>NC_092587.1:82440000-84912500 GCF_047663525.1 Anas platyrhynchos | reverse complement strand
ACTGCACCACTCAGCCTGGTGATCGTAGACCCCCTTCATACCCTTAGTAACTAATAATGCGGTTTCAGTACCAGTAAAAGCACACAGGAGGAGCTTAAAAGTCCTGCAGAGCTTGTCAACAAACACACATTTGTCAACAGGCTGGCCAACTTCACGAGGAAAGCTCTAAAATAGGAATGATGGCAAGGGAGCTCACAACCCACAGTTAGGTAGTACTGGACAGGGGTCCAAAGTAAAAGATACAGGGTGACTGGAACCTTAGAAGGCAAAAAAATGAAAAAAAAGGGGCAAAAGGAGGCCCATCTCAAAGGCACATACACAAATGTGTGCAGTATGGAAAGCAAGTAGGAAGAACTAGTCTTCCATGCAAGTTTTAGATATATATATACACACACACACATACATATATAAAAATATACACACACACACATAATTTAGGAACACTGATGATTCAGGTAAGGATGCTTCCAGGAAAGCCAAAGCTCAACTATATCTGAGACTTGCAAAGGACATCAACAAGAGCAGGATCTGCTGCTGTATTAACTGTAATCGAGCAAACAAGGAAAGTGTGGGCCCATTCCTGAATCCAGGTGGGTGATTTAGGGATACTGGACAGAGAAGACTTAGTTAATACCTTTCTTGCCTCATCTTCATTAACAAGATTTCATAGGCTCTGAGCTTAGGCAAAGGGTTCAGGAAAAACCACCATCAGTCAGGGATTACCTGAGAACTTGATCCGCACCAGTCCACAGGACTTTGATCAGATGTGCTCAAGGGTGCCATGAGAGCTTGTTGACGTCACTCTGAAAGTGTTATCATCACAGGCCATGGCTATCAGGGAAGCCCCCGACAACTAGGAAAAATGAAAATGTTGCATCCATCTTCAAAAAGGTCCAAAAGGTCAACCTAGGAACCTACAGTCTCCTTTGCAGCCCTGGGAGAACCAGGTAGGTGGTTCTTTTGGGACACATTTCTGGGTTTGTGAAGAAAAATGAGCTGGGAAGAGTCAGTTTATATTTGCCAAGGGTAAATTGTGCCTTATCTACCTGACTGCCTTCTGTGACGATGAAATAAGTAGATTTCACGGAATCACAGAATAGCTGGAGTAGGAAAGGACCTCCAGAGATCATCTGGTCCAACACCCCTGTCAGGTGGGATCACCTAGAGCACGTTGTGCAGGATGGCATCCAGGTGAGTTCTGAATATCTCCAGAGAAGGAAACCCCACAACCTCTCTGGGCAGCCTGTCCCAGTGCTCTCTCAACCTCGCAGTGAAAAAGTGCCCCTCATATTCAGCCAGAACCTCCTGTGCTTTAGTTTGTGCCCGTTGCCTCTCATCCTGCTGCTGGGCACAACCGAAAAGAGACCAGCTCCTTCCTCTCAACACCCTCCCCTCAGATATTTACACACATTGATGAGGTCTCCCCTCAGCCTTCTCTTTTCCAGGCTAAACAGGCCCAGCTCTCTCAGCCTGTCCTCATATAATAGGTGCTTAGCCATAAGTCACTAACCTGAAGTTACTGAGGAGCAGCTGGGGACACTTGATTTATTCAGTTTAGAGAAGACTGAGGGGTGACCTCTTTGCTGTCTACAATGTCCCCATGAGGGGGTAGTAGAGAGGGAGGTGATGATCTCCCTGGTGACCAGTGGTAAGACATCAAGCTGTGTCAGGGGAGCTTCAGATTGGTTATTAGGAAAAGGTTCTTCACTGAGAGGGTGGTCAAGCACTGGGACAGGGTCCCCAGGGAAGCATTCATGGCCCCAAGCCTGTCAGTGATCAAGAAACATTTGGACAACACTCTTAAATATATGGTTTAATTCTTAGGTTGCCCTGTGCGGAGCCAGGATTTGGACTCTATGTTCCCCGTGGGTCCCTCCCAGCTCAGGATATTCTCCAATTTCGTGATTATTCCCCTCCACTCAGCATTCACTAGACTGCATTTGGTGTGGTACATCCAGTTTTTGTCCCCTTCAACAAGACATCAGTCAAATTCAGTGAAGATTGACCAAGGTGGTCAGAGGGTTAGAGCATTTGCACTGTGAGGAGTAATTTGCACCTGCAGAAGAGTAGGCTTTAGGGGGTAAATAACAGCAGCTTTCCCATACCTACGAGATGATCAAGTAGATGGTGACAGGTTTGTTTTTTTTTTTTTTTTTTTTTTTTTAGCAATACCTGGTGGGAAGACGAGAGATAATGGACACAAGTTGAAACAACAGAGATTCAGACTGGATATAAGGAAATAGTTTTTCCACCACGGAAAGCCAGACAATGAAAAGGGTTGACAGAGAGGCTGTACAGTCTCCATCTTTGCAAGTTTTCAAGACCAGACTAGGTGAAGCAGAGTAACTTAGTCTCAATTCAGTGCTGACCCAGGTTTAAGCAGGAGTTTGCACTACATCAACTCCTGAGGTCCCATCAAACTTAAAATTTTCCCTATAATTTCTAATACTGCTATAGGCTCCTTTCTGTTGACAGTCTTCTCACCACCTTATTCGTAAACTTGAGGACTGAACATTGCACCACGCAGGACTGATTCATTAAACATGACTGCAGGTACCAAAAGCAGACAGAGAGATTTGATCAACTATTTGGCTCGAGTATTACACAGACAAGGCAACATAGCAGAACTCGGCAATATGCCAGAATCTCTTCCACTTCTGGATGACTACAGGTCGAAGTCTTGAGTAATACTCAATTACTAACAGCATGGATGTTCCTACACCACTACACGGGGGATAATTTGATCTCTGCCCTGCAATAAATGCTCGGTCCAATAAGGAAGACAAAAGAGAACTTTCTGATTTTTGGTTACGACTAAGAAACCTAATCAATTATTTACATATGCCCATTTCAAAATCAACTGCAATGGTTTTCAAAATGCAATAAACACATCCAGCCTGCAGCATTCATGAAACATGCTTCACAGGTTGATGATTTGAAAACACGAATACATGGTATTCTTTTCCTCTTTGTTTCTTTTTGAGCTTCAGTATTTGTATGAGCTCAGTTTTCAAGTTTTAGTTTGCTCATGGCTGGAGACAAAAGCATGTTAGTATTCTTTAGAAATGGGTAGACTGACATTCTACTAGAATAATGTGAAGCAGCAGTTAAGACATAAAAGAACCCCCCAAAAAGCTGAAAGTGCAAAGAATATCAGAAGTTCAAGGTCAAAAAAATACAAAACAGTGCTAATAGAGGCAGCTTTGTTCTAATGTGAGAATAAATTGAGTTGTAGCTCTGTCTTAAAGATAACCACCACTGGAAATGATCACAGCTTGCCAGTCTTCCGTTGACTCCAAGACATAATTTTCTTTGAGAATACTTATCTGTATCACTGAGTTCCTGCTGGGGAACCCAAACTAGCAAGTTCCAATTGCGATCCATCTGGAACTTCTGAGGAATTAACCATCTTTCTTCTGACTGTAAAATACACTGATCCAGTAGTTGCACAGAAAGCTAATTAGTTTTTGATATATATATGTTTGAACGTGCATAAATAGACCTTCTTTAGTATCTAAAAGGCACTTCAACAGGTTGTTCTTGATGATTTTTCAAAGTCTCTTCCAGCCTGGGCTCTTTGATAGTGCTACACAACAGGTATAAAAAAATCCTTGGCCGTGTTTTTGTTAGTAGATGCTCTTCATTTAAAAACTGATACAAAACTGTATAGTAGAGATTGCTGCTCACGACTCAGGCTGTTTATCTTCATGCAGCATGAAGAGAAGGAGGTTATCCATTATGAGGGAAGAAAACCAGGCAGTTTTTCCTCAGTTCAACTAGCCTTCAAAACATTTCTTTGCAGATGATTTCAGTACTTCTGGAAAACCTCCAAGAGGAACGATAGTGGTCTTCCCCCGTTGAATTCTCTCCCATTAGGTCAAAACATTGTTTGGTCCACAAGTCAATTATTTGTGGCGTTTGATTCTGGAACAAAAAAAAAAAAAAAACCAAAAAAAACAAGTATTATGTCTTGTCTTCTTGAAATTGTACAAGTTATACAAGAACGCTGCAGGTTTTAAACACTAATACAGCACGATGGTGAATTAAGACATTGCTGCATGATCCTAAACAATCCAGTTACAGCAGCTTTTTGACCCGTGGTTATCTGGTAGGCACCAGCCACTTACCACACACAATAATTTGTTTAAGCTTAGAGATGCTGCTTAACAACTGGAGCAGGTTAAGAACATTTACCAGTTATTGCCAGCCATCTGCTAAGCAGCTTGCAACCTGCAAGCCCGTTCTGACTCTGTGACTTTGGATCAGATAACTATGCCCCTACGACACCACTTTTACACAAAGATTTAGTTTTATGGTCTTTACACCAGCTGTGTACAACACATCCATGCAACGCTGCTGCTATTCTTTCCACGTGGTAATGGCAGGTGCTTTTGGAGGCGTGAGGTTTTGTTTGTTTGCTTTGTTTTGCATTTCTGATGAATAAACAGAGAGAGTTCTCATTTGACAAGCAGGGAAACTGAAGACAAAGTGAAGTTACAGTGCAGGAAGTTACAATCCAGGAAGTTCAAGGCTACATGCTCAGCCTAATTCACTGCATGCAACAGGCATCAACCTATAACCAGGCTGATTTTAAACAACGCATACACAAGGTCCTCTTACATCAGTGTTTCCCTGATGGTGCACACACAGCAAGAGTGCAAGGGAAATCACCTGGACATGCCAAGGCACTATGCAACTCAGTCTTTGCTCCAGTTATCACAGCATTACTTCTCTCTTCCAGCAGTCTCTAGCTCAGCATCACTCCAGCCTAGGACAAGATGCCTGGAAGCAGTCTAGGAGAGCATCACATGGTGACACATGGCAATCCTCTCAATAGAGGATAAAAAGAAAGATAACCCTAGTCTGGATCTCACAGTGCTCCCGGATGGATATGAAATATTTTTATGGCTTGTATCCTTAAAGTCCAAGCAGGGTAACTGTCTTACCTGTGGCTGACTTACACCAGCTTGATTACAAAACTAAGGAGAGTGATAGAGGAGCCATTTTGTTGTTTGTTTTTGGGGCGGAGGGGGGAGCAGCTATTTGCTTATATCTGTGCAGTGAGGAGGCTTGAGTATGAGATTGCTTTTCTCTTCCCATTTTATAGCTGTGCTGACAGGCAACAGGCTTCACACTCCCCACACAACATGTAAAAAGTGTCACACAGCTTGCAAACAACGCCGAGAACAGCACGGCTACTTCTGACATCTTCCTCTGTTGTGGCACACAGCAAAATGCATGACACAACAAAAACATTACGTCAGATGAGAAGTCTTTAAGCATGACCTAGAAGCACAGCACAGAGAAGTAGGTGCCCTTTCAAAGCAGCATGTAACGTAGCCCTGCCATTATACACCAACTACTTCATTTGGTCTTCACTATTTCTTCACTGGCAACTCACAGGATCCAACTGAGTTATTCCAAGACAGCACAGCTTCCTCTCCAGTAACACAGCCCTGTTTCAAGCCTGCTTCCTTGTTTCACGCCTGTTTCCTTGTCAGTTTCTTTTGCATCACAGAAACAATTTTCTTATCCTCATTCCTACTTACTGAGTATCTACGTCAGTGGTCTCCAAAGTAGGGTGCACCTAGGGGGTGCAACACAAACCACTGTGATGTAGAAACAAAATATTTTTGTGCCATTAATAAGTAAATATGCATATATTGGGGGCATGTGCTCAAGCTATTTTACTGATAGGATTCATAATCAAAAAAAGTTTTGGAGAACACTGCTCTACATCTCGAAAAGAAGAAGCCAGCATGAAACACCCACATCTGCAACTCTTAACCAAGTGCTATACGACAGACAGAACAATGTTCTTCCTTTTCTCCTGAGGAAATGAAAATTATTTTCAGTCAATCTGCAAATTTATCTTATTTCCAAACAGAAATGCTTCAATTCACACTGGCATATAGTGTGCATTTCATAAAAGCTTTCAAAACACTTTTCAAACATTTAAGTCAGATTTAAGATTTCAAATCAAAAAATTTCTGGTGTCCCAGCTAATAAATTTGAAAACAAAACCTTTAATTTCACAAATTTCAAAACATTTTTTTCCATCCATTCCTTTTCTCCCTCACCCAGTTTGCTATAGCTGACCTAATTCCACGTGCATCCAAAATTATTTTTTAAGAGACATTTTATTCGTCAAGTGCTTTTTAACTAGTTCTGTGTAGAATCACCAGCACTATCAAAGACTTTTCCTCTTGGGTCAATTTGTTTTCCTGTTGGGTCAATTTCCTGCTAACATGGCTCAGAGAGGCGTGTGATAAACATCAGAGTAGGCCCAAGGAGCAAGACTTCCCCTTTTGGGGACAGTAAGCTGCTAGATTGGCTCAGCCCATCCTATCAGTTATAGTCTACATGGAAAAATTTTCACCCATCAGAACTGATAATTGATTATAGGACTTAACTAACTCAAGCAGTATGAAACTGTAAGAAACGTTGCATCGTTGCTGTCTAAATTTCACTAATAAGATGTAGCATTGATCAACTATTTCCCCGTGCAGAGTAATAACCAGCTTTCTCTTTCCACGTATAAGGTTCTCAGGCTCACTAGCCTGTCTACTTTGAAGAGCTTTCCTACCACAGCCTTGTTTAAAAACAAGTACAAACCACAAGAAAAACACAGGTTAAGTAAGCTCAGCATTCTTTATGAGAAAAGAAAATGCACCTGCAAAACCAAGCAATAAGTTGTCACCCCTCCCCATGAGTCTCACGCTCAGACAATCCCAGAGCTCCCCCTACTCCCCAAGGATGGAACAAGAGTAACACCGAGACCTGGGCCATTAACAGTCAGCAACAATAACAGCCCTGACCAACAGTTTCCACGTGGACAGCACAAAACACATCCCCCTCTTACCTGGCTCCTCCACAGTGTCCTCATGTCCCCTTCCAGATGCTGCAAAGGCCAAGCACAGAACACACTCAGAAACCCACGGCACCACCCATAACTTCACATCCAGAAACGCGATGGAGGGAAACTAAAGCCCAGAGAAGGTACTTGCTCAGTGCTATGTAACAGACACAAGGATCCAGGTCTTTTCAACTTCTCATCTAGTGATTTACCCACCAACATTTACTGTTTCTAAGGGAACAAGTCTGTCTAGGCCACCAGGGGAATGGAAATCTCTGCACTGAGGACATGGTAGTATGTTTTAGACTGTCAAAAGCCACACGCAAAATTAATTCCCCCCTTGTGTTGCCCTGTTTTAAGGCACCATCACACTCCTTACCTCCTTCTGTCTCTTTTTCCACAGTGTCAGAAGATTGCACAGATGCAGCTGCAGGTAAACAGAAACATGCGTGGATGAAGCACAACAGTTTGCAAAATATGCAACTCTACTTTAAACTGACAGTTTCACTAGTTACAGAATAAATACAGCATATTCTCCAGATGAGTCGTACGTTAAACCTGTATTGAAGGCTTTGCAATTAATTTTAACTTCCCACCAGCAATCACTTCGGTTCCTAAACCATGATCTGCATTATGTATCTGTTTACAGCTTTACAAAATCTTTCTGCAGTGGGTTTACTTAAAATGATTAAGCTGCACAGACTCACCATAAGAAACCAGACAACTGAGAAGAGAACCCACATCTCCTTTCTTTACTTCATAGATGTGTCACACTAACACTGTGACTTTCTCTTTGCAGACTAATTGAAATGTGGGTACGTTTAAGCGTACTGGCAAAAGAATGTTTTTGTTTGTTTGTTATTTAAAATCTTTTTCATCTTCTTGAAACCCACCAGTAGTAGTTTCTGAACTTCAGAGATGTCTGGACCACAGGCTAGAACCATAGCTCTAACAAACATATGAAAATATCAAAAGGAAATTATTTATCTTAAATCCTGATGACAAGATCTTTGAACTTTGACTTGCCCAGGGGAAAAACAAAAACAAACAAAAAATACCCCCAAACCCTGTTTTCATGGCACTGCCTCCTTACCTACGTTATCATTTCCAGGCCTACCACCATTTGCTTCACTTTTGTCTTCCTCCCCATCTGTAAAAGCGTTGACATAAGAAATTAAACATATAGAACATTTCTTCAAAAGGTGACACGGTAGTTTACGACCCAAGAAACATCCTGCTTCAGCCTTGTATTAATTTCAGCACCTCGTGTAAGATACCAGACTGAGAACCCCACGTGCAACCACTGTTCATTCTACTCCAGAACAGTCCAGAATGGTGCTGAGCTCACAGCTGATGGCTAGAAATTCCCCACTGAGAAAGATTTGGTCTGGTGACCTCCGTAACAAAGGATTTTTTAGTCTTCCCTTGTATGCCCCTCGTGATCCAGACTATGATGATCTAGTCTGGTTCATAGGAACAGACATACATAGGAACAGACCACAGTAGTCCTGGCACCAAGATGCATATTGTGAAAGAACAGACCGAAGGAGTTGTCCCCTTCCTTAGGGGATCACTGTACAGAGTTCCCAACTCCCGATGCACACAGCCACAAACTAGGGAACTCAACAGTGTCATTGCTTGCTGTAAATTAAAGAAAAAAAGGTAGAAAATGAAAAGCAGGATTAGAATGGACAGCAGGCACATAAGTAAAGATCTGGACAGGAATACAGACCATGCTGAGAATCTGTACTTCCTGCAGAAGGGCATTGTGTAAAGAAATTAGGGATGGACAGCAGACTGGTAACTAATGGAAAGAAGCGAGAAGCTCCTTCACCGACTTTCTCCTTGCCTCATCTTGGCTGTTACAAGAAGACAGGCATGCAAAAACATGCGTAGAAGTTTATCAAAAAGCACTGTTAACAGATTTTTTTTTTTTTTTTTCCTGAAACAACCAGAAGGGATTAGAGAAAGAAAAAGAGACCATTGCAATTTGGCCCACAGGAGATAAGCATGCACCGTAGTCTTTCCTTCAGCACAACAGAAGCAAGGATCAGGCAGTTCTGCACAACCGACTAGCAACATATACATCTTCACAGTGCTTAGATGGGTTTTCAAGATATAACCAAGGTAAACTAACAGCAAACTGAAACAAAAAGTTTATATAAAAGGGGCAGGCAGATAAGATTAAACGAGACAGAAGAAAAACCATCCTCGTTTCAGCACACAAACCAGCTCTAATCAACCAGGCAAAAAGACTGCTTTATAGCATGCAAGTTTCCATCCCTCATGCTGAGGCCAGCCCCCAGTCTCCATTGTCAGAAACAAAATTCACCCCCAGAGAGAGCTGCTGACCAGGCAACTCTCAGGCTGCTTCCTGTCGGTAATTCTGCCAGCCCCACTAACTCCTACACCAAGTGCAAAGCGATTATCTGCTGCTGGACCTCAACTGAGGCTTTGAGGTTGAGCGTGCTTACACTGAAATTCACCTCAAAAACATACACATGGCAAAAAAGGAAAGAGCAGATCACACTCCTTATTACAACCAACAGGTGATGTGAAAAAGTTAAAAAAAAAAAAGCAGCACTAAAGCGCAGAAGTATTTCTAGTAAGAAATTTTTTGTGGACTGTTAATTGCAATGACCTGAAACGGGTTTCTTACCTTTGTTATTGTCTCCAAGTAGATGATGATCTGTTCCTATAATAAAATATATATATATGTATTTTGAACATGTATTGATGACCTGTAGAAAAACATCTATACTTTGTTAAACAGCTAAGGCCTATAAGAAAACTTACTTCTTTATCTGACAAATGAAAGACTATGCTGCTACAAAAAAAAGCTGTCAAGTTGGGACTAAATTAAAGCAGTAGTCTTATTTCTAAACATGTGTGACAATTCAGCTCTCTTACCTGCAGCATTCGTCTGATCAGCTCCTCCTGTTCCACAGTTAGCTTTTTCTGCACCCAAAAAAAAAAAGAGGAAAATATCTGGAGATATATCACATGGAATTACAGTTTTGTGCTTTTGGACACTAGCTGACAGCCTCCATCCCCCAAAATGAGGCACAGCAAGTTTATTTTCTAGAATTGTCAAGAGAAGCATGGTCAAGCCTTCGTTGTTTCAAGGGAAAACAGATGAACTGTTTCAAGTCTAATTGATGGCAGGTATGAGTGACACCCCTCATGGGTTGATATCAAGCATAGTATTGTTTAACATCAACAATATGGACAAGGGCACAGAAGGCAGCCTCAGCAAATTTGCAGATGACATCAAACTGGGGAGAGTAGGAGATATGCTGGAGTGCAGGGCTGCCACTGAGAGGGCTTTCAACAACCTGGAGGAACACACTGGCCAAAAGCAACTGTGTAGTTGTGCATCTGTTGAAATCACCCCATGGGAAAGTACCTCATTAGCTCTACCTGGCTGGAAAACATCTCTGCAGAAAAGAACCCAGACCTGCTGAGTAACAGAGCTGAACATCAGTCAGCAACGTGCACATGCAGCAAGAGTCTACCATATACTGGTCTACCGCATGCTCATCTGAGAAAAATATGCAAGTACAAACTAGTGTTTCCCAGTACACCAAGCGTAGCAGCTGAGTGCAGCAAAGTTCAGTATATTAGCTCCTTTAAATTTACTAGTCTTTGTCTAAGCTGTACTTGTTTCTGCTACTGCAATCACAATACATCCCACGGTCAGAAACTTTCATACGTTCTACAGAACTTAGATCAGCGTAATCTCAAAGCACGTTGGGCTCAGCTAAGAAATGCCATACATACTTCTGAACAGGTATATTAGCCCAGCTCCAGCGAAGAGAAAGACAACAAAGGCAGTAATAAGCCCAGGTCTGCTTCTTTTTGGAGAACTGTATCCTTTAAAAAAGCAAAATAAATTATGATTGATTAGTTAAAATGCAACATTTTAAGGTGATGCACATCTCAGTAGAAATAATATCCCACTTACATTTTATAGCTATTTAATTTTTAAAAAGTAAGCCCAAGAAGTTAATGCTCCAGATTTAGTTACCAGCAAAACCCTAAGCCAGCTCCAGAAAAGTCACATGGTAACTAACTCAGTTCAGTGAAAGCACATCATCACATGGAAGGTGATGGCTCAGTTCTAGGACCAGTTCTGTGGAGGCTGAGAGGCAACCCCACGGCTCTCTGCAACTCCCTGAGGAGGGGAAGCACAGAGGAGGTGCAGCCTCTGCTCCTGTCACCGATGATGGGATGCATGGGAAAGACACAATGCTGCGCCAGGGGAGGGTCAGACTGGACGTTAAGGAAAATGTATTTCCCCTGAGTGGTCAAACACTGGAGCAGACTTCCTAGAGAGGTGGTTGTGCCCCATGGCTGTCAGTGTTTGATAGGCATTTGAACAATGCCCTTTGTAATGTTTTAGCTTCTGGTTAGCCCTGAAGGGGTCAGGCAGTTGGACGAGATGATTTTTGTAGGTCCCTTCCAACTGAACTATTCTATTCTCCAGGCATCTCCCTCTATCACTCATTTCAAGTCAAAGCTGAAGGTTTTATTTTACTGAGATCCCTACAAGATGCATCTTTCCAGGGGGATCAAACTATCAACATAGTACCTTACGACAACCTTTAAACACACTTGTAGCAGACAAAAGGCTTCTGATGCTTTTTAGTCTTTCAATTCAACTTTCTGAGAAGTCGAGAGAAATCTTACAGTCAAAATCCATGCTATTTTCCAATTCAGCCTCTTAGAATTGCATATACAACCCGACCCATTACCTTGATAAGTTGGAGAACACTGATCCAAAGTGATTTCGGAGCTCTTACTAACTTCGAAGTATGTAACGAAACATGTAGCTTTTCCCCCAGTATCAACATTCTCTTTAGGGATCAAAACCTTCGGGCCTGTGAAAATTTCCCTGCCAGTGATCTTCCAAACATAAGTCAGAGGCCTCTGGAATTTTGCTTCACATGTTAGCATTAAGTTGTCATCACTCAAGCTGCAATTTATTTGAGGCTCAGAAGGGGGATCTGAAAGGAGAGAAAACATGTTGTATTACTTTGGTTGCACACTGCCTTGAGTTTTAGCACAGGACAAGGGTTGGAGCGATATTAGCAGCAGAAAAGCATATAGATAAAAATGCTTTTTTTTGAGGGGAGCACGTGTGCGTAAGAGGAATGTATTTCTGAAAGTGGCCCTGTTCCTGGTTCTTCAGTGCCTAGGTTTGATGCTCCTCGTGGTTCACTGTCAGTAGGTTTAATATACACACTAGTCAATCATCTTTCCCAAAGACAACTAGTGAGGCTGCGCAGATCAGCACAGTACAACGTCACAAATATTTAAAGATACAACATGCCCGCAGGAGCATCTTTAGTAGAGCCATACTGCTTAGGGCAACTTGGTCAGCTTGCTCAGAGAGCTTGATTTTCTCTCCGAAACCACACAGCGTGCCACCCACCCACATTGTGAACACCACGCCAAGGTAAGCAATGATGGGCACAGCGTCGATGCCACCTTTGAAAATTTGTTTAAAGTGTCTCAGCAGCTTAACAACGGAGACAAACAGTCCCCCACTCTCTCTGTTTGCTTCTCTGCCAAATAAGCACTCCGCTTTCTAGCCTTCTTAAAAGGGAACAAAGCGGTGCAGTTCTTTGTGCAGTTCGTCCATACTTACCTAACACGGTAAGCTTAAATGTAAAGACACCATTTTCTTTATGACTAGAAAAACGTTCTAATTCGTATGTTCCACTATCACTGTTCTCCAGTTTAAATATGGTCAAGTTCCCACTCTCCTTGTTAAGCAAGCTTCTACTCCGGAGGGAATTAAAATACGTTGGTTCGCTTTGCGCTTCCCATTCAGCCACTTTGTCTTTGTCTTTTGTCCAAATAACTTCGTCTATTTTATTGTCTGCTTTTACTGGAAAAGTAAAATTTTCTCCCAAAATGCCAAACACTTTCTCTTCACAGTAGATATGTGCTATAGGGGAAAAAAAAAAAAAGAAAAAAGTTGCTTTAACATTTTTTTAATAAACTGTTACTTGACCAATGCTGTACGCACTGTTACGTTTCAATTTATCATAAAATTCAAACTGAGGTTAAAAGCACATCTTTTGCACATAAAAAGCACATAGTTTTGCAAAGTATGTATTAGTTAAGAATTACCCAAAGCCAGCCCGTCTTCACAACTATATGATAAGCATTAGAAATGGATCCAAATCCCACACCCTAACCTCAGGTATAGTCATTGTCCCAGTCTCCTTCCTTATCCTAAGCTCCTGTATGTTTAGTACCTTCCGTCTGTTCATCTGAGTTAAGCCTCCTGCCCATGGTCCGGTGAAAGAGGTAAGATGAAGCATTGTTGCCAGTGAAATCTATCTCAGCATCTTGTTGCTGACAGCTTAGACTGGCGGCTCTTAAAATCACAAGACTGCACTGCCGTGGCAGAAATGCATGTCCATATAGATAAAAACAAGTCAACAGTCAGATCGAGCTATGCTTGAACGAAGGACACAGATTGATGGCATGAATACTTCGTAGTGCTCATAAATCAAGGCAGACACTGCGGCTTTATTGCATCAAAAGAGCAGATCTCTTCCCTTCACTGCGTAGGAGCCCAGAAAGCAAGTCGTGACCCATCTTGCTCCGCATCTTATCTCATCTTATCTCCTTTCCAAACAAAAACAAAGGAGGTCAGCCAGGCCAGTCCTCAAGAAGACTGGGTTTCCAGCTGCTGAAGAGCAGTGCTCACCAGTGTATTGTGTGTCCTGCTCCTCTGCCTGCAGCCACGCCAGGGAATCAAGGACTTTCTCCGACAGGAGGTGGAAGGCAAGAAATGGGAAAGGCATTTCTATGTGCTTGGGTAGAGAACTGCAGACACAGAAGGTATTCGCTGTGCCTTTCTTCTCATGGATCACCCGATTTATTTGCAATTCACCCATGAATGTACTCTTCTCACGCTATTAGTTCCTACCGCTCGCTATCTGCACCTGTGCTATGGTGTTTTCCAAGCACAGGAACTGGAAAATTATGCAGAGTAAGGAGGGCTCAGGTATCACTTCCACTCCTTTTTAACACAACCCACCTCTCTTTCTTTGTCTTCTGTCCCATTCAGGCCGATACCAACATCTCAGTTGTTCCCACTGCTCCAGTACGAGCACTTCTATTCACCCACCTCAATTACCAACCTCCAGAGAAGAAAAACCCAAGAGCCCCCAAATTTGTGTTTGGAGAGCCCAAGAAGGCGGGCTGTTGAAGCACTGTCGTGACCCGAGGAAGCCTGGAGTCTTGCTCAAGACTCTTGTTTTATACAGACGATTTCTGCAATCGCCTTTTCCTCAAGAAGTCCTCTCTCACCGCCTAGGGAGAAGGAGAAGAAGTGGAGAAGTCCCTGCTCTAGCCACTGGGAAATTCTGCTTCTTGATAAGAGACACGGTCAAGCTGTGGTGGCCCAACACTGCAGCATGCACACGCCGAGGCACGGTGGCTGCTGACAACAGCAAGCTAACACAGCTCTTTTTTTGGGGAGCAAAGCAGCCGCTTGCTGGGGGCACGGGGCATGAGCAAGGACTTATTTTTATAATAGCAAGAATTTTCAGTTCCTCACCCCTCTTCCACTTGCACCTCATAGATCCCTCAGCTCCCCCTCAGTTTCCTCCCCAAGCCTCTTCCACTCCCCGTGTCCTCGTATTATTTCTCCAGGCTTCCTCCTCCTCCTCCCCATCACGGTCACTGCCACTATGCACTTGTGCATTAGGCCTGCTTGGGACAGGCAGAAATTTCTTGACAGCATCCCAAATACTAGGTTTGGCACCAAAAGAGTGCTGATAAAACATCGGTGTGTGTTAACTGTTGCAAAACAGCACTTGCACAACCAGAAACCTCCCTTCTCACTTTCTCTGCATCATCTGGGGCTTCCTGTCCCCCCTTATTTTTTTCCTTTATTTACTAAGTTGTCTTTATCTCATCTCGTGCGTCTTTCTTGCTTTTGCCCTTTTGGTTCTCTGCCCCATACCACTGAGGTGGAGTGAGCAAGCAACTGCGTGGGGGCTCCGCCACTTTCAGATCCCTACCCATCTCTGACTCATCTCTGGTAAGGCAGCTGGAAACTTCAAGTTTTACCCTTGAATTCAGGACAGGATCTGATCCAGAACTGCGCAGCCCGGGTCTGTGTCTTCAAAGATCTGAAATCCAACAGGGATATTGACTGTGCAGCTGCAGGAAGTTTTCTCATCTTTAAAACTTTTGCTCTTGATACAAGAGTAAGGAGATGCTTCTAAATAAATGTCTTTTTCAGAAGTATCCTCGAGGCTACATTTCCAAGCTGGAAAGGATATTCCTTCTCTGTGAAGGCGTGGACTCTTATTTTTGTGGTAACTTCTCTTTTTGCCAAAGCATTACACTAAGCTTATTCCTCCAGAAGTCTGTTTGTTCTGCACTAAACAAACCTATCGATAAAAATACTCCATCTCCAGCCAGATGTCATTCAACAGACATTCACCATGGCCAAACCAGCAGGTGCCAGCGAGAGCAAGGCATCCACAAGGTCACCAGCACTTCAGGCACTCCGGCACCCTGCAGCCATGCGGTGCGGTGGTTAACGCCGTGCTCGGTGCCTGCGCTCGCACCCGGCAATGCAACAGGGAGGGGAAAATCCTGGTGTAAGGGCCCAGAAACACATTGCACGATTAGCAATCCTCGCCTACTCATGGTTCTCACCGTGGCCCTGGCTCACAGGGAGTTCTCACTTCTGCTCGGTGAAGTTAACTCAGACGCGCAGGTAGCACCGCAGCCCCGGCAGCGCCGACTTCACCGGGGCTTTAAAGCAGGGGTGGGGAAGTTTTGCAGTTTTTTGGTCTTTGCAAGAAATGCAGAACTTCCTCTGCTTATTCAGGAGGAAGGTAGATGGAACTACGAGACCAGATGCCTGCTGCACACAGGTGACTGGAAAATATTTTTCTATTCCTACTATTTCAAGCCACTTAACATCGGTGCTAGCCATCTCCTGAAGTAAATACATTCCAGGAACAACTTGAATTTGTCCACTCATTCATCCCAACACCTCATGACTCCTCTCAGGGAATGGAAAGACGGAGTAAAAAAAAAAAACAAAAACGAGCAGTTACAGAATTTTTATGATCACAGAGCATGTATTCGTGTGTGGAAAACAAAAAAAAAAGGAAGACATTTTAAAGCCGCAGGGAAAAACAAACTGGTCAAACTCCTTAAAGAGGAAGAAACAAAAAGCCACGCTGAAGGTAAGCTTCTTTTTGGGGTCAGTTGCTTTTTGAGGAAGTAAAAAAAAAAAAAAAAAAATTAGCATTGCTAATAAGTAACTTCCTGCAACCTCGTGATCAAGGTGTACAAAGTAACCTCTGCTCCTAGGCAAACCAGGCTGTCTCCCCTTCCCTCAATTTGTGTAAAAGAAGTCGGACTGGAAAATGAAGCATTAAAAGGAACCCAGCAAAACGGAGAATTCAGAAACAGTCATGCTGCTTAAATAATACTTAATTTAAAATTATTTCATAAATTAACTTAATTAAAATTTTAGAAAAATCAGGAATACTGAATTGAAGCTCAGGGTTCCCAGATTTCAGAAGAGCCTCGTGTTAGGTATAAAATGTCTAGTTTACTAGAAGAAGGTGCAGGGTTTGGGCCACAGTCACTACTACCACCTTCTTTTTCCTCTTTACATGCCCTCTCTAGGATCCCGCAAGTGAACACAGTTTGGGCTTGAATTCCCAATGAGTGATTTTAGACCCATCAAAACCACTCTCCTTCAAAGTCCTTCACGGCCTCAACGTGATCTTCACTCTTGAAGCATTGTATTACACATCTGTGGCTGAATCAGACAAAAGCCTGACCTGGCAGTGACTTGCGAAAAGCAGCAATCCCTGCGTGTTGAGCTCTTCTTGATTATCTGAAGACAAGAAGCAGTACTTTGAACCTGGGTGGAGTGATGGGAGGGCCGGGATTCAGAAGACGAGGGAAGAGGTGCCACAAATAGCATACTGCTGTTGATGGGAAACTTACATGCCAAGACAAAGCATGGATATATGAAAACTTGCACGCCAAAGACTTAACTGCGTGCACTTGGGCACGCTAGTCTGACTTTTGAAGTTTTGATTTTCTTATACGGGTTTGGCAGGTTGCTTTACCTTTGTAAAATCTACATGCAGCAGTAAAAACGCTTACACATAGGCAACAACAGTGATAATGGCAATAAAGTAAGCATATAAACAAAAAGAGGGTGTGTAATCTTGCCAAGTAATTTAGTCAGCACCAGCAGAGACATTCTATTTGTACTCCTGATCTCTTACACTAATCGATTAATACAGAACTTTAGAGAGGAAAGAAAAACAGCTAGCTATCTTTTTTTCCTCAAAGAAGCCTATTATTATATTGGCTCTCCAATTGCCTAATTATCATCCTCTCTTCTTTACACTTCCTCTTCTTTTAAACTAAGCATTGTTTGGGAATTTGGACTCTCATTTGCTCAGTAAGTCTAGAGCACCTGGCCCCCGATGCCCAGACTCCCTGTGGCATGCCAACCTACTTTCTGTAAGATCCCAATGTGCCTCCACAAAGGGAAAAAAAATAAAATGTATAAATGCACAAGGAGATATTCTATTACTCATGCATTACTGACATTTAGAATTTTATCTTCAAAGTAGTTGTCGACTAGATGAATAACTTGGGAAATAGCATTAAGGCTCAAATCCTGGCACTGCATGCAGAGAGCCCTGCAGGTGTACAGCATCTCAGCTTCTCCACTGGTCCTCTGCTCTCTGAAGGCCTTGGCTGCAGAACAGTATCGTGCAGTTGGAATTAAACAACAGAAGCTTCTTGAACTTCAGGAATAGCATGGGAGGAAATCTCAGAGACTTGCTCCGAACAATCCTACCGGTTAGTAGAACACTAGCCTACTTGTTAGACACCCTTTTCCTGAAAAGATCGTACTACATCCTATTTTAGGCACATCCAGGACACTCCCTGAGCAAGAACAACAACAACAAGAAAAAATAGACACACAATAGAAATAGAACAAGCTATGCTGCTTGGCCCAAATAGCAAGAGCAGCTCCTGCTCGCTGCTGAAGCTTTGTAAATCCACCTTTCATTTCACAGGTGGGCGAGTTTTAATTCCAAGTCTCAGGTTCGCAGCTCTGGCCAAGCTCCCTGCTCCCCAGGCACACGGGGTGCTATTTGGATTCAGAAGGTTTTCACTTAGTAATTCAGCAGAAGTGAGCATTAATAATTTACTTCACAAAATGAGATGGACGGGAAGGAACGGAAAGGAGCGGACGAAGAAACTGGATGTGTTTTTTTGTGTGTGTGTGTTTGTTTTTTTTTTTTTTTCCCGTGAGAAAGAAGACACACAGAACACAAAATACGCAGCCATGACAAGAATATATATATATAAGAGGGGGTGTAGGAGGGATTTTTGTTCTTTAAACGACCGAGCCTGTTCTCCTGAACCGCAGGGGCTGGAGGCGAGCGTGGCGGCACAGCCCTGCAGCTCACCCCCCAACGCCCGCTTCCGAAGAAATGAACTCATCGCCGGCGGCTCTGTCCTCCTGCACCCTTTCCTCACCCTAATCCCCACGTTTACAGCAAGCCCGAGACCCCCAGGCACCCCGACACCCACAAACACCGCGTTAGGTGCCCGGGGATGGGGGGGGAACCAGGCTCTGCCCGCCGCCGTGAGGCAGGGAGCAGCCAGCATGGCAGCCCCGCGCCTCGCACCGCCTCACACCACCCCGGAGGGGTCCCGGTCGCCCCTTAGCTACTCACTCAGGAAAGAGACGACGAGCAGCAGCTTCTCCAGCCCCCATGGGACCACCGGCTTCATCGCTGCTCTCCCACAATCAACGCTACAAGGAAACGGAAAGCAGCTCGTACCCCCTCCCCCCCGCCACGCCCAGCTCTTTTCCCGCTGAGCTGCTTGCTGGGTGGTGCCTGCTCCAGGGGAGGCGCCTGGCCCCAGAAAACTGGGGGGTCCCCTTGTTTGTGGAGACGCTGTGTGCAGGGTTTGGGGTGTGTAGGTGCAGGCTGAAGGCCTAAAAGCCGAGCCCCAGTGAGGGCAGGGCTCCAGGCTGCACCCCGTCTCCTCAGCGCTGCCCCGGGTGGGTGAGCAGAGGTGGCCCTGCCTGCTGAGCTGAGGGAAAGCCAAAAGGCAAAAGAGAAAGCAGCTGGCAGCTGCCCAAAAGCCATTGAGAAAACTCAAACAAACTTAACATTCCCCTTCATTCGTGGCTGGCCTTTCACACTGCGACACGTTGCTAAGAAAGGGAAAATACCACAACAGTTTGGGAAACTTATGTAAGCATCGGCACAGAAACCTGTTGCTCCAGCAGCAACCATGCTCCAGCTGCGTTCCCAGAGCTGCAAGCTGCTGTCAGAGTGACTATGTTAGCTTCCCTGCTGCTCTCACTCTCAGTGAATTGCCTTGGCTGAGGAGAACCCGGCAGCTGGCTGGCCCAGCCACACCTTTCGCAGCCTCGAGGCATGCTCAGTTTCCAGGAATTTTCTTCTAGGATTTTCTGTGAGCTCCCTTACCTCGTCACTGTGGCTCTAGCATGGGCTAGAGTGACACAGTGGGCTGAGCAATGCTGTCTGGGGCCTTACTAAATAATAGAATAACACTGAGTCCACTCTCCATAGATAGCTTGTACCAACGTGCTTATCTGCATGGCACAGAAGTGGCTCCAGACAGAGTCAGACCCACCCCAGAAATTACTTTTTCTCAGGGACAGGAACACACTGACCACTCTTTCTGTCCCTCAGTCCTCGCTCCTACTCTCAACCTCTGTCAAGGGCCGAAAAGCAGCTCCCTACACAGTAAAGGCTCCAAGTTGCAGTGTTTACACCAGAAACCTCATATGGTCATCTTTCTGCAGTTTGCTGGTCACCAAGCAGCTTCCTGCTGCTCACTACCCTTCCTGCCACATAAAATGCCCTCCCAAAATTGCAGTGACTTTGGGTGAAACCTTATTGCCTGGGAGGATGCTGCCTCCCACCTTGCACTACAGCGTTCCTGTAGGTTTTTGAGATCTTCTGGGCTAGGAGAGAGAAATCTGAAGGGGGAGCAGACACTTTTACTTCGATAATTTTAGTCTGGAATGAACCGCAGGAGGTCACCCACACACACCGAAAGCAGGGCTGACTTCTTCCTGCTGAAGCCGCTCCACTTTGTAGAGAGCAATTTTGGCTTCATGGCACGGAGAAAGTGAGAGAGAAACTTCAGCCCAGTGGCTGGGACCCTCCCTTAGGCTCATCCTGTTTGGGGAGAAAACAGGGATACGTGGCAAGGATGCAGTGTCCTCCCTTCTTGTGCATGCCTATGTAGTGATGCTAGGTAGAAGGTCTAAAAAGCGCTAATCGAAGACTCATTTTTTTCTCCTTTCCTGAGAATCCAGTTTGACTCATCCATGCTTTCCCTCCTGCACTTGCCAAATCCATCTTCAACATTTTTCTCCTATTCTATCATAGTCAGGACACTCTTCTGAAACTCGAGTTTGAATCACTTCTTGCTGGGCTAACTCAGCCTGGTTCCTCTGTCACTCCAGGGAACAGTGCACAGGAGGAGCCTTGGTGCTTTATCCTGGCGCTATGGTGTCTGCCCCAGGGACAAAGGACAGAAAATACAGGAGTTGTGATACCACATATTCCAGCTGTGGAGTGGATCCAGCCGTAGCATACTACCGTGAGCTAAGCCATGCGAGTATTTCATTCCCTCCCTCGAATGCAGAGGCTACAGTAACTGGTTTTAAATGTTCATCATTTGCTTACATCCCACTTGGTTTCCCCTGTGGTCCCATTCTACTGCCCAGCTGCACTGTTTCCTTTACCAAGTAATAGCTCTCAAAGTGAATCTTCCCATGATCAGATTTTCTCTCAGCAGCTGGGGGTATCACAATGCTTGTATGTTGCTGCCAGCTGTTGCTTTGTAGGTGGGGAATTGACATTTTCCACTTTTAGCATTTGCTTGAATGTGCAGACAGCGCATTTTTCAGATTTTTAATGAAAAGAATTTGTACATAAAATCACATCAGTTTGTTGACTGACTCAAGTGAATCACAACATGCTTCAATCTAGTGCGGACCGAAAGTCTTTCCAACAGTGTAGAAGTCCCCACGGCTATTATAACCACTGTCACCGGGAAGCGAAATAGGAAGTAACAACAATACCTTTCTGAACTAATATTACTGTAGTTAAAAGTAGTTAAAAATAATTAAATTCACAAAATTAAAATAAATAAATAAATATATATATATATATATATAAAAAAAACAGTTTATACTAAAATAGCTTTACTGGTAAAAGCATTTTAAGCACAGAGGAACTGAGCGGTTTTCTGTGTTTGCATGAGGGACCATTGCAGTATGCTGACACAATCAAAAGTTTCCTGAATTTACTAAATCTGAGATTACAGAAAGAAAAAAAAAAAAAAAAAAAAAAAAAAAAAAAACACAGCTGCTAAAGCAACAGAATTTTCAATTCTATGAAGATGTGTTTTTTTTAGCATACCAGGATGTTGTTTAACAACTCTGCAAATGCGCGTAGTAGTGGAAAAAAAAAATCAGATCTGCACATCTTGACTGTAAGGTGTGCTTTACTCGAAGGCTGTAAAACCAATGCCTACTTTATGATATGTGGCTTTTCAAAATAGCCTTAGGGCTTGGCAAAGAGTAACAGTCACATCCTACCACAAAGAGCAGAGCTTATTACCCTGTTTTTAAATTAAAAAATAATAATTAAAATAATTAAAAAATAATAATTAAAATAATTAAAAATAATTAAAAAATAATAAATTAAAAATAATAATTAAAAAAAAAAAAAGAAAGCGCTCACAGATTTTCTTTAGGTGCTCCTTTTTGGTTCATTTTGGCACGTCCACCATTTGCACCAGGAAGTTATCATCGATACACTGAAGGAACCTCCTGGACTGCGGATGGCTGGCTGAGCAGGCCCTCCAGCAAATGTCAGGGTAATTAAAATCCCCCACAATAACCAGGGCCTGTGTTTGCGAGGCTGCTCTCAGCTGCCTGTAGAAGGCCTTATCAGCTTCCTCATCCTGATCTCATGGCCTGTAGCAGACACCCACAACAGTACGCCCCATGCCAGCCTGCCCCTAAATTCTCACCCACAGACTCTCACCTCGCTCCTCATCCACCCCTGTACATGTACTCAATACAATGTAGATGCTCTTTCACGTAAAGAGCATCTGGCCTGTCTTTCCTGAGCAGGACATACCCATCCATGGCCACATTCAATATTTTTATAAACGATCTGGATGTAGGAATAGAAGGTATTTTGAGCAAGTTTGCTGATGACACCAAACTTGGAGGAGTTGTGGACTCGAATGAGGGTGGAAAGGCCTTGCAGAGGGATCTGGATAGGTTGGAGAGCTGGGCGATCGCCAACCGCATGAAGTTCAATAAGAGCAAGTGCCGGGTCCTGCACCTGGGACGGGGAAACCCTGGCTGCACGTACAGACTGGGCGATGAGACGCTGGAGAGCAGCCTAGAAGAGAGGGATCTGGGGGTCGTGGTAGACAGCAAGTTGAATATGAGCCAGCAGTGTGCCCTGGCAGCCAGGAGGGCCAACCGTGTCCTGGGGTGCATCAAGCACGGCATCGCTAGTAGGTCGAGGGAGGTGATTGTCCCGCTCTACTCTGCGCTGGTGCGGCCTCACCTCGAGTACTGTGTGCAGTTCTGGGCACCACAGTATAAAAAGGACATGAAACTGTTGGAGAGTGTCCAGAGGAGGGCTACGAAGATGGTGAAAGGCCTGGAGGGGAAGACGTACGAGGAACAGCTGAGGGCACTGGGCCTGTTCAGCCTGGAGAAGAGGAGGCTGAGGGGAGACCTCATCGCAGTCTACAACTTCCTCGTAAGGGGGTGTCGAGAGGCAGGAGACCTTTTCTCCATTAACACCAGCGACAGGACCCGCGGGAACGGGGTTAAGCTGAGGCAGGGGAAGTTTAGGCTTGACATAAGGAGGGGGTTCTTCACAGAGAGAGTGGTTGCACACTGGAACAGGCTCCCCAGGGAAGTGGTCACTGCACCGAGCCTGACTGAATTTAAGAAGAGATTGGACTGTGCACTTAGTCACATGGTCTGAACTTGGGTAGACCTGTGCGGTGTCAAGAGTTGGACTTGATGATCCTTAAGGGTCCCTTCCAACTCTGGATATTCTATGATTCTATGATTCTATGATTCCAGCCATGGGAGCTGTCCCACCATGTCTCAGGACAACTGGAAAGAAACAGCAATGCAATAGGAGAACAGTCAGATGCAAGGCTCTGCTACAAGCCTTCCTGGCGCTGGCATATTCTGAGACCTTGTAACTAATCCGTGTCCCCAGGGAGAGCCCGGGAGGCAGGGCTAGGTGACAAGAATAAAGCCCTGTCTGTTGTTTGCTGCAACCAGTCTCACTAGCTGATTTCTGAGGCACTAATTTTGCCTTCAGGAAAGGGAAGTCGGAAGGAAAGGGGTGTCAGCGTCTTTTTCAACCAAAATATCAGTGAAGCCCTCTGCTGACACAGACTTTGTCTAATGGCCAAACAAGAGCAGAGGTGATTGCACCTGCCCCCTTTTTTTCCCAAAAGAAACGGCCTAGTTGATCATTGACAGAGGCAAGCCGATTGACCAGCCCACCACATCTCTTTTTTCCGTGTACAACCCTCATACTTGTAGTGGACTAACACGAAGATGGTTGAGGATCTGAAGAGAAAACCCCTCTTCGTTCTTGCTGTCATCTTGCTGCTTAGTTCAGCACAAGCAGGTAAGAAAGACATGAGTGCTTGGCAAGGGATTTAAGGCTTTACGTAGAAGGTCCTGATTTCAATTCTGAACAGGGCCCGTGTTTCAAGAGGTCCTTCCTATAATCTAGTCAGATGCCATGAGAATGGGTCCTTTCTTTTCCTATGCTTTGATCGGAGCTGTCTCACCGATTTCACTCCACTAACTTCATTTAAAAGAATGATCCAGGATTGCTCTGTAGTGTGAGGAGGTGCAAAACAGACCACTTGACCTCTGGACATGGCACCTCCTCCTTTGCAAGCTGAGCAAGCAGAATATGCAGGAGATGAAAGAAAATAAACAGAGGCTGCACTTAGCATTTCTCTGGTTAGTTGTGATCTTTTTTTACTCACAACCCCCCTCGCCTGACACCATTCTGGACACGCACCATGCTTTCACTGAGTGCACCCTTTGAGGAGAAGCTGGCTCATGAGCGGCAGTATTTCTCAACTGATTTCAGAGAACAACTCTTTCCCTTTTCCCTTCAGTCCCCAGGAACACCTAAATAAACAACAGCAAGGGACAGCCACATCCCACGAGGGGAAATCGGGAGTGTTGGATTTCATTTCTTTGTGCTGAACCTTAGGCCATGTTCCACCCAGCTGCTGTAGAGTATCTTCTGTGGGAACAGGCAGTGGCTAGGAAGCTGATTGTTTATTTTTATTATTATTTTCTATTTATTTATTTAATTTTACATGCGGATTCGAGGCTGCTCCACTTCCTCCAATCCAGAAAAGGGAAGGGGCATGCATTGATATTTCAGCATGATGCCAGTTCATAGAGTAAACATTTTTTAGATCAGAAGGGATCATTTAATCAATTGTTTGGCTTCCTGCTCATCATGGGTTAATAAGTTTCATCCCGTTAGTCCTTCAGGCATTCCAATATCTTGCCTTCTACAACCCCTCCAGAATAGCAGCCAGTCCCCTGAAATGCCAAATGATAGATAATGCAGCTCTTCGCTGGGTAACTTCTGCCACTGCCTAGCCATACATACTGCTCTGCATCTCCTTGCTTCATTTATAGTCAAAATTTGCCCAATTTTGTACTATCTACTGGTTTGAGGTGTTGTTATTTTGTCTTGTGTTTCATTTTTTTTTTCTATCCAGATGAAAGTCCTGTCCAGCTGCTGCCTTTTCCTTCCCATAAAACATTTTCATCCTGTAAATTGATTGTCACTGACAGGTTTTGTCACCAGCATTCTCATATTTATTTCTGCATTTTTGATACAAATGTCAGTTAGACTCACACCTTCTACCCAAGAAAAACTGGAAGAGAACTACGCATTCAGTGGGGGATTGGCAACCTTTTTTTTTTTTTATTATTATTATTCTTTAAGATCTAATAGCCAGCTCGTAAATGTACTTAGCTGCTGGTGGACACAGCTGATATGGAAATAAATAAATAAATTTGTGTCTCAGTAAAACAATTCTCGGAAGTCAAAGTTATCGTGACATCCACATTTATCTTCCTGAGCCAATGCTGAAATTCCATAAAAGGGCAGAAAAAGATTCAGCAGATCAGACCTGTTTTCCAGACTGGTTTTAATTTATATCCTATCCTTTCACTCTTTAGTAATACAAACCAAATTGCTATCTTTATTTTCCTAGTGAGTCAGAATAAGCTTTTTTCTTCCATCACACAGACACAGGCCAAACAACGCTTCTCACCCCCTCCCATTGCAGGGAACGCAAACAGAACCTCATGGCATCAGTGTGCTGACTTCCAGCGAGCAAATCTCCTACACGGCAGGAAACTTAATGTCCAGTTTCTTCTCTTCACTCCCTTGAACCCCAGCTGTGGGGAACTCATTTTAGCTGATGATGGCATCGAGGACACCAGCTTCAACAGCAGCCTGGAAACCAAGATCATAATCCATGGCTTCAGGTGAGAGAAAGCAGAGCATCGTGGCTAAGTTTGTACTCATCAACTAAACACCGAGTGGGCATTCCCAAGCACAGCATGGGGATGGCAGAGAAACCTCCTGCCCATGTGATAATTTTAGTCTCCCCAGCAATGACTGCGTGTGAAACACAAGCTAAGAGCAGAGCCTGGACTGCTCAGCACCAAACCGTATCTGAGACTTGCCAGGGAGACTTGGTGGGACAGGGCCAAAGACATGGAAAATCCTGCCAACAATCCTCTTTCCAACACAAAATTAAGTCCTTTAGTCTGTGACCAGCTGCCTACTTTTTTTGTGTATTTCCTTTTTTTTGGAGCCAGAAGAAATTAGGAAATTATTTTCTTTCTCTTTTCCCTTCCCTTCCCTTCCCTTTCCCTCCCCTCCCCTCACCAATTTCAACATTTCTTTTTAAGAAGATCCATTTATGATTCTTTAAGATCCTTTTCCATTTAAATTGTCTCCTTGCAGCTCATGTCCTGGTTCTTCAACTCCTTGGATCACTCAGGCATTTAGGAGCCCTGCAGGCACACAGTCCCTCTAACCTTGAAAATGTAGGGATGTAAACCAAGGTTTTTTAATCTGTCACCGTATTGCCAGTTTATTTTACTGTGCCATTTTTCAGCCCAGTGTGACCATGTAGTGTTACTTGGTTTGATGTACAAAAGCCTGAAGGAAAAGTGCATAGATATCCAGGATGAGACCACGCAAGGAGTCGCAGGGTCTTTTCAGGAAACCAACTGTTGCCTCACATGACACAGCACACCCCCAACCCTAGTGGTATTAGGGGAATTTGGTAGGATACAGCCTCCTCCAGTTTTCCTGGTATTCTTGGGTAGAGTTGTTGTTGTTGTTTGGTTTTAAATCACCTTCAGAGGAGGAATTGTAGCAGTGACAGACTAAGTGATTT
Organism: Anas platyrhynchos; assembly: GCF_047663525.1. NCBI lineage: Eukaryota > Metazoa > Chordata > Aves > Anseriformes > Anatidae > Anas > Anas platyrhynchos. The sequence continues at coordinate 84,886,057 of NC_092587.1, read as the reverse complement.
GACCGAGGACTCCCAGCCAGTTGGTAGCAGAGCAGGACCAGGTGTTCCCAGCCAGTTCTCTTACCCGAGGTGGGCTCTGTGGTGGCTGACTGAAGCATCACACCAAGACCAGGATCAGAGCCTGAGCCCTACAGATGTTTCCCTCCTTTGGTTCCTTTCTGAATCAGCCCATTCTGAAAAATGCTTATTACAAAACCTTTCAGCAACCTTTCAAATCTGGCAGCCTACACCAAGACATGTGAAACTCCAGCACCAGTGAACAACAAATTGGCACGTGTCCTAGTTTGGAAGACACCTAACGTACCTGTTTCTGATGACTCCTCAGGGCTTTGGGCACCAAACCTTCCTGGATTGAAGGGCTTGTCCGTGCCATCCTGCACACAAGCCAGGTGAACGTGATTGTGGTGGACTGGGTTCATGGGTCTACTGGAGCCTATTACTCCGCAGTGGATAATGTCACACAGCTGGCCCTCTCCATCTCACGTTTCATCAGCAAGCTCCTGGTAAGCTCCTGTGCTTTCCCAGTGGGGAAACACGGTCACAGAACACCACTCATGCAGACAATCCAGAGAGTTGCTCTCAACCTGCTGCCCCCAGGAGCTGGGCAAGTGAGCTCTTTATTCCAGAGTGAGCACTGTGTAGTGCTAAAGATTTTTTTCTTTTTTACTTTTCCCCTCTCTCTCAGTCCAGCCTTTACCATGCCACTGTTTTTCTTCTTTCTCTTGATTTTGAGATTTTTATGGGAAAACTTCCTAGTTGTCAGCTGCCTCTCCAGCCCAGGGTGAGCCTGGTGGATGCCTTGGGTTATCTCAGGTCTGTGCTTCACTGGGCAGTCTTCTTCTTCAACCCATATTTTTTTTCCAGTAAGCTGAGGGTGTGGGATTTGATGCTATTTTATATTTGCTTTGGGTTTCAGATACACTTCCTAGTAGCTGGAAATCCCCAGCTGTGCCCTATTTTGCTCATGCACAGCACAGCTGAACAGCACTTATGCAATGAGGATGTCACATCTTTATATTTACCAGCCATGCATAAACTCTCTGCGTAATGATTTCGCTCTAGAACCTGACCACAGAGCATGGGAGTTCCTGGGTAGGCACCACAGTGTGCAGTCACACTTTCCTATCCAGAAATACAGCAACAATTCGAGCAGCAATCTGTGATTCTATGGTTCTGTGATCAGGAGAATGGGGTGAAAAGGAGGGGAAAAAGGAAGGGGGAAGAGGGCTGTCACCCCTTTTACTGATTAGGTCACACAGTGAACAAATGACTGGGCTGCAGCATGATCCCTACCATCCATCCTGTGCCTGTGCTGAGCCCTAGCCCAGCTACTTAAGGAGAATTTCTGCCCAGCCTCTCCCACTACACGACACCACAGGAGACTACATTTGGCTTCTCATAAGCCTCAGTACTGCTGCAAGATGTAGCCGCACATATCTCGAAGGCAGGATTGTTCATCTCATCCCTGTGGTGTCCAGCACCGTGTGCAGTACCATTGTGTGGCTCCTCTGGGTTCCTCTGCATGGGGTCATCTCACATCATGTCTCAGTGGCCGTGCTTTACCTGACAGTTCAGCCTACGGATAAGCCCTTTTTCTCTGAAAATATACTCTTAATAATCAGGGTATGGGCACAACCCACATGTTCTGGAGTTGCAGAGTAGGCTTGGACAGGGTATTTCACCTACCTCCTGCAGAAATACTGATTTGTATCATCGATCTGCAGGCCCTGGGAGTCTCAGGGACATCCATCCACATCATCGGCGTGAGCCTCGGTGCGCACGTCGCGGGCCTGGTCGGGCACTTCCACGGCGGTCAGCTGGGACGGATAACAGGTATCATCAAACTGAGGCTTGGGCCTTCATTTCTTGTTCAGGGGAGAGAAAGGAAGAGCAGGGAAGGGGAGTCATCCACAGTGATCTTTTAACTGCATGAAGGCTCATTAAATCCAAGCTGACAAGGGACACAGTCCTACCGTACCTGGACAAGAAGAGTAGATCGGGTCCCGTGGCAGGAACCAGCATCATCCACAATCCAGGCAAATCTGTAGTGCAAGGCCAAGGCCAAGCCAGGAAGCCCAACCATCAAGAGAAGGGTAGGGTCAGCAAAGTACAGGGCTGGGCATGGCATCCTTACAACACAGCTCAGGCAAGGATCAAAGGCAAGAGCCTGAGACAAGGTGGGGACCCCCCAGATGAAGCTTCTTGCTGTTTTCTCACAAGTCAGCTGTTTCCACAGGAGACTGGTCTAAGGTCACCCAGTGGTATACCAAATCAGAGCTGGCCTTGAACACAGACAAACAAAATTCTGGATGTGAGGAAGAGGTTGCAGTGGGGGAATTACAGAGGAAGATGGTTAGAGGCTGGTTGTGGCATGTAGACCTTTTCATCCATGCAGGGCCCTGCAGTCTTTTAGGTATGGGGCAGGAACAGAGACAGAATTATTTGGGTGAGAAGTGACCTTAGAAGGTCTCCAGTCCAACCTCCCAGTTGAAGCAAGGCTGCCTTCTACATCAAATTGAGGGTTTGTCAAGTCTGGGGAAACTCCAGGGCTGGAAATTCATTTTGGTAGGAGGGAAAACTCCACCAACGAGGAACAGACAGACAGAACATGGCTTGCAGCCTGCCTCAGCCCACAGTGGGCTGCCTCACAGAGGTACCCCTCAAGGATAAATAAAAACTTTGTAGGTTTATTTATTTCATTTATTTTTAGCTGTACTAGAAGATGGCTTTTTCTACACTCCTGATTACCCTGTGACTTCAAAGGCACACTGGGCATTGCAGGCTCCAGTTCAGATTTAAGAGCCTGAAGACATCTTGGACGTCAGAAGACAGGCTGTTTCTGTGCAGTGAGTTTCTTGAAGTCACGCCTGTTCTTGTGGACATCTCCTTGTGCAAGAAAACAAAAGCTACAGGAACTTGAATGAACTGCCCGTTTCCAAAATTGCTGAAGAGCAATTTGTTTCAGTTCTTTAAATGGAAAAGAGGAAGCCTGAGGGAATCTAGTTGCACACAGTACAGCTACAGTGAATAGTACAGGGTGTACATTAGGTGATGGTTGGACGTGATGACCTTAAGGGTCTTTCCAGCCAAAGGGATTCGATGATTCTATGCTTGGAGGAGGCTGGAGTAGGGAACAGAGGGTAGAAAGATGCTTGCCTTGGAGCTGAGCTAGAATTGGCTGCTGTTCATATTAAGTGCTCCTCCCTGCTCAGGAAGAACTTTAAGCTGTACTGAATAACTCTTCTAAGCCTCTCTTAAAGCCTTTGACTAAAGTTTGGTCTGTAGAAGTGGGCAGGGAACCTCTCAGCTTTCTGTATTGGACAAGACCAACCAAAAAAAAAAAAGGAAAAAAAAAAAAATCAGTACATTCTTCTGAGCACTTGTCCCTTTGACAGCTTTTATTTTTAGATAGAATAGGGATTTTTTTCTTCTTCTTCTTTCCATTCCCCTCCTCCTCCATCCCCCACACAAATGCAACATGTCAGTTCGTATTTTGTTGATACCACCTTCTCCATAGAGAATTAATGGGACTGAGACCAAGGCAGTGAAACTGGCCAACTCTGAGGATGAGAGCTGTGGTACATGGAGCACAGCTGCTTCTTAAACTATTGTTGCTGCCTGGAGAGTGAAAGGAATTTTGTGATGTTATTTTCCTAGACAAAGGGAGCAGGATAAACCTCAGCCAGAACAAAAACATGATATTTCACTTGTTCCATGATACTGTCAAAGATAATTTTCCGTATTCTTTTGGCTTTTCAGAATTTGCTCTAGGAGCATCCATATTTTTTAGGCAAAAATATGGGTTGCTGCTTGAGAACTTGACTTTGTGGAGAGAGGGCTCAGAAGTCTCTCTGTTTTAAGGAAGTTTGATAGTACTGAACCTTTTTAATGCTTGGATTGGTTAATGCCTAGGATGCTAAATTCATCACCTAACTCAAGATCTCCAGTAACATTTCTCAGACTGTAGCCCTAATGCAGATGACAGTACAATTAAGAAAGGTGCTAGAATTTTGATTCACTTTCACTGAAAATCCAAAAGACACCCTGTAGCCATTCTATCAGAGGTATCTGAAGCTCAGTCATGGCTTTACAGCCTAAAAACTTGAGGCTTTGTTGGTACAGAACTGCTTCGTGGAAGTGGATGTCTGGGAGCAGTGGAGGACAAGGTAAGGAAGCTGCAGTGGAATTTAGTGAGGACAGAAGTCTTTCTGGACCATAATCAGTGTGATGTGGGAATAATTCATCACCTCTGCCTGGCAACATTTTAAAAGTTTTGCATAAAATAACTGGTCCAGAAATAAGAAAGAGAGGGTCTGAGGAACACTTCTTGTAAAGAATTTCCTCCTAACATCTCATCTAATTCTCCCCTCTTTTAGTTTAAAACCATTCACCCTTGTCCTATCATTATCTGCTTGGGCAAAAAGTTGCTCTGCATCTTTTTTATAAGCCCCCTTTAAGTACTGAAAGGCTGCAATGAGGTCTCCCCAGAGCCTCCTCTTCAAGATGAATAACCCCAACTCTCTCAGCCTTTCTTCACAGAAGATGTTCTTCAGCCCTCTGATGATATTCGTGGCCCTTCTCTGTATCCACTTTAAGAGGTCCACATCCTTTGATTTCGTTGCAGGCCTGGATCCTGCGGGCCCAAAGTACACCAGAGCCAGCCTGGAGGAACGCCTGGACCCTGGGGATGCCCTTTTTGTGGAAGCCATTCATACAGATGCTGACAGTAAGCTGCTTTCCATCCTCTTCTGCACGTCTGTTCCTCCTGCCATTGTTATTGCTAAAGACCACGTAGGTCATTGTCCCATTTACAACAGATGACTATGAGTTCAGGTTCAGTCTGAGGATATTCCTTGATTAGATAGGCTATCTAATATTTGCTGGCTATCGTAGAGAAAAACTTCTTCCTTAACCTTTAACAGCAGAGTGAATTACCGCAGCACAAGCTCAGTGTGGTTTTTACCACCTGGAAGGAATTTACATGTCTAGTCTCACTTTGCTTTTGCTCATATGACATCAGAAAGGTGCCAACAGAGTAACATTTCCAAAGCACTTAGGGTCTGCTAGGTAGAATGTGAAAAAAACTAACAAACAAAAAAACAAAAAAACCAACCAACTATGTGGTGCCCTTCAGTCATACCTTTTACCCGGAGATCACAAAAATCTCCACCAACATAACTCTCAGTCACACCTTATAATCTCCCATGAAGATTGTGGTCACAGGGTCAAGAAGATGAGGGATGGGGATGATGATGAAGCCAAAGTTGCCAGTCGTTTTGGTGGCAGGTCCTGGAGCACTCTCTGCTCCGTGCAGGAAACCTGGTGATGACATGAACTGCACAATGCAGGCGTCTGGGAGGGAACAGAGAACGTGTCCTTGCTGTGTGGAGGAAAAAAAAAAAAAAAAAAAAGAGAGACATGGGGAAGCTGGGTCCAACACTACTAATTTTCAACCAGTTATGGGGCTGTCAAACACCATGTAGGGTGTATCTTACAGAAGAGCCAAGTATAAGAATGAAGTGGCCTTTCACCTGCTTTCAGATTTCGGGATCCGGATCCCTGTAGGCCACATCGATTATTTCGTCAATGGAGGCAAAGATCAGCCAGGATGCCCCCGATTCATCTCTGCAGGTAAGAGCACTCTTTGGCCAAGCAAAGAGCCTTCATGGTCGTTTAGCAGTCTGAAAATGCTGTTTGGCAACCAGCTCCTGCTACAGTCAGAGAAGATATCAAAGCAAGACAACACATAAAGATACATGGCAGCAGAGCTTCACAGCCCACGTCTCCTCTGAGCAGCACAGAAAGGAGCTGAAACTAAAATCACATGCAGGTCAAGTGTCTTGGCAGCACCTGCTGTCAAGAGATGTGATTTTGGTGACACTTCTGTTTGAGCCCACACCACCTAACACCAGCAGAGCTTATATCAACAACAACAAAAAAAGCACTTTTGTTAGAAGGGCTCTTTGCTACCAGCAAAAGCTTCTTTTTCTTTTCATGCTGCAGGCTTAGACAGCTTGTAAGATTACTGCCTTTTCCTTCTAGAGAGTAGGACCTCACGCAGTAAATAGTGTGGATAAATATTCAAATACTTTCTGGATGAGCCAGCTCCATTGAGGGCCATGTTACAAGGGATGCCTCAAGGCACCTCAATTCCCACACCTGGGGTCACAGTTTGTAGCCACAGAGGTGCTCTACAAAATGTTATTCATGGAGAGGGGATGGCTGTAGAATCGGTGTTTCTTGATTTTCCATTCCTTGGGAAATTGCAGAAAGACCCAAATCGACTGAAAGGCTCACTGCTGCTTTTCTCTAGGTGACTTTCTTCTTACAGGCTACAAGTATCTGATCTGCGATCACATGAGGGCAGTGCATCTCTATGTCAGTGCCTTGAAACACTCCTGTCCCGTCGTGGCGTTCCCTTGCTCCAGTCATCAGGATTTTTTGAATGGCCACTGCCTGGACTGTGATGATCCCTTCCTGTTCTCCTGTCCCAGAATAGGTACAGTACCAGCATGAGGCCTTCACGGAGCAGGGGACGATACATTCCTGATGGGTGTCAGTGCAGACCGCAGCACACGATTCAGATTTCTCTGAGCAGGGTTTGCTTGGGATCCCTCTGGGGATAGTGAGAAGCTGTTTCATTTTCAGGCTTCCGCGGAGAAGCCAGAAGCTCATGTATTGTCTGAGGTAAAACACCGGTGTCTTGAACATTTCTGATCTTTAAACGTTTCACAGGGCCCACCAGCGTGTTAAAGGACAGTCTTCAGAATCATCTGCCTAACACATGGGCAGCGAGCTCAAAAAGTGCCTTGTTCAGAGAAGCAGCTGGGAGTTTTAGCCCACGCATGAAGTCCCGTTCTCTATGTCACTTCCTCCTGATAAATCCCTGCCACGGCCGCACCAAAGATGGGCTGGCAGAAGGCAATATTTGCCTCTTTTAGGCTTCTGAAACTGGGCTGTGGCAAGAGGAGAGGAAGCATCCTCTGGTGCTCTTTGGTGACTGGCACTGAGGGGCTTTCAGACCAGCCACTCCCTTCCCACCTTACCAAAATCACCTTGTCTCCTCCTCAGTGGTGCAGGTCTTCTCCGTTGAGCCAGAAATCCAGTTTTTCTGAGGGCCTGTTAACCTGTCAGACAGACACCACAAACCCATGTTTGCTCCGATTTGCACTGGTGTAAAGAAAGGGTCTGTCCTCCAGGACAACAGGGTTGGGAGAGGGGAGCAGAGGCGAATTGGAACTGATTATATTTCTATTTCTGTTCTGTCTCCTTCATGGCTTTTCCTGCCATGGCTAGTACAAGCCACTCACTCCCACATACTTTGCCTCTTGCTCATATTTCTATTTCTGTCTTATTCATGGCTTTGTTTCGCCCTGCAGGCCTGCTGGAGCAGGCAGGGATCAGCATGAGAAGGCTGCCCAAGGAAGTGGTTGTGTACTTAATGACAAGTCCTTCAGCCCCGTTTTGTGGTAAGTAACAAAGAAAAAAAAAAAAACAAGCCAGAAGGGGTTTGACCAAATGAGGCAGATTGTCCGGGGAGGCCAAGCAGTCAGAAACAGCTGCTGTGGCACAAGTCACATAGCTGGAAATCAATTGCTATGCATATCTCCCCTGCAAAGCCCTTTCTAATGGATTTATTAGTGTTAAAGCTATTATTAGGGATATTATTATTATTATTATTAGCTATTTTCTTTCTTAAATCTGCTTAACCTTCTTTGTGCTGGTGGGAGCAGGGAGTGAGAGCTAGGGGTGGCTTTTTTTTTGGCAGGCTAGGTACAAGCCACTCACTCCCGCACACTTTGCCTCTTGCTCAGTCCACCACAGCCTGGTTGAGTTCCGACTGCAGAAGAAAAGAAGTGTAGTCACCAGCATTGAGATCACTTTCTACAGCAACAGCATCAAGGACACCACGAAGATCACCATGTGAGTGACAGTGCATGCTTCTGGCCTGTTTTTTGTTTGTTTGTTTTTTTTTTTTTTTCCCACCTCCATGTGTAAGGATGTTTGTCCCAGCCCAGGAAAGGCACAAGGATAGCACATCTCCTTGAGCACAGTCACTATGTGATGAAGCACAGCCTTTCTTCTTGAACCCCTCCACATTTCCCTTAAATGCTCTCAGGAGTCAGGTATGTGTTGCCATTATTCGGTAACCCTGGCTAAGTCCACAAGTACACGAAGCAGGAGGTGTATTCCAGGATCCCCAGATTTGCCTACCTTTGTGTTGCTACGATAATTCCTTTTGTACACCATACCCTTGCCTGGTGCTGATTCAAATCACAGTCGCTGTCAGATAGTTATTAACCCTACTCTACACCAAGACCCTATCCACCACAGATTCCAGACTGGGCATCATGGCTCAGACATTTCTCTTGATGTCCATTAGGACTGCAGCTGCATAGAGGAAACAAGTGCATCCCTGCACAGTCAGAAACATGTTCAGTAGCTTGTTGTCTCTGCAGTAACGCAGCAAAGCTCCCACGCTCCCAATGCAGGGAAAATGTTCAGTGAACAGGGGACCAAGAGCACATCTGTAGACACTAAGCTTTCACTTGACAACACCGTCCTCCAAACCATACCTGAATTAAAAGATGAGATGCAGAGCCCTGTTCCCCCAGCCCTTGCCCCAGGGGGATCTCCCCACCACAGAGAAGTTCCCCAGAAAAAAAAAAAAAAGTATTTGTCACTTCTTCCTACACTTTCCTACCCACTGTGGCTGTCTGGTAGCCACCATATGGGCATCCAGCTAACTGCTGCAGATGTTGCAGACAGCCAATATTGCTGGCTCCCTCGGGAAGCAGGAAAGCAGCCTGCTAAAGACCTCAGCCAGCTCTTCTCAGATCAGAGGGGTCCCACTAATGGATCCCACATAGACCTTATTAAGCCAAAAGATTGTGACCCGATGCTGTGTTGCTGTGATCCTGTGCACCAGGAGGTAGGGGTGAGAACTGGGGAAGGGGAAGCCTGCTGTGGGGTGCTCTCCGGCATGACACAGCTGCTTGATTACAGATTTTCAGCCCTAAACTGCCATTCGGAGTTCATGCTGCAGATTGATGGAGGTCAGTCTGTCCAACCCCTCCACAAAGCAAAGGCAGGTCCAAACAAAGGCAGCCTTTGAAACTTGCAGGCCAACTTTGCCTTTTTTCCAAAGATGCAGAAGGGAGGAAATAACAGCACGCAGATAAAGTCAGGACCCGTGGGTTTTCTCAGGAAAAGTTGCAGCACTTCCTTTTCCAGCTGTCTTGATATGTGTCCAGCAGGAGGCATGTGAACACTGGAGAGAAAGGCTGTGACACAGCCCGGGGAAGTGACATGGGCAGGCGATCCCACGGCTTTACTGTACCCTCAGGTTTTAATGAGTCAGAGTTACAGCTAGCCAGGGACACCCTTGCCCTGGGAGGACAGCAGCTGTGTTAATCACTTAAGCGCCCTCCTAAGAAGCAGGAGACTAAATGCACTTACAGATTTGGGAGTGGATGCAAAGATATCCTTTTTTAACTCACACTAGAGTAAAAAGCAAAGGAACTGCCCCCACCTCCAAGAAAAGCTCAGCCCTCCGGTACAGTCAAGCTCAGCGTGTCAAACAGGCATCTTTTGCAGGTTCTCACACTGCAGTTCAGACACTGATTTGTCACTGAATATTTTAAGTGATCTGACCTGCGTGTCATCCCATGGTTCCCAGGAACCACACGGGACCTGGGAGTGTCCAGCCATTCCCATGCCCTCAGCAAGTGACTCATTCCTTGCCTCACACCGACCTTTCTCAATCAGTTCTGATCTCACCCTGCCAGATGCCATTATCCCACACATGTTGCTCAGAGTGCCCTCGAGAGACGCGTCCCCAAGCCCCACAGATGCCGTGGGGCTGACAGAGTAAGGAACTTGTTACAGGGCCCTTTTCCCAGCTGCACTGGCATTGCTTACACGTCAGTGTAACATGTCATCCTCCTCCATAGCCACGGAAACATGCTTCTGAAGTCAGCCAGAGTCCCACAGGCATCCAAAGGTGGTGTGGGCTCTGACCAAATGTCAGTCCCAGCAGTGGATTTCTTCAGCCTACTTAAGTGTGCTCCTAGGCACAAAGGTCTATCTATCCAAGCACCCCGCCTTCAACATGGCCAAAAGCAAACACCTAGAGAAGAATACAAAAAGGCATGCTGCAGTACTTCGCCACGGTAGTTTCCCTATTTCCCAATTTCCAGTTAAACACATCTCAGGGACCCTCAGAGCCAAAGGCAACTTCTTTGTCTTTATTAGCTCCCAACACTTTTATTTTCCATGAACTCGTCCAGACCCCTCCTATGACATGTGCAGTCGTATAAACTTTCTAGCATCCACAACATCCCACAGCAAGGATTTTAACAGCTTGAACAGAACGGCATTTTGTGCACTGAGCAGTCATTTTAAGCCTACCACCTGTTCACTTTATTGGATGACCCCTGGTTCCTGCACTGGAATAAGTGGTGAATAATCAGTTCTGATCTGTGCCATTCACAATTTCATGTTCACCTTATCTACTATCCACCACTTACCTCTCTGCAGCAATATGGGTAGCATTTCAATCTATACACAGCAGTGCGAACAGTTTTTGCAATTGTGTGACAGAAGGAAGCAATTTTATACAAAGTGCTCCTGACTACAGAGGTAGAGCAAGGAGGGAAGGCCAGTAAGTTGCAAGCTCTCAAGTAATGCCCTATTTTGACAGATGAGCCTTTTATTTATGCGAGGGTTTCACGTTAATACCCCAATTTCCTCAGTGTTTCGATGCATCCACAGGCTGACTGAACACTCTCCCTGCCTTGCAGACCTCAGCAGGAGGAGGTGGGCAAGCGGCTGCTGGCCCACAAGGTTCCCCTCTGCGAGGTAGACGTCGTGGTGCTCAAGTATCTCCCCAAGAACCGATTTTGGAGGAAAGATGAGTCGCACATTGTCGGCCAGTTCTGTGCGGCCCCACTGCCTCTCAATAAGAAGTAAGTGACAGGAATACCTTTCGGGGATCCACTGAGCCTGGGGGTGCAGCTTGTGCTTTATACCAACGCATTCTCTCTCCAGCTTTGATAAATGTGTAAAGAGGTCTCTCCCATCCCTCTGTGTCCCTATGTATATAAGTATACACCTTCAGCCATAACTACCTTCTGCAGAGTTGAAGCAGCCAAGTCCTTCTCATCCTGAGGGAGATAATAACCTCTGTAATAGAGCATTCTCACCAGGTCTATTGCAGATCCAAAGTTCTCATAAGCAGGGCAAAATAGCAGGGTCTCTACTGACACATTAAACCCTTTCCATATTGCTGCCGAGCTGGCTTCAGGCTTCAAAGCAGAAAAACCCAGAAGCAGAAAGGAGACTGGCTCACATTCAGGTTCTGTCCTGATGGGCTGTAAGGAGAGTCAGGCACAAGGCAGCAAAATATATCACAGGCCCGGACAGGGATAGTCATTCCTATGTAAAAAACACTTGAGCATGAGGACTATTCCTCATTATCATCCCCAAATTGGGATGGACACGCAGGATACATGGCTTTTTGCCACCTAGGAGTGGGACAGCATGGCATGTTGCCTCGAAGGTGTGCGAACCTGCACCCCTGGAAGCATTGGACTTGGCTGCGATGTGGGTGGGAAGCTGCAGAGTTGCACAGGGTCACAACTGCCCTCATCACAAAACCGGGAGCACTCTGAGCAGCAAGGGTTCTTCTAGGAGGGAGTGGTGGAAAGGTGGAAGGCACAGCTCCATAGACTGCCCTCCAGCTGATTCAGCCCAGCCAAGGCTTAGCTCCGTGTTCACCATACCCTTGCAAAGCGGCATGAGATCCACCAGCAGCTTTTTTGCCCGTGTGTCAGGATAGTGACCCCTGCCTGCTAAAACACAGCCTGACTTCCCTGTGCTCTTCCCACAGCAGGACCATGTTCTGCCTGCCCGGGAACCTCACTCTTCATGGCAACATGGACCTCCCTTACCAGCTGTCTGCTGCATGTGCCTAGCACGGCTTTTGGAGTATGGATGCATTCCCAAAGCTGTGAAGGAGTCCTAACCCTACTGCTTCTCTCTGCTCACGGAGGATACTTTCATCAAGGAACCACGTTTTGTATTTTTTTACTTCCTGCATTCAGTAGAGAATGTCAAGGAAAAGTAGCATGCAGTACATCAGTGAGTACAAGACTTAGCTGTTGCAGCAAGACTTCCCAGTTAAAAGACTGAATTAGGACTTTTATCTCACAGATTCTGCACCAAGCTCTGAAAGAGACGGGCAAGTCATTTAATCACAAGATTTCAATCTCTGTGAGAGGAGGAGATGATATCACTCTTTCTACACAGGGAGTACTGGGATGATTCATTTGTGTTTTATTAAAGCGCCCCGAGGTTTTCATAGTAAAGGTGTGAAGTATTACTTCTCCTCAGCAAGGGGAGTTCAGTTTTGGTTTAGCCTTGGAACTGGGAGGTGCTATAGAATCACAGAATTGTATAGGTCGGAAAAGACCCTTCAGATCGTCAAGCCCAACCATCACCTAGCACCAACTACCAAGTCCACCGCTAAACCACATCCCTAGTTGCTTAGACAACTTCCTTAGCAAAGAACTCACTTGCACCATCTGCAAGATGCTTTCAGAGTAAGAATCTATCAATTCTTGTTAGCCCTCTTGCTACGTAATCGGAGTGGATCTCCATCTCGCAGCGGGACTGGTGCAGTTCTTCATGCTGTTGGCTTGTTCTCTTTGAAGCTCACGTGAAGTGAAGCAGACACCAGAAGCACAGAGTGCTCTTCCATGCAGTTTTGCACTGCTTTGAGCAACTGCCCAGAAGAGAAGATAACAGGAGGACATCAGAGTATTGTAGCTATAGGGCCACCTAACACAAATTAGTCCCAGGAACTCAGCACTGCCCTTTGGACATGGAAAAGTAGCAAATGTCTGGAAAGCACTGGTAGAAGACTACAATATCAAAGAGACACATACAGAAGCAGCCCTTACCCATTCTACCTGGTTTTGGTCATCTTGATATATCTGCAAATTAAAGAGGAGACAAGTCTTGCATCACTTTTGCCCCCAGCTACACACCCTATAGACCGTTCTCACTGGTTCCCTGGACTGGCTTTACTGAGAGACAAAAAAGCACCCCAGGAACACTATAGTCAAGAGAAAGGGACATGCTAAAAGCGTTTCTGCCTTGAGGAGAGCTCTGCATGAGCTGTCACTCCACGAGGCATTGTCACTGCAGAGTTACCTCCTGCCTTCAGCTCACATCCCAACTTCTGGACCCTGCCACGTGGCTGCTTGGGAGGTGAATTAAAAAATCATCTCCAGTGTCCACTCAGGAGAGGGCTAGAGCCAGACACTGACAACCTGGCAGAGATCCCAGTTAGGTGGTGCCATGACTGAAGAGTTGTGCAGGAGCTTCTTGTTGAAGGCTGGAGTACAACCAAGAGAGTGCAGTGACTGGCCACGGTGACAGGCATTAGCAGGATGATCCTCAGCCTGGACAGCCCCGTTATCCTGTCCTGGGATGAAAGCAAAGGCACGTAGTGCAAGAAGCAGTGTATGCAATGACGATGACTACGGATCCCACGTACCCACCACGCCACCGGCCTCTCCAGACCTCAGATCCCATGGGGTTCAGATCTCACTTGGAGGAGACCTGCAAGCCACAACAAACTATCCCCAAGAGCACAGCCCAGGGGAAATTCTCCATGGGTATCTCCATCTCTGTGACTCCCTAGAAGAGGAAATGGTGGGGGAAGCCCACCAGCCCAATCTCATTGCAGCTGAACATGGAAGAGGCTTTTCCAATTTCACACTTTCATCTAAGGCTGCACTTTCTTCTCCCTACCAGTGACTGATCTCCCCAGAGACTTTTTGTACCCACTCATTTCTTCACTGTGTGTGCACCCCACAGAGCACAAAAAGGAAAAAAGGAAAAAAAAAAAAAAAAAAAGCCATCTCAGGCTCTCCCTCTCACCTGAGTCCCAGTTCCCTGCCTTTATTGTTTTGAAAAAATCAACTCAAACAGCCCCTTCACCAGAAGTTGGTAGCTTCTTTGCTAAGTATTACTAGAGTGGGTACCCAGTGAGATGCATCACATCAAATCTCCATATAATTCTCTCAATCCTATGCCCATTGCCAAAGCCACCAGGCAGCCCATTTTCCACTGTCCTTTCCCCCGTGCTTTGAGACCGCCTCACACCCTTCAGACAGCGTTACCTCCCTAACCAAATCCTCGAACACCAGCAGTTTCATCTCTGTCTTTAATGGGAATCATTAAACAAAAGGGAACACAGATCCTGCGAGCAGGCTCGTGTCGCTTGCAGCCGCATCGGCGTGCTGTGGTATCGGAGCTGCCGACACGCTTGGGAATAAAAACCAAGCCAGGGAAGTTCCCCGGGGCCGGCAGCTCCAGGCGAACATCGTGGGGTGGGAGGTGCTGGAGTGCCACTGCAGTCCCACGCGTGTGCTTCAGGTGCTCCTGAGTGTACGTGTCTGTGCGGGCAGACGTTTCAGTGCGTGCCAAAGAGTGTCTATCTGGTCAGAGACGTGAGTGAGCAGACATGCCCTCGGAGGGCCTTTGGGATCCAGACAGCCTGTTGTTCCCTAGAGCTCGGGGGTCTGAGTGGGAGCCAGGGGGGCTCGTCCTTTGCTGAGAGGGTGGGGGTAGCTCCGGAGGTGTCCAGAGGCTGCAGAAGGAAAGCAGTGGAGGGGGGAAGGAAAATGGGAGGGAGGAGAGAGAGACAAAAAAAAATAATAATAAAGCACCATTATTATCACAGGAATAACTCTTGACTTCCAAACTTTTCCAACACACAAACCCCATGGAGCCCACCGTTCCCTTTCCTTCTCCCCTCTCCTCTGAAATTAGCATGCAACACTATGCAATTCCTCGTAAAAAAGGAATTTACGTGGTAAATCAACAAACAAGGTTACCCACCCACCTGAGGCAACAAAAACAAAGCTCTTCAAAGCGCATCCTCTGGTACCAGGGAAACAAAGCCCACAGCAACTTTAGTTTTGCTCACGAAGCAGGTGTAAAACAGTTCCTACTCACTCAGACACTGAGATACAGGCCAACAAGCACCCGTCCGCCTCACCCAGCAAACAGAAGCCAGCCCACAGATTTAACTGCACAGAACCACGTAGCAGCAGCCCTGCGCATTGCAAGCATTGCAAAGCAGCAAGCTAGGGCAAATGTGACATGAAAGGGGGAAAAGGCAGGTGGCTTTTGGTTGTTTGAAGATGTGTATAAGGAATAAAGCCTAGTTCGCAAGGGAGCGCTATTTATACAGCAGTACGCTGTTAAAGCAGGTTTTGAACAGAACCTCTGAACCTGTCTCCTTCAGACAGGCAAGTTACTGAAATATCTGAAATACTGAAATATTCTCTTCAGAAAGAACGTGCTCATCACAGCATACTCTGTCTTATTCACAAGCAGTCTAGAAACTCTTTCAAGAACTAGGTAAGTATAGCAGGTCACTACATCCCACATGAAAATTTCGTGTGAAACAACCTCAAGATGCACCAGGGGAGGTTTAGGTTGGACATTAGGAAGAATTTCTTCAGGGAGAGGGTGATCAAGCATTGGAACTGGCGGAGTCCCCATTGGTGGAGGTATTTGAGAGACAGCTGGACATGGCACTAAGGGACATGGCAGGTCAGGTTGATGCTTGGACTTGATGATCTTGTAGCTCTTTTCCAACCTAGATGACTCCGTGACCTTCACAGCACCGTGGCACAGCAAGGTGGCTACTGCAACAGTGATAAGGAAGGTGGTACGCAGAAGCACTTCTGTAAGGGGAATTTAGAGAGCCAGAAGGTAATTACCCAGGCTGGAAGCTGCCGGGGAGCCGGATGAGAGCTCAAAACAGGGGAAAGCCCCGGGGGAGCTCTGACAGCTGGGATCGTGGCTATAGTGCACTTCGAACAATGACACCGCAGGGAATATCCCTGTTTACTATTAATGTTTTCACCACTTCTAAAGCATATGTTATGAAAGTGCTTTCCCTTGGCCATGACAAGCCTGCTTGGGCTGTGGGTAGTGCCTGGCCAGGAGAGGACTGCAGCTCCTCTCCACCATAAAGTTTTGCTGTTTGTTTTGCACCTGAGTCGTGGAAGAGCAGAGTTGTGATGTGACAACTGCTGGAGTGCTGCTGGGATGTTGGTGCAGTTGGGATACAACTGGGATACTAAGACGAGCAGAATAGGAAGGATGTGCTCCTTCCAGTGTGATGGGCTCACTACACTGAGTTTGCATTTCTTCACCTAATTACCTTAGAAATAAAAATGCCGTGCTGGCTGTTGCCTCCACACTGACAGACAAGGAAGATCATCCCCTTCTCCCATCCCGACTACTGACCTATAAAACATTTGTGTTTCTATCACAGCTCTCTACTCCAAGTATCAGCCCACACTGATATCGCCTCATTCACAAGATCTGGAAAGACGAAAGCTCCCAGCGTGTTTTAAAAGGAAACTGAAAGAAAGCGTAGCCTTGTGTTGCGTCCCACAGGCTTTCACTAACACACACAAACACCTCTTGCGTGCATGACCATAGTGTTCTCATGACAAAAAAGAAAGAAAAAAGCCAAAAAAAAAAAAAAGCTGTGGTGTCCCTTACCTCCTTCCCTCTATTTTTTTGTTTTTGTTTTTTTTAATTATTTGCATTTGAACTTTTGGTTTATACTGAGCTTAATCAACCAGAAGAACTCTGCCAATGACCTGAGAATGGACACCCTTATGCCGAGAAGACAACATCCAAGCAAAGCATACAAAGTGACTTTCCCCCCTTTACGACACTAACTGCGCTTATTTTTGATCGCGTCCACTCAACAGAAATGCCTGACAGTTAAGAGGATGGCTGTCTCATAAATAATTCACGTTCCTGCCTCTCCAAGTAAGGACTGAAAAAGCTGCAAGTTCCTATCACCAGCAGCCTACCAGGGACTGTCACATTACTAGGACTTCGCAGCTACAAAACAAGTGAAGATTTTGTTTTTCTCCTCTCTGCCTTCTGCCTTTTTTAATAATAAAGATAAATTAAGCCAAGCTCTTGCTCATTTTTTATCCGATTTGAGAAAAGCCAGACATGCTTGCTCCTTTCCTGGCCAGTTCTGCCATAGCCCAGATTTCAAGTCTGGAGGCAGGGAAGCAGCACAGGAACAGGAATGGGACTCAACTCATGGCAGAATTGTACAAAAACGGGATAATCTTCCAGTTCCACTGCTTTCAAAAACTATATTCAACTTCCTTGCTGCCACACAGACAGGGTCTATGCAATGGTCTCTTCTAGGATAGAAATCCCAATCCTGGGTTTAGTGTCTGGCAACTGGATGTCAGAAAGCAGCTTTTATTCGGCGGGGGCAGGAATGCACATTTGGAGGCTGCAGCTGGCGTGCAGCAGCTGGCTAAAAGTAGCTCAGCATGGAATTTATCTCTCGGCCATTTGGATCTGAATTTCAAGCACGAGCCACCCTACCATCTATTTCTGTTCACCTGCCTTGCTCCTCTGCTCCAACATCCCCCAGACCTAGGGATTTTCCTCCATGCAGAGTAAGGAGCTGGCATTTAAGACCAAGTAGGTGCAGCTGGCAATCAAGGGGTGCATTTTGGGGTGATTCCCTTGGAGGGAAAAAGGGATGTGTGGTGGGTGTTCATACCTGCTTGTACACTCGCCTCCATGCCAGCAGAGCAGCAGCGTCCTGCGCTGGTGGCCACCAGCCTTTGCTCTGCTTTGGGATCTGCCAAACCCCAGCCCCTGGGGACCTCAGGAGAGCCACGGGGTTTGCCCCTGGAGCCACCTGCACTCCTCCCCAGCTCTGCGCAGGAGCAAGCCCGCGGCAAGCAGAGGCGAGAGGCCGGGGAGCGACTCGCTGCCGCCGGCAGGTACTTACGCAGGGATGCCACGTGGGGTGACGCGTGCCCGTGCTGGGTGCGCCCTCACTTCATATACTCCCCTTCGCTCACATAGTCCATAAAAGACCCCGGCAACTCAGCAAAATCTTCCAAGACAAGACTGGTGGAGTCCTCACCCAGCAGGTCGCTCTCGGGCCGGGAGGCCCGGGGGCGCGGAGCCGGTGGTGGCGGCGGTGGCGGAGGCTGCGGAGGGGCCTCGGAGGCAGCAGCGGGTCCGTGGGCAGGCGGCGGTGTGGGTGGCAGCTCCTCGGCCTCCTCTGGCTCCCCCTCGGAGGCGGCTGGCCCCAGGACGTGGTAGAGGCTGGGCAAGCGGATGTCGAAGCGGAGGCCGAACTTGGCGAAGAGCTTCTCGTTGAGGGAGTAGAGCTTCTCCGAGATGTCGTAGCCCAGGTGGGAGGAGAAGAGGCGGGCGACGTAGCGGTCCTTCCTCAGCAGGAGGTACAGCCGCCGCCTCGGCCAGGTCACGTAGCTGCAGTCGGTCTCGGCCGTCAGCGTGACCTGCAGGGCAGGGAGGGAGCAGAGTGAGCCCCAACACCCCAGGATCACCCACACCTCTCCTCGAGGGTGGTGGGGCTGGAGAACCACATCAGATACACCCTCACCTACCGCTGATTTCCTTTCCCCAAGGAAACGATTTTGGTTGGTTTTAGAATTTGTTTTGCGTTGGGTTTTGCCAACATGATTACAATCATTTTTTTCTGCTAGCTGCGAGACCAGACAACAATAATAAGCCTTTATATACACAACACAAGACTGTATATTGCAATAAATATAAATAATAAAACAAACACACGAAGGGTCAAACGCTCCTGGGCTGAAGAAGAACATCCGAGTGTAATGGAGACACCGGCATGCGAACAAGTGTCGGAACAGAAATATCCCGGGGGCTCCCTTTCACTCTATACCCAGGGGTCTCCTTGGCCAGCCACCGTGGCAGAGGGCCACCGGGAAGCTGAACACAGCTTGGCTGCAAGTGTGTGTCCTTGGGATTGATATCCAACGCCACTGCCGTGCAAGCAGCTGCTGTAGGAAAGGAATACAGGAGCAAAAACCCGAGAACTTCCCCAGGCCAAGGTGAGCGGGATTACGGGGCACACAGAAACCGCAGGGAGCAGAATGTCCTTTTCCTGACCAACTTCTGGTGCAGCCATCCAAACCCTCTGCTTCCCGCAGGGGATTAGGTGAGCTGTGACCACAGAAGCTGTCTCCCAGCCAGGGCAGCAGGACAGGGTTCACTCACGAACACCTCCGGTATCATCAGAGCTCCTGGGGGAACGTGCCAGCCACAAAACCCGACTCCTGCGGGCCCTGAGAGCCAGCAGCTCAGTGGGAAGAAGACGTGGCCAGAGCAGAAAGCACGAGGAAACCAGCTCTCCTCGTGGAGTGAGTCAAGCTTCTGACATTTTTCGGTGGACACAGAACTGAAACTGCTCGACCCAGGCAGCTGTGACGAAAACCTGGACAAGAAAACCTTCCACACCTCCTTCCAGCAAAGCCCCAAAATCAAATGTCCTTTTTTTTTTTTTCACCCAGATGATTATAATGCTGGGGATAAGGCTGAAATGAGCCACGGAGTCTTATTAACTACTCGGATAAGAGTGCCTAGTGTGTCTGCCAAAGGTAGCACGTCACCACGGCCAGCCCTGGGTGTCAAGAGAAATGCCCTGCCAGGAACAAGGACCTGTCAAAGTCTCACCTGCTGAACACTGCTCTCACACAGCCCAATACTTCTTCATGCTCCTCAGTAAGCAGACGAGGTTTTAGGCATTTTTGGCACACTGCTGAAGCCTTCCCCCACCCAGGACAGCACCTCCCCACCCCACTGCCTGGCACAAGTGACCTCCCCGACCAGCCTCATCTCGCAGAGCAGGAGCTCCCCAGCTATCTCACACGCCACAGATAAGGATGCTCAGGAGCTCTGGGAACATTCAGTTCCACAGAAATCAGCTCAGAGAGCAATACAGATGTCTTCTCAGGTTGCACACCATCCAGCTGTCCATTTCCCACCCTAAAGGGAGAATTTCCCCTTGAGAAGCACCGGGTATCATCCTCCCTGCTCGACTCTTACACAGGCCAAGTTCAGAGCCAAGGAAAGCAGATTTGGGGAGCTGCCCCAGCTTAGCCAAGTCTGAACTCGGCTGTTTTTGCAAGAAAGCAGCATCATTCCCTCGTGGCTGTCCCACACTCCCAGGGGATTAGAAAAGTCCCTCCCTGTATGCCCTAACCGGCACACTCAGGACTGACATCCTGATAGGGATCAGCCTGTCCTGGCTTGTGGGTTGGAGGCAGAGAGATGTGGGCTTGAGTAATCTCCTCCAGAAGGAAAGCCAAGCAAACACGGGGGTGTTGACAGCAAGAGCGAAACCCTCTCAGTTGCTGCAAATAAGAATTGGTCCGGCCTCTCAGCAAGGGATTCCTGTGCTCAGAAAGGACCATATTCAGGCGTGAATCAGCCTTCCTGCTTCTCCACCCCAAAACGCATCACCATCAGAAAGGGGATATTTATGGGTTTACATCACCACCGCGTTTTGCCACCCTGATGTAGCAGCACACGGGGTGAGCATGTCGGTGTCAGGGCCTTACCTGGAAGGTCCCTTCCTCGGAGGGTCGCAGTGATTCCCACTCTGGAGAGTCCAGGAACTGGTAGGGGAAGACGTAGTGGAGGAACTGCCCGTCCTGGCTCACTCGGACCCTGCAGAGAGGACAGGAGATAGGCAGGCTTAGACCACAGAGCAGGCACCCCATGAATGGGATCACACTGTGGGCAGGAGCCAGTCCCACCAGCGAGGAGAGGCTTTCTCCTTGCCACACACACGTCCCAGGTCCCCTCTGGGACAGCTGAAAATGCTCCAGTTTCTGGGGCTCAACCCCTTTGCTCCATGGCAAGGAGATTCACTGCCCCATACTCGGCCTGTTTTGTTGCTTGCCACACAGGTGCAATGCTTGGTCCTGAACCAGGACTTCTCAGCCTGCAAGGCTGCTGCTTTTCAAGTACTCCTCAGCCTGATTGTGCCTCTTTCTGCTGGCATTTTCCTCCTTTTCTCAGAGCTGCATGAGGGCAATCCCTGCCTCTAGGCTGGGATGCAGCAGAACCCTTCCCCAAAATCCCACTGGCCGTTGTTGGTGCAAGCCCATAGTTTGCTGCACGTTATCATCCAACCTCTCTTTGCCTCTTTGCCTTCTAAGCTTGACTTTCCCCTGTTTGCAGATCTGGTGCACTTCAGTGGAGGCTGCTCAGCACGGAGGTTTGGTAAAGGGAAAGGCACATGAAGGAAATGGATGTACCCAATTTCCTCCCAGAGCTTTGCCATTCAGCGCTGGTGAGTGTTCCCAGGATACTTTTAACACATCCCAAAAAGAAAAGGACAAACACTGAAAAGGCAAGGGCAACTTTTTTTCTGCATGTCCCCGCTCACCTTGCACCAGACTGCAATAAGCCATGAGCTGTAGGTGATGCTGGGCTCGCCTTCCCAAAGGAAAATCCTGGTGAGACACTCACAGCTCAGCCCTGCTCCCATTTACAGGTCCCTTTCCCTTCCCCACTCTCAATTGACATTAATGCCACGTGCCTGACAGCAAAATCCAAAAGAATAGTAGTGGATTTTGCAAACTGGAAGAGAGATGTGCTCATAGAGGCATGCCACAGGCTCTCAGGTGAACAAATACCAGCACTTCATCAGCACAGTTCAGTCAATAACCAAAAAGCATCAAAAGGATGTGACTCGCAGGCAGGCAGCTGCAACCATCCCCAGGTCCCTGTGGTCCTCCTTGACGGTCTGGGGGAAGGAACAGCACGAAGACATGAGAGCACAAGGAAGGAAAGAAGCCTGACGAGGCGGTGTACTCACTCTTTGATGAAATAACCCTCAAAGCAAAAAATTTCTGAGCCCTGAGGGCTCAGGTGTTGGGAGCAGAGCCTCTCCCTTAGGGCTGTTGGCCAGGGCGAGCAGGTCAACCAAAGACTGTGTATTTGGCCACCCACATCTCAGAGGTGTGTCTGGTACCCACAGAGGCCACAGGTTCAGCCATCTCCTTCCTGCCCTCAGAAACACTCGCTCTCAGCCTTCAGGCTGCAGGTCTGCTCCCGTTAGAAATAAAATCACCGAGGAAGAGGCAAGGACACCCCCAACGTTACCGCAAGCGAGTCCGAGCTGGCTGCGCTCTGCTACATATTGCTCGATGCTGCAAAACATTCCCTATATTTAAGTTGTATTATATTTTAATATGTTATTGATTTATTATTATTTAATATATATTAAGTATATTATCATATTGTAATTTATATTAGGAAAAAAACAATTAAAAAAAAAAAGCCAAACCCCAAAAGCAAATTAAAAACGAGCGAACAACGAAACCAACAGACAGATGCGTGCTGCAGAGCCCTTTCAGAGGAAGGGAAGGATCACCACCCTGATTTCTGCAGAGGGGCAAAACCCCAAGAAGCAGCCCCAGCACTCTGCTGAGGAGCGGGCTGGCCCTTACCTGCCAGAGAGCAGCAGCGAAAGGCGGTCGATGGGCGTCTTGCCCTCCACCGCGTAGTTCTGGTCTCGGGCTAGCGGCTGCACCTGCTCCTCGCAGCACTTGACGATTTCCCTGTAGACCTCCAGGGGCACCTGCAAGGGCAGGTACATGGTCTTGTAGAGGAGGTCGAACTCTGGGGGGATGGTGTCCTTGCGGAGCCGGTAGGCCAGGTGGGCCAGCTGCAGCAGGCAGAGGAGGACGAGCAGCATGTTCCAGACGAAGACGTCCAGCCCGCAGGCGCTCAGCCAGCCCCACAGGGCGTAGCAGAAGTAGCCCGGGGCCAGGAGGCCGAAGATGTAGAGGGACCCGAAGATGCCGCTGCCCCCCATGTAGCCCAGGAGGACGATGCAGCTGGCCAGCTGGTAGGCTGCCCCCTCCATGTGCTCCTTCCAGGCATCGCACGCAGGGGGCTGGAGGACAGCCCGGGCCCAGGAGGGGCTGCTGGCGCTCATCCTGCCCCGCTGCCCACCCTCCCCGGCCGCCCGGCCTTAAAAAACTATTGTCATACGCAAAGAGGTCTGAAACCAGAGCTGCTGGGAGGCTGTTCCTCCTCCTCCTCCTCCTCAGCGCCGGCGGGTCCCACAGCAGCACGCTTCAGAGCACCATGCTAAAGCATTTTGGCGCCTCGAAAATCCCCAAAGCGTTCGTTTTTCCCTCTCGGTGGCTCAGAAATCAGGCCGGCCCCCTCCCTAGCCGCACCAGAGGGGAAGGGAGCTGGCAAAGAGGAGGCCGAAAGAGTTGAGTCGAAGAGAAAGCAGAGGCCATTAGCTGGAAGACTCCGGGGCCGGACGGAGATCTGGTTGCACTGCCCCTCTGGCAGTGAAAATAGAGCCCGTGAGAGAGCTGAGCCGCGGGGAGGGGAGTGCAGGGCGCCCGGGGTTGGATTCGGCACGTCTATCTCTTGGCAGCCGCGAGGAGAGGGACCCCAGAGGGATAACCATGTTTGGAATTGAAATCCAAGGAGCAAAAGCAGTGAGGGGGGACAGAGAGCAGGCACGCAGCCGCCACTTAACATAACTCAGGCACCCAGATAAGCCGGGCGGCGTGGGGAGAGGGGAGAACAACCAGCTTTATCGCCGCAAACTCCAGCCGCACGCGGGGCTCCGCGCTGCTCTGCGCCCTCCTGCAAGGGGACGACGGCCACGCAGCACAAAAAAGGAGAAAGGTCGTCTCCTTCTCCCGCTGCAACCCCTAGCGATGGCAGGAATTTAGCAAAAGAAGAGAGAGTCGGGTCAGCGGGAAGGATTTCCCCGCGACGATGGGCTCTGCGGCACAGCCTCCCCACGGAGATGGGGCAGCTCCATCTGGCAGGGCATTTCAGACCACGGGGGTTGAGGTAAAGCACAGACGCACATTTTTGTTTGCAAAAGGGCAGGGTTAAAGTAAATGAGCTGCTGGGACACAGCTTTATCTATTGTGAAGAGACTGTCCTGCAGTTTTGGAGCGCAACGCTGGGAAGCGCGCGTTGCGGGGACATCCCAGCCAAGGGAGGACTCTCACCCCATAGATACCAGGCTCTCAAACTGCATTTTCATCACATATGTGGCAGAAAGGATGTGCTTTTGAGCAGGTCTCCTATTTTCACCCCCACTAAAACAAGTAGCACAGGTGCTGGCAGAAGGTAAGCTCCTGGGGAAGCATCACCTCCCGCTGCAATTCTCTGTAGTCATTCATACAGTGGGGCTTCGTTCACCACGAGGAGGAAACACGAACCCTTTCTGCTCAGGGAAAATGTGTAAAATCAGCTTTTCCCCCGCTTCGAGTGCCGTGCTCCACAAAGGCAGGGTCCCCCCGCTGCCAGGAAGCAGTCGCATTTCAGGCATTGACGCAACGGGCACGGTCAGTCGGCAGCATGAAGTCAGCTTGCATGGGTCAGTGGAGTAGGGATTGGGTTTCAGGGCTGGTTGTGTTTCAGGACGAGCTCGCAGCTGCCCTGCCTAACGTGCCATTCTCGTTGGCACCGTGCACTTAAAGCCACACCATCAGTTCTTCCACTACTGGAACTTACACTGCTTTGCGGCAGCCTGGAGGAATTCATCATGGTCTCAGAGAGCACAATTTATCTCTATGATGCCTAGACCACATGCAATGCAGAGCACTACTACTCCGAGGAGCAGCAAGGCTTAACCAGTATATCCTTAGGTCTCTGCAAAATCAGCATTATACGGGGCCCTCTTTCCAAGACAGGCTGACATTTGATGTAACAGAGGGTTGGGATATCAGGATTGGGAACTCTTAAGAGAAAGATTCATGAGATATTTGAGACAAAAAATGATCTGCTGTGAATAGCGATGCTGAACGACATCAGAAGCATACAGAGCTTACTAGCTTCACTCCTCAGTTAGGTAAATTCTTGTGGTAGGAGATAGTCTGGATCACAAAATTAACAACTCCTCAGGACAAAGACAGTGTTTCCCCTGCCATCTTCCAAAACATGCCTCACCTAGAGGAGAGCAGCAATGTCAGTGCAGCCTTCAGTACATCCCGGAGTGGGGCTTTCTTTACAGCATTGGCACTTCCAGTCAGGGTCAAGCACGTGCCCTCCTCTGCCTCTTGATACCAGCGCTACAATTCGCACCATTTAAAGCCTGTACTGCTGAGGGTGCAGAGCAGAGAGCCCCAGGCAGACAGCTTCAATCCCACACCAATAACAGCACAAATCTCTCATTATAAACGATAAAATTTTCCTGCTGGGCCTGAACGCAGTGATGGAGTGAGAACAGTACAGCTTTTTAAAAGGTAGATCTCTGAGCACCCTGTCGAGATGAGGGCTTTTCAGGCCCACTTTTTTGATAGAAAGGTGTGCAAAATGGTTAAACCACCAAGTCTCTGGTCTTACTTTCTCCCTTGGGAGCACGGGGGCCACACAGACCATCTTTGCAGCCTGTCCAGCTTTCCATCCAGCGAGAGTTCAAAGCACCGCCGTGGTTTTCTGAAACATTTTGTTTTCATGCCTTGCCTGGAATTAGCACACATGCCTTCCCATCTAGGGATGCTGGGGTTCATCTGAGTTGAGCGTACTGAAGTCGATACTGACTCCGGGAGAAAAGCTCAACACAAAATAAAAGCCCAAAGCCACCTGGAATCAAGAGAGCAAAGACACATGGAAGACTTGAGCAGCGCTAAAACTCCGTGCTCGAAGAAGGCAGGTAGGCATTACGACAAAATGAGCCTGT
This sequence comes from Anas platyrhynchos, assembly GCF_047663525.1. NCBI lineage: Eukaryota > Metazoa > Chordata > Aves > Anseriformes > Anatidae > Anas > Anas platyrhynchos. Next base: position 84,860,472 of record NC_092587.1, on the reverse strand, counting down.
GAAGAAGACAAAACAGACATCAACCTTTTCAGCTTTGAAACTGGCAGTGTGTAAGGAGTTATTCTGCTGCTTACCCGCATGTAATGAACTCAGCCAGTAGCGCTTCACGCTCAGTCACACATGGTGATGCAACTCAGGTGCAGCCTGCACTATTTTTGGCAGCTGTACTTGGCATTATCCTCTATCCTTGAGAGCAGCCCCGTATTGAGAGATTATCAGTACAGCAGCTGCGTGGTTATTTTGCTCAGGATGCCTACAGGTTCACTGCTGATCCAATAAACCAAAAGCAAGTTCAATCACCTGCATTGAGGACCTTGATGGCTTCAAGTCAGAGAGGACATAATTAAACGTGTCCTTTTTGATTTATTACGTGATGCATTACTGACAGCAGATTGCCAAACTAATCTACACAGTAATAAAACCTGTAGCTCCAGAATATCCACCTGGTGTTTCAAGTCACATTGGATTTACAGCACTGCTCCAGACAAGCTCATGGTAAATCACAAGTGGAAAAAGATGTGTACTGTATTTAGTTGAAACACTACTCCACAGTTTAGTCACATTTCCTGCTACTGCTGCATTTTGAGTCCTTGTAGCGACTGAACACCCTGTGCAGAACAGGGTCTGGCATCAGTCCCCCGTTCAGGCCTTGAATCCACCCCGTAGGATTCCAGTAGCTTTCCAGTATTGGTTACACACTGGTATTGCAGCATCCTACTCATCATCTTCCTTCCAAAACAAAAAATAATAATAATAAAAAAAATCAAAAACATCTGCCATGCATTTACCTTCATGCAGATCTAGGTGTGCCTAGAACTTGTTTATGGAACCCATTTTATTTTATTTTTTTTTAACCTTTCCTGGATCATATTTAAATAGCACTCCACTCTCCCCTGCCTGGATCTTTTACTCTGTGCCATCACTTCCAGACAAGATGTGCAAATACAGAATTGGTGCTGATCCACCTTGGAACAATGAATGCCAGGAGGAGCACTAGGGCCCTGCTCCCAAGCGAGATACAGTGCCACGCGAGACTTAAACACTTTTTGCCAGAGCTACACCTGTGTCCTTTCTTTAGGCTGAGAGCCAACACAGGCACAACTTCTATCTGAAGAAAGTAGACAAGCAACGCAAAGCTAAGTTTAACAGCCCAGCTTGTCCCCTGCAAGCATTTTTAAGTACATTTCCTCAGACTTCAGGACCTTTGTGAAACATCCTAGAAAGCAGAGCGTGAGCTCCTTTCAGTTAAAATTTCACAGAAATGTTAAGTGTCACATATTAACATTCACAGTCTCATCAGTGCTAGCCCAGATTATGGGACCCCCAGCAGGCAGAGAAAAAAATCACTACTGCACCCATACCTGCAGAAGAATCAAAGCACAGTGGACAAGCAAGACAAAGCACAGATTTTGTATCTTCAGTTTCTGAAAAGAAAGTTCTGCAGAAAAAAAAAACACACAATGATGCTACCTTAAAGCCATGGGACAAAGGAAGAACCAATATAGGACTGTACAGAGATATAATATGAAACAGAAAAAGGAACCCATGTGTGACAAAATTCAACTATCCTTTTTTCCTCCAGATTATAAGAAGGAATCACGAGGCCACAACCACCTTCCCAGTGCTGTGTCACCCAGGTGAGGAAAGAGCCAGAAAACAAAAACCCACATGCACCCTCTAGCACAAGACCAACCCAACAAAAACTAGGCACAAACAGCCCCTCTTAATTCAGGCAAGTTATCAGTTTGTGTATCTGCAGTCCTTTGCTTCCTTTCCTCTTAGAGAACTGTTAGCTCAAGAATTTGAGGTGGATATAAGAAGTTCTTAATTCTTCGTTATAAAGAATTACACTTGAATCCTATGGTAAAACAACTCTGGTAACACAGCTTTAACTTCTGAGTAAGAGAAAGCAAATTCAGTTTTGACTCTGAGGAAAGTTGCTTTCCTGAGACTGGTTGCCTTTGTACAAATATAGTTATAGCTAGTCACAAGCAGACTACAAGCAGCACTACAAGCTTCAGCATGACTTTGCTGAAAGCAGTAACGTAACAGTGTTGTTAGCATGATTTCTCAATTTGCATCAGAGGGAAAACCCACTGAAGACCCACCTGTTCATCCCCAAAACAGAAGAAATTCGCGTTCTCATTTCAATTAAAGCTTTTCTCATTCTCCCCATTACGACAGCACACTGGTTTTGGATGACCATCGTCACTTTTTATTCAAAAAGAAACCAAAGTCAGGAACACTGGTCATTTTAGACTTTTAATTAGAGGGGAAAAATATACTTTTTCTATAACGGCAATAAAGAGTTAATAGTGGAAAAGCTGCAGATGTATACACCATAACTAGTCTACATTAAAGACTCTTATAAATACTTTGTTCATATTTGTCCCTTGAAGTAACTTGCAGAAATAGTTTATTTTTCAGCCTTCCAATCCACCAGTCACACAACAGCCATCATCATCTGAAAGAGAAAGAAATGCGTAAAACACAGGATAATTAAGTCTCTAGTCACTAATGAGTGTTGTATACAAACAGCCCCCATCTGCTCTTAAACTGGTTTCCAGAACTTCCTTCTGAACTCCAGGAATATATCACAGTTAACGATGTACCTTTCTAACGAGGTTAAAACAGGAAAAGATTTTCCTCCCTCCATTGTTTGACTTTTGCATTTGAGGGGACAGGGAGACAATATCCTACCATTAGAAATCTGAATTGAAGTTCAGATCTGCTGAAAGAGAACAGAGGCAGAGAGGCAGAACCCACCAGCCTCACAAGGACAGCAGTAGTCAACGAGGTTTACTTTGTATTCCCTCTCTTAGGGTAGATTTGCCCTTTGTCATCTCAGACAGTACTCTGTACTTTCCAGTGGCACCAACAGAGATGCCAGAGCACTTCACAGGTAGAGAATGTTCCTGAAGGCTATACTTACCACACTCGCAGTCCTGCTCATCTCACTCATATCTTGAAGCCCAAAGCTCTCATACACTCTTTGTGGGCTTCAATTAGGTGCCCGCAATTTTCTTCCCCCTTCTCAATGATGCTGCAAAACAAAAAGATTTCCAATGTTCAACAAGAAAACATTATCTTACTATTAACCAAATCCACAGAGCTGACGAGCTGTTGGGAACAATCAAGAAACCCTATGAGGTTCCAGAGATCTTTTTGACTATCCTGTCCAGGGTAGCACTGTTTTGGAAAATTCAATGCTATTCCAAAAAGCTGCCCAAGCGTGGAGTGGTGCGCTTAAACTCTGATGAGCTGCATAACAATTTCCTAAACAGACCAACGCTACACTGGGCAAGTCGAGACTGGAATTTTGTTATATAACACGAGGCTGTCACCTCACTTTATCGAGCGTGCTCATCTTGACAAGAAAGAAAGTTTCAAATTATTCAGTAGAGAAGAAATAAGCTTTCTATAATACACAACAGATGGAGACTAGCTTGACCAGTAAATGACAGTTTAAACCAGCTTTAGGTAGTATTTAGGGATTCTGACACACACACACAGTCTAGTTACTCTTAAAAAAAAAAAAAAAAAGGCATTACCACAAACAGTAACTTTCAGTATTACTCATCCCTCCAAGTGTCTAATACCTTATCGAATAGCGGTAAAAGCCTATCATCACTGGCATAGAGCATACACCACAAAAACACCTCAGACTTGCTTTCTGGTGACTCGCAGAGCACTCCTGGCCTCAGGGGTGGGGGCTCCACCACCCTGCAGAGTGCAGGTCACAGATCTGGTCAACCCCCGTCTGCCAGACACAGGATGCTATTTTTTACTGACAATTACTGACAGAGAGAGAAATTAGTCAGTTGTGAGTAACTAAAAGGTCTAAATTACATTTTAGTTACTAAAATGTAACTAAAACTTCTTCTCCTCCCAGTATTTAAGCTTTGTTACAGGTGAAATTGCACCACAGTCGCCCAGGGTAACTCCATTTGCTGCATGACTTATACCCTACCACCCTTTTTCTCAGATGGCCATGGACACACCTTTAATTTATCACGTAACTAGACTCACGTGCCTAACTTTGGCAGAAACACCCTGTTGGCCTTATTCCATCTGCTGAAAGACGCTTCTACAACCTTTCAGGTTAAAAAAAATTGAATAAAAACGGTTTAGCCTCACAACTAATTTACTGTCTCAGACAAAGGACCGGTGTTTTGGGGTACATTTCATGGTAATATGTAGTGATAGTGACGAAGCCTGTGGATATAAATGCACTGAAAGGTGTCACTGTCGATGTTTGCAGCTCTGTGAGGACTGCAAGCAAACAGAAAGCATTGCTTTATTAGAAAAGCAGCGTTCAGAAGAAGGTAATATAAGCATTACCAGGCTCTGGCACTCCTTTTCAGCCAACTAACAGCTGTGAAGGAGCTTTAGGAGCTTTAACACCTCCTCGGGGAACCTGCCTTTAGGGCAAGCCACCAGCCCTGCACCTCCTTCCTCGCAGCCATGCCGTGAGGCGCCCACCCCGCCTGCACACCCCGGGCTGCCCGAGGGGAAGCCCCACGGCCCGGGGAGGGCACTCACCAAGCATCCCTCGCCTTCTTGGTGTCGGGGCAGGCACAGCAGGGCTTCAGCGGCTGCTTCTGCCCCTTCGCCTCCCCGCCGCCCTTGGGCTCGCAGCTGGCGGCCGCGACCGACGACATGGCGGCACCGCGCGGGACGGCTGAGGAAGGGGGGGGAGTGGAGGGGAAGGGGGCGGCAGAAACCGAGCCGAAGAGAGCCCAAGCGAGCCGGGACGAGCCTCCCGGTGCCGGTAGCGGTCCCTGCCCGCCCGGGAAGCAAACGGAGAGGACAGAGGGGTGCTTGGGTTCCGGGTGAAGCGGCGCGGCTGGGCGGGCAGCCCGCGGCTCGCCGGGAGTTGTAGTGTGCGGGCGCCATGGCGCCGCCCCGCCGCTGGGCGCTGGTGTGAGGCGCTAAATGCTCTCTGCTTCAACAAAGCAATTCAGCTCTTTCCAAAGCTCCTGATTTTCATCACATGCATAGCTGAGGCTTCCTATTTTCACCATCAAGGCACCTCTGTGGCACCCTGTCAATGCATCTCCTGGAAACACAGGCTCCTTCCTGAGGGGGCTGCCTATGCACTGCCATCCTACCTCCGAAATGGTGGCCTGTGACACTCACCTAATCAGCCACCTGTTTAATTAACCATCAATCTCAGCTCAGTGGCCTGTCCCCAACTATCCCTTTTTGGCAAATAACGCTGTTCAGGCTGACCCATTCCCACCCAGCCACCAGGTTCAGCACACGTACCCTGTGAGGCCATGCACTTGGGCATGATGACCTGGAAGATGCACAGATCATATATGGTGACTACGATATAATTTTCCCAAATATATGCAAACATGATGCAAGGTGGAGCTCAGAGTGAAACTCCTATTGAAATGTTGCATCAACTGTCTAAAGCAGTGTCTTGCTATCGCTTTGTGTGTGTTCATTTACCATATTAAGCATGTTTCCCTTTCAAGTTAACTAGTTTTCTCTTTTCTTTCTAGAGCTTTATCTACTGGCCGCTATCCAAAGGCCTGGAGTTGGTGGTAGCAACACAAACTCTGAAGGAAAGTGTGTGGTAAAAACTTCAAAAAGGTTTTTTCGAAGTCTGCAAGTGAACTGTGTCTTTTATTCAACAACATCTTCCCCCCCAAAAAACACATTTCATACTCTAGATGGAGGTACAGAATATCAAAGGTAGTGGGGGTGAAAATGTAAGCATGGATGGTTAATGGTGCTTTTTGTTATCCATTTGTCCTCTGCCTGCTGACAGTAGTAGGTAAATTGTACTAAGGAGTATGTGTCACGATGAAGAAAGTCATCAGCAAGTCAAAAAGGAATGGTTGAGGGCAGTCTACACAGCTGAGACTGCTGGAAAATTGTCAGATCCAGTACCCAGGAGGGAATTCCAAGGAAGTTCAGTGAAAATCTCTGAGGCTCTGAAAGAGGTAATGAAAAAAAAAAAAGAGGTTCCTCAATCTACCATATCATTTGGCAGCCTGGTGCCACACGTGGGAGTAAAAGGAATACAGATAGCACTGAACGTTTACAGCTCTGAGTTTAGAGGAGTAATTGGTGAATTGGGAGAGATTGCTCAGTTTCCATGGGGATACAAATTATTTTCCCTGTATGGACTTTTATCAGAATTAAAGAACGTGTAGTCACAACACATAACGTGTAAGCCTCCCAGTAGCACTGCAGTCTATGTATGTACAGCTTCTTTTACCTTCAGCCTCAGACAACTGAAAAAATGGTTGTCTAAAAAAAGAAGTAGTTGTCTGTTAAAGAGATTCAAGTGGGCAGACTTTTCAAGGAACCTCAAAAATACATTTGTGTTCATTGTTATGTAGGGTAAACCCCTATTCAATATCAGTTGAAAGCAGCAGCCTAGGGTAGTCTTGGGTTTTCCAGATTTCTCACACTTCTGATATACATAACATAAAGATGAATTTAAATGTGGAAAATCTGTGTGGTGAAACAGAGACAAAGGTATTTTGATATCTTCCCCACAGTGTCTATTCTAGGAACCATTAACCCTTTACCACCTTGAAGGAAAAAAAAAAAAAAAAAAAAAGCCTGTTTAACATTGATCTAGAGAAATATTTTTGTCTTTGATTTAGTGTAAACATAAGACAGCTACTGCCTCAGCAGCCCAGTCAGCCATACAGTATGTCTGATTGTCAAATAAATTGTCTATATTTTTGGTCAACACTTAAATACACATGCTATGAAAAAAGGACTTGAAACGTCCGAGCAAAATGACTTGTCAGGGCCCACCTGCTTATCACGTTAACTGCCTGGGTACAGGATAGAGCATCTCTTTTTGATCATAGTTGCAGATCTGCAACTGCCACATGCCGTCTGCTCAGCAGCGTGACCTGAGTGAGAACGAAGGATAGAAGGACCTTTGCTCTGGTCTTGTACGACGGAAGAGGCTCTAAGGTGGTTAATTACAGCCCCTCTAAGTTTCAAACTCCATCTTTAGGTGAAGGTGACTGATTCTCTAAACTTGGGCTAAAATCACTTTAAAATGTGATGCACCAGCCCCTTCCCTGGCTGAAAGGCAAATCCCAGTGTTCCAGGACTACGGCATGAATTCTGTATGCAGGGATTGTGTACAACAGCACTGCACTGTCCCCTCCTGGGAGATCACCACAGAAGGCTGTATGGGGACAGCAAGTCCTTAAAGAAAACAGAGTAGAACCAAGATTACTTTTAAGGCATTTCTCTCAGTGTTAATGCCCTGGATGAGTTTAGCACTGCAACAGATCATCTCTTGCCAGAAATTCAGCCAAACCTTCCAAGTTTCAAAGGCTGGAGGTAGATGGCAGTTTACAAGATTGCAGTCGCTTTCAATTTCAGAAGCAGAACTGAACTGCTGCCTCCCACATCCCCAAGATTATGGGGTCTCATGCAGGGACCAGGGCTCTGAGACCCATCCCTCTACAGTGAAGAAAATGGTGACCCTCCCATAACAAAAGGCAGAGAAGAAACTTTTGTCCCGATCAAAATTTGCGGCAGAAATAACGTCAAGCATTGCCACCACTACTTCTGCTAAGAAACCAACATTTTTATAGAACAGGTTAGACTTCGTTTCCAGCAGTGACTGACCTTTCTATCGAAATCTGGATGTTGGTATAGAAAAATATATATATATATATATATATATATATATATATATATATATTTATAAAGAATTGTAATGTCTTTCTCGCATTTTTGCTGTAAATCTCTCCCCAGTTTGTCCTAAGGTTATCATCGCTTTGTGTTATGCCTCTTTCTTCTTTTCACTTCCCACTGAAAGAATATCCAGCCATATTAGTAAAAATTACGAACTTGCCTTACAACACCCTAAAAGCCAGATCAGCACATTCGGTATGCAATCACCGTAGCAACATCACAAAAGAAGGAAGCTGGAATTGTGTGCTGTGACACAAAACAACTTGCGCAGGCTTAGGAGGCAAAGGCAACTGGGGCTGTGGCCACACGGCAGCTTTTTCACAGCACACATGTGCCCCAGCTGATGCTGGATGCACATTTCCAGCACAGCCAGCTTGCTTCGATGCTTGCTGGGATGGCAGGTCAGCTGCCCCCCTTCCTGGAGGGAACAGCAAAGAAAATCCAAGCCCTCTGGGATACACCCCACTGCACAGGCTGGTGGGAAGGAAGGGTCAGGCACTTGCACACAGATGGCTGCTTGTCCTACCAACAAAAAATGGGAGAGGGGCTGAAGAAGAGAAGTGTGTATCACCTGAGAGTTTGTATGCTTAGCAGCTGAGAAAATCCTAGCCTGTATTTGGAAAATAACATCACTAATCCTCCAAAAGACGTGAATCTGCAAAGGGCTGTCTATCTGTGCTCATTAAATTCTCAATTTTCAGTTAAAAAAAACAGAAAAAATGTCCAAGCTTAAAAACATTTAGGCATGAACAAGATATACATTAGTCACCTAAGAGGAAGTCTTGCTATCCTCAGATATTTTCTCCACTACAGAGTTAACCAAAGCAGCTGCATATATAGATATTCCCAAACAGGAAACCTCTTTCATTCTCACTTCTCATGACTTGAAGGAGTAAGACTTTTAAACTTCTGCATCACCCCTGTAGAAATCACCCGAACTGATCTGAATGCGGCAGCTGAGCCACCATAAATACAGCAGTTCATGCATGCATGGACGATCTCCGATTAGTCACCCCACAGAGGGCAAATGCTCCCTAAGGTCTGTGCTGATGCACTACAGGAAATCTCACTCAGAACCCAAGTCCTCTGGCCTATGTATTGAAGAAAAATGACCCCTGTAAAATATTCCATAACACCAGCTTCTCTTGATGATTTTTCTGCAAACCAGGCTGTGTCACTGAACAACTCTGATGAATGGTGTTCAGCTGTTGATCAGCTGAGAAGTGGTGATACAGGAGGTTCACTTTTTGTCTATTACACACATTACAGTCATCCCTTTTTCCCCTTAGCATTGCTGCTGTTAACAATTTCATTCTGCCTGGTGCAGTGCCATTTCGATGTCAGTGCCAATAGCAAACCTTGCTTGTTTGAGTCTATTGAAGTCTCTCTCGATCGTGTTTTATGAAATGTGAGCTCCACGATAGCAAATAATTTAACAATCACAACAAATCATAGAAGCTAAATGGAAGCCTGGAAGGAATACTACTTAGTATTTCCAAATATATGAGCCTTTCCATTTTTGACATGTCACTGACTGTGGCTGCAAGCTGCTTGTCAAGAGCAGGTAGCATTATATATCTTCTAAATCCATTTAGACTCCCCACAGCTCTTACTTGCTGGGCAAAGTTACAAGACAATGTAGAAAATGGAATCTCTTAAGCTATTGCTTTCACATCAGTGGTGAGTCTAGATTTCAACTTCAAATGCCCAATTCTCCCACAGTTGATTTCTTCTGCTTTTCTTCTGGATGATCCAGGAGAACTTTTGAGTTTAATGAGCATTATTGGTACTTTCTGAAGAATATCTTTAAAAACCTCATTCCCACCAAAAACCAACTGGACTTGACTACCTGAGTGCTTAAGGTCAGATTTTAAGACCAGCACGTTGTGCAGAATTTTCTCCAAGTAACAAGTTGGTACTTATTCTGTGTAAAAAATACTAAATTTTACTCCAGATTGGTGCATCATTAGCTTCAACTACTCCGGTCCCTTATTAAAAACCCAGAATGGGTTCCTCTGAGTCTGACTCTCCTAAAGGTCATCCAAAAATTTACATAGGGTCAAAGAGGGGATGTTTTCAGATCAGCATGCTAAAGGACAAGTTCCTATCACGCTGTCACAGTTGATGTATCAAGACAATGGCAATGTGCTCTAGATCCTGCACTGTGTTCTGTTTCGTTTCCACCATTTGAGGCTGGGAAGTGAAGTGGTAAGGACTATGTGGATGCAGGCAATGACAGAGGGTTATTTCTTGCCATGACCTGTCTTGCCCGTATATCTGATAGTCTTTACCTGGGACCTTGGATGTGTGTTGGCCCTCAGCTTAACTCAGTCCAGTGCGTTGCAACTAAAAGACAATAAGTAAATCTTTTTGAAAGGTTTAATAGAGATGATTAAGATCATGTTCCACTAATTGTCTGAGAAGAAATAAGAATCTGATGTATGGAATAATTATACTGTGTTCATAATTACAAGCTGCAATGCAAATACATAGCACATCTGGCCAGCAATGTAATTTCCATGAAGAGAGTGACTAAGACTCACAGAAAATCAAGGGCCCCTGGGGCTCCCTTCACCTCAGGTCTTTATACAAACATAAACACTCACTTCCTGGAAAAATATTCCAATTATTAGAAGCCAGACTTGACCAGGCACTTTGACAAACAATAGTAGGAAGAGCAAGGAGAGCTGGCTGAAATGCTGTGAATGTTAACAAGATACTCCCTTGTATAGTTTTTGATACATCAGATAAATATATACTGCCTGTCCCCCCATCTGCTGAGTTGTTAAATCTACTCTAAACTATTGTTGGCTTTAGTACAAACCATCCATCAAGCAGACAGTAAAGTCTACCGAACTTGTGAACTTCTGGGTACGCAGTTCTCCTTGGATCAAGGAGACAACCTTCTATCTACAGCCCTTGACATTCTTAGGAAGTCACCACCTCTTTTACTCATGCTGGCCCTGGGAGGAGAGCAGAACCAGGTGGCATGATCGATTGGCATGGCCAGGATGGCAGCTGCTGGCTGAACAGGAATCACCAGTCAAATATTATGGAGATGAGTACCTCAGCAGGACCTCTCTCCAGGCTGGGCTGAGTGATGATTTGCTACAAGCAAACGTAGTTGTTATTTATTTTCAAAAATTGACAAAAAAAGATTATAAGGCTAGAGCCAGACCCTAATGAGAAGCAGATATGGAATAGGTACGCCTTCAATCACAATCCAGCTACCTGCACATCCAGGTCTTCTGAAGCAAGAAGTAGTTGGATTGATTTGAAGATACAAACTCTTCCCAACTACTACTAAGCCAGAAATACAGGGTGGTATGTTGTGCTGTTGTGCTCGGACTAGGACATAGCATCTCCTCTGGTGATTCAACCATTAACTGGGGAGACAAGGAAGAGATAAAACATCCAATGTTTTATTTCAAAGTCAGGTGTGCTAACACACTGTAACTTGAATGCTGCAAGCTAACATGTTGGCATTGCCATTTATTCCTCTGAGTATTTGCATGGGAATACTAGGAATTCACTAGTTCCCTAAGGAGTTCAATCTAAGGTCCTTTTGCTACTCAGATTAGACAACTTTCCTGACTTCAGCCCAGCAAATCAACCAAATATTTACTTCAGTCATTCCCTGATCACTAAGAATTTCCTCCAGGTTGCATCCAAGAAATAAAGTTTATGAATATGCATGTCTAACTGTACTGGTGAAGTGTTTTTGTTTGTTTGTTCTAATACAGAAAATACATATTAGCTGGAATCGTCCTTAATTCCCCCTTTCCTCTCCTGTTTTTTTTTTTTTTTTCATTTTTTTTTCTATTTTTTTTTTATTATTATTATTTGGTAAAGTGATAATCAAAACCATTATAGAAATATTTCATCAGGCTTTGGAGTGAATCCTTTAACTGTGATCAGAAAGAACTGCTGCTTTGCTGCTTCATTTTCTTTGAGCTTTGACTTTTGAAGCTATCCTCATTTGTAGATTGCTTTTAGTGCAGGAAACATGCCAACAGTCATACTAAGAAAAGAAGAGAGAGAGCGAACAGAAGGTTTCCCATAGCTTCATCTTTGTGATTTTTTTTTTTTTTTCCATTTCAGTGGTTGTGTCTCAAGATGTCTGTTTTAGCAGGGCTATTAGTAAAAACAGCATAGAGAAACCAAAGACTTCACCTTGACGAAGCTACATTTAGCTCAATCAGTACCCTAAGGCCATTTTTGCAAAAGATGTCACAAGTGAAATATTCGCCTCACAAATCTATAGGTATATAATGGTGTATAATATAGGTATATAAGGTATATAATGCCTTGCTACAGCCAAGAGCCAGCACAGAGACGAGGCCTAGACCCCAAAACCAACAGGTTTCATAACATCTGCCCAGTCATTGAGTGTTGTACGTATACAGCTAGAGAACCACAGCGAAATCGACCCAGGAATGGATTTTAGGGCCTCTCTGGGATGGGTCCAGGGGCCAAATTCACCTGATAGCACCTCGTGGTTAATAGGAGCGCCCAGCTGGCACCACCCAGGCCTGGGCCTGTGATGGATGGCCTGTACGTGGAGAAACTGTGACATCCCGTGGCGAGCTGCGAAATAGCATCAAACAGTTTCTAATTTTACACGGGTGGCTTTAATTTGGGCGTTTCAACAACGCTTTTTATGCTGTAACTTTGTTGATGGAACTTAGATTTTTTATTTATTACAAGGAAAACGCCACCACGAAGCACCACACGCACTCAGCACCACAACAGGGCAGTCAGTCTTTGCTAACAAAGAGCTGGAGAGGAACATCTACGGTAACTGTGGGTAAAGCCAGACGGATGACATCTTGCCAGGGGTTTTACAGATGCTCGTGAATTGCAGAGGAGCAGTCACACTCAAAAAACCTAGTTCCCTCCCAAGCTTTACAGAGCAGAAGGAGGGCCAGGTAGAGATCCACCATCTTTTTGGGTCGATTGCTTCACACCCCAGCCTTCTACACTTTCTCAGCTTCTCACCTCAGTTTCCCATTTTCTCATCCACAACACCATTCCCTACTACTGACTGCCCACCTTGTCTCTCTGGTTCCCTACCACCCCACTCCCCTGTGCACTTATCTTTGCTCAGCCAGCCGAGGTTCTCCTCTAAAACCACACTTTCACATCCAATCCATCTTCTCTTCGTCCACCTACTTCTGCTCTCAACTGATGCCCAAGCCTACCCTCGCCTAAATTTTCCACCTCTGTCTGGTTTTACAATTCAAACACCTCAGCAAGTTATCACGGCATAACAAGTCCATCAACAGAGTAGCAGTAATTCCTCTTCACAGCAAATTACATCGTCCTGCCTCAAGGTTAATGTGAGGTAAAATGCATTTAGCTCAGCCTCTTTCACGGCCGGCTAAACTAGTGCACTTTACCACAAATTTGCAACACGCTAAGCACTGGCACAGAGTTAGTCCACTCCATCAGATGCTGCACAGTAACTCATGGAAGTGTGGACAGCTTACTCATATATCTGAGAGTATGGTGCCTCCTCACAGCCAAATGGCTATAAGAAATCATCAGATAGACAGGACACCAGCTCAGCTACACTGTCTTGTTCTGGAAAAGCTATTACTGAAAAAAAATAAAACCAACCAAAAACAAAAATCATGCTTCAACCTGCAGCCCTAAGGGGAAAGCCCAACAGTTAAGTTGTAAAAATAGCAGCTAAGAAACAGAGGATATATATAGAGAGAGAGAGAGAGATAGACTGCTTACACCTTAGTTACCTTCAGCTCACATTCACCAGAGCAACAGGATGTGTCCTCGACACAAAGACCTGCCAGAGAAGCTTTGAGGCCCTTTTCCAAAGTGTTGGTCAGAGATATGATTGCCACAGTGTACTGTCTGGGATCAAAGATTTTTTTCAGAGCCTTTCATACCTGGGGATCATTTTCTTTAAAAATGGGTGATCTGCATAAGCAGAGAGAAAGAGAGAAAGGCTAACTGAGAACAAACATTAGCACATTGCCATTTCAGCATATTCCATAGCACACAGTCATATTCCAGGGACCCTAGCAGGCCCACAGCAGCTGAAGTGAAACCACAACATGAAGCCTTCAGGCAAAGAACAATGAAGAAGACAGTAATAATTGATACAGCCTTAAACACTGCCAGACTGTTCACTGTCCACATCTGTAATTCACAGATTTCTCAGAAGTATCAGCTAAAAATAAGCCAATATTTCACCTGTATTTCAAGTTCCAGGAACCTGAACCTTGAGCTTTTTAGCTCAGCCACATGTCCCAGTCACCTCCTCTGAGCGGGAGCACACAGGTCCCGCTCAAAGCTTCAGGTAGCTATTCAGCAAAGCTTCATAGCTTCAGGCAGCTATGCAGAAACCTGAAAAGTTGTGTTTTATCTTCTGGCAGGTGAGTTTTCAGCCACATCAGTCTCCTGAGCTGGTTCACCACACAGTCTTCCAGCTGCCAACAGCTACAGTTCAGACTCAGTGAGGCCAGGCAGCTCATGGAAAATGAAGATGGTAGAAACATCATAGATTTAGATCACTGTAAAGCAGTTAAAATTAATAGTGGGGCTGCACATTTTTGATCTTCTACAGCTCCAAAGAGCACTCATCTGTTAGGCTACATCCTGAGATTTGTACATCTGCATCGACTTATGAAATTGTTCCATTGCTCCTTCCCTACTACTAAATTTCCATCCAGTCCTTCACTCACCAAAAAAAAAAAAAAAAAAAAAAAAAAAAAAAAAAAAAAAGCCACCTGCATCCCTGCATCTTGTCCTCCCTGAAAAACTTAAAGGGGAAAAATGTGAGAGGGTGGAGCTGACAAAAACATTTTTTGGCCAAGGTACAGTTCACACACCTCATCACCTCAAGGCAGATGTCCAGCAAGGAAAATTTTACCATGGAAATTATGAAACTCTAATGCAATGAGATAGAAGAAAAAGGAAAACGGAACTTGGTCATGGGAAATGTTAGGCAAGCCTATTAACAAGTGATGTTTGCTGCCCTGTTAATAATTATAAAGCATCATTTTGTAAAATTTCTTATTAAAGAGGCCCATGAAGAAAGACAGAGAGCTGGGGATGTTCAGACTGAAGAAGAGAAGGCTCCAGGGAGACCTTGTTGCAGCCTTTCAATACTTAAAGGAGGCTTATAAAGAAGATAGAGAGCAGCTTTTTGCTCAGGCAGATAATGATAGGACAAAGGGGAAAGGTTTTAAACCAAAAGAGGGGCAATCTAGATTAGGTGTTAGAAGGAAATTCTTCACTCGGAGGGTAATGAGGCAGTGGAACATGCTGCCCAGAGAAGCTGTGGGTGCCTCATCCCTGGAGGTGTTCAAGACCAGGTTGGACAGGGCTTTGGGCAACCTGGTCTGGTGGGAGGCCTCCCTGCCCACAACAGGGGGGTTGGAAAGGATGATCTTTAAGGTCCCTTCGAACCCAAATCATTCTATGATTACAGCCAGCTGGTTATCTTTACAGGATGAATCAATCCATTATGTAAAGCTGTGGCAGCATTTATTATTTCAGTCTTCAACTGACCCACTTTGATCTATTACCCTAAGAATTACCTTGCTGCTTCAAACAAGCATCAGGCCTTGAAGAAAAGTAATACAGCGTTGATAGAGTCATGAAATTTGGAACTGTAGTCCTTGTGTCTCTCTCCTATGATAAAGCAGTAAGGGACCAAAATTTTCCATCAGACATACCAAGTTGCAAATAATTATTTAGTATACAAAATAATTAATTCAATGAATAATGAATGCTACTTTGAGATTATAGGCAAAGGAGATGGTCCATTTGCAATTCCACTGCTTTTTGTGTCCTGTTCTGCCTAAAAGAGTAGTCTCAGCAGCATTGCTTCCATATCCCCTTAGAATGACAAAAGGAGAGATCATCCCATTTAACAACATGAGTGTTTCTAGATTTGCTCCTCTGAGAAGGTGACAGCCATCCTCATTTCAAAAACATCAATGCATCCCAATAACAGAATAATGCTTATTTGTAATCCTTTGTGCATGTCTCTTCAGATGCTTTACAAATGCAAAAATACCTCCGGCTGCTCCACCAAACCTATTTTCACCACTTTATAGTAAGGGATGTCCTATAGTCATGAGCAGTGCCAGGAATAAGAATATCCAGGCTTGAATCCAGTCCTCCAGCATAATTGCTAGACCAGTTTTTCTTAAGCACTAAGCAAGGATCCAGGGGAACTGGAGAGCATCATATAAAACAACTTGAGCAAGAGCTGTTGAAAAGCAAAACCACCTAGACTGTTCCCCCTCCCTTTTCTCAGCGGAGCCCTCCCTGCCCTCCTCAAGCTACATACAAACCACATCTAAGCCTGTTTCACCATGCAGCCCTTTACAACCGTGTAATGGGCCCAGTTTGAGTGAGCAGCCACCACTGGGAAAGGGAGTGAAGGCTACCCCTCATACATGGCGCCCTGAGGTGGTGGTGCTGGTGAAGGACTTGTTGAGGTGGTGGTGAAGGAGTTGCGGTGGTGAAAGACTTGTGGTGGTAGTGAAGGATTCGTGGTGGTGGTGAAGGACTTGTGCTGGTGTGAAGAATTTGTGGTGATGAAAGTCTTGTGGTGGTGGTGAAGGAGTTGTGGTGATGAAAGTCTTGTGGTGGTTGTGAAGGACTTGTGCTGGTGGTGAAGGAGTTGTGATAGTGAAGAACTTGTGATGACAGTGAAGGACTTGTGGTGATGAAAGTCTTGTGGTGTCAGTGAAGGAGCTGTGGTGATAAAAGACTTGTGGTGGTGGTAAAGGACTTGTGGTAGAGGTGAAGAATTCAGGGTGGTGGTGAAGGACTTGTGCTGGTGTGAAGGAATTGTAGTGGTGAAGGACTTGTGATGAAAGACTTGTGGTGGTGGTGAAGGCTTGTCGTGGTGAAGGATTCGTGGTGGTGGTGAAGGACTTGTGCTGGTGAAGGAGTTGTGGTGATGAAGGAGTTGTGATGGTGAAGGACTCATGGTGACAGCAGTGAAGGACATGTGGTGGCAAAGGACTCATGGTGACAGCGCTGAAGGACATGTGGTGGCAAAGGACTCATGGTGATGGTGAAGGACTTGTGGTGGCAGTGTAGGACTGGTGTCCGTGCAGGACTCATGGTGGCGGTGCCGGCACTGAAGGTCACCCAACTCTCTCCCCCCCGAGCCAGCGTCACTCCGCCATGGGCACGTCCCGGCGGCCAGACCCGCCCCGTCGCTGCCGGTCGCCACAGCAACCGCTGCCGGCGCCGTGCTCTCCCAAATGGCGGCCGGCCGGCCCCTCGACTGCCTCTACGGTACCGGCACCGCGCCGGGGGTGGCGGAGCCCCTGGGCTGCGAGGCGGGGGCCGGGGCGGTGGGCTCCCGGCCCCGGCCCCGGGGGGAGCTGCCGGGGCTGGCTGTGGGCGGGGAGGGCTGGAGGGGAGCCGGGTCTTCCTCCCCATCCCGCCGCGCTCGGTGGCATGAGGGCGTCCAAGGGCTCACCGCTGTCCAGTCCTTTATTTCTGTTTCATCCTTTGTTTCAGCAGCAGAGCTTGCAAAGAAAGTATTCTTTGCAGATTTGTCTTCCTGCATGCGCACCTAGTTGTATGTCAGCGCTGAGGCTCCTCTGTGTGATAGCAGAATTGAGTTACTATGGAGTCACGTTTCACTTTTTTCTTTCTTTCCTAGCTTGGTTTATAATCTCTTATGGACAGACATAAAGAGGGAACTAGAGCCTGAGCAGCGCCTCATGCTGGTTCCTCCCGTATGTGACCGGTTCCATTTGTTTCCTTGTCTTTCAGACCCTCTGTACACGCTGTCAAGTGAGAAGGACCATTCAAAGGCAAATATCCAACTTATCGGTGATAAATTGGTAGGTGTTGGCCAAAGATAGCTCAATCATACACCATCATTTTTCTGGTGTATGCACACACATGGATAGAAATTTACTCACTGTCTCAGTTCTAAGCTACTCCGCTAAACAGCAAAATACAAAGCAAAGGAAACAGTGTTACCAAATACAAGACAACACAGGAAGCAACTGCAAGCACAGCTATTAAAATGTGTTATTGCAGTGTCCTCTCACTTACCTTGGGATATACTTACACTACAGCTCAAGGTAGCATACTTAAATATCATTAAAACCACCTAGGTACCACCAGCTACACAGCCTGTAACAGGTTACAAACCCATCCTAATACTTCATAGGAGATTGGAACAGTTTCACTTCCTAGCTAAGCTGTTAGCTAGTTAGCCCATGCTTAGCTCCCTGCTGGCTTTGCCCCTCTACTGCCAGTATTCAGCCTTGCTAGTTTAAAACCAGCTAGGGCATGTCCCTAGGGAGCTACAGTCACACCTTTAGACATTGATTGATGTCTGGACAAGCTGCATATAGGTAGGATGCCAAAGAAAAACAGACTTGCTACAACTGCACAATGAATTGGATTTTAAACAAAGAGTCTTGCTGAAACTACACACTTGACTGAGCCTGCAAGGCAGATATTCTGAAGTCTGAAAGTCTGTTCCTGTACAGCAATGAGACATTCCCTAGAAAGCATTCCAACAATGGGATCAAAAAAACTTTTTTTTTTTGGAGAATGTTTCTGGATGTCTCTTACATAGTTATCTCCAGCTCTTTTATATGTAAATACATATCTAAATGAAAGAAATGCCTGTTTGTCTGCACCTCTGTGCTGAGACACACACAAGGAGCTGGAAACTGTCATCATAAAGATGCCTGTAGCGGTATTGCTGTTCTAACAGTTCAGGCCAGACAAAATAAGCAGACATACTGGCACTGAGGTTGTGGATGTCACCCATGTAATGTTGCAGAGGGGCATGGCGACGTACTTTGATTTGTATAGAACATGTTTTAAGCATATGAATCAACAATTGCATAATCTGCAATACAAAACAATATGACTTTGAATTCTTGGTCTATAGCATCACAAAATGAGGCGGACAGAGGATGAAATAATACTAACTTATAAGCTCTTCCAAAATCTTAGAAGTTTAATTCCCTTTCAAAAGAAGTATAATGAAAGTGCAGTCTCACGCACAGTGAGCAGTTACTCATAGTAGTTTGCCTAGGTCTTCATAATCTGACACTCTAACTCCAATGAGTTACTGTGCTTGAAATGTCACTATAATCCTATATGCATTTGAGTTAGCACCCCCTGAAATGAAAGAGTCAATGCACAATTCAAAACTGATTTCAGGCTTTATGGAAACTCAAGCCAGTACAGCTACATCACTTATAGCAGAGACACAATTCCAACGATTTATGGGCAACCATAAATTTTGAGATTTAAGACATGTCTATCCAGGGAAATCAGTGCTCCAGAAGGAAGGGTGTGGATTTTTAAAATGTGATCATTTTTGTGCGCTAACACCCATTGAGATATTTTTAGCACATGCTGAAATTGTTATAGTATAAAATAAAGTAACTTTACTCTGTAAGTGGAATATGTTACTTCACTTCTAGAGCACATGAAATGGGAGGGAGTTACATGGGATAATGTGTTAGAAGTTCACATTACTGCATACTCACTGTTAATGCACACTAACTTCTTTATGTAATGAACTGTTAGACCCTTAGATATTAAGTATAAGTTTAGACGCTGGAAAACAGCCACAAGACATATCTGTGCATCTGCTGCTAGTCTGGTATGCTCCACATCTTGAGAAGCACCATCTAACCAGCTGACATCATTAGCATATGTATGCCTTCTTCTTTCCTCATCCCAAATGTCCTGTAAATAACACCAGGCTTTTCTATGGGCTGCTCACATACATATACTTACCACCATCAGCTGAAAGTCTGATCTCTTTGATGCTATTTGAAATCACTAAATCACTGATTCTCCTTCTTTGTGTCCACACAAACGCTAGGTAAAGGTACCAATTTTCACAAGCATGTTTAGTAGCTTGATCCATTTCCCGGGCTACAGTCTGTGCTTGGACAGCAAAGATCCAGTGCCTCCATTGATTGACCGAAGATGGAGAGGGAGGGCTCAGCAGCGTCTGGAGGCTCTTCAGCAGCTTGCTTTGTAAGTGTTCCATGGTTGGATAATTTAACACAAACATGCAAACAAAAACAACAAAAACTCTTACACACTGAAGTGGAGATGACTGCAATTTGCTCCTACTTACATTTCCCTTGAAATTAAGAGATTGCAGCTGTTGTGGAGTATGGTTGCCCATCTGTTTCTTATAGGGTGGATGTTGCACATTCCTTCATCCTTGTGCTATCTGCTCTGCAACGGGTTGCCGGCAAAGTGGAGAGAGTTATTTCAATCTCTTATAGATCAGACAAGTTACAAAGACTTCAGTGGCTCATGTGTGCTACTTCAGTGGTAGCTGTTTCCTTGTAGTCTCATGAAGTTGCAGCTGGTTAGATTGCTTTTGCTGCACATTTAAGAGAGCATAGGGCTTGAACCAGGGCACCACAGTTTTAGTTCAGGGGCTTCTTAGATGATCTTTCTCCTGGCATTGCAATTTGCATTTCTGATTCAGCAAATATTTAAGCAACCATTTATGTGTTTTGCCACACCATGCATCTTTAGGATTCCTCTTAGAGCTGTATTCAAGACTGCAGGCAGCAGCCTAACTAGTTGTTTTCAGATTTTTTTTCTTTCCTAGCTAACTTTAGACCATGGATTTTTCATAGAAGTTCTCTGATACTGTTGTGAATTTAGTTATACCATTTGCCAGACAATAATCAAGGATGTTTGAGTGATAACTAAATATTTCACGTGTTTCTGTTCAGTTTCAAAAGCATACTCTTTTCATTTCTACAATAAATTAATAACTGTGGAAAGTTTTTTTTTTTCTTAATTTCAACAGTTCAAGCTGTCCCCAGCACATGCAAACCTCAGTGGCTTCTTCCATTTTGCCTGTTATTCTGTAACAGGAATTTAATTGACACCTTAGCTGCTTTAAAATTATATTTCAGCACCATGTATTTGCAAAGTATCTTGCAATTAACAAAAGATGGGAAATACATCCCCTCTCTTTCAACCTGCACTGATTGACAGTGTTGCTGATACAGAAGATAGAATATTTTCCAGCTGCCTTTGCAGTATTTGTATTGCTTCTGCAAGGTTATCAGGAGTAAATGCTCGTTTATTTCAGCAAAGTCAGCAAATACAAGTCAAGGACATGGAAGAGGCAGGATCTGAAGCAGGATCTGTGGAATAAAAGGGGCTGTTTCACCGGGTTCCCATTGTGCCTATAACTATATCATAATAGGGTGAACAGCTTATGCTAATAAAGTTAGATCATAAAAATAAGTGCCCACCTGTGCTGAGTGAAACAAATCCATCTGGACGAAGCAACACTGATACACAGAGACCGCTAGTGGAACAAGCCATCAGCTCAGTTAACTCATTTGAATTACAAACATGACTTTACAGTAATAGGTTAATTAGTGCTGAGCAAGTATCTCATGTTACTGCACTGCATCCCAAGCCCTTCTCCTCTCTTTTGTTACATGTTATGATGGAAAGTGCTAGGAAGAGATGACTTTAAGCTTACCTTGGCAGTAAACTATCTGTCACATGAGGTTAAGGCTTATCTCTCTTCAAGCTTTGCTGGAGCTGGTAACCATACAGTTGGCTCCCCAAGTTCCACATCACAGCTCACAGGGCTCGCGTGAGGTCTTTGAAGGCAGCTGATCTCAGTATGTGGTCCTCTGTTTTCATCTCAGCTGTTGAGCAACATTTTGTGTTATTAACTTTATCTCTGTAAATATGCCTCTGTATTTAAAATCGGGCAACAGTAGCAAACTGCAGTACACAGAATCTCATACATTTAAAGTCAGAATTCTTATAAGTCGCCAAGAATGGTCTTAGGAAAACATGACCTTCAGGACTGGCCTTATATGCAACTTAAGGGAAGGATTTACCTTAATAGCATGACATGGACTTTTCTTTAAATAACTTCCTTGGTTTTAACGAGCTTGCAGGTTGAGAAGAGTAAGATTGTAGTATGAAGTAGTTGTGAAATCAAATAGCAATTCTGATGCATAGCTTTCAAAGGACTGAGTTCTACCCATTCTCTCACTGATTGCCTCAGTAGACCTCATGGTTATCCAAAGGTTTGCAACAAAGAAATCCAAGATGTTATAGTGAAAAAATTAAACGGTCTACATACTTTGTGGGGAAAGATGGGGAAAAAATGAAGAAAGACTATTCTTGGAAAAGATGCACTAGTCTCAGCATATTTTTTCTCCTGTATTGGATAATTGAAATTGAAATAGTTGATTTTAATTTTTTTCATGTTTGCTCAAAATCTTTTTAGCTACTTTTTGAAAGGTAGCAAATGGTGGTCTTTCACTTTGTTCACTATACTGCTTTCTGCATATTTTCTGTTATAGAAAGTTTTTCACTCTTATGGAAAGGAATTTGCCCCCCACAGTTCCCAGTAAATGTTGTTTACTTTACAAGATCAAACATTTACAAGTGGACAGTCCTTGTTATGCCAAGCATATAAGGAAATTTTATTAAAGATAGACAATGATCATCTTTGCCCATGCACTGGGAGGAACGAATAAAGTATAAAACTGTATTGCTATTTCTATACCAAGGATGAAAAAAGCCTAATATAATTGCTTGCATAGGCATGGGGATTTTGCAGAATTGTAATGTGTATGTTTTGATTGTGCAACCAGAGAAGTAGAGATAAAAAAATAAGTAATGAAGCATAAGAAAAAAAACTGCTCTGAATGTACTTCCTAAGTGATAGTAAAGAATCCTGTATTCTGACTTGCAGAGGTCAGCCTTCTCTTCAAATACCCCCAATCGTGTATGAAGATCCTGAAGTTAGTGGAAGGAATCGTTACAAATATTTTGCAAGGTAAGGAATGACCTGATTTGAAACAGAGTTCAGAAGCTTGCTTTTTTGAAGTTTAAAGTACACCTAAATAAATGCCATAGCCTTTAAAACAAACAAACAAAGCAACTCTGAAAAGATCAAACCATAAATAAGTCAAATAATTAATAAAACATATACAAAAATTTGTGAGCACACTCACTTCTAATTCTAACTTCTAATTACTGTCTTGTGTTGCAATTCCAATTGGAAGTGTAGCAAGACATAAGCAGCAACTTAGTGAGCATAAGGCTCTCAGGAAACTTCTCTACAAGCAGCAAAGAATTCCAACCCCAAACACACTGAAATACCTGTTTCTAAATGTAGACTTCTCTGAAGCATCAAAACTCAGGCTAATAAACTCATCGAGAGTAATTCTGGCAGAGTGAATTAACAGTCTTAGAGAAATTTTACATTTTTATCTTATGTGGCAACATACTATGTCTTTAAAAAAGAGTTCACATGCAGAACTGAATGCTGCCATAACCCAGGTACAATAGTAGGGTCCGATAGGTCAACTCCAATAGGGTCCACTCCTGATGGGAGCTTAATGGTAGGTTGACCTATCCATAACATTGACATTTAGTCTTTGGAGGAGGACAGGTAAAATATCTTGAGAAACTGGACTAGGTCACTTGCAAAAAGTCTCACACACAGCTTTTGTTATTTCAAAGTTTTTAGTTCATCTGGATACTTTAGAAAAGGAAAATGAAGAATTGTATGTTAAGGGGGGAATCAGAAATAAAGTATTCCTACCCAATCAGCTGTTCTTTATAAATTCCATTCAGTCTTGACTGCAAATACAAAGCATATCTCTTTTCTGAAAACTGTATGTTTAAAAATATATTACAAAACACTGGTTTTCCACCTTTTCCAAATTGCAGACTTGTAATTTTTTCCAGTCATAATGTCTTTTAAGTCTCTCAGAGACTAAGCAAAATTGATATGGAACAGCAAACTGTAGGAATTCCTAAGAAAGAGTTCTTAGTATGAATACTTTTCCTTTGTTCAGTCTTAGTGTAGATCATTGTGCAACAAATACAATAGGCCTACTTCTTTAGTTTCTTCTAATGGACCATTTGCAAGTAGTCTACAGATGTCCAGCATCTCCATCCTGTTGAAATCACTCAATTTAGTTTGCCTTATTATCTATGACTCCTCACTTCTAGCACAGCACAGATTACTGTAACTGCTCTAATGCCATAAGTGGACCAATGTCAAAAGTTGAAGGGAAAATAAAGTTTTTAGAATGAGAAAATACTTTTTTTCCCCTTCTTTGTCAAAAGAATAGCACTTCTGTCAGTGAAGTGTTATCTGTTGCTCCTTAGCTGTTAAAGACTTCTTTAATATTCAGGCACAACATGCAAGTACATAACTTGATTTGGGGAAAATCAGTCCACTAATTTCAGTGAAGTTACAATTTAGAAAAACTGCAGTGTAATGATCTTTTGAGCCTCATGGCTGTTGTCTTACCTCTGTGTTCTCTCTTTTCAGACCTCTCATCCCTTCCAATATGCTGCTTCCACCAAATGTTTGTTATGCAACGGAAATGTAAGTACTGACTTATGGAACGATACTGTTGTAATGTGTCACATCTCACCAGAAAATGATTGCTTAACTATTTAGTTGGTGATCAACAGTTTCCATAATGAACAACAGGAAAAACTCATTAAGAGGTAGAGATTGTTCAGTGTTGAGAATTCCAGGAGAAACAGGTGACTGCATGGTTCAGAATTTGCTTGCAGTGGGTAAGTAGTGCTTTCTGGGTAGAAAAGGTGAGTGTCACCTGTGTTATAAGTACTGAAACAGGAAACCAAGAGAAGCCAATACAGATGATTCTCCAATACAGCAACATAGTTGCAAATTCTTCTAATATTTTATTACAATGTCTGTGATAGTTGCAATCCATGAGCATCCATGATATAGTGTAATATGATAGCCTGACCCCCATTTTCAGTGGGAATCAAATTTTAAGGGAACATAAGCAGATTCAGTTTGTAGTAGGATCTATACTTGCACGTGCTTAAGTCAGAATTGAATTTAGTTTTGGAAATGTTGGAAAAGCAGATACATAAGTTAAATTGAAACAGTCCTTCATTTTATACTCAACCATTAGTTTTTTGTGCCTATTAAAAGCAATGCTTTATAATGGATACATAGGTAAGATTTGCATGTAAAAAATCAGGAGAGCTGAAGCAGGAAGATTTCTGGATTGCTTTCCTAAGGAAAGAGCTTTCAAAGGACTCAGTGTTGTCTTGGTTTGCTTTTACTAAAGATGATGAAGTTAACATCAATGAGAGCAATGATAAGATAAAACAGCACAACTGAATATCTTACCTTTAACTTAGTGTTGCATTTCTGATTTGTTTTCTCCTTTTCAATGAATGTGACAAATGTTCTTCCATATTGCATTTCTTTTCAGGATAGATCCCTTTATCCTTTCAGCTACAAGAGACAGCAAGATCTTTGGTCCCAAGTTACGAACTTTGGGCACACAGACAGATTACAGGGATGGCGAAGCCCAAACGGATCCCTATTCCCCTGAATATGTAGTTCCCAGTGGCTCAGTCCCTGAACTTCTGACACTTGCTACTCTCACTTGGGGTGAGTTGTGAAATCAAAATAAATTATAACAATTACATGCCCCTTGTAGCAGGATATTCTCTTTTATTCAATGTCAGGTTTCAAGTCTATTGCTGGCTTTGGTAGACCATTGCTGTCTTCCCTTAGGGCACATTATTTTAGCTATTTTTAAAATATGTATGATATTTACCTGCTTAATAGTGCTATTCTGAGGCATTTCATAAAGAGTTTTGAGATCACTCAAAAATAAAAGGTTGTGCGTTTTACTAGGAATGGTTTTACATTTATCTGATGTTCCTTAGCTGTTCTGAGTTAGACATCAGAAAGAAAACCATAAGAATGCTGCTGCCTCGGAATACAGCCTGTGATCCTCATGTCCCAGTGTCTCACCTGCAATAGTGATAGATACTGGACATGCCAAAGAAAGTGTCCATTCTCAGAAAATGTCCTCCTTTCCAGACTGCAGTAGAGGAATGAAGAGCTAGTGTTAATGTCAGCTAAGCTATAGCAAATGTAGGTCCAACCTTTACTAATTTTGTAGAATTTCACTGGCCTTAGAAGTATTTACTTCTGATTATTGACCGCTCTGCATTGGTATAAAATATGAGCATGTGCCCATGAAGCTCTCTAAAAGCTTAGTGTACTGTTGGATTCACAATTCTTCTAAAGAGCTGCTACTTCTTGTCCTTGTAAGGTCGGGGGCTACCAGCAGGACTAGCCGAGGTGGAGATGATTGAACGTGCCCGGGAGAAACGTGCGTGGGAAGCAACTCTTCCAGCCATGGACAATGCTGCACAAATTGCGAAGAGGAGGAAAATGATGGATGATATGGAGAGGAAGGAGTGGGCCTTTAGAGAACAGGAAATAGAAAAGTAGGAGTCCAGCTATACACTATTTCTTTTAATTATTACCCCAACAGAAAATAAACAACAAGGCTTAAGGGATTGGTTGGAGGGTGCACACCTTTGATTTCTGTGAAAAATCCCCTGATTTTCCGAAGGAATATTTTTGTTAAATTCAATATTAGAGACTGCTACCGCAACAGTTTTTCACTTTTCAAAATGAAAGATTAAATATGAAATATGCAGTATGAACTGTCTCTAAAGCAGTGGTATGTGGGATTTGATGATGACAGGATTGCACAGAACACTGCAAAGTGCTTTAAATCATACCTGGCCTTTCTTTTCCTTGCAGGTTGCAGGAGATTCGACTGAGAGTCTTAAAGAAGCTGCTGCTGAGGCAACAGGAGAAACAGAGTGAGCTGGATGCCAAGCGCTTGGACGACCACTGGCAAAATCATCAGAAGGCTAAAAAAGAGAAAATGAAAAAGATTCAGCATGACTTTGTACTGAGTAAGTCTGAAAACCAGGGAGAGAGCAGTACAAGACAGTTTTCAAACAAGCCCTTTCTGTAGAAGATAGGAAGTTGCAGTCTTTACTGAAGATGAAACAGTTCGCAGCCACAATATAGATACGCATGGCCAGCATTTGTTCTGGTCAAACAGCTTATATTTTGTATTACCCTGCAAGAGCCTTTGTGAATTTCTGAAGATGAGGCTTTTTAGAATTCCTTGTATGAAAAAACTTCTTAAATTCGTGTTTCCTTTCTAGTGCTCAGGAAACTGATAGCTAAGAGGAAGAATGTGATGGGGAAACTGGAGAGACGAGATATCATCAAAGAGTATACTGACTTTGCATCACAAACATATGCTCCTTTATCTAGGATTGGTTATTTCCCAGACAACCATTCTGAACGCTTTGTTGTAAAAAATTTCTATCTTAACACCTTTGCAGGTAAGGCATTTCAGAACATTTAGTTTTTATGTCGTATTTATTAAAAAATTTGACAAAACTGAAAATTCTTTTTCCATCGCTTCATTAGTTAGTCATTCTTTGTGTCTCTTAGGACTGTGCGAACTGGAAGCAGCTCTCCCACATTCTGTCACCCAGGCTAAGATTAAAGCTCCAAAGCCTAAGCACACTACTACTAAGACTGGATTTGTTAAAAGAGCAGCAAGACTAGAGGTGCAGCTGGCACTGGTTCACCAGGTATGGAGCTGCATCCAGCAGCAGAATGTCAGTTCCTCTCAGGTTTTAACTGTTCAGAAATGCTTTGGGGAAGATATACATTTAAGCTTTCTTCCAATTTGCTGTGCTAAATTTGTATTTTCTATAAGACAACTTGAAGGACAACATATCAGACATTCAGACTGTTTCAGGCATGACCAGCACTGCTCTGGAACACAGTCTGTCAGTACTCTGTCTCCCAAACATCTGTGCTTCTGTCCGGACTTGTAGAAAACAAGTACAGCTGCTTCTGTATCCCTACGGATCAAGTATTTGGACTGGAACATATGACAGTTAAAAATTTGTCTCCCTTTTCTCCCATGCACTTATGGTAGGCCTGCTTGTTGCACTGTCAAACTACTAATAAATAAGGAAATCGAATCTGGAGTCATATTCAAAAATTTTTTACGTATTTAAAATGTGCATTCTAAGTACCTATTGTAAAAACACCTGCAGCAAAAAATTATTAAAATGACCCCACTCATGAAATTGGATCAGAATAGGGGCTGCATATCACTGTTGTTCCCTAACAATAGCATCTGATTTGCAAACATGACCACAGTGTTTTGCATATCTTAATTTATCACAACTGTTCATGCAAATAAAGTGCCCATATATGCAATTAACCACTGAGGAAAGAAGTGCCTCATTTGCATCTACAATCACAATATTTGTAAATTGCATGTATTTTTAAGTGTGCTCTTTATGATCCTGTTGAGGGTTACCTTTCTTTAAAATCAAGCCTATTCTTGCTCGACGACGCATCTCTGAAAAATACTAATTTCATTTGTAAAGCTGGGCAACTTTCACTTACACTTTCTTTAGTAAAGAAATATTTCCTAATTGGAAATTATGTGTATAGCTTTCTTGTTTTAGTGTAATTTAATAATACTCAATACAGACAGTGACTTTCTGCTAATGAATTTTAAATTTAAATCTTGTTCTGAAAACACAATATTATTCCAAATTCACTGGATCTTGTGAAAGATGAAGCATTGCATCTGATTGTTTTTCAGAAGGGAACTTTTCAAGGAAAATATTGAGTGCTACAGGAAGTGTTCAAGAACTAAGGACATTGGTTTGCTAAAGATTTAGAGAAGATGACACAGCACTATCGAAGGGCTCTGAGTTTGGGTGCTTTTCATGTAAACTCAAAGTAGTAACTATATATAATCATGGGGATGACATTCGTGGCAGCTCTCACAGGCAGCAGAATGTTAGCCCGAGCTTTCAGGGCTGAAATCCAATTACAACAATTGTGTTTTGTTTGTTCAAAATACTTTTCATGGTTTGAAAGACCACAGTGGAGTGCCTAAACTGTAGTTACTGATAAGAAGTATGCCCTAATGCTGGCTGTTTACATAATAGTGTCTCCTCAAAGAAAAGTTGATAGCCAAAGATAATGGAATGCTGAACAAAAGCAGACAACACTGGGTATTTTCTTCTGTAATCAATCATTTGGTTGGTATAAATCATACCTTGATTTATGCCTTTAACTGAGGGGCTAGTATAACAAATACTCATTTCACCTCCACAAAAAGGCAAAATGTATGTTCTTTTAAAATTGCAAAACATTTCCTTTGCAGATAAAGATAATAAATCCATGGTGTAACATTTAACTACCAATTTTAGATGTACAGAAGTAGTCATCAAACTGGTCAATTCAGAGATGCAGAAGGTAGCGACACTGCTGAAGACCCAGGCTGCCTCAGCCATTGTTAGATGTAAACAGATTTTCTGCTCAGAGTAACAAGAAAAGAAACAGTTTTATCTAACAGTCAGCTTGCAGGTCTGCAAGTATTACTGCCCTAGTTAGCTCTTAAGCTCTGTGGTTATACTACTGATTGCTTCTCTGGGTGGAGCCTTTTGCTTCTCAAGTTTGGCAGCTGTGCACGTTCTGGCTTAGCAGAGCCTCTCTGACAGGTCTACCTCATAAGCTACTGGTGCTGTCGAGAAGCGGGCAGTAAAGGCTGCAGAGTACTTGACTTAACAGAATTTACCACTTGAGAGGACAGCTGCCTGACCACTTGGCGCAAGCAGTCCCAATCCTGCCAACAACCTCCTCTGGCACAAAGAGCGTGAAAGGCAATTAGAGATCATCTCAGAAGGGCTGTGTTGCTTTGCATTATTTCTATAGCCAAGCAGCTAGACCAGTTATCTCTTCAAAAGCCTCTTTTGGGTACTGTCCTAGCACTTGATCTAGACATTTTCTCCCATAATCCTGGAAAAGAAGCAGAACTCTAGGAAATTCAGAGTGCATGGTCATCTGGCTTTGGAATGAGCTTCTTTTATTTTCCCTGGCTAATCTGTGGAAGAAGGTAGCAAATAGAGGAGGAATGCTAGACCTTAGCATCAGAAGAAATCATTTTAATACAGGAAATTTCCAAAGCTCGCTTCTCTGGTGAAGTAGGTGGCAAGATGGCCTAGTCCTCCTCATTTTATTCCTCTTGGTTTACCATACTGAGAGCTTCCCTGAGGTTAGAGGCTGTAAAAAGGGACAAGAGAGGATCCAGAGATCTACAAAAAGGATTTGTGTCCTCTTGAGAATAATAGCTTCTTCCAGACTTGAAACTAATCAAAAAAGAAGTGATTTTAGAGGAGTATCCTGAATCATTTTTGCAGGAGTATTAACGTATGCTCAGTATTCTTTGAGTGGTTCTCGTTTTAGAGAACATGGCAGAAACAGGGGTGACTTGGGATTTACAGTAAAAACAATGAGCTGTATCTTAAGCCAGATCTTTAAAAGGACAAGGAAATCCAGTTCTTAGCCAGCACAGATTACAGTGATTAAAGCAGTATAAGTGAGCCATTATATAGACAGCCTTAAGTGAAAATCCAAGGCATTAATTTAGTTGAAGAAAGAGATAGCGTACTGATACAGCAAATTACTAGGAAAGAAAAGCAGCTAGGGAACTGAATACATCAAGGAACAGAGGAGCGAGTAGAAGAAATCCCAGTGCAGAGCAATACGTGGGTTCAAGCCAACCCTCTGATGCTCTGATGACTCAAGGTGGGGATGAAGTGTCAGGTGTTTTCAAAGTGCTGGATCCAGATGATGTCAGAACAAATAATCTCTCACCTCAGCATTAAGTGCAACTCTCATCATGTCTGTGTTCTTCATCCTGTTGCTGGAAGGAGGCAGAGAAACAGGAGGGCCAAGAATATCTCTGAAGAAAATCTGTGCCAGCTTCAAAGGGGAGGAAAACCTGTTCAAGCAGTTACTGCATCAAGAACAGATCTCCAGCGCAGCGT
This sequence comes from Anas platyrhynchos, assembly GCF_047663525.1. Lineage (NCBI taxonomy): Eukaryota > Metazoa > Chordata > Aves > Anseriformes > Anatidae > Anas > Anas platyrhynchos. The sequence continues at coordinate 84,830,049 of NC_092587.1, read as the reverse complement.
TAGTTGGCTCATGCTCAGACAAGCTCTAGGAGCTATTATGTCAGTCTCGATCAGCCAAGATGCAGCAGCCGTGCTGCATTGCAAAGCAGGTACTCACTCTGTCCTTGGAGATCTCACCGTCCTCATTCATGGGCAGAAAGGAAGGAAGAGACACATGCCTGTATACTGTGTGCTATACATGAAAATTTACTCACTGTCCTGCGAAAAAGAAGATTAAAGAGAAGATAATGAAGAAATCTAAGGAAGTATTTCTTTGAACGGAGGGTTGGTTCTCAAGCCACTATCATGTCAAGAGTTCAATTTCCATCAGAAGCCAGCAAAAAAGCTAAAATGTATGGCCAAAAGCAGGGGTGCCATTTCCTCTTCACTGTTTTCACCTGGAAAATGACAAAGAGTTGGAAGATTTAGTTGGACCTTCACTGCCCAACCCTATCAGATTATACTATGACTCTGAACCTGAAAAAAATAACGTATTCTACCTCAGAAAAAAAAAAAAATCAACACATGATTTGTAGGTGGTGCCATATGAAGTGTGTTGTTCAGAAATTTAGTATCTTTATCCTTTGATAAGCTTTAAGAAAGTACTGTTCAGCGATTCTTGGGTTCTGGTCTCTTTATTTATAAAACAGTAATTTGTTAAGTTAGGTAGAAACTGTTAATGCAAAAAAACATACTTTCTTCTTGTATGTTGAAGTTTTAAAATAACTTAAAACTTCAGACTGGTGAAAGCAAATGGTAACCAGTTTTTAATTTGTAAAGATAACCAAGCAGGCACGAGCTTGTGCTGACATGAATACTTAACACCACTTCTGGGAAGTGCAGTTATTTCTTAAGTCTACTTTTATAAAAATTTCCTCTTGTCAGAAGTGCTCGTATATTTTCCTGCCTGTAAAAGTTGGAATTCTGGTTAACAAGAAGTATTTTTCAAGGATAAGGTATTATTAGAAAACTTCTTATGAATGCAACATTGTATTAATAAACATAGGAGCCACTGTTTTGAAAATAATCACAATTACAAGTGCTTTTTTCTCTTACTTTTCCCCCATCATGCAAAACACCTTATAAATCATAGCAAGCAGTACTATAATCTTCATACCAGAGAGCTGTAAGGTCATTAAATACAAGAAACGGTTTGGAAAATCTCTTCACATTTTTCAGCTATAACCATTTCACGTGGCTTATAAGCAGTTTATAGGCTTTGATTCTTGCATTATTAACGTGGTCCGTTTCAGAAGTTTTCAGTAATAAAGCATTTTACGCCCTCCACCTAGAAATCTCTGTCCTTTTCTGGAGCCATTAATAATCCTAGCTGTAAAGCTCAGCTCCAATATACAAGAAGAGTTTTATACAATGACTACTGTAGTTTCAGAACGTCATTAATTTTACAATTAAATTCAGTGCAAGCGCCATCAATTTTCTGTTGCTGGAGAGAGAAATTCAGCATGAGATTTTTTTTTCTTACATTTTTCTCCAGTTTTCCTCCCCACCGAAATACTGTAGTTGAGCATACCTTTCTATCATGCCCTCTCTGTTAAAAATAAAGAAAAAAAAAAAAAGAGAGAGAGAAAATAAACTATTCCCTGCTGGAATATATTTGTCCTTTCTGTAATAAAGGCTACAGATCCAAGTGATGCTGCAGTAGGATTATATTTTTGAAGGAAGTTTAGATGCATGTACTCTCTTCCCTTTCTTCCTGCAAGCTGCAGTGAAATGTCCTACAGTAGCCAGGTGTTGCAATGCAGCTGGAGGAGATTATTTGATTATCTTGCTCTAAGTAGCTTGCAGCTGGCAGGACTTTGGCTCTATAAGCACTTTGAAAATGTCTTAAAGTGGCCGAAGCCTAGGTGGCAATTCCAGCTCCTTTGGCTGACAAGTTTTGTCATCTGCCACCAAACAGCTGCAAGCAGGATAAAATCTGCCTTAAATGACTTGTGGATTTTCCTACTAGAAGGAAATTCTCAGGCCAGTCAGTTTCCCTTTCTCCCTTAGTCCACTGATGCAGTTGCTCTGGATGCCACGGGGCAGAGAAGAGTTTCAAAATGCTCTGCAAGGAAGGAGTCCTGGATCATTTACTTCAACCCAGTGTGGTAACAGTATATCATACAAAGATACCTCACAGAGGAAGGAACACAAAGCTGTGACTTCCTTCGTGAAATCTCCTGACCCCACAACACTTTCAACCCACAAAAACAATCGTCACACCGATAAAGGCAAAAAGTTACAACCACTCTGTACCGACGTGCAAACTGCAATTACACTGTGATATTTCTGCCCATTTTTCACACTTTGAAAGTATCTTACCTCCATCATAGGAAAATGATTGATGTTTTTATTGTTGCATAAGGCAAGAATAACATACACCGCTAACTCTGATTGCAGGTGGGTCAGTGTTTAATTGGTTCAATGAGAGTCCCATTTTAAAATGAAAAAAACCAACAACCTGCTTTTAAAAATGTATTATTTTAGTTTGTACTAAATGAACAAGTAACGATCAAGTTCGTAGAACTTCTGGATTCATTTTAGGTGACTTGCCCTGTGCAATTATTCAGTTTTTCAACTGATGTGCAAATGAGAAAATTGAAGGCAGAAGCCTGCAAAATGCAGATTACTTTCAACCCTCTGGAGTCAGTGTGATCAGGAGCAGTCAGCATCTGCAGGAGTGGCCTTGATGTCTTGTTCTATCTGGCCCAGTTCTGATTAAATTGTATGACTCTTCCAGGCACTATTGGAGAAGAAGAATAAAGTTGAAGAGCCAAAGAAGCCCCTTCGCTTCCTCAAAAAAATAGAAAAGCCTGTTCCTCGGCCCCCCACTCCAATTCTGGAAAAACCATCAGTTGTAAGTGGAATGATTGTAAATGATTGTAGCACTTTTTTTTTTTTTCTGTTGATGCTTGATTGTTCCCTTCCTAGTTGTTAAAGGAATGCCCTGAGAAGGAAAGAAGTTAGTTTTATCTCTTTGTGTATCTATATTTGTCTTAGAAATAGCCAGCCACCTTAAGACTCTCTCATTTGTGTATTCTTTAAGGATACTAATAACCAAAGAAATGAAAATATCTTACATGATCTGTTGGCCAAATCCTTAAGTTAGCTTTATTTATAAAGAAATAAATTAGTAGGCATGTTGTCCCCTTGTTCTCAGAGAACAAAAAGGCGGAATCACGTACCTCTGCAAACATGGATTTATTCAATGCCTTCCAACCTTCTGATCTGACAACACTATCATAATCCAGCGAGCAATTAAGTTTAGTCCCATTGAAGTCAGCGAGACTTTGGGTGCTTAGCACTGCACACGCACTTCATTAATTTACTGGAGTGAAGCTCTAATCACTGTGTAGGACTCAGTCTTTGATGAGCATGATCCGTTTAATTGACAGTTCACAGAAAATGATTCTTCTGCAGAGATCAGAACAGCAGTAAATGGGTGTTATAATATGTCATATGAAAACAAAAACAAAAACAATTTTTAGGGGAGCTGCAACTTTTTCTTTCTTGAAATAATGTGCTTAAGAGGTGTTTGCCCCAGTGGATTGCTTTGTCTGCTTATTAACACTATTTTCATGATGCAGTAATAATCAGACACAATTATTATTTAAACCTGTGAATTTAAGAGGGATATACAACCATGAAAGCAAGAAAGAGAAAGTCTTGTTAGATCATCCATGCCATTGTTGCGCAGTATGATGTCCTATGTTTTATACGGTCCATTTTAAGATGACTGAAACAACCACATCTCCTCGGGAAGAGCTTTTTATTAACAGGAAAAAGCAGTTTTACTAACTCTTAAGTGTTAGGTATTGTACTGCAGTGGCAGATACCACTATTTGATACAGCAGTTTGGCAGATCTTTAAACTACATGGACAAAAAACAGGAGGATTTATCCCCACACTTACAGTCATTCTTGAGGCTATTTACAGACCACAGTTTGTGTGGTTTTTGTTGTTGCTGTTTTGTTTTGAAAGAGTTCCAACACAATAGAATTCCACCTAAGCTAAATCTGTCAACGTTTGGTTTATTTTCAAATGTCTTTGTAAGTGAGTACATAAAAGAGTGTATCTCTGCAGTGAAGCTCCATCTGTGAAATCAGGGCAACTTCAGCCACTGAAGAGCACCTCTGTATCATCTCCTGCCTTGCAGAATCCATGTAAGGTTTCTCCTTCCGGCTGGCTGTGAGGAGCACTAATAGCAAGGCTCTTCTCTGTCATTAGTGCATCTCTTCCTGCCTTTTATGGATACGAGTGCCAACTGCTAACTTCACCAGCCTCTTTCTGCTGGTGTTGAGGACCTCAAAAGGAAAGCATGCCAGAGTGGCAGGCTGGTGACGTGGACAACAAGGGGTATGAAAGAAAGTGGAGAGAACAGAGGCACTACTGCAGGCCACCTCAACCAGTCATTTTTCATAGAATCATTCAGGTTGGAAAAGACCTCTAAGATCACTTAGTCCAACCTTTAGCCTAGTACTGACAAGTCCACAACTAAACCATGCTACTAAGTTAGTTCTACATCTACACGTTTCTTGAAGACCTCCAGGGATGTTGACTCTACCACTTCCCTGGGCAGCACATTCCAATGCCGCACGACCCTTTCAGTAAAGAAATTTCTCCTGACATCTTACTTAAAACTTCCCTAGTGCAACTTGAAGCCATTTCCCCTTGTCTTATCACTTGGTGCTTGGGAGAAGAGTCTGATCCCCATCTTGTTACAACCTCCTTTAAGGTAATTGTAAAGTACAGTAAGGTCTCTCCTGAGCCTTCTTTTCTCCAAGTTAAACAAACAGCTCCAGCTCCCTCAGCTACTCCTTATAAGACTTGTTCTCTACACCCTTCACCAACTTTGTTGCCCTTCTCTGGACACACTCCAGTACCTTGATGTCCTTCTTGTAATGAGGTGCTGCAAACTGAACACGTATTCAAGGTGTGTCCTCACCAAAGCTGAATATAGAGGGACAGTCACTGCCCTAGACCTGCTAGCCACGCTATTTTTGATACCAGCCAGGATGCTGTTGGCCTTCTTGACCACCTGAGCACACTGCTGGCTCATGTTCAGCTGGCTATCAACCAACACCCCCAGGTCCCTTTCTGCTGGGCACCTTTCCAGCCACTCTTCCCCCAGCCTGTAGTGCTGCTTGGGGTTGTTGTGCCTCAAATGCAGGACCCAGCACTTGGCCTTCGTGATCCTCATACAGTTGGCCTCGACCCATGGGTCCAGCCTGTGCAGATCCCTCTGCAGAGCCCTCCTCCATCATTTACATCACTGAACAATACAACTCCATGTACAGAAGATTGCACCCCACAAAAATTTAGGCTAAATCTTGCAGTAGTTTGCCTTACCTGTCCAGCATATGTGCCAGTCTCCACGTCCAGAATTCTGTCCTGAAGGGGTTGTGGGCCTCGCTTACCTCTGCTGCCAGGTGACATGGTGTAGTTCAGCTTTCTAACTGGACTTCATCCCTTCTTTCCAGAGAACAAGAACACCCAATATCATAAGGCAATCCTTTGGCTCGTTCTGCTTTGCTCCTCTTGGGTGGTGTTATGGAAAGGCAGGAATGTTTCCTTATGCTTTTGGAATACTTAATCTGCAACACCTAAGAAAAAACAGAAAAATTCAAGCCTACACCATTTCTCTCATCCCACGCTCTTCCTGGCACTTCTAAAATAGCACATTTCAGTTCAGACCTTACAGGCTTTTTATTAAAACAACAACAACAACCACCTCCTTTCATTTTTTAGTTTTTTTTTTTTTTAATCTTTGCCAGGCAGCTGATGGACTTTCCTCTCCTGCTACTGTCAACTCAGCAAGACCCCCTCAGAAAGAAAAAATGCCAGTTGTTCCTCTATTTAAAATAAGCCCTTTTTTGTTTGTTTTTTTTTTTCTTGTCATGTGGTCATGTTCTCTTTCTCACTACACTAAATCATTCCTCCAAGTTGGTATCAGTCACACAATGCTAGGCCAGTAAAATTCTCAAAGAGACCAATTGCAATATAATCTAATTTATTTTACTTCTAAACTATCACTTTCTGAGCCTTAAATTTACCGAGTTACTCCGATAAAGGTCACCACTGGCATAAATATCAGATGAAAAATGGTATATGTTGCCTTTTAATCCCCTTTTTTATGGTTAACAGCTCTCTTGCACCTCCTTAAATAAATCTTCTATCGTCTTGGTGTCTTGACCTGTAAATTCATGTAGTTGATGCTTATTTTGCCAACTCGGTCAAGCGACAAGTAGTACTTTCAATGCATACAGTCATTTTCTCCATCAATATCTCCTTACTGTTAGGTACTCCTCTAGTACCTTCTAAAATCTCGGATAGATTGTATAGACTTGCTCCTCCACCTTTTACAAAACATGGAAGTATGTGTTATTCTGACTTACCTTCTTTTCCCTAGAAATTAGAAGGATAGCGTTCAGAACAATTGAGAAATTGGATACAAATTTGACTCTTTGATATTTAGGTGGGTGATTCATAGAACTCTCAATCTCCGAAAGAATAAATAATTGTTGTGTGGTTATTTGTTTTGTTTTGGCAGGAGGAAGAGGAAATAGAACTGGCAGTGATATGTCTGCAGAAGTTGCTCCGAGGAAGGGCTATTCAGAACTTGGTATTTTGTGTCTCTTTGTTGATGTCTGTCTGCAGAATGGTGGTGGGAATGACTGAAGGTGTGTTTGCAGTCGTTATTCCCCAGAACTAATCAAGGGTAATGAGGCTTATGCAGCATATCCTCCCATATGTCCTCTGAAGTCCTTCAAGGCTGAAATCGTTGCTCTCTAGCCCAAATTTGTTACAGTTCCTACACATCTGTGAGTGTCTCCCTGTTTCTGCCATCCCCTACACTCAGATGTTTCATTAGATACTTCATAGTAGAATTAATCAAATAGCAAATTCTAGACTAGATCTGGACTGTGAGTACATTTTGCCTTAATTATGCTTATTAATTAAGATCCCAGGCGCATAAAACTCACATGCCAGCAGGACAGCTTGTATTTCCCACCATCTTCACAGCTACCTGTGATGGTGAGCTGATCATTCTTGGGTGAGGAGCAGTTGACACATACCACCACGATTTCCAGCAAGTGCAGGACACATTGTTCTGCTTCCAGAGGAGTAAAATTGTGCCTAGGTAAAAATTAACCGAGTAGCCATGCCTCTTGGGTTTTACCTTAAGCAAGCCTGTCACTTTTGATCAGACCAGTGCAGAGGGTTGGGTTTTCAAGCCTGCTGCTGCTTTCTGGCTCATTGATATTCTCTCTTGCACTGATTGTTTAACGTCTGTGAAGTGTTCCCATGTGGGACCCTGACCTGAGCTTTAGTAAACAATGCAATACCATGTAAGTGGCTTGAGGTGGAGTTTAAGCTTCCCAAGACTTCTCCAGTTCTGCAGTGATCTGTGAGAAGGATGCTCGAGTCAAGGCTGTTGACTTCCACTAGGTTTTTGAGAGTCATGAAATGTCCCATCGTTTTTTGGAATTTCCTAAAACATAAACCTGTAGTAGGGACAACAGCAGTTTAAACAACCTCCCCGTCAACTTACTGCCTTGAACTGCTGCTGGAACAGAACACAGGTCAGAGACCATTAGATGTTGAAACAGGGGATGTCTAGCTTAAGCCTGAGGAAAAGGGGCAGTGCTCACACTGGGAAGGTTTCACGCTGAGGTTGGTATAACAGGATATCCAGAAGGATATTTACCTGTTCTCTTGACATTGGTTTTGCTGTTTGGCATCCCAGCGGTCTGAATTCTGGGTGAGTCCAAACAGAACAACAACAACAACAAAATCTTTTGTGATAGTGTAGCAGGGCGTCATCTGTACCCCATGGCAGAAAGTCACAGCTTTCATCTTCCATGCAGCAAGGTTTAGTCAAGCTTTACCTCATGGCTGCAGGGTAGGTTTTGGGAACAGCTGGCCCCACAGCCTGGAGGCTGAGAGGTGACCCCATGGCTCTCTGCAACTCCCCGAGGAGGGGCAGCACAGAGGAGGTGCCAGCCTCTGCTCCTATCACTGATGATGGGATGCTGGCAAAATGTGTTGAATATATTCTCCATTTAATATGCCTGGTTGCTTACCTCTATTTAAAAGATGTTTGAAGAGAAGGAGAAGCGGATGGAACTGATCCAAGAGCTGCGCACCACTCACGCACTCCATGAAGACGGACAGCTGCTTCTGAAAGCAGAGGAGCAAACGATACGGGCCTTACAGCAACAGCGTGACTTGCAAATGCACGAGGTTGGCACATAAAACGGGGAGGCTGATTCCCCACACTCCTCTAATGGGGTACTCTTTGCTTGCAGCAGCACCAGCGCTTTCACGTTTAATTCCTTTATGTTTTCTGTTATCCACAGTACAGAAACCACTCCAAGTAACTCAAATACTTTGCTTGCAGAGACCAAACACTGAACACCTGAGGGGCTAAAAATGTTTCTGAGATTCCCCAGAGCCTGCAGAGCAGCTCTGAGCAGATTGAGGCGCCCTGACCGCAGCTGCTGCCCAGGCTGTACTTGTTTATTTATATTTACAGGGCTCTGAACAAACTGCACTGTCAGGTGAACCTCAGTTTACCCCCATTTCAGCCTGTTTGTTGCAGTGACCTGGCATCGCAGTGCATGCTTGTCACTTGCACCTGTCAGATGTTTTACTGAACGTGTGTTTCTGCTGTGTCATTCCCCTGTTCTTTTTCTACCTTGGCACACCTTCAGGCTCTTCCTCAGGCAGAAAGCATCACAGGAGAAACCAATGTTGGTTTAGTTTGTAAGTCTGGTAGGGACTGAGACTTCTAGGACCTTATCAGTGGTGTTATAGTGGTGTATTTGCCACTGTTCTGGAACGCAGGGAAATTCTGGGCCCCATCCTCTACCAAGAATCTTGTGAGAGTCAGGAACACAAATTCTTACCCTATTTCCTTGGAGGGCAGTGGATTTCCAGAGCAAAATGAATCAAATGGCAGCTTCTGGTCTGGAATGCATCATGAGGAAATTTTGTCCAGACTTGAATACATCTCAGATACGCAGTATCTCCCACATTTGTGCAGGTTTACATATTGTTTTTACCACTCTTCTGGTGTTTTGCTGACCAGCTGTGAAGCAATTCTGCAGGTTGTATATTATGATAACAGCATCTACTCACCCCTGGCCTGGCCGAGATGATGTCGAATTGCTGCTTCCTGCTGAGTGGACAGCAACAAAATTTCTCTGTAGATCTCGGTAAAAATGGAATGGTGTGACTGTGTTTTGCTCTTTATCATGTCTAGATGCTCCCTCATACATAGAATGCGTAGAATGCAAGAATACAGGATTAATCTGCTGAGAAAATAAGAAAAAAAAAATCCTTAGGCATTAGGAACTTGAAATTGCTCCCTCTCTTCTGGAAACACAGGGAAGAGTAAAGGAGACAGCAGTTCAGACATCATAACACCATTCACAGAGAAGGGGAGAGAGCAAATGGTAGAGATGCTGACCTCTGATCTCAAAATTTCCTTCTGGGAGAGCCACTATCCCCCTCTGCTGGTATCTAACTCCTCTACTCTCACTTTTTTTTTTTTTTTTTTTTAAGGTACAAACAAACAAACAACAAAACATTCTGAGGGCACACAATCCAAGGCTCAAATCTAAATATTTTGAACTATAAAACTCTGAAATGCACGTGCAGCAGTTTTCTATGTGTGTGCCTATCTTAGAGTCACTGATGTTCCACAGTTCTTTAGTTCTTGTTGGTCACAGGTTTCTCAGGTTTTTTGACATTTCTAATATAAAAAAAGGAGCATTTTTCAAGAAATATTTTCTGCATAAGGAGGACTAAAATTCCAGATAGAATAAGGAAAGATAAATGTCGCTAAGCTGAAGTATAGCAAAATCCTAAAACAGGACAGTTTCTGGGTTGTTTTCCTTCATTTCAATCAGGTTTTAGATACAACACTTTAAGCAATAAAGAGGAAGAAGCAGGTTAGTTCCTTGGTATCTGTCCTTGTGAGGGGATGCAGCGACTGCATTGCTGTCCTCCAGAGATAACGAACGTACCGTAGATCCTGTCATTTTCTGAAGTGCAATCACAGATACCAAACCCATAAAGCTTGAATAAGGTGTGAATGGCACAGCAATGCCAAACACCTGGACTCTGGTCTCAGTTCTGTCACAGACTTGCTGATTTTCCATTACCTGGAGTTTTGAGTTCTCGTTTGCACATCCACAAACTCAATATAATTACTGTTGCTTTGAATTTTGTAGCATTTAGTACTTAACTTGTACGGTTTTAGGTAACAACTCAATATCTAAATCATCAGGGTCTCTTGATCCCAGTGTTACCTCAGCAAGTTTTATCACTTCGGTTGCATCATGAATGTCCAACAAAAAATGTACCATTTCACTGAGGTGACTTTGAACGGTCACAAACACCTTGAATCTTCAAAATAGCATTAAAAATGTGTCTGTACTCAAAATTGTGCAGTTTCCTAAACCTTTACTCAAGCTCCCTATTCATAAAGAATTGAGGCTTTACTTTCCAGATGCTAGAAACTGTATTTGCCACTTAGGATCCTATTTTTCTATTCTGGTCTAGCTAAGCTTAGCACGGAAGGATGAAGGATATGTGGTTGAAATAATTTCACTGTCACTTTTGTACCTCCCCTTTCTTGGTCTGGGAAGTGGAGCAGTTCCCCAGTAACAAGAAGATGGCCTCAGTGACTATTCTGATTATACCCACAGGCAAAAAAGCGGCTCATAATAGCAGGAATACAGTGCATCTAGTGTTTTATCTCCTCCCACTCACTCGAGGGAGGCAGCTGCTTGTCCCAGTGCGACAGGAGCAGGCCTCTCCCCACACTGGCCAATTTTTGGCCCTTTTATGCTAGCAGAGGCTGTACACAGGAACATTACATTATGCAGAATCCAAGCCTGTGCATGTAAAACAAGAATGCAAAACTCCCCACGGTTGGTGTGAGGGGATGTTGCAGAGCTGTTTCACATGCCTGTGGCAGCCCTGGGACTCGGAGAAACATTCCTGAGGTTTGTAACACAATTCTTCGCATTTTTTTTTTAAAGCTGTCATCAGTGGAAAGCCGCTTGGCCCAGGAAGAAGGAAGGGCACTGGCAAACATGTTTGATTTCCTGTCCAAAGAGCTGTTGAGGCTGCAGGAAGAGCGGAGGATCCACGCTTTTGTCATGCTGGCTGAGAGGCAGAGGCGGATGCGGGAGGCAGAAGAGAGCGGACGCCGTCAAGTGGAAGAGAGGCGTCGGCAAGAGGAAGATGAGATTTTCAGACAGGCAAGAGAAAAGAGACTGGTGGGACAGCGGGCAGCCTGTGGGAACTGCCTGCTGCTTGGGGGAAGGGCTGGATGGAAGGGAAGTGCTTCACTGATGTACCTAACTCATCTTTAGGGTCAGTGTTTTGTCACAACTTGGCCTGTCCAGGAGAGCTGTTGGGTGCTCTCCCAGGAGAGGTGCCTTTAAACAAGATTCTGGAAAGATTTTGCCCTGCAGAAATGGACTGCAACAACAACGGCTACCATAAGATGAATTGTTTTGAAGCAATGAGAATGGAAAACATAACTGAAGTCCAGAAATTAGTCCTGAGATTACCCCATTCCATAACTGCTGAATAGTCCTGCTCCTACTCCCCAGCTCCTGGCTGCATGAAGCCTATTTCTCCCAGCTGAAAAGAATGAGTGGGAGCCTAATTGACTAAACCAATAATTTTCAAACTTTGTGGGAGGAGGTTAATACCAGGAGAGCCTGAAATCACATTTATTTTTCTTTTAATTTTGTCTTTTCCTCTTTTCTGTTTCTCTGAGTTGCAATCAAGGTGGGTCAAAATGCAATAAGCTTAGGCCCTCAACACTAGCAGAAGGAAAAGATCTATTTCTAGAATCTCTGCTCTACATCCATTGTAAGGAAACCAGTAATTTCACCTTGGTTTTATTCATGCTACTTTATCTGGCTTGATGAATGCTTTTTCCTCCAGCTTAAATGAAAGATGATTAATTTACTGAAGCCAATAATGACAATTGTTATTTGGCAGCTGTTGTTCAGGAGGCCATGAGAACTGAAGAAGCAACTGCTATAGGATTCATAGAGTTAACCTGCTGCAGAAGAATTGTAGCTGCAGATAAGTTTGGTATCTCACACTGGTTCCTTCCTGAACTTGTTTCTGAGTTTGTTCTCAGATAGAATAATTAGAGAAGAGGATTTTACACAAGTTATTGTGCACAGAAAGCACCTCTGAAACCAAACCGCAGGCTGGTCTGCCTGAAATTAAGAGCATCTGGTGAAAACCTGTTGTTCTTATTTCTCCAGAAATCTGGTTCCATCCTCTTAGCAAAGCAGTAGGCAGTAAGAATAACACCTTGGTGTTTGTTCCAGGTGGTGAAGGTGCAGCAGAGCACTATTGACTCCTACTTGGAAGACATTATCCTGAGTACCATGGAGAACACAGCTGAAGAACAAGCCAGGGAAGAGATTCAGAGAATGGCAGTAGAAATCAATGACATTGCTTATGAAATGGAAAGTTGGTATGTTCTTAAAAGACACACTGGAGGCCACTTCTAGCCGTGTAGAGCCTGCCTAACTGTCTGCACCTGTGGTTACATGTATAATTTAAGACACAGGAAGGGTAGAGCGGTACTGTTCATGAACACCTCTTTAGTGTGACTGCTGTATGGGAACCACACCATTACTATCTGGTACACACGTATAAATCCATCAGCGCTTTATTCCTATACAGCATGCGCCAGAATCCCTTTGCAAATCTCTTGTGGGATCTGTGAATCACCCTTTTTAGACTTCTCCATGCCAATGTGATGCTGTGACTGAGCTTTAAGTGAATCTGGGAACTGCCTAAAGCAATACCCCATTCATACTGGTCTTTTCATTTATTTACAGTACTACAGAAAATCAGTTTGAAAGAGATGCTAAAGATACAGCTGTACAGCAGTCTCATTCTGGGGTGGCTGTTCTTTAAGAAACTGCCAATTTCCATGGGGGTCAGTCATATTGATGGCTGCCTGACAAAGCGCTCTGGGTAGAGTAACTTGTTGAGAACACCACAGTCTTGTGTTTGGCTGGGGCATCGGCAGTGAATACTTTTTAGGACCTGCCAAACCTCCGATTCAGTTTCTATGCTCTTTTTTTGGAACGGAGCCATAAAAATCCCAATGACACAGTGACTCTCCTATGGTACAGCAGCTGTGTATTTTGTAACCAGATGAATACAACCAGAATGTCAAAATCCTTGGGGAGAATGAAGCGTAGATAATGCATGCAGCCCTTGGGCCAATTGGGAACCCACCAAGCACTGGCATGGAAAAGAACATGGGGACCAGCCAAATGCAAAGTCACAAAAGGAAAGAATTTAGCAAACTCAGCAAAGGGCCAAAAACTAAATTGTGAAAGACCCAAATCCTTGGAGCTATGTGTGTGTCTAACTCAGTTTGTCATCTGTGAGAGCTGGGCTCCTAAATACCTTGGAGGATGAGGAGTCTAGGGTGATCTTAGCCCCATAAATACTGCTTTCCCAATGCAGTATTGAACATATTGGCAGGGCAGTGCAGAGGACAATAGTCACACTGCCATCGCAGTGCACCAGTTTATAGGATAAACAGAGACTCAGCTGACAATTACTGCCATGACAATGCACTCTCTTGGAAATAGTGAGAATATTTACAAGGGAGTTGTGTGTTTGCAGAGGTAATCTGGAAAGCAAGTTATAAAATACTAATATCACTCTATGCATCTGTTCTTTAGTCGAACTCACCTACAGTCAGAAGAGATTGTAGCAGAGCTGGTTTATGCTTTCCTGATCCCGGAGATTGAGAAAACCTCTATCAGAGAGAAAGGTAAGGAGTCCAGTTTTATGCTGTTCCTCAACTGCTTCACCCTCCTCACTTCAGCTCACTGAAAGGAAAAATGCAGTGTCAAGGGTTATCTCAGTTCTCTGAGATACATCTTTTGCACTCTGCAGTTAGGAAGTTAAGCCCTATGATCCTTTTTTACCAATTTCTCATGGGCTTTAGTCTTTTAAAATGATAGCCTGAATTCAGATCTGATGCAATTTGATGCAACTGCAACAATAAAAGTACATGTGTTGAAAAAAATCCATTGTACCTCCAAAAAACAAACTGAAAAAAAGTCTGTAAGTGCAGCATGGTTGTGAATTGTCTATGATATGGCAATTTGTAAAATCTGTAGAATTCTTTACCAAGCAGATTACTTAAATATATTCCATCTGTGAAAGGAAGATTACATGATTTCCCATGCTTTTTCCCCCCAGTTGGTTGAGAACTAGAATCAAAAATAAGGTTTTAGGGTTGACTGTAGCACTATCAAGCTTTAAGGAGATAATTTTGCAATTTTAAAGGATATTTCTGTTTAGTCAAAATGGAATAGTACCTGTCAAAATAGAGAGGGGAAGACACTGGAAACCCATGTATTACATCAAGGATCATGAATGGGTGGCTGTTTTTAACTCAGAGGCTTCCTCTGACCTGCATACTCAGAAGACTATGACTAAACCAGTCCAAGTGGATATAACTTAAGAAAAGCAGTTGTATCACTGCAGCGTCTGAAGTGGTCCTTGCCTTATTATACTTCTCTGACTTGAGAACAAAGGCACTCACTTTATTGCTTTTTCTTTTCTTTCTTTTTTTTTTTTTTTAAATTAAAATACAAATCATGCAAACGCATTTTGTCATCTATGAATTGTACAAACCTCTTTCTTCCTGGTTTGTGTATTTATCACAACAGCAGTATCTATCCAGCAGCTGGCAGTTCTATGTAAGCTTAAATCAGCTCTTTTCTGCTCAGCCTTGCTTCTGCAAGCCTACCAAAGCAGGATGATGTAATTTTAGTCAATGAAGCCTGCAGCTCAGGTACTAACACACACAGGTTAGCCTGCCTCAGAAAGGAGAGCAGGCTACCCAGAGCTGGATTCTGGATTCTGGACGTACAGAGCTACCATCAAGGAAGGGAATACACACTAAGCTTAAATAAAACATCAGCTGATGGACAAAGCACCTCCCAAGCTGCAGAGGAAAAAAGAAAATGTTCAAAATACGAGACAGCTAGAGTGGATCTGCCTGGAAAGGAGAGCTAGACGCAGGCAAAATTAA
This sequence comes from Anas platyrhynchos, assembly GCF_047663525.1. Taxonomy (NCBI): domain Eukaryota; kingdom Metazoa; phylum Chordata; class Aves; order Anseriformes; family Anatidae; genus Anas; species Anas platyrhynchos. The sequence goes on along the minus strand of NC_092587.1, from coordinate 84,814,958 downwards.
AATGGAGCCTAAAAGAAGAGCAAGAGCAATAGGTGATAAAAGTACAAGAGCTCCTTCAAACGTGTGCAGGTGAAATTTGCCACAATACTCTTGTGACAGAAGCCATCACAAGAGCTCACTGAATTATACCAAATGTATTCTCTGATAAACAGGCCCTGCCATAAATCTCCTGCACGGTGAGACCTTCGGAGGAGCAGAAGCAGTAACTATTCCATACAAATCCAAAGGGAATATTATCAAAGAATGTCATTAGATCTCATGAGTACATCAATGTACTGCATTTCTGTGGCAGTTTTTAAAGCTTTCCCTGTAGTGAGCCAGATTATTCATTATGAATCTGTGTGTTTTATCAAGCTGGCACATTCCTGAGCGCACACCTTCCTTGGAACTAGCAGGGAGTGATCTGAGAGCACAGTTGTCTGGCCTGCCAGAGGAGCAAGTCTATTTGTGTAACAAAGATCTGAGGGCCTCCAAGCTCAGTCTTTGCCTGCACTTTAGCTTTCCCTTAACCATCTCTGTTTTGCTGTTACCTAGACTCTTCTCCTCTCCTTTCCCCTCTCTTTCTCCTGTTCCAATGCATAAAAGCAGGAATTACCCAATATTGGCTTATCAATATTAGATTGGCTGAAAAACATAAAACGCAGTAAACAACAATCCTACAGTAGCAAAAGGGAGATGATCAGGCAGGTGGCTTAATGAATCTGTACTGCCTCCAGGTCTCACTTCAACTCTTTCTCAGTGCAGGCAAAATCATAACACAGGAGAGAGCAGATTTCAGCTGCAGTCTTCTAGAAACCTGCTGCAATTAATGGACACTGGAAGAAGTTAATTTAAAGCCTGATAACCTGAGCAGTTATGCCCTGAACTGGAAAGGGAAACACTTGCACAAGGCTTTACACTGGTGGTGGGGGGGAGCTCATCTTCAAAGTGAAATGCAAAGTTGGCTGCTGCTATTAGGTGGCAGTAGAACGCTTTCAGCCAAAGTTAGCAGGGCGTGATTTTTTCCTGAAATAGGCTTTTCTGTAGCTGCAGAAGGGCTAAGAGCTACCCCTCCCATCGCCCCTACGGAGAACGCTTTGCAGTACATTTCCAAGTAAAAGCCTTACCTCTTTTTACGCACAGTGAGGCAGTCCCAGAGAAAGCACATCTACGCTGCCCATCAGATAATCCACAGAAGCACGGAAGAGTTATTGGCTGATCCAGCACTACAGCAGGAGACGTCTGCCAGCAGGATAGAGGGAGATCCTCCAGCTGGGACAGGTGGTGGTCTGAGCCCTTCTGATGGGCCAGACAAGGATGGCACAGCCTCCTAGAGACAGATGAGCAAGGTGAGTCTCCTTTCCCTTCTGCGACCTGAACTCAGAGCATGGTGAAAGAAAGGGAAGCGCATTATATTTGCTTTTTTTTTACAGGGCATCCAGAATGCAAAAGCACCTCTCTCTCCTTTGGGCTGTCCCTCCTGCTGCCCACCAGCAATATTCTCCTGGAACCACGCTCTGTACATTTCAGTGTGGCAGCCCCAGTCCAAGCCCAGCCCCCCAACCAGCTCTGGACCTCATAAGCGAATTTTCCTCCTCTAATTACTAAGAGAAGCTTGAGTGAGAGACCAGTGTTAGCGCTCCTTGTTTGTCTTCCTGCCACAGGCCAACAGAGATCTGCACCTGAGCTTTTGATGGTATTTCCTTTTATCAATCATGTTAAATGAAAAAATATTCCAGCAGTGGGAAATCTTGCATTGAGACCGAACAGGGAGTCTTTTCTCAGGCCTGTCCCACTGATTTCCTTAGCGGAGTAAAGCAAAGAGCGGCTTGCTGTGTGAGCACCACTATTAATAAGCATTGTGGTTGAATGAAAACTGTCCTTGGCAAGCTACTAATAGGGGTGAGGGCTTGCATCATCCTCTCACATAGATGCTCACATAAAGAAAAGGTGCTCTTGCCCTCAGCAGAGTGGTTCCTGCCAACCAGGCAGTGTCTGTCACTAATAACCAAAGCTAGGTGACAGCAGAATGACACTGGGGCTGGTGTGCCTTGGTGAAGGACCCATTAGCCAGCTCTTACGGCTTTTTCAAAGATTTTGCTCTTTGGGCTGACCTCTTTTTGCTTTTTTGAGAACAATTCTGGAAAGAATCTGATTTCTTAGAGCAGCATTAGTCACTCTGCCTTTCCGTCTCCAGGGGGCTGTGCAGAGAGGATGCTGGCTTTGCCTTGTTTGCAAGCACGGGGGTGCTCCGGCTCAGGATGTCAGAAACCAGCAGGCTGCAGACAAGCGCAGTGCATCTGATCAGAGAGCTGTCAGGGGCTTGCTCAGCTCTCAAGCACTCACCTGTCAAAACTCCTCAGGTCTGTGGGTTTAGCATCTCAAAGGTACATTTACGCCAATACCAGCATCAGATGCGCCAGGTTTTTGGAGGGGCAGGCGTAGCCACAGCTAAACACCCAAAATGCTTACTCACTGGTGCTCTGGCTACAACTCCTGCAATAAACAGCAGTGTTAGCTCTCAATGCTAATGTGATAATGGGCTGGTATCAGTGTCCTTCCATCATTTCTCTGAAACTGATAGCCCTGTGTTCCACTGAGCTGTACATGAGAACTGGGGAGAGGAAACAGAGCTGCTCCATGAAACCATTGCTGGGCTCTCGATCACCGAACCAGGGGCACTGGGGGACCGGAGGGGGCAGGCAGCCTCTGTAAACGTTGCAAAACCCAGCAGGAGTCGGAGCTGGGAGGTGAGTTTTGGTTAGGATTCTGCGAGGATGAGCCTGGTAGGTTTGGGGGATTTGGGAAAACGCCTCCGGCATGCCTCGCTAGTCACTAGAAGTGAAGGTAGCAAATGCAGCAACATAAAAAGAAACTCTCCACGGCGTGGGAGGAGAAGCTGTGTAGGGTACTGGCTCTTTTGCCTCAGGCCACCTTGGACAAATTTAGCCTGGTTGAAAGAGAGGGGATAACATGAATCACAAGATCCAGTGTAATAAGAGAGACATGGAAAACTTGATGCAGCAAAAGAGTAGAACAGGAAGACCAATCCAGTGAAGCATTTACTGTATTCCTGAGGTTGCGTGTAGAAATAAATATCCTCCCGGTGGCTCAGTGCGCCGTCTGACGTGGTTTTAAAAAGAGAAGAAGCATTCTAACAGGTGTGGGAACGAACGTGGGCTGCAGCGTCCCGGTCTTCTCCAGGGAGACAGCCCTCTGCCCGCCAGCGAGGGGGCAGGGGACTCAGGGTGCTATGCAGAGGCTGAGCTATAAATGTCTTGGCTCCTGTTAGGAGTTAAGGGGCGCTGCCAGGGTGAAGCCATCTCTTCCACATGACATCGCGTTGCATACAGACCGAAGGCCATGGCAGGGTTCCTGCGGGAAGCTGCTTTTCCATTGTCATGTGCGGGCTTTTTCGGGCTTTGCAGAATGTGCTTGGAGAGAGGAAAATGAGCACAGTGAGAGGGAGCTGGGATCGTAAATCAGCAGCACAAGAATGCACTATTCCCTCCGAGCAGGAACCAGAACGACCCCGGGGAGGAGCCCGGGTCCGAACCAAACACAGCAGATGCCTCCAGGGCTGCACCAATAAATGGAGACACTGGGGGAATTCTCCTCGTCCTGCTTTCCTTGCAGCAGCTGCCCACCGGGAGCCGGCCTCTCTGCGTCCTGACAGGTGTGGGAGCCCGGCTGGACCGAGCTCACGGGCACTGAGAATAGCTAAAAATCGGGCTTTTTGGAGTAAAATGCAGATAGGCTCAGGACTTCCCTGCTGATACAGCTCTTGCCATGTGGAAAGAGGAGATCCTTTTGCAGTAACTACAGTTCTGGGCAGCAAAAAGGACTATTTGTAGGATAACGTGAAGCCAGCACACCTTATCCCCCAGACACGTACTCTCTCTTCATTTTTGTCAGCGTACAAACACAACAAACCCCTGCTCCTCTCTCTCTCCTGCCTCCCTTAAAAGCCACACGACCATCACAAAGTTGCTGCTGTTGAGAGCGCGCTCTGAGCACTGCCGTTTGCTCTGCTCCTGGTCCCACAAGCACTCAGGCTCTGCCTGCTGCGTTACAGGGCTCAGTTCAGCCCTCTCACAGCTGGCCTCCTGGAAGAAGAGCCCTGGGTCCCTACCTGAGCACTCCACCCCGCCAGGGATGCAGGAACTGTTTTGGCAGGAACTTCCCGGGACGAGGGAGCACGGGGAGCTCCCTGCCTGCCGCTTGCAGAGCTCGCTGCAGCTGCGCAGCAAGGAGCCGGTGCTGTTGCTCCTGGTGACAACGCCAGCGCCGAGCCCGAACAGCACCGGTGCTCGGAATACAGATGCAGCGAGAGGCTTGAAATGTTTAACCACTGCTGCTGCATCACACAGCCTTCTGCTTTCCTAAATATCCCACTTGGGCAGCGTCTTCTCACCACTTCACCTCCCCAGCATTAGGAAGGCAGCAGCTCCCACAGCACTGGGGAGCTGCATCCGCTCCTCTCTCCTTAACTAGCTGCAGGACCAAGCTAACAATGAACCTAACAATGAATCTCTCTCTCTCTTTTTTTTTTTTTTTCCTCCTATGAGTCAGTAATAGCCAGCACTTGTAATTAAAGCCTTTTGCAAAAGCCACGCTGGTCCCTCACCTTTTGAATCCGCCAGCCCACATGATTTTCCAACCTCTACTCAAACCGTTTCTGGTTGCTGTGCAGGCCCCAAATTTGTCACCTCCAGCAGAACCAGCTTCCAGCCACCGACCCGTTCCCATGCATGAAACAAAAATCTTCAGAGGAGAGGAGTGCAGACTTCTAGTTTCACCCTCAGTGGTTGGGAGTTTGGTTGATACAGACGGTGCCAATGCACACAGCTTGGTGCTGCTGTGGGGCTGGGTTAGCTTCTAAAGGGATTTGAGGGCATCACGGCCCACAAGGATGTGGACTTGAACCCATTTTATGGACAGGTAAACCTGGAGTAAACCTAAAATTAGGTAAACCTCAAATTAGGTAAGCCTAAAATTCCTTTCAGACAAGGAATGGTGAGACAACTCTTCCCTGGAAGGCTGCACAGGGCCTGGTCCTCAACGCTCAGGTTTTCTATTACTTCTTTCTAAAGGGTGATTGGGAAGAAGCTGTAAAAGTCCCATCGATAACGTTTGCAGGGATTGCAAAGAGCGATGGACAACTGCAGCCTTCCACACGGAAGGGTGAATGCAGTCCTCAGATAGGACACAGGTGCACTAGGTCTGCATTGGACACTGGGGAGACTCATAGGAAATCTCTGGCCAGTTTTGGCACCCACCACTTAAGGAAAGTATTAAAAACAATTGTGGAGGTACAGAGGGAATGATGAGAAGGAAATGAAGGAGCTGAAGGCGCCCTTCCAGTCAGCAAGAAGCGACAAGGTGACTTGGGCCAAGGGGCGTTTGTGGTGAGAGGAGTTCAGAGGCAACAGCTCAGGCAGCTCCACAGTGCTCAAGGACAACCACCCACGACCCCAAATTACCGAGGGTTGTGACAAACGACAAAATTCAACGCGAACTCACCCGACAAGGCTCTGCAGGTCAAACAGCGACGTCCTGGAGATGCGACGGGCCGCCCTCGAGCAGAGCAGCCCCGGTCCCAGCAGCCGATCCCCCAGCGACACTGTGGGACCGATGACATCCCGGTCTCGTCCCCCAGCCACCCAAAAACCCTCCAGAGCACCAAGGACCACAGAACAGGAGCAGTGCCCCTCCACCGTGTCACCCCTTCACCCGAGGTCCCCACGTCACGTAATGACCCGAGGCCACCAGGAGGCCGCAGCCGATGGGCGCAGGAGGCTGGGGGGCTCCGGGGGGCTCCGTCGGGGCCGGAGCGCGCTCGCGTCCCAGGAAGAAAGGAAGAGGAGCCTCTGTGCAATATAAATTTGTTTTTATTGAAGCAGCAGTCACATGACCTTGCATCTAGCCTTTAGGATAGCGACAGAATGGATTCGGCCAGGTCAGCCAGCCCAAAAAAAGGATTTTTTATTCTTTTTTTTTTTTTATTCTTTTTTTAATTTTATTTTTTTTTTTTTTTACTTTTTGCGCTAATAGACATGTCATGTTTAATACATACATTATCCAGTACCGGAAACCCAACTCAGAGATAGCTACGTGCTGATTTGCTGGAGGAACGGTCCACTGGACGTGGTCTTGACAAACTTTACAGATCACCACCAAATAACATTACTAATGGGACCAAATTAAAAATAAAAATAAAAATCGTGAAACGAAAATCAAAACAATGAGTGCAGTATTCAAAGCCAGCAGTTTACACAGGTTCTTAGGTTTGTTATCTATAGGTGGACAGCAAAGGAAGATTGGTTGGTTTTAGTTTGTGTTATCATGTCCCAGGGTTCCTCTCTCCATCAAATCAAATGGCATCAGAGACAACAAGCTGGCACCTCTTGGAAAAATATCATGGAATAACACAGCTCATTTAAGAAAACATGCTTATTTCTTGTGTCTTTATTTTTTTTTTAATTTTTTATTTTTATCATTATTACAAAGATTCAATGTCCACCTATTCTTGCGGAGTGGAAAGAGGTGTGAGGGCAAGGAACAAGGGGCAGAGAAGGAAGAAAGGAGGAGGAAAGAAAGGGGCAAGATTTTGAAATAAAGACCACACACTTTGTAATTTTAAATTTCATTTCCAGGCTAACCTACTTTTTATTTAATGCAAATTACAGTACCAGTTAACTATTTCCGAACCGAGTCACACAGAACAAAACGTATTTACAAGGGGAATGGGGCGGGGGAAATAATAAAACATTAAGCATACTTTCCACAAAAAAAGTTTATATTTAAAATGAAAAAAAAAATCAGTCACAGAGGCATTCAAGTAGTAATAATGTTATACAGGTTTTGCTTTTCCTTTAAATCAAGACAGATTTGCACAAGTGTATGCAATAGTTTGTATACAACCCACAGTCCTTAATATATATATATATATTTTAGATTTCTGTTTTTAAGATGGAAGTGGTCACGCTAATTGGTGTGTACAGGCCCAAGTGATCCATCAGCAACACATTAATGAACGCAAATTTTACAGGCAAGCAAATTATATATATATAAATATATTTTATATATATATATATTAAAAATAAATTGAGAAAGACCAACACAAGGAAGCTACTTTTCTCAAGCTAACCCCTTAGGTACTGTTTTCCTTTCTGGTCGTTTTGCTGTTATTGCAGTGTTGCAAAACGAAGCGAACTATGGACAAAACTGGCTAAAAGCCCCGTGGAAAGACACCGGGACCCCAGGGACACCTTCTCACAGTCTCCGAAAGGTAGACCCCAGACTGAATACTCTACTGTGCTTTTCGGTATTGGCTTTTTTTTTTTTTTTTCTCTTTTTTAATCTTCAGTGGCTGAGGCCCCTCGCACAGGCGAGTCCGTCAGACTGCTTTGCGTCTGCTTTTTTGCAGGGAGCACTGAAAACCTGGGGGAAATTTTTTTTTTTTTGCACGCGCTCACCAGCCGCACGCTGCAGGCACCTGCCGCTACGCTTGTTAGGCAAAGCTTTGCTTAAAAAATAACCGGAAAAAGTGATCGGGGATCTTCGATTAGCCAATTTCCTTTTGTAGCTCGGTTTTTGTCCTAGTAAGGTAGGCGAGTTCGGTATTAAGAACAGCAGTGTCTCGGTCGGGCGTCCCGCGGGGGACACCGACCGCCATCAGTTCCGTCTCAGAGACCTACGCAGTCGTGGCGTTGCCAAAGGACAGATCAAGACCACACTTTCGTTAAAAAAAAACAAGCCCGAAACAGAAGGAAGTAAGAGTAACAGCTCTGAGCGGACTGTCCAAAACCAACCTGACGTCACTGACCTTCGTGTCACCAGAAAAAGTGCAGCCTCTGCTTCACCGGAATGAACACGAGATGCTTCAAAATAAAACAGCAACCTTTGGTTTGGTAAAAGAGTTAAGTGTTTTCCCATTCAAGACAATCTTTATGTGGAATACTAACAAGGTAGTAAACACAAGCGGACTAGTTTCAGAAACAAGGCCTTCGTGCTGGGCACAAGAAGAAACCGAAGAAGTAATGCTAAATTCATCATCTCACGAAGAAAAAAAATAAAAATAAAAACGTGACCGGAGAAGGGGGGCGGGTGGGCGCGGGGAGCCCCCGGGGGGGGGGCCGAAGGACCGAGCCTCGCGGAAGCTGCTGCCGTCCAGAAAAAGTTCTGGGCGCAGGACTGGGGACAGACGAGCAAAGCCGAGCTCAGCCGCGAGCCGCTGGGCTACCTCCGGCGGCGAGCGCAGAACGAAACCGGTCGCTGCTAGCAAGGGAAGGAAGGGGGAGGACAGGGCAGGGCGGGCGACTTGGGAGCATCCAGAGCAAAGCCACGGCTCGAATGAAATGGGAGGGCGGCGATGGTTTTTCCTTTTCGTTCCACTACGGGTCATGGTATCACTGAAACCTTACAGCACTCAAAGAGTTAGAAAGCAGGGAGGGGGTGAGGGGGGGGGGAGCAAAGATGCGGCTGTGTGTGGGAGACGTTGTTAATCGAGGAGGGGGGGAAAAAAAAGGGAAATAAAATCCAAAAAATCATGGAAGCGAAGGCACTCCAAACTATATAGATACACTATACATCGCTAGAGTTATTGTTACAATAATACAGGCCGGTACCTACTGTACAGAGTTAAAACTATATGGCTTTAAAAAGCTCGTCTACATTTTGTCTGATTATTAAACAGAATCACTGCCCTGAACGGTAACTTTTTGCTCATTAATAACAGTTCCTGGGTCCACATATTTACATACAAAACAATAAAACTCAAAATTTAAAAACAACCAAAAAATAATAATGTACAAGCTTGAATTTGGTGAGGAGCTTTGTGGTTTTTTGTTGTTGTTGTTTTTTTTTCTTTTCTTCTTATTTACAAAAAAAGGTTATTCAAAGACCTGGATCTAACTTGTATAAAAGAGTTCGTGATCCTGCCATGATCCTTGAAAAAAATAAAACCACAGGGGCGCCCCGACCCTCCCCAGCTAACACCCACACAAGACACACAGACGCCTGCACAGTCACAAGATCAGAGAGAAAAGCTCTTCCCTCTCCTCCGCTAGTCTTAAAGGAAGATAAAATGACCAAAAAGAAAATGAAAAAAAAAAAATAATAATAATACAAGAAGAGAGAAAGCCACAATTCCTGGAACAAGCAGCAATTTTTCTTCATCGTTTTTGCCTTTTTTTTTTTCTTTTTTTTTCTCTTTTTTAAAGACGTGGTAATCTACTGCCTCCAAATAACAGCGCCTATGGCCGATGCTTCAGCAGTCTCGCCTACACAGCAGATCCACACACCCTGCCTCTGCCCTACTTCGCGGGTCTCCTGCGCCTATCTGGATCACTGGGTCACAACCAAGCCCCTGAACTTACCTTGCGGGACACTCGCTAGCTGTGCTGGCATTAAGCTGCTTCTCAGCCCTTTTAATCACACCCGCGCGCGAGAGGGTTTTGAAAGCCTTCAGCTTTTTTTTTTTTTAAATGTTGGTGTGCTGTCTTTTTACAGTCAGCCAGAATTTAACGACAGCTGTTTTAAGGTATATATATATGTATATACATATATATACACACACACGTGGTTTCTGTCCAACAGCAAACTGATGAGGAGCGTAACGTAAGGGCTTTCACGGTAGGCGTTCGCTCGCCTCTTGAAACAGCTCCTCCCTCCCCAAAAATCCACTGTTTTATCAGGCAGGACGGGGAAGGCAGGGCTTGTTAACAGCTCCAGGGCTGCTAGGAGACAAGTTTCCGAAAAAAAAATTAATAAAAAATAAAAATGAAATCCCATAGGAACGGGGTAAAATGTACAAGAGGGAAACGCGCCCAGCTGCTGAGCAAAACCCCTGCTGCCCTGCGGTGGCCGAGGTTGCCGAAGCCGCTACTGCCAGGCCACACAAAGGTTTGCCCGGCCCCAGCAACTGCCTCGGGGATCCGCAGGGCACAGCACCGCCCGTGAGCACCGAGCAAGGCGGCTGAAGTTTCTCTGCAGGGAGCGTGAAGGCCCGGGCGGCAAGATGGGGTCTCCAAAGCCTCTTCCGCGCCCTGCCCTTCCCGAGGAATATTGCTTTGACTTGAGGAACAGAGACGCGGACTCAGACAGCACTCAGCCTCACGGGGAGGAAAGCCCGGCCCCTGGACAGATGGACTAGAGCAAGCACTCACCCCATGCTTCAGTCAGACTGATTGGAGATCGGAGACAAAACGCAAAAAGGAACAGTATTGTATCTATGTATACATGTATATATTTATATAATATATATACACACACACTCATAATGTAGCCAGCTTTCCTACAAGTCAGCAGGTACAAATTACTGTTGATAGCACTCCGATGTGTATTTTATTAATACTCTACCAATGTAAAAACATAATGGCAATGTGGCAACGCGCATCAATAAATAGAGATCAAAAAAGCAAGAGGTTAAAAAGATGAAATTTAAATACAGATTCTAGCTGTGGATTTAAAATCAGAGCTACCGTAGCATGTGGCATCCTGCAAGTTAAAGCTGCAGTTAAAAAATATTACAAAATAAACCAGTAGACTGTTACAGTTCACATTATAAACCCTGGTGTCCTTTTCCTGCACGCACCTCGGGGAAAGGGAAGCCTGTCCGAATTGAGAGACTTGGAAAAAAAAACAACGCTTTTCACAGTGGCCACTTTTCCAAAGAGTCCCTTACCACCCCCGGCTGGGCGCCCTCGTCCCCCCTTCGGAGGGCTTTGCTCGCCCGCTCCTCCCTGCCCAAACGCGAGCCGAGCCGCCGCAGCAAAGCCAAGCGCTTGCGTTGGCACCATGTGTGTGTATTATATTATATATAACCTGCCCGGCAACGAAGCTGCGGGCATCCTCGTTGCCAGCACTGCTTTTTTTTAAAAAAAAGGAAAAAGTCTGCCACTAGCAGTTCAAAAGCTGTAGACACGCGGTAAACCCTCCCCACCCCGACCCCCCCTAGGCAACCTATTTCCTACCGCGCCGCCCGCGCCCCACGCTGAGCCGAGCTGAGCCGGGCCGGGGGCAGCTCTTCGGACAGCCCGGGACATGGATTCGGCTGAGACGAAACGCTGAGCTCTGTTGAATGACCCCTGCTAAGCTCCCGACCAAATTCAAGCTGTGCACTACATCAAAGTCCGAAACTTCACTTAAAAAGAAAATAAAAAAAAGAGGTTAAAAAAAAAAAAAAAGAACTTCAGCAGAGAATGAGGTTTGGGGGGTTCTTTTGTTTTGTTTTGTTTTGTTTTTTTCCTTCTTTCCGTTGTGGGAGAGGGCATGAGGCAAGAGTCCTGGTTCTGAAGTACACAACAGCAAACTTCCAACATGAAGAGATTGTCGAGGGGAGAGACATTGGTGTGTTGTATTGCTCCGCTTTCCCTCCTCCCCCCACCTAGTCCCCTGCCCCGGACACCCTGCAGAGTGAGAATACAATGAAACTGGTTTGTATTTATAGATATTTTACAAGGTTAAATAAGAACAACAATAATAATAATAAAAAATTGAACACTAAAATGAACAGGTTGGTTGGTTGGTTGGTTTTTTTTCCTCTTTTTAATTTTCTTTCCAAATGTGACCAGTGTTGCTGAGCAAGACTCAAATTACTGGTGATTTTTCCTGTGCAGCTGGCTGCTTGGTACCGGTTCAGGTGGAGTTGGAGGCTGATGCTGTAGCTACACTATTGGTCTGAACTCGTTCTCCTGCATTAACATCTGCAAATGACAGGCAAGGGGAAGGAAAGAAAGAACAACCAGGATTACCTCCACAGCACAGACATCAGGAACAACAGCTACGACATTTGCCGCACGGGGAAACCCCCAACGCCCACCACCGTGCTCTTTGGTTACGGTGCTCTCCTGACGGAGCCGTTTGCTCTGGGGACAGGGTAGGAAGGCGACCTTTTGGCAGGAGAAAGCTGATTTCGACAGCTGAGGGCTGCAAACACCAGGTGGGATTTAGCAGGAGGGACGCAACCTGGCCCAGGTAGAGATCGCCCATCTTGCGCCCTGGTAGGTTTAGACAAGCAAAAGGCGCTGCTACGGGATCAGGTCCCTGCGGTGAATAACCTCCAGCTCCTCTTCTCTGAGAGGGCCGGAGCTCCACGCAAAGACAAGTCGCCGGGCCACGGGCATGTGCCCAAGGGCATCCCAAAAAACATAGGGGTTGCAAAGAAACACCACAAGGGAATGCACTGGGTTTTCAGGTGCCACTCCGGAGGGAAAAATGGAGTTGCTTCAGTCTGTAACAAAGGGTTAATTAACGGAGGAGAGTCTTCATTAATAACACGCAAAGGCCCCTATTTTAGGACACTCCAACTAACTGGGGCAGGCTTGGAGTAAGGCTGGAAATGGAGTAAAGAGCCGTGCTGCCAATAAACACAGTAACACACTGGGAACAACAGAACAGCTGGGTGGCCAATTAACCTCATGCATTTGGTGTTTTCTCTAAAAAAATAAAAGCTTCCTGAACATTAGAAGAATTTATATGGGAAAAATGTACTGACTTCATCTGGAGCCATCCTATATAGTACCTGATCAGCACAGTCACAAAGAGGAAAGCGAATGAAGTGTTAAACACACCAAATAGTTGCCACAATAAATACAGGGCTGGAAAAAGGCATTTAGTGAGGCTTTCTAAGAGACAGCGCCGTGCATTTCTCCCAGTTAATTTAAGAGAGGTTAACTGCAAAGCTATCAATACCGCAAGAAGAAAAAATGACTTCTTGTCTCAGCACAGGAGAGGGCAGGCTGGGCAAGCAGTGCATTTGAAAGACAGGGGGAAAAGGGCTCCTAAAAGGAAAGCACAGATTTACCAAGCTCGGACTCAAGGACGGTAGGACTAGCACAAAAAATAGGGAAGATAAAATGAAACTGGGGGCGGTGGGGTGCCTCAATACTTCTCCAGCAGAGAAGAGCTCACAAGGCAATGCCCTACGTTCGCCTGTTAATGCGACCCATCTCCCCAGCCACATTGCCCTGACCAAAGCTGGAAGTGCAGCCACGAGGAAAAGGCAAGGAGGTGAGTGAGAGCCCAGAGATGGGCAGCACCAGCTGAGTGACAACTCAAGAAGACTGCAGCAAAAAAGGGCAATCAAAGACAAAAAACAAAGCTCACGCAGTTGCTTGAGCTGCAACGTGGTGACAGTGGCAGTGTTAGCTGGAAAATTAACCTCACACGGGAGAGGTGTCCTCCTAGGTGGGGGATTACTCTGGAGGAGCAGCTCCCAAGCCATGCACGCACACAGGCTGATGGTGACCACAAAAATCAAAAGTGACCCAGCCAGACAGCTGATGGCTTCCCCACCTTAAACTGTGCCTGCTGTAGATTAACTTTCAGGTACAGATAAACTCTAGCTAAGGCAACATCTGCTGTGCCTGACGTGCACAGTCCAGCCGGGGTCTGCACTGTTGGCAGAGAGGATTTCTCTGCGAAAAAGTGCGTGTACTTCATTTGCTGAAACCACTCGTCCCTTTTGATCTCCTATTCCTGAAGACAGCAGAGGCTGGAATCATTCTCCTTACACTGCTACTAACCAGAGATAAAGAAGAAAGAGGAGGGGATGGAGCTACCCCACGTAACACATGTGACACGTGCTCCTTTCCTATCATCACTCCGAAGGGGGAGTTCCTGAGATACGCACACACCATATGGGATGAGGAAATAGGGTGACGCAGCCCAGGCCCGTTTACGGGGGGCTTTTCACAACAGTGTGCAACCATCCTAGGTTGCACAAGCTGCTCAAGGCTGTGCTAGCTCCAAACCTGCAGGAAAACGCAGCATTTTGACATTCCCACTTGTTCTGTGACCCTGCACTGATGGGGCATGGAGGGAACAGACAGGGGCTTGGCTCAGCGGCTCTCTGCTGGAGCGCTGAGTGCAACTGGAGGGTCTCTGGGCATTCAGTTACTCCTCGTCACCCTGAGGAACTGGCACTTGGGCATGAGAGAAGAAAATCTGGGCCTTCAGGAACACTGCTAAAATATCAGCTATGCCAGGCAGCTGCCTGTGCCACCACCGAGGCTGTGCTTTCTGCTACGGGGCAGATGTGTGCAGCAGGAAATCACATTAGGGCTCAAATACCCATTTCTAAAACTTCTTTCAAACAAAGGGAAGAGGCCATCTCTCATCAGAGTGTTCTCCTTCGATTCAGCTTCTCCCTTTGAGGAATCTCTCTGCTTTCTCAGGGGGTACGCGGTGCTCCTTAAAAACCACCCAGGAAGGAACTAAGGGGCTGTAGGTTCAAAGACCGACACCAACGCAGTCACAAAAAGCCCATTAACACTAACGAGGGCATTAGCTGATTGGATCTGTAGTGCTGACAGGCTGTGCTGCTCTCTGCAAAGACAGAGAAACAAAACTGCAAGCAGTTTTGGAGTAAGGCAACAGAGGAGACAAGTGGAAGTAGGAGACAAGCCCACTTTTTTCCTGCAGTGTCCATGGATGTAGGAAACCAGGGCTCGGCACAGAACCTGAAGCCTGGTGAGCCTGAAATGCACCAGCTGTACTCCTCTAAGAGTCTGCTATGGATGCATCCCTACATAGAGCTTACAGAAGCCTCTGAAAATCACCTGCCCCTCTTCTCCTGCCAAAGGAATTTAAAATTTTCCGTAATTCCTTCAATAGGAACACCATGTACTTCCCAAATCTTATTTTACCGGAGTGTAAATTAAAGATTACATTTTTCACACTAAAAATTACCTGCAATAATTCCCCTGCACTTAACATCACGATCCCAGGATTGCTGGTGCATTGGTACTGAAATCACCGCTGTGCATCTACCAGTTAACAAATATTGCCCATTTTGGGTAACTTTCAAAAATGCAGACCTGGGACATGCTAGTTAGCAAAGGGGCTTGTACTGCCTGGCTTAATATAATCTCAGATTAATATAATGTCAGACAGGAGAAGCAGAAGCACAAAGCTGAAAGTTGCCCAATATTTAACTTCGTATTTTCTTTCCAAGCTGTTTTTTGCTTTGGAACTAGGAGGAAGATGCTCTATCCCAACTCTACTGGGGGGAAGCAGTGGGTGAAAACAGACCTTGTCTTAACCCAGCTCACTCCTTAAGCCTGTTGCACCTTGGCAGGGCTCCTCAGCAAGGCATCCAAGTGACATTAAGTGAAGGCATTTTTCAGAAGGGCTTAAAGTCACGCTCCACGTTTGCATTTTGTAGTCCTTCAATCACTTTTACTACTTTGATCTTTTTTTCCCCCTCACTTGTTGAGCAGCAGATGCGCAAAAAAAGGGAAACAGAGAACACTGCCAAGTGCATGAAACAAACACACTAAATTTTAAAATAGCCAATTTGCCTCCTCCTAATTCAGAGCATATAAACTGGGCGGGCTGAATCTCTTCCCTCCTGATGTTAGGTTTTCAGAGAGCAGCCTTATCTTTTAAGCCAAATCTGTCTGTCTGTCCCCGACTATAAAAGTGCTTTCTGTACAGCAGCGGCTGGACAAAGCACGTTGGAGTTGAAGGAACTGGCACATCGACCCGAAACCATTTCCCTGCGCAACTGAGTGAGCGCCCTGCACCTCAGAAGGGGTCACAGAGATGGGACTGATGCGAGATCCGCACGCGAGCACACCCCTGTTAGAGTCTGCCCCTGGTTGCACAAGGCCTGACAGCCTGTTGGCAGTGCTGACTCAGGGCTGACTCAGAGTGCCACGCATGAATCACGGCTGCCACATCCTGCAGCACCTGGGATCTGCTTCGGGAGCCTCCCAGCTGATATTACAAGGCTTTCAAGCTTTCACTGGGAACATAACACAATATGGAGTGGCTCGGGCCAACAGCGAGCTTTTAAAGGGCTTCAGACAGAAACAGGAGAGTAAGCGAGAGAGACAAAGGAGAAATTCACTCACTGCTGGCCAAAACCCAAAACGCCCGAAGATGACACAAGCAAACTCGCTAAGAAGCGACTGTAGCTACTTAGATCAGGCAGCAAACAAGCTGACCAACCTCCCTAACACGGCTTTGGGGTTGGATTTTGGGTTAGTGGCCCCAGCAGGGCACCTGCAGAGACTGAGGGGATGGTGAGGCTGGAAGGAGCCCTCCCCACGAGGAAGGTGCCTGTGGGGAGCGAGGGCAGGGAGGCGGGCGCACGTTCTCACCTGAGGCTGCTGTAGCGTTTGTAGGGGTTGAAGCTGCTGCTTGGTTCCGAGCATGAGCAGGGATGAGGATCGAAGCCAGAGATGGGTTACTTGACAGTTCTGGAGGGGAGGTGGAACAAAGAGAGTTAGCTCATCCTACAGAAAGGGCCCCGCATGCAGGCGCAGCCCCTCAAGGCTCCCCCCCAGACCAGCAACCTTGGGCAAAACGCGTGCCCTTACAGCCCGGGGTCAGGGCACGTTTTGCTCCTCTGCTGAGCACGGCAACATCCAGCAGGCAGCCTCCAGGGCAAGACTGAGAGGACTGCAAGTGGTGACCGCAGGGAATGATTTCCTAGAGAAAGAGCGTGGCTCGGGAGTTAGCAAAGAACTGATGGAGCCTGTTGCATTTCAGCAGCCTGGGTTCCCTTCGTAAAGCCACTTGCAATCAGGCTGAAGGGGAAGGCTGATAACGGTGGCGCTGCTTTGGGCACTGGTTCAGCAAGCGAGCAGCTGTCACAGTTG
This sequence comes from Anas platyrhynchos, assembly GCF_047663525.1. Classification (NCBI taxonomy): domain Eukaryota; kingdom Metazoa; phylum Chordata; class Aves; order Anseriformes; family Anatidae; genus Anas; species Anas platyrhynchos. The sequence goes on along the minus strand of NC_092587.1, from coordinate 84,798,369 downwards.
CTCCAAGAGCTTCAGGGGCTCAGTTCTTTGGCTCCCTCGAGCTTCGCTTCTCAAGGACCTGGAAACCTAAGACCAAGCTCACAGCGGTCTCCTTGAGCGAGGCCGAGGAGGGCTGACATCTCCTTTAAAAGCACGGGGAAAGGCAAAGGGCTGCCGGGTAATTTAAATGGGCAGCAAAATGACACGACCCTGCTTTCTGAAGATGTTAAACCAAGGAAAAAACAGCCGTGGGTTTTTAGGCTCCGAATCTAACCCAGCCTCGGTGTGCATCAGGATGAGAACCAGGCCTCTGAAAGCCACAACTGTGGGAGGATGCAGGGCAAGGCGGTGCCAGCAGCTGACAATCTCCTGGCGCCCGTTCAGGAGAGCCCAGGAGACTCACAGGAGGTGGGACCGAGCCAGGACAAGACAGGTCCTGTTTGCCTCAAGAACAGGAGCGACTAAATCTTGAGAAAGCAGCATCCGGCGGAAAGGATGCCAGCAGTCACCTCAAGGAAGGATGACTGATGCTTTCTGAAGCTCCCAGAGGTCAGCTGGAGGAGAAACGGGGCTAGGCAGCTTTTAAATAACGCCTCCAGATAGCAGGGGCTGTACAGAAACCAGTCCAGATCACTCTGTGGGTTTGGTGAGGTGGTTTTGTACGCAGCAGTAAATTACCTGAGTTCCTTTTTAGGAGCCGATTGCTTTTCCTTAACAAAAGCTTTAAATTTAGGGCCTAAAAGGACAGGTAGTATATTTGACTTTTTTTTTCTCCTTTACGTTAATTTACTGCTGCAAAGGCAAGGTGCAGAAGACTCTCACCTGCTTACAAGGTTCTTACTAACACCTATTTTGAGACTGAATTTAAGCACTTCTGAACATGAGGTGCCATCCAGAACCAAACAATAATATAATAGAATATTCTGAACATAATATATTATAGAATATAATATTCTGAATAATATAATTCAGAATTCCTAAGTCTCCATTTAATGGAAAAACAAACTGACCAAGCATGAATCCTCCAAATGAAAAGCTGAACATGAGTGATAAACCTATACTTTAATACTATGGTGACCATTAGCTATTCTGTGGAAGAAAATATCGCTGCTTTAGGATTTTCTCCGAAGCTTTTTCTCCAACCTGTTGTTCCAGGGAGTCTGCCCTTCACCTCACTCTTTTTAAAGTTTTTGTTACCCACTCATTCTCTCCTGCCTATCGCTGGCAATAACATGGGACTAAGACCCAAACGAAAGCTGAGCTGAAACATCAAGGAAACCAAATGCCATTTGCTCCCTTCTGGTGCTAAGCAGCACCTCAAGGATGCGGCGACCCTCTGACAGCATCCCTGGAGCCAGATCGCCAGGGTCAAAGAGCCAGCTGATGGGACAAAAATACTGCTGCAACGGCACTTGGATCCCACTCTGACTGCTCCCATACTTGCAGGTGATACGGTCAGAATTCCTCCTTTCACAGCACCAATTATGGAGAATATACTAGTTTTTGTTATTTTTAAGGCAAGCATAAGTGTTTTTCTGAAGCTACCATGAAGAACTCCCATAGAGACTAAATGGCTGATGTTCCCTTCTTCAGAAACCTCCCGTTATCTTTATTGGCACGAAGCTGCCCAAGCTCACCATGCTCCAAACATCTCGGTACTTCGCTTAGAGCAGCAGCTTGCCAATCCAGATGAGAAATAATCATCAAACTGAGTAGTGATCCAAAGTCATTTAAGAGTCAACTCTGGTTCACATCAGCTGGGGGAACACCTCTGGCTTTCTCCTGATCAAATTGTGCCATTTGCAGCCAGGGCGCATCTCCAATAAGGAGCTCCAATGAAAATGGCCAGTTTTACCAGAACTCTGGGTTACCTTCATTTCCCAAACACGATCCAATGCTTTGGGTTGGGAAATAACAATGCTGAAAAAGAGCACTGAGCTAAGTTTGGTATGTCAGTGCTCCCAGACTGCCTTGAAAAAATTAGTCTTATTTCATTTACTTTGTCACAATAACAAACTTTCCACGTTACTGAAGTTATTCCACTAGTTTCTCTTCAAACCAGAGGAGTGCTGGAATCAGCACAGGCTTCATATTCTTTTCTTCACTGCTCCCTGAGCATGCCCTGGGCAGAAATACTGTCTAAAAAAAAAAAATCAATCCAAAAAAAAAACCCTAGATGACACTCAAGTAGTCACACTAAGGATTTTTGGTCACATTGAAGCAGTACGGATAGAAATGAAATGTGTTTTTTTTGGTTTTGTTTTGTTTCTTAAACTTCAAAAGAAAGGTCACAAGCCAGCCCCGTTTTCTCTGATTAAAAACCCACTCTAGCATCAACTATTTGTCATCAAGAAGCAATTATAGCCATTCCTAAGTGCTGAATCACAGGCGAATTTTACAATTTTTAATGGCTAACACGGAGCAATGGTAACACTTGTGATCCAGCACAATCACTGACGTGTTGTAAGAAGTTTATTACAATGAAGTAATTTTACAGATTGCTTGAAAATCCAGCTTCTAAGAGAAAAAAAAATAATATTTTCTGTGCTTTCTGTCTTGCCGGTCTAAGAGTCACTGAACTGCAGTGCTGTGGCTACTAGAAATACTTCCTTGGACAAAAATAAATTTTTCAAACTCCGATTAGCACATAGCTTTTCTTTAAATACTAAGAAAAATGCACAGCCAAGACAGTAAGAATGATCAGATCAAGTTCTCTTCAGCAGCTCTCATCTACAAAGTAAAGTAAGCATCTACGTGCCCCAGAATACTGCTGGCAGCCAAAGACCATGATCTCTATCTTCCATAAACTCTCAAAGTGTTTTTTTTTCTAGATCAGCAGATTTAGTATGATGCCTGGCTTCTTTCTGAAAATCAGTTCATGACGGTAATGATCAGATCTATGTTATTTCCAACAGTTTTGCCTTCGAGCAGCTACCTCCTACTCCATGGGTTGCAGTCAACTGGCCATAGCCAAAGGAAACACTTCTTTTAAAATTTAATATCGTCTGTTGAAAATGAATGCTCTCCAAAACAAAAGGATGTCTTTCATTACTTTCTCAGTAACCACAGCTGACTTAACATGCGGTATCATCACATCTGATTTCCAGCGACCTGCTCTGTTTCCCAGATGTGATTCCTGCTCTGCATTAGCCACTTTGATGGGGTCTTTGCGTAGCCTGGCCGAGGACGTCACAGCGGTCACAGGAGGAGCAGAAGCCCCTCGAATACCTTGAGGTCAGACTCAGGACTGCTGCTACATAAGACTTATTACTGCGCACTTATTACTTACAAAGGTCTTAAAATCACTGAGCTAAGCTATTTATTTATACTTAAAATTCTGGTTAGCTTTTTTTGGCTGGTGACCTGCAACACAGCTCATGTGGAAGCGCATTAATGACCAGCCTCTGTCCTGGATTCTCTTTCCAGATGCTAAAACTGGTACCTGCCGATGACATAAACCTGCTTTTTTGAATCTTAAGGCCCTCACTCTGTTGGAAGCGATTTCTCTTGCCATTCCCATGAGTCACTGTGCAAAGGGAGAACACATCAGCTCGCTAGGATGGCAAATAAGGAGCTATAAATTTGCTTGAGGATTAGCTTACCCAGCAGCTCCCACTTTGCCTGGGGGAAACCAGGGACAAATTCCCAATATATACATTTATTTTTTCCCTGAGGATTTTTGAAGGACTGGCTACAGAGCCTTCCGAGCCTTTTTTAAATTCTTGTTTTAATTATGTTAAGATTGGGCCCATCTACTACATGAAGATAGAATTAATAATGAATACTTTTAGAAAGAACAAAGGCGAAGCTCTGTTGAGACACTGGGATCAAAACTATCTTTGTGACTGAATATGGCCTTGCAGTGGAAAGAAAACACAATTCATGAATACTTTCATGTGGAAATATCTGTAACAAGCCCCAGATTCTCAGCAACAGATGCAGTAGTCAGCACGGAGGCCAGAGACAGAAGCACAAGCTATTTTCACAGTACTAGCAACACCTGGGCGATGCTGTGAGGCTGCTGATGCTGTGGAGGCAGTCTGCTGACAACACTGGCTGCTCCAATGCTTTCTCCCCTCAAGTGCTAGTAAGGCCCTGGGTGCATTCATGACACCTAACGTCAAAATATTTTAAGGTTTTCAGGCTCTGGAAATGCCTTAGTATATTCAACAGATTTACCTTCTGCAAGGAAGCCATTCAAAACAAGCTAAAAGTTCACATTCGGGCAGGTTTCTGTTTGTTGGTTTGTTATTCTTTTAGATTAAAGGGCTCCACAGGTTCAAGCACAGGGCTCTGTTCCACATTTTGACAGATGGACATCACGTGCACCGAAGAGTTTGAAAAACTACACTGATGCTAACTGAGCCAAAAGGTGTTTTAGATTTCCAGCAGAAAACGCACACAGATCTGTTCTTGCTCAAAGGGTGAGAACTTGCAACTAATCACTTAACATTCAGAAAAATGCTGCAAAATTAATTACTAGTGTATTTGTATGCCATACTTCTCACATTCTCACCATACTTCTCACATTCTCTGTCTTGGCAGGCAAAACTGTACTATAGGGATATCAGTTTTGTATTTCCAATTTCCATGGAAAAAAATACATGAATGGTTTTAAAATTGTACAGTGGTATGGGATAAAAAAAAGTTGCCTGTCATTTCTGTAGTTACTAATTTACTGAGTCAATGTGATGCCAGATAAACCATATAGTACATAAAATCTGGATGGCAAGATCTCTGGATTTATCTCACATGCAGACCTAAAATGGGCTGCAACACTACAAACTTCCCTGCCAAACCTAATACCCATTACTCCTCGGCACAGGGAGGAGTAGCGTTTCAGGTACAAAGGAGCAGGAACATCTCCAAAATGATAAATTAATCTCCACAGTCCACTGACTGTGATATATCACGCAAACACATCGGACACTGAACTGCAAACGTAAACCTTCCTGATGCCTTTGGTCACCCGGACTAAATGTGAATCAGGATCTGAAAATCCCGTGACCCATTTCTACAAGTCCCTGTCCTCTCTTTCTGAAATGGACGGCTGGCCACACAATCAATAAATATCTTTAGTCCTACTTGGAGACTTTTATTTTTAACCTTTTGAAGGAGCAATGTCTGCACGACAAACATTTATCAGAGCTTCCTCCTAAAGCAGCGATCTTCAATGCTCACAGGCTACCTTGAGTGGTGAAATTGAAGAGTGCAGGTTTATCTCGCCCATTTGGTAACTTGACGTTTGGGTCCCGTAGTTCATCAAAGAAAGAGTGTGCACAGGCCTCCAGGGGAGTCAGGCGGGCAGTGGGGGTGTACTCCAACAGGCGGCTACATAGCGCAATTGCTTCTGGTGGAGTGCGGGGCCGGAAGACCTGGAAACAAAAAAAAAGAAAAAAGAAGCAAGGAGAAACGGGTTGTCTGGGTTTGTTTCTTTTTCTTCGCTGACCAGCAGCAAGCCCGAGCAATTAAACCTCTCATTGCCCAACGCGGTGGAACAAACTTGTGTTTGCACTAATCAACGTCCCTCCAGCGAGGATGGGAAAAATCCAGTTCCTGGGGTTGAGAAAGGGTTAATTGCAAAGCCTTGCGCTCGCTGGGGTGAAGGTGCAATGCCAGCAAGAGACTTCATGAGAGCGCACTCGGAAAAACAACTGGAAGAATGAAGGGGGGAACTCATTCAGAAATCAAGACAAACACACACGGGTGCTATCAGCCATGCACATGGGGTGGAGTGAAGGTGGGGAGAAGGGTTCAAATGAGCAGGAGTCACTGAATGTAGAAGTTGAATGGGGTCCCGCTACATTTAATTATTATTATTATTAATTATTTTTTTTTTTTTTTGGCTAGTGAATGAAGTCTTGCTAACATGGACTGTTGCAGGCAGCAGGTCAGATTGTTGCTATGGAGGCTGCTGTTCAACTTTGGAGAACAACAAGGAAAGCATGGGTGGGGTGCAGGAAACGTCTAGCTCCAATTTGCAAGTTGCTCCTTCCTTGACCTTATTCTGGCAAGGCATTCCCACAGATTTATTGGGATAATTCTTGCGTATTTGGTACACGTAAGGACAGCTGAAAGCCGTGTCAAGAGAACCAACTGCTACTCTACCAGATTTTTACCTGGCGTGACTACAAAACAGAGCTCACAGCAGTTCTTCGCTGTAGCTTTTTTAGAAAACCTTTCAGGAACAGTTCTACACAACCCTGATCACATCCCCATCTTCCTTTCCCCTTACCTCAAAAGCAAAATCTTGGTTAATTATGCACTTGACCTGGGCGGCCTCCTCAAGCACTCCTCTCTGGCTATGTTAGGGGTGATGCACAGGCTGGGGAAAAGGCAGCGGGGTGGGTGCAAGCATTAAGTGTGGGTGCCAGCATTTTCGGGTAAAAACTGAGCTAATCCCAAATGCTTTGGCACCAGGGCAGGCGGACCCAATCCACACAGCACCAAGGAGAAATAAATCAGCGTGTGACTGACTAACTAACTGCAGACTAGGATCTTGCACAGGCACTCGTAGGTAGCTGTAAACCGAAGCCACCTGTGCTCTAGAGAATGGGAATCGGACACAAGAAAAGTTCTCCAGGGACCAGAACTGCGTCCCCTGGGTGCTCGGGGGCACCTGGGTGGTTCCCAGAGCACGCTGTGCTCGCTCCTGTGGCTGGGAAGCCCAGCTCATGGAGTCAATGGGTGAAGGAGTGGAGGAGCAGAATTTATTTCTACTGCCAGGCAGTGGCACAGCAAGCCCAAAATGTTTAGTGAGAGACCCAGAGGGGCAAAAGGAAGGACTTCAGCTTAATGCTGACAAACTCTGCCAGCAGCAAAGGCTGCTCGGTGTCAAGGCCTGCTGCCTCCACGGCTGGGGTTACAGCCCGTGGTGTGCAGTGGAGGCAAGCACTACTCCCAGGTCACTGCTGACCAGAACAAAACGTAAGACTGTCTCCAATTAAAAAGCCAAAAAAGTCTTTTTTTTTTTTTTTTAAACCTTGTGGTGAGTAGAGTAAATGAGCGTGTCTTGAGGTAAAACCACAGAGCTGAAGTCTGCTGCTATTTGCCAGGAGGTAAAACGACTGAGGTCTCCCTCTTGTACCTCCTGGACGGTGTTTTATCAGGCTTGATTTACCACAGCTTGAAACTAAAGCGCTTCACCCTTAGCTGTGTTTCACCCTCAGGACAGTTCACTTAGCAGCCACCACACAGATTTAAAACAAAACAAAACAAAAAAATCCCCTACATCATTTTTTTTTTCTTCGTCTTCCTTAAGGCAAAGACGACAAGCCCCTGTCTTGAGCAAATTAGGGGGCAGGCAGAGCAACAAATCTGCCAGCTCTAAAAGGAGCCTCATTTGTCCACTCTTAAGCTCTTGATGTTAGAGCTGGTGAAACCCCAACAGCCGCTTCCTAAATCCTGCTGAGAAATGCTCTGCCTGCCTTTGGGTCAGCAACCTCGGGGCAGGCGGTTTCTGAGGGCTACCCTCACTGTTTCCGAATGAGGTAGGTGTAAAAAAAAAAATATTTCAAGTCCTCACACAGCTTCCTTTCCCCTGCAAAAAGTGGTGTTTAACACATGACATGAGTTACAGGTCTAAGCCTATCTCCTCTTTACCACCTTGTGTTAAAACAGTCACCTGGCTGCTGCCTCGGGGATGCTCTCTCAAACTCAAATATTCCGGTTCTAGCATTTTTTTCTCCTTTTATTTTATTTTATTTTTTAAGACTAGGCCTAGTAATTTGAAAAAACGTTTTAAGTACATACCCGTACTCCTGAGGTGAAATGTCCTGTTCCTGACGAGTCCTAAAGATGATAATGCAGTGAAATAATCCAAACAGGGGGAGTCAATCCAAAAGAGAATAGTCCAGCAAGGAAAAATATATCCAATATTATAAGAAATCCATGGTGTGGGGGACATAGAAAATGTTTATACAATTAGAAACTTTAAACATCAGTCTCCATAGCAGCAAGTCCAACTTCACCACAGTGTATGCCAAAAAATTGATTGTGCAATGGTGAGGCATAGTATAGAAACATTTCTCTATTCAATTTATGTTCCAATGCCAGTGCATGTACTAAAAAAATAAAATAAAAAAATCGAAATCAAAAGTCTTAACTTGAACTAAAAGGGTGATTGAAATTCCCATCATAAAGAATTTTCAGTCCTGGATACGAATGTCAGAATATGGGGCCAAATTTCTTTTGTCTCCAAAGGTGCATCCCACTCGTAAATCTGTCCCAGAGACACAATGCAAACTTTGTGGTTTTAGTTTTTCCAAAAAAATAAAAAAATAAAAAAAGCAAACCAAAAAAACAAAAACCAAAAAACCAAACCCCCTAGCAATTTATAATTGGTGCTGAAGAGAAAATAAAAACTCTGGGCTCTGGGCTTTCAAATTTGGATGCTTTAAATTTGCGTGAGCTACGAGTGCCTCAGGCCGCCGCGGATTATTCTCAGTTTTGGATTGACTTCCCCCACCACTGGGTTTTTGTTTGCTGCCGTGATCTCTTTAGGATTCTTCAGGAACTGGACAAACCATCTCAGGAGTGCGGGTATGGACCGAATTTCGTTCTATGGCGTTTTTTTTTTCCCCCTCCTACCGCCGCACCCTTTTGCTTAGGAAATTTGCCCTCAAATTTTGTCTCCCTCCCCGCCGCCCCCCAAGCTTTTGAATCCCGTCCTAAAAAAATAAAAGCAACCCCCCCTCTTCTTTTTTTTTTTTTTTTTAAGCTCTTCTGATCCGACACAGTTCCCAACCGGGAAGGCTGCCCAATTTGCCCACCGAGAACTACACCAGAGGCTGCCACCCTCCAGCGGGACACGAGCAGGGGACGGTCACAGGCTCCGCTTGGACGCGCCGCGGTGGGAGGACGGGTGGCAGGACTCCCCCGGGAGCTGTGAAGCCTCCCCACCCTGGACCCAGGCTGTGGTGAGAGCTTAAGGTCTGGGTAGTTCTCAGTGAGGGAATTGAGTTAAGCAAATAATCCGCGGATTATTATTATTTTATTATTTTTTTTTTTAGTCTGCGGACTAAAATTTAGTGCACGGACTAAAATCCGGCCCGTCAGAGCAAGGTCTGTCTCAGTCTAAGATACATCTGGGTGAAAGCAAAAGGAAAATAAAAAATTAAAAATTAAAAAAGGAAAGAAAAAAGGAGAAAGGAAACAAAAGGAAAAAAATATATATAAAAGCTAAGTGCACAAAGTAAAGTGTTTGGGCAGACTAACATTTAGTATGCAGACTAAATATGGCCGGGCAAAATGCACAGCAAGTCCACAAACAAAAACAAAAATAAAACACTGACAGGAACTTTTAAAGCAATCAAATACTACCCCACCGGCGCAGCAATTCATTTTTCTAAAATGAAACAAGACCTTTTGTAAGGCTATTTGTCCACAGGAGGGACCGAAGGCTCAAGTTTTCATTTTAAAAAATGAACCTGTTTTGGAGATAAACAAATGCAAAAGAAAGGCTTTACACACAGTATTACTCAAGGAAAATTTGCACTTGCATAACTCAAAACCTCTCGTTTCTGCAAAGCAAATGAAATTTCAGGCTGAGACCCAGGTCGCTGTTTTTCTTTCATGTTTTTTTGGATGAGTTACAAAAAAATCTCGGAATGATCATGTAAAATGGAAATGCTGACTCATCCAAAACCGCAGCTTTTGGTGCTTTTGTTTGTCTTGCCTCCAGGTTCCAGTGAGTCCACACCTCACCAAAAAGCTGGGGGACCAGTGCGAGTTCCTTCTTTGCTCAGGCATGCTGGCGATGCTCGAAGGCCAACAGCCCGTGACGGGCAGGCAGGGAGGCCAGGCACATCGCCTCTCTCCTTTCTATGTTACTCTGCAAATCAGTGTGAATTTTTCATGCAACTCCCTCTTTGTTTATTCCAGGATCTACCGCCATCCTCGACACCTCAAAAAGTGCTTGCCAAGCCCCTGGTGCACTCCTCGGCTCCCATCCCCAGATGACTTCAGTTTAGACGGAGCCTTTTGTGCGCTAGCAGAGCGAGCCGCATTTTGCCTTCCTGATTTGAAACGGTTCCTACCAGCGTAGTGGAGATCACACCCTTTCTGAATTTCAATTCCTCCCCCCCCCACACACACAAGCGCACACACACATCGTAAGACGGAAGAAAAAGGATGAGAAGCACGGGGTGCTCCCACTGCGCTCCACTCGCATCAGCATGCAGCCCTCGGAGAGAGCCACATGGGGCAAGAGCCGCGCATTGTTTTAGCAGAATGCCTGCTCTGACTTCCAGTTCATTGACTTGCCACGCACAACACGGAGCTCGTTTTCCTGCTCTCATTCAGCGCCACGGCTCCCCAATGTGACACCAAGGTGCTCTTCCAGCCAGCGCGCGCGGGAAGGCATCGCGGAGAGAGCAGAGAGGCTTATTAAAACGACATCTGGTGCCAACGCAGCGAGTCGGTGACACCACGGTTAAAAATTTCCTCAGCGGCCTCGGAGCCGTGCCCAGAACCACCCACACCCCCGATTTGAGGCTGACAGGCTGCGCACATCCCCTCGCCGTTTGTAAGCACATTTTGAAGGCACATGCCCCAGACTGGCAAGGAGGGCGGCCGAGCCTGGCTGGGAACGCTTCGAGATTAGGTAACGGGGAGAGCTCCTCCCTTCAGCAGGAGCTTGTGCTGCTTTGCGAGCCATCAGGGCCGTCAGATGTAGGATGCGACCATCGGGTCGACTCGTGAAATGCAGTCGCACAGGGCAATTGCCACAACTCGACGACACAGAGCAGTGCTTTGGTCGCGCAAGTTAAACGTGATGTGTCCCTAAACAGGAGGAGAGGGAAGAAACGCATCCAAGAGCGTCTGTACCGAGCTTCACCTGACTAGGAAACCCAAAGCTAACACTCGAGTGCTGCTCTAGGGACCAGTGTTAGCCCAAGACCTTGACAATTTCCAAAAGGGATTTCTGAAATACTCCATTTTGCTATTTTGCTATTTTTTAAAACTACGTGATACAAATGAAGATTAAACAAGTCCACCAAAGACGCACCGATTTGGGGATTCACCTTAAAATATACATGTATATAACCTCCCCAACTGCCTCCTCCAATTGAATCCCTGCGTTTTGTCCTTAAAAGCGTCTCAAAAATAGCAAATGCCTTAGTAGTCAAAAATGCCTGTCAGATGGCACTTCCGCAGGCGGGGAAGCAAAGACAGAAGGGTTAAGTGGCTTACAAACGAGCCAACTCAGAACTGGGAACAGCACCAAAAACCTGTCTCCGAAGCTCCTTCGCCTTGAGACCACACACTTCTCACTGGGCTACTTCCACCGAGGGCCTGGCAAACCCAGAACCCACCAGCATTTATCACCCCGGGCACGCTCTGCTCCTACCAGGCTCTACGGGAGGGCAGCACAAAGCAAAGTGGAACAAGACGGCTCCCCCTTTCCCATAGAAAACCCCAAAAACCCCCCTCTGGGAAGGCTCCCGGCCTCAGCGGGGCAGCCACCACGAGCAGCTTAGACAGACACGCTGCAACGGGACAGCAACCCGCCAAGAGAAAAACAGAACTGGGCTCTTCAGAAGGAAGCAAGGGTATGGTTTCGCAGCAGGCAATCACCTCCAGTTCACATGGAAAAGATGGATCTGCCCTTTCCTGGCCATGCTGTTCTCTTGTCCCAGCACGTGCAGCTGGGTCTGAATGATCAGTCAGGTAGGAAAAGTGATCTAGATCCCGAATACTTTTTATCTTTCCCCCCCTCAAGAGGTTTTTGGTATTATATAAACAGGAATGCAGAAGACAGGCATCAAGAATACACAGGTGGGAACTGGAAAGCAAACCTCGCTTCATGCCGAACTTAAGCTAATTATGAAATTGCACCCAAAGAAACATCCAGCCTCCCTTACACCTTCGGGTCTTTACAAAAGGTGAGACCCCAGTCTCAGAAGAGTTTGCAACTTCAATTGAAATGCAAGTCCACTAACAAGATTTCTCACAGGAGACTCTTCATTTTTCATTTTCTTTTGTCATCAGTTATAATTAGGAGTGACAACACGAGCCATTTATCCATCTCACTGTTTGGTATTCCTCCTTGCATCTCCAGTATGAGCAGTCACTTGGAAGCATGACAAGCAAAACAATCTGCTTCAAAACCAGACAAGAACCAGGAGAGCAGGAGTAGGACAGGATGAGGACATGAGGCTGATTCTGGAGAGTGGAAAAAAACTGTCATGAGGGAGAGCAGACTCTTTATGGCCCATCCAACAGCGAGGACAAGGCAATAGGACGGCCTGCTGCAAATCCAGAAACACTCAACAAGCAGTGAGTAGTATGGTAAAATGTATACAAAGACAGAAAGACACAAAATACTCGGTCTGAAATGTTTACCCAGTATTTTATAATATTAGCAATTCATAATGTAGGTAGAAAAATGGATCATAAACTCAACGTCCAAAGCTACTCTATAATACAACACAACTGTGTTTCTGTACAACTTTGAACTGGCCAGTTGCTTCATAAAAGGGTCAGAAAGAATACAAACCAGACCCCTAAAATTTCATCTTAGACACTGTTTTCTTCTGCAACACTATTTTGGCTTGAAGACATGGACAGAAGAGCATGCCTAATGGTATAAATCACAAAAAAATAAGCGCTTACGAAGTCAGAAGGGGCCCTGCCTTAATCTGCTGTGACTTTATTGTGATGGGAAGGTCTGTGGTGGAAGGAAGCCCTCCTATATTCATCCAGAATATTCACGTCACCATACTGCCTGTTACTGGCAGACAGGTGGAAATATCCTTGGAAGGAAAAAAGATGTAAAAGTGGCCTCAAGTACATAATTCGATTATTTACTACAGCGTTACTCAAACGAGATCCTTTACCAGCTGGAGGTGGGAATGTGGTAGGACAGCCATCACAGGCAGGCATGTTTCATATTTCTGGAAATAATCACAGAAGAGTCTTTGTTTTTCATAACCCAAAGGGCCTGGGACATGAAGGTAGCATCTGATTAATGCCAGGATAAAGGCCAGCTGTACCAGGGCCATGGCAAGCAATGCCAGCCTAACACAAGCTTATGAAGCACGCATTTATACCTTTCTTCAGCCACTCCACTGCCCCTGGCCTCCTTCAAAAAGGCCAAAAGATTGAGAGAAAACTAACAAAAGCTGAACTTCAACAACCCTGTGACATACAATCTTGCATTTGATCTCAGATTTTCTTTTGGGCTTTCCGGTCACGCAATTATGAAGTGTGGATGAAGCTTAGACAGAAGAAGATAAATGAGGATAAAGATTAGTAGCAGAGATCAGACTGTGCGCTTTCAACAACAAGGCTCACAGAGCCGAGGTAGATGAAACACACGGAAGGGAAGTTCTGATCTTGTAAAAACAGCAGCAGCAAAGTCTCCAGAAAGGGAAAGAAACTTTCATTTGATGAGCTGATACATCTGAAAAAAATGGACAAGTTTTCTGACCCATGCCACACCAGAAGACATGGTGTAGCCTGGCCATTTTCCTCCCCAGTTGTATCATTTGGTCAAATAAAAGATATCACCACTCCTGCAAAGCCTTGCTTCGCTTATAATTTAATGCCCTGTACTCTTGGAAAAAGGCAGACAAGCAGTAGGATGCACCTCCATGAATACAAACTGTCCTACATTAAGAAAAAACAAAAGGAGGTTTGGACAAAAAGAACAGCTACGTTACTAAATTAAATACTCCTGTATTCAGAAGAGGAACCCCTACACCCTTACCCCCACCCCAAAAGAACTAAAATGCCCCACATTTATCCTTTTGGATAGGGGGAGCAGTGGGAAGGAAGAGAAGTCCTGTGTTAGAAGAAAGATTCAATAGCTTGCTGGAAAGTTCAGATTTTCTTTTCTTTTGCTGGCTAGGGACACAGTAAACTCCAGTCATCTTCAGCACCATGCACACAACTGGTAGAAAAACATGCATGAGCTCGGACAACATAGGATTGTATTGGAAAGAGGGGCTTTACGTATTTTATACTCAGAGATTAAGGCTCTCAAAGTTACAAAAGCATTTGAATCCTAAATTGTCAGACTGAAAAAACAGGCTCTGTAATCTCAAGTTATTGATGCAGCAGAAAAATATTTTTTAAAATATTATAATTAAAAATATTTTTAAAAAAAGCTTGGAGGCTATCTCATTTTACAACACTAGCCATCATTCTTCCCCATCCAGTAGATAACAGCCAAGTGAGCAGATCCCAACACTACAATGATCCTCAGAAGGAAGACAGGTCTAAGCCTGTCAGAAACATGCAGAGAGCAGACCTTCAACAGGTCCATCCAACACAAGTCCTCATCAGAGAATTTCAGTTGCAACCTATACGTACTACAGCATCCAAAGGAAATTCTTAATTGCAACCTACACATACTTTTGCAGACCAAAGAAAGCTCCCTGAACCATACCAAAACAACAAGGGGAATGCCCTTGTCTCAAAGAGTTTATACCAGGGAGTGATTATATTTTTACTCAAGCCTGCTGCCTGGAAGCTTTTCCACACAGAAACTTACTGCTGAGTCCTTTGGTCCTAACTAGTCCACAAAAATAACAGCCTTATCACTCCTGCAGCCTTTGGCAGCTCTTTAGCTTAGATGACAAAGCTTTGTGGTTTTGAGGCTGAAACTGCCCAAGTCCTGCTTGCAGCTAGCTGTGGCACTCTACTTACACACGGTTATAACAAAAGCCATTTGCACTTTCCCCTTTTCTGTGTCATTCCTCTTCTGCTCATTAGACTGCATCTCTACAATCATAGTTCAGAAGTACTTCTCTTCTAGTCGCTGCTCACAATTCTAACATCGAGAAACTCCAGAGGATGTGCACGTCCACTTCTGTGCCATCAGATGTTGTTCCGACACAACTGGGTAAGGAGGAACAAGCCGAAGCATTGCTGCCACTTGCTGAAATCTTTCACGGCTCAACACCAAAATGGTGAGAGGAAAGGATCTTTAGAAGTAAGAGAGGATGAGCATCACTGACAACACTATGTTGGATGATCCATTTTAGTAATTTAGCATATGGACAACAAGAAAAGTACAGATCTCATCGATGAAGCATCATGCCATCCGATTGTAGTAGACTGCTTTAAGTGCTGTTGTACACGCAGGTGATGTCAGGAAGAAGGTGTAGAATGAATCAAGAGTGAGAAGCTATGTTGCAAGTCCAGCTCTCCAGAAGTAATTGTGCCCTAATGTGGAACACAGATTTGATCTCCTCACAAACAAGCTCCTCTCAATTCTTTCTAATTGGCTTAGTTTCACCTGCGATCCCTTAGAAGGTCCAAACAACTATTCATTTATAACGTATATAAATAGAAAGGACTCTCAGTTTTTTCTTGAAGCTTACATTTGCTAAAGATCTCTGTTGTGACCATCAAGTGCAGATAATTCTTAAGACTATTCAGGCAGAAGATGAGTTGCACAGCTAGATTAAATGCTCAACTCTACCTATATATACTGCAGTAAATCTCAGCACCCCTGTTCCATTGCGTATTGGTTTAACCCTTCAAATACACAACACCTTCACTGCAGAAATTTGGAAGCAACCTTAGAATTCCTTGCTCTAAGGCTTCGGGGCTTATCCTTGGGACTTTTACCATGGTGCAATTTGAAGCAGAAGAGACCAACTCCCAAGGATTTCATTTCCCTTATTTTTTTCTTGTTAATGTAAGATATTAAAAAGCACTGATGGATTTACTGGCCTCTCATTCTATTATAAACCACTTAATCAACCCACCGAAACTAGGTTATAGAAATACTAACCAGGGATTACTGGGGAAAAGGAGAATTATAGTGGTGCACAACACACTGGAGAGAGAATCTATCACAAAAATAGTGACTTACAGTACCTGGCTTGGTACATACCTTGGTACGTACTGAGACTATACTGCGATTGTATCAGCCATTTCTCAGTCAGCAAACAGAAAATCTTAACAACCAGGTTTCAGTTGCTTACGACTTGACTTCTAACTTATACTACAACCTAGAGGCTAATTAAATGATCAGTTTTTACCCTTTCCCAAACCAAACACCCATCATTTGTCCATGGGGAAGATAGCTTAACTACGTGGCCATGTATTTACTGTAATGCTAGCGGTTTCTGCTTTGATCATGGAGGTTATAATATTGTCACTATTACTGCAATAGCCCTTCCTTTTGGAGGCTAGAGAGCAAAAACAGTCATCAGTAACTCCATGAAAAAAGCACCGCTCTCAAGAGCACACCTATAGGAGCACAAATATAGCGTTTTTGAGAGAACCAGTTAAGAAACTGACTGTCAACCTTCACTGTCAGATTATGTAGCAGCATTACAGAAGTGTCACACATCAGCGGAACGCTTCCTCATTTCTAAGTGACTTTCATGCACATCAGGAGTCATAGCAGGACAGGATTTAGATATATTGCAATCCACTACTCACACACACACACCATTGTTTAAAAAATGCCTGTAGGCAACCTCAAAAAAAAAAACCCACAACCAATATATATCACAATACACTGCTTCAACACCTCCTTTATCCTTACCTAAATCAGGAGTTATTGGGTCCCCAGAACAGTTAAAGGCACCTAGTTTAGACTGAAAGCCACAGACACTGAACAATCAAGCTTAACTTCTCCAACTTTTAGTTTCAGCCCACATGTTGTTATTATCCAATTTGTATAGACTCACCTTAGTCCATGGATGTGCCTTAATCTGAGGGAATTTGAATTCAGTATAGTTTGGATTCATTTCTCTAATTTGCTCCCTTGTAGGCGTTCCCAGAACCTAGGAAGGAAAGAAGAAAGGGTAAGTTATTTATGCTTGAGATTCATGAAGATCTTGAAGAGTCCAGTATAACCTCTTACACAGTGAGAAAACTAAACTGAAGGCAGTCTGTACAACTAGTAAATTCATACAGCGTTGAGAACAGAATAACCAAACTTTCAGCTGGAAGGGACCTCCTCTCCTGATTCCACCTGGTCCGAGCCCCCTGCTCAAGCAGGGTCAGATACAGCAGGCTGCCCAGGACCACGTCCTGTTGGGTTTTGAGTGAGATCGATGTGATCCCCCCAGACCTTCTCTGCGCCAGGCTGGACAGCCCCATCTCTCATGACTTCTTATCAAACAACACAAGATCTAGTCTAATTGCCTGTGACCCTTGCTCCAATATAAGTCTCTTGGTGGCAATTCATTCGTGCCCCAAAGCCCAGTGTCAAATAATTTAATTCTCTTCTAGACGTTTTCACAAAATTCAAGGTTTTTTTCTCAAACTCGGTGATATTTCAATGGGGAATAGAGTTTACTGTAATTTTAATGTTATAAAACAGTACTGCTGCACTTATTCAGAGATTGCAGCTCACCGCATGTGGCTGATTAAGGATCAGACCAGTAACACAAAACGCATTTTAAGTCAGGAACAACAGCCGTCTGAGGAGCTTAAAAGACAAGCCAATTACTGCTTACAGGAGCTGAAGTTTCCTTCTTTTCTCATTAGAAATGTTTTTATTTTTGTTTTTTCTCCCGTAGTTCAATGCAAAAGATGAACTTAGTTTAAACCTAGCTGGAAACATCTACAACGTATGCTTCCTGTTTCCTTTCATGGACTTGTATTCCTCATTCCCAGAATGTGCCACAACGTTCTTTGTGCGTGCAAATTCGTCATTGTATGAGGAATAATACACAGTCACACACCTCACTCTGGGGCTGGATAGATCCTGAAGGAATCCTGGAAATCCCAGGACAATGCAGTGTTAGCGTGTTACCATTACTAACCCTAAGAGAACATTCAGTTCTACCTCCATAAAAGAGCTGCAACAAATTATTGGAACAATCTTTCAAATAAACAGCAGGTAAAAGAGGAAATAACCCCCCACGACTTGTTCAGGCAATTAATTGCTTCTTGGACAATAGAAATAGCTGACAAGTCACGTGAAAGAAGGATCACACAACACCTGCCTCCTGAGCCTAACCGGGATTTAAATCCCACCACCTCTACAAGCCAAGGGTTGTGCCCAAAATTGACATGAGGATTTTTCTGTGTGCATCTGAAAATGCCTCTTACGCTTTCACCTCCCCACCCCGTCAAAAAAAAAAATATTTAATAGCATTCCTAAAAATTATAACTACAATTACAGGCAAGAATTACATTTGTATCTAGCCAAAATTCAGGAATTTGGCTCGGTTCCCCAGGCTGCTCAGAACGAGAGCCTACACAGTGCCAGCATCCTCAAGTAAAGACTGTTTATAGTATGGGAGAGATTTCGGATTAGGTATGTAAGGACAGCTTCATGGGAGGACCCAAGGACAACGCCCAGCCACACATTTCACAAAAAGCCACATCTGTAACTGCAAATGGTGGGAGGGAGCAACTCCCTGAGCTCCAGCCCCGGTGACAAGGATAGTGAAGCATTTAATCAACAGTGCTTAA
Organism: Anas platyrhynchos; assembly: GCF_047663525.1. Taxonomy (NCBI): domain Eukaryota; kingdom Metazoa; phylum Chordata; class Aves; order Anseriformes; family Anatidae; genus Anas; species Anas platyrhynchos. The sequence continues at coordinate 84,780,000 of NC_092587.1, read as the reverse complement.
GGTCTCATGGAAGATTAGAAAAGGTATTGAAGAGGGATAACGCCATATGAAAGAAGGGAAAGCCTGACCTTTTGGTTATACAGCCCCTGACACACAAAATAACTGTACAAAAGGAGAAGTGGCTTACGTTAACTACCCAGTGTATTTACTTTGTTTTCTCTAGGTTGCAGAGCCACGCCACTGGTGTCTGGGTGCTTTTGATTTATGCTGCGAGTAGGCAGATTAAGGCAGAAAACGAAGGGGAAAGTACACAGGAAGAAAAAATGGCAGCTTTTAGGACTGTCAAATTCAAATCACAATCCAGAAAAAAAAAAAAAAAAAAAAGAAAGCAGGATGAATGAAGTGATAACCTACAAAACTGTACTGGCAACTTGATGTGTCTGGAAGAGGCCCTGTAGCAAAGGATGGAAACACCCCTGCAGCCTAGAAGATGGTTTGCTGCACAGTTTTTAAATCATGCCTTACTGATTTACACCATGCTTTAGGTACATCAGGAATACAACTGAGTAACCTTGACGAGTAGTAGCAATCATTTATGTTATCACAAAACTGGGTAACTTTTTTTTTTTTCTTTTAAGTCATGCATATGACTTATTTCTGTTTGAAATGCAAAGGAGAAGCATAAATTACTTGGTAGTTTTTTTGGCAGAATTACTCTGTGAAACAACTGCTCCTGCTACACCAGCTCTGCAAATCCTGTGGAGCAGATGTTCCTTGCAGAGAGGTTTCACAGAACACGGAGGTTTTAAGGGACCTCTACAAGTCATCTGGTCCAACCCCCTCCTCGTGCAGTGACCGTCAGCAAGAGCCAGTTGCTCAGGGCTGTGTCCTGGCAGCTTTTGAAGATCTCCAAGGATGCAGACACCACAGCCTCTCTGGTTGCTCCACTATTTGTCCACACCCTCACGATAAAACTATTTTCTTGCGTTCAGACTGAATTTCACGTGTCCAGTTCGTGCCCACTGCCTCTCGTCCTGGCACTGGGCACCAGTGAGAAGAGCCTGGCTCCAGCTTCTTTGCACCCTCTCTTCAGGTCTTGCCTACATCAAAGAGCTTTTAAGAAATATTGAGACCAATACTTAATTATTCAGGTCTATGCAGATTTGCACATGCTATTCTACTTCTGCTTCTTGGGGACAGTCTCATGAAAGGTGGTATTTTCAAAGAGAAGGATGTTTTTTTTGACTGTACCTAGAATTTGAATCAATGAACGGGGACTACGCAAGACTTGTAAGAAGAGATCTTGCAAGTGAAGGCAACAGGCCAGCAGCCAAATGCTGTGACTCTTCATCCCCAATAGCTACCATCATCTCTTAAATAAAAATACACAGAAAAAGAAACTATCCAATAGGAGTAACCAAGGAATACACTTGTTGACAAGGCAGATGCTGCTTTAATTCTCTCAGGTCAGAAATTGAACACCGGAGCTTTTACAAGTATCTGCTGGAAAGCTATTCCTTGACATTCACGTGTAATAGATGAAGAACCCTAAATACTTTTTCTTCCAACAATAGGGTTCATGAAGATAGCAGAATGGCGTATATGTTAAGCTATATAGCTTAAGGTATGTACCTTAAGCAAATAAAGAAGAAAATCTATAACCACATCTCTAACAAACACCATCAAGAAAATTCTGTATCTGAAGTTAAGTCCTGAATTTGATGATAAATAGCAGAATGATCTTCATTTTATGCACTTGCAACTGAATGTGCACAGAAGGATGAATAATATTCAGCTCCAAAGGATGCCTTAGTTACACCCCAGTACTGAAGATAGAGGCTGTCCACACCTGGCTTCACTGCACAAAAATGTGCAGGGTTATTTGAGACCAAAACCACACTGTTGCAACACATGAAGAGGAGGAAAACGTAAGTTTTGCACAAACCCCAGCAAAATAAAAGCCTTTTCTGACGTTGTTGCTGCTAAACATTTGCCAAAAATATTAAAATCAGTTAAATGCATAGGCAGGAGGAGACTCTGGCTGCTGAGAACTGAAGTGAACTCGAGAGGGAAGAAGATGGTTATTTAATTCAGAAAGCCACAGTTACAGTGGTACGGTGCCCTCCCTGTGAAAACTCTGCAATCTTACAAGCAAATGTCCTCCAGAAAATCTGGGGTGTGTGGTTTACCAGATGGCATAATTAATACTTCTGTGAGCATGTCTGCACCTCTTCAGAAAGTCGTTAGGGGTATGCCAAATTGTTCCTTAAATTCACGGGGCTGGAATCTCAAGCAGCAAACACAGGTCAGAGAAATAATGCTTCAAGAGGTCTACGGGAAAAAATAAACTTGCACGTTTTATACACGCAGTCTTTCAAAAGCATGCTCTTGTCAAAGAAAAAGGAAAGCCAACTAAATATAGAGATTTCTTCTATTCACAAACTCAAGAACAGCCACACAACAGGAATAGGAAGAAGCCCATTGTCACTGCTGACATGAGTATAATTGTTCATCAACTTTTCATACCGCCTGCCAGCGAGCACTGCAAGTGTGGAATAGCAGCACTAGGCACAAGAACAGCCAAGTTGTGATGTGCTGCGGGGTGGAAAATGCCAGAAGACTTCCTTGATGGGAGAGAAAAAGATGAAAGCCCGCGGCAGCGTCGCGCTGACGGACGGTCCCAGTGCCACACATTCGCTCAGCGCAGGACCACGTTTGATAACAAGAAGCCTCCTCTCTGACTGCTTGCTCTCCTGGAAGAGACAGCTCCACTCTCCCCATTAACTACTGCGAGTGAATTTATTTTATTTCAAAAACTGAGCCCAAAATAGTACCTTGACATTTGAGTGTGAGCCATATATTATAATTGCAGTCTATACTTAGCGTTCGGCTCAGTAAAACTGTCAGAGACCAAAAAGTTACACATGGCTAGGATTCCTGATACTATTGAGCTTGTCTTTTAAGACATTTTTTTCCCCTAGCCTTCTTCCTAGCTATGGGAAGATGGTTTTAGTATTCTTTGGTGCAAGGAATAATTACATAGTCCAGAGGAACTGAGAAAACAACCCCAAACCAAAAAACCCACAACCCTTTCCTACAATTGCAAGCTAGTCAATGCATCTCACACTCGAGATTGCAGCACAGACAGGGAAAAAGTGTTTCTGGGAAAGACAACGAAAAGGAGATTAGCAGATGTTGTCCTCCCAGTGCGCCAGGGCTGCTCAGATGAGTATTGCTGTTTCTTTCTTCCGACAAAGATTTTTTTCCCCCCCATTTTTTGAGGGGAGTAGGGGGGAAGGAACTAAACAGACCCTTCCAGAAGGTAAGTATGCATGTAAATATTTATCTTAGAAAACCACGATGTTTCAGAAATTCCCTTTTGCAAGGGAACCACAGAATAATCACATTCTGAGGGAGCCGTGGTAGAAGATGGGTCAGTTGAGGGGGTTACCCCGGACGGTTTTCCTCTGATGGTTTCAACGCTCTGCAGCGCTGCGGGTGGGTGTGGGAAGGATGAGGAATTCCCCCGTCCGAGCTTGCAGGGCAGGCACCACGGCTGCATTCCTTGCTGTGAGCACAATGTCAGGGAATTAGGTAGCAGACCTCACCGACAGCATCTCCAAAAATCCCCTCGTGCAGGCTGAGACCTCTTCTTTTGAGCTGCATTGAGCAATATCCTGATTGCGTGGTAGATGCGGCAACTGCAACCATCCTGGGCTGCTGGAAGGAGCAGTTTCACCTCTCCAGCAGTGAAGGGACCGCTGCTCTCTCAGGCGTGGCGTTTGCTCCGACGTAATTTCTTCACCTGACCAGTGATGAAGCCTGAAGTGCTGCTGTGCCTGCTTCAGGAACTAGCGCATTTCTGAAGGAGATGTGACTTGAAAGCCAGTAGGGGCGTGAATTACAACAGAAAGATCGGGTTACCCACTTGAGATATTCCTAGCGGTGGGATAACCTAACATTTAGAGTAGCCAGCAAGAGCTAAAAATACTAAGGAAGAGTCACCATCCAAGATAAAACCTTGGAAAAAGCACATCATGTAATTTCTCTCCTGTAATGGTGAAAGTACTCAAGAAGAATGTGCTGAGATTAATTATTTCTTCAGACCGAGCTCCGAGACAGTATTTCCCCCTATCAAATATCCTTTTGTCAGGGGTAAGTGGTCAAATATCTCCTTCTCCCAGCCAGACTAAGAACATCTGGAAAGACTGAAGAACTACTACAGAAACAAGGAAGGAAAGAAAGAAGTATTACTATGGAAAGACTGAAGACTAAAGAAATATGAACAAGAGAGAAAGAAGCTAAAAATAAGGACTGAGGGGATGTCATCGGTGCCACGTGAGACAGGAGGACTTGTTTAACGTGGTGGCATTTCCAAGTCATTCTCCAGTCTCATGCAGGAGCTTCATATCCAGATGTAGCATCCAACTGATGTATTGCGCAACGAACTCTGAATAATCGCAGTTGAGTAAGCAAGTGAGAAATTCATCTTGGCCTGAAGCATGCTACAAGACTGATTGCTGCCCTTCGTCATTCTGAGCTGATAGGAACCAGCAGAAAAGTTTCTAAGCTGACCTCTTCCAGGGGATTCAAGTCAATTTAATGGATCGAAGTCAGATGCATTTCCAAACGTGTGGATAACTATTTTTACTCTAGCCCTTTTGGGGAACTGAAAATACTCCATTTTCTCTGCCCCTCAATGTCAGACATACATACCAAGGAAGCCATTTGAAAGTGAAGCTCCAAGACAGTCACAGGATAACAAGAAGCACTGCTCCCAACCTGAAACTCTGTAGAAAGTTCGTGGCTGTTCTAGCATCACTGAATGGTTTGGGTTGGAAAGGACAACAAAGATCACCCAGTTCCAATCTCCCCACCATGGGCAGGGACACCTCCCACCAGATCAGGTTGCCCAAAGCCTGGCCTTGAACACCTCCAGGGATGGGGCATCCACAGCTTCTCTGGGCAACCTGTTCCACTGCCTCAATACCCTCAGAATAAACTTTTTTTTTTTTTTTCCAAATATCCTCCATTTCAAGCCATTACTGCTTGTCCTATCACTACACTCACCCATAAAGAGTCCCTTGTCATCTTTACTGTAGGTCCCGTTAAGGTACTGGAAGTACCCTGGTACTGGCCTCCTTGGAGCCTTGTCTTCTCCAGGCCAAACAACCTTGTCTGTCTTCATCAGAGAGGTGCTCCAGCCCTCAGATCACCCCGGTGGCCCTCCCCTGGACTTGCTCCAACAGCTCCATGTCCTTCGTGTGCTGGGTCCCCGCACGTGAGCGCAGGGCTCCAGATGGGGTCCCAGGAGAGACCCCCTACAACTGGTGGATCCCATAGCTCTGCTTCTCCTACAGCATTACAACGAGTCTGTCTTACAATGTAAGCTTTAAATAATATGTCATCAAATGGAAGTGGTGGATGCCATCCATAAAAAAAAATAAAAATTAAATGAACCCTATTCTAAATGAAATCCTAAATAACCTCATGTTTCCCATTTTATTGGCTGCGCTACCCCCAAGTACAATTCTCTCTGTATTCTCACCTCAGCCTTTTGCCAGTGCTTTTATGAATAGCTGATACAAAAATTCACAACACGAGATGTGGTACAGGGGCATTGAAAAACAGTTCCCTTAGGCAGTTTACATTCATTTTCCCTCCTATTGTTGCCTTGAGAATCTGTGTTTTCTCTGTAACAAATATATGGGCAGAAAATTATTCATGGCATCCACCCATTCTAATTTACATTTTCCATTGTATTTTATTTAAGGATGCAGTGAACACCCTTTTTTATAACTTCGACTTCAAGATTTACTGCGTTTGTTCTCTCAGACTTTCCTAAAACATATTCTCTGAACAGTAACCTTTTAATTGAAGAGGCTGGGCTTCCTATAAAATTGAGTTATTCCTATATTAATTTCTGTGTGCAGAGGGGGTACGTGTCTAAGAGGAGAGGAGGCCTCCCCCCCAAAAAAAAACATAGGACTGTGATGATCATGCAGAAACACCCTTTCCACATTTAAAGAAATCCAGTAATCTGTTCTTTATCCAAGGTGAAAATCATCACATCAAGCTATGATTTACTGAAGATCAAGCCTTTACAGCAGATACTCCTCTGGCATCATGCAGCATGACACTAGTCTGCCAGTACTATATATTCAGCTATGAATTGGACTCAGTCTTTGTGGGTCCCTTCCAACTCGGGATACTCTATGAATTGGTCAATAAAAATTACTACAATTTATGGTAGCAGTGTTTAAAGAAACTGTAGGCGGTACACAGACCGACAGCAATTTTATTCAAGCATTCCTTTGCTTCAATACAACTTCACCCAAGTGTAAATGAAGCAGAATCATCGCAATCAGAGCACGTACATGCTATGAAATTATTAGTTTACAGATGTTTTCCTCCAATATCGCGGAACTGAAAACGTCCAGCTAATGAAAGCTGCTTCTAGTAAACTTCAAACAAACCACAATCTCTGCTTGGCAAACATCCTCAATAATGAGAGGACATCTATTTCCTAATTATTGTACTTGGATATTGTTTAAGTCAAAGCAATGCCAGAGCACTACGGTTGTGCTGATAAGGCCTCCCTATTCTCAGATTTCTAACCAAGCCGTGAAGGACTTACAGGACTTCCACCGTGACATAAACAGTAGTTTTCACAAAAAACTCATTAGATGTAGTTTCTTGCGAATGCAGACATGAATTAATTAAACCAAACAGAACTTTTTGCAAACTTCTGATGGCAAGCAGCACAGTTTATTGTACAAATTCCTCAGGAACTCTAGCACTCTGAAGTGTTTAGAGGGAGCGATTTACTTCTCACAAAAGCCGTGCAATGGAAAGCACTGCACCGCTCCAAGCTCCTCAAGAGGAGAAAATTCTCGCTTGTGTCATCATCAGTACTGCTTGTGACAGCAACTTAATTTTTCCACGGATGTTTCCCATGTAAACTGACCCAACGTGATCTTACTGAGCTTGAGATACACTAGGCAGAACGACAATAATAAGAAACCGAGGAAGTCTTAGGAGAAGGAGGTGCAGGAAGCCTCTGGAGGAAAGGAATCGACTGGATGACTTCCAGCACTACAGACATAAAACCACTACAGTATTAACTCAGTTTACACAGTCAAATGCTGGAGGAGACATGACAAGAGCCTAGAAAGGTCAGGACATAGCTGACTGAGAGCAGAGAGCAGGCCACAGAAACACTGGGCCTCACCAGCTCACAATCTTCATGCAGCAGGATGACAACTTGGAGCTGGCTGGAAGCAGATGTTGTGTTAAGACAGGGACAAAGACACCAGCAACACACAGATTTTACAGTTCTTCTAGGGAATAATCGATACAAGGAGGAAGCTGACACAAACATGTATGTATCAAGGTAGCTGTTAAGTGGCAAAACCAAGAAGGAAGTCCTCTTAGTACAGTCCCCGTCTGGTGATGAAATAAAGCCAAAAAGCACACGCATTCATCTTATCCTTTGTAATGCTCCCATTTTTACTAAGCGCACGGTACAGATGCACTGCAGGTGTTGAATGAGGAGGGTTACATCAGGGAAGAGAAAAGAGCATTTCAAAGGTACCGAAGCTGAATTGGATAGATGCTGGGAAGTCAGGCACCAATCTTTTAAGCTATGAATTATTTTCTCCATGCCTCTAATTTGAGAATCACAGAATATTCACAGCTTACCAAATGAAATCAATCAAGATGTGTTTGAACTTCAGCGATACATAAATGTTACGTATTTTGAAATATTAGGTCTTTTTCACTTCAAAAATGAGATTTTTCAGATGGAGGGTGTTTTCTCTACATTTAATTAGGTCCCAATTCTCCAGCTGCAAAAAGCAGTGCACGTTTTCACCCCTTACCTCAACGAACTGGTAGGAAGGAGGAAGAGAAGATGGCTACATATGTGAAGAATCTGGCACAAAGAAATTTAATAACACTGCTTGCAAAGCCAAGTACTAACTGCGTGCAACAAAGAAAAAAGAGCCAGATTCTTAAAGAATGAGAATCACACATGCATAAATATTGGCTCAGTCTGTAAGCACCATTTCCAAGCACACTGAAAGTGCAATCCTTTAACAGGACAAAACCCTATGTAATTAAAAGACAATGCATCATTACACAGGATTGCAAGAGGGACAAATAAAGATCATCAAGTTCTCAAAAACACTAGAAGTGTTTTCAGTCATGGTTTACACACAACTCATTGTACAATGGTGACTGAAAATATATGTTGCCAAGCTCGTAACAATGAACATTTTCATACTGATTCCAAGGGAGTTGGGGAAAAAAAAACAACAAAACACTTCAAATTCCATACCTTGATTATTTCCACCAACTGATCCACACCACTGTCACCTGGAAAGATTGGTTGTCCTAGTAACAGTTCAGCCAATACACAGCCTGCTGACCACACATCTGAAAAGGGGGAAAAAAGCAGAGGACAAGGGAAGGCATCAGTAAAAGGTATGTATTGAGACATTTATAGATGTATATATTTATATATAAAACCACAGAAATTTTAAGCAACTGAATTTATCGCTTGCCAGGTTTCATACTGCATAAACATAGCAAAAAAACAAGAACATTCCTCTCCTAAAGGTACATCTAGGAAACAAAAGATATGTGGCATAAAGCAATAGGAGGGCAGGTATTCTGGAAGTCAAACAATGAGACAATGTGAAACAGAAAATAATGTTGAACACCGCATATCTTGACATTAAAACTTATACACATAGGAAAAAGAACAGTATATTTGCCACGGGAAAATTAGGAACTTCCCCAAGCCCTGTGTTGTTCTTAAATCACAATGATCACAAACTACCTCTAGTTATCATCTGCAACAACAGCTGATGTTTTTGCTGTTTCTGAATGTTGAATAGATTAATTTTTCATCCACATACCGAAAGCATATATACATTAGCAGACAAGCCAGTACTGCAAATATTACTAGCAGTATGTAGTACGTAATAATTTAGACAGCCTCAGAGTCGCATCAAGACCTAATCTTTATCCCAACTCCATTTGCAAACTTGGCTGAACAATGGTGCTGCAAGACATAGGTCAACAGCATCTGTAGAAGATGCCATAAATTCATTTTCATACGTAAACCAAAACCCACATCTAGTCACTAGCAGCTGCTCCTCAGTGTAAGACAATCTTCATCATCTATTACAGGTGTATTTGTATATAGAAGCAAGACAATTCAATACCACAAACGTAACTTAAGAATGCACCTATATGCACTACAGAATTTAACTTTTTTTTTCCTCCAAAACAGTCTTTCTAAACAAAAACTTAACTAAGCAGCTTCATTGAACACTTGACAGAAGATATTTGTGAGAATTCCTCCCATGCTTCTTCGAGCTCTTGCCTACTCTTATAAGAGAATCTTCCTCCAGCAACCAGCAGTACCACCACCACAACTCAAAACCCAGAGAATTGCCCCATCCCTAGAAGTGCTCAAGGCCAGGCTGGATGGGGCTTTGGGCAACCTGGGCTGGTGGGAGGTGTCCCTGCCATGGCAGGGGGTTGGAACTGGATGGGCTTTAAAGTCCCTTCCAACCCAAACCAGTCTGTGATTCTATGAATTTACCTTCTGAGATGTTTTCCAGCTGGAGATATTCCATGCTGAAGATCCTTACTCCCCACGTGTATTTAAATAACACCACTGGAAGCAGGATACATGCAGCACACAACTCTTTAGCTACAACTGACACCTGATAGTCCTCTAACAGTCGACTATTTGTCATAACCACTAGAGACAGATACAACAATAAAAACATCAGGAATTCAAGATTGATGACAATAACTGGGAAGTGAGAACAGACTTTTCCTTCCCATGCCCATATTAAAAAGAGAGAGGGGGATAATGTAGAAGTATTTTCCCTCTTCTTGAGCATGCAGTTCAATCATAACACATGGTAGACAAAAAAATTACTGCAGCTTTCAACATAATGCCTCTCCAAGTCAAATTGGTGGACTGTCACATAATGCCTTAGTATAAACCTTGCACCGGTGCTTACCCTAAAAAGTAATGAACTGACAGTGCAAACGGCAATTGGAACTAATCACAAGTTTACGTCAAATTTCAACAAGCAAACAAACCACACGCTTTGTGAGCTTTTAGCAATATTTAGTAGAAGCTGATGGACACCAAGGTGCCAAGATCTCTTTTGGGCAAAGGCATCACATAAAGAATAATTAATTGCATCTGACTGCTCAGCAGCTGCTGCTAACTCCAGCCAATACATACAACCAAAGGATGATGAGAAAAATCCCTTTTTATGTCACATACCAAGAGCCAGTCAAATATGTGGCGGGGTTTCTAGGAACTTACACAACAGTTCAACAGATAACAGATTTCTTCAGAAGCAGCGAAGAAACAGATTAAATGTATTAAGCTGGGCACTGTAACTTCACAGGCCATATAAAAGCACCTTAAGGGGGTTTGAGAAAGCAGAGTCCTTCATGTGAATACATAAAGCAAGTGGTAGCTCAAAGCTATAATCATTATTGACTGTGCCAACACTTATTCTGGACTGAGAAAGCAACAATATATGGGAAGGAAAAGACAGAACATGCACAAAACCAAGGCTGATATTTGAGTAAGTCAGCACTCAGAACTCAGTTCCTTTTAAAATCTGGAAACTAAGTTAGCTTCTTTTTTTTCCCCAAATTGGACTGTGGCTTTGTAAAACTGTTTCTAAATAACCTGGCTGGCTTCTCTGTGAAATTGGCTTTGTGCTGTTTTATCCCTTCCCGGGCTCCCTTCTCCCTCCTCCCTCCTCCCCCAGCCAATTTCAGACCAGTCTGAAAGGCAGAGGTCTTGAATCTATTTCAGAAGTTTTGTAAAAACCAGAGGGAGAGCGGCAAGGAGAGCTCAGTCTGCCAAAGGAGGTGCAACCAGAACAAGGCTGGCTGCAGGAGAAAGCTGAGGGCACTGCAGTGGGAAAGAGAATAAAAAGGATGTAGGTCACAAGGGAATAGCTGGGGAAGTCTAAGGAATGCTTGTGGCATTTGTGCCGGGGGAATCCATCAAACACACAGCAAATCCACTGGAAACCTACGCAGTTGCTCCTTGTGAAGTTCATCAAATCAGGTGATTTAATGCCTTGTTAAAAGCTGGGTTTACTTTTCCTTGATTTGCTTTAATGCTTTAAATTAGTCAACACACACCACAGATGCTCTGAAATACGCAACTTTTTTCCAGGAGTGTCATTTCACTCTCTTCCAAATTCGGACTTGGGCAGCGTTCCCTCTTCAAGGAAATGAGCAAATCTTCAAAGTATTCTCAATTAAAGCCAGAGATCTGAAGCCAACTTCAGCAGCTTGAAAGCAGGGATGGTAACAAAATACAATCTACATAGGTGTTTATACAACTCTGCTGAATAATGTACAACGAGGAAGAAAATGGTAAATTTTGACTCTGCTGAAATTTAATGCAATATTTGCCACTGACTTTAAGAAGAATGAAATTTCATTCCACAATGATTTTTTTTTTATTATTATTATTCTTTTGAATCTGTCCTTTTGGAATTTATCTTCCAAGTTTGAATGGTAACATTTTCTGCGATCCTGAAGTAGAAAATGTACTAAAACCGCTCTAAGTTCTATAAAGAGATGTGCTAAAAAGCAAATAAAATGTACTAAATACTGTATTTTAAAATGTACTATGTTCTATATTTAGAAAAATAAAACTGTACTGAATTCTGTACTTGAAGATATATAACTTTAGAGAAGGGATAAGGCAGGTCATAATAGTTTTTGATAGCTTCTTAACAGACCATGTTCTGCATCGGTACAGTCAAAGCTAAGTGTTAGAGTTTAATCTTTCCGAGTACATTTGCAGTGTAAGTACTGGCTCCCATGGGAAGAGATGTATATTAAAAATAACATACACAATCTAATTAAGACAGAACATGACTATCATTCAAATGCTTTGACTCGGTTAATAAACGAGGATGTTAAGAGAAAAACAAGAATGAAATTTAACACGTTTCTCTTGCGCCAAACTAGTTGGGGGTAATGTGAAAGTTTAAGAAAAAAATACCGAAATCTATCGATTTTATGTAGAAGGAAGTGAGCAAAGCTACTTTCTTTATACCTTTAGTAGAATGCAGTCTAAACAATACAGGCAGTAAATGCAATTAGTTTTCACAAGTAACAGAAGCAGCTTATGTCTTATCTTCTGTAGACTAAAAACACAGTCCTGGTTTCAGCTGGGATAGTTAATATTCTTTCTACTAGTTGGTATGGTGCTGTGTTTAGGATATAGGATGAGAATAAAGTTGGTAACACACCCATGCTCTAGTTGTTGCAGAGCAATCCTTGTACTGAGTCAAGGACTTTGCAGCTCCTCATGCTGACAGCGAGGGTTGGGGGTGCAGCAGGAGCTGGGAGGGCACAGAACCAGGAGAGCTGACCCCAAATGGCCAAAGGGATATTCCATGCCATATGGTGGCATGCTCCTCAGTAAAATGAGGAGTAGGATGGGGGGGAAGGTTGCTGCTCAGGGTCTGTCAAGGCACGGGTCAGCTGGCGGTGAGCAACCGTATCGTGAAGCACTTGCTTTGTTTATTCTTTATGTTATTAACAGGACAGAAAAGGATGGAAAATAATAAACTGTCTTTGTCTGAGCCCAGGATTTTTACCTTTCTCTCCCCCTTATCCCAAAGAGGTTGGGGAGTGAGTGAATGGCTGTGTGCTGTCAGGTTAAACCAAAAGAAATGGACAAATACCATTATCTGAACAAGCTGGGGTAATTTAAGCACTCAAAAACTCACATAACCTCTTGTACGACACAGCTTTTATTAAATATACATTTCTATTACTTCATTGATCTTCAGTTATGAGGTGATCATAAACTTATCTAATAATATGATCTGGATACTCCCCTTGCTCTTTAATGCCATTCCAGCACTAGAGCAGGTAAAAGAACCTGTATTTCTTTTTAGCTCAAGACAAAGCATCCAGCATGACAACCTGCAAAATACTAGCTTGAATTCTGCAAGTGGACAGTGACCATTTCTAGCCAAGGCTGGCTGCAAAAGCCTACCACATACACAAATTTCAAAGTTGTGATCTCAAACTCTGCCTTCCCGAGCTGAAAAGTCAGCTCCCATCTTCACTGCATGAGCAGCATTCATTGTGTCATGCCCTAGGCTCCCCAAACTTTTTTTTTTTAATTTAAGAAAAAGTTCATACTGAATGAGAGCAGGCTCAAACTAAGAACTCTCCTCCATCTGAAACTCTGTGGGACACGTTCATCTTCCTACACTTTTCTCCTCATCTAGTCATCTCTACCCCACTATCCTTTAATCCATCTTGATGGATTTCCTTCATCTCAGGGGTGACTCAAGGTTGTTTCTCTGGAAACCAACCATCTGTAGAAACTAACAGGGAATGAAGTCAGAAAAGTAGCCCTAGGAGGCTGTAAAATCAGCAGCTTCTAGTAGTCAAATGCCAAAGCACAAAGTACTTTTCATCGCTACTTAATTGGAACACTTTTTGGAATGTCAGAACAAGAGCAAAATTGAGGATTACGGGCATGCATGCCATGTCAGTGCAAGTTTTGGACGCCGAGCCAGCACACATCATCAGACTCGCTGATGCAGGGTATGGCTGAAACATGAAATGCTTAGAAAGTCATCAGGAACAAATTCAACACCGGTGTCTCTCGTTTTTTGCACCGAAGAGATGAAACTGAATCAGAGATGAAAGACTAGTTCAGTAAATTAACACCCGTGCTTATTTTCAGCGCTGGGAGTCATCACCTGAGACAGAGAGGCAGATCCCTTTTGCTGGCTGGAGACAGGTTTGGGACACACCTCACGATGGCTCTTCCCAAGGAACTGTGAGACGGCCCCGCTGCACGTGGCTCCGGAGGGAATTCTGCTCTGATGAACTACTCCCTTCCTTCCTCAGCCCTAGTGCTTGCTAGGAAAGTGAATGAATAACTTCATGGCGCTTATTTTTGGACAGCCCAGCAGCAGCCAGCGATACAGCCATACAGATCAATCTTTCCCTGCCAGGGGCTATAAATGTTGCCGCTGGAATGCTCTCGATTCCTGCCAGCGCCGTGTCGGAGAAAACACGCTGGAGCCTAGCAGCTCCTCGCTCTCCAGAAGCACCACCACAACCTGATGAGCACTCCCTTGTCCCATCACCTCACCTAGCAAAAATGCATGTTCTGGGGGTAAAAGCAGCAGGGCTTCTTTTTATAAAGCCAGAATCGTGTAGTAACAGATATCTATGTCCGTCCCTGCTCCAGCGCCCGTCTATGTTTGTCCCAGGACATTGGAGGGGAATGTGGGCAGCAATCCCACGGTTTTTCAGCCGGCAGCAGCACCCAGGCGACAAGTGCTCGAGCGCAGCCAGCAGCATGTGGGCAATGTGCTGTGGGAATGGCACCACACACGCAGACCTGCGAGGAGGAAAACTTCAGCCAAAACTGTCAAGGGACGGCTGAAGGGCTTGGTTTGCAGAAAAGGGAAACTCCTACAAAATAGCCGAGTGAACAAAACTTGGAACACACTCAGAGAAAGGTGAAAAACACTACCTTTGATTTACTTTATTTTAAGATTGTAATTCAGAAGGCCCCTTTAAATCATGGGCTTTCATGAAATAATTAAGATCTCAGAAATCAGACCCAGTTTACAGCTCTGTTGCAACTCCTAGGATGAAAAGACACGATCCTAGAGCCACATTCAGTTTCTGCTACATCTAAGACCTAGCCATGTCACAACGACAAATTCACGTGTTAGTGTACAACCTGGATGAACCAGGCAGGATAATGCAACTCTTGGTCACGCTTCTGAACGGCATGAAATAGTCACGATGCATTCTGGCTCCGCTGCCAGTCTTGGGCCACCAGCGACACTGCTTGTTTGTGTAGTTTGACAAGTGAAACAACGTAAATTTAAGTACTTCTTGCTCAGAAATACTGCTACTGATCCCTACCTTGCAGCAGGTTACAACCATAAGCCCCGCAGTAAGGGTATCAAGTAACAAAAGCCTCATGACAACAGCTGGATGCCTTGTGGACAACCTAAAAAATCCAGTATCAAAATAAGGAAGCATTTCAGGGTTTCCTATGCTTTGAATTACGGATGAATTACTGATAATGAAACGTTCTTTCCTCTCTCTCAAAAAGAAACCTTCCTGTGCTTGTTGCGTGGTGCACAAAGAATGCCGGTTCCGCTTGGGTGACTAATCCTACGTCGGCGAAGCAAGGAGAGTGCTCACTAAGGACGGCTGCTGCCTATCGAGCAAGAGCCAAGGATGAAAATGGCATTTACTGCCACTGGAAAAAGCTGAGTAACGTACCTCAAACCCTAGGACTCCTAACACATTGCAGAGTGCTGGGAAACTGCAAAGTAAGTTTGCAAAAGCATCTTGTTACTTCTCAGCACCCAGATGCAAAGATTCTGTTGAAAAGGAAGCTGAAGGAGGAAAGGAAAGGAAGGAAAAGTATTTGCTGAGCTTCATTTTCAAGCTGTTCTGTGAAAGTTTCATCTCTTTTATTTAGAAGAGGCTTGGGGTGACAGTTTTCTGGGGGCATGAGAGAAGTCTGAACCACAACGGCTTAAAGCCATGATGCTTTTGGCATGTGGGAGATGGACTCCTCACTTTATCATGATATTTTTATTAAAATTGTTGTAGAGACTGGCAGGTAAGAACACAAAAATTGAAACTACAACTTTTAAAGTTTCTGCAAAAAATTGCAAGATTAAAGTCACTATACAGTTGGCGCAGGAGACATTTCACAGACATATCTACAAAGCAGTCTCTTCTGGTGACACCTAAAATATTTGTTTTATGCAGTTATCCTCTGAAACAAGTTGGCTCCGTGCAGTCTGATAACACAGCTGGGTCAATCTATGAGCTCTCAGCTGGCAAAAAGATGTCAGCTGGGATCAGCTGCCTTCCTCTCACTCAGGAGCTCCTGCCACTTTGCTTTTACCTGGGCTCTGGTGCTTATCGGACTACACAGTGATGTTGATTCAACTCCCTACCCCAGCAGAAAGTTCATCTAGCCAAAATGAAGCCTCCCGTCAACAGAAGCTGAGTCAGCACATTGAAGAGCAAACTGCGGGAGCCAGCTGTGTCCAAGGGCAGGAAGGGCAGGGCTGGGGCTGACATTTTTGGCTTGCCCAACCACCAGAGAAGTTCTGCTGCTTTATCTTTACTGTGCCATTATTTTACTCGGTCTACTTCTGGTCCTGCCCCTTTTTTATACCAGGAGAGATATGTGAGTGTTGCTATAATACAATATTGGAGAAGAACTAATGGGAAAAAATAATAACAAGAGCAAGTCAGTCTTTGGAAATACTTCTATTTTCAAAGAAGTGAAGATGTGAAATGAGCCAGCCAGCCAATGAGTTTAACCAGTTTGAACTTTTACAGGGAACTTGAGCCAAATCCCAGTCTTTTCAGCACAGCCTTCAAAAAGGCCACAGGAAGTACCTTGAATAAAAAACTGAAGATGCTACCCAAAACAAGCCAACCCGATGCTGCTCACTTTGAGAAACCTTCTATGACTGCTGCGTGAAAACCTGACTATTCCAGCTATTTCCCTTTGCCAAAACCTTTTTGGTTTCCCCAATGTTGCCATGACGCAGCTACAGGCCAGGTATTAAGAAGTTGTCTTCATGTTCAAAATTAATGACTATGGGGAAGAAAAAGTTAACAGAATAAACGGAATCCGAAATGCTGCTGTACACAGTACATTAAACCTTTCAAGAGAGTTTAAAGCTGAACATCATACCATGTTTTCTCTGCCATTAAAAACACTTCACTAAAAGCCAAGCAAACAAGCAACAGAATTATTCTGTCTAAAACACAGCATACCAGAAGCAGTGCTACAGTTGGTATTTCTACAGTTTTTCTTTATAGTTATTTTAACTCATCATCAAAGTGAGGTTTTTGTTTGAGATTTCATACCTGCTTTTATACTAAATAGAAAAATTACCTGGAGAATTGGAAAATATTTTATTTGAATCAGATTATTCAATCAAATTACACCCCGTATACTAAAAAAAAACTACAAACAGAACCACCACCCTTTTCTAGTATAATTGACACTGAAATCTCAAAAGGTATAGACATCACAGCAGCCACCTATGCGTGTCCTTTGTAAATAAGTGGTATCTGCCCAATGACAACAAAATTCTGCCTCTTGCAAGCCTTTACACTTACCTACAGAATAAAACCAGGTGCAGCTGGTATAGATTTCAACAAAATACACATACTTACCTATACTGGAGGTATAATCGGTGGCTCCAAAGATCAACTCTGGTGCCCTGTAGTACCGAGAGCAGATGTATGAGACATTAGGTTCTCCACGAACCAGCTGTTTTGCACTGAAGGGGAAACAAAACAATAATCTTTTAGTAATGAGAAGTTTTACAATATTTCAACACAGAGCAGTGTTAAGCTTCAGCACTCTTCACCACCCCCAATTCCTAAATGCTAAAGTACTGCATTCTTCTAAGCTGACACAAGCCACAGACTCAATTTACTGTGAAATCAGCTCAATCCATCAAGCAGCTACCTTATAGTGGACAAAGCAAAGGAAATTCTGACTGCAATCTGGAGGATAAATAGGGTCAGATTTTTGGCTGGCAGTTGTCAGTATGTTTTGCAGGGTGCAGAGGTTTGTTTACCAAGTGGAAGAGGACAGAATAGAGCTCAGTCAAATGTAGTTACCTTTTAAGGTTCAAAAGGCCTGGGTACTCACCAAAACTGAGTACTTTTTTTCCTTTTTTTTTTTTTTTTTTTTTTTTTTTAACTTGAACAGAATATTCTAGCTCTTTGCTGTTTAAGGGAGTATGGCATGAGGCTAAAGGAGTATGAAAAGGTAAAAAAAACACAAACAACTACAAAACTTTGCCAGTGTGGGCATGTGTTAGTCTGAGATTAACATGTAAAGTTTTCATTTACACTGCCACAAAAGATCTAGCCTACAGTATTGCCCCAAAACTGCATGCACCTTTGGAAACGTCTAAATATGAAGCAACACAAGATTGTGTTACTTTTTTGTTCATGAGTCTATGAACATGTCATATTTCTTAATTAGTACCACATTAGATGGAAAGGATCTGGAAGACCAAACAGCCCTTTCAGACGTATGATATATTCAACTGAGTATCAACAAACCCAGCTGAGTGGCAAGCCAGCTAAATCCAACATCCAGCTTTTGAGATGCACCACTCAGCCTTCAGGGAAGGAGTGTTCCCACCACTTATTTAGCCTGTTTTAAAAAGCCTCAGTTTTTCCCACAGCTTTTCTACGCAGAAACTATAATTGCCAATTCCACATTTTTAACAAAGTGAAGTACCACCTTTTTTATGCATCGTTACTACAAGTTGCAGCATGGTTCCTCTCTTGCTCCTATGCTGGTGAGGTAGAGCTGAGAAGGAGATTCCCAAGCCACGAGGCGTGACGATGCACTGCTTGGGTAATCACCATCTGACATTCCCACTCGCTACGGGCACGCAAATTTAGCAACAGCAGCTTCGGTGACCTCTCACACATATGACCTACCTATTTTAGTCCGCAAAGCTACAGCACAACCTAAGGACTAGACTTTACCAGGAAGAAATCAATCTCCTGTCTCAGCGTGGATTTCCACAACTTCTGTATCAGTTTTATTTTCTAGAGGAGGGCTGGACTGTAAAGGTGATTCACTTGAACATATACTAGAAAAAAATGTGTCATGGAAAACTAGAATACAGATGTATACTAAGAGCTACTGTCTGAAGCGTTACTGTGGATCTTGGCCCTCCTCTACAGTATTTAAAATACTAAATGGATTGGTAGACTAATACACATAAAGTGTAGCATCAGCCTTTCATGTTACTATGCTGTTCTGCCTGTTTTTTCTTCACAAACACATTTCGCCCTATTATTTGGTGTTATTTTTCCATGGCACGGTATTTTCCCTATGCAACAGCATCTTTACTTTTATTTTTTGAATACCTGCACAAACAACAGGCTTTAATTTTAGTTCCCTCCCATCTGATACCATTTTTCAGCTCAATTTTTTAATATGAAATCATTTTAAATATAAAACAAAGTATTACTAATTTCCCTTCCAAAGCTACAAACAACAAACTTCTGAGGAACACTGAGAGCTTCTTTGCAAAATGTCACTAGTTTCTCCTTGAAAGAGATGGGTTTAACCATCCAGGCTTCAGGCCATAGACAAACTTACCTTCCGAAGTCGCAGAGTTTTAGGACAGCTGTATCAGGGTCCAGCAAGAGGTTCTGTGGTTTTATATCCCGGTGGCAGATCCCAAAGGAATGGATATAGGCTAAACTCCGGAACAGCTGATACATGTACAACTGGAACAGAGAAATACTGCATAAGGCATGGTTTCCCAGCCAGAACATGCTAAACAATTCATCCAGCACAAAGTCTTATTAGAATAAAAAACAGACTCACTCAAAAAACAACCCTACTGAATTTATGTTAGTGCTGCGAGGATGTCCAGAAACTGGCATATCTTTTCACCTCCTGCCATATAACAACAAGGAGGTTCAAATTCATTTATTTGTTCTTTAGAAAATGAGCACAACTCTAAAGAAGAAGTTATACCAGCTTTCCGACGTTTAAAAATAACCACAGAACAAACACTGATGGTAGTCACAGAAAACATACACACAAAGAAGTTTGTTTGCTTTGTGGATCAGTCTCTTCATAAAAATGAAGTATTCTTATGATAGTGTCTTAACCTGTCACTGGAATGAATCTCCCAGTTTTTTTCTTGGAGAAGGGACAGGCTTGTTTCAATTTGGGCAAAAAGAGAGGGCCCATGAAGACAACTGTTCTGAACATCACATAGCAAAACTGGACGATGCAGGAATGTCTGGCTGCTGCAGCTACACACATCAGGCTACAAATAATAAGAAGCTGCTGGACATACTTAGGACTGTACTGCATATGGAGTCATAAAGACATGGGAAAACCCAGGCACAAGTCTGACAACAGGCAGCCAACAATTCGAAATTAGCCTATAGGCTGGACACTACTGGAGTTACACCTTCACATTTTCCTTTTCTAAACACACATTCTCCACACGCCAGCTTTAAGAGCCCGTAAAACAAGGTGCAACTACTTGATATTGGTATCAAGCCATGTTTGCCTCACTCTCACCATTATCTTTGTCTTTACACTCCCTCTCTCCCCCCCCCCCCCTTTTTTTTTTTTGTTTGGTGGGAAGGTACGAGCAGAAGAATAGCCTGACTTCTGGCTCTGGTTTTAGTTTTCGTATTTGTTTGTCAAAACCACAACTCTGCACAAAGAAAAGCAAACAAACGTTTTCTGAATTGACTGTTCTAGACGCGTCAAGTTTTTATTGTGCAAGTGTATTGCAAAATCATCCAGCAGATTGCTCTAAATTGAGGAGTCAAGTCAACGCATGTGGAATTCATAAAGCATGCCTTCCATCTCAACATGGCAAACCCAAAATTTCCACGAATTTCCTACCGACTGTTGGAGGTTACAAATAAAATTTAATAAAAAGACTACTAAAAAAAATCCCTGCAGTTCCTTAGCAGCTTCTTTGTTATCCAGGCAAGAGAAGTTTATCAAATAGGCATGACCTGACCTTTGTGTTACCCATGTATCTTCCAATTGCCAAAGCTTTAATGGCATCAAAGCCATGCGATCTCTTTTAAAACACGAGATTATGACAAAGGCTTGCTTTGTCAGAAAAACAAGGCAAGAACAGTCTTGCTGGCTGTTCTACCTGGAATGGGAAGTCCCAAATATCCAGCAAGATGAAACAGCTGAAGCAGAGTTTTCTCTCAAAAAATACAACTTTTTTTCCCCCATAGTCCTCATAATGAACAGGAATTAGCACAAAAATATATAAATAATCAAAAGCTAAGCTAACAAGCTTTGGGAAGCATATAACCTGAGGGCATGTTCCACCAACAGGCCCAACACAGGAGTGACCTTGCAGCAGGAATTCTTGTTGCTGAATGAGAAGATGCTGTGCTTCTTAAAAACAGGCAACAGAACACGCTACTGCCAAAGCATGCAACTTACAATTTCTTCACATGTAGTTATGGCACACTTTGTTATCAGAAAAATGACTTTTTGCAACTTGAATCCTCTTGCAATCGAATTAAAACTTATTATTTAGCCCACCCTAATGTTAAGCATTACGTATTTAAAGACGAGCCTGGAGAAGTCAATGCAAGCCAGGAACGTTTGTTGCTAACTTCCATTTAGTGTTATCTGGATGTCATGTTAACAAGCCGATACAAAGTTAGCAACATGATCATTCATCAGCATGTGGACTGTGGTCACCACAATATACGAAATAGAATTACGAGACCCAGATGTGTCCCATACTTGACAAAAAAAATAATTTTATTCATTGCAAGCCACTTTGTAGAAGACAATGAAAGATGCAGGCAGCTCAAGTGCGGTTTTGAGGCTACAATTTGCATACAAACATCTTGCCCCACGTAGCTCTTCAAGCTGAGTGGTGAAGACAATGAGTTCCAAGTGCAGGGAAAGAGACAAAAATGCACCTTTCAATCCCTCAGAAACACGTGTCGTCTTACTCATATGCCAGGAAAAGGGGAAGGTAACAGTTAATAGAACACTATTCTTCCCGATATCCTCTTTGAATTCTTGACCTTTGTTCTATTTTGTCTTCATCATCATCTCAGGATGCCGAAGCTGGTTACCTGGCTGGTGTCAGTCTCTAAAGTGCTTGAAAACAAAACACCCCTCACTCCCTGGCCTCTCCCCAGCCCTTTCTGAGATGTCTGGAAAGGGAGAAATCAACTGATGAAACTTAAGCCTTTTGTTCCTGTTCTTCCTTTTCCATAGCATGAATTGTTCTGATCTTTTTTTTTTCCTTGCCTGAAGATGTATGTGCTTCTAAAAATCTCAGAAAACTAATTATGTGAGAAGAGAGGTATCCAGAGAGTCTGTTCCTATAATATACTTCTTCATCTAACCACAGCTATTCGTTACCTACCTTGACATAAATCATAGGGAGTGTCTGTTTGGCCCGACTATAATGTCTGGCAACTCTGTATACTGTTTCAGGAACATAGTCCAGCACCAAGTTGAGGTACACCTCATCTTTCTGAAAAAGAAGAGAAGAGAAAAAGAAAAATCAATAATAGTTTTGAAGCATGAAGCACAATAAAAGCACTCAGAAAAACTGACAGGTTGAGAAACCCGTGGACCTTCTAAGTACATCTTTAGTGGGCGTGTGAGCTGCCACCAAACTGTTCTTCCTCTAGGCTTAGGACCTGCGCTCTAATACCCAAGTCAAATTTATATTTAAGGTCACATTAATGAGTGTGGTCTCTACCATAAGGCATTTTCTGATTATAAACGAGGACAAAGAGATAAATGTTCTGCCCACTCAATATTTTCATTAGGGGATATCACCTTGAAATACTTTCCTCATTATAAAAAGCAGGCTAACCAACCCATTAGTCCCTTCCTCGTCAAAACCCAAGAAGTGCAAACTTGGAATTCCCCAAATCACACCCCACAACTACACTTTTTATAAAAAAAAAAAAAAAAGTTTTAAAACCCTCTTTTAGAAATGTTACTTTACTTTTACTGAACTGCTAAGAGGTTAGTAATTACTTGCCATTAATATTACCTATCCACAGACAGCAACCCAATGTTAATATTCCTAACCCTTCTGCTTACAAGCGTTTCAAAGCCCCAGTTTTGTCCAGCTTAAGCTTACAAACACATTGCAGGTAAAACAGAACAAGATAGAAACATGAGATAGAAAGATTCAAGAATCATTTTTATTATCTGGAATCAGGTTAGAGGTCTGTGTGAATTCAATCCCAAGGAACAACAGAGGCAGCTTTATAATAAAGTACTTTGTTACAGAATATGTTAGCAAAGGAAAGCAGGAACAAAGAGGAATTAAATGACACAGAGCTATAATCACATAGTACCTAATTGTGGAAGAGATCATTTCAGTGGTAAAACAGGTCTTAAAAAGACTTCTGATATTTTAATGCAGTCTTCTGTGCAAAGCATCAGGACTGCAAATAGATTTAATTATACCCTCCTCCCCCCAACATTAATTATATCAACCTGAAGAAGTATTTTTGCAAGCTGGGTGAGTTGAGCAGAAGTAACCTCTCCTGCACTTGCTGCATTAAGAACTGGGTCTTTCTACAGGCAAGGGGATCCAGAGAGACACGTCACGGATGGGGACAACATGGAGCTCCCAGGTCTTCAGCTGGAGCCCCCCGTCAGCAGGCCCACTGCCTGTGTGTCGTAATGCTTCCCGACTTGAAAACAAGCCTCATTGAGCTGCAATTTAATGATGTTACTGGGACTTAATTAGTCACTCAGAGCGCGGTGTGGTGTTACTCTCACAGCTTTCCGTGCGCCTTAGCTGTCCCGATCCTGCCTGGGCAAGCAGCAGCCACCTCCACTGGGTATATGAATGGCATGTAGTAACACACACACCAACACCTCCAGTGCCTGATGTGTGAACAGCTGCTGGCTTCTGCATCGTTTGCAAGATCTGCGTTCATTGTTATTTGACAACACGTGCTTGTACTTCCAGGACATCTCAGTAGCTCTTGCCAGTAGCTCCTAACAGGCCAAGTCACCTCGCAAGGACCTGCCTGCATCACTCTTCCTTACAAGATGCTCTTCTTTAAGCACCAATGCTTAAATAACTGGTAACAGCACTGGCACTACGTGAATGCCAAGGACTACTAGCTCGTGACTGCTCTTTCTGAAATTTTCACACTTTCTCTTCTGCAGAAACAATTCTTTCCCTTCAAGCCAACTGAAATCCAGCACCACCCCCTGCACTCAGGTCAGAATTTTCAAGGCGTTAGTTATAATAAAATATACGGCCTGAAAAATCAAGTGAACTTATGCCTGGTAAGGCAGCCCATATACCAAGAGAGCAAACAGTCTCCTGAAAATGAGAACGTTTGATTCAGTGTAGATAAAACCTGATGAATGATTGCCTCTCAGAGAGCGCTGCAGCTGTACTGGTAACAAGTCAATGTGCAAAGCACTCTGTTACTAAGGTTGATTAATTTCTTTCAAAGAATTCATGTTCCACGTATCAAAAAAGACTTACGAGACATTAGACCAAAAAAACGAGTAAAAATGGAGTTATAGTGATTTCATTATCCTCTCACAATACAAGGAAAATGAGACATAAAACTAATACATACGATTATTAAACTCTTTCTACACTACTTCATAGCAGTGAGTTTCAAGAAATAAGAGAACTCTATTTAGTTCATACCATGTTTCACTTCTCTTCTCCGTTTTGATTTTCATTTTGTATTCTTTGGGAAATAAAGACTAATTCAATGGCGTGACGTGACATGCACAAAGAGATGAGGACACCTCCATCGCAGATGTGGAGATCTTGCACCCACCAGCCCCTGAGAGTTTTGATGCCAAGCACAGCACTTGAACAAACTGCATGGGCTTTGCATGGTGTTCCTGTGTAAATATCTATCATCTTATCACCTACAACGTGTGATGGCACATGAACACCTTTCCCCCAGCCAACGGACAAATTGTCTAGATCCATATATCTGATGGACCCAGAGCTTTCATATACAACTATAAAGGCCAGCCTTCTGCTGCTGGCTCTGTAAGAAGGAACTGACACTTCAGAAGAGCCCTAAATAGCTGCTTTCATGAATTAAAGATGATTCAAGTGTTCTGACCTACCTCCTCCTGATGTCACCTGGTACCACTCCGATAAACACTTAGAGTACAGTTTTCAAGAGTTCTCAAGAACTATCACCCTTCTCCGTGAGCATGATATGGACGAAAATAACATCCAGATTACCTGGGTTCCCCCAGACAAGGTTCAGTATGAGCTAGAAAGCAGTCGTGGCCTGACAAGCCCCGAGGATGATGTAACCTGGTGTGCCTACCTCATGCATTCCTCCTCAACACATATTTTTCCAGTGACCCAGATGTATTACACCAGGAAACGGGGTGAGCTCAAAGAGCTTGCCAAATGAGGGCAACTGCTTCGGGATCAGGAGAAAGGATCGAGGCTTATCTTTCCATTACAGCAAGCCTTCTTCAGACCTCACCGAGTATTCCACAGATGACTTGTTTCCATGTTAATGTTTTGAAATTGCTGGGTTGGGCACCAGCCAAGGTAACCTAACCATCAGGAGCACATCCGAAACACCTCTACGGAGCCTAGATGGATCAGGAGTAGTATAAGTGGCAAAAATCTATTATGAAACATCATTAAATAACCCACTCTTCCTTACAGATGTTGGGATTGAATAGATGATTAGCCTTCTTCCACAGCTCAAATGTTTAAGTGCATCCGTGTTTTCCTGTGCTTGCTGCTCAGGTCATTACCATCTACGCTTTACAAAGAAAAAAGGGGTGGGCAGGGAGCCAGATCCCGAAACACAGGATCAATGCATTTCATTAGGATTTTGACTTTAGCCCTGCAACTCATTTCTGGTCAATTGCCCCAAATGTTAGAAGCTGCTTGTTGTCACTTGGCAGGCGAAGTCTCAGCTGCCACACACTGCGCTTCTAAACACCTAAAGGAGCCAGAGCAAAATAACCACGGCCTTGTCACTGAACCAGCATGCATCCCTCAAGAACCAATAATTCAAGCGCTATTTCACTTTGGAAACACTTCACAGAAATAAATACCATTACAGACTGTGCCACAGTGAGAGGCACGAGCAGGGCACGGGAGCCAAAGCATTCTTGCAGCTTATTTTTTTGTTGTGTCAGAAATCAGAGATTAAACAGGCTGCAAGTACAGGCTCCAGCACGTGAACGTTAAACACTGCAAGGTTGAAGACCCAGTGAAAGTAAAAACATTACTGACATGGAAAAGGCAGCACGGAGGTCACAAACCCCAATTTTAAAGCTCTCCTGGCCTTCAGTCCACACAAGCAAACCTGCTCTAAGCACCATGCAGTTGAGGCTCAGTATGGCAAATGTAAACCATTAGCCAGTGGTTTAAAGGATTCACTCTTTTGGATTGTCCCTTGCAGGAAAAGGACAAATAGCCCTTCTCAACAAACCTCTGATTAATCCTGAGTGGTTTCTGTCAGCTTTTGATTGTTTTTTTTTTTCCAGGTATCACAAGTAATATGATAAAAAGGCCACAAAATTATTCTGGTTGTTTTTTCTTCTAGGGTGACCAAACTTACTGGTCAGCATCTGGAAAGAGCGGTGAATACTTTCAGTTTTTATCTGTCATGTCAGTAACAGGGTAGAGGAAATTGCGAGGTTTGCAGGTGGTGGTTTTTCTTTGTTGTTGTTTAAATCTCAACCCATTTCCCTGAGTTAGCTGGCCTCCGTATGGTCAATTAAAGTTAAGGAATATGCCTCAAGAACGCACTTCTTACTGAAATTATCACTATTGGGACTCTACAAGGTTAATAAGCCTTCATTTTACTCAGATGGATCCTGTTTTCTTTATGGTATGAAACAACTCCACCGGTGTTGGGAAGGTATGTGCTACGCGTGTGGGCTGTCAACGTCAGGATGGCAGCCACACAAGAGTTCTGCCAGAAAGCACTGAAGGATTTAACTTGGATTTTGGAAGCCAGAAAACTGATTTTAGCATCTCACGAGGATTAAGCCTTCTTTCAGAGTGCATTACTTAAACGCCAGAGTGTCAGCGTTAGGTAAGATACGCCCTTCACCCTGGTTACGTTTAGACAACATAAAAGGTTCAAAGTCATGCTGGTTTTGCCCTCAATAGAAAAATAAAGAAAAAAGCTTTTACTTCTTAAAGCTACAACCAACACATACTTCAAACTCTTATCAGACACAGTAAGACGTACCTTCCTTCTCTTATCTTGAAGGCTGACGTGGTGCTTTAAAGATACAAAGCCTTTGGTGCTGCTTTTGAAGACAAAGCAAGAATCTGCAGCCTTCCTTCTCTAACTTTCTCAGTAGCCATGACAAATGGGAAAATTTTAAAATGCCAAAAATGCTGGAACTGACCTTATTTGTATGAAGGAATGGTGACATCCAGTGGCCACATGTGCGTGTTTATACTTACAGTTTACAACCACATCTATTCCCAAACTGAACCCTGGCTGCCACCAAAGTAAAGGAGCCCTAAGACTAGATGTGCAGCCGCAGGGTAACTCCAGGGGAGTGAGAGCAGTTGAAGAACCAACTTAATACAACTCTTAACACATCTGTTAAGTGTTCAGAAAGATACTATTTTCTATCAGAACCACCAACATCGGGTAAAATATTTCCTTCTCTGTTCCCTCAGTGCCTCTGACAGAGCTTGAGGAAATGACATGGGTCTCAAACTTGCTGTTCCTATACCTACCTGTCAAAAGATTCCCAAACTGGCCCAAAATTCTCATTACTCTTCAGCATAATATAGCTTGAGGTAGGAGCTGCTGATCAGAGCAGCTGCAATAGCAGCATAAGGACAATAGTAAAGCCAACCAGTGTAGTTTTATATTTAAGATCTTTCCTCTTTCTGGCTCTAAAATAGTTATTTGCATCACCTATCTTCATTCACTGAAAGAGGCTACATTACTCAGTGATGCACTAAGCCTTGTGTTCTAATGCAGGACTTCTTCCCTTCATTAAAAAATTGTTTTTTCCCTCCAAACACGACTTTATTAAAGAAAAAGGTCCCTCCTTAAGAGAATTCAGGAATGCCTGCCTATCTCATTTATTCTATGTCCTGTCAAGTCCTCAAGCTTTTAGCTGTATTTCCAAAAGAGAGCTTCTTCTATGAAATTGGAAGCAGCCTCCCAACATCTGAAAGCTGGAATCGATCTGCGATCTTTGACACGGGTCACCTATGGATATTTGAACTACATCTTTCAAGCAGAGACTATGCCATCAGCTGGCAACAACTCTGTAGGAAGGTGAGAATTAGCTCTCCTAAAAGCCATCCAAGAAGATCACAGAAGTGGCTAGGACTGGCAGAGGAATGGCTTGAGAAGACAAAAGTGACTCACCAAACAAACGGGACAGGTCAGGGACCTAGAGAAATCACGGAGCCTTCCACTTCCACAGTGTGCATTGACCACAGAGGACCCACTGCTGCCTGCTCCAAAGCCCTGCAGCAGGCAGGCGTAACTGCTAACGAACCCTACCCAAAATCAGAGACTGCTCAGAGCTGCAGCTGAGGAAGTTCCCAGCATGTTGCTAGCACCAGCAGCAGTAACTGATAATCATTATCTGATGACTGGTGCCTTTTTTGAAACGAGCTTGGCAGACCTCAGGCAAGGACTACAGAGCTACCAACATCACAAACTCATCATAATTGGCATTAATTGCTCCTTTGTTGACAGCACAGCAGATCTGCCAAGGATTAAATGGATCGTAGTGACTAAGTTCATCTGTAGCAATGGCCGTTCAGCACTTTACTCGGCCTGTGCAAAACATTCACATAGGCTGTGTCCATTCCGGATTGGGATCAAGGCTCTGTCATCAGTGGAGTATTTTGTGCAGAACCTGTCTTTTTGGGGTGTGTGGGGTGGGTGTTACTCCTGCAAGAGAGAATGGTGATGCTCATGCCTCTGAAGGTGGAGGATGTGCCTCTTCCTAACAGGGATATGATCCTGGAGAAATGCTAGCTGTTCAGCAAAGCCTAAATTTCCAGCTGGCCAGTCCGTCCCTTCTTCCAAAAGTCTTCATTGCAGCTTAGTACGCTGCTGCCAAAGCGCCTCTGAGCTGTGCACCCTCTCCTGCGCATGTATTTTAAACCTCTGTCTAAGTCTATGGGAGTAAATTTCTACCCTGAGTCTGCACAGCCTCTTGGCTGCACGCCCTCACAGCTGAGGCTAAATAAAACTAAAAATCAATTAAAGCATGCAGAAAAGCCAGCTCAGCCTCCACAAAGAGTCAGCGTATTGCCTGTTTGTGAGCTTTCATATGTTGCCTTTGACTGCTCTGAGTACCAAGCCACCTTAAAGGGAAAAAAACGTTACATAACCAGAGTCATGATTACTCAACAAAAACAGTATTTACTTCACTTTTATACAGTTTGATG
The DNA here is from genome assembly GCF_047663525.1 of Anas platyrhynchos. Taxonomy (NCBI): domain Eukaryota; kingdom Metazoa; phylum Chordata; class Aves; order Anseriformes; family Anatidae; genus Anas; species Anas platyrhynchos. The sequence continues at coordinate 84,751,033 of NC_092587.1, read as the reverse complement.
CAGGAGCAAATCTCTCCACTGACCTCTCTTCCTCTTTTGGGCATGGATCGGGATTGGATCAATCAGGCTATTAAACACTCAAAAACATCCTCAGAAGAAAACCCGACGGTTATGAAATACCACAGAGATGTATCCCAAACCAGAAACGCAAAGAAATAAAACGGGGATTAGGCATCCGTATTTCAGGTTTTACATAACTGAATACTTTTATTCAGCAGCCACTGATTTAAGATGATAGCTCGGGCTGCAAAACATCAGGGATTACTCTGAGCACAGGAGCCAAGGAGTGCTGTTCAGCCTGTCCACGTCCTGCCTCCCTTGGAGCATGGTTCAAAAGGTCCTCAGCAGAACTGAGGGCCTCCTGGAGGTAAGCTGACCAGCCGAGTAGGCTGTTGTTTCTTTCCAGGCTCTGTTTCTTTCCACTAGTCATAATTACAGGGTTTGGACTACTGAAAAGCATGTTAGAACTACAAAAGTCCGTGTCCTGCAATCGGTCATCTCATAAAGCCTCAGAAAAAAAGGAAATGGGAAACTACTCTGGCAAACTCATTAAGGAAATCCTTTGGAAGAAGCGAGTTACCCAGCAGGTCTGACAAACGTCTGTAAATTTAGAGAAAGACAGAACTGAGGAGGATATAGGTTATGGAAGCAACCTGAATGCCAAGCCCGTCAACTGTCTTATTACCATATATTAGATGCTGTCTGTGAGCTCTCTTAAACTGGAAATTATTAGTCAAACATGATTAATACGTAGTCAGTATGTAAAGTAATACATGTGATATATAGAAAGGGACAAATCTGTGCATATAAATGCATGTATATATATATACAGAGACACAAATATATACATGCACATATGTATGGAAGATACACCTATATAAAGGTAATACAAATTCAAAGATGCTCAGAAATGGGGGATTCAGCCAAAGCCATGTTTGATACAGGAATTCCCTGCTGCTAGTGCTGGATTGCTTTTGGTGAAGGCAGGAAAGAAGCTTAAATAAACGGAAGAAATAAAAACGAGAAGTTTATCTCAAGAAAAGAATATAGGGCATTCAAACACTTTCACCAATCTTATGGGCAGCCCCTGAAAGGGTGAACAGAGCACTCTGCAAACTAACTACAGCTTTAATGCAGCTGAGGAAGAGTCTCACTATCAAGTGTTATTTAGAATTGATTTTTGCTGTTGTTTCCAGCTTCCTATCAGAGAATTGAACTCTGTTTTGCTAGAATAAAACCAATTTTAAGGTTGTCCAGTGCCTAAAAATACTTAAAATGAAGTAAAGTGACTGTTAGGCACACAGCTTTCAAAGAATACCAACTAAATGACTGGATTTGGAGAAACCCTTTGAGGCAACTGGAAATCAAGACAAATTTAAGCTTCTCAGATATTAGCAGAAAAATATATTTATATCTGGGCTTAGAGACACTGGTGTCAAGCACCAGGTAAAAGGAGAGAAATCCAAGGAACACTTCAGCTGGGACCAGCACGTGGAGTGAAGATGGCAGCATGAAAATGTTTAGGCAAGAGAATCTTTAACATGTAGGGACTGAAATTAAGTTGAGTTTGAAACCATTTTATTAAAGGGATCAGCAGCGTAATAGTTACTTCTGAAACGTTCCCGTCATTGCTTGACTTTAGTTAATTAACAATCCACTGCTATTAATCTGTGTTTACTTTACATGTTGAATTCCGCATGAAGACAGTGAACTATTCAAGCCCCACTTATGCTGCTAGGATTTTCTACTGTACTTTCCTTGGATTTTCATGTTACTCTTCCCACTGGACTAGGCTTCAAGAATTACTTTACAAAAAGCCTTGTGTATCTAGCATCTAAATCTGCAACTGCTTCCTAGGTGCCCTTCCTGGTTACCTGATGGGACTGGAATGAGACTAACTTAAACTTTTCTCCCTTTCTTCTACTCTCCAAAGAGCCAGCTTGATCATGAGAGTAAGATGAAGGGAATTCATGAAATACTGAATGAAATATTCCTTCCCAAGCTGACAAAACCATGAGAAAAGAGGCTATTCTGCCTCCCCAGCAGATGAGCTTCAGAACCCCAACTTACTACTATCTAGAGCTTTTCCCAACCAGCCGCTGACGAACTAATTTGCAGTTAGCTGCACGTGCTGCTGCCAACGTGGAAATGCAAGCCAATTATGTATCGTTCTGCACCGAGCTGCAGAGAGACCTTGCAACCTGAATAGGAGCATTATCGCTGCTGACGCTGGGCTGAGCGCACCTTTGCCCTAGGGACTGGCTCACATTTGTCCCATTTTGCAAGAAGGTGGTAGTGGAAGTCTCAAAGGCACAAAGCAGAGCCCTGAACAGAGAGGAGGAAGAGGAATTTGGAAGAAAACCTCTACCCGAAGCATTAAGCTTCACTTGTTGTGGGACAGAGGCTGCATTTTGAAAAGCAAAGCCAGCTCTGCCAAGAATTAGCCACGTGGAGTGGAAGCAGCTAAGTGGAAAATCTAGTCAACAAGCTCAACAACAAGTTAAAGATTTCCAAAAGAGTTTTTACTTAAATTATCGTTAGAGAAGAACTCCTGGAACACTGCTCTCAAGTTTTAACACTTCCACTGTTTGCAGAAGATTTCTGAAAGCTGATAGATAAAGGTAGTTGTCTTCTGCTTGCCTCTTGAAATTCTACTGCCCACTGGCCAGGTTACAAACTGCTTTTAAAAATATGTATGTATATATATAAGGAATCCATAACCAAGCCCTCCTTCTCAGTGTTTCTATTCTTATAATTTCTGGTTATGTGCCAAATGGTTACAATATAATAACAACAAAACACTTCTACTGCACTACCACCAGAAGTACTTATCGAACTGTAAATGCTTGCCAGGGAATTGTAGGGGAGAGAAAGATGAAGGCATGACTCCTCCTACCCCCCAAAAAAAAGCTCATCTTGGAGACGTCAGCTCCTTCCCTAGCTGCTGGAGACAAGGGGCAATGGCCACCAAGTGGTTTGCCTCTCCCATTCTGCCAACCCACATGGTGGCAGCCACTGTTAATGGCCTTCCTACTGCCATCAGCTCAGGTACACAGTCCTTTTTAGCACAGACACAGGTGTACCGGCATCTGAAGGCAACTGAGGATACGATCTGCTTATAAAATGGTAAATTACAACAGTTATACAAATTATTTTAATAATTTATATAAATATTTATAGCTATATAGATACACAAAAGAGACCAGAGGTATTTCAGAAGGTCATCTAGCCTCACTCCCTACCTCCCAGTGTTAATAAACTAACTCCCACGTAAGCCAGACAGATTTTTTTGGGGGGGAAGGAGAGGGAAAAGGGGACAACCTCAAGGGTAACCCTGCTTTACAAATGAGGTTGGACCAAATGCCAGCTTGATGCCCGCTCCATCCTGAACTCTCCAGTAACTTCACATTAAAATAAAATCTTGTACTGCCTTTCAAAGAAAAATAAAGAACATTTTGAAAGAAAACACATGGCAGCACCTCTTTCTTGAGATTTATTAAATCCTGCTATCTGCTCCTCCCTCTGGTGTATAAACATTCTGAGAAATGCTGCAATCATGTGATTGTACTTTTTCCCCCCTCTGATTTTGAAGCTTAGTTTGTATATGGTAGAGACACACAAAGAAATGGGACAGAGACATACAGAGACTGGGTTTGGGAAACATCACATAGTTGCTATAAATCTAGAGAGCTTAACACTGAATCCTAGAAAACATCTGTTCTTACAGAGAGGTAGTGCTAGGATGTGCAGATAAAGCTCTGCTGTGTTTAATTGAATTCAAGAAGAGGGAGAGTGTATCCAAATCTGTTTTGTTCTGCTACGCTAATAACACTACTCCTCATAGACCACCTCACTTCTGTGAAGAAAAAGATCTGCTCCAAACCAACCTGCTTAGTACCACTACAGTGTTTTCTCAGCATTAACAGGTCTACTATTTTTGCACTCTTTCTTGTCTCTATAAATTGAAACAGCTCACTCTGGCCCAGACGGTTACTAGGAGGCATTTTCCTGGTTTTCGTCCTTACCTTCTCACCACTGGAGTAGAAGAAATAACGCAATCGGACAATGTTACAATGATCCAGCTTTCTCATAATCTGGAGCTCTCGGTTCTGAAAAATGAAAAGAAAAGCAAACAATTAGGAAACAATCAGAAAACCCCAGCTTGGGGTTTGTCCAGGCATCAGTCAGCTGTTGGTGAGCAACTGCATCGTGCACCACTTGCTTTGTGATTCTTTATTACTTTCCCTTCCTTTACTGTCCCATCAAACTGTCTTTATCTCAGCCCAGGAGTTTTACCCTTCTCTGATGCTCTCCCCCATCCCAAATTGGGGGAGTGAGTGAACGGCTGTGTTGTGCTTAGCTGCCTGCCGGGTTAAACCACAACTCTTCTCTCAAGAAGCAGAGTACTGCAATTAATACCTTAACCTTCAGATGTAGCAGCTGACAAACAAAGGAGCCAAAGAACAACAGGAAGGTGGAAAGATGCAACAGCTTTCTTGTTGTAAGGATCACAGTTGATTAGTCCTCCAAGTACCTTACCACTGAGAGTATCAACATATTTGAGTGCATTTTCTCTCTAAACAAAGGCCCACAAATCCTCTGCGAAACCCAGTAGTTACCTACTCATATCATCAAAGCTTCAGTGGTAAAAGACAAGAAAACATTAACTTTGCATTTTTATTTTCTGATCTTACAGTAATACGAGCTATCAGCTAGAATAGTTAGCAGCCTTTCCCCTTGAACACTGTAAAAGCAAACATAACGTTTCCACCTACACACCTCGCCTCCTCCACCCTGCAAAACAGGTTTGTGATGGAAGAGCACTTCCCTTGCCAGATTCTTTGCAGTATCAACAAAAAGACGCGTCACTGAGAAGGGAACTCAATTCCCACTTTTGTTCAACCAAGGTTGAACTAGATGTGGGCAGAGAAAATAAGGCTATTTCCCCATTTTATATCAATCTGAAAAAAAAAAAGTTAAAATAGAATCAGTTCATTACATATGTAATCAACCGGCAACTTTCCTGCAATACCCACTGCAACCGAGCCCTAAACAAATTAGGGAGCTTCTAGCTTTGATGCACAAAACTAAGACCTACTAGCGAGGCTTAAGGAGCTCTGCAAGAACCACACGGAGCTTCTCCTGCAAACACAGCCACAAAGTCTGCTTTTAATTCCCCTAAGCCACGTCGCCTTAAAAAAAGAGGTGTTAGATAGGCTGGAATATCATTAATCCTTTCATCCTGCCACCAGCTTACTGGAAAAAAAATACTTCAGTGTTATCCAGCTCTTTACAACCATGAGTGACATCTCACACGGCTACCAGTTGGCAATTACCCAGCCAGTCGGTAAGGGGAGAGCGAGGCCCCGAGCTTGTCTGGCTTGGGAACTAAAGGCCAGGTCAGCAAGGTGTGCACAAAGACAGACCTATTCTGATCTGAAGGATGGAATGATAAATAAAAAGAAAATAAAAAGAAATCAGGTAGAGATCTTTGAGGCTTTCACGTGTCTCCTGAAATCCCATGGGGTGGATTTGCAAAAGGGGAACACAGGCTTCATCACGTAACCTCACCAACACACCTTACATCTATAATAAGAGCTCTTCTGGTAGGAACAGGAGCTCAAAACTTCTCCACTTACTCATTCTTTATTAGGTATCACCAAGAAGAAGTCAACTTGGGAGAGCCGTGGTTGGCGTTCCTGTGACCGCTCAGCTCAGGCAGTGGTATCACGCTGCAACCTTAAAACCTGGAGCAGATTTTAACTAACGAGACAAAGCAGGCGTGGATCTAGATCCTATCATTCATGGAAACACCCCTTGTGACAAGAGAGAGATTTCTCCAATTGGATTTTTACAGTGCTTAACTGTTCCTGCAGGACTGAGCCTAACCCTGGGAGTTCCCACACCTCCACTCAATTCCACCAGCGACTCATGGCACGGCGCAAGACAAATGATTTATTTCTCCCTATCTCACAGTGAGGTGGTAATAATACCCTTTATCTCAGGGAATTACTGGAGGAAACACGAACATACTAAGCACGTAGGTGTAAATAATATTTTAGCAATCCCTCTACTAGCTTCTTAAAATACACATATACGCTCCAAGTCAAGTTATGGCTTCATGTTCTTAAGATAGAAGGTATATGGTGACTGGATCTGCTGGAAAAAATCAGGAGGAGTTATTTTAACGAGAGGCTGAGGTTATATTTATCCTCTGGTATCTCATCCTAGCAGAAGTACAATCTGTGCCCACTTTGATGCCTTCTCCTTGGGCTCCTACCCAGTCCATCTGCAGCAGCCCAAGGAGCAGCGCTTCAACCGGTGCTGATATTGGGGGTAGTTCATAAACCAGTTACACAGTGACCTACATCTTACCTCCCAGCACGAGACGGGATGAAACAGCTGTCCTCTTAGCCAAACAGCCACCTCAGCCGTGTCAAAACCAAGCTGGCTTTTAATCATCACTCCTGATGGGGCTACAGCTGGAAATAACGTCAGTGGTCACACAAGCTCGAGTGGATGTGGCAGGGAGAGGAGATGCTGATGTTTGTGTCACAGCCTGATGCTTTTAGGAACTATTTTTCCCCAATTAACTTCTCCAATTAATAATCTGGTTGTTCAAAGTTAAAGATTTGGTTAAAGATTGCCAAGATACCATCAGATTTGTAACTTCACGCAACAGCCAGTAAAGCTGATGCATGAAGGCTCATTCCTCCTCTCCAAGGTTACACCCCAATTCCTCACAATTTGCTAATGCTGCAGTTGATACAAAACCACCAAATCGAGATTATTTCTGCCTCACTACATTAATCTGCTATAAAGGACTAGGATGACCATCTCTTCCCCACACACTCCGTTCTGTCCCCATCCAGAGATTTCTAGAGCTCTGTCAGTTCCTATTTACCACCCCTAATCTAGATTTATTTATTTTTTTAAACAATACCACAAAATGACTGAATCTTCAAAGGTGACTTGATATGTCAATGGATTTGCAGCTTTCTGAACTGGCCCACAGCAAATGAAGGTGGAAAGTTTTGTAGAGCCTCTGCCAACGTGGCACGATCTATATACACCCAGAACATCAGAAATATCATCTGGACACAGTTCAGAGAAGAATTCCTCAGAGCTTCCTTAGCTAAAAGGCATTGCTGTATTTTGCCTTTTTTTCCCTTTTCTTTTCAAAGTAACTGTTTGAAGCCTCAGCAAGGTTCTTTGAGGATGGTGCTCAAAGCAGATGAAATGGGAAAAGCTATAAACTTGAATTTTTGCCTCGTGTCACACCAAGGATATGACCTGGTTCTTGTGACCGCTTAGGACTGCACACCCCTTGTCCTCTTGAGAGGAAGATGGAAAGGCTTTCCATCATTTTTCAGGTATAAAATACCAACCTAGTTCAACAAACAACTTCAACAACATCCTTCTTGCTTAAAATAAGACCAGTAACTAAAACTAATTCTTCATTTTTGCACTTTTTGAACTATTTTTCGTTCTTTTGGGGGCAATGCCTTTGGATATTCAAGCTCAACATGCCTCATTCTTCTCTCAGCTTGGAAACGTGAAATGGAGGGCAACTGTCACGTGAAGTCTGGCATTACACTCAGAGCAACGCAGCACAGGTAGATCCAGATTTCTCGGCATACATAACCCTCCTCTGATGTCTCTCACTTTAACAGCTTTGTCATTTCTTCTGCTTCTTCCGTGATTTTCTCCACTCTCCCATGCTTCTTCTTCTCCTGTCAAGGTTTTTGTAGTGATGTGCTGGAGCAGGGGGGTCATGAGCCAAGCAGAGTTTCCAGCAGGAGGCATGAAGGTGATGATGAAGCCTCGAGGCTTTTTTTTTTCCCCTCCTCTTTTTTCCCCTGCCTTTTTCCTGTTCCACTTGAACAGCCTGACTGGTTAGTCACCTCCACTCATGTTCACCTGCTGCACTGCTGAACCTGCCTAGAGAATGGGATCAGGCTGAGACCCTGAGAGATGCAAAGCATTTTCCCAGAGCTGAAAGAAGCCCCACCACCCTGTCCATCTCCCCCTGCAGGGAAAAGGCCTGACTCCAAGCACAGAGGCCTCCCAACGTGATCCTAGTCAGCCACGCTGGATGCCTGGCAGAGAGGACTGCCCAACGTTTAAGCCATACCTCCTAGGCTCAGCTTCTGAAGACATCCCACGACAAAACGCCGCAGGGGAAGCTGTCGTGCTTCACATCAGCCTCCTGTGGTACCACAGAGGTTACCAAGAGATACTGGGATCACCAAGATCAGCGTGTTTTCGCTAATATCATTAGTAAATCTCCAATCACACCATGTCTGGTGCATCATAAGCTTGGCTGGACTGACTGCAAATTAAAAGGTGCACTTTTCCTTCTCTAAAAATTCTTGAAGCTGCCTGGGCCATTTCTCCAAACACGCATTTCAAACGCCGCCAGTCACAAGGCTCCTTTGAACACTGTCTTGCTGTTACCAAAATAGCGACAGGAATTATTCCGGGGCTCACAGAATTATCTTCCTTCTACAGACAGATGATGGGATCTGCCCATGCCAGCCATCAGTAGCTAGCCATCCATCACAAGCCCATTTTGTGGTCAAGCAATTTCAAGCAGTGAGAGACGCCAGCAGGGATCACAGCTTTCCTCCCTTACATTTCAGGCGTGGATTAAGGCAATCCCCCAGCCTTCCTCTTCCTGCTGGTCACAGCCGATTTCCAACACGGGCAGACCTAGGTTCAAAAGAAACCCTTCTGCCACAACCACCAGCCCCCGTTAGTGCTGGTCCACGGGTGATTGGGCAAGGCGTGCAAGCCCAGGATTTACCGCAGCCCGATGGAAACTGAAGAAGCAAAAAGCAGCCCAGGTGCCTTAAATACAGGCTAGATTTCATCGACCTGCCAAAAATCAGGAGGATTACCCCTCCACCACGTGGTTATGAGGGAGCTGCCAGAAAGCACGCTGGATGAAAAGCTGAGACACCAACATGCACCTTGCTGCCACCCTGCTCGGTATTTTCACTGCATTACTGCCCCCTGAAAAACTCCAGCATTGCATCCCTCCTTGCAAAGGGTCAGCCCGCCCATTGCCCCATGCACCCCTCCTGCGTCTCAGGGTACCATTTCATGTCATCTCCAGCCTGCTCTTGCCAGCACAGGACAGTCCCTAGATGGAGAGCTTCAGCCTTAGCTGGCTGTTGCACTTTTTCCTGCGAGTAGAAACAGAAACGGCTTGTTTTTGTTCTTCAGAGAGCACACAACAGGCCTCAGTCCCTTGGGAGAACAGAAGAAATATTCTGACTCTTCCTTCACTTCCTGCCCGCATCTCAGCGGTTAATTGAAGGGCAGAAGCCAAATTCTTCGTTAGCTCCTTGCGGCCCCCTCTGAATGGGAGCGGAGTTTGAGAGCCTCTCCGAGGCTTTAATACCATTTCTAAATTCCTGCCAGCTCAGGAAGCTCGAGACTGAACTTGGAACAGAAACTGATTTACAGCCCCGTGTCCCTTTTAGACCACAACCTGAAATTCAATTAATCATTTTCAAGTGGTTGTTTCAAATGTTGTGACCTGATGAACGGCTGAGTTCTACGTTTCAATCCTGCAGCGCCTATTGTGCCCTGCCAGGGGTGATGCAGCAGAAATTACAGCGTACCCCCGATAAAAGTGGGCAAAATAGAGCTAGCTCTGGAATTCAGAGAGCTGGTTCAAGCCCATTATAACACTGAAATAAGAAAGTGCAGGAAGGAGAATAATTGAAAGAGAACGCACTTTCTGAAAGGCAGCCCTATGCTTTCAGGGATAATAGCCATTCTTTTTCTGAGATAGCACAGAGCAACTCTTGTTGAAAAACGGATGGTAAAAATCATCTTCCTTTCGCAGGAGCAGGTCGTGGATTTTTCTCATATTTTGATTTTTAACTCTTCGACCAGGAGAAGAAACAAAACGTAAGCATGCCTATACCATCAGTCCTCAGGGAGTCTGCAACATCCACGGCAAGTTACACCTGCAATCACAACCGGAACAGGTTGCAATTAATCTATTAATCAAATAAGTTTCAATCTCCCACGGGCATAAGACATTTGCTGAGTTGCTAATCACTATGCTATTAAACATTAATGAAATGTTTTATTACTCTTGGCCTTCGCTTACCTATGATGCAGCAGACGCTGCATGCAAACAGATTGCAAAGGACTTGCAAAACAAAAAAATTCTCATGGTCGTTGTTTTTTTTTTTATTTTTTTGGGAACAGGTAAGTGCTGCCTCCAGTGTTTACTTGTCCTTTGTCTCAGACTATTTCTACACAGCAGAAGATGCCTGATAGGAGAAGCGATTAGGGGTTTTAAGCTTCAACCCAAATGAAAGTTTCTGACTCCCTAAGAACTTGGAGGAAGCATCCAAACCCAAGGACGCAAGAACGGGAAGCAAGGGGTGAAGACCGAGCTGACAGCAGAGAGGGAGAGTTTAACTGGTGAGTGGAATTAGCTGCCTTCAGATGATTATTTGCCAAGCAGAATTAAATCTTTCAGAAGCGCGAGTCTTAATAATGAGCTCCCAGATGACCGAGCTTTGGAAAGGTTAACCACTCGCCGCTCAACTCAAAGGGAGACTGGGCAGCTCCTCCTCCGGGGGGAAACCAGGTCACCGCTCCAGCACTGAACCTAAAACAGGGACTTAAGAGCCTGTGCCTCACACACATACACAAAACAGCTCTTCTCCCAAACTCCTGGAGGGTTCCCCAGCTCCTCGTTTGGTAAATTTGTCATCAGCAAGCCCCGGCACTTGTTACCGCTATATTTTAAACCTCCACCCGTGAGTATCAGGTCTGAGATAAGCGTGCCTAAGATAGTACACACCCTACCAAATCTTAGATAGCAGCAATGTGTATATAAGACCATTTCAAAACCGGTTCTTTGTAGTTTTATACACAAAAGCAATTCAAGCTTCCTCAAATATGTATTTTTCATCCTAAACAGCAGCAGCACATTCCTCCTGTAGCTGTGAAACAATTCCATGGGTTGACCTTTTGCTGGATGCGAGAGATCTATCACGTCAAAGAGAAAGCCAACTATGTCAAAGTACAAATCCACTACAAGCTCCTAGACAAGTTAGCATTCATGTTTGGTAAAAATGGGTTATCAGATTTCTGGCTTTGGATTTTTTTTTCCCCTGAGTCAGCACTAGCGCCCTTCCAGCTGTCGCATTTTTCAAGAAATCATTTCCTTAGGTGAAAGGGTAGTGTGGCACTGAAATGCAAATATTAGGAAACCTTCGCATTCACTTCTAGTCTAAATTCCCCCAGAAGAGGCCATATGGAGATGAGGAATAGCTTTCGTTGACTACTTGCATAGCAAAGTGTGCTTTTTATAAGAAGAGTTAGAAGTGCCACGGGTAGATTCGCCACTGTGCACTACACAGAAAGCAAGGAGCAGGTAGAAATGCTTTGCCCCATCACTCCCAACGTGGAGCAGCACGCTTCCTACACCATCACCCGATAGGAACCCAAGTTCAAAATCCCCCAAGGGCCCGGTCCACAGAGCCGGAGCAACAAAGGCAGGAAGTCGATCAGCTCGGCTGCTTCCTTTCCTCCTGAGCGTGAGGAGGAGGCTCCGAATTTAAGCCTGCCCCGGGGCGAGTGTCACAAGCCATGTCTGAGCGGGGTGTTGCAAGGGCCGGGCAGCCTACAGGCCCTGATTCACGGCCGGCAGCCGCTCCGGCTCCCCACGCCCAGGTCCCTGCCCTGCGGCCAGGCCGGGGAGCGCGCGGCGCGTCAGACGCCGCCTGACTCACCAGCTCCACGCTTCCCACACGGCAAGCTCGGCGCTGACAGCGGGCTGCAAGCTGTGGCAGGGCAGGACACGAGCCCCAGGCTCATCCCACCTGCTGGGCCTTCATCTCCTGGTCTGTCAGGCCTCTGCTGGCTGGCCTCGCTGATAAGAGGCTAAGGAAACAAAGACAACCTGGGCACCACATCAACATCATCTATCAGATCTGATGCTTCCAAGGAAGACGCGAAGTAGTTCCCAGTCACCTGGGACCCTAAAACCTGAAGGCACAGATGTTTAACTTCCCATACGAAGCCTGTTAGCTATTTTCAAAAATGTATTTGCGAAGCACGGAGCCTCAGTAACGTTGTGACGTTGTGCAGTGGTCAGTCACATCGATCACGTAGGGAAGCGTTTCCTAAACCACCCGCCACCTTTTCAATGGACAACGCATCCTCTCGTGTTTATCCTACAACATAAGAGGAGATTCTCATGAGGTAACTTCACAAAAAAATTCGCTGTTATCACCGGTGCAAGTTGCAAAACCCTGCACTGACCTTGCTGCCGTGTACTTCCCACTCTAAGATCTCATTTTCCATTGTTCAGGAGACAATCATTCATGGTTTTTGTTTCTCATGTCAACCTTCTCAGGGAAATTAGAAGCATGTTCTACCTTTACAGTTCCTATTAGTAACAATTCTTACAAACATTTAAGAGACAGCTTTCTCCTTCCAAAATTTGTGGCATGGAAATGCCTCTCCCCGGCTCTGCGAATGTTACTTTTACCCAATTTATCAGAGGCCTACAAAATACTGCTAAGAGAGAGCTTAGCAGTTCCTTCTCTGCCAAATGCTGATGGCCAAAGCCTTGTTGCTCCTGATAACCCACCAACCACAAGGCACGAGAGAAGTTAACACCACTCCTTTTGATATTGTATTGCACCACCTCATCCCAACCCTTACGCATACACGTGATCTAGCCTCTGCTAGGTGACTGCCTGAAGGTCTCCCACGTAGAAACGACGTGCTGTGGGGATGAGCTGGTGCTGGGTAAGGAGAGGAGGCTCATCTTTCAGACCCTTGCCTCACTGGTTACAGAAGGGAAAAGCTCTGTGATGACTAAGTCAGTGAACTGCAGGAACAGCAAGGAAGGTCTTCTCTCAGTCTTGGCACTTCATAATGCTGCATTGTTAAAAATTCACTTGGATTTACCTGTAGCATACAGAACAACCCACACAAAGGTGTTTTTCCAGGAAGCCACAGCGTATGTTTTACTCTGCCCAGTTCCGTATTCTGAAGCACTGAACTATCAAATGTACATGAGAGAGATCGATAGGAGCACAGACGTTTACACCTACTCCAAAAAGCCAAAATCATCCTGCATCCATTACACAAACAGAAGGGAAAAAAATCCCATTGTTTGTATTTTAGCTATCACATCAGGAAACTGAACATGAGACAACCAAGACAGACAGGGTGCCTGTCCTGGCCCGAGATACCTTGCAAACACCACAGGTAACAATATTATACCGGCTTGTCTAGGCAAGGCAAACGTCCCCGCCAAGCTACACATTTCTCATCAGCTGCCCTGCTCATGTTCCTTAACCTTGAACTTTTTATTTGCTCAAAATTCGCAGTCAGATAGAAAACACACTGTTTTGAGTAAGTGGAAAAAGTCATGAAGTATTTCTGCACTGTATTCAAAAAGCTAGATATACTCAGAGGTACAAGGAGCATGGAGCTTGGTGACAGCCAGCTGCAAAACAAGCCAGACCCACTGCTTCTCTCAGATTAAGTTTCTGAAGCTAAGCCCTGAAAAAACTACCAAGCATCTCCCGATCACTTGTGATAGCTTCCAGTGAAACCAGAAGTCTTTTAAGGACTGTTACATACCAGCTACAAGATCACAACGCTCCAACGAGGGAGGGCATCCAACAGTGATTCACTCTACAGGGAAGTCCTTCCTGTCTTAGCAATCCTATGGTACACCTAAGCATGACAAAACTCATTCAAAAAAGAGGATGACTGGAAAGGGTAAACACAAAGTTCTTCAGCTACCAGCTACTATTACAGGAAGCACTGAAGATAATCAAAAAATAGCGATGTTCAGCTCCAAATGCAATAGTGCAACTCCGTATCTCCATGCTAAAACTTTATTCAAGACAAACTCTCTGCTTGACACGTTACCCTTCAGTATCGGGGCAGTAAAGAGATGTTTGATTAGTAGCAGCAAAATTCACTCTGGACCTGTTGAAGCAGGTCCAGAGGAGGGCCACGAGGATGCTCAGAGGGCTGGAGCACCTCTCCTATGAAGACAGGCTGAGAGAGCTGGTGGTGTTCAGCCTGAAGAAGAGAAGGGTCTGAGGAGACCTCATTGCAGCCTTTCAATACTTCAGGGGGGCTTATAAAAAAGATAGGGAGCAACTTTTTACTTGGGTAGGTAATGACAGAAAAGGTGGAATGGTTTTAAACTAAAAAAGGGGAGATGTAGATTGGATGTTAGGAAGAATTCTTTACTATGAGGGTGGTGAGGCACTGGAAGAGGCTCCCCTTAAAACTAGAGTGCGGGTGTTACTCAATCACTGTATGAGAAATCACAAAAAAGGCACTGACTTCCATCTGCATCAGTACCTCCTACAAGCTACGTGGCATGGGCAAGTCTTTACTTGATCTAGAAAGCACTGTGCAGGTTTCCAAGGCAGTACAGACCAATGGGGATGTGCACAAGTTACAACACTTTCCTGAAAACCAGCTGTCTTCAAAGCCAGCCTGAAACACCTACCTGGGTAAAGCGATGAGACCTGCACGAGCCCATCTCTTGTACTATCCTGCTCTTCCTAGGCTCAGGAAGATGACAACTTTATCCAGTGATAATGAAGCAGGGCTGCCACACAGAAAGGTGAACCTAGTGTGTATGGAGATGGGCCCTATGCTGCTCCTGAGAAGCTGAAATTTCTCCTGAATTGCTTCCACTGGGCAAGAGAAAAGCTTCTACAAGTTGATACAAGTGCTCCCCTACCCACTCCTGTACCAAACACTTTCTATTGACAGCTTTATGAGCTAGAAAAATTAAACTTGCTCCATAATGTTTTATGCGTATTCTCCTGGAAGATTTTAAAATACAGTTCTGAGGGTTTTGAAAAATTACAGAATTGGCCTCCAAAAAATAACTACAATCCAATGTAAACATCACTTGTCTCAAAGTCCCTCTAAGATTTTGTTTTATTGTATTTCATGGACTATTTATAATTGTGTGTTAAAAGTGAGGAAGATATGAAACCCCCTTGCCTAGTAAGCAGGAATTTAATCCATTTTTAAGGAACTGAAGATATCTTCTACTTGACAATACCTTATGTCATAGGCGCTGCAGCTGCTAGAAGTTGCATGAGCATGCTCTGGAAGAGTCTCTTGGTTATCAGAAGCAAAGAGACCAAAGATCAAGTGCTAGCAACTTCAACTGCCTAGAGGTTGCCTCTAGATCGACAGTCACGGGAGCAAGGTTTGCAATATTGTTCTTCACAGCCAGAGCAGAGAACTTTGCTGCCAAAAGCTCTCTCAGGATAGCCCCTCCTGATAGCAGCATTAGGCAGCAACGTGCTCACTGCAGATGAGAACAAACGCTATCAGCTGCCTCACTGAAGCAGGACTGTGCCTAAGGTTTGTTTCTTCATCCCATCCCTGCACACTGAACTTTTCCACGTTTAAAACCAAGCTCCAGGCAAAATAGAGCCCTAAGACTCTTCAGTAAAAGCTGCTTTGCTCTGAAGATGTGGCACTACCTATTTACGTGGACAAGACAGCACTGCTCCCAACACACGCTAGTGTTTGCAGCACACAAGGTTGGATAAGGGCGCAGCCACCATATTGTGCATTACGATTTTTGGGACAATCTAATTCAAATAAACCTTGAAGGTAAGGTAAGCTTCCAATGGCTTAGGTGGACAACTGAATTCAGAGAGGTCTCACTCGAACTTAATTCCCCGTGAAAGCACATAATCTACTCACCAAGTCACCTACGGATTCATTACCTCTACGAAGATCCATGTGGACGAGCCAGTAGGACAGGATGCCACAGCTCAGCGCTCCGCCAGGAAGGGCCTTTCTACACTGCCTGCACCCAGCACAGTGCACGCGTGCTGGGGACGGGATGTTCTCAGCAGCAAGGCGGACCCTTTCCCAGAGATACTCATCAGGTGAACCCAAAGCAAGAGTCCTTGCACTGCTTATCCTTCCTGTTAATTGATGGCCTTCGTGCTGCCACAAAAAAAATTGCTCAACGAGTCCACAGAGCCTGTTGGGCCTCCGACACTCCAGGCAACCCTCAGCTTGCCCTAGTTTTCCTGTATCTCATACTATTTTCTTGTCCTACTAGATCTGTTAGCCCTGTGTGCAAGCAGCTAACCTTTATGCCTGTTATGCACTGTTACAGATGCAGAGTCATTGCCTATGAGGAAATCAATCATATTATCTGCAAACCGCGTCCTTTTCTGCCCTTTCCCAAGTTATGTTGACTTTTCAGAAAAAAAAGAAAAAAAGCATGCATTGTACCAAGTCCTTGACTATTTGCTCTGGCTCTTCAAATGCTGACTCCAATCACCTACTGTGGTTTCTAGCGCTCTGGGGAAAGTGCATTTTTATTTCTTGTGCTCTCATGCTGTTGCTTTCTGCAGGTACCTAAATGACAAGTGAGGAGCGTTAATACCCCTCGTGTAATCAAGGAAGCCCCAGGTCTCTCAGAAATGTAATTCTAGTACAGTTTACTGTGATGTTGCACTGACAGAAGAATCTAACCTAAAAAATAAAGCACGTATATATATGTATATAAAATCTGTAGGTTAAAAATGTATAATGTCATTGCCTTAACTACAAATTATCAGCTCTTACCACCTTGTAATTTTGTAACTCAGAATTGCTCACTATTTTAAAAAGTACGTCCAGCAGAGCACCGCAAAGGAAAGCAGTAAGTATTTGTCCTTAGGAATTGTTCAGAAATTTGGGCTCACCTCAGATTCCCTGCTCTACATCCTGTTGCTCCCGGTCAGACTCGATCTGAAATGTGCTCACACAGTTGCTCAAGGTCAGAAAGGAGAAACAAGTACATCCATGCACAACATTGAACTGAATCCTCCTACCAATACTTAGCCCACGCAGTAGGTTTTGAAGCAGCAAACATTCCTGTGCCAATTTCCATGCTTGCACACTTGGTTCTTACTAACCTTCATTTACAATCAGTCACCATGCTTACACTATTACAGCTGTCTCGTATAAATGAGGTGCCTGTTTTTGAGTCCAAAAAACTTGGTACAGTCTTTATGAGTCAGTTTTCTGGTGACATTACACTCAAATGAATGCACAAGGGCAAGCGAGCTCAGTCTGATGAACAGATCCTCAGACGTATCTTCAAATGAGTAAACACAGAAGCAGATGGATCTTAAAAAGACATCGAGTCAGATAGTCTGTCCTCATCAATTGGAGAAATTTAGAGGGGGGAAAAAAAGGGAAGGGAAGTACAATCTAGCTCTCTGACATCAGAGTGCCTCTCGAATTAAAAAATCAAAATCAGATCCAGCTGTTCTTTTACATATGCATTGTTATTCTGCAGTGACTCAGCCGGGCTGTTTGTATTTTGACTGGTGAGCTGAGTACTCAGCACCCTAATCACCAGGCCCAGGCTTTCAAAGGAACATCACAAACCAAGAGGTGGAATGAACACCTTTGTTGGGTCTGTAACAATTAGGCTGGGCTTCAAATTTTAGAAGAATTAGGGAATATAGATGTCTATAGCCCGGGTATTTGCATCATGACACATATAGGAGCCTTGGTTACTCATCCCAGTTGACTCTTCCAGGCTCCACAAACAAAAACCCACCCTGAAGAAAGGAGACTGAGTTCTACTTAGTTAAGGGTTTGTAACATGCATTTAAAAATATGATACACCACACCTCGAATCTCACTCTGAAGAAGCAGAACCGGATTTTGAGTGGGAACCTTCCTTTCGCCTGCCCAAAAACCAGTATGAATTCATGACCACCTCTTTACTGGCATCACTCCTTGTATTTTAAAACAAGCATCAATGCAAAACAAAAGCATCAATAAATAGGATTTTCCTTAGTGGAGTAAGTTTCTCATCATCTTTCCATGAGTTATTTCTTATTTTGGGTTACTACATGACCCTAATCTTACAAAGTCCTTCAAATAAAATTCAGACCCAGCTTAACTTCCTGCAGTAGATCATATAGAAGTCAAGGCCGTCCAACAAAACCTCATTGTCTCTCTCATCCTTAAATTTAGCCTTGGACTTGCCAAACTTCCCTGCACAATGCCGACAGAAAACATGCAGGAATGACCTCAGAAGGACATAAAACTTTCCTCAAAAAAGCGCTACGTAAAATAGCAGAAAAGTGATTCCTTGTATCACGCAGCCTAAAAATAAGCCTGTTTGTCACTCACATCTCATCTTCTCAGTCGTACCCAGGAACAGGAAGCATCCAAGTCACAGGAAAAACTGGCAGTGTTGCTAATTCCAGAATATGCCCTACAGAGTCTGAAGCGCCTCTGTCTCTGCATTACAGAGGCCTGACAAAACATTTAAAATAGCTTCCTTTCATTATTTTCTCGTGGCTTGGTGCTAACTTTTCAGAGCAGCAGTGGGCACTGCCTATTGCCTTTAGTAACTGGTGAGCATTTCCTTTGCTACAACACCCCTAAAGCTTCTAAAGCTTCTTAGGGGGAGCACGTTGGTTTGCTCGAAAATGTCAGATCTACACAAGAAAACAAAGTGGCAATCAAAAATTACTCAGATTTCCATGTTTCCTGAAACCCTCCTCATTTTATCGGCTGAATTTGAGTTATCCCTCTTCAAGGAGGGACCTAGGGATAAAAGACAGCTCATTTACAAGGTTTTAAGTACAAGCCGAATGTGCTGAGCTAGCAGATAGTGCTAGGGGTTGTAGCTCAGAGGCCTGGGAGCTCCATGCACAAAAAGGTCTATCCCATTTCCTTACTTGAGGAAACCTCCACTGGGTCTTTTCTGTCCTTCCTTTCTCCACGTTTCATCAGTTTTTACTCCTTTTTACCCCATAAAGTGTACAGTTAGCACAGCAGAATACTGGAACAAGTAAGTACTGGGTTCAAAAGGGATGATTTGCTGCAGCCTGAGCTAGCAGCCTGGTATTTGAAAGGTAAAAATCTGTATTCATTGGAGAAAAAAAAAAAGACAACATACTCCAATCACACCTTAAGAAGGGCACGTTGCACCAAAGATAATCTAACCAAATAAGAATGGAAGTCAGCAAGTGAGAGCCACAGGTACGTAACACGGCTGGAGGTGGGAAGCGTTTAAGCTAAATCTTCTGCGACCAGGCAATCTCACGCTGCGTGACTTCTGAAAGAGAATACACAATGGCACAATACAAAGCCTTGAAGTAACTGCATGCACCAAACATCTAAGCGGTCTCAAAAGCACCGTTTTGATCTCGACGAGGATCAGCTAATCCTCTATTTATATCCTACAAAATACTTTTCTTCTCAACTGGGAGACAGGTGTAGAAGGTTCCCCCTGGGACACCGTTTCCACCCCACGTCCGCTCTAATACCCGAGCTCTGCACAACAGCAGCGCTATCCAGCCCTCGGGAGCATTACGCATGCCTCCACCCCGCCTTGTTGTCTTAGCTAGAATGGCACGGAGGAAAAAAAATAGCTCTGAATTTAGATGAAACCACGAGCAGCAGTGAATCACTCAACTTCAGAAGGAGAGATGCAGAGTATTCATGGTGGTAGACCTGAAAGGCCATCATAGATCGTTTCCATATGCACACGGGAGAGACATACGTATTTTACAACTGCTTTTGAATACCATTCCAGCACCCAAAACCCGGGGATTTATGAAGTCCCCTTTCACCTTGGCTACCTACGAACACGTGCCCTGAACAAGGCTCCCTGCTGGCAGAAGGTGGGACTTGGAAGAACACACCTTCAAGAGTCAAAAAAAGAATGAAAACCAGAATGAAAAGAATGAAATCCTTACTGCTTCCTTTTTTCCATACCACTCCTTCTCAGGCACTTAAGCAGCATGGTTGGAAAGGACAAAGAGTCTTGCAGAATGGAATTTAAAGTGACCGAGATCGGGCATTTTGAAGCATCTTTAAGTTCAGCCACATAGCTACGGCATGCTGTCAGTCCGTGGCAGGGTTACAGCTATTTCTGAGCTTGAAACTACACGTTTCCATACCTTAATGCGCTTGGAATTCTTTTAAACTTTAATCTCCGCTCTCGGTCTCATGATTTCAGTGCAGCATCCTGACCACGGTATTTTTCGTCTTTTTTTAACCTCTCTGTCTCAAGGCAGTCTCCAGCTTAATTTAAGAATATATATATATATATATATATATATACATACACGTGTGTGTATAATATATAATGTATTTTATATATATAGAATACACACACGTATATGCACGCATGCATATATACACATTATACATACACTTCATAGAATATATATAATTTTATGGGATATATATTTCATGGAATATATATACATACATATATATATATATTTAATGAACAACAGACTTATAAACCTACTTCCTTTGTTAGACACAGGAGACAATAAAAACCCCACAATCATAACTACAGCAGCTACATAAAGTATCTGGACCATGAGGTAAAAGACTTTATAAAAAGCTAATATATCTTAATGACCTTTTCTTGGTCAGCATATACACAAAGGACACAGATAGGTTTACATTTGATCTGAAGATATGGAATAGGTGTGGAAGAGAGGGTAGAAAGCTGACCTTAAATGACTATCTCGTTTTAAATCATGCCTTTGGCCCTAGTCTCAGGAACGACACAGGAAAAATTGTGGAAATAGAAAAGCTCAAAATCCAAAACAAATGCAGGGTACGAACTGCAGGGTGTATCCACAGAGATGCTTCATGCTAGCACCCATAAAGTGGGGGGAAAAAAAAACCACCACCACCTATCCTTTGAGGGTTGACTCCTCCCTTCTCAAAGAACACATTCTCATGGCAGGTATCTTTCTCCTCGTGTGGGTTTCCACCTGAATACACATTTCGACATGGACACGCAACCACGTCTACAGATGAAGAACCCTTCCTTCTCTTCCGCCAGGGAAACTGCAGCTGGCTGATGCTGCCTTCCCAGAGCAGCAGTTTTCAGCCCAATAGCTTGGCTAAGGAAAAAAACTGAAATCAGTGCCCTTCATACTAACTCCAATTCATCTCCATGTGCCAAACTCAACACCTATCTTTGCCTCAACACCTACTACTCATCCAATTCATTTGTCAGGTTAGAAAACGTCTGTAGCAACAGTCCTAACACAACTACAAATAATTTTGATACAGGCTTAAATACAACACCTACTGAAGGAGATGCTTCTGAGGCCTCTTAGGGCCACAAGAGCATCAGCTGGAACATCCCTGGCCGTACAAGGAGCAGCACACTTCTTACTTCAAAACTTGCCAAAGGCAGGGTACAAACTGATTCTTGCTTTTGCTAGCAACACTCGGTGTGTGTGAAAATTGGAAAATGGAATGAAATACAAAGTCATGAGCGAGCGTTTAGATCCTATCCAGCCTCTTCAGTGCACTGTGAACAAGAAAGCAATGCAGAAAGTAATGCAACCACACTTACAGCCAAATAACAGAATCGGCTCAGATAAGCTAGCTTTCAAGAGCCAGATCCAGCGCTGCTGTAAGAAATGCTGTTATCTTGGTCAACATCTCTGCTCATCTGGCTAAAGCAAGCTGGACTACAGCTACAAATTTGGCCTCCATACAAGGGTTAAAGAACAGACTTGAAGAAACCCTCTGGAACTGAACACAGCCCTCCAGCTCTTCAGAACATGGGAAAACATCCTGAACACATGCCCAGGCATCTCTGATTCTGCAAATCCTATCTGATGGCCCCAGTCTTCAAGAGGGACTGCAACCCTTCAGATGGGGATAGGAAGGGCTTGAGGGATAGTTTTGCAAAGGCTTCCAGTCAAGCTCAATTATCTTCCTTCTGCCAGTTTTACAGACGTTTGTAATATTAGCTAATGTCACAGGAAAATATTTTCAGACTTCCTTTCCCCCCTTGTGGTACAAACAGAAGACATCACGTTGAAGTAGTCAGAAGAGTGAACTGTTGTTCACAGTGCTCTTTCCAGCTACTTAACAACAAAATTAAGGCATCCATTTAGAAGTGCCACCTCCATAATGGTCTTAGGAACAGTGATTCATTATCCCTCAGATCTTCAAAGTAGCTAAGATGTGCACGTCCTCAAAGACTTAGAAGAAAGGTGTTTAAATGTTATTATTTTTCATCACCATGTCTTCCCTTGGTGACTTTTCATCACATGGATGCTTCCAACTTAAACTGGGAAGGTCTTTGGAAATGAGATTGTGTAAATTAAAAAAAAAATATTCTGTTGAGAGAAGGCCTTCAGATTAATGTTTAAATATTCAGCAGTCTTTAGATGGAGAAATGGGAGTGCTAGACTGGCTCACACACAAATTAACACACAAAAAAGAAAAGCACCACCTTTAATTCCGTGGAAACCTAGGCACATGACAAGAGGTCACTGAGAAAAATGATCACGAGGACACCAGAGCAGGTCCAACCTCTATGTTGTGTTTGTTGTGTTTTACCCTAATTTGAGAGCTAAAGAACTGACTGAAGATGAAGACAGTGTCCATTCTACAACTTGTGATCACGTCCCGGTTCCTAGAAAGGCATGAAGTACTTCACCCTAACACCGTGTGCTGGAAAGGGTCAGCAGCTCTGGCACATACAGATGAAGCAAGTCAGAGTCCTACATGGTATCTCAAGTTTCAGCAGCAGAGATGGCTTCTCTTCAGCTATACATTTCATATTCTCATGGCAGAGCTGCAATACCTAGGAGCAGGACTTGCTAAAATATTAAAAAGGGAAGATGCTTCGTGCATCCTGTCTGAACCTGACTGACAAAGGGTGACCAAACCTGCACTGAGAGATGATCTCTCGTCCTTTAAAACTTCCCAACTGGGTTTCCCAACGAGTATCAGGGAGCTGGCTGTCAAGCCCTCATTCGTCAGCCTGTAGACAGGACTGTCTGCAGCCCAGGCTTACAGACCACAGAAAAGACTTGTTTTAACTCGATCAGATCACCGTGCACAACCCTTGTCAAGAGAGATCAACTGCATTAGCAGTGACCTCAGTAGACTGAGGCCCTCAGAAAATGCAGCATATTTTCCAACACACTGCTGCTATCTGCTGTATCTTAAATAGCCAAGGATAACGGAGAGCCAAGAAGTGAGCCAGGGAGGGTAGCCAGGAGGGGAACCAATTAAACTTGATTTGAAGCTGGACTCACAGCGGCCTGTTAACCACTGGGATCCTGAGAGCAAAAGATACAAATCTCATTAGTCAACAGGTCCGCATTTTTGTGCATGCACGTCTACAGAATGACATCCTCAACCACAAGCAGAAACACAAAACCTATTAAAAGTTGGATCAATGTTAGTTGTTTTTTTTTTTTTTTTTTAATGTTTTAAACAGAAAAGTCTCCTCAGAAGTTAACACAACTTAAGAGCCTAAACACTTAGTCATTTTTAAACGGGAATTCTTCCTTGTGGTTTTACATTTTTCATGTGAGATGCTATGATCAAAGTTGCTGTAATTAAGTTAACACAAACAGTGGATACAGAGTGCTTTGAAAAATGATCTTTTTATACTTAGCAGCTTGATATATTTGAGGCCAGAACTGAACTAAAACTGTTTTTCTTTCAGAAGCATTTCAAACAGCTCACAGAAGTACACACATCCAGCAGAGAAAGAGAGAAACCAGAACCTCAACATATACTTATTTTTCCATCCTGCTGCTTTAGTGGGCTGCAAGACTCAGCTTAACGTTGAAATTTTACATAATTAACAAAAAAACCACACACGTAAACAGTCACAACATATATTATTCCCAAAGATGAAAAGAAGAAAGAGCACTGACTACTATTCAGTGGCTTTATCAAACACAGGCCTTCATGTTTCAGGACTGACAGGGACCTAGTTTGATGTTCTCTCAACCTCTGGAAGAGCTGCCTATTTGAGAAATTCGGTCAGCTAAGCCAGAGGCAGATGTAGTTTGAGTGCTAGACCTAAGTAGTGACTTGAAAGGCTGCACTGCGTCAGTGGTTCTCGTACAGAACGTGGCTTTCTCTTACTGCAGACTTGAGGTCCATGCCCACGAAATGAGAAGCCCAACCTAGATTGTCTGAAAAGGTGAAGAGAGTTCTTAATAATCCTGCATCATTTTGAGGGTGACAGCCTAGCACTAACGCAGAAACCTGAAATCCAGATATGCAGAGTTTAGGTACTTATTCTCCATTAACAGGCAGATATTTCTAGCAGTTCGTACATCTATTCACAGAAATTGCAAAAATCAGACTAAGAACTTCCTATCTGTGCTAACACCTGCTGCTTTATTATTGACTTTTGTAGAAGTAAGAGTCAGTCGTTGCTCTCTCATCTTAGGAATATTCCAAAGAACACACCAACAAAAGCAGTGCAAGAAAATTTATGCTACCAGCTTTTTCCTCCCAAGCATCACAATTAGACTATGGCAGTTAAGGACCTGCAGGGAAGTGTGGATGAAAGCACTTGCAAAGATTACAAATAATTTAACTGCACCTGTCTTTATCAATGTTTTGTATGAAGAGCTATTCTTACACATCTACAGCACTAGTCTATGAAAGACAGGACACAACATTAGAGCTGAGACCACAATGCGGGCCACCATGCCGAGGCACCAACAGCCCAGCCAAGGTGCACTCCACAACTGAATGGAAATGCTGGTCTGCTTCTAAGATGTGATCAAACCCCATGGGCACCAGGCATTCGCAGTTCCCTGGCAAAATATTTAGTCCAGCGTTTACAACCTAGATCAGATGTTCCCAAAGAGTAGCATACTCTGAAGTAATTGTACGCTATTCTTGATATAAGATACGCGTCTCCAGCTTCCAAATCTGTCCAGGCAGAGGCTTTCATCCAACCTGCAGGAATGCACACCTCCAGCCAACAGAACATGCACTTCCAGATCAGAATGTTAAAAAAAAAAAAAAAGGGAGGACTACACTGATGAATGATGGGGAAAAACTAGGGAGCTGAAAGCAAAGGTACATGATGATGTACAGTTGGGCTAATAATACATCATCATGTATTCGAAACACGCCCTTTCTTCTTCCTAATCAATTCAAGAAACACTGCACAATAGTGAATCAGCTACTAAAAGAAAACCAAAGACATCCATTTATAAATCTGTATTAGACGTTAAAAAAAAAATCACAAGTTATTGCTAACTAATGGGCAGAAACTAAAATGCTTGGCCTAATTATCTTTTTGACATCCTACACAACCTCAAAGTCCAGAGATTAAAAAAGCTGTAAAATCAAGGATTGTGGTCCAAAGCACTAGCTGACATCCACCATGGCAAGGGAAATGTACTGGCCTTTTACCTAAAACCACACAATGGGAAGAGCTCAAGTAACTCCTTTAAGCATGACTAGGTTTAGAGCTTGGGTTATTCTTCAACCTCTTCCATTCCTATAAAATAATCTGCTCTCGCACCATGCTGCACACTTCCCCAGTACTAATTGCCTCTAACATATAAAAACAAGCTGGAAAGAAATCTGACAGATGTAAGAACAATGCAAGAACTTTACACACCTCTCTCAATTAGAAGTGAAACAATGCCGCATGATTAGGTTAATTTAAAAATAGCTTTCCTCTTCCACACTTTAGCTGATGTATCTGTGATATGCTGATGCCTGTGGTGGTGACAGCATCAATTTCAAGACTCCAGGAAGAGGCATGCATTAGTTAATTCAAAACACATCAAAAGAATGATTTTGCTACCCAAACAGGGCACAAATTACAAACACAACCAGTGAAGCTAGCTGGGCATTAAATGTTATTAGAAAAATATATGAGAGAACTATGAAGGAGACAGTAAAAACGTCATCCACTAGCCTTCAGAAGTATTTATAAATTTTTTGCTGCTGTATGCTTCTGTAGTCATGAAAGCTGTGTCCTCCAGATGCTAAAACCCGTGCCTTTGACTTCAGATGGTGAAACCAGTTACCTTTGCACAAGTTTATCTGCTGGCTACTTAGATATAAGGGAAAGCAGTCAAGCACACCAAGCATCTACCATGGGAGGTAACAGCAGCAATGAGGCTGCTAATGGGTCTTTAACTTTTATTTGGTTTAAGTATCACCCAGAGAGAGACTTTTTGGAAAACTACTTATTGTTTAGAACAAAGATTCACTAGTCTGGAAGCTGTCACAACAGATCACATTTATCAATCAGATAACAAAGGGAAGTAACTCCCCTTGAGTCCAAAGTGCCCTCGGCTCAGTATTTGTTACCTTCTTGGTCTGCGGACTTCTTGGTTTACTCAAGTACAGCCTTCTATTTTAGAGATGCAACAACCAAGAACAAAGCCCAAAGGCTTCCATTCCTTCCAGCAGCTTAATTACTAATGACTGGAGAAGAGTCTAAGCTAGAAAAAAGTAAGTATAAGACAAGCTCTTCCCTTGTTTCCCCAGTTCATTGTCTAAAGAGCATAGGCTGCAACCAGGGAGCAGCACCACAGCATCAAATCAAGATTTTTAGCTTCCTGTTTTGCACTAATGCAAATAATAACAGCAATGACTCACTGAATTTCAAGTTAAACTATATTCCTTTATCATAAATCATCTGTTTAATCTTTGGTCTTGGAAAATTTTGTGTTTATGTGCTCCAATGAAAACAAATAAAAAAAATCAAAAAGATTATCATCAAAGAAATGGAAAACAAGATAAGATTCGTGAAAAATATTCTGAAGTTATGCATATTCTTACCTTAAATCTCTTATCCTGCAGGACTTTCTTAATGGCCACAAGCTCTCCTGAATCACAGAGTTTGGCTTGATACACAACACCAAAAGATCCATTTCCAATCACCTTGGTGTCTGTGTAGCTAACTTCTTGTGGTCGGTCTGGACCTTGTCCAGGAGTTGCCACTACTGTAGTCACTTTGCTGCCATCTTTGTCTCCTGGGAAGCAAGAGATATGAAAATAATTAAAATACATTCATAAGAAAGATCCCCAATAAAAATGATACAGAAAAGGGTAAAGATTTAAATCAGCCTCTATATTTCAGTATCACAGAGGAAGAAAAAACTGTGAAAATATATAGAAAACACTGAGCATGTTTGGGGTTTTTTGACACACAGTTGCCAACAATTTTTCATTTAGGTCATTGTTAACAGAAATACTCCCTTCCAGATGCAAACAGCTCGGCAACAAAACGTGCTGCATGACCAGAACAAGGACTTATTTCTACATCTGATTAACACAAGTGGCGTCACACGCGGTGTTCTTCTTATTACCAGAACCAAGCATTCCCCCGTATTTTCCCGTAACTGAAGAAACAAAACTGCCTGTGCAGCCTGCAGAGCAGCAAAGGGATATTCCGGCGCACGCCTGGCAAGAAAAAAAAAGCCAGCAGCAGTGACAAAGTGTGCTACAAACCAACCCACGCGGAATGCTTCTGCTCGTGTGCATGCAGAAGCAAAGCCTTTGACAGGGCTGGGACACCCGAGGTGAAACGGGGGCTGGCCTCCTGCAGCCCTGCAGAAAAGAAGCCCTCTTGTTCAAAGTCTGGTTTTGTTTGCCATAGGACCAAGGTTTTAGCCATTTTGCAAGCGCACGCCGGTATTTATTGTCCCTTGGCTCCGATAGCTCGGGTTGCAGCTCAGATAGGGCTGCAAAGAGAAGCCAGAAGGAACCTGCTGATCCGCGGCAAGCATCCACCAACTCCGCGCAAACCGAGCTTGAGGTGCCCATCGCATCTGCTTATCAAGAAAGCTTCCTTCCACGGCTTCCTCGGGGACTGTCTTCACAGAAACCTGCATCACCTTCACTGCTGTCCCAGCACCGTGGGCAGCCAAAATTAGACACTCCAGGGGGAGCTTACCTGAGCTCTGCCCAGCGAGCTCCTACCTCCTCGCGTCCGACTTGCAACACGCTTGTTTGTACACCCCGGCACAATGTTTGCAGCTTTTGCAACGCCAAGAACCTGGCTGACTCCTGACCCCTTTTGTGTGCTCAGCTCCTCTCCGCGGGGCCGCCGCCTGCCCAATCCCCGTCCACTTTCCACTTCCACACCTGGTTGTTGCTCTTATCGGCAGCGAACGCTCTGCGCTTGCCCCAGCTGAACCTCAGCCAAGGTTTTCCTAACAGCGTGCTGCCAGCTTCAAACACGGGGTGACCACCCAGAGGAGATCCATTTAACTGTTCCTCAGCTCTGAGTTACCTTCCAGATCCTTGCAAACTGTTTGTTTTATGCATTTAACTGCTCCGTGAAGCAAGTACGCAAATTTCAGAGTCAGTAAAGCACATTACTGCAAAGGGTGACAACGACTTGCCAAGCGATGCACAGCAGGTATGGCCCTTCCCCCAGAAACACCCACAGGAAGGTGAGATGCGGATTTACATATTTGACGAGGGAAAAAAGAGAAACAACAAAAAAAAAAAGAAAAAAAGGGGGAGGGGAGGAAGAGATGAACATCTGCCTAGAGAGGCGAATAAAGGGAACCAGAATAAAGCTGCATGGAAAATTCACCCTCCTCTTTGATAAGCGTAAGGAATACGTGGAATGAAGCCAGCAAGAGAAAGAACATTAAAATTCTTTTTTTTTGTAAACAAGTTGGAAGTGCAATTCTGATAGCAGCCCTGCGTTTTATTTGCCTGGCTTTCTGTCATTAGCATTCTAACTCAGCACACATAAATAGGTGACATCTGCTTTCCTGCAGCAATCCTCGTCATCTGAAAGGTAACCTCCCTGCTTCCTCACCTATTTTTTTCCAGCCTTGCTCACAAGGCCAGAGTCTTGGGATTCCTGGTGATGAGGCTCATCCAAAAATCCCCAAAATCAGGCTTCTGGAGTCTTAGAGGTAGACCCAAACTTGTCTCTGGCCCAGACCTGAAGTGCTCTGTTTCAGATCTGCTTGAAGGGCACTCTTAGAGGTCGGTGCCACTTCAGGATCTCCTCGACCAGAAGGGCAAACCCTGCATCTGAGGCCATGTTGGGTGGCTCTTCCCTACTTGGCACTGCTTCCACTGGGCCAGTACCTCCAGAGCTTCGGTGAAAAGTCAGTCAAGTTTAGTACATTTCCTTTAAGCACAAGGGAAAACAGCTCCTAACAAAACTTGAAGACATGAATTGGCTAAACCAAGATCCCCTTGGTTTCTTTGCCAGCACGTTACAGAGCATTAAGCCTCCCAGATGTTTCTCTCCATGTCCCACGTCCGACCAACATTTCTTGTCACCCCTTCCACCAAGAAACACCCTAAGGACTCCCAACAGCTTCCACCTCATGCCCCAGCAGATAGATGGGCACTGTACGACACACAACTCTCACCACCTTTGCTTGCAGAAGGTCTACAACACAACTGCAACACGGACTTGAAAAACTAAAGGAAGGAAGGAAGGGAGGACCAAACGGCTAAATACTACACAGCTCTTCAAGCTCACATGAGAGCAGTCACTACTGTTTGTCGAGAAGAAGCTGACTTCTGGTGATGATGGCACTAACAACAGAGCAGATTGGTGTGACCGTACAACCACCATCTAAGAAAAGCACCTTTTTAACACCCAGGATAGAAGCACAAGTACGAACAGCTGTTGCTAGCACACCGCTATATGCACTCAATACATCCAAACCCTTAAACCACTTCCCCATGCTGTTCTCATGCTGCACATGTGAACATCAGCATTCAGCGGCGTTCTCGACAAAGAAGATAATCCCGAGGACTGATGCAACTGAAAACAAACTCCAGACGTTTTAATTCCCAAATGCTCTGATCTTTCCAGCTCACTTTCCATCTTCCAGCGCGTGATTACTAAACAGGACAAACCACAAGAATTAGGTGAAGTTAGTGGTTTGAGAGCAGGGAATACTAATCAGTTTCTGGGAAGAAAAGAAGATATTCCACTCACAAGACTACAGTTTATTAAAGCACCAGAGCAAGCTCTGTTTTCCACTCAGTAAAACTTTAGCATGGCTCAAGTCATCATTTAACCTAATGCCAATGCCACTTACCCTGTTCAAGAAGAGTATTAATCTCAAACAAAGCTGAGCACAGCTCCATGTCCTGTTCACACAAAGCACCGGTTAAACCAAAATGAGTTTGGATCGGTGTGATTCTAATGAAACATTCACGTTGTTTTGAAACAAGGGGCACGTTCTCAAAAAAAAAAACAACACGTCAGCAAATGTTTACCCAGGTGAGACAAAGGATCCTACTCCTGGACAAGCATTTCCTCGCGTAAATATCCCACCAGCTGCAGGTTCCTATCGCCAGCTCGAAGCTGACCCGTCTGCATGAGCACAGCACGTCTACTTTTCGCTCGAGCCTCAATGTAGCTGTCAGTCAATAAAATGCACTCCGACCCTTGGAGACCATGAAAGACTTCCTTTGCTATTGATCACAACCCCCACCATACGTGCTAATGAATGGGCCTGGAGAAAGTCCAAAATTATGTCTGCCCTACATCCCTTCAGCTGTTTAGCTTCTGACTGAGCAGTACAAATGCACGTTAACACACTTATAGTCGGAGAGCTATGACTCTTTACTTCTTTCAACTACATGTAAACCCTGCTCCTCCTCTTTCTTACGTTTGGAAGGGCAGAAACAAAGAATAGGATGTACTTTCTTCATACTTTGAATGCAACCTCAATCCTTTGTGCCATCTACAAACTCCTCCATTTGCTCTTCCTGTTGACTTCACCTACCTCCTCTTCCTTCCCACCTCCGTTCAGTACGTTCCTCCTTGCTAGCAAGCACACAGGTCGTCCCACTCTATGCTACCTAGATTTTAGGTCTTAACATCCTAAAAGAAAGGCTTACAACATGTTCTCTAGAGGATCTGAGGTCATGTAGCTCTCTCCACTTCGTTCAAATATCTTCATTGATCTGTTTTAATTCTCAGTGCCACCTCCCATGAAGGAGGTATCAATATCAAGTCATTATGGATTACTTCTCCCCGAGTCTGAGGCTCCTCTGTGCTCTTCCAACTTTATTTGCTGAATGTTGAATACAGTCGACAAGTTACTTCCATGGAAACCCTACACGGCTGTATGTAGCTCCTGCCAACTGAAACAGGTAACAATCAGCTGCTGTCACAGCTACTTATGGAGAAATGAGTGAGCAGAAGGGGATGGAAGTTTATCACAACCAGCAGAAAGCACAGCTCTAGATGACAGTTTTCTAATTATTCCCCTGCACGCAGTCAGGGAAATTTTGGGGAACTTCATTAACGAAGAGCAGCTGATCAAGTTGGCAGTTGTGTGTCACGATTACACTGTTCCTACATAAATAGGTAAATTTGAATGAGTAACATGGATTCCTCATGTAATTTTCTGAAAGATTAATTTCACTAGAAGTTAATCATTAAGAGCCAGGGGGAGCAGGGGACAAAATCCAAAAATTTATGAACTGGTTTACTAGACAGTTTCCCTTTTTCACCAGTGAACTGAATGAACATTACCTACTGGGAGATAACAGAGAATGGAAATAAAATTACAAGGACAGAATTAAAAAGACTCAGGGAATCAAAGCAAGGAGCCTAAAATACGTTTAAAAATAAATAAATTTACCTCAAACAAGAGGAAACCTTCGCATTGCAAAAATAGCTCAGGTCAAACCCCGAACAAAAACCCACGCGTCAATCACCACCCAGAGAAGGCTGAAGCATGCAGTAAATGCGCATACTGGTTTTGGCACAGGAAATGTCATCTGACTTCTTGACTGAAACTGAACACCGTCATAAAAGAGCCATCATCAGACGTTACTTAAGATCAGAAGAATCTCCCGATTTGTATCCAAGCTGAGGAGCGGTGCTGATTTTTGAAAGCGATCACAACACCGGGAGGATTTCAAAGGCAAGTGGTCTGACCCAGGTAATCACCATCCTATCAATTTGATGACAATTCCAAAGTACCACATTAGCTCCTTTGATAATTACCACAGAAGCAGTAACGTGGTTTATGGAGATTAGATTGTTGGGTTCTGTATTTTTCAAGAGATTACAGGCTCGTTTGGAAGAGAGCGAGAAGAGCACTGATGCGAAAGCACTCCTGTAGGGTTTCTGACTTAGCACCTCCTACATTAACAACGAAATAAATGAGTATAAGCAAAGAAGCACGGTTATTAATCAAATTACGATAAACTAGGCCCAGAGAGTGCAGTCATCTGCCCCCTATTTGGAATCGACACAGCTCTGAGCGCGCTGGCTTCTGGTACCTAAAATTCAGAAGTGATCGTTCAAAAACAGAGGTTCAGAAAGAAGCTGCAAACGTTTTCAGAAGAGGTCAGAAAGCTGCGTTACTTGGAGCTCAGTCAGTTTAAGTCTAAGAGAGAAAGATGAATGAAGGTTTATCCCTAAAAGCTACCCACTTCAGGAACGGAAATTTCAGCGAGGGCTCTGTAGGTGGGGAAGACAGCCCACGTAACGCCTAGAAATAGGAATTACAAGAATTTGGGACAGAACTGGGAAGGGAAGAAGTCAAGTAATAAAGAAATCATTTTTTTTTTCCTAAAAATTCTGAAAGTTACGGTGATTTTTGTGACTTTGGTGTTTTATTTTAGATTGGGATCTTTTCTAAAGTTTACCAAATAGATGAGCCACAACTCGTAGGCTTGAAGTAGGAGAGGCCGCAGAGAGGATGAAGATGATGAACTCTCTGCGTCTCAAAAATGTCAGAAAGGTTCAACACTTACATAAACCAGATTTTCCTACATAGCCCAAAGGCAACGGTGGATACCAAATATGCTGCTTTCCACAACAGGCAAAATCTGCTTTCAGTTTAAAGAAAAACGTAGTTAAGTGACAAGCGATGAAAGGTGAAACAAGTCGTTCTTTTACTTTATTGTCATTGGCCAAGTGACAGCTACGATTAATTATGTGCCAATTTGCTTCTGTTCAACGCAGAGACAAATAATCAGGATCAATTTCAGCATCAGCTGACAAGATCCTCAAAGGGCACTAAGGTTTTTGAAACACTCCATCCTGAACTCAAAGTTGCCTTCACTTTTATCAGGAGACACAGGAGTGAAGAGGAAAAAAAAAAATCACTCCACTTGCACCTAATGTTAAATAAAACCTTTTAGATGTCAATTCATCTTAAAACCTTCCAGGAGGCAAAAGCTGTAATGCAGTGCAAAAGAATTGTTGGTCCACCTGTAAAATTTTTGCTCAACAGCTTCTAGAGTGGCCATGTAAATTCAAAGCACCAAGTGCTACATTGCTGCAGGAAACAGCTGGAGAACAGGAAAAAATGACCACTCAGTAGAAGTCACTGCCTCTGTAAAACAAACGATGCCATTGCTAAAAAGTAAGTGGTAACAGCTCAGAAAGGCAGAGTGATTTTATTACATATAAAAAAATGAACAAGCGTATAACAACTGATCTTTGTGTTTCGTGCCTTTTTGAGGTCAGTAGGTCACAACGAACAGAAAGAAATTGAAGATACTTCCAGGAAATGGGGATAGATAATGATGTGCCTGATATATCTGCATTTGATGTAATAAACACATAAAGCTCCGCTGAGATGCGGGGACAGTTTTTCTGCTCTTACTTACCCGCTGCTAAAAGCCTAAAATTTAACTAAGGGAACAGCATCCAGATTTACTGCATCTCAGTTCAATCAGCCCAGATGCCACAGGAGCTTTAAGCCTCCCTTTAGAGGGAGCCGCACGGTGTTAGAGAGGGGCCATTCAATTTACTGTCTTTGAAAGCTTAATGCTGAGGATGGTAAACAAGCCTTTAAAAAATAACACGATACTCAGCAGCTCCAGGAACATCGACGTGATAGACTTGTTAAACGTCTACGACAAGGTCATGTCAAGCTCTAAAGGCGTTTACTTTCTGCCGTCTTTTAGGTCTTAACCAAGGCAAGCAGAGCACAACGCTGGCCGTGCAGATGTACTGGTCATCCCCAGCATAGACCTGATCCAGAACAATGAGAAAATAAAAATCACATGAGGAAAAAATTGGGAAAACCAAACCCAGTATCTCAGGGAGCAGCACTAAGAGAAGAATTTTGTTCCACGACTAAACAAAAACATTCACCTGAATGCTTGTACTTAAACTTCTGCTTTGGAAAAAAAAACACACAGAAACCATACAATTAAGGTAATCCAAACACTGGCTGCCGGTGGCGTTTCATAAGCGGTCTCGTAGTCGCTGAGAGCTATTTTTAGGAGGCACTCTCTCCGCTCTCTTCTCTCCCCACCCAGCTCACACACACACACACACACGGATGAGCCCACTCCACAGCAGTTACTTAGCCCCATAAATCAACTCGAAATGCAGATAAGGTGATTCCACCGATCACACAGCGAGTGCTGAGGAGATGATAGCAGCATTTGTTTTAATGATCTCGGGTCGGGTCATTCCTTCCCCAAAGAGCTCAGGGATTACACACAACCGGAGACATGAGGACAGGGAGTATGTGGAAAGAGCACGATGGGACTGGTATCAGATCATGGCCTCACTCTACCCCGTTGCTGGACAGCTAGCTGAGAAATTCAGACTAAGCTCAAGAGGCACACAGGACTAGGATTTTTAATTTGACGTTGCCTTTAGTTGTTCTGCCCTCTTACATCATCAAGGAACATGATTTAGCAAAGGCTACTTGCCGAAGCCGAGCGGAGCGGTTCAGCTGACACGTAATAACTTATAACACCCCTGTAACCGAGCCCTGACAGGGCACCGGAGAACCCCAAGTTACAAACGGATCGGATTTACCCACTTGCTCGTGCCATTCAACAGTTGACCCTCAACAAGTCTATCAGCGGCGTGCAGAGTGGCTGACCCGGTAAATCCGCCGCGGGGCGCCCACTCCCAGGCGCTTTCAGGGCGTTGGCAGAGGCTCCAAACCTCCCCACTCTGCCCTGAAAGGCTTCGGGAATGATAAATGGCACCCATCTTCTGCGAATTCCTCAAAGACCGACCATCTTCCCCTCTACATACCTGGTATGAACTGTGAGCCTTTGGCCAAAGTAGCTCCCGGTGAGGTGCTGAAGCAGGAGGCTCGCTTCTCGCCGTAGGCTCTTTTAGATATATTTTAACTGCATTGTTGCAAGCGTTTGATTCTGATTAAACACACATATGTCACCTAGCCACCTGTGATCCCTGAGAAAAGGCATCAGCATCGTTTTTTTTCCCCTTTTTATTACCCTTCAGCATCCATTGAAAGGTTTCTAACACACAAGGCTGTGCCACTACACAAAAACCCCAGCAGAGCTGTCTGCAGTAGCTACGAATTACCAGGACCCTCTCTACTCCACACTTACACGATTAAAAACATCTTAACATGTCTTAAAGGCAGTCCCTGTTCCTCTGCTGGGGGTTTAGAGAAATCTTTCCATCATGTTTGTTGCAGCAGTGCTTACGTACCGGCCGTGAATCGGAGCCCGCCGTGCTGGGCGCAGCGGCAGCAGTAAGACAGCTCCTGCCCCAGCGTGCCTGCAGCCTGGCCTACGGAGCAGACGGACGGACGGACAGACCTAGGCTGAGCTGGTAGATGTCACAGAGGAAATGATATAATGGCCAGTTGTCATCGGCCACAGTTATTTGAGAAGAAAGGAAGGAAGGAAGAGAAGACCTAAAATGAAATGAGCTAAAAAAAGGAAGAAAAAAAGTGAAGGTAAAGAGCAACCAAAAAAAAAACACAACACAACACAAAAACTAAAACCCTAAAGCCAAGAGCATCAGAACCGCACTAACAAGAGACAAGTGGAAGGAAGCAGAAGCAGAGACCCAAAGAGAGAAAAATGGGAGCAGGAGTGCCGTAAGGACACCGGGCAGAGCCCCCGGAACATGACAGCTCCCCAAAGTGCTGGCTGCTGCTGCTGCCATGGGCAGCCCGGGCACCAGGGCCCTCGGGTGCTCCCTGTAGCCCTGCCAGGCTGTGGAGGAAGGAGCAGGGCAGGCAAAGGATGGAGCAGGGCAAAAGGCAGGCGGTTCTGGCACTGCTCGAGTCTCTGCAGCAGTGTCCCTTGTATTGCACAGCTGTGGTTGCCTGCCACAGCATCCGATCCTCGTCACAAGCCTGCACCAACAAACCTCAATATTATTATTTTTTTTTTGCATCTTTAAGAGAGCTATTTCTTTCTTTCTTTATCAAAGAACAACGGTGGCCTTGAAAACCCAGGTGCAATGAAAAGCCACATCAGCTTGGAGCCTGCAGACCCTCCGCAGGAAGGCGAAGGACCAAGCTCTCCCGGGAATCAGACCCAGGGTGAAATCGCAGTGAGAAACAGATTGTCTGGGAAGCGATACAGCAGCCAAAATGCAAACAGAAAGACAGATGAAGGCAGTTAGGAAAGGCATTCATCTGATACCTTTTAACTCTGGAGGAGGAGTAAGGAAACGGCCAGCTGTTCGGAGCCGACATCCACCGTGGGTGGCAAGTGCCGTGGAAAAAAAGTGAAAAAGTGAAGGGAACAAGCCACCAGCACACCACCGACACGAAACGAGTCCGTTTTGGTTAAAGACAGCTTTCAGTTCAAGGAGGACACGATCTCAATTCACATTAGGAAAGCGTAGGCACGCTGTCGGTGTAACGCGGATATTCTCAGGGCAGGAATAGCCGGCTGGGGGAAGGAGCTCCTATTACAGATGAGGCAGCACTTTAGCAGCAAAAGCTCTCCATCATTGGCAATCCTTTCTTTTTTTTTTTTTTTTCCTCTAAGTAATAAAAATAGTAGGGCAAGACGAGCAAGCGAACTCAACATCAGATGTTTCTAAAACTATTTCAGTAGAGAAATTACAGCCCATTTCTTCATTACGTGTAATCTAACCAACGTGGGGGCTACTGTCAAAAGGGATGGTCGCGCTTTTTACCTTCACCCTCCTGCCACAGCAAGCGTGGTGATCTTGTAGCCTCAGGATGAGCCAGGTTAGCATACTCACCTTCAGCTGCAACAAGCCTCAAATCAGCAAGCTGAAGCACCTCTGACGCTGAGGACAGGTGACTGCCAGATCTGATGGGGGAGAAGGGCAAGCAGGAGCATTCCCTACTGCCTGTGCTACAAACAAAATCCTACACAAGGAAAATCCCTTTTCTCCCCGAAGCAAAGCCGTGAACAAAAGGAGTATTTCTCCTCCTAAGAATGACTGCAGACATCTGGAGATTCAATTCCCTTCTGCCGGCACGTGAGCACATGGAGGTTTTTGGGGACAAGCTCCACACACGCAGCTGAAGTTCTCTCTGAACTGTTCCTGTAATTGTTTGTGAAGGAAGACTGCTGGAGCTTCAAATCCTAAAATAGAGGCAGGTTTCTGGAAACTGAGAGAAGAGAGCAGCACTGTGTTAGCAAAACTTCCTCTCAATTATGAGAGCGAGAAGAAAAATGAGCAAGAACACATTTTTTCCTCA
Source organism: Anas platyrhynchos (assembly GCF_047663525.1). NCBI lineage: Eukaryota > Metazoa > Chordata > Aves > Anseriformes > Anatidae > Anas > Anas platyrhynchos. The sequence goes on along the minus strand of NC_092587.1, from coordinate 84,713,825 downwards.
GTTCTCTTACTTTCCACATCAGACAAAAAGAAATATCGCTGTTGAATATAAGAAGCAGCAGAAAATAAGTGATAGTTAATAGAAAATTAACCTAAAAACTCAGGAGAGCAGATGTTGAGAAATTATAGGTAGGCCCGTGCAAGAGTTGCATGCTTATCCAGAAGTGAAGCTTTTTGAAGCTTTTTGAAACCTACACATGTCGAAAGATCCTAAGGCTTTCTTGCCAACAATGCGAGTTTTCTTAAGAAGTTTGATCATCTTTGAGGAAAGAGAGAATACATTTTGAGGTCCTGACACTGCTCGCTCTTCCTTTTCTTCTTACATTCCTCTTCCTAGGAATCCCAGGCAAGGCAAGACAGGCAACATGAAGCACAAATGCTGGGTCCATGCAAAAGCCTCCCATTTCTAGAAGGAGATAACAGGGCCTATTATTTCTTTAGTGCTGCTAAGACTGGCAATTAATGACAATGCTTTATCCTGGTCCAAGTAAGAAGGTTACTTTCAGTACAACAGTAGACACCCATGTGAGAGTACAGATAAGAAGAACAGTCTGCTGTTCTTCAGCAGACAAGGGTTCATTTACCTACCTCAGAAGACAGTAAGCAGCAAACAAATAAAGGAATTGTATTCCTTAATGTGCTTTATTAGGAAGGTTCATTAGATATGTTGTCTGAGTATCTGCCATCTATCAAGATACAGGACGCACATAACAAAGCGCCCATCTCTTACGGCAGCAAGCAGTAAGTGTTTGAGGAAGAGCATAAAACAGGACGAGCTTGTAGGGACAGCATACTCTCCCAGACCCCAGCTATGTGTGGCTTGGGAACTCCCCAAGCCAGAGGCAATACCTCTGGATTTTCTTCTCCTGCTTTGCATACTCATCCCTAGGCCTGCAGATACAGTAAGGCAACAAACCATTTGTGAACAGGCACAAGGGACAACGCTAAAGCACAACATTATCTGGTAGAAAGCTGAAATTTCATCTAAACATCTGCAATTTTGTCATAGTGACAGCTCTGTTCCAGAAGTTCACGGTGGTTAAAGTACGAGCATGCTAGAAGGCAAACAGACACCCTTTACTACACAGGATTAGTCTTCACTGTGTTCAGAAAGTCATCCCTCGTCTTGGGGTTAGGATCAGTATCACATAAAACTGACTGAGGTCTTCCAACAGGCTAAGGAAAGTAAGAGCAGAAACACTTAGCACAAATTTGGGAACAGAAGAACCCCATGACATAAGATAAAGTTTGATTTTAATGAGTTGAGAAGAAAGTAATTCTCACCAAAAGAAGACTGAAAAGGAGTGTATAGAATATGCTTGGATGCTTGTGTTTTGGTTGAGACAGGAAGCAAAGAAGACTTCAGCAGAGGTTTTTCTGCTACAGTAGCAGCCACTCTGCTACAAAGCCACAAGGAAATTGCACTGCGACATCACAGCCTGGCACTACAGCTAAGAGAATGACTGAAAAATAAAACTTCACAAAAAGATTTTCCCAAAAAAAAGGGCAGAACATTTTTCTCGTGTTTCACCTTAGATATAAAGTTATTTATAAACTAGACCCTTTCTTTAGAAAGAGCATTCTTCTGAATGAAATTATTTTATTTATTTATTTATTTTAAATCAAATGACCAATTGTCTTTACCTGCTAATAGCTGAACCTGGGATTCGGTTTCCCTTTATGCTCACGTGTAAGGAAACTTCTAATATTTCACTTTGGATGCTTGATAAGTCAAGCTGCCCTGCAATTCAGCATGCGATCAAAGAGAAGCAGTAAGTACTTTTTTACAACTATTTTCTTTGAAACCGTGAAATGTAATTGAGTTGGTACACAATTTCAGATTTGGTAATAATTTTTCAAAGGCCTCATTTCCTCCATAAGATGACCTGAAAATGATACACTTTTTAATCCAATTATTGTCCTTCTCATTTTGTCATATCCAAAGTCTGACAGCTGATACAGAAGATACGAACTACTGAAAAGTAACACATGCTGCCTGAAGATGCTGCCCGCATCCCAAATGAAGTAATAAAAAAAAAAAAAAAGCCCTTAGACTTTTATTTTTAAACATATTGCTCAGCAAAGCAGGGGGAGGGGTAGTGTGTGGGTTCATCAAAATTAGATGGTCGGGGAATATTCAAACTCAAAGGCGTCGTTTTTCCAACTCCGAAGATTATGGCAATACTGAAATTACTCAAAGACAAGGCTTTAATGATTGATCATCATCTGTCCTAATGATGGATCTTCAGCTATTTTTACCCTTCGTTCATTTGCCCAGGCAGCAGAATTACTCCCCAGAAAGTGAGAATTAGACGAAGGAACGAGCAGTCATCATACTTGCATACTATGAATATAGATCGCTTTATTCCATAATTCCACGTAATTTGGAGCGCCTCTTCATCACTAAAGAATCTCAGCGCGAAATTATGCCAAAAGAGGAGAAAGCCAGGATATTTTATGACCACATTAGAATTATTATCCTGAGGAAAAAAATGCTTTTGGTCGTTGCAGTGGCCTAGGGCCTTCAAGACTCAGAAGCAGGAGGTTACTTGTGCAAGGGCCAAAAGAGCACTGCCAAATTACCTGACTTTTCTGAAAACCAAGAAGTGAATTATTTTCTTAGGATATTAAAATAAAGACCAAGGGCCAAGATAAGGATATATTCCTTGAGCGTAGGCTTTGCAAACTGGCTGTAAACAAGAAAAACGAAGAGTCTAGCTCTTTGCACTAATGTGAGACACATCACCAGATAAAACATCTGTTACCAGGATGATTTCAACATCAACAGATTTTCACACAATTAAGAAAACGCATCCTGGGAATAGCACTTTGGTGGTTTTAAACGTAAGAAATAAATTATGCATATATACTGTTTTTTAATAGTTTTAAATTACTCCTTGCAGTTTTGCAATTCATCCCCCTCCTCTTTGCCCCACAGAAGCCACAGTCAGAAGAGATCCATGCAGCATTGCCTGCAAAATATATTCAGATTGAAATACCTGTATCCATGTTCGATAACAAAATATTAACCTAGATAATCCATCTTTCAAAAGAGCTACCACCCAGTATTGTATCCCTCCCATAGTTGGTCTGATTATAAGAAATTAAACATTTAATAGGATTTTTCTGTTGTTACAGTAAGATTTCTTTAATATACAAGCTTCCAACAGCCATCCTGGGCTCCAGGGTTTTATGGCCATCAACCCCAGCTTCAACACGAAGGCTCTGCTTCGGTACTGGAGCATCCCTGCAGGTACGGAGTTGAAAGCTGGCTCGATGTATTTCAGGTTTACAAGCATGTATTCTTTTCCCATCCATTATTTCACTTTTAGCATCAATGGGGATGATCTGAATGTAAGGAAGGTCAGCTCAAGCACATAGCAATTTGCTATTTTCTATATTTCCTACCAGGACACAAAAATGACTTAGTGTCATCCATACAAATCTTTCTGAAGCAAAGCAATGCTCCAGAAGTGCAATACTCTAATACCCTATGGCAACAAGTCAACATTTACTACATATCGTACATTCACCCTTAATGAAACTGTACCCAAAAAGCCAACACTGTGCTTCACAAAAATAATGCAACAACCTCCTGCTGTCACCATAGCCACAGTTGTGATGTGTTTTTGACTGAAAACACGAGGCCAGGGCTCCCAGCTGATGGGTTTTACGCACAGCTGACTGCGTAGTTGCACGTTGCTTTCCTCTGGTAGCAAAGTCAGATTACCGAGTCTCCCACACACCGCAGCAGCTTATTCCTGTTCTTACTACTGCAATTCATCGCTCACTAAATCATGCTGCTGAAACTGTTTGTGTGGCTACGCTATAAACATCAGTGAAGTAATCTGGGAAGGAAACCAAGCGATGTTTTTTATTAAAAAGCGTGCGCTTTCAAGTCTGGATCATCTCACTGATCGGGTTCGCAGCACAGCTGAGGAAGAAACTAGCGTGGGGGACCGACAAGATCAGGGTCAGGCAGGAAAATGAAACCAGCTTTGCCACTAAAACGTCACTCAAAACCAAAAAGCGGAAGGGGGTGAGAGGTTCGTCAGCCGTAACACAGGGAACTCCCACTGTTCAAACTGAGTTACCTTTAGGCCAAGCGCTGGGAACAGAGCAGGGTTTGCTTCTTCAAAAAAAACATGCAGTATTAGTAGAATAGAGCCGTAAATCACACAGATTTACGTGAAGCCACGTGCCTTGCTGGGGTCACATATGCTGTGTAACACAATGGAGTGATGCCTGCAGAACTGCTCTGGTTATAGCCAGCGTTTTCACTTCCCAATACCCAAACCCGTGCTCTTTGCCATACCAACTCCGGAAAGGAAACTTGCCTGCTTTCTTTCAAGTTCTTTGAAAATTAGCCTGGTGGGCTCCCGAGGGAACATTAAAAGCTACAGGCTGGTAAAATGTGACCTCGGTCCAGGGCAAGACTGCAGAGAGAAGGGCACAGCAAACAATCTGCTGGAGGAAGGTGAATACGGTCTTGGCGAACGCAACCCCTGCCCTGCTAGGCTGCTGGCACCCCAAGCAGACAGATAGGAGGGATCCAACAAAAACAGATTTGGATTTGGATTTGCAAAATACCCAGACTGCTTCTTTAATGGCGTATGGCAAGAAATCAGGCAAGGAAAGGTCCATCTAAGGGCAGATGTGTGAAACAATACATACAAGGGGAAAAAAAAAATAAATTGTGCTTCCATATTGAATCTGTAGATGGAATTTACAATTCAAGAAGTGATGTCAGAGTCAGTGCTGACAGTTCTCTGAAATTACTGGCTCAACCTGCAACATTTTCAGCAAATGTCACCTAGACAGAAACCACGGAGAATGAGGCAGAAAGTTATTTTGCTGCCATGTAAAGACTTGGTGGACTGGGATCTTAAGCAGCAAGATGGAGACAAGAAGAGCACACAAACGGGACACAACAGAACTCAAAAAGATGAAGATTGAAGGATTCAAGACAGGGCAGTTAACTTGCAGGAAGACTCAAGAGGCTCAGGCTCTTCAATTCGGGTGCATGACGGGGGGTGGAACTCAAAGCTCACAAAAACCTGATGGCAGCAGATGATAAAGATGATGCAAGGAACTTCTACAGTCTGTTACCTCAGGGTCATGAGCAGATACTGAGGGAACAGACAAGGATGCAGCCCCTAACACTGCCAATCTAGTGACTGGATGCTAGAAGAGCAGGAGGACAGAAAGCCAGAAAATGGCCACACTCGCGTGTTCTCCCTAAGTTATTTCCTGACTTAATACCAGGAAAACTTCAGAAAATACAATTTAAGGATTTAATTTCTATTATAGTCTTGCAAGAAGACCTCAGTTAGGAAAAGCTTACTTCCAAGACAGCTACCCACAGCTCTGGTCCACAGACTCCATCTCCACATGCTCCCATGTCAGCCAAGGCAGCCCAGGTTAGAAGTGGGCTGCCTCCCCCCGGCTGTGTGACCAGCCGTGGTTATGACTCCTTGATGTCATCTCAAGGGAATTGCACCCCGAGTAAAACACACCTTTAAAAGGCAACCTCTTTTTCTCCATGAAGGCCCATCCCCTCCAGGCAAGTGTCTTAAAGGAGGAGGGACAGAAAAACAGGCATGAAACCTGAGTCACTGCCCAGTATTTCAGACGCAGAAGTTTCTTCCCAAGAGATAAGGCCACATTAAGCAACCACGTCCACAGCGAGTTCCAACCACCAGCAGGTACAGCAGTCCCACAGGTATTCTTCTCTACCTTGCAAAGCCCATGAAAGCGGGGAGGTGGTGAGGTTCTCCTTGTAGCTTCTGATGCTGAATGGCTCTACTGCCTGCTCTTCTGACCTACACCTAAAACACAGGTAGCTTTCTTCCTTCACGTGTCTTCTTGAAAGCGGTCACCTATGCTGCTTCAATGCTTTCTGCTCCCACCATGGGGGATGGCAGAAGAGCAGCAGGCAGACAGACTGGCACTGAAAGCACTGGGACCGACACCATCCCTGGAGAAATATCTTGAGGTGATGAGGGACATCCTCTAGGATCCGGTCCTCCACAGCCAGGCAGAGCTGTCTCCACCTGGGCTAAGCCTGGTGGCAGCAGGGGCTGTGTGCACAGAGCCAGTACTCCTGGAGAATGCACCTTAATATCGCTTTGTTCGCTTGTTCCTCTTCTTACCTTACCTTGAGGTGGGGCTAGATACTCTGAACCACACTCGTAGCATACGAGGCAAAATGGTTCTGAAGCGCTGCACCGAGCTGAGACCTGGCAGCACAAACAGACCCTGAACTGGTATCTGACACGCCTGCTCTGCTTAGCCATGCTGGCCACGAAGCAGCAGCACATGCTGGCCCCAAGGGATGCACCGCAAGCCTTGGGTTGGCACCCCGAGCCCTGCTGCAGCTGGGGCTCAGCATCACATCCTGAGGCCCTGGAAGAGGAAAGCAGGCAGAAAAACCATGCCCCTCTCCTGCCACGAGGAACCAGCATCCGTGAACACAGCACAGAGGAACACCAGAGAAATTATTTGGGGCTTTTCCATGTCATCAGGTCCTGATGAAAGGAAATTACCCATTTAAATGGCAACAAAGACAAGAACCCAGCCTGAAGCACTACAATCACAAAGAACGAGTAAACAGGCTCAGTAACAACAGCACTTGATCAACCCTCTGTACAGGAGTCTCCTAAACACTACTAAAGCACTATACAGACACCAACAGTTTTAGCCCCACTTAAACGTCTCAAACGTCATTTTAAATAGCTAAGAACACATCCCCACAGCTTACAAGCAAGTAAAAGTTGGTTTATTAATGAATTAGAAGTGAATTAGAGAGTATTTAAAAAAAAAATAGTTTCTGCTCATGTAAAGTATCTGAAAAGCCAACACTCCTCAAATATTTCACTTACTATAAATAAGACAAATATACTTTTAAATGTCCCTGCTCAGCTTCTACTATAGTTGAAAAAATAAAAATAAGGATAAGTTAAGCTCACCCTACAGTTCAAAAATCCTAAATGACACATTAAGATACACTAAGTGGTATCACTTTCATTCGTTACATACAGCAGAGCATAGATTGAACAGTTTTTGAAGACTATTTCAAACCCAAACAAAAAGAATTAGCAGTACTACGGTTTGGCAGAACAGGACACAGCATTCCCAACTCCTTACCAAGGATGCTGAGACCACCATGGTGTAGCAGACAAAAACCAGAAGTGATGCGCTGTTCATCAGTCAGATTTGTAGCCATTAAATGCACCATGAAAAAAAGATTTGCCATTTTTTATTTGCTCCACAGGTTGTGTAGCTCTTCAAATTCACAGGCTGCTAAAACCCCAATGTGCTGGTGGATAAGCATTAGGGGAACATTAAAACCAAGGCTTTTGTCATGCTTGCTTGGCTTACGTGGATTTTTTTTGTCTTGCTTTACTTACGTCTGACCACATACCCTTTAACATCTTGGTATTTTAAATTGAGATGAAGTATCAACAATATCACAAGTCCAAATGGCAAAGTAATTTGTTCTGTTTCATGAAACGCCAACTGTGTTTGTCCAGTCGCTTGACAGCACACACACAGCAGTAAGAACCTATTTCTGCAGTATTTTCATCTTCAACTGTTCAGCTTGAGGAAGTGGGAAGGAAAGGTTTCCGTGCTTGTTTTAGTTGTGTGGCAGTCTATCTATAGACCCCTTGTTTTAGTAAAGTTTGCCGTATTTTTGGGGAACTTTGGGGACTGGAAATTTGCTGACCTTTCTGAGGAGAAATCAAAGTCACAAAAATAAATAACTCTTCATGTTTGCCTTTCTATCTTCGTATCGGGCAGACACAACAGAACAGGAGAGAAGCCCAGGAAGGAACACAAACACTGGGCTTTGGTCAGTTAACTAACACAGCTAAGGAAAGGGGAAAAAAAATAGAGATAACATCTCTCAAGTATAGTAAGCACTGAGTCTACAGGCCATAAATTTATTAGTGCCACCTTAAATAGCTGCTATTCTTTTGATGGATTTGCTTCAGGAGTCACTTGATCCCTTAAAAGCAACCCACATTTCTTATCTCCTGGTTATATCCAAACCCTGAGGAATATGAAGAGGCATAACCCTAAAGACAAAAACTTCTTTCTCCCGTCTCAATCTCGGAGCGTGCTGTAGCTCTGAGCAGCGCTGTTTGTGCACAGCTGACAATTACAAAATTAGGTGCAACAGGCAGGTTTTGTTTGCTTTGATGCAAAACCCAGCAAATCAGAGCACAGCACATTCGGTTTACTCAGAGGGCAAGAACAAGTTCAAATACCTATAAAACTGCATCACACATGCTTCACAATCTGGTGGAATTACTGAAATTATTTTTTTTTTTTCAAACATATTTGTAAAGCATTCCAGACCAGTTCCTTCCAACTGCAGAAATTTTATTTCTTTCATCACCTCCTACCATCACCCTGACCTGTACCGAGGTCAATGACAAAGCCCCTGGCATTACCTCGTGGCCTTTCTTCCTTCCTCGCAGCCCTGCAGCCTCCCTGCGACGAGAAGCGAAGCTGAATTTGTGTACACATCATCGCTGGCCAAGTACAAGCACAACAAAACGCTGCTCTACGTGGTGTTTATTCAGCTGGGAAGGAACCGATGGCAACTCACACTCCCGTACTTCAGCACACAGGTGTGCGTGCAAACAGCTGAAGCCTTTCCTAGAAAAGTCATTTAATACCTGCCCTGCTTTACTGAAAATTAATCGAGCCATCACGGGCAAAACATTTTCCTGGATATCAAGGCGTGGGGACACTAATTACTCCTTCTAGGCTTTAAAATTCTCCTCGAACCACTTAAGAGAGCTGGACTCAATTTTAGCCTCCGGCTACCTCTGGAAAGGTGCTTCCAGCCCCTGAAGGCAAGCAGCTAGGGCCTGACAGCCAGCAGCCCATTCGTACAGGTGAGACTGGTGCCCTCTCACTGTGGTGGTTATCTCCAGGTACATCACCACGGGGTGACTTGGCTATTTGAATGTGTTTACTGCTCTAGAGACCGCATTTTGCAATGTGTTCTTCCTCCAGAGGTTGAGCAAGGGCTCGTGACGTTCCCAGAACCCATAGGATACTTAAAAACTCCTAATCCAAGTTTATGGAAGCAATTATAGCTGCTTTCAAATACTGCTTTCATTGCCTTCAGCATGCAAGCTTTTAGAGAGGACAGAGACTAGAAAGCATTGAGTAAACTCTATTTCTCTACATAGGATGTGGACTGAAAGCAACTCAAAATATTTCTTATTTTTGCGTAGCAAACCTCTTCTCCCAAAAGGAATACGGAGCTCTACAACTATTTACCCAACGTACTGCTGTAATTGCACATACTTTTCACTTGGTGCTGTGATTTATATGACCGTTTGAGATGTCTTCATATCCAGATCAATTTTTGGAAAGATGCAGCCCCCAACACCAGCCTTTTTAAAACGACTGGGTAGAAACCAGGGCTGTGTAAGGCTGCAGCCCTGACCAGCGCCCAAGCTGCGCAGAGCTCAGTCAAATCAAGAGACTTCATGCTGCAGATTTGATGTAGGTAGAGGCAAGAAGTTGCTGTGATATTACCCACCGTTATCTGCTACGTACAATAAATGTGCTCTGTATTACCCCCCCCATTGATAAGTTCCCCACTTCCCAGCCACTCTTGTGGAACAAATGCTGCTGCTTCCAGAGAAACGCTTAACTTTGGTGTTTGCCTTGCGACTACGACAGTTTTGCACTTTTAATTGGATTCCCACGTCTCCAAATGCCAATTTGGAACAGATCGGTTGTTTACTCTGATGATGGCAAACAGCAGAACTGATTGTGCAGCATTTTTGGAACTGCTTACTTCGTTTCCAAAATCAGTTGCTTTCGACCAATTTTTCCAAAAGCTGAGTATATTTACAGGAAATACCAGAATACCACTATTAGCTTAGAAGCTAAATAAAAAGGTAAGCTTCCAAATTCCTCCCTTAAAAGTATAAATTTCAGGTGATGATGTGAACCCCTCATGCGAATACAACTGCTCTGAATGCTAGCTCAGTACCCATCTCCACCAGGCTGGGCACCCATCTCACAACTCAAAAGCTAAAAAATCCAACACACTCAAACACCAAAAGCCCTTCTTCCACAAAAGCCAACCACAAGAATTATTTGCACTGTTATAAAAAAAAAATACTGCCATGCCAAGTGTCTATTAAACTTCAAAAACGCTTAACCTCACCTTTAAAGTAGTCAGAAGCGTACATGAGATTAATATCAGCCATGTATTTTTCTCACGTCGTATATACAGACGGCAGTATCTTGCTAGACATCACGTCTGCATTTAAGAATCCCTAAATACAAGAACCGAGCAGATGTTTCTACACTCAACAAGTGCATTTGTATATCAGAATAACTCTGCTTTCAAGTAAACTCCAAGTGTAAGTAATGCTACTTCCAAGAACAGCTCCCCACATACCAGGGCTTCTCTGAAGCTTGTTTACCTCTTCCATTATCTGAAAATGCTATGGTAGGGCCAACAGCAAATACATTTTGTTGTAACAACTGCTGGTATCTCCTCAGCAAGTCCACCCATCTCCCATCCTCTCTTTTCCTTACATTTGACACAATCTACAACGCAAGAGAAGGCTTCGTGGGTGCCCAAGAGGAGCACATCACTCTTCACAGCTTCTTGGCTGTCTATGAAGAGAGGGAAGGTAAAGGCACACCAAAAAAAACAACAAAATAATGAGTTTTAATGGGATGAAACCAAAGCCTTGCTGTTTTTTGAGTCAAAACTATACAATTTCAATTGAAAAACAGAACACAACACTTTTGCTTCCCCCAGTTAATTACCAGTAGGAATGCCATAGTGAACGAAGGGTTTCAGCAGTGTTTCCAGCCAAACTTTAATCCTAAGCAAAGAGAACTTCCACCAGCTCTGTCCACATCCTACGGCTCATCATCTGTACACAGACCTACACCAGAACAACGACAGCAGGTTTCCGGCTAAGGAAGGAAACTGCTACTCGGGGAAGGCAAGGGACAAACATGCAAGAGCCTTCAGCTTTTATCAGATGAGTGACCTCATATTCTGCTCTCACCAGGAGAGACACTCCTTTTTGCTCCCTCCTCTCCCCCAGCCATACAGTCCGCCCCATCCCTTGTCATCATAGCTACAAAATAAGCCAATTCCAGTCGCTAAGCTGGTGGAAAACTGCTTGCTGGTTGAGTTCACTTTCTGGTGTGTAAGCAAGTTCAGCTGGCTCGCCGTGTGGTCATGCAAGCTCCAGTGAGACCACACGTAGAACAGGAAGACAGTGAATGGCTGAACCCCATCTTCATACCACCAAGACAGCTCTGCTGAAACCGACGCTGAACTAACTGCGACTTGCACCCCTAAGTTGTATTAAAATGATGTTCAAGAGGAGCATCAAACGTGTGAAGGGCTTCCATGAAAAAAATCAAGGCCTTGCCAAACCTATACACATACATACACAGATTACACAAGGGTGCAAATAAAAATAAAATAAAAATATACATAACATATACAAAACAATCACTCAAAGAATGATTCAATAGCTGTTGCAGAACATCATTAATTTAGACGAGTTACTTTTAAGGACAAACTCAAACAACCTCTGACCTGGGTGTTTCTGTTAGGAAAGTAATTTCTAGGCTCCTAATCCACTGGAGGTATGAAATCTTGAGTAGAAAAGCAATAAGGAAATATCAACTTTAACTCCAGTGCTTTCTTGAAGGCATTCACTTTCTTGATCAACACTCTTTAAAAAACAAAAAAAAATTAAAAAAAAGGCAGGCTGAGCACAACCTGCTGGCTCTCCCCTGCCTAGTGAGGAAGGTGCTGACAGAGAGAAGTAACTAATTATTTCATTGTAATTCACTGATTTCCTGTGGGATCTGGTTCACCAAAACTGCCTTCATCAGAAGTTTCACATCAGGTGTTTTGTTCTAGATATTACGACCAAAATTCATTAGCTCGAATCGCACAAAAAACCTGCCTGCATGTTAGGTGTGAGGATGACTCATCCTGCAAGTCAGCCGGGCTAGACACCATTTCTCATCATCTTTCCTTGCAGGGGTAAACAGGCAGCAACGAAAATAGACATTGCAGCCAAGGCATGAAAACTGGCTGCCCTGAATGAATGGCATCCTACACACCTTACGGATGGAAGGGAGGAAGGAAGGAAGCTGCACTGCTCGCAACATAACCTGATGCGCGAGATGACAGGTCAACGAGGGAAAGCGAAGTAGCAGCAGCAGCAGAAGACAACACCTGAAGAAAGATACTGCAAATGAAAAAAGTGATCCAGCCTGAAAGGGAAAAGGGAGCGTTTTTGTTGAAATCGGGCAGAGAACGGTAAAGAAAAAAAATGGAGAGTAAATGCGTTGAAAAGGAAAATGAAAGTACGCTTGCAAAAGGAAATGGAGAAAAATAAAATGCCACATCCTCTACTCTGAAAGTAAATACTGAAGTACATAAATGAAATTACTTCCAATCAACCGGTGAGACAGTCACCTATGCAAAGTGGCTCTAGGAGGAAAAAAGAAAAAGAAATAAAGTTCTATAATCTCATTTCTTGGAGAGATGTATCCTGCCTCAGCCAAATACCACGACTGGCAAGACTGAAACCAAGGAGCAGGCGAGGGACCAGGCAGGGTTTGAGTTAGCTGCTTCCTCTTTGAGGATCTGAGCAGGCAGCTCCTCTGGCTTTAAAGCCGGTCACCCAAACTTCTCAGAAGCGCGTTCAAAAGACATGGGATATGAATTGTGCTCAGCAGGGATGAGGCGGGAGGAAGAGGATGTTTAGTCAGCACCTCCCAGAGCTGCCGAGGTGGAGCTGCCCTACCTCTTCCTAACTTCAGCATTTCAGACTCGCGCAGAACAATGCAGGCTGAGGCACAGATCGGCAGTTCTTGATTAAAAAGGCCCAAACTAGATGTTTAGCTACCAGGTTCACGGTATTTATAAGCAGTTTGCCAGCTAAACCATCACCTTTAGCACAAGGCAGATGCGTGCATCCCCCTGGCTGCACAGCGAGGGCTTGAGCAGCGAATTGCAGCCAACACCTCTGCTCACGGGGAGGAAGGGGGCTCTGTGCCAAAAGGGGAAGGGCCTGGGAGGTACCAGCAGTGCCCAGGGTCTGGCTAGGTACAAAGGAGACCCTCCTGGGTAAAACGCCTGCAATCTGGGCGATGACAAAGGGACAATCGCGGGCAGACCGACCCCATCCCTCTGAACACATAAACAAGCCGCTGCATGGAAAACATGAGTGAATTCACTACAGAATTAATTACCACGCTGCAGCTTTCCACCTGAGGTTATTCCCCTGCAGTTTATGTTCCTTGTATAGGCTCAGAGCAAACACACAGGTGGCCAGCACAACCCGGAGTTTCACTCGGTTATCCTGCAGTGACTGGACGTGCCCGTACCCATCAGTTCCTATTCCTGCTGGACACAGGGCTTCACGTTCTGTAATCGCCCTCAAAATACCTGATCTTTAATCACATTTTTTTAAGCTGGGACGCTGCACAAAGCCGTGTTTGCCTACATCAGAGAGCAATGTTGACTGAACAGTAAGAACCCTACCGCGGACGCAACTGGGAGGTTATGAAGGCACCTGAATTTGGTGAAGCCATTTCCTCATGGGATTGCACGTACCGATTTGAAGTTCCCCTCTGCTGGCGTGCTCCCACCACACCACACCAAAGCTTTCAACTGCGGCAGCCCAGCTAGCAGGCTGGGAGCCAGGCACGCTCAGCTCGCACACGTTCTCACGTCAGTAATAAGAGAAGGCAACTCGGTCCCAACCTGCCAGCTTTTTTTTTCATCCTCTTCATCTGTAAGATATCGCTGGTGCTCCTCATCCCGTTTTCTTTATTCGGGGACAGCAGTGAAACCTGCAGGAGCTCTACAACCAGGTGCTTGTTTCACCATTCAATAAAACAAGACATCGTAATGCAGTACTATGACAAGGTGACTGTTGCTGCTATCAATGAAAAAGCGCCCTGTGACTAAAGCAGAGCAAAACTAAAAACTGCAACGGAGCCGGGGACTGAACTGAGAGCCTCACGTAGTGGACGAGTCCTTCTGGCTGACTGTGTCTTTATAAGTCAGCACGCCATGATAGCTTCATTAGGCAATGCCTGCAAAGCACTCAGCGTAATGACAGGGATTAAAACATGACTTGCAAATTGATATGCTGGGGAAAAATGAAACTTTTGCCTGAAGGGACAAATTATCAGCAAAAATCATCTGTGTCTGATTTGCACTCTGCTCTGTTTCCACTGTACATTCTCTGAATTGGCTACCCCTGGTTTTCAAACAGTGCCCTGAGTTTATTAGGCTGATGTGGTCACTATTCGGCCCGTTTGTTTTTCCTCACCCTCACCAAAAGACCTGGAACTCACCGGCCATTATCGACGTGGCGTTGAAGAGCAGAAATCTCAGAGACATTGTGGAGCCCCTGTCAGCTCAGGGACCAAGGTAACACTTCCACAGAGCAAGGCAGGCGGGACCAGCTCCTGCACACGGGCTGGTAGCTGGAAGCCAACTGATCAGCATACACATACCAGGCACCAGCAAAAACATGCTGTGCTCCTGATGAGCCAAAACAAATGCCTTCTCTGCCTGCAAGGAGGAAACTAAGGTCACTGAGTTACAGCACATATAGAAATAAATGGACAAATCCCTAAGAAAGCAGGCAGCATTAGCTGCAGAGCTCAGAAGTCTGCGCCATGTGTGTCCACAAACTCCTCAACCTCTGCTTTAAAGCATTCCAGAGCTCTGCTTCCACCTACATTTGACCTCGTTTCTTTACCCACCCTGTCTCACCCAACTTGCTTTAAAATCTTGACAACACACCCTTAGGAAACTTGTAATAGCGAGAGCTACCTCTTGTGGAGTCAGGTCACTCTGTGCTTACAACTATGTGCTTGGGTATCAAGCAGATGCTTTATTTGTGCTATGGATATGCAGGCTGCAAACTGAATTATAACCACAACCCATGCGTGCTTTTACTGCATCAGTGGGCGTCTCTGCCACCATTACCTACCCAGAATCTACTCGTGACAGGCCATAACACAAGCGGTGACAGATAAAACATGCCCAAACCCTCTAAAGGTGTGAGGTCCGAGAGTCTTAGTAATGGGGAGGTGCCAAAGGTGCACAGTAAAGGGAATTCTAACTCGAGGATTTCTTTCCAAACCATAGGCTGTAATGTGGTATAGTAACCTTGGCTTTCTTTTTAATTTTTTTGGGGTAATAGCTCAAAACAGACCCCATCTGCATTAACCAGATCCCTGACAAAACCACCACAATTCTACATCCTACAGAAGAATAAAAAATATCCTCAGTTGCTGAGGGCTGACTGCTTCCATTTTCTTCATTCTGCTGCCATCTAACAGGCTTCAACAGGGAAGCCACTACCCCACCAGTGCTTTTCTGGGAGACAGGCAGGGAGCAGCCCACACACAGCATGGGACATCAGTATTCAGACACAATCTGGCTCAACACCGCAAGGCAGGAAGTAGCTTTAGAGGAGAGAAGGAAATCTTTAGCAACAAAATCTCTAAAAACATCATTCAATTGCTCTTAATCGAGAAGACAGCAAGCAGAATGAGTAATTTGCTAACCTTTACATTCAGTTCAGAACAGGCTGCTGCTTTAAGCAAGCAAGATTGAAGCCAACACGTTTAAGAGCGCTCGAGATCTCCAGAACTGACAATTTGCTTTTTTCTATTTCTGGCTGCTTACCCTGCTGCTCCTGTCTGTAAACATTTTGTAGGAGGATGTGAAATTCAACAGAGAGGACTCTGAACTATGAATGACTCCGCAGTGGCACATTCTTAGAAGTGCGTGGTGCCTATGAGCTCACGCAGGCTCACGTCACCGCTCAGGGTCAGTTCCAGGCAGCTCCGGCACTACGTGGCTGCAGCTGAATGCCAGCTCGCTAACCAGAAAGTGCCCTTTCCCCAGCTCCCCTGGCAATTTCGAGACAGAACGGGGGAGGGAAAGGGGAAAAAATGTCAACGTTGTAGGGAAACTGGGTTATTAGGACACCTGGCAATACCTTCAATTCTTTGCCGGTCTTCGACTTCTAGTGAAACACCCACTGAAGCTCTTATCTCATCAGTCCTAATCATCGCCTTTACCATACTCATTTTGTCTAACTCAATGACTTGAGCATTGTGCAATTTACCCCAAATGCTTTTATTCTCGATTCCCCGCTTGTGATGCAGGAATGCAAGAGGTATGGCAACCTCTTCCATTTACTCCCTGCCCTGCATTAAGGCCATAAGCAGCTGCCTGAGGTAGTAAAATATAATACAGAAACCATCCTAAGGGCTTATCTACACACGGCCAAGAAATGAGGAAATTAGATAAGATTAAATTGAGGCACGTTACGCACAGGTATTCTTACATCAAATTAGATACGCACAACTCGCCTTTAATATACCTTGACCTTGATCAGCCAAGGTCAATCAAGGCACCTGCTTTACCTCCTCAGCAAGGAAAAGGCTGAGTTTATCCTTACACATAAAGAACAGAACTCGATTTTCTTCTCCAAAGCAAAAAATAAATTCTTAATAGTTGAGTCCAACGCTGTCTAATAAAAATATCAGAACCACTTATTTCTGAACCATGCTGTTCAAGAATTTCTCCCTGCTTCAAGTCAAGAAAATATATATTTAGTTGATTCAACCATTCAGCCATATCATATTTAAAACTAGCAGAAGAACCCCTACATGTTATTAAGTGCCTGAGGAAAAAGAATGGACGTAGATTTCTCCACAACCACATTTTTTCCATCAGCTGTAGTACATACACAGGTCTGCCCATCCCAGAACAAACTGTAACAAGGGGATCAAAGCTTTGCAATCCCAAAGACGGTAAAATTGTATTTTCTGCCTTATAGAAGTGCACCTGAACAGATGGAGGGAAAAAAAAGCCATAAAAGGAACCAACATCTGTTTTTAAATAAAGATGCAGTTTTACCCAACATGCTAGTTTTAAGTCAAATAAGCTTTGTTTAATTAAAGGAAGAAGAAAAAAATAATTACTTCATCTCTGAATTCCAAGTAAAACCATCGTGCCAATTTCAGTATGCCTCCTGGTTGGGATCAGATGTGTATCTGCCACATCTGTATTAAACCATATATATAAAAGCAATATAAAAATGCACACCATGTGGCATGAAAAACCAAAATGGTACAAAACACAGCATCTCAGAAAACCTCGCAGGCTTTAGCTGAGCAGAAGCATACGTGCACAGGCAGGGAGGCTAAAAACTCCAGCCGACCTATCTGCGAAATGAAACCAAGATAGAAAATGTGAGAAGCTACTCAAGCAACACAAGGTGATTTTACCACAAACACGAGCAGAGCACTGGGTTGTGGTTCCTCCCTCCACCACCACCACCAAAAGGCAAAAAATGACTAGGCACACAGAGAGCTGGAACCTCTCCAGCACGAGCGCTCTGCCAACCACACATCCCCCAGGAGAGCAGGATTTGGGAATAACGAGCGTAGACCCAGCATCTCCAAGTTCCCCCGCTGTAGCAAGGCTTGACCAAGATGAAATAACACCGGCGCTGCTGAAGTACAACACGTTTATACAAAAAATGTACAGACTGGAGCCTCTTCAAAGAGGGAATACTTTCCACTACTTATGAATAAGGTGTTTGCTCTCTACACAGCCTCCAACTTTTATAAACTCTACTTTCAGCCTCCAAATATGTACTACCACGGGGAAGCAACGTAACTTCTGCCAAGGAGAGCCCATTCCTGCTGGCTCCATGGCAGCGAGGAACACATTTGCTCCCACAGTATCATCCAAAGGCTTGCAGCCACTCCACAGCAACCCTATAGATGAAGGCTAAGGAGTCATCAGGCTGTAGGGCTGCTCTCTGAAGAGCAAAGTTCCACATTTGACTTTTGATCTTACTCTCCCACATATAGAGAAGTAAATCAAGCTTTACCCAAACACGAGAATGGAAGCTGAGGTTTTAATCGACCATCAGATGCTGTTTGTAGGTTGCTATAGAGAGGCTCAACGAAAAATTGTGCAACCCTCTGACAACTCCGAAGACAATGTCTTTTAGAGCTGCTACCGCAATGCAAGGAACGAGTCTTAAATAGCAGCAAAGAGAAAATTCATGTGAATTCATGGGAAGAATGAAGCGCTTCATTATTTCAATATTCCAAACATAACAGGAAGCTCTACTCCAGCAATAAACATGCTGAGTTTCTAAGGACAAGCTAAATATACCGAAGATATTTTTAAAATTTAGAGAAGCAACATTTGTTAATCCACACATTTTAGCTAAGTATATAGCCAATTTTTTACTGCTAAAGCAAGGTTTCAACCACTTGGCTGTGTAAATAAACGGGTGTTTCCTCAACAAATAACAGTGGCTTTCCCTAAGCACATTGTGTCTTCTTGAGTTGTAAGTGGATCTATTATACACACAAAAGCAAAGGAGCCCTTTGACAGCCCTCTAAAAAGCCTAATACCCCGTGTCAGCCAAAAATCCCAACCATCTCAGCTGTTTAAGACAGTTTATGAAGTCCAAATGCTTTCAAGTATATTGTATAAGGGCAACCTAACCGTGCTTCATTTGGGAAAGGCAGAAAATGGGACGTCTTGGAAGCAGGTATTTTTATTTAAGCATCAGCCCCACGTTCAGGGCGACGGATGGCAGTCACGTTATATTTCAAGGAATTCCGTGTAGAAAAAAAAGAAATATTTTTCTGCAAAACAAATTCTGGGCTCTGGATCACAGCCAGAAATAACAACTGTAACTGGGGTGCGTGCTGGAGGAAGTGTGGAGGCAAAACACAGGAGTTTGAGCACACATGGAGAAATACAAAAGCCAAGACCTGGAGGAAGAGGGACATAAGCTCCACGTCCTTTGTGCCATTTCCAGCTGAGAAAGCAGCTAGCTCATATTGCAGATCTTTAATATATACACATATAAGCTGTTTATTTTTATATTTTAATATAATAGCTAATCAAACTATGAATTCTTATTTCTTTAACTATGATTTCTACATAAAAATCAGATTGAGAGTCCAATCTGTCAGCAAGGAAAGGGTAAAGCAAACCTACAAAAATTAGGCCAGAATAAATATTTCAGTTCCTAGTGTGTAGATGAATATTTAATTTGAATCTACACGTTCACGAGAGACAGATAAAACAAGCAGAATTCCAGTTTTTTGGACCCACCAGCGGGTTATGTGCCAGCAATTAGAGGAAACCGAGGAGAGCCTTGGTGGGCCACAAGCAACATTCACACGCGAGGTTTTACGCCTTGGTCATAACTGTGGTTATTTTATGGCCTCCCTACAAGGTGGAGCATCACCCCCAAACCTATCCAGCAGCTTACGTGCCTCAGCACACCTCAGACTCCACTCACAGGCCTGGTGAGCTCGCTCGGCCCAAAGCTCAAACCAGGCGGTTCTGCATCAAAAAGGCCGAGTATTTTGGTTCCACGGAAAATAATAAAAAAAATAAAAAGCCACAACAAACAAAGAAGCATTGAAGCCAGAGTTTAGAAGTTCAAGCCTGTTTCCATCCGGTTATAAGCTGTATGTATGTGACAACACTGGAAGAGACTGAGAGACACCTCATAGCCAGAAGACATGAGTTGCCGGGCTTTCAAGAAGTTGTTGCAGGCTTGTGCCAAGGCTTGAGTGTGCTTCTTATGAACCCTGAAGTGATCGAGCTACCAAATACTGAGGACGCTACTCCAAACGAGCAAGTGCTTCCTTTGTAAATATAATTAATTTCACCGCTGGCTGCAAAAAGGGTTCAAAATACCAAAGAACAGCAGAAACTCCCTCGAACAGCACAAGAAACTGTTACTTCATTTTTTAAGTACCAGAGTATCTTTTTGTCTGCTACATACAAAGTGCAGACAAAGGCTGGACTTCTGAACAGGAAGAAATAAGTGTTGTTTTCACAGAACAGCCACAGGTATTCAGCTGGAGATGGCTGTGGCGCCGATGTCCTGGGCCATGTAGGACCATGTAGGATCAGAGAGAAGCGTGCAGGCCTCCCTTTGGCAATGAGCACCACGGTCCTCAGACCAGATGAAGCATAAAGCTCAGCCAACCAGGGACAGTATAACACACAGCAGTAATTAAAAAGAAAAAGTAAAGATTCCTTTAAAGCTGTGATTGTCCAAGCAAGAAGCATCAGCCTTTAGCAAAGAACCGTGGATGAAGAGTCAACAAGGGAGGAAAAAAGAAAAAGAGAAGCAAGTGGCACACCTCAACAGCACATTAAAAATAAATTATGATACACAGACACTTGCGCACGCTTTTATCAAAGTCAAACAGGACCTCAAAGACAGAAAAGGCTAGAGAGGATAGAAAGTCAGGGTCCAAATAAAAGCTGATCAGAGCCACCTGTGCTTGGAAACATAGCAAAAACTGACCGTGTGTTAGTACCTGATTAGATGCAACTCCCTGGCTAAATGGGGGGTTTGTTCTGCTGTGGGTATACTGGATGGTGAGCCCTCTCACTTGCAGAATGCCTTAGAAAACAAATTTTGACAGCCGAGTTAAGGCTGCTAGTGCTGAAGAGGATTTGTCTAAAATTCTCCCCTAAGACTGAAATAAAAAGCTGTGAAGAAAAGGTTTTGCTGTTAGTAGGTCAGGGACTTGAACAGTAATTCAAAACATTTGTGGCATTCTGACCAAAAACCTTTTTTTTTTTTTTTATTTTCCTTTTGAGTTTTCTACATAAAAACCTTTGAGAGAAGCGATTGAGATGAGCAGAGAAATAACTTCCTTATCCACACGTAAAACACAATGGTTTTACTAAATGTCAAAAAAAAGAAGCACTTAGACTGGTTTAGGGGAAAAAAAAGAGAAAACTGCGTGGAGGGGTAAAAAGGCACTTCAAATAAAACTTGAGCGAGTGTATCTATCTACCTTCATTATAAGGTTTATGATTTTTTTTAAGGATCTTCTGCACAAAACCTCATATAGGCACCTTCCCCCCAATAAAAAAAACAACCATGACCTTACTAGTACTCCCACTTTCTTTTCCAATGTACTGGCTTTGTACATAAATACTGTAAAGCACTGAATTTAAGTCTCTATGCTGTCACAAAACTGTTATATCAGCGTAATCCTGTTCATCTCAAACTCCAAAGAATTTTAACTGTACCTTAAGTTACAAAAGTTAATATTTTAACCTCCAGTATCTTCCTATCAACTTGTTTTCCACCACATCTCATGACGTAGGTCCAGCTACTGCTCTCCCTCATGTCCAACACTACACCCAGCTCCCCCCTGCATTGTAAATAACCCAACTCCAAGCCAGGCTGTGACAGTTCAGAGCAATCTGAGACCTAAGCGAGACGTAACGCATTGAGCAATACTCTGCCGGTCCCTGAACTTGGATTACAACCAGCCCATAGGTAGTTACGGACTTTAAAATGAGCAGGGAAATCCCCTAAATAGTCTGTGAGCATGCCCAACATGCTAGAGGCAGCCAAAAATTAGTAATGCCTCTTAAAGAAGTCGAAGAATTGCTCAAGTGTACCAAGCGGGAGGGTAAAAAACTTCAACAAATTGGAAAGTGGAACTCAATATGGGATGGGTCTCTTATTTTTCCTCACAGAAGATGCCGTGGGGAGGCAGAGGGGGGAGTCATCATCATCATCTGGACAAAATGTTTTTTTGAAACCAGCCTCGAGTCTTAAAGAGAGCCTGGAAAACAAGTCTGCTGGTGTGGAAAGCTCCTATACTCAATGCAAGTCGAGACAACTCCACATCTGATAAAGTTATATGGCTGCCCTACTTACTACTAACCACAGGAACGTCCCCTGCACGTCCATGAACAGCTAAATTAGCATGTTTCTATTTATTCATTTTAGCTTTATTCCAGCCATTTTAGTGGTCTGGGCAAGGGCACACGACTGTTCATTATTAAAAGCAAGCAAGGCTTTCTCTTCAAGCCACAACAAAGACAGACTCCAGCTCCATATATGCCAGAACATCCCCCTTCAGCATGGCTTTTTTTTTTTTTTTTTTTTTTTGAGAGAGAGAGAGTTTTGTTGGTGGCATTTTAAAATCATGAAAGACTCTCGGCTTTACCTTCTCTTATACAGAAACTGGAGATTTAAGATTTTAAAAATTGTATTTTTTTTTTTAAACAGTGTTCTTGCTTTTTGCACAAGCACTGTACTCGAGGGGAATAAACACAATTAAATTAATGCTTGCTCACTCCGCCCTTCGAGTACTTACACAGACAACAACAAGGCAAGCACCCTCTCTGATCATTTTGCTGCAGCAAAGACCAACACCATCAGTTTCACTTCCACCTTTGCCTGAAAAAATTCACCTTCACATACGGACGAGGGAATTTTCGTTATCACTAAAAGCAAGCACTGCTTTTGGGTACACTGCATGCATTAATTACCACTTGCTGACAATGCTGGACTGGGAGGTGCTGTTGGCTCTCTGGATGGATGCGAATCCTTGCAGCAGGATCTAGACACAGCAGTGAAAATCAACATGGGTATGCATAGGGTTTTGCACCAGGAATGGAGTAAAGCTGGTAAAAGGGCAGGACACGTGTCCCGTGAGGAGAGGCTGAGGACACCTGGGTTGCCCAGTGTGGAGAAAAGGAGGCTGAGAGGCCACCCCAGGGCTCTCTGCAACTCCCTGAGGAGGGGAAGCACAGAGGAGGTGCAGCCTCTGCTCCTGTCCCCGATGATGGGATGCATGGGAAGGGCACGATGCTGCACCAGGGCAGGGTCAGACTGGATGTCAGGGAAAATTTATTTCCCCTGAGGGTGGTCAAACCCTGGAGCAGGCTTCCTGGAAAGGTGGTTGTGCCCCATGGCTGCCAGTGTTCAAGGCATTTGGATAATGCCCTCAGTGATATGCTTTAACTTTTGGTTAGCCCTAAAGTGGTCAGGCAGCTGGAGTCAAAGACATTTGTAGGTCCCATTCAACTGAACCTTTCTATTCAAAGACTTCCTGGATGGATGAGCTCATCTGCACATCAATTTTAGTCCAAACCTGGAAACTTAGTTTGCATATGTGTCTACCACCACCTCTAAAGAGCTTTGAAAGCCAATCATCCCAAAAAAGTTCTGGAGCATTTTAAAAAAACATCTGAGACATCAGTAAGATCTGAAACATTAAATTACCATTACCAAATTGCTTTTTTTTTTTTTTAATCCAAAGGTACATCACTGTGTTCTTTAAACCAGACCCATTTTCAAGCTTGCCCTTCCACTTACCCTTTACCTTCAAAATCCACGTAGTTTTTTTGTTTTGTTTTGTACTTGAAAAGCATACTTTCGTAAAACTAAAACCCATAAAAATGTGAAGAGTACCATCAACTAAACTAAACTCTGGCACTACAAACAATAAATACAACATTTTCCAAAGAAATTCCACTTCAAGAGCTGTGGTTCCACGTGACTCCAAGCAAAAATACAAACTATAACAAAGGCAAAGGAACAAGAAAGTGGTATATGACCATTTAAACCAACAGTCTTATATATGAAGAGAAGTTCCTAATAGTTTGACAAATCCGGAAGATGAGGAATGGGTGCTTTTCTCTGGTTTTTATTCTCCATGAGGAGGTTACTTCTGTAAGCTAACTGCAATAGTAATACAAGTGCATTAGGTACCAACTGTCTGATACTCACCTGCTGCACTCCTGAACTCAACAACAAGCTCAGGGAAGGGAATGGGTTGGGTTTTTGTTTTGTTTTACTTCCTGGTGTTTTAAACCCTGTCAGTTTTCAGTTGTAAACTATTCTATCGTTCAGATGATGACAGCTGCAGACAGAAAAAGATCTGTACACCTCTGAAAGTCTAAGCCACCTAAGAGAAGGACAATTTTGTGCATGTCAAAGTCCGAGCAAACGCTCTGCACAACCTTCAGCAAAGTGCTGCATAGAAGTGGAGCACAGCAAGTCTCCAGCAAGCCTTTCTTCCAGCTAGAGGTCTAACGTTTTCAGCAGCCAAAGATTTAAAAGGTGAAAACATAAAAGGCATTCTGGACTACTGCTGTACCTTAGGACAAGTCTGGCATAAGGCTTCAGGGTTATCACTTCTTCTCTGCCATTGGAGCAGATAAGAAAGAAAGTTGAATTTGACATCCGCCTGTTTTTGAACACTCAATATCATTTGAAATAAGGAAGCAAGGCATCAAAAGAATTATAAATAAATAAATGATTGTAGATGTTATATTAGCAGTAATTTTCAGGATGTCAGCCTTGCAGTAGCCTCATACGTACACCGAATGACTGAAGCTTTGTGAGGTACAGAAAAGGAAGCATTGCTTAGTACTACTCCTCAGAGTTTCAGCACCAAATTGGAAACCACTTATCAGTGGAGACGATCATTTTTGCTCTGAAGCATCTTTAGTTCTCGTGTGAGAGCTCCAGCTTCACACATCCCTCTTGTTTCTATATCAAGAAGTTCGGGAAGTCAATTAAAACCCCTAAAAGTTTTAGGATTAACTTGACACCGCTTTGATTTTCAAGGTCCGCATCGACTCTTCCAGCTCTGAACAAGAGCAGAAATAAAATCAGAAGGTATCTAGCTACACCCCACATACAGACCAATAAACTCTTTTCTTTCTTGGCTCATATTCTATGCAACATCTGGTTTCTACACACGTTCTTCAGACGCTTGCCCATTTATTAAACAGAAGCTCACGTGACTGCTGTGATTAGAAAGTTATACATTAAGGGACAAATATTCTTCAGGCGCTGGCATTATACGCCAAGATCATCTGCTTGAAGCTCTTTTAGGCAGATACCCCCCCGTCATCAGGCTGGACCTTACACAGCTACCCCAACATGGTCCTGGGGCTGCACTTGAAGCTCTGAGCAGTTCTTCACTTGCGCTAAATTCTTTTGTGTTGAAGCAAAAACCACAGGCTCAAAAATTGAAGGAAAGAATTGTTTTTCTTAGGCCCCATACAAAGAAAGCCACGGAGATCCCCCACAGAAATTGTGTGGTTCTCAACTGCAGGACGGGACTCCCAAATTACAGCAAGCTTTCATCTGAACAGCACTTATGTCAAAAACAAAATTCAGAGCTCGTTTAAACCTCTAACTAGAATAAAAACCTCCCCGGGCAGGCTAAGCCCTTCTAAATACAGCACATTTACCTAAACGCCGAGGCTAAGGAGGCTCTTTCAGAAATCAGAGCTCCGTGCCAAGGGCAGGACAAACCACCGCATCCAGTAAATTCCCAAACTGGAGCGAGCTCCCTGGGCTGACCCAGCCTGTAGGTCTGAAAGCTGCAGCAGGTTTCACCGACCCCCATCACCTTTCAGAAACCCCCCACCCTCCAGCAAGCTGCCAACAGCACTGGGCTACTCTGTTCCAGGGGGGGAAAGAAACAAGAGCAGGATCTTGGAAATTCATCCCAAGACCATGCAGAACAACAGAAAATGAAGCTGGAAAGGGCCACAGGCTGTCTTCACCTAAACTTCTATGAATTTCTAGATCTAAACTACCTGGCAAATTTCTAAAACAGCCACTGCTGGGAAACCGACAGCCTTCCTAATCCATTCCAGTGCTCCCGTTGTTCTTAGAAGCTGAATCAACTAACTGAAAGCATGTTTGCTGCTCAAGTTTAAGCCCACAACTTGTTCCAGCTCCAGCGGAAAAGAGAACAGCTTAATCTTTTCTTTCCAGCTATCTAACATATTTAGAGGATGTCATCAAAAGAAATCTCCCTTTGATTTCTTGTAAAAGAAATCATCCTAAATGCTTTCAGCGTCCCCTGAGAGCGCGTGTTCCAGATCCCTGATGACTCCCCTTCGCCCACAGCCTGTTTCTCTCCCAAAACAACACCGAAGCTAGGTGCTGCAGGCTTATCAGCACGCAATGAAGTGAGAAGGCCAACTTCATGCATTTCACGTGACATTTCTGTCAAGACACCCAGTAAAAAACATTAGCTGGTTTGGCAACACCAACATCTACCTGCAGGTTCTTCTCCACAGATCTCCCTGCCTGCCCAGTCACCCCCCACCCTGTTATCTGCACAGCTGAGCCTCACCAAAACCTCACAGACCACGCCTGCCCCTGCTGAACCGCATCTTATTCACGTACCACTGCTTTGTCCACTTGTCAAGAACATTTTGAACGTATTCTCTGATGTCCTTGGAGCTCCTCTGAATGCAGTCTGCAAGTCTAAGGAAGTCTACTAAGACCAGCTGCAAAAAAAATAGTGCTGCAGAAAACTCTGCAGACAGAAAGCCTACACTTCACATACAGGAATGGACGTATCGAGTCAGATCAAGGCCACATCTGGTCTCCTTTCCTACCTTCAAGTGCAGCCATAAGCAAACACCTAGGAAGGAGTAACAACCAACAGCTTATAGGATGCATAAACACAAATATTTATTATGTTTAAAGCACATCAGTAGCCTTATCTAGAAACAAACTGTTTTCCAGCAGTGCACCTTGTTGCCCATGCCCAACGTCAGCTGACGGGAACACAGAGCTCTTGGCTGCATAAAACCAAAAAAATGAAAATGATGCTGTGACTGGATTACTGGAGGAAAAATTAACAGTCTTCCATAAAAGTACACACGTCAAGTTTTTAGCAGATGGTGCATTTTTGAGCAAGCACTTTCGTGCTATGCACCTGACTCCATTTACCAGCACGTTCCATGGCTGATCCCCTTTCAAGAGGTTTTAGTTATGTGGTCTGCATATCCTCTTCTTCAAAGACCAGCCGCGGGGTGGGTCACTCTGTAAGGATCTGAGCAGCACCGTATTTTTAAAAAGAGCAGCTCTGAACGACTTCTGAAGGCTTTCAGCTATTTCTCTTCTAGTAGCACAAAAGGATATTTTCCTAAATACTACGCCAAGATGAAGCAGAGGTGATTCAGAACTGCACCAGCCCCCCTGCGTTCCACAGGAGAAAATACGCTCTTGAACTTTCAGGAGCAGCTTCTGATACGTCACCAGAGCTCAGCTCCATTTTTCATGCCACTCGAGGAGTTACACATTACATAGTCCACTGCAGGACAGCCAAGGAGCTACAGTTGACAAAACAGGACATTTCACAAAAAGAATAGAAATTTGGTGGAATGCTGGTTATTATTGCACCAGCTCTTTGAATTTTTAGTTTGAAACAGGTGTAAAAGGTACTACGTGGTAGTTGCGTATTTAACGTTTAATGACTTATTTTCCACTAAAGCACCAGAACTAGCAATTAATGGCAGAGCTACTTCCATACACGGAGTAATTCCAAGCCCCTTTATCAACTCATTTTCCTGACAAAATCCAGGACACCACCTGAATTTTTAGAAATGTTTGCCTTTGTTCTACCATACTCAGAAATAAAAGGTTTTTCAAACAGGCTACAGTCAAAAGAACTACACCCGGCCACAACGCAAAACTGCAATACGTTACGCATAGCACAAAACCAACCCACCCAAAATTTAGAACAAAAAATTTTGTTCTCCAGCATTGGAGCGTTTCTGTGACAGTGCATGTTATACGAGCAGAAACCTAACTTCAAATATTAACAGCGCTGTCAAATCCTCATACTTTTTCCACGTCAGTGAAGCATTCTTACCGCGGCGTTACCATCAATGCAGTGGTTGAAGGGCCTAGTGAAAGCAGTGACATGAACTATGATTTCCTTAAGACAACTAAACCTACTACAGGTGGAAGTTCAGAATTGCTCGGGGATTTTTGCTTCCCTCCCAAACACATCCTGAAAAGCCCATAGGTGTTGAATCCCAGCCCTCGGTACGTATTGTTACAGAATCACTAAACAGCACTGCAAATATGTGCAAAATTGTTTTTCCAGCCTCTCCCTATACCGAAAATCTTTCAAACTTGCCAAACGAAAATAAAATTCCATTTTAAAGTCACATAGTGACTGTGTCCTTGAAAACTAATTTCTTGCGAGTTTTAAAGAGACTCCATTTTATAGCCATACACACACAGAAGAAGCTTGACAACTTCTCCAAGTGGGGAATCCAATTTCCTACCTTATCAGTATGATCTTTAAAAAATGGCTTGCTGACAACCTGAGAGCAAGATTTGCAAGCAGGTGAAAAGCCTCCCATCGTCATAACACTCAAAGGGGGGAAAAAAAAAAAAAAAAAAGACATTTGGAGTCATAGAAGACAGAGCATTAAGTTGCAATGCAGCTTCTTCCAGGGCTCCCTTAGCAGCATCAAAATTAAATGTTAATGCCAGCGGGATAGGACATTACCGAGTCTCAAAACATATCATGGGAAGTAAAATGAGAAACAGGTTCACTATCTCTGACAAAACAATTATTGTTCAAATATTAAAACATTGCTCCCAAGTTTGGTCTCAAGAAATGTACTTAGTCAACCCAGCTTTGGCAGGATGTTTTAAAGCAGGCTTTAAAGGCTTAAAGCTGAAGCTCTAAAGCAAAACCTTCACACATGGTCTGGGTTTAAATTCCAGATCCCAGAAGCCTAAATCATCATCATCTCCCCCTCATATAAGGTTTCTGACAACACAAACGCGTCCCTCTTCTCCCACCCTCTCTTTACTCTCAAAGACATGTGAAAATGCATCAAGTAAAAGGGGCTGTTAGAGAATATTTTATGATTTGTTCTTATCTAGAAGTGGCTGACTTGGACCTGGTCTGTCAGGAACCTCTTCCTGATTCCAGGTGCTTTTCAAACAAAAAAGCAAAAACCAAAAAGCCGTAGCACAAAGCCAAAAAAGACAATGTCTGAATAAACTAACAGGCGCATGTTGCTACTACAAGTTCCAAAGTAACTAATTATACCACCATGTAGGAATGAAAATCGGGCTTTTACCATACATTTTGAAATGCAGTGGGCATCGCTGTCTTGATATGAGCATCTCTGAAGCATCCAAATTATGAGAAGTTCTGGCCATGGCATTAACATACCTGCAGTATTCCCTTTTAGAGTTGTTGGCCCACTACGACCAACATTTCCAGTCCACAACCAACTGCTCAAACATTGCCAGGGCTGAAAGAATCCAGCGGATTATAAAAAAATCCACAGGCTATTGCATAAAGCCAAGGTACTGCCACCACACAAAAGGTGTTGTTTCTTGCCTCATGAATACCTGGCTTCTGTAAATATGAGGGCTACTTCATGCATATGGACTTGAGGTTTCTAGACCTGCCTCCAAAATCCCAGAAGCACTTCACATGTGCTCCCAGGGAGAAAAGCCACAATTCTTTTGCAGTCCCAGCTCCCAGCAACACCCTTTTCCACATCCAAAGTAAGTCCAGAAGAAGAGAAGTTTTGGTCCACTGAAGTGAAGTCTATCAGGACAACAAGAGATTTGCAATCTTGGTGGTCTTCATTGCTCGAAGACGACCTTGTCAGACAGAAAAAACCCAACACCTAGGCTTTAAAGAATTTCCCCAAGACTCAAATCAGCTCTGTAGCCCGTTGTGGTTACTAATACATGTACTCCAAAAATCAACAGGTTGGGGAAACCTACTCCAAAGTCACTAAAGCAGAAATGTGATTACTAAGATTTCTCTGTTTTTCAAGAGAAACGCAGAAAAACCACCAACTCGCAACCAGCACCCGGCGTTACGCTCCCTGCGGTGGCAGCTCCCAGGCCCGCACGCACAACCGTGAGCGAGAGGTTGCGAGACTGGAGGTGGAAGGGCCAACAGATACGATCTGCTCACGGGCAACATCATTTTCCGCTCCTGCAAGTTTCAATTGAGCAATTGTATGGGGTAAAGAAAACCCATTCCAGGAGCCTGACATCTGCTCACCTGCCAGAAAGTTTGCGTTCTCCCGGCAAAGCACAACACATTCCTTTCTGATGCTGATCCTCGACCTCCCACCAACGCGTGGAAATTCATTTAGGGCCGTAGACTCCACTCACAGGGATACGGATCTGTGCCAAATGATTCATGTTTGTTTGGCCAACAATCAAATATTCTGCTTATTTAGGCTGACGAATTTGTGTCCCCTTCCTCCCCCAGGGAAACCCACTCATACAGGTCAATTCATGGTGTTACCATTTATTTTTTTTTTAATACTTAAACTACCTGAATCATGTGAGAGATGGGATGTGCAACCATTTGCAGCAGGGTGTGAATCAAGAAAACCCAAGAGCTTGGCCCCAGCAACCACAACTACGTGGTTTTGCTCCTTCTGCACTGCAAAGAAAATCAAGGTCTGCTCTGAAGCAGTCAACTTTCAGTTTATCTTTCCACAAAACATATTCTTGGCCTGCCTGAAAATTCAACAATTGCCTGCATTCCTGGCAAAAGATACTTCTTTGAACTGCAGGGCTCGTAGCCGACAAGAATTATATTCCTACTAAAAAAGTCAAAACAGACGATGCTCTATAGTTGTGGCTGTAAGAAGACTGTCTTGGTTGGAAAAATTCAGCTGCTGCTTCCCTTCTGGTTATAACTTCGGAGCCAACACCCAACTTCTCCCCGGCGGAGCGCTCTGATCCAAAAGCCTGTGGCGACTTTTGGAGCTGCACCCAGACACTCATCTTCACACAGGCACAACCAGGGGGTGTCCTGAAACCCCACAAACCCTCCCTGGCATTATTTATCCAGTGGGATCAATCTGGAGTATTTTTCCTGTCCTCTTCTGATCGGGACTCCAACAGGATGAAGACTTTCTCCTGTCAGGCACTGGACCACGAGCAGGTTCCTTGCAACCTGCCCAAGTGCCTGAAGAGACACGCCGAGGGATGTAAGCGCACCGCTTCGCATTCCTGCCACACATTACGTCCAAGAGCTGCTTTCCAGGCTCAAACGCAATCAACAAAAGCTTCCTACACCAAAAAAAAAAAACACATTCTCACCTATCCAAGTAGCGCCGCTCAACCTACGAAGCAGAAGCAGGTAATAACCTACGAAGCAGAAGACACTCGGCCCTCTTCACGCCAATTACAAAGTTACAAAACTCTATTTTTTAGCCTCAAGTTCTTGCTTACAAACAAGAAAGAGGGATTTTTTTTATGGCAGGCATCAACCCTGCAGCCCCACGGTGTCACTCCCCCAGCTAAGTGAATTCCACGTGACAGATGCGCAAAACCAGCGAAATATCAAGGGCTCGATGGAGTGGAAAACACCTGGCGATGGACATTGCTCCGGTTAATGGCAACCCAATAGGTGCTGAAGATTTGGTGAAAATAGTTCTTCCTCTAGTTGTTACCCAAATTTTGTCTGCTAAAGGGTTTGGGTAGAGCTCCTCTTGAATGAGCTAGAGCAACTGGAGATGTTTTGTCTGCAGGAGACTGATGCTGCAGGCGCTACAAAAGGGAAATGGGAACGGGTTTTGACCTGTACAAACCTTTTAGGTTTTTAAGCTTTCAGTGAGCTCCTTTTCACTGCTGCTTCGCTTCAGAAGTTTGTCCGTCTCTCAGAGCTGTGCTGGCTGGAGCCAGGAAGCAGCCAAGTGCCTCCACCAGCCACAAGAGGTTCTGCAGGAGATGGCCACCTTGGCACTTCCCACGCCAGCTACAGCCAACTGAAAGTCCTCAGAGAAAAGACTTCATCAAAAACAGAGGAAAGAAGTCCAGAAAAACACCCAGTGAGCAAGTCCGTGGAAATTTCTGGAAACCTCAAGATAGAAAACCTTCCGATTCTGGAGAAAACATTGAAAGCAAAGGCTGCAGCAGCTCCAACAACGAGGCTGCACGCGCTCTCCAACCACCTTGCGTGTTGTCGGCCCAGGAGTTCAGATAACCAAGGGATTTGGCATCGGGTCAATTCAGAAAGAGCTAGAGCCATGCACAGCTCTGAGCTTTAACTGGGGGAGGAAAAAAAAGCCCCCAGACAAGGCAGACACCTTGCAGGCCTGCCGATGCGAGTTCAGCCCTTGGGAGCAGGAAGAGGACAGCGCTGCGCTGTTATCACGCTGGAAAACCATTGCTGGTCTCTCTGAAATAGCTCTTAGAGAGACAGCCCAACAAAATGGGAGAACTCTTGGGGCAGCAGAGGAAAACCCTTCGGCCTGAGGTGGTGTTTAGGGATGGGTGGCAAGGAACTGCTTTTCTTAGCCATGAAAAGATCCAAGTTCAGAAAGCTTTACTGCGTGATACCTCCAAGACCCTACCAAGTTAGGGGATGGAGGGACACAACTTCCAGAGCCCAGGACATATTTCTTAAGTGGTATGGGTTTGTCCAGCTGCATAAATACGTGAACAAGGTGGTCAAAGTATTGCTAAACACCAGAACAGGCTAATCAAGGGATAACACAAGAGGGGATTACCCCCAGGAAACGGAGTAAGGAAGAAGAAACGTGCAGATGGGTGAGAGAACAATAAAAGGTGCAGGATGGCTCCCAGTGCATCTTAGAGGAAAAAATAAAGTCAACCCTCCATGGGTGACACAGAAGAATTAGTGGAATTAGCATTTAACGGGTTGCAATGGCAGACCTCATCTTCTTATGCGATATTTTCCTGCTCAACTACCACAAATGACAGGAATAAAGAGCAAACAGCTCGCCAGCCTTGGAAGTAAGAGCATCAGAGAGCTGTTTTGCTCCTTTTCAGGCTGCAAGGTGTGACTCTGGGTCACCGTGGTGCGAGACACTCCCCTGCAGCACCCAGAGCCATTATTAACCGATCCCGGTTAGTCCATTTTTTTCATTATTATCATTATTATTATTTATTTCAGGCGCGAGGAAAGCCGTCCCCCCAGCAGCAGGCGGAAAGCTGGACAGGGCCAGGCTGAGCGGAGGGCAGGCGGCAGCTCTCAGCAGGCTCCTGGAAGGGAGGGATCTTCCTCTCTCCAGCAAGGAGAGCAGGATGGGCGGCTTCCAGTTGCAGCAACCAATTAGGCAGAAACTGCTATCGAAGCACCAGGGAGGGCCCTACCCTAACGGGGTTGGGAAACAGGAGGCAGCACGGGCCCAGCCGCCACGCCGGGTCCCTCAGCTCCTTCCCTCTCGCCCAGGTTGCCCGGGGTGCCTCTTTTCCAGCCTGCTGGAGGCTCTTCCTACAGATAGATCAGCCCGGACATCACGCCCGGTCCTTCCAGACCCATTATTTAAGGTCCCCTGGTACTAACGAGGGATGCATCAGGTTCAGGTGCCAGGAGACCTGAACCCCTACCGCCCCGCTGGGCTTCTGGAGGGTAACACAGCACAAAACCAGAGTGAATCTCCCAAGAAAAAGAAACATCTCAACAAAAGGCAAGCTTGGCACCGGCGTAACATTCTTGCGAAGAGCCCAAAGTGAGTTATGACAAGATTGGCCTTTAGATTTTGCAACCAAGATTGCGTGCAGCACGAGAGCGAGCTAAAAAGCAAACAGAAGCGCCTTCCTCACCCTCTCCGTTAACAAATCCTGCACAACCTTTTACAAAGCCGTGGCGCACACACACACACAGAGCAAAAAGCTCCCCGCAGCAAGCATCAGCCCTGACATTGTTTACTGCAGACCAACAACGTAATTCGCTACAGTTACAACAAGCACCCTTGTCTGCCAGGGCTTGGTGTTGCTTAAAAACACTTTCCAGAGGAGGGGAAAAAAAAATAATAATAAATCAATTCCACAGTCATTAGGCGAAAATCCTCAAACTGCAAACTTTGGGCTTCTATTTTTACACCGATATTTTTGGTCGTGTGTTGCATGACTACCCTTTATTTCTCAGGATTATTTTTGTCCCCCTCGGGAAGCACAAGGAGGTGAGGAACAAAAGGAAGCCTTGAGCCCGCGCCTCTTCTCTCTGCGAGCAGGTAGGGAACATCAGCACGGGGAGAACTGGAAGCCCTCGGCTCGGATACTCATCACCTGGTGTTGGAGTTGAAGGATTGAGGTGGAATTGAAACCTTTAGATGGTGAGGTCACAGCTTGGACCTCACAGCCGTGATCTTTGTTCCCCCGTGTGCTTCCCACAGCATTCCCTATCCCAGAGGGGCGATAAAATCCTCGTGGCAGAGCCGTGAGAAGTCATCCTGCCCAGCAGCCAGGGGAGCAGCAGCTGTGGAGAACCTCCTTTCACCCAAGGCTGGGGCTCTCTTATCAACTTGGGAGCACAAAGTCTAACAAAT
Organism: Anas platyrhynchos; assembly: GCF_047663525.1. Lineage (NCBI taxonomy): Eukaryota > Metazoa > Chordata > Aves > Anseriformes > Anatidae > Anas > Anas platyrhynchos. The sequence continues at coordinate 84,679,841 of NC_092587.1, read as the reverse complement.
TACGCAGGGAGCGAGATGAAAAGCCCGGCGCACCAGAGCAATCACCCTGCCATTGTCCTCCTCCTCCTCGGGATCCAGAGAGCCACGACTTCTCCCAACCCTTCCAGCCCATCACTCGAGTCCCTCCTTCCTTCCTGGATAACTCTTGCTGGGCCCAGCCAGCCGCAGCAGGGCCAGAGTGACTTCATCGTTTCGTTTCACCACCACTCCGGGCTTCCAAATTAAAACAACAGGCGGGCACCGAGCGGGTCGGGCTGGGCTCCCCGGGGGCTTGGAGAAGGCCTGCACCACCACCCGGGGACAGGAGGTGTCTGCGAGGCTGGGGAAACAAAGCTCCGTCCATTTTCACCTGCTTCACAGGGAACCTTTTGTCCCGGCCTTCAGTCAAAAGGGCTCAAAATGTCACAAAGTATCAGTCTGAAAACCTACAGCAAGAGGAAGGAGCCCAGCAAACTCCCCGTTCACCACCTAATTGATTTTTTTTTTTTTTATTTTTTCCCTAAGCGCTCAACACCGGTGGTAATAGATGGCTTGCCACATCACGCCATAAGGGGCTCCTAAAACTCACGGGACCCAGAAAAATACTCGCCCTTTCTGGCAACCTGCTGCTGCCCTCTCACAAAGGGGAAAATAAAAAGTTTCAACTTCCTGGACCGTCTTCCAGGGGTGGATTCATTGAAAAAAAAAAAAAAAAAGAAAAAAAAATCCCAACTGCGCTTCCCACAGAGCCCTCGCCTGTGGTTCTCCTGCTTTGTTCTGACATTTTTTTCCAGGCAGCAGAAGGACCGGGAGCACATGACTAGAGCGACTGGGGGGGTTATCGCAAGTGCGTGCGCTTTATGCTCTGGCCTTTGTTTCTCCCTCCGTGGTATACGCTGGGGATTGAATCATATTTGCAAACTTGTTAGTCTGCATCAGTTAGCACTCTCTTCGCAGGCAAGCATCTGTCTGGGCTCTGACCTCGAATAAACGGGAAAGGAGCATCAGTGACCTTTCAAGAACCAAGCTGCGGAGAGCTTGAATCAGACAAATTTAGTTGCCGGGCATGACAGGGCTAGGTCTCGCTTGGATTAGGCGGCCACCTGCAGAAAGCCCGGCCAACAAAACCCGCTCCTCGTTCCGCACGCACATCAAGTGGATCGATACATTAAAATGGAGTCGCCCACGGCTTTTCCCCCACGGAAATCAAGACCCCAAACGCGCGTGAAAAGCTGGATCTGCTAATAATACGGGTTAACTGCACTCCCTGGTTTTTTTTTTTTAAGTGCTGCAGGCGCCCCGATCATGCGGATCCAAGGCAGGCGACAGCCCCCAGCCAAGCCCGGCGCCCTGTTTGAGGCTTCTCCCGCAGCGGAAGACATTTCGGCGCAGAGAAACCCGTGAGAAATCCCGATCTGTCAAAAAGCCCAGGGGCACGCGGAGCCCCGGCACGAAGCGCCTCGAACAATATCAAGCACCGTGTCAGGTGTGGCTACGGGCAAGCACCGAAGGGATCGACCAAACGGCACCGCACGGCGAGCCCTCCAGCTCCCATCAAGCCCCCCAGCCTCCATTTCCAGCAGAAAAAAAACGGGGAAATATCCCTCGCAAACCAGGCCGGCAGCACCGACGGGCAGCGATCCGGATTCGCATTCAAATGAGGAGCCAAGACGTTTCCTATTATAACCCCGGTGCTCCTCTTTGGCGACTCAGAGCAGGGCCTTTTTCCCCCCTTTCACGCCGCTGCTTTGCCGAGATGCCATTAATTAAAAAACAGCCCCATCTCCCCCTGGCTGGAGGGGTTGGGGTGGGGGGATCCAAAGGGTGGGCACCCACCCCACACTCTGCCAACCCCCAGCGTGCCCGTGTGGCATAAAGCCTAGGCCTGGCTCCCAACAATATTCCCCCGAGCAGCCAGCTGGGTAAGGCTGGGAATAACCCCTCGGTATACTCACATGCGGCGGGGAGGATGTTTCTTATTTTTGGCGTTATCGAGTGTTTTTAGCGCTGCCTGAATCGCGAAAGAGGCACCTTTTGTACCCCTCCTTCCCCCCCCCCTTCACCACCACCACCTTTTTTTTTTTTTTTTTAAAAATGGGCTGGACTAGGAGGTGCTCACACCCGAGATCTCAGGGCGTTGGGAGAGAAGAGGGGGAAAAAAAATGGAAAAAGGGGAAATTTATAAATATAAATATATATATATAGGGGGATGGGGAGCAAGGGGGGGCACCTGCCTGCCCGTCATTCATTTCGGGGAAGGGGGGAAAGAGGGGAAAGGAGGGGGGGGGAGGCACAGCCACACAGACAAAACCCCGGCCCTGGGAGCCCGCTTGACAAAGGGAAGGGCTGCCAGCGGGCAGAGGGGCCGAGGCCGGGGGCAGGGCGTCTTTTTTGGGGTCTGCGTGGTGTGTGAGCCCCCCTGCCGGGCTTCCCCCCGATACTCACGGCTGACTTTCATGCTGCCGAAGGCCGAGGGCTGCTGCACCGGCTTGCAGCTCTCCGCGAAGGACGTGGTCCTGGGCCGCCCGGACATGGTCTCGGGCTGCGGCTGCGCCTCTCCCTCCTCCTCCTCCTCCTCCTCCTCCTCCTCCTGCTGCTGCTGCTGCTCTTCCTCCCTCCTCCTCCTCCTCCTCCTCCTCCTCCTCAGGGCCCTCTCCCGTGGCTCAGGGCGAGCCCTGCCTCATCAACGGCGGCCCCTCACGGAGGGGGGGGGGGGGGGGGACCCGATCCCTTCCCCTGTGGTCGCTCTGTCGCTCCGTCTGTGGCTCCGTGCGTCCCCTCACAGCGCCATTTCCCCCCCCTTTTTCTTTTTTTTTTTTTTTTTTTCCTTTCTCCCCGCAGCGCCCCGGCTGCCGGAGCCGCCCCCGCCCGCCCGCCGCGGGGCTGCGCTAGGCCTCGCTGCCCCCACCCTCAGCGCCAGTCACATGGGGCGGAGGCTCGGGGCGGCCTCGGCTGCTCTTCCTTCCTTCCTTTCTCCTCCTGTTTTTTCTCTTTCCTCCCCCTTTTACCCTTATCCTCCCTATTTTGTTTCTCAACCCCCTCCCGTCTCCTCCGCGGGAGCAGCGGGGACTACTTCTCCTCCTCCTCCTCCCCCCCCCCCCCCTCAGGCGGAGGGATCGTCCCGGCGGGGAGGCGGTGCTGCGGCCGCTCGCCCAGGGAATCCAACAGCGGCGGCGGAGGGATCCGCGGCGGGCGGCGCGGTGATGCGGCCGGGCGGCGGGGCCTCTCCCCTGACGGCGGCGCTCAGGCGGTGCCGGTGGCGGCCGGGCGGCTCCTCACGGCCCCCGCGCGGCGACGGGGCCGGCCGGCGGCGGCGGGGCGGGCCATGGCGGCGGAGGCGGCGGCTCGTTGCCCTCAGCGCGCTGCTGCCGCTTACGCCGAGCCTGCGAATTCAGCGCAGCCGCCTATGCGCGCCGCTGCCTTACGCTGCGCAACGGGCGTAGGCGCCGGCTGTGAATAGGCAGCCGAAGGGGCCGACGCGCTCCTCGCAACCCCCCCCTCCCCTCCCCGTCACGGAAACAGCCGAGCGTGCTCGGAGCCAATGGCGAGGCCGCTCCGGGGACGGCTGTGGCGGCTCGGAGCCAATCGGGCGCGGCCGAGCCCGCCCGAAGCCAGGCAGCGGGCCAATGGCGGAGCGGCGCCGCCGCCCTAGCAGCGCGGTCCGGCAGCCAATAGGAGGAGGCCGGCTCTTCCGGGAGGAGCCGAAGGGAGCCGAAGCGGCGCGGCCAATCAGCGGCCGCGGTTACACGGCCCTGCGACGGCCTCGGGCCGCAGCCCCTGGGCGGAGAGCGGCCGCGGGCTCTGATTGGCTGCCGCGGCGGCGCGCTGCCATTGGCTGGGGGCGATGAGGCGGCCCGAAGACGCCAGCCAGCTGTCTGCCGCCGACCAATCCGCGGGCGGCACCGGCGGGCAGCGCCCGCTCCCATTGGGCGAGGTGCGCAGGGGGCGGGGCCTGCCGGGCCACGCTTCGCCGCGGTGGGGCCTCGCGCGCCGCCTCGCTCACCTTTATGACCTCACCGGCTGCGCAGGGCGGGCCGCGCGCATGCGCAGTGCGGCGGGGCGGGCTCGGCGCCGCCCTGAGGCCGGGGCCGTGCCTGGGGGGGGGGGCACCGGGACCGGGAGCCGCCCTTGGGAGCCGGCGTGGCCGCCACGGCTCCCAGAGAGCGGTGTCCAAACGGCTCCGGGGCCGGTAATGCCTGTTTGAGGCAGCCCTCCTCACGGCCTGTCGCCTCAGGGCGGGGCAGCCCCCGGTGCAACCGTTACAACCGTTACCCGGCCCGTTACAGCCCTTAACAACCGTTAAAACCGTTACCCGGCCGGTTACATCTGTTACAAATGTTACCCAGCCTCATACAGCCATTAACCACCATTACAACCATTGCCCAGCCTGTTACGGCCGTTACAACCGTTAAAACCCGTTACCCACCCCATTACAGCCATTAACAACCGTTACCTGGCCCGTTGCGGCCGTTACAACCGTTAAAACCGTTACCCATCCCGTTACAGCCGTTAAAACCGTTGCAGCCGTTAGGGCCCTGAGCTCCTGTTTGCCCCCAGCCCATTCCATGGGGTACCCCCCTCAGTGACCTCGCGGCCATCAGGGGCTGCTTCTCTGGGAAGCTTCCCCGGGAAGCACAAAGGTGTGATTATTCCCATTAAAAACGCAAGGTTTTGTTCCTTTTAACGTGAAATACAAGATTTTGGACAGATGGCTGCTGTTGGGCGAAGCGGCGTGGCTGCGGAAAGGAACGAGCGCTGCGCCCATCGCCTCGTGAGGAGCAGAGGGTGATAAACCCACTGCAGGAACCGGCCCGAGGGAAGGGGCACGAGGCACAGGCTCACAAAGTTCTCCCCCTTCAGCTCTCCCTCGCAAATTTTAGGAAACGCGGCTTATATCGGAGCCGCTAGAACGGCCTTCGTACCCAGGTCTTGGTGCCACCACCGGTGGATTTTGCTTGGCCCTGGCCGGCGTCCAGGCCGTCCTTGTGACTTCTGGAAGAGCCCGTACTTCTGCGGGGCTCTGCAATATCCGTGGGGCAGCTCGCCTGGCAGAGCTGCTCCCTGCCCTGACCTCGGTAACGTTACTCAGCAGCCCTCTGCGAACGTTGGGTACGGCTTGCTTAAAGGGAAAAACAAAAAAAAAATGTTCTCGCCAGAGTAGTTCATACCACAGGCAAAGTAACTTGGACCAGCAGCAGCACTTTTTGCCAGCGCTAGAGTCTAAGAGCTGCTGCTTTCTTTTCAAGGCATCAAAATATTGCCTGTTTATCCTTTTTTTTTTTTCTTCTTGTGTCCCATTCCAAGCAACGCTGCTATGTGAGCAATGAAAGACCTGGCCAAAGGCAGCTGAGATTTACCCTGTACAACAGCTTTGTTCCGAAGCAGAAAACCAGCTCAGTCTCTCCAAACGGTCCTGTTCGGCACCACAGCGCTCACCCCGGGGCGCTTGATCTTCTGGAAACCTTTTCCCTGCCTGATAAATGATGAATGATTTCACCTACTACAAAGGACTTTGCATTGTTTAAGGTCTGACTCACTGTGCAGCTGGGAAACTGGAAGCTGAGTGCTGCGCCCTCACAGGGGCTGAACAGCCTGAAGTGACAGTAACCACGCCGCACTCGTCATGTTGGATCTGCTCTGATTCACCGCTTTATCAAATGTCCCTGAGATACAAACTCAATAAACCACCAACCACCAGAAGGACCAGAAGTTTTTGCCTCTTTTGGTAAAACAACTTTCCTCCACCTGAAATGCACCACCAGGCATTCCAGTCGTCTTGTAGAGTTGCGCTTGAAATTGGATTTATTTATTGGCCTCGAGCATTTGATGCCAACACAAATCAAATTTTCTAATTTTCTGATGAAGTTCTTTCTAATAGCTACGTAAACGCTGGCACCGACTATAAGAGAGATGCTTGAGCATTATTACATGACAAAGTGCGTGGATGGTCTGAAAAATAGCATGGGTAGGGGGAACTCTGTGATAGCAGTAAATACGAATCACACCGATGCGAAATTTATCCTAACGGTATCTATTTGAGAAACGTCCTTTATGATGAGTCTGCAAGTTGATAATGACAATGGAGAACCAACTGCATTTCTGTACAGAGAACAAGGCTAATTCGGGAGAACAGCCTCACGCTTACGCTCCTTTGTGAGGCTTAGCCTTTTGCTGTTGACCCCCAGTTCCCTCACCAGTACCCAAACAACCCGTATCAACCCCAAAACTCCCAGATACTGGCACCCCTGCTGTTCTAAATGCCAGTCCTATCCATCCACTTGGGGAATGCACGCTACAGACCTCCCAGCTGCTCTGCTTCCCATCGGGCAATCCTGCCTGTATTTCCAAGTAATCATTAACCAATGAACTCTCCAAAACCTGTCCGTTTCAATCACAGAGTCTTCTCCGCTACTAGAAAACCACACAAGTATACTTAAAGGAGGGCTATTATTCGTTTGAAGGGACAGAAAGCTATTAACCACCTCCAATTTCTGTTAGTCTTTTCGCAGATTATTTCCCCAGCTAGGGCTACCGTCAGAAAACCCATTAGCATGTAAGAAGGGCATCTGTTAAGCTTTCATCCTCAATGTCAAAAATGCACCAAATTAAACCCATTTGAGGAAATCATGAGTGAGCTGGTTGCTTTTTTAGACTGAAAAATTCTCTTTTGACAACATTGCAAAGTTCGCGGTTATTTTTGGCCTCTTGGCTGAAGAAATGACCTCCCTTTAGACTCCGCAAATATAAATAGAATTGACACTTTAATGATCAGTTTTCACAGGCAAGAATAATCCAGTATCCCAGGCATTAATATTGTTCCAAATCTGGATGCAGAGGATGGTTTTACAGCTTTTGTGACTCAAAATTAAAGCGTCCCCGTCACATCTAAGATCTTGGGGAGGGTGCCTGAAAATAAGAAGCATCTGAGGGGAATTACTGAAGTGTTATCTCTCTGAAATGCCATAAGGTGGCAGTGAATTAGAAAATCGGTGCTATTTCTGGGTAGAACAAAGCTTTTAAAAGCTCGGTAGCGGTGGTGGGGAGGCTTTATTTTTTTTTGTTTGTTTGTCTGGGGGCTCGCATTTGTCTGCTTTCATTTCAGGTATCACCCTGAACATCACATCCAATCGCCTTAATACACTGAGCAGGGCTGCTCCAACGTGCACGAGCAGTAAGTAGACGTGCACTCCTGCACAGGGAGCTCCTGGTTTTCTTTCTCCTTTGCTTGCTCTCTGGGCAATCAGCAGGAAGATTTTCTGTTGCCTTTTTGTTTGCTTACCTTGCAGCTATTACTGGGTCATTCCAACATCAGCCACGGTGAAGAGGGCAGGAGGGTGGTGTATTGTGCCTCAGTAAGGCTGATAAGGATGATCGTGCAAGGCTGCTGTGAACTTTGGTACGCCAGTGCATCACACTCAGATTAATGGATCTACCAGTTTGGCATCTAATTCCTTAATATTGCCAAGGGAATTAGCCAAGAAACAACGCAGCGAGGTACTGTAACGGCTTGTCTCGTGCGTAGTTGGCATGGGCAGGCTCAATGGCTGTGGTTGAACTTTAACTTTTCCTTTTTTTTTTTTTTTTTCCAGTGGAAAATCAGAGATTGTAACAGTAACAAATTTACCGACTGCTCAGGCGTTAATGATTAGACAATAAATCCTGAAAAGTGGTTTTGATTTTTGTCCCAGAACAAAATCCACACCAATCTATGTTTAGAACGCAGCACTTGCGTTTGTTTTTTCTGAGCGGGACAGAAGTTTTTAATCCTGAGAACCCAGCATTTTGCAACGATTTCCTGTCACAGAACATGTCACCACCAGCAATTGCTTCAGAGAACAGCTGATGTTTTGCCCATCTGGGTGTGCGTGGGCTCACCTAGGCCTTGCAGGATGCCAGGTAGGTTCGCCAGGACCAACAGAGCCAGGTGGTCCGAGCACTTTAATGCAACGGGAGCTACAAAAAACTTCTGCTTCCCAGTTTTGCAGTGCATCGTAAGAAGCCAAGACACCCCGTGCAGGTTCACGGGGACATTGCGACACACAGAAATCATCTGTGACTCACTCAGTGCACCCTGAGAGAGACATCGGGTTTCACACCGTGCCAGGACAACGTGTGGCTAAGTTTGATGTCTTCCCTTGCTCCAGCATTTGTCAGACCACACGTCATTCATAAATAACCCTGGAAAAACAGCGCCCAGAGCCAGAGAAGCCGTGTCAGTCTGGTGGTCCTTTGACAAGCCTTCCAGATATTTGTGCTCCCGAAAGCAAAGATGATGCCCATTCCTGCAGGACTCTGAAAAGGTTTAAATCCAGAAAAGTGGTGGGGTCTTCTATGTGCATCATCTACCTCCTTCACATCAGATTCACTCGAGCCACCCATGACAGACATCTATCTGCTTTCTGTCGTGCTTCCCAGTGCTCCCAGCAGGCCTGTCTGTTTCTGCAAAGGGGATACCAAGGAGCAGATGGGTCACTCTCTCAGCAAGAAATTAAAATTAAACCCAGTGGCGTTGTGTTAACAATGGTCCCCGGAGCTTACCAGGGCTCTCTACAACACAATATTAGAGGAAGGGCCCATGTGTGTCCCGTGCTCACTATTTCCACACCTCCCTAGTCGACTGCCAACCTGTCTGTCCAAATAAAAGGAGTTAAAGCCAGCCTGATCCCAGAGGCCATCAGTCCCTTCAAGCAAATCTTGTAGGTCTGGAAAGCCTTGGCTTGAGAGACTGGGAGCCAGGCCCAACAGCCGACAAAGGAGATTTTTCTCCACTTCCCCCTTCAAACAGCGGGGGGATGTTGCAGCAGCGTAATGAGACTTGCTGTGCCTCCACACAAACACAGGAAGGGGGATTCACTCGTCCCTGCTGAAAGAGTTTTCAGAAATTGAGCACCGCTTACAGTGCAAGGTGCCAACAGAAGGAGAAAGGGCCTTCGGGAATAGACGTCTGCGTGGTGAAAAGAAGCAAAGAAAGCCATCCCGCGCCTGGCACAGCCTGCCTGGGCTGCTGGCCTCGCTGCAAGGGCTCCCTGCAGGCTGAGATCACCACCCATGGCTGCAATGAAATGCTCATCCAGCCCTTGCCGGAGCATCTGCTCTTACTCTAGCTGAAAATAACCACATGGGCATGGCTCTCCCTGGGGGAGGAAGGAGAAGATGGCTCTTGGTGGGTTACAGCCACGCTTGATATCCACAGGGCAGACTGTGGGAAGCGTGCTTTGCAGTATGCTTTGTGCATAGCAACATGCAACATCCAGAAAAATGTTTGAGAAGGGCTATAAGAACTTGGTCATACACCAGCCACAGCAGCGAGCCCGCTGTGTTGTTACCTGGGGTCTTCAGTTCGCAGCCTGGAATTAACGGTGGTGATTCTCCTCAATTTTGTCCTATTTTAAGAGGTGACGGAATGGAAAGTAAGCGGAACCCGTGAGACGATGCGTAGATAATTACGAGGTGGCCAGAAGTGTAACAGTATTTTCATTCTGCTCATTGAGTTTTTGCCAAGCAATCTAATTAATTTAATGATCCCTGTCCCTGGCTGCTCGCTAATCACCATCACACACTACTTCCTTCATATCTGGCTTGCAAACGGTTACTAATTGTTGCTGCATCTTGCGTTGTACATCTGGTGATGACAGCTGCCGTGGCCCTGAGATGGAGAGACAGCTGTTTTTAAAAGGAGACTTCCCTCCCAGATCTCTAAAACATCTGGAAAAGTGTGGCGTTGAAACCCAGTTGCTGAATATGAAAACTTATCAGATATGTGCACGGGCTAAAGGGAAGGGGTCTGCAAACACAAAGCTTAAAAGTGTTTCACTGCAACTGGAGTGGAAGAGACTCACTGCTGTGTCTTTAAAGCACAGGTCCTGGATGTTTGCCATAAAAAATGCCTATTTCCCCTAATTCCCCGTTGACCGCTTGGCATGGCAAAATATTTTACACTCTGCACAGCAGAGCACACCTCCTAATTTGATCAAACTAACAACTCACATTACTTTTGCTTCAGCGTGTCGGACGTAATTAAAAAACCTTTTTACGAGAAAAGGGTTCGGGATCAGGCAGCAAGATCTTGCTGGCTGCAAACAAGAAACGGGTAGCACGAAAGCACCAAAAAGCCCTAGAAATCCATGGAAACAATTGCAAGCCTTAAAAAATAATATATATAATAATAATAATAACAATAAATCAGAATCTCATTTCCTCCTGAACATTTTGTGACTGTGATTGTTACAAGCAACCTATTTTTTTTCTCCTCTGTGTTTGTTTAGTGTATTTAACAGCGCCGAGCGTACAGGCCATTGTTTTGCTAGTGGTCAGCAATGCTTATCTCCCGATCTCGCCCAACGCTATCGCTGGCAGGCTGCTCTGCAGTCCTTGGATTAGCACTCATCTTGGACTCTGTGAGAGGCTGCAAATCACCAGCAGCAGCAGCAGCAAAGCTGGGCTCAACAGGCAGCACTGAGCAGGCATGTGAGGACACGGAAAGGAAATGGCTGAGCTCAAACAAGGTTAGCGCGATTGGAGCGGCAGTCACTCCAAATGAGCCCTGAGAAAGGAGCCTACAAGCAGAAAAAAAAGCTGGTAAGATTAACAACGCCTTCTTATAAAGGAGTCATTTCAGGACAACTGACATAAGGGAAGTGCTACATTTATTTATTTTTAATTGGGCTGGATTCAAGCCATATCAAGCTGATGATGCCATGCCGAGTTCACAGGGACCTTCTCATTGCCTCATGGTACAGGTGCAAGGGGACAATGCACTTAACGGGAGATATGGCACTTTTAAAAGCAAAAGAAGGAAATGTTTTTAAATTAAGATGTTGTTGTGCATGTTGGGATTTTTTTTTCTAGTCACTGGAAGTTGAGAGATGCCTCCAGGAGATGATTCAAGTTCTGAAGTGGGGTTGCCCTGGAACTTCACCTGGAGGATCTTCTCTTTTCTCCACTTGTATGGAAGGACCCTAAAAACACCCATCTTGTAAGGGGGCTCTGGGGTAAGAAGCCTCCCATGAGATGACAGGAAGATAGCTATTTTTCTAACAAGGCTTTGAAATCACTGGTGCAAGATACCACCAACACAGAAAAGCTGGTAGAATCTGGGCAACTGCCTGGGTAATACTGACCTCTGAAGGAGGTAATGCTAAAACCTTGTTGTTGCTGCTGTTGTTGTTGTTTTTGTTTTGAGAGACGATGTGAAATCTGCTGTTTGAACGCAACTTTATAGAGATGGATAAATGCCCACCTTCCAGTATGGAAAGGTTTGCAAAAGACTCTGAAACACCTTGCCCTGACCATGATCAGGAACAAGATATTGGACTACAAACCAGGGCCTGAGCTATTTGATGTTCGAGGAATCCCTTCTCCAAGATCATGACTGATTCATGTTGACAAGAAGGAAATCAAGCAAGGGTGGCAGGAGGCCTGTGTGGACAAAGAAGGAGCCCCTGACTAAATTCTGACATAAAAAGGAGTTGTCCAAAAGGTGGAAGCAAGTGAAGGTGACCCAGGAAGGAGTCTTTACCGGTAACACTGTTCTTTAGCAATCCCAGGCCTCTGAGATTGGGTCCCACAAGTGCAGAGTGAGCTGGCTAAGTGCAAGGCCACTCTTTGAAAGATCATGGTGATCAGGAGACGTTCCTGAGGCTTGGAGGCAAGAAAATGTCACTCGTATCTTCAGGAAGGGCAAGAAGGAGGATCTGGGGAACTACAGGCCGTTCATGAAAAGGTGATGGAGCACCAAATCGTGGAAGCCTTTTCCAGTCATGTGAAGAGCAGAAGGTGATTGGAAGTAATCATCATGGAGCTACAAAGGCAAAATCAGGCTTAATCCACCTGAGAGCCTTCTACAAGGAGATGACTGGCTTGGTGGATCGTTGGAGAATGGTGCATGTCATCTACCTCAGGTTTAATAAGCCTTTTTACACTGCCTCCTGTAACACCTCTATAGACAAGCCGATGAAGTATAATCTATATATCAGTAATATAGGTTAGTGGACAGCGAGGTGGATCAAAAACTGGCTGAATGTCCAGCTCCAGAGCATTGTGATAAGTGGCACAAAGTCCAGCTGGAGGCCAGTCATTAGTGGCGTATCATGGGGGTCAGTATTAGTTCTTTTACTGTTTAACATCTTCAGTAATGATCTGAATGATGGGGCAGAGTACACCTTTGGCAAGTTTGTACATTATACAAAGCTGTGAGGAGTGGTGAATACACCAGAGGTATGAGCTGCTATTCAGAGGGAGCTCAACAGGCTGGGGAGCTGGGCAGAGGGGAATCTCGTGAAGTTCAACAAAGGGAAGTGCACCAGTACATGCTGGGTACCAACAGTCTGTAAGACTCTCTCTAGTGAGGAAAGACCGAGAGAGCTGGGACTGCTCAGCCTGGAGAAAAAAAGGCTCTGAAAGGATCTTATCTATGTGCGTAAGTATCTGGTGGGAGGGAATGAAGAAGAGGAAGTGAAGCCAGACTCTTAGTGGTGCCCACTGACAGGACAAGAAGCAGTGGGTACAAATTAAAACACATGAAACTCCACCTGAACACAAGAAAATGCTCTTTTTACCGTGAGGGCAGTCAAAGACAGGAGCAAGTTGGCCAGAGAGGCTGTGGGGTCTCCATCCCTGGAAATATTCAAAACCTGACTGGTCGTGGTCCTGGACACCCTACTCTAGCTGGCACTGCTTGAGCAAAGGTGGGCCAGGTGATCTCCAGAGGCCCCGTCCAGCCTCAGTGATCCTGTGATCCCCTGCAGTAGTTCCTGGAGCACTACGTGCTGTCAGTTCTTACAAATTTTGTTAAACCTGATTTTTCCTTGAGGTAATTCCAGGCATTGTTAATATAATTAATTGTACAAGGTGCATGTGCCTCTGAGGACGAGGTGGCTATGGAGAAACGTGAACTTAATGAAATAATCAGAGGAATTGTACTTGAACAAAACGCAAGAATTGGGGATCATCACTCATGACCGAGGCTTGGTACATGTGCTTTCAGCGGAATAAGCAAAAGTGTGGGCAGATGGAGGCTGACAGAGCACACAGGGCAAGGTCAGACGAGAAGTGGGAGATGAGTGACTTATGACAGCCAGTGCTGAGCACCGCACATAAGAATTTCAGTTGGATTTCCCAGTCCCTGACAAGCAGTGCAATGTGAGCTGGGCTGTGTGTATGATGGAGGTGGTAACATTAAAGCACCAGCACTGAACCAAGACAGGGCGCCAAGCAGTGGCAATTAAATCGGAGGCAATATTTTCAAGCCGAGCACCCAGAAAAGAGAGAAAGCACAATTAATGACTGCCTGGGAGAGCTCTGACTTAAATGACCACCCAGGAACTCTGAAGCAAAGGCAGTTCTCCAGGGCAGCAGTCAGCAAGCTGAGCCAGAAGCCTGTCCTTTCTCCAGCTGTGTTCCCAGTCTCCTCCACAGCACAGTCCTGGCTTATTTAATGCACCGAGCCAGGATCCCATTAAGAAAACGTATGTGATCATGCCATTAACATCTGCCTCGAAAGAGAAGATTAGAGAAACATTTGTCAAAAATGGTCTAGGAATAATTGGTCCTGCCTTGGGGCAAAGAGATGGGCTGGAATACCCAGATGGCTCCTTAAGGTCCCTTCTAGGGCTGTTCTCCAAAAAAATCATACGTGCCATAGAAAACTAAATTAAGTTTTCATAAATTGTTTTAACTCCAGACTTCCCTAAATCCTGAATTCTTGATTTTAGAGACTTTTTGGCACAGATTACAGTGTGCTCTTTTTTAGGATCACGGTTGATTGGTTTGAAAACAAACTCAACCTAGCAAGGATGCCACGATACGGACATCCACGGGCTCAAAAGCTCATAAGTTAGACCCACCACTGGGACCCCTTGCAGGGACTGGCAGAGGCAGCCATGGTCACTGTGCCCTCTCCAGCTGATCGAGGTGAGGGTGGCTGTAGGAAGAGGTCGCTGTGCTGCTGGCCGGTCTTGGGGGCTCACTCGTCAAAGCCACGTGCTGGCAGCTGATGAGATGAGAGACTCAAGATGACTGTGTTTCCTACCAAACTCTGCTGAGCAACATATGCCAGCAGGAGCTTTTTGTCTTTTTCTGTCCATGTTATCTCCCATCCTATTTTTCCCACACACTGCTCCCTACCTTATTTTTTTGCCCAACAGCTGCTCCTAGCCCCTGAAACCTTGGTGGTTTAATCCCACGCTCCATTCTCACTCAGAAAATGAAGCTCCCCATCCTTCCTCCTCCACCCTAGTCACACCATCTCTCCCTCCTCCCCCAGATATTCCAGCTCCAGTCACAACAAGTTCTTCAAATGGATTTACCCGTTTCCTGCCGTGACTGGCTTTCACATCCACTTCTTCTGCCTTGTTGCTTCAGCACCAGCATGGTGATCTCCACACAGCTGAGAGAAACACCACTTTACTCCCAGCCCAGTGCCCCCATCCCATGGCAGTGACCACAACGACTTGCAGGTGGAGCGTGCTCAGCCTCCACCTGGAGAAAGCCCAGCAGCTGCACGGAGATGGAGCACATTTGGTCAGAGTGGGCTTTCAAGGGATGATCTGGGGATGGCTTTTTTTGTCTGGAAAACACTAAGGCCCATAAAATTCTCAAGAGCCATAAAAGCTGGATTTCCAGTTTTTGTGGTGTGAGGGAGATGAAGTGTCCTGGCCAAAATAAAATAAAATAAAATAAAATAAAATAAAATAAAATAAAATAAAATAAAATAAAATAAAATATATAGTAGATGTGCTCAAAATTAGGAAAAATGCATCCTTGTTGGACTTGGTCTTGGAAATATCCTTAATCACGTTCACTTTAGCTCTTCCAGAACATTCTGCATGAAAAAAATTTGGTATAACGTTTAGATTTTAAGAAAATGATAAGCAAGTGAATCCAAGGTATTTTTACAGAGAATGCAGCCTTAGTATTCACAGGGATACTAAGATGATGCAATAATAAAGTATTTCACCTCCTTTCACTTTTGTTTTTCTCCTTTCCCTTCTCACCAATTATCAAAAATCTGCTAATTGCTTCATACTCCGAGCCTCTAACATTTCACTCTTCAGTGGAGACCTTTTTGCTGCAGGACAAAGTCCTCATTATCTGGAACATTTCCTAAATTAATTGATTCCACTGGTTACTGCAGAGTCATAAAAACAGTGGTATTAAACTGGGGACAAAAGTCACAGGCAGAGGTAAAGTAGCACTACGCTTGAGCAGCTAAAGCGGTCTGAGCACCGTCCTTCCCAGCGCAGTGTCACGGACTCCTATTAAACAGATCGCTTTGTTTTGCAAAGATGATATTCAGGCTTATTAAATAAATTGATGTTATCCCGGGCTTGGGCACGCTTGCCAAATTGCTGAGAAATGCCACCAGATTTATCTTACAGGTGGAAGTTCCTGTGCCCTATCCAACAGAAATGGCCTTCAGGAAGACAGCTATTGCTGCCTACACGACATGAGCCAATCCATGTCTTATATCTGTTTTGGTCAGCCCAGCATTTCCTTTAAACTCTACAGGTAGATTGCAAACTTGCAAAAAAACAATGAGACAGTGGAAATTTCGCTGTAATGAAAGCATGTCTCTCAATACTTGCAGACACGTTGCAGCAGAACAAAGCTGTGACCTGTTCTTTCATCTGCCACCCTAAGGGCAGGAAGATCTTTAAAAGTCAATGCCTCATTTCTGACTGTGCATTAGAGCAGCCTGGACTGGTCACAGAGGGAAATTATTTTCTAACATCCTGCTAAGAGACATAAAACTCAGTTGCTCAGCTTTCAGCCGCACGGAGCTTGGCACCAATCTGGAAACCCAGTGAACAATTTTTGAAACAATATCGTTCCTTAGATTTCCAGCTGCACTGAAGGTAGGTGGTCAGCGCAAAACCTACCTTATCGCCTGCTGCTTCTTCAAGGTTGATGGCTGTCTGGGCCAGGAGGAGGACAGCCCAATTCTGCTAAGTAAATTGGCCCCTGCTGTGTCCAGCATCGAGGCATCGTCCCTCCTTGTAGGACGGTGCCCCCAGGCAGCCCAGGTTCTGATTGCATAGCACTCATTTTTCCCAGGGGAAAGCTGCAAAAGGATTTTTTTTTTTTTTAAAGCACTTTAACAGATTTATCTCACTTGCTTTTGGTGTTGTTTCTAATGCTGTCATTATCTAGAATTTCCACGTAGTGGTAGAAATCTTAGGTTTGCTTCAGCAGATGCTTGAATTTCTGATGGGGAGATGAATTCTTGGCTCTTCCTAATCTGTGATTGTCAAATCCAATTAATTCCCGGTGTTGGGGGTGATTCCGAGAAATTGGTATGTTTCCTCTTTGTGTAAGGACACAAATATATGCAAGAGCAGGCACAGAAACATGACTTGATTCACTAAAACCAGCTGTTTGAAAAAAAAATCATCCAAATACAGCAAATACTTGGTTACTCAACATCAGTCTCCACTGCCGTCCCTGGCCGCTTACTCATGTTTTCCAGAGGATGTCTGGGATTTGCACTGAGGTCCAAGCCTTGCTGGCTGAGAAAGGCACCAGGGCTGGGAGCATCAGCTCTCATTTTCCTGTTCCTTGATGGATTGAGCCACCTCCCTCCTCATGAAGCACTCAAAGACTTTTATTTTTTGCACATATATATTAAAAAAAAATGAATATATCTCAGGGAGGTGGCCTTGCATTCACTTGAATGACAGGTGAGTGAGTGGGAGAGAAGAGAGGCTGGGACTTTTCTCTCTGAGGTTAACACAGCAGCCAGTTGAACAGGTGAGGCTCTTGACTCCCAAGGGAAATTAGACCCCACGCCGTCCTCAGGTACTCCTTGTTGTTGCTGGGTTTGTCAGCTTTAAAGGCAGAAATTTGGATGCTCTCAAGCAGCTGTTCCTGGAGGCAGCGGGGGCTGAGAGGTTCTGCATCACAAGGTGGATTTCAGCCCAAAGGTTTTGCACAGGGGTATTAGGAGATGTTAGGAGAACGAGGGAAAAGACCACTCCATCAGGGAGCGGCAAAAAATGGGTTACAGGAGCATGGGAGCACTGCGTGTGTTTTTCTTACCACTATGAATAATGCTGTAATAGTGAGAAAATGAGCTGATACCCGCAAAAGAATAACCCGCCATCAAGTGAAAGATTCACCTGTCGGAGGAAAAGCCTTTATCCAGCACCTGTATTTGGGAGCTGTTTGTAGCAACACAGCTGCTTTCAAACAAGGACTTGAATTCGCTGTAACCATGCACAGGGTATCCCACTGCTCACGGCCCTGCCCAGCAGCGCTGTAAATTCAAGGTGTGGTTGCATCAGCTAATGCTGATCCTGCCGTCCTCTTGGGTGTGAAATATTGCCCTGCTCATTTGGGCTAGATACGAGGTGTAATTGCCTGGAAACCAGCACACACCTCCGGGAGGGTGCCCTGCTGCTTGCATTCACCTCCCTCAACAAAATGTGTGTGGCATTGAATCACATCATCGGGGGGCGCTCTGCGTGGTGTGCCTTCATTTTCCCCTCCGGTGGGCACCTTGAGGGATATCGGGGGTTTCCTAGGGAAATGGGGTTCCTGTGGATGTCCTAAGTGATGGGATGCTCTGACAAGCAAAGGCTCGTCAGGGTTTCTGCACTGGCCAGGCACGAACAGGCCTTGCCCTGTGAGCGCACTGAAGGACTGCTGCTAAACCCAGCACCCGAGGGGTACTGGAAATCCTTGGCCCATGGGCAGGCTTTCAGAGAAAGCATCCAGCTCCTGCTAACTCCCAGGATAGCTGCCTTTCCGATGTCCTAACCACCAATGAATTTCTACTCGTCTGCTTTTCGAGGCCGTGGTCCTGTTGTAGCACTTCACAAGCGCTTTCAAGTAGGCCTCGGAGGTCTTTCGTCCTCTTGGGAAGGAAGGGCCATGCTCTCCATCAGCACAAAAAAAGGTTCAAGAAGGAAGAACAGCTCCTGACAAGAAGACAGCACTGGCATGAGAACAAGTAGATAAAAATAGGCCATGGAAAGATGTGGGCTGGAAATCACAAATAAGTTTCCTCCCCGTCAGAATGAGGTTCTGGAATAACCTGCCAAGAAAACTCCGAGTGGCTCCCAGGATGGACTGTGATAAATTAACAAGGGGAACTTCATGACTCACTGCCTGTCATAGCCAGGGAATACGGCGATGACTAGGAGATCCCTCCTAGCCCCGCATTCCTGCCGATACGATAACAGGAGGCCGTGTACGGGGCGGTAAATGCTGAATCACTGGGCACTTTTTATAGCTGGGTGCAAAGTACCTTGCAACCGTTCCGGCTGCAAGAACCTCCAGGAAAAAAAAAAAAAAAAAAAAAAAAAAAAAAAAAATATATATATATATATATATATATATATAAAAAATAAATAAAACAAAATAAAATAAGATAATTAATAAAATAATTAATAATAAATAATTAATAATAAAATAATTAATAAAATAAAATAAAATATAGAATCAAATCCTTATATAAAGGATAGCACCCTGGCAGCACAAAGCATGAAGCTGCAGATAGCTGAGACAGAAGAAAACCAGCTCAGCTACAGAGAGGGGAGAGGTGGTAGCGTGGGCATGAAAGCAAGAGCCCTCACCTAGAGGTGCGTGCTTGGAGGTGAGCATGCTCCAGAGGCTTTGGTCTGCAACTTTAATTCAGGAAAGCCACTTAACTTGGAGCTGTGTTTGCACGCCCCATGCACTCACTCTGCCATGTGTGTGGGGAGATTGTTTCCCCAGTTGCACGGTCATAAAATACAGCAGGAAGTTATTTCACATCTACTGCTAAAACAGCCACATTCCTCCTACCTTCTCAGGACCTGTAGGGTTCTTTTATGGCTTTTTTTTTCCTGTCCTCCAAGGATGAGACCAACACAAGGCTGTGACCAGGGTGCAGCTTGCACTGATGAGTTTGATGCCTCACAGCTGGGCACCTACAGCTTTGCTGTCCCAGCTTTAGGTGCAGACTTTGGGGTAACAGCAGCACCTGGAGGAGGACATAGAGGTAGAGGCCAAGGAGGAGGCACAGATGAAGAACTGGATAAGGCAAGAGACTGGCCAGGTATCTGGGCTCAGGAGAGCACCGTTGCTCAGGAGGAGAGCGGTTCACTGCAGCCCTCGTGGCTGTTGGACCCATATTGATGTGGGCGCTCTCTCACCTCCCCAAAACCTGCAACCCTCGTCATCTAGAGACCCAGAGCCACCGACTGCTGCTCCCCACGCTGCCACGTCCCACAGCTAGGTATGCACGGCATCAGCCCTCTGTGTGTCCATGGAAAGTATGTGTGTCCCCACGGCGTGTGGCTGGCCTTTGTGGCTGCTCGTGACCAGACAGAGGAAAGAAATTGCCCCCAAATTCCAGTGAAGGGTTTACAAACACACCACTGGTTCAAAGTCCCCCAGAGGATTTTTTCTGCATTCGCCAGTAGATTTCAAGTTAATTTTTATATCAGCTGCTTCCAGATGGCTCAGCGTTTGATCGTTCCCCATGACCATGCTGCCATCTCTTGCCCCATCCCACCTGGCAGGCATCAAACCCAGGACACCAAACCCCGCTGCTTCGCCTCCTCCTCTGCAGGGGTGAGCAGGAACGGGTGGCAGCCCCAGCCCTTTGCCCACCACCTGCCCGCTGTGGTCAGCATCCATCCAGCCCAACAGCTGGTGAAAGGGATACCTCTGCCCCCCGGGACACGGGATTTGGGAATTGGGATCACACTTTGGGGAGTTTCCGTATCGGGAATGATGAGGGGCTGTGGGGATATTTTTCTCCTTAAGGTGATGGGGTTTGGTGGTTTGCCCTAGGAATGCAGGATTCAGCAAATCCGGGGAAGAAGTGCTGGGGAAGAAAAGGCGGTGCTGGTGAGGGGATACAGCAGCGAGATATTTGACCTTCATAAAGGATAATGAGAGGGATCTGCATCATCCATATCGGGGTTGGGGGTGCCTCCGTTACCATCCCTTTCAGCAAAGGCATCCTGCCTGCAAAGGGGTCTCCGCGGGCTGGGCTTCAGGTTTCAGAGCCCCTCGCTTCTCCTGTGAAGGCAGCCAGGTGCTGAAAGGCCTCCACAAACATCCCAAAAATAGTGGGCACACCGCGTTTGCTGCTTTTGATATTTCTCAGACAAAATAATAATAATAATAATAATAAAATTAAACAGATCATATTAATTTAAACAAACCTAAAACATTCCAGGCTACTTCATCCACCACAAAGGCATACGGAAGGGCACACAAGCTGCAGGAGAAAAAAAAAAAAGAAAAAAAAAAAAAGAAAGAAAGAGAGAAACCTTTTCAGATCCTCTTTAAGACTGCTTGCTTGTCCTTTCCTTCAGCGCCAACCTGAGTCTAACCTACGACCGTGCAGCCGAGCTGCACAAAAGGCAAGGCCACCTGCAGAGATGTCACCTTTGGACCCCGTGCTCATGCTCAGGCACTGCCAAGCCTCTCCAGAGTCTCCAATTTGCCCTCAGCTGTGAGGCTGTGGCTTGGCCACGGCTGCGAGTGCTGCTGTCTCCATCCCAGGGGGATGCATTTCGTTAGCATCACCATGTTTTCGTTCACAGAGCATGCTTCAGGAGGAAGGGGGCACTTGCCTTTGGGGCGGGGGTGCTTGTGGTCACACAAAGGTGGGTTTCAGATCTTCTTTGAAGTTCACAACGGGCTGAGCCCTGCCCTGGGGCTCCAGCCAGCATCCTGCGGCCCTGCCAGTCTCCGTGTCCGTGTCCGTGTCCGTGCTGCTGCTGCTCAGGGAGCCACGGGGGCTGTGCAGGCAGGCCTGGCAGCAGGGCCGGTGGCAGCAGGGAAACATCTCCTCCGAGCTGCTGCTGGAGTCCGAGTCCGGGTAATGGTACAGCGAGTGCAGGGCGGGACGAGCCGGCACCCCGGGGGCACCCCGCTGATGCCAGTCCCGCGGGGAAGCGTGGTGGTGACTCTCTGAGCCCGTGCCCCTCGCCTCCCAGCCCTGGGGCTCCGGCCATCCCTCGGTGGGGATGGATGGAGAGGACAATGCTGGGTGATGGAGCCCTCTGCCAGCTCCTTCACCTTCCCTCCCTGCTGGCTCCCCGCAGCCCCACGTTCCCAGCCTGCCCACCGAGGACGGGGACACGGGGAAGCCCGCAGAGGCAGGGGGCAGCGGGACGTGCCGCCTCCGCCTCGTCAGGTAGGGGCTGAGGGGATTTTGGGCGGCTGGGTACCCCTCCTGCGCCCCCCACATCCCCGCCCCACGTTTAGGGAAGGCCGGGCTGCAGGTCCTGCCGTCCAGGCTCAGATCTTGCAAGATTTCCTGCAGCTTCTCGCTGCTCACGTAGCTGACCTTGGGGGGATGCTCTCTGGACGCAGCAGCTGAGATGTCCTGGCCAGGCTCCAGAGGATGCCCCTTCCCCGCAAGCACCCCATGTTCCTGGGAATCTTTAGGGCTGTGTTCAGGGTCATCCCCCGTGCCAAAAAGCAGCGCCGGAGAGCAATCGGGCTCCTCCAGCAGCATGTGCTCGTGGCTCATGCGTTTCCAGAGATCCTGAGCATCGCCACTACAAGGCACCAGACTGCGTGGCGATGCATGCAGCAACTGAGGAGGCTGCTGCCCATCCTGCTCCAGGTCCGGGGGGCAGCGGTCCCCAGGCACATCCCCAGGGGCCGCAGCACAGCCACGCCGCTCGCCGTGCCACCCCGTGCTCCGGGTGCAAGGAGCCAGCACCGCGGGGTCGCAGCCGCCCTCCGCAGACATCAGCCTCATCAGCTTCTCCTTGGCGTTGTTCACTTGCTCCTGCAGGCTCTCGATCACGGCGTTTTTCTGCATCGAACACACAAACGTGTCAAAGGAGAGGAGGTAAAAGCTGAGGATTCAGAAGGGAACGGGGCAAAAACAAGTCGCCCTTCTCCATGCAAGGAGGAGCTCTGAGACAGCCTGCATGAGCCAGCTGGGGGCACCCCCTCTAAATTCACCTTATATTTGAGCAGGCTGTGGAAACCAGGCTTTTCTGCTCTCCTCCTTCCACTTTATATATATATAAATATTATTATTATTATTTTAAAATCAGGCCCTCTGGTTTATGCCCAAATTTTGGCACTTCAGGACGAGGATGCAGAATGACAGCAGGACAAAACCAACCAGCTCCTCCCCTCCAGATGGGGGACAGGGGTGTAGCAAAGGGCTGCCCACCCCACCCAGCCTCGGCACACAAAGGGCAGGGGGTGAAGAAGCCACCGAGACCCCATGGCCACGGCATCGGGGCCGGCAGAGCCCCCTACCTCCGTCAGCAGCCGCTTCATGGAGTTTTTCTCCCCTATCAGCTGGTAGAGCTGCTCCTCGCTGTACACCGAGTGGCAGCTCCTGCTCGGGCTGGTGAAATATTTTGCCATGTGGCTGAGGGTTTGGCTTTCTTCTTCAAAGGCCTTCCACTGCCTGAGCTGCGGGGCACAAGGAGCTGTTACCGGCACGGTGCCTGCGGAGGGAGGCAGCCGCCGCTTGGGGAGAAGGAGACAAAGGGACGGGAGAGACAAAGGCGGGGTGTGATGGAGGAGCACAGGGACAGGCAGCCAGGGAGGTGGCGAAGCAGTGCTCGGAGCATCCCACATGTCTGGACCCTGCCCGGTCCCTGGCTTGGCTTTTAACACGGAGAGAGCTGTGCTGCAAGCTCCAAGCGTGCTGCACGAGCCCCCTCCCCTTCTTCCCCTGACTCTGTAACAAAGGGAGCATCACGCACGCTGCCGTGTCCCCAAATCCTCGGTGACAAGGCGCAAGCCAGCAGCACTTAATATCTGTTTCCTCGTCTCTCGCCTTGCACAGCCCGGCTCCCGCTGCTCATCGATCTCAGAAGAGCAATAGGAGAGCAAGCCCATTAGGCAAAACGAGCCGGTGAATTAAAAGATCCGAGTTAAATAAAATGCTCGGAGCCCCCAGGCTCCACGGAGGCAGAAGGCACGATGGGGCTGGTGCTCGGCTCAGAGATCACCAGCGGGCTTGGTGCTCGCCCCAGGAGGGCTCCCAGCGGCTGCTAACCCACGGGGTTGGGACTTTGTGGTTGCACCAAAGGATTGCCAAGGTGGGCAGGGACCTCTGGGGATCACCTTGTCCCCCCTGCTCAGACAGGATGCGTGCAGCTGGGCTGTGAGCATCTCTCCACAAGGAGACACCATAGCCTCTCTGGGAAACCCGGGCCATTGTCTGGCCACCTTCACAGCAAGAAAACAAAGCAAAACCAAACAAAAACAACCTTTTTTTCTGGTGTTTAAACTGAATTTCCTGTGTTTCAGGCTGTGTCCATTGTGTCCTGTCCCATCACTAGACACCACTGAGAAGAGCCTGGCTCCCCCTTCCTCCTCCTCCCCACCAGGTATTTGTGCACGGGGGTGAGATCCCCCGAGCCCTCTCTTGCCCGGACCTGCTCTTTCCTCTGTTTCACCTCTTCCTCCTTTCCTCACCTCATTTCCTCGAGCCCTAACGTTCCTCCAAACATAAATCTGGGTAAACAACTGCTTCCTCTCGCTGTGACAATGGGAGCATTTGTCTCGCCAGCGTCACGGTCAGATGCACCGGGCTCCTCCTGGAGGACGTGGGAAGCAGAAGAGCCGAGCTGGGTCATAAAAGGCTTCCTTAAAGCACCGCCGAGCTTCCTCCTCTGCGAGTGCACGTGGGGCACGAGGTGAGGACACGGGGGACCTGCCGAGGGCTGTGGGCAGGGAAACTCAGCCCTCGGAGACTCAAGGGATTTGCTTGGGGAAGCGGAGCCACCGGGTTTTGGAGGATGAGCCCGAACATTTGGGGAAAGCAGCAGGAAACACAAGTGTCAAACCCCCCCCACAAAAAAAAGTGCCCGTTTCCAGGGCGGTCTGTGGGCAGAGCCGTACCTGCGGGACGAAGATGAAGCAGTTGATCGTAGTCGTGCACACGAAGATGCCACCGGAGGTGAAGCCAAAGAGCAAGTTGTGCCAAGCACGGAAGAAACGGTGCAGCAAGAAGACGGCACCGGCCACCAGGAAGATGAGGTTGACCCCCACCACGAGCGTCAGGGACTGGTTGACCGGCGGGGAGCTGACGTTGTCGGTCAGGCCGGCCAGGTAGGTCCCGTAGAGCAGCAGGACGCTCTGCAAGCAGAAGACGAGGCCTGCCTTCAGCAGGGAGATCGGCGGAGCGGGGATGTAATTACAGCCTGGCGCTCGGTGCCGTCCTAATGAACGCCCTTTGATCTCTCCTGGTGTGGCGGGCGCTCCGTGGCGAGAGCCCTGCGGGCCGGGGGGTGCTTCGTCAGCAGCAGTGGGGCAGGAGGGCAGGGCTGGTGGCACTGGCAGGACATGCCACGGGGCAGGGCACGGCCAGGAGAGGCAGGGAGAGGAGAGAAAGCTTCCTCTGTGCTGGAGCAGGAAGGGCAAAGACGGAGGGGAGAGGAAAATCCCCGTGGGGACACGGTGGTGGTGGGCCATGCTGCAACAAAAGCCCTCTAATGGGGCAGAGAGGAGGCTCAGAAGGGCATTCAGAAGGAAAAAGCAAGAGAGAAGACGCAGGAGGTTAGGCTGGAGGGAAGAGGATGTCCTTGGTGCCTCTTCAAATAGAAATCCAGGAAACTCCCCGCTTCTATTCTTTTCCCTTCCCCGTTTCCTGCCTGACGCCAGCAGCGGTGGAAGGGGCTGAAGAAGGGCTCTGCGCACAGCTATCCTCTCCCCAGGTCGCACTGGCAGGCAACACCAAGGATTTTTTGGCCTTCTCCATTACCACAGGGCACGGTCTGCTTTCAGGATCCCTTGGAAATGCCATCTAGCAAATTCCCTGCTCATGCAAGGAGCCAGATACTGGGCACACGGCTCCTACATTATCCCTGCGGTACCTAGCAAGTGCAGCTGTCAACCTTTTACCACGAATAAGTATAAAATGGTTATTTGGGCATCAGGTGGTCCTTTATGAGCAGTGGCACGTTCTGTAGACTCTCCTGGACCCCTCTGAGCAGTGGCTGCTTGCTGACCACTGCTGGGGTTATGGGCTGGGGGGACCCTCTGATGGGCAAGGGAGGATCCCGTCCATGGACACTGCCAGGAGCACCGTGAGCTCCCACGGGAGAACTGCAAGAGTGAGACCTAGGAACGAGGCTGGCACCCAAATCTGCTCCACAGGATCTGCGCTGGATGACCACATTCACCTCCCAACACAGGGCCCAGAGGCAAGCCGAGTCCTCCGCGAGAAAATAACAGCACCAAAGTCCCGTTTAATATTCATATAGTCCACCGGGGACACAGACAAAAAGCACTGCCAGCTGGTAAATTAGGACTTTAAATAAGCACAGGGCTGAGTTTTGTTGTTGTTTTGAATCTTGAGCAGAGGCCTGTGCTCCTAATTCAATGGATGACCTTGGCAAGCCGTTTCTGTCCGCTGCTGCGTGCCAGCAAAACCAGGATAATGCACTGAGTGGCTTCACAAAGGGCTGAGCACAGTAATGCCTTGGAAAAGAAGAAGTGCCATGTGCACGCAGAGACAGAGCCTAGCCTCCCATTAGTGCAGATCCTGATTAACTCCAGAGAAACCACTAAAGCAACACCTCGGTGACACCCGGTAGATAGGATCAGGGTCAGGTTCAAGGCAATGCTAATGAGGAGTACCTGTGACTGCGATTGTTTTGTTGTGAGTGAGAGGAACAAAAAGAGGTTGGAGGAGCTGCAGGCAAAAGCATTACTCGCCTAAGCCCTGAAGAGACCTAACACAAACTGCGGACAAAGTCAGGGATGGAGATGTAGCACCGAAAGTGGCTGCCCAGGGAAGGCCTGAAATGCCCAGCACCAAAGGCCTTTTGAGGACAGACTAGACTAATGCCTTTAAAATGAAACGGAGGGGGGAGAAGGACTTGGCAGTGTCCTGAGGTCTCTTTCTGCCCTTGTTCCTATGGTTCTTGGTAGATGGTCAATGACTATTACATTACGGTGAGTCAGAAAGGAACTGCTTGTGTTGCATGCGGGGACAGAGCCATTTGCAAAGGAAGGCTGTGATCTCACGAGGTTCATCAAAATCAGCTCGCTGAAGCGCTTCCAACCTCTGCCAACCCAGAGACACATGAGACCACGGATAATTACAGCTATAATTATACCCATATAGTTACATCAGTGTAACTAACTCTTCTGGAATATGAATGGCCACATGCAACGTTACGCCAGTGAAAGTGCATTTCAGTGGTGTAATTAAGCTGATAAACATCCTGTGAAGGTAGACACCACGCACTTGTCGTCAGCACCTCCTTGGTTTGGAGTCGGACGACTCAGGGTCTGAGCCGCACAGTGCATCACCGGGGCAGACGCTGAACCGAAGCTTCATGGAAAAAGTGAGCTTTGGAAAAGGTTAAGGCACAAGTTTTAAGGAGGGAGATAGATGAGGCACGGGTGGTTACAGGGCAAGAACTGGAGAGAGAGCACGTGAGTGGTGTGTGCAGAAGAGACAGGGAGAAACTGGCAAGAAAACATCAAGATGGGAAGAAATAGAGTTGGGAGGCTTTCAAGAAGAGCAGGAGCAGCTGGGAACTGCAATGCACGTGTAGCTCAGGAGAGCAGGGAAACTACAAATGCTGCTAAATACTGGGAGGAGGTGAGATACAACGCAAGAATCAATAGAGAGGTTACGTACCTTAAACCCTAAAATGAGAACGAGCCAAAGATCGGAATAAAGAGATGCACAGGACTGCATCCGGCTCACTGAACAGGTCATGCCTTTCTCTGTCGCCTAGGAGGCAATGGGAAGGCAGAAGTGAAGGCTGCTGCCCCTGCCTGGGAGCAGGGACAGACCAATGGGTGACAGGTCTACAAATCCGAGCAGGTCTCCTCTGTAAACTCCTAAAGGGAAATGCCAAATCTGGTGCTGCTGGGGCAGGCAGTTAAATCGGGAAAGATTTTGGTATTCTGCTTGCAATGGGGCTGGTTCAGCCTTTTCCTAAAGCATCTGTGGATGCCGTGGTCCTCTCCTGTGCCACCCAGGTGACCTGCACGCACTGGTCAAGACCACCCACTAGACCCCACTGCTTGGCCAGCCACAGCTCTGCAACCAGCCATCCCTTTCCAGGTTTGGCTGCACAGACCTGGAAATCTTGCAGCTGATCCTCATCTCTGTAGTAGGCCATAAATGTAAAGCCAGCCTGGAGAACCCCAAGGGTTTTGTGGCTTTTCTGCCTGTCTTTTTTTTAAACAGCACCTCCAAAAGCCCGACCATCCACCAGCACTGCCCCCAGAGATCTGACAAGGCACAGCGCAGTCCTGCACCACCTCTCCTCGTCCCTTTACCCGCACTGAGACGCTGAGGCTTCGGAAGCACTGGACCGGATCGGAGAAGACCCACGTCAGGAGCAACACGGCGTCTGCCAACACCAACGCTGCCACCATCGCCAGCAGCTGGAGGTCTTTGATGATCTGCAAGCATGCAGGAGGTATTAGTCAGGGATAAATGGGCACCAGCAGCCTCCATCCCCCTTGGTCTCCTTCTAGTTGCCTTTTCCAATGGATATTCAACCTAATTCTTTTCCCCTGGTGTGAAGTCCAACAGCTACATCTCTGCCTCCAGCTCCCAAACTCCTGGAGACCCAGCCAGGCTTGGGACCAGGTATGAGCCCTCCCTGACTGCATGGCCAGCTGGTAAATACCATGGCAGGAAACAGCACTTCCAGAAAATAAAGAGTATCACCCGTTCCTCCCATATCACCAAGAGGGAGGCTGGCTACTCACCACCCGCTTGTCCGGCACCCGCTGGGTGAACACCTTGTAGAGCCGCCAGCTCTTCCCCAGGACGGGGCCCAGCACCAGGGAGGTCCCCACACACAGCAGGCAGAGCCGGACCTGGGGGACGAGGTGGAGATGGAGGCCAGGAGGTGATGGATCCATTGTCCACAGATGTATTTATTGGTGTGTGGAGGCACCCGTCCCGGCCGTGCCCCGCTCACCTGGATAAGCGTCTCCACCGAGTCCCTGGACGGCAGGCTCTGCTCCTGAATCCCAAAGAGGTAGGCACTGGTGTAAGTCAAGCCACTGCCCAGCAGGGTCACAACGTTGAGGTTGGGGCTGGACATCTTCACAATCCTCCAGGAGACAAAGCAGGGAAGGCGGTGCTGGTTACTGAGCGCGGCGGCCGGGGCAAGGTCCCTTTGCAGGGATATAGGTGGCCACAGGGGACGGTCCCAGGCCCCCTACTTTAAATAGTGGCCCTTTTGCCATACCCCCACACCCCGAGCGCTGACTCAAGCAGAGGTTACATTAACATTCAGGTCACAGCTTCCCCCCCCCATAACTTTACCCATAACAACTGTGCTCAGGAAGGGGGGAATCATTTCCTTTCGGGGCCCCCGAGCTCCTCCCTGGTTCTTGCTACCTCCAAACCCACACAGAGCCTGGAGACATCATCCACCAGCCTGGCTTCTGCTCTGGCAGCCCCTTCGCACACATCCTTACCTGTTTTTCCTGAAGCGAATCGTGAAGGCCAGAAAGAAGAGGGCCAGCAGGACCCCTCCGGTCAGGAACGTCCACACGACGCCCAGGAGGGCAGCAGAGAAAGACGGGGAGCTCTTCCCGCCGCGGTCAGAAGACGTCTGAGGAAGGCAAAAGGGTTGAGGAGGAAGAGGACATTTCTGGGGACAAAAACACCCCATCCTGCTGCACGAATTAGGGCCACCCCACACCACGCTTGAAAAATCCCACTTCGATCCCAGCTACGTCACTCGGTGAGGCTGATGGAGCGCTTCATCTGCCGCTGAGCGGAGTAAATCCCGGGCCTGGCAGGTGGAATATTAATTGTAGCAAAGCTGCCAGGGCCCGGGGAGCCGAGCAGCTTATGGTTTCCTAATTAAGCGCCCGTGTTTGTGCAGATCCCGACGGAGACCGGGGCGGCCGAGCCCCGCTGCTCCCTCCAGCAGCCTCACGTGGAGCCAGGCGCGAGCAGGCGCAGCCATCCCCGTGTCACTTCTGCTGGCCTGGCGCTGGGGGCAGGTGCTGTTCATTACAGCTGATGGCTTTTAATTAAACGCTGCTCTATTAATATTTGAAAAGCCCTTTGAAGCGCCAGGGGTTGGGAAAGGCCAGGGGCAGAGAAGGGCATCCCAGGCCCGCTCCTAAGCAGCTCTGAGGCCACGGAGCGCTGCCGTGGCTGCACCCTCGCCTCCTGGCTGCCTGCTGGGTGCCAGGCATTTTTTTGGAGGCCACCCAGGAGGGGACAGCATGTGGCCTCTGCCTGGAGGCTTCACTGCCATGCCCCCGTGCCCCTCTCCATCCCTCCGCCCAAATCCCCTTCTGCAGAGGAACCCTCACGAGCTCCCCCACCTCCGTACGTACGACTGTGACGGTGCAGAGCTCCCGCAGCGTCCTCTGCTGCTGCTCCTGGCTGCCGAAACCGGGGCTGGCACCGCAGAGGTCGGAGCAGTTGAATCCCGGCTCCATAGCACATCCTCAGCCTTCATCCAGAGCCTGGCCGGGGAGCGCTCACCTCCCCTCCGCCCCCGATTCAGCGTGGGCTGCGGGTCCCCACGCAGCACGGCGGCATCCCGAGACAATTCGGGGCACCCTGTGGACCAACACACATTGGGGTCACGGCAGGCACCGGCCCCCCGCCGCGGAGATAAAGCCGGGCACGTGCCCCTCCTGGCACCCCGGCGCCCCTGCGCTCCCCTCGCGTGCCCCCGTTGCCTCCGCTCCCCTTGTTGTCCCTCGTTTTGGTGAGGGTTTTCGTGGGCTTCATTACCATTTTAGACATGAGGTCATACTTGTCCTCAAGCATCCCAACCCAATTAGCATTGTCACCGGGTTTAATTAGCTTCCAATACACGGCCATCAGCAAGGCTCCCGCCGCTAGGAGCTGGAGGGGACGTGCGAGAGCTCCCTCCGTGGCTGCTGGTAATGATGGGTGGGGGCAAAATATTTATCTGAGCATCCCCTGGGGCTGACCCCAGCAGCCCTGTGCATCCCCAAA
This sequence comes from Anas platyrhynchos, assembly GCF_047663525.1. Classification (NCBI taxonomy): domain Eukaryota; kingdom Metazoa; phylum Chordata; class Aves; order Anseriformes; family Anatidae; genus Anas; species Anas platyrhynchos. The sequence goes on along the minus strand of NC_092587.1, from coordinate 84,649,972 downwards.
ACGCCAAACCCGTTGGAGAAGCCGCTCCCAAGTCCCAGCCCCAGCACATGGGGGTCAGCACTCATCCAAAATCAGACGTCTCCCCGCGAAGCTGCCCCCTGGGAGCGCTGGCACGCGATGACGCCAACAGCTCCCGCGTAATTTTGATAAAAAAAAAAAATAATCTGGCCAACGAGGACAATTAGTGCTCATTAGCATGCGATAAAGCGAGCCCTAGCACGGATATTGCCAAAACGCACCAGGCGCTTCCCCTCCAGCTCCTGCCTCTAATTAGGGCTGGCTGAAAGGTCCCGCTGCAGGATGCCTTGGTGACCCCGAGCATGGCCCGGTGGCCACCTCCCCTCCCAGGCACCACGGGGCTGCCGATTCTGACACGTGCTCTGCTCACCCTGCTCCTCCTGCCCCTCGCCCCGTATCCACCAGGCTGATGGATCACAGTCACCGACTTTTGGCCAAGGCCAAGCATCAGCGTGCAGGTGGACGTGACCCGACAAGCCTGCAGTCGGTTGGAAACGAGCGGCTGGATGGCACGCAAAAAAAAAAAAGAGCGCCGCCGCCTTCCAGCCTAGAAAGGAAGCAGTGGTTGTGAAAAACATTTGGATGCGGGCAATTTGCATTCGCCTCAGTGTCTTCAGGTCTGGAAGGCTGTTTCTGTAGATCCTCCAGGACCCGAGATTATTTGTCTGCTAGTGCTGAGCAGCCGTGTACTAAGGCACAAACGTCCTGCAAAAAGCGCGGTAATGGCTAAATGAGGATCTTGACTCTCTCAAGGTTTCTTCTCGCCTTCGAATCCTTCTTGAAAAAGCAGAGAAAAAAAATTAAAAAAATTAAAGAAGCTGAAAAATTGATGCAAAATGCATGAGCCCAAGGCAGGCAGAATGAAGGTTTCACCCCGACCGATTCCTTTTGATCTAGCTTTGAAGGAGAGACTTCTTCCCCCCAAAAATGGGGTGATGTCACAGCTCAGTGAATCGAAAGGTGGAAAACTGAAGAAGTCAATTTGCAGACAAAAGCATAAATCCGTTCAGAAGCGTGCCGTTTTTCGGAAGCCCTGCAATCCTCTTTAGCCATATCAGCCTGGACAGAAACGGTGTTGGCACCACTCTACAGCAGGAGGGATGCTGGAGAAGGACCTTTTCAGGGAAGAGCTGCGTGGGGAGATGTCTGCATCTCCTGATGATGGTGGCCACCTCCTGAGCATCTGCTGCGTGCCAGGGGACAGCCCCATCTAGACGCGATGCCAGCCCCACACTTACACCATGGGGTCGTCCAAGAACTATTCCAGCAGGACGAGCGCACGGGATGGGGTTTTGCAATTCAGAAAGCACCGGCTCTTCCGAGAAGCTCCGCGCTGTTCCCTTCTGCTCTTCTTGCCCAACAAGATCCCTTCTCGTTTGACCTGAGAAACCTGCAGCATTGCCAACCCCAAGGCGATCAAAAAAAAAAAAAAAAATCACAAGCTCGACTTACCGCAACGCCCCCCCAACACAGCTATGTAAAAATCGCCAGTTAAAGAGCACAGGGTATCTGAAGCTTATTTTTAATTTATATTTAAAACTTCAGCATCTCAGTTTTCACGCTTTCCCCTGCGAACGCTTACAAAGAAAGGCAAGCCAAGAAGCTGGGGCCATCGTGCAGCCTGGGTTACAAACCCTCGGTCCCTGCTGGCTCCTGCATCATTTCTTCTTCCCACCCAGAGCACAGGAGCCACCCAGCACACAGGCAGCTGGCTGGGTGGCTCCGAAACCTGGCATTTAGTCTTTACCGAAGCCAGCTGCAATTTTGAGGCATCCTTCCCCTTTCTGATAGCATCTCCCAAGCTGGCGGAGGCAATTGTTCCCGAGTGCTGATCTTGCTGATCACCCCAGGGCTGTGTGTCTGCCGGACACGGAGCTCTGCCGCCGCTCTTTCTCTCTCCCCCTGGCTTTCCCATGCGCCCATTATCCACCCACGACCATAAAACGGTCCTGAGTGTGCTCACATCCACCTTCCCGATCCAGCAGCACCGCTCGCAGTTGCTGAGGCACAAAGCTTTTTTCAACGGAGGTTAAATACTTGCCCTGCTTTTTTCAGCTCTGCGGTTTCCACCCCAAATTTAAAGAAACCTTTATGCAAAATAAATAAATAAATAAAATTAAATTAAAACTAATATTTTTTTGAAGCTCCACATGGTCCTGCAAGGAGTTGGCTCATCAGCCTCCCACCTCTTATCACTCCTGCCTTAATTTCCGTACAGCGATGGGCACGCGAGAGGCACGGGCGGATGGAGAACGGATAGACTTTCAGACCGGAGATGCTCAGAGGAAGGAAAAACGCCTTTTCCCAGGCCGTTTCCACCATTTCAACACCGCTCTGCCCCCAGCACTGTGCTCCGAGGCACGGCCCAGCCCCAAGCAGCCCCAGCAGCAGCTGCGGGCACCGGCTCCATCAGCTCCCTGCCTCCCAGGCGCTCGCACCGGCCCGGCTGCGATGTGCTCGGGGAGGCACAGCCTGCAATTTCCCCCCTCTTAACTGTACCGGGGAACAAAGGCCGATCATTTCGGGTGCTGATTTACACCAGCGATCCAGCCTGTGGTTGAGGTGCGCAGAGGCTTCATTAAAATAGAGGTTCGCTCCTCGCCGGAGCTGCTCGCCGCTGAGCAGGGGGCGAAGAGGCCGCGGAGGGGATGTTTTCATAAAGTTGGGTTTCAGGTGGAGCCAGGGCCCTCGAGAGCTCTCCGTTTCAGGAGCTGGCAGAGAGGCACGGCTGCTCTGTCGTGCAACCAGACACCGGCCCCTCGCAGCCCCGATACACCTGGGCAGGGACAGCAGCACTGCAAAGGCTCACCACAACCCCGGGGACAGCTGCTCACCCTAAAAAGCCCAACATCACTTCTATTTGTATTTCTTTTTCCTTTCAAACCTTCGGAAACCAGCCGACAGGCCGTGTCCCTGAAAGGGGAGGCAGAACGGTCTCCGGTGACCTGGTTCTGGGTATTTCTCCCCTGGGAGCGAGGCTGCAGCCAGGGCTGTGGGAGCTGGAGGAGCTGCCCCCGGCTCACCCCGCCGCAGGAGATGAAAACCCTGAGTCCCTCGCTCTGCTGGGAGAAGCAGCCACCCCACACAGCTCCATAGGAGGGTTGCCACGAGGCTCACCTTGTCCACAGCACCCCGGCACCGCTGGGTGAGGCGATGCCATGAGGCCGGCACCCGAAGGACACGTAAAAGAGATGCCGGCTGCAACCCAACACTGGCTGTGCCTGGGCGCCAGCCGCTGGTTACCAGGGATCCAGTTTCCCAGCTCTCCTCCGAGCAGCTGTGGGGCACTGGAAAACCCAGCTCTGGGCTCCAGCAGCCCCCAAAAAAAGAGCCCGGACGGGGTGAAACACACCAGCCCTGGTGGGCATCCCACCTTGAGCAAACAGGGCAGGAACCTGGCATCCCCACAGCCCCTCTGGGCGCAGCCTGTCCTCCCCCTGCCCCTTCCAGCCCTATTAAAGCACCGCAGCCCCCCCGGGGGCCGGCAGCGCCAGGGCAGGGGCAGAGCAGCGGGGGCTCGGCTTTTCCCCCCCGACCACCCCGAGGAAAGCCCCCGGACCCACCTGAGAGCCCCCGACCCGCTGTCCCGGCACGGCTCAGCCCGGCTCGGCACGGCTCGGGGGCGGGCTGCGGGGAGGGGCTGTGGCTGCCGCGCTCCTCCCGCCCTGCTGGGCTCGGCTCCTCCAAGCCAAGAAGCCAAAAACCAGCCGGGGATGGCGAGCCAAGGGCCAGCAGTAGCCAAGGACCCCCCCTGCGCGCCCCCCGACAGCCCCGCTGCCCGCTCTCAGCATCCCCCCGCCGCCCCTCGCCCTCCTGGCGTGTCCCCCAGCCTCATTCACTCCTCGGCCTCTGCCCGCTCCCTTTTACCACTTTTCTTCCTCGGCTTCTCTCGCCAAAATCTCGGCTCCCCTTGCCAGCACCCAGCTTGCCGTCCCAGCCCGGAGCAGGGTGCCAGGCGCCGCTGGGAATTGCTGCTTGCGGAGAGGCACCGGGCCACGCAGGTTTTCTCTTCTCTCTTCACCTCATTAGCTGCCTCCGCCAGGCCTTGGCACCAGCCGTGCTAATTTCTTCACCCCTGCTGCTTCCCAAAACCGCAGAGGTCTGTACAGGAGCAGGGAGGTTTGTAGGGCCTGGCTGTGCCGCTTCGGTGCCGTCCTAAGCGCAGGGACCCATCAATTCCCCAGCCTGCAAGGAGCTGTGTCAGGTCCCCAAAACCCTAATCGTGGCTGCCAGCCCCAGCAGCACCTCCCACCCCCCCAAAAAAAAGCCCCTTGGAAATCTTCAGTAGACCCAAGCTTTCAGCTTAGACCCCAGTGGTCTGAAAGCTGGGGACCCCAACATTGGTTAAATGCTGTGTTATGGCCCCAAAAGCGGCACCCCGATTTGCAGAGCACTCCCAGAGACTCAAAGGAGAGCCCGCAGCCTCCCCGTGCCTCTGGAAATCCGGTCACTTCTCAGGCACGCAGACTGGATTTGCCAACCCGGTCTCCGCCTCCGTCAAACCGGGATGATGAACTGAAACCTCTCATGGAGGGAGGAGAGGGCGAACCCGACTGCTCGCACAGGAACAGGAGGCCAGGGCGTTATTCCTGGTTCCTCTCCTTCCCAACAGGGCGCTCGGCTGGCCGCAGTGACTCACGCTTGATAATAACACTGGAGCCTTCCTCAGTGTCACCAAGGCACAGCACCTCCTTCTGGCAACGTGACCCATCCTGTCTGCTCCGAGGTGTGCCCAGCAATCATTTGATGTTTATTTTAAGATGACAGCTTAAAAAAAGTGGGCCTTGAGCTGATTTTTGTGCAGTGAGACCCCCTACCTACCAGCCACCATCCAGCAGCACCTCCCCGGCAAGTTGCAGAGCTTCGGCCCATTTATCACATTTGGGATTTCCATCCCCAAGAGCTCACACTCAGAGTGCTGCACAGAACGGAATTAAAATCAGCCTGTTTTAACTATGGCTTTCGGGCATCTGCTGAACTCTTCATAAGCTCCCAAATTTTCAGTCAAATTTCACCACGTTTCCTTCAGGATGAACCGCACTTTGTATTTTCTGCAGTTTGGGGAAAGTCAGCCGCTTTAAAAAGCCAAATTCCTCTCTGACTACCGATGATTGGCCTGATTCTGCTGATGTTGATTGCAATCAGGCAAGTAACCGCTTCTGGTGCAGTGACAAACTCTTCATCCACCACGATGAGATGTGGAAGGTGTGTGCCAGGTGGGTACCTCCTCCGCAGGGAAGTTATAATCCGACACCCTCAGAAGCTCTCAGGAGACTTCGCTGTGGCCTGCAGGCAGTGTCCCAGAATCAAATTCTCTATGCAAACACCGTTTTCTTTTCACACATGGCAAATAAGCCTGTAGAGAGACATCCATCCCGGGCCTCGTTTGACGAGGCAGTCAGTCGTCCTCGCAGGCATGCATGCAGCACTCCCTCCTGGGCTTTGCTAATTAGCGCGCTGATCTACATGCAGTCTGCTCTGAATTACCCGTAGCTCAAGAACAGGTAACGTTGCCATTAACATAAAGCACCACCTTTATCTCTTTCACGCCCTATCTCCTTTCTCAGCGAGCGGCAGCCAGCGATTGTAAGGTCTCAGCTGAAGAAAGCACTTGGCCACGCTTAGCCAACACCAGTTTTGTGCCGTGTATTCTCTTAAGTGAGATTTTTTTTCTTTCACTTTTTCCTCTTACTGCCTCAGTTTCTTATTCTGGAATTTAAATAATCATTTTATTTTCTTTTCATATTCTCAGCCCACTTAGTCCATGTCCCCTTGAGTTTAAATTGTTGAGGTTTTTCCCCATTGGAAGACCCTCTTGATGGGCTTAGTCGAAGACTCTCAGCAAACACCAGCCACGGGTTTCACCTCCAGGAGCTCCTGTCCTCTCCTTCCAGCCCACAGGAACAGCTCCTCGGAGGTGGCTGCTTGGGTGCTCTCCTTCTCTGAGGTTCCTGAGACCTCAAACACTTCCTTGTTATTGCCACACCGTCCTGTAGGGTGCGTGACCTTTCAGAAATCGTCTCCTGACAGGAGCTGCCCACTGTAATTGTGTGCCTCGTTAAGGCACCTGGGGATACGTGCAGACCACTCCTGCAAACCCAACCCCAGAGCTGCACTCGGGGCAGTTCCCTGCTGCTTGCCCCATTCCTCCCAGCACATCCTGGGAGACTGTCCGTTTAGCTGGTCAGCCTCTGCCAGGAAAGGTTATGAGAATAAACAGCACAAAACTGCAAGCAAAAGCCATGGCGCTTGCAGAAGCCCAAGGCAGGGCTATCAGCTGCAGCGTGGTTTCCATCATGCCCAGAACTCAAGCTCACTCCCACCGCTGGGAACTGGTTTGCTAGCAACACCCTGTTCACCCTGCCTGTTTCCTATGCAAAATAATCCAGGATTCACCCAACGGGAGGTCAGAAAGGTACAGGAGGCTTGGGTCTTGCAGCCACGGTTTGGCTATGTCCCCACCAGAAATGAGCTGGTACTTGCAGTGGGCAGCCGGAGTGCTTTAGCTGCCCCCATCCCTTCTGCTCCTCCTGCAAAAAGCAGGATGATGAGGGTGTTAAAAACTCTCTGAAGACTTTCTGTACTCTGCCAGTGGCCGGGGATCACCCATCTGCAGATGGGGCAGGGCCTGCCGCAAACGTAGGGCAGCTGGCTGGAAGCTCTATGGGATGTGGGACGGAGGCCTGTTGGTTTCCCACACCCTTTCCTAATTATTATTTTTTTGAGGAAGGCACCAGGAGGAACACACAAGATTAAGAATTAGGTGCCGGGTCAGGTGAAAGAGAGGCAGGGCAGGGTTTCTAAGAAAACAGCAGGCCAACGCCACGCAGCTGCGTAGTGGTGTGGTGGAGGAGGCACCAGCGAGGATCTCCACGTGGATACAGCCCCAGGAACGTGAGGCAAACAATTGCCTCATTTTGACATGAATGTCCATTTTTTGCATGTTAATTTTTGGGCTAACATCCTCCAAAGTTTGGTGGTGCTTCAGCAAAGGACCAGGCGGGATTTGTGTCCCACACGGACACTTCGGAGGACAGAGCTGCTGAGGAATGGGGCCAGGGTTTGCACAAGCCCGGTGCGTGCTGACACAGGATACCGGGAGTTTGGCTAATTTTAGGTAGGCGACCGGTCATGCCAGATGTATCCAATAAACCTGCCCGCTCCTTCCTTTCATGCAGTCTCGGCGTATTATTTTTATTAAAGGTTTAGCACGGCCTGGCACCCAGGGGAAGCGTTCAGCTGCTTTGATGCTAATCTGAACCACCAAAGCTTTCAAGGCTCGCTCCCTGCTGCCAGCAACACCCAAGCCCAGCGGCGATTAGTGGTCTCCTGGGAGGTATCTCAGCCTCCTAGGATGTGACGGGGAAACAAGAAAGTCTCTCGCAGTGGCGCTGCGTCTCAGCTGTGCCCGCCTGCTAAATAACAGGTGGTAAATGATAGTTTCCTTCAATTGTGGCAGCTCATGACTGCTCGTGGAGTCACACAATGATCTCACCTCGGTTATTCACCGTGTTCTTTCTTCTACCTGGCGCTGTGAAGGTGTTTTTCTTTCTAACAATAGAGAATAAAAACAAAAACAAAAACAAACCCCTTTCTATTAACGCAGATCTAAACAAGCAGCCAGTGCACCACAGAGGCATCCCGTGTTTCTGGCTCTAGCTGCCACATCTGAAGCGCTTTTGCTTATTAGGTTTTGCTTATTAGGGGCCTTTTCAGGTGGTCCTTTGCCACAGCAGTGGGGCTGGGACACTCCCTGGCTGCTAAAAAGGGATGGCAACACAAGGACTGAATGGGAAAAGGAGCACAATGGGGTCACAGAAATTATCCCTTTGTGTAAGGGAGAACAAGGAGAGAAGAAAGGGCAGGTGGGAGCAATGCTAGGCTAGTAGGGCTGCCTCAGTCTGCTCAATCCATGCCTCAGCTTCCACAGGCCTCAGGGACAAAGGCAGAATGGGTATGAGAAACAGGGCCAGGAAATTACCGCTGCCCACATTTTGAGTGGATACAAATGTCAAAATTTAATAAACTTGGCTTCAGGGAAGGAACCGGCGCAGGTGGGAAGGTGAAAAAAGTGGACTGGTTATCTCTGAAGGGATTGATACCTGGAGCCCTGCGCCTGGGAGCCAGTGTTTGTAAGAAATCTGCCAAGTCAGGAGCAGATTGCTATGTCTGAAGAGCAGCAAGTGCAGAGAGGGTGAGCAGCACGGAGAGGGAAAGGCAGCAGAAGGGAGGGTTGCGGTGCAGGTCCTCCACGCCCAGCCTCAGGCCCACGCTTTGCAGTTTATTCCTTTATGGCATCAACACGAGATCTGGGGTGATGACATTATCTGGGGGGGTGGGGAAGACAAACATATCCCGGAGGAAGAAGAGGTTGAACTTCAGGACCTGAGCACCAGCCACTGAACAATGTTAAAGGCTGCGGGCTGTAAGGAGCGTGCTGTAAGCCAGGCCACAGCTCTGCTGTGAGCCCAGAGGTTGTAGCTGAAGGTAGAAGAGAAAGTGGAGCAGAAACCAGAGAAGGAGAGATGGCCGTGACACAAAAAGGCAAATGCAACCCTGGCATTTGCAAGTTGCCAATTATCTCTTGTTCTTTGCAAGTGCCAGGACAACAGCAACAACAAAAAATACATGAAGTAAAACTATTGTTTAAAATGTGGCTTTGCTGCAGCTTTCTGTGGGTGCACAACACCCAATTTAACAACTGCTTCAGTACACCTTGACAGCGATGGGCGTTGATCTAAATACATCTGCATTTTACACCTAAAATATAAGTCATGTGGCAGATTTTCCACGTCCCCTAAAGTTATTTCACACCAGGGCTGCGAGCCTCAAAATTCAAGGATTGCCAGTGCAGGATTGGTATGAGATAAATGCACTGGCCACTTTGTTACTACCAAGAAATTTGAAGCAGCTACAGCAGATTGCTTTACCCAAACTTTAGAAACGGAGATGGGAAAATGTTTTACAACCCACAGCAGCTCTGGCTGCGAGAGGTTGCTGTTGTTTAAGAGCATTATAATCACTGACTTCATAGAGCTGCACGCACCGGCCCTGATGTTGTAAACTCCTCAGCCTCTCTGAAGCTTTTGAAAGCCATTCATCGTGGCTTTAAAACTAAAAGAAACACACCCTTTTTTATTTATTTTTTTTTCTCCCTTAAGAAAAGGAGCCTTTGAAAAAGTTCATGAATAGATGTTTACCAATGAAATTTGCATAGAGGAGAAAATTATGACTGGATAAAAGATCACAAAGACATTTGTCAGCTTTTTTTCACCCTGGAGAATTACAAATAAATAAATAAATGTTAATGGAAAAAGCAACGTGACTTTCAGGCTTGAAAATGCTGTTTCTGTAAAGGGAAAGGGGAGAAGAGAAAGTTCTTGCTGACATGGTTGGGCTGCCATGTAAAATGCAAGTCAGGTGGAAACCTCTGGGATCCTCAGGCACATTACTGCAAGGAGAATACCTGGGCAATAGAGGATAATTTTTTTTTTCTTTATCACCCTAGACAATAATGCCAGTGTCAACAGTTTCTCATAAAATTCACCAGCTCAGCTCTGCAGTGGTTGGTTAGTCCCAAGGGTGCCCCAGGTTTCTGACAAGTAGGCTTGGGAAAATACACTGCCCTGGCACCTGGAGTGGTAGCAAAAGATGACCTGAACAGCCTTATTTTCAATGTCATGTGAGCCTCCTTGTTGCCAGGCTATTATTCTAGACTTCAGAAATTAATGTGCTGCTTGAACAAAGCCACCACAGATTCATGTCCACCTCCTGTGGTTGCCTTGACCAGGACTACAAGTATTACAGTTGTCTGAAGAGCCTCTGGAAGACGGGGAAGGTTTTCCATGGGTGACGAACCAGCCATTAGCTTCAAGATTTGCTGGGTCAGGACACCTATGAATCTCCTATCACCTATCACCATCTCCTCACCTCTATCCATAGGCAACACCGTGGCATTTAAATAATGCCAGACCAGAGCAGCTATGCCTCATTTTTTGTCACGGCAAAGTGTCATCAGGCTTCACCTTTGTCCCCAGCAGCTGGGCAACCTCTTTCTTCAAGAAATGAGCTTTCGGATGCAATAAAGGCATAATAGCAAAGCCACCTGGCACTTAGTGAGCCTAGGAGGCACCTGGTATAGCCTACATGCCTCTTGTCTGCGGGCACGCTGCTCACAGCCAGGGCTCTGCTTCCACGTCCTCGCTAGCAGTGTGGCCAGCTCCCAGGAGAGGTTGTTTTTGGGACAGCCACACCGCCAGCAGGAATTACAGCAACTGCCCTCAGACATTGCACATTCGTTTTTCCATGCCGAGGGAGGGCAAGCCCAGCTAATCCTCTGCTGTGCGAATGGCATTGCACAGGGGGCATTTGCATGCAGCTGGTGCAGGTAAACAAGGAGGAGCCCGGCTTGTCCTTCCCTCTGCCCTCTTCCCTGGGGGAGCTCACCAGCTGCAGCTGGCTGCATGAAACGGGGAGCCCAGGAGGGGGGAATGCACCTCACCCGGGCTTTGCCAGACAGCTATTAACGCAGCCCAAGTTTAGAGCAATAAATCAGAGCAGAAGCAGACTTCAGTGCTCCACACAAACAGGGTGAAATGCCCCCAGCCCTTTATCAGGAGATGAAGGCACTCCTGGATCTGTTCCGCAGCAGATTTTCCCCTTGTGGCCAGCCATAAAGACCTCAGAGCTCAGGGATGAAAACACCCGCTGCTGTTACAAGCCCAGCAGCAGCCGATTGTGGAAGGTTTTCACCTCCTAAGGCCATACCTCTCCCCTCCAAACAAGGCTTGCTTTCCTAGAAGCACGACGAAATGTCTGCGGCGGGATGCTCGACGAGCTGCCCTCAGGACCGGGCAGCGGCACCAGCCCCGGCCAGGCTTTTTGGGCTGCCCTTTCCCTCCAAACCACCACGGAGGGTTATCTTCGGACAGGTTTCTGAAGCCGCACAGCAGCCAGATGGGGTTGCAAGCTGTGAAAACCCGAAATAGTTTCAACCTTTCCTGGACTGTTTCAAAACGTGTTTCAACCGGCCCAGTCACATGGCGTTCTTGCAAGGCCTTTCATGATTGTATCTGGGGGTAGGAGACTCGCTGCTGCTTTAAAGGAAAGAAAAAAAAAGAAACAAACAAACAGAAAAGAACACGGTTTAACCCCAGATATCTGAAGGGAACAACCAGGGAACGTGGCTTTGGAAAGCACGCTGCCCTGTTTGTTTGAAGATAAAAAGGCTGAGGCGAGCCGCCCGGCTCTCGCAGGCCGCCCCTCGCTGCCTCTCCCGGCTGTGGTTACGGGGCCTGTCTGAGCGCACGCATGCGATGCACGCTTCAAAATCCTCCAGACAGCCCCTTTCGGCGGCGTTTCTAGCAGAAAACAAAGCGCTTTCATCAGCTCGCCGAAGCCTTTGGGTAGGTTTTAGGAGCGGAGGGCTGAGCTGGCAGAGCCCCCCCAGGCCCTTCTCGAAGAGCAGGGGAACGTGAGGAGAACCAAAGCAAATGGCAGCCGGCCTTGCCGGGCTTTGATGCTCTTTGATCCAAGCGTAGTATTTAGGATAAATACACGACTTGTTTGTCAGTACTGACTTCAGGTCCTGCTTTATCCACACAGCCAAAGAAGGGGCTACAAACAGGGCATTTGGGCCACGCTGACCATCCATTAATCCTGTGGCAGTCGGACAGCAAGCTCTGAGCTGCCACCAGTGTACCCCCAGGCCAGGACAAAAAGAAGGACAAAGGGACCTGTACACAGCGTTCCCTGAACTGAAACCAGAGGTGTCCTCGCACTCCTGACACAAAATGTGGGTTGGAAGGCCTCTGGGGCTCTGCCCTTCCCTCCTTCCTAAAGGGATGTTGTTTGCTGTTAGACCTCCTCATCTAAACTCTCCACTTCTCTGACCAGGGGACGAGGAGACTGCAGCAGCAAGGTGCTGTACACAAGTGTGTACACTTAAATCTTCTCTGAAAGTCACCAGAGAGCAGTGGCTATCGGAAAGGGAAGGGACACTCAGCACAGCATCTCCGGACTGTGACTAAAGACTGAAGATGGCATTGGCCTTCTTCAATGCAACCTGTGGGGAGTGTTAAGACTAACTAACTTCCAATAAATGCTTTAAGTATTTGGCAACTGCAACCCACTAGCTCACTGATGAGTAAAAGTTGCATAAATCCAGCTCTAGGTGACCACCAGGAAATGTAGAGCTCTACTTCTTCAAGTGCATGTGCACAGCATCAACATAACGTTCCCCTTTAGATCGACGTGATCCTGAAATACCAATCCGACCTTCTGAGCACCTGCTTCAGGCATCTACTTACCTCATCTCTTACTTCTCATTGCGTTCCTGCTAAAAGCAAACAAAGTTTGAGAGCCATGATTCACTACTTCTTGAGATTAGAAGAGGGGCAACCAATCTCGAGGTATCTTCATATTAGTTACAAAAAGATGCAAAAATATTCCCATCTTGGTTGTGACAGGCAAGATCACTGGATTCCCCAAGGGTTTAAGCTATTTTATATGGAGCTGCTGCACCATTTGAGAGGTTTTCATTAAATATGAAGTTGACCCATGTCTAAGGTAGTCTCTGAGGTAGTCTCTGATGAAGTTACTATTAAATAATTCTTGTTTTTACAGTCTGATTTTCCAATACGTCATGTTTCTGCACTGACGTCTGGTAATTGCACTGCAGGATCTGAGACTTTTTGGCAATAGATCACAAAAAAAAAAATCTATTAAGGATGTAGAGGGAAACACAGGATTACGCAAGAAATGGGAAGACAGTTAACACGATCAGAAAATTAACATTCAAAAAAAAAATAATTTCAGGTTTCGGAGTTTGCATATTAAGAAGAGTGAAACAGTTCGTGAACTTCAGAACTGATGGTTCAAATTGTTGGACAACTCTACCACACACTGCCTTCTCTTGTTCTTACAGTTATCTTGCCCATGAATTACTGCTACCTTTAAGCTCTGGAGCAAGCTTTGGCAATGCTACACCAGAAGTAAAACAGGATCCTGCCCGTAACATTCCCTGCTCTGTAAAAAACAGGCCCCAAATGCCAAGAGTTTCAGAAGTGCCTTTGGAAGTCTCACCAATTCTTGGTTTTACACAGCAGTTTTACCTAAGCTGTTCTCAGACCATGTATAGCCCCATTTTTAATGTTTATGATTCAGGAAGTGTTCTGCTCGCAGCAATACCAGGCATCGAGACGTCGGCAAATAAAGGACACACACAACTGTAGAAATAACATTTTTGGTTTAGTGTTTACAGTTTGTTTTACAGCTCATAATGAAACACTGTTAGAGATATTCTACATTCAGACATTCCTAGCAAAGTACACTTCTAAAAACATAAGGCACTTTAAGACTTCCTAAAACAACTGCTCGTGATAAAAATTCAATGAGAGGGCTAGATGAGAACCCTTCTAGCCTTAATATTCAGGTCAGTAAAAGATCAATCCTCTAGTAAGGCAGGCAAATGAAATAATCAATAGAGAGGCTTCCAAGATAGAGTTACTGCTGTATTAGTGTGCATTCTGAAGTAGTCTATTTGGAGTATCTTCAGCTGGGGGTGGTGGTGGCGGCAGAAATTCATCTGCCTGGTGTGAATAAGATGCATTAAAAATAGTTCTTTGAACTGGTTAACAAAGACACAGCGCAGGGATTAAGTTTCATTACTTTCATTGGATTAAATTCCTTCCATTCATTATCGCCAACAAGAGTAAGGAACAAAAAGGAGCTGGTTCTCCCCTCCCTCCCCCCTACTCCCATTATAATTCAACACAAGATTTCAAAGACTCAAAATGACCAGGACAGCAGCCCATGAAAAACTGCATCTGGCCACTTCAGAGTCTGTTTAAATATTCATTACTGACTTCCTCAAGTCTCACCTCTTATTAAAGAATAACAAACATAAAAGAATTGGCAACTGTATAAACTGCTCCCAGTCAAATTGATATTTTGCTTCTTTTTGAGCGTGATCCCACTGTTCGCGTGAAGGACCTGCATTCAGGCACACACCACCAGCTCCTCTTGGCAAGGAGGCGGCGGGACAGGGGCACAATGCCAGCAGGGCCCGGGACCCTGCGGGGAAGAGGGAATGAGCAACTTCGCTTCACACACTCGTGTCTCAGTTTAAGGACGTTTTCAAAAGCCAGACATGCTGGGCTGCTGTGGCAACACGGGGAGCGATACCAAAACACCGACCGAAGATTTCAGCTGGAGGCGCATCTGAAGGAGCTGAAGTTTAAAACTGACAAAAGGAGCTACGAGCCAGGCTGCTGGCAAAACCACTGCCTAACTTCTCGGGGTGTCCAAGAAGGGGATGATAGGAACCTACCACCCATCAGCATATTTTCAAGTTTTGTCTTGTCCAGTACATCTTCCAGGCCTTGGGGGCTAAAATTGCTGAAAATCTTGACTCCTGGGGGCAGCTTGGTATGTTAGCCCCTTTAGTACCAACCTGTACCTCTAGTCCTCTCATACCCACTTCTAAGGGGAAAAGAAACCAACCAACCATTTGTATTTCTTACGGGTCCCTGATTGTTGTGAATTCTGACTTACTTGAATTGCACTTTAAAGCCCAGCAGCACGAAGAAAAATCATTAGCTATATTTACGAACATATATAAATTTTTAAGAGACATCTTATATCAAGTCCAGATTGCATAGATATCCACTGCATCAGCTGTCAAGTTTCGACCTGGCTACAGTAAAGCAGCTACAAAAAACGATTAGCCTATTAGTGTTATTAGAATTGGGGCAGAGACAGGTAGCTTTTTTTTTAGGCAAGAAAATATAGCTAATTAAGGAGCTGAATCAGAGCCACACACACTCACAGGTATTGCTGCGTGAACAGGAGCTGTGGTAGCAAAGCGGTTGTGAAATCTGTCTTTGTGAAATGAAAAATACATCACTTCGAGACAGCTCCCGCTCGAGAGAGGCAGGCAGCATGGCATGGCCCTGAGCTCAAGAGATCTTGAGATCTCAACCGGTGTGGTTCACTTTCACTGGCAAGGGACAAGCTCCAGATCACACAGTAGTTGCTCACTACTGTTACACGAGCAGTAAATGTGAAGTTGTGGCTCTGCCATCAGTTTACTGTCCTTTAGCATTTATACGACAAGATTCATTCGGGACAGGGAGAAGCATCTGAAAGAAGAGATAAAGAAAAAAGCATAGGCCACTCGCTCACTGATCCCAATTTAGCTAACAGCACGCAGTCAGTTTCTCTCAAAAACTGGAGGTTCTTTCCAAGCAAACCTCACAGAATTTGCTAAAGTGATATCCAGTTGCTTTGTACTGACACCTTTTTAGGTCTTAAAATATGCTTTAAAAATGATTTGGAAAGGCACCGAGCATGTGTCATTTAATTTCTTCTGCATTTGTGTGTTACGGGAATCATTAGAGCAAGTTGCAGTAATTAATAACTGAAGAGGTGCTATTTTACAACCAGATAATTTCCTTCAAATTCTAGTTCTCTGCAAAGGAAACCCGGGAAATGAACAGTACTGCTAAGGAAATGCAGGGCAAGAAGTTAAACCTGCACACCGAGTCAGACTGGAAAGTACAGAGTTTCACAGACCTTGTTCTTCAGGTCACACTAAAAGAAAAATTCTGGCTTAATAATAATTAATTAAAAAAAAAAATCACTAAAGCTAGTTATGAGGATTAGAATTATCAAAGTGCTTTAATAAAGTGTCAAGCATAATTAAACAGGACCATTAACACAGAGCTGCCATAAGATATCCAAACAGGCACGTGTTTTCCGAATGCAAGAGAGAAGCACAGGTTTTTCAGTTTCCCCCTTGGGACCAAAGTGGGCCAAAAAAAGTTGTGCTTGTTCATGTAGTTTCTTAACACAAAATACTTGCTCTGCTCAAAGGCATAGTTGGATTTGCTGTACTGAAACTGCAACAAAAGGACTGTCTGCTGTAAAATGTTAATAAAAGGGGCAGCTCTCAGTGAGCAAAAACCACAATGGCCCCATAAGTATATCTATAAATACCTGTCGATTTCATAGTTACATTTTTAACAGGTATTTCTCTGTACTTAAAATTTCTGAACAACTTTCTGCAGCTTTCCTATAAACATAGTATAAGACAACTGAATGTGCTACTTGAACAATCCAACAGACTGCCAGATCTATTACAACAAGAGCAAATGCAAACAAATAAATAAGGAAGAGGCTTCAAAACCACCTCCAGCAAGATGCTCAGACAACGTGCCTTATATCCTTCCTACTGGTTTTTCCTCTCATGTTTTAAGTAAGAAAAAAAAAAAAAAAAAAAAGCATTCTCCACAGCACATCTGTTGGTACTTCCAGTTAGTAAACTTCTGTCTGCTTTAAACAGCTGAATTTAAGGACAGAAAGTAGACCAGTACAAAGCAGGGCTACCTTCAGCAGGGGGAATGTGGCTCTTTAGGCACAGGAAACGTCAATCAAGACCTTTCCTGCAATTCAGATATAAATGCAGACTTGCTCCAGTAAGCTGAGACTCAAGAACACGCTACAGAGCATCACACGTGGTCCCATGCACAGGCACATAGGGCCTCAGGTCCAAACTAACACCAGGTCTCACTAGAAGAACTCATCTGTCTTCTGAAGGCACCAAAAAGACAGCAACGCTCCAGGTGTAATGGGAAGAGGCAGAGGGAGGGGGACGAGGAATGCAGTGAGAAGGGAACACTACGGGCAGCTTGGTGTAACAAGGGAGAAAAAAGGGTGGCTCAGTTCTACGTCTGTAACGTCTACAAAAGCACAGAGACCCTATGCCTCTAGGCAAAGGAACAGTGACCAGAGTCGAGGAAATCTTCTCCTCAACAACAACAAATGAAAAGCAAGTCCCGTTTTCGGTGGATGGGCACAAAAACCTGTAACTGAAATCGGAGGAGACAACGAAGAATCAAAGAGTTAAACAAAACATTGGGGTCCGCGCACACTCACACGGCGTGATTCGCCTGCTTCTGATTTACCACAGTGTCAAGAGATCTGGACAGCCTCCTCTGCCCTGCAGGATGACTCAAGTCCAGCGAAGTGTCGGGTACCCAGCGCTTCTCGACCTGCCAGTCGGAACAAGTCCCCCTCCCCAGCCTGCACGAGGGGGGCTCCCCAGCCAGCAGACGTTTCTCACAACCCCAGGCACCCCACAGGCAGCACGCCACCCAGTTAGTTCTAAGTAGCACTGCACCCAGCACGCGGAGGCTTGCTAAGGTGCTCTGTCCCCTACGAGGACTCGAGGGCAGTTCCTCGTGAGCCCCTTGAGGCCAGAGGCTCACGCTTCGCCACCCCATTATTGCTTTTCGAAGCCGTTTTCCTTCCAGCCTTCCCGTTCCGCTATCCCAGGAGGACTTTCTGCATCCTGCGCGCCGCCACGCTGGCTTCGTCCTCAGAGTCAGACTCGCTCTGGGAAGTGGAGCTCTGGGAGGCCGAGCTGCAGGGCGAGGAGCACTCCGGGGAGCACAGGTAGTGCATCAGCGGGATGCGGTACTTGCCACAGAAGTCAACAAACTTGATCTGCCTGACGCAGCTGTCAAAGTAGACACCTGGAAGGGCAGAGGGCACAGCAACGACACATCAGAAGGCGGGAGGAGAAATATCTAAGCTCCGTGAGGCGGCTGTGTCTGCTGCAAACGCCTCCAGTGAGGATTTGGCACAGCACTGGATGGGGAAGCAGGAGGGATACTGGAGACAGAAGGGAACAGAGCACCTATGGAAATGCAAAACGTGAAATTTCTTTTCTTGGTAAAATAAATAACAGCAATCCCGTAAAAATGCATTTACTAGGTGCTTAAGAAAGGCAAATTCTATGTGAAAAGACGTAGGGCATCTACTTGCAAAGAATGAGACAGCTCCTTCTAACCATTAAGGAGCAATCCCAGGCTGGGAATTCGCAAGCTTCTCCTCAAATGTTGGTTTAATTCGCTCGCCCTGTTTTCAAAATTTGTAAAGCCTCCTCTACCAGCTAGCAACGTCGTGCCCACAAATAGCCCCTCTCCCTTTCATGGCTCCACTTCTCTTCTGCTTGAGTGAAGTCACCATGCTGAGTTTGGATGCGGTTTTCCATGGCAACGGTGTTGCTGTAACGCACAATTACCTTCTCCTCCTGTCACAGGGAGTGATTTTAGACACTGACATTTTCAGAAGTTTCCAGCAGTGTTTTAAGTCCTGGCTGCTTTGGAGCAATCTTTTCTCCTGCAGTGCCAGAGCAACGCTGCAGTACTGTGCTGGTTTATAAGGATGAGTGAGAAAAGAGCAAAAAAAAAACCAATCCACTATTATTCCAAGCTGTGCAAAGCTCTAAAAAAAAGGGAGCCTTTATTGCTTTTCCAACACAAGTTCCAGCCCTTCCACCTTTGCTTACGAAGCTTGCTTTGATACTGTCCTATAAGGAGATAAGATAACGGACTGCATTATGGCTGCAAGGTGGATATTAATTAATGATTTTCCTTAATCTCCTCAAGGCCAAATGCACAGATCATTTACTCTGGATAAAGATTAAGCATTAAGCCAAATTAAGCTCGAGGATTCCAGGCTTATCTACAAAGTCCTCTCCACACAGGTACTACACATTAGTTACCCCAAGCAAGAGCTGAATAAGTTGCTCTTGGTAACGGCCAAGCCCTACAGCCTCCCAACTCTTTTTCCACCTGGAAATGAAGCTTGCTGCTCAGCTGCCCAATTACCAACGCTTGCTTGTTCTCCTGTCCCTTACTCAGCCTGCGTTATGACAGGGCAGGTGGGTAAAACACTTCTGAACGTAAAAGCACCATGGAGGATTGGGATGTGCTGTAAAGATTTCTGATAAATGCACCCAGAATGTCAAATTCCCATGTAAATAAAGGTATTCAGTCAGCACTGCAACTTTAAATGCTGCTCCTAAGTTAAGAAGAGAGAGTACAACAGCTTCCTTAAAGACAAATTTCGGGAGAGCTGGAGCCAAAGAAATACAGCCATAATTTGGGTGCCACGACACACCCAACCTGGCTGAGCTGCTAAAAACACAGCAAACCAGAGGGAAAAGCAAACCCACCAGGCAGAAAGCAGGCAGCAGAGCAGTGAAGGCGAACTTACCGCCACATTTAGGGTTGGGACAGTTGCTGGCCAAGCTCAGATAGCGGACAAGATTCTCCGGGAGATCGCTGGGAGCGTAGGGCACGTTGCGGGTTTTAATCGTGCGCCCGGCCAGCTCCTGAAGGCTCGGGGGATTGTAGGTCAGGTCACGCACGAAGCGAACCACCAGCGGGTTGCCACGCAAGCTCAGCTCTTCCAGGTGGACCAGGTTAAGGATCTCCCGAGGGAGGTAAGTCAGGAGGTTGTTGTGCAGGCTAAGGGAACGCAGGGAATGCAGCCTGAGGATGGAAATGGAAAACCCATCAGGACATGCAAGCAAAATCATTCCGCAGTTGCATCACACACAGACCTGAAAACTCTCCCCGCTCCTGCCAAACTCCATCCTTTGTTTTTTCTTCTTTCTAAAGCATAAACCCACACTAAAAGAGGCTCTGTTACTCCAGCACACACAATGCCATACAAAACTTGGCTTGGCTCTTGTATGCCTGTTAAAAAAACAGCCCTAAACGTGCTGCTGTGCCTCTCGCTACACACCCCACAATCTCCGCACACACCCTCAAAACAGTAGAACAGAACAAAAGCGTACAAACTGAGCGCTTTCAGTGGCAGATAATGCCTCCTTCTACCCAGTGTGAGCATCAAAACTGGTTTAAAGCAACGCTTTGAATAAGTCACCTGCTCTCACTCATGCATTAAAGACAAATGCTGCTAGGCAGCCAGCTCTGCAAAGCCCCGTGCTTTCATCGCTCGCGGCTGCATCCCCTGCGCAGTGATACTACCAGATCCCAAAAGCTTAGCAAGGTCAGGCCAGGCTAGCATCTGCATGGGTGACAAGCAGTAATTTGGCTCTCAGAGGCGGTGTTCTCTCTGAGAGCACGCAGCAATGTGCCAGCACAGTGCCCAAGGATGCTCCGAAGCCAGTACGAGACACCTGGAGTTATTAAACACTGCACCTCAAGAATAAAGCAGTGAAGAGAGAAAGCAGTAGCTCATCCTCTAGAGCTGTGCCACAGGACTTAGGGAATGCTAAAACTTTCTGAGATCCTAGAATAAGAAATGCCAAGGGAATACAGATTATGGCACAGCATAAAAGCACAAACACACGCACACAAGAAGGCTTTGGGTAAAATGAAACAAACCAAGCGTTCATCACTGAGAACACAGCAGCTATTTTCTCCTGAGTTGCCCAGGTGCTTTTCAGGGCTCCCTGTACAAATCTATGGATTCACTTCACAGCGTGCACTTGATGTTTTTTTCCATAATACTTCGAGATCTCCATATTGCACATTTGTGGCCACGCAAGGGTGGTGCTGAGGATCACCACTAAGGGTCTTCCTGTTGAAGCCTAGGTCCTCCCACTTGCTTTTATCCACACAAAGCAGAAGGAGGAGCTCAAAGAGTTAATTACAGCTGGTGGCTGATGACAGTAGATACTCACTGTGCCAGCTGAGGTGGAATGCTCTGGATCTTGTTGTCACACAGGACGAGATAGCTTAGAGAAGGCAGGTTTGCTAATTCAGGTGGAATTGAAGTAATGAAATTCCCTCCAAGGTACAGAAATTCCAAACTGAAAAAGAGAAGAGAAGACGCTGCGTCACCTCATTAAGGTCATTGCCTTAGTTTCATTTAATGGTAGATCTCCTCGTCTCCTGCGTTTCTTAAAGCGAACTCACGGCTGACTATGGATGAGATAATTTGCCGTGGGAAAAGAAAAAGCTGTTACACATTGTAATACAATAAAGCTGCTGTTTTGTAACATATAAAGTTGAGATTTACCTACGGTCTCCTGCAGTCACTCTTATATCTGTAGAAAGGCACTGGACACCTGAGTATTATGACTTAAATCTTTCATCAGCTCAGGCTGCCTCAAGCTCTCTGGTACGTACTTGGGTATGACAAAGTGGGTACAAAATTAAGTTTGAAACCTAAGGCTCTGAAATGGCTCAATTTGACCCTAAGAAGCTTGCTTCGACTGATATGGGACAGCACATTTGGAGGTTATTCTAACCATGCAAGGAAGTACATGGGGAAAAATAAAATAAAATAATAAAACCACCACTCAAAAGTAGCCTTTTTTCTACATAAAAAACCCGTAGGTGAGGAGTGGGGGTTGGAGTAAGGCTGCTGTGCTGGGAGCACGTCAAGAGGAGATTATTTTTTAATTAAATTTTGATCCCAGAACAAAGCCCAGAATTTTAACCAAAATTCCTCCTTCAACCTCCATTGTTTCCCAAAGTTGGATTTCGGCTGCTTGGCTCCCATCAGGAATTTACTGCTGACAATACAGTTCCTTTGCATATTTTAACTCCGTGCCATTGCTGGCGCTCACGCTGAAAAGTGTTGGGCAAGGGAATTTCAGTAATGTGGATTTCAATGTTTAAATAAGCTTTAGATGTGTACAAGTCTCCATTTCCTAGGAAAAGTGAATAATTAACTCCTTGTCCTCTGCGTTTGAAGACAATACATCTAAAAACACACATTAGCAGGGAAGGGAACAAGGGCAGCAAAATATGCGGCGAATGTTTTCAAAATCCCCTTCAAGCCACAAAATACATAACTTTCCAGATCAGCTTACAGCACAAACTCAGCGTGCAAAACCACTGCCAACTGCTCACAGCTTTCAAATCCACTCTTTTTAGCCTGTGTAATGAGAGCGCTCATTACTAGCTAAGATGTAAAGCCCCAGCATCAGGCTACAAACTGTCCCGAACTGCAAATCCACTAAATAATGTAATTCCTTTATGGCTACAAAGGGTTCCTAAAACTTGTTTTCTTTTTACCTGCCTTCTGTATCACTGCTCAGAGGTCTGCTGATCAGTAACTCCCTGGGCCCAGCCTAGCATGTAGGACTTAGGATTTCCAACATCAATTTAAGAGATGAATTAGGTGGTCGATGTATAAAAATAAGTAAATAAAAGGCACAGGGAGGGAATTTTGAGACAATGAACTCATTTTATATGCAGAAAAGATATCCTCACAGCTTCCACTGAAACACAGCTGAGTAGGAAGAAGAAACCTGTGACCCCTCTGTCCCTGTGCCCTGAAATATAATTTGCTACGAAGAAGGACCCAACCTCGCCTGGGCTGAGCAAAGCAGAGGAATTCCTAGCAGCCATTCCTCAACCAAACTGAAGCACCAAGACTTGTTGAGCACAGCTAATCGGGACGAGGACTCCAAGGAGACACAGCCACGTTGCAATCGGTGCTGACCGCACGGTGAGGGTCACAGGACGGGAGCCGTCCCTTTCTGAACGAGAGCAGGTCGGGGAACAGCAGGGAGAGAGCATCAAGCTCAGTGGCTGCTTTAAGTAACCCTTCACGTCCAGCTTGGGCCCCGTTTTCCTGACAATCATTAATCCGCGTGGTCACTGAACCAGCCAGCTAAGGTCTCGTGCAGCGCTGTGTACACACAGGGAGGAGAGCTGGAATTTTTCTGTACTTCCAGAAGCCAGGCTTGTCCCACCGCCGTTCCTGCCTCCTCTCAGTACAAGGACCGCAGCCTCTTCCCTCAGGGAAATGCTCCCACAGCTAGGAAACGATGCAGGTGGTGGCAGCAAAGCGTACTTACAACATGCCAAGAGACCGTACGTTCTTGCTGGCATATGTCCGTGGTGTTTCCAGGTCATCCTGTACCACAAACAAAGCAAAAAGCCCCGAAACACTCGGTAAATAAGAGCCCGCTCCGAGCACAGGAGCTATTTTTAACGCCTACCAGTTACCATAACTCTTCCATAGTCATGCTCCAGGAGGAGAATATCTTCTGGCGTAGAAGATACTCAAAATCTCAACCCATCCGGTTTCCCAACAGATGCTCCCTCGGATAAAATTTAACAGCTGGCATCAAACAGATGCATCTTAATAGGTAATCTTAAAAAAAAAATAAAGAAGAAACAATGACCCTGAAATAGCTCCGGGTCTTTTTAGGGTAAACTTTTTTCAGCGAGAAGTTTCCACGGCAGTTTTGAGGCTCATGCAAGGGAGGACTTTAAAAGCAGCCCACGCTGCGCTCCTGCCAGCCCTGTTCCACGATTTGCTAATTCCTGAGAGCACGGCACAGCCTTTGCTGACATGCAAATTTCAGATCAAACAGCTGTCTGAAAACTATTTGCAAAACGTTTGAAGAGGGGAAGAAAAAGGGAGGCAGCGAGCAGATTTCCTAATGCAGCGCCTTTATCAAAGCCCCGTTTGCTGTTTTTCCCACACTGTAACAGCCACCCTGAAGTGCGTGCTTGTCTCACATGCTGAATAAAAGCAAATTCTCTGGTTTTCATTGCACCTAAGCCTTCACACAAAACTTGGATGAATCCAGTTATGAGCTTGAGGCCTTTGATCCCAGCCCTTGAATAACAGGGCCTTACTGGAGGCATCCAAGCAAGAAGGAAAGGAACACGTGGCAGATGCCTGGAAAGAGCCTGCTCCTTTTCTTTGCTCTTTCTGCTTGCTTCTGGTGCTCTGCTGTACGTGAGTGGTAACTGGAAGAGTAAGACTGAACTCCAAATTCACACCAGAAGGTTCAAGGTATTCAAGATTCGAGGCATTTCACTGAGCTGTGAAGGTTTCTTCCCTTTACGTGGCAAGACGTCTCCCAAAGCACGCAGCGATGAGGGCGATCTGTGCACCCATAAACCCAAAGCCATGTTTTCCAAGCCCATCAGAAGCAGATGACTGCACTTCTGGCCTGGTACAACACGAGGCTCCTTCACACATCCCCAGCTGGGCCAGCAGAGGAAGGCGACACAAGCCCAGAGCAGCAGCACAACACCTCACCTTGCTGAAAACACGGCAAGGTCTGTGCTGGAGGAAGTGCAGAAGAGATGATACTCATGAGCACCCACAATAAGCTCACCTTTTATTTGGCAACATACGCAATTTAAGGGAGCTGCTCTCGCCCACCTGGTGCATTTTCTACCCTAAATTCACAGCAACAGCCAATGCTGCAACCCAGGCCTTGCACTGCAGTGACACTGCTCGCTGACAGTGGTGGGTGGCAGACACACGGGAGCTGGCACAGCCATAAGACAAATAAAAAAGCCCTCAGCAGGACCCACATTTACCTTACTTTTCAGAAGCTTATGAGGCTGTTCCAAATCACCATGAACTAGTTTATGGTGGAACTGGGAGGAAAGAGCAGCGTTATCCTTTCAAAAACTACAACAGAAGAGCTGTACGGGGAGCAGAGGAAAGACGTGAGGTTTAACTATTAAGAACTTTTAAGAAAATCCTCATCAGAGCTCAGGTGTTCTCTTGAAACAGGAAATGTTTCTAGGTCTCTGCAACTCTGCTCAGCTCCACAGCCAGCAGCTGGAGCAAACACGAAGCTGCCAGGGTCACAAGAAGAGAACTGTTAGCCTCAGGAACTGCAGCACCAGCAGGAGAAACGTGCCCGGTCAAAGTGCTGCCTGCATTCCTCTGTGGTCTCAGAGACCAGGAGAAATGAGAAAAATGTCTTTTATGGGAAGTGGTATATGGAAAAAAGCTCAAAGTCTTGGCTTGCGAGATGGACACCTTGCAGCTCAAGCTGTGAGGTTAACAGAAGACAACAACTGCACCAGGTCCCAGCTCGCTCCTGCTTGAGCTCAGAGTCCAACAGAAGCCTCTGTGCTGCCCTGCCACAGCAGCTGGCCCTGCTCTGCTCCTGCTCAGGCTCATTTTACCCACTTCAACACTAGGCATGCTCACTGTGCCGCCACCTCTCTCGTTGGCAGGTGGGAATGTGGTCTGGCAGCAGCTCCCCTCCACAGTTCTCTCTCTATTTCCTAAACTTTTGGCAAGGGTGCGAGATCACTGGCTATCTGGCTCCAACGAGCAGATTCCAGATTTCCTGTGGAAGAATATGAAATTATGAAGTGCTGCTTTCTCCCAGCTCTGGCAACACAGCGTGCTCCTCCCCTTTGCTATTTAAGCAGTCCTTGACACAGAAGGGTCACTGATGGCACAGTGGTGAACAAACTGACAATCCTGGTGGAGCGTGAATCCACTACCTTGAGCTAAAGTTCAATTTTATCGTGGTGGCACGGTAGCAGAAGTTCAGTAAGTTAGCAGTGATTACACAGGAGGCAGCCACAAGCCGGGTCTGGTTCAGTTTTTCTACCTGACACATCATTGTGTAACGATAAACCCAAAGTTCGATCGCTTTGCCTGCAGCTGCCCTCTCAAAATCATCCTGGGGCTCAAGCATGAGCAGTTCAAACAAAGCTAAAGGCAGGATCTGTGCTTCAGAGCAGAGTAACCACAGGGTGGTAGCTTGACAGCAGTGTGGCATGGAGCACCGAGCTCAGCCCGTTGGGGTACTGCATGCCAACTGGCACAGCCTGGTCAGCAGTGTGAAAAGACTGGGCTTGGGGCTTGTTTTCTTGGAAGAAAAGTAAAATTAAAAGGGAAAAAGAGAGGCTGAGAGAACTTAAACCAGCAGCAGGGATCCTCTGCCTACGAGGTGGAGGCAACAACGGGATCCCAACTACGAGCTGGGCAGCTACCACGGGTGCTGTGGAGGCAACAGGGCTCATCTCCCGTGCACAACTGGCACTGTGCTCCTCTCCTATGAAGCTGGTGCCTCGTTTTCCTTGTTGTCCTCGAAGCGACTCCTCCTGAAGAGAAAAAAAGCCGAGACTCCCCCTCTAGACCCCCGCAATCACCTCAGGGACCCCGTGATCACCTCAGGGACCCCAAAACTACCTCAGGGACCCCGTAATCACCACAGGGCCCCCGTAACCACCTCAGGGACCCCACAATCACCTCAGGGACCCCACAATCACCTCAGGGACCCCGCAGTCACCTCAGGGACCCCGCGATCTCACCTGCGGAGCTCCTGGATGTCGGGCGGGATGCCGTGCAGGCGGTTGCCGCCCAGGCTGAGGCTCTGCAGCCCCTTCAGCCCCAGCAGGGCGGGGGGCAGCTCGGCGAAGCGGTTGCCGCTGAGGTTGAGGACGCGGAGGGAGCGCCCCAGCGGCGCCTGCCCCAGCCCCTTGGGCAGCGAGCCGGGCCCCCCCAGCCGGTTGTTTTTAGCCAGCAGCGTGTGGAGGCGAGGCAGGGCCAGCAGCCCCCCGCCCAGCTCCGCCAGCCCCGTGCCGCTCACATCCAGCAGCTCCAGCGCCGGGAACCACTGCGACAGCCCCGCGGGCAGCGGCCCCGACAGCCGCCGGGGGGACAGCACCAGCCGCCGAGCCTCGGCGCTGCGCCGAGAGCGGAGCTCAGCCAACAGCTCCAGCTCCGGCTCTGCCTCCGGGTCTGGCTCCGGCTCCTCCTCGGGCACCGCCGGCTCCTCCGGCTCGGCCGCCGCCATCCCGCTCGGCCCCTCCGCTCCGCTCCGCCCCGGAACCCGCGGGGCTCCGCCGGCCCCCTCCGGCCATGGCCGGCCCCGCAGGGAGGGAGGGAAGGAGGGAGGCGAAATGCAGGGCGCGGGGTTCCTCGGAGCCGCCGCCGCGCTGCCTGCGCGGTGCCCGCCGCCCCGGAACGAGCATGGCGGGGTGGGGAAAGGGGCTGAGATGGCGGCTAGCGAGGGGTTTGGGGCTGGCAGGGGGTGGGGGTCGGTGCACGCCGCTAGCCCATGTGTAGGCTCCTTCACCGCACTCGGGGGAGTGATGTGTAAAAATAAAATTGCTCCTAACCGTAAAATTAAGGGTAACTTTCACACTCAGTGCTCCCACCGCAGCGCGGTGCTGGTTCCTGAGGCGCCACCAGAGAGCCTCCAGCTTCCCGCAGGAGCCCTTTGGCTGTGTGGAGTGGGTGTCGTCTCTCAAAACACTTCCCAAAAACAAAGGCTCAGAAGGATCTCGGTGTACATTGCGTGGCCAAGGTTGGCAGGGACCTCTGGAGGCCACCTGGTCCAACCAGCAGCTCCAGCGGGGCCACCTGGAGCACCTCACCCGGGCCATATACATCCAGATGATACTTGAATATGACACAGAATTGTCTAGGTTGGAAGAGACCTCAAGATCATCGAGCCCAACCTCTGACCTAACACTAACAAGCCCATATCCCTAAGTTCAACATCTAAACATCTTGTAAAGACCTCCAGGGATGGTGACCCCACCACTTCCCTGGGCAGCCCATCCCAATGCCTCACAACCCTCTCAGTAAAGAAGTTCTTCCTAATCTCCAGGGATACCTTTGCCTGGGCATTAAAACACAGCTTTAGTCCCGATTTAACCCACAGATCTTCCCTCTGAAAGTCTGGCAGGCGAAGAGGCCTGATGCAGGTCACAGGCTGGCACCGAACAGACTGTGGTGGTAGCGTACATTAGGCGCAGAGGCAACTGGAGATTCACGACCTCGGTTTGTCGCCCTTTGGCCACGGGTTAAAAGCTGTGCAATCAGTAATCGTGTGCTGGGAGAAGCAGCAGCAGCCTGTGACAAGAAGATTCACAGCTCCGGGGAACTTTTGCCCTGACGATGTCTGGGCTTAGGGAGCAAACTGCTTTTGCTTCTTCATGGTGCATAGAGGAACCTAAAAGGGAGCAGCAGTCCCCTTGGTGGATTCACCCCTTCAATCCCTGATATAAACCCAGAGAGAGCTGCCTAAAAGCAGAAACTGTATCAGGATAGTTATGTCTTTTCAACATAATTGTCTTATGACAGACTAGTTTGATCCCATCTTCAGAATTAAAGGTAATACATACCTTAAAAATGCCATCCAGAGTCTAGACCAGCCACTTAAATAACACATTTCTCAGATTGGAGCTCAACAGCGCTGCAGAACTGCGGTATTTATAGTGCCATCTAGCTAAATTTGTACCTGGCACTTCCTTTCACTCCATTTTAAAATCCTGGGAAATTGTAGCAGTAGAGATAAAAGTAATAAAACAGCCTTATTTTACAGAGGAGAGCTGGATGCCCAGGGAATGCCAAGTGTTCAGACTGTGTACAGGGAGGCTGGGAGGTGCTACAGGGGCCAGGTAGCATTATTTGCTCCAGTGTTAAAAGTAACACTGAGAGTGTTAATTATTTTAGACTGCCTTGAAAAGAACATGCAAGCAGAACAAGGTAACCCAGCTTTTCTCCCAGACAAACACCCAGGGCTTTTCTTCCCAGCTAGCCCAAGGCTGCTGATGGCTCCCTGTAAGCCAGATTTACAAGTCCTCTGGCTACAGGTTGTGGTTGCCTCTGGGTTCTTCCCAATTAGTCCACCCGAGGACTAATTGAAGAGGAAGATGAGGGTTTTC
The DNA here is from genome assembly GCF_047663525.1 of Anas platyrhynchos. NCBI lineage: Eukaryota > Metazoa > Chordata > Aves > Anseriformes > Anatidae > Anas > Anas platyrhynchos. Next base: position 84,621,731 of record NC_092587.1, on the reverse strand, counting down.
AGAAATACAACACCGGTGTATTTTTTTTTTTTAATTTTGTTTTATTTGGCAGTAATATCCAACCCCCCCTGCTTCAAAAAAAAATTACAAAATCAAGTAAAATAAGTGCACTAAGGAAACCTACGGAATACTGATAAATTTCACACACGTACAGGAGGGAGCACAGAGGGAGGAGGGGGGAGTTCTTTGTTTTCTTGCTTAAATTTGGCTTTTTGAAACAAAACAAAACAAAACAAAATGCCTTCCCCGCCCTTTGCAATCTCTTTGTCCTAGAAGGCAACACCTGGAATTCAGCACTTCCCTCCTCAGCAGCCGAGTCACCCTGCAAACGCGAGCAACCCACAGGCCTGATGTGGGGCATCGCTCACCGAGTGGGTGCCCTTCCCCTCGGAGTGGGGAGGCAAGAGGTTTTGCTCTCTTTTGGTTACCGCAGCCCTTCGAACTGGCACCGTTTGCCACAGGTACGTTTAATTTTTTGAGGGCACAAGGAGGGAGAAGCTCCACTGGAGGTGGCTCTTTCTGTAGGGGCACGTTCCCTGCGCCCCTACCCGAGGCTGTGTTATATGGCTTGTCAGAGAACTTATTTTTCCTGAAAGAGCAGCGCATCCCTCAGCCTTCAGCCCAAGAGCAAGCTTTGTAACCTCAATTTCCAGCACAGAACTCTCCAGCTGGCCCCGGGAGCCATCCTCGCAGAGTGCATGCCCACAGGGGACAGGAAGGAGATGAGAATGTGTACTGCAGCCTACAGACCTTCTGCCATCACCAGCCTCCCCTTCCTGCACACGCTTTGCTTCTCCCAGCTGGAGATTTTCCTGACCGGACAATGAGATCTTCTTCCCATCCAGGGAGAGCCTTTAAGGCAAGCTGTTGTGTTTTCTCTAAGGCACTTGTATGATCCAGTCTGGAAGGAAGCCAGCTGGGAGGCACGAGCTACCTTTCAGAGCAGGGTCAGAATAAAGCAAAACATTTCCTAAAACCACGTTCCTGTGACTCCAGACCCAGCACGTGAAGCTGCTTCGCTCATACTGGTGGGGAGGTGTCTAAAAGGTGCTCCTGTTCCACCAAGCACCAGGACACAAGCAGTAGTGCTGTCCTGCATGCCCTGCGGCTCCTAGGGGCTCATTCCCCTCACCATCACAGCTGCTAGCGTCTCACATCTGGACCTTCATGGGAGAAGAACCCCCTAAGAGCAAGCCCTTTTGTATTTATTACACCAAAGCCTCCAAGCGTGGCAGGGTAGGTTACGACTCCCACTGCAAACGTGGCGCTGTGTCAGTCAGTGGAAGTCCTCTGGATGCACACCAGGGAAACAGCTCAAAGACCAGGCAGCTTGGAACAAATACAGCTCTCAGGTTGAGACTGCAGCAGGGACCAAGCTTTCTTCTTCTCCTACGCTAGCTCATTCTTCCTCTCCAAGGCAAACATGGTGCCAGAAGGGGAAGGCTGGGACACAAGCCCTGCTGATCTTCTCTCAAGCAGAACACACTTCTGATGCGAGTGGAGTTTCGCTCGAGTAACCATTAGGGACAGCGAGACACTTGGCAACAATTGCTGAAGGTGCCCACGAACGGGAAGACAGAAATCACAGGCAGTCATACGGATACGTGCAACCACTTGGGATGCACAGCAGGGGCATGAAGGGAATGTGGACACAGCATGTTCAGGCGTGAAACTGTATGGAACAGGAGAAAATCAGCTGGGCTTGAGGCTAGGGAGGTGATCTCTCGCTAGACTACCTAGCAGATCCCCCTGGGCAATTTAGGGAAGCCTGAGTGTGGACTCTGAGCACAGTCAGTGCTAGCCAAGGGAGCAAAAGACAGAGAGAGCTGCAGTGTCAGCCTGTGTCTGGTGGAACTCGTTACATCCAGCCCTGTCTCTTTGTCCCATCAGGGACACTGCAGTCCCCGACTGAGAAATACCCTGTAGGAGAGGGCTCAAAAGTTGCTTGTGGTGGCTGAGTGCAGTGTGATACAAACTGTGCACGGGCATTACAGCACTGTCAATAACAAAAACCCCACAGGCCGGGTTTTTCTTGAAAGATCTAGAGCTACGAGACATACAAACGCTGCGTTACTACCATAGGAAATAAAGTAAGCAAAACAAAACGAAACAAAAGGGGGAGTCAGCACGTGAACGTGATAAGAAAAAAAAAATAAAAAATATGATAGCACCTTTAAAGAGAGGGCAGGGAGAGTTACGAGTGAGATGAGGTCGCAAGGAACCGTGTGTTGGAGCCCACAATGTCCTGGAGGAGCTGCTGGGGACAGGCCGGTGGAAAGCAAGGAGGAACGTGCTGGATTCGTGCCCGCGGCGTGGCACCACGACTCCCAGGTGGCACGCGAGGCTGAGCAGCTTGGAGGAGCTCGAACCAAAGGGGAGGGGAAGCAGGGCAAGGTCCTTGGCTAATGATGCCCTGCAGCACGCAGAACCCAGCCATGAAACCGTCGGGCCCGTATTTCTGCAGCCAAGGCCGGCGCTGACAACTTTTATCGATGGAGGATCCCCTTTTCTATCCAGCACTCACCTCCGTCCTTTCCCCAGCTCCAGGGGAACAAGAAATCCCTGTTAGCTCCCGGGAGGAGCGGCTGCCTGCTCTGGGAAAGGGTCCCAGGGGCTGCTGCGATTGCCTCCCAGCCTTCCCAAGCCCCAGCAAGGAAGCTCCCTGAACAGGTGGGCTCTGCTCCCCTTTCCTGGCCCCATTCTCTGTGTATTACAAAACAAATAACCCATCGCTATACAATGTAAATATCTGTGACTGGGCAACTGTAGCAGACACTTGTGCATACTGAGCTCAGCACTGGAGGACGGGGCAAGCAGGTTGGGCCCATCCTCCCGGGCTCCTCCGGTGTGGAGGCCCCTCACATCTCCTTGGTGCTCATTCTCTTGGTCTTCTCGGCCGTCTCCTAGAAAAAGAGAGCACAAAACTGACACAGGAGCTGGCAGCGCCCTGAAGACGTTGGTCCACCCACGAGCAGTGCCAACACTGGTTTACATCTCGCAGCCCAACACTTGTATTTGTCCCTCCAGGCAGCAGAGATCTTTTTGCTGTCCTCCCCTGTCTACCAGAAGCCTGCAAGTGCCAGAAGCAGAGGGAACTCCTCCACCGAGAGGACTTTTTCCTAGCCTCACACCAACCTGATGCTTCTGCAGCTCCTGAACGTATCTAGCTAGCTCCTCCTCAGTCAAGTCTTGATCAGGGTGCTGTCTCCGAGCAGGCATCTTCTCGTTCTTCCCTGTAAATGGGAAAAGAGTTCAGTGTTATCACAACCAGGGAATGCAGATTTCAGGGGCAGAACAAAAAGAGGGAATCAGCCTGAGCTGATCATAGCACACCTTGAGCTGAAGGAGGCTTTGCATTGTCCAGCCACACCTTCTCTGAAAGAAAAGAGCCCTTGTGGCTGCCTGGGACTCCAGAACCTGGGTTTCCAGCCTGTCCCTGTCTCTGCTTACACCATGGTAAGTAATAAAACTGTAAGGGAGAGATTTCACTCTGCTTTCCTCCCCTGTTATTTAGAAAAAAACACCTATCATAAGTTCAAACATCTTGGCCTCTTGTAGGGAACAAGTGGAAGCTCAGTGCTATGCCAGCTCAATAACTGACATGCAATAAAGGGTAATTTTGCCTACTGGGGATGCATCTTGCTGATGTATCTGATCTGATTCTTTGGTTTCATCATCCCCCTAACAGCAGCATCTAAACCCTCTGCTGCTCTGACACAGGCAGAAAGTGAAAGAAAGTGTTGTCCCACTGCCTGCTTCGGCCACGGATGCATGGAGCCAAGCAGGCAGCAACACTTGATGCTGCACAGAATCTTTCAAGGCTAGGATACTAACACACAAGTAGGAAAGCTGACTTGCTCACACCTCCACACATCGTAGCAGGCAGTTTCCTATTTTCCATGCATGTCCTGAAGCAGCAGGATGCAAATAAGCTCTGGTCCGGAAGATTTGGTGCTGCGTTTTCATCACGCCAAACCCAACCTGCGAAGCCCAGCAGCACTGCCCCCAGCTCAGTTAGGCACTTTCTGAGCTCTAGACCAGAACCAGCTTGGGTCTGGAAAAGCTAGAAAGGAAAAATCCCTTTTGTACAAAACCAAATAAAACCATCCCCTGGGGAGCGCACAGACCTTCACACGTCATGGCAGTGCACACCCAGTTCCCACAGGCGCAGACGCAGCGGTTGCACTCCACCTGGGTCTCTGCTCCGTCCTCGTAGGTTTCATCTTCCAGGGCACACTCTGGAGAGGCACAAAGCAAGGGCAGTGGTTGTGAGATACGCGGTGGGACAAAGACAACAGACTCAGGAGAGATGCCTTTGGAGGAGGCCTTCCTCTAGCCATCAATCCAAATGTGGACCTCAGTGACTGAAGTATTCACGCTGAATTTGGTGTGTGAAATTAGCCAAAAAATAATTATTTGGGGAAGTCAACCACTTAATTTTGCTTCCTCAAAAGCACACACTGCAATTTCTCAATTAAAATGAGATCTTGATGTGGGATCTGTTTGAATGTCCTGATCGGACACTCCTTATGCATAGAAGAGAACCCCCAAAGTGAAAGTTTTGGTCACTCTGAGCCAACGCCCTGTTCCCGGAGGGAGAAGCTGGGGAAATGGTGAGTGCATTTGCTGAGAGGAATGAAAAAAATCTTTCTCATTTTACCTCACATTTCTTCTCAGAGCTCTGTTATACGGTTAAGTCAAGGCCCTCACAGCACTGAAGCGTGGTGGTTCAGCGCAAACCAGCTGATCATCTCCAGCTTCCCACTGAAGCAGGCAACAACAGAGGTCAACTCAACATTCCCTAAGAAGCACAGGCTCTGTCTGCTTCTCAGAGCCACCACAGAGGGATGGAAACCCAGCACCTTCGGACCGGCAGGCGAAAGTACCCCCCGAGGAGCGGATCAGATGAGCGGCTCCGCGTGCCTGGTCAGCAGAACACTAAGTGGCCTCCACGTGAGCTGTGGCAGTAAGCAGGATTTGGAAGGACAGTGAACTTTGAGACATTTGTCGGGGAGGGTCTCTGTGTGAAAGGCAGAGCGTAGCAGGACTTTGGTCTGGCCTGATTTTTCTAAGGTACCCAGACACGAACTCCTCGCACGATTTATCTCCGCGCTGTTAAATACACGCGCTGACGTTCCCAGCGTGCCTTATCCACTTGACCTACGTCCCTGCTTGGAAAATGCAAACCTTTTCCATCACATGAGCTGTGGGACAGAAGAAGCAGAGCTGTTGACAATGCAGGGATAGAAGAGCAAGGGGTGCTGTAAGACGGGAGGTGGGTGAGCAGACCATCAACATGAACTCTGGGAGTTACAGCATCTAAGTCTGACTGAAAGCTGATCCCTCTCCTTTCCCCCCTTATCGGTACCCCACTGGTTCCCCAGTACAAGCCAAGAATTCCTACTTTTCTCTGGTGGGTTGAAGGATGGGCTGAGGCACTTGAGAAATTCATTGAAGCTGAGCTTCCAGTCGGCGTTTTCATCTGACAGCTCGATGAGGGCATCTACGCAGAGTCCCCTGAAAGGAAACACAGAGGCACGTTCTGCACAGGGCTGCACCAAGCCGGTCCCTCCTCTGCTGGCTTCAGAGTCAAACCAGTAACACCTCGGAAGGCTCTGAGATGCTTTCCACCTTCCTACCACACCCGCTCCCCGCACAGTGCCCACCTGAGCAGCTTGTTGGTCTCCTGGTCCACATAGGTGGTGATGTTGACGGCGGTCTCGTTCTGCTCCACAAACTTCAGGAATTCGGCCGAGTCCAGGCGGGAATCGCCGTCATCAAAGCTCTGCAGGGAGAGAGAGACGGCGAGATGGGAGAGGATCTGATTTATGGGTCCAAGGTACCCCTTTCCTTACCCTTCTTCCACAGGTACTTAGTATTTTTGAAGTGCTGGTTGCATCATCCCTGTTTTGCACAAAGAACTCAGAGAGCAGCAGAACAATCTCCACACCAGCATCAGAAAGGGGAAAGATGGCTGTGGCCTCCTGCTCGCTGATAAGCTACACTGCTTCTCATTCCCCTCCTGCTGCTTGATTTATGGCTCTAACCCCATTTATTCTCTTTGTTCCAGCCAGCTCTTAGCCCTCTGATATACCTCCCGCCTTCAAGCAGACCAGTTGTGCTCAGGAAGGTGTCGGCTTTCCCACATGCGAAAACCCAAAGCTGTGCCTGAACTGTGACAGTGACAAAAGGGAAAATCACAGGAAGTAATTTTCTGCTGATCCCAGAGAAGGAACAATTTAACGCAACAGCTAAACGCCTTGCCACCGACTTCACAGGGTCCTGACAGGGCTCCTGTCCCCCTCAGGGACAGCCACATTGCAGGGAGGGGAAAATGAACCCGCACCCCAGGGACTTGCACAAGGCAGGTTTCCAGCTTAGTGCCACATCTGCAAACTCCTCTGGTCACGGAGAAAAGGGGAAACCTTCACCTCCTCCTTGCTTCCAGCGTTTATTGCCTGCAGGGCAGGAGTCAGGCCATTCCAGGGCAGCACGAGCGGGGTGAGGCACAGCTCTCAGGCTCCGTGGTGAAACAAATTGTGCACACGTGGAGCCATTTAGCTCGCCTTGCTTGGATTTGTCTGAGCTGCTCCAAGCCCTGTGCTGTGCTTTGAAAGTATTTCCAAGCTCTTTGGGCTGTTGACACGGTGGATTACCACCTGGCAGAGCAGGAAGCTTGGTCCAAGAAAGGGTAGGGCTTTGTCAGGGAAACTTCTGCCTGCTCGTGCCGGGGATCAGCGCTCCACAAAAAGGGAGAGGCAGGATTTATGGCTAGGAAAGGGAAGATGCTCTCTGGAGCAGAGGGACCGGCTCCTCTGCCTCACCAGGGGGTGCCATTGCCATGGCAAATTTGCTCGCAGCACTAACTCCTGTCAGGCACCATTAATCTCTGGCTGTCGACAGCTCCTGATTTAAGTGCTCCCCCCCCACTTCCCCACCTGCTCCTCCAGCTCCGTCCCCGAATGCTTTGAAGTCTTTATCAGGAGCCGGGCGCGAGGGGGAGGGAGGCAGCAGTGCATGTGGCAGGAGCATGGGAGAAGCGTGCGATCCGCAGGGTTATAAAAGGGGGTGGGGATGGCATGCCAGACAGGCTGCCGGGGAGGAGGGAAGAGGCCTGGCGTTAACACCGAGGGGTTGTGGGGGTTCCCTCTCCCCGCAGAGCACCAGGGAGCTGCCAGCTCTCTGCCACGCTCCTTGCAGGCACATATTCCCCTCTCAGCCCCTAAACATCCCCTGTCTCCATCTCAGGGTGGCCTTGGGACTGCAAGGAACAAAGGATCAGCAGCCTCCACCCCAGCTTGCTGCATTCCCAGCACTTTTCACTCACCTTTTGTCCTCTGGCTAGCTTTTAACCTCTAAGATCAGTTCTTTTTTCCCCCTACCTGTCTCCTTTTCCCCAGGGCAGGTGAGATACCAGGAGGCAGCAATGCTCCAGGTCACTTATCCAGCCCACACCATACTGCAGGGCACACCAGCCCCTCCTGGCCCCCATCGCAGCATCTCCACGCCGTGCAGCCTCTTCCCCGGGGGCACGGCTGGCCAAGAAATGTTGTCCGGCCCCTGGGGCAGGCCCTACTTGCCTTGAAGTACTTGTCCAGGACTTCGCTGTAGTTGCTGCCCTTGGAAAACCAGCCGTCCGGGATGATCTCAGCTTCCAGCCACTGGATGACGCGGCGACGAAGCTCGTCCCTGTCCGCCTGGTAGCAGACAACTGTCACAGGAGACGGGGTAGCGGGGGCAGAGAAAGCAAGGGCGAGAGAAATAATGTTGGCAGGGAGGCCACAGAGAGGGGACAGGGAATAAAAGCCGAGCAGACAGCCCCGACGCCCCTTGGAGGTGATCCACGGCCGGATCCAAGCGGAGGTGCCCAGTGCCGAGCGGGCTGTGGGTGACACCGTGTGGCAAGGCCAGAAAACGACAGCGCTGCCAAAACTCACCGCCTCGCAGTCCCCTAAAGCTTGTAAAGCTTAGAGGGGGTGACGCCGAGCACGTTGTCAGCGCTCTCCAGCTGCACAGGAGCTGGGGGGGACAGCCCCAGAGCTCCTGTGCTGGTTGTCCCCGAGGAACTAAGTCTCTCCCCTCAGTCTGGGTGATGAACACACAGACCCTTGCGTCCCTAGGGGCAAAGTGCTTCGCTTCACCGTGTGCATGCCCAGAATCCCTACGATTTCCCAGCACAGCTAGGAGCCCAGGAGATGTATGAGATCTGAAAGGTTCCCCGGGAGCGAGGAGCTGAGCAATTCAGCTGATTTATCAACCCAGGCTCTGCTACAGCCAGCGCAGAGGCACCTCTTGCACTCAGGGCTGTGCAACTCCCCCAGCACCCCTTCCTCCCCCACCTCTCTTCTCACCTGGACTTGCGGCTGGGTTCTCAGACTTCTTCTCTGTTAAAGGAAAGACAGACGGTGACATTTCTGATGCAACGTGAAGCAACACAAACCTCCTCCCTGGCTCTCGAGGCCTCTGCTTTTTGTCACCGGGCTGTTTTTTGTCACCAGCCACCCCTCACGGCCCCTCGCACAGCGTTACCTTTACAGTGTCCGTCGTAATCCACCTGGATCTTGGAGCCAGTGAGGCAGGCGTCGCGGTGCAGCTCACAGTGGTTCAGGTACGTCTTGCCATTGCTGCCACACACGGGCCTCTTGTGGGGTTTACATTGCTGCAAGGGAGACGGAGAAGAGGGAGTTTTACTAGGGTGCTCGTAACCCCCTCAGACACGTCCCCAGGGAGGGAGGGCTGCCCTGCAGCTCGCAGCCCACTCCGTATCACTCCCCCGGGGGGCAGGTGGCGACGCAGGAGCTGCTGTGCCCCCCTACCTCGATGCAGAGGCAGGTCGGGTCTCCCTTCTCCGTCACTGCGCATTCCCGCCCGGCTCCGCAGAAGACGTTGGCGCAGATTTTCGATTTGCTCCTGGGCTCTTCCTGAAAGACACGAAGGAAGAGACACAAAATACATCAAGTCGCCCTCGGCGCAGCTTTCAGAAATCATCCATGTAGCTTCTAGGCCGGAGCACGGAGCAGCAGGCTGGCAAGGCGTAGATGACAAAGCAAGACAGACGTGACCGCGGTAGATGGACAGCTCGGACAATAACCAGGAGCAGACAAAGGAGCCAGGGTTACAGCCCCAGCAATAGAAGGTTTCCTCGAGGTCATTCCCTGAAAATCACCTCGGAGAGCCGGAGCAAACACAAGCAAAATAAGATCTAGAGTTAAGTGGTGAGAGTAATTCCCCCAAGTCAAGGACTGCTGCCTTCAAATTTATTTCATGGAGGGCAGGCAGCAGAAACGCCTTTGCTTCATACGTTTAAGAAGGTGAATACAACCCCGCAGAAAGGTACGGCACCAAACAGAAGGCAGAAATCGCCCTCAGGCATCAGATAATGCCCCCGTCACAAAAAAAACTTCACAAACCTGCAGGACCCATTATCTTGCCTCCGCTGGACAGGACTAAATGCTTCAAAGGAAGAAGCGCTGTCACGGATAATTACCCAGTAACCTTCTCACAGAGGAAATTTCGTCCTGCTCCCTGACAGCTAGCTGCCGACCTATGCCCTGCAGCACAATTTTTACGCTTTACCATTTTCTCTTAGCCAAAGTCATCGCAAATATTCCTGTTGCTCATGTCATTGTCAAACCCCTTTTCCTTTTTATTTTATTTTAATTTTTTTTTTAAAGTCCCATTGCATTCCCAAACAGTTGACAGCCATCAGGGACGATTTCCACAGGTTAATCGTGTTTTTGAAAAAAAAAAAAACAAACCACCATTTGCTTTCATCAGTTTAAGGTCTTTTTTTTTTTTCCTTAGACTCTTCGAAGGGCAGAGCAGGGCTTCTGAATTGGAGACCCCGGTTTAATTCCTTGGCTTGCCATTAATTTTTGTTGTGACCCTCGTTTACTCTGACACTTTCCACCTCGAAGTGAAGTACCCGGCTCAGGCTTCCCTCAACAGCTTGGTGTCTGAGTCAGAAGCCTGAAGAGTGTAAAACAATTTCTGGGAGAGGTCGATCCCATCTGTTGTGACTTTTTCTGATGCACCAAGATTTCTTACCATCCTCCTCCCGGTCCCGAAGCCCTTCTGTGAGCAGCCGAGGCCCAGCTCTCTGCAGGGCTTGTCAGCTGGCTAGAGGGCAGCTCGTGGCCTCCCTCCTCTGAGGGGTTATCCGCAGGCCCCTCTCATTAAGCCCGTCACCCGGGGTCACGAATCCAGCTGGATCCCATCATCCTGGAGGCCTCGACCAGCTCAGGCAGAAATGGGACACGGCGACAGGGGGAAGGAGGCTTTTCTCCCCGTAACCTAAGAGAGGAGAAGCAAATCTGCCCAAGAGCTGATCTCTCTTACAACAAGATGCTGCTGGCGGCAGGGGAGCCAGGCACACCTCTGGCAGGGGCTGCTCCATGCTAGGGCTCTGTTTTGCCTTTCAAGATCGAAGGAATGCCTGTGCTCTGGCCCCTGCAACCTCATATTTTCCATCACAAGGCAGTGACCGGTGAGGCCCCAGAAGGGGAACAACGACACGGGAATCTGTGGGAGAGGAAATCCCGGTCGCAAACGAGCGTGGAAAATGGCTGCTGCTGCTCCCTTGCTCTGCTGCTCGCCCTAAAAACCCCATCGCAGTCACAGCCCTGAAAACATCACAGCCAAATAAATCCACGCTGTCTCCCAGCCCTCCGCCTGCAGGAGACCAGGGGCTGCTCCGTGCATGCCAGCCCAGGGTGAGGACACCATTTTGGGGTGCCAATTTCCCACTCTCAGAGGCTCTGCAGATCCTCTTGGTCCTGCCAGCAAGATCTGTCGCCCATTCCTCTGGCCAGCTGGGATGATCTCCCCGGGGCGATTCATTTCTGAACGGGACCCAAACCTGCCACGTTTCCTGGCCAAGAGGGCTGAGCAGTTGGAGGCAAGCTGGGATTTACAGCCCTACGGCATCTCCTCACCTCTTCCCGTAACTGCAAGCTCAGGAGGAGCATGGAGAGCTGGAAACACTGAGATTTACTAGCAGCCTCCGGCTTCTTGCACAAGAAACCTCATTTTTTTTCTTGTTCCCTTCACTAATGCAATGGACCCGATGATCCCCCCCTAACCAGCTCTGTGCCTTGGTCCTTCTTTCCCCTCCTTCCACCGCAGCACGTTGCAAAAAGCAGTGGAAATGCTGTGCAGCTGGGAGGAAGCACTGAGCCTTGCTCAGCTCCACAGTGTGAGGCCTGCCCTGAGGATGGGTGAGCCACAACACCCTTCTTGCCCCAAAGCAGAGCTCCCCTCATCATCCTGAGGCTGCTGTGCTGAAAGGCAGCCTCGCCAGCACTGGCAGCCCCAAGGCAACTCTGATTAAGCAGCAAGAGAAGTGATTATTGATTTCCTTTAGCTCCGAAGTAAGGCTGGGCAATGTTTTTCAGGGGGCTGATCCACGGGAAGATGCAATTTGAGGCTGGCCAAAACTATTTGCAAATTTGTACCTAGTTCTGGCAACAGATTCGATCCCCAAATCGTTTTCAAAGAGAACTATTTTCCCTTTTTTTTTTTAAATTTTGAAGTGTATTTCTTGAAGTATTTTATGCAAGCGTAAAGAAAACAAGATAAAAATACTTTTTGGTGTGATTTAACAACTTTTTGTTTGTCTGGTTCTGTTTTTTGTTGAGAATAAAAGAGGAATTTCAGCTGATGAAATGAAATTTTTGTTTCGACTCTTCGACTCAGCTAAGGGATTAAAAAGAGGAGACGATTATTCCTATGGCTTTTTTCCTAAAACATCACTGCTTGGTGTCTAAACCAACCTATTCTCGCTCTTTCATCTCCTTCCATCTGGCCCTTGGTGACAGTGTCTGGGAATAAGGCAGAACTGCCACAGACACCCCTCTCCCCGCTCCCTGCCATCATGGAATTTGTTCCTGTCTAGCTGGGAAGATTGCTGGTGCTGACTCCCATGGCTAGACTCTGGAAAAAAAAAACAAAAACAAAAACCAACAAACAAACAAAGACAAAAGCCCCAGCTCCCTTTGGTGGTTACGATAACCCAAAGAGATGTTGCTTCGGGGAAAGCAGCCTTTCCTCTGAGTCACTCCAGCAGAGCAAACAGCGCTGATTTTACGAGGCAGCTCTCAGCCAGAATTTTACTGGGGAAACACCCTTCTTCACCCCGCTCTGCCGCAAGTTGTTCCCAGCAAAGGTGCTCCTGGCAATAAACTTTTCTCTCTGATGCATCTCTGCTACACCACCTGTCCTGCTGGCTGCTTCATTTCTCTTCTCCAGTGTCAGATCTTGGTCATTAAGCGCTGAACTGCCTCCAGCTGCTAGCAGCTCTCCTTGCTCCAAGGTGTTGAGCTGAAAACCGTTTTTCCCCCCTTGATTAGTTTTCGGTTTTCTTAATGGTGTTTGGCAGTCGTGGTCTTCGAATGCTTTTAATGTTTTAGGTAAGAATTTGGGTTTTGGCTCTTTGGGTCAAAAGGAAAAACATAACGGGATTTCCACTGCTTTTTAGTGATGATCTCTTGGACATGTTCTCTCAAAGGGGTCAGGAATAAGAGTGTTCTCCTTACCCTCTTTCCCAAGAGGTTGGTTTTACTGCCCTCCAGCAATGCTCGCCACCACAAACATTTGCCTTTGGGTGACACAGTCATTGCAAAGCTCCCATCAGGATCACACAGGGTCTTTTATAAAATATTTTGTGTTTTGACTGTTATCAACAACATTTTTAAAGAAGCAGGGGACAGAAAATGCCTCCTTTGCGATGGAAATCTTTGGGACAGCCAATCCAGGCCCCGCTTACCCCCATTTTACACCCAGAAGAGGGCAAAGAAAAGTTTCAAAACGCTAAGACAATAACCAGGGAGATAAGTCACATCTGCCAAATTCCCCACTGGAAATGATCCCTTCAGGACAAAGTTGAGTTCCCGTCCAGGAATGCAGAGGATGGACTGGAGCGGGAAGGAGGGCGCCTGCATCGCTGCCTCTCCACCGCTATCTGCTCGCTGGATAAATAATGGACTTCTGTCTCCAGGGTTGCTAATCGGCTCTAAATGCTCTCAAAGAAAGCAAACAGCACAATAAGAAAGCCCAGAAATAAATCCATTTCATAATAAATTCATTTTGTTTTCACTCCATTTTTCTTGCTAGTGAAAAATTTAGGTTAAGCTAAGCGCTTTCTTTTCCCAGCAATCTCCGCTCGCTGTTGGCTAATGCAACAGAAAGTTCTGCTTTCGACAGTGTAATGGCTCTAGTTATGAAGAAAACACAATTATATTATTTCCCAAGACGAATTCCACAGTATTAAATGTCTGAGCAATGCTGCAGCGTCTTTGAAGCTGGTGGTGCAGGAATTTTACATGGGGAGATAGGAAGACATGAGGAGCTTTCACAAGAGAGATATTTTTCTGCACGGATCTCCACTGCTCAGAAACGGAGAGATTTTGAACCCGGGATGCAACCTGTACCCTGGATAACTGGGTTATGCAAGCTTTTGTTCCTGCACTACTTGCAGTTGTGCCCCAGTGTCACTGCTAACTAGAAGTTGTACCCATCTCCTCGATGGCACGCATGAAACAACCTCAGCATCAGTTCATCTCAGTGCTGGTGTTCATAATAAATTCATCAGCAATGACTTAGGCTGCTAATCAGGGAGTAAGGAGCAAGAGTTGAGTTGGGAGTACTAAAGGGAATGAGTTTGAAGCAGATCACCAAGATTCGACAGGTATTTCAATAATCCCCCATGTCTAGGCTAATCCCAGCAAAGCTGTCTGAAGTTCAGCCGGTGACAGCAATACCCCCGGGCGGATGGCAAAGCCACGAAATGTCTGACTGAAAGCACCCTGAACACCATGCAGAAAGGGAAAACTGGGGGAAACTCGGCCATTCTGGGACTCAACTGTGCTGTCAAGTGTCCCCCTGCCACGTTACGGGTGGAAGGGGTAGCACCCAACGCTGAAAAGCAGCCTGACACTTCCCCTTACGAAACCACTTTTTCCTCTGCTGGTAACTTTGCCGGCACTGAACTGCTCAGGTTGAAATTTTCCATCCCAGGTGTTTGCCTCAGGCTGACTTTTCCTTTCTTTCAAGTGTCAACAGAAAAAGGTCAGTGGTTTCCGAGAACATGATTAAGTTATTTTGTCCGTGCTCGAGGAATTGTTAAAGTTGTTTTGCTAAGAAGGCAGAGCAACCCTCTGCCACTGCAAGAGCCTGCAACTGGCAGGGGAGTCACCCTGCTACCTCTTGCTTGCCACAAACTTTGAGAGATGTGGATAGCTTTTTTGCATGTGCGTGTGGAAATTACTATCTCTTCCCTTACTACTGCTGCTCCACTGGAGAAACTGCTCTAAGTGCCTGGATCTACAAGCCAAGAGTGAGGGTGGCTCCTGCCTCGCTGCTGACCTTCCTCTGTTGTTTTTTATTTTGTTCTGGAAGAGAAGCATAGCACTGTGCTCTTGTTAGGGGCAGGGACTCAGCGGTTGCAGCCACATCTCTACAGGGAGCATGAAGACTATTGGAGGTGATGGCTCCATTTGCTTGTTCCTGTCCACAGTAAGAGAGATGTAATAACTCTTAATGTAAGGCTTGATGGCAGCTTAAGTAATTAAGCAGCGAGTGCTCTAATGGGCTGAGACAGATGATGCAGCAGAAGGCAAAATGTAATTACAAATACCCGGCACCACAAAGGCAAGCAGGGCTGAGAAACATTGAGCCAGCTTCAGCCAGAGCTCAGTACCGCTGGTCCCAGGTCTCCTCTTTCCCCATGGCTGCCTTGGCAGCATGGCACCCCCTGCAGCACTCACTCCTGAAGGGTCTGAGCCCATCCTGGGCAACCTCCAAGTGCCATTTGACCTTGTCACCCAAGCAGCAGCCACCCAAGCAGCGTGTATCTCCCAGCAGAAATGAATTTTTCACGGCAGCTGGAGCTGCAGCTCAGGGGATTTATGCCCTGGAGCTCTACAACGTGGGATGGGGGGCAGCCAAGGCGATAGAAAGGCAACGGAGCAAGACAAAATGACAAGGCAGTGTCTCACACAGAAGGAAACGGTACCTGCACAGCAGCCATTCCTTCCTGAGCAGCAAAGGTGATTGTGCTAGAGCTTGGGAAATGTCCCAGAAACTTGGAAGTTTATAGCAGCAGCAGGAGCCAAAATCTCTGCACAGACAACAGATTTCCAGTTGCCAAAGCCAACTAAGTTGGCTTGGGGACAGGTTACTTCCATAGGGTTTTTTGCTTGTTCATTTAATTTATTTTTTGGGGGTATGTTTTCCCAACTATCAAGAAGCCAGATGTCAGGGAGCTTCGTTAGGCCCCTCTCATCAGAGGGAGTATCTGAGATGTGGCACTTGTAGCTCTCCTGATGCTTCCAGCCATTGGGGTTCCCTGTGTACTGCCTTAAATCTGAGGTGACCTTGAGCACCTGAGATTGGCTTCCTGGCCTCCCTGGCACCACGTTGTAGAAGATTTATGTTCTCCTATTTGCCTCTCGTATCCATGCCCACACACCTCCCTCCAACCTCTGTCCTCAAAGAGAAAATTATCGGAGCTGCTCTGGTTCTTCTGCCAGGGCTGAATTTCCCCGCAGACAGCCTGGCATTTCGAGGTGCTGAAAAGGCTTAGAAAACACGGACGGGAAACAAAAGCCTTCAGCCTCGCTGGAAACCCAGAGCCCCAGCCTAACACCGCCTCACGAACCCTCCCCACACTGGGGCACGCGGCTCCATGACAAGATGGCGGCGGCCCGCTCCTCCTCCACACGGGCGCTGCAGAAATGGCTGAGGCGATGTTTCCCCACGAATCCCCCCATTTGGGGAACCGCACAGACACCAGGCAGGCTGGAAACCCGGTGTCGTAAACGCTTTGTGTCAAAACCAAATCAAAGACAGGGGGAGCGCACCGACTGTGGACTTTTTTGTAAGTTAAACAAGCATGAAATACTTGGCGCGCTTCCCTTGCTTAATGCAGTATAAACAACGTCGGTATTCGGCGGAGAAAGTTTGCTGGTTAATGAACACGAGGAGTAAGTGGGCAAGAAGGCCAGGCAATTTTGGCTTTTCCCATCAAGAGCAGGACAGCCCCAGCTGGTGCAGCAAGGGCAGCCCTGTCTGTGCACCTCCATGGCCGGGGCTGGGAGGAAAAGCCCCCGTGAGACCACACGTTGTCCCTGGACGCCGCAGGAGATCAAGTGGATTCCTGCCATGACTTCCAGAGAGGAAAAATGAACTCCCGTAGCCATAAAAGTGAAGCAGACTAAGGGCTTCAGAAGGCAGCCTCTGGCACATCCAAGAGCAGCAGCTGAAGACATTAGCTTTCACAGCTGTCTGCCAGCCCTGGCTGTCCACCTGGCCGGCCAGCCAGAATTTATTGCTCCCCTAATAAAGTCAGCAGAAAGAAATACACGCTTGTGCCTCAGCCACTACAGTTCACAGCCCAAGGTATCAGACTGAGCTGCTGACGACCGCCGGTTTTCAGCACAATTGCAGGCTCGCAGCCACACATCCAAGGAGGGGAAGAACAGAACAAAATGTCTCCCTAGCAGCTTAGGAGAGACTTGGACAAAAACAGGTACACGAAAAGGCTAAAAAACTTATGAAAGATGCTTCTTCTCCAGAAGGCACTGCCGTACTTCTCTTCTGAATCCTTTGCTGTTTGAGAGGCTGCTTTGGCTGCCTGCTGCCTACTGAGTCCGAAGAAATTATGATAGCAAACTCAGAAGGGACAATGGCTTTTCTTTTCCAACAAAGATTTAAGAAAAGCTAGGAAACTCACACACCCGAAGCATTTATTAAAATGTGTTCCTAGAGCTGGCTTTGACTCAAGCACATCAGGAAATCAATGGTAGCCTTTGAATACTGAGAACAAATTGCTTAAGTATGTGCAGACATTATTCTTATGCACTTGATGTTATGTTTGCCACGCTGAACAGCCACGCTAGATGCTACTTGTACAAAATGTATAGGTTGCAGGAAATAAATTTAATGCAATCTGTTTCCCCCCACGATGATTTTAGAAGTAGCTTGTGATACTATAATCATGTACCAAACCATGCTAAACAGATGTAGGGTTCTGCAAGCCACCTTGAGGTTTTGTAATTATTGGAAGTCTAATGCTGTGCAACGAAAGGTTTGGTAACACAACACTGCGTTTCGGTTTTTGATCATCTTGCTTTGTTTTTCCAAGAAAATAAACCTTACTTTTTGGATCTCCAATAACCTGGGCTAGCTTAGTTTGAAATAAAAATGAAAAAAAAGTAAACAAAAACACCCAAAGGAGCAGAAAAGCCTCCTTCTGGTAGGTCTTACAGATCTCCCAGGATAAAAGTTGCCAACCTTGCCATAATCTTTCCTTGCCAGATGCCCCAGTGAAGCTGTAGAGGCTTTAAGGTACATCTAGCATGCTAACTGAGATGTACCTGTAAGATACCAGCTCTAAAAAGTTATTCCACTGAGCTAAAAGAACGGCACGCGTGTGCTCCTTTATCCTATGGCAAAAGCAATGTACTGTAAATAATTTTAGCCTGCAATGAACGACTTACTGGAATTCACAACATCTTCACATTTTTATGACAGCCTACGGCAATCTAGCTGTTGGCTGCAAGTCCTTCCTTTCCCTCTGAGTGCTTTAGCACTTACAAGGCTTGAGTCATTTCAGTGTGCTAACCCAGAAGAAAACAGCCCTGACCAAAGAGGGACCAAGTGCCATGCAGTGAACATGAGTGGGAATCACGTGTGTGATCTGCAACAGCTTTTCTTTATGGGGACTTGACACTGATTCTCACTTTCCATGCGAACCATCAAATCCTTGCCCATACCAAGTGCGAGAGCAAGTAACACTTGGCACCCTTGACTCCATGAAACGTGTGCATAAAGACAGATTATTTCCAGCCTCTGAGAAGGGACTTGAATGTGGGAAGCCTTTCACATCACAGCCAGCAGCATCAAGTCCAGGGTGCAGAAACAGCTTTAAATCAAGTACCCATAAGAGACACTGCTTTTGCCTTCTCTCTAAAAGCAAACGCTCGCTGAACAGCAAACAGAGCCAAGAGGTGGTGAAGCAGCTACTGGCATGTCAGTGCTTACTGCTTCCTCCACCACACTAAACCCAACCCAAATTCATGTTGTCAATCCACATATCCAGGATGTGCTTTGTGGGCTGTCCAGTCACCCCTGCTGTGTGGTGGTGATTTCAGCTGAAGGGTGGAGCAGGCATCCACGGTCACTCAGCACCTCAGCTGCCTGACTTTAATCCTCCAAAAAAAATCCAAGTCTTTTGTTACAGCAAACACAAGACTTTCAGGAGCCTCACATCCTCCGAAACACCAAGATGTCAGCAATGTTCTGCCAAATTGACCCTGCTCCTTCAGTCACATCAATGTCCCATTAAACCTTGTCGTTTCTTCCCCTCCACATATGCCATCAAACACACAAAGCAACACTCCGTGAAACACGTGCTCAACTTCTACATGCTCCACACATGGAGTTTACTGCATTTCTTCATCTTGCCTGGGTCTTGTACCTTCATCTCAGCCAAGACATTGTAATTTGTAATTTCCCCCCTCCCCCCTTCCCTGTTAGGAACCGTGCAACTGCAGCAGGATCAGACTCCACTAACGCTGGGACAGCAGCCAGCAGTACGCGGTGTGCCTGACTTTTAACAGCTAAATCCCATCAAAAATAATGATGCAAATACAGGCACTTCTCCCCGAGACGACCTAATGCTTTCAACAAACTCTTAGAAACACATAATGCTGCTGGATGGGACTGAGGCTGAAAGGAACAAACTTGGGATTTCTGGTACTTACTGCGTGAACACCTGCTGGCTAAACTTAAAAGTCCGAGGTGTTACAGCCAAGATAGCTGTAAATTTGTTCTTCAGACAGCGTAAGATGAACACTTCCTGAGGACAGGCATGAACTGCACCGAATTATCAACTATCTGAGAAAGAGTTAATGCTCTTGTGTTTCAGTGGGAAGCAGCAGCCAGCAAAGGGGCCTCTCTCCTGGGGGCTGTGGTCAGTAGCAGGGGACGGGCCAGAGCAGGGAGGGAGGCACCTCCTCTTTCTCCTGTCACATAGCTGCCACCGCATCCCAGCAGAGACCTTCCCGCTGGTGGCCTCCAAGCCGCTTGTTGTGACCTTTGTGAGCTCAGCCCCACTATGGGACAGCAGTGGCTGGGTACAGGGGCTTGGCAGCAAGCTCACAGCAGGGCTATGAGCCTGGGAAGGAGCAGCCAGCAAAGGGGCAAAGATCCTGCCTTACTGCTGGGCTTCGTGACCCAAGACAGTCTTCAGCCACGGCTGCGGAGGCGGTCCTGCCCTTTTCCCTCCCTGCGCTGGGTTTTCCCACATCAGCTCTCTCACGCCTGTGCAGGGACAAAGAATGAAAAGCTAAAAGATCTGCATCAACTGGAGGGTTGTGTTTTTTTTGGGTAGGGTTCACTTTTCAGCTGCCTGGCAGCACAGGAGCCAGGGCCAGCACAGAGGAGGAGGAGGGAGACAGAGCCGCATGGGAGGCACTCACCTTTTCGCACAGCACCCACTGCAAAACTGCTCCTTCAGACAGACACACGTTGCAAGAACATTTGGCTCAGAGTTTCAAAATCGCAGCCCTGAGGCACACAGGAGTTGGTTGCCTTTTGCCAGACTCTGATTAAAGAATGAGCTTGGAGCTCGAGGCAGCACGTAGGATGAAAACACTGCTTTGGACAAGAGAACCATCTCCCCTCACCTCCCCTAAATGACCACATAAAAAAGAGACTTCCAACCAGCTTGCCCACAGGAAAAGTGCCTAAGCCTTTTTTATCTGAATGCCTGTGCTACCGGGTTAAGGCTGCCTCGCGGAAAGATGCCTTCAAGCTATGAAAGCACAGACCTTCACCCTAACCCACTCAGCCTTCCTGAGGCGAGAGCTGGAGAGGACCTGAGAACAATGAAGGCACTGAGCTTCCTACTTGCTTTCAGAGCAGACAAAAGCCCCAAACATCCATATTTGAAGACAAAGCTGGAAAGGAAGCAACAAAAAAAAGGGTTTTTTAATAGCATCTGAGTCTTTATGGTGCACTTTAAGCGCAGAAGTCTCCCAAGGTCCAAGTCAAGATGCAGCCAGATCGTGCCAAGCCCTGCACAAGCACATCTCAGAGCTGAGCCCATGCCCTTGGGACAGCATGCAAGCAAGATTTGCTCTTGGAACCAATTCCCGTATTGTTATTTGGTTAGAAATTCATCTTTTGAGAAGGGTGGAGCAAACAGCAAGAAAGCTGGCCGTCTCCACCTCTGACTGCATCCAATTTGGGGCAGGCTTGCTTGAGTTTGCTGGAGGGGAGGCAGCCGGCTTGCTCTTGGTGCCCCCTCAGTTTAGGCGCAGGCCTCAGTGCCTGATACCTGCACGTAAACCAAACCAAGCTACACCTGTGAACAGACCCAGCCTCAAACATCTTGTATGATCTCCCCGACACTAAATCAGGCCGCCCTGCTGGCTTTGCCTTTCTTCTTCACACAATTCAGGCTGTACGGATTCCCACCAGCAGCATGTGGAGACGCCCCGTCACCATGAGGCAAGGAGCAAGCCCCTCACAGGCAGAGCTGGGACAGGGCACCACAACGTGTGGAGGCCCAGCTAGGAAATATCCCATCCACGGGGATTACCTGAGGGGTTTCACACCGTTCGGCCTGCCAAATACAAGACTGGCCGCGATCCTTGTCACAGACCACGGTTGTACTGGTGGGGAACAGGCGCAAGGTACTGAAGGCCTCTTCTGTTCCGCCATCAGGCAGGAGATTCAACCTCCACAGATGAAAACCAGGCAAATGTGAGCCAGAAATGAGGTGTAACAGCGCGAGGATAATTAAGAGCCGCAGCAACATACCAAGCGCAGTGGTATTTTCCATTTGTGGTAATTACTTAATCAAGACGAGATGTTTTTTAGGACACGCTTTAGAGTCCGGAGCAAATGGAACTCATCACAAAGCTGGATATATGGTCTCTAGGAGGCAAGGGGGCATAAGACATAAAGCACAACAGCTCCTTATGGCCTCGTCATCGACTAATCTATAGAGAAAATTGCTCCTTTTAGTGTCAGCAGAGTTGGTAGATGGCCATATTTTTAGTGACAAGACATGCTGTTATTTACATGAAATAGTGATAATAACACGTTGTGTTGCACCCACACCTTTAATCTGAAATCCTCAAAGCTCTTTACCGTCGCTGTGTCAGTAAGCCTGACAGCTCGCTGCCTGATAAATTGGCATTATTATTTCCCGTTCAGCCAGCCTCATTTTTTTTCCGAGTAGCTAATCGTCTGCTTACATGGGAAACAGTGCTCGGCCGACCTGTGATTTTGGGCACCTACTTTTCAGCCTCTTGGTGAGAAAACGTTCACAGGAGAGCCTTGCAGAAGGTTTTGGGGTAAAAAGAGGCTGATCAGTGGCCTGCTCTGAGTGCTCGTCCCCAAAACCTCTGCACAACCTCCTTAAAAATATACTGATAGCGATGTACTTTTCAAGTCCAGAAGGCAGCAGTGAAAATGTTAAGGAGAGAGAAATGTTTCCTAGTTGTTTTAACAAACATCTTCATATATGACAGACCAAAAAAAAAAAAAAAGTAGTTTCCATTAGTTACCATGACAACCAATGGCAATCGCTAACCCATCTTCTCTCCCTTGCCAACCCTCGATAAGAGCTGTCAGGGGAAGCAAGTGGGTATGCCCCGTGCCACAAGCTCTACTTACCCTCGGCCTGCAGCTCTTGGGGAGCTCCGTGTCACCCCCGTGTCAAGTGCACACCTCCGGGCTGCTCCCTCTGAGCGACAAGGCGCAGGAGATGCTTGCTGAGAGCAAACATGCCCTCAAGACACTACCACTGATGCCATGCACCCCAGCTCTCCCCCCTTATGCCTTTCTTCTGCCTCCACCGAGACATCCAAGCACCTCCTCCTTCTCATCGGTGGGCTCCATCCTTTACTGGCTGTCAATAAATTACTCCATCCAGTTCTGGTCCAAACATCACCCCCACCCTCCTCACTCTTTCTGCCACTGATGTTAAGGATAACAGCTCTTCGCAATGCCTGCTGCGCCTTCCAAGCCAGAGCTTTTAAACTTCCTTTAACAAGAAAGCACTCAGCTTCATAAACCTTCCTGGGAGGCACAGCGCAGTTGTTGTTCCTGTTTCGCAGACGTGAACACCACAGCTCAGAGGATTTAAGTGCCTTGCCCAAAGCCTACACACAAATCATGGTGGGATGCTAAGCACTGGAGCAAACAGGTCTGGAGAGAAGGCTCTGCCTGCATTCTCTTCATGCCTCCAGGCAGGCTCTGAAGATGCCTGAACCACATCTGCTCAGAGACCCCTTTAATCTGCCCCCCACCAAAACCCCACAGCTAATAAGCATAAAACCCAACACATAAAAAGCCAGCATTGTCTCTGTTTAATGCTGGTGTACTGCTGGCCTTGCATCTGCGGCCAGGACAGCCTAACTCACCCCATCGTCTGGATGCACGCTGCTGCACTGCAGAGCAGCTTGGCAGTGATTTGTGAGGCCATATTCACACCCAGCTGTTCGCCTGTCTCCTTAGCTTCTCATGTGCATAAAGTTAGGAGTGGTTCAGGCACTGCATTGACACCATGAAGACTAGGGTTATTCACTGCAAGGTGGTACCTACTGGGAAGATCAGCAACCCCAAATAAGCTGCATCAATTGCAAATTTTGCTCTGCTCCCCACTGCCAGCTCTGGTTTGCTGGAGTTACCAGCAAGGTCCTCTGTGAAAGGGCTGGCTCTGTGCGAGGGGTAACAAACCATGCCTCGTACCCCATGATTAATAGTGCTTTGGCCCTTTTTCCTCCACGACACACTCCTGGGAGGCTGCACACACCTCTGAGCACCAAGGTATCAAAGAGGGAAGGATAAACCATAAAGTGCAAAGAGGAGCAACAACAAGCTGTTCTACAAGCTGTCTCCTATAGATTCCTGTCTTGAGGCTGAGTGCATTTGGTGACTAAGAAAGTACAAACTGCGATCAAAGGGGAATACTCACGAAATGCCTCTCTGGTCTGTAGTAAAAGCTGATCTCACACTGGAGCTTTTCCCTCAGGAAGGGCTGTAAAAGAGCCTTTCTACTGCAGCACAGCTTTTATTTTTACCAACCTTAGAGGCACACGGTATCTTGTAGGAACCTAATACCCTTTGCTAAACATGGCTGAAACTGGCTGATGGGTTTAAAAGTTATTTGAGGAAGTTCAAAGGTACCAACAAGCGGAGATGATCACATAAAGCTCTGTTTCTTCAGGCAGCCAGGGGAAAAAGAATGTTCTGATTTGACAGAAGGAAGGGAGCTGGAAGGAGATGAAAAGAGGTGGGCTATGCGTGGAGCTGAGGGGCCCCATAAACCTGTGATGTGTGTGCAACTGCATGGGGGAGACACCAATTATCACGGAGCACAGGCGCATAATTAGGACTGTTGGGACAGAATAACAAGATTGATGGTCCCCTTGTTCATAGGAGAGGGCCATCAAGATAAACTTACTGGCTCTGAGATACTCCAGAGCGTGGTATCATCTTTCACAGAATGGGAAGGGGACATCACTTAGCAGGGATGTGCAAAACTGGATTTGACAAGACACTAATGGCTTGCAGTTTGTACAAGCAGCTTCTAATCCCAGGGCATGCAATGCAGCAAAACCTCACAGAAGAATCGGTCTTTAATGAGGGATGCTTTGAAGGATCTCGAAAGGAGCACCCCTGAAAGCACTATTGTGTTTGTCACTAGCCCCTCTAGCTTGGGCTGCAGGGAATAATATCTGCAAGATGAGGCCCCGAGGAAGATAAGGCTGCTATCACTCCCGAGGAACTCCTCGCCCAGGGGCTGGAACACCCCAGGGTTTGCTTGCATCACGCGGAGCAAACACGCTGTCCTTAGACGGCAACGCCAGGGCTTTTCTGCCAAGTTCAAGCCCATGCCTTCGACGTGAGAGCTTGGTCTCCTGCCACCTTAATCTTCCAGCCTCCTGGGCTTGAATGAGCGTGCTGCAGACCGGAGCTGGGTCACAACCTTTCCGGTTATCCCTGAGGAATTTTTACTCACCCAGACAAACTAAACGATCCAGACATAGTAAAAATCCCCTGAGGAAATCTCTTCCTCCTACATATAGGAAACGAGACAGTAATTCCAAGCCCTCATAACTCCAGCTTCCTCAAACGTAAACATGAAAAAGTGGCCAAAACGCGGGAGGAGAAGAAAGTCCCAGAGCAGCACAGAGTACATATGCAAGGCGTTACGTCATGCAGAAGGAAAGCTCTTGGCTCCGGGCTACAATTACCAGCGCTGAAATGGCAGGGGCTGCTATAGCACGCAGGGGCCCCACAGGCACCGCGCTCCAGATCGATTTGTTGTCGGGAAAACAGCAACAGGCTCCACAACCAAACCCAGCCCTGGAGAGGGAGGGCATGCTGCTGCTGCTGGGGGCTGACCCTAAAACCTGCCAGTGCCTGCTGAACGCCCAGCAGGCGGGCAGAAACCCCTTGTTCTGCTCCTTGTTCTGATCCCTTGATCCCATCTCAGACCCTGAAGTAGGAGCAGGGATGGGATCAGGAGGAACACGTACCATGCCAACCAGCAGCGGGTAACAAAGAGCTCTCCAACCTGCTCCTTTTGCTCTTCCAAGCCCATCGCTATCCTGATTTGGAGAGTAAGATGTGCAAATCCTATGCACCTACCACTGGCACCCAGCTGCTCTGCCATGCTGCTTTATTCTGTTCATCTCCGTTGTTCCCTCAGCCTGGTTTGTTGCTCCTGGCATCACAAGGCCCTCTACAGACGTATAATCAGGAGAAAAAAAAATAAACAAGTTCACATGCTTACGGCTTCACTGCTGTTTAAGAGGGTGGCAGAATGAAATTTGGGAAGGATAAGGGAGAAGGAACAACAAAATAAGCTGTCTGCTATCGGGTCCACTACATGGTGTGACAGTATTTAGATGAAGTGCTTAGAGGTCCATCTCTGGGACAGCAGTTGACACGGTACAGCCAAAAAAACTCTAGACAGGGAACCACCCTGCAATGGCCATGCGGAGAAGGGCTCCGACAAGTCCCTCCTCTCAATCTCCTGGTTTTCCTGGCGCATTCAGTGTTTTCCTCAGCAGCACAGGAAGACGAGTACCCTCACCCCAGTGAGACAAAATACATTCCAATCTTCAAGCAGTGTTTAGTTTCTTCTGCCAAAATATTTGCTTAGCTGTCAAACAGTGGAAACGTGGGATCCACCTGCAGCTGAGCTAATAAGATATCAAATCCCTCCCCAATCATCCGTCCTGAATCTCTTTTGTTCTTTCCAAGCCTGTTTATCCAAAAGGAGCCTCCAAATTTTTTCCAGGCTATGGACCCCTTGACACGCTTCACATCAGGTGCAGTGTCTCAAGGAATTCCACATAGGCGGGCTGGAGGACAAGCTTGCTTTCCTCCATCATCTCTCGTGGATAACCCTAGATCTTGTCCGTTGTCCCAGGCAGCTACAGGTCCCGTGTTAAAATTCAGAGGTATGGTGTAATAATTCTGAGATTTCAGGATAGAGTAGGCAATAAGATTAGGCTTGCATGGCAGAGAACAGATGTAATCTCAAGTTACTGCTGGCTGGTGTCTTCAGCCCAATGCCTGCTGGTGAGCAGCTCCTTTTGTTCCGAGCTGGAGCACATTTGAGAGCAAACAGCAAGGAAACGCTAGGCAGTCGCTGCTCGTGCAGTATTTCTGTTCTTTCTGTAGCCTCCGGGGCTGTTTATCTGACGCTTGTTTATTTAGTACTAGGATGCCTAGGAATTGCAAGCAGAGCCCCATCGTGCAAGAGCAAATAAGCCCCTGCTCCAACCAGTTCACATCTATCAAGCTTTAGGGTCCCTTCCTACCCAAACCAGGCAGCAATAACACACGAGCTGTGGCAAAGTCTGCAGCCCCGGGGAAAGCTGATGTGTGTATCCCAGCGCCTGCCACCCTGAGCCAGCTCTGGAAGGAGCTCCACAGCGTTACAGCACTCCAGACTTCCCTTCCTCCAAGCTAGAGACAATGCCATGAGGGATAAATCTCGCTCAGGGTATGTGGTAAAACCAGCGTGGTAATAGGAGTCTGGTGAGCCTGGCAAGGCACACCTGGCTGAGATTTGTGACAAACTCTCTTCTGTCCGAAGAAAAACATTCCCCAGCTCGGGTAACACCACACAAGAAAGATGAAAGGAGCCCCAGTGCCTCCTGATGGGTAAGCAGCTGTACCAATAACAGCAGCTGGAAAACACAACAGGCACCAGAAGTCTTTCAGCCAGTCCCTTCCTCTTCAGCAGCCCCCTGTTAATTACCCGCAAGGAATTTGCACCCTGGCAGATAGTCATTCACTCAGCGATGGTGAATTTGCACAAAGCAGCTCTGACCTGAAGGCAAATCGCAGCTCCATCCGAAGACAGAAGCACTTGCTTGTGGGGTATTTGGTCAGTGACTTCAGCACGGCACAAGGTGCCCCAGACAAAACTTCCTGGCTCGCCTGCCTGCCCGAGCTCTTTGACCATGCACATTAAAATAAAAAAATACCACAAAAAACAGGCTTTGCACAGGGCAGAACCACTTTGCCCTACCTCCCCATTTAAAACACACTTATTGCCTCGAGGTGCAGCGCCAGCAGGGCTTGGTCTGGAGCTCGAGGGCGGAATCCCAAGGAGGAAGATGTCTATCACTCCAAAATCAGCTCCTGGAGAAAAATAAACGCGATTCTTTCCTCCCACTGAAGATGAGTCTGCGAAAGAAGACATGGGAAGCTGCATTTTTATTACATTAGCGGGTTGCATGTAACTGCTGGGTTTTAATGCACAGAGCAGATTAGAAACAGCCTGTGCTACCCATCTGACAGGCACCACAGCGTCCTTCCCTTCCACTGCCTGGACCAAATATCAATGCCGGGAGGACAGAAATAAGCACCAAGACTACCACTGAATTTCAAAGGCAAATAGATACTTCTTAAAACAATGGCTCGAGGTCCAAATTATGGCCTTGTCCTAGAGCTTCAGGAGCTCAACTGTAATTCATTAAGCTTAATTTATCAAGGCAGCAGCTTTTAGTCTTCATCACTGCAAAAATGTGGGAGAAGATTAACCAAAGGAGGCTTACTCTTGTGAACAGCCCGACAGGAGTAAGCACACGAGGCTTTATGCAGACCAGCTGAACTCTCACACCCCCTCACAGCTTTTCACGTGGAAAAATTATACAAAGGGAAAAGGAGGTGGGTAAAAAAATGAATCCCAGGGCTACAGCAGATGAATGCACTGCAAACACTGTGCTATTAGAAAAGGTTGTAAATCTGCTCCCCGATGCTTGTCATCACTGCTCTGCTTTGGGGTTATAACCCCCTCAGATCTGTCAGGAGATGTCCTCACGGGAGGAGATCCTCTAGACTGCCTCCTCTAGTTCTTTCTGGCCAAAATGAGCTAAGCCAGCTTAAACTGTTTACACAACACTTCCCAAGGGCAGGCTCGTTTGGCCAGAAATGGGTTAAGGGTAGTGGAAGGCAACAGCTACAGGTCTCGGGGATCAATCTGAATGGACAAGGTCACCCATCCACAGCCTGCACCAGCATGCTCACGCTGGCATAAATCTTTGTTAGCATTTAAAACCCACAATGAAAAGTAACTTTCCTGCAGATTCGGGATCAGGCTGAAGGCACGGTGAAAGAAGTAAAACTCTCGTTATTTTTGAAGGAAGTATCCAGACGGGACGTGTCACCACACTGCTGCTACCACCAGAAGTGCTCCTGGACCTCACGGACACGGTCAAACAGCGACTGGACTCCTTTCCAGCGCTAACTAGGTAACTGCTCCAGCAGGAAAAAAACGACTGATCGAGTTACGGGCCTGCCGTTTAACTTCTAAGACGTTCATCAGACTTTTTGAGCCTCGCCCTTTTCCTCTATTATGATGGATGCTTCCCAAAATCCCCCCGCATCTGCTCAGGAAAGCCCCAGCTGAGAACACAAGCAGATTCACCTCCTCAGCATCCCTGCTAATGCCAGCAAACGGCCTCCTCCTTGCAAGGCTGACCCAGGAAAAGAGAGACAAAAAGTGCTGTCTGAAGCTGGTGGCTGGCCTCCATCCCAGGAGTACAGTTCACCGTCTATTGCTCTTGTGACTATTACTGAACCGGGCCAAGAAAAGCTCCCAAGTTCTGGCACGTCTCAGATTTTCCAGTCTGCACAAAATCACGCCAGGAACATTTACTGAAGCAATTTCTTTCTTTCTTTCTTTCAAGACTCTAATTACGCACCTAACAATGTCGTAGAAATGAGTGTTCTGCAAAAACCCAGCACCGCTCGGGTACAGTTTTGCCTACAAGTGGATTAGAAGCTTAAGGCTCAGCCTTAATATGCCGAACATACTGAAAGGCACTAACTGCAGACTGCAGCGGAAACAGAAGAAACAGAGAGTCATCACTTCCAAAATCTAGAGAGGGAAAACCACACGGGAAAATGCCACGCTAATCTTACGAAATGCCAGAGATGCCAGGGAGTGGTAGCGAAGAACATCTAGAAGGGAGCGACCAAAGTCATCTCTGAATTGCAGGCAGCTCACTTTCAAGTGCAGCCTACACCCCGGAAAATGAGGAGCTCCTGATATCCCTGATGGTGATTCCTGTGAGTAGACTGATGCTCACCACTCAGCAGCAAGGAATCGGACTCAACCCCAATAGAAAAGTTGTTCGAGGTGTCAATTTTCCCTGAAACTGGAACCAACCACAGCTGTCACTCCCAAGTTTTGCCGAACTTGGGCTGGAATTGAACCAAAACATTCGCCGGTTTGACACCCAGACCATTACCCCTGAAAGCAGTCAAACCATTCGTTTATCCACTCGAGCATGAACTGGCCTTTAAGAGAGAGTTTTGAGCAGGATGGCTGCACATCTTTCTTACTTCCGATTTGTAGATGAGGACACTGAGGCACAGAAACGTTAAGAGTGCTCGTACTTGGGCAGCCATCCAGGTCCTCCTAAGTAGAGCACACGAGGTGAAAAGCAGGAGTCGACACAATGTTAGTGGCGCCAGAGAAATCAGAAATCAAAGGCCAAGCACATCTTTGATGCGTTTCTGCTGGTCGCTGGCTCCACGATGCTTTACTCAGACCACTGCCCCTATTACTTAGCTGTTATTACCACTCATCTTACGGATGTGCTGCCGAGCCCTTCCTTTTGACAGAGGTTTTGCTTCACATTGACCAGAAATGGTTAAAGTTTATTTTACGATTCCTAAGAAAAACGGATAGAACCGATACGGCTCTTTCAGGACAGCATTGGAGGGGGACGCACGGAAATGCTGACTACATAAGTATGTCATGCCTCCAGAAGAAAGTCTATTACAATATTACGACGCGTTTGCAGCTGCCAAACACCAGCCCACACCGCTGCTCGGTCCCGCTCCCCTCGGCTTTCTCCACAGCTGCCACCAGAGCTCCCCGGACGGGGTCTGCTGGCGGTGGCCGCCCTGCCTCACCTCGTGTGCTATGCTTTGGCAATTCTGGCAACGTTTTGGCAATTCTGGCAATGTTTTGGCACTGTTCACCTCTGCAGGGACTCGGCCGAAGAGACGGGGACGGAGGAAGCGTGGCTTTCCCCTACAACCCCCATCTTTGCCACAGCGGGAAGGCGGAGAAAGGGGAAAACTCTCTGTAGGGAAGCAGAAGTGTTTATACATTTTTTTTATTATTTTTTTGCGCAGAGCCAAACTGTGATGCTCTAGGGTGGGGCCGGCCATCTGGGAGAAATATGTAGGGCGAAAAAATGTGCGCGGGAGGCCGACCCAACCCCGTCCCCCAGCCGGGACCGCTTTTACCCTGCGGAAAGCGCGCGCGGCCGCCCTCCCCAGCCCAGCTTGAGTTCATTTGCCTCAAATCACTTCCACATTTCCCGGCCACAATTATCAAATATTTCGTCCCTGACCTCACTTTTACGGAGGCTGCAGCGCCGGGGATTTGGTGTGGGGGGGGGGGATTCAGGCACCGCTTTCAACGCAGCCCCCACAAAGGGGGTCGGCGAGTTTGTGGGGCTGATGGTGCGGGAAAGGAGGTCAGGGCGGGAAAAGGGGGGGTAAAACAAATATAAAAACGCTCAGAGGAAAGAAAGAAGAGATGAAAAGGGGGAGGAGAAGGGCAGGGGGTGCCTTACGAAGCCCATCCCGGCCGCCCCCCCACCCCCGTGCTGTAGGCGCCCCCCGCAGCCCCCCGCCTACCTCCGCTCGCAGCCGGGCGGCGGCCAGCAGGGCACAGAGCAGCGGCAGAGTTTTCCAGACCTGCAAGAGAAAGCAACGGGGGATAAAAAAAAGGGGGAAAGGAGGGAACCGGGGGGCTGTGGTGATGGTGGTGGTGGTGGGGCAGCCGCCAAACTTCCCCCGGCCCCGCTCACCATGCTGAGGGCAGCACAGGACGGGCGCCTTCCCCGGCTCGGCTCGGCTCGGCTCGGCTCAGCAGGGAAGGGAAGGAAAAAGGGAAGGGAAGAAGGGAAGGGGAGGGCTCCCCTCACCCCGACCCGCCAGCCCGCAGCTCCACCCCCGGCCCGACCCCCGCCGCCATCCCCCCGCCCCGGGCCCGGCTCCTCCCCGGCCCGCCCGGCCCCACAGCCGCCCCCTTCCCTGCCCCCGGGTCCCTCAGCGGGGTTTTGGGGCGCCAGGAGGGGGTCCTGCTGCTCGGAGACCCCCTCCTCGGGTCACGGGCACGGCCCCCTCTTCGGGGACCAGAGGGGGGCCGTGTGTGGGGACCCCTCTGGCAGCACGGGAAAGCGGGGCGCAGCGGGGTTTCTTCCACAAGAATCTGTGGAAATGGGGTTTTGTCCCAAAAAAAGGGTGTTTGATGCTGCCCGATGGGCATACGTGGGGTGAAGGGAGGTGGAAAGCCCTGAGTGTGAACCCCTGGCCTTGTGGTGTTAGCTGGACAAAGTTAACTGGGTTGTTAACTGGGTTAACTGGGTGTCTGAAGGGCCCGCAGTGTGTGGGATCCCACCTGAGGTGGCTGGTGGTGGTGGTGTGCATGTAACTAACTGAGATCCTCTTCTTTTTTCTCCTCAGGTCTGAATTTTGGAGGCTTCTGGCTGTGCTGGGGCTGGAAGGCAGGACCTCGCAAGGCAGAGTCTGTCAGAGCCGGGTGTGCGCTGTGCCCGTGCCTCAAATACAGAAATCTCCTCTCGTACAGCAAGCGACACCAGCTGTCAAGGGCTTCTCCTCAAGTTTTGAGGTTGTTTGTGACCAGAAGTGGTGCTGCTGGCTGTAGAAATCCCATCTTGCTCTGTAACTTGCCCTGCTTTCTGCTGGGCCCTGAACACAGCCGGGTGCCGTGGGAGATGCTGGTGTGCTCCCTCGTCCTTCACTGGGACCAAGCATCCTGCTGGAAGGGACAAACTTGGAAAAAAAGTTATCCTGGATCAGGTCAGAGCTGTGCACTTTCTCTGTGCTCACTCTGGCTCTGCTGCCTCGCTCTGTTTTCTTTTTAGGACTACTGCTACTAATTCTGCTTTTATAAAGCACCCTCCCCAGCAAGTTCTGTCTGAGTGCAGTTCTGGCCTATAAATCTAGCCTGAAGAGATGTCTAATTATTTCACCGCTGATGCTGAGCAGTATGGTTCCCATTGTCCTGTATTTTTCCTTGTTTAAACTCACCTTCACAACATGCCTCTTTGTTTGGGAGTGAATTGATTGCCTTGACCCAGCTCTGGCAGAGTTATGGCTAACTCAGCCAGCCTCTAGTTTGCAGAAGCATCTTAAGAGCAGGCTCATCCTCAGTTGCCCTGATACAAGCATCACAATAAGAAAAAAACGAGTGGCGAATGATAAATACGTTTTAAAAGATTAATTAATTTCTGGCCTCTTGGTGCCTGATCTGCTCAAGCAGTGCTATGCAAGGAGGCTCTCTGTTTCCAGAGGTACAAGTGACTCCACCACGCTTGGGAACACGCTGCCAGAAGGCATCTCCTAGCTCCTGTGCTCTCTCCCTGCTAACATGGGCAGTCACCTCATGGAAGCGTGATTAGCCATTGTGCTGGATTATGTAGGTCACCATGAGCAATTTTTTTTTTTTTCCCCTGTGTAATCTAAGAACTGAACAGGAAGCACAGCTAAAGGATTAATCCTCCATTGCAAGTTGGCATTTGGTCTATAAAAGCATATTTCTTCAAGTTAGTCCTTACAGATGGAGATGGGTAAGGGCAAAAAACAAAAAGCATCTCTTAGACTAGAATGAGAGAATGTTGCCACAGGAGCATGAGGGAAGAGAGACATTTTTACAGCTTAAATCAGATAAAAGTTGTGTGTAAAGACGAGGCCTGAGTAATCCTGGCAGACTGTGAGTGACCAGTCCTTAGCTCTCCATGGAAAGGTGACGACAGTGAAAGAGTCACGGGAATTTGTGGGAGCATGGATGTGAAAGCTGCGACCAGCTATGGCTTTCCAGCTACAAAAGTATCCGTCCACAGGTAGAGCAGCAGGTCTATCGCATCGGGAAGCCTATCAAGTTAGCAGAAGGGCATTTTCTCTCCCATCACAGGCAGCACAAAATGATCTCAGCTATCACAGGAGACTCCATACTCTATAATACACAGTATCTGGTGAAAAGTTAACTTTTATACCGAACTTGCTTTCACTATTTGAAAACGTGAACTGCAAAGGAGCAGTGTGCGTCAGCTAATCAAACAAGAAATAAATCCATCAGGAATCTTTGCTCTTTCCTGATGGACCCGTAACAAGGAGTGTGAATCAGAAGCACCAGACTAAGGGGACAGCAAAAGCACTCGCTGTTCTGGTTTCAAGCTGTTGTCACATATTGGAGATGGTGTTTCATCATCGCTGGCTACACGACTGAAGTTGTATCATGAAACACTTTCCATTAAAAGCTTCTTTATAAGGGTGAAGGATGCTTGCCTGACATTGTGAAGGTTGCAATGCTCTGGTAGGCCAAAAACTTGGGAACCGTTCCTCTGCGGGAAAGATATTATTCTATTACATACATTAATATTTCATTCCTGGTGACACTTACCTTTCCAGGCACCACCACTTCGATGCCAAGCGTTTTGTTATACATACAGGATGGAAAACTTTGGGATGCACACATGGATGCCCAAGTGGCCATGCAACTAAAATTCGGTAACAAGCTGTTGCCTGAGAAGCAGAGCAAATGAATCCTGGGCTCATACAAGTGTATGTCTCATGGGTGGATGTATTCTCCTGTTTTTAATAAAGTGCACACTCCAACTGAAGCTTTCTCTGTTCTCGGGGCACTGTAAATATCACTCCTCTGGACTCTCTGGTGTCTCGTAAGGGTTACTCAAAAGCTGCAGCCTCTCCCTGATTACAGCATGTGCACATACATACACCCAGCGTGACTGTGTAAGCCTCATTTCCTAGGGAAACCAGGCACAACGCGTGCCAGTAAATTACTTCTTAAGCCCTCACCCAGCCCGTGTGTCTGTACCATGATATCACCCTCTCCACATTACCTCACTGCTGTCCACCACCCACATCACCCCCGTCCCCTCCTTTCTGCCCTGCCACACGAAGCACACGGCCATCAACAGCGACTCAGACATGTAGCTCTGCAACAGAGCCCAAGGAAGGGCCAAAAGACATGGGGGCTTTCCCAGAAAAACATCAGACACAGGCCAGAACCATGAGAGGCGAGGAGGGGAAAGCCCAGAGGAGAGCTGTGCCTGTCGTGACTCCCCCGAGGAGGCTTACCAGGACTGCAGCATTTCTACTTGTCGTGATTGCTGAAAGCTCTATTTCAGCGCAGACCTGACGGAGCTAAGTGCTGGAGTTTTCTCCTCTCCCCCTCAGCAGATGGTCTTCATTTTGCAGGTTTTACTGGGGACATTGCTAACCAAAGGGTGCACAAGTCTGGCACGAGCAGCCCAATGCTAGGTCTCTAATGGTTAATGCATTTGTTGGGCTTTTAGATATTCCATTAGCTAGAGCAGTAAAACGCCTAAATACCTTTGACAACCTGGCCCTTAAACATTACCCTTTGTATCCTTTATTCAAGGGGAGATTTTTAGGTTTTCTTACCTAAAGGAGGCTCCCAAGGGGTCATTTTCTCACATCCTTCATCCAGGCCTTAGCAGCTGGACAAATCATGGTGCACGAAAGGAGAATCTGTCTCAAAACCTCTGCATGGAAGCCACCCCTCTGTCCTGAATAGCCTAACAGCCCTCTGTCTCAGCATGCTCCTCGTGCCAGCTCTGTCCAGCTGCTGCCAGGCCATGAGGCAGCACGAGGAAGTGAAATCCTCCTGCTTTTGACTCTGCTGTTGCCGAAGTAAACTGCAAAAATGCCATGGAAATACACTTGAAGGTGGAGCACATGCTGTTAAATACGGTATCATTCTCCTCTGCAACTGAGGAAATAGCACATCATTCCACTTCTTCCCCATTATCTACCTCATTTTGTAGACATGTTCACCGAGAAGTTGCTCAGGTCACTTCTGGCAGAGCTTTCAGTCAGACCCGGGACATCTCTGCGGCAGCAGGAAATTTCAGCTATTTTGTTTTTCCGCACCATTGAGCCATGGTGATGTACTCGGCTCTGCCATTTTCTGTGCAATAAGCCCAGGCACCCCGTCTCAAACAAGCTCTTGCCGTGGAGCAAGCAGTCGTCTACCACCGGCAAATCCTGATTCACACAATTAAGAGCATTTTCACTATTAGCCGAAACAGCAGGGTGTTTGTGCTCGTGAATATAGCAGGAAATCAACCCAGAATATCTCGAGCTCGGGCGCAGACCATTTCAATCCGTCAATGCAATGTGCAACAAAACCCAAGTGTTCGACTTGCCAGTCACTTGTCTCACCTCTCAATCGCTGCTGCCACACAGGGACAAGCTAAATATTTGCCTGAAATGTCCTGCAGAATTCCTCAGAGGGGTGCTAACACCTGCCATCCTGACATAAAGCAATTGCTTTATGTCACCCCGCCACCCTGCAATGTTTAAAACCCACTCCAGCACTGCTTGCAGAGGAGGTGCTGTAGAAGAGCCACTGGAGGATGCTACTTCATGCATCTGCTGGTGAGGGCAGATTGCTCAGGGGAAATCGACATCTCCAAAACAAAGATGCTGGTGATGAAGGTCTGCCAGCTGTCCCACAGCTGAGGCAACAGGGCTGGGTTGTATCTGGGTTAGCACGAGCAGCCTTTTTTGGGAAGGGAGTGCATGGAAAAGAAGTTAACGAGCCCAGTGAGATCTGGGATGATTTTGCGTGGAGGCATTTGTGTGCCTCAGCACCATGCCATCCAGCTATGATGGATGGAGCCCAGAGACCTCGGGCGTGACCCTGTGCAGAACAGCTCTGGCTGGGGATGTCTCCTGACCTGCACAACCTGCACACAGCTACGTGATGAAAACTGAGTGTACCTCCAGATACCCCCAACCCATTCAATTCAACCCCTGACATTCTGACTATACAAAAACCTCTCACAGACTGCTTGTGGGTCAGGGCTATGGCTCAGAGGACAAACGTTCCTGGGTCTTCCTACCCACACTCTGCTAGCTATTTCTCTTCCTCCAAGGATGGGCAACCTGAGCATGAAAGGACATGCTCAAACACAGTTAGCTCTTTGTCCCAGTCCTTAGGAGATCTGGGATGCTTGCTAGAAGGCATTTAGGAATTTTTCTGCCTGAAATGTATTGGAGTTGTGTGAGTCGTGCCTGGGTTCATTGGGACTGGGTGTGGAACAGCTCCGTGAGTCACCAGGCATCTCTGAGACCAGGAGGAGAGGTCCACACAACCTTACTTAACTACAGCCTGCTGCAGCATTCAGTACACAGGTTTGGGGTGGCTGTTCTGTGGTTCATGAGAAAGCGTGAGAGTTGGCAAGGTGAGCCTGGGCGACTGATCTAGGACACGAGCTTTAGCTCAGGGACTCTATAAACTGAGAAACTGCTCTGTTAAGCAAGAAAATGTACAATGTGTTAGTAAACACAGCTCACCCTAGAGACTACCTCCTTGTCATGGCTCAGCAATGCTATGAAATCATATGTTCCCCTCCCAGCACTGGGCTCAGCAGTGGAAACCAAGGGGTTTTGGTTTTCCCCCACACGGAGGTACGATGCCTGTCTCCAGCCCAAGCTCTCAGTCCCCAGGAGATGCTAAGTGCCCTCAGCTGCACCAGGTGCTGAGCACCTGCAAATCAGGCTCTTGAATCATGTTCTAAGTATGGAGAAAGTGCCCAAACTCAGGCATCCACGTTTGAACGTGTTGGCCTTTAATTGCTGCAGCCAAGCTGCCCCTGTGGGTCAGGATTTATGCCAGGCCCTTGACATGCAAGGACAGGATAAATAGCTGTACACAAAGCTGGAAACAAAGCCCATCCAAAGGAAAAGGTCATTGCTTTCAACCTGTGTGAGAAAAAGCTCTGGGACTGGAAACATGACTGACAGGAGACAAAATGGATAAGAAGTTGTTATTGCAAGCTGGACAAGTTGTCTGAGGGGAGCAGAAACTGAAAGAGAGGGATGGGGGGGAGCTCTCCCTTCTCTGAGCCACTGCAGTGCTGCAGAGAGATCAGTGAGCTGTGTTTGATGACCGGGTAAAGGAGATGACAGATCCCCTTCTGGCAGCACAACAGACTGGAAGAGACAAGCGAGCAAGCCATGAGCAAAAGGAAAGGATGGAAGCACCATCAGAGGGCTTGGGAAGGAGGACAAGCAGGTTCCAGCTGAATGGCACCGATTTGGAGCTGCCTGCCTAGCACTGGAAGAGAGAGCAGGTTCACAGTGGAAGTGTGGCATCTCCTTTTCAAATCCCAGCTGACCAACAAGTTCATTGACTTTAACACTAGGGCACTCCCATGCTTAGAAGGGGGAGTTCTTAGAAGTTCGCTGCATCTGAACCTTTGACTCTGTTTAAATATCTATGCCCATGAGCTCCCGTAGTGAGATGTGCAGCTTTTTAGCAATAGGGCCCAGAAATGCTGAATAAAATCTCTCCACTGGACCCAGCCATGCAGTACCTTTCCTGAACTAGCACGTATCTCCATTCAGCATCTGCTCAAGACAAAACACCTGGTCTGAGAGGTGTTGGTACCTGTCCGTACCTCTCCTGGTCCCCAGTTACCTCGACAGGTAAGTGACAGGCAGAGCTGGATGGATCCCTGCTTTGTAACTCCATCCCCAAGCAAAGCTGTACGTGGTGCACACAAGATCTGTCCATTCGCTCTGGGACTAGGGCGTTAGAGGCCTCTCACACTGTCCCACTCCTCAGGAAATCCAAACCTGGCAATGGCAGGGCTGAGTTAGTGTCGAGCCTGGAAATGACAAATTAACATAAGCTGTGAATTTACATCCTTTTCAGCCATTTATGGTCTCGTCTGAGCCTAAATAAAAGCCCTGGTCCCTGGAAAATTTGGGCCTGTTTGTCAGCGAGACATTCCAGAGAAAACATCACGTGCTTGTTTCATGAAGTGAAATAAGATCTTTGTTCTGCGTGCTTTTTTCCCCCCTTTTTCTGAATGAGGCAGTTTTGTCCAGGGATTACAGGCCAATGTTCCAATCCTTCACAGACGTTTCCCATTATCAGAGCTGCCTCTTGTCCTCCAAATCATTTTCCACAAGACTCCTGTAACTTCGGCTGGGAAACGAAGCCAAGAGCTCTGAGGAAAGGACCCTATTCCAGACTGCTGAAAACACTGAAAAATGCTGCAGGGTGTTGCTGGGACCACCCAGACTGAAGCATCCTCAGCAGGGCAGCAGCTGAAAAAGATGCTGGTGGTGGGAGGAGGCTCCCTGTACGCTGTACAGCCACTTAAACAGCTGGGCAAATTAGCTTTGATGAGGTATAATCACGCCGTGTGGAACTAGTTAGAGACTGGTGGTAGACAACGGGGGCTGATGATTAACTCTGCACAAAGGGGCCTTGTGTCGCATCCCTGAGGCCTACTCATGCTTTGGGAGACCCCTGGATCTGGGGTCCACGTTGCCCCTGCTGTGGGAAGCTCCTGAGGGGGAAAAGAAGGAAAGGAAGATTCACGTGAGGAAGATTCACGCGAGGCTTTCTCTTTGGGTTCCTCTTTCCCCCCTCAAAGCATCGTCCTCTGCTGAGGGGAGCTCCAAGTACAGGCCTTGGAGCTGGGCCACCCACTTACTGCACAGACCCAGGCAAATCCCTTCCAGCAAACAGAAACCAGCTACTGAAATAGCATCAAGCTGTGTGCTACGGATCCCCCTCCTGTCGAAATCAGCTGCAGAGGGGGCCGCTAAGCTGGGTGGGCCCCCACAGCCTCCGTGGTGCTGCTGTGTTTGCATGAGCCCTCTCTCTGTGTATCCCAGGCCCGCCTGCTCCCTGAAAAGTTACAGTGGTAGTTAATCAGAGGTTAATCAATTAATCAGAGGTGTGGCACCTTAAATTGATTGTCAAACCTCAATGCAGACGCTGGTGCCTATGCTTTTCGTTCAAACCAGATGTTGTTTCTACCTAGCCTAGAATGACAGGGACTTGCTCATACCCCATGGGGATTTTGGGAAGACACTCTCAGTTATCTGAACAGGGTAACTCCCTTATTTCATGTTTGTAAGGATGGCAAAGAGACACTGGATGTGAAGATTTTTTTAAAAAGGGCTAAAACCATCCGGAATCGAAGTTTAGGTTCCTGACAGCACAGAAGTGTTAGAGATTTCCTGGTCTTGCCCTTTTCACCCACTAAGCCTGAGAAAGATCCAGCAACACATCTCACCACCTCCAGATTAATTCTCTAAACAACTCGTTAGCCAGTGAAAGATGGACAGCAAGTACTTCTTTGACAGCTGTTTGCAGAACTGAACTACCACAGTGAAGGGGATGAGATCTGAGCACATCTGATCTATGTCTCCTGACATGGGATCCCTCAATATCTCTAGGGATCTCTCTGTGCAGTTGACTGCTGATCTGAAATAGAGCTGTCGACCAAAATGAGAAATTTCCTGGGATTGGACAGATCTTGGGTGTAAATAGTCTGAATCATTGTCTGAGACTGGCACTACAGTCTACTCAGCGTTGTGAATTAGCTAGAATTTAGGCTATGGCTCCAAATTAGCAGTTATGGTCATCATTCAATTTTGTGTTCTGGCCTTAGTAGTGTAAACTCGCTACAGCTCTAAAAATAACCTAAAATGCTCACTGAAAACACATAAATAACTACATTAATCCTTTCCTACAAGTTCCTCCGCTTGCATTTCTCCCATCATTGGGAATAAACATGCATTCAGCTGTACAGAGCCAGCTCCTGCTCCTGCTCTCCTGTTCTGATCAGGCATAAAGTTATTTAAAGACCTCTTTATTTTCGAGCGCAGATACAGCAACAGAAGGAAAAGCTGGCAAATTTAGCTAAGAATAATGGTGTACTGCTTTACCTAGTTGATTCACTCTCCCCTGTGGGGGTTATATCTTGTTCTGCCTTTTCTTGCAAACATTATGCCGCAATGGTAAACAAAATTACAAACAACTTAGTTCCGTTGTTCAGTCAGAGCAAAGATCAGGCATTTTCCCCAAAGCAATGGTGATTTTTCTGTGGCTGCCAAGATATGCTGCTGGAGTGAAATCTGTTCTGAACAGATGAGACACTCTGGTAAGAAGGCAATAGATCAGCTGTCAGCTCACACATGTATAAGGAGAGATACGGGATGCTCAAGGAGAGATAGCAGCTTTTGCAACCAAGAAGCAAGAACAGGGGACAGGAAAAAAAAAAAAGAAAGAAAAAAAAAAAGAAAAAAGAAAATGAAATAAACACTGATGTTTGAGGAAACACGACAGAACTGAGGCAGATAAACTTAGAATTCAGATCTGGAGGGAGACTTCAAAGAGTGTAAAGACAGGACAGGTGATAAAAGCCACAGAAAGGGAAGAATTTAAAAAATGTTATCTGTCCTTCAGTGGGAGGGTGATACCGAGTGATAAAAGAGTGAAGTTTCTGTTGTGTAGGTTACACATGATCCCCTGCATGGGATGTTTTTCTTTTCAAAAACCTGCATTTATTTACATTTTAATGCCTTTAAACACTGCTCCAGGTACAAAAGTTTAGGATTGGGGTCTCAATAGTGTTTCAGGTTGCACAGTGCACATCCAAGAGAGCTAGGCAAAACCCATTTTGAGAGCTATGCAAAACCCATTTGCAGAGGACCTTCCACATTTCGTCCTCATTTCGGGAGGACACCTCTGACAACCCATTGCAAATGGAGTACAAGGACAGGGGAGTCAGAACTGATTTTGCTTGTGGACAGAGGCTCAGCTCCTGTAGATCTCTGAAACGCTGGACTGCGCAGATAGCAAGACAGCAGAGGGCACACTGCAGTCGCCGCAGGTACAGGTTGTCTCCGCTGCAGCCCGTGATCAGACCACACGGTAAGTGCACACACATGTCGCCCGAGGGACTGTTCAGTGAAGGAGGTAAATGTGTCACCCAGAAGGAGACAGACATCAGCCCACAAGAAAGGGGAGGGAAGAGAAAGGAAAGCGGAGAGCAGGATTGTCACAGCTGAGGTGACAGCACGCTGACAATATATGTCAAGGGCAATGTACAGAGCTCCTGAAGAACAACAGATGAGGGGGAGTCACCTGGGGTTTTGTTGCAGAGCATGGGACAATCTGAAATAGCCTTCCATGTCCTGATGGTTTGAAGCATTTCAACTTGGCAAGGCTCTCATCTGTCCTTTCTGAGTCTTTCAGAACAAGAAAGTTAAACAAAAAATTAAAACAACAGCAGCAATAACAAAACCCCATGCTGTGATATCCGATGGACACCCACCAAGAACAACAATGGAGCTGGAGCCTTTACCATGACAGCCTCTGTGAAGGGGCCTGACATGATGAGAGGATGCTGCCTGGGTGTCCCACGGATGCCTGTGGGCAGGAGGAGCAGTGCCATGTGGGCACAGAGCGCAGTGGGTCCAAGTGACGGTGTGACCCAGTCCTGTTTTCTCAGTCAGAATCCCAAAAGTCCCAAAGTCTCCCTGTTTCAGCCCTAGGAGGCTTGTCCCAATATAAACCGTTTAATTCCCATCTTGTCCTTGCCTTTCAGTTCTTCACTGCAGGAAAATGCCCTTCCTTCTCCGAGCTGCCTGGGCAACTGACAAAGCACCATAGGAGCACAGAAAGGAGACAGGCTTCCTGTCTCCAGCTGTGAATCAAATGGGCAAACTTGTCCACCCTCTGAAGGAACTCTTGCTGTTGCTTTCAGCCAACCTGTGAGGAATAGAGGTGATACCCACGTGCCCACCCAGCATGCAGAAAGTGTACGGGACATCTCAGTGGCCTCCAACTGATGTGATGGCTTGGAGATATGCCATCAGCTCCCTTTTACGTTCACGTTGTTGATTACCTTTCAAATAAAAATACTGCTTTATAGTGGAAAGGCCTCCTTTCAGCATTTGTATATATACCATAAGCTTCAT
The DNA here is from genome assembly GCF_047663525.1 of Anas platyrhynchos. Lineage (NCBI taxonomy): Eukaryota > Metazoa > Chordata > Aves > Anseriformes > Anatidae > Anas > Anas platyrhynchos. Next base: position 84,580,370 of record NC_092587.1, on the reverse strand, counting down.
AACATAATAAAGCAAAGCCCTCTTGAGAAAATCAGCTACCCATCCTTGGGGAAAGCAATGGATTATCTGCAGAGAAATTGATACTTTTTGGGTCATACCCTGCGTTTCTAATGACAGTCCTCACCATCAGCAGACCTTCCTCGTGGACAGGTAACCAAAGCTTCCCATCATTTCCAAGCCCCCTAGAGCACAGAAAACTCAAGCTGAGGATATTTGTTTCCCTTTCCACACGGCTGGCAAGAGTGATCTTGGTAAAATAAAGGCAGAAGGAAGTGGGCTGGAGCTGGGAAGGCTGAGTGCAGCAAGAGGAAGAAAAAGTTGTGCTGAGAGAGTTCAGCCAGGGCTGGAACAAGGAAAACAAAGAGGAGGTAGGGACAGATATTTAGGGGAACGCACTTCACTCTGCCTGAAAAATAACTGCTGCTTCTCCACTACATGCTCTTTTGGAGCATTTTCTGCAAAAGAAAAACCCATTACAACAGGTACAGTTTTATTCCTTAGAAACGTGCCTGTTGGTAGAGCCAAGGAGACAACCCCTCTCTTACAGCGTGTTACAAAACCCCGCCGGCTCCCAACTGCCAAACATTCACCGTTTGTACTGAAATTTTCCATTCTTGCTCCCCGTCTCAGACATGTATTTCCTTTTAAGTTCTTACAGAAATAGCATCCTTGCTTTCTGAAAGAAGGCTTGGGAAAAGAATAGTTTTAACAGCACAGACTTGTTTTTCCAGCCATTCCAGAACGGGGTAGAAATGCAGATAGCTGAAGCAAGAACTTTAGATTAGAGAGAGGAGGCATCTCCATTTATTTTTTTTTTCCTTTGGATCCCTTTTTTTCCTTTTGATCCCTGCTCCCTGTTTGGATTTATCAGCACAAACACCAGAACTTTTTGAGCTACAGCTACCTGGTTGCTTTGGCTAACTGTTACAAATAGCCAGCGGAGCCTGGATGAAATTTCTGGATTCTCATTCCTTTGATTTTACAGAGGAGTTCACACTCCTAAATCTTGGCAGCCTGACGCATTCCTTAAGAAGAAGTAAAAAAGCTCCTCCCCTACCATTTTGCTACTTTCCTTTTCTCTTTCCACGCTTGCAGGGTTGCAGCAAGACTACGAAATTTGGCAGGATCCTTAAGCCAGGGTGAGAGAGACAATCTTTTTTTTTTTTTTTTTTTTTTTTTCTTTAATGTGGTCTCTTGAAAATCTGTTCAGATTTTGGGTTGAAGTACAAAACGTCACAAATTTCCACTTCCCATCTGTGACTGGCACAGCGCAGCTTGTGGTTCTGGCCCCTCGCCATAACTCCCTGACAGTTTTACTGCCATGTGCAACTCCTGGCCCTGCGTCTCCACTCCACCACTTTCCAGAGAGCTTTAATCCAGCTGATCTCCTGCCAGCAGAGAAGATATGGCCAAATGTGTGCCCTGGCTTTGGCTAGGGTAGAGTTAATATTCCTCCTAGGAGCTGGTCTCGTTGAATGACTAGAACAAAGGCCCATAGGATCCTTGTAGCCACAATGGGGAACGATGGGTGGGCTACAAAGTGGGTGAAAGCAGGCTGGACAGGTGGGCTCGAGGTGTTGTGGTCCATGTATCAAGCCTAACTCCATCAGTGAGGAGTAATATTCCTTAGGGGGGCAATACTGGAACCAGTACCATCGAACATCCTCATCTACAGTGTGGAAAAGGAGGCAGAGAACAGCTTAAAGAGATCACAGACGATGAGAACCTGTAGCTCAAAGCCACAAAACTTCACTTGTCTCCCAACGTCCTGAGCATTCAACTTGTGCTTGATTAAAGCACTTCAGCTTGCAGGTAGTAAATGTGGAGCGTTCCCAGCAAACATAACCCTGCGTTATCTGCAGTGTCTCTGACTTTAAGTCTCCCCCTCTTAGTCTCTAATTCCTTCTCCACATTTTAGGAATTAATCCAGGGAAGGAGGCAGCTCCTGGCTCCTTTGCAGCTGCCTGGTGGCTGCCTGGGACCCTCCTGAGCACTGGGAGCACATGCAGGACTTCAGTGGTCACTGGCTGGCACCCCTGTCACCTCTCCCTCGAATCCTGTAGCTAATGCTTCCTTAATTTGCTCATCTGTAAAGTACTTAACATCCATCCACTGAATTATGGTTTGGATCCACATACATGGGTGTGCACATACAAGAGGAAACTGGATCCCAGTACCACTTCCAGTCTTAAAACCTACCTGCCCATCTCTACATCCCCTCTACAAATAAAGAAGCTCAGATGATAACATATGCTGTAATTTGATTCAAATAAGGGGCAGCTGGAGGAGGTAGTGGATGGAAGAAGAAGAGCTTGTTATTGCGTATAAACTCTATTGTGTCATTTGATGAGCATGTCCCTTCTGGCTTAAATGGCCTTCCTGCTGCTGACAATGTTTCTAAGACCAGCTCAGAAATCGTAAATCATAACAAGCATTAGCTGTACAATTCAATGCATGTCTTCATCAATAGCTGGCTCCCGGGCTCTTCATGACCCCAGCGCTTGACACATTGATCACACAGGCAGCACTTGATGTTCCAGGGACTTCTCCTAAGACATCCCACCCCGCTATCTTTGTCTGAAGAACCGCAGACATTGTTCTAGACCGAGTTAATATTGTCTTTGTGGGATTTGCCACACTGATGGAAAATATGTTAGCTAATGGCGTAGCTAAACAAAACCTACCTCCTGACAATAACTCACAATAAGCAGGCTGCGGTAACCCCTGTACTGAATACAGCAATTGTCAGTTGCTGCCAATAACACAACACACGATTCATTCCTTGCAGGACTGCTTCCATTTGAGCCACAATGCCTGATATTTCCTTCTACTCATGCTTTCAAGCCATGTCAAAAAATTATGTTTACCATTTACTTTCTTTTTGGAAGGCACTACAGCAAAATGCCTCTTACCAACCTTTTTTTTTTTTCCGGTTCATTGTATCCATTTTCCTAGGAATCACTGTTTGTCCTTACCCTTCAGCCTTAGCCTTTTCTCTGCAGACATTTTTTTTTTTTCTCATTCCAAGAGCCAAGGGAGCTTGTTAGTCTTGAGCAGGTCAGTCTGCTTTCCTTGTTTCTTTCTAAAATCCAGCACATCCCACACTCTGCTTCTCTCACTATTTCTAATAACTTATTTGTAGGCACTGTAGTGCTGGACTTTCACATGTATTTCCTCCTCAAACTCTTCCTCCTCTTTTCTCCCTAGTCTGTAAGAAATTTCTTTCCTGAAACAGCTTCTTCCTTGAAGTCATTCTAGAAGAATTTGACTTCCTTGATTATTTTGTTCACTTTTAAGTTGATTTTTTTTTCTGATTTTAGAATGATGTGGCTTGGTGGTACAGAAGCATGAGGCTTGTGAAGAACTTTTTTCCTAGGGGCCTGTGATTTACTTACAGTCTTAGCCTGTCGTCCAGTAGGTGACAGATAAAATCCTGACATCCAGGCAATGGCAAACTAGTGCTTTCCTAGGAAAATAGCTTTGCAGCATTGCCTTCAGTTCATCCATATGCTACCAGAGCTCTTCCTATTACTTTACCTGTCTGAAGTGGTATTTTCCTTGCTTTCACCATGATTTAGCCCACTTTCAAAGCAACTGTTTCCTTGCACTACCCCTTCCTCTTTTATACCCTCTCCCCAGTTATGAGCAGTGAATTTATGCTATTTGGGGTATAAATCTTGAGGGCTGCGTCAATATTCCTCGCGCAGTTGCTGACTTCCAGAGGGAGGCTGCTGTTCGTTTGCTGCTGTTTTCATTTTGAATCAAACCTGATGCCTTCTCTTTCTGCAGTGTGGCCAAAACAATTCGGTTCCTCTGGGTGGATTTGCATTTTGCTGTGGCTTAATTTTAGAATACATTCTCTGCTTCTCGTAGGTAATGCTATTAGGGTGTTTTTTATTTTTCTGTCATGTTTCTCTCTGGGTCTGTCATGCATAAGAATATCATCAGGAGTGGCTCCGGCTCTTCACAGTCTTTATTTTGTGAATAATTTGGGGCATATCTCTAAGACAGGCGATATTTTAAGAAGCAGGCACTTGAAGTTCTGCCTTCTTAAAGTCATCAGCATCCTCCTTCCGTGGTCCAGCCCAAACTGCCAGTGCCCAGACTGAATGTTTAGCACACGGCGTGCATTTGCTGTAGAGAACAGATAGGTGACCTCATCTTGGGCCGTAAATAGCACCGTTTTTTCCTTATGGCTTTCTTTGTGTCTCAGTAGTCTATGCAGCTATGGATAATAATGAGGTTTCTCCATTTTTTCCTGTGATTATTGTGCAAAATCAGCCCAGTGCTTCCTCCACTCTCTCATCCGTCTTTAGCTACAGCACGGGCTCTCTCCTGCAGTCCTTTCTCAGTCGTGCCAGTGGTGGGTGCCACTGTGTGTGTGCCAGCAGGTTCATAATTCTGAGTAGCTGCTGCTCTGTTGCAGGGAGGGGCTGTGCTGGGACCCTGGGGATGTCATCCTCAGCAATTCCTGCTGAATCAATTCCCTCGCAGCAGAGTGTGTTTTCCACCTTACCCCATGCCTTGAAAATCCAGGAAAGTATTTCATTTCCTCCAGCTGACCGGGATTGTTTATCAGATTTCACGAACCGAAGGCTTTTGGTCCCAGGACTGGTTTTGCTGGCATTTCTATAGCACAGAACTTGAGATATTCGACATTTTGATATATATCTGCATGAAACTCTGTACTTCCCTGCTGTGCCAAACAGGCCATCTCTGCGTCGCTCCACTCTCACGGTGGAGTTCACGGGGTGGTTCAGGATGTGTTTTTTTCCTTTAGCCTGCCTCACGCAGACAGACTACCGAGAGCAAAGCCCGCTTGGTGCTCTGCGCAATGCCATGTGTTGCACCAGTGTCCTGCTGGCGTGCCTTTGCTACGTGTTTCCCTTTAAAACCTGGATGTGGCTCAGGCTTTCTGCTCGCTCCCTCTTCTCTCAGCAATGTGCATGCCTATCTGCTGTCTGTGCCTCTCTGTTTTAGGAGGTACCGCCCCATGTCCAGCACTAGCAAGGGCTCCTAGATGCCTGTGTTGTCCAAACAACCTCTGTTCAAATGCTAAATTGTTCTTCATTCCTGATTTTCTCTGTGTCTCTTTCTGGCTGGGTCCTGTTAAGATCTTTTCCTTCAGCACATCTCCAAGGCAGTTTTTGTTATTGCCTCAGCTATCCACCCACTATCTGTCTCAGCCTGCCCGGGGCTTTTTTCCTAGAAAATTTGGGCTTGTGCATAAACTTTTTCCTTTGGAGAGCTTCCATGCGTGCTCTGTTCCTCTCCACAGCATTATGTCACCCCGTTTGCCCTTGCAGCCTCTCCAGTCCCCACGGATCACAAAAGGCTTTGCTCCACCCCACTTCTTTTGCTGTCTTTCCAGAAATTGGACTCTGCTCACCCCAAAGCAGAAGCAGGGAAAGCGCTCGAGGGGGGCTGTGAAGGTCAGGGTCTGGCTCCTTGCACAGACCTCAGCAAGAGGAGTGCGTGTGCGCACCCCAGCGAGGCAGTACCCATCATAAATCATTCCTCCCTCTGCTCCCATCCAGCCACAACAGCACAGCCACACAAAACAGCCCGATACGTCCTCTTACTGGACTTCTGGAAAGGTGGGGCTTACTGAAAGGGGTCTGCTCTTTCCATCTGACAGGTCAGAGGTGGCCAGAAGCCTCCGAGGGAGCAGCAGAGGAGGAAGAGAAGCGCTGCAGCCCCTTTTGTCAGCCCTGCAGCAGCAGATCAGCTGAACAGGACCATGCAGGACCCTGGGAGAAGTCAGTGGGAAAGAGGCTGCTGCTTGGCTTCTTTCAGCAGCCCGATGGCTGCTGCAAACCTTCTGCCTTGCAGGGAGAGGCTCAAACATCTTTCTTCCTGAGTCACGCTATCAGGGGACTGGGAAATGATGGAGTTTAAAGGTAATCACGCTCAAAAGCCCAATCAGATGAAAAATGTGCCCACTGGCTCTGCAGGCACAAAGCCCAGCGCCAGCAACAGTAAATACGGGCCCCGAGCTGTAATACAAGCAATAAATAACAGCACCAACGAGGGCTGGATTTCTCTTGTTAAGCTGGGGAAACTCTACTCAGACACCGCCTTTGTGCTGGTGTAAAATGTATGTAAACTGAGAGCAGAACCGAGCCCCGGGAGTCTAGATCTTACTTCATGCAAGAGAGGCTGTTCAAGAAGTACTCCTCCCTGAAATCAGAGGGAAGTTATTGTGTTGTTTGGCACCTGCCCAAAGTGATTTCATTTTCTGTTGGGGATTAAGATGCATTAATAGCCTGAAGGCAGCACTTTCCTTGCCAAAAATGTCTTTCTCCCCCCCAGCCTTGCTTTAAATATGAGGGCTTGCGGGTCAGGAGTGAACACCCAGCAAGTATAACTCCAGCTATCAAATTAAAGTGCAGCGGTATCATTTTCTTTTGAGCAAACACTGAGTTAATTAAAATGTGCACTCTGAACTTGGCAGATTTCACATTACTCATGAGAAAGGTACAGGCCTGCGTGTTGCAAAGGCAGACTAAAAATAACCAGCGACACAGCACCTGAATGACAGCCTGTAAGGCGAAGCCACACTAAAAGTTTTTCTGGCACAGCCCTATCTCTAAGACTGTCATTTACCTTCAGCCCGCTCTCTGTCCCCGACCAATATAGCAAAGCTGGCAAAAGCCCTCGTGGAAATGCGATTGTGCTGGCCAGAAAATCTTTTCAGCAGCAGAGCTGTGCTCTTGTTGGGGAAATGGCACAACCCACACGGGCCAAAGCCCTCCTGACCTGTGAAAGTCTCCCATTGAGCCTGGAGAGGGAGCTGAATCCCCAGAGAGCCACTGTGTCAGGTGGGACTGGACAGATGTGGGGCAAGAAACCCGGCAAGCCCAATGTCACCAGAGCCAGTGCTAAATAAAAGCAGCAATCTCGGTGCTGACAGAGCCAAGGCAATTTTGCTTTAGGGTTTTGTGCAAAAGATACTGCAAAGGGAGAGTAGCATTTCTCTTGAATACCATATTAATAAACGTCTGTGCACAGACCAGAGAATGACTTACCCTTTTTCCCCCTTCCCAAACTGTTTTCAATTACTTTCCCCTTATAATCTGGGTTCGGTTTATTTCTGCAGTGACATCCAAGTATGAAATTTTCCTTCTCTCTGCTGCACCTGTCACTCTCCGGCAGATTGATCTGAAAACACAAAGGCACTTTAGTCATCTGAAAATCCCAGGCAGCAATGTTTTCGTTCCTACCTGTGTAAATCTGGGGCAATCTCATCTGCTTCAGTACACCCGTTTGATAGCTGAAGGAAGCCAAATAGCTGGCTGAAAAGCATGGGCTGTGAAGGCTGGCTGGCTTGCTGTACATCCAGAACAGCTCAAGAACAAAATGTTTTTCTGTTGCATGGTGTGATGACGTGCCAGCCCTCAGCTGGGAACTAGAGGGGTCCTTATAAAAGATGCTCCGAGGGGGGATAGTAAGTAGAGGGGAGTGGGTGTGGTAGGTTGTGGCAGAGACATAGCAAATCTCTGATGAACGACTTTGTCTGGGTGTATTTACCACGTAATTACTGCACAGCCTAGCCCCTGGACAGGTAGGTGCCAGACACCGGGAGCATCTGTTCATCCCCAAGACGTCCTCTTATCTTTGCCCTTGCCTCCGCAAAGTGAACAGGAGTGTGTGTGGAATTCACTGCATCTATTATGCACTGAGTGAATAACAAGAAAGTGTTTGATTCTCGTCTAAAAGCATCATCTGCAATAGATCCCACTCTCACAGAAATGATGAGGCTTTAGGAGGTGTGTTGGAAGTGTGGGCATTTAGCAGAAGAAAGCAGTTTCGTTGTAAGAAGGGTTTCAACCAAAAGGAAAGCGAGCCAACACCCAGCTGCAAAATAAAAAAAACAAGTGTCACGGGCAAAGTATGGCTAAGGAGGGAGACGTGTTGCATCTCTAAAGGCACTCACAAGGAGAGGAATCCAAATGATGAAGTCCCAACAGGCTCATATCAGGAGCAGGTCGCTCTGCTAGGTCCCCTTGTAAAAGGAAAACAAAACGGCTCGTCAAGAACTTGCTGAAATAACAGGCAGGGAATGGCTGTCTGGGGGCTGCCAGGTTTCGAAGGGATGCTTAACTTGATGGAGGAGACATCTGGAGGTGTGGATGGGCAGAGCGCCATGCTCTTGTGGAGGACACCTCTGCCATCCTCATGGGCTTGCCCAGCCTGATTTTTTTCTCCTTGAGCAAAGCAAACTTTGGTATCCGGATCAGTCTGCTGTCACAGAACAGCCATGGTCTGTGTAGCAAGGCCTGGAGCAAGCTGGTGCCAGAGCTGCTTCCCCTTCCTTACACAGCAGCGAACTGGGAAATGCCATCTCCTGCCAGGAGCGGTGCTGCACTCCATAGGGTGCATTTTGCTGAACCTGGAGTGAATCCTGGGCTTTAGCCCACATCCTCAGAGTGAATTTACATGTCAACAGCAGCTAGGATCAGTCACAGAGCGTGGTTTGCTTCAAATCAGTGTCATAGCCAGGGACCAAATCCATTCTGGAGCACTTTCATCAGGGGCATTTCAATAGCAGAGCTGGTTTCCTTAACCTGATCTCCTATTTTCCTGGTCACAAGTATAAAATGCACAGGTATGGTCTCATCGAGAGGTTCAGCCGCCCCTGTTACCTTCAGGGTGGATGTTAATCCTATAATCTCCCTCAGATTTGTTGGTGTTGAAATGTCACCTGTGTAAATCTATCGCAGTTCAGGCCACGCAGAACCTGCTCCATGGAGCCTCGCTTGAGCACCGTGAGGCCAAATGGGAACTGTAGAAGGTGTGTCTTCCAAAAATCATCACAAAAGTTGTCAGCTTGGCACTAGGGCGAGGGGAAACTCACTGAAAATTGCTGTGCAGCAAGCAGACGAGACCCCTGCATCGGTGCCAGCATCACCCTTGTGTTGGTGACCAAAAGCCACCACCATCCCACCATGAATCACAGCGGTGGTGCCTTTGGCAGCAAAAGGACTGCTTGGACGTTATTTTCCTAACCAATTAACAACCCTAGCTAGCAATTAGGCAGTACAGGTGATGACAGACGGGCTGGTGCTTCAGCTCGTGTTTATATTTACTAGTGCAGACAAAGCCTCTGCTAATATGGTGGGCCAAATCCGGCGCACTTTTACAGGGGCTTTGGCTGAGTGGTAGCCCAGTGCATTCAGCCAAGGGCAAAACACGTGTCTGAGAGCAGGCTATAACAATAAACATTTATTTTTTTTACTTGCAACATAATAAAAAGTCATCTTAGGAAGATAAAAGTAGGGCTGTGTGCGTGCCAACCAGGACTGCTTGGCGTAGGGAAGAAGCAATAAATATCACTGGCTGGGGGGCCATGGGCTCTCCTGGAAGCCCAAAGCTTGTTTCCTTCCCTTCCTTTCCCTTCCCTTCGGAAGGAGGCTCTGTAGGAGCCTATAGTCTATAGGACACTATAGGAAATGTAGGAATCTTCCCTGGAGATTCCTATAGCTGCAAGGACTCTCCATGTTTTGGTGCTGTATCATTGCCATCATTCTGCAGGGACAAGTGCACTGAGACAGTATTTTAATAGCTCGTTATAAAAAAACCTCTTTGCGAGCTGAAAGCACGTTGGCCAAATGTGGATTTGAGTCTAAAAGGTTGGCTCCAAACCTCTCATGAAATATATAAATAATTCAAGGGATTGATATCCTGCATCCTCTAACAATAAAGTCCTCAAACAAGAAAAATCTACGCAGAAGTGAAAGGCAGAAAGGAAGCTGAAAGTCCTCCTTTCTATTTCTCCAGGTAATTTAGGATCCTTAAAAATTGCCTTCAAGTTGCAAGAACAGCTTTTGCTATTGCAAAAATAGACAGCCATTGCTAGCTGCTTGTGCGAAAAGAGAAGCTGAATGCCCTCTGCTAAACAATATTTTTTGTCCTGCTTTTTTTTTGCTTATGAATTCTGAATTTCAAGCATTTGTTTTCCTGAACTTTCTGTGGGAAACAGAAAATCTTGCAGTAGTACTATAAAAGTAATATAGCAGTGGGTTAAAAATTTAACTTAGAATCAATTTCTGTTCTTGCTACTCTGTTAAAATGACTTTTGTCTGCTTTATGATAGAAAAAAAAAAAAGTTTAGCTCAAGCAGCAGAGAAGCAGTAAGGGGAATAGATATGTTTCCTTGCCCTTTAGTTCAGATCTGACAAAATTCTTATTTCTCCGCTGACTCTTCAGCAAAACCACTACAAAATCAACAATTTCCAGGCTTGGCATTTCTGCTTGAAAAGAAAACTTAGGCAGAAAAAATACCGAAGCAACAAGCCAACATTTTTATATTTTCTATATATTTTGCGAAGAAATAAGAAGTGAAGAACGGTGCAGTCTCTTCCTGTTTGTGGGACACCTTTAGAAATAAATCTCAATCTGTTACCTTATCATCTGGAACCAGTCTGCACAGGTCCATTGGGTTCAGCAGCCCGAGCAGCCCGCTGTGCAAGGAGCTAGAAAAAAAAAAAAAAAATCATTTATAAGCTAAGAGGCTATTGCAGCAGCCTTCCCTAGCAATTAATTTCAGATGTGACTGACCAGATAGCTTTCTCACCTGAGCTGCTTTAATTATTTCAACGAGTGCTATAACCATCCCTAAGCTCTCCTGGGTGTGCCTCCACAGCTGAGCATCCCCATAACCAGGGAGTTATGTGTCCAAGCACAGATCTGGAGATCTGTGCAGCCACAGGGCTGTGCAAACCTTTTCAGATGTCTGCAGACGTGTTCCTTGCACCTCCAGCATCAGGCTGACGCAGTGTTGGTGCTCTTTATTGCTGCTGAAATGTTGAGGGTGAGGCAAGGATGTGAGAGACTGTGTGGACTCTTGGAAACTTCTTCCTTGTTTCATTCTTCTGACTTACTTTTCAGGGTCAGCAGGCCTAGTCCTGATGCTGCACAGCGAGGAGTGGAGATTTTCCTCAAGGTTTTAAACTTATTTCTTCCCTGATCTGCCACCAGAGGGCACGGCTCGCTTCCCTGCAAGGCGCAGCACCAGTCAACTGCAGGGGTTTTGCCTGCTGGAAAAGCCTGGTGCCCTTTACCTCCCTCTGCCCTCCGTGCCTCCTTTGGCCGGACCTGAAAACCTGTCCGAAAAAAAAAAAAAAAAGAAAGCACCTGCTCTCCAACGATGGCATCATCATTTTTTTGGGAGCTTGTTGATTAGAATAATGAAAAATTGCTTTACAACATTACAAATCAAATGAAACAGAAATGGTATCAGTGTATCAATAAACGTTATTTCTATTATTTTTTTTTCAGTGATAGATATGAATGGGAATTTGGTTGTAAAAGGACAAATAAAAGGCATTCTTTAATATTTCCATGTCAAAGTGCTCGGTATCAGAGCCTGCTGCGATGGAAAAGACGAGGAGTCTTCAGATGGGTGACTTAGGGCATACAGATTTCCCAAGCAATGAATTTCCATGGAAATGATCAGGCTGCTAAAAATAAATACCAGGAAATCGAAAGGATCCACTCCACGCAGGCAGAAATGTGTATAAATCAGCATTTCGTCAACGCTCACCATAGGGCATCAGCAGGTTTTTAATGGGTGTCTCACACATCTGTTTGCGTCCCCTGTCCCTGAGAAGCTGTCTCTGGGCACATGGGGTGTTAAGGCTGGGCTGCAAATGCCCTGCAAGGCCCTGAGGACGGCGTGGGCAGATGCCCACAGCTCGATCCAGCCCCTGCTTCTGCTCCACGCTTGGTCTCCAGCCTCGGAGCCGGAGTTAAGCAACAGCAGTAAGAGCACATCAGCATCAAGGTAAATACCCTGTGATGTGACCCGTGGTTTCTTTGGGTAGCTCCTGCCCATCACGAGGTGACTAAAAATACTCCCTCGGTCCCCTTTTAAGCCTACATCCCTCCATTGCCAAATGGCTCTTAGCTTTCTCTGCCAACAGCACGATATAGGTGGTGCTGAGGGACTTTGCTCTGGCAGCGCTGAGATCCCACTGCATTAATCTCGGACGAAGAAAATGTCCGGTGCTAAAAACAGCTCCAAGTGTATTTCCAAATATTAGGTCGTGTGGGCAATTTGAAACACCCCTGGGCAAAACTTCTGAATTAGGAATTCAGAAAAAAAAAAAGCTGGACCGCCTCCTGACCTGGTCCACCAGGCAGCGAGATAACTCAGGCATCAAACCCTCTTTCTGCACAGCCTTTTGGATGGGGAGGTTCAGCTCTAATGGTGCCTTTCCAGTGACTGAAGGGGATTCTTCGCTGAGTTTCCCATAGATAAAGTCTTGCTTCAGCTCTTGGACACTGGGCAGTGTCTCCTGCAACAGCAGGGGTAAACCTCCAGAGGGTTATGTAGCAACCACGATGCTCCACGTTTACTCTGGGGCTCCTTGCAAAACTGAACAAGCAACCTTACACTGAATAAAGGGCTCTGTTTAAGAAAGGATTGTGAGTTTTCATCCCCTCACTCCCCTAAATTTGTTTTCTTTGGTGAAACAGCAGCTGGGAAAGCTCAATTGCAACCCCGGTGTTATTTTCTGAAGCAGATCCTAATTTCAGTGCTCTACATAGGAACAATAGGAAGTTCCTCTGGAAGCAAGAGCACTGCAGCTTCTTTAAAGCCATTGGTGTCTTGGCAGCAGCTATTTTTACCAGCAGAAAGCAGCCCAGGGTTAAGAATGAAGCTGCAGAAGAAGCACTACCCATCACAGCTCCAGTCTGCTCAGTGCTCCTATTATAAACCTTTTATTTTTTCCCTCTAGGAATTTTTACTTGGGCTGAAACCCAGCATACATAAAACTGGCCAAATTACTGTTGATCCTTATTACTTTTACTGTTGCTGCAGAGATGCGTCCTGAAAAGATGTATGAGGTTGTGAATGAGATCGGGCTTTCCTTCCTTTTTGAACCCTTCCACTAGTTTGAGACCGTATTGCTCCAAACCCTCTCCCCATTCAGCTATGCATATTGCTGACTACCTAATGGCAAAGAATTCCAGACTTTACTAAAGACTGATCTTTTTGCTGCCAGATGTGATTACAGAGCTTGTTTTGATTCGCTTTCGGTCCCTGCAGGGTAGCGTGAAGGCTGGTAGAAAAGCTCTCCTTCAAGAAGCAGCTTCACTGAATCACTGCCATTTACCTCCTGCTTTCTGCAGAGATTCACTGATTTCGTCTCAGGAGAGGCAGAAGTTGTTTCAGGTCAATAGCAGCCCTCTTTGAGCACGACCCAAGCACGCTCCAGCAAACCAGGCCAGCCTGTGTAGACTTTCATCACTCATGCAGAAAGGAGCAACTTAAAGTTCCTTCAGAAAGTGAAGCACCAGTTACAGGCGATTGTTGAGGAGATCGATAACAAGAAAATAAAAATATAAAGCAAATTTGCTGGTTTAACATTGCTTTTCTGCACTTCTAAAGCCAAAGCAGGGATGCTGCCAGACGCCAGCGTTTTTCTGGATGTCTCATCCCGGTCTGCCTGTGCTGCCTTCAGAGAGACACAGTGCAGCAGGAATTGATTTGAGGAAGTGTAGAGAAATGGCAGTGTTTGCTGAAGGGAGCATTCTTGTATTTTTATCATGATGATACTTCTGGCCTTGGTTAAAAAAAACAACCTTCAAAATAACAAAAACTTGTATTGTTTTATTCTCCGTTATCCCTCTCTCTCTTCCCTCTTGTTTTTTTCTCTGTTTTCCTTAGCAGCTCCTATATGGAGGAGAAAGGGAGGTGAAAAATAAACAAGCAAGAATATTTGTTTAATAGAAGGAAGGAAGGGTGTTTCTGTTTTCTGCCAAATAAAACAGGAATGTTGCATCAAAACAGAAAACCTGTGAAAGCGGTGGTGATGGAGGAATGCCACCAGCCTATTTCTGGCACTGTTTTTATCACCACCATCATTAACCCGCTGTGCTCTCAGCACTGCCCCTCACTGCTAGGAAACGCTGATGGTACCTTCAGAAGTCCTGGGGTAGATCCAAAGACCCCTAGTAAATGAAAGCAAGTTAGGAAGAACATGAATGCCTCTGCTGCCAGTGTGTCATGTAAGAGGATGGAGTGAGGGGCAATAGGAGAGATTTTAGGTAATTTTTCCCCTTGGCAGCTGCCTTCCCCACTCCCCCCAGCCAGACACGTGCAACCTGATGGATGCAGGGTTCTGCAACGCTAAGGGACGCTTCTGTCTTCATTTACATCCCTGATTTATACACTGATAACAAGAGCCTGAAGGAAGCACTGCTCTGCCATTCTCTCTCTGCAGGTCAGGAGTTTAAGGTTTTGAGTGTTGCCATCATTTCTTAAGCAATAAAATAGCCAGGCTGCATCGTGTATATCTTTCCCACTAGCTGGCATTCCGCAGCAACAGCCTCATTTGTATTCTGTCTTTCACTTGAGGAAAAAAAAAAAAAAAAAGAAAAGAAAAAAAGCCACTCTGCATTGCCACAACTAAGTACTTCCCCACTGCGATACAGAGATTGCCAAACAGTCGCACTAAATTCAACGTGTCCCTGCTAACACATTTTATTCATACTGATGGCCTGCTTCGCAGTGTGCTCTCAATGCCTTGCTTTAAAATTTAACCTCCAGACTCTTAACAAAATATATAAAGCAAAATAAAGTGAGTATCCTATTCTGTACAGCTGTGCAGTGGAAATGCCGCTCCTTCAAGGCTGATCCAGCACGGATTTCAGGCTGTTTTTTGCTGTTGTTCCCCACAGTTTTCACCCGTGTGTTTGGGCAGAACTTACAGGAGGATCCTTCAGGTAAAATCAAGGCTGTGCAACATTCGGCCCTGGGCTACAAGAGCCACGTCACCCCAACACACTATTTTCTCTGGGGGGTTGGAAAAGAATTCACCTCACCTGATTTTAGCCATTTAAAAGTAGATGTGTCTAGGCTGAATTAGACTCATTCCAGAGCCCATGAGGAAAGACAGGTCCTCTAGGGGATGGCTCACAGCCTCCTAGACACGTCTCATGGTAGAAGGACTCATGGTCTTGAGCTTCCTCCACCATGTCGGATAGAAGAAGGTGAAGTTCACAGTGAAGTTCAAATTGAATGGGACAGATCTAGCCTTTCTTTTGTGGACAGAGCAAAACAGCTGGGTGGAAACAGAGGGGAAAAAAGTCAGCTGGTGGTAGTGCTGTGTGTCAGGAGCAGCAGGCCAGAGAAGATTCCTCTCTGTACAGTGTGTGAGACATTTCCTGCAACACTTGGCTTTCCTCTCCTTGAGAGCTGTGGTGAACAGTTAGGGGCAGCCTAGGAGTAATATTCTTCCTTGGCTGGTCTACCACAGACGTAGACTTAGCCAATAACAGGACTCATCCATAGACATTCAGCTTTTTAATTGCCAGGATACTTATATTCTAAGACCTCTTCCTTACCCCCTCTAGTTTCTCCTCAGCGCTGTGTGACTATTAACAGGCTCCCCTAGGAGGAGCTGGAAGCAGAGAGAGAACTATGAGCATGAATTATAGGATGAGATGCTACAGTCGATGTCCTGCAAGCAAGTGGAGACGAGCTGTTCACTGACGAGTTCTCTTTCCTCCACCAGAGCTGCCCAGGCAGCTCCAGCTCCTCCCCAGCTTGGGCAGCTCAGCCACAGCCATAATTCAGCCCGAGTCAAAAATTTTATTTCAGCAGGAACAGCTGAAACAGCAGAGGGCTTCTTGTCACCGTCTCTGGACATGCCCAGGAGAGGCAGAAATGGTTTGTTTAATGCTGTCTCTCATTACTCCTGGCAGTTTATGACTCATTAAGTGTCCTAGTTTTGTAACTAACTCCTGCTGAGCTCAACACTTGATGTACATTTATGGGTGGCCTGTTGGCTGTAATAACGATTGAACTATCTATAATTCCCCTAACCACGTTAACTCCTTCCTTTGTGTGCCAGGTTTCCTTTAAACGGCTGTAAGATAAAGATACTGGGGACCTTGGTTCTTAGCGCTGAATGAATTACATTTACCTGGACAATTTATTAACATAGCTGTATACTGCAATTAGACACACTCATTTCTAAGCCTAGATAAACGGTGCTGTATCCCAATACCTTTTACACTGCTCCCCTTCTCATTCAAGCCTTGGATTTAACTGTGGGTTTATCCATGCAGGTGGATGACTGATATTAATTCCACACAGACGAAAGTTGGCAGCATACACATCAGTATTCAGACCCTCGTATGGAACGGGAACAGGAACCAAATGACCCTTCCTGCCCATTACAGGTAGAAATTAGAAGTAAGAGACCTCTGTTTGGGAGCTCTCTTGTGATATGAGTGACCTTGTCAGCTTCTGCCCTTCTTTCCAGCTTGCTTTCTTTCTAAACTCAATGAGAATTCAAAACAGAGCCCAGCAACGTGTTGACCCAACCCGACAACTAACGCAAACAGGGCAACCACAAGCACTCCACAGAAATTTGACAGACACAAGTATTTTTTGAGATGACAGCATATTTAACCTGTCTCTTCTGACAGTGTCATGCTGTACTGGGTTTACGTGGCCGGGTTTTGGTAGCGGGAGGCTGCAGGGGTGGCCTCTGTGAGGAGAATCCAGGAGCTGCCCCATGTTAGATAAGGGCCAGTTTCAGCCAGCTCCAAAGGGACACACTGCTGGTCTGAGCTGAGCTAATAAGAGATGTTGTTTGTGCCTCCATGAGAGCAGATTTAAGGAAGGGGGAAAAAAAACACCTGATGCTCCACAGCAGCTGGGAGAGAGGAGTGTGATCCAGCCCTGCAGCCCCCAGGTGGGTGCAGCAGGAGATGCCCCAGGCAGGCAGCAGCAGTTCCCCTGCGGCCTGTGGAGAGGCCCCTGGTGGAGCAGGCTGTCCCCCTGCAGCCCGTGGGTCCCACATGGAGCAGATCTCCACGCTGCAGCCCCCCCATGGGTGGAGGAGCCCCCGTGGAGCAGGTGGATGTGGCCTGGAGGAGGCTGCGGCCCATGGAGAGCCCCCGCAGGAGCAGGCCCCGGGCCGGAGCTGCAGCCTGTGGGGGATCCGTGCTGGAGCAGTTTGCTCCTGGGGGATGGACCCCATGGTATAGACCCATGTTGGAGCAGTTCTTGAAGAGCTGCTGCCTGTGGGAAGCCCCCAGAGATCAGTTGGGGAAGGATGGCAGCCCGTGGGAGGGACACCATGGGTAGCAGGGGCAGGGAGTGACCATGAAGGAGGGGCAGAGATGAAGCATCAGGGACTGACCGCAGCCCCCATTCCCCTGTGCCGCTCAGGGAGAGGAGGTGGAAGAGGGTGGATGGGGAGAAGGTGGTTTTTGTTGGCTTTTAGATCCTCACTGTTGTAATCTGCTGGCAATAGGCAATAAATTATATTAATTTCCCCATGCTGTGTCTGTTTTGCCCTTGGACATACTTGGTGGGTGATCTCCCTGTCCTTATCTTGAGCCCTTCCCATCGTATTTTCTCTCCCTTTCCCTTTGAGGAGAGAGGGGGGTAAGAAAGCGGTTGTCGAGGAGTTCAGCTGCAGAGCAGGTAGAACCAAAACACATGTAAAATCACCTCGGAGACAGGTAGACAGGTCTGTAATTTGGCCTAATTTTCCTTTCATTCACTCGCAATGCAGAGTCACTTCGCTGGGCCGCTCTGCAAAGGTGCCACTTTGTGTTGTGTGTTGAACAAAAAGAGTCTGTGCATATATTTTGGAACATAACCAAAAAGTCACCAACAAAAATCAGCCCCTATGGTGCTGTGTTTTGCAGCTGTGTCTAGAGCAGCGTTGGTGGCACACCAGTGTTTTGTCTGCTGCTGAGCAGCGCTTGCACAGCTTGAAGGCTTTCTCTCCAGCATCCTCCCACCTCCCCCAAAAGCCAAGAAGCTAGGAGGGGACACAGTCGGGACAGCTGACCAACAAACCAAAGGGATGTCCTGTACCATACGGCATCGTGCTCAGCAACAAAAGCTGAGGGGAAAGTAGAGGATGCAGGGACATTGTGGGTATGGTGTTTGTCTTTTGCTACACACACTGGGGCCCTGCTTCCCAAGCTATGGCTGGACATCTGTCTGCTGATGGGAAGCGGGGAATTAATTCCTCCTTTTGCTTTGCTTCTGTGCACAGCTTTTTCTGTTTTTTATTAAATTGTGTCTATCTCAACCCATGAGCTTTTCCATCTTGTTTTCTCCCCTTGTTCTGTGGAGGAATGGGAGAGAGAGAGGGCAGCTGGGTGGGCGTCTGGCAGCCAGTCAAGGTCAACCCACCAGAAGGTTCCGGACAAAGATTAATTTTCTTGGCTGCTTCTCTGCATTTCGGTTACTGCTGATCATAAAGAAAACAGATGATGTAAACTTCAAAGGCACTCATATGAGAATTCTCGATTTGATTCAATACTGCCAACCTCAAACATTCAATAGCCAGTGGTCCTGACTAAAAAGAAAGGAAACATTTGGGGTCTAACCTTTTAAGCCTTGATGTTTGAGTGCACAAGGACGTGATTTTAAGACCAGCACATTCTAGTTCAAGCCTGTGGCCCCACTCTCACCAGTGCCTGTTTTACATTCCTGCTACTTGACAGGTCAACACCAGCCACTGTGCGCTCAGGAGGAGAGTCAAATGAGCTTCTTGATCTGACAGGCAAAAACAGGGACAATTTGTTCATTCTTGCAGAATAGTTTGTTTCAAAGGTGTTTTGCAGCGTGCTTTGAATCTGTCATACGGTGGCTAAGAGCGAGTGGATGATGCAGGAGGTCTGCACAGGAGCCCAGTTTGTCACTGCAGCATTTCAGACTGTGTGCAGCCATTTCTGCCAGCAGGAAAAAATGCAGTCACTGATTTCTGTCAAGGACTTTGGCCCTAGTATTTGCTTTTCGCTTTACATTGTTTTATGCAAGTTTTAGACCCTTATTGTTGGTATCTTGGGCTTTTGCTGAAGAATGATGGTATTTTGAAGTTAGAGACATGGCTTTTGTTGAACAAAGAAAATGCAGAAAATCACCTCTGGAGGAGTGAAAGCACCAAACTGCAATGCACAGGCTCGAGTGTCAGGGAATATGCATCTCTGGAAGCCATTTAGTTATTTTCTTACCCCATAAAATAAGTGACATCACTCAGAAAAGACTCCCTGTAGGGAACTTGATCCTCTGGGAGAGAGGATGAGTTAGTGATTAAAGATGAAATACAAAGGTGTTTTCAGCACAGTGGCTGGTTGTTCAATTTTCTAATACAGTACATTACACTGTTAATGGAAACGTTGCTTTGCACCTTCTGTTTTTCTCCCAGAAGAATTAATTTCAGCACAGTTTGCATGCCAAGCATGCACACTCACAGCTGTGAGCTCTGGAGAGAGGGAGAAGGCACAGCTTGGACCTGTGGAGATAAGATCACACAGAGCCTGTAACAAGGCTGGGAACGGAACCCACTGCGTTTGCCAAGTGACTTCACCACAAGACCATCTTTGCTCCTGCCCACAGCAACTGTCCCGCACCATTGCAGATAGACCTCAGAAGCCAACAGACTGGGGGAAAAGCATATGGTTGTTCCGCTGTCCTTTGGGATATCTGCAGGGACAGGAGTTTTCTGTTCCACTCTGTGATCCAGCAAAGAGGGGAAAAAAAAAACAAAAAACAAAAAACAAAAAACAAACAAAACAAAACAAAACAAAACAAAACAAAACAACAACAACAAAAAAAACCACACTCGGCATTTCCTTCAGAGCAGCTATCACTTCCAGTACGCTAATCTTCTATCCTAGCTGCAACATGCACCCCCATACCTGGCAAGGCTGCGTGTGTCGATTATTCAGAAATAACCCAGAGCAGGGAGGAAGAGCTTTTACATTTCAGAGAAAGAAGAGGGCCATGCATGGACATGGAAACACAGGCTGCTAAGTGTTTGGAAGCCCTTGGAGATAAAAGTACCGCAGGAGTGCCACATGGCAGGGCTGCTGGAATACGTACTGTGCTGCTGAAGTAGCTCTCCATACGTGCCAGTTATGGAGAGAGAAAATCATGGAGCTAGAGACAATCACAGAGCTCTTAAATCCAATGGCCCTGGTATGTAATGAATGGGGAAAGGAAAGGGAGTAAATTTTTCCATATAATAGAAACCACGATCCCAAGCACTGGCCATGCTGAAAGACCTGGGAAAAAAATGCAACAGGGCACGTAAGAAGGACAGCCTTTGGAGATGACTGCAAATGAAGCAGCTGAAGTTTTCACTTGGATTAGCAGTTGTGCCTTTGTGAAGAAAACGGGGGAAAAAAAAAGCCAGAGGAACACTGAGAGTTTCTGAGGACTGTAGGCTTGTACTTGAGAGAGGGAAAAGTGCCTCCTGCTGTGCTGGTATGTGCAAGGTACACAAACTGAAGGAATATCCAGCTCATATTTCTTCCTGTTGGAAGCAAACCACAGAGCTCCAGTTCCTAATTAACTGCTCAGACCAAACGGAGATCATCTATTTTCCGAGCGCTTGGGTAAAAGTAGAGGGAAATCGTATGAGGTGAGGAAAGCTTCCGCTCTTTTCTTGTGTTGCCAAAGCACAGCGTCCTAAGTAAAGTCAGCAGTTTTATTTTGTGTATGCTTAGGAGCAATGCTCTTAACTTTGACAAATCAGAAACTTCCTAAAGTCAAAACCTACGGGCCAGAGCTTGCTCTCTTCACCTTGTATTAATCAGCAGATGTTGACTTGTGAACGCATCGATAAAGGCGATCAAAGCAGTGAGTCATCACCAGATGATTCTGAAGGTTATCTGGCAGCTTATCTAAGCAGCCTGGCCTTGGTGTGAGAATCAAAGAGATGATTTGAAGCTGAAATCAATGACAGAGGCATTGTGCAACTTCCAGCATGCCTGCGATACATCACCGATGTAACAAGAAATTGAGTATTTTGCTTAAAGGTGCACAGCCTGCTGCTGTGAAAGATGCAGTGGTAACAGCGTGGTCTGATCTGGTGCCCAGGTTCAGGAGCACATCTCCACAAATCTCCCCACACCTGTAGGTCCTTTTTTTTTTCTTTTTTTTTTTTTTTCTTTTTTTTTTTTTTCTTTTTTTTTTTTTTTTCAGAGCCACAGCCTATTTCAGCTGCTGAGGCTGTTCCCAAGAAAGGGACCGACTCCCTTTTGCTGGGAGCACCTAAAAAGGTAAAAATAAAGAATGAAACTTGACGTGAGCCCACAAGAGTTGCCCCAGGAGGAAAGGATCAGGCAGGCAGCAGCCCGTGAGAGGAGGGCACAGCGACCCTGCACGCCTCCAACTCCTGCGTGGGGATGTTTCAGCAACCCTCGTGCTTTCCACTATAACACAGACAACCCATTTTCGGGCAGCCCGAGGCATGAAGCCTCAATACACCACAAAGCAGCCCCGCCGGGCCGGCGGGCGGCAGCAGGGAGCGCGGTCCCCTGATGGCGGCGGGGGCAGCGCCTGCCCCTAATGGCGGCCCCGCCCGCCGCGGCTGCGCGCTGCTGCCGAGGGAGGGCTGCACAAAATGGCGGCCGGGCCGCCCCCGAGCGCGGCTAAAGGGTATGGCCCCAACCAGTTCGTCTCGCTGCCGGCTGAGCTCGATCCCGCTGATTACGATGCCTCGCCAGAGAAGCGGCGTGCTGAGGCTGAGCGCTTGGCTATCCGCGCCCAGCTGAAGCGTCAGTACCAGCTGCAGCTCAACAGCCCGAACCCACCGACCGTCATTGTGAGTGTGGGGTAGGGGGGGAGTCGGGAATGGCCGTCCGGCAGCGGGGTCGGCCCCTAGGGTGAAGGGTGGTACGGGCGGTGAGGCGCCTTCCCCTCCTCACGGTGACCTTGGTGTCCCTGCTGGCTGTAGGACGGGGATTTGTAGGCCGTGGTGCTGTGGTGGGGGCAAATGGGGTCGTGAGACATGGGGTGCCTGCTGCAGGATCTGTGGTGTGTGAGGGCAGGGGCTCAGTGTTGTCCTTTTCTCGCAGGAAGATCCTGCCCTGCTCCGCTGGGTCCATGCGAAGACGCTGAATGTCTACCCTACTTTCCGCCCGACACGCCAGACGTCCTTTAGGGGAGCTTTGTTTGCCATAGGTCCGATCCTCTTCTGGATGGCTGCCTTTAAAATTGAGAGGGTGAGTCTGGTGGTGACACTGAGTGTGAGTGAACACCAGGTTGTAAAGCTAAAATCCTTCTGGTGACTTATTATTGGGGTCCCCTTGCGTCTAAGAATGCTTAATACCAATAAAGCAACAAGGGAAGGAAGGCTAGATCATAGTACCTACGATCCCAGAGGTGCCTAAAAGGTCTCAAAGTCCTTTGGTGCTAAGAGTCCTGTATTGTACCCACAGCTATAGGCAGTCAGTTTCTCTGATCAATACGTTTTGTTATAATAAAGCTTTTCATACCACTCACTGCATAAATTAATCATACCAGACTACTATTTTCCACTGTTGGCACACTTTAGGTGTGTTCACTGAATTAAAAAATGAGAGGGAGCTTATGGGTGGCAGGCCTAGCAAGGTCTCTGAATTGCTTGGCTATTTCTCCAGCCCCATGAAGTGAATGGGGAGGAATATTTATGCTGAGTACCATGTCACATCTCGCCTGGATTTTTGAGCTTTTGGACAGCATATCTTGCTTCTGTTCTAAATCCTGAAAGGTGGGTGTCAGGATCTGGGCAGCAGTAGATCATTCTGAAGATCCTTAGCTATATAAGAAAATGGTAGGCAACTGGCAGACAGTGGCTGTTATTTTAGATCAAATCATAAACCAGGAAGCACCGATATCAATTGAAGTTAATAGAATACTTGTAATTAGTATTATTTTATAGGATAAACCCAAAATACAGGCTTTAACAGACTTACCCAACATGTTAATACAGTTGCTTTTGAGACTTCAGCGTTCCTGCAGTACTTTGTTGTACTGGTTTTGTTTCATATGCTGAACCACGCTTGCACTTAGCTAAAAAGTGTGGATTAGTATGTGAGTACTTGAAAATAAACCTGAATGTGTGTGAGACACATCTAGATATATTTTCCAGGAAGTACTTTAGCTAGAGTCTTTGATACAGTCTTCAGGATAATGCGTCTTGCTCTATTCCAGTTCCTTTACTGATGTTTGGGGATCTTTCTTCGTTTTACAGTAGTATATAAAGCACAGTAGTAGTCATGCTTCTCTCTGAGGAGTGATTGTTGTGTGTCTGGGAAGGCAGAAGAGAAATTTAAACTGCTAGCTCCTGAGCATTTCTTCTGGATGATTCCAGCACAAGTAGTTTGGGCAATATCTTCAGTGTGCCATAACAGTACTCTTCTGAGGAATGGTACTTGACTGTCAAGTGAAATACAGATGGGATGAAAGTGAACACAGGAACAATTAGGAAA
This sequence comes from Anas platyrhynchos, assembly GCF_047663525.1. Classification (NCBI taxonomy): domain Eukaryota; kingdom Metazoa; phylum Chordata; class Aves; order Anseriformes; family Anatidae; genus Anas; species Anas platyrhynchos. The sequence goes on along the minus strand of NC_092587.1, from coordinate 84,557,129 downwards.
GTTCCTAAGAAGTTTCTCCATAATCGTGTTTTTAAACTAGATTATTCAGCCAGAAGGAGGAGATAGAGACTAAGTGTACAAATTAACTGGAACACAACTAGTTTGGTGAAAGATACATCAGAGCACTTGGTCTGTCCTGGCCAAGGAGGGGAGACTGATGTGCAGAGATCAGTCTGAGCATCTTTCCTAGCAGATAGGTGAAGGTAAATGCCTTCTTTGTTTTTATTTTTGAATTATGACTGCTAGCAGAATTTGTGCTTATGTGATGCTATCTTGCTGTATTCCAGGCCGAAACATTAGAGTAGCTTTTCTGTTAGCCTAGGCTGATTGAAGCTGCTTCTAATAGAATAATGATGAGTGTTCTCTCTTCCACAGGATCGTAAAGAGAAGCTTATCCGAGAAGGTAAATACGAGCGACCATTCAGTGTTTTTTAAGTTGCTGGAGTCGCAGTGCTGCTCTTGGGTTATGAATAAAGATGTACTGTATGCTGACACTTGTCCTTCATAAGAATAAATCTTAATTGCTCATTGGTTGGCTCGCATCTTTAATAATTACGGAAAGTACTACAGTGTGGGATCTTTCTATCTAATACAAATAGATATGGAGGGGATGTCCTGAGCTCACCAGTTAACTCCTTCGGTCTGCATACAAAGGTTCCTTTTAAACTGTGGAAGTTGCTGCTGTCAGAGCAGCTTGGGCTGAAGTTTAAAATTAGTAGTAGGCTAAATAATTAAGCAATCTCACTGTAGTTTCCTAAAGAACTACTGTTCATGTACCAAGTATTTCTTCTGGTGTTGGTTTAACTAAGTAGATTGCCAAAATCAGATTATAGGTAACTCCAGTGGTATATTTTAACCATCTTTTTAGGAGCCTGCCTGCATGGTCTCTAAGTTGAGTTGATTTTTTTCCTTTCCCTAATAAAATACGACCCTGAACCCTGTTTATTTGTTTATTGCAATAAACTTCTTGATAAAATTGCTGCAGCAATTCTGAAAATAGTGCGTGGGTATCATTGTGTTATATGTGACTAAGAGCATTTTCACTAATTTTGTGATTCTTGTGAGTGGAGGAACAGAAAGTAAAAATGCAAGGCTTTTTTGATTCCTTTACAGTATAGGAGCCCTACCTTTATGTGTTCCATGGCCCTTGGAAATAGGCTATGAGTTAAAAAAATAAATAAAAATACCACATCATGCATGACTGAACTTTGTATCTGCAAAGATACGTTATCTGCTTATTCTTACAAGAGCACAAATCTCTTCTGCTGGGGTCAACTGGTATAGGGCAGCTCTAAAGCTGTTACTGCCCAGGGTAGTGAGATGTGAGTGAGGAAAAAAGATCTTAAATCAGTCTTGAATTTTCACATGGCCTCTAGGTGCCGTCACAATCCAAACCACCCCTGTTCTTCAGACACTGTAAAGGATTTATTTTCTGGAACATAGAGGTCAATGCCAAAAATGCAATCTTACACAAGTTAAAACTCCTGTGTGTGGTGTGAAAGCGGCCTGCATTATTGACTGAAGCAAGAAAAGCTCTGGTAAGTGTGCTGCCCTGCATGATTAGGATGTAAGTACGGGCCATTGGGAGTCCCCGTGCATCAGAGTGAACTGATGAGCTTCTTCACATCATCACAGAGCAGTTGGGGTTGGAAAGGACCTCTGGGGGTCATGTCCTAGCCCTATGGCACAAGCAGGGTAACCTGGAAGAAGTTGGCTGGGACTGTGGAAAGCTTCTGAGAGTCTTGAGTACAAAGGGAGACTCCGAGACTTCTCTGGGAACTTGTTCCCATGTTGTCACTGTCACAGCAACGGTGTTTACAGATGTTTTAAAAAAGGGTTTTTAAAGGTGCTATCTGTTTTTGCTCCTCATTTTCCTGTCTAGGCCATGAAAGACTCAGGCTGGGGAGGGCTTGGCAGTAATTGCGTGCAGCAGCTGCTCAGGACTATGGTCTGTTTTTCAATCCCATATGTGCTCCCAGCAACCCTTCTGCACCTGCTTATGATTTGTTCTTCTACCTTAGCTAAAGCACACCCAGATTAATTCTCTCTGCAGAACTGCTTCTAAAAGGTTGTCACAAATGATATCACAAGGTACGGCTGGGGGTCGGTGCAGGAGAGAGGCGTCAAGACATGGGGAAAGTAGTATTTAGGGAAAGAAATAATTGCTTGTCTGAGCATGCTAAATTAACTATCTTCCTGCTGCCACAAACTAATTTGATCTCCCAGGACCCATTTCCTTGGCTAATTGGAACTTGAGTTGCCACACATGTAAATTCTTCCTTGCAGCTGTATTTGTTTCAGGACGGTTGAACAAATTGTTCAGGATGGGTTGTAGATGAGCGCAGCGCCTCTGGACTTCTAGGCCAGCATTTGTTTGGCGTGCTGCACCTGCCTCAGCCCTTGCCTTTGCAGACAGGAGTGTCTGATGCTCTGTCCCTGCAGATTTGAGCACGGTGCTTGGAGGAAAGCTGCCCTACTTTTCCCTCTTGCTATTTGCAGAACCCCCTGGGCTGTTTTCTTAGGAGGAAAAAAACATGCTGTGCTACTTGAGGTGGTGCTGGGCGTGTAGGGGAAGGAAAGAAGTGTTTCCCTTCAGAAATAGGGAGTGAAGACAGAAGAGCGAGTGTGCCTGATGGAATTTTACCCTTTACTGATGCGTAACCACCCGTGTCTGCTTCAGAGATGAGTCGGTAGCAAGAGGAACCCAAGCCTGCAGGTTCGTGGATCATAATTTATGTCCCAAACAGAAAACAAGCTTTTCCCTCTTCCTGTGAAACATTTAGACCTCATTTATCCCTGGGTCAGTCTGATTAAATCAACTTCTCTGGCACATTGAACCTCCTGATCATCCTCTTCGGAGCTCGTTATTTTAGAGTTTTCCCTTTAGATTTTATAATGTAATACTTTGCTCCAAGCTGATGCTTTGCTTTTCCCACCCCAGGATCTGGTGCAGATCCAAATCTGGTGGTGGATGTGGCTGACTGAAGTTGGGCCTTACAGGTCTGCATTTCCTTTGTTTTTGGTCAATTGGAGATTGTATCTCAGGGGAAGTAGGGAGCATAGATCCCCATGGCACCAAAAATAGTAACCGTTTCACATCCTAGACTCAAACACTTACCCAAATCTCCTCTTAGTTTTGGCAGGCTCAACAGGAGAAATCAATTTCACCAGAAGACGAATGAGGAGCGTGGGTTGTGAGCAAACTAGTTCAGGGTATGCACGCGTGAGAGACAAATGGCTTGGTAGCAACATCTATCACACACCTGTCTGGCTAAATTCTCCAAATCCTGTTTTGATATGATGAAAAAGTGGGCATGTGCTAAAGCAGAGGCCTGAGGGTTGGGGGGCCTGCTTGTGAGCCTGGTTCCTAGCCTGTTTGCTTGGGCCTTCCCTGTCTGTCAAGGAGACTGACTTGAACTCGCCACCTAAGGCTGAGGAGTGAATGTTTCAGTGTTTTTTGAGGTCCATAAAAGTGTGTCTGCACTTGGCCTTTCTTCCAGGTAGCTCCCCAGGAGCAAACATCTGGGCTGGCCAGACAGGCCCTTTGACATCCATTGAGCTGCAAATCAGCACTAGGGAGAGACGTTGTCAGTTGCAGGCAATCAAGTCGATATTGAAGGATGGCTAGAGTGAGACTGAAGAGGAAACTTTCCCTCACTTAACATTCTGGATTCTCTGACCTTTTCTAATTTGCAGAATGCTTTTCTGACAACAAGGGTTCTTGGCAACCCTCCACAGACCAGCAGGTTGAAATGCCCCCAATAGGAGCTTTAGATCTGGTAGAGCCTTCAGCTCCGTTTGGGAAGACAACATAAAATGCTTCGTTGATCTCTAGCTTTTCCCTGTGAAAGACATGTCACACCATATATTGGAGGCTCTGAAGTGGCGACTGTCACCTCATATCCACCCAGGGTACAGCATTCACACCAACTGCACGTGGTGAAAGCCCTGCAAGTATTTCAGCTTCAGTGTGTCACCAGGAGGGCTTTAATTGGGTACTTGAAAGCTAAGAATAGTGGTTTTTATTGCATTTCCCAAGTTACATGAGCGTGATCATTTTGGTGGCTCGGTGGCTGCTGGAAATGCTGTTCCTGGGGCACTCATTGCCTGAGTTGACTGTGCCACCACATGCAGGTATGCTGGATTTCTCCATCTTCGTTCGTGTACTGCAAGCAACAGATACGTCTCTTTACCTGCGGTTGGGGTTGAAATGGCTCTTCAGAGGTTCCCAGCACTTGTAGTAGTTTTTATCGAGGCGGTTGGAGGTCTTGAGGCCCCACTTGGTAACAGCCATGCTGAGGGAAGACTCAAACATGAAGGCCTGGTGGGAACAGGAAAAGTAGATTAGGGCAAGAGAGTTTGAATCCAGGCAAGGGGCCAAGAAAGGAGGACAGTCATGGTCTTGACTGCTTAGCTCATAGGCTGAGACAAAAATTAAATCAATCAGCATGAAAATTCCCATCCTCCTGCTCAGGCAACAATTCATGTGTGCAGATGATCAGGGCTGCCTGGCATCTAGTGTCTCCAGAGGAGCTCCTGGGAGCTGATCAACGTTGATGAGTATGGGGTGTGAATGCTGCAGCAGTTTGGTTCAAGGACTTTCCAGCTTTCCTGCAAGACGGTAGGCTGTACTTTGGGAGTGGCAGCACGCTGTGCTGGGTACAAAACCTTACCAGCTCTCTTGGCTCCTTACCATAGTCCCTTCTGCAACCCTCTCAGGCTCCAGCTTGGCTTTGCTCGCCTTCTCAAAACAGTCAGCATCCGGCCCGTGAGGAGTCATCATGCTGTGTAAGCTGGCCCCTCCAGGCTGGAAGCCCTCCTCCTTTGCTTCATAGTGGCCTTTGATGAGCCCCATGAACTCACTCATGCAGTTCCCTGTGGAAGGCATAGAGAAGAGGTTGCAACACAGGAGGAACACTGGAAAGGCAGTTCAGCATAATCACCTCTGAGTTATAGGCACTGAGGCACAAAGCTCATAGCCAGCAGTCTGGTGAGAGCCTTGTCTGCTGTCCCAGGTCACATTTTGTTTGATGTTCTTCCACCACCTCCAGTCCAGCCAGACACTTCCAAAATTTATTCTTTTGATTCATGCAGGAACTGCTTAGTTCTTGAGAGCCACTGTATGCCCAAAGACAAGGACCCAGATTCTGTCCTTCCCTGAGGAAAAATACTTTAAGCAGACCCTCTGAAACCAACAGTGACATACCACGAACCTAGCTAATGATGGCTAAATCTAATCACTCAGGACTTATTAAGTTATGCTCCCTGCTAAGGAAGTACTTTAACAACTGCCATCCCAGTCTTTAGTGGAGCTGATGTGACTAAATGTTATGGCAACTTCCAGCTGAGTGGTCATTTTTTTGCAAAACCGGAGTGTGTTTCTGTGGCTCTGCCTTCTATAACCCCTTTTTTGCCACTAGTTCAGTATATGACTCTAGGGGGGAAGTTAAGGCACCAGGAAAACTGGGACTCCAAGTGCACCAAAGCTCTCTGAGCACAGAGATTTTTAGTGCACATGAGAAGTGCTTGGGGGTTTCTGGCAGAAGAACTAGACCTTTTGAAAAATGGTTGGAAGAGGAGAATTGCTGAGGAGCACTTCAAAGTGACTGTAGGGAGACCTTGATGGGGCCTTTTATCTGCTGATGGAAGGGCTGCAGGATGGGCAGGCTTTCCCCATTCTCCTAGTGCCTCATCCACACTCTGCAAGGGTAATCACATGTAGGAAACAGGATTTCTAGCATCCATTTGGTCTGACATGTGGCTATGCTCAGGGACTACCAAAAAGAAACCACCTCTGGTGGTGGCGACCAAATCACCCCAAATGCAGCCAGTTCTCTGAGAGGGAGCCCAGTTCCTGACCTCTGGCTTTCCTAAATGCTGGAGGTACCTCCACCACCATCAGGAGAGCCAATTCAGTCCTTTGCTGCAAGCCCAATCTCACCCTGCGAGATCTTGGGCAGCTCTGCATCTCTCAGTGCTTCTCCCCACCCGTGCTGTCATATTTTCGTTTCTCCTGCTCTTTGAGGTGTTCTTTATGTTCTAATGAGATGTTAAGCAATTCATGGCTGGATGACAGGACAATTTCTGATGCGTCTGTGCGGTGCCAAGTTCGATACGCACCCGATCTCAGCAGGAGCCCCTTGAGTACAGACACATTCATCTACACAGACACAACCAGCCCATCACCTCCGAGTTTTCCGGAGGTGCTGTAAATAGGAACATCTTTGGTTTTGTTCATTTTCCAAGGAGGACTCGCTGACTCCAAGAAGCTGGATGTAACAGTGCCAAGGGCAACAGATCGGGCTGCTCCTTCCCTGAGCATGCTCTCAAATAAACGGAGGCTTGGGGTTTTTTATTTTCTGCCCTCCTGTACTCAAGCACAACCCACAAAGAGTAGACGTACTGTGGTAGTATGGTGGTCGGAAGGTGTTGTTGGCTACCCCCCATCGGGGGGGGAATATGACAAAATCAGCAATTGCCACTCCAGGACGGGTCGACTTAGCTGTCAGGACAGTGAAGATGGAAGGATCCTGTGAAAAAAATAAAATAAATAAAATAAATAAAATAAATAAAATAAATAAAAAGGTGAAGAGCACGAAACAGAGCAGGGCTCAGCTCAGGTCATCCCAACGGCAAATCTGACTACTGCAGCTGTGCTGAGGACTTGAAGATAATTTGTTTTCCATCTCTTTTCCCCCTAATAGCTCAAAATTCCCCTCTGAGCAGAGGGCAGGAGCATCCTACCGGAGGCTCTTTGCCTCACAGCCCCGCTGACTGACAAACTGGGAGAACAAAGGGCAGAGGAATTGTCACTCGCTTCAAGGATTTCTGAGGTTTCCAGTCCGGTAAAGTGATTTTCTGGGCTTTGATCCCAAAACCATCTTTCTCCTGGCAGGTTTCTCCAGAGTTTAAACAATGCTTTCTGTTAGTTGTCTCGCTAGAAGTGCTCCTGTCTCCTTGCACACCCACTCGCGGAAGCAGTGCCAGGAGATGGCATCGCTGCGGGCACCTCTCCCACTGGGCTGGTTTCCTTTTCAGAAGAGCTGCTCACATTGATTTTGGCTTTAGTTATTTTCCGTAAGATCTAGAAATTATTGCAACGAAAGCTGCCAGCTCTTCAAATGAATTTCAGCGCTGGGCTCAGAGGAACAAGGGAAGGAGCCCTTACAGTTGTAATAAATAAACCAAGGCAATAACTTGAAGCAAAGGTCTTTTCTCAGAGTTGCATGGTGCGTATATTGGCTCAGTGTTCAGCCCTCTTTCAGGGCACAGAAATGCTATGCTAAGCTGCATAAAGCTGTTTAAGAAGCCGATCAACCTTCAGTTCTGTCACTGTACCACTAAAGAGGTTGTATGTCTTTGCAACATCTCGTTTCAGGCCCAGAAAAACAAGCACAAGAGATTTCACACTACTTCTTACAGGACAGCATATTTTTTAACAGGCACTGAACCCCCGGAGCTCAGGGTGAATTTTGGTGGCACAGCATCCACAAAGCACAGCTCTCCTTTGCCTAGCTCCGGGACTTACCGCGTGGTCAAAAGCAACAGAATTAATGACCATGAAGTTTTCCAGATTGTATTTGTACGGCGTGTAGTTCCCATGCCAGGCTACCACATTGAAGGGAGAGAAATCCTATCAAGGCAATAGGGACAGAGACAGAGGATTAGCACACACAGCCCTCCAACTTGCTGCACATACAGAGGGCACTGCTCTTTTCCAGATTGAAAATGGGTTTAGTGCTGGTGAGAAGTACAGTGAGAGCGTGAAGCCCTTTGGGCACAGCCCAACACTGTAAGGACATGGTTTTCCTCAGCATTTCCACCTGGTGAGCCTCAGCCCTCCCTCCAGGGCTCAGTCTCTGAGGACTTTTGGATGTCCAAGCAGTGCTTGAACAAGGTGGGCTCCAACACTGGCTCTTTGGTATAGAAAATTTGGATTTTCCCAGTTATTTTTTTTGGGGCTCAATAGGCAAGTGGAAACAGGGAGGCAAAGACCATCGCTGAGTCTTTGGGTTAACCAAATTTCCACAGACACATCTTCCAGATCAAGGAGCTTCAGCTGGGGAGATGAAGAAGCCAAGAAGGCAAGGGCTCAGCCCTGCTCCACTTCCCCCAGCAGGACGTCCTGGGACTACATGCATGCTGGTGAGTTGTAGACCCCAGATCATGCACCAGTTGTTCCTTCTGTTCTCCTGGGGTCTCCTCACCTGCTGGGCTGCAAAGAGTTTGCCCTGGTACTTGCTGATCACCGTGTAGCCCCCTGGCACTTGCCGGTCCTCATACCACGCCACCGGCACCAAGAAGTCGCGTGGATTGGCCAGGCCATTGGCTCCTGCGAAAGAAAAACACCAGAGATCTTTGGGCAAGGTGCAAACAGGGTGGCTTTGTGGGTGCCCTTCTGCATTTTGAATGACCCTACAGCTTCTTAGACCACCATGAAGCCTGTGCTATTCGTGTACTTTTTTTGCTCCTATGAGTAGGTAGTTGTAATACATCCTCGCATTTCAGTCCATGCTCCCTTACGTGACTAAAACAGGTCTCCCCCTGTTCTTTTCTGAACAGGATTAGCCCTTCATCCTCAATTAAAGGCATGTAATGATTGGGAATTAAGCGAAAAATGGGGGATGGATTGCTTTCAGTTGGTGAACATCCACCTGCTTGGACACCTAGCCACGCAGAAACTCTGAAGCTCATGAGGGGGCCTAACACATTTCTGAACAGTTGCAAAAAGAAAAAAAAAAGTAATAAAATAAGGGCTAGTGATACTTATAGACTCTGGGCACACTGAGGGGTTGGTTGGTGCAAGGAGTGCAAAGTGCAAAGCGCTGTATGGGTGCTGAAGTATTCTTCCTCTCGTTAGGATTATTGTTGCGAAGTGTTTTGAGTTTCTTGGATAAAAATGCCAGACATTACTACCTGCTGCTAAGGTTTAACAGTCGGTGCTTTTCTCCAGCTGTCATTTTTCAAGTGAAAAGTGAAGTTAGAATAAAATAAGAATGAAATACAAAGGATCTTGGTCTCTGAGGGGAAGCCAGGTAGGTGGTGGGAAGAGGAGCTCGTATAATTACCAGCTCCTGAAAAGATTTACAGGCAAGCACACTCCTTTTCTTTTCTCCAGAAAGTAAATGTTATAACAGATTCCTGCCTTCTGCAGGCTCAAAAAAAAAGCTCCTTCCAGCAGTGTCTGAAAAACTAGCTAATGGGAAAACTTCTTACCAACAGGCAGGTGTAACAATACCAATAATCACGTGGAGCAGGCACAGGGCAGAAGAAGCATGGTAAAGGTAGGAAGTCCCAGCTTGCTGAAAGGAGAGCTGCTGAAAAACCTTGCAGACTCGGAGCAGAAAGAGCATGGGAGAGATGCTGAAGGTTGGGTCGGTTCCTGCCTGTGGGAATAGCCAGCTCCAGCTTCACCAGGGCTGTGAGATGCTTGCAGAGGCCCTCTGAGTGCAGATGGGCCATGCCAGGCTTGTTAGTGCTTTATAACACCTATACAGTTTATTTCAAGCATGGCCAGTCTTTTAGATCCCACTGAGAGCTCTAAAACAAGCCTGATCTAGGTGAAAAACAAAACAAATAAAATCCCTGCGATGAAAAACAGAACAAAACAACAAAAACCACTGGTCTAAAAGCCGAGAACTATCGATACTGCTCCTGTAGTTGTTTTAGCTCTTACAAGCTAAAACAGCGAAGCTTCCCTGTGACAATCTCAGCAGCATTAACCAGGACGATGGAGTAGGAGGAGTTTTCTCAGCCAGAGATGTCTGGAGGCAAGCCCTCCGGGGATGAGGATGGTGAAAAAGCCCATGCCGAGCACCCCGGGAGAGCTGGCTAGGAGATCACAGAGGGGTTCAGATGCTCTCACGATATCTTTGTCACAGCAGCAAGTGTGTCTGCTCAGCCTGTGACAGCTCCCAGGCTGGGAAGCAGCTGGCAGGGAGGGTCTAACGAGGGTCTAATGTTAATGAGCTTTAATGAAGAGTGGTGCCTGTATGGGCAGCAGCAAGGTGCTCAGGTTTGCACAGGCAAACACTGTCTTGTGCGCACACACAGACATTTTATTTTCCCTCCTTTTCATCTGGCATTCCTGTTGTGCTGAGGCTCAGGCTGTGCTTCAGAAAGCTCTGCTGAGGGATAACTGTGCCAGGATGGGAAGCACCTTTGGGAGGAGTGCATGCATGCGAGGATGGATTACACAGGAGATAAGAGGGTGGTTTGGGGCTGGCAATTCCTCACTCCATCCCTGTGAAATTCACTGTAGGTCTGATGAGAGATGGTTACCAATGGGTCCCAGGTCAGGCAGCTCGAAGTGTGCCCCATACACCTCCAGGATGTAGCCTCTGGTCTCTCCAAATACCTCCACGCTAAAACGCATTCCTTGCTGGAAAACAAAGGAAGAAACCAGGATCATCCCGGGACCTGGCTGACAAACCAAGGGCAGCTGAGGTTCTTCTGGGTCCATCCAGCCCCCAGAGCTCGGCAGAGGCCACGCAGAGCTCAGGTTTTAGCTGTCTGCTTCAACACCGGGCTCTGAGCCCCCTAATTTCCCAGATAACACAGCCCTTACCTGGATAACACAGATTTCATTGGGCTCCACGAGCATCTTCCCAAACTCGGTTGTGATGAGCAGTTTTCCTTGCTGGGGCACTGTGGATGCAAACAAAGATAGAAGAGCAGGTAGAAGGTAGAGGAGGTGAAGCAACAAGCTGACACCAGGTTGGCTTGCACACCTTCCTCTCTGTCCCCCGAGAGGGGAGCAATTACATCAGCCAGGGAATAATGTCTCCTGGAACTAAAGAGCTCACTTTTTGACTTGAAAAACCAGCAAAATTGCAGAACCTGCCCTAGTAATTTTACTTCATGGTAGTGAGCACGAACGACTCAATAACTATTTTATGGGAGGAATGTTTCTGTTGGTGACCCCAAGGCATTTCTGTCCCTTGGTCAAGAAAGATGTACGTAAATATCAGACTTGCAGGGTCGTGATGCTGCTCGGAGTGTTTTTTGGCGTGCACTCACTATATGTGCCAAGCTCAGCACTCGTTGTGGCAGTCTGGTTGCCTGAGGCTGGTGGAGTGCAGGAGCTGAGCTGCCATGCCAAATCGTCCTGGACTGAAGCAGTGCAGGCATCTCGCTGTGAGCTGCTCAGAAATCCCAGGGATTATATTATCCAGAAAACCTCCACAGGGTGCCTGATACCGATCTGGGAAGCACGGGGGAGAGATCTCTGAGCACCAGGCTGGGGAAGCTGGGGCACTGCTCAAAAGCAGCGTTGGGTTTTGGCATAGCTGCATGCCCTCTGAGCTGCTTGGGAGCGATGGGGCAAGCCTGACAGCCCAGCTGGATGGCACACGGGTGAAGCCAACCCTCCTCAAGTCCCTGCAGCTGGCTGGCAGGCTGGAGGAGGAAAGAGGCAGGTGGGTGGCAGCCCAGATATGTCCTGTGGGGGAAAGGAGAAGCCAAAGCAACCACTCACCAATCAGGAAGTCACCGTCTGAATTGTAAAGGCATCTAAAGAAAAAGAAGAGGAAGGTCAAGGTGTCAAAAAAAAAAAATAAAAATCAGGCATTTGTACACACTGTCACAGGGTCACAGCATGGTTGGGGTGGGAAGGGACCCCTGGAGGTCACCTGGTCCAACCCACCTGCTCGATCAAGGCCACCTAGAGCTGATTGCCCAGGATCATGTCCAGATCTCCTTGGCAAGTTCTCTGCCTTTGTGGCCTTGTGCGAGGCAACCCTTAGTCAACGGGTAGTGATGCCCACCAGAGCCTGCGTGTTCACCTCCGGGGAGCAACTCCAGCCCCAGCACAACCCCTCTGGCCGCAGCCCCGTGCCCAGCTCCCTCCTTCACCCCCAGCCCCTGGCAGCCCAGTCCCTGACCTGTCGAGCATGGAGGTGTTGCAGACGAAGATGTGAACGGCGATGCCGTGGCGTCCCCTGGGCTCTCCGGCGCCGCACAAGGTGTGCAGTCCCTGCGGGCAGACCCCCAGCAGCATGAGGAGTGAGGGGCAGACAGTTTCAGGGGCAGCCCCCTTCCTGCCTCACCCCATCCCTTTGCTGGGGCTCACCCCACACACAGGCACCCCCTTGCTCCGTAGGGCTTTGGCCAAATACATTGTTGGCTTTTCCTTAAAATCTTAAGTTTTTTTTTTAGAAGGCAAAGAATGGGAGCACCTGGCAGCCACAGTCCCCCACTTACGCTCACAAAGTCCAGCTTGTTCTGGGGGGCTTTCGGGATCTCGAAGGGTTTCCATCTCAGCTGGGTCGCAGCACACAGAAAGCAAGAAGAGAACACCGGTGGTTATAAAGCAAATGATAATAATTCATAAGAAAGTAGACACACACACACGCCCTCCCCTCGGCTTGCTGAGATAGCTTTCTCTTTCCTCTTTGCCTTGCTTAGTTTGGTCTGCAGGTTTCTTTTGATTTATGGGGCTTTTTCGCTTTGAGCTGTAATTTTGTAAAATCATTGGCTGGCCTGTGTGGGTGCCAAGGTTTTTTTTTTTTTTTTTTTTAAAAAAAATCCTGTTTAAAAGCTGTCTCTTCCACTATTACTAACAACATTGTCGAGAGCAGGAAATTTCAAATGAGCTGGCTTTCCACGACCAAATTTCCCTGCTCCTGCACTCTGCGCTGCACCAGGCCATTCATCCCTCCATGACTTGAGCACGTTTCTGCACATTCCCCCTCATTTTCCCCGCACCCAGAGCAGGCACATCCCTTCCTGCAGGACTGGGGGCTGCCAGCTGCACTGATTGCTCCTCCCAAACCTGCTGAGGCCCTCACGCAGAAGATGCTGGGGGAGCCCAAGGTGTTCATTACCGCTGATAGCATCATCTGGGGCTCTGCAGCTCTGGGTTACCAGTGCCACAGCTGAGAGCCCCTCACAGGTGGGATTTTGGAGCAAATTCACCCAAACACCCCAAATCCTCACGATGGGGCTGGCTTTTGGCCAGATCCTGCTGGCACCAGCCACCAGAAATGTTCTTGGCATGGATGTGCTGTACCCCAGGTGAAAGTGCCAGTGGTCCTGGGCATCCATGGGGATGCCTTCTGGCTTCCAACTATGTAGCCTGGAAGGTCTTGGCATGTTTTGGGGCTGATTCCCTAAGAAAAACAAGCTTATGAGACTGCATGTCTGTGCCAGCTGTTTCCAATAATTGTAAACTCCATGGGCAAATTTCTGCTCAATTTGAAAGGGGTGAAAAGAGATACAATCCCCCCATGCTTCACAGATGTTTTTCAAGCCAAAATCAAAATATGGGGCCCCAAGTGACTCATCCAGCTCTCCTTGAGAGCCTGCCTGGGGGGGGGGAGCAGAATCACTGCTGTGCTGGACCCAGCAGGTGCATCCGTGCACGAAGTGAGACAAAGCAGGGGCTCATCGCTAATTAGCCAGCAGCACCCCAGGCCCGGCCCCCAGCTCTGCTCTCCAAAGCCATCTGCTTCCCAAATGATCCTGCTAATGACTGTTTGAAGCCTCTGTGGTTGGGAATTGGGAACCACTGGCAGCAAGGACACGCAGAGGGATAACAAGAGGAGACACAGAAGAGAGCAGGGAGAAAGGCTGAGCGGGGGAAAGAGGAGAAATAAATATCAGGAATGGAGGTGGCCTGAAGGGAAGGAAACTTTCTCACTGGGGGGTACTGAAGGTGACAGTAAGTCTACAGGTTAAATGGTGAGTTTAGTGCAATTCCTGTGTAACCTCTCCATTTTCACTTTGGTCTCAGAGTGGGTCCCTGTTGGGTTTGGTTTTCACCGACACAAGAACAGCAGAACAGGGGCCCTGAGACAGAAGAGAAGTCCAAGAGGGTGCTTCAAACAGAGAAGCTTTCAGTGTTGATTCATTTTCTCCCTGCCTGTCAATCATAATTTCCCTTTGTCACCTCTTTTCTAAGCTGGAGAGCTTTCTTTGGCATTGGCATTTCTTGCACCCCTTATTTTTTCATCATCCCTGTCCTCTTTTATGCTTTGTGCACGGTATCTTTCATAATCCTGCCCTTGTCCTTGAGCAAGATTCCAAGTTTAGAGATTTTTTTCCATTGACTTCAACGAGCTGTGCATAAGACGCGTCCATATGGTGATGCCTTTAGATGGATGACAACGGGGAAAGCTCCTGAAGCGAGCTGGGCAGGCCACAAAACACCACAGGGAGCTGAGGATGGGCTCTGTGGCAGGCTGCGAGCACTGCTGCCAGCCAGCAGCAGTGAGCTTCATTGGGGAAGGAGCACCACGGGCACCTAAATGTGAGCCTGTCACCACCGCTGCTCGGTCAGCGGGTAGCAAACATATTCCAGCAGAAATGAGAAAGTATTTAGACAAATGGCGAGGCTGCTGGGAGGCTGGGAAATGGCTGAAGATGATGCATCAAAGGGCAAAACCCAAGAGGAGCTGAAAGCAATGAGCATGGGGTTGTGTGGAGAGCAGGGTGGCAGCTGGGGAGAGTCAGATTAGCAAAGCCAAATGTCCCGGGGCTGGCAGGAGAGAAATCATGATTAAGGATGATGGCGGGGCCGTAGCAGAGGAAGACAAATGCCGTGCCTCTCGAGAACGAAGCCTGATTTCCCCTGAGAAACAGGCTGGCAGCCTCCCCGAGAGCACGGGGAAGGAGGGGACGGGCAGCAGAAGCACAGGGCGGCTCGGCCCCACGATGAGCCTTTAACACGAGAAGGAAGAGAGGAAGAGAGAGCAGCCGAGGTGGTGGAGACGAGCCCACCCTGAATCCTGCACCCTTACACCCACCGCGGGTTGTCCTCCCCTTGGCCAGCAGTTACCTGGTTGGGGTCGGGCTCCACCTCGTCCCAGCTGTGTGTCAGGTGTCCCTCCTGCAGGGGCTGGAAGGGCTTGTGGCAGACCGAGGGCAGGATCCGATAGAGCCAGCTGCGGGGAAGGAAAAGGCGAGGATCATTAAACCCATAGGATCATTAACGAGCCCATGCGGTGAAGACCAGATGGGGGTGGCACCGCGGGCAGGACATTTGCTCTGGGGCTCCACAAGATGGCCCCCAAATCAGTCATGGCTCAAGTAAACTCCACACTAGGTGATGTTTCTGGCCTTGCTGCTCCAACCTCCGTGCCCAAACACCCCCAAAAACACCCCCCTGGCCCACGGTACCTCCTCCTGTTGGTGGGCCGGGGGCAGGTGAAGGCCGAGCCCGAGAGCTGCTCCGCGTAGAGGCCATAGGGGCAGACCTGGGGGTTGTTCTGTGGGGGGGAAGGAGAAACCAGCAGTGAGGGGCACCCCACTTGTATCATTTAACTATTTTATTGTTATATTTTATTGTTTCATTATTTATTACACCATTTTTATTCTTACTTTGACCACCAGGTATTCAGAGGGGCTGCCCCAGCACAGAGAAGCACCACATCTGTCTGGCTTTTCCCTTCCTACGCCCTAAGCATCCCTGACCCTTCTGCCTAGGGAGAGATGCCCAGAGCAGGTGTTTTGGTGGCGTGGAGCTTCCTCCTGCCACTGGAAATTGTTGCCTGAGAGTGGGAGCAATCATCGTGGGATCCCTGGCTTTTCTGTGGGGCTCCTGAGATGTGGGAGCTGGGCAGAGGGCTCACCCTGCAGCATCCCCTGCTGCCCGGCCAGGTGAGCCTAAGGAAGAGGTAAAATGCCTGGCACGTAGCTCCCGGCCCTAAAACTTTGTCTTGTTGGCACGGGCACGCAGCGGAGCAGGGGGATCAATAGCCCTTGTCGTTTTTATCTTAGCCAGCACTACTGCAGATGCCAATCTTATAAACACTGCAGAGGAGAAAGGATCCACCCCTGGGACTGGAGATTTTTCGTCTCACTTGCGTTCAGGTTTTATATTAACTCTTCTGACACCGAGCCCAAACTCAGCCCGGATGAGGGCACCTCATTCGACCCCGGGGAGGGCATGGCCAGCCTGGAAATTTGGGCTGGAGTAAGGAGACAGGCGTAAAGGAGAGGAGGGAGCTTCAGTTCTTCAGGGGTTCCTCCTGTATCTGCAGACTGAGCGGATAGCACCAAATGGAAGTGAACCTTTTCTTTAAAACAACCCAATATGATGTGTTTTAATCAGCCTGTTCATGGCTGCAGGCGTTCCTGTCCCCTCCCTGCAGGGAAACTGCCAAAGGTTGGTAACTTGGGGGGATTTAAACCCATTCCTGCAGAGATCTGTGAGCACCGTCTCTGTGCCAGCCTCGGGCTTCTGCCCCGGCTCATCCCAGCGCCAATTCCCTCATCCTCAGCGTGCCTGAGCCACTGTCATTCCCAAATCCTTCCTGAGAAGCTGCTGCTGAGCAGCGGCAAGCCAGGCAAGTCATAACCCCCAGGTGAGACTTGGAGCCTCTCAAGTAACTTAAACATAGAGGGTATGAAAAGAAACACTCCGATCTGATTTTTGCCAGCATCTTATTATTCTTGTCCTGCATAAGGGAGGCTCCTGAAGACTTCTGTGGCGGCAGAGAGAAAGGAAATACATTAATTTAAAAAGAAGCCCAGGGAACAGATATTCATTGCACTCCATGTCATTTTAATAAAGCACTTTAACAAACTCAGTACCTGTCCCTCTGGTAAAGCTCCAGGACAGCGTGGATCCTCAGAAACATGTTCGTTTCCAAATCCCGACATGTACTGCAAAATAAACCACACAACTCATCAGGCTTTTGAAAACACATCAAAACCTCCCCATCCCATCAACTCCCAAAACAACTCACCCATCCCATCCTCATGCCTTTTTTTCCCCCATACTCTTTGCAGGCGTTGAGAGTTTCCCCAGGCGATCTGCATGATGCTTTCCATGCACCCTTTTCCCAGCTCCTGGGTCAGGTTCGTCAGCTAACCGTGGGGTGGGCTGGGAGGCACTGACAGGATTTGCTCTTTTGTTAGGTCCACGTGTACATTTTGGTGACATTCTGTGCCATAAGGGCACTCGAGAAATATGCCAGCTATCTCAGATA
This sequence comes from Anas platyrhynchos, assembly GCF_047663525.1. Taxonomy (NCBI): domain Eukaryota; kingdom Metazoa; phylum Chordata; class Aves; order Anseriformes; family Anatidae; genus Anas; species Anas platyrhynchos. The sequence continues at coordinate 84,540,198 of NC_092587.1, read as the reverse complement.
TGGGCAGACTCAAGACCAAGGGGGTGATGGCACAGGAACATTATGGAGGGTCTCCCAATGGGGTCTGAACTACCTGCCATGGCAGCAAACAAGAATTAGGGTGACAACCTAGGCTCCTCAGGCGATGTGTAGCTGAGGGATGTGTGGAAGGAGCAGACCTGTGTGCCTTCCTGGGGCTATGGTCCGAGGGAGAGCGCGGCCAGCAGCTGCAGGACCCCAGGGGATGCTGCTCCCAGCTTTGCAGGGCCAAGGACAAACCTCAAAGCCCTGCAACAAACCTCAGACATGCAAAGGGACAAAGCAGAGCCCTCAGCTTCCCACTGAGAGAAATGTAAAAACGGCCCCTTCAGGTCACGCAGTACCTCCGCCAAACCCTGCCTGAACGCAGTGGTATTTCGGCAGCGATCAATGAATGGCTCAGCCTCGGAGTTAAATATTAATGCTCCCTTCTACCTCCTCTGCTCGCCTGCAGCCTGAAGGCGCTCGTGGCATTGCTGAGAGAGGGTTTGTTCACCCAGACCTCCCAACTTTAGGTCGACCTTTCTTTAAATTCTTTACTTTCGCTGTGGAAACTCTGCCCCCATCCCCTTCCTGAGCAAAAAATGTTGCAGCCTCTTTTCCTGGGCAGTCAGGAGTGTATTTAATACACATCAATACAAGTTTGCACCAGTGCTTGCCCTGCTCTCTGGGGCAGCAGAGCCTGACCACGTTATCGTGGTGCCTGCACTGATGCCCCCAGGGGTCCTCAGCCTTCTGCAGGCTCAGACCCTTGGATATTTCCTGGATATACCTGAGCTCCCCTGACAAAATATGAGTTTTCTCAGGTGCCTGTCAGGTATCTGTGAGTAAAATCCCTTCCCAGAGGTACGCGGGCTGGCCAGCAGCCCTGCTTGGCCCAAACCTCGGTTCCTCTAGGGTCACGGAGGATGTTTCTCTCCTTGCACACGCTGCTGGGGCTCTGCTCTCCCCCCGCTTCTGCACGAAGCAAATTGATATGCAAAGCAGCAGGTCACCTAAGCAGCCTTGGCAAGCATAGCGTGCTGGTGCATTTCTGTCCCGTTTGAAGGGAAATGCAGCACTGTCTGGTGGGATTGCAGCACTTCCAGCTGAACCCAGACCTCCACGCTGCATCCTCCTTCACCAGCACCGTAAAGACAGCAGGAGGGAGCTTTTTCCAACAGGGCAATCTTGGTAAAATGGGGAGGAAAGTGAGCAGGGGAGGATGCTTATTTCCTCCTTTAAATCACAGCCGGTGAGGCCCGCAGATTGCCATCAGCATCAGCTGATGCTGATGCTCCATCAGCTGCCCCTCACACGGGCTCCCACTCAGCCCCTTTTCTCCTGCTTGGTGGTGTAGGACTAAGAAGTAAATAAAAATAAAAATAAAATAAAAATATAAAAGCTCAGCACAGGGGTTTGGTGAGGAATAGTGGGGGTTTGGGGGGTAAACCTGTCCCTTGCATTGCTGGATCCCCATGCTGCCACCCCCAGCGGTGAGCGCAGGGAGAAGCTGCTGCATCATTGTTTGGGCAAATCATTTTTCCCTGCTCAGGAAAAAAATAAAAAAAAATCTTCAGGTAACTGCATTGAAGGCTGAAAAAAATAAAGACAATTCCTTCTGGCAGGCAGGACTGCAGCTGCAGGAGGGGAGGTGGTGTCCTGACGGTGATTTATCACCCGGAGGTTTTGTCACTTCAGGGTTTTGCCTGGCTGTTCCGTGTGGCTTTTCTCATTCACTCTCTTTTTTTTTTTGTCTTCCCCTACACCAGAGGCTTGTCTCCTCTCCTTTCCCTTGAGGGTCAGTGTGAAAGATGACGTGGTTTGCAAAAAAAAACCACCAAACCTCTCACAAGCCCCCACGTGTAAATGCAGGGCTGGTGAGCCGGAGCCTGCTATTTGAATCCTCACATGCTGTCTGGGGGGTAGAGCTTTCGTCTTCTTCCTAATTTTATTTTCCTGGTGGTTTGTTTTCCAAATAAATCAGCGCCGAGAGGTGCTAAAAATGTCATAGGGCTCAGATGTTTCATATGGAGGGGAAAACAGTGCTCAGGTCCAGCTTTGAGCCCAGCTGGGGCAGATGGAGATGCTCCTAACAAATTGTTTGCTGCCTCCAGGGAGTGCCAGCCAGGGGGCAATGGGGCCGTGTAAATATGGGGCTGTGTTGGGGCAAGGCAACTCATCTTCCTCATGATAAGCCCTTCTTCTCCATGATCAGCCTTTGGTCTCCACAACCAACCCTTTTCCTCCGTGGTTTTTGGTCCAAAGTGACCTTCTGCTGGCTCACTGCTTTAATCCCACGGCTCCTCCCGATCAGGGGTTATTTTGGTAATTTGGAGAGTTGGTTTCTCTGTGAAACAAAAAGTTCTCCGCGGTCCTTTCCTTCCACTTCTGCTTATAATTACTGTTCTTGTTATTTTGCTCGCGATCCCGCAGCTTTTCATGAAGCAGGATCTTAGGAATTCATCCAATTCCACCTTGTTTTTGTGTTGTTGCTCTTCCGTAAAATTGGGAGAGATGAAAGCCCAGCGCTACATAAAAAATTCAGCACAGATCATTGATTGGGATAACCGGGATGCAAAGCAGAGTGCTTGCAATGGGCGTCACGATCTGACCTATAAACCACAACCTTTTGCTCACCGGATTAGACAGCAGGGATGGGAAAAAAAAAGAAAAAAAAAAAGCATTTGAAGTCCGAACACACGGGCTGCAAAATAATTAAGGCCCTTCTTCAAACGCTGCATAAGACATTTCTGTATCCGCTGCTGCTGCGGGAGGCAGGGAAGCGACAGCCAAAGAAACCTCACAGCGCCGTGCATCAGCTCGGGTGGGCCAACACGGGCACAGCCAGCACAAACCCAAAAGGAGATGGATGAGCACAGGGGCAGCAGCAGGGAGAAAGCTGAGGGGTCAGGGGCTGGCAACGGGATCTGCAGAGGTGGTTTGGGGCAAATGGGCCTCCATACTAAAACAGTGGGGTGCTGGCACAAATTGGGATTGCGATCCTATAAATGAAGAACAAACCAACATCCCACCCTTCTTGCAATCCGTCCCGTGCTGGGAGAGGATGCTATGGTTTGCTGGGAGGAGCCAGTGCTGGATTTTCCAAGTGAACTGAGAAATTGCCCCAGGATGGAGCTGCTGGGGAAGATTGCAGCACGGGTTGCAACAGCTGGGCAGATGTTAGTGGCCAGATTTCATAGGCTGAGGGGGAAACACCCCCTGGCAGCCAGGGCAGGAGAGAGTGGGGGAAGAACAAATACGGTGAGGAAAAGGTCCTGAACTGGCCCTGACCGAGCGAGGATGATTTCCAAAGGAGGAGAAAAGAGCAATAAAAGCTCGTTCAGGTGAAGCATAGCAAAACCCTTCATCCCCGGAGAGCTTTAAAACACACCTTGAAACATAAAAGAGGATCACATTAAAACTAAATGAGACATGCAATCTCCGGCCAAAACATCAGCCCAGACCTCAGCTGCACACCTCAATCCCTGCCTGAGGTTGTCCTGCCACCTCGTTGCCACCAGCCCCTCTCTAAAGGGACCACGTTTGGGTGGTCTGGCACCAAACAGGGGCACAGGGGGTGTGCTGGGGGCAGGCAGCCCCACCACCAGCGTGCACGGCCCCTTACCTTCAAGCCCAGCATTCTGCTCCTGGTCCTCCCCCTCTTCTAGCAGGTGCAAACCCCAAGGAGGTATTTGGCCAGTGGCTTCTTCAGGTGAAGTCTGAAAGCGGGTTTTTGTCCAGCAAGGGGGGGCTGCATCCACCGAGCCCGGCTGGCCGCGGGCTGGAAGTGAGAAAGTCCAAGGGAGCTCTCAGACTGTTTGCTCAGCCCAGTCCGTGTTTAATCAAACACTGGCCTTTCTGCCCAGGACCAATCCCACGAGGGGTTTGGAGATAAGAAACAGGGGGCGAGGGGGACACCGATTCCTCACCGCTCCTTTTCCTCATCAGCTGCTGAACACGGGGTCATAGCTCTCACACACGAAGGAGAAAAAAGGACAGGGAATTTAATAACAAGGAAAACCCATTTTTGATTTTTTTTATGAGTCTCTTTTGTAAATTATACCAGCACTGTTTGTATACATGACCCTCTAAATGAACACATTTGTTCATTTTGCTTCTGTGTCTGGTACTTAGGGGATAGAGAGGATCACATCCCTGCGCTGGTGAAGACAGTGATACTTGCGAAACAGTGTGCGGCAACATTACACAGCAGTTTGGGGCGAAACGGGAGGATTCTGTATTCCCGACACTGGAGCTGGGGAAGAGAACTTGCAAAACTCTGAAATATTAATATTTCAGGAAAGCTGTTGCTGAGAAAGAAGCAGAAGCGCGCAGGTAGCACCAGAATACTAATGGCAACAGGGCTGCATTTCCAGAAGTTGCAGAAACAAAAATGATTGATTTTTTTTTATTATTTATTTTTTTACTTTGAATTCTCTTCTCTTAAAAAAAAAAAAAAAAAAAAAAAGTAGCCATATCTTCTTCCTTTTTGTGTCTGGCACTAAGGCTCACACTGAAATTCAGATGTGACCCTGCAGCTGATGTCTCCCCCTCCCCTGGAGCACCTTGGAAGCCCAGAGCAGCCACTGGTTACCTCCTGCCACGACAGACATCAAGGACTCTGGCTGCAAGAAGGTCGGATCCTGGCAGTTTGTCTTCTCCAAAAACATCCTTACAGCACCCTGAATAATACAGCAAGGCCACTGAGCCTGCCCAGGACTTTATCCAGTCTTGTCTTGAATACTTCAAGGATGGAGACTGTACAGCCTCACTGGGCAGCTTGCTCCACTAGTTGATGGTCAAAAAGCTTTTCTTCTATGCAGCTTGATCTTCCCATGTTTCAACTGGTGGGAGCATTGTGAAGAGATGACCAAAGACAGGAAGTGTCCCATCCTCTTTTAAACTTTTTTGGGACTTTCTGCCTACTTGGGATCCAGCTTGACCCACTGTCTCCAACTCTCCTTGCTCTGGGACAGATCAGGGGCTGAGCTCAGCTCCTCTGATTTCATGAAGCTCGTGTTTGCATCCCATAGTCACCAGGAACAGAACAGCTAGCATGGTTGTACAGTACTAGGTAGCAGTGCCTAATAGATGTTTACTCTAAAACGGATCAAAATTTAAGCATATTCCAATATGAGTACACTGGTGACAAGTTCACCTAGGAACGTTGGTCATTTTATTATGGCAGTGCCTGAAAGCCTGAACCATAGACCCAGGCTCCCTTGTGTTAGGCTCTAGAAGAACATAGACATAGCAATCTCCAAGTTATAAGCCTTCTTTAGGTCTCTGTTACTGCTTGCCATCTCACCACAAGCCCACAAAGGCTCTCTCCATACCCTGGCCTCTTCCAGCTTTGCCACAAAAATATCATGCCAGCACTACGGAATTCTTCTGCTCAAGGATAGCTGGAAATAATTTAGCTCACCCTGAGTAGTGATTCATCATCGCCAGAGAAATAAAGCACCCGGCACCTGCCACCCACCCTGGAGACTCCTCTCCTACCAGACAATATGTCAGAGTAGAGTTCTTCTCACACTCCTGACAGTGAAGAATTACCCATTCGACTACAGCTGCGGAAATCAAAGTTGCAGAGTTTCAGGGGCTTCAAGATTCCCTTATCCCCCACCCCTGAGCCATGCAGCAGTAATTTTAGCTTACAGTCCTGTTTGAGAACCTACATTTCTCTTTGCTCACGCCTCTTTACAGGTCCTGCTCTCTTGTCCTTGTGGAACAGGCGAAAATCAAGGTCTTGTTTTTTAACTGTGGGTAGATCTACTTCCTGCTTGCTCTTGTTTTCTTCTCTAAAGTAAGGAAGGACATACTATGATTGCATTATGACATGCTATGTGAAGGTTTCAAAGCTTATTAGGTTGTCTAACCTTGCTTTTCCATGTCATTCAGGGAAAAACATAACTTAATGAGATGCTGTTGAACTGACGCTGTTGGCCTTTGTGATTTATTGACCTTCAGATTATATGAAATGCAGAGAAGAAGGATTCTGAACACTTCTGGGGTGTTTCTGACTTAGCCCATCGCATTTAGCAGAGAAATCATAAATCCATGCTGACTACTCCTCGTCATCTTCTTGTCCTTCATGTGTCTGGAAATGGTTTCCAGGATTCACCATTCCTCCACCACCTCAGGGATGGAGGTTGGACTGGCTGGCCTGTAGGTCTCTGGACCTTCCTTTTTGCCCTTAAATGTGAATACTAAGTAGTGGTCAAACACTGTGATATGTTGCATGGAGAGGTTGTGTATTCTCCAGCTGTGAAGACAGTCAAAAACCAACTGGACCTGGTTCTGGGCAACCTGCTCCAGCTGACCCTTCCTCAACATGGGGGTTGGACTGGAGGATCTCAGGACATCCCTTCCAACCTCAGTGATTCTGGGATTCAGCTTTAGCCAACCACCTTAGTTAGCTGCAGTGGCTCTTAAATATAGATCTTATGAAATATTAAGTATAGAGGTACTTCATTTACATTAGAGCAACTACCCTTTTTGCTATATGAATCATAAATATGATTCATAGTCACAATGAACTGCTAGCACATAAACATGATTCATAAATATAATAAGTAACAGGTGGAAGAATAAGCCTTAAAAGTGTACAGAGTGTCTTCTCAGCTACTTTTCTGGGTTTATGACTTCTGCCCGTGCATGGTTCCACATTGCCTTTACTCCAAGGAGATTCCAGCCAAAATTTATGGCAAGACCAAAGAGAGGTATGTGAAGAAGCATGTCACCAGTATCGGCAGCCTCGTGATGTGCTTGATGTACTCATAGGCACCATGAGGTAGCTTTGCAAAGACCTGCAAGGAGCTCATCTCCATCAGAGAAGCCGAATGAGAGGAAGCACCAAGGGGCTTGCTTGGAAATGTAACAGCTTGAAAACGGCAGCTGGCATTCAGCATTGCGACGTGAATGGAAGATGGGGAGAATGGAAAAAGGCTTTTAACTAGAAGATGAGGCAGCTTATATTTCACTGAATAGACAAAGGGGACTCGAATAACTAGACTTCACGGCATGTACCTTAAACAAGTGGATGTCCAACCCCCAAAGTAAAGCTGTTCTGGCCTGTGTGTAGACCTGAACCTGCTCACGAGGCTTGGAGAAGGGCACTGGCATGAGCAGAGCCTGCTGGGCACACGCCAATGCAGCAGCACAAGGCAGCAAGGATGGGTTTTGTCACCAGTGCGGGCAAAAAGCCCTGCCAGAAATCCCAGAAATCCAGCGTGACAGCTTCAACTGGATGTCACGCAACAGTCAGAACCACAGCAGACGTCATCCCAAATGTTTGGAAATGCCTGGAGATTTTCCTCTGGTAAGCTGCCAGATTTGGCAAGTGTGTGCAATGTATGTAAGAGGCAGCAGAGAGGCAGGTCCTTTCGGACGTGGCCATGGACATGTTGCAGTCACCTATTGCTTCTCACAGTGACATTATCTTACTTCCAAAAGGACCCATCTCTTCTCCTGCCCACCCTTATCCAGCCAAAATGCATTAATTAACGCATACATTTATTAATCTATCCATTCATTCCTGTCTCTGTGATCTCATCTTCCCTACCATGCATTTTTTTCTGCTATTTGTTAATTTGTTAACCCTTTACACATTGCCAAATCCTACAGAAGTTCTCTAGAGCAGCTGCCTTTGTTTATGTGCTAGTATACTGCCTAGTACCAGGGGATTTAATCCTTTCTTGGCACCTTTCATCATAATATAGGACAAAAAAGCAATAATATTTACACTTTTTTTTAAATTTATTTTTTTATTTTATCACTGCCAACAGCTTTGTGGCAAAAAGGCCCTTTTTAATAACACACTTTTTTTTTTTTTTTTTTTTTTGGCTGTTATGAAATATGTCCTTGTCATTTTTTTTCTGGGACCATTCAGCAGCAGATGCCAGACAGGTTAATTATTATCATTTATTTGTGCAGGAAAGGTCATAAAAGTCGTCTGCGGCAGAGAACACCCGCTCGTTGTCACCCAAAAACAGATGCTGCATGGAGAGAGGCTGGAGAAGCCACCTGCTCACCTTGTTGTCATGCTTCTGCCTTCAGGCTAGTAGGACCACTTCCAGGAGCCGGGGGGAAATTCAGTCACCTTGGCCTCTTCTGTCCTTCCCCCTGAACAGCCAAGGAGGGTGCTCGATTTGGACAGTCACTGAATTTTGTGATCTGACCTTTTATTCCTCAGGGATAGGACAGCCCCTCAAGCCCACGTAAACTGCAGTAGAGCAAGCCTTAGGAAGAGAGGGTGGCATCAGACTGCAACATAAAAAACTCTGAACTTAGTCCTAGCCTTCAGAGTGAGTAGGCCTCCTTGTCCTTTAATAAATCTTTAACCCAAAGCCAGCAGTCCATTTCCACTTTGTAAATGTTAACTTTCAGGCCAAGGGAACGTAGCGGTGCATGGGTTAATCACACACCGTTTCACTTCATGCTCCTTCTCCTAGTCAGAAGAAATGACTGCTCCTTGGCTTGGGTTGTTCACACAGCACTGACTTTCCTTCGGTTGATCTAGTCAAGAAAGAGCTTGCATTTTTATTTATGAATTTGACGTGTGTTTGACAGCTGGAGAAAAAATCCGTGCTGCGAGGGAATTTGCCTGTGCAATTTCAGTAGGTATTGAAGCAGAGTTTCTGCGCATTGATAAGCCCAAGGGACACGACAAGCTATATCTCAATGATATAACGTTGAGGCAGGGAAAAGAAAACAAATCTTTACTTAATGTTAAGAAACTACATCTGCAGCTACGGATCTAGTTTCGGGATCTGTTCAGGCACAGGTTCTGTGCCTAAAGAGCCACAAAGGGATCCCATGCTTCATTTTCCCCATTTGTTGATCAGATGCTAGAATAAACCCACAGCAGGGCAATGTGTAACACCAAGAACAATGCTTCAGTTTGTAAAGCCAGCATTTTGGCTGTGTTGGGCTCTCACTACTTTAGGAGAACTTCACAGTTGATTGAATGATTGAAATTTAAGAGGATCGGGACTGATGTTGTCCTCCTTTCTCCTCTTCCACCCAACATCTACCCAATTTTTTTATTTATTTTTTTTTCCCAAACCGGTGTCTGTCTGAGGACTTAATGCACAGTGCTGCAGCAAAGCACACCCTAAGGAAAGCTTTACCTCTGAGCACTTTCTGGTAACTTGCCAGCCAGTGACAGGTTCATCAATAATGATAATAGCTTTTTGTCAAAGAAAACTAGCGCGCTAAGCCACAGACAAGCTCAGCCCTATAAAAGAATCAAAGAAACTGGCATCCTCTTAAGGAAAGCGAGACAGGAACATGACTTCTAATGGGAAGAGCTGGCTAACAAAAGAAAAGGAAATAGAAGGATTAAGCTCTCTTTGCTGAAAAGCAGAAGCAGCCCTTCCCTCAGCAAAGCCTGTCACCTCCTTATCAACAGAGAAGCGATGATTCAAGCGCTGACTTCACCGCACCGAACTGAAAAAATCTACTGACTGCAGGCTCCGACACCGTAGTTTGTATTTCGTTTGTGATAAACAGAGCTCGTTGCAGCTGCCTCTTCAAATATTATTGTTATATCAATAATGAAAATTGGTATTAAGGTTGCCCCCCAAACCCCATTACCAGGTAAGTTCAAATTGCTTAAAGCCAGTGGCACCTTTGCTGCAGATTGCTGCAAGGAACAGGCAATCCTGTTGCTATTAACCCAAAAACATACACTGAGGAGTTTAAGGTTACTGAAGATACGGTTTTCCTGTATTTCTGTTTGGAAATCAAGAGGGCAGCTTGAGGGGTTTTCCACAACTGGGACATATTTGTGCCCTAAGTCACTCACCTGGACATAAATCCACCAGAAAGCTCTGCAAGCCCTCTGGGGAGAAGGGAGGCTCTCTGCTCATCTGAAATACTTTTCACCTGTGTCTGCATCCAAGTCTAACATACCTCAAAAATACATGCACGAGCCTTCTTCCCTGACGCCTTAGACTGGCTGAGCATTAGGTACACAGCACCTGGGCACTATTTCTGCTGAGAAAATAACAGAGAGAGGGAGTAGTGGACCTAGCACTTCCTTTAGAAGTAAATGTAACTGTGTCGACATCCGTGATTCTATCACACATCGCGTTGTCCTAAAAGGAAAATAATATGCATGATTGTGGCAACCCGACTACTTGATTAGTTTGGATCGATCACCTCTGATTAAAACCAAGAGAAAGATGCACCTGACCACACACCCCACCTACTCTGCAGGCTACTGGTGCCTGTAAGGGACTCTGCCAGTTCCCATGGTTTGTCTAATTTATTATTCTCTTCCCAGAATACAGAGGCTACCACTCCAAACCAAAACAGTATGGAGATATTTAATGAGAGCTAAGGCGTGTGCCAGCCACGTAAATGCAAAAAAAACCACAAAACAGGGATGCTGCAATTATCCTAACCCCAAGCACAGGAAAACCATGAAGTTTGGGGATTATATTTAAACATAGCTTGAATATGCTAATATCCCTCACTTCACCCTGATGAAATGCTACAAGAAGAAAAGTAGGTAAAATACTTGGGGGAAAAGAAAATGCGTAAGTATTTTACAAAGTTATCTATTCTAATCTGGGACTACAGATGCTAAAACACTGTAATCACGGTCACATGGGTCTGCAATCATTTTTCAGGGCCACTGACAGAGAACAGCACAGAAATGTAGCCTTTGCCCTTTAGAATTATATCCCAGTGACAGATTTCTAAAGGATTTCAGTGCATTAAAATTAACTGTATTGAAGTTTAGATTTATTTATGGCCTGGCAGAGTTAAGGGTGGTGATATCCGAATAAATGTTTTGACAACACAAACAGCTTGGAACAACTTTGGTTCTCATTTTCTTTAAGTGAAACATCCAGACTGAAATAAAAAAAGGTAGATTCTTTAATTCCTGATGTCTTGAAAGCACTACAGTGTGATAAACAGATGCATCAGAGCCATGCCTCCGGGGAAGCAGGCTTCACTTTGCAGAGGAAACAGCGAGACTGACCACAAAGTCACTCGTCACACCATGCAGCAAGTCAGTTCCACAGTGGATGGAAATCACCTGGCCTGGACGATGAGTATTTGGAAGGAAGATGAACACAGCTCTTTTGGGTGACAATTTTCAACTGGTGTTCAGACATTTTCAGGCCAGCCCAAGTTTTATGGCTCACAGCTGGATGAGTGAGCCCAGATAAATGTAGCTCAGCTCCAGCAGGAGCCACAGCCTCAACAGCCTCAAGAAAACGCTGTCAGCCTGCTAACCTACTGCTTGCCCACATGCTCCATATTTTTCCTCAGTGCTGGTCCTTTACCTTCTCTTCCTTCTACCACAAGAGTATTTATTTCTCATTTGTCCCTACATCCTGATTGTCATAACCTTCAGTCCCACTGACGGACCTGCGCACCCTGTCCTGGTGCAGTGTGAACTGACCATCACAAGGTTTCTCACACTCTGGCTTGGTTTCTTTGTGGAGGCTCAGGAGCGAAACACTCAAACACAGGTGAGTTGCAAACAGAGCTAACCCTACAGCATGCTAAGCAATGCTCCTTTTTTATTAAGCAAAGAGGAAAAGCTGCTTTGGAAAGCTGCTGCTTTCATATCAAAGCCCTGCGCAACCGTTGCTTCATGCAGCATTGTACACTGAACAGCCTTCCTCACTCTGCAACGCTTTCAGTTCTCGTAAAGCCACAGGGTGAAGGAGAAAACAGACCTGGCTTTCTTGACGTATTCTACGGCTCCTTGGTAACAGGAGGGACTCCAGAGCTCCACAAGACAGAATCTGACCTTGAGAAAATAATTCCAGCTTCCATTGTCAAAGACACAGAGACAGACACTCGTGCTGTCATGAGCTGCATAGCTCAGACATGAGTTTTCTGCTGAGAATATTCTGATACCTTATTTTCCTTGGCCATATAGTAAGCGTAAACTAATAACCTATTTCATACAGGCATCTATAAACTGAATGCACTCACATTTGCAAATGTTCTGAGACCTTTCTGGAAATGGCCTAAGGAAAAGTAAAAGATCCATATTTTTAGTAAGTTTGACTGGCGCACCTAGCTGTCACTTTTGTCCTGATTAGTGGCAACAGGCAGCTTTCCATTTCTTTCCAAGCAGCTGCCAGGGAAGAGCTGCAGGCAGATGTAATCTGGAGACTGCAGAACTCAGCTCGCTGTCATTTTCACACCAGCATTTTACTTTCTCCTACTCCCATTTATTATTAATCTGTAATTATATCTAACTCCAAGCTCCTAGTTAGCCTTTGCCAGAGGCTTAACCATTAGCAGTGACTGTGAGAAAGGATTGGAAAGGAAGGGGAAAGAAGAAACTGCCATGAGTCAGGCTTTCACCACTCCATGTAATTCTGGGGAGCTCGGGCTATTTCGGAAGCAGCTTCCACAGTAGATGAGACCACCCCAAGTGGACTGTCCTGTGTCCTTAGCACTAAATGTGAAAAGGAAACATCTAATCAGAGAACTTATTTTCTAATCATACTCAGTTTCTACTTTTTACAGGGCTTTGTATCCCTTTTACATTTCTATCCATTCTAATTCAGCACTGGATGTTCTTATATTTCATGTCTTCTGAACCTACTGAGTGTTCAGGCTCAGCAAGACCATGTCGCATATGTTCCACATAAGCACTGTATAAGACCACACTTTTTCCAGCATTTTTCAGTGTATTGCCTTTTAACTTAAGAACAACAAGACTCTCAAGTTTGAACAGAAAAACAGGAGTACCCGATTCACTTCTTCCTCTCCAAAGTAAACAATTTTAATTTAAGCAGCAGAATTAATACCACTTGTTTTCCCCTTGTGATTTTTTCAGGCTTCAAATCCTTTTTCATCTCTCACCTATTGCTTTTATCCCTTCTGTTATATAGGGCTGAAGAGTGTGTTTCAGGTGAGACAACACCATTCATTTAATAATGACATTCTATTATTTTCCAGACCATTCCTTACCCATTCTTACATTTTGCTCATTTGTTTTGTTCACTTTACTGCAAATAAGAAGCCCATTCAGTGTCATCTTTCTGTTAGAGGTAAGATGAATGAAATTCAATGCAAAGATTGTCCATAAGCTTCCAAAATAGAGAGAAATATATGTCAAATATATGTGCTATGCATGATAGTTTCCCACAGCAGTGTGGGAGGCACTGAATTTATTGCACACTTTCCCCAAATGTTCCCATATCTCCAGACGGCCTGCAATCCTAAGAAAGACTCTAGGTTTCAAATTAGATTTCTGGAAAGTCTTCAAGTCTTTTCCAGCAAGAGTAGCTTCAGCAGTCTACCTAGCCAAAGCATGATTTCATTTTATTCTGCCTGACATAAGAATTATTGTCTTTAAGCATCCAGTGGGAATGGGAATGTGGTCAGAAACTCAGAGAAGTCATCTTCCACTTCTCCTTCAATGTTCAGTCGTAATGAAGGCTCTTCAGCGTTCCTCCTCCAAACCTCTTTCTTTCCGAGAAGCCAGGAATCTAGAGACAGAAGAGATACGTCATCAGAACCAGCAGGAGCTCCCTCTAGACCATATTCATGTGCCTGTTACCAAGCCAACTGCGACAATGCCTTCCTCGCTGTCTCCAGAATCAGGACTAAAACGCTAGCTTACTGCTAGTGGAGCACCATCAATTAAACAAGACTGGAGCATGGATCTTTTTGTCCGTAAGGCTCTTTTGGCAAGGTTTAAAATGAAAGCCTTGATTTCTTGGGAAACTCTTAAACCAGTTAACTAGAGATTCCAAAGTCCGTATTTTCCCCCAGATTCAAACACGTAGAAGAATCTCTCCTCCACTAATTTTTGAAACTGTAAAATATTATTACTACGTTCCATTAAACAACTGTTGATGCTTAATGCTGTCTAACCTGAGACAGCAGTACTTCCCTGGTAGTTGAAAGCAGTGTTATCAAACGATGAAGGCTTTGAGAAAGCCATCAGAATAGAAATGGCTGCAACAATGCAGAGGATTAGCACTCCTGTTTTCACAGCCTATCTGTACATACTGCTTACACTGTGACAATGAGCGCTTACAAAAAAAAATCTACTCAAAACCATCAGAAGCTCCTCTGGCTTAATGGTATTTCAAACAGATTTGCAATTCAGTGCACCCATGAATCCCCTGTAAGAAAGAGATACATTGGGCTCTAATACTGTATTAGATGGCTGTCCTATTGGTGACATCATAAAACGGTGATAACGGTCCAGAATAACTTTTATGTCTAACTACACATAAGCAGAACCAGCAGCCTCAGTAAGCACATCCATATTCTGATAGGAGATATAGTATATTAAAATGGAAGGGGTTGGCCAAGCATACAGATCACGCCAGAATACGGGCATGTATGGATGCTACGGGAAGAGAATGTAATTCACAATACAAAACAGCTTGTGTAGGTTACACACCTCACTGGTAAACTGAGGAAGCTAATGAGCTTACTCAAAATAAAAGCCCACTACAGACACACAACTTAATTTTAGTTAGGACTTTCAGACCTAAAACACGAACACATATACAAGGTATTCATCCAAGAATTATTTTGTTCAAGCCTGAAAAGTGATCAACTCTAGGAGATGCCAGGCAATTTTGCACACAGGTTCAACTAATCTAAATTGCTCTGAGAATTCAAAACAGGAAAAATGAAATCATTATAACTCAAAAGCAGCAAGACACCAGAGCTAAAAACTTAGTTGCTTTAGCATTTTTTGTATTAAAATCAGTAATTAAGAGTATTAATTATTTATATGAGATCTGATTGAGGCCACTGCTATCAGCAATTTGAAACTCATCATTTCGTCCTGAGGAATTCTATAATAAAAGTACCTGAGAACACAAGTGATGAAGAAACCTATTGTAGAAAACCCAGAAACAGAATCATAAGATCTACATTAAATAAATCACTTCTAATAATAACATCACAAGGTTACACTGAAACCTCCAGTTCCAATTTGGATTTTGTCTCTTTAAATATGACTGCCCTCTGCCCAAGATTTGTTTTAAGCTTTGGAGCTATTGTCAGAGAGGCAGAGGAAAGTAGCAATCAGCAGGCTGTAATCTTTGGCATGAGGCCACAAAGAATATAAAGTTAATCCCTGACTAGCCACTAAAAGTGATCAAATAAGAAAACAAAAATCTTACGTCATGCATCAAAGACAACCAGCGCACAAGCAGATTTCTGCATTAAACTATTATCCCCATGAAACGGAGACTGCCTTTCTCTAGGATGAGAGGAGGAGAGGAAAGGGGAGGAAAAAAAAGCAATCTTGCAGAACTCAAATAGGAAAAAGCAAATTTATTACTAAAACACGTAAGAACACCCTCAAAGAAAGTAAGCAGTTTGTAATTCCACATTTTTTTTCACTGGCCCTAAGGGGCTTTCAGCACAGCTACACTTCGTGATACATTTGATTGTATTTCACAGGTGCTATTCACTCTAATTTGCAAGCACCTCACAGACATGATGAGTGGAACCTCACTATTCCCTTTACGGAAGGCAGCGCATGGGAAAACTGGGGCAACAAAAAGTTGAAGTGACCTGCCCAAGTCATGAGAGTCACTTCTCTTGTTCTTCACCAACTGCCCTGAAAACAGTTCATTTAACTGTTTAGGAATGAATTACACGCTGGTATGATACTGCTGTTTTTCCTGTGGTTCCACATGTTCTATAATAGCTAGCTGTACTAAGCATAAAATGCTAGTTCTAGCTGTGCAAAAATGCTTTTTCATTGACCTTCAAGACAGCATCTCTGGCAGCCTGAAGCTGAGAGATCTGAAAGAGATTTTATTTGCCCATTCTACCTCCACTAGGTTAGCATACTTATTGCACTGCTGATCACATTACAGACAGAGATTTCAGCTGACAGAAGTCAGGCGTTTTTCTTCCTATCCAAAGCAGCTGTGCTCCCACAGATTTAAAATCCCAGCAACCAGCATAAAATTGCCTTTAAGTCACATGAAGCCCATGTTTTAAAAACAGCCTCCATCAGCAGTTCATATGACACGGGGAAAAAGCAAAACAAAAAAGTATGAAAAAAATTACAAACCTGATTGCCATCTCGTAAGAAGTATCTCTTCTCTATAACCTGGGAAAAACAGTGAGAGAATGATCTTAGCAGGCACAACATACACGTATGCATAACTTCAGATTCTGGCCTTACTTGATCTCCGAGAATGATGCACATACTGTCTGTGTCGAAGGACACTTATGGAGCCAGTACCACCAATCCGAGAATCAAAAAGCGACCTCTTATCACTTTCTACAGTCTGCACCCTCCTCCAAATAAAATCCAGGCCATATTTCCTCTTTTTAAAGAATGATCTGTAACAGGAACTGATCTGCTCCACAGGGAACGCAAAGTGCCTTAGAGCACTCCTGTTATTTTCACAGTAGGCCTCGATGCTCTCTTGTGCAGGAGAGGAATGTGCAAAGTTTCTACTTTCCTGAAGTTTGCTCTAACCAGGAGCAACAGAGCTCACCATAGGCGTGCAACTCCCCACATTGCTACTTCAGCAATATTGTTCTGGGCTGAAATCACAGACAGTGTTCAATACACAGAACAATAAAACCTATTTTATCCACCTGACTTACCTTATCAAAAAATCTGCTTAGCTTGACAGCGTTGGAAGAACCTGCCGCCAAGTAACGAGGATTGGTGCAATCCTAGAACCAACAAACCAATCACACGGAAATCAATGCAAGGAAGCCATATGCACGGAAATCAACACACCATTTCTCCCCAAACACGCACATACAATCAAGCTTGCATGGTGCTATGTTTTGAATTTGAGACCAAAACAGTGTTGGTAACACGTGCTGAACAGTGCTCACACAGCACGCAGCCTTTCCATTCCTCAGATCGCTCCCCCCCACAAGCAGGCTGGAGGTGGGTGAGAAGCTGAGAGGAGACACAGCTGGGACAGCTGACCCCAGCTGGCCAAAGGGATACCCCACACCACAGGACGTCATGCTCAGCCATAAAAGCTTTGGGAAAGGAGAAGGAAAGCAGAGATGTTAGGAGATGTGGTATTTGTCTTCCCAAGTAACCATGATACATGATAAAGTCCTGCCTTCCTTGAAATGGCTGACCATCTGCCTGCTAAGGGGAAGTAATGATTGAATTCCTTATTTTGCATGCACAGCTTTTGCTTAACCTGTTAAACTGTCTTTACTTCAACCCACGAGTTTCCTCACTTTAATCCTTCTGATTCTCCCCCTTATCCCGCTGGGTGGGAGTGAGTGAACAACTTAGCTGCCTAACGGGGTTAACCCACACCACACACACATACACATGGTATATATACATATACAGAAATAAGCAATAGGGTCTTGATGTTTCATTCAAAAATACTTTGGGTCAAAACCAAGAAAAGGGAAAATTTAAACCCCGGCCATCAATTCCAAGCTTCGGTGACCTTATCTAACCCCCTCCACCTCCCTGTAGTGAAAGAAAGGCTATCATTTCATCACGTAGCTGAGACATACGATCAAAACGTGCATGGCTCCAGCACTACTGAGACATCCTCTAGAAGCCCAATTTTTGTAACAACATCTCTACTTAACAAAAAATCAGAATCACTCCCATTTAAAAGAAAAACAACATCGGTGACAAGGATACTGACCAAATTTATCTCTTCAGCATTGAAATCCTCAGCCAGGAAAGCTGTTCTGGTCAAAACTTCATTACGCTTAGTTTCTGGGATCTGATCCAGCTTAGTTCCTATTACCAGCAGTGGAATCTGGTTATCAGCAAACTGTTCACGGTCATAGTCACTGTTGAAGGAAATAAATACAATCCCGAATGGAGTGATGGTCATCTAAGTGGGCACAGAGGCAACATCAGATTCCCCAACCCTTTCAAGTAAGTGTAATTTACGGAACATCATTTATTTAAGTGAGAACATGCTCTATCTGTAAATTAAGGAAGGGCTTCTACATCCAACTCTCTACACAGAAACTGAAGGAAAAGAGAAGAAAACACATTTTTTCTCTGCATAGAACTGCAGGTCAGAAAAAATGCTAGGTAATTTACACAAGCAGGACAGAAACAGAAATTCCAGTACTGTACCAAGCCCACTTGGCCATCAAAGACAGAGCAGGGAGCTGGCGACTCTGTCTGACCAACCAAAGTTCCTTAATATAGAGCGTTTTTAACATAGAGCAATGAAATAAATGGCAGATGGAAAGGGTTTCATAAATTAAAGCTGGCTGCAATAACACTTCTGAGGTGTCGCATTACTAACTTCTTCCAGAGCAGGGCTACAAAGCTGGTGAAGGGCCTGGAACACAAGTGCCACGAGGAGCAGCTGAGGGAGCTGGGGTTGTTCAGTCTGGAGAAGAGGAGGCTCAGGGGAGACCTCATTGCTCTCTGCAATTGCCTGAAAGGAAGGTGTGGGGGGCTGGGGGTCGGCCTCTTCTCACAGGTAACTAGTGATAGGACTAGGGCAAATGGCCTCAAGTTGCAGAAGGGGAGGTTCAGGTTGGAAATGAGGAGACATTTCTGCTCAGAAAGAGCAGTCAGGCACTGGGACAGATTGCCCAGGGAGGTGGTGGAGTCACCGCCCCTGGGGGTGTTCAAGGAAAGGTTGGACCTGGTGCTTGGGGACATGGTCTATTGGGTGACATTGGTGGTAGGGGGATGGTTGGACCAGATGATCTTGGAGGGCTTTTCCAACCTTAACGATTCTGTGATTCTGTATTTAAGTAAAGGTAGCCACTACAAGCTGAATACCAGCAAGCTTTGATTCAGATTAATAATGATCAAAGATAGCCTATATAAAATTAATAGGGTTTTAATTAAATGTCATTACAAGTCCAAGTTCCAACCACTGCCCTTAGGATGCCTTTCATTTTTACCGAAACCAAACTTTACAGAAAGCAATTTTACAAGTAATAACAACTTGATCAAGTGTTTGCTAAGGGCCTGAGGATCTGTCCCTGACAGAAGTGAAGCTTTTGAAAATTAAAAAAGTTGTGAAAAATCTTTCTGTGGAAAAACTGGAGAAATTTTCAGTTTACATAATGCAAACCCTGTCTTTCCCTTCTCCCATGTTTCTATAGAAGCACTTGTGCACCAACACAGGCAAATAAATAATTGATTCTTCCCCAGAAAGCTGCCCTTGCATTCCTGCTCATGCATGTGGTTTATCAATGATCTGAAAATCTCCTTGATTATGTGTATAACAGGAGCACAGAGATAACAAGAGGGCATACTTGACAAGATGTTGGAAAGCTAATTGTTAAAGTGCTCTTTATGCAGAGCAAAGAAAAGAGAAAGACACAGTAAACATCTTTTTCCTTAAAGCAAGATCTACTGTTTGGGAAGCTACCACCAGAATGGCCTGATCAGCAGTGCGAAATGAAAAGAACAGCTATTTTTTTTTGATACTACCCCATTTTTTAAAATTTCTTTATTAAAAGTTCAGCCACACCTAACATTCTGTAGTTTTCAAGTAGCTTTAGGGATGAACAAAGGCTTCCATAATAGTCTGGAATTACTGTGTCTTAATCATACACGTATGTTTTTCACTCACCCGTTTGTCACAAGAACGCCCGTTGGAGCAACATCTCTGTTGAGTGCTTCCAAAGACCAGCGATACAAATTCTGGGATGATTTCTTGTTGGTTAAGTCATGCACTAAAATTATCCCTGAAGTGAAAGAGTAGGTAGCTAGATGTTATTTAATGATACATATTTTTTTTCTTATCTTTGGAAAATGACATCTGCAGGTTCCCAGATATCTGAGAATCAAGAAAGGGAAGTATAATCGGTAAAGTAAATGAGTAAAGCTGACAATATCAGGATGCAACTGTTTTTTTAAAGCTGCTTATCATGAATTGGATAAGAGCTAAGAGAAAAACCTAATGAAAGGAGAAAAAGAACAGCCATCTCAGGTTTAACCCATAAGAGGTTTGCAGGCATTCCCTGATTCTGCTTCATCGGAGTCCTAAGGATACCCAAACTCTATCAGTGCAGCAGAGAATTCAGCCTTTCTCTGTTTTGCGTAATTAGTAAACATAACTTTTTTTTCTTTGTCACACCATCTAAGAAGTCTAAAGGCTGTTTCTTTTTTTTTTTTTTTTTTTTTTTTCTTTTTGAGGGGTTTACAGAGCACCATTGCTTTCCTGCATTTTCAAAAACTGATGCCAAGTACCTGGGGAGGTACCCAAAGGGGGAAAAGACAAACTTTCCCAGCCCACCAAACGGCTAGGAGTTATGCATGAATTAAGATGATGCTATGCATTATAGCTACCATTTTTCATTACTATGATCTTTCAAAATGTAAATTCTGCAATAGGATAACTGCCAGACAAATCTCCTAGCTGTACTATTAACAGACACCCACTTCTGATAACCGCAGTTCCTAACTCAATTACCAGCTCCTGCTAGCAAATATCTTCTATTTATTCGCACCTTCTGCAACCTGTGGAACGTTCCCACTTCCTCCAGACTTTAAATCATCATTAATTCAAGGACAAAATGGCATTATACCTTTTATCTTCATCAGGGTTTGTTCTTAACACACTTCACACCCCACAGATGTAGAAAACATGTTAATTTAATGTTTCTTTTATTATTTTTAATTGAATTTTAATTCTTTCATTGAATCTCAACACCCAAAGATACCACCCACTGTACACACTAAAAACAAACTACATTTCCACCCCACACTGCTGTGCGAAGACTCACTGCTGGGAGAGTTCCCGGCACGGCACAACCATATCCCTACTTCGAAGCATTTATCTCAGTAAGAGCATAAAAAGGCAGCTAAACCACCTGCCCATCCCCAGCACAGGGAGAAAAAGCATGACACAACGTAACCTGGGCTATGGCAACAGACTGAGAGGCACTGCTGCATGATCTGTGAGAAACACGCCCCACCTCCTGACAGTCTACCCCAGCTGTGTTTGTGATAGGGCAGTTCCCTTATCTGTTTCATTGAAAACTTACACAGTTGCACCAGCAGAAAAGACTGCCAACATCAAAAAAGAGTGGACAGGACCAATGACCACTCAAGGATACGTTCCTCCCACATAAAGGTCTGCGAGCCACAGCCTTGCTGCATTTCCATTGTCCTAGACTATCACAATCCACGCAGCAGACGCAGGGACACTGAAGCTAAAGATCTGTGACCAAATGAAGAGCAAACTCTATCTGTCCTCAGAACAACCAGGTCTCCCTGACAGTCTGCACAGGCATTGCCACGACCAACATGAACAATCCTTTGATGTCAGGTTTTTCAGATCACCGCAAGCCTAGAAAGGACGTGCAGTCAGGCAGAGGGAATGCATTCATCTTCTCTCCTTACATCAGGTCAAACTGGCAATTTGTGAGACAAGCTCTAATGAAAGAATTTATCTAATGAAAGAAACCAGAGCCAAGGCTAACTACCGAAGCCAATGGTTTTCATATGCGAGCTGGCTAATACTATCTTTTGGGCAGTGGAGATAAATAACTCTATTTTAATAACTTCATCAATTACAGCTCAGATACATAACTTTGAAATTTCATCTCCTAATGTGCTGTTCTAGGATATTTCCAAGTCTGACCCGCGCAGGCTGGCACACTGTGAATTTGGTGTCAAAAAGAAATCCATCTTTTTCACGTACCAACAAGGCTTACTTTGGGAGCACAACTCAACTCAAATCTTATTTAGAGAGGTCTGGCTAACAACATAAGAGATACCTACACATAGTTTTCCTCTTGGGAAAGAGGAAGAAATAGCTACTTAAACAAGCACAGAGCAAAAATGCTTATTGTATGGCTTAACCCTTTATTGAAGGTCCTCAAATGATGAGGAATAAAGAATCACAGTATTTGAGACAGATTTTCAGAAGCAGATGTTCATCTTGGATACCTCTAGTTTTGGTGAACTACCTGTGGCTGCCAAAAATAACAACTGAAATACGGCACTATTATGTTTATAATCTCTTATTCACTACTTTAGTGGTACAGATGAACCACCAGCCCTTTAATTCAGTACCTCAAAGGAAGGGATGCCATGCTTCAATGGAATAAAATATTACTTTCCATCATCAGCAAGTTGCAAGATTCAAGTATTAAAAAATAACTTGGCAAATTGGATGAGCAGAGGGTAAGATGGCCATCAGAATATTGCAATCTTATGGGAGAACAGTTCAAATTTGTCAGGATACAGCTATCAAAGTTCCTACCATAAATTCAAGTTCATACCATGTCATAAATTCAAATAATGTTTCTCAGCTATAGGTTTTGGAACTGAACAGGCAAGAAAATATCGATGATATTTCTGCATTTCTATCAGACCTGGAAAGGTGAAGGCAGCCTTTTATGTCTGCAAGCATGACTGGAAAGGACGCCACCCCGACTTCAAAGACTCCCCGTTGCACCAGCTGCACAAGACTGAAGGGAAAGGTTGACGAAGCTCATTTGTACAGGCTTGCCTAAAATAGCTTTGCAGTTTAAAACTGAATCCATAAATTCTGTCTAAGAATGACATCAGTTTCTTTCTTGTATAAATCAGAAAGAAGAACAGGATAGCCCTCAGCCAGACTAAGAGGACTCCTGCTCTGGAACCAAGAGAGAGCTCTTAACAGAAAATGACACAGAAAAAAGATTTACACCAAGCAAACTTACCATTCAGTGAGTTATAAAACACTGCTCGCGTGCTTTTGACACTAGTGGCACTACCCACTGAACCTCCAACATCCCACAGCTCAATATAGTATGTCTTCTCTTCCGGAGTCCCTTCTTTGTAGTCATGGATCTAGTGGAAAATTCACATCATACATAGCCACAGCATCAGCTTGTAGAAATTAATCCATACAACACTTTCACGTTCAGGTGAAATACTGCATTATAATTGTAATCTCTTATTCGCTACTGTAGTGATACAGATGAACCACCAGACCTTTAACTTGGTATCTCAAAGGAAGGGGTGCATGGATAGAAATTTGCAAGTTTTAGTATGGACGGAATTTCAAATCTTTCAAGTGGGAAGGGACTGGATGGATTGAGTCAAGTGGTGGCCAATGGCTGTCATAGTTCCTTCTGCCATGAGATGGAGTTGGGTGAGTCAGCAGGGAACATTCTTTCCACCCAAATATTAACAGACCTTACACTGCATGGTGTACTTAGAAAAAGCCTGTTGCTAAAGCAGATGTAAAGACAAGGGCATGACTTCTTGTGCTTGTTAAAACCTGCGTGGCAGTACTGCAGGACTAAGCGTATGGACACACTGGATCCTGACTGACTGCATCAATTCCCTCCCCACATTCTCACTGCCATCTCAACCGAATTTACCAAGAAAAAAAAAATTGGTTTGCTTCACAGCCAAGTGGATTGCCGTGTTTCTTCCCCCAGATTTTGGAAACATGTTTTGCAATTCTTTGAGGTGAAACACACAGACAATAACAGAGGACAGCTCCTAACCCATGGTGCAGCATCCCAAGGAGCGTACAGCAAACGATAAAGGATGAGAGTGTTTATTGCTGTGCCACAAGGGCTGCGCACAGGGACAAGATGAGGTTGATGAAGAACCTCATTCCTCTGCAAGGTGTGGGGAGGGAGCACAAGAGCTCACACTCTACACCCTCCACATAAAACAAGGTAATACGGGTGGCCACGGCCCTTCTCCTCCTTCACCCTTTTAAACTTTTACACAACAAGGCACCTACTCGGACATCCACCGAGCAGCCCACCGTCCACGACGGGTTTCCGAGCACCTGATTGTGGCACAGCAGGTGCACGAGCGACGACTTCCCCACACCTGAAACAGCAAAAATAATAATAATAAAAAACAAAACAAAAACAAAAACAAAAAACGGGCCCTGTGAGGCACCGGCGCCCACCGGCCGCCGGTAACGGCTCTAACGGCCGTAACGGTCCCCGTGAGGGGAGGGGGGGGGGGGGGGGGGGGGGGGGGGCGCAGCGGCTCACTGCGCATGCGCCGCGGTGGCCGGCGGGGGGGGGGGGGCGCCGCGGGGGTGGGCGCACTCACCGGAGTCGCCCAGCACCAGCACCTTGACCCTGTCCAGCGCGGCCATCTTAGTCTGCCTAGCAACCGCGCCGCCGCGCCCCGCCCCCTCCCGCCCGCCTGCCAATCGCTGCGGGCTCCCGCTCGCTCTCTCTCAGCCCATTGGCTGGCTGCCGGAGGAGCCGCCGCGCTCCTCGCTTCCCATTGGCTCGTCCCTCCCGCGCCGGGCGCCATGTTGTGGAGGGGCCGGGCGCCATCTTAGCGCGTCGGGGGCGCAGGGCTCTGACGCGGCCGGCGGAGGCGCCGCCCGGCGAGGAGGGAGAGCTGGCAGCCGCAGGAGGTCAGTGCCGGCCCCGGGCGGGCCTCGCCGCGGCCCCGACCCGTCCTCCGGGGGCCCCGCCGTCGGCAGAGCCCTCCCCCGAGGCTTAGGGGTCGCCCCCCTTCAGCCGGCCGAGCGCCTGGCCCCGGCCCCTGCTTCGCCTCAGGCTCCCGGCCGGCGCCCGCCTCGCTTCTTGCGGTCTCTGTGGTGTTTTTTTTTTTTACGTGTTTTTTCCTTTTTTTTTTTTTTTTCCCCCTCTTCATTTTTCTCATTTTCTCTCTGCTGAGCCCCTCGTTCATCTCTGGAATGAGGTGTTTAAAGCCCCGCGTGTGGCAGGGCGGAGGGTAGGGCGCAGCGCAAGGGGGTTTCTGCTGAGCTCGGGGCTGTGTCTGTGTAATTTGGGGTTTGTAACGTTTCTGGAGGCTGAGGAGCAACCGGCGCTGCCACAGCTCTGGAGAGTCACAGCCTGCTGCTGCCATAAGGCCCGTTTCTAACCCCATTCTCTTCTACCAGGTTTGGCCATTGACTGAGGCTTCAGTTCACTAGGTCAACAAGATGCTTTACCCGTTTATTTTCTTCTGGCCTCACGGGTTTGATGCTTCCCAGAGGAGCAGGGGAGCATCACATCTCATAGTGGCAGTGAGCTGTTAAATTTCCCTCATCTGCTAAACTTGTATCATCACAAATAGCTCAGAATAAATAAGAAAGATCAACATCACGAAAAAGGTCTTCAACAGCGCACAGTTAATGTACAGCTTAACCAAATACAGATGATTTAATATCTTTCAGCCATGAAAGGGAGCTTTTTCTCTCATCTCTTCCCTGCCATGGCATCCCCTCACTTCTTCTGGCTCTGTTGCTTGTCAGACTCTTCTACTAGCAGATTCAGTCAATTACACTGTTGAAAAGCAAACCTAGCAAAAAAAAAAAAAAGGATATTCTCCTGCTTTTAGTGCGTTAATTGGTGCACAGAAAGGTGCTGCAATGCCAGAGCTGGCATGAGAGAAGGCAAAGCCATGTGTTTGGGACAGGAGCAAGTATCTGTCTGACAGGATTAAGGGATGATGGGAGTTTCATTCCTATCTGCCCCTCCCTTTAAGGTGCTACTTATGTGTCACGTTCATGCAGGATGCTTTAGGAAATTCTTCCAAACAAGAGGCTATAGGAATTAAAGTTGATCTAGTATCTTGTAATTATTTAGTTTCTGCTTCTTTATTGCTTACGTCCACAGAATATGCACCTGTTTGATATACCTTGAGAAACTAAAACTCTTCTGAGGCTAATACCTTCATGTATACCTTTACTACTACTTTTCTGAATTCCTGGAACTCAGACAAGAAGCAGCAGCATCTCTTGCTGAGAAGCATGGTATTCAAGGTCTCTCGAATCCAGGGTACAAAGGAGGATTCCTGCTTCCATCCAGTCTGAAGCTAGGTTAAGCCCACCGAACTCTAGTGTAATCACAACTTAGATTTGATATTTTTATGAAAAGCTTTTTTTTATTATTTCATTTTAAGAAAATGAAAGCCTTACCACTTGATGATGAGGATCAATTCTGAGAAGTCTCAAAAATAACAGATGTACTTCTGCTGGTACACGTTCAAGTAACAGTGTAAATCTTGAGTGTGATGTCCATGGTTAAAACGTTGCGGTGGCTGCACATTGTAACCCAGTCAGTTTCATCTCTTTTTGCCACCACCTGGGGAAGGCTCACTCTGCCATATCCTTGGCCATGCTTCCTTCTGTCTGCTTTGTACATGCTCTAGTCTGGAAGCATAAATGATTTAATTTGGGAACTTTTCCACAATGCCCTCCCTCTGAAATACCCTAGGTCTTCACTTTTTATCAGAATTATTCACTTCACTAAGTGAAGAGCTAACAGTCAGCACAGAATGAGGGCTGGGTTGTAGCTGAAGGCAGCAAAGGAAGACTTAGTTCTGTGTAAGAGAGAATAATTTGACCTAAGCTGTGACAGAAAACTAAACCTTCAGTATTCTAGCCAAGTGTCACCTTCAGTGAATAGTGCGCTCTGTTTTGTCTGCAGCTGCAACTGTAAACAGTTTTTTAGTGGTAACATTCATTTGAAGTACTCCTGAATACATTTGTTTGTATATAAATATGCGCATGTAGGTGTTCCTTTAATTTAGTGATACTTCGCTTTTCTTCTAGGAGGTTTAGATGATGAATGTGATGAAGAAGGCAGACTCAAGATGTAGTTCTTGATTTTCTGCATTCATAGTCTGACCATGTTGCCTTATGTGAAGCTCTGTATATTTTGAGTGAGAAGTTTGGGTGAGAATGACCTGATTTCAGTCAGGCCTTTTGGCCTTTCTCTGTGCAGCAGCACAGTTTTTAATTAAAAGTAGTAAGCCCTGTAATACATGTGGCCACTCGTTTTCAGTTTATGCAATGCCAAAAAGAAGGTAGGATTTTAGTGAAAGCAGACTGTTGTGGGTTACTTTCTTCTCTAATACTTGAGGGCAGGTAGGTTTTGCAAACAAAATTAATTACTTCACATCAAGATAGGGCAGTGATCCTGCAGTTTGCAGGAAATGGTGAGCTTTTGGTGGAACATCAAAAGACTTTAGGTTTGAAAGTTGTGTTATAAAGGCAGTTCCTGATAACAGGGACACGTTGTGCAGATCATGATTGATGCCATTTTCTGTGATCACAGAATCACCTAGGCTG
The DNA here is from genome assembly GCF_047663525.1 of Anas platyrhynchos. Lineage (NCBI taxonomy): Eukaryota > Metazoa > Chordata > Aves > Anseriformes > Anatidae > Anas > Anas platyrhynchos. The sequence goes on along the minus strand of NC_092587.1, from coordinate 84,513,247 downwards.
GAAAAGACCTGCGAGGTCATCAAGTCTCCAACCATCAGTCTGACCTACCGAGCCCCATCTCTGAGCCATCTCCCTTAGTGCCACATCCACACATCTCTCAAATGCCTCCACAGACTGAGTCTCTACCTGTTCCTTGGGCAGCCTGTTCCAATGTCTGATCACCTTCTCCCTGATTCAGTTCTTCCTAATATCCAACCCAAACCTTCCCTGGTGCGACTTGAGACAGCAGCTGAGGTTACGTGGCACACAAATTTAAAACCTTGATGGCATCTTTTCCCATCATAGTTCTGAAATCTGTGCTTTCCTTCTCTGTGCTCAGGAAGATTCAGAATTGCTCCTGTCAGTTCAAACCCATCATCTTCTGAAAAGCAGTTCTTAATTTCATTAGAGTTGGAGATTATAAAACTAGACTTGGAGTTTGCAGGAGACTGTTGCAGTGGGACCTGGTATATAGGGGCTCCCAAAAGCCTGTCATGTGTAACCACATGCAAAGGGTTCTGTCCTTGTCAGCTGAGTTTGTAAAGCTCAGACATGAATACAAGAAAGATAGGAAGTTAATAGGGACAGTTTATGGCAAATGATTTGCTTGAATTAATGAATCAAATAGTAGGCTGATAAGTTCTCTAGAATTCATATTTCAGACAAAACAAAGGTGTTTTTTCTTTTTCTTTTTTATTTTTTTAAGTATCTCTTGTGATGTAAGTCATTGCCTGCAGGTTTGTTTTTTTTTCTTCTAGCAAATCAGCAAAACTTGGTTCTGAAATTGTTAGTGAAAAATAGCATAATTTAAATTATATTTGGGGGTGAGGGCTGATAGGAAGCAAGTTTCCCTTCCCAAGTGTGAATGCCATGTCTGATAGAGCCTCCTAGCTAAACCTGCAACTTTTGAGTTTTCCTCCAAAAGAGATCTGGGGTGTTTTTAGGGGGTTGCATACCCCAAGGAGTCTGAGGAAGATCCCAGTTTTAAAACATTTATGTTATCAGATTTATAAACAGTGAAACTTAATGATTTGTTTGTGTGTGTGGTGAAGCTACCAGTGGAGTCAAGCCTCAAAATTATATGATAAAACAAGGCAATGATCACTTGCAGCATTCAGGTTAATTCATTGGCTGAGTTGCGTTTTCATAATTTGTATTTCTAGTTTCTTCTGTTTTGTGGCTTCTAGGAATCATCTTTATAGTAGTTGTCCTCCTTTGTCTCAGCTTTTGTCAGGATGAAAAACAGATGTAATTCTTAGCGTAATTCCTGGTAGAGTTCACAAAACTCCTGTTATGACAGCATAGATCTACCTTCTTTGTGTACCCATAATACCGAAATGTATTCATGCAGTTGCACAGAACAGTTCCCGAATAGTTTCTTGGTGAAGTCTGTATGTTTTGAAACCATGTTTCTGAATGTCGTCCTGTCCAGTGTGCTTGTTGGTGGTGGTGCCACTGGGTTTCTTTTTTCCCCCAGTAATGTTTGTATGCTGTTAAGGACAGCACAGACTTCATTACGAAATGGATGCACGTCCATTAAAACCTTGTTAGATGTTATCGTATTTCTTTGCACATGTAATTAATTCAGGTTTGACTTACTGCTTTGACGGGAGGTGAAATCACTGCTTAAGAATGCAGGGAATGTCCTTTGCTTTTGAATCTTAAAATTACACTCCTGCGACATTGAATTAACATTTGTGAGCTGGATCTTGGCTGGTGAAGGGTAGTGAGGATTTGGAGTTCATGTGCTGTGGCCTGGGATTTTTCATGGTGAGGTGATACAATTTCTAGAGGAACACTGCTAGGTCCTGGTGATGGTAACACACTTTCCTACCACTGCCCTGTATCATATCACTTAGGTAAGAATGTAATTAAGAATGCTATTGTAAAATCCAGCCTTCATCCTATGATACACATCTTGTTTGAAGTCCAATGCCTGAGTGACCAAAGGCAAGGGCTCAGAGTCATATAAAAACTTGTTGACTGTGTATCCATACTGATGCTTACAGCTAAGGTGGTGATGTTCAGCACTGTTGACTTTCACGTAGCAAAGCTTGGCCAGGGTGTTCTTTGACGTCTTATTTTCTTTATTTTCCTTAAAGCTGACGTTAGTCAGTTTTTTCACCCAAAGACTTTCTTTTGCAGGATTTAGAATTTAATCCATGTTAACCAACTCCTTGAAGTGGAGTTTGATGGGGAAGAATGGTTTGTGGTGTTCACAGAATGCTTGTATTTCCATATATCCGTGCCTGGAAAAAAACAAAACAGTGTTACACTCGAGACAACAGCTATTACCTGAGGATAAAGAGGAGTTGGATGTGACTAGAAATTTCTAGTAAAGAAGATGAAATAGCATGAAATCTCCTAGCCCCGCTAGATGGAGGGGAAAGAAATCTAGCATTTGGCACTAAGAAATTGTATCGCATCTTTCCCTTGGTTTTCAGCAGTAGTTAAAAGTACATAATCGTACAGGAGGTTTTGTTTATTAGTGCCTTGCATTATTTGTTTATTAGTGTCTTCTAGGTCTAAATGTAACATTTGAGTGCATTATTCAGGAAATTGTACCTTAAACCTGTTGGAAAGTGGCTGTGGAAATCTGCAGCTGTCTTATCAGTGAGATTTTTGCAGAGAAAAAGCTTCCCATCAACTCTCAGGCGATGCATCCAGAGTGAGATGTGCTTGCTTAGAATCACAGAAACCACTTTCTGCTTTTTTTTCCCCTTTTAGTAACAATTGATGTTCTGAAGGTCACTCTGCCCACTAAAAGCTTCATTCCCAAGCTTTTCTGCAAGGACTTCTTAGGGGGAAATGAATTGATCAGGAGGGAGATTTTTGCTTGTTTTGAGGATCAACACTTAGAAACCTTTTAACTTCCAAAATTTGTCTTTTTAATTCACTTGTAGGGTGCCAAGCGTGACTTAAAGTTGATCTTTTTATTAATGTCATTCTCTGCCTAAACTTTGAATAAGTAGAATTAATCAGTTTAAATAAATAAAGGCTTCTGGCTAGACTCTGCGTGGACATAGTTGTGTAGTCTCTGTACATTGCTGGCAGTTTCAATCAAAACCAAGGTTTAGCTCTAATTGATTGTAAAATTGTGAAAATACCAACATAATGAAACGGATTTGCAGGCAGACTGTCCTGTGACTGTATTCAGATTGACTCTGGCTTCTTTAAAAAACAAAAAAACTGACTGTTTTCAGTACTGCATGGCTAACTCATCCTGGGGCATCCTTGATTGCTGACACTTTTATCTTTACCTAGCTTAATGCAGAGCTCCGTTAAAAATGGCCTTTGTGCGAATTAAACCGTAATGCATGCAGAGAAGGCAGACTCAAGAACTGCGTGCATCGTGGCTAATTCACGCTGGGATAAACATAATTGAATTTCCTTGAGGGGAAGGAAGTTGGAGCTGGACATCCAAGCATTGTCTTCTGTAAGCTCTTCTCAGGCTGCCATCAAACAGCAGATTTGGTGAAGTTCATTTCAATTTGAGCACTGTGAGTAACGCTTGGCCTTAAGACAGAGAAAGAGAAAAGCTGAGGTGGGAAAGTATCTTAAAAGAAAATAATAAACATGTTTTTTTGGATTCAAAAGGCAGAAAAAAGAAAGCAGTGCAGCCTTAATTTATTCAGTAGCACGCTCCACAATGCAAAGCCTGATTGCTTTGTAGTTGCTCTGGCCATAACCCTTGAGAGGAACGTACCTCAGTGCAGAGGAGGGTGGGGGCTGAAGAGAAGTGAAGCTTCAGTGGGTAAGGTTGCTTAAAGGTTTTGAGGGGGAAGCATTTCTGTAAGTGATAGCAAATTTGTGAATAGACTGAGCTGATGGAAGTGCGTCAGCAGCTGCTGGGTGAATGTAGAATTGTAAATGCTAGAATGGTTTGGGTTGGAGGGGACCTTGAAGCCCACCCAGTTCCACCCCGCTGCCATGGGCAGGAACACCTCCCACCAGCCCAGGCTGCCCAAAGCCCCATCCAGCCTGGCCTTGAGCACCTCCAGGGATGGGGCATCCACAGCTTCTCTGGGTAGCCTGTGCCAGGACCTCACCATCCTCAGAGTAAAGGATTTCTTTCTAATATCTGATCTAAATATACCCTCTTTCAGTTTAAAGCAATTTCTCCTTGTTCTATCACTACATGTCGTGACAGAGTCCCTCCCCAGCTTTCCTGTAGCCCGCTTTAGGTACTGGAAGGCCATTGCAAGGTCTCCCTGGAGCCTTCTCCAGGCTGAACAACCCCAACTCTCTCAGCCTGTCTTCATAGGAGAGGTGCTCCAGCCCTTTGATCACCCTTGTGGCTCTCCTCTGGACTTGCTCCAACATCTCTGTATCCTTCGTGTGCTTGGGGCCCCAGAGCTGAACACAGGTGGGGTCTCACGAGAGCAGAATAAAAAGGGGAACGTCACTTCCCTCGCCCTGCTGGCCATCCTGCTTTTCGTGCAGCTGAGCATAAGCCTGGCTTTCTGGGCTGCAAGTGCATGTTGCTGGCTCATGCGGAGCTTCTCATCAACCAACAGCTGAGGTCCCTAGCAGAGCTGCCCTCAATCCAATCTCAGTTCTGGGTTATGCCCGTGGCAGAGGTGACAGTATGAGGAATTCCTTGTGTGATCTGATCCTATGTATTGATCTTTGTATGGCACAGAGTCATGCAGTCGATATGACTAGTTGTGCCACTTCACGTTGAGGTAAAGAAAAACGAAGTGAAAATACAGTATTTAGAAATCTGCCTTGTCACAGCACAGTAAGTTTATGAAGTATTTATCTCTTAAACAGAAAATCTTGCCATGTTCAGTATGTCTTGAATTTTGCTTTGCTTATCCTGTTGCATTACACATGGGCTTCTAAGGGCTGAATATGGGACTTCAAATATAGGATCAGTCCTGTGGAAGGACATGTGTGCCCACCTGTGATCAAGGCTCAAGTGGTCTGTTAGGTAGTGATTGATAGTGCTAATAGTTTTCATGCTGCAGACTGCTGACTGAGACGTATTTATCAGAACGTAAGGAAAAAGCCTGTCTGTTCTGATGGGAGCTTTTGTTTGAATGTGTACCTGTCTGTACTAGCAAGCTGTCCTCACATAGTGTTGCTATCCAGTGATGTCTGAGGAACAGAAGCAGGCAGGGATATTTATAATGGAATGAAGGGACATGCAGTAGGGCCATAGAACTATCCCACTTTCTTGGGCCATCTGAGGTCCTTTTTTGCTGTAGTCTTTCCACCAGGACACAAGTCTCAGCTGATCATGAAGCTCTCTACTGGAGCTCAGCTTCAAGACAGTTTTCTTATTCCAGCTTTGGGTAGAACTGCAATCTGCTGAATGTTGTGGTAGCAATTTGTGTGCTTTTGTTTTCCACCATCCTGTTATAAATTAGAAGTGCCATTTCCAAATTCTACCCCTGTAGAATAGATATTAACATCCAAGGGGAAAGATCAGGGTTGGGGAAATGGAAACGGAGAACATCCCATCCTTTTCTTAGCTGTGAGAAAGATGCATGCAAACTGCTGAAGTCAGAAGAGTAGTTACGAATCCATCTGCCTTTTCTCATTGCAGTATACATGAAGCTCAAGCTCTGAACCTGCTATGACTGACCCAGACGTCCTCACTGAGGTCCCTGCAGCTCTCAAACGCCTTGCCAAGTATGTTGTGCGTGGGTTTTATGGCATTGAACATGCTTTGGCTCTGGACATCCTCATCCGAAACCCCTGTGTGAAGGAAGAGGACATGTTAGAGCTCCTGAAATTTGACAGGAAGCAGTTGCGGGCTGTCCTCAACACCCTCAAGGGTGACAAGTTCATCAAATGCAGGATGAGGGTCGAGACAGCTCCAGATGGCAAAACCACCCGTCACAACTATTACTTCATCAACTACCGCCTGCTGGTTAACGTGGTGAAGTACAAGCTGGACCACATGAGGAGGAGGATTGAGACGGACGAAAGGGACTCCACCAATCGCGCCTCTTTTAAATGCCCCATTTGCTTCAGCACTTTCACAGACCTGGAGGCCAACCAGCTCTTTGACCCCAGGACAGGTAAGATACAGTAACAGTGCTCTGGCTTTCTCCTTCCTTAGTGCCAGGCTTTAAGGAAAGTCTCAGGATAATTCTCCTGAGCTTGGCAGAAGGTCGAGATAATGTTTCTGCATGTGGTAAGTGTCTGAATATCAAAATACTGTAAAAACGTTGCAGAAAAGTAATGTCGTGTTTTACTGCCCCACTGCTATTTGTTTTGGTAATGGTTGCAGTAGTTCTTGCAGAGTCTGTACAGGCAAATAGCAATTTTGGTAAAACGCTTGGTGGTAAGCTGAGTGACAAGCAGTAGAGAAATGAAGTCTTATCCCAATCAAACTCAAGGATGAGTAAGGGGAGCTGTCCTTTTTGGAAGAAGGTGGCTTTTTGGTGTAACCTGGTCTTGCCTTTAAAGCTGCATGACTTGTTGTTTGCAGAGAGGACACACAAATCACGGAGTTTTATATGCAGGAAATTTGTGCTATAGATATGGGCATGTGGGGAGTGAACTGTTACTGTTTAATTTGCTTCTAGCCATTTCATTATGCTGTACAACCTGGCTTCCCTAGTGTAAACCATTCTCACGGAAGTTAAATTAATTCCAGACTTGTCTGTGCTTGGGAGTAAACATTTTTTTTTTTGCCAAGTGCGTGCCTCAGTGGAGGTGTGTATCTGTCTCATGCATACAAAAGCAGAGTCATTCCTGGGTGTCAAAGGGGCAGTCAAAATGCTTTGTGTCTTCTGTGCTAGGGAAGAAAAGGAAAAACACCTGCACCTGATGAGATCCTACTTTGCCTCTCTAATCTGTGTTTATCCTGTGGGGAAGGCAGGGAGCAGAGGTTGGGTGTCAGGCCTCTACCTTCTGAACTAGTTTCTTGGTGCTCTTTAATGTTTCCTGTTAAATTCTTTCTCCTGTGGACAGCTTTTATTTTTTTCAAAGTTACGTTGTGGATTGTGTTGGCCACATGCCTCCACTGCCCTCTGGAATCTCCGCTCTCCCATTCAGGCCTCTCACAGAGAGGACTCTGGAAGAGGTGTGTGGAGGAATCAGGTTCACTGGACTGTTCCAAGGATGCCTTTGCCCTTAAGTTGAAAGGCAAAGTTGGAGGATAACCAAAAGCCTCATGAATTTCAGTCAGGGCTGACCTGGGCTGCAGCCACATTAATAAAATGCTGTGAATCAAAACACAGGGCCAAAGAGGTCCATGGAGCAGGTAGAGCATGGAAAGCATCCTCTCTGCTAGGCTGGACCAGGCTGCACTTAAAATGGCAGTCAGCTTCCCTTCCCTGTCAGTGATGGTAGGAAGGTTTTGAGCCTCTCTGCCTGTAATCGTTCTGTTTTGATTTGTGAAGTGTGGTTTGTGAGCTCTGTCTGTACCTCGGGTTTGTAGTGCTCTTCAGTTACCACAGCATCTCTCTGTCTCTCAGCTTTAGCTAAGGTCTGGTTTGTATAGGTTACCTGTAGGGTACAGGCCCTCAGATAGAGGTCTTGCTTCAGATCTGTTTTACTCTATTTGTGAGTATAATTTCTGAAATAATTTTGAAGAAAAAAAAGAAAACACAAAACAACAACATCAAAAATAATTTTAAAAGATGGGACAGCAGAGATTTTTGTAGGTTGGTTGTTGGTTTTTTTTTCCCTGTAAGAAGTTACTGAGGACATGCAGAAGCGAATATTTTCCCAAGTCATATTACCTATGTACTTTACTGGGATGTGCAGTGCTGTACCTATGCTGGGTTTTGTAGCTTCCCTGTGCCTTGATGTTGGGAACTTGTATGAGAATCTCTGGCCATCTTCTGTCTTTTCTTCTGCTTTCCTGGAACTCAGAAACTTCGAGCATTTTTAGCCTTCTATGCCAAATGATGTAAGCAATGCAGAATAAGTTCGGTTAATGTTCTGTCTGTACTTGGAGAACTGGTAATAAAAATTAATAACATTTATAGCTTTCACTTGGGTAAATTCTGCTCTTAGTGCAATTGAGATGTAACCAGTTGGCCTTATGCAGCTAGGGTTGGGCATTACTGTAGAGTCCTGCAGTGATGACTTGAAAGTTGCATCTATCTTTCCAGGCCTTTCCCGTATAAGAAGGTAAATAACCTAGAGTCCTGCAGAAGAGAGTATTTTTGTGTAGGGAAGATTGGACTTGTTTCACACAGCTAATTGCAATTAAAAACATGTAGGAAGAACTTCTGATTCATGATGTTTCAGATTTCTGTTCTACCTATTGTCCTGACAGCAGGCTCGTCAGGAATTGCTGCAGACTGGCCTCCTGCACCGAGCTGACAGTTCTCACCCACTTTGAATGTGTTGAGATCTACCGAAAGAAAAAAGCTAATGCTACATGACTGAAGTGTTACTTTGAGCCTCGTGTTTCAGGAGGGTTGACTGAGAAAGGAAAAAGATTGTAGTCTTCCTAGAAGATCCTGTTACAAACGCTTGAAAAACTGATCATTGCCTTTTCCTTTGTGTCACCGACTGCAGTCTGACCTGTGCTCTGATATTTCATCGCTTTGTTCTGCATACATGCTAGCAATCACCTGCAGCTGCTATTGTGGTGAAGCCTCACGCAGGTAGAAAGCTGCAGCCATTCCCTTAAACAAGGTAAGGGCCCTCTCTTGAGGCAGAGATGTACAAGAAAAAGATTAATTGAGTTACAGTAAGAAAAGTCAAGTGTTAAACGCGTGCTGTGAGTAACAGAGCCGAACTGGCTGCTTCCTGACCTGGGCTGACAATGGACACTAACATAAGTCGCTGGCACGACTTTCATCTGCATCTTCCACAGACTTTGGGGAAGATTTTTCTTCTTTATGCTTTTAAGTGTAGAAACTACAAAGATTTCTGTAGGGCAGTTCCTGAAATTTTAGAGCAGTCTAAGCAGTTAGATGCTATCGTGTGGATTGGTTTAAAAAAAAATATCTCAGAGGTTTGAATATGTGCAAGTATGCTCTGTGGAGGCTGGGAGGGGGGATCCAAGGAGCTGCATTGTCTCACCCAGTAGAGGGAGCTGTCTTCTTTCCTCAATACGTACAGGCTTGGGTTGATTAATTTGTTGAATGCCACATGGAAAATGGAAATGTTTTTCATGAATGCGTGTTCTGTAGCATGATTAAGTGGGTCTGGTTGAGGAAGATCTGTAATGTATCCTGTTCTCATACCCTAATCATATTTGTAAATCTAGTGCAGTGTTGGAGTTGCCTGTCAAATTCAAGGTCAGTTTGAAAGAAACTGTGTGACTGGAGACTGGAGTAGGGAGCGTGGGGCTGAAGTGAAGGAGTGAGAGGAACAAGATCCTGAAGTGCATTACAGTGGCTGATACCAAGCCATGGATTTCCTTATGTATTCTAAATACTAAACTGTATCAGGATATCCAGCAGGGTAGCAAATAAATTTAACATTAGAAAGAAGATACAGGCTAAATAAAGTAACTTTTCTCTTCTCTTCTACCTTTGTAATGCAACTTTTATGCAGTCTTGTTTTCTTTCGCTTCTGTTACCACAAAGAGCAGTCTTGATGTTAACAGTGAATGTAATTACAGTTGGTCTCTTCCATACATCCAGATATAAGTGTCCTTAGCATAACGTTCGGTTAGGTAAGACGTGATTAATAATGGAATTAAAGTATAGAAGGTAAGTGGGTAGCAGGAATTGGAAATATGATGCTGTTGGGATGTTTTTAATTGTGGTTGTACTTACTAGAGTCTTATTGGGAATGGTATCAGCTAGAAATGTATCTGTGCTCTGCCCTCCCACAGTTTGGTCCTGGCTTGGACCAAATGAATGACTTTGGGTATGGCTGCCCTACTGCTCCTGAAGGTGCACTGTAGTAGGAGTATCCTGAGTATCAGAGTCTTACTCTGTGTGCTGATACCAAATTGGGAAGAATGGATTGAAAGTGCCAATATCAGTTTTCTAGAAGGGGCAACAACACCTTGAATTTTGCTTTAACCCCACTTGTTTTTCTGTCACTCGTGTAATTTGTGTACTTCATAACAGACTTGCATGTAACATGTTCAGAGGTTGGCTCTCTGTACCTGTCACGAGGCACCTCACTATCACATTCATTCATTCATTCATTCAGCTGAGCTTTTGTATGATTTGAGCCCCGTTACTGAGATGGGGAATTTGACCAGTCCTTGATTTTTGCCTTGGTCTTGTGTGTAGATTTCTGGAGCCACTGCCTTTTGCTTCTGAGTACTCGGCTCCTTGCTTCATCCCCAGTGAGCTATTCAGAACACATCTGACTTCTCTCCTTGTTCTGAATTTCTGCTTCCTCAGGCAAGTTCTTCCACTATCTTCAAATCTTCCTGATCTGATTCAAATTGCTTCTGAGCCTGTTCTGTTATTTTTTCTTATGTTCCCCCTTCTCCCTGTTTGTTTTGTTGTTTGTTTGTTTTTTTTTTGCCTTTCCTTTTTCTTCAGGAGCTCCCTTGTCCGTTTCTGGTACATCTCTTTGTATTCTCTCCCTTTCAGCCACTAGAAAAAAAAAATAATCCTGAAGAACGATTCATTCCACATATTCATGCTATGTAGTCAATCCTAGATTTGTTCTTTTCGCTGTTGATTCTTGTTCTTTAGGTTGACTGATTTTTTTCAGAACAGGCTCTCTGGTTAGCTTCATTTGCCCTGTGCTGCCATGTATGTGCTATATCATATTACTACTACTCCAGTTCACAGCTTTACCTGCCCAAACCAGGACTTAATCTTTGTAAATTGGCATACCAGAAACTTTCCCTGAAAAAGAAACAGTTGAGAGCAATTCAGTTTGTAACATCACATTCTCTGAAGATTTTTTTGTATTTTAGTTAGCTTCCCAACTGTATGTAAACCCTTCCGTGTGATTTTTCTTGACTTTACAGGCACATTTTCCTTGTCTGTGCTCCCACATAAAGCTTTTGGCAAATGTCAACAGAGGGAAACTGCCCATACTCCTCTTAGTTTCATTGTTTCTATTCAAATTTCTGGCAAAAGCTGCAAGAGTGCTCCTGTCAGCTTTACTCTGCTTCAGAATGATAAGGCCTGGAGCTACAGGGAAAGAAAAACTGAGGAAAAACATCAGAACTAATGTAGGCTTTTCTGGAGGTAAGAATACTCTTCAGAATACCTTGCAAGGGATGTGTAGATTATATCTGTAATATGAAGGGGATGAGTACAAGCTGGACGCTTCTTCTCATGTACCCTTTGGTCCCCCTGTGGGTCACTCAGCTTGATGGAAAAACGGGTGACAGTAGTGCTAGAGCTGGTGCTGTGCTGAACGTGAGGGCTGTAAGGGCCTCTTTGGAGGCAAAATCAGAGACTCTGTGGAGCTGTTGCCTGTAGACTGCTGGCAAACTGATTCCCTGTATTCCAAATTGTCTTCTGGCTGGTGTGCTGTCTCTTTTTTTTTTTAATCTATCTGATAAATGCAAGCCCATATTTATAGTATTGATAGCATTTTTGTCTGCAAAGGACATCGTATTATTAGCAGTGCAGGAAATAGTTGCCCTTCAAGTAACGGTTATCACTTTAACTTTTCTTCTGGCTTTGCAAATTGAAATAGATAACAATAAGATCTCTAGGATCTGTGAATGTTGCAAAACCATTTGCAGTGATATCCTGAAAGCTGGACTGCAGCGTTCCTATCTTTTACTCTATTAACTCGCTGTTCTTTTGAAACTGCATGCTTGGTAATAGCGTCTGCAGATTGTCAGCCTTATGGGCACGGGCATCTGGTTTTCACTTGGATCAGGAGCACGTCTAGAATCCTGTTACTTGTGTGGTGTTTCTACAGCTGGATGCAATTTGAGGGAATAGTATGTGGGCCTGCTTGGTGTTTTGGCTCCATCTTCTTGGTTGGAGTGTTTTTAAAACAAAAAAAAAATAAATAGGAATTTCTTTGGATACTACTTCTGTCCACTTAGGGCTTCCTGTGCTTGCTGTCTGGCTCAGCCTGTGCATAGTAGGACAGGAGGAAGAACCCCTTCAGCTTGGAGCTGCTGACGTTGTGCTTATGAGCTGGAGTAGAAATGGCTCATATTAAGAAGAGGAAAGCATTCCTCTCCCAATTTTATACTGAATATGTATTAAATCATCTGGCACTCCTGAATGATCAATAATTTGTCTAATGCAGTCCTTTTTTTTGGAATGTTTAATTTACCTTTTCAAGAGAGAAATGTCTTTGACTGTTCAGAAATTGTTACAGCATTTTTCATGCAATTGGGCTAAAAGCAGCCAGCACAGTGAGATGAATGAGTAACTCATGGTGCTCCTCGAGGTAACACTAAGTGCTTCTGAAGGTGCTTTTTTTTCTATTTAAGATACTAGATTGCTCCCCTTCTCTTAATTGCAAACCAAGGTCAGCAGGAAGGGAGAACTATAGCATGAAATTCAGTGTAATGTTGTTTTTCCGTAATGCAGCATGTCAAATTTGGTTGACACCTTTTGAATTTTCTTTCTTTTGCTCCTTAAACTATGCCTGCGAAATACAGACATGAGGACAATTCTGCATATACACTGCAGCCTGTGATCAGAGGGAGCTACAGCATTGCCGTGCCCTCAGAGCACCCTCCCTGCCTCATTCTCCACTGACACCTGCTGTGCCCCCTGGCAGAGCTGATTAGCTTGTTTGCCATACAGTGTGCTTGAAGCTGCTGACTGGGTCCCCGGTCTCTCTGCACAGCTGTGAAAAAGCTATTGCCTTTTTCTTTTTCAAATGAAGACCTGCAGTGTGTTTGCTCCCCAAGCACTGCTAATTGGGCAGAGGTTGGAGGCCTGAGTGTGTCCATCCCATACGAAAATAGGTCTCGGAGCACACGTGCCAGGTAGGCATGGTGCTGGTGTATCGTCAGTGCTGAGATAGCACAGAAATGCTACGCTTCTGGTGGGCAAAACCAGAAAGCTGCAGTGAAGTAACAGCAAAGTGGAGCAGGCATCTCTGTCTCAATCTTTCATGAGTCTGTAAACAAGCCTTATGACATTGGGAACTAGGTGGTAGTGGGGCTTTCCCACCAAATGCTTCACTGTGTAGGTTTCATTAGCTTCAGTTCAGCTATTTGCAAGTCCTAGAGAGTGAAGTTCAATGGCAAAGTAGTTTTGGTCATCTAGCAGTTCTTTAAGGCTCCTGACAGTACATTCTGAAGCTGTCTTTTGGAGCCCTGAAAAAAAATGCAGTTAAACCAAATGGATGTAGACATAGTCTTGAAAATGTTGCTAAGCTGTACACAAACCCTAGAAGACAAATAAAAGATGCCTAGAGTGATTACCTAAAACCAATTCCATTTCTAGAGGAGTTTTGACTTGTTTTGAGTATGAAAAGTAGGTCCTCTGGAAATGAGGAGACATTTCTGCTCAGAAAGAGCAGTCAGGCATTGAGATGGGTTACCCGGGGAGCTGGTGGTGTCACCGTCCCTGGGGGTGTTCAAGGAAAGGTTGGACCTGGTGCTTAGGGACATGGTTTAGTGGGTGACATTGGTGGTAGGGTGATGGTTGGACCAGATGATCTCGGAGGGCTTTTCCAACCTTTCTATGATAAATAGAAAGCATAACATCATGGAGGGTGTTTTTTTTTGCTTTTTTATACTTGAAAGGTATGTGTGTTTTTTTTTTTTTAATGTGTTGAAAAAAAGGTCAAAGTTGGTCGTTAGTGTCGCTCAGTTCTGTGCTTAAGGGGTGTGCATTTGAACCTTAATCTGTGAGCTCGGACAAATGCCTTTTGCCACTAATCTCTTGCACTGTCTGAAAAATTAACAACTTCCCCTCTGGCAGCATTCAAGCTGTTCTTTCTGTTATCATGGCAGTTCAGACTCGTTTTCCAGCTTACGAAGAAATATCAATTGTATGAATGAGTGAGAAACATGGGGTTTCTATAGCGATCTGATCAATTGTGCTGCGGGGGTGCCAATGAGAACACGGTTTCTCCTAGCCAGTTTCCAAAGCAGCTGAGTACTGCGAGGCAGAAGTTGCTTGCAGAAGCACGCCAAGTGAAACTGCGGCAGGTGTCCTGCTGAAATGCTTGATAACTGGCAATGATGCCATCACCGTACATGCCAAACGTACACTTCTTGCAGTTGCAGTCCACATGTGCCCTGCCAAATCACAAGATCTGCTTCCTTTCATTTACAAGAATAAGCATTACTTATGTCCCGGCCAGATTTGCTCAGGGTCTTAAATGTGGAGGATGGAGTTTAGGTCACCGACAGCAGTCTCGAGTTAAAAGCAATATTGAATTTGGTCTTAATAGAAAGCCTGCTGGTTCCTTCTACCCCTCTGATGTTTTGGGACAAGAAATTGGAGGGCTGATTTTTCCAAAGAGTGGGTGACTGCTGTGAAGCTGCGTGCGCTCGTGTCACAGATAATGCTGATGTCAGTAAATCTTTGGAGAAATACAGGCACAGCATAGATGCCTATGGTGAAGTGACTTGAAAAAAGGTGGGGGGAAGCAAAAAAGTGCAAATTCTGCTAGAGAATCCTCTCTTGCCCACCTACTTCATGTTTGTCATTGTTACTGTCTTTACCCAGAAGTGCCAAACTTGAACAATGAAATGGAGATCCCACAGGGTGTGCCAGCGTTGGACAGTCTTGCATTTAAACTACTTGAAGGGACAAAACTGCTCCACAAGCAATGGTACTCATTCTGTTTCCTACTATGTTTTCAGAGAAATAGTTGCAGTTGGGAATGCATGCAGGTAGTCTGTTTATCGCTTCCTTTTTTGTTCTTGAGTTCCGTTACAAAATAAAGCCACAAATAACGTAAGGTTTAGTGTTGTTGAACATGCTGCTAGTCAGTTACCAGCTCTGAAAGTGAACATTTCTGTCTGAATTCGTTAAAAGCTTAGCACCACCAGGAACAGTTCATGAAATCTAGCTTGTCATCAAATAGTATAAATTTCTTAATTTCTGTTCCAGAAATGCAGAAGAAAAGTCCTCTTCTGTCACCATACAGCTGCTCATAAACACATTTCTCCCTGTGTTTTTCAGTCTTGCTTTAACCATAGTAGTGATTCTGTGTAGCCTTCATCAGTGACTTCATGTGAACGTCCTGCGGCATGTAAGATTTTACTCTTGAGAGCTCTGTCCTGCTGCACAAAACACTCAACTCTTACTTTGGGAAGTGATTATCCTTTTCCCTGCATCATCCCCCACAACTGTGGGCTGAAATTGAAGCAGAAGAACAAAACTGTGCTTGGAGCCTTCATGCTGACGTATTTGCACCACCGCTGTTCCCCAGGAGAGTCAAGGTTCACCATTTTCTTTTTCTCTTGTCCTATACTAGATTATGGGTCTATGTGCTGCTTCCTCATTCTAATTACACTCCTTTTTAATTAAAACACTTTTCCCATACTCTGCAAAAAGGAGTAGAGGATATTTTTTCGGTTAATATGAAAAGATGTGTTTGGGCTGGGTCTTTGCACTGTTAAGGTCTCAACAGTTAACAGAAATTGTTGATGTTTGAAAGAAAAAAAAATCTGTGTAGCCGTATTGGCTATGTAGATAAGAGAATTAATGATTTTACTGCTGGAGGATCAAGCTTTATTGTCACCTGGAGGTAACAGAAGCTTTCTTGCTTCAGAAATGTGAGATTTGGGGAGGAAGAAAGATGAAAATGAGAGTGGGAGATTAGGGGGTGGCAAGTGCAAGACAATATTCATTTTAGAAGATAAGCAATCCTTTTGCTGTTCCACCCCAATGTGCTCTTCAGGGAAAAGCAACGGTAGCGAGAGGCATGAAACCTATTTGGTGAAGATTTGCATTTCAAAAGGATTGGCAAGGCTTTTAATTCCCTCCATCAGGAATGGCCAGGAAAGGCATTTCATCAGAACACAGCATCATGTCTTCAATGATTAAAGGAAATCTGGGAGTCGGAAGGAAATAGGCAGCTGCTTTGGCAGAACAGGAGCAAGCTCAGTAATGTAAAATAGCTCAGATAAAGCCCATCTGAAAATGGATCATGGAAAAAAAAAAAAAACTTCCCCTTCACAGTCAAACATTTTCTTCCTCTGAAGCTGTTCAGCAGTCTTATTCTTATTCTCCTGCTTGTTCCTGAGGAATTAAATGTGCCTGATTTGCTTCTTGGTCGCACTGACATGTGGCGCTAAGGCAGGCTGTCTTTCCTGCGTTACCTTCGCTGTTGGTCTCCACTGGTGTGGCCCCGCTCGCTGAGCTCAGGCTGAGTAAAAGAGTTAAACTGCCCTGCTCCTGGGCACGCTCTCACTGACAAGAAGACAAATGCGTTGCAGTTCTACTGCAAGACTGAGTATGAACCCTAATGTCGGTGTTTGTGGGAATATCCGAATGCTGCAGTTTTAAGTTGTGAAGAGATCATTAGCAACTTTGGGATATAATTCTCTGGAGTCAAGAGAAGAGACCTGCTTTTTCATTTCCATAGTAATTGCATTCAGTTGGTGAAGCTGATCTTAAAAGGTGTTTGCTTGCCTGTCCTCAGGCCTCAAGCAAAGCACCTGTACACCGTTGCAGTGAGTGGAGGACAAGGTTATAGCTTGACCGTAAAAGACAAAGGATTAGGTGATTTGTGATGCTTCATTCAACCTGAGATGGAGGGATGGCTGTCTTAATTGTTCTCTCTGCTTTGCGAACAAGATCATAGGAATAAATCACGTTTATTGCTGGGAACAGACTACATCAATTTTACAAATCCCCATTTTTATATGAGGAGTCAGTAACAGTTATAATTAAGTTGGCCGGTATATATACACAAATACTCTTGTAAAATCCTTAAAAATATATGTTGCAAAGGAGCTAATGAAGCAAGAAAAACGAAATAATCTTTATCTGCTATATTTGGTTTTATATAAGTTAAAATTTTCAGAAGATGCTGTTTCTGTGCAGAAGGGCTGTCTCTGTATTTGGCTTGATTCTTTGGGGCATTTTAAGGTATTTAACTCAAGGCAGGCTGTGCTCAGCACAATTGCTATACAATTTTTACACATATAATTTTTAATGTAACGACCAAATCTTGGGTGGCCACACCAGAACGTTTCTGCTGAGGTGTGTGTTCAGCCTGCACCTCGTCCTTCCTGCTGGCCAGGGGTTTGTGGCTGGTAAATGCCTTGGTGGTTCGTCTTAGCCTGCCTGGAGCTGAAAGCCCTAACTTGTAAAGCAGACAGGAACTTGCTTCTTTCAAGGAATGAAGGTCACTCTGCAGCTTAATATTATCTCTGAAATGAAATCCTAATCATGTCAATCTGTTGTACATTCGGTAGTCTGAGTGTTAAGGGTTTGCTGCCTTGTGTTATCAACTCTGCAGCGGTGACAGTCTCTTCCAGGGACAAATGGCTTCAGTTGTGAAAACAGAAGATGCAGCAGAGCCTCAGTTTAACCCATGCTCACATCAGCATGCAGTCTGGGGATCCTCCTAAATGTTTCTGGGGTGGCTGTCGTTTAGGTGCCACAGTAGAAACCTGCAGATCGACACACTGGGCATGAGCTCCAGAGATCCCCCTTCTACCACATTTGCATGGCTTTATAACTTAACAGTTAAGGTTTCCACCTTCAAGAGGGGAAATATTAGGACACCTTTCTTCACGCTTGCCTGATTTCTCTGGTTAGACTGACAGCTTTGCAAGCAAAGTTTTTCTCAGTACATTTTTTTTTTTTTCAGGGCTCCACTTCTGTGTGACTCTGAGCCTCTAGATCCTACCCAAGTAGAACTCATGCCTTAGAAATACCGAGCCTCTGCTAGCACTGTTGTAAAATTTCATCTTTGTTGATATTTAACTAGAAGACAACATGTTTGCAAATTTCTGAGATTCTTTTCTCTCTTTCTGTCTTCTTTTGGATTAAAGAGACTTTAGGGCAGAAATGAGTCCTTTATGCTCTGCTTCTCTCCCTGTGGAGTACAGCTGATCAGTTCTATCACAAATCCAAGTTCATCGCTGGTCTTATTAGCTGTAAAGGAAAGGAGTCAGAGCTTATCTCTATTTCAATTTTAGATACTACCTCTCTTCTATCAAATAAGGTGAAGTGTTAGTTAAATCTGTGCACAGTGCATTTCTAACAGAAGGAAATTCACCTGCCTCCTTGCAGTTGTGCTAATCCTACTTGCTCTGATGGAAGTGTTTATGGTACTGAGCATGAGTATGTACTTAAGGAGAAGAAAGGCAAAAGGAAGTAAACAACACATTGGGCCTTCTATATGGAACTTGAGAGCTGTGAGAGCTCAGATATGTGCAATTAACGTCAGTGTGTTTGTTCATAATCAGTTCTGGAAGGAACATTAAGACCCTGTAAGCTTCTCAATATGGGAAATCAGGAACATCAGTTTTAGAAATGTTTGAGAATTCATTTTAGTAGGAGTTTTTTTTTTTTCTTCAGATCACTGACTGAATCAGAATATGTGACAATTTCAAATATGCATTTGCTGATATTTTTTTTGAAGGCTATATAAAACCACTTTCTTTAATATATGCCAGTGTTTGCATGCAGGTATGCAATACAATTTTTCAGTGTCAAAACATTGATTCATCAACTTGTGATGGCTCTTCATTTAAGAACTGCTGTCAGCTGTGATGCAAAATCCTTCAATACATTTGTGATATGCTTTTTCTTTTTCACATTATAGCAGTTAGAGCTTGAAATTGCTGTCTTACTCAGAAGTTATCTCGTTGGAGAATATCTCTACTGGTACAGTCTCAATCACAGCCACTCACTTTGATCTTGTCCATGTAGGTCCTTGTAAGTGTCCTGAAATTGCAGTGTCTGAAAAATGAAGTTATGACATACTGTCTTCATCCCCATTCTGCCAATCTCAAGGTGCCTCTATACAGCTTATGACTGTCTTTCTTTGGCAGTATGGAAGGGAAGGTGCTGGTATAGGTGAGTAACATAAAAGTAATAGAAAAGGCACAATGCTTTGGACTGCAGTAAGCTTCATGTGGTTGACTTCTGACAATTTCTGTAGTTTACAAAGACAGTTTTGCATTCTAATTGTGGTTTCTACCACAAACATTTTCCAATTCTGTCTTATTAGTACATTTAGTACATTCCATGTGTGTATACTGTTCTACTTTCAAAATCTGTAGTAGAAAGTATGCAATTAAGTGAACCAAGGTAGACCCTTGAAACGCCCTTTCTGGCTCACAGCAAACAATCTAAAAATGGTGTTCTTCACCTTTTATGCAGTCATTTCATGATGAATTTATCTGGACCATATTTCTTCAGTTTCTTGGTGAGTCTACAAGACAGTTGAACATCCTTTCATCTCCCCAGTCAAAATATTTTGCTTCCCATTTTTCTTGTTACCCTCTAGCACCTCTAAAACTTCAGATTGGGTTCACCCTTTTTCTGTAATAACTTACAGTCATGCTCAGTTCCCTCCATACCAGTAAATTCTTTTCTGTGCTTTGGCCTCCAATTCCCAGTTTTCCCCAAGTCTCATGACGTATAGTCTCTAATAAAATATGCCATAAACCTTGGGTCTCCTCCACCCTTCTCCAGATCTGAATGCCAGTTGCTGGGCTTGCTGCCATCATAGTTGGTTGTTTAAGCTCTAGCTCAAGGCATGTGCTATCCCTCACTGAGCTGCAAGAGAGTACTGAATCCTTTCTGGGGGAGGGAGGAAGACAGAAAGACATCTAGAGCAGGCTTTTTTTTTCATTATACATAATCTATTAGTCTAGTAATACATGTATAAAAATTCAAAATTGGTTCACGGTAAGAAAAATAAAATTACTGATGGGGTAAGTGATTAAAAAAGCTTGGGAGGGACCAATCTAGTATATTTCTGGAGCTTCATATTAGTTCCCTTCCCTTTCAAAGGGAACTTCTATCCCTTGCCTAGTGTCAAGATGTTCATCTTGGATTTTTTTTTTGGGGGGGAGGAGGACGGAATCCAAAGCAGCATCAATTTGTTATTTGAGGGTTAAATCAGACTCTGGATTTGTTTTTGAATTTGAAAGGCAGTGTTTGGTGTTTTTTTAGAAGTTGTTTTTTTTTTTTTTTAAAGTACCCTGATCTTTCACTGACTGCTTTTGTCCAAATTCTGAACATTTCTTCTTGCTTTCACTGTAATTTTTTTGTCTGTCTTTCCTTGACCCTGAAGTAATTTTTTTTATAAGTGCTCAGTGTTTCATTGAGAAATGGAGAGACACTTCTCTCGCATCTTTGATCTGTATTGCCATGTTTTTGTGGCGTGCATCGAGCAGACAATGAAGAGATGAAATGGGGATGGTTATGACTTTCAAGTGATGAACCATCTGCAAGTTAGTCCTTGGAGCGCAGAGAGATGGATGCCATTAACTTTGTAGTGCTGTTCTTCGTCTTGTACCCAAGGAGAACTGGGAGTATTCTGGTTTGGGATTGCAGAGATAACAAGTGATTGCTGTTGTGTCTGCTTCCTGTAACAATCTCTGGTTTTCGTAGTGCATCAAGTGACTGGTGCACGTGCCAGCAGAGTGAGGTTACGTGGTTTGGGGTTTTGGTTGTGTTTTTTATTCTCTGTTCGCCTCATTTAGTTGTAGCTCTGAGGCAAAACAGCCCCTGGTCCCTGTGTGTTCACATGGAACCAGAACAAATTGCTTCGTTCCCCAGATTGTTGTGAGTGAGGTAAAATTAGTCTGAAAATATGTAGAGAGGTCAGAGTTTTGTTAAAAGGAAAGCTAGTGCAAAAGTGTAGAGGATCTTGGATTGAGTAAGTGGGGAAAGACCCTTGAGCTGGGCAGGAAGAGAAGTTCTTCGTCCTTGCACCATAAAAAGAATATTTAATAGGAAAATAAAGAAATACTCAGACTACCATTTCTATTAATTTTAAAGTGATGTGTTCCAGGAGGCAAGATGGAACAAAGAAGAAAATTTACTCCCTTGACCCTAGAAGACATTCAGTTACTGCAGTGATGGGCATGTAAGATCTAAACAGACAGTTCTGGAGCCTTCTGGCTTGGAAAAGAGGGGGTGATTGATACTCAAACATCAGGAAATCAACAATGTTAGGATAGAATTACACTTTTATTTACTCCATGCATGTGCATCCAACTCTGTACAAATGCCCTCTCTTAAAAGATGCAATATTTAGTGATTTACTACACATTAGTTTACTGCCTTGTATGCTGCATCAGAGGGTGCATGCTTGCGCTAAACGGTGGTGGTGGTTTCATGCTGATGGACAGCTGAACTCCACCACTCCCCCTCCTCAACAGAACAGGGAGGAAAAAATGATGAAAAGAAAGTTTGTGGGTTGAGACGAGGACAGAGAGATCACCCACCAAGTGCTTCCATGGGCAATACACACTCAGCACAGGGAGATTAATATAATTTATTACATATCACTAGCAGATTAGAACAGTGAGAACTAAAAGAAAACTAAAAACACCTTCCTCTCTGTTCACCTTCTTCTACCTCTTCCCCTAAAGCAGCAGAGGGGAATGGGGGCTGTGGTCTGTCTTCTAACACTTTGTCTCCATTGCTCCTTCATGGTCACTCCCTGCCCAAGCTCCCTGTGGGGTCCCTCCCATGGGATGCCATCCTTCACGGGTCCACCACGGGTGGGCGGCAGCTCCCCCCAAACCCCTGCTCCTGCATGGGCTCCTCTCCACAGGCTGCAGCTCCGGCCCGGGGCCTGCTCCTGCGGGGGCTCTCTATGGGCCGCAGCCTCCTCCAGGCCACATCCACCTGCTCCACCGGGGGCTCCTCCACCCATGGGGGGGCTGCAGCGTGGAGATCTGCTCCATGTGGGACCCATGGGCTGCAGGGGGACAGCCTGCTCCACCAGGGGCCTCTCCACAGGCCGCAGGGGGACTGCTGCCTGCCTGGAGCACCTCCTGCCCTCCTGCTGCACTGACCTGGGGGCTGCAGGGCTGGATCACACTCCTCTCTCCCAGCTGCTGTTGCACCGCAGCTTTTTTCCCTTTCTTAAATTGGCTCTCTCAGAGGCCCAGCTAGTCACTCGTGGCTCAGCTCTGGCCAGGGAAAAATCCCTTTTGGAGCTCGCTGTGGTCTGATGTGGGGTAGCTGCTGGGTTCTTCTCACAGAGGCCACCCCTGCAGCCCCCCCGCTACCAAAACCTTGCTGTGTAATCCCAATGTCAGCGTTTTCATGTATAATAAAATGTGCTGGCATTTGCTGGCAGCAAAATGAATGAATTAATTAAAATCCCAATAATTGTGTCAGTGTTCTTCTCTAAAGGAAATAACTGGCAGTGTTACAATGAAGTTTTGTGAAGTTATTCACATACATGAATGTGCATATCCATCCAACTTACGTTTGTAATTGGTAATAACTTGGCGTGACAAAGCTAGGAAGAGGCTGAGTTGAGACTCCCAGAGTTGCAGCCTTACAGGTTTTCTCTGAGGCTGAGTTGTTCTCTTCCCCAAGTCACAGTTGGAATCTGTAAAATCTTTCATCTGCCTCTGCTGCAAAATACCAACTGTAGGATGGCATTCATTAGTTATTACTGCTGAAATAAGAACAAAAGGCAGCCCAAGAAATTAATGCAGCTAACGTTTCTCCTACTTTGAAGACTTTGGAAGGATGCTAAAATCAATCTCAATGTTGGTTTTGCTTTAAAGCACCCTTGCAGAACATTGGATGTTCCCATAGCACAACTGGATAAATGAGAGAGAATTTCCTCCTAAGCGCAGGCACTGAAAATGGACGAGGCATTCATCTCCCCAGCTGGGTGTTTGCAGAGCAGGTGTGCACACCTGAGCTGCTTCCTGAGGCTTTCCTAGCAGAGAAAGAGACTTTCCTGACACAGCTTCTGCCTCACTGCCGGTAAAGGGAGCCCTGCTGAGGAGTGAGGTAGCCCGTATGTTCATGTCTGCGCTGTAAGAGTCTTCTGTTCAGTGGGAAGAATCCTTCCGAGCTGTCGCAGGCACCAGATGAAGGCAAAGCCTGCCAATTCTGTTCGAAGACTCTGGAGGACCTATTAAAACAGCACATGTTAAAATCAGGCTCACATATGGTCTGCTGTAGTTAAACTTCTCTTTTGTATGGAACGGTCCAATCCGGAGAGACACGGAGCTGTTGCACAAAAATAGTAGGTTTTGGTTGTATTAAGCAAAAACTATGCATTTCAATTTTGGATTTATTAAAAATAATAAACACGGTAGTATATAAAATAATTGACCTACTACTTTATCAATGACTGGCATAAAATATATTTACCATTCTACTTTGCTTTTGTTAAAACAACCTGTGGCAAGCTGAGAGCCCAGATACCTTGGCTTAGGTTCTGGATGTTGTTTGCAGCGTGGAGGTAGCTTTTGGTGCCTTCTACATCTGTACGTTTTTGTCTTCACCTCTGAAACTGCTCAAAAGTTTCATGGATCAAGAATGTTACAGGTTTGTTGTTGTTGGTTGTTTTTTTGTTTGTTTGTTTTGTTTTGTTTTTTTTAGTGGTGGTCACTTAGTCAAATTCAAGCTGAATTAAGCTCTCTTCTAGCCCACTCTCCAATCAGCAAGTCCACTGCCTACCGAAGAGAGAATCCGTGACTTTGAGCATTCCTCTGAAGTGAACGCACTAGGAGCAGCAGAAAATGGGATGATGAAGAACCGCGTGTAGGAATCAACCTGCAGTTCTCTGCTTTTTCTTTTCAGCCTGTGTGTGCTGGAGACTAGGAAAACAGGGCAAGAGCATCATGAGATGTTCGGTGCTGAGTCACGCACGAGATCCTGTGTTAAAGTCAAAAACATTGCTGTGACTTTAAGTTAAACAGGTTAGCAGATGGTCTGTATCAGTCATGTGTAATGTGCTGGTGCAAGTGTTTGCTGTGATTCCAGTAAGAAAGGCACTCAGACGCGGTGAGGTATTGATTAAAATGTCATTTATTGGAGCTAATGAGAAAGAAAAGGAGAACAGATAATATTATGTCCCTTGGGATGCTGGGAACCCCACGTTGTGCAGCACTGGACAGATTGCCAGTAGGGCACCACACGGTGTGCAGAACCTGGTCTCTTCACCAGCATTTTGGTACAGGATTTTCTTAGAAGAAAACAATTTAATTGATCACTTCGTCTGCTGAGCAGAATAAAGTCTGTATTCGAGCATGTGGTTTCACTGTAAGATGGTAACAAGGGTAGGCACTGGTGGTGTAGTCGCTGGTGCAAGCAGGAGCTGCCTTCGGAGTCCTCTCGTGTGATTCACTGGCCGTCCCTTCAGGTACTGTGACCTGGGCGTATGAATTTCATCAAAAGCCTGGTAGAAAAACATGGTAGAAAAGTCAGTCTTCCTCATTTTTTTCCCTAATGAAGCATATGTGTTAAGCTGCCACTTTGTTCCCTTGGAATCATTGCAGCATGTGAAGCTGCGCTCTGTTTATCACCACAGGTGGTCATAGGGCAGGATAACGCAGGGTAACATAGCATCGTCTCACGCCTTGCATGACATCGTTGTTAATATACACAGCAACCAGCTTCTCTTTTGCTGTCTGCAGCACAGCACCGTTGATTCCTGTTGGTTTTGTCCTTCGTGGTGACCAGAGATCATTGCAGTGCGTTGCAGGGACAATTCACCCCTTCTGTTCCCCCCCCCTTTTTTTAAACCAGTGCAGTATCTTCTACCTGACTCTAATGAATTTCATTATGTGGATTCCAGAAATTTCTTCATTTGGATTAGCGTTGCTGTCTCCCAGAGCATTTTAACCCTCCTCTGCCCTCTTTTTGTTCATGGGATTTTTTATCTGCCAGTCACTAGAAATGTTAGAGCAGCCTGGTCTGGCCGCAGAGCTGGGTCTGGTTTGGGCTGGAGGCTGGGCTAGAGACCTGCAAAGGTCCCTTCCATCCCGAGCCACCCTGCGATTCCAGTCTTTTTCCCATCCCTCACAGCTATTCTTTTTGCCCATTGTGTTTGTCCTTCTGAAATTCTCGTTCATCTCGCAGGGACTGCTTTGTGCAGCTCCCTGTTTTCTGTGGGGTAGTCGTCAGAGCTTGCTGAGAGTACATGAAAGTTGTACGGCACATTTCACCAGCTGCACAAAACTTCAGGCTCCACCTGATTTGTTTCCAAGTCTGTTTGACAGCGTGGCATCCCTTTCCAAATGTGTCAACAGTGGCACGGCCCCAAAGAGTCTGTAATTGCCGCCTCCTGGACTACACTACTGGACCTGAAAGAGGGTGTGAAGGTGAGCAGGGTCCTGCAGTCACTAGGTGAACCTCCTCACTGCCTTACGACTTTGAGAAGGGAACCAAAGGGATCCAGAAAGCTTTGATGTTGAAATCTCTCATGGGTCACAGTCTTGGTTCCTTGGATCCTGCGCTCCCCCAGGTGTCTCCCAGCCAACGCCACCAGCCCTCAGCACATCGCCCCCAGGGGAAGGGCGCCGTCCCTGGTCCCTGCCGCACCGCAGGGAGCAGTGGCTGCTTCAAAATAAATCCGAGAGCAGATGGCGAGGCAGATTATTGTTCATCCTAGGGCGATGATGATGATGTGCCAGCTAGCTGCTGGTTGTCTATCAGAATTAATCAGGAGATGGTGCGGCACATGATCAGCGAAGCCACCGCTCCCCCTGGGAAGAGGGAAGGAAGAGGAGAGAAGCAGCTCTGTAAAATGAGTTGTCAGAGATGCGGTTGTCTCCAAAGATAGGAGAAGTTGCCTGTGAAGGGGAGACTATTTAAAAAGAAAAGCAGGAATGGGCTTAGGGTTTGGGTTTTTATATGCACACATGCTCTTTTATATAGCTACACTATGCCTAGCTCCTAAAAAGCAACTGGGTGCATGTGATCAATTTCTCCCTGCTTTTGTCTCACTAGAATTGTAAAACATCTGAAATAAAAACATTCAAGAGGTTTATAAAACCTTTATGGATAGGAGCTGTACAGATAGCATGAACCACGATGCGAGCATATGCCTGGCTTGGCTTTCTGGTCTGTGTCAGAGGAAAGGACTTGCCACTTGCTGTGCTGAAAGCACTTCACAAGCATTCACTCCCTGGATACCCACAAAATAAACTAGGCAGAAGCTGACTCAACCCATCGAGCTGAAAGGCAGTAACAAAGGTACAGCCTCAGAGTTTTCATGCCTTAGCAGTCTGAAGGGTAGTTTACCCCTGGTGTCTTTCTTCTTTTCTTTTTTTTTTTCTTTTTTTTTTTTTTTTTTACTGTTTGACTAAAGAGGTTAATGAAATGGCATAACAATTAGCAGATGTCGTGTTTTGTTTCATCAGATTAAGAAACAAAATAGGGAGTACCTCGTGGGTTGTTGTTTCTGTAATGGAAGTCAACAGCAACTTCAGGTCACTTAGAGGAACTGTCAGTCTATTTTATTAACTCAGCAAAATTTGTTAAACTAAACTTCTTATTCTGTGTCTTCAGCTTCTGTTGCCCAAGCTACTTGTCATGGCACAGCTTTTCCTCCAAAGATACGTTTTTCTGGGGTGTGATTTATGGAGGACTCACGTTACTGTTTCTGAAGATGATTCAGGTGATACATTAAATACTTTGTTATCTGAGGCTATCAGGCATGGACAGTCTACTTAAAGACCACCTTTTATACAAACATACATTGTGAGATACAAAAAAGTGGGATGAAATTTGCTTTTTTAACTACTTTTCTTTCCTTTTATACTTTGTAAACATCAGCATAGTCCTGGGTTGTTAAAGAGATACTTGCCGTGTCAAATAATCTTTGCCTGTACGTAGCAGTGAGTGAAAGGCAAAGCTGAATTAAGCTTTTTTGGCTCTTATTTTTCAGGTGATCAAATTTGAGATGTTAGCAGTGAGGGGAAATCAACCTGAAGCAGAAATAAGATAGAATGACATGAAGAGAGGTAATCCCTCTGGACTCTGAGAATTTGCAAATGTCAAGGAGGCTTTTTTATTGCTTTGCCTGGCATTACTATAAGCTTCGTCAATATATCTCCTCCACAGCTCCACGAGCGAGACAGCAAATCACCAGCAGGTTATCTGAGACAGCAGGAATCTTTAGGTCAGAGACGTTCTTACAACACTCCTGATGCCAGCAAGTCCTTCTCTCTTGCTGGTGTTGCAGATGATGAAATAAATTACTTTACTAGTTTATCTCTTGTTAGGTATAGGTCAGGCTGAGCTGGAAAATTTGTCTTGCGGGCTTTGTTTCTGATCAATTCTACCGTGTGCCATCGTGGGAGGGCCAACTCTTAGTGTTTTACATCCCTAGCACCTGAAACTTCCCATCTTTGTTGTCTTTTAATAACTGAAATAATCTTGGGAATTAGTTTATTCCAGTGTCTCTGCACTTTCAATCTGCTATTATTATTTTTTTGGCATGCAGGTTTCTAGAGTAATTTAAAGTAAGGGGGTGCTCTCTAAATCTTAAGTATTTGGGTGCAGGTAGGAATGAGTGGCACACATACTCTGCAGTGAGAAGATTCCCATTTCTTCTGGTCAGCATTACTCATTTTGACCATGAAACCAGTGATAAGAGACTGCACTGCAGAAAGCAAAACTTGTCCTTAGCTGCAGAAGGTTTTTCCCTCTGAGAAGAACACTAATTGAAAACATCCCCCCTTTTTCTAAGTACGAAATACAGGTGAGAGTGACAAGGATTTGGTCTCTGAAGGGTTGGTAGCAGAAATGCTTAGTTTTTAACATGTCCCTGGGGCACTCCTGCTGGCTCACCAGGCCGTGCTGGCATTTTAGATTGTGTTCTGAACACTGGTCTTAGCAGTCCCTGCTGTACATTTTGCCCTGTAATTCCCCTCCAACTTTCTTTTTTGGACGTTTTGGTAGGCCTAGAGTGTGTCAGGTTCTGCTGGTGCTCCAGCCTACGTCCTAGAGCCTGTGTGATGGTGCTTTCAGCACCGCTCCCCGTTACAGCGATGGTCAGTAAGAGAAGGGGTGAAAGATCTTTTAAAAAGATTTATAAAAATACTCTGTAATGCAGCAGAGTTAACAGGTGGGACTTCCAGGCAAAGCATACGTGTGCATGTGTCAGAAGGGGATCTGTTACCTTTTGAATGAGTGAGAATACGAGGTAGCTGATAGAAAATGCTACCTTGCATCATCCTTCATATTCCCAGCAAAAAATGAATCCCCAAAAGTCTGTTGGAGAGCAGTACCCATTCTTATCTCATACTGTTATATATCTTGGCAGTGCAGGGGCACCTTTCAAAGAGTGCAGGCTAGGAGCATGATCTATCACAGCAGTAAACAGCAGATTCAGTGAGGGCTGCCTGCGAGCTGCTCCAGACCTTTGGAAAGGAGGATAATCAGCTCCGATAATAGACTGGCTTTGTTCTGAAGTAACCAGCATCTGAAAAACCTGCTTTGTTCGTGTGAAGGGCCTCCAGAGCCTCTCAGAAAACAAAAAGGGAAAAGCAGACGGAAGAGCAGCGTGTCCTTTCGGAGCTGGCCCATCTTGCAGTGCCACTGAAAAGAGCTGGAAACAACGTGCTGGCGCGGAGCTCGCCCTCTTCCTTCCTCCTCCTCACTGTTGCCAGCTGCTGCCATCAGGCTTCCACGGCCACCACTGCTCGAAGCAGCGGTAGGGAAATACGCACGCTTCTGCCATTGGCCTGTTGGCCTTCCAAATGGTGCCTTGGGACGGTGCTCTAAGTGTTTCGTTCTTGCTCTTTGTTCTTCAATAGATTTCTGGTGTGTACACGAGCAGATTTGCATGAAACGCAAAGCCTCAGCATCCCTTGTGTAACCTTCTTTTCAACTGGAGTTTATTATAATGAGGAGAAAATGGCATTTTATTTATTTATTTATTTTTATTAATCTTCATTGTTCTCTGTTGGAGGTCCTTGTAGCTTTGTGGAGGAAAGTCATGCAGTAGGGAATTTTCCTTACCGCCTGTTAATCCTGAAAGGAGTCTGGAAGGAAAGACTTCTGGTTATTGGCATTTCTGAGCCATCTTCTATTGAAATTGATGCCCTTTTGGGCTACAGGTGGCACAGGAGGTGTGTCAGGGTTGTAAATCCCTCTTCTCAGGGAACATGTTGCGTGTTGCTAAATGGATTCGGTAGTTAGAGCAAGCGTGGAAGAAGAGATCTCTCCCAGAAAACCAGAAGTGCCGATGTGGGTTGACAGATTGATCTCAGGCACGGGAATTATTTCACGGCTGCTATTGCCTGACACAGGAGGCTCTCGAACGAGTCTCAGGACATTTCTCTGCTGCTTTTTCCTTGTCCCTCGGTGCTTGAGGTTTTCAAGGAAGACAAATGCTGTCCTTACGTATTCTAAGGTGTTGCCAAGGGTGTCTTACCTCAGCAAGTCCTATTTTTACTGTTAACAGCAGGGTTCATTGTGTGCCGAGAGGGTCCAGAAGAAGGGCTGGACGCTATTTTTGGCCATCTGTAATAACGTTCCAGCAGCACCATTTTTCCAAGTTATGCCTAGGATAATGTAACTGCCGGAGTAAAATCCGCTCTGCAGCTTAACAGAGAGACCTTCTGTTTCCAGGACTGCCAGTCCCTCAATTTTTATACATTTACACAGTGCTCTCAGGGAGAATAAATAATACATGAACATATGTACCGGCTAAGTGAAATTTCCTTCTGATTGTAGCGAGACACTGGTTGATGGCAATTACCAAATATATTTCCTTCACCATTTGCTAATAGCGCTGGGTGTTTAAGAGCGTGCCTTTCTCTCCGTTGTTGTTGTTGTTGCCACGAGTTGCCATCTTCTTTTTATTTTCTGAACAAATTGCTTTGATCCTTCTTCGTATGCTGGAGAATTGCGGTTTTGAACCCTCCTGAACAGGTTTCTTGCAGTATTACCTCATCTGAATCAGAAATAGTGCCACTGCCTAAGTGCCCTTAAACGCTGTGTCTGCTGTATCTATATTACAGTACTAGAAGCTCTGAAAAGAAACCGATTGACATTAATCCCAAATGAAGTGTTTATTCTCTCTTTAATACCTGGTGGGCAATTCAGTCCTCTGAATCCACATTAAACAAGAAAAATGTTTAAGAAGCATTATTAGGGCTCAAGATCAGGTGCTCAGAAGCCAGAGCTGTACCTGGGTGTGCATATATTATGAAATGGTGTTGAATTGTATGATCAAATACTGGTTTTTACACTTAGCAGATTCCCAAAATGAACCTTTTTTGGGAGGCTGATTTGGAGAAGTATTTGTATGGGAGAAGCATTTAAGGCTGCTTCCCAAACCTGTTGTGCGTGTGGGTTAGACAGAGAATGCTGCCCTGAGGAGCAGGATTTCGTACTCTTGCCTCCACCATGGAGCCCCCTACCATGGTGAACAGGTCAGTAAAAACAAGTTGGTGGCAGGGGAACAATCCTTGCTCTTCCCCAATTTCACGCAAACCTGTCTTAAAATTTTAAGGCCTGCTGCTGGGAAGTATTGATCTCATAGCTCTTAAATCAGTGGGTTTTGTGCTAGAGTATGTACATACCTAGGAGAAACTGGGTCTAGATTTGGCATGTTTAGTGCTAAAAGGAACTTCTTTCACTTCATTTTTGGTTCTTGATTTCCCATTTGTGAACTGTCTTAGGAATTCAGATGTCTGCCCACAACCCAGGATGTTTGAACCTGGTGGTACCTCTCCAAAAGAGGGAGAGAGAGAGGAGGAGATGCTGTGCTTCCCTAGGCTGCTACCAGGAGAGTTGTCAGCGGTGGGGGACAGGCTGCTGTGTTTATCACCAGCCTCATCTGGCTTGTGGCTGTGGCTGTAGTGCCTTTCCGAGGGGTCTCCCAGAATTTCCACTTCTCTGCTTTCAGCCATCCCCAGCCTGTCACTGCATCTGACCAGCATCACTGCATCTGCTCAGCTGCAGTCTGCCTCGTCTTCTCTGCAGCCAAATGTTAAAGCAAGCTTCTTCAGACTGCTAGGGTAAAGCCTGCTGCGTTTCCAGTTTCAGTGGCAACACCGAATGTTTCATTCTGGAATTTGGGTTACCAAATCTTCCCTAAACGGCACCTTTTCCTACACATGGTCCACTGCTTGTACCAGAAGAAGCTTTAACAGTAGCATGGATGTCGTGGGGTGTCCAGACAGGGCTGACAGAAAAATGAACGCTTCCTGTGTCACATTTCAAGCCGGAGCACTGCAGTCAGCCTTGGGCTGTGGCGTGTCCTCGAGAGCTGGAGATCCAGCGGACCATGAAACCCGTCTTAGGAAGATGAGATGTGGCGTTGCGTTTTATGTAACACACTGTGCTCTGTAATTGGCTTTTTAATGCATTTATGGAAACGTTGAAATACTCGCAGAGAGAACAGTATTGCTGTGTTGTTCGGGAAACATTTATTTGGTGTTTTTTTCTGTCCTTTGCCTAAAGCAACTGGGTTTTGGAAGTCAAATATGAATATAAATGTACTTGGGGCTATAGGGCTCCACCGTGGGGAGAAAAGAGAGATGGGGCCAGGGATGGCTAGGAGGTAAAATTGAGAGGAGACTCATCTTTCCTTGGGGCAGGAAGGTGTTTCCCTCTCAGACACGAGGAGTTGGTTTCTCACTGAGATGCTGAGGATGCTTTAATGAAGGCTGAGCAGCCCCGTCAACTCCGGGAGTCGCTAAAGATGAGCAGCTGCTGAAGCCTAATCTGCATCAGCATTAATGCAGTTAACCAACAACTGTTTTAACAATCAGCTCTGCTACTAGCCTGGTTCATTAAAGTCCCTAAAACTCTCTTTGCTTCAGTTTAATCCCTCAGAGGTGAATGTCCTTACATCCGAACGTGGAGGTTGTTGTGGCAAATAACGATCCAGGCCTGCTGTAGCCACTCAGCCTACTATTTCTGGCTGTAACGATTCGGGAGGGAAGTGCCTTTAGGTGCTGTCCTAAGTAGTCCTCTAAATCCTGAAAATCAATGCGAAATGAAAGGAACTTAATTATAATTTGTACTGACAGCACTGCCTATTACTTAGGGTGCTAAGGACTCCCATTACATGAGCATGGATTGGTTGTGGACGGAGGGGATAGGAGTTGTACTGATCCCTTCCCTTCCCTTCCCTTCCCTTCCCTTCCCTTCCCTTCCCTTCCCTTCCCTTCCCTTCCCTTCCCTTCCCTTCCCTTCCCTTCCCTTCCCTTCCCTTCCCTTCCCTTCCCTTCCCTTCCCTTCCCTTCCCTTCCCTTCCCTTCCCTTCCCTTCCCTTCCCTTCCCTTCCCTTCCCATGGGAGTGGGAAGAGGCTGGTACTGGAAAAAGCCACTCAAGGAAAGAAAGTTGGACAGGGAGGTCTGAGAAGTGAGAGGCTCTGGAGTCCAGGCTGATCAAGCAGGAGCAGGTTGCCCAGACGCCCTGCTTCCCCCTGCAGCCGACCCGTGCCGCGCTAGCAGCTTGTCATCTTCTCTGCTGCTCCGATCAGTCAGGTGGCAGGGGGCTGTGCGGAGCAGGGGGCTCCACACCTGCTGATAACCATGCACAGCATCACCTGGAGATGGGCCCGTGTCTGGTTCCCTGCTGGTAGGAACCTAGCAAGCTCTGACCTTTCCTCGAGATCTTCAGTCATCCCTTTCCAACGTCACATGAAGCACTCGGGGATAGGAAGTGCGGAAATGAATGCTGCTTGCGCATCCTAAAACATTTTCCCTACCACGGATTTTTTTTCCAAAGCAATTGTGCTTTGCTCAGTAAGAACGATGAGCTGTGTGCATATAATGTTTTTTCTCTGGTTTGCTGCAGAAGAACTAAAAACGTGTAAAAATCAGCCATTTACTGGAAGAAGATGGCTCCAGTAGCCACAGCAGCGTGATCTGATGACCCTTCAGGTCAGCTGTGCTTCTGTCTGGTCTTGGACTGGTCATTTCTAGGTAAATTTCTCTAAGGCTGTCATTAACAGTTTCTCCTAACTCATTTGAGATGCCCGATTCTGGAGCCTGGAAGATAATGGGTAAAAGCCCTGCGTGCTTATTGCAGGAACAGAAGTTCCCGAGAAGCATTTCTCAGGCATTACAAACCAAGTGCCGCTCAAATCTGCAGATGCTGCTGAAATTTTGCCATCTGTGCCTTAGCTCACCCCCCATGTAATGGTAATAATGCTTCTTCTAAAAGAAGCTTGTAGGAGATTTTGAAAATAAATTACCTTAATGTTTTGTGGTTGCAGTGGAGAATAAAGATCTGGATGAGGCTGAAGGCTGGAGTAATAAAAATGAGCTGGAAGGTTTCAGTGTGAAGTACAGTGTCGTGTACCCAGCATCTCCTGCAAACCTCTCCTGTGAACATGGAGCTCATCAGCTGGGAAGCGCTGAGGAGGAAAGGTCTGGAAGCATTGCGAGATCTTGTGATAATTGAGGCAGCACTTTCATGATCTTAAAAGGTCTCAGCAGTTATCCCAGAAGCACTAATGCCACTGGGCTTCTGGGAGGTCTCATCTGGAGAGTTGTGTGCGCTGCAGCTTTTCCTGAGTAGCAGAAAGGTGAGAGCAAACTGCAGGAAGTGTGCAGTGAGCCTGATAAAGTGATCAAACGAATGGGTGGCCACTTTTATAAGGGGAAGAAGAATGGGTGGCTTATTTGCAAAGTGAAGGTGGAGGGGATAAGCTGGAGGGCAGCTTGTCAATACACCTGAAGGGTTAACAAGATGCAAGCTGGCTGGGGTGAGGTACAGTTTGCAGGACAACACGGATGGGGCTTTGGGCAACCTGGGCTGGTGGGAGGTGTCCCTGCCCTGGCAGGGGGGTGGAACTGGGTGGGCTTCAAGGTCCCTTCCAGCCCAAACCATTCTGTGATCCAGCAGAAGACCTTCTTTGTGTCTTTAACATTCAGTTCCAGTTAAATGTGTGCATAGGTGAGGAGCCAAACTAACACGGTGGGACCGGTTTTAATTCTGATGTCTCTTCCCTTGGGCAAGCTCCTCTGGCAGCGTTGCGGTGGTGCACGCAGCTGAATTCGAGCAGATGTAGCACGCACGTTTGGACACACCGCGTGTAAGGCATGTGGGCGGTTGACCTTTTCCTTCTCTCGAGTGAAATCGAGTCATTAGGAATTAGCTGCAAATATCCTGGCCCTGTGCTTCCGAGCTTGAGCTGCGCGAATCGTAGCACGCCTTGGGGAGCCACAGTACCGGCGTTTCAATCCTTGAGGGAGCAGATGAGGAGATCTCTCTCAAAAGGCTGGTTTTTAACATGCTGGGTGCCTGAGCGTGGAACAGCAAGGTGTGTGTGGACAGAAGGGGATGCACGTGCTCCGTGTTGATACGTCCAAGGTGCAGGGAAGCTCCGGGTTGCCTGCTTGCCCTGGCTCGTGCAGCGTATTTGCGTGGCAAACCAGCAGTTGTGTCCAGGCGGAGGGAAGAAATACATCCCAGGAGTGGGCACACGGCCATTCTCAGCCTTTGGATGGGCTCCGCTTCACGTCTGTCACATGCAGTAAGCATTTGTGAGGAAAATGTGT
The DNA here is from genome assembly GCF_047663525.1 of Anas platyrhynchos. Classification (NCBI taxonomy): domain Eukaryota; kingdom Metazoa; phylum Chordata; class Aves; order Anseriformes; family Anatidae; genus Anas; species Anas platyrhynchos. Next base: position 84,479,066 of record NC_092587.1, on the reverse strand, counting down.
CACTGCTGATGTGACATAAAAGCTCTGGTGACATTTTGCGACCTCTTAATGTCTAGCAGAAGAGGTTCGCAACACATAAATGCCATCTGCCATGGCAAGCCAACTCCTCGGTTCTCTGATAACATATGCCTCTTATGAAATGCTGCATCACCTCCAAAAAATCAGCATATTAATGGAGGAAGCCTGTCATTTCACTCATTCCCCGATTCTTTACATAATCCATCTCTTAACTTTATTTTTTGCTTGTGAAGAACCCTGAGGGGGGGAAGTTGCAGCAGATCCACGAGAGCTCCAGGAGTTCTGTTCCATTAGAGCTGTATTTATTGTCTGATTTCTTGGTCCTGTGAACCGGAACCATTCTCCCCCTGCTTTTAGTCTTTAGCAAATACTTAGTGTTCACAAAGGGACATGAGAAAAGCAGGAGCTGTCTCAGGAACCTACAGCAGGACTTCGGGGTGTGTGGTGAGGTGGGGTTGTAAAAAGAGGAGAGGTTTCTCTGTTAACCTGGGTTTGTTCCCTTAGTCCATTATGGGAACCGAGATGTGCTAATTATTTTCAATTGATTCAACTTGTGCCAATTTGTCGTGCTGATAGCTTCAGATGCAGGATAAGGAGACCAAACTTTGGCTTCAGTTCTTGCCGGGCTGACAGCTTATATAATTGTCCCGTTCTTGAATCGATAGCGGCAGTTTTTGCAGGATGAAGAAGTAAGCACAGAGTTTTGTGCTTGGATGGGAGAGGAGAGCGCCGTATTTACTTACCCTTCATGGCACGTGCTGCTGTTGTTGGGTGCTCTGGCTGTTGCAGAGATGTGACAAACTTTGTAAAGTGACTTCTTTGCAGGAAGTTTGTACGTGTTACACTCCACAGAGACAACACACTCGGATTAATTTGCAAGTAACGATGAGCAAAAGCTGTTTCAGATGGTGCCAAGGTAGAAAATTGCATTTCTACAGACTGTGGTGAGAGGCAACAGATTCTGCCTCCTGTCATAAACAGTGCCTTTATGCGTTTTCCAAGAACTGTGGAAGCATTGTCTAGCCCTCACAGCCACCAGCGAAGAAGCTAGGTCTGTTTTTATCGCTCTGTTACAGGCAGAGGAGATACACTGAAAAACAAAGTGACAAGACTAGCAAATCTGTGCAGGCAGCAGGACGAGACACCAGCAGCCCTGGCTTGCAAGCCTGTCCCGTTACCTCGTGCCCTGGGCCAACCCCATTCTTCCAGCTGTGTTTGTACCTGGTGTCAGTGATACAGCCGGCTCCCACCACTGATGGTTAGACAGAAACATGCCGATTCCCTGACACAACCTATCCTCGGGCTCCCTGTTAGTAAAAAGACATCTTTCCCTTTCTTCATTAGGGTGCCGAGAGATGATACCAGGTGTGTGTCGGTGCCACGGGAAGGATATGTAAAAAAGAAATGACACAGGGCCAAGAGAAATCCCGAGGTGGGAGCGCAGAATTTGTAGCCACGTAGCTGTGCCCGGCGTGTGTGAGGACAGGGCAGTGCACTGTGCTGCTCCCCTCGCTGCAGACCATATGGTGAGGGCCTGCTGCGAGCGCTTCCCCAGGGTTCCTGCTCACAGATGGAGCAATGAAACCGAAAGGCCTGCTGTGAGTTCAGTAGGGTTTTTTTTTTTGTAACTGTATTGCCATGCAACCGTTTTGGTTGCCTCTGTTTGACCTGCTTTTCTAGCTCATTTAAAACGTCTAGCAAGAAAGGGCGTGAGATTAGGAGATGTCTCAATCGTGGTACTGCAACACATCTGGGCTTCTCAGAGCAAGGAGCTGCTCCCCGAGCTGGTTATCACCGGGTGACATCAAAGTGCTTATTGCTTTCTTGGCTGCTTAATAACCAGGTGCACTGCGTGTGGGAGGGGGTTGTCAGAGTGAGAAAAGCTATTTAGCATCGAGCAAAGAAAACAGTGAAGCGCCCTTGTTTAAAACGCTGCGTAAAGAGCTGGCCTTGTTGCTTTTCTTCTGACGCTAAGCAACTTTTTTTCATTTCAGGAACTTTCCGCTGTACTTTCTGTGAGACTGAAGTGGAAGAAGATGAGTCGGCAATGCCCAAAAAGGATGCAAGGACACTCGTGGCAAGATTTAACGAGCAGATCGAGCCCATCTACGCGCTGCTTCGTGAAACAGAAGATGTTAACTTAGCCTATGAAATCCTCGAACCAGAACCCACAGAGATCCCTGCCTTGAAGCAGAGGTGGGAATGGGCCCTGCTTTCTCTCACTGCAGTGCTTCCTCACAGCACGTTCCTCTGCTCCGCGAGGTTTTCCCAAATCTTCTGCAACCCCTGGCTGCATTCAGGTCTTACTTGTTCTGCACCAAGGGTGCTTCACTCTCATCTTTCTCTCAAGCCCTTTTGTTTATTCCTTTTGTTTCCACCCAGCTTTTGAAAGTAAGCAAAATGCATTCTACATTTCATGTTTCAAATCCATATATAACAAAACTTCTTTTTCTGATTTTCTCCTACTTGTTACACAACTCGTTTTTGGGGGGAGACCATGTTATAGTCAGAAAATGTTTAAAATGTTCCTGCCCATGGGAAATGACACTTTCCTTCAGAACATTCCTAGCTGTACAAAAACAGATGATGTTTAAATAATGCAGAAAGATGTGGGGAGCTGTCAGTTTTGTCAGCTCTGGTGAAATGTGATGCACTTCTCTCTGTTTTAAAAAAAATAATTAAACACACAAGAAAAAAATCTGTACCATGGGGATGGGGGGAGAAGCATTCCCACAGTTCCTTGGGGTGCTTGGCTTTTGTTAATGGGAGAGCGAGCAGTATACTTTTTTTTTTTTTTACGTTCAGGCTAACCTTGAGAGAGAATGTTCATCATATATTAATGCTGGACAGTTTCTAATTAATATAATAAAAAATTACTTGTCTCTTTCTAGCCAAGAATATAGCTGATTTTGCTCATCATTCTGAGAGAAAAACAGAAGCCATGTAGGGAGGGGAAGAGATTTTTCCAAGGTCATTCAACATGTCTTTGTTGATATGGGGAGGCTTTGAAGCCTTTATTCCCAAGCTGAATCACGAAATTTTGCTTTAAAAACTCACTTCTGTAGTTCGTGTAGTAGAACCGGGATAACCCCACCAAAAAGAGGGTCATTTCTCAGCCTTCCCATGGCTACCTTATCTCAGCGCACAGGAAAGGAGCACAGCAGAAGCCTGGTGCAGTCCCACGATTAAATAGCAGCACCCACTTGCTTGACTCTTAAATACTTAAAAAACATTGTAAATGATTAATTACTCTGAGCAGGGAATGACAAAATAAATAGGCATTTTTAAATCCTTACTTGAGCACAACTTGCTTCAGCACATACAATGATTTAATTATTTATTAACGCTTATTAATTCAAAGCAGCTAATTGCATGAAAGTGCTGCTGTGAGATTTTTTTTTTTTTAAAAGTGCCAAACCCTGGGTTATTTATTCTCTCTCCACTTTATGGAGCCTCGAGTTTCTGAAATCATTGCCGAAACTGGCATTCGATGCTCCTGAAACAGACAGAAAAGGTCACAAAGTGCCTGCGTCTTCTTTTTTTTTTCAGAGGCACAAGCAACTCGTGTTTCCAGGAGAGTGGTAGCTCTAACCAGCCTCACTGACAACTTGTAGCTGTCACTCACCTGACAACGTGGCTGGTCACATCTTCATTTACACTTTTCTAGGAGGCAGTTCCTTCCCGTAACCTTGGCAGAGCATTAGTTAGCACCATAGGTTTCAAAATGCACACGCTTTACCCGAGCCATTCTCCATGGTATCCTAAAACAGATGAATTTGAATACCTCCTCCATTTTCTTATGTCAGGATAACATGATGTTATAGAACATAAATCTCTGCAGAATTCATTTCTGTGGTCATGCTATCAAGGACCATGGGTTGTTCCCTATGAAGCTGAAGCTCTTAAGAGCAGCTGAACGAAAAAGTGCTTTAGTTCAGACACAGCACAAAAGGAGTTATCCCCGTTTTACAAGACCTTTTATTAATAGCCTGGACAGGATTGAGATGAAGATTTCAGGTTGTTTTCCCATTGCACAGTGTGGTTTCTGCGGGCCATACCTCAGCTATGTCAAGGATTATTTATGTCACCTTTGAAGGCAGCTTAACCACTTAGTGAGCGATTTCCATCAGGGTAAAAGAACAGAACAAATGTAGCCAGATCTGCGGCCCTCAGCTGCCACTGTCTGAGCAGGGTGGCCTAGAACTAGGGGAAAAATACATCTTAGATCAAAGAGAGAGAAATTACTGGCAGAGTGCACTCCCTCCACCTGTTCTGTGCTGCCTGTATGGCAGCTCGCATGCCTGGCCTTTTGCTGGTGCCTGATTTAGGGTGCTCAACCTCACCCTTTGGATCAGGTGTGCTGAATAGCAAGATCTCCTCTTGCAGTGAGGGATATCCCACTGGTCACGCAGCCTCGAGGTCGTCCACTCCCAGCAGTACGGTGAAGATGCAGTTGCCCAAACAGCGCAGTGAGTTGAGACACGCTTACAAAGCTCGCTGGGGTCAGAGAGTAGATAGAAGCTGTCTGGATTATTCCATGCAAACGTGACACGTTGCCGGAGATGGTTTGAAGTAATTCACATTGTAGGTGTCTCTTACAGCTGTTACCTTCATCTCTGAATCCCTCCTGACGTGAGGGAAGAAGTGTTTTGCTACTAAATGGTGGTGCGTAGGAAAGAAGTCCATTTCAAACACACTTACGGGGACCTCTGTGCAGAAGTATTATTAGGCAGCTCCTGGCACTGCCGAGCATTCAGCTGTCACGCTGCAGTCATGGAGAGGCAGAGGCTGGGGGAGAGTTGCATTGTGTGTCTTGTGAGGGAAGTGGATTACATAAAATTGTCAGGGAAACGCTGGTTACAGATTTCTATTGTGTGGGAAGCAGAGCGGTGCTTTTCACAGAACACATGCCTGTCTTGGAAAACTGAAAGGTACCAACACTTGAAATCAGGCACTGGGAAGAAGGTCTCGGTGTGGTTCCTTGGCTTATGTAAGCAACACATGGGCACGGGCCTTCTCCTTCAGCCCAGAAAATCAAGGCTGCTGTGAAGCTTTCCTGGTGGGGCTGGCTGGGGGAGAGAACCAGCTAGTGTGTGGACACATGCTAACGCAAATATTGTGAGGTATTTTATGAAGAGATCCCAGCAAACGCACTTATTAGGAGGTCATGAGTAGCCCTGGACCAAGCAGAGGCTGAACAAACCAATACTTTGCATACGGGGAAGAAGGATGATCACCTACCTCCGTATTTCCCCCTCATAGTTTACACCTAAAAACCAGGCACGCTGAGCTCATCAAGCAGCGGTTAAATCCATGCTGAATTAAAAAACTGCATGTTGCTCAGGCCTCCAACTGCAACCTTGTTTTCAGCTTCTCCGTTGGAGGGCAGGTTGTTGGGCAGATAGCAGCAAGTGAACCCTGTGTGCTCACAGCTCCTGTCAGCTCAGCTGGTAGCAGCTGGCAGCAGGACAGGAACACTGCTGGGATCCTTCACTGATTTCCTCGGGATGAAGATCTTCCTTCTCAATACAAAAAATTAGAAATTCCTGGTAGCACCATGAAAATGGCAGTTCTTGCTGCAGATCCAGGCAGATAATCTGGTGTGTTACAAAGCTGGCCAAGAAAGGGCTCATTCTGAGTGCTGCTTTTCTCTCTCTGACTTTTACCTAGCAAAGAACGTGCAGCTGGTACGGGTTCGGGGACAGCTGGCGTTACAAGCGGACACCATCGGGAAGCGTGGACTACGAAAGGCCCATCCTACGAGGACTTGTATACCCAGAACGTTGTCATCAGCATGGAGGACCAGGAGGACATTAACCGGTCTGCCAGCGACGGGAAGCCAGCCAGAGAGAGGCCAATTTGGCTCCGGGAGAGCACGGTGCAGGGGGCGTACGACCCTGATGAAATCAAAGACGGTAAGGAAACGCGCAGAGCACAAGTGCTGCTCTGCTTCTGGGAGTGCTGGGAGAAACAGGTTCCCTCGTGCGTCTACAGCTGTTGCTCCCAGCACTCCAGATTTTGTCTGCGACCCCCCGCTGTGCAAAGCACCTGTGCGTAGGTAGATGGAAAAAATGCCCATTTATTAGATCCGGGATGGAAATGTAGGTCAGTGAAGCTGAGCTGCCCACGGAATTGCATGTTACTCCAAAAATGCTATTTATCCGTTACCTCTTCCTGTACCCTTAGTAATAGGTGTTCTTCTGCCTTGAGAGTTTATTGCTTTTCGATGAGGTCTTTCCTCTAGAAAGCTGAACCCCAAAATAAGACACTGCTGGAAAATAGAATTTATTAACATTTGGTGACTCTGAAGCCTATGAAACCTACCGGCAGTGTTTTTGTGCTCCCAGCATTCTTCTTGCCAATTATTTTTCAAAATGTTTCATGTGAAAAATCTGTCAGAAAGAAAGCTTCTGGAAGCACAGTAGGACTGTCTGTCACAGGTGAGTCCTTACTGCTTTCTAGTTGCCTTTGCTTTTATTTTCATTCGGTTGGAGGTTAGGTTGTTGGTTGACCATAGTCAAGATCTTGTAGCGACCAGAAGAAACATTCTGCACTGCTAAGTTGGCTATTTAAACATGGAGACTGAAAATGGGAAATAGAGACCCTTTATCATTGGTGTGTTAGGGAATTGATAGATAAAATCTTCCAAGTCACCTGAGGATTACAGAATGGCACTGTTGGTGCCCTAGGGAGAGAAGATGGCAAAAGGGAATCACGTGTAAGCACAAGCCCTGAAATCATTCCTCTCCCAGTACCCAGAGAGGAGTGGAGTACTATAGGGACAATGAAAAAGAAAACAGATGTGAAAAAATGGCCAAAAGACACCCAATTATGTTGCTTGCATGTAGCATCTTCAAAACAAATGGATCTCAAAACATTTTCCAAATGGATTACACAAAGTGAGGTGATGGGAGGAACCTCCTCCTGCATTTTGTAGCAGAAGTTGCTACTCAGGAGCCATGCTGAATTCTCACCCAGCTTTTCAGCTAGACATTCAGTCCATGTCTCCTTCTAAATTGGTTCCTTGAGGTGACTTTTGGTGTACACAGCATAAATGCTTCTGAGATGCTGCTGAAGGACGTTGAGGGGGAGTGCTCCTTGGAGCACAAAGGCGTCACTGCTTAACCTCCAGCACTGCTGGAGATCGAAGCTGGTGGAAATAGCCTGAAATTGGTGCTGGAACACATTTCTGTGACTCTGGTATGATACAAACAGGAAGGCAGAAAACTTGCGACCACTGGCAGAAAGCATTCACTGCATGGATCTGCCAGGAACAGTGCTCACGTGCAGGAGACCACAAAGTCCAGACTTTGAGCCACAAAGTTTGGACTTTGTGGAGCTGCCCCGGGCTGCTGAGCACCAGGCTGCCAACACAATGCTTTTGGTCTTCCTTTCTTTCAAGATTTTTTCATTAATGATAGTAGTTGTAGCCATCACCTGTTACCGCAGCTTCATTTACAAGGAAAACACGAGTCCCGTAAAGTTAGGGGTGGGTCTTTAGGCCTTAACTGTACCACAGGAACGACTCCCCTGGATTTTCGTGCTAAATGCAGAACTTAATTCTTAGTTTACCCATTTGTCAGCATTTCTCTGTCTCAAGCTGAACAAAGTACATGGTGCATTTTCGATCCTGGAGGGAAACGCTTGAATGTCCAATGCCTGGATACGGTGCGCAAACGATGAAAGCCCAGGGATTGGAAAAGAAGTCAAGTGGTGTTAATGTATGAGGGCAGAAAGCCATCCACCTCAGCTCCAGCAGCTGTTTGGATGCAGCCTGTTCCAGTGCAAGAGAGAAAGTTTTCCACGGGGAGTCTGTTGTACTTTTTAGGCCTTTTTTTGTACATAAGGTTCTCTGCATTTCTTTTCTTTCTTTTTTTCTTCATACAGCCCGTAGGTTTATTGGTGCCGGGTGGACTCACAGTTCTCTCAGCAAAAGTAGGATTAAGAGAAGGTTTTTTCAGAATGCCACTTTTTGAGCAAGAATTCTATCTGTTGAGTCTGGGAGCTGCAGACACCCTGCCACAACAAACCCTCTCAGCTCACGAGAAAACTCTCACTCCCTTCTGTCTCTCTGCAGGGGGCCGGGATCTGGACGCCTTCCAGGAGCGTGAGGAGGGCCGGGCGGCTCTGGATGACAACGAGGAGGTGATGCGTGCCCTGCTCATCCACGAGAAGAAGACGCCCTCTGCCTCAACCGTCACCGTCGGGGGCTCCGCTCCTCTCTCTGGCGCCAACGCCAGTGACTCGGAGAGCGAGACAAGCGAGTCGGAGGAGGAATCCCCTCCCCGCCCCGCTGCCACAGCCACCACGGCGTACGGGCTGGAGGAGGAGGAGGAGGATGAAGAGTTCGAGGTGGTGGCAGAGGACCCCACGGTCACAGTGGCTGGGCGCCCGCACACTTACAGCCAAGTGAGCCAGCGCCCCGAGCTGGTGGCCCAGATGACACCGGAGGAAAAAGAGGTTTATATCGCCATGGGGCGACGCATGTTTGAGGATATGTTTGATTAACTGCTTCCTCACGGGGCTTTTTTTTTTGTTTTTTAATGATTTTTTTAAAGCCAGAGACTCCCTTGTAAAACAGAAGGCTAAAATGCATCTTGCCTCCCCTGTGCGCAGGGACACTGGGGCCTGCAACTGCTAATCTCAGGCATCTTGCCCACCAGAGAGGGGGAGCAGGAAGGCTGCATGTGCCAAAACAGGTAGGGGAGGACAAGTTTTAGAAGGGAGGATGCTTGCAAGGTAAAAATTTTAGGGTTTTAGGGTTGCCTGCGCACAGGCACTGGTTTAACCCTCTGGCCACGGAACGCTTACTGCTGAGCAGCCCTGGGGGCAGCCACCCGTTACTTTCCTCGCTCCCCTTCTCTTCTTAGTCACTCTCAGCACCTCAAGGTCAGGGGAAACTTGAAACACGCAGAGGGAAAGCCTTGTTGAGCGCACAGAGCCACCCTTTGTCAGTGTAACAAAAGCCCTGCACACATCTGAGCTGTCAGAGAGCTCCGACTGACCCGGAGATGCCTTCCTTTTCCAGCAGTGCTGTCTGGCGCTTCTGCCTCGCTCTGTCCAGCCCCCGGTGTGGCAGACGGTTGGTGGCGGGCAGAGAAATGGCATGGCTAGCTTCTGGTTGCAGTCACACCACCACGGTTGCATCATTTTAAGAGGAATTATGCAAGTTTAAATTCTGCTTCGGCACGCTCTCTTCCCACAGGAAGACATTTACCCGTGCCTGCAGAGCAATATCAGATTTGTAAAATGTTTTCTCTATCAATTGAAAGTGTTGCTTTTTTAAAATTGTCGTGTTTTCCTATCCGGCAAGAGAACAAAACAAAAGGATAAAAGAAGTTTGTGTTGTCGGAGGGTAGGGGCAGTACTACGTGCTGCTCGGTTTACATGGGCAGCATCAATTTGCTGTTCACTGAGACTGTAAATCTGTTTTATACTAACTGTGCTTTCTAGGTTCTGCTAACCTTGTAATGCCTCCTGTGGTTTTATTTTCAGTTTCTCCCTCTTTTGATCTCCCTCTTTTTTTAGCATTTTAAATTCGCTTTTAAGTCATTTTAAGGTGGAATAAATAAATAGAAACTCGTTCCCTTTGTTGTCGTCCAATTTGTGGTGTGTCTAGGTAGAAATGTTGTTTGCTTATCATTTCAATTTACTCGATTCAGGAAAACAACCAAGCTGAGGCCCTCCTTTGGGGTAAGGATGGTTTGAAATCCCACATAATGTCTCTGCTCCACATTGCTTCTCCTCACCAGAGCTGACTTGAATGCCTCCTGTTACCTTCTGCGCTTGCAGGGAAGATTCTTCATGAGAGCGGTGCTTTTGTGGGCTCTTTTTGATCACGATCCATTCCTTTCCACCTTCCTCGGGGGATGCGTATGTGAGTGAGAGAGGTCTCACAGACCTTTGTTCCTGGTTAAAGTGGTGCCATTGCATAAGGCGGACTTCTAAGCATCAAGCTTCTAAATGCCGAGCCAGCCAGAGCTGATAAGCCAGATTCAGTGATCAGCAAGCAGAAAAACAAAAGTTCTTTACCAGTTCTGTCTAGAATTTAATGTGGTTGAATTCAAGGCTAACCCTGGAGAAAAGCAGGTCAGTTTATAAGGAGCCAAGGCTAGAATCTGAGAACTAACCCTGAATGCAGCGCAACTACTCATTCTCGTAACATACCAGGAGTTTTTAGTCTGCAAAATCAAGCTGTAGGTTTATAAACTCAAGTGAAGAAATCTTGGTCCTTTTCCCTTTCCCTTTCCCTTTCCCTTTCCCTTTCCCTTTCCCTTTCCCTTTCCCTTTCCGATACTGCATATATATCCAGCCTAGGCTTCTATGAAGTAGGGGCTTTAATCTTTCCCACCAAAGTTCCCGAAAAGCAGCTTCCCCCATCAGGGAGCCTGCATCCATCCAATTCTTCCTTCCCGTGTCACGGCCTCCTTCAAACAGACCCAACCGGCTGCAGCGCTGTGGGAGCCGAGGGAATTGAAGATCCCCCGGAGGAAGGGCGGAAAACCAGCATCACCTCCTCCCCGAGACATCTGAAGAGAGCTGCCCGCTGGGTGCCTGCCGCAGCAGGGTGTGCTGCTGGGGAGCCTGACAGGCTGGGGGGGAGGCTTGCAAGGTTTTTTTTAGGGTTTTAGGGTTGTCAGCCCCGTCCTTGAGTCCTGCGGCGCAGCAGGGGCTTGGGCTTGGTGCCCTGGAGGAGGGAAGCGTCACGAGGTGCTGCAAAAAGTCACTCCGAGCCGAGAGCAGAGCAACAGCAGCTGGGCCACCCAGGGCCACCCTCTTCCAGAATTACCCAGCAAAATCTGGGCTTTTTCCTTGTCGGGATACCTAACAAGCTGCCAGAAGGTGGCTGCTTATTTAACGTCATTAACGAGGCAGAGAGAGAGAATGAACCTCATTGATACCTAAGCGAAAATCAGATTTTTTTATATTATCAAGAAGCACGTTAAGGGCAGCGAGTACGTGTGCAGCCATCCTGGGAGCAGCCGACAAAGAGCCTCTGCACGAGATGCTTGAAACATAACAGGTATTTTTGCTTAAAATACATCCCTGACCTAAATATAATTTGATTTCCATCCCTTTGAACAGCTCAATGCTAACGAGGCAGGCAGGGATGGCAAGGAGGAGGCCGAGGCAGCCGCAGCACGGCAAGCGGCTCGGCTGGGCTGCAGCGTGCTGGAGACCCTGCGCCTGCCTCCCCCCAGCACGGCCACAGGAGGAAACCCCACGCTGCCCACCTGCAGGAGCCAGCAGGGATCCAGCCCCAAAATCAAGGTGGATGGGATGCTGTTGAGTGAGCACGAGAGTCTGTGTACAAAAACAGGTGCACCTGGCAAGGAGGAGAAAGGGGAGCGCGCCGTGCGGGTGTGATTAAAGCCCTGACGTGCTGCTTCTGTTTGTTTTTCACCTAGAAGCTGTGCTGCCAGCCTCTGCCATCCCGTTACTCGCTGAAAGAAGGCGGACAAGTGGTGGTAATTCTGCAGCGAGCCGAATGCAAGCAGAGCTGAAGAGCCTGGCTCATTTCCACCCGGTAAGCCAGCCCTCCTGCTCGGAGACGTTTTTTCTCCTGCATTTGGGACAGTGGAAATCTGCCCGGTGATGTCAGGAGATGAAAACCATCCCCGGTACAGCGATGAAGATGGGAGAGAGCCGGTGCCAGAGGGAAATGCAGCCTTTAGAAGATGACGCATCTTGAGAGAAATTTCCCTCTCGCACCCTCTCCCAGGCCACACGGGTGCCGTAACACAGGTGAAGAAAAACGCAGGGTGCCCACGAGGCCCTCGGCTCGCAATCCACTTAGCCTGCTGCATTCCCCTGCCTCAGAGCCCATTAGGCTCATTCCCTTTGGGGATATTAACAGACAAGGCATTTGGTGCAGTTTGGGCAGGAGCTGCTGTCAGAGCAGCACGTAGCGGCTGAAGTTTTTGGTAGCCGCTCATTGGAGACCATCTGAAGCCCGTAATGAAAGAGTTCATCTTCCCAAATGACAGATGTAGCAAGCTGTGTGGATTCTTCCAGCAAGACAGGCGTCAAAAGTCTCATGTCTCCAGTCCTTCCCCTGTTTTGTTTTGTTTTAATTTTGTATTTCTCCCTCCTCACGCAGTGGGCATCACCATCAGGGATGCGCCAGCGGGCCCGGTGCTACCACAAAATGAACTCTGGCTTAGCGTCGTGCTAATGGGCTCCTCGCGGGATCGGTAATTTACAGGCTAATGGAGCCCTCCCAAGGAAAGCCATGAGTCAAGCCATTAGAAATAGCGAAAACAAACAGAGTAAGTGCTGCGCCTGGAAGTGTGTTTGCTCATGTGGTCAACAGCAGTGCTCAGGAGATGGCGCTGGAAAGAGCAGCGCCCTGCTTGTGGCAAGTGTCCGGAGCAATCTGAGTCCGTAGTGGACACGAAAACTGCTTCTTGCCCATCTCAGTTCTCATAAAAGCATTACCACTGGCAGCCCGTGTTGGAAAGGACATAAATAGAGCATCCAGCCAGCCCCCAGGCGGCCAGGAGGCAGAGGAAGAAGCAGAGGATGCAGAAAAGTTTTGGCAGAGGGGGACGTGTGCTGCTGGAGCTGGGGTTTATTGCTCTCCTCTCCAACTTGTACGGGGCATGGCACGGCTGCGCGTGCGGGATGCTCGCTGCCCATGGAAGCGGAGAGGAAAATGGAGAGGTACCAGGAGAGCAATAAATGGGGCACTTATCTCCTCCTTAATCACAGCCCGGCCTGCAGGAGGCCTGCAGGGAGATGTAATGCATTAAATACAGGTATGAAATGAAAGCTTGGAAATGTTTCCCTCACCTGAAAGGACTGAGAGGCTGACGATAGCACAGGCTCGGTTTTGAGGCCCATCCTGAAATTTCCTGAGTGTGCTTGTTGGCAATCCCAAATGGACGCAGCACGGTGCTCCTTCTCAAGATGCTTTCAGCCCGGGGAGGAGACACGTCTGCGTTTCATTTTGCTGAGGGTACCACGAGTATTGCAGGGCTTTCTGGCTCCAGGGCTGAGCCCCAGGTATGAGACATCAGTGAAAACCCACAGCTTTTTTTACAGCTGAAGATTATAGCAGCATGATGAGAGGTATTTCTCCAGATGCCTTCATCAGCTACTGATACAAACTGCATCAAATCATTTAGGGTGGCCTGAAAATAAGGTTTGGGTCTCTGGGTGCCCTTTTATCAGAAGAAGGCTCTGGAACACGTGGCTGAAAATGAGGAGAGGTCTCCATCCTGGTACCACAGGCAGCCGAGCGCGGATGGGATGCACAATTATCACAGAACCACAGAAAGGTTTGGGTTGGAAGGGACCTTAAAGATCACCTAATTCCAACCCCTGCCCTGGGCAGGGACACCTCCCACCAGCCCAGGCTGCCCAAAGCCCCATCCAGCCTGGCCTTGAACACCTCCAGGGATGGGATGGGGCACCCACAGTCACAGGCACAATGCGTAGCACCTCTGAGGAACCCTCACCAGCCCTTCCAGCGCTGCTGGACACCACGGAATGGTGCTGCTCAAGGTGATGGCTACAATTACAACACGTACATTGTCAACATTTGGTTTTTTCTTTCATTTTCTGCCCTGAAATTCCCCAAATGGTCTTCAGTTGCTCTCGCCCCTTAGGTCCAAAAGGTCTTGCTGGTGAAATATTCCTCTCTCCCCGCTTTAAAATGACTGAAGTGGAAAGTACGTGTGTTACTGGATTTCCTTCCAGGTGTCTGGCAGCTTAATTAATCCCAAATCACATTTGAATATCTTCTGAGATGGAGGCAAGATGCTAATCCACTTGCATAGGAAAAGGCCTGTGAAGATAATCGCTTCTGGGTTCCCAGCCCCGTGTCTCCTCAGCAGCCACATGCTCGTGGCCCCCAGGTTCCCTGCTCTGTGCCAGCCCTTCTGGAGGCAGCTTTCCTGTCCTGGAGCTGAATATCCGTCTTCCAGCCCGCTCTGCTAACTGCCTAATGCCCAACCTGTGTCTGAAGCAGCTTCCGAGTTCAAACGCAGCCCTCACCAAGGACGCAGCTGCTGAAGAGGCAGGATGAGAAACAGATGCAAACCAGGACGCCAGACAAACATCCCCAGACTTTGACACACGAGATGTTTATGACCCAGACTATTTACAGGAAGATGTCAAACATAATCTGAAGATGAACAAATAGTCTTGCAGCTAAACGAGCAGTAGAAATAACGCTGGCTACAGGCATGTATGAGATGCCTCTGAGCCTGGTCATTTCAATCACGGCTTAGAAAGGATGGCAGAAGTCTGACAGGCTCAGTCCCTTCACTTCCCAGGTCGTAAGGAACTGCATTATCAGGCAATCTATAAAATAAATATTTTTTAAAAATCCAAGCTGATTTGCTTTCTGGTGTACACAGGCTAAATCCCCTTGCCTTGCTCCTGCCCGACCTGCAGCGTGTCCTGCTCTGTCACCGCTTCTGACGGGCTTTTCTTCGAAGTGAGCTGAGCAGAGAACTTGTCACTCAGAAGTCCTTACTGGGTAAAGCTGGATATTGACAACAGTTCACTGCAACCTTGCAATCTTAAGGAGTGACTCTGGATATCCTGTGCCTGGGGGATATCCGTGAGCAGAGCAAACTGGAAACGCCGTGCCCTGCTTTGTTTGCACTCACGGCTCAATAGCGAGTGGCAAATTCCAGGCAAAACACCCCAAAGCTGAGGGTGAGGCTGCACGCAGGTGCATATATGCACAAAGCCATGCATACATATTTATGTAGCTAGAGTATTAAATGACTCGTACCAAAAAGAAACGAGTGGCTTGCCTCTGAGATGTTCTCTTGCAGGAGAAACAAGGTGAGGAACAGTGCCCTTACACAGGGGTGTCTTAGCTCCTGGATGCATACACAGATGGGTTAAGTCAAGGCTCACCTGTCTTTAAACCTTGTGCAAAGCTGTCAGGCAGGATGCTGTGGCTTTGTAGCTGTGATTTATTAGCACCAGAGTCTATGCCCTGTCCTGAGTCTAAGTAATTTTACCGGGATTTGCTGCTAAAATGCATGGCATTGCTAGCGCTTGCTGGCAGAAGGGGTTCATCTATTCCGTACTGAAATATGCACATTTGAATTTCCTATCTCCGATTAATAGGCAACCTCAGGAGGTGGCCAGAACATTGCTCTTTTGGTGAGCTCTGCTTGCAAAGCCTGAAGGTGGAGGTGGGGAGCAAAACAGAGCCTGCGACCGTGCTCTTGGCAAGGGAGCAGAGACAGCCCGGCTGCTACAGCATCAGCAGGAGGCAAGTGTGTCCAATTCCTTTACAGGATGTGATTTCCATGCTCATCAAGTAGTGGAAACTGGAATAAATTGAATTAATGAGCAACTGGAAGCACCTAAGCCTAGTGCAATGGTGAGGAACTGCTAGAAGGGCTTCGCCGTGTGGTAAGGTGAGGAAAACAACTGCTTAGCCACATAAAGCAATAAGGGCTGGCAAAATGAGCAGGGAGGGAACACAGCAACCCCAAACGTGCCTGCGTGCTGCCCCTGCTGCTTTGAAAGACCGGTGTCATTGTGGATCACCCTACGAAGACTGATCAAAATTCAGAAGGGCTCACAAAGGGGCACAGAAGTCTGGCAACCACATGGAGAGGAGCAGGAGCTTGTAACAACTGTGCACGTGCATACCATGGGGTACTGGCTGCTGTTCCCCTCACCTAACCTCAGAGGGACATATTGGCACTGTGGGGTGACAAAACCCATAGCAGTCCTGTCACTTCAGTGTTGTTTCCCCAAATCTCACCCTTCCTTGCTGCAGGGAACGATGGAGCTTCTCGTGGCACTGTGGCTTACAACAAGGTCTGGCTTTCCCTGGGACACAGTGTAAAGGGGACGATTTTTCTCTGCACATTACAGAGCTTCTGTAGCCCTACCACCACCAATGAGTGCCCTCCCCTCAAGAGCCGAGATGTGGGACTCAGCCTGCAAACCCCAGCCCTGATGCTGGAAACACCTGCAGGTAGGATGCCAGCCCTTCACTTGCTCCTCTGAAAGATACAGTCTTCAGCGTAATTGAAGGAGCTAAAAAAAATATTTTTTAATTAATGCTATTGACAGTTTATGGGAGAAATGCAATAAGAGACACCCTTGGTGTGAGGCTGAGATTAAACCAATTTAAAAATTACTTTTCCCCCTTGAAAGAAAAACTAATTAACTCCGAAGTGCTGGCAATATAACAGCTCTGAGTGGTGAGTGCATATATTTAGCACTTCGGTTGTCCAGTTAGGAGCAATGCTAGGGGATAGGACTTATAACAAGTATATTATCTCCTCATCAGAGAGATGTTTTTTTCATTTGAGAGAGAGTCCAAGCTCACAGGAAAAGTCAAACTTTGCATGAGCCATAATTAACAGCAAGGATGTGTACTGATGAAGTGCTTGGAAATGGACAGATGATTATTTCCCCGTATATTTAGGAAAAGATTTTTCAGAGTTGCATTTGCTGAGATTTATCCCAAATTCTTGTTCTGGTGTCAAAGATTCCTGGAAGGAAGAGGGCAAACTGGAATATTTTCCTGTTCAAAAACCATTAGAAGTCCAACTTCAGTGTGTTTTAGTTATGTTTTGTGAGTCTCCTCAAGGCTTTTTATTCTAAGTTAAAACTTCTCGGTCTTTGGTGCTTTGGGATGACTTCGTGGATCCCTTATATAAACACATGCCTAAATGGTTCTGAGCCAGGTAAAAACGAAGCGTATGGATGTGGCTATTTAGCAGAGGCACTTCGTATGCCATCCTGGAACAAAGACCTGGTGAGACGTACAGATCTGCTCAGTACGATGAGAAGAAACTTTCCACCTCTGTGCTGTGGTGATAGAGCCCCATCCTCACAAATCAAAGACGAAAGAAACGGGGCTGGGCTTGCTAACAGTGGTCGCACAGGGGAAGGAAAAGCCCGGTTCAGTGAATGAAGTTCAGAGTCACAAGCTAATTGAGGCTGGAAAGGTGCTCTAGAGGCCACCTAGTCCAAAGCCCGACTCAATGCAGGCCTAATTAGAGCAGGTTATTTATGGCTTTGCCAGCTCCAAGGATGGAGATTTTACGACTTCTCTGGGCAACATTTCAATCTTTGATGACCCTGATGATGAAGAAGCTTTTCCTGCATGAAGTCAGAATTTTTCACGCTCCACCTTGCGCCTGTTGCCTCTCCTCCTACTGCAGCACATCTCTGAGAGAAGCCGGGCTCCACTTCTCTGTGCCTTCCCATGGCAAACAGCCCTAAAACCTCCCCACACCTTATCTTTAAGGCTGAGCAAACCCAGTCCTCGCAGCCCTACACTGAAATCCATGCTAATATATTTTGGGGCAGATGCCCCAAATGGATATAATACTCGAGATGCAATGTTCAGAATGAAAAACCTGCTTCTGCAGCTGGTGTTTCCTACCCAGTGTTAGCAACGTGCCCTGGGTCTCAGGGTAAGTCCCAGGTCCAGCTCTGAATAGCCTGTGAGGTGCTCAAACCATGGCAAAAGCCTTGGGGACACCCCGTGGGAGCTGGGATCGTGGGGTGACCCCACCAGGGATGTCAAGGTAGCCAGGCAGGGCTGCCTGCAGCTTCCTGAGCTGTGGTTTTCCTTGAGCTGAAGGCTAGCTCCACGTTTCTGGAAGATGAGCAGATTCCTTCTGTGGCACCGAGTGGGCGGGTGAAGGGCAAAAGAGCAAGCGAGATAACGAGGTTGATCGTACAAAGCATCTGCTGAGCCCAAAGCAGAGCTGAAGAAAAAGCGAGGGACTGAGGAGCAACCTCGCCACCGTCACCCCCCCACCGTGCTGCAGTGCTGCTGCTGGCAGGATAATGTCTTCACGTGGCTTGGAGCAGCTTGTAAAATATTGTTAAATCGCTTAAAATTCTCAGGGAGATTTGGATTAAAGTGCAGGCTCTCAGAGCTTTTATATTTGTATTTGTGACTGGTGTATTTTTTCCCCCCCTCTGTTATCAGGCTGTGACTTTTCACAGACTCCCGTCACCAGTCGCTCACCCCCACCACTGTGTCTGAACGGCCAAAGGCTGAATTATCTGGAGCAACTCCAAGGTGGGACTCTTCTACCCAAATCCATCCCCCGTCCTCCAGTCCTCACGCACTCCGGGATGCCCCAGCATTACAGCTCTGCCCTTTTGCTCCGTGCTTGGTGCTGCCCGTGTGGAGGCACAGGCATCTTTGCAGAACTGCAGCTCGAAGAAACTTTCCAAAGACAATTTCCAGAGTTCGGCTACGGGCAAATCCTAGTTAGAAGGAAAAATGTTAGCATGAAAAATATGAATGTCCCTTTTGAGAAAACCCAATTAGGTTCCCCAACAAACACAACCTGCAATGCTGCGAGAGGCTTTCTGATTGCAAGTCCATCTTAATAAAGGCAGGAAGTGAAGTAGCAGCCAATCATGGTCATTACAAACCTTATTACACAAAGCAAACGCGGATAACGAAACGTCTGATAGCCATGCGCACAAGTCACCAGCTAGGAAACCAACAGCTGATGGAGGAAGATAAAGCAGTACCAAAAAAAAAAAATCCCAGTTTTAAGGATTAAGGGCAATAAGGCATTGTTAAAGGATACTGAGACCTGATGAAATCCTTACTACAGTACAGGATAACAGGATTCAGAAGGGCCTCTTGGATCATCAAATCCTCCTGCTACCTGTCAGTAGCACGATGCCATACAATCTCCTCCATGAGAACACTGCTGTTCAAGAGGCTGCTTTTGTACCCAGATCCCAAGGAAGGGGTCGAGGGGCATCAACACCATCTTAGAACTGGATGATTCAGCTGGTTATAACCTTCTTGTGATTTCCTACTTAGGTTTGCTTGTCGGCGTTTCATACCCGTTTTCTCGGGCAAAAACTCCAGGTTCAGCAACTTCTCTTCCCGTCGTCGGTCCCCGTAGGTCCAGTGCTAAAGAAGGCAGAGTTCCTAACCACGGTTCGCATAAAGAAGAAATATTCACTGAACATTTATGTCCTGTATCTGGGAAGAAAAGGGATGTGCTCATTTCCCGGGAAGGAAAAAAATGTTTCCTGTCTCCTCAGCAGCAATGGGGGACGTTAAATAGCAACAACCTCAGCAATGCGCACGTCTCGGTAGCAGAAAATTTGCAACAGGAATATTGAAAGGAGGGTCTGAGGAGCTTCCAGTGGCAGTGATTTGTAACATACATTGAAAGACAAGGTGAGCTACAAAGGACCAGCAAAATGCTGCCCTTACAGTCTTGATTAAACAAGGTGAACCAGGGTTGTCCTTGGAAATCCTGATGTCCTGGGCACTGCTCCCCACGGAGCACACACAGAGGACGGTGTTGAAGGTTGCGTCTGTGCAGCCAGCACAGCAAATCTGCTGTCATGTCAGAGGCACGCCAGCAGCTTCCAACTCTGAGTCTACACCTCAGAATGGGACTGCGATGACCTGGATATCCCAAGCCCAATTAGCCTGAAACCAGCCCCAGACAAAATCATGGCTAAGCAGATACGGGAGGTGAGTAAATCATTAATGAATAGCAGCACAGTCAATGCCAGTCAATGCCCAAACCTATTTTCTTAAAAGCAATCAATGAAACCTCTTATAAAAATGAGGTTTCATGTTTATCTGATTAAGGTAAAGCTATCTTTATAGATCTTTGGAAATCAGAGATGGCCACTTGACAGTTTCATGTGTCCTTCTGCTTTAAAAATAAGAGCAATAAAAGATCAGCATGGCCTGTACTACATTGGTGAGATTAAAAACTGTGTAAGAGCTCTCCAAGTACTTGTCAAAGAGAAAGAGCTCGGTGAGTTTTTTTATGGGAACCTCAAGTTCAGCCCAGAGACGATCAAGAACTGACTTGGTTGTGATCTATAAATGCATTTCTGGGAGGAACTGGCTCTGTCCTCTGGCTGAGCTAGGTTTGTAAAATAATGTAGCTCAGACTGAAATCACACAGCTTCCAGGCCAGAAGAAAAAAAGGTTTTGCATAAGAAAAAGCTGGCCGCTTGACCAGCTCGGAAAGGTTCACAGGTATCTTTCTGTCCTAATTCAGTTTAATTCCACAGGGACAGTGTCAGCTCACACCATGGTACTCGCATCACTACAAGCTTCTCAGCCCCCAGCTCGAGCAGCAGTAGGCACACATCGCAGTGCAGGTAGGTATTCAGGTGTGCCAGTCACCACCTCTAAGCTTTGTATGTTTTTTTTTTTTTTTTTCTCTGTGGTGTATGGTGCAGCCATTGACCCCAGGGGCAGGTTCTTGCCTGTGTGCACTGTTTCCAAACAGCTGCCTGCATTATTTCCTAGCAGCTGCATGCAAACACTGCAGATACACATCTGGATTTCGTTGTCTGATCTGCTGCAAGAGAGTCACTCGGGTAGGTATTTGAGCATTGTACCACGTTACTTCTGGCACTGTGATTTCTGCCAGGTTACTTTGGGAAGGGAGGAGTACATTAGCGAGCAGTGGAGGAGAACCAGAGCAGCCCCATGGATCAAAACAGCTGGAGTTTGGGGAGGGCAGCCAGAAGCTGGTTCGGGGTAGTGTTACTTAGATCCCCAATGAATTACCATTAGTAGCTGGAGTGTTTTAGGAGTGTTTCTGGAGCATGTCTTTTGCTTCCATTTCAAGTTAAAGGAATCTGTGTGTGTGCTTCAAGGCTGTTCCACACCGCAAGCCAAAGCAGGAGATGGAGGCCAACCAGGAAAGTCTCATCAGAAGCACTTGCCTAATCTAAACTAATGTGCTGAAGCTGACAGCCCCACAGGTGCACCCACTTCTGTATGCAGGAGGCTGAGGGAGCTGAATATTTATGGCTATCAGACTGCAATAACCACCCCTGGCACATCCTTTCCTTGCGGGGAAGTTGCTTAACGCAGAAAGTGATTTTTCCTCCACGTCATCACAGACGGTCGTCTGACTTTGTAGGGGTGCCAGACGCTTGTCTCTGCTGTTACAGTGGTGGAACTTCTGCTCCTCATCTCACCAGGGCTGGTAATTACCTGGGAAGGACAACCTTGCTCCTTCTGTTTTTCTTTTTTCTCACCTAAAAGGGTGACTTGAACAAAAGGCATGCAGAGATTGCATGGCCTTCGTCATTCATCGCAAGGAAACACAAATGCCACCAGAAAATTCTTTCCTGTATGTCTGACCACCTCCAAAAATGTTGAATCTCAGTACATAGAAGTCCTGCTTTTAATGCAAAACCAGTGCTGTGCATTTTTTTCTCAGGCTCTGACCCAAAGCCTGCTGAAGTCTGTGGAAGCTTCTTTCATCTTTGATGGGCTCTGAACAGCCTCACAGAGATGCTTCCCCTAACCTCACGCGTACTAGCTTAGGTGTACCATGATAGAAGGCTGTTTGCTTTTTTAAATGCCCACAAAATTAAGGCATAGAGTGCAAGACAGAGAGCATGCAAGAGAGACCTGCCTCCCTGCTGGTCATACACATTTCAGCAAAACAAATAAAAACATCCACCGAGAGGTACAGGGTTGAGTCTACGAAGCCCTCAGCACTCTTGGAGGTGATTGGAAGCTCTTAGCACTCACTGCCTGCTCTGAAGAATCAAACATCCCTCGAATCCCTGGGTTTAGTGGGGCAGGAAGTCTGTTTTCCTAATCGTTATCTTCCTGTCATCAGCGGCTTTGATTTCCTTTACTCTGTTCTGTGTCTCTGAGCACTGTGTTGCAGGCAGGGAAGGAGAGTGTCTGCAGTCTGCGAGTCTAAACCTTTTCTGTTGGCTTATGACACGGCATGAACATGCAGTAATGGCAGGGATTTGTGCTTATCCCCAGAATTTCATTTCAGTTCTTGTTCTTTGCCTGCCTGTCTCTTCTGATACTCACTGGGTGCAGGGAAATGGCATTGCAATAGCCATTGGTATGTCAGGTAGGGATGGTTCCTGGCAAAATAGAGGTGATCAAAGGATGACGCTTCTCTTCATGTGCATGAAAAGACATTTTAATTATTCAGAGGCAGCACCGAAAAACCTGCAGCCAAACTGAAGTGCACATAGTGCGGCTTGCAGGGTGCAGGGCTGCAAGTCCCCTCTGCAGAGACTGCTTGAGAGAGGGCAGCGGAGGAAGAAAACACCACAAATATGAATGGAGTTTCAGTGCCTGTATTATTTAACTCACTGGAGCACTTTTGGGATAGGGTTTCCATGAAACAGGCCATGCAGCATCCCCGTGCCAGGATGTGGGACAACAGCACCGAGGGCAGCTCCCTTCTTCGCTAGGACAGCTGCCTCCTGCCAAACTGCCCACACTTTTCAAAATAAATGCTCCCTAACGTTAATTATTCTTATATGATTTTGAAGTGCTCAAATATATGCACACACACACGTCTAGGTGTGTATTTCCCAAAAATTTCATTATTCTTGGGGGGAGAGCATCTCCCCATGTCTCCTCCTCCCCTTACAGCAGCTGCTATTTTGACAGGCTGGCTGCTCTTTCTGCTGATCCGCCGTGGCACCAGTTAGTGACGCCAGCTGAATTTTCAGTCCTAGGGATCCAGGGCTGTAGTGCGAGGTATTTATTTTGTGCCTGTGGTTTGTTTGTGTTCCTCCGACTTCTCCCCATGCCACTCCTCTTCCTCGCCTTCTCCATAGGTTTGCCAGAGCCCTGGGCTATGTGTGCTCTGCAGATCTGTTTTAGTTCCCTGTCAATTATTCCTCCTTGTTTACGGTAACGGCTCATATCACATTTTATTACTGTGGCTCATGTGCCTTTCACATCCTTGCTTTCAAAACACCAAATTTATTCTGAAATGCGTCTGGTTTGCAGTCTAGCTCCTCACCGTTTCCTAAACCCAGGGGGATTTTGTTTTGGGTTTTGCATCTTTTTTTTTTTTTTTTTTTGGCCTGATGCAGCTGTGTCCGTGTTTCAGGATGATTGCTCAAGTGTCTGTGAGAAGCACGGGATTTTTCCCTCTCTTCCAAGCCTTTCTGCCACCCCTGCCCCTCCTTCCTTATCCTTCTGAACCCTAAGTGCTGCGCTCCCTCGCCAGCCATTGTGTCGAGCACAAAGATGGGATGACTGGGGTGTGTGAAAGTGCTTGCCAACTTAGATATTATCTTCTCCTGCAGGATATCACAGTTGACTCTGAGTCTCCGTTGCCACTTACAGCTGCCTTATTCTCATTTTGAGAGGATTCAGCTCTGGCAGCAGCTCAGCGCTGATATCTCAGCTACTGCTCTGCCTGACCCGGGCAGGCAGAGCCAGCGTCCTCTCCCATCGCGCTGATAAAGTGCCTTGCACTTGGCCACCTGTGTCACGGCACAATTAAGCACAGCTCTGAGCTGTTTATCCACCTTGCAGCTCCTCCGAGTCCTCAAAACACAAGATTTAAAATTCATCAGATTTGAGAATATGCACTCTGTTTATCCAGGGTCTGGATGCACATCTAATGGAAACTTCCATTTTCTTTAAGAAAAGAAGGTTTCAAATGCTGGGGCGTGGAGAATACCAGCTGCCTAGAGAGGTTAAAGCTCCAATGACTTTGGCAAAACTGAATTTTATTCTTCCAGGGTTGAGGGCTTTGGGAAAGGGAGTGGGGAGAAGAAAGGATAGGTCTGGAAGGAAGAAGTAGGAGAAATCCCTGGAGAGCTGAGGTTGTTGTTGATGAGAAGTGAGGGTGGCTGCCTCTATCTTCCAGTCTTGCTGCGCTGGACCAGTTCCAAAGACTTGGGCTCTTCTTTCAGCAACACCAGCTAGCTTGGCTTTCCATGACCATGGTTTCAGCAACGCTGGCAGAAAAGCTCTAATTTTGCTACCCACAGGGGTCTACCATCCTGGGTGACTTCTAAAGCCAACTCTGTCCTGGAAAAGATATTTCTGGAAATGCATCTTTAAGGAGATCAGGCTACAGGGTGCATCTGCAAGGTACCTTTGTCCTCGGAGTAGCAAACAGATCCAGGAGAAACATGGGGACCATTTAACCCAAAGCCTGTATCTGGCTGTGGCAAGAGGAGAGAGCATTTCCAGAAAGTAGGAGCTCCATGGGGTGGAATCACAAGTGAGAAGAGTGAGAAAGGAAAAGTGTTTCAAAGCCTCCTTTGTCTCCTGAAGATGGATCCTCATAAATATATGTTGTTGCACAAAACAGATAAATAGACATTGACAGCTAGCAGAAGGGCCACCTCTCAGGTGGTCTTCAGCAGCAACAAAGGAAAACTGGGCAGGAGCTGCTAACTGTGATGAATCCTCTGCACAGCAGCAGGTTAATAGATGTTATCTGCCAGCAAGAGATCTCGAAAGGAAGAGCCTGCGACGCTGAGCACCAGATCTGCAGATCTCACTCAGCTAAATGGAAATGGATGGAGTCAGACCAGAGCACCCCAAGCTTCCGACCTTAAGTGACATTAGGCAACTGCTGCGGAGCCTGTGCTGCTGTACAGCTCCACCGAAAACCATGATACTGACCTGCAGCTTGGGCTGGAGGGACTTTTGGCACTCTGCAGGATCTCGCCATTTGTTGGTGTCTTACAGAGCTGAGAAAACTGTCTCTGAGGGCCTTCTCTACTCTATATTCCAATACAACTACTCTGAAGCTGGTCTTCTGGGTTTCCATCAGAGTTTTGCACCTCTCAAGGACATGGAAACAGTCCTACGTGCTTTCTGTGCCTCATTTTGCCTTTTCAAAGAGAAAGCAATAATCTTATTGCAGAAGGGTGCTGAGAACATATTGCCTCACATTTATAAATCAGTCGGAGAGCCTTCGGTTACTACAGGAACGACATGCAGAGTATTCTGTTTTATTACAGCCATATGAAGATTGAAACATTTAACTACTTTCCAGTGAATAGGATAATATCTATAGAAAGCCTTACCCAATAGCAGCTAGAAAACAACAAAACAAATCTATGAAACAACCGTTTCAACATGAAGACAGAGAAAAATTGAATATAGACTACGACTCAATGCAGTACGATAAAATTAGGCTGGGTAACCAGCTGAATAATCAGAACTGCTGGTAAGCATTCCCGAAAGGGAAGTGTGATCCTAAAGGTTATCTGTTGGGAAAGAATATGAAAATGAGTTTTCCTTTCAAGAAAAGAGATGACTTCCTCACTATACCAGTAATGTGGGATGGGGAAGCGGAACATGAAGAACTCTATATCAATAGCTAACAAATAGCTGGGGGAATTAATAAAGCAGTTGTTGTGTAAGCAGCTACAGCAAAATAAGGTGATAAATAACAAGCAACTGGGGCTTATAATACATCTGGCAAACCAACTTAATTATATTCTTTGACAGGGTAACAAGTCTAGTGGACAAAAAATACCCCATGGTAGCTTTTTGTATGGTTCCCTGAGATGTTCTTATATGCAGATTACTGAAATTTGAATGGTACTTCTCAAACTACTGCTCTTCCAGCGTGTGCCAAGCACAGGGAAATGTGTGATGCCATGCAGAGTTCTGCAGCCAACACACAGTAATTTTAAACTATACAACTGCTTTAAAGGTATTTTCTCAGTCTAGAAATTCAAAAGCCACTGAATGAGAAGTGGATTACAACCTATCCTCTTTCATAAGGATTTGAATCTTGAACTTCAATATTCCAGAGAGGCTCAAACACCCAGCTATGCAGATGCTTTGCTATTAGAGCAGAAATGATGCACACAAGCTGATTTTATTTTGTCATCAGACAGCAGCCAGCAGTTTGTTGGAGGCAGAAAACTTAAGCTGTGAACAGACACCCTCATCCAAATTCATCAAAGTCTATTGTCCAAAGGTTCATAACGTCTTTCTCCTTGCAGCCACAATGCCACTTCCCTGCTTGATCCCTCATGCTGGGAGGTGGGATGGTTCGTGCACTTTTACTTGTTTCAGCCAGCCTGGGAGGAGATCTCTTCTAGCAAGGGGAGCTAAGAAAGATGCAGAACAGTGTTTATGTAAGCAATGCCATGCTATGCCAGGCCTTCTCTGAGAAGGTTACAGATCTCTGTTTGAAACACCGGCCTTGGTCAGTTTATTGGCATTCCTGCAGTGAAAGGTATTTAGTTTCCTGGGACCTTTTTCTGGCTGTAGAAACACAACAAGCTCTGGAAGCTAAAAGTTGCCTAGCCAGCACGATGAGCTTTGTTAGCATCACCATGAGGGGCTAAAAACATGAGCCACTGAATGATAGGATCAGATCTGCTAACACAGAGGTGCAAGAAAATCTCCTAAACCCCACTGTGGTCCTGCCACTAGCGGACAAAAAGCCGTGTTCTCAGAGGAGATCACACAAGAATTAATTCTGATCCCTTTTTTTTCTGAGAAGCTGTGGAGCAAGTGTTTGGAGCAAGTCCTCTCTTATCCTTAGGGTGAGTGAGAAGGAAACAAGAAAAACCCATCCACGACAGCAGTGTCAATGGGGTACAAAACTGGCCATACACCTGCCTTGTACAAAAACCCGTTAAAAATAGCCAAGCACCCAGGATATTAGAGGTGGAGGATTAAACAGGGAGGTCTCCTGCCCCCGAACTGGACAAGAAACTGTCAGAGCCGAACTATACCTGCAGGATACAACAGCACATTGCAGAGAGCATGCATTACCCCACAGGGTGAGAATACACAAAGTGAAAGGTAGAGGAATGAGGTAAAGTCAATAAATTGAAGCTCAACCCAATAAAAATACAGGTAGGGATGAATAAACATGAGTACAGAGAAATGGAGAGATCACAGAGAAGAGTCCCAGGGTTAACGAGAACACAGTCACGGGGGAATTGCTAGATGTGGTTGGCACAAACATATAAAAATGCTATGCTAAATGGATATTGGGATTAATAGGTGTCATGACTTTAAGCAAGTAATGTAACCGGAGAGTATCAAAGCATGTTCTGGTCAGCATAATTCAAAAAATATCTAAGCAAAATGGATGGAAGTAAGAGGAACGCAAGAATCAGCAAATCTGTGCCCGTTCTGTTTGTAAGAAACAAAAACAAAAACAAACAAAAAAACCAAACACTCAGCCTGAGGCTTTCTTAATGCTGCTAGGAGTAAGTCTCCTAACTGTGGAGCACAGAGGATTATATGGAGCATAGAGGAGCATAGAGAAATAGAGGAAGGAGCATAGAGCACAGAGGGACCTTGGTTCCCTCCATTAAGGAAAATGGGGTCAGCCATTTTAAATTACCCTCATTTGCATGAATTACAGCTTTGTTTACTTGTGACTTCATGTGTAGTGTTCCCTCGCCTTTTTGGGAACAGAACAACCTGTAATTAATAGTGTATTCTTGCTGAGGCTGTCCGCATCAAAAGGAACAGGGACTGTACATGACAGGCTTCAGACAGGGTGAACCACAGACTTGAGACTGCTCCATGAAGTGGAGCAGTCCCCCAGCTTGGGGTCAGTGCCCACGGAGAATGGATGCCTGCTTTCTGCCTTGTGCTTGCTCTGGGCATTCTCCAAATTCCCATGGACCTCCTGTGGCCCTGGGACGCAACTCTTTTGGGTGTTTTTCCTTCCCCAGTTCAGTTTGTCTTAAAACAGAAGGGCTGTGCTGCAGCCCCACCTGGTTTTTATGCAGGTATGTGCAGGGGTGGCAGCACAAAAGTTGGCAGGGGTATTTCTTTCCTCAGTTCTAGCTCTGCTGATAGTGAGAACTAGGACTGAGGAAAGAAATACCCCTATCAACTAGTCTACAGCCTAGATAGTGACTCACCTCACATGTTTCAGATAAGCTCCTTGTGAGGCGAGGAAGCGTGTTACAGGTCCCACAGCTGTGCAGGAGATGAGAGTCTGTTATGCTTGCAAGACAGGTCTTAATTACTAAGTGCATATTGTTATTTGGTGTTAAAGTGCCAGGAGAAGATAAATGAAAGCAGAAGAAATATTCAGCGGCTGCTGAAAAAGACCTACAACACCCAGACACAAGGAGATATCTCATTAATTACTTGCTTTCATTCCCTTTGGGCTCAAAAGACAGCAGCAGTAAAATTACTTTTGTTTGCAGCTGTATGTTCTGTTTTGTCTGAGGTACGTGTTTTCTATTTATACCTTAATGCCTTTCGATGCACTTCTTTTTGGTATAGGAATTAATTGCCTACAATTTACCGTGTAATTCCTTCCACATATCAATCATTCTTGTTCAATAGTGTCTCAAAGACAGCAGCAGACATAAGGACTACTAAGAAGAGAGCAGTCCTTCCAACACTGACCGAGCCATTCAGGGTTACAGATGTTAAATGCCAGCACAAGGAGCTGTGTGATGCAGCTCTGGTGGGGAAGGAGGGAAGAGGCACATCAACAGAATGCAGGTCTGTCCACCTTGCTCCTTCCCACCTCTTTCCCCAGAACAACGCAAGGTGCAAGAGTTTGGTCGCCCCGACGTTGTGCTTTGCCACCACTGCCCATGACCTCGGCAGTTTGTATTTGCCCAGGAAGAGAGGAACTGCACAACAAATAAATAAATAAATAAAAATTCAACTTTAAAAGGAAGGAAAGATGGAGGGCTGAATGAGAAGCTAACAATTTATAAAGAACTAAAACCTGCCAGGCTTCGGTTTTTATGGCATCATGGTGGATGGCTACACAATGAAGAGCTGGCTTCCGTGGCTAACAATACTATCAGCAATTTCCCATCCAGCTGAGAAAGTTTTTTTGTTAATACACATCGTGATTTTAATAGTACGTGTGTAGGTGGTGAAGAATTGGATTTTTTTAAACTTTATAATCAAGGTGAGAGGAGGCAGGCACAGTACGTGAGAGAAACACGCAGTGTCAAAATACTCTCATCTATTATCCCCCAGGTCACACTGGCAGATCCTTCCCACCTCCCACCTACTGACTGGTCTCAAAGCTTAGTGTACCCAGCTCTGAGGGCTTGGATTTTTTTTATTTATTTACTGTAAAAACTGAGCTAAAGATGTAAATGAAGTGCCACTGATTATATCTGTTCATCTTTATGTTAAAAGTGGTTGTTCATATCCAAAAAAATATTTACATTCATGCCTCAATGTAAACATTGCCTATAGAAAGGAATCCAAGCAGCGTTTGCTCAGTACAAGATGAAGAAGAATATGCAAAAACGCAAAATCTGTCAAAGAAAAGGCAGTGAGTATTTTATTAATACATGTGAATGTGATAGAGAGCTGGAGCCTTGCACTCCGGTAACTTGGGTTTAAAGAACAGCCTGCTTCATCTTCCCAAGGATTTTTTTACTCTATGCTAAGGACCAGGAGATGAGCCCCTTCAATGTGGCAGTATGATGGCTCAAAGGTCTTAAATCTTTTGTGGTGGCTCCATAGCCTTGGCCCTAAAACCTGTTTTCCCTCTGCAGGCTCCCTGAGGGCAATTTCATCCACAAATGCAGATTCAAAGCTCGTCGCTATACTGACAAACACAGAACTGACTGGTGTCAGTCTTCTGTCTAAACTTACCTCTTGTTTTTTGTCGGACATCATTCTGGGGCTAGCTAGCTGTCAATTTAAATACAGTACAGCCAAAACAGAAAGCTGATTTTTTTTCCCATTCTGTTTTTTCTCCTCCTTCTCTATTACTCCCTCTACTCTTCCCAAGTCAATGTTGAAAAACTCCTGACATCAGTGTCCATTTTCCATCAGTTTTTTCCCAAGTCTCCCACCCAGCTTCTGTTTAAGTCTTGCTGGGTCCCAGTATGTGTTACTATAAAATCCAACCTGTCTGAATCATTGACCCAGCTACATCTCCTATATGTTGTCAGTTTATCAACTTCTGCTTCTAATAAGGCATGACAACAGCCTTCAAACAAGAACCTGTGTGTTCTCTATTTTCCTCCCAGGTTTTGGGAGTGCTTCTGATGCACAGCTACAAAGCCATCTCATGGTCCTTTCGTTGTTCCTCTTTAAGATCCGCCTTTGCTGTAAAATCTATAAAACAAGAAAAGAAACTCTTGATGTAACAAGGCCAACTTCTGTTTTAGTTTTCAAATCCATTCTGGAGATGGTTGCTTAAAGGTAACCTCTTCCACTTTGGTCTTTGGTTTTATATTCTTATCAGGTGGATTAAGGATTCTTTCTCCAGTTTACCAAAACAACTTTGAATGCTATCTTTTCCTCCAGAATGCTTGCAACCTTTTTTTTTTTTTTTTGCTTTTGCAAGATGCAGAAAAAAAGTTTTATTCCATCATTTAAATCATAAACCAAACTATTAAAATATTAAACAGAATCAAAAAGCTAGGCTAGATTCCTGAAACGACCTTTCAGTTTAGCAACAAACCACTAGTAATTACTTTGAGACTTGTCTTCCTTACTGTACAGTATCTAAAGCCTTACTGAAATCAGTGTATGTCACACCTATTGCTTCCCTCTTATCCCTTAAGCCAGACAAGCTGGCAAGAAATTAAATTAGATTGGTTTGGCAGAAGTTGTATTTGTCTTATCCATATTAACAACAGTACAGTGAGTCCATGTATGTGTAACAAAATAATGTGAATATAACAAAATGCTCATAGTGAGAAGCTCTGAGAACCAACCCCTTTTTTTTTCTTATTATTTTATTTTTTTATTTTCTCCAACAGTCAAACAATAGTGGCAGGTGGAAGCCATGGTCTTCTCAAAGCTTTCTGTAGCCAATACAGCATACTGCTTCCTCATAGTCTGCGCAATGACTTCTCAATGCATCAGGGTCGATAATTTTAGCCCCAGAGTGTTCTCAACATTGTAGATGCCTTTTACAATTTTACTACTTCCAGGTATTATATTATTGCCACTCTAGCATCTTTCTACTTACCAACCAGAGCAGGCTGCATAGCTAAAAAGAAAGTGAGGCACCCAAAAAAAGCACAAGACTACCTCGCCTCATTAATCCTGTGCCTGTGAGTTTTGCCAGGCAAGAACTGAGACTCAGTATGTTTGAATTCTTTACATCGTAAAAACTCATGGAAAATTAACACAAGTAATATTTTGATCTGTGCATGATAGCAAGGGGTTGAAGATGTGTTTTCTATTCAAAGATGATTTCAATGTAGTATCAGAAAGATTGTGATAAAGGGCCTTACCGAACTCCCAATAATTTATGTGCAGTTGTTCCTAGAAGTTGGAAAAACTTCAAAAGCAAGTTAAGGTCAGTTTAATTTAGCTACCTTTCCTGAGGTTCTGAATTAAATATAATGACCTGCCTCTTCCATGAACAATTTGGTGAGGTAGGATTCTCCCAGAGCTCAGCTAACCGTCTTAGGGGATTTCCTTGCTGGATGAGTCTAGTGTGGAGGCTGTGTGAGCAAATGCCTTAGAGGAAGCTAGATCAGCATCACTGCTTAAGAAGATTAATTCTGTAAAAGCTACTTATGGGAGAGGTGATCTTTTATGTGTGAACCAAAGGCAATTAATTAAAATGGGTCAATTAGCCTCTCAAATACAACATGTATCCAGAGTTCAGGCTTTTATGTATTCACACATGAAGCTGTAAAATAAAGGTACGGGGGAGACCTATGTGAGTCATACAGGGCAAGTAGATACATCCTTCAGCTTCCATTAGTCCCATAGTCATGAACATGTAAATTCTGACACGTTGGGTCCTGTCATGGGTGGACATCACAGCAGTAGTTTAACAGAGTTTGTTTAACAGAGTCAAACAAACTACAGAGACAGAAAAATGTGCAACCCAACACTGAAATGAAACCACTTCTTGAGTGGAAGAGTTAAACCCCAACTATGTCAGTAAAGGGAATTGTAAGGAACTCACCTCTTTTGGTCTTCTAAATCAATGTAGTGGCATCAGTAGCATTGGAAGAGAAAAACTTTTTTTTGAAGGATGCAACACGGATTGACTTTTAGCAGAAGTCCCCACAAAGAAACAACAAACCCATCTAGACAGAATTGGTTTTGGTGAGCCTAGACTAAATGCAGCGATTTGAATACTAAGTCAGTCATATGATATATTTTAAAGAAAAGACTGGTGAGGACTAGAAACCTTCTTTGTTCTATCAGTCACTTGAAATGCACTTCCTTCCAAATGTGTCTAGAATCAGCACAAGCATCAATGTATGTAAATGCAGAGATGAAAGCAATAATTCATACTGGTAGGAAAGCATAATGCATTTCTAGTATGAATGCCAATCAACCGCCATAGGTTATGATGAATAAGAAGTGTACATGCACCTGAGCAAAACTGAACAGTTCAGAAAGCACACAGCCCATACAATGTCTGAGGTTCTTGATGCTAAAATGAGTGAGAACTTCAGGTTTACAATTTGTCTATAAGCACACAGCAAATGCAAAGAAGAGCCGGGATGCTGTATTCATGTCAGCAAATAATGCAGAGTTTAAACACTGCTCCCCAGCCCCAATTGTTCCAGAAATGCTGGGCTCATAAGGAGAAGGCCAGAACCTATACTGCCTGTGGGATACTTGGAGGGAGCCTCTGATGAATCACCTGGACTGCAACAGTCCATGCACAAGCATGCAAGCCTAAATACTGGATACGTGGCTAAATTCCTACTTGTATCTGTTGTACCTATTCACATTCAGACCTGCCAACTGGTGAAACAAATGACTGAAATATGTGACAAATGACTGAAAGGCAGCATACTCAGGTTTGGGTGCATGCTATTTAACAACTGTCAGATTTTTCGCATGTTATCCTTTAAACCAGGATCTATTGGTTCAGTTATTTCACATAATTGATGAAATAATTCTCAAAAATACAGAAAACTGAGTTACATTAGAAAGAAACTGTCAAAATGCTCCATATGATTTATCAATACAGTTGGAACACTTCCCTGACAATGGAGCCAAAAGATTAAGTGTGTCTTTTCTTGTGGATAGGGATGAGCATGACACGACATACATCAATGGGCTCGGCAATTATTTGCTAGTCACTTAGTAGGACAACAGAGGGAAAGATTTTTGAACTCTTTGCTGGGTTCAGGCAATAAAACACGGGTTTATGACAGAGATGGGTAAATAAGCACATATGTCTGGTGTATCCCACCTAGAAAGCAGCAGGTCTGCCTGCCTGAGGCTTGAATTTTCAATGTGGGAGAGTGGTCCCTACCAGGGATTTCAGAAAATTCCTCCTGCAGTGTCTTGGGAGACTTGCTCACCCACCAGCTGTAATCCCCCAGCCCAGCCAGGGGGCCATAGCTCCTGCCCAGGCTTGAGAGCTTGGCTTAGATAAGGATCAGAGCTTGGTGGCCACTTCTGTCCCTTTCATGCCAACAGCATGGGACTTTCCCTGGGCTGCCGTTCTGCAAGGCAGCTGCATCTCCCAGCCCCCTCCTTCTGGTTCCTTAGCTCTGCTTCTCCCTCCTGTCCCCCAGATTGAGAGGCCCTTGTGCTGATCCCTAGAAGTCAGTTCAAACAGAGTCTTCATCTGCTTCAGCCCTGCAGCACAACAATGGACTGCGTTTCCTTCCCTCGCTTGTGTGTTCTGGAGAAGCACATTATGTACAATGGGCCGACTGGACTTTATGGCAACAGAAATAACATAATCACAATGAGCAGGTGAGGTGAGAAGAACAGATATCCTCTCCTACGGCAGAAATGAAAAGCCTTGCTCCGTAAGAAGAAAGGGAAACAGCTACCAGTGTGATGAGACAAGGAACCAGGGCACCCTGACCCTCACTTCGTATTAGAAGAGAATATTGCCAGGTTGTCGCATGTCAGAGATGCCTTACTTCAGAATACAGTGCAACAGGGAGCCTGGCACAACTGACACAGTGTCCCTCAAAATGTACTACAATTGAGCTCTCTGCTTCTTTAAATGGCAGAAGTGAAAACAGAGTTTAACAGACCTGAGTCACTGGCAAATCTGTCAAAAAGGCCAGGAACAGAGGTCAGTAGCAGATATTTTGGGCTGGTTTGTCAATGGGAACACTGACTGAGTATGTCAATTTTAGAAAACGGTGCTTGTACAAACAAAATGCTAACAATATTCTGAAAAAAAAAAAAAAAAAATCATTTTGCTATTTTCAAAGGAAACATTCCCTAATCTAATTTACATGTATACATTTATTACAGTATTTAAAAACATTTTAATACTGTTTTGAGCTTCTGAACTGGAAAGCAAATTATTCCTATCACCCTAAATAAAATACAGTGACTGTAACACCAGGAAAATTCTGGAGGTTCTGTCTGACAGTATAGGAAGTGGAACAGAATTCAGCAGTTTGGGATATAGTAAAAAAATAGTAAGTAAAAAAGAAAAGCCTGCATATGTATTTTCAACCACAACTTATATATGTTTTCCATGATGATCCTATTAGTAACCTGGCTTGGCTTTTTGGCAATATCATGTATTAATTCTCCTTTGAGAAAGGATCACCAAAAATATCACCAACAATTTCTCATGGAATGTGGTAAAAGGGTGCTGGATGGAGAAGGGAGAGGTCTCTGACCCTGCCTCAACAGGGCAAAAGAGAAGGGTGAACTGAAATAGTTGCTCTGTGAAAGAGTTGCTCACAGATACTCAGCTTTCTGCCTGCAGTGCAGGTGGCTCAGAATGCATTGCCCACCTGAATATCTTTTTGGCAATCAAGAAAAAAAAATAATAATAATAAAAAAAAAGCTCTGACTTCCTTGGGTAATGGCTAATTGCTGCTAGCACTGGTTGTGGGCAGTAGACGCCAGACCAGAGACAAGATGAGTTAGAGGAATGCATCATTTAGGTCCTTCTTGTAAATTTTAGAAAACAGAGCAATGGCTGTCTGGGATCCACAGAGACTGAAGCTACACAAATGGAAAAGCCAGGGCTGAAGAGTTAAGCTCTGTTCTGGCCTGAGGTGGATTGCGTGCAGAACCATGATACTCGTTTCCTTCTACTCCTGAAGAAATAGCCATTTAGGGGATTACAGGCAGCACAGTAATTGCAGAGGCACAGGCTTCATGTTCAGCATAGTGCTGCAGATCAGCACCGAGCTAATTTCTTAGCTGGAAAAGCACCCTGAAAATATCCACTACCTCAAGGATGCGAATGGGACAGCAAGGACAACCCAATCCATTCCAATACAGGCACTACACACCAAATTCCTATTTGATATGTCATGTTGGCATAAAGAAAATCCCTGTCTGAGAGACAGAACAAGGGCTGAGGGATAATACAGCTGTCATTCCTGGCAGGAAGAAACATTTTTTTAACTTCTAGGACTGATTGTATTTTCTCTGCTAAGATTTCTGCCAGACTTCCTTTCACTGAAGCGTCAAGACTAGGCTGGAATATTTTGTAGGCCACTTGCAGAGGAGACAGAACAGTCCCATCTTCCTCCAATTTGTTCTTCAATTAAGATTTAACAGAGAAAAAAAAAAAAAAAAAAAGGCATGATGGAAAGGGAAAGGAAGGCATAAGAGTCATTGCAGTGATCCAATGCATCCAGTACATCCACAGACTTCCTCAGCCTGAGATAATCCCAGGCAGCTGATGAGGTGGTTTGCCGTCCCTCTCTGACAAATGACCATGGCATGGCTGTGGTCAGGACGTGGCCCTGTTTTGGGGGATGATGCTGTGCAGCATTAGCTAGCTTTTCTTCCCAGACTTCATAGAAGGGTTGAAAGTCAGATTACAGGTAGAATTTCTTCCCTGGAGTCTTCTGATGAGGCTGTTTATTATGAAGTATTGCTTAGGCTGGAAGACACAAGCATATTGGTCTTGCAGGTCAATAGTAATGTACTTACAGATTATCTTAGTTGTTGAAAATGAAAGATGCAGACATAAAACTGAATGCCCTTAATGACAGAAGGATTGAAATACTGGGATGTGGCTCCATTTCCCTTTGCTCTTCTCTCTCTCTGTCTCTGCCTTCATCTTTCCAACCCTTCTTTTATGCAAATATCTACAGTGAATTTAAGGCTGGCTGTAGGCATTGCCACTTACCCGCTTCTGGATGGAGGTTGCATCAGGTCTAGACTTTTCTATGAGGATTCTTTCTGCACAGAGACCAAGGATGTTTTGTGAACTGGCATATTATATTTTTGGTTCCTATGATTCATCAAACTAGTTTGAGTGACTGGACCTTTTTACCCTATAATTTAAACTGAAGGGTTTTGAAGGGCACCCGATTTTTTCCCCAGCTAAAAAGAAGCCTATTTTCTGCTCTTATTGGAAGAAATCCCCATAAAATGCTGAAGGATTTTCTACAGAACAAGTGTGGACTCATTAAATGTGTTTTTTTTTTCTTTTTAACTCCTTATGCTCTTACTTTACTGCCTCACGCAAATGGAATATGAATCCAAAGATTATGTTTCAAACCTGCAAGACTGTGTGGGTTTGAAAGCACCTAAGACAAGTAGTCCAGTCCTAATTGAGACCTTTGTTAGTGCAGAACCTAGTAAAATGAACTAACAATTTGGAATACATTACCTGTCACTTCAAATGCCACTGATAATTTGCAGAAAAACTCGGAGCAATAACAGAAAAAGGCATAAAACGTCAAACTTGTAGCTAAGCTGACAACAAAAAGAATACTCAGTGTGAATTACAGTCCTCCCGATTTGCTAAATCTCTTACTGATTCTGCTTTAATAAAGGATCTTGTTCTCTCAAGGGATTTAAATGCAGTAGATTATCTAACACGCTCAATTAATATTCCTTATTTGAAAGCTTATCCTTGATGACTTGGAAATCTGTGATCTCTTGCTAATGCATTTGGGAGAGTGATTGGTGAGTTTGGTGATCTGGCTACATATTCCCTGGCTTGTTAGGCAGTTGGTCAAGGACCCCAGCCTGTCTTTCTATTTTCATATTTTTTTGTAGCTGTCTTTTATTTATTTATTTATTTTGAAAGCTATTCTGAGAACTAATAACAACTGACTTTGAAAAGGCATCAGTTGCTGCTGTTTTGCAGCTCCTAAGGAAGATGAGAATGTTCAGAAGGGAAAAAGCATCAATGAAAACATTTTGCAAAAATTTCAGAAAAGGTACATACTGATCAGAAGTCAGACATATGTTTGGCGGAAATTAAACCCTTAGGGCAGGAAGATAACAACTTTGTTTTCTGACAGTCTGTGCCAGTTATGAAAAATATTTTAACGAACCATTGCACCTTTAGATACATTGGAAGTCCAACAGCTTCAACCCCCATCAGGTACACAGGCTGGATTGCAAACCTGGGCCATTAAAATAGCCTGGCTCACAGCAGGGCCTGGGAAAGACAGACAGTTTGGGTTAGTCATTAGATGGGGCAAAAGGGGAAAGACAGAGCTAAGCTATGTGACAGCTACTAATCTGTACAACAAAGCATGAAGAAAAGGGTATAAGAAGGACTAGAAAACTACACGGTGTACAAGGCAAGCTGGCTGCAGAGGGAATACCAAAAAGTTAGCCTGGGAACTATGATAAAGGCTAATAAATCTGAGGCTAAACTAAGAGGACGGAAAATGGGATAAACACCTAGTATTTATCCCCCCCCCCCCTTTTTTTTTTTACCCCTATTAGCTAGACAAGTGGTTTCTTGTCTAGCAACTAAACAACAAGACTTCAGACCTCAGGTCTGAGGTTGCAAAACAGAACCTTGTTATGAGACCAAGCCTCCTCAGTCTTGCCACAGATACACACGGATCAAAGCAGAAATTTCTGTAACCTCTGCCACCATTAGTGATTAACCAGTAAATGAGAATCAAAGCATCCCTGCGCTGCCATCAGAAAAGATCAGAGCAGTGGTAGCATACTTGTACACCCTTACGCTAAACTGATAGTCTGTGTCCACATGGTAAGTGGCATATACCAACTAGCCTTGTATTCACCCATCCTTTTAGGTAGGTTTTGTGTCCCAGGCAAGGCCCCACATTGTCATGATCAGAAATGAAGCTATATCGAGTAGACACACCAGTGTTTCATGTCTTTGCTATAGCAAAAGTACAGCAAATAACTGTGGTGATCACCGAGACTTTCATCTTTTCTGTGCCTCCTGTTACAGCCTGTACTCCACAGTCTGTCAGAAAAGTCTAACCAAGTCTACATCAAGTCCCACTTTTTAATCTGTGGAGAACCCTCTGCAAGAAATACATTGCTCTACTGCAACAGGCCAGTACGTAACCACTCACAGCTGTAGGTCTGCTATTTAGATAGCTTGTGCTAATTCTTCATTGAGATATGCAGCCCTTCCTGGGTAGGGAATACATCTGGGATATAACTCAACAGGCCACAACGACGAAGTGATAGCAAACCCCAAACGTTCAAGTGGGTGCAGGACCTTCCCTTTCAACAGAAATGTGAAAGGATCAGCTCAAGCCGTGATGCATAACTCTATCCACAGACTGATTTACCCCTGCACTTGGCCCAGTGCAACAAGTGGAGTTCTTGTTACAAAACGATATCCTCCATGTTGCGGACACACGTCTCATCTGCTCACAGCTTCTTCAGTAAGAACACTGGCCTCTGTGTCTGGATAAGAGATCTAATTTTCCTGGTAAATATTTCCATCCTGTACTTGTGGGAAAAAATAATTTAAAAACAAAAAACAAAAAACAAAACAAAACAAAACAAAAAAACAAAAACAAAAAAAAAAAACAAGGGGTGAGGGTATAATGTATTAATATTACACGAGGAAGATGAACAATTTTCCTACCCATTGACACCAGTGAAATGGCACTACTGTTTTTCAAGTCATGGTATCTATGGCCCCTAAGCATCCAAAGATCCTGAAATTGTAGATTTCCAGCCTTCTAATGCTAATTTTTAAGAGCTTTCTGTGCAGCTACAAGTTTGAAGGCACACAGGAAACCTCAAGTTATTCCAAGATGATGGAATGACACGGGTAATAACAGGCCTGAGTACAGCATCTCCAGTAATCCCAGACAAAGCAGTGACGTTATGCGAACGAAACCAGTCGTGCTATGTGTGATTCAATCAATAAGGAGTTAAAGGGGAGGAATATAATGAAAGCAAGCCCACATGGCTTTATGGAAACAAATCTTGACAAGCAGGCCTGACTTCACTTTCTGATGAGATTACAGGTTTGTTTGATCAAGGTAACCACACAGATGTGATATACTTGGACTTTCCTAATGAATTTGATTTAGTACTGCTTGACATTTTGATTAAAACATTAGCATTATATAGCCTTAATAAAACACATTAAATAGATTAAGATCTAGCTAATTGATAGAGTTCAGCAAGCTGTTCTAACCAGATACTCAGTGCTGACTGGGGATATTTTTAGTGGGGTTCTGCAGGCAGGAACACTGTGCTTGCTGCCGTTCAATGTTCTCCTCTAGTGTCTGGAATTACACAGAAACATGGGTGATACTGGCAATTGTCCCAAAGTCTGAAGAGGAACGGGCAGTTATGGAAAGTCACCGTTTTGCCTGCATTGGCATAAATGGGTTTCTGGTACTTGACTTCATCCCTTCTCTTCATTTACGCACAAGCGTGAAGGTTCTCTTGTAGGATATGCTGCTGGGAAAACAAAGGTATCTCTGATGGCTCATAGATTTTAATTACTAATTAATGTATTTAAAAAGGGAGCAGTAGGAATCATTAAAAAGTGCAAACCGAAACTAGAAACCACATATGGAGGATCTTTAAAAGGCAAAGGAGCCTTACTGCCCACCTCTGCACCGTGTTTTTATTTAAATTACCAAAATTAAATAATAACAACAACAACAATAATAATAAAAACAGAGATTAAAATATATTTGCACTTAACAAACTCAGGAAGTTCTACTCCATTGGCTGAAATAGAATTTACTATCAAAAAAAAAAAAAAAAAAAAGGCAAAAATACCCCAAAATGAACTTCAACCAAAACATTAAAGGTCAGTCCTTTCCAAACCGTACACAATCTCTGCTACTATCACATTCTGGTCAGCCGATCTCAGCACATCATGCCTGATTCTCCATTTTCTTTGTCAGCTCTTAAATCAGACTAAGATTAGATAAAGCTGAATTAATACTAGTCTCCTTTGATAGGTTTGGTTCCTAGCAATTTTATTGATGTTACTGCATTAATAAAATGTAGTCACAGGGTTACCTAAGCAGAAAGCAAAATTAAGAGTTCATACTAATTTTAATAACGTAGACTGTAAAAGATGCTGTATTCCTCAGCAAAATCTTGCTAGCAAACTGTTACACTTCTAACACTTGGTTCCTCTTTGACCTTGCAGAACAAGATGACTGATAAAAGAAATTACCCAGAAGAAAACACTGAAGAATAGACTCTCTCCTTGTATTATCTAAAATAGATTCAGATAGATACATCCCACAATGCACTGGGATATCTTATTTCATTTGTTATATGTCTATTTAATATCTAAAATCTCTCCACATTTTCATCATTTTACAAAGCTATTAATACTCTTGGTGTCAAAACTGCCCAGCCCTAGAAGTATCCTACTAAACATCCTCAGTACCACCTAAACTCAGTGCCAAACACCGACTGAATGCCTCACCAGACAGCTGCTTTTTTCCCAGATAAAGATTTATTTTTTTTTGTCAAAAAGAAATTAGAGTTTGTTGTGTTTTGTTTTGTTTTGTTTTGTTTCCTGTTGTCACTTTTAAAATTTTTATTTGAATTTTTTGAACACCAGAACTCCTCACCAGCTAGGTCATCCCTGCTTCTGGATTTGTACTCAACTTCGAGCTAAGTTTTCAAAAGGTACCTGCATGCCTTGTTTGCACAAGTGAACTGAAGTATTTTACCTAGTGTTTTAAAACAGACACGCACAATGTTTTGCTATGACAGTATCCTTTTTTATTTTTTCTTTTTTTTTTCTTTTTCTCTAAAAGTTTATTTTTTTAACTGCAATTCTGCAGTGCGAGGTTACAAACACTTTTGGATACTCTGAGATGATAAATAATCAACACCCAGATCTTAGTACTGATAACCTGAAAGGCGGATGTTGATATTCCAAAAATATACATATCCTATTCTATTTCCAAAGGCATTTTATCGTTCTTCTAATTTCAATCTTCACTTTTCTTCACTTAGAACTAATTATCTTATCCACTTTTCTCCCTTTAGCATCCCCAACTCTCGGTCTATTCTCTTTTTTGCAAGTCTGTCCATGACATTTTCTTCATCCTAGTTATCTCATTTTTAACCTTATCTTTCCCTTTCACATTTACAATTCATGTTCTTATCTTTCGTGTTTTGTTTTGTTTTGTTTTTGTTTTTGTTTTTGTTTTTTACTTTCTTTCCTCACATGCTTTGCCTGTAGTGAGCACAAATCAGTAGGACGTGGCATTAGGACATGGCATTCTTCAAATAGCCTCAGTTGAGTTTTGACTTTTCCTTATTTTCCAAAACAC
Source organism: Anas platyrhynchos (assembly GCF_047663525.1). Lineage (NCBI taxonomy): Eukaryota > Metazoa > Chordata > Aves > Anseriformes > Anatidae > Anas > Anas platyrhynchos. Next base: position 84,437,954 of record NC_092587.1, on the reverse strand, counting down.
TTCACTTACATCTTTACAGATTTGCTTACTCAGTGCTGTCGCCCTTTTCATTCTGTCTCCTAGCCATAGTCCTTAACATATCTTGTTTCCCCTAACAAATCCCGTTCCTTTTTCTGGCTACAGAACCCTTTCCAGTTTCATCAGAAACGTATCCTTTATTTTTCAACAGGACGCGAGTCAAGCTTTATTCCTTGAACTTCACTGGAATCTTTTTATTGTTCAGATGGGGAGCACTAAAATCTTTTGGAACACAAACAGATGAGCTGAAAAATAAACACACGGAGCTCAATGTATGAAGCTGAAATAAATATTACCTTACAGAAACATAGGATTTACCAAAAAATAAAAAATAAAATTAGGTATTATGAGTACCAAAAATGATATAAAGCACGCCTGAAGAAGCTGCAAAATGTGACCAATGTGTATCACTTGTGTGGTTTTATTATACAAGAGATGCTACATATTTAGTGCCACACAGAGTATGTTCCTCACACTGTTTTAGTCACTTCTGAGCTTCCAGCCACGTTGACAGCACCACGTCATGAGTCACTGCTAATAGCTGCCTTCTCATTTCTGACCTGGATAAACTTTTTATGGAGTCTTGTGCATGGGTTAATGTTTCTGTAGTCACATCCTACATTGGAGATGCCACTCTATGTCACCTGCATGTGCTTGGGATAGGGTTTGGGTGACCAAATGGTGAAGGTGTGTTGTTTCACCACAGTGGTTGGGACGGCATCGCAGCAGCCGTTACTGGTGGCAACGGCAGAAGACTGTTTTCTGCCACATTTTGTGTCTGCTCCATGCTCCACACAGCGCAGGAGGGGGAGAAAAGCAAAGGAGGGGTGTTGTAGGGTGGCGTGTGAGGTGAGCTGAGGGGGCTCAGGGTGGCCACGTCCCCCTGGCGCCCCTCACGGCGCTGCCACAGCGCCAACGGCCAACAACCGCCGCTCGCACCGCATTGGGGCGGGGCGTCGTGAGGGGAAGGCGAAAGGGGAGGGAACTCGGCGGGGCGGCGCTTCCCATTGGCGGAAGCGCGTGCTCATCTCACCCAGCGCTGCGCCCATTGGCCCGCTCTCCGGCAGCCGCACCAATGAGAACCCCCCTCCCCTCCCCGAGCTGTCAATCCCCCAGGCTTCGCCCCGCCCCTCCCGGGCTTGGGGGCGGGGCTTTCAGCACCTCGGAGAGCGGCCGCCGCCCCGGGCTCGCGCTCCCGCTCCCGCTCCCGCCCCGCGCTCGCGCCGCGGCCGTTAGCGCCGACCGTTAGCGCCGGCCGTTAGCGGCGGTCGCCTCAGGGCCGGCGGCTGCCGCAGGAGGGCGGTGGCGGGGCGAAGAGGAGGAGGGGGGGGGGAAGGACCGTGGCAGCCGGCTCCTGTGGCGCTGAATAGCCCAGCCCCGCAGGGCAAACAAACCTTCGGCCGCGGGAAGAGGGAGAAGGGGATGGAGCCCGCTCCGGCAGCGGCAGGCTGAATTTTTTTTTTTTTTTTTAATTATAAATATATATATTTTTTCCGAATTTCGCCTTCGCTTCCCATTTTTTAACCCGCTGCTCGATGGGGGCTTGGGGAGCGAGGCGGGTGGCGGTTGCTCCATCGCTCCTCCGCCTCTGAGCATCAACCGTAGCTCCGCTGCTTGAGGAATTTTATTTATTTATTTATTTTTTAAATTATCATTATCTCATCATTATTTCTGAAGGGGGCTGCCCGAGCAGCTCGCACGCCCGCCAGAATGAAGCCTTCGCGTTTTTCCGTCAATTACACCTAATGCCGGGTCGGCACTAAAGTGCTGCCTCACTCGGAGGACCGCCACAGACTTTCCCCGCTACATGTAGCCGGACCCGGTACGGCGCAGCCTTTCTCCCACCCCCTCACCCCCCCCCAACCCCCCAACAACCCCTGCACATCTTCCTGGCAGATCTTTCCGAAATGAAGAAATTTAATTTCCGCAAAGTTTTGGATGGTCTGACCGCCTCCTCGCCCGGTGGCAGCGGCGGCGGCGGCGGAGGCAGCGGGGCTGGCGGCGGCTCCGTGCACCCGGCAGGGACTGCAGGGGCTGCGGGGACTCCCCGAGAGGAGGTCCAGGAGACGCTAACTTCAGATTATTTCCAAATCTGTAAGGTAAGGGCTGTAACCTTTATTCATCTCTACTACGGCAATAATAAACGCTCTTCTGTGTGTATGTGTTGTGTTTTTTTTTTTTTTTTTGAGGGGGGCAGCAACGTGATGCCAAGAAGCCTTTTTACTCGGGAACTGCAGTGGTTGTATAAGGACTTTGGAAATGAGGAGACAGCTCTCGTGCTCTGTTTGTCTGTGGTTCGGTTTTGGTTCGTTTTCTTACTGCTGCAGAGTTGGGGTAGCCAGGAAATTCGTAAAGCCTTGATTTCAGCATCCAGGGGCCAATCTGGAGTTCACTCTTGGGCTCCAAACTAGTAGCAAGATTGTGGACAGAAAAGCAGATCAATTGGTGCTAGTACAAATAATGTTTACAAGTCATCAGAAATTCAAAACAGTGTGTATCTACCCCCCTCCTCTCCGTTACCATCCTCTCTCCTTTTCCTTCTCTCCTTTTTTTTTTTTTTTTTTTTTTTTTTAAGAAAAAGGCACGAGCTAGAAATAAAAAGACAGTGCAGTTCTTGCTGTACATAGCATATTAATTATTTCTGAGAGATTGGATGTAGATCTAGGGTGGTTTTTATTTTAGCATCAGTACTGAAGACTGTGATTATATGACAGTAAACTGAGTGGAACAGCATAAATATTAAAAGTTTCCAAATTTGTTTAGCATTGGCTCTTACATATTGGTTGGGTTCTTCAGTGGAATTTTTGTTTGAATAGCAAGCATAAGATATTTCTGTGGTTTTTATGTTTTGTGTCTGCTTTCTGCAACAAAGCTTTCAGCATAATTCTTAAGTGCACAAGTAAAAACAGCACAAGCTACTTGGTATTTTTGACTAACCCTGCAATACTAAACCATACTTTCGTAATGAAGATCGAGAAAGAGAGGTGGTATTTTTATTCTCTAGTCCTACGCTGTTATCTTTAACTTTGACATTAATTCTGTTGACTTTGCTAGAAGTTCTGTTGGCTTCAAAAGCAGAATTTTTAACTAATGCAATTTACATCATTATAAGTAAACGAACTTCACCTGCTAAGCAGACTTTCCTTCCATTAGTCAGCTACCAACTGATTTGAAATCTGGGTTATAGTCAACTCCAGCACATTTTCATTTCTATTTGTGTTTGAGGAAGAAGGAAGAAATATGCACGATCAAGAGAAGCCTTCAAAACTGTTTGTGTGCAGATCTGTCCCAGTGAAACACAGCTTTCATAATCGCAGATGTCATGATTTTGACTCAGTTCTGTTTTCAAATACAGCTAGTGTCAAAACTCTTGGAGGGTTCAGGTGAAGAATGGTAAGCCCCCATGATCTAAAGAGTCAGAGACCTTCAGAAGAGGTTACACATCGTCCTAATTTTTAGAGGTTTTTGGTTCTTTGCCACCCTGACCCAGTGCAGGTTCAGGCCTTTTGAGTCCAATGAATCTGTAGTTTAACTGTCCCAGTGATCAGTCCATTGCCATCATATCTGTTTGCACCAGGGTTGAATTTGACTCCATGTGTTTATGTACACAGTAATACAGCATTTTATGAAATTCAGAATAATGATTTCCCATTTTTGTCACTTGAGTAAAAAGATAATGCAAATAATCAAGATACATTAAAATATCTTTAGAAGGTCTGGCATTTTAAGAATTCTGAGTAATGGTACAGTGAACACAGTTCTTCATTGCATAGTGCCGAAGATCTGTATTTTGTATGATATATTTTTATGTTGCGTGGTATATTTGCCAAAATAGACAACATATGATTCAGAAACAAAAGCAGTTAATTCTTTGCCTTATGTATTTCCCATCTTTGGCTTGGTATTACTTGAAAACAGTTGTTTTATGTTTCCCAGTAGGTCTGTCAGAACTTAGGTGTATAGGAATACATTATTTTTAGAAGATTTAAGTAGGCAATACTTGCCTGTCTTTTTCAATTAGAAGACTCAGCCGTCTGGTTGAAATGTTCTTCACAAAGTAAATATTTGGATAGGAGAGCTTTTGGTTGCAGCAGCACTTGCTTATGAATGCACGGTACTGCAGAAGTCCACTCTATGGTATACAAAACACCGGCTTCCTTTTTTCGAGGCACAGAAGTGTACTAAAAGCAAACTTCCCCAAATATTCCATGATTATGTGTTCATAACATACCGCAGTGTGCTTATTCAACAGGCTCTACTTAATGAGCTATATTGCTGCTTCGTGCCATTACGAGCAGCTCTGAGTGAACCAACAAAAGCCCACAGGCCCCAGTCCTGCATTATGCACTAAGCAAGTGGACCAAAGGCAGTGGGACTCTACGCAGGCGCAGGGTGGAGGATCTGAGCCGTAATTTGTACCTCAGTCAATTTGAATTAAATGAAAAATGCATACAACAAAGCTTCGCCTTCCCCAAGCTTTATTCATAGAACTTCTGTGTTTGTGGTGTCTTTTTTTTTTTTCCATGTCAAGTTACATAAGTAGTTCAGGCTGCAATTTAAGGATCCACAGTCTGTGATCTGCTGCACACAGAACTGAGTAAAGCTAACAGCAGTTCTGGTTTGTTATGATCTGCAGGATCATGTCAGATAGGCTCATAGTCTGAGTAACACCTCAAACCATTTTTTCCTTCATTGCTGATTATTAAATCTTCATTTAGATATGAAACATAAAAGCTGACTCATACGTAAGAATTAGAGGTCCTTACCCTCCATTCTTTACTTAAATTGCCCTTTTTTTTTTTTTTTTTAAGTTTGTGAGAGGTCTTCTTTTATTGACTAAACATACAGATCTGTTCCTCTAGCAGAAAACATCAAGTTTTATTGGTAACGTTCCTGGTATTATTAGCAACACACCTGAAAGATATCTCTAATTTTTGACATTTTTGGTATGCTTATTACCATGGTGTCTTTTCAAGATAAAATTAGAACTTAATAGAAGTATACTGAATATTTCATTTTATAGTGAGATGTTCACAATGAGTTACTTTGTCCATTTATATTTGAATCATTAATGTAGTCTTCTGTATTGAAAGACTATAAATGAAATATTCTTGAAACTATTACGTATGAAATTACTGCAGCCTTTTTTAAGCATCATAAATTTATGTGTTGGTAGCTGTATTAATGAACTGGTGTCATCCTTTTTAAAGTATTCACATAAGGTGAAATTTTGTCAGAACTGTATTTTATGACAACTGGAAGCTGAAGTATATGTCATCTTATATCTAGGGCTGCTCTTGGGATTGGGGTATCCACACAAATATCATGAAAATATTGATTATTGTTCAAATTAATTGAATTGAATGTGTGAGATAGGAGTGTCATGTCCAGTAGAATATGTTAGTAAAGTTTGTAATAATCATAATGGGGGTAGACCTAGTTTCCTCTTTTATTAAGGATTTTCTGGGCCAGCCTGTCATAGTGTGTAGAAATTAAAATACAGCAGTGGGTAGAGATCTCCTATTATTATAGGAATTGGGAAGATAACATTTAGGATGTTGGAAATCATTTGAGTATAACTTTGAGTAGAAAGAACATAAATGGAGAAAATGCTGATTTTCTTACTTTTGCAAAAAGGTCATACTTAGGGGATACTGCAGTTTGGGGAAAACTAAATAAAGATGAGGACGTAGATTTTTTTGAAAATACATGTATAGTGTATATTCTCTGTGAAAATAAGTCTCCCATAGAGAACTGCTTGAGCTCTTCTTGAAGAACAATTGTAAGGTTGAATTTGTAGTGCAACATGTCAATAACTTTATGAAAAGAATGTTTGAAGTCAAGGCCACTGTTAGGAGCATAGTAAGGGTTGCATTTTACTAGACCTACAGTTAGTCTTGGCCAGTGTGTTTTCTCTAACTGTAAACAGCAGCCGGATACCCTATAAAAGATTTAAGAACCCCTGAAGTAAACTTCTCACTGAATTATTTCACAGACTCTGATGTTTTTGTGGCTACCTTTAAACCCTAAAGCATGCCATTTGTCTTCTCTCCAAAAGTGGTCTTAATGTGTTATCACTGGGTAGTCTTGCTATGTAATATACATCCCTTTGAATTTTGCTGTGTTATTCATATTGATAGCACAGTCATAGTTTCAGTATGCACATCACCCAATCTTTATGCAAAAACCCACAGAGGACAGAATAGTTTTAGAATATTGTTGAAACTTGAATGGCAGCCCTTGGCTGATTACAATTGTGGCTTTCTTTCACAACTTATCTTTAACAAAAACAGACCCTCAAGATGCATCCAATCAGCAGGCATATTTCAAAGACAACGTTCCCTTTTATGTTTACTGCTAGCATTTCTCTCCTTTGGGATCGTGGCTATAATAGAAGCTGTTCTGGTTCTGGCTGAACTCCTCTTTCATGGAGTGACATTATGTAAAAACATTTTGATTTAGGTACTTCAGTTTATAGTGCCAATTTACATACCTTAATTATCTGGATTTCCGATAAGGTGGTCTTAAATTTTAGTTCCCAGGTTTCAGAGACAGTAATACTTTATTTTGATAACCTATGAAAATGAATGTTTAGCCCCTCTGATAGCAGTCAAATAGCTACTTTAAAGTATGTGCAACATGAAGATGCATTTCAGTGATAATAAAATCCATTTGGATGGGTTTCCAAATGGCAGTTTAAGAACAATTGTGCAGTAGCGCAGAATTCTATGTTTGGTTGTGAAGAATAAAAAAAATTCTTTGCTATAAGTTGCCCATAATGTTTTAGTTAGCTTGAGTTTGTTTGTTTGTTTGTTTGTTTTTTTCTGTGCTGCATCATTAGGAAGGTCACAAAGGGCCAAAGAGAAATCTGTGTGAAGATTTACATTTCAGAGAAAACCCATTTTAAATTAAGTATTAAACCTTACTCATATCCAAAACTACAGATTCATAAATGACACTTCTGTAATCAGATTACAGTAGTATTTATGATGTGTGATGAGCGTCATGTATTTTTCTTTTTAAATGTTTGTATTATTTTGAAATAGGGTTCATCAGGAATAAAGAACATAGCACATTAAAAGCTTATTTTTTTAAAGAAATTTGAAGATATAAAAGTAGATGTAGTACAACTGGATACTCTTGTTTTGTTTCATTCAAATAAAATACCTATCTTCTTGAATTACTATATCTGACTGTTAATCAAATATGAATTCTAATTGTATTAATGCAGACCTTTCAGGACCAACGCATGCAATTACAACTTCAAAACTGTTTAAAGAATTTTAAGGTCGCAAAACAAACCACTTTAAAATTCCAATTTTCTTATGTTTGCTTGCAAATACAGCTTTTAATCACATGATCCCACATTTTTTCTGTGGGTCTTATTTAGTAAAACTTAGTGTTTGCTGAATAGAAAGCACTTCAGTGTTTCTTTGCATTCTTAGAACTCAGAGCATGCCCATATATTAAGTCACCCACAGGCTTTTTCAGCAGAAGTGCTTATCACAGTAGTTTTGAAAGCGTTATAAACATTAATGAATTGATCTTCACAGTATTTCTGTGAGATGGAGGTATCCTTATTTCTGCGGTAAAGATTAGGAATTGAGACACAGAAGATCCACAATGCCAGATTGTCTAGTCTCCACTGTTTTGAGTGTCCAGCTTGACCTGCTTTAAATCCATATTTTTAGCATACACTTTTATAACAATTACGTCTTCCAGTTATGCCTCTCATTGTTCTTCACATTCTGTTGCAAGTATCCTGCATATCTACAGACTTGCTTTTAGGCTAGTTATTCATACTGACAATTTATATATCCACATTATATAGTCATAATGGCTGATTTTCCTTCATGTCTCAAATGACTGTAGATTAAATTCTGGCTTCAGGCTGGACCTCTGAATTGTACCTAAAATGTCTGAATTTCATGAATCTCCATAACCACAAATTCGTCATTGACAAAATGGAAACATCAATGGCCACACATAAAAAGCTTAATTCATATCTCTTATTGTATAACTTTGGTTTGTCCATAGGACAGCCCAGACTGTACTATGCATGGAGTGTGGCAAAAGTTCTTTAACAAAAAAATATAATTAATCCCTGTAAGAGGGGGAAAAATCATGTTGCAGAGATTATTTTAGTTTGTTGATGTTCTATTTTTTTCTGCATTCTGAAGTTGACTTAGCATTTTTAGAAATATTCTTTTACTGTAATTTGGTGTGTCATTTCAAGCGTTGTTTTTTATACAAGGATTCCTCAATATGAAACGTGGAACACTTGGATAAAGAATTGAAATTCAACACTTTTTCCTCAAAAGAAAGAGAGAATGGCCCTTCTCAGTGAAAGTATTTAAGGGCAGCTTGAAAACCTTGGTGTTCAGGGGTCAATTTTTCACAGGCACTTGGCCGTCATGACAGAACTTCTCATTTTGCTTCCTTGACCTGGTGATGGGAATCTCAGATACCTTGTAAATGGTCAAAACCTATGCAATGTACCGAGGCAGACAAAGCTTTCACATTCACAACCCACAGGCCTGTCTCCTACAATCGGGTGTGGTGATGCTGTCTCTCATCCTGTGATAACTGTACTGAGCTTATACCTGGGATTTGGGTTTTTTCTCACAAAGTTAATCCCCATACCCAGGTTCTCTTGTTACCACTCCTTTGTGTCCCATCATTTTTATCCCCTTAACTCTTATCCCCTGATAGTGGGAACCAGACATGCTGTATATAATAGTGAGACTACAGCTACAACTGAGAAAGTTTCTCACTGCTGTAGTGGGAAAAGCAATGTTGACTCTTCTAGGAGGGTGGAAGAAATTCAGTCTGGATTGCTTGTATCTCAGGGAATTTTCTAATCATAAAGCTGTCTTGTAAAACATTGGATGTATAAGCAATGTCCTCAGTGCAGGTGGACTAAATTTAAGATAGACCCCATTTTTAGTAGGTAATTTTAGATGACTCTCCATGCATATCTGACTCCTATTCTGAAGACATCTGATTCTCCCTGGCGAATGATATATGCCCAAATCACTTTTTGAGGTCTGTGTGAAAATCTTCCAGTTATGCTTCTCATTGTGGAAGGTTAGTATTGTCGCTTTATAAACAGCAAAGGAAGCAGTAGAGAGGTGAACAAATGTACCCAAAGCTATGTGAATGCACTGGTTTATTGGCTATACTAAGAAACTATGTTTATAAAAGCAGCTTATATGGATATATTAATTTGTCACAATGTATGTTAGAATCATGATAGGGGGAAGTTAGAGGACTGTGTGATTAGAAGAGTAAGTAATGTGCATCTGTGGAAAGAAGAGAAAGTGATGTTGTTAGGTACAGATGGCTGGTAAACATGCTCAAATGTAATAAGATGTTATCTTTGTACAGTGCTGTGTCCATTTCTAACAGTTCACCAGCAAAGACCATGAATAGTAAAAAAAACAGTAGAGACAATCTGTTGCCTGTAGCTAGGGTCAAAGTCTGAAAAGGTGCACTTTCATGGTTCCATTGCAGTAATATATACTGTATTCAGTACTGGGAAAAAAATGACCCTTAATATTTAGAGGTTTGAATTAATGAATGCATGTACTCACCAGTAGCCCTATTGAATTTAGTGGGATATTGTGCAGATATAGGTGTATATGGTAGCATGCCTTCCTCCAGAATTTGATTCTAAGCAATTAAACATTGTTACCTATATTTCATAAAAACATCTCCTATATGTAAGAATGCTAATGTTGTGAAGTTAAATACTCAGAAGTCACATCCCTTATTCAGCTACTGTAGAAATACTATATATGTTCGTATGTGTGGCAATCTAGTCTTTATTGCATCTTATTTTCTTGAAATGTCTGCTTACATATTGTTCCTGTCATCCATCACATTTGGTTTAAACAGTACACAAAGCATAGGATGGATGGATGCTGTTCTGTGTATGTTCTTTGCCACAGTTCCTGTGAGTAAGTTTATGTATTATCCACTGGACATCACAAAAAGTCATAAATTGTGAACTCTGAACCTCTGCTTTGCACAACCCATGCCATCTATTGTATCCTTTAAGGGTGTGTGTGTGCTTTCAGTTACACCTGCCCAGCATCAGTTTTATTACAGATCCATTCCATCGTAGCTGTGGATAAAAAGTTAATTGTAGTAGGTCCAAAGAACCCTGGTTCATTCAATGTTTCTCCCTACATATATTTTTAATTGCTCACTGAGTGAGGCAAAGGCAGGAAAACTGTGATTATGTAAAATGGAGATGTGATTCTTATGATTTTTGGCTATTGTGTATTCACTTGTGTCTGCGAGCTATGCCCTTGGTACTGTTGTGGCCAGTACAGGAGGGAATAATCAAGTGCAGGATTTGCTGGATTTCATTGCTGAGAGAGGGCAAAAAGCTGCCACAAAATATCTACGTTCCATTCGGAATGTATCTTCACCTTAAATGAGATGAGATGCTGGCCAGTATCTCCAGATTAAATTCTATATTCAACATACAACGTATGATATGCGTACAGCAAGAAGGTAGGAGAAGATTAATTACGAATTAATAATAAATAGTAAGCAATGTGGTAAATACTTGTAATGAATAGCTAGTCTCACACAAGCAGGCAGGCCAAATTGAGCTTTGAAATCTGTGGACGTTTTTTTCAAGTTATTTTACGTTAAAGGCAAAGGCAAATTTAGCTTTATTAAAGTCTGTGGCATTTATATATGATACACTACATCTGATAGAAGGTTCTTCTATAAAGGGCTGATGTCCTATATCTTCCCAATAGTTTCACTAACAAGAGTAGAAAGCCTCTTAAAGCATATTTACTGAAAAAGGGATGCAATTCCTTTGCTACATTTTCCATTTGCCTTCCTTTTTGCATATTTCTCTTGCAATTTTTAAAATTGAAAGCCCTTTTAGAAAGAATGAGAAGGGAAGAGATGAAACCATTTTGCACCAAATGTCTTCTCTTGAAATCAGGATTTCTCCAAAAAGGGTAATACCTACCTTGGGATGATTGTATTCCAGAGTTACCCTTTCTATGCTATAAGTCAAGGCAGTGCTAGATGTGGCAGGATGGTGTAGTTGTCAGGAGGTTTGCCACAGAACATTCATTTAAATAGAGCAAACAAGACTAAAATCCAGCCATTCTGCTTTGAACTGGGGGGGGGAGGTACACTGGACAATCTCCAGAATTCCCTTCCAACCTCACCTATGCTGTGAACTGCGAATAATGTAATATGGGGATCTGTGTCATGTCATTTAGATGTGGATTTTTCTGTCTGAATTATATTCACTTTCCATTTTTGACGTACTACCCTGTTTCAGCAAACAGTCAGGAGGGTAATACTTCTGAAATTCAGAAGACCTTATTTTCCTCTTAAGTTGACTATTTGTATCTATATGAATCCTACGTGAATAGGACAATTCTGATTTGATAGTGTTCAACATCCAGTTTGCAGAACTGAAAATGGCAGTGGAAAATCATATTTCTGAGGTTTCTTGTAATGAAAAGAGCAACTTCAGTGAAGATTGTAAGATTTATTTTTCATTTTAGCTATTTGTTTTGTTTGTTTAAGTAATTGTCTGAAAGATGCATTTGCATTTACTATTTTGGGGCCAAATAATGCCTTTTTGAACCAGCTGATATTATTATCTGCCTTCACAACCTGCTGTGGTGACAAGTTTCAGGAGCTCATTACTTGTTGTGTAAGGAAGTGTTTTCTTTTTCTGTTTTAAACTAATCTTTCACTTGTTTTCTGTGGCTCTGTGGATTTGCTGAATAACAGGTCCTCTTTCAGCTTATCCACCCTCTCAGTTCAGTAAATCTCAGTTGTATCCTCCCACAGCCTTCTCCTCTCCAAATTGAAGTCCCAAAATTTGGAGCTGCTCCTGGTAAGGCTTGCCTCCATCACCTTGAGCATTAGCTGCCTTACCTGTTTCACTTCTGACACCACTGATTCTTCAGGTGTGAAGACCAGAGGTGTGTACAATACTGAAGATAAGGCCTCGCAAAGGTTTTATCTAGCAGCAAAATGATGCCCTCCATGATATTCTATATACTACTTCTGAAGATCTTCAACATTATTCAGCATTTTGGGTTGCTGCTGCATATTAAACCAAAGGCTTCAGAGGAATGCCAACCACACCCACAAAGTCACTTTCCTGAGTTGTAAATGTTAGCTCTAAATTCAGCATTGTGTAAGCTTAGTGAAGATATATTTTTTCCTACATGCTGTATCTATACATACTGCAGCTAGCTTACCACGTTTTTGCCCACTTACTCAGTTTGATAAGGTCTTTCTGGAACTGGTTTCTCTAAATACTGAATTTAACTACCCAAAAGAGCTTCCTATCAGCTATGAACTTGAAGATCTTAGTCCAGTACCTTTTCTAGATCATTAAAGATAATGAATAATATTGATCCAAGAGCCAACCCATGGACTACTCCACTTCTGAGTGTTCTTCATGGAAAAAATGCATTAAACCCTATCCTTTGTTTCCTGTTCTTTAACCAGCTTTCAGTCCATAAAAAAGCCTTTTCTCCAGTCTCATGGCAACTTTGTTTCTATGATAACATTGCTGTGGAACGTTATTGGGAGGCTTTTGGAGAACTCAGATATGTTCATTCATATCCCTTTTATTTGCATTAATACTAACAACTTCATAGAATTACAGAAGACTAGTTAGACGGGACTTCCCATTGTAGAAACTCTGCTACCTTCTGCAGACCATCTTCAAACATGTGCTCCGTGATCCTAGTCTTTATTTTACCATCTTGCAAGGGGTAGAAATCAGTCTGTAGCTCTAGAGTCCTTTTTGGAGATAGTTTTTCCAATGTGGTTGTTTCTAGCTTTTATGTGCAGAGAGACACTGAGCAAAAGAACTACCCACAGATATCTTTATCATTAAAAAAATATATAGTTTGCTGTTAGAACCACCTGTGAACATGCTTAGATGGGGCCTGGCTCCTACTGCAAGGTAAGAGCTAAATGGAATCCAAATTATACACCATGTGAAAAATTGCACTGGATGCTACGTACTAGTGAGACTGAAAAACACTGTGATATCTTAGACAGAATGGGACTGTTGTTTTGTTCTGTACAGCATATTAAAATGTTCATTGGTAGAATAGTGGCAAGTCCAAATAATCAATTTCTTGTATTCATCTAGGTAAAATGGTTGTATAAAGGTTACTTTAATGATATGTACGTGCAATTCACTGTAAGGGTATTTGCTTGAAGTGATTTTCATCACATTTAAAATAGCATAACAGAACTAAACGAGGATTTATGCTGAAATCATAGCTGCATTTGTAATTGTTCTGTTTCAAATAAAATGTTTCAAATATTGTATATAAACTTCATGTCCTAGGGAGTGCAGACTACCTCTAGAGACAGCATGCCAAAAAAAGGAGACATAAAAGAAAGCGGGATAATGTGGAGAAAAGCAGTCCTGGCTCCATCTGCTGTCTGCTCTTTCTCTCCCTTATTTTGGCACCTTCTTTTTTAGGATAGATAAGGATGGTTAAGGTCCTATGCTCATGAGAACACAGACTGATACTTTTCTGAAAAAAGGGTACTCTTTCTGTTTTTGACTGCTATTAAGATAGTTTATTTTGGGAAAAAAAAAAGGGGGGGGAGGGAGGAGAAAAGAAAAAAAAAGAAACAAACCAACTACTTTCTTCTGCATTTTCTGTTAATCATTGCTAGTTTTGGTCAATATCATTCCTACCTGACACAGCTCAAATGAAGTAGGAACATTTTTGTCACCCTCGGATCAAGTTAATTTTGTAACCTTCTCCTCTTCTTCGGTTGTATTAGTAAATGCTGCAAGGAAGTTCAGAAGCAGTGCTAGAATTGTTGCTCATTCTTACACATACAGTTCACACGAGTTCCATCAATATGTAACAGAAAAAATCTATTTTCTCATGTCAATTTTTCCTACAGCCCTTGGAAATAGAAGGGTTGTTGGACTAAGTATAAGGAGAAGAGGCTGGGAGCCTGAAGTGCTACAGCTCATGCCTGTTCTTCTAGGCTTGATCTTCAGAATTGCCTCTGAGGCTGCTCTAATTCGTGCCAAAATCTCAAGTGTAAAGGCATCTTTTTCCATCTTAACTGTGTACATTATAGCTTGGCTCTCCTTCCAAGCTGTTTTTGTCCTTTATTTGGAGTTGTAATAAATATAAATATTTTACTTGAAAATTGTAATTTACTTGGAGGATCAATAGATGTCAACAATATTTTTGTACTACAAATGGAAGAATTTTGCTTTCACCAGAACTTCCAGGCTGGAATAGGTATAAATACTCAGATTTGAAAAATGGCTGCAAAATAGAAATAACTCTTTTGAGTCAATCCCTGAGTTCAGGGATATTTACTGAGGTATGATTCTGAAAATACATACATTCCTGTGCTTCTAGAGAGTAGATCTGCCTCAAAACACGGCCCAGATGAAATTTCTGAACGAAAAGTCTGACTGTATGTAGATTGCAGAAATACTGAAAATACAAAAAAGATGTAAATGCATAAGCAAGAATTACAAATTTTGATCTTCACAATCCTAGATCTGAAAAGCAGAACTCTAAGCTCCACTGAGAGCTAAGCATCAGAAAGGCTTATTTTGACTGGAATTGCTAGAAATTCAAACTTTGTTATAGAGAGGATTTAAAAAAAAAATAATTAAAAATAATCCTTTGTGCAATATGGTGGTGTTTGTTTTTTTCTGCTAGGGAAGCATTTATTTGCAAGAGTACAGTCATCTAAAATATAATAGAAAGTTAATAATGCAGTTAGGCCAAACATTAGGCACACTGGAAAATACAGTTTGTAATTCCTGATGGTTTTGTGACATGAGAGGTAAAAGCATTTTTACAGTATGTAAAAGCATTTTTTACAGTAGTCACAGCTTATGTGTCAAATATGAAATTATGTATTCTGAGTAATTCTGCCCCTTGAGAAGATGAAAAGGTTAAACACGCATACATACAGATACGTGTATGCGTGCGCACACACAAACACAAAATAAACCAGATACAGAGTTGTGGAGTCTTTGATAAGTGTCTACATTAACATAAAATGAGTTATGGTTCAACAGCTTACTGAGCTAGCATATGCTTTTAGATTTTTGCAGTCTAGAAACTAGTAATTAGTTTTTTTTAAAGACATCCCTTATCAGCAATAATTAAGATACGAGATGAGTAAGGTTTCTCTTAAGGAAGTGTTTATTTGCTAAAAAACATACATTTGGTTGTTCCCAAACTACTTGTGAATATCAGTTCAAGTGTTTCCATCTGGAATGAAAGAAAACAGAGTTTGAGTGATACAGCTGTAGCAATCATCATCTGCCTTTTACTCAACAGGTCTGCAATTAAGGAATCCCTTTTGTAGAAGTTGTTCCATAGGAACTGCTGAATGCTTCAGCTGATACGGTTCATGAACAAGATAATCTGAAGAAAAATAAAATATCTGAAAATATTAAATTCCATTCAGTCCAAAGCACTTCCTCTCCAATCCTAACCATATACTAATAAATAAATAAATAAAATGGAAAAAAAATTGTATCTGTTACCCAATTTTAGGTAAACAATCACATCCATTAAAGTTTGTTTGTTTGGTTTGGTACTATTTGTATTTGTATAGTTTAGTCAAGTTATTTTTAGTCTTTTTCTTGTGTTGGACTTTTCCATCATGAGATTCTTCCTCCGAACAATCTGGCAGGTCATATTGGTCATAACTTCCAGGTTAAGATAACTTAAAATATTATTTCAGGCAGTCTTCAAACTCAAGGATGCATAGCATTACACATAGTTCATTTATTCCCCAAGGTATCTCTGAAAAATGAGAATTAAAAGCATAGTATTGTAAATAAAGATTAAGAAAGGTTGAGTGGCTCAGTTGTTCATTTTGAGAACATCTTCTCTGTTGTCTTTGTTTTTAAAATTGATATTAAGGATTTTTGCCTCATAGACTCAATTCAGTTTATTGGTTTATTGGATTTCTTCCCCTGGACACGTTCCATTTCTGTCCACTGTGGCTGTTCTGGTGAGGCTGAGGTTGTTTGTTGCAGTGTTTTAAAAGCATATCACATGTCTTTTTTTTTAATCTACAGTTACAGCTGCCTTGCATATTGAGGTTGTCTTTCACTATACTATATATGGAATATATACCAGTTGTACATTGGCATATGCTTTGCAATCTACTTTATTACAGTAAAAACATATAAAATGTCTGAGTAAAGAGCGTGTCTAGAAATTGGCATGAGTGAAATTCACCTCTGTATTCAAAATAATGATACATTTCCAGAACAGTATTAAAATATATTGCAAATAATACAACATAAAGCAAAATGTAGATTATCCTCCTGTACATGTAAAATAAAACATGCTTTTATTTTGTTATTTGTGGTTACATTTCATTCTCTTTTTTCATTTGTTCTGTTTCAGACGGTTCGCCATGGTTTTCCTTATCTACCCACTGCCTTAGCTTTTGACCCAGTTCAGAAAATTCTGGCAATTGGAACAAGAACAGGAGCAATACGAATGTATCCTTTCATATTCATAATTTATATGATTTCTGTGTATTTGTAATGCAGTGATGTGAATCATCTTTACATCTGCAAGCACTCAGGTAAGGTTGCAATTTATGATGCTATGTTACATCTCATTTTGCTTTGCTATATGGACTGGAAAATGATGTGCTGTTGAGGAATTACCATTAGTTTCTGAAAGCGTCCAAAGGAAATATTTTGAATGAGTTTCTGGTGTATTGTTTTGGCAAATACCAGTTAACATAAAGCAGAATTATTTTTTGTTTTCAGCAAGTAAAAGTAGATATTTTTCAGTGTGTAAAGGTAAACTACAATGTGGTGATAAGCAAGGTGTAAATGTTGTCCTAGCAATAAATAAATTCACTACTGCAATGCAGTTAGCCAACTGGAGACACTGTAGATACCAATGTATGAGATACTGTTTAGACTCTCCTAATTGAATGGTGGGAAATCGGTGATTTTTAGGGCATGATTCATTTCTTCCAGGATGAGATGCTTCAAGTAAGTTGGATGAAACAGTTTAAAAGTGTCTGTTTCTCTTCATTAATTACAAAGGTACATTAGTGCCAGAACCTTACAGGTATTTTTATACTACAGGAAGTTTAAGTTGGATGTCTACACAGAATAAATTGGATATAAATGTACTGAAAATTTGAACAACTTCGGTTATCAAAAAATAGGAGGAGAATATTGAAATGTGATGTATTTCAAAATGTTTCTCTGAATAATTTTTTTAATTTCTCTTGGTTCAAATGTATTCCAATCTGGTAAAACTACATATGAAGTAAGAAAAAAGAGAGGAAAGAATATTACAGGAAGGTTTAAGAGTTGCAGGATACAGAAGTAATAAGCCAATACTTTGTACAACCTCTTGTAGATAAATAAATTCCAGGGTTGAAAGTAGGGGACAATGCTATATAAAATACCAATCAAAGACAGGTGACAATCTAAAAAATAAAAATAAAAAAATAAATTCCTCCTGGAGAACCAATCTGTGCCTCGTGTAACATGACTGAAACTTTAATTTCCTCCATTTTTGGGTGTTCTTTTTCTGAATGGTTGTGCTTACATAAGCCTCATTTTCTTTCCGTAAGACTCAACAGAACCAGTTATGCAATAAGCTGTGCCTCAGTGATTCTACTCTTTGTATGTATCTGGATGAAGTAGATGGAATATATTCAATTCAACATAATTACAAAACAGAAAATCCCCTTGAATTTGTGCACTTCTGGGAAAGTGCAAGTCTAGTAGTCATGTTTTCTTCTTTAGGGAGTTATGAAAGGTTAGAAAGCTGGAGCTTTTCTTCTGGAAGATTGATAGATGTGATGTCTTCTGTGGGGGAGGCTGGGAATTTCATAGGTAATGTAGGTACTGTAGGAAGAAGACCTTACAGAAGATTGACTCCCAAGTCCACCACTTCTTTCCATCTCAGCACCCTGGCTTGTGTAGGAGCAGAGCTGCTACTGGCTAAGCATCCTATACCTATGAAAAACCCTCAAGAAAAATGCAGGTGCAGAGCCTGAATTAATACATTTTCATGCAGAAGTAATTTAAACCTGCATGTCACTTGCCATGGGAATGGAACACACAGCAGAATATAGGCTGTATCCCTCACTTTGTATAAAACTCTATATAGATCATCTATGGAAATGGATTATTGAAGGGTCAGAGGAAGAAGGGAGAAGAATTGTTTTTCAAAGTACCTTTTCCTTTAATATCTCTTCTGGCTTTGCTAGTGAAAGCCTACTTCATTTATGGGAAAAATTTCTAGTACCTGAATCAAACAAAGGCATCAAAATTATCAGATAATATGATTTTTTGAGTGATATGTCATCTCATAACATAAATGCCTCTCAGCTTTGGCACACAGAGCCTTGTTTGCTTAATTGAGCACAGAGCCGACAGGAGCTATGCTTTGAAGACAGCGTGTGCCATAAAAAGAATTACTTATTTATTCATTTTAACTGAGGCTTCTCAACTTGGCTTTCAAAGGTTCACAGAACATATTGTATAAAAGCCTCATCATGGACTAATAACTTTGTCTTTGTACACAGCAATGAACAGTGATCAGTGAAACGGGGCCTGGGACCACACACTGAACAAGACTCATTTAAGCCAATTGTGTTGCAGCCATTTGTAATTGTTGAAGTCAGGCAATAAGACTCAAGCCAAGATGTAAAGTTTTAGTATTACTTAAGAAAATACAATTTTTAATGGATTTTGTTAAAGCAAGCTAAAAACAGTATAGATTTTTATGGTTCTCTGTTTCCACAGTATCCTGTAAAGTAGTTTTTAATAGAGCAACACAATTTCATTCTGCAATGAATGTGTTACATAACAGAATAAAAGAATTTGTTCCACAAATTCATCATTTTCTGGTGGCGAAGCTGGTGCTTCTAACCAGTATTGTGGACAACGTAAAAGGACAAACTGGTTACCATAAGAGAAATGCAACCATTTAATTATTTATTTATTAGCAATAAAAAGGCACAGATTGGATCAAACTCTGTTGTGCTGGGCAACACAAAGGCATAGCAAGTTTATGTTTAGCATTCATGTAACAAAATAGAATAAGTTTTCCTGTGACCAGTGCAAGTCATGTAATGATATACATTACATGATATCTTCCCTGTCTATCCAAAAGGCTCACAAAGTACTGGGCTATCTACTGGTCACAAGTTAACAAGTCTCAAAGGATAAGCTCTTTCCAAAGAAAATGAAGCATGTACTTCAGTGTTGAGAATAAAGGTTTAACATCAGTGCTTCGGGTGATCATTTCAAACGATCCAGCAGCACTACTGAAATTGACTATTCTAAATTGGCCTGAAATAGAGGGTATTATTCATAAATTTCCATTACAGTACAGAGATAAATGAAAATTCATTGTGGAATGAGAGTCAATTTGCCTTCTCCTAGATTTCTTTTCAGGCTGCTTTAGATGTAACAGAAATAGTTCTATACCAATGGGAATTGCTGTTGCTATGCTCTAGTGATCCTAGCAGTCTCTGTGGGATTCTCAAGGAACTTCAGAAAACAATGCAGCTTTTACGTGCATCGCTGTCTGCTGGGTGCTGGATCCTCACAGGAGAGCTATGCTCCATCCCCAGAATGAGTGCACTGCTAATCTCTGATGAAAGATTATCTTCCTGTTACCAACATAGGGTACCGAAACCTGCAAGCAAAGGGCAAAGCACCCACTCTACAAACAATTGTTTTATCATCTGGTCATCCTTCTCATTCATCCTAAACACAGAAAATTGTATTTCCCCTCTAAGGGCAGTTCTTTCCCTCTTTGAAGCCGGTTCTCAGCACTGGTACTTGGATCATTGCTCAGATCATGTCTTGTTGCCACTTTGTCTGGGCTATCCTTGCTTCAGGCAAACATCTTCAGATAAAGAAGGGCAATGAAATTTACTTCCTTTTCTTATTGTCTCCATGTGCTTCTTTAATCCTAGTCTGGAGAACATTCTGACATTACACACAGTAAAACAAAGCATACAGTCTCCAATTACTATCAGAGAATGTATATCACTATACAAGGGGGAAAGAAATTAAGAAACTTGGTCAGACTGAAGTCTCTTCCTCATTTCAGAAGAAAAGAAGACTAGGGTTTTGTCACATCCTCTATCTGAATAAAATCAGTGTTGTTAGCAATGATTATTCCAAGAGCAGACATGTAGAAGTGGCATGTTGCTCTCAGGTTTCAGGATACGTATTTCCATATTGTCATTAATCCAGTTCACAAACACCTGCAAAAATTCGTTATAGGTACTTTACAGAGTCACTGGGTCTTTTCCTTTTGACTTTTTCCATCACATCAAAGATGTGCTTAGCCAGTATAGCCACCTACTTCAGGCATATGAGCATCTACATATTACTATACTGATTCACTGATTATTGGTGGTCAGCTGCAGTAACGAATTCTGAAAGATACTATTCCATAGCTATTATCATCTTTGCCTATTAAGAAATGAGGGAAAGTTTAAATCCAGTGCAAAGAAAACTACTGGGTCTGGAGTGGCCTCCACCCCATAAAAAGCTTGTCCATCATCATACAGGCTTAAATTAATAATACATCTTTGGACATATCTTTACTGTTATCTATTGTTATCAATAATACACAGTTTTTAGATTGACAGGCTTCATGTTGGCATGAATGGTGTCATGGGGCAATGAAATCTTCATTTTCATTGTTTGTTGCTTGAGCAAAAAAACAAGCCATCTACATTGTGTGCAAGGCCTTTCTACAAGGTGTAACAGCTTGCCATATTACAACGTCACCAGACAATACAGAAGTTTTATTTCTAAGCGAAGAAAATTATTCCAACTCACTAACATATGAAAGTGGAGTTGTTGCTCTGCCCCAACCTTTTGCTTAGCTGCACAGTCCTGATGCTTTCCTTTTACTGACTCCAGTGCTCCTCAGATCTTTCCAAAAGCACTCCAATTCACTAACCTGGTGAAATACGTTTTCGGTTTTGCTGTGTTACTTATCTGATAGATCGTTAAATGAATTAGTGCTGCTTACTTCTGGTGCTTGTCAGAGTGATGCATAAGGAGGCTGGAAGGAGTGCATAGTTGGGACTGGACAGGAAGAGAGATGGAGGAGAGACAGAAATTTAGGCACTAAGAAGCAGGTCCTTAAATTGAATCATCTTACCTTATGAAATTACTTTCCAGAAATTCAACTGTGACAGAAAGCACTTGTCTCTGAACTTTGCCACAAAATGTAGAAATAACCTTTCAATTTTGAGTGGTATGAAAGGTGGCCTCCTTTTCGGTCATATTTGAAAACTCTTTGTGTGGATCCATTTGCAAATCAGAACAAAATTCTGTAGGCTCTTCTCAACAGAGATTCTGCTTTTGGACCATATTGGGAATAATTTTTCTAGCCTATTTTGTGTGTTTCTTCCCAGGCTTTGATAGCAGAGGTATTTTTGGAATGTCGAATATGGTACAGCAATACTTATTTTAATAGGTACATCTTTTGAAAAACGGAACACGGCTTCAAGGCTATCTCAGTTCTTTCCATGAAATAGCCCATAGTCATATATCTGACTCCAGAGTTCCTATCCTAAGTAAAGGGGAACGTGCAATCAAAACCTAGGATAGCTCTACCGAACAGCATGGATATTCAGCAGCTGATGCACACAGAGAGACCGTGTTTGGGGGAAGTACAACTGGGGATGTTTGTGAGCTCTAGAGAAAATCAAAGAGCACTAATTAAATCATCACCTGTGGAGTTCTGAGGAGACACGAAATTTTACAGTAGTTAAAGGAAGCATGATAAAGAATGTTTGATGTCAGGGTGGACATCAGGATGGATATATTTAAAAGAAAGCAATATAATGTAAAGTGATAGTCTGTGAGAACAGTGGCATAACATCTAAGTATAAAGTGTGGCACGTTTACTCTCCCTAAAACTGCTGTCTCTTAATCTAAACAAGGCTTCACTAGATCTTCGTCCTTAAAATAAGCTGTCTTCCATGCTGTTTACTCTATGTGATTTATTGCACAGATGGAATGGGGGAAGGGCAGACAAGATCATAAAACTGAAGTTCTGGTGTTTGATTTGGAAGAACCATTGATGCGTTTCATTTTATCTCATTGTGGAATATATTTGGGATTTTTCCAGAGTGCTTGAGTGACTCAGGAATACAAACCTCACTGAGTCAGTACTCCTAACATAAGTTTTTCTGAAAATCCCCCTGGTAATCAATACATACATATGTGTATTTTTATATGCATGGATACCTAAATGGGTTATTAGAGAAATGAATTTCATGTCAATCTACGAGAATAAAAAAAAGTATAAAATATATAAAAATATTCAAATTAAATTGTATGATTAAATCTGACAAACCCAGAGTTTAGGGAATTTTAAATCTGTTACGAGATTATTAAATATCTGTCTGTGTGCACTCATGTGTGTACATATTAGGCCTCTGCATATATGTTTATATTTGGGGCCATTGGTGTCCCAGGTCTCTTTCATGCATTATAAGTAAACAGGCTAAATATGTTACAGTTAAATGTACTGGGCTTACCACACTTCCAATTGATGTTAATCCAGGAGGGGGGAAAAAAAAGTCTGACATCTGCAAACAAATCTAAAAAAAAATAGATTTTAATGTATTTGGAGATGCATATTAAATTGACATACAGGTGGATGGATCTGGCAGGATTTTGGTCAGAGCTGATGACTGCATTTATGATCGCTATCTGAAAAAAATACTTTCTGTGTGTTTGTTTCAATAACTTGATTGAGTTTATTAATTAAAAAAAAAAAAAAAAACACCTTCAAATGATACTGAAATGTTGCTTAGTAGTGATAGGCAACTTTCTCAGAGAATTGGTATGTGTTAATTAGATTCTGGGTGACCTATAGGGGTTTTCACCTTTTCCTACCTTTTTTTTTTGTTCAAAACTTTCATCAACAGAAATGTTGTCACTCATAGGAAGTAAAACACATCAATCTGCTCTCCCTTCCAACCTACTAATTATCTTTTTAGACAGATCTTCACAACCTAAATTTGGCAAACATCTTTAAAATACAGAAATTTAAAGTCAACCTATGCATTTAGTTATTTATCCTGTCTTTTTTAATTATTATTTATTTTTTTTAATGTAAGGAATAATTTTGGTGGGAGAGAGGACTGATGTTTCTCCATATAGTTTAGGAAAACTATTATCCAGTAAAATAGCAAAGTATATAGGTACATACATATGCTGGTGTTTTGTTTTGTTTTGTTGTTGTTTTTTTTTTTTTTTTTTTCTGTGAAAAATGGACCCATTTCTGTCTTACGTACAGAGGACTGAAAAAATGAGGAGATGGACAGAACAGAAACTATGATCTCATTCAGGAGAGTAAGAGGGAATGGTTTCTTTGAGGTTATTTTCCCTCATCCATGGCCAACTCAGTCCCTCTTTCTCTAACCATGCCCTACTTTACTCTACTTCACATAGTCATTACATATCTATTCCTCAGCCCTGACTCCTTCCTTTACTTAGTGAAACAGCAAGCAAGCAACATAATCTCAATCTCCACCTTTCTTCTGACCTGTGCAAAGCAGCATCTGAATTATATATTTTTCTGAGGAAATTGTTCAAGTCAAGAACCAAGACGTTTCCTGAGTGCTGCACATGTAGCATTCAAAGCCAAACATGAGTATAGAAGGAATAATCAAAAAAGAGCATCATTGGAGAAACCAATCTTGTCCAAAAGGGGTTGTGGATCAAGAGCTATCAAAAAGTGAGTGGTTGAAGTAGGCAAATTTTAGGAGGCATTGAAGAATGTGACCATGGCATCACTATTATCATCCAAAGGAACTGCAGGGAGGGAAAATGTGGCAACCAGTTCCTTATTAGTTTTGGTGTGAAAGAGGTCAAAGACAGTTCAGAAATTTGCACGTAGAAGTCATCACCACTTAAGCACATTAATTCCAACCCACTCAGTCCCCTTCTGGACACGAATTAAATTCATAGGTCTCCTCAATAATTTTGAAAAGTAGCATGTACATGTGTACTGTCCTTAATAGCTAAATCATTTGCAGAATTTGGGAGTTAGTGCTGGAAAAAAACAACTAGGCCTCACTATTCCTGTCTGAAGGAAAGGCTTTCCTGAGTCTTTGCCGAGAGCACCTATGATTTAGAGGGACATAAGGCCTTACACTAAGTCAAGCACTTTTGACTTACCCCTACGTGTCTTAAGGGGCAGCCAAACCAGGAATGGGTTCTGTCATTGTCAGGGCCTATTCTCAAGACCCAGCAACATGGAGGTATGCAGCTTCTGTTGTGAATAAAACAGAATGGGATGGGATGGGATAGGATAGGATAGTTCAGTTGGAAGGGATCTTCAGAGATCATCTAGTCCAACAGCCTGATCACTTCAGGGCTAACCAAAAGTTAAAGCATGTTGTTGAGGGCATTATCCAGATGCCTCTTGAACACTGACATCCATGGGGCATCGACCACCTCTCCAGGAAGCCTGCTCCAGGGTTTGACCACCTTCATAGGAAAGACATTTCCCTAACGCCCAGCCTGACCCTCCCCTGGTGCAGCTTCCCATGCATCCCATCATCAGTGACAGGAGCAGAGGCTGCACCTCCTCTGCGTTTCCCCTCCTCAGGGAGTTGCAGAGAGCCGTGGGGTGGCCTCTCAGCCTCCTTTTCTCCAGACTGGGCAACCCAGGTGTCAGCCTCTCCTCACAGGACATGTGTCCTGCCCGTTTACCAGCTTTGTTCCCATCCTCTGGACACATTCAAGTACTTTCACATCCTTTTTATATTGAGGAGCCCAGAACTGCACACAATATCCAAGGTGAGGCTGCACCAATGCTGAATGTTATGGGAGCTTTGACCATTTTTTGACCTTTTTTGACCAGCTGGCTATGTTGTGTTTAATGCACGCCAAAATGTGGTTTGCCCTCTTGGTTGCCAGGGCACACTGCTGACTCATGTTGAACCTGCTGTTAGCCAGCACCCCCAGTTGTGATATACGTAGCACCCAAACACTAATAAAGATCCTGTCCCTGATGTAATGAAGTCATTATTCTCCATCAGATCATAGAACAGAATTAATATTACTATTAACTGTTGATATTCTTATATGTCTACACTGGTGGACCTCCAAGGTCAAGGCTTGCATAATAAGAGATGGTAGTTCATGAGTTTTAGGTAGTTATTGCAGTCCTGAGCAGTACTATAGAATTGTGGATTCAGTGAACTGGCTAAGGCTGGGATGATTTTGTTGGTGTGGCCTACTGTTACTGTTTGAAAGAAGATAGAAGGATTGTATCTGAGGCACTCTATCATCATTGGTGCACTTACTTATTGCAAATTGGTTACTAATTAAAAATTCAGAGTTGGAGCTGCAAGGCTCCATGGAGTGATTGATACTCTTGAAAACATGCATGGACTTCTACATAAGTAGAAGAAGAAGTAGTGATATTAACTTAGAGTAGAGGGCCTCTGTGATTCTGCTCCTCGTCTGAAAGTTTTGTATCAACTCTTGGTCCAGCTCTCACGTCCAGAGGAAAATGCTGTCCCACAAATCTGAGCTTATGTTTTTAGGACCAGAACCTCCAGTCGGTCATACACAAAACAATCTTTGTAGCAAAGACTCACCAAATATCATTCTGCCTATCTTTTTTTGACAGAAAAGAAGGTCCAGTAAAATGTGTTCATTAAAGTGTACTGCCAACATCGTTCCTGCAGATGCAGGATTAAATTGCATTGCCCTTTTGTGGCATCTCACAGGGTACATTGTCCAAACTTGGACTAGGGAGGCAGGCTAGGAAATAGTGTTGCCGCTCAGAGATGGTACAAATGGGAACAAGAAAATTAGAAATAAGAAAGACAATATCTGAGCACTGGTGGTGTATGCAATTACGCACCTGCAGAATGCGAACTTTTGGATTTTTGCTCTAGCTCCACTATGTATGGGAATGTAAATTATGTCAGTGCCAAGCTTTCTGAATTATGCCCCTGTGTCGTTACAATAATGTCTTCAGCACCTCTTCTGATTTTGTGTTGATATACAAAGACCAGTTCAATAAAATCATTCATAATAACTGCTTTAAAGACTAAATATAAAAGAAAAAGTAAATGAGGCTTTATTTTAAGATTGGCACGTCTGCTGTTGTGCTAACATAATACCAGAATACCTGCAAGTCAAGGAGGACTCAGGATGCCACCTTTCAGTTACATCGGGTTTTGATAGAAGAAGAGTCCCTTCCTTTATAGTCTGTCCTTCTTCTTCCGAGCATGTTTGCTTCATAGGCATATTGCATTAGGTATTACATCCCAGATTTTGCAATTACAGCATCTTTCTTTGGTAGTGTCTTGTGGTGGGTTGACCTGGCCTGCAGCCAAGCAGCACACAGGCATTCAGTCCTTTCCCCCTAGCAGAACAGGGGACAGAATCAGAAAAGCAAAAGTGAGAAAACTTGTGGGTCAAGATACTGACAGTTCAATAAGTGATGAAAAGCTATGTGCTCAAGCAAAGCAAAATAAGGAATCCATTCATGAATTCCCACCAGCAGGCAGATGTCAAGCCACTTCCTGGTAAGCAGGGCCTCAGCGCACTAATGGTTACTTGGGGAGATGAGTGCCGTAACCACAAACGTCCCTGGTTCATCCTCGTTTTTCTGAGCTGTCATTGCTGTTTTGTAATGGAATATCCTTCTGATAGGTTTGGGTCAGCTGCCCCAGCTGTGTTCCCAGCTTCTGGTGCACTCCAGCCTACTCCCAAGAGAGCACAGTGGAAAAAGGAAACCTTGATGCTGTCCAAGCAGTGTTCCCCAGTTGAAAAACCTCTGGCATGAAAGCAACACTGTTTCAGTCATAAATCCCAAACACAACACCAGAGAGGCTGCCATGAAGAAAATTAACTCCATCCCAACTCGTTTCCGTGTACTTCTTGAAAATTCTGCAGTCCCATTTATTTGAATATTTATGGTTTTCAAGTAATGATGACTGGAAATCTAGTGGTATTAGCATTCTGTCATTGCAAAAATGAATAAGATTTTACAGTCTTCTAATTATTGATAATAATTGTGATTTCTAGTGAACAGTCTTTGGGGATTTTTTCACCTTGCTGAGTAGATACTAAGTCTAGGTATGTTTGTGTATCACTATTCAAAATTTGCTCTAAAAACGTTCACAGAATGTAAGCAGGACATAGCAGAACTTAATTGTTTTGTATTATGGTTAATTTCTCTGTGTGTTTTTGTTTGTTTGTTTTAGTTTTTGTTTCTGTGATTGCACCAAGAAAGCTTGAACTTTAATCACACAATACACTGCTAAATTTAAAGAAGTTACAGAAGGTACATTTTAAATATTAAGGCTTCTAGGAGAGTTTGAGTTTCTGTTTTGTTATTTAACTGTATTTTCTACTATGCAAAATTGATAGCTCTATGACATTTTATTTACATATTTCAAACATGTCAGTAAATAAATACAGATCTGCTGAATTATGCAGCTTATATGATACAAACTGATGTCAAATGCACTGTGCTTTTACTATGAGATCAGAAACTCTTCAGTGAATCAATGGGATGTGTGGTAGAAGTATACTAACATTTGAGTAGTAGGCATGCACATGAATAATTTTACTCAACTACATTGTCTCGGAAGTATATTAGAACTTGCAACCTAGTCTTTTTTGTTGTTGTTGTTGTTGTTGTTTTCCTAATTATTTGCACAATGTAAGTTCACAGCTTCAAGTAATTTCTTGATCTCAAATGTAGGCAGATGTTTGGCCCACTTCTACTTAGATAATAACAATAGTACTTCCTTGTTCACAGCAGTTTTATTAACTTTAATTTGTAGAGTTTGAGAAATCTCACTTTAAGATAAATGCTTAGAGCTAAGGAGTGGCTAACACAATACTTTATCTGTTGAGGAACTTACTTTAAAATATTTGGCTATATATATGATTAGGAAGTCCCTATATTCCTTATACAGACCTCATACATTCTCTAGTCAGTAGATTATTTGCATAGCTTTAATGCCAGTTCATTTTATCTTATTAGGCAAATTCATGAGAGGGACATAATTTTGGAATGTGAGAACGTAGTCTCTTAGGTAAAAATTAAATGAAAACTTATACTTGATTTTGGGCTTTTTTAAACAGAAAAGGAAGTGCTGGAGTGAAGAGTTTCGATGCCATTTGTGAAATCAAGTAGGAAAGATAATGTTTATTCCCTATAGCATATTGATAAGAGGATCATGGAAGGTAAAAGTGACTGCAGGCTGATGCAGAGAAGAGATTCTTTGCATATGTGTTATGTCCTCTTACTGAAGAATCCAGTACATAAATAGGGCATAAGTAGCATTATGTTTTGTTGTTGTTGCTGTTTTTCTGTCTTTTGAGAGGTATCCAAATGGTATGAACTGAACAACTAAACTTCTAACAAACTGTAAGTTGTACATTTTTTCCTCAGCATTTTAAATCCAAAATGATTTGACAAATTAACATGATGGCTTTACATTTTCATTTTGTACTTTTCTTCCTTGTCCTCTCTGCAAGGTTTAAGCTCTCTCCCTTTACTTATTTATTAAGTCTGCAGAGTATTTTCTTTGCATTATGCTAAATGGTATAGACTGCTTGTCTGTTCTCTTTCAGTTTACTGAGGGTTGTTTATCCTCTTCCCATTTAAGGTGTGAGAGATTTTGTTTATTTACTCCCTGAAGGAACTGAGTCATCTGATTCGTGTATGAGATAGTCCTGTTGAGTGATCACGCGAGCACTTGAGAGATATTAGTATATGCTCCCAGTGATAACATCTGATTACATGGAGAATTCCAAAAGTTAAGGGTGGGAAATTTATAAAGGTACTGTATAGACATAACAGCACATGTGTTCTTAAGACCTGACCTAGTACATCACTTTATTCACAAGAACAACCCTATTGAATTCTGTAATATCAAAAACCTCACTGGAGTGCCTAAGCAAGATTTAGGTAGAATTCTAGCATCTGAATTTGAAAGCGAACTTCTGAACATCTCTGCTCAGTTTTCTATCCTGAGAAATGCCCATCCTCTTCAGGCGATCTAAATGTTGTGTTTTTTTTTTTTTTTTTTTTTTTTTGTAGACACCCACAAGGGTCTTACTTTTATAAGGGTCAGGTAGCTCAGTATTCGATAGAGCACTAACGTGATTAATCACCTAGACAATTCTCCAGCCATATCTGTTGAAGGATAAGAGCTGGGAGACCCTCTCAGAGCAAGTGTACAAGATCAGACTGACCATCAAATGCAGTGATGGATGCTGCATCTTAGCATTTGTGCTCATCCTGTATCCACTAGTATTTAAACTGGTAAGTTTAAATACTGACTTGAGGTAGAAGAGTCTGTTGTGGTTTAACCTGGCTGGCAGCTAAGCACCACACAGCCGTTTGCTCACCCTTCTCCCTCCCTGTCTGGGATGGGGGAGAGAAACAGGAAAGTGAAGCCTATGGGTTGATATAAAGACAGTTTATTAAGACAGGAAAATAATAATAAAAATAATAGTGATAATAGTACTACTAATAATAATGTGTACGAAACAAGTGATGCACAATGCAATTGCTCGCCACCAGCTGACCGATGCCCAGCCTATTCCTGAGCAACCACTCACCCTGACTATCCACCCCCATATATTGTTTAGCATGACCCTGTACGGTATGAAATGCCCCTTTGGCCACTTTGGGTCAGCTGTCCTGGGTCTGTCACCTCCCAGCTCCTGCTGCACCCCCAGCCTGCCTGCTGGCAGGACAGAGCGAGAAGCTGGAAAGTCCTTGGCTTAGTGTAAGCACTGCTCTGCAACAAAACATCAGCATGTCATCAACACTATTCTCATACTAATCCAAAACATAGCACCCTACCAGCTACTAGGAGGGAAATTAACTCTATCCTAGCTGAAACCAGGACAGAGTCTCACATCAATCTTCTCACCAAAGACTTTTAATCTACATATCCCATTGTACACGAGAACATTTTTCCTACCAGACCATGTATTCACAGAACTGTAGAGGTTGGAAGGGACCTCAAGAGATCATTGGGTCCAATCCCCCTGCCAAAGCAGGTTCCCTAGAGTAGATTGCACAGGTAGGCATCCAGATGGGTCTTGAATATCTCTAGAGAAGGAGACTTTACAACCTCTCTGGGCAGCCTGTTTCAGTGCTCCGTCACCCTCATTGTGAAGTTCTTTTGCATGTTGGTGCGGAACTTCTTGTGCTCCATTTTGTGGCCATTACCCCTTGCCCTTTCCCCACAGACCACTGAAGAGAGGTTGGCCATATCCCTTTGTCTGTGACACCTCAGGTATTTATAAACATTGATAAGATCCCCTCTCGGTCTTGTTAAGGGCGAAAAAATGAAATATATTCATGACAGTGATGAATACTGTTATGAACATAAAGAACAGTGGCTAAGTAAGGATGTGTTCTGTGTCTTCCAAATATTTCACGTATTTAATATTTCACCTATGTGATCATCAGCTCCTAAATTTATGTGGTCTTTAGCAAGTATATTCCACTTCTGGCCTCTTTAATACAATGTTGGCATCATAATCATAATTATGGACTAGCAAATCAGGACTGTACATGCAAACACAACTCTTGCAGTTGATAATCTTTCTGA
Source organism: Anas platyrhynchos (assembly GCF_047663525.1). Taxonomy (NCBI): domain Eukaryota; kingdom Metazoa; phylum Chordata; class Aves; order Anseriformes; family Anatidae; genus Anas; species Anas platyrhynchos. The sequence goes on along the minus strand of NC_092587.1, from coordinate 84,407,276 downwards.
ATTCTTGGCTTGAAAGTCTTCATTATTTATTATACAGTCTTTAGCACTTCAACAATTCAGTGTGATAATATAGTAAATAATTCTCTCAGAACTGGAATTAGTTTTGCATTAGTGTAAGAATCATAACTTATTTTCTTGATTTAAATGCACTTAAAATATGAGTGTAAATATTGAATTAATCTTTACGTAAAACACAGCTGAATTTCAGAGAAGTAGATTACATAAAGATGCTCTCAAAATCTGAATTAGAAATAGCCAAATCTATTAAAACCACGAGTTTATTTGTCCTTTCATTGGTAGCTTTGCATTCCTAATTAAAACTGTAGTTTATTATTATCCTGCTTACAAGATATATATATAGATAGATCTTGTATATATATATATATATACATATACATATATATATATACATATACATATATATATATATATACATATATCAGTGGGATCAAGTGCACCCTCAGCAAATTTGCAAACACCACCAACCTGAGTGGTGCAGTTAATACAACAGAAGGAAGGGATGCCATCCAAAGGGACCTGGAGAAGCTTGAGAATTGGGTCCATGTGAACTTGATGAGGTACAAGAAGTCCAAGTGCAAGGTGCTGCATCAGGGTCGTGGCAATCCCTGACATGAGGACAGACTGGGTGGAGAACTTACTGAGAACAGCCCGCAGAGAAGTGCTTGGGATTCTGGTGGATGAAAAGCTCAATATTAGGCAGCAGTGTGCCTAATATAGCCCAGAAGGTGGCAACTGTATCCTGGCCTGCATCAACAGAGGAATGTTAAGCAGGTTGAGGGAAGTGATTGTCGGACTCTGTTCTGCCCTTGTGAGGCCCTACTTGGAGTGCTAGGTCCAGGTCTAGGGCCCCCAGCACAAGAAGGAAGTGGGTTTGTTAGAGTGGGTCTAGAGGAGGGCCACAGAGATGATCAGAGGGCTAGAGCTCCTCTCCTATGAAGAAAGGCTGAGAGAGCTGGGGATATTCAGCCTGGAGAAGAGAAGGCTCTAGGGACACCTTATGACAGCATTTTAGTATTTAAAGGAGGCTTATCAAAAAGATGGAGAGCACCAGTTTGTTCAGGCAGATAACGATAGGATGAGGGGCAATGGTTTTAAACTAAAAGAGCGGAGATTTAGATTAGGCATTAGGAGGAAATTCTTCACTCAGAGGGTGGTGAGGCACTGAAACATGCTGCCCAGAGAAGCTGTGGATGCCCCATCCCTGGAAGTGTTCAAGGTCAGGCTGGATGGGGCTTGGAGCAACCTGATCTAGTGAGAGGTGTCCCTGCCCATGGCAGGGGGGTTGGAACTAGATGAGGTTTAAGGTCCCTTCCAACTCAAGCCATTCTGTGATTCTTTGATATACCTTTAAAGTCCAGGTTTTCATTCAATTTTTCTCATTTTGCTTTCTCTTCTTACTTAATAGGGAGTAGGAAGAACTAATAGCTTCTGTAGTTATAGCAACGATTAGAAAGGAAAGTCTGACTTTCTAGGCAATCAAAGACTTCGGTAATTAAGTTTTATCTGCCCTTGCTGCTGATTTTGAAATGAGTAAGTAGCTTGGATGATACTAAAGAAAGCTTACCTAAACTAAATAGTTTGAAAATTTGACACTAAGGATTTTCAAGCTGCTTAAAGAACAGACTTGTTAGAGCATCTTCTATTAAAAATAATAATAATATAAAGTCTTCTGATTCTCACACATAAATTTTCATAAATGCTTATTTAAAATTTTTTTCCTTGATCAATTTCAAGACCAACTACAATACTATCAAGTGTTATTTAGGTGTTTTTCTACTGTCCATGGAAATGAAGCTGTCTTTTTTTTTAAATTTTAGTCAATCTGTGGTTATATAACCATAGTACATATGCCCTGGAGCCCTGTTGTCACTGTTCATTGCAATTATTATTCAGACATGATTGTGGAACTTCAGGCAGGATATTTTTAACAACAGAATCTTATAAAGTTAACTTTTAGAGAGAAATTGAGCTGTGAATCTTCATGTCAGATTGAAGCTCATAGGCACATAGGATCTCCCATGGGGCTTTTTTATTGCAGCAATTGTATTCATCAACAATTTGTATAACATTAGATATAGGGCTTTACAGTTCTATTCTGCTGTTATTTCAGATTCTCTTAATGTGCATAAGAAATTATATGTATTTTTTCTTCCAATGACAGATTAGTTTGCATTTGTAAACAGTGAGCATAGATCTTGTTCTTTTACCACATTTATGTAGGTCTGTTTACAGTTCCTTAATAAACTTGCTGAACCGAATGACCTAGTACAGATTTACAAATAAATCAGACATTACCAGATCTACACTGGAATATTGTGACTTCAGCCTAAGTGCCCTAACTTTTGGTGACTGTCTTCAGAATGTCAAAATCACTACCAAAATTGGACCATGCTCCCCTATCTCCTACACCTTTTGGAAATGCTTTTTAATTTCTTGAAGATCCTACTAGGAATTTTTGAGGACTGTTAAAATTCAGTTTTTCAGGTTGTTGACATAGTCATTTTGTCCTACTCAAGCAGATGAGGAATTTTCTCTTACTCTGTGTCTCTACAGTTTCCTCATTTTTTCCATGTAAGGACTATTTGCAGCCTTTTAAAAACTGTAGAAATGGTTGTCCAGTTTCATGACTTTTTACAAGGCCAAGCAGTACCAAGAGAATAGTGTCTTACTACTTTTTTTAGAGGAGTTACTGTTTGTTTGTAGAGAATAATGGTTAAACTAAATTCTATATTGCTGTGTTTTGCTTTGTTTTTTATTTCAAAAATAAAAAGCCACTGTAAGACTTACTAGTTTGTAACTTTCCAGATAATTTCAAGTAGCTTTTAAATGTATATATTATCATCCATACAGTTTTCTTTCTTTTTTTTTTTCTAGAGTCCATTCTGCTTCATTCCTATGATCCTTCTAAAACACTGTTTATATATCATCTATATCATCTAAATTTAATAGTAATTTATTTAGAACACTGTTGGTTTCTGAACCTATGTTTCTGATAATCTGATCAGATTTTTTGTTAGTATTACCTAAAAAAAAAAAAAAAGAGGGCATAAGGGATTCTTCACCAACACACTATGTTAAAAGTTGAATCAAATAATAATAATAATAGTTTCCTTTAGGCCTCAGTAACCCATGAGACTCATAAGATTTTGTTGTTTTTATTGTTTTGCAAGCTTCTCATTTCCAGTGTGATCAAAACATTTCACTTTTTTTCTTTCCTTTAGCCTTTTTAATATTCTGGATTCTAGTGTAAATCTAGAGCAACTGTACTGAGCTGAATGTGGCTATTCCACATGGATGTTGTACTTTTTACCTCCACATAGTTTGACTGCATTTTCCCCTAGGTTTTCTTCTCCTCATTAAAATAAAATAAAATGTTTGAAAAAGAACATATATTTGCTTTTCATGATAATGGGCAAAGTGTTGTATTAAAAATTGGTTTTGCATAAAGATATTTCGACTGTTTAGCCCAGTCTGACTGGGAACTGTAGAACTGTTGCTGTTCTTAAAATTGTAAAATCTCCATTACAAATATTTTCTCCCACCTTCTGCAGGAAAAAATGGCATTCCTATTGTTTTCATCATGTTTAACAGGAAACACAGCCCTTACTTCACATGAATTCTTGCTTCCAGGGACTTGAAAACCTAAGAGATATATTTTATTAACCAATGCTGCTGGGTATAACACCATGCAAAAATGTAAGGAAGTCTGTAGTTCTGCTGGATCTCAGTTTTGTTTTGTTTTTGTTGTTGTTGTTTGTTTTTTAAAGGATGTCTAAACACTCTTTAGAAGCATCACATGTAAAGGATGACAGAATTGATTAGTACTTAAGATCTTTATTTTGCATTTGCAGCTTTGCACTGACTTTCAAATAGTTCTAAATCATTATTTTATAATCTGGGCAGTTATGAATGAAAACTGGAAAAAGCAATACTATAGAATGGGGAAAAGCAGTATGTCTTAGCAAAACCCTTGATCACTAAGTATCACAGTGATTAAAATGAGAATCAGTAGAGCTATTCCGGTTTTATTGGTGAGGAAGCAGAGGCATTGAGTAGTGAAGTGATTTGACTTAGTCCCTAATAAGAGATGGGTAAAGAATATAGGTTCTTTGATTCCTAGGATGGAACTTCAACCATAGCTGTTTCAAAGGCATTTAGCCTGAAAGTTTGTAAGCGTGCTTCTGATGGTACTCTTATGTGTTATCTTGCAGATCATAAGGAATTCAGGACTGATTCTCTTAGTCTTTCACCTTGCTCTGCTATGAGAGCAGCCTAACAGTGTGATGTGTGTAGGAAGAGTCAAATACATCTCATACCTTATTTTCCCCATATACTTTACTGTTGCTGAGGCTTAATCCATAGGTATTTGGTTTCATTATACAATCATTAGATAGACTATGTAGCAAATTGTTCTCAGAGTCAGATTTTGAGCACTCTGATCAGATACACGGGCGTTTGTTAAATGTTCTGTGACATACAGAAATGCTATATGAAATCCCAGGATGTATGGATTCAGTGCACACATTCTTCAAATGTCAGAGGAGATTGCAAAAATGTCATTGCCCAAATGTGCATCAGTGTGTTATTTTAGTTCCTATCTGAAGTGAGGAAAAAGGAGGAAACAGCATATACATAAAGAGAAAAGAAAGGAAGATATTTCTGGCAGTTGTACACTTCCAGATTGCATTTGCTTTTTGGGGGAGGGTCTAGGACAATGCTGTGTAATGTGGCCACCTGTCAGGAAAATTACCACCTGTCTCCAGTCTTGATCTTAGGGTTTTTTTGGAATGTTAAAAGAGCAGAAAAATAGTGATATCACTCTAAGTGAAAACAGTTATTGATGTGATCATTTTTAAGAGTTGCAAATATTTTTTTTTTACCTGGGTAATAAAAGACTAAATAAATTGTTTGTACCGTGTATCAGAATATCAAAGTCCCGGGTAGAACTGGCTCTTGAAATCTGTATGTTAGTTTTTAGGTTATATAAGCATGCATATTAAAAGCCTTTGTTTAAATTTCTCATTTATCTTAGTACCAGTCCTTTCATTTCAGCCATCATGGCAAATTTTAATCAATGTTTCTTATGTGTTCATAAGTATCTATCAACCTGTCCTGGTTTCAGTTAGCACAGAATTAATTTTCTTCCTAGTAGCTGGTGGAATGCTGTGTTTTGGCTTAGGATGAGAAGAGTGCTGATAACACCCCGATGCTTTAATTGTTGCAGAGCAGTGCTTATACTAAGCCAAGGACATCTCAGCCTTTTGCTCTGTCCTGCCAACGGGCAGGCTGGGGGTGCAGTAAGAGCTGGGAGGGGACAGACCCAGGACAGGTGACCCAAACTAGCCAAAGGGGTATTCCATACCATCTGACGTCATGCTAAACAATATATAGGGGTGGCTAGCTGGGGGGAGGGGGCCGGACTGCTCGGGGTTAGGCTGGGCATCGGTCAGCGGGTGGTGAGCAATTGCATTGTGCATCACTTGTTTGTACATACTATTACTTTCGTATTATCACCATTGTATCATTATTATTATTATTGTTATTATTATTTTTGTTATTATTATTTTCCTGTCTTATTAAACTGTCTTTATCTCAACTCACGGGCTTCACTCTCCATTTCTCTCCCCCGTCCCAGAGAGGGAGGGGGGAGGGTGAGCGAATGGCTGCGTGGTGTTTAGCTGCCGGCCGGGTTAAACCACGACACAACCTTACCATCCTATTCATACTGTACAATCTCTTGTTTGTTAATTACCACCTTTCCCTCAAGCAGGCAATGGGAAGCTGCTAGGTTCTCCTTTGCCACTTCTCCCCTGTTTTTTGTCTCTGAAGGATGAGCGCAGAATTCATCAAAGTTGTAAATGCATATTTGAAGGCCTCTGCCTCCAGTAGCACATTGCTGCTACTATCATCTCCAGTCCAGAGTCCTCAAACTACTGAGTGTGAATCACATCTTAAATGACAAGCTTTCACAGGCATGTCCTTCTCCTCTTTCTTGTCTCCAGCTCTGTATTGTCACTATTTTCAGTCACTTGGGCAACCTCCCCTGCCACTAAATCACATTAAAAACAAACTAACAAACAAAAAATAAACAAAACCATAAAACTACCAGATAGTCCACATCCTACAACCGTAGAATGTTTCCTCAATTCTGCTGCACTCTCATGTTCTGCAGAACTTCAGGAAATCAGTAGGTGTCTTTCTGTAGTTCTGCACACATGCTGTTTGTTACAACTGCTGGACTGGAAGTCTCATGTTGTCTCTGGCCATTTGTGTGAGTCCTAACAAGGGAAGATAACCAGGAGAGAAAGAAGCTGAGACATCATCATCTTAGTGTGAGGACACAGACTTTCCAAAGACTGCTGCTGTAGAATACTGTTCTGCTATTACAGGAAGTCTAATATTCAATTCCAGCATCTTCACAGTAGTAATTCTTGTAATGTGGTATTTTTGCTATTGCACAAATCTGCAGCTGCTTCACTGCATCCTCTCAGTATAACCACATTAAAGCTATCTTAGCAAATCCAAGAGTCCTTTACTCACTCCAACCTGCCTAGTACTCCTCTGCATGTTATCATGCTTTTGCACATCTCTCAGCTCTTACAATTGCCTTTCATTCTACACTGTCTCAGAAGTTCTCAGTATATACAGTAACACTTCTGTTCATATAAGAGGGATGTAGGATTTTGGACAGAACTGTGATTTTCCTTTGCTGCTCTTTGCAGCAGGATATATACGTCTATATATATAGTGATGTTTGTAGCTGTACACAAAGTATTTGCAATTACATAAAACAACTCACTGAATAATTTGTGTTAAATACAGAACTTAAAGACTTGGCAGTCATAAAGTTTTATCTTCTACTTGCAATTAAGGAATAGCCCTGAAGTAGTCAGACATTTGGACTTCATGATTTTTGTAGGTCCCTTCCAACTGAACTCTTCTATCCTATCCTATCCTATCCTATCCTATCCTATCCTATCCTATCCTATCCTATCCTATCCTATCCTATCCTATCCCATTCCATTCATATTCTGACAGCTATAGCAATTGCTAACAGTGGAACATTGTTAAAAAATGTACTGTTTTTTAAATTTCTTTTAATACAATTGGATGAGTGGAAAGGAGAATAGATAATCATCCAACTTGGACTGTTCTCTGGATTCTCCAGTGATTGTTAGAACACTCCTGCACTTCTAAGAATGTTTTTCTATTCCTTATAAAATGTTTAAAACTTCTTGGGGTGTAGCCCCAGTGCAAACTCTGCCAGCTGTGGATATAGGTAAACTCGATGCATGGAATACAGTTTTGGTAGGAAAGCACTCAGTGAATGAACTCACATTCATTCTACCTGGGAATGAGTACATGTTGAGAGGTCAGCCCATAGTGATTGTTATGCTGCTGCAGATAATGCTCTTATCAATATTTGAGCCTTTTGAGCTCATTGGGAATTACCTGCCTGAGTTGTAGTCACATCCTTGCCAGCTGTATGATTGTCTTTTTGTAACTAGAGGCTGTACTCTTTTCCTACTTTACAGTAACTCATAAATGATTAAGACAATTTTTGAGCAATTAGTGCTGATTCTGCTCTAGAAGTTATGAATTTGTTATGCTCAATGGTTTTCATAATGTGTCATCTTAATTGATTTCAGTCAGTTTGGCGGAGAAAAGCAGTAAAACTGAAAACATGTAAGATTGCAGTTTTCTAGTTGCATGAATAATGTGCAATATGAATTTTAATCTGTTTTCATGAAGAAAAAAAAAAAAAAAGCTTTATTTCACTATATACTTAACCTGAAAATATGCTGACACATCTGATGCATCATAAGAAGTACTTTACACGTGAGTTACCTTGGTTAGCGGCTCACTGGCTGCCATACTAGTGCTTCCTATTTATGGAGTGACTTCACACTTGAATAGTATTTATTTCATAATGCTTAAAGACAAGTAACCTTTTGCAGCTATTAATATGTGAAAAAAATCTGTTGGGCTAGAAATCTCTTTTTCCAGGGTTGGTGTTTTTCATTGTTGTTGTTTGTTTGTTTTCTGCAAAGATGTAGTCATCATATATTTCTTATTCATCCATTGTGGATGACCTATCAGACTGAAGTGGCTTGTGGAGTGGAAGAGCAGTCCCAAGATAAAACACAGGGAGCAGAACTGGAAAAACTCTGATGCTGATTTATTTTTAAAAATTCAGATTAAAAAGCCATTTAGGGGAATAAATTTTTGTGACCATGGGCAATTGTTTTTTTCAGAACAAGTTGAGAAATACATTTACTTTGTTTATCTGTAATCATTCTCATCTCAGCATATGATCATATGTGCTTGGTACTCTTCTTGAGGATTCAATCCTGAGGATTCATGCTGCACTGAGTTCTTGGGCTGCAGCTGTGTTTGGTTATTAGACCTTCCTAGAGAAAGTCACCTGCAAAGACTAGGAGACACCTGGGCAACTGGAAGTGGTGACCTGTGCTCTGTGCATGCAGTGGGTCAGGAAGTACTACAAAGGAGTGGTGATGCAATTTCAGAAAATGCTCTTTCCACCTCTGCTTTCTCTCATTAGATTGTCTCCATTTGCTTCTTGTTTTCCTTTTTTTTTCCTTGTGTAGTGGGGGAAGTTTAGGCAGGGATTACTATCTAGCACCCCCACAGGCTAGGTCAGAAAAAAAGCACTGAAATCATGGAACTGTTTCACTTTAGTTATCAGGATCAGTTTGCTGATGTCCAATTTCCAAAGTTCCTGAGAATGTGCTGATCTAGTTCTTTTGTCCTGTAATTGAATTTCCCTAACAACCCCTATTTCAGAATTCAGGATCACAGTAACTCAGGATAAGCAATTCTGAAATGTAATTCACAGTGTACTATGCCACAGTGAATATTCAAGTTTTACAGTATTTTTTTCCTAGATAACCACTTGATACATCTGATTAAAAATAAATAAATAAATAATTTCCCATTGTTTGGATTAATTTAAGGTAAAAGTTGCAGAAGGAAAAAAAAAAAAGACATGCGTTCTTCTGTTTTTGCTGCTTTAATGTGTTCAGAGCCAACTCACACATTAAACAAAGTCTCTTTTGATTTAATCACTTATGGATATTTTTTTCATTTTTTAAGATTCTTCACTGTTAAAAATTTGTATGTCAGGTTATAGATTTGCCTAAAGCTTAAGATGTCTCTCCATCATATGTGAACTCATATGATGCGCTGTACAGTGCAAGTTTTGCTTGAAGTTCCAATCATTTTATTAATTCATTATTAATTTTATTAATTCTATTGGTAGGGTGAATGACTGGAAATACTCTTCATTGAATCTGTTCACCAAAAATCTTTCTTTTTTTTTTTTTTTAATTGTGCTGATTCAATTAGAGCAAGGAATAAGAAAAAAAAAAAAAGCTCGCTTTTCTGTTTACATGTTCTCTCTTCCTTTAAACAAGGTATTAATTGACAGTATTTCCATTTATAAAGTACCAATAGAAATAGGAATTAAGATGAATATAGCATTGATTGCTAGTTGTTTTTACTTGCTGATTTTTCTGCATTTTATATACAGTGCTATTATGTAGGCTAGTTTCACTTTGATTTTTATGTAGTAATTTGATACTACTGTGTTTTAGGTTCCAAAAGCTACTGAAACAAATTCAAAAAGTTCAAAATAATAATGCCATAGGAAAGCTAAATATACTGCAGGAGATAGTGGGAAAGCCCCCCGATGTATCACAGACTGTAACAGAATTTTAGGACCTGGATGCCTAGTGTTAGGTTTCTAATCTATTTAGGCAGGTAAGAATGTTTTTTTTGTTGTTGTTGTTATTGTTGTTGTTTTTTCTGAAATAACAATCACTGACAAGTCCTGTGCAATTTATTTATTTATTTTTTTAATAATGAACACATTTCTCCCTCTCTCTCTCTCTCTTTTTCTTTTAATTTATTTAGGGATTATGGGAGTTCATTGAAAATGTTGGAATATAATATTAAACATTGTTTCAAAAGGTGAAGCTGCCCAATTGATTTAAACTAATCTCCGTGTTCCTACTCTAACAGCTTGTTCCATTTGGTTCCATTCAGTATCCATTGCCAACCAATATCCTCATTCCTCTGTCTTGCTGGTTGACACGCCAGGTCTGGGAACTGGAAAAAAAAAGTCTTGGGGGAAGGAGTTGTCTTATCTTTTGTTGCAGAGCTTCTGTCCAGCACAAGTGGTTCCTTGTTGTGCTTCTCTGGCAGTGGAAATGACCCATAGTGTCAACACAAGGAAGATAGGACTGTTCAGCCAAGAGCAGCAACAAGAAAGACAGGAACATCACTTTTGCTTGTAGTATGAACTTAAAAATTTTAGATCAATCATAAGACCATAAAACAGGACTTCCCCTTTACTATTTAATACATGATGTTATGGATAAACTGATATAATTAACTAGATTGATTTTCATCTTGCAAACATAGTTCACCATCAAAAACACAAGGTAAAGCAGAAAGAACAAACAAACAAGCAGGTGGGAGTTAAGTGACAGAGTTCCAAATAAGATTTGTTTCAAAGGATTGAGTGCAATTATATAGCTAACAGGCTAAATTTTATTAACATGTCTGTTGGTCACTGAAAACTACAAAATTCAGTGAGAAACATCTCTATTTTGAGAAACTTTTTCTGGGGATGTTGGATGGCTATTCTTTAATCAAAATTTCCACTTATAAGGTTGTATCTTGTCAAATGATTTTGTTGTTTGGTTGGCTGTTTTAATTTCAGCAGAATATCTATGCAATAATTAGAAAATTACAAAATCATCATCTTCAAAAGTGATGTCTGAATGAGTTACCTAGTTAAGTGGCTTTAAATGTTACCTTAGTTGTAAGCTTTTACTGTCACATTCAGATGTCGTGGGAGAATGTGACTGTGAATCTCCTAATATTGACATGTATTTACATAAATATTTTAATCACTTTTTTGCTTTATATTGTTTTACTGTCATGAAATAAAACAGATGACCCAGAGACTTAGATGTAACCTTAAATCCATATGTTTAGTATTTGTTTGTGTCTGTAGTTTTCCTCCTCCTCTCTCTTTACCCTTTTATGTCCCAGTACTTTGTTGAAATGTCCTGGACATTGAACCATCAACATTTTGGAGTCTACAAACAGAAGTGAATTACTGTTGACATCATTCTTGAATCGGTTAAAAGCAAGATCCCACAGGGCAAATATTGCATGTGTGCAACTTGTTTACAGCTTCTGTGTGGTCGGTGATGGTAATAAAAGTAGAAAAAAGGTCCTGGGAATTAAGCCATGCAAAGATTTGCTCTTTAATTTTGACAGTATATTGGCTGCTGCATGATCTTCATGAAGGCTAGAAATATAAAAGTGAAGTTCTTTTAAAAAAAAAATTATCAGTGGTTCAGACGGATGCTCTTTAAAATGACATTTGATGATATGTGGCATTCAAGTAGTCAAAATGTTTTTTCATATGTCAACCTATTGCTCATATTATTCTATTTAGTTGATTTTGTCAGGTCTTATTCTATTACTAACTGATAGCTTGTCATGGAACAGTGAAGTGTTATGACTCTTGCCTTTGCTCTGTCCCTTTTTCTTTTCTTTCACTGCTCTCTGTCTCCAAGTACACACTTAACTTCTTGTGAGCACAGTTTTATATATAAGAATCTGTTCTGCATTGAGTGGCTGTTTTTAAAACATCTCCATTGAGTGGGGTGATATTAAAATGTCCAGATATCACTCTTTGTACTTCTGTCCCTTTTATTTCCATGTTGCAGTTTCATTATTGCTGATGGAAATCTTTTATATATATATAATCGAGTTCTAAATCAAAATATTGTTTGAATTGCTAAAAAGAGGTGTTTTCTATCAGTCACACATAATTTGTCTCATTAACAAAGATTAGAAATTAATATACACGTAACAGTTGTACAATATACCTGTACTTTATAAAAATAATACACATCAAAAAGTATACACGGAACAGAGCAAATACAAGACCTTTAACTTCAAAGTTGGCTTAAATTCAAAAATTCTGTTTGTTGAAACAATTTTCAAGTCCTCTTTCTTAGGCCCTAAAAGGTTGCTGATCTCAAACAGTCTAAAGTCATTAAATTACCTATGTTATGCTAATATTATGCTTCAGGTGACTGTGACAGCTTGCTGGGTACATGGACTTGCATCCTCAGAATGTGGGATGTGTGTAGCTAAAACAGCAGTTTCGTGTTGCACAAGCAGAAAAGACCTCACAACTAACTTGTACGCTGGAGGTTGGCCTCCCAATGTAAAGGTATGCTGGTGAATCAAAATGTGTTCAGGTTCTTAAACAATTATTTAAAATTTCATAGAACCAAATCCTTCAAGATTATTTTGTTGTTTTTGTTTTTGTTTTCTAACCTCTAGAAGCAGAGCATTCTTAGCTTGTTGTTTTTTTACCATAGCTCACTTTGTTTTTCATCACCCTACAGGCTTTAATAATAAGGTAAAGATTTTAGTTAGCCAGACTTAAGTTCAGAATTGTATGAACAAGACTGTAGTTTATAACTGGTTGTTGTCTTTTTTTCCCAACCACTAGTTATGACATGAGCTATTCACTTGTTTCAAATTTTCACAACTTACAATTTTTTCACTTTTTTATTTTACGGTGTGAGAACTAATGACTCAGAACCTGTACAGGCAATGCAAAAATGTGTCCATCTCAGGGAATGCTTGTTGGACTGCAGGGGATGGAGTGTCTCACCTCAAAACTACTTAGGTCTTTCTGTCTCCTGAGATGTCACCCTGCATAACACGACTGGTGTCCACTGTGTGTCTAAGATTTTTATTTTTTTCCCTATTTTCTTTTCAAAGCCTCTGAAATAATGTGAGTTCTGTGTTTCAGCCCTACAGCAGAGTGTTTTTATAACATGAGACAAAGGATTTGTCTTACAAGCTGCAGAATAGGGTAGGAATGTATGCAGTAGTATTTGAGGATGAAGAACCTTTGGGGATAGAACTGAAAGGCTGTATAGGGCTGAAGAAGCCAAATAAGGCACAGCCTTTTCTCACTAGCTGTGGAGAGTGCTCCTTGGAATATTCCATCCTGTGGACTACTCTCTGATTGTGTCTCAGAGTGATCTAAATGCACCAATTCAGAACAGAGCCTGGGAGCCAAGTAACAACCAGGGAATCTTGTGCATAGCTTTGCTTTTGGGTACTATTTTACTTAGCAGAGTAGATGCAGAAACCTGCCTTCCAAGTGCTCCTTACATTTTGGACTACTTCCACATTCATCTATTATATTTATATTCCCTTGGATTTAAATAGATAAAAGTGTATTTGCTGGCAGTTGTCAGAATCAGGCAGTCTGGTTACCTAAAAATACCTAACTAGTTAACCAGGAGTAATGTCAACTATGGAAATGACACAGGACTTTTCCTAGGACTTGGCACCTTAATTAAAGACTGTGTTCCTCTGGCTTGTCAACCAGCTGCTCTTGTCCAGTATTTTTTTTATTTTACAGTCACTGAATTACTAAGGCCACTAATATATTCATTGTAAATATTACACAAGGTATCTCTTACATGTAAATTTCATGATTTTTGGTACCCTTCCTATCTTCCATATTGTCAGTGAAAGATCATATTAATACATGAACGTGTGATATGGACACTTTATTATTCATTAATTCTTGCTTTATCAGTAAGACATAATAATTCACCTTTTTTCACTGATTCCCTGTATTATCCTCACTGTTTAAAAAATAATAACTTTGTTTTGTTTCATTTTCAAATTCATCGTTCAGCAACTGCTTCTTCATATGGCTTTCTGAGATTAAGGACCTCTTTAGTAGGCATGTTTTTCTTCTTGAAGCAGATTCATAGGCAATCAGCATATCATCTCAATCTTCTTGATAAATGGTACTGATAGCTTATATAATCTTTTTGTCCTTGATTCTTTTCTGCACATTTTCTGTCTGTGAATATCTCAGACCTCCCCAAAATATCTTTTAACAGTGTCTCTAATCTCATTATCACATATCCAAAGGTTATGGCAGGTCTTGTATTTAGAAGTAGTTCATAATGAGTTGCTCGTGTGTCATGATTCCTGAATCATACTTAGTCACTATTTTCCAGGATTCAGTCCTCCATTTTGGTTCCTTGGGCCACAGGCTCTACAATTCAGCAGGACTGACTTTTCTCCTTTTTATTTATCCTAAAAAACAACCTTTTGTGTTACTTGCAGATTTTACCAGCACTAGTTTAACTTTCAAATTATTTATGAAATAAATGAATAACCTTGGTCTGTGCAACCCTGTTGTGCCTCTCTAGATGCATCATCTTTCTGACAACAGAAGGAACCTCACAAAGTTATCTGATACCTTCACTTCTGGCAGGTTAGCAATGCATATTAGTAATGGCATTTGGGGACCACCCAATGATCTCAGGAAAATGGACTTTGGCAACTTTTCCTTAGATACAAAGAAGCATAAAGAGGGTAAAAATTTCACAAACTTACTTCAGACAGTTCTGTCTGCAGTCAGTTCTGCTCTTTCTAGAGACCTCTGCTTAGGCAGTTGTCCTCACTGTTTAGAAGACTTGCTATGGTAGTCATCTGTATTATGGTTTAGATATGTTTCTCAATACATGCTGGTGATATGTGTTGCATCAACTATACAGGACTGTGTAGATTTTGCAGAGTGTTCCATCTCTTGGTTTGGAAGATTTATCCAGCAGTCATCTCATTCATTTCAAACTACAATCCCCGCCCTCCCCCCAAACTATTTATCAGTTGAGATAATGTTGACCAGTTTTCCACAAGCAAAAATGCAGAGAACCCCTTAAAAAGAAGCATCATCTGATCCTAGGTATTTTCTTTTGAGGAAATTACTTTATGTTCGTGTAGCTATCCACCTTCCATGTCAAAGATTTGTGTGACAGCAGGATCTCTGGTGTGGAAACAGGAAAAAGCCAGTAGGAAGCATGTGTTTCTCTGTGTCAAGTAAGAGAATGATACCGTCTTCGTGCAAGGCTTTTGTCAGAATGTGGCTTTTTAAGACAGTTCTGCAGCTCAGTATACAAAGGGTGAATGTGCAATCTGCACTGTTGAACAATGCTTTGTTGACATCTTAAAAGCGATATTCTATTTCTAACTAACATGACTGTTGAAACAGAATCATAATAATGCAGGAACTACATAACAAAAACCTGTGGCCTGTGTCATGTGAAAGATAAAATCTCATTGTAATAATCCCCTTTTGCGTTAAAAGCTTGTTACTGATCACTTTCTATCTAATGTAGTCATTAATGAACTTGTATTATTAAAGATATGTCACACAGAAAATCAGGAAGGCTATTCCATTTTCCAATCATTTGTTTGTAAACCTTTTGAAGATATTCCAAAGATCCTGCTAGCAAATAATTTGATTATGTGAAACTATTTCCTTTCCTGTTTCCGAGTAAGATATTATCAAATCTAATAGCACCAAAAATATACTCCATAACTCGATATTTATAAATTGTCACAGTCAAAATTAATCTGGATTATTTTTATCTCCTGGTTACAGAATGGCTTTTTGAGATTCTGTTTAGAACTTTTCTTTCTCTGTAGCCCAGAAAGAGTTTAAAACTATTCCTTGATGTTCATAGATTTTTAGAGTGAAGTCTACCGCATGGTTGCTGAATACAGTCTTGTAGACAAGCTGCAATAAATCAGTGCATCTCTCAGAATTGTACTGTCTCAGGGGAATATTTGAAAGTTATCTCGATGAGTTTATGTACAATTAATTGACTATTGTTCATATATCTGTTACCTAATGGCAGTACCATACCAGTGAAGTATTTATTTCAAGTTAGAGAGACTGGAAAAATTATTTTTATTATGCTAATATGAACAGAAAATAACTCAGTCAGGTTTAAAAATAAAAAAAAAAAGGATTGCCATACTTCATACTTATATCTGCCGTTATAATTTTAATTCTGTCACTCAAATGCACTAGAGGTGATCTTTAATAACATGAATACACAATATTTTTTTCTACAGGATCCTTAAAGTTAGCTGATTATGTTTGGGATAAGCTATACATTCAGTAGTTTTATGAACATCATTTTGTTACTTGCCTCTGTCGTAATTTTGGTTCTGTGTTCAAACGCTGTAAGAAATACTTCAGTGGGATTTTTTTGTAATTTTTAGGGTATCATTGCAGTTAGCACAAGCTTGCTGGCATTCTAATGCTGCTACATGGCTTCTCGGGCATGGATTTGGCATGCATTTGGTCTACTTGCATCCCAATAAACTTGGATGACATTGACATTACATCATGAGAGTGGTAATCTTACTGACTCAGGTGTTCCCGAGTTCTTGTTCTATTCTCCCTTTTTAATTCAGTAGATATTTGTTTACTTATATCTCTCTGTTTGATTCCCTGTTGCCCATCCTGCCACCCTCTCAGTTTGAGGGAAGTATTGTTGATTTTCAAACAGTTTCTGAAATTTCTGGCCAGGATTTTGAAGTGATATAATTACATTGTTTTTAGAAAGAACTCTTACAAGCTCTTCAGACTCCTAATATTGCCACTTAAGTGAGTTTATTGGCTGTGTATAATCTAGTCACTGCATCTTTCTTTTTAATTTTATTTTTATTTATTTATTTATTTATGGCTGAACTCCTGGGAGAAAATAGAAGAAAAAATGATCACTGAGTTCTATTATACTTTGAGACATATTCCAGGAAGCCCTTGCAGCACAGCCCCTGCATGGACCACCTTGCCCAGAAGCTAAGAAGGGAGGCACATACCAAGTCCTGTATATGAATGAGCAGTCCTCACTCATGCATTCTGGAACATTAATGTTTGTAAGAATATGACATATGGTGCCATGTGCCTGTATATCCTCCAACGTATTCCCTGTAAGACCACTTTAAATTCAAACTTTTGTGTTTCAATTTAACAAAAAACAAACTGCTTTTTTTTTTTTTAATTTCAAAGTGTACAGTTACATGTGCATAAGACAACCTGTTATCATATTCTGTAATGATGACCTTAACATTTAGATGTCAATTTATTGAAGGTGGTATCCTAGAAACTAAAAGAATATAGGGAAAAAAAAAAAAAAAAACAAACAAAAAACAAACAAACAAAAAAAACATTAAAATGGAAGCAGTAGCAGAATAGAACTAGCAGAACTATTCAGAAGTAGTTTCACCTCACTGGTGTGTGACGATAAATCATCATTTTGGAATAGTATGCATATGAATGTTAAAATGGGCATTCTCACAGTTTTACAAGATGTATAGGTAGCACTGCATGTGTCTTTTCAGTACATGGAAGTGTTGTTATTGTTTTTTCTCTTCAAAGTAGCAAAATCATAAAGGGCAATGACAGTTCTGAAGATAGGCAACATGATTAAAAAACACTGACTAATGCTTTATACAAATACAGAAATGGCAAATGGGCATTTTGACTGCAATGTACTGCCTGAATTATTAAATAGCTGAGGAATGAAAATGAGCAGAATTTTGGCAGGCTTCTTAAAAAGCTCATGCAGTGTTTGCCTTTTCTTTAATTGCTGTTCTTTCTAGGGGAAAATGTGTAGATTTTGTTAGTTTGTTTCATCTATTTAGGTTAACTCATTGATATTATTAGAATGTGTTCTCAAAACACAACATTTCAGGAATCCCAGAATTGGTAGAACAGTCTGCCCTCTGCTGCTTTCCTTAATAAAGTGGAAATCAAGAAGGCCTGATTTCTCATGTCCCTTTAGCCTTTCATTTGTTATTATTTCCTTATGCTCCGCGATTCTAATCTTTGTTGACCAAATTTAACTACCTTGTCTCAAAGGTAGGATAGTTGGGGCTTGAAATGTTTGGCTAACATAGCTTTGTAATGTAGAATAGTTTAGTACACCTGCAAAAAAAAAATGTGCCTGTAAACGTTTCCACTGATATTCACATCAGCATTGCAAGTACACAGCAGATACTCTGAACAATCGTTAGCATTGCACCAAGCAAGTGGGATGCTGCAGTGCTGGACGAAAGAGGTGACTGTTACTGCCAGAGAAAAAGGCACAGTAACATGGAAAAGGAAAATCATTTTGAAGTTTGCAGAGTCTTGGAAGTCTAAAAAATTAAGCTGCCTCTTTTGAGCATTTCCTTTATTGTTTCAAATTATTTTCCTTTACTGTTTCAAATGGACATAAAATGGAAAGCTGATAGATCTCCACAGAAAATAAGTGGCAGGAGCTTACATTTGTTATCACTTCAAGGTTTTGCACGTAGGGATGGTAAGGAAGCCAAATAATTCCAGAGAATGATTTTTGGACATCAGTTAGTCTGAGCAGTGCAGAGTAAGAGGATGGACTATATGACTTTTCAAGGTCTCTTGATCTGTTTTCCCAGAGCTCTACCTCTTTTTCATACTACAAAGAATAGCTTAGCTGTATGCAAATTGAAAAATAAATTAAAATATATTCTCCTAGAACCTTGGATGTAAATATGTACTGCTTTTCTATTCTATGTAGCAATTTATAATGAAAATCCTAGTTTATATGTGTGGTTTCACTACTTTAATACACTAATTAATTCATACTTTAATGCATTTTTGTCTTCCACATGCATGTTGCATTTACTTTGGTATAAGAAAATTACATTCTAGCTTCAGTATAGTCAATGTTGTTCTTAACAACTTTGCTTTCCAAGTTAAAAAAGAAGAAATCATTCAATTTTGCTAGCTTTTGGACACTTTACTTGAATAAGAATTTGATATAACTTTCCTGTGCCCACTGTACTCCTAATACTTAAGATACATGAATAATAAATCTGGATTTGGATTAAATTCAGAGAACTTGCATTCCTGTTATGATACACTCAGTTTTTAAATTTTACAAATTGTGAAAGTGTTTCTGGAGATTTTTTGGTCTGTTAACTATTACTGAGTACACAGTTTCCGGGTACAGAAATTCATATATCAGTAGAAAAATAAACTGAGTTTTCTTAGCTCTAAAAAAATGACATTAATTTTTAAATTGTGGTGGTGGTTTTAGTTGGGTGGGCATCTGAGTTCCACCACGGCCGCTCTCTCACTCCCTCTACTCAAAGGGAAAGTGGGAGAAAATACGATGCAAAGGGCTCAAGGGTTGAGATAAGGACGGGGAGATCACTCAACAATTATTGTGATGGGCAAAACAGACTCAGAGTGGGGAGATAGTAAAATTTATTTCCTATTACTAACAAGCTACAGAAGCAAGAAACAAAGGAAAGAAACCAAAAATGCCTCCCCCCACAAAACAAAACAAAACAAAACCTGGGGCAGCTTCTGGATTCTTCTCAAAGAAGCCACCCCTATAGCCTCCTCCCCCCCAGCCCCAAAACCTTGCCGGGTAAACCCACTACAGTTGGTTAACATAACATAACATGCCATGTGTCATTTTAGGCACATAATTTGAGATTTGAAGCAATTCTTGCTTTCTTGGCTTAGCAAAGGACAGAAAAAAAAATTATTCAGCCAGGATTAGTTCGTGTTGATACTATTGATCTGGATCCTCTTGTGACCAAAGGTCATGCTGACTGCTAAAAAGAGAAAGTGGTTGAGCAAAAGGCCACTGACTTAGAGAGAGGCTGTTATTAGAGGTAAATATTGTCCATTCTTCTGTATGCTGAGCTGGGATCTCTGCAGAAATTGTTGCTTCTGTTTTATTTGACAGAGTTCAAGAAGCCAATTCTGAGTGCTGAACCAAGTAATACAAATAGCATGGTTTAGGAAAAATACAGATTTTCAGTGTAGTGGTCATACTCTGCCAGTTGGGTTTTATATATAAATGTACATATATACATGTGTATATATATGCATACATATACATTTATATGTATCTATGTATGTGTACTTATATTTGCATATGTGTTTATATATTTAATTCCTAAGTTTTTGTTTTATTCCAAGGATTTGGCTGCAGCTGAAAAGAGATTAAGTTGTTATAAAGCGAGATTGCCTTCCTTCAAAGCTTGTGTTAGTTTATGCTGTGGCATCTGAATACCAGAATCTGAGCAATATTTATTTTGTCTGTTTTCTTAAGGCTACATACACAGTTTAGTTTTGTGGCTATCATCTCAGGTTAGTTACTATCTCCACATACTGCAAAAGACAAACAAACAAACAAAAAATATGAATAGATAATGCTTGCTAGACCCTGATAAATGATCTGTTCTGCATTTTTGGTTTTCTTAGAAGTCTTTGGACTTCCTGTCTCTCTAGGATTTTGTAGTATGTTCTCTTTGTGCTTCCATCTCATTTCCAAGGTCTCTAGTATATACATGTGAGGATTCCACTGTAATTAATATGCTAGCAACATATATAAGTCTGACATGGAAATTTGGTAGTTCAGGAATCAAATTTCATGAACTGAGTATTCTTTGTTCTTGACTGCTCTTTAGGTTGAAGTAATGTAACCTCCTTTTCTAGGCTCATTGGTCAGCATTCTGATGACTGAATTTAAATGGTTCAGACAAATGCACTCTGACTATACAGAGTGTTGAAGTCTACTTTCATGTTATCCTTAGTCTTTCTGATTTTTGCCTTGCATATTTAAGGAAGGTTGGGTTTTTTGTTTGTTTGTTTGTTTGTTTGATGTTGTTTTTCATTTGCTTGGTATTTCATGCAGTCCAGCTTTTACTAGAACTTACATTATTAGTTCCCCTACCCTTACTGAGTTCATAGCTGATAATAGCATATGACAGTGTGGAATCAGTTTCATAAGATGAGCTCCGCTAGTTGAATACTGATTCTTTAGAGCTTTGAAAGTGATCTCTAAAAAATCCAGTGACTACTGCGTCTGAAGAGTAGAGAAGCAGCACTGAAAACTTACTGCAGGGTGAGTCAGATGAAACACAATGAAGGAACATTTTAGGGATTTCTACAGTTTCTGCAGTCATTGGGAGTGACATTGACATTTTTCAAGGTAAAATCTGTGTCTCTGGAGATTTCCTATATGAGTGTTACATGTCATGCAGCCTCACTTAAGCTCTTTGAAAACTTTAAATGTTCCATAGTCTTCATTTGTCCTCTACAAAATAGTAAGTTCCACAGTGACTGAAGCACTGTCTTTATTGTTGAGCAGACCTTGGCTATGTGCTAAATGCAGCAATGAACAAGTTGAGTTTGGCTTGATTTCATAGATTTTTTTTTCCAAGATGGATAGCTTTTAGTTTTGTTTTCTAAAACCGTAGAAAAAACATGTTCTGAGCAGTAGTCTATCAGAAAATTAAATGGGGAGGTGTGGTGTCTATGGGTTACTGCCTGGTTTGGAGGAGCAAGTTAGCATGTAAAGTCTCAGCTTGTCTGCTCTGCTTATGTGTGACTCATGAAATCATGATGCTTAGCAGCACATCTGACAAAACAGGATGGGCCTCTAACAAAGGCAAAACAGAAAGTAGGGGGTGCAGTGCAGGCTGTAGATTTGGCAGAAAAATATGGGCTTATGGCAAAAAAAAAATGGAGCATGCAGGTACTATGGTACAGCCAATGGTGAGGAGAAATTAAGTGTGCTGTGGATGTGGTACTTTTCACAGTTAAATGGAGATTTTTGATATGTGCATCTTAAAGAAAGGAAGTATTGTATATTTATTTCATCAACTCAAGAATACTTATATTATATGAATGCTCTTAAAGAGGATGAACTAAAAGATTTTTTTTCATTAATAGCTCAAGATAGTGATGTAGTTCATGGATTTTAAATATTTCTGCAATTCATTTTAAGTTTATATATAACACTTTAAACTGTTCTGCAAAGGTAACTCCCTCATATGGGTCAGTAGATAATTTTTGGAGCTGGGTTAACAAAGGATCATAGTCAGCTGAATTTTCTCAGACTTTAGCCTACAGCTATGGAAGGATGCTCCAGATTGGCAGTTTCATAGATAGCAGGGTTGATGTCTTTAAGGATGCTAGATTTAAAATGAAACTAGACTTTCCTGTTGCTTCTCTTGTTATGTTAACTTAGATGTTCTGTGGACTGCAAATGTCTGAATGCTTTGTTTTCATCTTCCCTCTATTGCAGACTTTCCATTTTCCATTTAGGGATCCAGAGAGTTTCCACACAATGCAAGAACAACTTCCGTTTAATTATCACTTTTTAATTCTGAAGAAATAAGGATAGTGAACTATTTTACTGAAACTCTGAAATAAAGAGGAGTAACAAGTTGATAGTGAAAGATAAATTACAGCCTTTGCTATTTTAATAAGTAGCATTTATTCAGTTACAGAACCACATGACTATTTTCCGTGATTATATAAATTACAAGATAACCCACATTTTAAAGTACAAATAATGATAGTAACAAGCATGTAAAAATTATAACTAATTTATCGATTATTATACTAGACTGAACTCTAAAAGACTGCAACTGATAAGTACCAATAACCAACCACTCTATTTTCCTTTTATTAACTTCATAGATAACATATTTTTTAGTAAAATGGTCTTCTATTTTCAAAATACTGCTGTTCTTACTACCTTGTTTACATAACATACTATGTAGATTTCATGTGTCCAACCTTGTTCTACGGATTTTGATTATTTCTGTTAGATTCCCAAAGGGAATGAGAGCCTAGGCTTTTGTTGGAACCTGGACACATTTGTCACTGAAAAAATGGAGATTCTAACATATGTATATATTATACACATATATATGTATGTATGTATGTCTATTTTATATGTATGTGTTTTATTCATATATATATATATATATATACACAAAAAAGCTGTAAAGACCAATAGTGTTCTGCATATACAGTAAGACAGATGGCTTGATAGATTGAAAGCTGTGTGCATACAAGGACAATTCACATTAAATAGTTATCTGTAGATTAGGTTTTGACACTGTCCCCCATGATATCCTTGTTTCTAAATTGGAGAGACGTGGAATACTGTGTATGAGGGACACGGAGAGATGTTTATTCTGGGCTGCCTCAACAGAGCAGTGGGCAGCAGGTGGAGGGAGGTGATTGTCCCCCTCTGCTCTGCCCTTGTGAGGCTCCACGTGGAGTACTGCATCCAGGTCTGGGGCTCCCAGCACAAGAAGGATGTGGGTTTGTTTAAGTGTGTCCAGAGGAGGGCTACAAAGATGCTCAGAGGGCTGGAGCACCTCTCCTGTAAAGAAAGGCTGAGAGAGCTGGGGATATTCAGCGTGAAGAGAAGGCTCCAGGGAGACCTCATTGTGACCTTTCAGTACTTAAAGGTGTCCTAATAAAAAAGATGGAGAAGGACTCTCTACTTGAGTAGATAATGATAGGGCAAGGGGCAATGGTCTTAACTGAAAGAGGATAGATTTAGGCTAGACATTAGGAGGAAATTCTTCACTATAGGGGTAGTGAGGCACTGGAACAGTTTCCCCAGGGAAGTTGTGGATGCCCCATCCCTGTAGGTGTTCAAGGCCAGGCTGGAAGGGGCCTTGGCCAACCTTATTTAGTGGGTGGCATCCCTTGTCTATGGCAGGGGGGTTGGAACTAGATGGTCTTTAAGGTCCCTTCCAACTGCAGTCATTCTATGATTCAATATCCAGCCAACAGGCATGGCATGGGCATACTATGGTCTTCCTCTTCATGGGAGTGCACTAAGCATTAACAAACTTGCCCAGAAGAGTGTATGTGAGTTTTGTCCTCTGTATCACTTCTATTAATGGCAGTTTCTATTCAATGGGCAAAATTTGCTGAGACCAAATATGCCCTCCAGAAAAATATCGTGCTTATGAAGACTTGCTCCATATCAGTAGGTCAGAATTTGAAGCAGTTTTTTGGTCACAGAAGTATCTTTTGATTCTCTTTTATGGCTTCATGGGAAAAATACTGACTGACAGCAATATAGCGATGTGTTGCAGGAATAGGAAGGTCATCTAGCTTCTCTAGGAGGTAATGGTCATGGGGACTTGCAGTACCTTGAGCTGTACTGTCCATAAACTATTGAGCTTCCCAAATTTTAGAGCACTGTGGGAGCACAGCTCAACAGAGGCCTCTCACAGTATAGCAGCAATGCCACAGCCCCTGGTTTAGTCAGCTTACACTTCCCAGCAGCAATGCTGCAGTTACATGCTCTTGGGATTCGGTTACACCAGCAATGTCTCAGAGGCATTTTTTATCCCTAAGCTAACAGATGTAATTATAACAGATGGCATCACTTTTGCTTGCTTGGTTGTGTTTTGGTAAAGAGTGGTGTTGGGCAGCAGAACAAGAGTCCTTCCATTTACCTTGTGATGGTTCCTCGAGTTTCCTTACTGGCTGTATCCCTGGGGGGAAGCTCTTCTCCCTAGTATTCTGTTGAGTCCTCTCAGACAGGGGAAGTTTCCAGCTGTGGGAGGAAGGGTAATGAGTGAGAGACAGCAACCCACGAGTTTGGTGTGCAGGTGACTGGTGGATGATGAAGCAGAGATCTTTTGTAGATGCTGAAGAGGGTTATTAAATGTGCCTACTTCACAAGTGTGGAGGTCTTTTCTCATTAACTTGTATTTGAAGCCACCATAGTTCCAACAGGTCTGAGTTTTCTTCCTTTCCCTTGTTTTCATTTGTGCCCTGAGAAGAGCAGATGTCAGTAATTCTGAGCTTCAGAGAGCATTGGGGATCTCCTGCTTGGCAGTAAAGGAGTAGCTGGTTCTGCTATAATACGTGATCATGCTGCAGCCAATGTGCAATGCTTCTCCTGTATTCAGGATTTGAAATTTGCAAGAACGGAAGCAAAGCTATATTGTGTTCTAATCTGGGGAAATACCTGAAGAAGTGCTTTGTGCTTTCCACAAACATAAGGTTTCCTTCCCTGCAGTGTTAGGGTAGCTTTGTGTGATTTAATGATCTTCTCTTCCTTCTTAGCAGCTACCTCGTTCTGTTCCCTTATCTTCTTGCTGAAGGCAAATGCGGCCTGAAGGATCAAAATAATTCCTGCTTTTCCTTATCTTTCATGATTACCAAATTGTCTTGAGCCTTGTCCTGAGTTCGTTACAGTTTCAGAATTTTAAAGAAATTAGTCTCATAGTCTAACAGTATTTGTCACCATGCAGTCTTCACACATTGTGTCAATTTCTGCTTCTGTAACCTTTTTATTATGCACATCTGAAACAGAGTCTGGATCAGATTCTGGATCAGACATCAGAGCTTCAGTCCTTAACTGTGCCATTTCAAAGGTACTGTTTCATAAGTCATTACAAGAACTAGTTACTGGGTTAAGAATGTTTTACTCTGAGAAAGTGATCTTAATCAGTACACTCTTGTCTTAAAAAAAAAAAAGAAAGAAAAAAAGAAAAAAGAAACTGATTGAAATGTATATTATGAAAAATGTCTTTCATTCTCTTCTGAATGCTTCATTTGTGCTGGTCAGCAATCAAATGACCTTAATTTGCAGAAAGCTTAGATGCCTTCATGCTATATAAGAGGCGTTGAGAATTAGGACTAAAGAAAATACTCTGATTTCAAAATATCAAGAAGCTCTTGTATGTTTTTGCCAGTCTGACAGAATCTATAATTTGTTGTCTGCCTGAAACTTTTCTCAGATTTTTATTTGAATAATGCAGCTGTTATAGTTAGTGAATCAACAGCATTTTGTCTGAAGTCCAATAAATTAATTCCCTCTTACTTTATATATTATCTTAATTTGTTAGTGAAAGCCAAGGAATTAGCAGTACTAGGTGGGAACTCAAAAGCAATCACAGTTGTCAATGGTTACGAACCTCTCACTTCTTGAAAAATCAGGCTGTTGTGCTTTGGAGGCATTTATATTTTAACATATAGCAAAAAGATTTCCCTTAAAAGTTTATATGTTTTCTTGAAAGAGAAGGAATTTAATGTAGTTCTCTAATGGTACAACAATAATAATAATAATAATTTTAGACATAATCACTTTGAAGTGGTTTCTGTCTGTTTCTTTCTCAGTACTAAGTCCTTTTAAACCACAGTCACATTCATGAGCTGCATAAAGGTTTAACCCTCAAAATGAGGTGCTGTTAGAGTCGAGGAAAACATTCCCCAGCTTCTTCTTATGTTTGTGGTTTTAACTGCATTATAAAGCTGTAAGTATTTTCTTTAATAAATTTTCGCATTGCAAAGGCATTATATGTTGGTTACAATACCTGGAATGATGCCATCAATGAATTTGGTAGAAATCTGCAGCTAATAGAGTAATCCTATAGCATCATCATAACCTGACAACCTGCTTCAGGACTGCATAAACGTTTTTCATTGTCTTCTGCCAGGAGAGATGATACTGGGGTTCATCTCTGGTTAGAAGTCTAGTCTTGAATATGATAGAAATCCAACAGCTGTGGTAACCATTGTTTTCACCCACAGTGTAAATCTGAGTGCTCAAGAGTAGTCTGCAATTTAGAAAGATCCACCTGCCTTTTAAATCACATTATTCTAGAAGACAGGGCAGAGGAAAAGAAGAAGAGAGAGCAAAATAATTAACATTGAGAATTCTGTTACTTGGACAGAAATGTCCCCAAAGTGTCCTAAAAATTTATCTGTCAATTCTCTCTCCCTGCTGCACAATAGCAAGGACTTCGATTATACCGACTAGCTACAGCCCATTACTTTTCTTGGCAGCCTTCCTGGTTAGAAAGCACACAAGTCTATTTATAGGTTGCAGGCCAAACCACCTCAGAAGCTCCAGTACTTTTCTGAGTAGCAGCTGTGGTTTACATACGGAAGACTTCATGCCTGCCATAACAAGTCACAGCTCAGACTAACCTTTACCTGAAAAGAAAGTGCAAAGAGAAAAAGGTTGTATTTCCTCTTTCTAATATGGGATATACTTGTTGCCCCTGCACTTAATGATGACAGTATTAGGAGATGTCTGTAAATGCATGAAGCAAAAGGCCAGTAGCTTACTTCAGAGACAAGTCTGTCTTCTCATGATGCAGTTGGTAATTTATATAAAGATAAAATAAATATAGTTCCCATGAAGAAGCAGATTTTTCCTGAGAAGTGAATAAATAATACAACTCTCTATTTATTATTTTGTTACCCTAATGAAAGAATGATTATTTAGAGAATGGGCTACTGCTTTACCAATAGGAGTGAGTATTGTTGGTACTGATGTTTAACAGTTGGCTGCTTCGTTCGTAGTTGAGTTTTGCATTGGTGGCTGAGGTATTTCCTTCAGTGGAGGTGCTAAATTACCAGTCTGTGGAATCTGCATAAGAGCTATATAACAAGAAGGAAATACATATTAGGAAAACTTTCGCTGTTTTCTTTCTCTTTTGCTTGCATTGTCTTTTTGTTTTTGTGAAACACAACTGTAGAAATCTTGATAGATTTACAGAAGAGTTAAAATTATATATATTTGTCTGGAAAAAAATACATACTGAGGGATTGGAGGATCGCAGTCTGATTTAGATTTTTAAAAAGAAGACTGCATGATAGTTTTAGTGCTTTGTACATGTCTTTTCACAGGAAGAAAATGGCTACTTAAAAGGTTTTCTAAGCTAGCAGAGAAATTTATTAAGGGCTTGAAATTAATGCCTGACCAATTCAAATCGGAAACTAGCTTCATATTTTTAGCAATGTTTGTAGTTAGTCTTTGGAATGAATTACCAAGGAAAAATGTAGAGTCTTCATTTCTTGAAATCTTAAGTTTTATTGCCTTTCTGGAAGCAGGCTTCTGTTAAACAAACAGTATTGCATTTAAAGGGGAGGTCAGAGTAGATATTTTCATCCTCCCCTGGAATTTCATATATGTCTGGAACACGTATCTGGGATGAATGGACCTTAGTGGAGAGAGTGATACTGCTCCTGAGAAGTCGGCGTGTGTACAAATCTGACATGCCACTGGTTATATTAAAAGCCTCTGCATTTAATATATTAGACAATACCAGCCACAGATACTATAACTGCTTGTCTTATACCCTGCTGGTGATGAGTAAATGCAAGATGAATACAAGTTGCCCATGTTACTGTTTGAGAATACTACCAGTAAAGGTAGGTCATGTAGGAAGCAATGATATATTGACTTCATTGGACTTCATAGGATTCATTGCAGAGAATAATATTACAGAGGTTTACTTTTTTTCAGAGAAATACCATTATTTGAATTAGACCAAAAACATTTTTAGGGCTTCACACTTCCGCACAAGCTGCAGCTTAATACTTGATGAACCAACAGAAAAAGGAGAGAGATTTTGCCTTTCTGTTATTGGAGAGGCAGAAGTTGATTTTTCTGCTACTCACTTCTTCCAACAAAGAAGTAGAAGATAGTAGAAAATAGGTAATGATGAAAGGATGTTTTTGGAAGAGCTTTCATTAAACAACCAATATTTGACTACTTTTACCTTTTGTAACAACACAATATATTGTACAGTAATTTGAAATAAATTCACTCCTAGAGAAACTTAGAGAATCTTGGCAAATGAAGTACAAATCTGGTTTAAGTTTAATAATCTGTCTTGCAAAAAAATTGTCAAAACATACCTAAATTAACACAGGACACTTTGGCATACAAAGTGCCTTGGTGCAGAGCTTGGAAGTTATGATATTTGACTAAAACAAGGCTTAAAATAAAGCAGAAACTGCCCAGATTTATGCTTTGCCACCTGTATTTCTACCAAGCCTTTGCTAGTAAATGATTAGCTCAGCTTTGCCCTTCACCATTTCCTTCATTTGATGAATTTCTTCTCCTAGGCTGACTGTGGAGCAGTGAAACCAGGGCCCAACTGTGGCATCTGCATGGTACTAGAGGAACATCATTGCTGGGGATATGACTGTGGGATAAATATCCGAGTATTCTGTATCCAAATGTAATGTTTGTTACAAAACAAGGTTTTAAAAGCAGGTGTCATTGTCTTGGACTCTGTGATAGGTAAAGTAGGATGGATAATGCACTGGTTATCTGCAGGCACGAACAACTTTAAGTTGACAAAAATTTAACGTATTGCCTGTATTTCTTAAAAACACACACACACACCACAAAAATAAAATAAACAAAGGAATAAATACAACAAAACCCTTTCCCCATGAATCTCTAGGTATCAAAAGCTATTTTCCTCTTTCAGACACCATAGACTAGAAAAATGGGGCAGAATATCTTGTATGGGGGTAATGCGAGATTTAGCATTATAAATTAATTTCTTACCCCATTTTTATTACTGAATCCTATCAATTAACAAACAGACATAGCATGAAAATAATGCGCAATGCATATATTCAATGAGTAGAAGAAGTGCTTCTACTTTCCAGTTGAAGCAAAGTGACTGTAGTAGTTGTAGTCAGCAAATTACATGTAGAAGTGAAAGAAAATTACAATTATACAGTGTCATAAATGCAGTAAAAGAGAAGAACTGCTTGTCTTGTAACCCTCAATTCTAACATCCCATGGATTGGTGGTGCAAAAATAAATCCTCCTAAAGCTGGTAGACAACCTTTTCTATTGTTTACAGTCAGCTCAGCTTTGAATTTTGAGACTTTAACTTTTTAGTGATTTGCAAAATAAATATATGAAGTCTATAGTGCATATTTGAGATACTAGGTAGATAGACAATTCAGAGACTTTAACTGCTATTTGATAAATATTATTAAATGTATTCCCTATTTATGTCAGAGGGACCACTTCTGATACTATCAATGTGATCTTACAGTGCCATTAACAATAAGTCTGTCAGTTGATTAATATGTAATGAATATGAATGCTGAAGGTTAGAATATAAATATTGTTGTGAACTGGATTTAAAATCTGCACCTCAATTTAAAAAAAAGTCATTATTTTGTTGTGAGTGGTTCATACTGTGCTACTGCTGCAGATCTACTTCCTGAAGTAGATCACAAAAAATGTGGATCTTGCCAAAGATTACAGTAATGGTTCAACAGGGCTGCGCTGATAGTGATACAGCATCAAGAGTCTCTGTTGGCTCCCTTCATGCTGTAGAGAGGGATTTGGATTATTGGATGCACCATCTTGCTGTCAGTTACCTGGCATAGCCTCAGCATGAAAGCTGTGCTTCAGCTATAGCAGTGTTTCGGCTCTCTCAAATTCTACAAAGCAAAATCCTTGGAGGAAGGCAGAACTCTCATTCTTTTTAATTTGGATTGCCAAGATCCCTTCTGATTCTTGTCCAATAAGATCTAGAACTGGGTTATTCTGAAACTAATACTGTATTAGTATGGGAGGCTCTGAACAGTGTCCTGCTTCACTGAAACATGCAGACTTTCAGCAACTGGCATGGAAAAAACAGGATGCAGGAAGATGTCTGCTATTTCTGTTCTATTCCCAGAAGTAAACAGTCTTTTCTAAAAACGCTAATGCTCTTTGGAAGTTATTCAGTATCACCAACTATAGTTTCAAATCCTTACTCATCTTTAACCCATGTTAACTAATGTGATTATAAATTTTAATGCAAATAAGACATAAATGCTTAATACCTCTGGCATCAAACATGAATTTAGTTTGTATAAGACACTCTACAAGTGTTTGTTTGAAGTAGCAAAGTCATAGCTCATACTCGTCTCACCAAAAGGGCTTACTAAAATACTGTTTAACCAGCTGCTAATTACCTGTTTCATGTGATTTACATGGAAGGGCTGATTAACTGTGGTCTGTGATGTACTTTATTTCAAAATCTGATAGAGTAGTTATGTGGCCCAGGAGGATTATAAGAGTGATGAAATGCAGATAACGTTTAATCTATATCTTGCAGTAGAGAAAGGGGAATTCTTCTCCCTTATAATTAGATGCTGAAAATCTTTCTTTTAAAAAAATGGTTTTACAGTAGAACAATTTAAGGTTGACTGTCTGATATTTGGGATGCCTTTTAATATATGCACAATTAGTATTATATACAGTATTGAACTAAACCTAAAAAAAAAGCAAAAAACAAAAAACAAATAGTTCAATGAAATTTTGACAGACTCTAAATAATTTCCTTAAATTCCAACTTTTTTTTTTCTTAAATTACTTTTTTTTTTCAAATTCTTTATATTCAGACTTGAGTAGCTTCATTGCCAGTTTTTTTTGTGTTTTTTTTTTTTTTTTTTTTCTGATAGTATGTATGTTTTACATGTCTCTTGCTTAAGAAATGAAACTCTAGATTAACATCTTATGTTAATAAGTGTCAAAAATGAGTATATTGATTTGCAGAAGTGCTGGTTAACTGAAATTTTTGGAGATGTCACTCACCTGTTTTTCTGGGGCAGGAATTAAATTACTACACAAATAACAAATTGAAACTGCTTTCAATAAGTCATTGAATGTGAAGGATTTTTTGTCTTGTACCAGGGACCTCCTGGAATCATCCAATACTAAACAGATACTAACAGAGCTGATGCAAATTACGTATTTGAGGAATTGCTGGTAACATGACTAAAAAGTTTTGAGCAGTTTCCTGTTAAGTAATAAAACCATTCAATAATTTGGGCAGTGCTGCGCTGCCTAAAAAGCAGGTTTGTGACTTCAGTATCTATATTATCTTGTAGGTGGATGAACACTGAAATGTCTGAATGAAAGTCTTTTTCAAGTATTTCTTTTCACATATTGATGTTATAGAGTAGATTCCTTGGAGCAATGGAAATGTTCAAAAAATCAAGTGAATGAACCTCTAAACCACTTACCACTTAAAAAGCCTGAGTCAAGATCAGGTGCTGTCTTTTTCAATACGTTAGCATCTATGTATTAGTGCAATTTTTTCTGACTAAAGTGCCCTTGTATAATATATATCTCTAAGGATATACATTATTATGCATAGATCTCTCAGTCAAAAAAAAAAAAAAAAGTGTTCTGTGATGTTGTACTTGGAATTTTTCTGACATATTACTGAATAAGACTGAGGATGAATCATCACTGGATATCATCAGAGAGTCCACTTTTATTTCAGTGCCTTAGAGGTATATTTTTACAGTATTCCTTACTGCTTTGTTGCAGTATAACTGGAAAACTTACGGAATATTGACTTAAATTGATGTATAAAGTTGAGTTTTTACAGTAAATCTGTGAATTAGAATACGATCTCTATTTAACAATCTGTTACTAGACAATCATTTCATTTTCATAAATGATTAAATGTCTTATGGTCTGGAGATTTCCGGTCACTAAATTTCATAAAATTGATTTAAAAAAAATGTTGATTTATTAGGCTCTGCATGTAATTGCAGAGCCTAATTTAACTTTGAAGGAAAACAGGTTAATTATAGAAAGCATTTATTTTGTGCTTAGAATGCCTTGTTATTAGAATGCCTTGTTATTAGAATGCTCATATTTTTTTCAGAGAAGTAGGATCTCACCTTATCAGTAGAAATTTTCTATTCTTTCTTTCAGCTCTATGTTGATTTATTGAAAAGCCTAAGCAAAGTAGGTTTGGGGGAATCTTCTCACCTGATAGAAGTAAAATCTAGTACATTCTCATTGCAGGAATGATGCTTGTGAGCACAAAAATGGCCCATTTTAAGTAGTTGTATATTTTTTCCCGAAATACATTGCTTCTGCTTTGACCAAACTGTGCATTAGATACCAGTGTGTTTAGTAAAATGATATTTAAATTAATTTAAATTAAATATTTTAATAATATAAATAATATTTAATTATTCTAGAAACCCTGGACAAAGATTTTCTTCCCCATATCTGCATTACCTAAAGTAGATATTGAAACACTTTCAGATAAGAAGGCAATGTTATTTAATCGTCTGTTCTCATCTCCTACAGACTACGGAATTGGCCGTATTTGAAGTCCAGTGGTTGTGGGTTTGGGGAAAATATTCAATCTCGTTTCAGAAATTTCCAGTAATGGCTAATTGCTTTCTCTATTTAAAAGAGAAAGTGCAGTATTTATTCTCAAGCTCTTTTCTGACATGGATGAAAGTTTAATAGATTATTTTAGTTATATAACTTTTCCATAGCAACTACAGGAGGAATTAATATTTGGAAAAATGGCTTTCTATTTTTAGAGACATTTAGTTTGGCAAGTCTTTTGACCTTTTTTAGAAAGACTTATTAGATGCTCACTTTTCACTTTATCTTCTGTTCTTACCAGTAATTATTCATAACAGGTAGCTATGAGGATAATCAGCACCTGGTGATCACTTACAAATTGATAAAAATTCAACAACCACTTAAATAAATCTGTGCTATAAGAAAATATGAGAAGCCCTAAGTTTTAATTTTGTGTAGAACTTATATAGCCAGTCTTCTACTTTTTGCTTAAAGAGCACAAACAAAACTTCCTAGCCTTCTTTCAGACTAGTGTCAACAAATTTGGTGGTCAAGTGTACAAAGAGATAAAACAAATACTAACACAACATTCACACTTACCTCTTAAGTTCAATGTTTTATGGTATAAAATGACAGTAACCAGTTGCATTTTTTACCAGTAACTGTACATGCTGTAACAGGTATGTGTAATCTATGTACTGGTATGCAGAGATATGTGAAACAAATACTGTGTTGAATATTAATATCTAAAGGCTGAGAAAACAGAAATTAAAAATGGCTGAATTAAAGCTACCTGTCTGGTTTCTGATGTAAGAAAGAGTATGTTAGGCTACCATCTGCACCCCTTGTATATAGATGGCCAATGAATGGTATATTTTGCATAGCCCTTATAAAAGGCAATAAATCAAATAAAATGTTTAATTATCATTTTTAATTTATTTATATCTCTGTATCTCTATATGGTGTTTAGCAGGCTCATTAAAATGATCTGCTGTGATTAGGATGTTCCAAAATATACAGCCTTCTCATTTCTAACTCAGTTTAGGTTTCCATAACCTTCAGCGTTATTCCATAACCTTCCTTCAGTGTATTTCCATAAACTTCAGTGTACATTAGGGCCATGATGTTATTTTTTCCAGTGCATTCATTCACCCTGTAGCTTTTAACCAGAGTGGTTGTAAGCAAGATTTACAGATTTCTCTGAAACAAGAGCACTTGTGAATCTAATAAATATATCATTCACTCACTTCTACAGATTTCAGTTTTCACTCATTGATGCCTTTCTTCTTGTTTTTATTTGCATTAGTGAGCTTGCTGAAGTTTGTAATTACCTGAAAAAGAGGAAGCTCCCTGTAAATCCAAACTCTTAATGTAATTTGTTACTACCACAAGAAGTAAAACCTCAAAACACAGAGCTTTTGGGGTGGATGCCTAGCAACACGGAGCTGTTAAAGGCTCACAGCTAAATGTCTCCTTTTTGGAGGTGTGTTTAGGGCTAGGTCATTTCTGCTTATATATATATATATATATATATAAATACACACACAACTGGCTTTTATGAAATTATTTATCTACGTGCTATTTGCAGAACATTGGTAGAGTCATTGCTTCTGAATACCTGCTTGTCACAATTTGCTATTTGAGGTTTCAGATTGATTAAATTCAGTCACATGGCGACTGTATTTGTATTGCGTTTCTGGAACAGATGATTCCTAAAGCGACAAAGTTCTTCTGAGATAGTCTTACAAGGAGGTGAAAATATATGGCCCTGTGAATGTTGATAATGCTTTTGGTATCTGCAGATATTTTCAGAAACAAAATAGCTTCTAAATTCTTAGGAATCAAAAAACCTGTGAATAGAGTTGATACAAATTTGTATTTTACTTGAATAAGTGATCACTTATATTTTCCATATCATTCATTCAGCTGTCCAACTGTAGTATATATAGAGACTTGCCATTACATACAATCTATCTTAAAGTGGTTTAACCAGAAGAAGTCAAAGGAGCCAGAAGCAAATCTTTCAGCCTTTATATATAACTTATATTTAACTGCTCCTGTGATTTACTGTGCTATAATTTGTATCCACGAATGGAGAAATCTATGTCAAGAAAAGTAAACAAGACAAAGGTCTTTTTAGACCAAAAGCTCCTGAGTTTTCGTGCCAAAATGTTTTTTCTGTTTTTATAAAACACACCACATTTAGCATCCCAAGAGAGAAGCTTTTCTTTGCATAGGGGGAAAAAGAAGAGCTCTTTATTTAAGCAACTGGATGAACTCAACACAACGAATTTCAGTGTAAAAAGTGAATACATATATGTTTAAAACACAAACAAAAAAACACTGAGAATTATTCTTTGATGAAGCAGTTTGCAGTGAAACTACAGCAAATAAAGGGTCATGATTTGGGCCATGAGGGCTATGATTTGATTGCATATCATTTTTAAGGAATTGAGTTCATTTACATGTAGTTTAGAGAACAGGGCTTGGAAGGGAGGGTTCTTATTTGCAAATTAAAGGAGAAGTCTTAAAAACTATAAACAGTATGGTTTCCCAGTTTGCTAAGGTAATTAAGAGTTGTCACAGAGAGGTACTTTAAAAAAAAAAAAAGTATATTGAATTTAAGGAGTTATAAAACACTGTATGCTTTGTATAAAACACATGAAAGAAATTGTATGAAAGACATTGGTACCAAGATGATGTGTGGCTTTGTTTTCAATACTTTTAAGACAATAATGGTAGTTATAAAGCATACAGAAAAAAAAAATCTTAAGAACTATTCAAGATCCAACAAAACTATTGTGTGACATGAGAATAAATGAGTTCAGGGGTTTGTAGTTGTGTTTGTGCAGAAGGTGGATAAGATACAACTTGGTCATTGTTTCAAAGCATTTATAGCAGGAAGCTTCTGCTAGTAGAAAGTTATTTAATTTAGCTCAGAAAAACATAAGAATATCCAAAGGCTTGAAACTGAACCCAAGTGAATTGATTCTATATATAGCATTACATTCTTAATAGTGAGGATAACTAAACACTGGAGCAATACACTTCAGAAATCATGGATTCTGTGCTGTTTGAAATGTTTAAGTGAAGATAGAATATCTCATGGAAAGAGAGAAAAACTCAGCTGGAAGCCCATTTGAAGTATAAAACCTAGGATTGTGTCATTTATTTTTACCAGAATTTGCACTATGATTAGTATACAGAGAAATAGTATAAGTAAGATTTCCAGAGATTCCAAAAAGTAACTGTAAAACTAAATATTCCAGGAACTAATCTATGTCCAGAACTGCAAATGGTAGACTTTGATGTTAAGGCAAGATGATATTTTCATAGTTATTATCTTTTGACAAAATCTTTTATCTTGTTATTTTTTGACGGATACAACTGACTAACCTAACTGGTGGTTTTAGTTGGTTAGAAGCTTGGTGGAATCATTTGACCATTTTATTCTTTAGTTATTTAGTTAAATACATCGGGTCTTTTTAAAATGATAAATCACTCAAATCAGGAGTAGGTCTTCTGCAAGAAAAAGCTGTCCTATATTCAAATAAAATGCTAAAGCAATTTTACAGTTGGTTTATGTAATGGAGTATCACCAGCCCACAAGCATCTGCTCTTAGGGTGCTACATGTTCCTACTCAAACATGTACTAGTTAGTGCAAATCAGATGACAGGACTTTCTTCATGCAGCAGTGCTACTTCTGCAGCACCCTACAATTCCTGATGCTTCAGAGGAGGGTAAAAGGGGATTGCCCTTTTCTACATGTCTTTAAACAACAGCAACAACAACAAAAGTCTATAATGGCTAATTCAGACCACTGTTTCTGTAATTATAAGCCCTTACTTTTGTGTTTGATTCTGTACATAGATTGCTTTTATTCATGGAAGAAGTTCATTAATTAGTCAAAAAAATGTTGGAGTTGCTTATTGACGTAGATTGATGTCATTTTTTCTACTGACAAATTTTGGCTTTGGAAAAGGTGATATAAGTAATATATCAGTTTTTACTTATTATTGTGTATTTTTTGATAGTTTTCATGCCTTGGTGTGAGGTCCTTTGTCTTCAGCTCCTCTCCCTTGTGAGGAGAAACAAATCGGACTACAATCCTTATTATTTCAAAAAGATTTAACATGGAAACACTTGGATCTGACACTAATAGAGAATCACCCCATCTGAATGAAAAAAAAACTTGTCCTACCTCTGGATGTTCTGGGCCTAAGAAATTAAATATGTGCTGCAGGTAACCCTAGTCTCAACTCCAGGGGTCAGTTCTAAATATCTACACTTTTGGTTCTCAGTGAACACGCAAGAGTTTCAAATCTTCACATTCTGTTAGTACTAACTCTTTGAGAAGAGTGAGAGACACCAGATCTATATGTATCAAATACTAAAAATGTCATAGAATGAGAAAGTTGTGGGATGCTGACAGGATGTTCAGTCATAGGTCATGCCTATGAGAAGCTTTGCCCATTGGTACCTCTCATATGTTTGCAATCATCTACTCTGACAGGTGTTTGAGATACAGTGAGTACGGATATGACATTAGAATATCATATAAATATTAATTAACTGGTCATTATACAAGTGATCAAAAGGATTTGTAAGGAGAGTTTGAATCAGGTTGTAATATTGAGAAATGGAAAATTTCTTTAACTTGTGATGGGATGTTGAAAGTGTTGAGAGTGCATTAATAAGGTGCTATGCTGCTATGCAAGACTGCATGAAGCTGGATTCGTGTATTTAAAATTAGGCATCCAAATAACTGACTTTTTTTTTTGGTGGTGGCAAAACAATGATAAGATTGGGAATAACTATCCTTTTCTGGGGTAGTAGTCAAAAAAATTAGAGGCTATGAGAATCTGTGTTGTTTGTGGTTTTTTGTTGTTTTTTTTTTTTTTTTTTAATTATTTTAATTAAATTTAATTTAAATTTATTTTTTTAATTATTTAATTATTATTATTTTATTATTTGGGGACATTTTCATACTTTTTTTCAGACTTATGCTCTTCTGACCACTGAGAAAAATGTTTTTTTCTGACTCTTCAGATTCTCTTACTTGCAATGCTACAGGAGAAACCTGAAGCAATGTAAACGGGGTAGTTCAGTGAGATCTGATGTGATCATGTGATGCTTCTAACATGTACAGTATGTTGAAATATTTTCTGAAAAGCTGTTGCATACATGTGAATACAGAGCAAAATACCCTATTTCACACATACAGATCTTAAAACCAGAATTAAATGTTGTTATTACTGTCACACTTGATCCATGTAATTCTGATAGTACTTGTTTCATTCTGGATCCCAACAGACATCCAAAAGTTTTCATCTTTTTTCCCTTTTATGTATAAATTAGTATAAAATATGATAATCTGGCATGTCTGTGAAGGCCCCTGGAAGATCCAACGTACTGATAAGAGAGAAAAGAAAGTGACTTTATATCAGAATGACTACTCATTTATTTGAATTAGTCCTTCCTTCAAAAATATTCAGGAATGTTCCACTCTCCCTGTTCGCAAAACCCTTATTTAATAATAAGGCAAAAGTAAAAGAAAAAAATCAGTCCAAAGTCTGCTGTATGTCCTGATAGAGAATACTGGTATGAAAAGATTTGATGAGGTAAGGTTTTACTCCTCCATGCTTGGCAGCAAAGCTCAAAATTTGCAGAAGATGGGATAAAGTGCCAAGAACAAGTGCCAAGTCATAATATCTCTTAAGCTCCTTCTTCTGGAAGGACCTCAGCACAGCTCCCAGAATGTTAGAAAACCACCATCAGTCAGTGATAATGCTCCTGCTATTTCAGCATCAGTCCTTACTTCAGGGCAATTGGCCAGACTGAAGCAGACGGCATAATTTCTCTCTCATTTTAGTAATTTGTGAAGTATTTCAGGGTGAACACTTAAGCAAATAAATGCAAATTATTGGAGAATGCTTTGTTTGTTTGGGATACACTGAGTGAAATCATCTACTTTGTTAGGACACTTCCCAGAAAACTGATTTAGCATGATACTGATGCTGAAGGGTGATAGCTGCTTTATCAGGGCAATACTAGCATAATTTTCATTAAGGACAGTCATTAACTAGTGCCATGGATCTATGTTGCATATAATGCTTAAGTTAAATCATAGAAACATAGAATGATTTGGGTTGGAATGGACCTTGAAAATCATCTATTTCCAACCCCCAATGAATGAAAGTCTCCAGTTGGTTTGAAATCCCCAGTGGAGTTGCTTGTTCTGTTGGTTGGTTTATTGGTCTGTTGGTTGGTTTGTTTTGGCACTAGTATTGCTTCCTTTTGCCATACAACAAACAGTAGGGAACAATTTAAAAAATGAGTGCCACAGAGAATTCATTCAAAATGGACCAAGGGATTATTGTAAACCTTCAGAATGTATCATATACTACCATATAGCCTTATTGGCCATTTTAAGTAGTTTTTCTTAAATGGTGAATGTCGCGTTAAAGGGGTGTAGCTGATTAACCGTTACGGGCCCGGTTGGGTTCAGAGTACTGAATCAGTCGGACATTCACCAAAAACACATTAACCGCCTGGAGGTCCAGTCAGACATTCACCAAAAACGCATTAACAGTCTGGGGGTCCGTTTGGACATTCACCAAAAACGTAATAACCGCCTGGGGGTCCGCTCAGACATTCACCAAAAACGTAATAACCGCCTGGGGGTCCACTCAGACATTCACCAAAAACGTATTAACCACCTGGGGGTCCGTTCAGACATTCACCAACAACGCATTAACCGTCTGGGGGTCTGGTTAGATTCAGAACACTGAACTATCACGGATAACCACCCTCACCCTAGTTGCATTAATGAGAGCTATC
The DNA here is from genome assembly GCF_047663525.1 of Anas platyrhynchos. Classification (NCBI taxonomy): domain Eukaryota; kingdom Metazoa; phylum Chordata; class Aves; order Anseriformes; family Anatidae; genus Anas; species Anas platyrhynchos. Next base: position 84,367,790 of record NC_092587.1, on the reverse strand, counting down.
ACAATGCAATCAAGTATGGTTTATTACAGCAACAGATAATCAGGTTCTTTTGGATTGCCGGTGATAGTGACTATCTGCAAAAGCAAGCTAGTATGCATGAAATACACAGATGTTACAGATGTTACAGATGTTATAGATGTTATAGATGTTATAAGTGTTACAGATGTTATAGGTGTTATAGGTGTTACAGGTGTTACAGGTGTTACAGGTGCGCAGCCTAGAAATAAACGCGTTAAAAGGATTAAAGACTCTATATAGAGATTTATAAGCAAATATTCAGATCTCACCCAAAGGCGTCCCAATGGGGGGGGAAGAGAGGCTCAGCCCGTCGACTGATCCCAGGAGTCAGGAGGTCCTAAGGATGTTGTATGTCCTCGGGATGGTATCTCCCCTGACGATGGTATCTTCCCTAACATCCCCTCTCTCTTGGGCCAATTTATATTATTTTCTATCTTTTAGGTGGAGCTTGAGTGGCTCTAGTCAAGCATATCTTAGTTATGATTGGTGTAAAGTTTTCCCGTCTCCGTTTAAAGTAATAGGCTCCGAGAAATTCAGAGCGCATGCTCAGTGAGGGGTGGTCGCACCTTGGAGGCGGGTAGCTTTTGGGATGGAGGTGTGTTTTGGTATTAGAATGATATTATAATGAGCAAAAAGTACACTAGGGTACAGCATTTGTCAAAACATGACAGGTCCTTGGCTTAGGGTGGCAAAAAGTGCAGCTTTGTGCACAAGAACAATCGAGGCCCCATCTGATTACAGAGCCTAGCCGTGGTGTCTCCACTCCACTCCACGCTCCGTGGTGTTCCTTAGAGCTAGCACACCAAGTTTCCCCAGCGCGATAGCATCTAAGGTTGGGAGCCTAGGGAATGCTCAGGTAATGCAGTTATGCCCTACCCTGAAAGCCTCTTCAATGCTGTACCTTTTCCTTAAAAACGTGAATGTTAGTTTTATTTTCCTAGTTACTTCAGGCATTTACACCACAGTGAAGAGTTTCACATTCTTTTATCAGTTTGGTAACACTGTAATCTAAAACTACCCTCTCTTAGTTTACAGCCATCATCCCTTGTCCTATAATTCCATTCCTTGACAAAGATTCCCTCCCTAGCTTTTCTGTAGGTCTTTAGGTACTGGAGGGCCACTATAAGGTCTCCCTGGAGCCTTCTCCAGGCTGAACAACCCCAACTCTCTCAGCCTGTCTTCATAGAAGAGGTCCTCCAGCCCTCTGATCATCCTCGGTACCCTCCCCTAGACTCACTCTAACAGGCCAATGTCCTTCTTGTGCTGTGGGGTCCCAGACCTGGTTGCAGTACTCCAACTGGGGCCTCATGAGGTTAGAACAGAGGGGGACAATCACCTCCCTCCACCTACTGGCCACTCTGTTGATGCAGCCCAGGATGCAGTTGGCCTTCTGCTCACATTGAGCTTTTCATCCACCAGAACCCTCAAGTCTTTCTCTGCAGGGCTGTTCTCAATGAGTTCTTCACCCAGTCTGTACTCATGTCAGGGATTGCTCTGACTCAGGTGCAGCACCTTGGACTTGGACTTGTTGAACCTCATTAGGTTCACATGGGCCCAATTCTCAAGCTTGTCCAGGTCCCTTTGGATGGCATCCCTTCTATTAACTGCACCCCTCAGCTTGGTTTCATCAGTAAACTTTTTGAGGGTGCACTCCAACTTGCTGTCTATTTCATTTATAAAGATATTCAACAGTACTGGTCCCAAGACAGACTACTGAGGGACACCACTTGTCACCAGCCTCCACCTGGACACAGAGCCATTGACCACCACTCGCTGGATGTGGCCTTCAAGCCAATTCCTTGTCCACCGAATGGTCCACCTTTCAAATCCATCTCTCTTCCTTTGTCAACTGACGCAGTCACTCCATCTCAGAAGGCCACCAGACCAACCAGTCACAATTTGCCCTTGGTGAAGCCATGCTGGCTGTCTCGGATCACCTCCTTGTCCTGCATGTACCTTGCCATTGCAGAAGGATCTGTTCCTTGATCTTCCCGGGCACAAAGGTAAGGCTCACTGGTCTGCAGTTCCCCAGGTCCTCCTTTCTACCGTTTTTAAAACCAGGAGTGATGTTTCCCTTTTTCCAGTCACCAGGGCTTCACCTGACTGCCTGGACTTTGCAAATGTGACGGAGAGAGGCTTGGTAATTCCATCAGCCAGTTCCCTCAGGACCCTGGGATGCCTGTCATCAGGCCCCATGGACTTGTACACGTTTTATTTTCATCAGGTGGTCTCAAACCCGCTCTTTGTTTACAGCGGGAGGGACTTTGCTCCCCCAGCCCTCGTCTACAGGGTCAGGGACTCGAGAGATGTGGGCAGCCTGACTGGCAGTGAAGGCTGAGGCACAGAACTTGTTGAGTTCCTCAGCCTTCTCCATGTCTGTTGTTACCAGTTCTCCCTTCTTGTCCATCAGAGGGGGCACACTCTCCTTGGCCTTTCTCTTCTGGCCAACATACCTATAGAATCCCTTCTTGTTATTCTTTGTGTCACTTACCAAGCTCAGTTCCATCTGTGCCTTGGCTTTCCTGATCCCATCCCTGCACATCCAGACAGCATCCCTGTGCTCTTCCCAGGCCACTTGTCCCTGCTTCCACTGCCTGTGCATTTTCTTCATGCACCTCAGTTTGACCTTGCTCAGCTGTCCTGGGTTTCTGCCCTCCCTGCTTGCTTTCTTACACAAGGGGATGGAGAGTTCTTGTGCTCCAAGGAAAACATCCAAAAGAGTTGCCAGCTCTGTTCAGCTCCTCTGTCCCTAAGAACAGTGTTTGAAGGGATCTTGTCCACTAGATCTTCAAATATGGAGGTGTTTCACCTGTTTCACTCAGCAATGTTGTTAATAATATCATATTTCATATTCCTCTCTCCTTTTGTTTTACTTATTGTTTTTTGTAATTTTCTAGATCATTAGTTTCACATTAAACTCTCTGACTCAGATGAGGAAGGCCATTATCTAAGTTAGGGAGATTGAAATTCAGTGTGCAGGGAGAAAGATCCAAAGAGAACAGGGAACAGGTAGAAATCTACATTTGTGATATATCTGGACAATCGGATGTTTCTACAAAGCAGTGCATCAATGTTAATTCTGAGTGAGCTAGGTGGATTGCCACTGGGGTTTTATTCAGGATAAGAATTGATCTTGGTAATGTAGTTCAGAGCTAGACCTAGGTACGTCTGTGTGGCACTGCATCGTACTGTGTTGATGAGACAGGGAGCAATAGTTTCATGTGAGCTTTTATGTAAGCATGAAATGACTCACTCTAAAAAGCCTTTTCTCATATTATAAAAGAAAGCCTGCTATAGAACTGTACATCCTTAGTCCTAAATCATTAATTTTGTAATGTTTTCATAAGTACAAAAATCTGATACATTCGTGTGTTACATGAATGAATAAAAAGTAAAGAGAAACTTAGGAGGTATCCTGCTGATTTTTTTGTGTTAATTCATGCATTTTATTTCAGAGGGAAAAAAAGCAGGCAAGTACAAATCACTCACAGTTGCACATGTTTCAGGCTGATGGTGTTGATACTTTAATTAGAACAGTGGGAAGTCAGCATGAATTCTTTCGTTTTACAGAAAGCAAGAAGAATTGAGGTTAATTAAAGGTTAATTAGAGATTAATTGATCGTTATTTTTTTTCCCCTCTTCTGGTGATGACAGAAATGTTAGAATCCTTGACTTTAATGGCAACAGATTGGGCAGGCCTGGTGTTGATTGCTACTGCCAACATGAAAGTGGTGCTGCAGTTTTGCAGCTCCAGTTCTTAATCAATGAGGTAAGTATACATTTACTTGGATTCTTTTGCAAATGTTTAGTTCAATAAGGCAATTGGTGTATTATAATTGAGTGATACAACTTTTCTCATTGACAACTATTGCCAACAAGTAAGTGGCATACATCCAGAGGACATTCATCGTACAGATTTTTAGAAGACTATTTATGGGACCGCTTGCTGGGAAAAGTATAACGTTAATATACATCAATATAAAGTACTGAGCAAAAGCTAGTCAATACTTGAATGTGTGCAGGTAGATGTAAAACCCTTTCAATTACTGAATATGCTGCATGGTTCTGTTGCAAATAGAAGTTAATAAATGAGTTACATTTTTTTGTGGAAAGATATTGATGGTGATTGGCTAAAAACTCAGTAGCTGCAAATATGCTGCTATTTGCAGCAAAGATGAGCAGTTGCAAAGATTATCAAAATCAAGTTCAGATGACATACAGAAACAGTGAGAGATTATAGCTTGCTGTGTGCAGAATGTCTCTGGAGAAGACAATAGGCAAGAAAACTTGATGGAGCATCTAAATCTGCTCAGCTGATTTTTTTCAGAAACTCATAACTCTGCTAAACTATGAGCTAGTATTAGTTCAGTTTTCATACATTTTCTTCCCTGCTGTAAGAAAATGCTTTTGACAGTTTCACATCCTTTTTCTACATCTTGAGATATCAGAGCTTCTCAATTAAAGAGTTTCATTTATTTTTTTCTGAACTTGTTTGGAAAAAATGCCTAAACTGCTGAAACTTAGGAATGAGGACCAAATAAATTATTTAGAGGAAGGTAAAAACAGAGAAACCAGAATCAGCTGGTCATTCATAACTAGTAAAAGCCCTAATATACAGGGTTAATTGACTTCTGTGGTGGAGATTCTGTCTCTGAGGTTGGTCCACATTCTTTGGGAAATGAGAATTAAAGCATAGATTATGTTGTATTAGAGAAGTTTTACCTTCATAAATTGCATTTGCATATGTCAGCATTGAAAAGAAGAGTTTCTGGGAATCAGAGGGAAATTTGAAATGCTAGAAAAGAACTTTATCTCCATCAGACCATCATAGTTGTTACAAACTGATCTTTCATTTACCTCCTCAGCCTTTCCCAGGATAAAGTATTGTCTTCCATTTCAGCAATATCTAGTTCCTCTGTGCCACAGGAGCATGTAGGGACTGATCCTTGTACCAGACCTAAATTGAGGTATAAGTTTAGTAAACCACTGCAGCAGCAGTAAAGAGCTTCCTCAGCCGTCCGTTTTCACATGGCATCACTGTTCCATGATAAGGAGAAAGATAGAAGGAAGGAGAAAAAAACAGTTTATTTCCAGCTGTCCCAACAGATGGAAGTCAAACATTGGATGACGTCCGTTTCTTTGGGAACAGAAGCAGAAACAGACTTGAGAATATTTCTAATCTGTGACAAAGAAACCATCCTTTTGTCTACATCTCTTAGTTCTTCCTTAGTCCTCTCCCCTGCTATCTGTCTCTACTTTTTTATCTGCATCTTTTCACAGTTCCAGTTTTGAGTTTCATGTTGTCTTGATATTACTACTAAACTGTGCTTGTCACTGGCAGTTGTTTGTGTGTCCACTAAACTCTTTTTCCTGTAGTTATAACCTTCATACTTAACTTTTCAAGTAAATGCTGGCTATCCTTTTCTTTAATCTCTATGCTTGTGTGGGAATACAGGAGAGTTCTCGTGTACAACTTTGATACAAAGCTTTGTTTTGCATTTTAAATTGATGGAGTTTTAATTTAACTTTGGCTGATCTTGTAATAACTGAAGTTTTTACAATTACCAAATTTATTCCAATCAAGTATTATTTATGGTGGAATATATTTTTCTAGAAGAAAGCAACCATTTCTTATAAACTGTACAGTTTCCTACAGATAGATCCTTGACAGTGAGGATGACTTAAGAATCCATGGAAGTGTGACATGTTGTGCCATATTTTGTGTCTGCTCTAGGGTGCTTTGGTCAGTGCAAGTGCAGATGATACACTTCATTTGTGGAATCTCAGACAGAAACGACCAGCTATCCTACATTCTCTGAAATTTAACAGAGAACGGTAAGACTATATAATGCAAAATAAACATTTCATTAAAAAACAAACAAACAAAAAAAACCCACGCTATTTCTGATAATACATGTTTGTTAGTTTGTCTTTCTAAAGGAGTATATAATTGTGTCTTGATTTTTTTTCTTCTGTTTGAATCTTTTTTTCACGGAACAAAAATTTTACTTTTTCGGCAGCCTTCTCAGAACTAGAAAAAATAGTAGTTGCTTTTTGTCACAGTGTTTTTCATTTAACCTCCTATTTGCATGAACAGTGGTGTAGTTGTGGTTTTAAAGACTAGACACAGGCACTGTGATCCCTTAGGCTGGTCTGTTGCTTGGCATTAGCCAGAGGACCTCAACTGTCTGTATCAGAGAAATAGTTCTTCTCTCTACCTTAAAAGGATTTTATTCTTGTAAAATACTGGAAATTAAGCAGAAATAAATTGTGAATTTATGAAACTATGTAAATGTCAGATGAATCAGAGTCTGCTTTTCTAAATTTTACTTTATCAGTACCAAATTATAAAAACCCTGCTGAAAATAGATTAAATGAGTGGTTGTTATTTTCAAACAAAGTCAGAAGCTGAGCACTTTAATCTGTATTTAGTCATTCAAGTAAAGCCTGCTACAATATCATGGAGGCTGAATGCTACATTTGAATTAATGTTACAAAAAAAGTTTTGTGTTTCTGTTACAAAATTAAGTCAGTAGTCAGAAGAATAAGGTTCAGTGCATAAATGCAGCAGTTATTTTTTGTGTGTTATTCTGTACTTCATCTTTGGGATTTTATTTTTTTTTAATTTGAATATGTAGCTATAATGCATAGTATGGTTCTGACAGTGACATTGTAGCTCTCTTATTCTATATGTTCAGCGTTTCTTGAGGAGCAGCAGCTTTTTTAGATATTTATGTATTGACTTGTGAAGTGGTGAAAGATACCAGTACATCATGGCTATGAAGTAATAGGCTTTGCTGCAGCAAATCTAGAAATTGTTATGGAAGTAGACTTTTCCTTTGTTTATTATTCAAATACATATAGTGTTTGCACTTAAATGTCATTAAATTGCAGATTTTGTTGTGGGAAGTATTACATAAAAGAAAATATACATCCAGATTTCAAAGAGTTTATAATCTACAGGAGAAGCATATCAAGTGGTTTGGATCTGGGTGAGGGAGGATAACAGAAATTATATGTACCTTTGCTACCTGCTTCTGGACAGTAAGCCATCGTCTTATATACAATGAAATATTTGAATCTTGGTATTCTTACCAGGTGCATAAATAATCCACAATTTGTTTTTGATAAATCTACATTTTTATATTCAAGTCTATCGTTGTCTGGTTCTTCCATTCAGCAACCTTCCATCCAAACTAAAGAATCAGTACTTAGAAGAATTCAGTGTCTGTTCACCTGTTTGCCTGTCATTACTCTTCAGAGAGACTAGCATAGTATATTGGTCAGAATTTTATCAGAATTTCTTGATAAAATAAGCACACACATTTGGGCTGTGCTAAGAACAAAACCTTTGTCATTACATTTAGCTAATCTTTATTTTGTTTCTGACAACCTAAAACACTGGACAAAACATTTGGACGCAATTTATTTGGAATACTGAAAAACTTCATATAAAACTAAATTTTGTGGAATGGCATTTTTGAACTGAGGTTAAAAAGGATCTGGGGATATATCTATTTGTAACAAATGCATAGCTTGCTTTATTTCGTTTTATTAAAGTCCAGTCAGTTGTGAGTGGGGAAAAATAAAACACACTATTAAGTTATTTTGTGCATATTTTAAGTAACTGGTACAATCGCAGCCATTTAAATCATTTTTATTAGTACATCAAAGCTATGAGGCAAGTATCCTGTTATACTGATATGGAACAGTGTCAAATAAATAAGTCCAGTTTTAAATCTAAAAAGAGTTCTCAATTTCTTTCAATGAAGAAATTGCTCTGTAGGCAGTTCTTTTCTTCTGAGGGTTCTGTTATACTTCCATAAGTTTTTAGTTTTCTGTGTTCAAGCACTTGACTCCAGGATGAAACCTCTTCAGTTTTATTATATTTTCTTTTAACATACGTGTCAATTAATTTTAATTAATTTTAATTAATTGATTTTTATCTAACTTGATTTTTCAAATTTCTAAGCTTGATTACACATTTGGTAAATAAAATTCAACATAAGCCTCTGAGCAGGCATCAAAAAAAGTTATGTTAAAATGCTTATTTACCCTTTCATTGGAACATTTCTCTGTATATATACCTTACAGAGTTAAGTCTAAAAGAGAGCTTCCATGTTGTTGTTTTTGTTTTTTCTTTCTGAATATATTTTTTGGGTTAGAGCACAGAAGATATGAATTGCGTGATGCTCAGAGAAATATCAAATTATGGTTGTGTTAGCTATAAGAAATTTGTGGCAAAATGGATGTAAGGGGAATTTGGGAGGCTGACGAAGCAGGAAGATCAAAATTGATTTTCTTCAGGAAACTCAAAGATCTGTCTTCAAAAATTAATGTCTTCTTAACTGTTGGAGCATTAAATTTTTTTTCATCTTCTCTTGCAGGGAAGGCTAAAGGGGAGCAAGATTTATACAAAAGAGAGAAAAAATTTTTATTTTGTCTTGTTTTAAGTTAGTAACCTAATGGATGAGTTGATTTTCATTTTTTTTTTTTCTTTTGTTTTTTGAAGAGGGAAGAAATGTTAGTTGACAAATAACAGGTTTTAAAATACTGGTGCGTATTTTCAGAAAACAGTACGATATCAAAAAAAGGCCATACAGGGAAGTTTTAGACAGTCAAAAGGTAGTTCTTGCTGAAACTGATCACTTATAATTTCCCAGCTTTGTGTATCTTACCGTGGCTCCAGCATACTTGTCCAGGTGTTTAAATGCCTTGGGCCTTGTGATTTCTCACCAGATTCGTGGGGCCCTTGAGAGCTTACAGATATGACAGAGTCTGAATAAAGACTGTCTATACTTTATAAATGTTTCTGTCAGATCTTGTTCTCCAGTTGTTGGTTTCTATGACAAAAGGAAAAAAAAAAATCCACAGTTAGTCCCCTTAATATTCATATAGAGAGAAGTCTTGTAAAAAAGTGTTATTTATCTGTGCATGAAATAGTGGAACATAGACATGAGGGGAGGGGATGGCAAAGGAAAGTACTGATATTTGTGTATATCATAACTCCAAATTATTTCTAAAATCCCAGAAATATAAGAAAATCGGGCTTCTGTATATATGGATAATTAGTGGACTTCTTTCTCAGGGGCAAGAAAAACAAGGATATTTAACCCAAAGAAGGAGAATACTTTTTTTTTTCTTTTCTTTTTTGTTAGTTATCTTTCTTACTATACCAACAAAATAAAAAACAGTTAAATCTGAAATGAGCAAAAATTGTGATGGAGAAAACTGATATATATGTCTTGCTTGGAAATGTAACTTTCTTGGGCCAAGGAACTGACTTTTTCACCCCCTTACTTACACAAGCATGTAACAAATTCCTGATGATACAGCATGTAATAATTTGAGTATATTGGATATTAAACTGCATCCTTGACATAGTCCAGGAACTATTAGCTGTAGAGAGATTAGTCACTCAAGTCATAGAATTTAGCATCTATATGAAAACGGTAATGACTAATAAAGTGAGAAAAATTTGCTATGTGCATTATTGATGCATAAAGGTAATGCACTTATTTATATACTATTGTTTAACTTTAGAGAAAAAACATCAGTATGATGCCTCTTCAAATTTTTAACATAAAATAACAGTAAATATCAAGAAAAAAAAAGTAATTTTAGATTTAGACAGCTTTTACAGGACCAAACACAAATTTATTCAGACACAAACACGGTTATTCAGATGTAGTTTACCTGTAAGAATGGAACATATTTCTGCTTCAAATTTTATAATTTGCATGTTTCTCCACTGAGGAATTATAAAAATGGTAATTTTATGTGTATAGTGTTTTTGTCTCCTGATACGCTGTTTGTTTCAGATTTTTCTTTCTGAACAACTGACACATTCCATGAACTGGTGCTGTGTAATGCACTTTTACTTAAAATACTAGTATCTGCTTATGATCAGGAAGATCATTGTATTATCTCAGAATCTTGATTAATTTGACTTAAATTAATTAGGTTTCATGTAGAACCAGTTTATTTTGAGTTTTTAAAACATTTGATGCATGAACTGTACAGCTGTTTAGATTCTGCTAGATGGATGGATGCTACTTTAATCTTTGGCCATTAGTCAGTGTGACTTCTTTTATTGTACCAGTCTTCATATTGCTGAATTGTTTAATTTGTAATTTGCTTCTGTTCACTGACATTTCAGATTGAAGGACAGCGGACAAAAATCTGCTCCTAGTACTGTTTATGTATATATGCAACTACTTGAGTCAAATTTCCCCAAGTATATAAGTATATATTCCCTCTCTCCCTTCTCTGAAAGTCAAAACTGTTTGTTCTTTTTTTCAGGTGACATAGATGTAAAGAGAAAAGACTTATGAAACACAAATACAAATCCTATTTGCAAATAGATTTGCAGTCAACTGGTTGTCTTTTGTTTACCATGTAGCATTCAGCATTGAAACACTTAATAGTGTATGAATAATACTTCACTAATAAAATGTCATTTCATAGCCATTAAGTCATAGTTTGTAAACTCTCCCCATTTCTTTTTCTCTCCTCTGAACTGTTGGTAAACTGTTTTGCCATTTTTGAGGGCTTTATTATGTGGTATGTTCTCTGTGACAAGCAACCTCCAAGAATATTGTAGGGCTGCTCAAATAATTCAGGGATATGTTGATGCAAAATTAACACTATTTACTTATCTCTGATAATTCACTGCTCCTTTGCAAAGTGTCTTTTTGTATCAAGTGCAGAAGGAACACTGAAGAATGAGGCATAATAACAAACTGATATTTTTGTTCTACAGTGTAATCTCCCGGACTTTATAGCATTTGGTACGTTTTTGTCTTGTATCAACATACAACATTGTCATATTAAATTTCTCTTGCTATAGTTGGAATGTAATGCAAAACATTAAGAACCTTTAAGTAAATATAAATATAAGCAATATGTTTCAGTAGTCAGCCCTATACCAAGAAGTATAATGATAAAGCTGTTACTCGAAGACATGCTTGACTATAGCATATGGTTGATAATACATGATTTGCTGTACTGTGTACAAATAGGAAGCACAAGTAAAGCTTCTTAAACTCTGGAAACACTCCATAAGACTCTTTTCAAAACACTCGAAGGATAACATTATGTTGATATTCCTTAGATTAGTCCCTCCTTTTTCTTTTAATATCATAGGAGATGCCAGATTCCTCTTCAGTGGACATTTTAGGCAAAACAAATAATTGCTACTGGAAATAGATAACCGTCTAGCTGCTGTAAAGAACATTAGGATTAAGCTAAACCACCAACGCCTATAATACACTTTTTAAAAAAACATATAGATCAGAGCAGACTTCAGCAAGTATGGTTTTGAATATACAACAGTTTATACACATAGATTAGTGCAACTGGGATGGCAGTATTTGTAGTCTAAAAAATAAAAATTGTGAAATCCAGGTCATATAGGCTTGTGTACATTAGTTTCCCTTATAAGCACGGTTTATCTCCTGTTATTCTGAAGCTGAGCTAGTTGAGTTGTATTGTGATTGACGTGGGGGATAGCCTTCCTATTTTTCTTACTTTAGCCAGCAATGACTGGCATGTTACAAGTGAGCTGACAGCAGTGTGTCAGTCAGTTTATACACTGACACATTATAGTTGTACATAAACACAGTGTAGAAGTTTTGTTGGATTTTAAAAATCTATCTCCATGCACTGTGCACTGATGCCATAACAATACCTTAAGTACGCCTCTGTAGGGGAATCAGCAGGTGACAGAGGCTATGTCACTGGCTTTGAGGCTGTGACCTGTAACGCTTTTTTCAGTATTAAGGGTATGCTGGCACAGAGAAAGAGAAGCCTCTTAAGTGGATGACTGAGAGCAATTCTCCATCAGCTTTTACTTGTTAATTATAAGTTGAAAATATGCGATATTTTGCAGTATTTGAACAAGGTGATAAAGGGTATTACTGTAATGCTTGGAAGCAAAGATAAAAGATAGAGATCATTTTGGATCAGGTGTCATATGTGTGCTGGTCTATATTCTTACCTGAGAACAGCTATACTGTTGCTGTATTGCAAGATACTCTTGCAGGATTTTGTATCCTGTGTCATTTGCCTCATCAAAAGGACAGGAAGAGGTTATTGAATTAATACTGCTGATAGGTTGTGCAGTCTGTGTACTACCTGAATTTGTTTACTTTTGCATTAGGGACTTGCAGGTTACTAACCTTAGATTGTGTTTCATCGGCAGTTCAAGGAACTGAATTCCTGTTGTAGCTTGCCAGCTCACAGAAGAGCACCCCGGTTAATGTTCCATAACTGCAAACTCTGTATTTTCTACATGCTTTCAAATTAGTCAGAGGTCTGTCATCAGGCATGAAAACAGTTAGCTTTAGTGCAGTTACACAGACATGCTATACTACAAAACAAATGCGAATTGCATGATATGATGCAGCATTTAGGTGTGTAAAAGAACCACAGAATTCAATTATAAAGCAATATTTCACCATACAACCCTGTCTGCCTTTTTATACTGGGAGGCAGTTTGTGGAAAGGATTATAACTTACTCAGAATGATAGGAAAAAAATGAGGAGAGCAAAAGAAGCAATGCTGTTGATTGGCATTCACTTCCATATATTAAAGAAGTTCTTAAAAAAATCCCTTAGGCAGGTGTTTTTTTTTGTTTGTTTGTTTGTTTTTTGTTTTTTTTTTTTTGTTTTTTTTTTTTTTGTGTGTGTGTGTGTGTCTGTGTGTGTCTTTTGAAATCCATATTGCCAAGTGTGAAAATAACAGAGACCTCAAACATTTAAGATGCATGTTAAATGTTTGTGGCATGATCCAGCATCAGTGTTCATCGCTTTTTAAAGAAACACTCAGGGCTTTTAGTAAACAATTAACATTGTCTGCATGTGCTGCTTTGCATGCAGTCCTTCAGCAGTGGAAGCAACGCAGGACATATGAAATTGAAATGATCTTTTTTCAACACTTCTATATCCTGTGTTCCATCTGTAAAGTAGAAAATCATATTTTTTGAAGTTTAAGGCCTTACCCTTTTCATTTTAAATTGCATTCCATTTCTTCTGGTCAACTTGTGCAGATTGTCCTTAGTCTGTAATATTGTGTCCCTGAGACTTCATTAGTATTAGTACCAAGATCAGTTATGAAATTACAAGGTCAGCTGTAAAACTAATTCCCTAGAATCTCTCAAATAGCCAGTAAAATACCTCCTTTTCAACATAATCAAATGGAAAATAGACATTAAAAATAGAATTTGATAGTAGTGCTTTTTATTTATTTTTAAATAATTGTTTTCTTTAAAATGATATGTACTAGGTAGGTCTCCTACCATTTCCTTGTCTATTTTTTTTTCTTCTTCTAAGGAATGAACATTCTGAAATAGCCTACCTTTCGTAAACCTACCTACACTATTTTACCATAACTTTTAAAATTTTGTCATTTAGAAACTCAAAACCTTAATTAATGTTTCCTGTTAAGTATATTTGAGTGATCTCAATTAATAACAACAACATGGTCACAGCAACAGAGAGGATAACATAGATAAACTTTATTTCTATTGTTTTTCATTTTTTATGCTTGCCTTCCTTAATGGGATTTGTAGTGCCATCTGTGTTGGTGTTACTGCAGAAAAAGTACTGCAAGAACTTAAACTGACTAGTTTAAAAGTATTTTTGTTTCTTTATGCTTAAATACACTCAAATTGCACCAGGATAGACTTTAATCTAAAATGGCATCACCTTTTATTGATCTACTGGCTGTTTACTACAGAAATCTGTTAACTGACATCTTCAAGAATAGCTAGACCCTACAATTACTAGCAATATTTGCTTTCTTATCTGTACATGAAAAAAAAGTACTTCTGATTACAGAACTTCTCATCATATTTTTTCATTCTAGAATATTACAAAGATCTGTGTTTATATCCACATTCAACCTTGAATTTAAGAATCTATGTCCTGTTTCTAATCGTGGCTTTAACGGTCTTTCCCCAAAGTAATTTTTAGTGCAATAGGATCCTGCCAGTGTTAATATTTTGAGTTTCCTTTCAGTTAAAAATGTCCTTAGTTTGTTATGCCACAGTGGCTGCTTTTATACCTGTTTGCTAAACAACTTTTCTGAAGGCAAACAAAGCTGTCTAAGATATTTAAGATCTCTTTCAACACAGCTCAGTATATAATGGTTCTATTTTCACACGACTATAAAACATATAATAATAACATTAGCACACTGTATAGTAATGTGATTTGTGATAAATACTCAGAAAAGCCTCAAAACAGAAAATACAGCTATGATATTACATTATTTTTATATAAAACTTCATATTTGTATATATGTATATAACTTCATTTTTAAAAGCATCAAATTCAGGACTTAAGGAAAATCATCACAAAATACGATGAATTTGACAAATGTTTTTTTATTTCATGGTTATTAATCAATTGCAAATTAATTCACATATTGATCACATCTGCATTAAAAGCAGATTAACAGATAATAGCTGACATATATGAATTATTCCTAGAGATAACAGCTGTTTCTAATAGCAAAAGGACAAAGAAATGGAAAGATGTTATACAACCAAACACTTCTTCTTTCCACTGATTGCTAAAACCATACAACATTGTCTGTACTTCCCCCCAATCTGTCCCTGGGCTATGCATTTGACATTTATTATTTTAAATAAAGCTTTTTACTTAAAATATTTTGTCAGATAGATAAATGAGTCTCAGGACTGGATCTGAGACCTTACTTTGCTGTGGGAAGCATATTCAGTGAAGGTTTCTAAACAAAAAGTTTCTCAGCTCTGAAACACCAAAATTATAATTTCAGGCTATTAGTAGGCTAAATACTGTGGCTATAAAGACAGTGTAGTTAAACTGTTTGACAAATGAAATTTACTTATATGAATTCACATAACGTTATAAATTTGTGTGTTTGTTTATGCACATATGTGCGTGGGTGTGCATGTCTGCACATGTTCATCCCCACACACATGAAATCATCGAGACCCATAGAACTGATGGAGAAAACTGAATAGCTCACACAATTACCTGATGACATGGCAACTGTACAGGGAGTAGAGGGTCCACCATCCTGACAGACCCTCTCTTCTATTTTTTCTTCTCTTGGGTCACTCTGGATGCATTTCCTTCTAGTAGTTCTACGAGAAGACAGATATTTATTTGAAATTCTGTTCTTTAAAACATCATTGTGAAATGTTTATTTTTATTTTTTTTTGTTACCTGGCCACCCCCGATTGTCTGCTTGAGTAACTTGTACGTTGGCTTCTTTCTTTAGGAAAAAATACATCATCTCTTAGCAGTAGATGTAATGTTGCTATATGCTGTAAGACTTTAAGCCATACACTAAGCAGTGTACTTGTTATTCCTAATGCCTTGCAAAACCAGATTTGGATAGCAAAAATTAAAATGCTTTTGCATGGCCATACATTGAACAACTGTGTTTTGAGGACTTAGTTATAACAAATGAAAAGTCTACTTTTGTAATATAAAAATACAATATAGTATAATTTCCATATGTGGATCATATATTTAATATCATACATATTCATGTAAGACAAAACCAAAAAAAAGGTAGCTTTAAAAATTTAAACAAATTCAGACAGGGAATATAGGTCAGTGTGGAACAGTTTTCATTTTGTAGGAATTTTCAGCTTGTTAATATTGTTGTACAGTTACAAGAATTCTGTGTTTGTATGTTTATAAGTTTTCAAATTCATAGTCCTGTTCAAACCTATCCTTTCTGTTAGATTAGATTTCCAGTCATATATTAAAGCAGTGAAGAACATGCAGCCACTCTGTTGCAGCAAGTCATTCGCGTCTTGGATACTACACCAACCTTTTCCTGCTCAGGCACATGGCAGCTTTAAGCAGAATCCAATGCAATGATTTAGGATGCTTTTCCTTCTGTCACAGTAAACTCTGGGCATTACTCCAGTAAATCAGAAATAGAGCTAGTAATGTCAGTGTTCAGATTATCTCATTAAACAGTACATGAGCAGGAAGAGAAGAGAGACTACAGATTGCAGAAAAACAAGGACCGCTAATCACAGAGTCCCTGTCTACTGAAGCATAACAAATGAGAACAGCTGGTCTCCAATAGGCCTACATGATTTTAATTGATGGAAGCTGTTAAGGAAAAAGATTGTGTGTGCGCAGTAAAAGTATACGCACAGACATGCCCACACACAAATGGAAATGTAATTTTTTGTTTTACTTGAAGTCAATTTCAGTATTTCAGTATCATCCTGATACCAGAAAGTCAATCAAAGTAGCTTGATAGATATTGCTATAAAATAGGTTTTAAGCTCATAGTAAAAATGGTCGATACAAACACAGATTTCTGCATATATAGAAGACAAATTTCAACCTTTCCTCTTTGAGCTGAGTCTCTAATTTCGAGACTATGGAATTAGGAATAAAAAAATGCACTTTTAGTTTATAGTTTGTGTGGGGTAGAAAGATGGGAGAAACTCAACCCTATTTTTTTTTTTTTAATGCAACTGCTACAAAATTAATGAAAGAAATAAATCAGAAACTTTCTCTTTTGGGAACAGTATCCCCCGTTTCATCTTTTGTTTTTAGGCTTTCTTTTATTGCTAAGAAGAAATACAGTGGCTATTACCATGGTCTGTATTGTCCATCATTGTCACAATGCTTGGTATTACAACTCAATTTTTATTTAACCTTCAAAGAAATAAGTGGTGGACAACTGAAGTACTATAAATAAGAAATCATGATTTCACAAGACAATAGACAAGGGAGAAATCATGTATGCTGTCTTTCCCCTGAAGAAAAAAGCAATGATCTAGTCTGTTCGCCAAGTCTGTTTTATTAATTTTTTCACTTCTCTGTTTTTGTAGAAGTTTTCTCATTTTTATTGTCTCAGGGCCACGAGCTGGCATCAGAAATAAATTGTATGCCAATGAAAATACATTTCTTTCAGCATATTTTCCTTGCTAAGGAAGCAAGTTCCGATGCTGAAACTGCATATAATTTCCCTGTCTTTTTCCTTGGACTTGGACCAGTTTTTTTCAATGGTCCAAGTCCATTGGTTACACCCTTTCAATCCACTGCATTGCTGTTCTGTGATACTACAGATCTAGCTGTGAAGAGTACGTCAATGTCATTGTCAATGATCCTGTGCCCATACATAAGACATCATAATGAAGCAAAAACATAAAAGGGATTTGACAGAAGAGGGTGTCTTTGCTGTGCATTTGTCTAAGGAAGGAAAATAATTTTCTGTCATCCTGAAGATGAAATGAATTATTAGTAGCACAGGCTACAAAAGTTTTCATCCTCTTGCACACTGGGATTTCAAGAATGAGTTTTAAATTACTCTGAAGTTCCAGGAATGCCAGTAGAAATGATGCAGTGCTGCTATGGCAGAAGCTGTTGAGTTACCAAGAACGTGAATTTAGATGCCTGTATTTTATATGAAGTTATAGGGCAGCTTTCTTTGTATGTGTTATTGAACAGGACGGGATGTTTTTTTTTTTTTGTTTTTTTTTTTTTGTTTGTTTTTTTTTCCATGAGGTTGTAAGAAGGTTAGTTATAGGAATTAAAACTGATGTTAAAAAAAAGGGCCTGTTGCATGCTATATACTTTGAGTGTTCCTGTAAAGGGATCATGATAACCTTGTAAGGTTTTATCTGAATACATAAATGCATTTGTTATTCAGGGAAGATCTCCAAGTTTGCAGATCTAATCTAATAAGATATAATTAATCTAATTTATTTTTGAACATGCATTTTCTGATCTGTCTAGAGTCTTCAAAGTTTGAGTTAACTGCTTGTAAATAATGTTAAGCCATTATAAATTCTCATATAGTTGATAAAACGGTATGTCCTAAATTTGTCCTAAAACAAATATTTATGGAATGCTGTAAAATAATCATTACAGTTGTGATTGAAAACTCATTTGGAAGAGTAGCCTCTCAATTCAAGAATGGGACTAACCTTAGGCTTATAGTTATTTCATCTGTCTAGAAGTTTTGAATAGGTATATACTGCTTTTGAAATAACAGCCTGCTTTCATTTTGTATTTTCTTCAAGGAAAAGAAGGAAAAAGAGGAACCAAATATGCTATTAATAGTGTTCTGCTTTGTTCTCTATTTTTTAGTTTTTAACTTTTTTAAAGGGTTAATAATCAGGCACAGTTTCTGATAATAAGGATGCTTCAGAATGCACCAGTAACACCAAAGAAAAAAGAAACCAAAATAAAGACAAAAACAGAATGTCTTGAAAAATAAATACTTTTTCAACTTAATTTCTTAAGATTTTACTGTTCTTTTTTTTTTTTTTTTTTTTTTTTTTTTTTTTTTTTTTTAGCTGACTCTTGTATTCCTTTTAGTTATTCTTTTAGATTGTTTAAATATAATATTTCAGGTAAAGATATAAGGAAAAATCCATATATCTTAAACATTTTGAAAGTGGCAATGGACCACTAGCCAGTTGATATGTCTAAGTAATTTGAAAAACAATAGTTGCATATGCTTTATTTCTCTATCAAAACAAATAAATACGTATAGCATTTATCTGTGCTATTTAAGCCTGCTTTCCTAAAATAAAATTATAGACTGTCACAATGTTTTCTCAACATTTTTTCCAACTATAATTTACAGAAACAATGTGTGTGTATGCACTGATTATATAAAGTGCATTCGCAAATGGAATACTTTTTCTCAGGATATATTTGTACTGAAATATTTTAGAGATGAAATTATGATTTGTTGTACCTTAGCATTCAGTACAGAATCTTTCATCATTGAAATAGGTATCTTTTAGCAAGTTGTTCTAGTTCAAGCAATAATTATTTTGGGGAAAAACAAACAAACAAAACACTATGGAGAGTGTTAAGTAGAAGAGGGAAGCCCCAAAAGTTTATTTCTTACATTACAGTCCACGAATACTTGTAGCTAAAGTGATGTACACGTAAAATAGATGCATATAAAACTGATCTGCAAACTGAACAGATAAACTGAATTATCACAGATCCTGAACTTGAAAGGCAAAGAGGTACAGCACTAGAAAGTAGCTGTTACCAATGCTTTGATTCTCTATTTCATGTCCCCTTTTTTTGTGAAACTTTCCATTTTACTGTCCCATTCTTCAAAACATTGCTCTCTACATATTACTTTAAAAAGCAGTAAGCGTAAGTACTGTCTTCAAGTGGCCCTACTGTTTGGAAGGATTAATAGTTCAGTGAGGAAATACTCACACTAACTAAATGATATTCATAGCGTTAATTGTAAAGTTTATGACTTTCATTGATAAACTACAATTTATTGCTGCAGATGATTAATTAAGGAGATTGAAGTAGTAAGCAAATTCAGAAGTCACATTCAGCTCACGACTAATTTGATGGTAAAATTTAACTAACTTCTAATTATTACACTCATCATAAAATAGTCTTCACCCACCCAGGCCTGTCATGATCTTTAATAGTTCTGGAAACAGTATAGTCTTAAAAGAGCAAGCTGATGAGGTCTACCTTTCTTTATAGCTCAGGGAGAACAGTTGGTATCTCCAGGGTCAAAATAGCTTTTAATTAGATCCTTCAGATGATCTGCTAGAGACAGCAACTTCTCTTCAGTGTCTATAGCTTTAGCCTGGGCTTCTATTTAGGCTTTTCAGGTTGGTTACAAATTAGATTGTTTCATATTTGTCTGTCTAAATGTTCTTGTGTGCATGTCATGACTTAAAGCAATAATGTCAGCTATACATTCCCGTGTGAACTGATGGAAAAGCAACATTATACTTCCTGTGAATACTGGCTAGCCAGAAGCTCCCTAAAAACACCGGTCTGCTTTCTACTACTGGAGAAGGAGGGGAACTAAATGAGCGTGGTCGTCTTTGTGTGTCATTGAGGACATTTGTCTTGGGTTTACGTGGCAATGGCTTGGTAGCAGGGGGACTGCAGGGGTGACTTCTGTGAGCAGAGCCCAGAAGCTGCCCCATGTTAGATAAGGGCAAGTTCCAGCCAGCTCCAAAAGGAATCTGACTCTGGCCAGAGCCAATGTAGTGAGCAATGTTGGTTGGGCCTCTGTGAGAGCAGATTTAAGAAAGGGAAAAAGAAAAACAAAACCAAGAACTGCTGTACAACAGCATCTGGGAGAAAGGAGAACCTGCCCTGCAGACACCAAGGTCAGTGAAGGAGCCAGTGGTGTATTGGGGTGTCATTGCAAAAGGCCCTGGGCTGGACCTGTAGCCTGTGGAGAGGAGGGCACAGAGGAGCAGGGGGTCTGGGGGGAGCTGCCACTATGGGGGACCTGTGCTGGAGCAGTTTGCTCCTGGGGGATGGACGGACCCTGTGGTACAGAGCTGTGTGGGATGGATGGACCCTGTGATACGGAGCCGTGTGGGAGCAGTGCTTGAAGAGCTGCTGCCTGTGGGCAGCCCCCACAGGCTCAGTTTGGGAAGGACAGCATCCCGTGGGAGGGACCCCATGGGGAGCAGGGGCAGGAAGCAACCATGAAGGAGCAGCGGAGATGAAGCATTAGGCTCTGACCACAGACCTTATTCCCTGTTCCCCTGCACCACTTGGGGGGAGGAAGTAGTAGAGGGTGAATGGGGGTGAAGGTATTTTTAGTTTGCTATTAGTTTCTCACTGTGCTAGTCTGCTAGAAATAGGTAATAAATTATATAAATCTCCTGGCACTGAGTCGGTTTTAGCCCGTGGCAATAATTAGTGAGCGATCTCCCTGTCCTAATCTCAACACTTCAGCCTTTTCCTTTGAATTTTCTCCCTCTTTTCCTTTGAGGAGAGGGAGTGAGAGAGTGGTTTTGTTGGAGTTCAGCTGAGAAGCAGGGTAAAACAACCAGAACATTTTGTACATGTCTGTTCAAAAGAACCAAGAGTTTGAGGGAGGAGAAAAAAAAGAGGTGAGTGGATGTAATTTGTGTTCCCTGGTGTAGGGAGAAGGGGATTGCATCTAAGTCATAAGGCATCCTCAGTAGCTGTGGATTCCCTTGTTGGGGTGAAGAAATTCTTTACAAATCAAGAAGGAAGGGAAGGCTTTTCTAGTGGTTGTTGTTGTTGTTTTCTGTTGTGAATGGTCATTGAGAATCACAGAATGGTTTGGGTTGAAAGGGATCTTAAAGATCATCCAGTTCCAACCCCCCTGCCTTGGACATGGACACCTTACACTAGATCAGGTTGCCCAAAGCCCCATTCAGCCTGGCCTTAAACAGTTCCAGGGATGGGGCATCCACAGCTTCTCTGGGCCACCTGTTCCTCACCATCCACATAGGAAAGAATTTGATCCTAATATCTAATCTAAATCTTCCCTATTTTAGCTTAAAGCCATTACCACTTGTCCTATCACTACACTCCTTGACAAGGAGTCCCTCCCCAGCTTTCCTGTAGGCCCCCTTTAGGTGCTGTAAGGCTACTATAAGGTCTCCCTGGAGCCTTCGCTTCTCCAGGCTGAACATCCCCAGCTCCCTCAGCCTGTCTTCACAGGAGAGGTGCATCCCTCTGATAATCTTTGTGGCCCTCCTCTGGACTCGTTCTAATGTGTCCATGTCCTTCTTGTGCTGGTGGTCACAGAGCTGAATGCAGCACTCCAGGTGGGGTCTCAGAAGAGTGAAGTAGAGAGAGACAATCACCTCCCTCACGCTGCTGGCCATGCTGCTTTTGATGCAGGATACAATTGGCTTTCTGGGCTGCAGATGCACATTGCTGGCTCATGTTGAGCTTGTCATCCACCAACACCCCCAGGTCCTTCTCCTCAGGGCTGCTCTCAATCTATTCTACACCCAGCCTAGTTCTTGGGATTGCCTCAGTCCAGATGCGGCATCTTGCACTTGGCCTTGAGGGCTGCAATGGCCAAAGATTTTTCTCTAAAAAGAGTTGCTTTGAAAGAGGACCTGACAGAACAACAGCCAGGAAGTGGCTGTTACCATGGAGAAAAGGCCAGTCTATCAGGTGGCAATGGCAAGAGAACAACGCATGGTGTTGACTGCCTGAGGTAAGTAACTCTAAATTAGTGGAGAGTACTGAAAGCATCAGAGGACACTGGAAAGGATTCCTTGAGCCAGGACAGGAGATTTAATCACTCCAGAAAAAAAGCTGGTCTTCTGAGGTATGCTTGACCCTTTTAGGAATGAGATCAACTTTCTCAGCAGCAGCTGAACTCATCTGTGATAGGACAGCAAACTGTAAACTGAGTGTAAGAGATTGGCTTAGAAGTCGCTGAGGGAAGACTCACCAGGACCACAGCTTGCTTGCCTTGCAGCTAGTGGGCTAGCATCCTGTCAGCTACTCATGTTCTCAGGTTAATGCTCCTTCAGGTTTTGTTTTCCTCTTCTCCCTCTCCCTAAATCCTATTTGAGCCCCCGTCTGTAAATCCATGAGATTTCCATCTATTCAGAGAGCCCAGACAGTGGAGTTTATTTTGTTAGATTTCTGAGCGGGAATTCATGCTGATTTTAGGATTCAGTAGGAACGCACAGCAAGTGAACCCTTCTTCTGCCAGTCGGTGTTAGGCATAAGGGCTGCACATACTCTTTGCTTTTCCATATTTAAGATTATATATATAAAGTGGAAGAGGCATAGTATAAATTTAGCTGCAGTTTTCATGTCAAGGAATGAGCAATTAAGTAATTCAATTGGAAAAACTGCTTATCATTTTGACAAAAATACAATTTCTTCTACCTCCTTCTGAACCCCTTGTTCAGGAAATGTATTCCAGGAAAGTTTTTCATATTAAAAACAGAAAAACAAAGCACAACAGAGACAGAAGGAAATGTTCTGGAAATCATCTTTTATTTTTCTTAGAACAATATCATTATTGTAATAAAGATGATTTGAAGCCATCTAAGTGTTTTTGCTAGTATTTCAGAGAATGTAGATGTCTAAATTATTTTAGCATTTTATTATTCTAACAATGTGCAATGAAGTTTTTTTCCTTAGAGTTGTTAGACTGTAGAGTGCTGTGATTTTCTGAAAAATACACCTCTTCAGGATTTGCTAGGCAGAGTACTTTCCTTTTAAAATTGGGTTCAAATTTTTGACAATGCCTCTTAATGATACACCATTATTTCTCAAATATTGCTTCTGTAATTTTAGAAATATTCTCAGGACTTACATTTAAATATTGTTTTGCTTAATATATTCTGACTCAAGTGATTAATTTGTCAACTGTTGATTTTTTTTTTTAATTATTATTACATTTTATATCCTACTTTATGTGTTGAATACACTGAAAAACTGATGCAGTGTTCCAGACCATTTTAGCAGCACGGGAACACCTTTCAAGGTATTGGTACATGTTTTTTTATTACTCCTTATCATGACCGATGAGATTCAGATTGTTGTTTGCTGCTGACTTGCTGCTAAGAATGTGTAATATCCACGATTCTGGCTCACTTTCCATAAGTGATCAATGTTGAACAGATTCTCAGGTCTACATTTAATTGTGTTCCATATTATCTTGATCGGATGGACAAACTGATTAAATATTGGCAGGAGCACTTCACACTTGCATAAATCACTGCAAACTGCCTTCTTAAGAAAAATAGATTTTCCTTCTCTCTGGTGAGTTGACTAGGTTTGGTGGCTTGGCTGAGGACTTTTGTTTGTTTTTCTTTGGTTGCGTGTTTTTTTTTTTTAGGGGCATCAAAAGACATTTTAATTTGCTTGTGGAATATAGAGACGTACTAATATCCCTAAACAATATAGGGACACCTTCCATCCACAATGAAAACTACAGTATGAGACATCACTGTGTTCTTTTGAAGAAAGTATATAATTTCAGTACTTACTGAAATGTAAGACATTCATTACAAATCTGAGACTTGCTTCAAAGAAGTCGAATTAACATTTTCTGTAAATGTTTTCTGTAAAAGTAAAAAGTCAATAATGCATAAAACACTTTACATTTAATTTACATAATGTAAAAGGAAACTACTCCAGAGCGGTGTATAGTTATCTGATATGAAAATCATATGGCTTTGTTTGGTGAAGCCTGACAAAGTATCATATTACAATGTCTAATAATCCCATAATCCCCATCTTCTAATATGCATTTAATTTTCAAAATGGTTACATTAAATGCATGTTTCTGTTCTGAGCACTGGCTTTTAGTTTTTATAGCTCTGTATTTTTCTTTTTGAGATAACTAGATTGTCTTTAAGGGAATAGCATTTTCTTAGAAGCTCACATGTTGTGAAAGGTAGCATTTGGTAAAGTGTTTGAGAAATTTGGTAATGTAGTTTGAGAAAATAGGGAAGACTCATAGGGCAGTGTTCATTGTGGAAGAAAGAATATGCAGAATATTTTCTTATCTGCCTGTCCCATAAATCTTATCAGAGCAAAATGAAATTATTTAAGAGGAAATAGCTGGGTTTAAGACTGCATTAAAATTTGTGGTCATTGTCTTCATTCTTTAGCAACAACTGTTTCTCTTCTGGTTCTTCATATGACATAGCCTTAGTAGTCACTGCTGTCTGGGATTTCCTGCTGTCAGATAGGCAAGCAGGAAAGTAAATATTGTAATTGATGGCCAGTGATTAGGGCTTTAGTCCGATCCTACTTTTACAGTAAGACCTTGCTCTTGAAACCCTATGTCCTTGAAATCTTAAACCCAAAGTGGGCGAATGGAGGAAATATAATATCTGGGAAATTAGACACACATTTGATCTGATAATTGTTGTGGCAGTACATGCTGGAGATTATAAACTAGAAGCAAATTTCAAAAATGAGAACAAGCAGACCAAAGTAGTCTTACATTGTCTGAGGTGATTTTGAGACTTTTCATAATCAGGTCATTGGATTCAGTCTTGTGCTTTAGAGATTGAGTGTTCTGCAGCACACTGTACTTTCTTGTGAATAGATTTATCAGAGTACTGAAATTCTGTATGTTCCTAGATAGAATTGAATCTGTTTGGACTGATGACACAGCTGCAAAAATTTGGAATAGCAGTATTCAAGTCAACCAGGGTTCACTGTGTGACTCACTATTCATTTCTTAGCCCCTAGACAGCTGCATTTTCAATACTTTCAAAGTCACAAATCTTTTTTTTTGTTGTTTATTTTTTTTCCCCTTAATCTTCCTGTAATTTAACAGTTTACTACAGGTAAGTACTTGTAGTAAATGAACATCATTAATATGAATTGGTTAGGAGGATTTATCAACCGGGGACTAGAGAGGTTTTCACATGGGGTGGAACCTAACAAAGCATGCTTATGTTTTGGAGTGCAAGAAAGAGACATAGAGCTGGTACAGAAACACAAGAAATAAACATTTGGACTAAAAGTGAATCTTATCAGAAGTCCAGCATATGGCGCCTCTAAAGAGAAAGCAGAAGTAATGAAGTTGTTTAAAGAGAAGGATCAGGGAAGTCATGAAAACCAGCCTCACATTTGAAATGCTACAGAGTGAAAAGGGGGAAGTGTTCTTCACAACTGTTACAAACAGAATAATAAAGAAAACAGATTAAATTCCAGCAAGGAATATGCAGGTGGCATATTTTTTTCTGTCAGACATTTTTCAATCTAACTGCACCCATAATGTAAATACTAAGTTGCTGCTTGAAGGCATTTTCATTTATGCACGCTAGAGTGATTTCCATTCTCAAATCAATTCTCTTGGAAACACTTGGTTTGCTACCCACAAAAGGTGGTGGAATTATTGCCAAAATTAGGTAGCTAATGAGAAAATGAGTCCTGTACAGGTGGATAGAACAAAGTCTGTAGATTTCTTTGAAAGGTAAGCCTTGTGCTGGATTCATAATTTAATGACAATTTTCTCCATAAATTAGGATGTGAAGACTGCGTATCTCTAGTTTGTTCAACTCAGTGTGATGCATAAAGCAAGAATATTCTTTGCTCACTTGAAATGCATTCAATTTAAGATATTCTGACACATGGTTAAACAGAATCTAGAATTAGATTAGAACTTTTCAGGTACTGTGCAGAGTCTGGCTGGAATATTTTTGTTTGTTGAGAATACCTTACAGGAACAATTACAGGAAATTATGTGAAATTTAGATTAATATCTAACATTTTTTTTAATTCAAAGGTTGGTAAATGGGTGGTGAGGTTGCTCAGAGAGGTTGTGGATCCCTCATCCCTGGAGGTGTTCAAGACCCGGTTGGACAAGGCCCTGGGCTACCTGGTCTAGTGGGTGGCATCCCTGTCTGTGGCAGAAGGGTTGGAACTAAATTGTCTTTAAGGTCCCTTCCAACCCAAGCCATTCTCTGGTTCTGTGATTGAATGCTATCATTGGAGGACATTACATGTTGGAGAAGGTCAGATTACTGAATGATAGCCAGCAACCCTCTCACTCTTCTGTAATGAATTGAGACATTGCTGTACCATAAGAATTAAAATTGAAATATTTATGTTTGTAAATGCTGCTTACATGTTTGTGGGGGGAAGAGGTGTTAAGGATAAAATTTATTGCATAGTCATTACATCAAGCTTGTATATAAAAGCTAGAAATAGCCTGCTTGTGGAATTGAATGCTAAGTACAGTAATGTATAGCATAGCAGGCAAAATACCTGGATTTTCTCAAATTTCCTTAGGCTATACCATAAGAACAGGTGACGTTTCAGCCTATGGAAGTAGCACATAATTGATTAGCTTTAAGCAGCAGGTTATATCTCATGTAGATAGTTTTATTATATCTCATGTAGATAGTTTTGCTTCATGTATACAATATGTGTATAATAACTATAATATCAAAGGAGCGTGAATCTATTCATTTGTCATATCTGTGAGAATTTGTATACATGTTATACTGAGAAACTGTAATAACATTTTCCAATATAATATTTCCAAGCACAGGTTCATCAACCTGTAATAGCGATATAAATGTAGGCTTCAACATGTCTATGATATAATCCTTATCTACACTTGGTAATGCTATTAATTTAGTGCCTCATTTTCCCAAACAGCCAGGAAAGTGAATGTTTTCTTGTGTTTATGATGGTGTTACACATATGTTGTACAAAACACTAATCCTGCTGATGTCCATTAACTTCTGTTTGAACTGGAAAAATTGCTTATAGTAAAAAAGAAAATAGGAGAGCCTAGCTCAAGAGTCTTGGATGCTATTATAGTGCAATTTATTCATGCAGGTGATGTGATGTAGGTCAGAGCTTAAGTGATATGTCTCTTTTTCCCTGCCCTTCACATAGACAGACAGGTTCTCTTCTATGTTTTTTCTGCAGATGACCTCCAACAACTGCACATTCTTCAGAATGCTGTGCCTGCTGTGAGGCTTCTCCGAAGTTTTAAAATGGAAAGAACAGTTATTTCATCTGTAAAAATGTTAAAACTTACATATTTGGTATGTTGTTCAGTCCATTTTTTTTTGTTGTTTTTCCTTTACAGGATTACTTACTGCCATCTACCTTTCCAGAGTAAATGGCTTTATGTTGGAACAGAGAGGGGAAATACACACATTGTTAATATTGAGTCCTTCATTCTTTCTGGATATGTCATCATGTGGAACAAGGCAATAGAACTGTAAGTGCAGATTATTTTTTTTGCATTTGTGACTGTGGTCATTTTTGTAGCTATCTTATGATTCATTTTTAAGAAGAACATTTTGTTACAAGTATTTACAAATCTTTAGAAAACCTTTTATTTCAATCACTGTCTGTGTAGTATTAGCTGTTCTGTTACAAGATGTTAGAAAACTACGTTTATAATAGAGATCATTTAATTGCATTTTCATTTACAAAAAAATGTTATTTGGGAACCTGTTTAACCATTGACTTACATGAAATACACAAAATTATTAATCCCACAAATTCCAATTTTTATGTATTTATATTTTTCTGTATCAATATATATTGATATATTGTTTGCAATCTTCTTCAGACATCC
Source organism: Anas platyrhynchos (assembly GCF_047663525.1). Classification (NCBI taxonomy): domain Eukaryota; kingdom Metazoa; phylum Chordata; class Aves; order Anseriformes; family Anatidae; genus Anas; species Anas platyrhynchos. Next base: position 84,339,940 of record NC_092587.1, on the reverse strand, counting down.
TCTGAAGAGAATAATAGAATATTATTGGTCCTAAGACTCTGTGGAAAACTTTTCTGCATTGAACTGTAGAACCATTTAGATGAAAAGGGATTGGAGGTCTCTAGACCAATCCTCCTACTTCAAACAGGACTAATTTCAAAGTTAAATCTGGCTCATTGGGACCTGATGAAAGTTGCTAATGAACTGATAGGAGAGGTAATGAGCAGATGTTGGTGTCTGTTAAATGACAGCTCTCTGACAAGCTAACTCAGGTTGCCTATGCCATGTGTATGCAATGGAAGGAGACACAGAAGTCTGAGAGGGATAAATCTGTGCTTCGTGCAAGTAAAAACCTAAGAAGGAAGGAAAAAGTGTTTTTCAGCTGTTTCCTCTGTGGAATTTCAGAAAGTGAAACTGCTGAGGACAAACTCATAGTATTTCATGGCAGTTTCTGAGACACTTGCTTCATATTGTGAGGAAACTGTTACCTCAGGTACCAATCTGAAATTAATCAAGCTCAGTGAACCAAGAGGACTGTATCTAATTATAAGGCTATGGGCCTACAGTGGTAGATCCTATTCATCCCAAGCAGAGGTCACATTGATAGTAGCCACTTTTCTACAAAATCCTCCTCATTCCCTCGTTTTCCCACACTCTGTTGTTACTGACTTCTTCACTAATGTTTATGGCTCACAGGTTGACAAAACTGATACCTCTTTTTCTTCCTTCTCCTCTGTCCCTACCAAACTAAGACAAGAGTCACAAAAATCTGATTTTATCTTCAAAAGAGGTAAAATTAAGGGAATGAAAGGTAATGAAAGTGTGTGAAAGGTTATCAGGATTCAAACAGTCTTCTGTTAAATCTTTTGTCCTGGTAGGAATTTTGGAAGGTTTGTCCTACCTTTGTAAGAGTTTGCTCAGCTCTGTTCAGTAGTTTTACTGAAAAAAAAAAAAAAAAATCCTGATGGAGAATGAGATTTAATCAAAACAGAATCAATATGTTAATTTTGGTGAGTTCTTTGGGTGGGAAGTATCTTAATTATTTTTTTTCTTTCTCACATTGTTTTAATGATGTTGACATATTAGAAGACTTCTTGTTTTATTTCTGCTCGTTTTTGTGTTTGTTTGTTTGTTTTTTTAACATATTATATACATTTTATTGAATAGTTAATGCCTTTGACAATTTGAGAACAACACATTTCCATTTCACGTGTGTTTTCAAATTTTCTTTCCTCCAGATATGATGATGATTTTCTTCTGTATAGGAACAAGTCTGAAAGTTTGTATGAAAAGGAAACTTTCCACCAAGTTTCACTTCCTATTCAGTTCAAAATTCTTTTGGATTCTTTTGCGGCTCTGGTGAGGCCGCACCTCGAGTACTGTGTTCAGTTTTGGGCCCCTCGCTACAAGAAGGACATCGAGGTGCTTGAGCGGGTCCAAAGAAGGGTGACAAAGCTGGTGAGGGGCCTGGAGAGCAAGTCCTATGAGGAGCGGCTGAAGGAGCTGGGCTTGTTCAGCCTAGAGAAGAGGAGGCTCAGGGGTGACCTTATTGCTCTGTATAAGTACATTAAAGGAGGCTGTAGCGAGGTGGGGGTTGGCCTGTTCTCCCATGTGCCTGGTGACAGGACGAGGGGGAATGGGCTAAAATTACGCCAGGGGAGTTTTAGGTTAGATGTTAGGAAGAACTTCTTTACTGAAAGGGTTGTTAGGCACTGGAACGGGCTGCCCAGGGAGGTGGTGGAGTCACCATCCCTGGAAGTCTTCAAAAGACGTTTAGATGCAGAACTTAGGGATATGGTTTAGTGGGTACTGTTAGTGTTAGGTCAGAGGTTGGACTCGATGATCTTGAGGTCTCTTCCAACCTAGAGATTCTGTGATCTGTGATAACTTCTGTGATCTGTGGATATGTTTGGTTTTGTTTTTATGGCCACAGTAGACATTTCTTATGAGAACAGATTAGAATTCTTCAGTGAATCTTCAGTGAAAAGTATGTGGCTTTCTTACTAAAAAGCTTTGGTTCTGAACTGTTGAGATAGGTTGCCGTCATTGTTTCTTCTTCTAAAAAGCTAGATTTCACCTTACTTCTTTGGTGACGGTTGAGCACAGGTGTTCATTCATTGCTGCTTCTTGTTCTGTCAGTCTTCCAAGTATACCTTGATCCCTATAAGTAATGTGCTAGTCTAAGAAGGCTGTATCCTCTTCATGTACTCCTTGGTATCAGATGTAAGAAGCTGTACTTTTCTGTAACTACACAGGTAAATAGTACAACACTTTCTGGATTAATTTCTCCGTATTAGAATAAGAGGCTGGTGGGGATAACAGTGATGTTTGCCACAGCAGCCACCTTTTAATAGATGTTCTAGCACTGCTGACATTGAAAGTATGTGTTTTTTTCCTAGCAAATTCATTTGAACTCTGTCTGGAATATGACATAACAGACTAATGTCTCTTCAAATCCTCTTGCTTTCTTGTAGGTAAAAATATAACTTAGATTACTTTTTAACAGGAATGCTATTAACTCTAAGTGTGTTTGATAAGTATGGGCTTATGTTAGTAGACTTTCCTTTATAATTGTACTGAGCTGTATATTTGAGAGACCAATTTTGTCTTGGGCCATTGATATGTTCATAATTGATTATCTTTTTTGAATCTTCTAAGTTCAGAATAATTTATTTATTTTAGTATTACAGAGTCATACAATAATTCAGGTTAGAAGGCTTCTCTGGAGTTTTCTGGACCAACCTCCTGTTTGCAGTAAGATCAGCAATGAAACTCAGTTTTTCGGGGCTGCGTAGACTGATAGGGCCTATTAACATTAGATACTTTAAAAGTCGAAGGAAAATGGGAAAATGTATGTATATATGTATGTATACCTTCAGGAACAGTTGCAATATTGCCGTGAATGAACCTGAACAAAGTAATAGTGCTCATAGGATTGTTTTTCATTCTGAGATAGATTATATCATATCAGAGTGTGGGATTAGTTTGAAGATGCTACTACTCTCTATAAAGATTGGAAGCAGAGGGTTTACCTTCTGTGCAGGCATATTTGTGTCAAAATTATTGGCAAGGAAAGCCCAGCAAAGTGATTTCTCTGCTGCTATATTCAAGTCCTCAAGTCCTCAGCTTAGATGGAGGATTTATAAATAGAACTTTGAGTGTGTCAGATTTTTGTGTCATCTGCACAAATGAGCTTGAAGAAGAGTTTTTCCTTCTTTGTGCAGCTTTTACCCACGGTTTCTAAAACTGCAGACTAAGGCTACCAACATAACTTGTCTTCCTTTCAAAATCCTTCCTCTTGCCAGCCTTGGAAGTGACTCTAATGAAATATCTGTGAATTTTCAAAATGAGGATTTAACTCAGTTGTCATTAGGATTTTAAGGCTATGCAATGAAAAACAATAGGAAATTGAACAGATTAATTTTTTAAAAGCCTGAAATGCTTCAACTTCGGCATGTCAAACTATGAGTTAAAAACAAACAACGCATAGCCAACCAATCAACAAAAACAAACAAACAAACAAAACAAACAAACAAACAAAAACACTAAAATCCACTTGTATTAGTTTTTCAGAACATGGTTAAAGAGGACCTCCACATATTTTGCTAACACTATGGCCAAGATAACCTGAATACCTGTGTTGTCATTTCTTCCCTTTGGAAAACACCTACAAGCTATATTCTAAACTTTTGTCGTGGACAGAATTTGTTCCTATGAGGCCATGATGATTTTGCTCAGTAAATAATATAATCAATGGTATAGCATAGGCACAAAAAATAGGGAGTGTAGATAACATATTCCAGCAACTCATTTTAGTCTGTTCGTGGATTTACCAGGGCTTAAACCCTTCAAACTGTTTTGTGACACTTAATGAGACAGCTTTTTTTTTTTTTTCCAGATAACAGGAATTTATCCTTGGAACAACAAAAAAATAGCTTGTCAGTCAGTCACACCTATCAAATGACTGACAGAATTATTATTTTTTTTCTAATAGTGATTATTTTGCAAAGAATCACCTTGTCCTGCATTGTCTATTTTGACTTAGAAAGTTGGTTTTAGGTTTGATTTTTTTTTTCCCCTTGAAAGCTTGTTACCATTTGTGATTTTTGGGTGTGTATGTGTGTCTAATTTTCTATCAAAATATACTGAAAGATCTGTAGAATATAACATTTTGGAGTGAGTGTTTTTTCTCGTAAGGGTCCATTCACAAGTATCTAGTAGAGAAATATGTCAAAAAGATAGTCAAAGTAGCTATTTATCATAGGTACTTTTCTTATAAGATTTTCCAGCTTGCTTTAAACAATATTTATTATTACTGAGAAATTAAGGCCTGAATAGACTAATAATGTAAAGGAAACCAATCCCTTTGGTTTGAGATTATTTTCAATACTGAGGCATAACTGATCCTAGAAGTTGAGGGAAAAAGTTCTTTATAAATCATATGCACTGTAAAATTCAGTGGACCTGACCTTGTCAAGTGCTAAGAAAGAAAATTAGAACATGGGGAGTTTAGAAACATTTGCTCTAACAATTCTGGTCTCAGTTATTTCTGTAAGCATCTGAAGCATCTTTTCAGCTAAGAATGAAGAAAAACTCAAAGCTTTTAATTTGCCTTTTCTGTGGCATGTAGCACAGCTAGTACTTTGTCAAAGATGTTTGGTACTCATGATGCTATGCTGTCTTCTACTCTAATACGCAAACTGTTTCTCTCTTTCAAAATATTGGGAAATAAGTCTGGAAGAGAGGTATAGCATGTAAATTTAGCATGTGTCTGCATCTACTCCAACAACACTGAGATTTATTTTCTCAGATGGCAGGATCATACATTTTGGAAGGTTACCTGGTATCTGTGATAAGGAAGATGTTGCTGTGAGTTCACTAAACTTCAAAAATGAGAGATGTGCGTTGTAATCCCCTTCATGAGCATGCAAGTTTTAGTGCTGGAACACCCCAGTGAATAACTGAATGAATAATTGAAACTCAGTTGAAATTGATTTATGACAGAGCTGTTACTTGGTGTTTTCTTTCTTAGCTCTTTCTGGCCAAGCCCCATTCCCTAGTTGTGTCTCAGAGCCAGCAGTTCCGCTGTGGTAAAGGAAAGCAGCACACAGGAGGAGGAATAGTAGTCTAGGAGCAACTGCCACCCTCTCTTCTCCGACCCAAATGAAAGTAATTCTAATAAAAAGGAAGTACCAGCTGAAAGGTGTCTCTCTTCTAGACACTTCAGAAATTCTGTCCTCATCTTGAGGTTGAACTGATTATTACTTACATTATTCACATCTTATGGATCAAATCTAAGAACTAGAGTATCTAACGTATTCATTCTCTTAAATACGAATGACTCTACCAATGAAAATATTTCTGAATGAAATATGACATATTTCATGAAATGAAATTATAATGAAAATAGTCTTAAAATCTCTGGTGCACTTCACCTTTCTAACATCAGAACTACAGAATATGTCTAACTACTGGCACAACAGAAATATCTGCTTATGAACGTCCTTTTCTCAGCACTGTTCCATTCAGTCGTATCCAACTCTGTAACAATGACTAATAGAAATGTTTTCCTTTGTCCTCTCCTAACAACATTTATCACTTTCTACCACTAGTAGGTTTTTGTTCATGTCAGAAATCATTAGTATGATACTTCTGTAATTATGCATGCTTTTTTTTTTTTTCAAGAGGAAAATAGCTTTCTCTTGATTTGATTCTGTTTTGTCATATATTTCTTTTGCCAGCTTTAGAGATTGCCTTAGTATTTCACGAAGTTCTTACAACAGTACTTAAGTTACTCTGTTTCTTAGAGGGCATAATATTTCCCAGAATGATGGTGAGTGCATTGTGTATGTATTTTCCTTGTTTTCCTGGGTCCAAATTATAACATCACTGAAGCCTTCTTTTTCAGCCTTCTAGTTTTACAATAAAACATATTTTTTTTAAATGCATTTTCATGAGTTTTTTGAAGACTGCTTTTGTATAGTGAGTAGTTTCTTCATTTCATTCCTGTTTTGATTAAGAGTCAAGTCTTACAGCATATCAGGTCTCTCATTTCCCACAAAGAAACATGCACCAGATAAGTTAAAACTCTCTGTTGTCAAGAAAAACATCTGAAGAAGTGCACAACAGTTCAAAGTACTGTTAGTTTGTTAACAAACTTCTAGTTCTGTACAGCTGTTATGGGAGCCCTTTGCTCCATTTTTAAATTCTTCTGTAGTCTGTTTTTGCAGGCTATTGAGGTCAGTGAAGGCTATTAAATATTGCAGAATTTTATATCATTAGTTCGTTCTTTCTTGCTCAGTTCAAGGTAGTTTTTGCTTCAGGAACTTTTTACTGCAGATCATAGATTATATTTTGGGGACTTGACCTTATTTTTTTTTCTTTCTTTCTTTCTGCCATGTATGGACTTGGCTTTCTTTCTTATTCTTCTCATAGCTTTGCAGAGTTTTATTCTCTCAGTCACTCTCAGCTGTAGCCCAGCTAGTATTTGAGGAATTCTCTGCTCAAGTATTTCACTTATGCCTTATTTTCTCCTACTGCTTCTTATGTATTTTGCCCTTTCTCTAAGGCTAGGATCTACTTTTTACATGGTGTCTTAAAGACAGCTTGAAGAAATGGCTATACAAAAGTATCTGGCATCAGCAGCAGTGTGTTTTATTCAAGATAGCTTCAAATTTGGTTGGTTTCCCAGTACCTTTTCATCCTTTCCAGGAGCTGTTGTATCCTTGCCTTTGCTTTTAATTCAATTCACCAACATTTTTCTTTCTTTGCTGTTCTGCAATGGCAGCATACGACTTTCCAATTTTCTTGACAAACCTACTCTAACAGTAGTGAGGAGAAACAAAACATTTTATGTATACTAAAACTACATAAGGCAAAATGTTTTCATGTGTAGACATTTCTACATGCAGTGTTATCTACAGTATGAAAGTAGTAATTACTGTATCTGTAGCTCTGATAGTGTTTCGTGGGTTTTGTAAACTAATCTCATTGATATAATATAGTTAACTAAATAATTGCTTCACATAATCCTACTTGTAGTGCAGTCTTGATGTCTACCCTTAGGAGAAATTGATTATAGTGCCTGGCAGTTCTTTTGCATGCACCACTTCTCTAGGGCTCCAAAAAACATTGCTGCTGTTTCTATTTATACATACTTTCCTTGAGGAAAAAATAAGATGCATATCACGTAAGGCATTGGGCTACCTTTGGCATATGTGATTATTCCTAGTCTTAATGTGTGGCACAGAGGGCTAGCTTTGGGTTCTTGGCCACAGCCCTGTACTGGGAGAAAGATAACATCGCTTCAGGAGAAGCAAGAAAGATGTCTTGCCAGAGAAGATTTGTCATATCTTTCCTGGATCCAGCCATACATCTGGTTCAGAGGAACAAGGGAAAGGCCATATGCAATGGAAAAATATTATCCTTTCACGCATATTTTTTTCCTGCTCCATCTGAAAATGGTGTTATTTTGTACCAGTGTATACCACCAGAACATTTCCCCCAACATGGGACTGACCGTGTGTGTCCTTTGCCAAACCAAACCAAAAGCTGCACCTTGTGGATATTCCTTGTTGGTTAGTCCAAAGAGGTATCAGTTTTAATGAAAATGCTTTGCTTCATTTGTATAAAAAAACAGTATTTCTTGGAGCCCTGGAAAGGTAGTGCAGAAATACTGCTGGGTAGCAGGCTTTTCAATTTCAAAATGCTTTAGGAACATCAGCTGTCATCACCCCAGCAACTCCACGTGTGATGTTATCCGTGATGGCAAGTCTGAATTGAGTTTTAGGCTCTGCAATTATTTGAAACAGATCCTTCCTTATTTCCTGACAGAGTTAGTACTATGACTGCCAAACTTAGTAGACTGCTTCCTTTTGCCTATGTATAATCAAAGCTGACAGCTGCTAAGCGATCAGGATATTTGTTCTGGGCAGACCCTGGCTGATTGCAAGATCCTGACCCAACTCTCACTCCCCTTCCTCAGCAGGACAGGGGAAGAAAATAAGATGTAAAAGCCTGTGGGTTGAGATAAAGATGGGGAGATTGATTACTAATTACTATCAATGGGCAAATCAGACTCAGAATTTCAACTCAGAAGTTCAACTCAGAATTTAGTTTATTGCCATTTAAATATAGAATTGGACAGTGAGAAATTAAGACAAAACGTGAAGCATCACTGTGGGATGGGGAATAGGAGTTGCAGTCAGTCCGTAACAGTGCCTGCCACTCCTTCCTCATGCTTTTCCCTGATCCAGAGTGGGTCCTTCCCATGGACTACAGTCCTTCAAGATAAACCTGCTCCAGGTTGGGCTTTCCATGGGCTGCAGCTCATTCAGGAAATACTTAACTGCTTCAGTGAGGGGGCCTCCACAGGCTGCAGTGTGGGGATTTGCTCTGACATAATCCTCCTTGGGCTGCTGGGGAACAGCCTCCTCCACCATGAGCTGCAGGGAAATTTGCTTTGGCACCTAGAGAAACTCCTCTCCCTCCTTCTTCACTGACCTTGGTGTCTGCAGGATTGCTTCTCTCACTTTTTTTTCCTCACTTCTTATTGCCTGTGCAGCATTTTGCCTTTTCCTAAGTACCTTTTACCCAAAGTGCCACAAGACTCAGCTGCATCCTGTACTGGGTCCATTGGAGTTGGCTGTATCCAGCACAGAGCAGCCCCTGGTCTCTTATAGAGGCCACCCCTGCAGCCTCCTCGCTGCCAACACTTTGCCTCCTTCATCCAATGTTTATCATAAAGAGCTAACAAGAATTGAACCTAAGACTTCTAGTGTAGGTTTGAAAGTAGAGCAATGTTTCATTGAGTCTTTTGATAGAGTGAAATACTAGCTAGACTAAAATAATAAAATTGGAAGAAAATGGAAGAAACCTGACCTAGTCAGTTATAATACAGAACAAGTAAATTATTACAATAGTGAAGAGTAAAATAATATAAATATTAAGGGACTACTTATATAAATATAAAGGAATTGAATAAGGAAAAATAAAATCTCCCAAATTTAGTGTGCAGTGCTTGATATTAACTTTTCTGATAATATGAGTGAAGCTCTCACTCAGCAAAACAGACAAAATAGCTAGGAACCTAATAATAAAACTGAAATTACTCCTGAAAGAAACAAAAGGTGCCTAATGTCCTGAAAAGCAAAAAGAAATTTTATTGCATTGTTTCAGGTGGCAAACCTCCCAGGATCCTCCAACTACTGTAGTACAATAGATTCAAGGTAGAGAAATGGATGAGGTAGGAAAAAGTATTGTATTAGTGAAGAACACCCCTTTTAGCTGAGGTCTCAGTATATTCTTTCATCTCTGAAAGAATATAAGATAAAAATAAGACTGATACGAAGCCATCTTTTACTACTATTTATAGAGGAAGCACTAGTTTGTGACAATGAAAATATAATTGCTGTAAAGTTAAATGTAATGTAGAGTGACTACAACTCATGTAACACTTTGCTTCTACACAAAATATGCGACCTTTAGTAAGCAATGACATAATATATATCTTAAAAAGAAAACAGTGTTTGTGCAAATACATCTAAGTTGTTCTTGACTTTTATAATAAGTAGATAAAAAGAGCAGTTTGATTGGGATCAGCCCATATCTTAGAAAGACGATATGCTCTTTTCTTTGTTCCCTCCATTTACCCTGATTTTGCCAACGTTTCTGATCAAATGCCTACACTTGTATGGCCAATCTACCCAACCTGCATGCTGGTCGGCTCAACGGGCTGGAATAACTGGCCAAAACCTGCATGTATTGCCAGCCAGCATGTCTGCATGTACTCCTGGCACCATTTCATCTGTCGCCAGCTTATTGATGCCTGATGTTTGCTTGGCTCTGCTCCTTTTTCTGTCACACTGACCAGCATAGTGCTGCCTGACTAACTGCACCAGTTTTGAACATTGAGAAGCAGTGCATATAGCCAGACACAAAGGGAGAAAAAAGTGAATTCACAATGTATAGGAGTGGTTCTTATCTGGGGAAAAGAAAAAAAAAAAAGTGAAATTCTTTATGCTGCCTTTCACTCTTCCCAAATTTCCCTCTTATTCTTTTTCTTCCTACTTTGCACTGTACAGAATGGGCAGCATGTACCCCAAACAGATCTAGTTCTTTCCTTTACCATACACCGACTAGTCCAAATTGGTGAATCTGTCAGAAACAAAGTTCAAAGCAGGCTAAAATATCCCCAGTTGTCATATTTATTCCCTGAGGACTAGCAATACAAGATACTTGTGGGCCTAAGCCCTGTTTGCAAATACACTCATATCACTGTTCAATTCTCTGTCACTGCCTATCTACCGTGCCTGTTTCCAAGTCTGGTGGTATTTGAATTTATTTTTTTTAATTTCAGTATAGGTTACTAAGAAGCAGCAACTCAGTTTGCAGGGTCCCCCTTGGCAAGTTGGCTTGGATAAAAATGACAGCCAGATCTCCTGCTGCCTGCATCTCTGCAAAAACGGTTGTTTGCCATGACTCCAACCAAATGGGTACTTGCTGCTGGCACTGTTAAAGACAGCCTGTATAGAATGTTACTGCATAAACAGTTTTATCCCCTGCTTTCTTGCTGATCTCACTTCCATGCTAGGATATGCTGCAAATTGCTCTTGTGGAAGCCTTGCTCACCTCGACCTCATGTAGCAAAGTAACATGCTGCAGCTGTCTGTGGAAACATGATCTGACAAAGCTGAAGATGGTGGCAGGGGATCATGTCACGGAGAAGGTTCACCATGTGAATGTCTTGCCATATTGCCACTAGCTTTGTGTATGCAGCTTGCAGTAATGTTAAAACATTTGTAAAGGAATGGGTTATAGGGTAATAGGGGTATAAGGTATATATCCTTTTGGAAGGTTGTTCAGCTTTTAGGTGACTGCTTTGGAAAGGACGATATGGATTACTCTGAGTATGGATTACTTCTCAATCTTGATTTGGACTCTGGCTTGGTAGTATAAAATGTTTTGAGACCAGTTTTGCTCTAGTTCAGTATTTGAGCCAAAAGAAGAATAACACGGTTAATTTATGGAATTCCTTTGAGTAGTTTGGCTGGAGAACCTTGTTTTAATCTTTTTTTAATTTTCTTGCAAAACTTTTTTTTCAATTTGTAGCCTATGTCGTTTTAGATGTGATCTCCAGGAAAACTTCATATGCCCTGCCATACCTGCCATGCCGTATTTCTTTTCCTGGTGACCATTGTTGACCCAGACATATAAATAGGGAGAGCAAGTCTGGATCCTTACCTGAACTTCGGGGGATGCTTGCTCTGACCCCAGATCCTAGGTGAAAGAAAGGTCCTGTGCTATGCAGCCATTCAAATAGCCTGAAGCTTTGTGGACTTGATGCTTGTCTCCTTTCTCTGTATGACTGCCAGGGCCTAAAGTTCTGTTCAGAAAAGACGGCAGTTCAAAAATCTTCGGAGAGGACCATGTCAGAGCAATTCCCCACAATTCAGCCTGTGGAGGCTCCCTCACTGAAGCACTGGGAGTATTTCCTGAATGAACTGCAGCCCATGGAAAGCCCAATCTGGAGCAGGTTATTAGTTACTGAAGAGAATCCAACAGAGACTGTAAATCCTTGACAGATTGGCCTTGAAATCGGGCAAGAAAGCAGGGAGGGCAGAAAGAGAGTATGGACAACAGAAAAGGCAGAAAAAGCTTTAGAAAATAGGAAAAAAATAATCTGTAATAGGTCAAAAAGTGAGATTTAAATTAAAAAAAAAAAAGAAGAAAGCATTTATCTGTGATAGAGAATCTTTGCTTTAACAGGGCAAAAAGGAAGTACAGTTGAATATGAAAATGTATGGGTTATTTTCAGATAACAATATTCCCCTGTGGACTTTTTAGAATGGCTTTTAAATTATTGGAGATACGTGTTAACATACCTAGCAATTAAGGTAAGCATCTAGCTTTTCACGCAAAGAAAAAATTCACAGATTTGAATTGATTTTTATTTTGCAGATCCACAAAGACTCACCCTGGGCCAGTTGTACATTTAAGTGACAGCCCAAGAGATGAGGGAAAAGTGAGTACAACTAATGATAAAAAATATTGCAACATTTCATAGCCTTCATTGACCTTAGTAGCTCTTTCTCTTTTCTTTTTCACTAATTATATTATCTGCTTTCATTATATATTTGTCACTGTTTTCCAGTTTTTAAGAAAAAAAATCTTTGGACAATGTTAATGAGTAAAAATCTGTGATACAGACAACATCCTTTGAAACTTCTAGCCAGTCAAAATTGTTCCTTATTAAATAAATGTGAGTTTTGCTAAAGTAAGAATTGACTAAAAAGTGTGTCAGGACCTTGGTATGTGCAAAAGCATGCTATTATGAAGGCGTTACGTTAAGTTCTCATAAGATAAGTCCCTTCTTATGCAAGAATAATAATGATAGCAACCCCCATTCGGAACTTGCTGCCATTTGTGAGCAGCTGAGAATAGCAAAGAGCTGTCAAGAAGTGAAAGCAAAACTAGTAGTTAGAGCGTTAGGGTTGTGATTGATACCATCAGGAGGCAAAATCTGAGTTGGCTTTATTTCTGTGGTATATTTTCCAAAATGAAGTTTGATTGCCAGAATGCCAGTTTTATCATAACTGTTTCTATTTCTGTGGTGCTACTGTTTGTTTTTTTTTTGTTTTGTCTTTTTTTTTTTTTCAGCATTTTGCTAAAATGCTAAGCTATTTAACTATTTTATGTTTTTGATCACTTTCACCAGTTGCATTTCAGCGAGTATTTATAAGGGACTGCATTTTACAAATGGTGTATCTATTTAACAGTGTGTCTCACTTAAGAAACTGGTAATAGTTATTGGAAACTAGAAACATTCTGAATTTCTGTTACTGCTTGTAAATACAGTTGCTTATTGCACAGAGGACACTTTGGAGATACCTGGGCATTGATGAACTACTGGCATACTAACAAGGCTCTGGCAACAGCAAAATCAGGTGGATCCCTATTAAAAACAAACATCAGAAGTTTATGGGGAGAAAGAATAAGGAATGCAAGACATATTGAAACCATCCCAGTGCAGCTGTTTATATCATTGATAGATTGAGGGTGGTGTAAAAAACAAATTGGTGCTAACAAATTACTTGCAGATTTACAGAATGTGGAATCGGCAGTTTGATACTTACTGGAAAATATCAGTAAAAGGTACACAGAGACATAAGAGAAGTTTGAAGCACTTAATCAAAAGACAGCTCCAGATGAACAGATACAATATTAGAGAAAAAAATAAACTAAATTTTTCGACTAATTCACATCAAATTTTGGTTGAAAAAATAAAAGGAAAAATCAGACTTTTTTCAGAAAGGGAAAAAGGAAAAAAGAAGAAGAACCTAAACTTCTGGGACTTTTGCTGTTCAACATAGTTATAAACAACCTAGAAAAAAGTATAAGCAGTAATGTGATAAGGTTTGCTGGATCTTAAGGGACTGAGAAACTCAGCAGCAAAATGGCAGGTTAAGTAATATCTTTTGCTGAGTATTCTGTGTAAATAGTGGGAAGTGATATGGAAGGAGGAAAATAATATTTCTAACTTTACATATAAAACAATGGGTCTGAGCTGATTATTACTGTTTAGTATCAAGATCGTAGAATGATGATTGATAGTTCAATAAAAATACCAGTTCAGTGCTCAGTAGAGATCAAAAAATCAAATCACAATTAGGCACTATTTGGAGATGAATAGGGGAGAAAAAAAGAAAAACTATTGCATAAATACGTAGTTGACAAGCCTGCTGAATACTTAGTATAGCTCACGTCTTCCTATCTCAAATGGAATGTAATCACACTAGAATAAATTCAGAGAAGGGGCAAAGTTTTCTATATGAGGTGCAACTAAGCCAGACAAGGCAATTAATTGTGGAAAGCAGCTGATTTTGATCCTGAGTTTGAAAACGCCAGTTGTTGCAAAGAGGGTAGAAAGAGTTCATAGTTTCTTTCAATGCAAACCCTAAAAGGATATTGTCAGAGATCTAGAGACTCTGGGTATCTGGCAATACAAGTACAAGTTAAGACAGTTCAGACAGAAGCTTTATGAATTATGGTCATAGTGAGGGAACATTTGGACAGCATCTGCCCCTCTCTGCCCCGTCCTCTGCCAAGTGATTGCAGAGACCCACCTACATACTGTTTCAGAAAAAGAAAAGAAAAAAAAGTGAGGAAAAGCAATCATTCCAATGTTGACAAAGTCAGGTATCCATCCGTGAGAGGGATGGACTCCTTTAAGTAGCTTGTTAGCTGCCTCAATTCTGAGGCAATAAAACAGTGAATATGTGATGATATGCAAATAGCTTTTGGTGAAGGCTATAGGAGACTATAAGAGGATAAACTCAGTATCGTCTTAGCTGAGAAGTGGGGATTTGGAATCACAGCTTTTAGTTGAAACAAACGCTCATTTTGCTAGGAAAAACTTAGCCCAAACTCCCAAATCTTAAATATTAATAATTTTGCCACCACAGTATCAAATGAAGCTGAAAAAAACTGGATTCCAGACAAGCCATTTAAGTGCTTTCTCAAATGTGCAATGGGTAGAAGCTATTCCAAGTAGTGCTGCAGGTGCTAAAAGTGTATGTGGGTCACATGGGGGAACAAGAAAAGTTCACACAAGAGAAATCAATGTGAGGGTTTTGGAAGAGGTTCACTAAATTTTCCTAAGATGTTATTAAAGATTATTTTAACTGGAGTTATGTCTAGTTGAGAAGTTGGCTATCATTGAATCAGGCTGTGAGAATATGTGAGAGTATAAATACTCGCCTTCCTCACACACTGCTCTTTGATATTTCCATTTGGCTATTTAAGTACAAGACCTACCTGTTGTGATAAGTAGACCTCTTGCTTAATTCGGTAGAGCTGTTCTTAAGAAACAGGTAATAGAGCTGTTGTGAGATTCACTTATCTTGTTTAGCTCCTCAGCTTCAAGTAGACCAAAGACCAGTGAAAGGTGTTGGTAGAAGAATGCACGCTGCCCAAATCACTTTGTGAGTTGGCAGCAGATACAAGTATTCTTAACACATGCTTCAGAAATTAAAAAGTGGGTAACACTTTAGTCATAATCATTGCTGGAAATACGGATATTCTTGTACTCCACAGATTACAGTTCTGGGCTTATTTCCCTGAAGTAAACAAGTAGCATTCCCCTATGGGATTGATGCACTCAGTTTTTGAGAGCCCCAAAACACGGACAATTTTTTCCAAAGCTAGGACAATCATTTATTTCTTTTTGAAAGCCAGGGGAATTTGTGTGCCAGCTGTATATTCATTAAAAATAAATAAATAAATAAATAAATCCTAAAAGTTCAGTAGTTGATGACCAGTTTTTCTGTGCCAAAAGAGTGAGTGTAATTCCAGAAGACTTCTGCCATTCAAATTTTTTCCAGAGTGTCCTCCAGGCAAACTACCAAGGCAGATTTTGGAGACAGTCTCTGTCCCAAATCTAGCAAGCAGTGGTTGGAAGACGACAGAGAATTTGGGCATTAGTGTGCTACTTAAGAGCAATTTGGGGACCTAGTGATTAACTTCATGAACTGTGTCTGCCAAATCAGTGAGTAAGTGTACATTAGGAACAGGCTGAAGTACACAGACATTTGTAAGTGGCAGAAATGTAGCAAACAGGATTTTTCTTGCTGACACAGAAGAAGATATTAACTAAAATGATCTGCAGTTTCCCAGCAACTAGAGAAAGTTTAATAGGAAAAAGTTTAATGTTATTAACTATTAGCTGGTGGAATAAAGTTCCTATCTCTGAGTCTGTGTTCTGAGATCTAATAACACCTAAATATAGTGTGCATTTGGCAGGCTTTCTTTTTTCTCCCCATGGCTGTTTTGTGCTACCAGGGGGCTGGCTGGCATGTACCAAGATGCAAGATGCTGATTGTAAAGGAGAAATTTCCCTTAAACATCATCATCAAAAACATTTCAGGAATAAGGATTTATTTAGTCAGAATGTGGAGCAACTCCACTGGACAAGGAAGGTTGTGCCAGGATTCCTCCATATTTTAAATTCTATGCAGCCTTCTTTATGATTCTTAATCATATTAAACATGATAAACGAGGTGTCAGAAACACAATTGGGATTATTATTTTTTTTTTCCCCTGGACTCCTTTTATACATATTTATTTTTCTTGTTTGTCTGTTTTCTCCTCCAACTGCATTTATGGGTGTTTTATTTTTCACCATATCGACTAGTACAGACATAGAGCTTGTCTTACAGATCTCTTACAATAGCCAGGAGGAGTGAGAACATTTGAGTTTTCTATGGTTCAGGCAGGTTAGAGTTCAGAGCATCATGAATATACTGGCAATGAGACCAATCACGTTCACCCTGATGGAATTCTGACTTTGTCATACCACAGGACTATTAGTTAAGCAGCATGGCTACCATCTGAGCAAATGAGAAAGAGATTCCTGGCTATGCAGCAGATCTGTTCATTTTTTAACTTCTTCCCTGAAATCACAGTATTTTTTATCTTGCAGTCCTATAGTGCCCTTGTGCATTAAGCATTTCAGCAACAGATCAGGTGGAAGTCTGTCCCTGACAGGAGGTATTTAACCTTTTTAGTAATTACCTGGAGTACAATATCGTTGCAAAAAGAATGATACAAATCAAAAGGCAAGCCTGCTGCACTTGGGAAAAAAGCTTATTATGAAACAGGGTCACATACTAAATGCTTTTCTATTCATTTCCCGATTATATTTGTATGAAAACTGAGATGGAAAGAATACAGGTAGATACAAACCAAACCCATCTGGTTTGGTACCCAGCTGTAATGCGCTAGTGAAGACAGTAAGAAAAGCACTCAGACTCTGTAAGATATCCATTATCTACATTTTATTTGATTTAATATAAAAAGGAAAAAGATAAGATAGATAATCTTATGTTCCTGAGATGATGGGAGCTGCAAGTTGTACAGCATCAGATGGCCTCCAATAAGTACACAACACACTGCTGATCCCATCTGTGAAGAAGTTTGCCAGTATTTTGGTCTTTAGAGCTCTTAAAAGATTTACTTACAGATGTATATAAATATGTAGATATATTTTTATTTTTTTTTCAATTCTACTGTCAAGTAAAAGGCTGTTCAAATGAGAACATACTGGTTTACATTATCATAAAGACAAGGACACAAGGGTACTGCAATTACCATTACTAAGTGGGAGCTGCTTACAGGTTTCTCCTTTACAATTACCCAGCTAAGTTTATCTTGCAGTCAAATATGTGGAGCACACCATATCACAGCACAGGCCTGCACATACACAGGTTAGCTGTTATGTGGGTCACTAACTCCTGGATATACAGTCATCTCTGTTTAGGATCACTCCACAAGCAGCAAAAGAAGTTGCAGTAAGGCACTTTGTACACTTCCCCAGTGGCGATCTACCATGTCAGAATACCATATGGCATCCCGACACTGGTGCTATCCAGTTAGCTGTATGCTTTCAGAAAGGAATGTTGTTTTACATTTAGTCTGCTACAGAATCCCATATGGACCTGTCCAGAGACAAAAATGTTAAACGTTCTGGAATTTCTCCAAGATAGTTCGAATATTGTTCAGGAGTAAAATTCTTAAATAATCAAACACTGTTCCTATTCAGGTATTAAATATATTAACTGTAAGTCATTGCCAGATCATGTAATTCATCTCCACATAAAGAATACTCTCCTGGCAATACAGAGAATCATATCTTGTATGATTGACAGACTAGAGTGTTCCTAGACTCTGTATGCAGCAGTATTGATGCATTGATGATATTTGACTTAGAAAAAAAATGATGTTTTGTTTAAAAGTCCAGCAGTTTTATTTTTAATGACATGCAAACTAAAGTGAGTGATAGCAAAGATTGTGGTAAGATTTCACAGACTAAAAGATAGCCTTGTAATTCTTCCACTCAGATTCTAAATAACTGTAAATTCTTGCCTGCAATCTGTGCTCCATGTATTTATGGACAAAGAACAATTGCAATTATCACTGCCAGATGTATAAAAATAGTCTAAAACCAAAATATGTGAGTCTGCCATTATGGTCGTTCCCAGTTTTCACGTCCAAAGACAGATTCTTAGGAAAACAGACTCTCTGGGAGGAAATTTGCAGAATGCCTAAGGAGGCCAGACATCATATCTTCCATAAGATCTGGAGTGCACTGTATTCAAATGAAGGGTACTCGCTATAGTGACAGATGAATAATTTAGTTCTTTTCAATAGAAATAAAGAGAACACATTGTGTTCATTCTTATTTTTTTTTCCTGAGCATTTTTTTCTCCTCTTTAATCTTTTGACAAGTCTTACTTTGTATGTCTCAGGTGTGCATGATTTTATGATATACTAATTCTAGAAGAAGTAAAAAATAGCATACTGGTTAGTTTATTTTCAATTTTGTAGAAAAGTAAGTAATTTATTTTCTGCAACAGGAGTTCTTCAAAATGTTTTAAAGAAATAGAAGGCAGGAGTTAAAGAAATATATCTAGCTGAGTGAGAGTTTAATCTGGTGATTCTTTGGTTTTACATTATTTAAGTAATCTCTTGGGTGTCAAACTGTTTTCCCTTCAACCTAGGGACAAGGAAAATAAGAGCAGAGAGGAACATGGTATATTTGTATTTTTTTCAACAGGTATAAAATTGTGAAGACTATCCACATACATATTCTTGCAGGAAAAAAAAAAAAAAAAAAAAAAAAAGCATGTTTTATTTCCATATCAGAACTTGCATTGTCAGTCATGACTAAACTACAGTCTTGCACATCCACTTGGCATTTTCTTTTTATAGTGCTTATATATTTTGAAAAAGAAAATCTTAAAACTCTGAAGTTCTTCAATATCTGTATATGCCTTTTTTATCTGAAAGTATAATTGTGTTTGTTTCCCTCCCCCAGCTATTGATAGGCTATGAAAATGGGACTGTAGTACTCTGGGACTTACGGTCTAAAAGAGCTGATCTAAGAGCTTATTATGATGAGGTAAGCAATTTCCATTAATTCGGAAAAACTGTTATTCAGCAGTTTGTCATATGTCTTATCAAGCAAATGGATATTTATCTTAAAGTACTGCTTGTTCTGGTAATACTGTTTGTGCTCTGCTTTTGAGCAACTTATTGACAACAGAAATCAAAACCTGAGATCTCTAGTTGTACTGCATTAGCCTCTTTTGAGTGTACTACAACAGAATCTCTTCATCTTGATTCTGACAAGTTCATGTGCTTCTGTGTGGGGTTCCCCAGTTGAATAGAGTATAGCAATGAGCTGACCTGAAATACAGCTACATGAGGAATTTTATTATTATCTTTACTGAGTATTACTAGAATATCAGCATGAAAGCCAAATTACTTTGTAGGTCTATTCATATTACCCAGTATTCAAGAGCCGTGTAAAAATTTTTCAGAATTGTATGGTTACTTCTATCAGAATATTGACTCTTGCTGTTTGTAAGCAAATTGTATCAAACACACATACAGTTCTTGTATCAATAAACATGTTATTTCAAAAATAAATATGTTCTTATTATGAGTTTTGTGCTGCCCTTAGAGAAAAACTTGCTTTGTTCTACCAACCCTTCTGCAAGTTCGCCAGGGATGAGTATGCAACTAAAACTGAAGGTAGCAAAGGAAATTTTGTTTTAAGTTATCCAGGCAGTAATTGGTTTCTTGTAGCTCTTTTTCGTTGTTTTTGTTGTGACAGTCAAGTTGTGACAGACAAGTGACAGTCTGCCTGTGCATACATTTGTGAAAATGCACCTATTCTATTCCTTGAGATTGGACCACTTTATATGGGTCTCTTAAGGGGGTGCCTGTTCATTCACTGTCTTCTCTTGTTCTCAGGAAGAGAATACATAAAAGATCTTCATAATACCATTTCCGTTCTTTTTAATTGCTTGTTGAGACAGAGTGGTTGGGTGTTGAATATTTCTTGTGGTTTAATTGTTCCACATTTTTCAGTACTGTCCTCAGGAATTGTCTTTGTGTTGTTCTGTTTGTTTTCTTTAGTCATTTGCTTTCCTCCTCAGTGGTTACTTGCTGTGTCATTACTCCACTTTGTTCAGTTTAGGATGGCTTGCTACTGTGTACTGACGTACTTTTAAGTTTTTTCTGCTGTCTATAAAAGGGCTGTGTGAACTAGCTACTGTAGTTTATTCCAGACTTTCAGGCTCCAGATTGGTAATGTTCCAGATCTGCTAGTATTCCTCTAGGAAATCCCTAGAAAGGTTTCTTTTTAAATCCTGAGTTATATAGCTTTTATGAGTCACAAATGGTTAGTTCAGCATGTGTCACTTGGTATTTGGCACCAAAACAAAAGCTTTCAAACCCGAGCCTCTTCTTACAGAATGGTCACCTAAGATCAGAGTCCAGAAAACATTGTTTCTGCTCCCCTTCACCATTCTGTGTGGACTGATGGAAGTGCTCTGTGCCCCATGATATCTGACCAATCTACTTGAATTGTTGTTCTGGCCAGCCAATTGCAATTTCACGGTATCTGAGGTTTCACATAAAGTGCTGTAATTGTTCTGTACCTTCCTTGAATATCAAAATGCCTCTCTGAATAGGGTATGAATGAAATTAAGCCAGACAATTTTTTCTTATGCCATTATATTTTCTTTAGCACCAGTTTTGAAACTGATGTAGTCACCGTATTAAATGGTGAAAGAACTGGGAATCTCATCTAACTCACCACTTGCTCTTCTGGCATCTCTAAGGACAGTCAGATGTCAGTGTCTTTATTTGGCCTATCAGTGGAGCAGGTTCTTCTGTTCAGTATCCAAAATTTTCCTGGCACCAGGCTCCTCCAAGGAAGAGGCACTTGGAGCATAGAGTGAGAAGCAGGTTATTTTCTTGTCTTTGATGCATCGTGAGTGTTCATCACCAAGGCCAGTTTTTTCTTCTCTGTAATCTTCTTCAGATAGGTATCCAGCTTGGTAATGTCACTCAACATTAAGCACAGGGTAAGCACCCTCAGGACTCCATCTAGATACTCATCCTTCCACAGGATCAAGCCTCAGCTGGTTTTCTCCTCAGTAGGGTTGGATTCCTGTCTCCTGAGACGTGTTGAGAAGCAGGCTCTCTGTTGTTATTCAGATCTGTGGAACCAGTCACTGTGCAGCACAGGAGCAATAAGTTAATGGCAGATATTTTTTATACTGTAGGGGAAAGGAGGCTTGTAACTGATTGTGTACCTATGAATCTAAGTTGTTGTGTTTTTTTGTTTTTTTTTTTAAGTTCAAGATGAGAACTATATCTGCTGTAATTCAGTTGTCATAGAGAGGGATAGTCTCCTATGTCATGACTTTAAAGATGTTTAGTATAGCTACAGGAAATGCTTCCATGTGATTGTCATTGAGAAATGTTATTAAAAGGTCTCTTCCATTCAATATTTTTTCACTATGTTGAATGCTGTTTTTTTAATTGAGTAGTGGACACTCAGCTCAGATGGAACAGGTCCTTTTTCTTTAACATTCTCATTTGAACAGTTGGCTAACAAAAGGTTCATCAAGAGACATTGGTTCTTATTCCACTAGGACATCACCACTGTGCAATCTTGCCTGTCCTTTCTAGGCTGCATGGTATTGTCATACCAGTGTGGTGCTTCACATCACATGAGTCTTGCAGACCTGGATACATGACATATTGCAGACATCTCCTCAGACTATGGGCAATCTTATGACTGTGCAATTAGTTGTTTCCTACAATATTAGCAGGATCTGCCCAATACTTGCAGAAATATGTCCTTTCATTTTCCTTGCCATCCAGATCAATGTCATGGGTACATTGTTCCTAGAATAAACAGCTCATTTAGATAACCCAGTAGCCTGTAAGTGGGGGACCTGAGGACTCTGCCCATTGTTAACAGACTTGTAAATGAAGCATTTACAGCTGCATTCCCTACCCTTTTTTAGTCACGCTATACTTACTGTCGTGAAGGCTGGAAACCTTTCATACATAAAATGTCTGCTTCTTCCAAGTGATGGAAGTTCTCACCAAGGATCAGAAAGGCTGTATAAATTGCATTATCTGGAACTCCTCTACTGGGTGTTCTTATAAGCCTGTATTTTCCCTTTCAAGCTTCTCCCTGGTACTCATGTTTTACTCACTGGAGCTAAAATTAGTCCTGTCTCTCTTTTAGCACTACTAAAGACAAGTTAGAAGCTGCCTCAGCCCATCAACTCCTTATACAAGGAGTTTCAGTGTGCTCTTCTCTACTGTGACAAAGCTTCTCAAGAGACTAAAATGTTCTCACTTGTGAGACACTTGGTGCCAGAGTGGAGCTTAAACCTGCTGCTTAGACCCTTTGTCTGCTCTTTGAGTTGTCAGATGCAAGTTTGTGTTTTGGTGTGATGATGACTGTCATCTTGCCAGTGGTGATCATCTCTCTTGAGTATGAGATATTCGGGCCCTTTCAATCAATGATCCAACATGATGCCCTCTATAAAAGGCTCCTATTTCAAACTATTTCCTAAAGTCCTTAAATTTTATGTCCATAGAACGGTATAAAAAGAAAGTACATAAACAAATGAGATACTTCAAGGTATCTGCAAGTTATTACTGATAGTTGGCAGACCCCCAAAAACCAACCATCTTCTTATGCAGGCTTTATAAGTTTGACAGGTTGTGTCAAATCATATTCAGAGCTTTCTATAGCATAGACACCATCTCTCATTAGAACACATCTCCCAAAGGAAGCTGCAGAGTTCTCAGAGATATTTGACAAGCGACATCTCCCTACCTTTATCAAGCACTATGCCATTATGGAAGCATCAAATCTGATGCAGCCCTTGCTGTAATGGTCCTGTAGTTCTACTAATACAGAGGATTCTTAAGACTTAAGTGATAGGATGAGATTAGTATTGTGTTTGTTCAAAATATGGTTAAAAGTGGTTTTAGAGTACCCATCATTTCTTCTCAGTGGAGTGATTTTTGTGCTCAGGAGTGAACTGAAATGGTGTTGGGCATGCTTAATTTTAGTACATGCTGAGTATGAGAGAAGATGGAGTATGCATGCAACCACTGTTGGTATTGCAGGAGAAACATACCCAATCTGGAGTGATATGCTTTATGTGTACACACTGTGTGAACATTCACATGAATCACCCACTCTGATGAACTCTTGTTCAAAGTAAATAACTGCTCGTTTTTTGTGAGGATGCTGAAGAAGTGGATCAGAATACTAGACACATTCTAGCAGAGAGAAAATTAGGGACAGTTACTCATTGCCATCATTCAGTGTTATTCATGACTCCTAGCTGAGACCTCCAAAACAAATCCTAAGTATTTCTTGATCATTTCAGGGCAGTCTATCAGGTGAGTTTGAGTTGCTGCTATGCCAGCTGTCTGTGACTATAGGAGCATTCCTGCTCAGCTCCACTCAACAGGAGGCTTATGTTGGCAGGTGGCACCTAGCAGCTGAGAGGCAGTTTAACAGGCAGCAAATTTCAGCTGCTAGTTACTAGCTCCTGCTCAAGCATAGTTAGCGACTGTAACCATGCGAAATGTTTCTATGTGTGATAACACATCAAAAGCAGATTTGAATTTGGCATGATAGCAAGCATGAATAAGCTCATGTCAGAATTAATTTGCATGAGGAGAGAAATGCAGTAGTTCCCACAGATCTAGGGTTCTTATTAACCGAGGGCAATGTCGTTGGCCTGTATGTGAGCCATCTTTCTGTGTTATCTTTTGTTGCTTAAGTTGTAGTTTGATATCTTATGGGTATTTGAGAGGAATTTTCTGACAACTCTACTCTGGTAGGTGGAAGTTTGAATGACACCCATTATGTCACTTGAAGGTAAGTATCTAGAGTTCACAATGTTTCTGCCCAGTTTTTTGAGTCTTTATTGGCTTGTCTAGCTTACCAGTGTGCTAGCTAACTATTCATATACAAAGCAAGTCAGATTCCTCTTGGGGCATTCCTCCTCCATCTGGGACATCTTAATGCAAATCCTGGTTTGTGGCTATGTTGTCCAGCCTCAGAAGCTGAGTAAAAGTTCTGGGAAGGAGACACAGCTTTTTTTTTTTTTTTTTTTTTTTTTCTTCCCTGAAATTCCCTTCAGACCCTGAGCCATTACCAACCATAAAGATCAATATACTTGTTAAAAGAGGAAGACCAACAAGGAGTCTTGGAGAGTGACCATCACCACTTAATTTCTGATCAACTTAGGCAAAATTGATATGAACAACTCCAATGCTGACTAAATACCTAGACATAATTTTAAAGTGATTTGAATAAACAAGGTTAAAAAAAAGAAGACACACACACATGCAACTGTAAGCATTGTAAGCATAATGTAAGCAAAATGGAAGCATAACTGTCTTTTATTTACATTTACATATAAGTATATTGCATTTTTTGCTATTCGGCAGCTAACAAGGGGAATAAAATCAAGTGAAAATTCAGGGAATTTCTGCTTCTGAGGGAAGTGTGTGAGAAGCTGTGGTAATCAAAGAAGCAATACTTTGTTTTGTCAGAAAATGTCTTTTGTCAGTTTCTAGGATGCACCAAAAAAAAATTGAGGACTTGCACTGTTATCCTTCCAGCTTGTTTGATGTAATTATGGATAATGTCATTATTTATTTTACATGCCTAATTCGTGTTTGAACTTCTTGATATCTTGTGCTAGTCAGTTCCACTAGTTATTAGTGAATTAGTGAGAATGTTTTGTTAATTTTCTAAGTGTTCCTTTTCTGGAGTACCTAACATTCATTATACGTTACTTGCATTGTGCATATAGGAGTATGACATTACTTTTCTCTGAATCACTATCTGTTCCCAAATTATCTTACATCACTGTTTTTGTTTTTTCCTATGTCAATGAAACAATCCTAGTCTTTTATTTTATTTTGTATTTAAATTAAGCATCACAGGTTTCTGTGTACTT
Source organism: Anas platyrhynchos (assembly GCF_047663525.1). Lineage (NCBI taxonomy): Eukaryota > Metazoa > Chordata > Aves > Anseriformes > Anatidae > Anas > Anas platyrhynchos. The sequence continues at coordinate 84,315,104 of NC_092587.1, read as the reverse complement.
TCTCTGAAACTTAAGTATGTGGAGGAAAAACAATTCAAGAATAGAGTACTATTTCTACTTTTCCAAAGAAGTCTGCTGGGAAAGCTTGTGTATGTTGTATGTTACCTGTAAAAACTGTTGCATAGCATTCTCCGTACATTTGACAAATGAAATACTTCTAAGAGCTATCAGACATATTATGATTGCACTGTATATTGTTCATATACTTCTTGCTTAACACTGTTTCCTCAATTTTAGTCTGACACAGTAGAGTTTCTTACATTCTTCTGTCCTTTTAGCATTTATAATGGATTGTTTTTGCTTGATTTGCAATAGATTACAGCCATTGGTTTCTAAAGTGTTGGTAATGGACTCGACAAACAAAATCAATCCCACTGTTGATACACGGTTAGATTAATATAATCCAAAGTCATACATCAAAATATCATTAGCGTAGACAGTGTATTCCTTTCCAGTCTCAAGTTCTTCATTCACTTCTCCAGGCTATTCATTCCGTTGCTTGGCACCATGAAGGGAAACAGTTCATGTGCAGTCACTCAGATGGAAGCTTGACCCTGTGGAACCTGAAAAGTCCCAACAGACCATTCCAGACCACAATCCCACATGGTAATTTTGATAGTAAAAGAGTAAAACAAAGAAACAGTACAATGTTCTCCATGTTGTTTGCTAATGTCTTTGTTTATTCTTGAAAACAAGCATAGATTCCCCAAAGTAATAAAAGCAAAATTGGTTTGGTTTCGTTGTTGTTGTTTTGGGTGTGTTTGTTTGTTTGTTTAGTTTACAAGCAACTTTTCTTTGACTGGAAGAAAATACTGAGCCAGAATTAACCATGATCCCATGAATTTAAATGTACACTTCATTTAATTTTATCCTTCAACTAGTTACATGACAAAGCATGTAACAGTTTGTCAACAAAAGGAATTGAGTCAACCTAAATATGAGTTAGGAAAAAATCAACCTGTTTATAGTCATTCTGTGATCAGAAAAGGTATACAGTTGGTGAAGTTCAATAATTATTAACTGTGTCATCCTCTTCAGTAATCTGCATAGCTTTTATATGTTTTTGAAGGGTAGTCTCTAGTCCTTTAATGTATGTGGCAGTAAAAACTTAAAGCCATAATAAATGTAATTAATTTAAATAAACTCATGTATTAGGGAAATAGGTATTAACACTCATCATCTCCTGTAGCTTTCGAGTTCCATTCTCTTGCTGATTATACAGTTGCTACCAAGTGTATATTTTATTTTGGTAGCATGATAATTTTATTATCATGATGTTTTAATACAGTTTTCACTCTCTTTATTTCCTTAGGAAAAATTCAAAGAGATGGTAAAAAACCCGAATCCTGTAAACCAATTCTTAAAGTAGAGTACAAGACCTGTAAAAACAGGTATGTTTATAATTCTGTACTTAATTCAATGTTACATTCCTGAGTTAATAAACTGCTTTCAGAATCTTCCCCTTTTTCTTTTTGCAAAGATATTTTTTAAAGACACTAAACCTATACTGTAAACTTCTATGTGTGTAAACTTACGGTTGCTATGTTTTTATATTTGATATAGTGAACCGTTTGTGATATTTTCTGGTGGATTGTCATATGATAAGGCTTGTCGAAGACCAAGTCTAACAATTATGCATGGAAAAGCAATTACAGTTCTTGAAATGGATCACCCTATAGTTGATTTTTTAACTCTCTGTGAAACCCCATATCCAAATGGTGAGTACAGTAAGCAAAACATATTTACAGAAAATACAAATGAAGCAATCTTCTCTCATTTCTTAATTCCCATCCAGGAACTTCTGTTCTCACAGTTGTCTCCATCTCAAAAAATAAAAATAAAAAATCACTGAAAGTAACTGTAACTTGTTTGCATTCTCAATATAGAAAACAAGTAATCAGTTGACAATAAAGTATGCATAAATCTCCAGATACAAGTTTGAAACACATGGACTAGTGTGAGGAAATATTGCTCTTAATCAAACATATGTGCGTATATATTTTAAAGTGTTTTACTGCATATTGTGGGACTGCCAAATGCTGAAGTAAATTCACAGAAAACTCCAGAAAGTAACATTAGAAAAGCTGTAAGTAGAAAAGAAACTAAATTTAGCTTTTTAATCCCCCAGTGAGTGAAGTAAAATAAATCTTCTATACATAGCTAAATCAACTGCACATTAAAAACAATGGCCTATGTTTCAATGTCATGGAATAAATTTAATTTTCAGTAGCCTAAGTTAGTATGGCATTTCATTTACCTGTGGCAAATAAAGTGACGCTTTCCAGTATTAACATTTTGTAGGCCCTCCCCCTGATCACACACTATTATTTAAATATTTTGGTTTGACCTGTTACTTACAGCCTGGTGTAACAACAGAATGCCAAACACCATGCATTCATAGCTGGCCTGAAAGGAGACTAAGTTGCTGTCTGTTTACTAAGTGTTTTGGCATGAGTTATCTCCAGAGTGTACTTTGAGCTTGTACATATTGGAATGGCTTGCTGCAGTTGAAATTGCAGTTTTAATTTCATATTTATATTTTTTAATACTTTTTTCACTATGTAAATTAATAAATGCAGAGACAAACTATATGTTCTTCTAAAGAGTGTACAGAAGGAAGGAACTTTTCAGTATCTGAACTGAACACAGCAGACTTACAGGAGTATTATGAGAATTATGTGGCTGGATGTAAGCTTTTGTTATGAAAAGTATTTCCTAGGGGGAAAAATCTTTAATAATTATATATAATAAATTATAAATATTTCTCTAATTGCACTCTCGATCACAAATTTTCCAGTGACCAACTGTAACTCATCTGTATTAAAGAATAAAAAATCACACATATATGTAACTTACTTGATTAGAATGACTAATGGAAAAACTCCAGGTCTTTCATATTTTATTCTTCTCTTACAGAATTTCAAGAACCCTATGCTGTAGTTGTGCTTTTGGAAAAAGATCTCATTGTTGTTGACCTGACACAAAGCAAGTAAGTGTGAAGTCTTGTATCAAGTTATTTATACTTCTTAACTGTCTAGCAGATGATAAAAATCCAAATGATATCACGCAATGTCATTTTACTATCCAAAATCATTAACTCTTGGTGTTAATTCACTGTATATGTTTACCTTCACCTAAAAAACTAGGATCAGCTAATTGACAGAAGCTTGATTTCAATTTTGGGAATAAATCTAAGCCTGTAACATTCATGTTACATTGATGTTAAGTGATTCTTGGTCACCTGCTGAATCATGACCTGAACTTGTGTGTTAGAAACTAGATTCAACCAGTACTTATATGCACACCTAACTTCACTAGATTCCACGGGGGCTACCACTTAGATGCTTACTCAAGTATCTTAATAAATAATGGCATTATAATGGATCTATGGGATTCTTTCATAATCCATTTTTTGTTTTAAATGACAAATAATTCTTTCACATTGGAATCAACGTTAATACCAGAGAGTAACTATATATCATGAAATGTAGGATCCAATTCTTATTTCCTTTGCTGTGCATCCAACACTAACAGTTATGTATGTCCACATTTACACTGGTATAACTAACAACAGAATTTATCTTTAATGATTTGAAACATTTTAAATGAATCATATTCTGATATCATTCACTTTCAAGCTTAATTCCAATCACCTCAGCAATAGAAAATGGATGTAAGTGGAATCAGAGCAAAATTTCTTGCATTTTTGAATTGTGAATAACATTGTGTAATCTGCCAGAAGTGAGGCCTGCCTTCTTATTAGACAGTCCAAACTGATGCAAGTGAGAAATAAACTGAGATCTAATTCATCTGTTATTTCAATTGTTCACTGTAGAATCAGTAGTTTACCAACCCAATAAGCAAAACTGTTCAACATAAAATCCACAATTGTAAAGGTAGTTCTTAGGTCATAGTATACATGCATATTATATGTGTGAACCTGATGCTTCTAGAAAATGTATAACCTCTGTAAACTCATAAATAGGATTTTGAGGTGTTGGGAAATTTTACATTAAAAAAAAAAAAAAGAATTCTTGTCACAATACAAGAATTTTTATATCTTTACTAGTTATTTTTGACACTAAAACAATACATATCTTTAAAAAAAATAAGGGAAAATGTACTTTATCAGTAATGATTTTACTTAGATTGTTATACACTGTAAAATAACAATATGTCTTCTTATATGGTTTAGTGTATCACAGTGCTTCTAATAAATTGTCTTCCTTGACTAGTTTTCCAATCTTTGAAAATCCATATCCTATTGACATTCATGAGTCACCTGTCACCTGCACAGAATATTTTGCCGACTGTCCTCCAGATTTGATTCCTGTACTCTATTCTGTAGGAGCAAAACATAAAAAGCAAGGATACAGCAATAAGGTAAACAAAACTGATATATTTAAATAAAGAAAGCAGATATACAATCTATGTCTTTGAAATATCTTGCCAAATTATTTTAATTTTACTTCTTTAATAACTAATTTCAAATTGTCCAGCCAGCAGCTTAGAGGCAGCCTTCCTTCTGTGGTTGCTTAAATCACCATTATACAGGACTAAGGCTGATGGAGTTATGTCAGATCAGAATAAGTTAAAAGAATGCCATGAATTTAAAATTCAAATTTGTCTGAATATGTTATCTCTATCAAAGAAAGAAATAGTATATAAAATGAGTATAATGGAAAGCAGAAAAGCTTCAGTGGAATTTAAGGGTTGACAGCATTTTTATTAAATAAGGATATTAATTATTATTTTACTGAACTACTAAAGTCTTAATGAAAGAGTCTTAGAAATTCTACAAGCTGCAGAAATAAAAATGGAAAATGGAATTACTTTATAAGTTTCAAGCATTAATCTGGTTTATGTTTTGATTAGAAATCATAATAAACAAATTAGAAAAAATATTGGGCAAACTAGTCAGACATCATTAGTTTTCTGTTCATATTAAAAGAAATACTTTCCTTGGAGCTGTCTTGTTTTCCATGAACCGAGAATCTGGGCCCTATATACTTCTTTGGGGTCTTGATTCAGCAAAGTACTTTAGAAAATATGTTTTTTCTTTCTTTGTCTTTTTATCTATCCTTATTTCATATACATAGCTTCCTGTACATTGCACCTGTACTCCTTGTACAACCTCTTGTCCAACTTGCTTTACTTGTGCATGTGCAAATACACACTCAGAATGTAGATAGCCAAACATTTGCCACCCACACATTTCTGTACCCACATGCATCCAGTCCATGTATTCTCAGAACCAGTTTGTATGCCCAGATTTTTCTACCCAGTCATACTCTGCACAAATCCTTACCCACTCTGCCCCTATGTCATCTGCCACATCCTGTATCCATATGTATCAAGTTTTCGGCACAGACCACCATCTTGCTTTACCAGCCTAGACCACAGAAGAGAGTGAGAATCTCGCCACTAGTAAACAAAAACAGAAAAGAGATGATGATTTCTTACGATCTGTGGAAGATGCATTCTTGTCTCATATCCCATATCATGATGCTCAGATACTTGTTTCCCACTTTTCTGGGCCAGCTTCTTCAGTAGTCTCCATCCTCAGAATAGATTCTCATTTCTATTCAGTATCCTATAGAAGCTCCAAGAGTCAAGAAATGTGAAAACAGTAGCAGAACTTTGTTACACCTTCCTCTGGTTCCTGTTTTGAATGTTTGCAGTGTTAGCTGTGCTGAAATCTTGGAACTTTGGTTGTTAACATAAAAGTCAGTTTCATAATCTGTGCCAAAATGTTTTTTAAAAAAAGAAAGAAAGAAATTCGAAGTCTTGATAAATATACAAAAATATTAAGAAGCTTTAAAAGCCTTGAATACTATGCATTTTCATTCCTTTTATAAGATGTATTGCTTTCTGCAAGAAGAAGTCTGCTCTTGAGTTTAAAAATCAACCAAGCAAAATTCATCAGGATTAGTTTTAAACTCTATGCTCTTGTTGTTCGTTTAGGAGTGGCCTATCAGTGGTGGAGCATGGAACCTTGGAGCTCAGACATATCCTGAAATCATTATTACAGGGTGAGAATGAAACTGAGGATTTGTTCTTTTAAATTGTTAGTGTCTAGAACTTTTAGTTGTGGGTTACCTATAAGTAAGCCTTGACCCTTGACAGGGTATATGTGTCCTAACTTCTTCAGTTGAAGTACATGGTTTTTCTTCTTGGTGCAAAGTCACCATAGAAATTCCCATTTGCTGTAGAAAACAGAGCTTTGTATTCAAGGACGAACTACTGTTAAGAATTACTGATTAAGGCCCCAGTTTTAGATATTAAGTCTGTATATTTGTTAAGATGGAATCTTAGGAAAGGGGGATCCTTTGCAACAGAATTTTGTGGTTTTGAGGGCCATAGAGCAAAGCATTAAAAAGGGAGCCAGCTGTTCTATGCCTGTTGTCCTCTGGCCTTCTGGTGACTGTGTCTGGGAATTGGTTTCGGAATTCATTTTAATACCACAGGATTAGTGGGGATGTGGTGCACTGGGATGAATTTCACCTTTTAAGTGAGGGACATACCCATGAAAGGTTCAGATTGAAGTAGCAGCCCCATTGAGCAAATGTCTGATGTATTTTCAAGAAAACACCCTGAAAAGTACAACTTAGCCTTCTTGTAAGATGCATTCTGTGTTTTTTCTTCTGGTCTCAGCCATGCTGATGATAGCAACGCATTCGATAAATTGTTATAATCGATGATAGTCAAAAGCTGTCTTTTAAAAGATAAAATTATATGTGCAATAGTACTAATAAGGAGGATAAGAGATTATTCTAATTTTAAACAGAAGTGTCTCCTTTCTCCGACTCTACTTCAAGGAGGATTTTCTGCTGATAAAAACAATGCAGCTGTAAGGTATTAAGCAGAATTATCTTGCCCTCTGTCTTTTCGAAGTTAGATATACATGCAGTTTTTAGAGTGCATAGGCCTGATGCTGGCCCACTGCAAGGCCCAAAGTGCTGAATCTTAACCTTGGCATTAGTATGGGAATTAATTTTGTGCTGTTATGATCTTAAAAATCACTGGGGACTTAGTTCTGTATAGAAAATGCATCAAAAAGTATTTTATGAATGCAATCAAACTAGTAACAAAATATTTTCTTATGGTTGGTATATATGCCATTATACATTGTCAGTAAGGTATGGGGAGTTACCATACAAGTGAAATAGTTTTTCTACTTATATTTATCACTCACTGAAAGTAGAAAGTGTTTTGTAATTGCATCTTGTTTTAACACATTTAATTTTTATATTTTTTTAAGCCATGCAGATGGATCAGTAAAGTTTTGGGATGCTTCTGCCAGTAAGTTTCTGAAGTTCACTTTTATATAATGCTGACAAATCATGCACATGCACACACACATACATAATACATGGTATTTTACAGTATGCATAATATCTCAGGTAGTATAATTAGGAATAGTCAGGAGATATTAAGCAAATTAGGAAAAAAGATTGCTAATGAGATATGTTAGAAAAGAGTGAAAGTCCAAGAGAGGGATTAAAACACCAGATCTGACATACCAAAATCTCTGAAGGAAGAAGTACTGGTAAATAATACCAAGGGCATAATCCTTGTGTGTATATAAAAGAGTGAGCTGAATTAGACCTAATGTTCAGTTTTGGTTTTCTTGTCTCTTCTATTCTGAGTACAATGTTGTCTTTTTTACAGATAAGTAAAAATAAAATATTAAAATACAATAATACATCTTAATTAAAGACCTAAGTCTTGCCCAGTCTCAAGATCCAGGAAATAATTAGGAAGCACTTACGTTCATCCTAGCAAGAAAAAGCTTCAGAAAAGTTATTCCATAGATTTTAGCTGTAATTGTAAATATCGGAAAACAGCATTTTTCCCTACAGAAAATACATATAGTACTTATTAGTAAAATATATTTATTTTTAAAGATGCATGTATTTTGGATGAAAGCAAATGTATTTTGGTTTAAATAACGTCTGTACTTCACAAGAGTCGGAGCAGTGTTGCCTTGTATTTTCTCCCCTCAGTAGTACTGAGATCTCTAGGTAGAACATCTCTTTCATGAGCTACAGTTAGAACATCTCTTTCCTGAGTTAGAAGTCTGTACTGGAAGGCACAAAATACTTTGCTTTTAGACATTTTTTAATTATTAATTTTGCATCTGAAAACACAGATCTGTGGGAGACAGGCAATTGCTAAGCCACTGAAGCAGTTTCCCAAGTTTATCTTCCCGAGTTTATCTCAAAAGCCATCTCTTACTTGCCCACGTGCAAGTGGTGCCCAGTAATTCGCAGATGCATAAGGCATAGTCTTGCATTGTACTTGTGTCCCATGACTGTAATTCTTCCAGTCCTAGTAGGGGTAGGCCCAAGATGCCTGATTCAAAGCAACTCTCTGGATTTGATGCTGAGACTAAGGGCATCCTGAGCCCTCTTCCACCTCCACAAAACAAGGAAGAATGATGAATTCATTACAGAAGCAATTTCTGCAATTTGTATAAATTCATAATATACTTAAACTGAAAAAATAATAATAATTCTGTTGTCATCTGATTACATAACTAAAATATCACTCTTCATCTTTTCATTGCTTGTTACATAGGGTAGCTGGACTGATCTAGCATAATTACAGTAACGTGCATAACAGCTTTACCTTTATGTAAATACACACCCTAATAGGTGCTGGGCCAGACTGACTTTTTCTGACCTTATGCAGTGATTAATTAATGACACTGGTAAATTAATGTAAAAATCGTAAAAAACACAGCAAAGGGGAATGTCAATAAAGCAAAATGGGGCTAATTATAATTCCTCTGTTGCCTCCAAAATTTACAGTGCTATAGTTGTACTCTTGACCAAAGCTTCTGGATATTACGTTTTTATATGCAGGTATAAATACAGATATACTTGTTAGTCAGGAAATTCAAAGAATTTTAGAACTCCTGTTCTTACAGAAAGTCTTTGTGTTGCCCAGAATATTTTCCTTTTTTTTTCTCTTAATATGCTTCTTACATTTTCCTTTCTAGCAAGACAAAGGAAATGTTAGTTTCTCATCTCATTAGGAAAACAGCAGTAGCATCAGAACCATCTTTTTTAACACTGAGTATAATCTTGCCTCAGAAAGTACTAAGAAGTATTTCACAGACAAATATACATTTTGTAAATATCAAATACTTGTCCTACCAATACTGCATATCAGAATGTAATGCCCATCTTTTTCTCTTCTTAGGCCTTCACATGATTCTTTGTTATGCCACAACTGAAAAGAAAATGGGAACTGAAGAATTTTATAACTGATTTACTTATTGTTAATCAGTATTTTTATATGTTTTAATATATTCCAGTTACTCTACAGATGTTGTACAAATTAAAAACATCAAAGGTCTTTGAAAAACAAAAGTTGGGTGAAGGAAAAGCAACAGCTGAGATTGTGGAAGAAGACCCTTTTGCTGTTCAGATGATGTACTGGTGTCCTGAAAGCCGAATTTTTTGTGTGGCAGGAGTTTCTGCATATGTGGTTGTTTATAGATTCAGCAAACATGAAGTAAATACAGAAATTGCAGTAAGTCATTCATAATCTTTTATAAAAGAACATTTCTAAATCAAAGTGCTTTCTGTACTCATATACTTGAAAAAAATAATATCAAACTTGGTAAACATAGGTTTAGGAACATTCATTTTTTATCATTTTGAGGGAAATCTTGATCATACTTAAGCTGGTAATAAAAACATGATTTTTTGCTGTCCAACTCTCTTCTTTTTCACTTTAATAGTAAAATTCAGGATCGTTTTCAGATGTAGTTTGCTTTTAAGACTTTGATCACATTAAATCTCTGTCATACTTGCCTTCTCTAAAATACTGATGGATGTATGTTTTATCAGACAATATTGCTCTTAAATTAAGTATTCAGTATCTTCAATTTATGTTCATAGTATTTGTCATGAAAGGGAACTGAAAATTATCACTGGCTTTTAACAAAATTAAGAGAGTTGATTTTTTTTTTTCTGACTTACACTGACTTTGTTTCCTCCAAAATAGACACTATTTGAAATGCTAGCTGATGTATGGTTAAGTAGTTGTTATTTAATTAACCACCATGATCCTCAATGTCATTCAAATATACCTTTTTCTGTCTTCAGGTCTTATGCAGTCACTTCATTTCAGGTAGAATCATACAGTTCATGTTCTTTTAACTGCACTGCAGTCATCTTGTACTTACCATTCTACAGCATGTCAGACTTTCGTTTAAAACTCCATTTCTTCACAGGAGCCACAACCACTTCTAACAGTGTGGCTCAACAGCACTTAAAATGTAAACCAATCTTTCTTTAGTCTAAAATATTTAACGGCAGACAACTCTTAAGGGAAAGCCAATATAAACATGACTGCCTTTCCTTCTGACTTTCCAGTTTCTGACACTGGAGAATAGTCTGCAACTTCCAGATACACTCTTTCCAGAAGGTCTTTCTTCATGTATGCTGGCTCTCAAAAAATCCCCATGGCTGACCCAAACATTCCATTCCATTTACACCTTCCCTGACAAAAGTTTTCCTTTTCACACTATTTTAATGTCCTTTAGAAAGTCTGTAGTTTTGGCCTGGCAAAAGCTTCTGTGCCATTTTTGGCCTGTAATTGTGTGCCAGTTGGTAAGGAGATTAATTACCAGTAGTTATTCTGCTTTTTTCCTCTCATTTTTCCACTAGAGGCAATTTTTAAGCTAGCTTGAGGCATCCTTTCAGGAAGGTTTTTAAACTAATGGACAGTAATTTCACCTTATTGACCAGTTCACACATAATGCTGCTAAAATCATTACATTTCAATGTTCATTTATTATTCCACAGCAAATGCACCTTATCTTTTATTACCTAACATTTATTTTCTTTATTTTCATGTCTTAGATTTTCAGCTGAATTGCAGCAGACCCAGGGTGTTCTAAAATATAATAGTGTGCAATTTAACAATTTCTCAGATTTCATCTGTACTTAAGAAACATTTATATAAGGAATTGTTCTGTGAAGAGTTGTTTTAGTATTATCTAATATTTTTTGGCATAGTCAATAGTTCTCCTAGATTTTGTGCATCCCTGAGATAAGCCTAATCTCGTTTCACCATTTTTGTTGCAAGCATTCAAGTCTTCATTCCTAAATGGTGTTTTTGTTGTTTTGTTTTTTGTGTTGGTTTTGTTTGTTTGTTTGCTTGCTTGCTTGCTTTTTAACAAAAAGTACAGGAGCTTTTGTTGGAATATATACCTGACTTTAGCTTGCCTAGTGTTGTCTATATTCAGACTGAGTTGGCCAGCCTCGGGACTTTGCTGCACGAGGTGAGCCCAAGTTCTAGCCCTTAGTGTCTGTAGCAACCAGCCTGAACACAGCTTGAGTTCCACCTACAAACCCCAGTATTTTAATAGACACCATGTTTGACAGCAATCAGTCTTGTAACATCATTGCTATGGTGAATGGGAAGCATGGAGGCTACTCTGAGGTTCCTCCATGTAGCAGGGAAGTCCACTGCTGAACATGCCTTAAGGCACAGGCTGTTCCTGGGACTTCCTGAATATAATGTAAGTGTTATTTGTGTCATTCCATGTCAGATTCTGGAGACAAGTAGTATGCACATGACTCAAAGTCTGCTTTATATCCAACCCTGGAGTCGTTGCCATATAGTTACGTGAAAAGCATTTGTTGCTGTTTTATTATCTGAATCCATTCCATCCAGTCCAGGAAAGATATCTAGGTATATATTAAACAAGATCACTTCCTCAGTGATCAGACTATGATTCCTCTGTGAAGCTCTCCTTCAAAGCTCTTGAGAGGAATGATACAAAATAAGTTTGCAGTAGTTTGACCATAGAAAGGAAAATCAATGAACATAGTGGTTCAATTATCAAAAAAGATCTGTACAGTGTGTCAAAATAAATTGGTGCCACCATTTTTCCTTCTATGTGTAAGTGGGTGATAGATAGAACATAACAAAATGAATTTTAGTAGAAAAAGGAAGACACAAAGAAAAATATCCAGAGAAGAATTAGGCACTTCTAACATGGTCAGCACAAGAACATATTCTTCTCATACCCTTCCCTCGTAAACATTAAACAGCATTATAAATTGTTTCAGACAGCGGCAATTACTTCCAGAAGATTAGATTTTCCTGAACTCGATATTTCACTCTTTCAAAGAAAATGTTGTCCATAGGCTTCTTAGCTGATTCAGGCAAAAAAGTGTGTATAGATTTTGCTTGGAGGAAACAAAAGTGAAAATTTGAGAAAGGACATTTTCTCTTCTGATTGAGCAAAATCGCTTCTTTCTGAAATGTTATGTTACAACACAATGGTTGAGAAATAGGCACATCTTCAGTGTACTGATCCTTATCTCCTGATTTTCATACAAATTAGATAGCTTCTTTATGCTGCCATCTTGATTTTGGTGAAGATGATGTCTCAGTGAGAAACCACTAAGAAGGAGATCTACGTTTATAATTACATCTGATCACTTCAAGAAACCAGCACTGAAATTACTATTTAGCTAGTATTCCCAAGACCTTAACTCTTAGAGGGCTGTTCTTTTTCTTTTTCTTTTTCTTTTTCTTTTTCTTTTTCTTTTTCTTTTTCTTTTTCTTTTTCTTTTTCTTTTTCTTTTTCTTTTTCTTTTTCTTTTTCTTTTTCTTTTTCTTTTTCTTTTTCTTTTTCTTTTTCTTTAATTAATAATTTTCTAGATTTCTTCTTGGATAATGTGTGAGGTAGAAAGAATTACCCAATATTTATCATGATTTTTTTTAGATGATTTCTTACATAGATTTGAGCTCCCTGCCCAGTTTCCCCTGCTTTACAATTCCTTCAGTTAAAATTTCCTGAATTAGCGGAAAGAATTGAAGGATGGTTAAGCTTGGTTGGTCTCCTTTTCCCTATCCAGAGATCCTAGAAGGAAAGTGAAAGTTAAGTGGTTTAGATTTTGCATTCTAGAATCTGCCAAACGCATTTGCAGTCTAAGGAATATGGAACTCTGTGCTGTTACATTTGATTTCCTGACACCCACATATGGACAGATGGAGTTCATGGACCAGTACTGCTCACACTGTTCAGTTTCTGCAGACTGGCTAAACCCTGACTTGTAGAGACTCTCTTATACTAGCAATACAGAGAAAGAGTTGATGATTATTTAATTAATTGGCTTAGGAAAAAAATAAAATGGACAATAGATGGAAAATTTTCATGACATTGATTCTTAAAGCTGCCTTCTTATGCTGAAATATTGTTTATTTGGGAGTCTTTTCAGGCTAAGTTCTGGAAAGCTGTAATCTTTCCTTTCACTTACAAGAAAAGGCTTGGATCAAAGTCAGCACTGGAAGAATATACTTAATTAATTCTCCAAGTTCCTATGTGATGTTAGGCTGTATAAATAAAAAATGACAGTACTCTTTGCTTGCACATGATGATGATAAATGTTTTGTGTTTTTTTGCTTGTTTGTTTGTTTGTTTTAAGAAAATAAGATTTACTGATATTTATTTGAAAGTAATAAAACTTTCAGCAGCTTTCTTTATTAAATTGTGACTTAGCTTTTTATTTATTTAAGTCACTAGAGGTACGACTTCAGTATGAAGTAGAAGATATCATTACTCCTGAACCAGAAATAATTCCCCAGTTTCCAGATGCCTCTTCCCAGCTTCCTTCTTTAAAGAGCCTTTCAGGCAGTACCAACACTGTAGCATGTGAAGGAATGATGAAGGACAGTATCCCATGTCTTAGGTAAGTCTATGCCATCATTCAAATATTTATCTTTCTAAAAAGTATTTGTATCAGGTGTACTAATGATTCAAGAAAAGGAAGTTAATTATATGTATGTGACATATCATATGACATATATGACACAATGAAAAAAATGGAATTTTAAACAAACAAAAGAATTAAGGCAAAATAATGAACACTGCATTTTAAATAGCTGGAATTAAGTTATGGAGAAAACAAAATGTTACAGTTAAAGCTTGACTGAAATTTTCCAGTATGATCTATGAGTGAATCTTATCTCACATCTAGTTTTGAATGGAATATAAGCACTACAGAATAGATCAATGAATTTTTGAGGAACTTTTTTTTTTTTTTTTTTTTAAATTCACAAAGATACTTCCATAAAGCGGTCATGTGCAAAGCTTTTGGTCCTTGATTAATTAGTGTAATAGTAAAACCATCCTCTGTGAAAGAAGTATGTGTATTTTATGACATGTTGGGGAAGGAAACCATGTTCATAATCACCAAACAGTCTTAAATGTTTTGAAACATTTGCACCATGTGGAAATATATAGGTGTTTAACCTTTAGGAAGAAGCAAACTGTTGCCTGCTACAGCACACATTGCTATTGTTCGGGATAGAATAATATGTCTTGCTAATAAGGCAGATAAATTATAGGCTTAAAGAGTTTCAAAACAGAATTCTGTACAAAACTCCATAAAACATGATTTCACAGGAATTACAGTGCACTTCTAATAATGATTCCTCTCAGTGAATTCATTATTATTTCAGTCTAATTATTATTAAATATTTTAAATGCCTCAATTACTTCAAAAGCAGTTTACATGAACATTCCTTACTTTGCAGATATTTCAGTCTGTTGTGCTCCTGAAAAATAGCATTAACATTTAAAAGCAATATTGTGACATTGTTCATGCATAATTGACAGTAGCTTTTGGCATCCTGTTCATTTGTCCACCTCATTCAGTCTAGCAGCTGAATCTCAGACATAAGTTTAATGATTAATGCAAACCATTAAAATCAATAGAAGAGGCAGAGAGGAGTTATTAAAAAAATCTCAATGGGAAACCTTTCCGTGCCATTGAAATCAGTAAGAATGCAATTGATTGTTTCAGTGAATAAGATTTTCCCTTAAGGGATTCTTATTTGCCTCAGTTTGGAAAGGGAAAGCATTGTTGATTTGGAAGGAAGCAAGGCTGTAATAAATTTGGAGATGTTCTGATAGTTCATTTTTGGAAATTTACTAAACTCCATGCCATCCTTCCATCCTCTGGTACCAAAACCTTGCCACACAACTTAAATACTCATGCAATCAGAGAGGAAAAAATACAGGAACAGGCCATGGTCATGAAAAGGACAGCAGATGGTTATGTCTTTGAAATCCCAATGAAGGTCTTGTTCCTCCTCCTGAAATGCTACATATATTCTGCTGTGATAGCCAGATATGTGATCCTGTACTCACAGGTATACTAGATATGCTCTGATAGGACAATGAAATTTGGGGAGGCTGCAGAACCTGGGAAAACTGTAGGTGGTTGTGAAAGACATTGCACACCTAGTAATAAACTGTTCAGCTTTTTCAATGCTTGCCCCAGCTCCTGTTTCAGCTGCTTCATCTCTTCATGCTTGACAGAACAATGTTACTAGTTCCAACATGGTATCTCAAGCAATGACACTACAGCAAGTGCTTATTATGGCTAGGTCAACCCACACCTCAGAAAGTCTTATCTCACTACTGCCAGCACCACTTTTTGGCTCACAGGATTTCTTTAGCATACTTTTTGGCATGCTTCTTTGTTTGCATGTCTGTCCAACCATGGTAGTAACAATGTTCCTGATGCAAGACAATTAAAGTGGTTACTTTCTTCTCTCCAACTGGGCAGATAAGGTGCTATTCATCCCTTCCAGTTTTGGTCAAGACTGGTGCTGTTGAGTGCTTTCCTTTTCCTCTTATGACTGCAGCTTTGAGTGGAGGCAGGGAGGGGTGGTAATCCAGACCCCTAGCCTGCAGGTCTGCTCCCACAGCTGGTCCTGGATGATAAGGAGGGAGGAAAATGAGGAAGGGAACAAGCATCCTGCTTACTGAACTGTGCAGTGCTGTCTTTCCTATGGCAAGATCTGAGCCAAGTGACTGATTATTGCTTTAGAGAAATAGATACATAAGGTCTGAACAATGCTACAGACCAGAGAAAAAGAATAGTGTATCACTCCAATGTGAAGGAAATTAATTTAGAAAGATAGATGAGGAATACCTTTCCTATTAAAAAGTAAATGAGGGAAAGGTTGGCAAGGCTAGTGAAACCTTTAAATTAATAATATAAGCAGTAAAGCATAAACTGTGTAACTGATGGTTAAACAGTTGAGGACCCCATGTGAATGTATTATGAAAAAAATTGGTTGCCAGAGATATTCTATTGTGTGTCCATGCCCATGTGTTGTTTGCAGGTGTTGTCCATTTTCCCAGCTTTGGGACTACACAGGTGCTAGCAGGTGCTGTTCCAGCTGGCTGCACCCAGGGCACCCCTGGGCCCCACAGTCAAGCTAGGAGCACCTTGGGGGAAGCCTTAAAAGTATGAGGAGTGTTGTGCAGTCCCCTCTTCTACATAATTTCTGTTAGAATTAGAACACTGTTTGCTTTGTACTTTTTCAGTTGTGCTACATCAGTTGTCTGGTTCTCTTGCCAACTTTTGCCATGTTATTATTTGGTAGTTGCTTTATTTCAGTTTTCTGCATCTATTTTCACTATTCCAAGTGTGATAGATTGCCAACAGCCAAATTTGCCACTAAGGCCTCTATCCCACCAAATGCATTCAGTTAAACAAATTAAAAACCAATAGCCATGGTTGTTGAATGAGAAGCCTGAACATTCCCTCTTGAGAAAAACGCTTACATACATCTGAGTAGAAATCAGTTGATGTTTTTCCAGTCTGATCCACTGTCTTTTCAGGTGCATGGGCCAGGAATGCTTGGAAAGCTTGCTAAGTCACATATTAGTCATGTTCAGGAGATACTCTGCATCAGCAGTCATCAACGATGTCCTCTCTACAATCCAGTACATAGGATAGTACAGTTTTAGTTATTTACAGTATGGCTATGTGTAGAGATGCACTTACAGCATAAAAAATTATTATTTGCCAATAATTGCAATTTTTCAGAATGTTGTTGTCAATGTATATATTGACTAGCTACTTTCTTTTCCTGAATCTTACTGTTTTTTTGGATACTATTTTTCACGGGGGTAGAAGATAATATGTGGTAGACTGCCCTATTATGACTGTGTGCAGAAAGGTGCAATATATGCACTCTCAGTATTTACAGCTATCGTAAATAGTCGCTGGCTAGTGGGCTTTATTTATAAATTACTGTCTACAGTGTGAATGTACTAATGAATAACACATCTCAAAGTGTTGCTGTTCTTGCACAGTATCTCTTTCAGTGTATCATGAGTTCTACAAGTCAAGATCATAAATAACACAGGCATACAAAAATGTTCATTTCTTAAACCCTCCTCAGTGTACACCTTCACTATGTGCTTTGCAAGTCACTGAATTTGCCATGAGAAAATCTGAAGAGGTGCTAATATTTATACCAGGTTTTATGTAGGAAGCATTTATTCATTAAGACTAGATTGTGTATGTGGTAATTATACTCATAAGAATAAAACAGGACTTGTTTGCACTAGATGGACAAATAAAATTGTCAAGTCCAGAAGTTTTGGTTATACAATGGTGAGGTGCAGTATGGAGAGGCACATCTCATCTGTCTTCTCTTGCCTTACTTCAGAGCAAGAAACTTCCAACAACATAGAAATGTCCCATGTGAGATTTTTCAGAAGAAAGTATTTTATGTTTTCCATGTAAGTTCATGCCAATTTTTAAGTGTACGTTATATAGTACAAGAAAATAGTCATGAAAAGGAAAATGAAAACAAAATGATGAAGCAAAAATTATTTTTATTGACCCCAAGTGCTTATCTCACCTATATCTTCTCCAGAGTCTCTCCTTTAGGGAATGTTGAAATTTTCAAATTTGTTTCTACAACAGAAATTAAAGTCAAAGCCTAAAATTCATCCAAAACATTCCTGTTCTGGAATGCCTAGTGGAAATGCGTAGTCTCAATGTACAGGTATTCACAAAATATGCTGCAAGTATGGGTACTGCTCTGAACTTATTAGAGGATTCTGCTTCACTAGTATTGTCTCAGGGTAAGTGGTTGTTATTCATGGCCCAGTTTGTTTGTTTGTTCTTGTTTTGTACCTCTTCTTCTCAGTGTTAAGACTCGACCTGTGCGAATGCCTCCCGGATACCAAGCAGATCTTGTTATTCAGTTGGTGTGGGTGGATGGTGAGCCTCCACAACAGATTACCAGTCTTGCTGTAAACTCTGCTTATGGACTGTAAGTAATGCAAAATTAAGGTGCATTCATTTATTGTTTATTGCACTGTCACATATTTTCCAGTTATACTTTGAAGTTCTCTGCAGACATTTGAAGTCAGAGTAAAAATAATCAAAAGGTGCTATAACCCACATTTGGGGGGAAAAAATATTTGAATTTGCATAAAGACTGTAATACTAGATGTTAAACTTGCATTCTTGCCAATATTTTTACTATTCCTGTTTAAAAGACTGAACTGTTTTCCATCACTCTACCCATCCTTTCAAATAAAATCCAATTACCTTTCAAATCTGAAAGTTATTTTGAAAGGATAACCAAGGTGAAATATATTTTGTAAAAAAAATGGTGATTATGTGTTAAATGTCATTGGTAATGATATTGTATCTTTAACTGGAAATTATCTTCTGAGAACAGTATTTTTATGTGTGTGCTATTCTCTGTTTGGAAGAGAAGCAGAAACCTGAAATTGAAAATTGAATAAGGAGCCTTCAAATGCTAAATTCTGTATGGAAATGCAAGTGAGCATATCTGTGTGTATCTTTTTCCTCAAGTTCAATTTAATTGCCTTTTTTTTTGTTTTCTCTCACTGAGGGTTGCCCAGAATGCATTAATCAGATTTCCTATGTAGAGGATGTAAGTCCAGTAAAAAACATGAGTGTTAGGTGTCTGATTCCCACAGATATTATATAAATCAGCTGACACTTCAGAGACTTTAAAATTTTATGCAGAGCCAAAATTCTTACATCTATGCAAAAATACTGTGTTTTGGGTGTTGTTTCATCAGGTCTTTGGCCTGAGCTTTCAAATAGTTTCTATTCATGAATTCCATAAGTTTCTTTTGTTTTACCGTATCAAGGTTCATTTATCACTTGTGTAAATTGTTTGGTTTTGCCTCATTTGCTCCCTTGCAGGTCTCAGGACTCAAAGAGTCATTTGACTTCAGGAATAATCACATAATTCTCTCATACGTAAACTACTCTTCTGGGTTCCAATTCTCCTAGTATTTACAGTGGTTTTATAAATGTGCCTGATTCAATGAGCGAAATTGTTTTCTTTGCTAGAAGCAGTAGTAATTTATGGGACAGTCTCCTTCAAAACAGCATATACTAAGTATGAGAGAAATAAACATGTTAGACAATAAAAAAGTCCAATAACCTAAGGTTTCTTTTCCTACAAGATCTACCTAAAATGTCCTATTTCTCTAAATTTCCTCTGCAAAGTGTCTTCTCTCTTCCTCTGTATTGTTTACTTCAACTTCTTCCTTGTGCTTATACTGACAATGTACAATCCTATCTTTTCATCAGAATTTAGTTTGATGATTTAGTTTTCTCCTGATGTCTAGCTTCACAGTATGGAAAAACTGTGTCACTTCAGCATAAATTTTGAGGATGTGTCATTTTTATCATGCTATTAGTGAGGTTATTTTGCCTTTATATTTTTTTTCCAAGAATAATTAGGTTAACTAGAAGGAAAGCATAGTGTGTTCCAAGGTGTGTACTTCCAGAATTATTTTAATTACTTTGATTTCTGTAACTGTATAGTACAAACAATAGGAACTCAGTGTCTCTCGTGTTACTGCAGCCATGAAACAGGACTAAAGTAAGATATAGAAAAAAACTTTTATGTCCAGTTTTATGTCCAGCAAAGATTAAAGTCTTCAGGTGCTGCGAAATTTTATTTAATTTATGCTGCTTACCTTTAACAGTGCCAAGCTACAAATTGAAAATATTAACACCTGTTTTATTTCTGTTTAAATGAATCATCCAAAAACTTCTTGATGTGATGAGAGTAAAAAAGAAAAAGTTACAAAATGCTTCAGTTGCATACAAAGAGCTACAAGGTCAAATACAGATACTAAATTTGATTCAAATTATTTTTTGTTGGACTGAAAGAAAGTCTCTGAAAAATGATTAGCAGCTCATGTGCTAAAAATTTTGAACAAATTAATTGTCAAGGAAAGACTGTTGAAAATTTTAAGACATTTCTGTGAAAGACATGGAAATTTCCATTCACTCAATTTTGAAAAATTCATTGTGTTTATTTTGTATTTGATTTTATAATGACTTAATATGTTAGCACTTTGTCTTAAGGCTTGTTTATAGTAATGTCTGCCTAGATTTTCTTATCATTCCTGAGAAGCATTTTAATATTAATGAGAAAATTCTTATTTTTTTGGTAATTTTGTAAGTTATAAGAAATAATACATCCATGATTGTCTGTGAACTTAGAGAAGTTTAGAAAAGTGCAGACTACGAAGTGAGGAGCTGTTTTCTTGATTTGATGATTTGCTGACCACAGAGTCAGATTATTAACTCTTCATTTGCCTCATGTTTTCCAAAATTAATAAATCTCAGGTTAATCATTCTCAAGATGCAAGTGTTTATCACTTTTGATGCCTAAAGTATTAACAGATGAGAATGATACTGGTACAATTTTTATTCCCTTATTTTTCCTCTTCTCCACCTATCTGGTCTTTTATGAACATAGGAATTGCTGTCACCATTTACACTAATAAGCTTTATTATTTCAATATCCTTTCTCTGACAATTCCTATTAACATGATTTAAAGCAAAATACAAGAATGGCAAAGAACAAATTGTGAAATAATTTCTTTCTATTCCTTGTCAGTCAGTTTGTGTCAAGAAACATGAAGATGTATTAAGCTTTGTATAAAGTAGTCTTCCAGCAAATATGACTGATACCATTCATTTTTTGTCCCAGGGAAACTCTGTGAAAAGTTCTTCTATTATATGAAACAGGTTTTAATAATTTCTGAAACAGATATTTCTCTACATACCTAAAATGTAGTATTTTTGTAATTATACTATTCAATAAAGCAACATATAGATGTTATTGCAATGCATTTGGCACAAAAAAGTTAAAATAGGCTGTCTGCCTTCTGGAATGTAACTTACTGTGTTTCAGGACACAATTTTATAAAATCAGAATTACTAATCTGTAAGAATTAAAAAAAATAAGCTTTGAGTAGTTTCTGAAGATTTTTTTTTTTCAGAATTCATAATATTAAATAGCAATTACTGTTTGCTCCACTTAACTATGTATTACTGATACCTCTGAGAAATATTTATTTTTTTTAGAGTGGCATTTGGAAACTGCAATGGTTTGGCTGTTGTGGACTTTATGCAGAAGACAGTACTGCTGAGCATGGGAACCCTTGACCTATATGGATCAAGTGATCCATACCAACGTCAACCCCGTTCGCCTCGCAAAAGCAAGCAGTTTGCTGCAGGTAGGAAGTAAAACATTGTGGTTATGAGCCTGATGTTCTTTGTTTTTTTGCCTGTGGCTTTTTATAGTGCTTTTGAAATGCATGACTATTTGCCAGCCAATGGAGTTTCTATAACTTGACAAAAGAAATCTGACATACTTTAGGTACTGATGCTTTCTCTCAGAAACAAAATGTATGAGGAAGTTTGTTCTTTTGGGATGGAGGTCAGCAAGTAATTCCCTTAGCTGAGTTTCTAAAAAATTGTAATGAGTAGACCAGCAAATTGTTTCTCTAGCAGTCACTTGAAGTGTAGTCTCTATATTGGTTGTTGTTTTTTTTCAGTTTTCATTAAGTTCACACCAATAGGTAAGACTTCAATTTAAACTTAACTGCACCTTCTGCCAAATGTTATCCATTGGTATTTGGATAGGCAGTTGTGTATGGAGAATAGAGTAACAGCTGAGAGACATGATACATGCATGTAGATAGCGTAACTAGCTCCAATTAGCCACTTCGTTAGTGACTTGAAGCTCCTGATACAAACTTAATAAATCCAGCTGTACCACATCTTAAAATCTGATGCTAAGAGGGTAACATTTCACAGCTGTTATGCATTGCATGTTAGAAATATTAGTTACATTTAAATTTTGCCAGACATTTTTGGTTATCTAAGAACTTGACTTGTATGAGGAAAAAAAAGATCTATGTTTCAAGTCTTTTTACTCCATATATTCCATTGTAACGTACTTGAGTCAGAGAAAATTATGAAATGCGATCCATATAGCTGTGGAGTTTTAGAATTAGATTTAAAAATCTGTTTGAAAATGTTGAGTGCTTTAAATCTAACTACAAAGTTATAAAAGCAGGAAATAACAATGGTTTTATGACATCAGCATTTTCATCAGCAGACCTTAAACTAAATCATCAAATCCTATTTCTCCATAGAGTCAACATAATTTTTTTTCATTGTAAATATGATTGCATTCCAAAAATAAAGTAAAATTTGGAGAATAAAATGTAAGTCTTCAGGCCTACTTTCATCCCTGAAAGACCATTTGTCTCACTTTCTAGGCATTTAATCATGGCAAGTTTAGCTCTCATCTGTGCCAAGTGTTAAGGATGTAATTTTGGCACAGCTGAGGAAAGAGACAAGCAGCTTTAAGCTATCTTCAGCTTCTCTCTCTGGTTCAGCCTGACTCACAGCAGCTCCCCGTGTAACTTGAGCAGCCAGCCATAGGCAATATGCTGCAGAGCCGTGTACAAAAGGTAGAGAGGTTAACTGTCCTAGAAATAGGTATCGTCAGCATTGTGCCACACAGGATTTCTACGTGTCAGGGATAATATATGCCACTCCTTTAAGGCAATATTCCAGCTGTGTTGCTATAATGGAGTCTGCTAGGTGTAAGTGTCCACTAAGAACAAATATGCACTTCTAGATTGCTCATAGAAGCATCTAAAAGAAATATACTCAGCTGCTTTCTCACCATCCATCCCACATCCTTTACTTTTTTTGATTATTTTTCTTGTTATATTTCCCAATTGGAAGGTAAGCATCTGCTGAAATTTCTTCACCTTGGCTGTTCTAGATGCTGGTTATGGATATCACTTCCTTTCACTTTAGACTGTTTTTTCTCTCTTTCCTCTGCCTGCTGCTGATGCTGGTGTACTGGCATGTTCCAAAGACAACTTTTGCATGCGTGGCCTGTCTAACTTTTATCCAGATTTAACGAAACGGATCCGTACTTCCTATCAGAGTAAGTTCTATAAAGGTTAGGCAAATAGCTTTATGATGATGAGACTATGCCTGACTTAAACCCATGTGTTTGTGCTTAGTAATGTGTTTCTTAAACACATTCAGCATGCATGCAACTTATACTTTGTAATGTCAACCATGCTTAATTTTGACAATTTTCTTGTTATACAGATACTTCAGATCTGTTTTCTTCTTCCAAAAGAATCAATGAGAAAATCTCATGGACTAATGGGGCAGATTTGGCCTTAGAAATGAATTTTCAATAATGTCACATTCTTGATGACAATATTTTCCATTGGTTTTGTTTTCATTTCAGTGTACACTTACTTATATGAAGCATTTCTTGTTTTGTGATGGCACTGCCTGGTTGTAGTTATTAATTAATTCTTCCCTATTCTCAAAAGAGCAATGTGGTTTAAAGGTCTACCAATTGGGTTGCGTGCTGTGAAATTTTAAATTTTAATCTTGCTTTGGTACTTGAATATTTGGCTTTGGGGAACCATTCAGTGACTCTGATCTTTAATGGGGAATGTAAAGTAGGTATAAAAATACACACATCAAAGAGTTATGAAAATTAATGTTTTTAATATTTTTAATTTTTGAATTACAGTGATATGCAATTTAAATATTAGCATTCATCACTGCACAATGTGATGAACAAAGCTATAATTAATTTTGCAAAAATGACTGTTCAGCCAACGAGCTGTATGCATCTTAATTAACTGCAGTGCTTATATGTAATTAGGTCTCCAGGATGCCTCTTATTCATCTCTTTTTTTAAAGTAGCTTTCACAGAACAACTGGATAGGCAATTTTACATTGAATACTCAATGTAGGCAAAATAAAGAAAGGTGACAGTTGTTTTAGCATCTCACATCAGTACCGAGTCATATAGTTATTGAAATACATTTGTACATTCACACATGAAATTCTATTTTGTCTCTCTAGACTGATTATTTAAGAACTGATTTCTATGATTTTATTTCATAGTACTTCATAGAAGGTGGCCTGTTTAGTTAAAAGACCAGGCCGGTTAGAAATCTAGCAGCCCATAAAGAGGACCAGTGTATGTTTTAAACATTATTGGTCAAGTCTTTCTAATTTCAAGTCCGTAAGAGAGAACCCAAGGAAGAAACTGCAATCAAAGGTTTGGGGGTTTCTTCAAAAGCTAGAATGAATAAATACTAAGACCAAAATAGACCAGCATGTTTATCCAAAATGACAAGCACAGACCACAGGTTTTCAGAGCTGAGAATTTGTAAAGTAGTTTATATCTTCAACCCCAAAATATTTCTGGATACATTATAACTGAAGGTTCCGAGTTTGGCTCTTGTGCACTATCACTGACAACTTCATCTCTTTCCTTAAAAACTGTTTTGTTGCTTTTGCCTTTTGATACTGAAGTATCAAATGAGTATGTACATGTATACAGAATATGTACTGTGTGATCTGAAAGATGCACCAGACACTATGACAAAGAACAGGGCAAGAATGTGTCAGAGCGTAAAATATCTCAGCTAGTGAGCAATATTTATACAGCATCTCCAGCTGCTAAGTCATTCTCAAGTTGTACTTTGTTACAGGTCTAATGTGAGATAGGAGATTTAAGAGAGGTTTTGAGGATGCATTTAGGATTTTGATTACAAGCTTATTCTTGTAAGGGACAATGATGGGAAAATAAAAATAAATTATTTTTGGAAATTGTATGCTTGAAGCTGATATCCAGACAAAAGCAGGAACAGTCATATGATAGATAACAAGCATTAGGTCTAAAGTATTGAGGATTATATGAATAAAAATGGGAAGTTAATGGGAAGACATAGCAGGGTTTTATTCAATTAAAGTAATGAACCAAGAAGATAATTTCATAAGAGTCAGTTTGAAAGAAACAGACTTGGATTCATTGAAGCCAAAGAAACATTATTAATGAGCAAGATATTTCTATCAATCATTTTGGAGATGATTTGCAGCAAGGAACTGTCTAGTTTGTATCCAGCCTGAATCTAAGAGTTAGTGTGATGTTCCAAAGGTGAAACTAGTACTATCGATTAAAGTATTGGTACTGTTTATGATGTTGAAGTAGTGAAAACAAAAAAGACTTCATGGGATAAAAAATAGTTTATACTGGTGATAAGTTCATGTCTGGACGTTTATGAGTAAATTTTAGAAACACAGGTATGCTACTCTAACTTGGATGGAAGGAATCATAGAAGAGAAGTTTTTATGAATCATTCGGGTAAGAAAGATACTGCTCATACTGGGCCAGAGAGATGAAGAAAGGGTAGATGTTTCAGTTTGGGAACTGAACAGAGTGAGTAAAAGAACTGCAACTAAAGAGGGAGAGTGAAAGAAAGCGTCAAACAGGGAAAAGAAGCAGTATCTTGGAGACGAGGTTTGCCAAAGGAAAGGCGTGTTCAGCAATGTCAAGGACACGTGATATATGAAGCAGAAAAAAAAATGTTATGAAATTTAGCCAATAAATCTGTAGAAAGCTTGATATAAAAAAGCTTAATATATACATGTGTAAAGCAGGCTCAAAAGGGCTTAGAGCATCAAGGCAGCATGTTTGCCAGCTTGGGAAGCAGAAGTGGGAAGGGGGAGGGAAGAAGGGATGAAATTAAAAGGAGCAATGTAATCAGCTCTAGGCATATTATAATATATATATAGGCATATTATATGAGAGGGACGGGAAACATGATTGTCCTATCAGGAGAAGTAGTCTGAGGAAAATGCAAGGCTAAGAGAAGAAGTAAGTAGACAGCTGGAGAAAGTTTTTGAAGGTTGAGGGCTTTTCTATTTGCTGCATTTGCTGGCAGCCATCTTCATTTGTAGCAAGACTGTGCCAAACCAAATAAAATCTCTTTGCAGTAGTGCTAAACTGGGATGGGGGTAAAGATGCGCTGTCTTTTTTTCTTTATCCACTTGAAATCAAGTTGTACATGTTATTACCTAGCAGTAGATAACATATTCCAATACTAAAACAAATACACATGCTGCATCTACAAAGATTGTATTTGCAGCAGAACATAAAAATACCAACTTGCAAAGCCAGCTTGATGTCCTGCTAGAAATTCATACCATCTGTTGGTAAAACAAGAAAATAGTGTTTTGAAGCATCCAAAAAAGGCAACAACTTAAAGGATGTTTATTCTCCACTGGAGAATAATGTTCAGAACCAAAACTTTTCACTGAGAACCCTTTATTCCTCCTTCAGGCCTTCACTTTGAGAGGATGTGAGTAAAAGTAACCTTGCTCTGAAATGAAGACACGAATACTGTGTAATGAGTCATTAATTTTTAGTAATTAACACTAAATCACTCCTAACAATGCAGTTGAAGCTAATCTAGGTTGAGTTTTAAGTCACCAGCTACATTCTAAACTAGCTGCCATTTCCAAAAAATGCGTCCTTTATAAATATAAAGGAAAAATAGACAAAGTAGAGACATTAATGCATTTTTCACCTCTGTCTTCAACACCAGTGATGGGCTCTTGAACCCCAGCTGCCCTCAATTGGAGGACTGTGGCTGTGGGAATGATAAACTCCCAGTTAATCTTGCAATTGTGCAGGATTTGCTGCTTCACCTGGCTACATATAAGTCCATGGTGCCTGAGGGGATTTTTCCCAGAGTATTCAGAGAGATGGTTAATGTTATCACAGGACCTCTCTCAATTATTTTTCAACAGTCTTGGGAATCCAGAGAGGTCCCAGTTGACTGGAAGCTGGCAAACGTGGTCCCAATTTTCAAGAAAGGCAAGAAAATCCTGATAATTGCAGTCCTGTCAGTCTTACTTCAGTGCCTTGTAAAATCATGGAGAAGATTATTCTGGGAGTTATTGAAAAACACCTAAAGGACAATGCAGTCATTGGTGAGAGCCAACATGGGTTCACACAGGGAATGTCATGTCTAACAAACTTAATTTTCTTTTACAACAAGTACAGCCAGCTAGTTGACCAAAGGAAGCTAGTTGATGTAATCTCTGAATTTCAGCAAAGCTTTTAATACTGTCTCTCCAGTATCCTGGACAAAACGACCAGAATACAGTTAGATAAAAGCATAACAAGATGGGTGAACAGTTGGCGGATGGGTCAGGCCCAGAGAGTTCTTGTAAATGGGGTTACATCAGGCTGGTGGCCAGTTACTAGTGGGGATCCCCAGGGCTCCATCGTAGGTCCAGTAGTCTTCAATATTTTCATAAACTATATGGGTGATGGACTTGAAGGTTTTTTGACCAAGTTTGTGGACAATACCAAATTGTGTGGAGCTGTTGAGGGTGGTCCTTGCAGAGAGATCTGGACAAATTAGAGGGCTGGGCAATCACCAGCAATTTCAAGTTCAACAAGTGCAAGTGCCAGGTTCTGCACCTGGGAAAGGGGCAACCCTGGCTGTACATACAGACTGGGGGATGAGAGGCTGGAGAGTAGCCCTGCAGAAAGAGAGCTGAGGGTTTTGATGGACACCAAGCTGAACATGAGCTAGCAGGGTGCCTTGGTGGCCAGGAGGGCCAACCATGTCCTGGGGTGCATCATGAACAACATTGCTAGTTGGTCGTGGGAAGTGATTGTCCCCCTCTACTCTGCATTTGTGTGGCCTCACCTTGATTACTATGTTCAGGTTTGGGTGCCACAGTGTAAGAAAGATATAAAACTCTTAGAGAGTGTCCAAAGGAGGGCAACAAAAGTGGTAAAGGGTCTGGAGAGGAAGACGTATGAGGAGCAGCTGAGGTCATTTGGATTGTTTAGCCTGGAGAAGAGGAGACTGAGGGGAGGCCTCATAAAGGTCTACAACTTTGTCAGGAGGGGAAGTGGAGAGGCAGGCACTGATCACTCCTCTCTGGTGACGAGCATTAAGACCCAAGGGAACAACTTGAAGCTGTGAAAGGAGAGGTTCAGGCCGGATATCAGGAAAAGGGTTTTCACCAAGAAGGTGTTTAGGCACTGGAACAAGCTCCCAAGGCAGTGGTCATGGCACCAAGCCTGATGGAGTTCAAGAAGTATTTGGACAGTGCTCTCATACACATGATCTGGTTTTCATTTATTTATTTATTTTGGGTGGTCCTTGGGGGATCCAGGAGTTGGACTCAATGATCCTTGTGGGTCCCTTCCAACTTCTATGATTCTATAGTACGGTAGTTCAGTGTAAAGACTGATTAAGATAACATTGAGTTTACTTATTGGCTCATGAATAGTAGAATTTTCTTATAATTTATTAATGTTTAATTAAAGATATGGCTATGGATTTTTAAGTAAATTATGTCTGAATTGTGAAATTATAGAGTTCAAAATTTTTTAATTAAAATTATTTTAAATTGAGTTCATAAAAGCTTTTTCATACTAGACAGTGCACTTTTAATCCCTTACTAATATTTCTGGTTCTTTATTAAAAAGGAGATGGCAACCAGTAAACTTTGAAAAGTGTCTGTGTGATGCCATTAAAATTGATTTATGCTTCATAAGGTATATTTAGATATTGCATAAGTTTCATGTTTATAATTTCTTCAAAAATCAACTTCATTATAATGTCAACAGGTACATCTTCTCACAGATGGTTCTTTAAATTCCCAATCTCAATTATTTGCCTTTAGTTTTGCTGGCATGTTCTTCTTGATCTACCTGGACTCAAATTTTGCTAGTTATTTTTGCTAAAATTAGCTAAAATATCTTGGGACACAGATTGGGCCTACAGAACTTCAAAGCAAGAAGTGAACTTGTGTTTTTTTTTTTTTTTTAATGCAACAGCAAGTAGCTGTTGTAGCCTCTCAAAGATTCAAGGGAAACTGAGCTGTGTGGAAATGCTTGCTGGTGAGGAATTATTAAAAAGATTTAACATGGTTTCCTTATAAAGGAAATGACAGTAGAAAATAAGCACTGGTACATAGAAGAGCTTGCGTACTTCCTTTCTTATCTCAAAGGGAGACAAATGACAACATTTAATGGAATCAAAGGTAACAAATTAAAAATTGACAAACGTGTTTATTCCTTTCAGTGAATGATTTGATTGTGCAAGTCATTGTCAGATAATACCTTTGGGATTGTTAATTTAGTGAGATTAAAAGAAACTTTGAATAATGAGTAGAACTCAATGTGTCTAAGCAAGAAAGCGTTATGGCAGAGCAAAATCTGCAAGCGTCAGTTCTTAAGCAAATCCAAGTGTCCAAGAGAGACTAAGACAGCATGCTTGTGGAGGGCATGTAAATCCCCACACTAAGCATAAGTGATATTATTGCACTTTTTTTGTTTGTTTGTTTTAAGCATATGCTGGTGGACATTATTAGAGATTATAGTGTCCTGACAACTAGTCTAGATCTGTAGAGAAGTTTGCATTCACCAGTCTAAAATGCCATAATATGAGATGCCTCTTTACTGTAGTAAGCTGTTGAACTGTTGCCAAGCATAAAGAGCTTATGATATTCTCACAGTAGTTGCTATTTGTTTTTCAGAACAGTGGTGTATTTGGCACATTTCCTACATAAATCAGTGGCACCATAATGTGGCTTGAGCCATAATACTGTCTCTTTGAACTCACAAAAAAAGGAATTTTATTTAGAATTAAATATGATCTAGGATTTGGCATTGTAACTGTAACCAATAGTAACTCAGTGTAGTTTTGAAGGATTTGTTAATGATAACATCATAGCCATAGTCTTAAGTTTTTAAAACTCCAACATTGCACTTAGAAAAGAATCAGATTTTAATATTTAATTTTATTTATATGAGGCCTCTCATATATTAATGAACCAAACTTGCACTATACCTTGCAGAAACTTCTGCTGCAAAAATCAAATGCCCCAAATCTGCAGGTACGTACAGAGACCACAAAGTGAGGTGTAAGATTTGCACTAAGAAAGATATACATAGAGAGGC
Source organism: Anas platyrhynchos (assembly GCF_047663525.1). Taxonomy (NCBI): domain Eukaryota; kingdom Metazoa; phylum Chordata; class Aves; order Anseriformes; family Anatidae; genus Anas; species Anas platyrhynchos. The sequence continues at coordinate 84,285,143 of NC_092587.1, read as the reverse complement.
TCCCTGAATGCTTGCAGTTCCTGAATTCTGTTGTAATTCCAAAAGTAACTAGATTCAACTGATTACAATATAAAATTCTGCCACAGATTCTAAATTGAATCAAAAATGATTCAATTAAATTTTTTTTGAAATACGTTTTTGGGGGTTTTGACATTATTGAGGTCTCTTCCAACCTAGAAATTCTGTGATTAACATCTGGATTGTAATTTTCTTTCATTTAAGAGTCAGGAGCAAATATGGTATTACTACTTGACAGGCCAAACTGATGCAGTGTTCTTAATGGTTTTCTAGCAGTGGCATAGCTTAACTAGTGGTGGCAGCTTTTTATTCTGCTTATCAGACTCTGGATATTCCAAATTTCTCAGAGCAGTTCAAAATTACACTGTAACAAGAATACCTGTATCTCCATTGAGATCCCATTGTTTTTAATACAAAAAGATCTTCTGTGGTACCAGACTTCAATGACTGAATGGTACCAGAGTTTTCTTTTATTTTTTTAAAACAAGTGTCTAGATGGATTTTAGAGGTGAAGTCCCTGAAGTTTAATGTCCAGAAGCCATGCAAAATTAAAAACATATCATGTGGCGGGACTGGTGCCAGATTAAAGCATACTGAAAGGTCCAGATAGGACGTTTGACTTCCAGGATACATCAACATCAGCAGTGTGCGTAAACACACTGCTAGTACTACAGTGATGTGCATCTGAATGTGGGCTAATGCTCACTAGACTCTATGACCTGAGTGCTGTGAGTGTAGCTGCTAGCAGATGGATGTCTGGTGCTCGGCTGTCTGCCAGTCTGAAGCAGCCTATGGCATGAAGTGTCAGATCTCCTTGTCACAAGTGATACAGGGCACGATGGGTTACATATGAAGAGTGTGTTTGAATAGGTATGGCCATGCCCAGCTCACCCACTCAACAGTTAGCCCATGGTAAAGGGTAGCACAAGACATGCCCAGAAGGCATGTTCAAACTCATGTATGCAATCTGTGCTAAAAATGGGTCTTAGCTTGATCACAGACACGAGCCCAAGCTTAAGCAGTATAAACTCAGCTTACATTACTTTCTGCTTGCTGCTGTTCTCCATGGTAGACTGCTGAGCATGAGTTCCTCACAAATCTTTATAAACAATGTGTAAGGTACCTTGTCAAAAAACTGCTTCGTATATTCAGGCAGCATTACGATCGCCTATGTGCTCTTTAAAATGAGCTATCTTGTGTGAATTCGTACTAAAGATCCTGATATTGTAGTGGTGATACTCTTGTATTCACTTTCTTCTTTCACCAGTACTATGTTTTTTTTCATCCTTCCCCACCCTGTTTTATGGTTTCCATCGTGCATTCCACAGCACGTGAAAGGATAGAGATGATTCCATGTCAGTTGGACAGGGAAGACTGAGTTTGATTTACATTGCAGACATTTAAATTTTAAACCATATTTACTTGTTTTGGGCCATTAGGTAAAGTGACTCTTTATAGCCTGAGGCATTTGGGAAAACAAATTTGAGCTAACATGAGGTGTGATTTTTTTTTTTTTTTTTTAAAGCAGACCTAAATTTCTGTAGTGACAGCCTGAGAACTGCAGTTATTCTGAAATAGATATTTCCCTCACATTTCACACCATTCCGTTCTCCAAATTGACTTTAGAGTGTAGAATATCATCAGCCGAGAAAGTTGAAGCATTCCCTGTTAGATTGTAACTTAACTTTTTAACTCCATTTTTTCAGGCCTGACTGAACTCAGTGACAGTCCAGTTTCCCTGGAGCTAGAGCGTTGCAAGTCTCCCACTTCAGGTAAAGGTGATGGCTTCTCTTCCTGCAGTCTGTATAAGCCACTCATGTCATACATCACTGTGTTTCATTAATCCCTAAGAAGTGAAGTGTATAGTCACAGTTCTGAAGAGAAGAATTTACTGGAAAAGTGCTTATTATATAGCACAATGAAACTCAAAGTCTGTTCATTTAAAGAAAAGTTATTTGTATGTGGTGCAACTTGAGGTGAAGAGTATGTAAACACTGGAATAGTCGACATTGCGCAGGTATATCCCATGTCTCAAATGGACTCAGCATTTTTGTTAGAGACTTGTTTCTGTTTTCCTAAAGGGCTTTGTCTTTTTTTTTTTTAATGGACTTCCTATAATTTATATATATATATATATATACATATATATTGTCCATATATGCACATAGATAAGTTATTTGAAAAGTAGCAATATGGAGCTGATAAATTTTAACTATTAGAGCCTGCCAGCGCCTAAGTGGTGTAATTTACAATAGAAACATAACCTCAAATAAAAATACAAGTTTATCAACTGTTTTAACCCTGCAGTGAGATCCCAGCCATTCAAAAATTTATAAATGTTTCCCATCTTACCCGTAGTCCTTCAGAATATGGAGTTCAGCACATTCCTAGAGACTTTTTCTGCAAGTGCCTAGTCTGCATTGATCTCTTTAATGTGAGTTCACTGTCTTAAACTTCATTGCTTAGAGCCGTTTTAGGTAGTTGACTTCTAGGTGTGATAGGAAATAAGCAGGGGTAGCTGTGATGCAATCATTTTGTTTGTGGTATGCATATCACACTTCTTTACCTTGTAGTTTGGTAAGTATTGGTTAGATGTTTTTCCTTAGTTATGGTAACAAATTCCCACAAATATGCCATTCAAATCCTTTTTTATCACATATTTTACTTTAACAGGACACTTTCACTTTGAATGTAGCCCAGTAATTAATAGCTGACAAAAATCTGAAAGTAGTGTTTCCATGACACATCAAGAACTAAAACAAAAATAGTTGTTCTGAAATAAAGACATATTCCCTTGTTGTAGTTTAAACCCAAACGTTGTAGACATGGAAATATTGAAGTTCTATAATAATATTGGTATAACACTAGGAGCTCAAACTCTTGAGCTTGGCTTCAGAAACTTGCCATAAGGGATTTAAAAAAAAAAAAAAAAAGATAGACCAGTATAATTAGACCATTTATCACCCAGATCACTGCGATTCAGCTTTTTGATCTTCTCTCCAAAGACATGCCAAAAACTCTTTTTACTGAAAACTAAGAGATCACTGACTTGGTAAACATATGTGCATATGCTTAGTTTTAAAATTATGAGGGAACCTTATAGCATCTTACATTTTCTGCAGTTAAAATTGATGTTTTCGTTCTGCTATTGATCCAAAATACCTAATTTAGATACATTTCAGTTAATTTGTTCTGCAATTTCTTCTGCTTTTCTGTTTCTGAGAACATTCAGTGGGGAAACTGACAAATTTATGAATGTTTCCTATTTTAGCTTATCATGTTGTTTTCCAAGCCTTGAGTCTTTAAAATGTGAAATCAGGTGCAATTTGTAGGCAGTAAATGTTACAAAATTAACCGCTGTTTAAAATAGAAATTACTTTTACTGTGACTGATATTTATTTTTTAAATGAATGTGAAACTAAAAAAAAAAATTCTTGCTCTGGCATACCTACTATAAAACTAGTCAAAACTCAAAATAAACACCTGGAGTAGCTGACCTCAAAAGTGTGACCTCCAAGAACCTGTGAGTGAAATTACCTTATGCTTATCAGCACAGCCTCACAGCCACATCACTCTTTGCACTGATTAACATTTCTACCTCATATAATAAATCCATACAGTTACGGATTCACTTGACAGGGTCTTTTTACCTCTACTCTTGCCTTTGATCTCTTTAAAGATCATGGCACACAAGCTCCATAATGGAATTGTGCTGCACTCTGCAGAGTCCCACGATGTCTGTGTTTGTAAGATCAGCCACCATGCATGTTTATAAAAGATAGGCCAAGGCTTTATCCTTGATATTTAGAAGAAACAGAAGGAACAGTTGTGTGCTGAGTCAAATGATTCAAGTTGCTGCCCAATGAGGTTCTCGCCAGCTGACAGAGTTCCAATAACAAAAGGAATGCTTTGAGTAGTTTCATTTCTCTACAGTTACTATGAGGCTTTGTAAGTCCTCATAGTATAGATGGTAACCCAATGCTGGAGTTAATTACTATATAATGTATTACAAAACAGTACCCATTCCAGTAATATTTAGCTTTATTTTTATCATCCAATTAAGGAAATATTATTCATGGGCTTCTAGGAATATAGGTTTTCTGTGCCTTGTTTCTTTAACCATTTATATGCAGGTTCATATTGAAGCATGTAGTTGAAAACACACTGAGTAGTAGTAAATGTATCTCTGACAGGCCATTTCACTTCATTGTGTAAGATGCAATGGATTATTTAGACTTCTTTCAAAGACTAGAAGGAAATAATTTCATCAGTCCATGTACAGGAGAGTGACCTCTAAACTGTGTTTTAAAATGGAAGTTCTTTTGTGTTTATTCTTAAGAAATCACCTTCATGTTGGCAGCTCATATCCCAAATACATTTAAGACTATAGGTCTTAGAGAAAGCAGCGTAAAGACTTCCACAATTGATTTCCATGAGCTTTGGAATGGGTGCCTAATGGCAGGTATACTAGTTCTTATGACTTGTAAGTGCTACAGTCTTGATTTATTCCACTGGTTACATGAGCTGGGTTTCGGCCCATGCCATGTCAACCTCTCATTTTCCTAAATGAAATGTTTTTATATAGTTCAGTTTCAAGAAGATTTTGAAGTTTCTAACAGTAACTCTTTTCTACCACTCGGATAACTGCGAAGTAGCTGAAGAGATTTGACTCGGTTTGAGAATTACTTTCTTGTCTTCTGCAAGGATATGTATGTTTCAGAACTTTGTGTGTGTGAAAACAATGTAATTTATTTTGCAACTTGATTATTGATGACACCGCCAGCATAACGATTTCTACTTATTTACGTTAAATTAAAAAGAATGCTTATTAGTCAGAAAGCAAATTAAACATTAAAGAGATCCTAGAACACAAGATGCATTTTATCACTTTTCCAATATGTGAAGACGTTTCAGATCAGATAAATTAATGCTTGCTTAAGATCTTGAGAAAGGATGTGTTTGTCAGGAATTAGCAAGGAACAGGGAGCATTATGAGCTGGTGGAGGATAAGAAATTGAGAGCTGGGGCTGGGCCGTGGTGTGGGGCTCAAGGGGAGCAGCAGGGCAACCCGCCCTGAAGCCTGGGGGTTTGAGGGGGCCTGAGCTCACTGTTGGGGAGTGGCAGGGGTCAGCAGCTCCCTATGGGCCACAGAGATAGGAGCTAAATGAGGGAGCAGGGCAGCTCTGGGAAGGGTGAGCAGGGCCAAATACAGCCCGGGATTGCCAGGAAGGTCCAGGTGAAGATGTCAGTCCATGAGTCAGGGTCCAAATCAGCAGGATAGTGGCCAGATACGGGTATGGCTGATGTGGTAGGAGCTGTAGCTCAGCAAGAGTTAGGCTCAGCCAGAAAGCAGCTCCCTGGAAAAGCACAGCACTGTCTGAGGGTGCTTCACCTGAGCCCACCAAAGGAAAGGGGCAGTCCCAAGTTGGCTCTTAGCCCCAGAAGCCAAACATCCATGATCTGTGTATGTTATCTGAGTGGGTATCTAAATAGTGGGTATCTCTTAAATCCGTGTTTTAGCAGTGAAGGACAGGGACAGATATTCCAAAGCATTTTGGAGCCAAAAGCTGAGTAACAGAAAGGAGCTCTATAAAATCACCTTCATTTTGAATAATCTTTTCTCTGACTACACTCATGCTGGGGGAGACACACCACCAAATGTCATAGCTTCAAGAGCATGCTTGTTCGGGTTGGTTGTGCCTTGGTGTTTTCATTGAAAGACTGATAGGAACCATATGGCTACAAGGTGGGATGTATTCTGGCCAGGGTGCTGGGTCCTCAGTTTAGCTAGCTGCCAGATCTTACCTATTAACTCTGTGCCTCTTTCTCATCCTGTTTTTAGATATTTTTAAACAGCCAAACTTAGGCTTTTGAGCAGGGACTTTCCTGACATGTGTCTTACCTTGCACTGTGGTACTACAATTTTTGCTGGCTGCCTCCGGTATGAATGCAACGAAGTAAAGGTAACAAAGAGCTCTGCTAGCCTCTTGAGCTAGCAAAAGGCTGGCTTCTCTACTTCGTTCGTAAATTAGAAGAGTTTTCAAAAGCTCATTCTCAGCAAGCTGCATGGTCATAATGGTCATACTATTCATGATCCTCCTTTATTTTGAATGTAGAGATGATAAAATATACATACTTTAGGAATTAAAAATTGGATGCATATTAATATCTCCATTCTGATCAATTTATTATTAAAACATTAGTTTTATTCCCCCCCCCCAAAAAAAAAGAAAAAAGATAAAAGATAAAAGATAAAAGATAAAAGGCAGTATTATGCACAGGGTTTTTTTGTTTGGTTTGGTTTTTGTTTGTTTGTTTGTTTGTTTTCTTCAGTAAAGCACAAAAACAATCAACTCCATCTTTTGTCTTTACTCTCAGAGGTCTGGTTTGCTGACAGTGGTCCACAGTGTGTCTTAGCACAGTCATGTCCTACACCAAAAGATTCCATATTTGTTGGTGGAAATGGTGGTAGGAGTAACTTCTGGATTCCCCAACTACACTTACTTCATTTCCAAATTCTGTGTGTCTCCTTTCTACTTTTGCCCCCTACTCACCATGTTCTCTACTATATAGGACCAGCAAGCCCATGCCTCTGTTTTTCCTATTTTTTCCCAATATTGGGATGCCTGCAATGTCCTTGTACCCATAGTCCAACTCGTCAGATCTTTACTCCCTTTCTTTCCCAGCTTCAGTCCCTTGAGCATCCTGAGCCTGTTAGACTGCAGCATTCAGTATGGTATGCCTATTTTATCTGCAAGCAGCTGCAGAAGCTCTCAGATTTAGCCTTTTTAGGTCCTTTGAGGGAATCAGAGGGAGCTTTCTTTGCACCTCGTGCATGAGCCTGTGCACAAATAATTGGGAACTGTATCTGCAGTCTTCCAGTCCATACATATACCACAGTTTGGGAATAGCTGTGGCATATAAAACAGACTCTGTTATACAGGAATAGCTGTAATATTGAAATGGAAGGGCTTAAACTACCTTTTTATAAAGCTCAAAGCTTCTGATTATAGCACTAATAAGGCTCCCTTAGTGTTAAATGCAGCTAGGCTTTATACCTCTGAAATATCCCAGTGTAGATTCTAGTCTGTTAGTAAAGTGTCCTACAACCTTGCATTGGTGTTAGTAATCCTTTTTTCAGAGGTGTGGTTGAGCCAGAGCTTGTCCTTTCCTTAAAGCAAAAGGGGATCACATCGTAAGTGCTGCTTCTTTCTCTATTAGCAAAACACCGAGTTTGTGGAGCAGTAACCTCTGTTCTCAGTCTGAAAGTGTATGACAGCTCTCCAGATAAATAGAATATTTTCAAAGCTTTGTGGTTGGCCTTTGTGTGAGTGCCTAAAATGGAGGCACAGGCTAAGACTTGGTATTGAAATTATTTTCCAAGATTTTAATGTTGGTTTGATCTGAAGAGATCTCACCTTATTCTAAAACATCTGTTCAAAGTAACGGCTAGAAATGTGTTACTGGGGGGGTTGTGCTGCTTCTAATGATACCAAAAGGCTGCTCAAGAGCCTGAAGGGTTCCCATACTCTTCTCCAAGGGCTCAAAAACAACAGCAAAGAAAAAAAAAAAGAGAGAGAGAAACATTAGCATAGGTGCTAGCTGATATTTTCCTGTGCCACATTGCAGGTTTTATAGTGATGACATTGCAACAGAGATTCTTTCAGGGGCTCTGTGACTTGAAGTGGTAAGTGGCTGTTGTAGGCATCCTTCTGACCTAAAACCTTATTAAATAGGAATTACAAAGGACTCGTTCCTTATGTTCATATGTCCCAGTGTTCCTGCCACTGTCATACTTACAATGTGGGACTTTTTTTTTTAATTATTTTTCAGAATTATAGTAATTAGCTGACAGATACTTCATTGATTACTACTAACAACAGACAGTATAAATAAGGGGCAAAAGCTAGAAAACAATGTGAAAAAAATGATTGAAGACAAAACAAAAGAACCATATTGGAAATTAAGTCTTCTGAATTAATAAAAGATTTCTTAAGACATTCTTTTAACAAGTTTAATACCATTTTGACTGATACAAGACATGCTTCATTTTAGTTCTTTGGTGTTCATTGTTTAAAAATGTGCTCATGTGTAAGGAAATGAAAACATTTTTGAACAGAAATTAAATCATAGTTTTGTTGTGTATTTGGAACACAACAGATAATTAAATCTTCAGCAAATTGAGTGCAATATTTTGACGTCTAGATAAAACTGCATTGTATCCTGAAGCTGCTGTATTTTGTTTCTGTGCAATGTCTTTTCTGTAATATGTACAGTAATGTGGTTTGTCTCCATTACCTATACAATATGCCTTCTTTTTTGAATGATATCTTGAGTATGATGTCATTAGATAACTTCATTGCAACCTCTTAATAAATTGGTTTCCAGGTGTTTAATATTTGTGATATGCTGCATAACCAGCATTTGCAATATTTGCCTAAATCTTATTTGTTTTTAATCATTCCTGTCATCACAAGGTAAGATATTGCAGCATACAGCCAAAGCTATGTAGAACACTATTCATTTCTTGAGAGCTGGAGTAATGTTTTTTCCAGTGCTTTTTTGTTTAGTTACATTTATTTTTCTGAATGGGTTACATGAAAAAAATTAAACCATAATTCTGCTGATAAAAAAAAATGCTACAAACTTTCAGCATGGTATTAACCAGAAGATGGCATGTTGTTTTCCCTCACTCCTTTTTCTTTATTAATTATTAACAACTGCCTTTCTCCTTTTTCTGTTTTTTCAGTTAAAGGATCAAGAAAGTTAAGTCTGCCAACAGATCTTAAGACTGATCTTGGTACGGTAGGCGAAAGCCAACAGTTTTAAACTTCCTTACATTCATTGGCAAAACATTTTACCAACTGATCCATGAGTTAACACAATAACCTTGGAGGCTTTGTCTGAAAAGGCTTTCTAAAAACCACCTATTAACCCATACAGTTCTGTTGGCAGCTCTCAGCATTTTGCTTGTTTAATATTCATTTATTTTATGTAGACACATTTTGCTAATCATTACACACTGTGTGTGTAATATTTTGTTATGAAGTGGTTCCAGAACTTTTGACACACTTGAAGCATTATAACTGGTTGTCAGTTATGTTGTTCACTGCCTTTAACACCCAATGCATGCGCTAGTCTATTTCTTTATTTAACATACAAATTCCGTGCCATGGCAGTAATAAGATAGTTGAATGTGTATATTTTATGGTGTTTTTGAGCTCTGCAGATGTCAGATCAAAAATCACTCATTTCTGTCTCAGACTTAGCTAACTGTTAAGTATGCTGTCATAACCTTTTTCTCAATCCTTCTTTAATTTTTCAGTGGAAAAGCATAGTAAGTGAAAGCAGAAGGTTCACCTCAGAAAACCTAAAATGAAATTAATATCTTTCATAACCCAAAAATGTTTGGGGCAGATCATGCCCTTTTAAATATTCACATAAACATAATCACTCCTGGCATTTGGGGCGGAGTGTATGGTTAACAAAAAGATTTTTATAATTATTTTTAAATATTCTGAGTATCAAGGAGTCCTTTTTGATTTTGATCTCATGGGAAGTTTCTCATGTAAGATGACTGAAAAAGCTGTGTAGCCATGCCACATCGCTTTGAATGTCTTTTTAGAGATAGATATTAAAGATGGATCACATTCTTACATAATGCAGTTGAACTTAATTTCTGTCACTAGGAACCTTGTGCATGTATAAACCAATGTAACACTGTTCCCCAAGGCAAAAGTCAGGGTAATAAACATGTCTTCTACATTATAAATTACAGAAGAACTTAGAAAACTGCTAATAGCTCCTGATAATGGTTAAGTAAATAAATGCTGCAAGATCATTGGGAAATCCGGTCCGGTCCAGATTATGCAGATTTCAGTGTACAGAGTAAATTAGTTGAAATAATTTACTCCATCATTAACAGTGATGTTTGACATACTAGGAATGTAGGAATACACCCCAAAAAATGGAGCGGAAAATTATAATACCAATTCTGTAGAGAGGTAAAAGGAGCGATGGAGGCAGCTGTAGACCTGTAAAATGATTTTTATCACTAAATAAACGGGCAGCTATTAAGAGTGAAGGTGAATATGTAGAGAACTAGAATAGCCATAGAGAAGGATCTAAGGCTAAACTACGTTCCATAGGTTGGACTTTGCTTTCTTAGTATTATTTTAAAAAGATCATTTTGAAGGACACATAGCATGAAATACATGTATATTATGTTAGCACATCTGAAAGATCTGAAGCATTACCCAAGAAAAAGATAAATTTAATGTGTAAAAGACTGGAATTAGAGGTATTTAGCAAAACAAGAAAGAAATTTACATAATTAGAAGCAGTGAGGGCTTTAATATATAACATGAGAATGAATAATAAGATTTTATTCTGGTCAACATCTTGAGATACAACTTTCAAGTTACAAGTCAGAGGAAAAAAATGCCTTACCCACGGATTTCCAGCAGTCATGCTGGGAGCTGGACAATGTTGTAAGCATTGCCTAGAATATACTGAAAAACTGAAGGCAGTTTTATGTTTAAAAAAAAAAAAATTAAAAAGGCACAAGGATTGGGAAGCAGGACAGCAATGTACAAAGAAAAACTGTAAATTCAACCTATGAGTATAAGAAGCACGAAGATCCATCCTAAGTATGACAGATGTAGGGAATTCTGAAGATGAATAGAATTGTTATGGTTAAATTGGACAGCAGCTGAGTACTACACAGGCATTCACTCTCTTCCATGACCTCTGAAGTGGGATGGGGGAGAGAATCAAAAAAGGTAAAAGCACAAGAACTCATCGGTTGAGATAAGGACATAAGAATAAGAAAAAAAAAAAAAAGTGATGCATAACACAGTTGCTCACCACCAGCCGACCAATGCCCATCTCATCCCCAAGCAGTGCCAGCCCCGACAGTTTTACTATTGAGCATGATGCCACCTGGTACAGGATGTCCCTTTGGCCATTTGGGGACAGCTGTCCTGGTTCTGTGCCCTCCCGGCTCCTTGTGCATCCCCAGTCCCCTCACTGGCAGGGCAGCAGGAGAAGCTGCAAAGTCCTTGACTCAGTGCAAGGACTGCTCTGCAACAACTAGAACATTGGTGTGTTATCAGCTTTATTCTCATCCTAAATCTAAAATATGGCACCATACCAGCCAGTAGGAAGAAAATTAACTCTATCCCAGCTGAAACCAGGACAGGAATGTATAATCATATCCTTGATTTCAACAGCCCTGTTTCTACCATTCCTCCAATTACCCATTCTCATTATTTTTGAATAATGTAGAACAAGTTCAAAATAACCTAAAAACAAGCAGAAGAAAGTTTGTTTCAACATCCTGCAGGAACTGGTAGAGCTCCTTTAATTTCAAAAATTTCTTACAGAATGGGAGGTATTACCAAATTTTCACTTAAGCATTTGTTTGTTGTTACTACTACAGTTATTGGGTACTCTGTATTCCTATGATCAGGAAGCCTGATAGATTGCTAAGGATGAAGCATGTGGAAGCAGCATTCAATGTATAAGCTGCCCATTACTCATGGCTAATCAACTGCAGAAAGCAGCTTTTTTTTTTTTTTTTTTTTTTTTAAAAAAAAAGGCGGGGGGGAGGGAAGGGCAGAATAACAAAAAAAAAAAAAAAAAAGAAACAAACAAAACAAAAAGCTTGTTTTACTTCTGCTTCATGACTCTCTTAGAAGGGCAGAAGATTCCTGTTAATTATTCTGGTCATTAAAACTGTGCTGAATTGTAGATAGCTTATTTTGCAACTGGCTGGAAAGCCTTTTTTTAATGTAAGGAGCTAAATTTAAATGAGAGTTCCTGGAAAAGGTGATAAATAATGTCTGCATTTCATTTGCATCTGTTCCAAAATGTCCTGGCTACACTGGTAGAGCTTATTAGGGATTATTTATCCACTGCTGCCTGTTGCCTGAGATTGTACCTATAGTCTTAATATTCAGGGGATAACAATGCTGTCTGGCCCATGCTTGTATTACAGGTACTGCAGTCACCGCTTTCAAATGGTAAGATGTTGCACATCCATCCTGTTGGCTCTGGCTCACAGGTTTTTCTGATACATTGCCTGCTTTCAGCACCAACTGCAGCTAATTGGGAAATATATTATCATTTGGCAGCTTACAGTTCTGCTCCCTTGTTAGGATGTGGTTCGTGTAATGTCCTTGCTTTCACTTGGTTTTGAATTAAAATAGTAGAGGTCAAATCTATTTCATGTGGAGGTGCTACCGCTGCTCGCACTAGCTTAGAGGGTTGTTTTCTAGTATTTAAAGGAATAATATGACTTGAGGGTGTCTAGTTAAACCTTGTCAGGATTTTCATGATTTAAAGGTATGCTGGGACTCTGCATTGACTTTTGTATGACTGGTAACTTAGCTGACCTCAATATCTTTTTATTTTGAGGTAGTGACTATTATCTATCATAGCTGAGGAACTTGTCGTATCTGTGGATACCATACCTCCATACAGAAACGTGGGAACATGTCATATATGGAGAGACATTATAACTTCTTGATAGTTTTAGCTACTGCAAATCTGTAACCCAAATGGTGATTTGGATTGTCTAGAAGGAAGAAGTAATGTTGTTGCGTATACCGTACAGTTTCTCTATTAGTCTTCAGATGCAGCTCAGAATGGCAGTGTCTTTATTTTGAAACCTAATGCTGTTTCCCAAAAGTTTTTTGAAAAGATAATCTATGTTTCCATGAACTGTTGCAGTGAAATGAATTATCAGGATAACCCTAATCAAAGTGGGGAGTCTAGGCTAAATATATACATGTACAATTGCTTTCATATGAAACTTTTGCTTCACCAGCCACTTTAAGCATAGGCTCGTATTTTTCTCTTATGCTCATTTCCTTAAAACCTTTTAAAGTTCCCAGGTGATCATAGGGAGCTAGACACAAGCACCAACTAAAAATCAACAGACTCAGTGACCATCAATTTTTATTTAATTCCTCTGAACAGATGGTTTCACTGCATGAATTTATGCTATCACCTAGCCTTTAGTAGACAAAGAACAAAAGAAAATGCAAATAGAGACAGACATTTTTCTTTCCCCTAAGATGCGATCTTCAAAAGATTAATATAATTTCCCATGCTTTCTGCAGATATTTATAAGCAGTGAATGAATTCTTAACCTAGCTCAAAGATAATGTCTACCATTTTATACAGAAGTGAGAAACTAGACAAAGTACCAAATAAGCTCAAATTTTACAAGATTTGAGAAATGTTTTCTGATGCAAAGGTCCAAAAGCTTTGATTCTGAAAGTTGTCTCCATAAAACACAATTGTAAGAGTCAGACAAAGAAGCTTTGGTTATAACTCTGTATTCTGTTTTATACTGTGTATGTTCCACCAGGCTTGTGAAATCTGTTTGATTTTTCTTTCCTCAAAGATTTATGCATATAGTAAAGTAACTGTAGTATGAAAATATGCATCATTTGATGCCTTTGTACTTCATTAAAAGGCAAGTGTCACTTTCTGGATGCTCCTAAGCCTATGAAACAGAAGCTAGATGCCGTAAAGAATACCTCATTTTTATTTTAAAGATTGGCAATAGGTTTAGAGCAATTCCTGCTTTACCCTTTCAAAGTAGTTTACAGCAGACATTATTAGATTCATAATAGACATTGCTTTCTAGTCACTACTTCTCTCAAACTGCCTCAGTTGCCCCGGGACAAACATCATGCATTCATCTGGCAAAATTTTGAAGCTTTTAATCTGCTTTTGCATACTGCCTGGTTGATTTTAAGTGGAGCATTCTCTACTAGTTTTTCTGGCTCTTGATTTGGAGGGTTTTTTTCCAGGGCCAAAGAACATTTGTGAAAATTCAAAATTATCATAATTTTGACTTGCTTTCCTCCTTGGTCTGACATATTTAGAAAAAGCAATCCAGACATCTAGCTTTAACACTACTTTGCTTGAATTACTTGACAGTGTACATTGAAAATGATAGGTATTTTATATGCAGAGGAACTTATGGACTGTCCGGTGTAGATCTCCTCCTAGAAGGGCAAAGTAATTTCTGTTCAATTTTGGGTCTGAAAATACCGCTGAATTGAGGAGTCATCTGAAATCTGCTTGTAGTTAGAATTATAGCGTAATTAAGGGATTTCTAGAAGTTGTCTAGGCTATAGCCCTGATCAAAGCAGGCTTGGCACTGTCCTGACCTAGCTGGTCCAGCTGAGACTTGAATGCCTCCAAGAGCAGAGATTCTGCAACCCATTCTAGTTTTTGACTGCCTACACAGGAGAGAAAAAAAAAAAAAATCTCCTAATATCTAACCAGTATTTCCCCTGTTCCAACTTGAGTCCTTTGCTGTTACTTGATCACTGTGCACATCTGAGAAGAGTCTGGCTTCATCTTCTCTGTGTACTCAGATCAGGTAGTTACAGACAGCAATAAGGTTGCAACTGAGCCTTCTCTTCTTAAGGCTGGGGGAAAAAAGTAGTTCTCAGCTTCTTCTCTTACACTGTGTGTACTAATTTCCTTATCAGGTTGGTAGACCTCTGCTGAACTCACTGCTTTATATCAATATCTTACTCGTAGTGGGGAGACCAAAACTGTGTACAGTAGTTGAGATGCAGTCTGACAAATGCCAAAAAGAGGGGAAGAATTAATCCCTCAAGCTCCTGGCTATGCTCTCATTGATACATTCAAGGATGTGGTTTGCCTTTTTTGCTGCAAGTTTGATCTTTGTTAAGATGAAAAACATTGTGGCTTGGACTAATGTCTTCTACTTTTACAGGAATGTTTTTAAACATTTGGCTTCCCTGCAATTTCACATTATTGGTTTGGGATTTTAAAAGAAGTCTTTCATCTGTCAAAGGTTAAGTGTGTGACAGCAGTAGTTTCTTCCTAAATTAAGTGAGAGAAAATTTATGGTAAAGCATTTTTTAAAGATGACCTGTATTAACTGATATATTAGTAGTCTGCCAGTCCAAGTAACCAGAAGGAAAAAAAAGGAACGAGAGCTGATAAGCAGGTTAACTCTGTTGACTGTCACAGCATAATTGGCATCTGTTGTGGGTGTATTTCAAATGCAGAAAGGTGCTGTGTTCTGACTTCTAATGCTCCCAGATTTAAAAAATAAAAATAAATAAAATTTATGATGTATATTGGAGATTTAACAAGCAAGTAATTTAGAGGTAAGGTAAGTACTTAAAATTACCAAAATGAGACTCTAACTGTATAATTGGTATAGTTAAATGTAGTCATGAATGAAAAGTAGCAACATCTGTTTGTTAGCTGAAGCCACCAAATAAGCAGTTAAGGTCGTCGTGCTTTTAAGAGTTGATAATAACAACATGATACTCAACTGGTAGGCTAACAACATAATAGATACTCACTGTTCCGAAGTTCTCTGGTTTTACTTGAAGAAGAGTTCCTTACTGAGGACTCTCAAAGGTAAGTCATTTTCCTCTGTTTTCAAGAAATGCAAACGTATGTACATTATTCTTGCATTCTGTGGTCTCTGTACACTTTTCAGGATGTGATACTCTCAGCAGCCTTTTCAGGCCAGCAATCAAAACCTGGGGCTACACATAGGCTTACCAAACCTGCCTGCACCCAAAGGTTCTCTGCAGTAATCTGATGTGGGATTAGGCTCTCACAAACACCGTCATCTGTAGGCAGAGACTTAATCATGAGACAAATGGTCCTATCACCTTGATGGGACTTAGAACAACGTCCATAGTCTTAACAACTGTGTACAAGCAGAAGAATATTTAAAAACTAGAACTTTAAATCAGAAGTTATCTAGCATACAATCTGCTTTTGCAGCACTAAAATAAAAACGAGCAATTGTTACTAATTTATTATTTACAATAAACTGCTATCTGTCAAAAATCTACAGTGCATAAGGTTAACAAGATTGATTTTTTGTTTTTGTTTTGTTTGGTTTTGTTTTTTAGAATTGTTTGCTGCAAAAAGAATTTTATGCAAACTTGTTTATATTTGAAATGGTTTATATGACAAGGTCTGTGTCTCTTTCTATTGAGCACTTGCAGGCAAATTATTTATATACAAACATCTATGGAGTGGACCAATTATACTGGCATACAATCAAGAATGCTTTGGACAAAAATCAAAATTTTGCACCCCAAATAACTAGGAATAGCAGATACATAGCTTGCTAATAACGTGGCAAAACGAAATGCTACCTGCTTCATTTCTTTTCAGAGCTAATGATGTAGAAATTATTTATAACTTAGTGCGAGATGGCAAAACAAGACATAGGTCAACAACAACAAAAAAATAAATCTGAGGAGTAAATAACCCTGTTGTCATTTCAGTATTTCAAGGTAAAAATTATGTCTGAAGAGATCTGTAATGTTTCTTAATGTGGGTAAGCAGAATTGAGGTTGTTGATGTTCTGCCTTTTGTTTACTGTTGTTTCAGTAATTAGATAAAGAAGCTAGCTCTAAAGAGGCATTACAAGTAAGTGAAGCAGTGCTAGCTCAATTATTTCAGCTATTTTTACCTCTAGTTAACAAGAAAGATTTTGTTAATACCTGGAGAAAAAGACAAAACCTTGAAAATCATTATGACATAGCTTTTCAGGAGAATCTGGTTAGAATAGACTACAACTACATTTTTTGTAATTATCTTACACTTTGTTAATTCATATTGGATGGAAAGGTAAGTTTTGTTTAGAAAGTCTCCAGCTGATATATTCCATGCCTTATTTTTGTCCTGTTCAAGCTGAAAAAATGCTTCCAGTTCAACCTCTTTGAAAAGGATTAATTTTCAAAAACTGGGAATTAAAAACAGATATTTTTTTTCAACTTGAAAACACAATTGCGATGTTCCTAATAGGGGATATGTGGGACTGGTTGTTACCTGAGGTAGTCACTCGGTCATCCACCTTACTTGCGTGTTTCAGTGTTGTCCTCTATGCAGTGCTGTATGTATAATGTTTCACGATTGTTTCAGAACAAATTCAAGTTTTCTGTCTGTGTTTTCCTGTTCATTGCACAAAGCGTAGCAACAATTTCTGTTAAGTTATTGTTGAGGTACACTGAGTCCTGTCTAGTTTCTGAGACAGTCAGTCCAGCAGTGTGATGTTACATGATCACTAGAAATTCAGCAGAAGAATCTGAGGAATAGAGTTAGCTCCAAGCAGTCTGGAATTTGAGAAACTTGAGGAACTCTTCACTTCATTCTCAGGGAACAAAGATGAATTTATTTTTAGATTTGAACTGCCAGGTTATTGAGATAAAGTTAATGTAGAGGTAATGTAACAAACAGTAATATATTCTTAGCATTCCTCATTTAGATATCGTTTATTTTGTATTTTGGTTTCATTGTTTGTAACTTGGCAAAAACGTTGGTTGTGGAAGGGGCTCTATCAATGACAACATACTTAAAATACTGTGAAGTGGTTCAAAATGTGTTATTCTCTGAAAATAAAACCTGTTCACATTTCTTTCAGAAAAATGGTGATACCTGGGATCAAGTGCATTATAGGAGCCTGTTACCATAAGGGGGATACTATTCCATTACACAAGGCAGTATATTGTAAAGGCAGTGTGTTATATTCTTGAGTGTGGACCTAAATGTACTATCAATATAGTAATAGTACAATTCATCCTTACTCTTCCAACTGGAAAGGCACAATGGTAAATACATGTATTTGTTGGCAGAACATCTGCACAGAACATCTTCTGCCAGGTCTCACACCTCCTCTCTTTACTGGCTGACAGAACTGCACCAAGAGGAAATTGTGATCCTGACTTTGGAAGGGATTTACTTTTAAGAACAATCTGTTAAAACTTTAAGGTGTGCTCCGTGTTCTCACACCACTTGTATACAACTTTTGCTTGTGTGCAACCTTGAGACTGTCCTTCAGACTATTTGTACAGTTATGTGAGGTCTCTTTTTTCTTGACCTAAATGTGTATCTCTTTGCTGTGTAAAGAAAAAAGCTGTTAGTCACACATAATCATTACCTAATCTCTCATTTATTGATAACACACAAAAATCCCCAAATAGAAACAGACTTTTCCTCCTTTTAACAGCATAGAGTGTAGTCCTTAACACTTACTGAAGAAATTCTCAGGGACTTTCTCATTTTTCATGTTTTTTTTTCTGCTCCGTATTAAAGCAGCTTTCTCTGTTCCTCTTGCCTGCTCTTTTGTTGATTACTTTCTTCCAGTTGAGGAAGTCGGAACCTCCCTCAGATCATTAGTAAGAACTGATTTTCAGCTAGTTTTTCCGTGTTAATTTATCCCTTTGTTAGAACTGAAAAACAATTATCTTTCTTACCATTTCTTTAGGTTTGTCATTTCCAGTGTAACAACTTCCTCGACAGCAACTGCAAATTCATGTTTCTCCTTTATGACTGATATTTTCAGTACATTTGGTTTTCACAGAGATTCAGCTTTTCTCTGGTCCCTTTTGCTTTTTGCAAAGGTTGCCAAGTAGTTTAAAGCAGTTGTGTGACAAGGCAGGTGGTGTCTCATATATTTGTTATTGTGTATAAACTAAAATTAGCATGTCCATGTATATATAATATGCTTCAGGTCTGTGTAATACTCAGAAGAATCAGATTAAATTTGAGGCTATCCAGCAGGCTTGCTCTGTCATATTGCACATTGCATCTCTCATAAGGTATCTCTCAGTAGTTCCATCAAGTTCACAGTAACTCATGTCTTGTAGTATGGGGTAATTTTCTATAATTACTTCCATTACTTGCGTGAGCCTTACATGTTTAAATTAACGAGCAGAATAGCTGTTCCTGAGCCCTGGCTATTTAGTTTACTATCCATAAACAGGAGAAAAGGGTGCTGCCCAGGTAGAGTGGAGTGGCTGTCACACAGTGTGATGACTGCTTCAAGGAGAAGCTGTGCTGAGACAGCATGCCCAGATGCAGTGTATTAGTAAATCCAGGACTTGCTCCTGGGATCCAGGACCAGTAGGGAGTATAACACAAATTCCCTTGACCCCATGGGGAATACTCAGATTCAGTTAAATCTGAGCTAGGATCGTGCGGTGCCAGTGGCAATGACATTTGCGGGAAGGGAGAGGAGGAGATGACAAATGCAGTTGTGGAAAGGGGTAGAAAAGAGAGAAGGGCTTTTTGTTCAGGGTTTTTTTTCTAGGCAACTTATTCTATCCCTTCTCCAAAATAAGAGAGATTTAGGAGCTGTTGCACTGTTGCATCAAAAGCACTGCTTTTTAAGTACAGTTAATATCTCCATTATCAACTGGTGCTCAATACCAACTAATATTCTGATGTGAGAAAAGCCCATGACCCAATGACAAAAGCAGTGAGCCAGCAAACAAAAAAGTTTCAGTGTTGTTCTTCCTTACATGTTCTTCACAAAGTCTTTACAAGCTTTCTCTATCTGTTCTTTGGGGTGACTGGAAGACGTCTCTTATGGCAAAGGAGGATCAGGTGATTCAGGTCTCAAAAGGCTAGAATATCATTGCAGTCATTTTGGTAAAGGGTGGTAGCACGAGCATCCTCTTAATTTCCCTTACAAAGTACACTGTAGGAAATTACTATTGTTTTTTCCTCTCACTTTTCTTGTACACTGTTTTTTTCATACTATGCAGTAAGGAACCTTTTCTTAAATAGTACATAACTATTCTTCAGAAATGTTTCATATCATTGAGCTTATACCATAAAAATATGCACGTAGGTTCCTTTGTAAATGCATACTGGATTTATCTGCTTGATTCTTAACCTCTCAGCAAAAAATGTTGTAGTCCTACTTCCCAGAATTATATTATTTTTTTCAATGTCTTTTTTTTGTTGTTGTTGTTGTTTTTTAATTAAGGTTTGCAGAGCTGTATTGCTCCTTGATGTATAGTTGAAAAATAATATCTAATCAGAATAACAGAGCTGTGTTAAAGTATAGAAGAGTGTGTCACTGATCACTAAACTCCCCCTTTCACTCATTGTTCTAGCATTCACTAACGTTTCACCGACTTCAGTACTTGAAGGATGTCCCTGCAGCTGATTTGTTCTTTATACGGGAACTGGCTTTGCTTATTCAGAAAGACAACTAAAGGGATTTAGGTGCCCAGAAGCTGTTGATTATTTGTTTAATTTTGGCCTGTGAAAGTAAACTGAGACAAGCAAACGTACTAAAAGAAACAGCAGAATTTCTCTTAAAATATAGCACAGTGAATAGGGGTTGAGATGAATTGTGTCCATTCTGCACAATGTTCAGGAAAAGGGACTCATAAATACTGTTGATGTTTCTATAGAATATGATTCTTTTTTACTCTGTTATGTTCCTCACCACTTCCTAGGATCCCCCTGGAGATAATTAGATATCATGCTGAAACTCCTTCACACAAACTGAATTTTGAAGAAAGGAAGCAGCTGGATGAGGATGTATCTTTTGCTGAGGTTGAACAGTCAGCCTGTGCCCTTGAACAAAGCCCCGATCTCAAAGGACATTCTGCTGAAATATATGAATAGTTCCAGTATATTTTGGAAAATTTCCTAAATATAACTTGAATGAATCATCCACATCAGTTTGATATCTGCTGTTAGCTCAGTTAATAGCTATGTATTAAGAAACATGATGGGAATCATTAACGTTGTGTCTCCTACAGAGCCGTTTCATTATAGATACTCAGCCTTAGTATAGACACTAATTGCTTTCTAAAATATAATTCTGAACAATTCTTTCCTGTTTTGTTCATCGAGACAGAACTGCTTTCACAAGTAAAGGATATGATTTGCACGTTAGAAGACTACGTATAATAGCACACTATATGCTGTATTCAGTATAGAATCTGTTTTATCACCTGAACGTAGAAATAGCTTTTCATTGTGTACAGTGGTGCTATCATGGCATGGTAAAAAAGAAACTAATTTTTCTTGGTGTATTAAAATTCATCTTTTCCTTGGATACAGTAAAAATTGACGAGACTTATGATATACTGAATATACTCATATATAGAAACCTAAAGACTAATTCTGAGATATAAATAACCTGACATTTAAAACGGGTGTAGAAACTTCAAGCTCACCCTTACCTATAGTATTGAGCTTTCATTGTTTTGAATAGCTGACCAGCTGTTTACTTAACAAGTCTGGATTATCTGCTGACCAAAAATAAGTCAGTTATACACAACTGTATATCTTTTCATAAGCTGAAGGGAAAATTGCATTCAGTAATTCTTCACCTCATATTTGTGTACCTGATGTGAGGGGAAGTGTAGTATTGTACGAATGTGTTATAGTCCATTGATCCCATCCAACCCACTCTAAAATCTGATCTAAGTCTTGCTCAGTGGATTGTTGTGGCCTTAAGACCTGTTTTCAGTGATGAAGAACAGACAAATGTAGGCAGCGTTTCAGGCAACTGTGTTTTGTTCCCTGCCTCATCAGATGGCAGCATGTGCTGTGCTGTTTGACCACGGCCTCTAGCAGGGTTCCAGGGACTCAGCCTCACATCTTTAGTTCTGTAGCAGACAAACATATTGTTCAGCAGTCAGTTTCTTTAGCAGTAAGATAAATCTATGTGGGATATAAAGAATAATTTGCAACATTATGGTTAGTTTTATAACTGTCACAAATAGGGGCAGTTAAATACCTGTGTCATTGCAGCTTCTAGACAGGTAGGGAGGTTGTCCAGCTCAATCTTGCAGTAAATTACACCTGCAGTTCTTTATGAGAGCAAAAAGGAAAGAGAGTTTTCAAATTTATTTGGTATCTAATAGGAGACACAACATCAAGGATGACAGCGTTACCCACCTTATCTTGATTACCCATGCACAGAGGTCAATAAAATGCTGTGGGATTCGCAGCTCTAAGAATGTGTACCAGTTCTATATCCCTCAATTTATTTCAAAATATACCTTAAAGATGTGGTGAGTTATTCTTACATATATGCGCTGCATTGATAAAACAAACAAAAAAGGTTACTCTCAGAAGATCTAATTTAACCCATTCTCAAATATCAGCACTAACATCTCTCCTCCATTCTGAATTTTGCGAGCTGGCACTTTACCTAGCACATTTTGCATTCACTTTCCAGATCACGTGAATGGTCACTGTACAAGTCCAACATCCCAGAGCTGCAGTGCAGGAAAACGACTTTCCAGCGCGGACGTCTCAAAAGCAAACCGCCGAGGGCCTGGGAGGCCCCCCTTTAGAAAGGCGCAGTCTGCAGCCTGCATGGAGATTTCCCTCCCAGTCACCACAGAAGGTGGGTGGCAATGACTATTTTGCTAGGTATCTGTGAATTTCTCACCAGGTGTGGAAGTGATTAAATTTAGCATGAGCCTTGTCCTAGTCATTGCCCTGAACTGCTGTCTTCATCTGACTGTTTAGAATTAGAACAACCCCTGTGTGTTAGTGTTGTTACTAACCAGCCTGCTCCTGAGCTCTGTGCTGCCTAGGGATGCGGTATGCTGAATCTCACCGAACTCTTAGAGCTGTCCCCTCGCCTGTACGGATGGGGTGCTTTGTTCTGGAAAAGCAATTGTTCATAGTGGCTTATGTACAGTAATCGTGACAGCTAGTAGTACTAACGTTTCAAACTCTCATTGTCTCTACTTACCAAGTCTGAAAATGAATAGGATATTTTTAGAATGCAAGTTCAGGCTTTGTATGTATTTATTGATTTACTAGTTGTAAAGATGGTATAAAATTCCACAATCCCTGGCCACTGACAACTGTAAAATTATAACCCATAATCTAATCAATTTTTGTATTTATAATGAGCTTCTAGTTTTGCTGGTTGAAAAACAGTCTTCAGATCTTGATCTACCTGAGTGAAGAGACTTAATTAAACTTAGAGATACAAAGTGGACCACTTATGGCAATACATTGTGCTTAAAATCTACAATCAGCCTATTTTAATCTCAGCAGTGCCAGCTATTTAACTGCAGATTAAAAGCAGGAACATTCAGCTGGTGTGTTTTCCTTCAATCTTGGTAGTGTTCCCACTCTGGTATTGGCATCCTTTACCCTTGTCTCCCAAGCTTCCAGCACCCCCTCATTCCTGCAACAATGCATTGTCTATGCAGAAAAGCTTCAGCCTACCAAAAACTGAAAAGAATAGTATCAAAGTAAATGTTGTAAGACTGTAGCATTGATTGTGTTAAATTTTAGTAATAGATACGCAATAATATTTAAACAACATAAGTATTTTTTACACTTAACTTTTTTTAAAGTCCAGTTTTTAATTTTAATGAAGATGCAGAATAATTTCTTAAGTGCCTAAGAGATAATAATCTCCTATGGCTATTGTTTAGGCTGTAGCTTGGCCTGAACGTGATGCTGTAAGTGAAAGGCAATCAACAATACCATGATTCTACATATTTCTTGTAAGGAGCATTTGTATCCTAACATGTCCACCTGCAAAGGTGTCTGCACCACAGAAGTTCTTTATAACTGGAACCTGTTCTCCCTTGTTTTAATTATTATAAATAGAGATAGAGCAAGGGGAATTATTTCACTCAGTGTGTCTTTTTTTTTTTTTAATTTATTTCAAACCTTTGTTACTAGTTGCAAATTGCTAGAATGATTTTATTTTCTTTATGATAATATAAAATATTAAATTCTTCTTTGACCTTTCTTCTGACTGCTGTGGGGGTCACAAAACAAAAATAGGGTCTACATGTGTGAGACCCACTAAGAAAATATCCTAATTCATCATGGAGGGGTTCTAAGATACTGTTCTTGATAGAATGGAGGTGCTATCCCAAAGACTGTTGCAGTGTCCTCTGGCATCTCCTTGCATTTGATTTAAGGATACTGTTGACCTACATTGATCCACAGGGTAATAGAGCAAAGTATGGTCAGATGTTCTCTGAAAAATGGTTATGTTCACTAAATGTGTTACCCTCTTCTAGCTATGTCATTAAGTCTCTGGCAGAAATCATCTCCCATTGCCAGAGGCTATCACACCCAAACAAGACACTGGTGAAAGATGGATCGTTTGTGCTGTCCCTTTCTGCTTCAGTACAGAAACACTTAACAGCTTTCTATGTTGGGTTTACTTTATCCAAATGCCTTTGCACTAAAGCAAATGAGAAATGCCCCCATGATCTATTTTTCTGCCTTTTTTAGATGAGTATTAATCTTCTGTGGAGTAACAGGGACAAATACTTGGGAATAGTAACATTTCAACTGAAACTGCTGTTTCTTCAGTGACCATTCTGCCATTGCCTTAGTTTGTATGTAACACTAGACTGTTTTCACATATCTATATATTATCTCAATGAAATTCTTATAATCATAGCAAAATTACACCTTGTAATAATACCAAAGAAACTGCTAGGCCAAGTTGTACCTCATTAGCACAGGTATTTTATATCTTCCCATGCATGGCAAACATAGCACTGCTTACTGGCATCTGTAGTATAGAACTGGCCTTTAGGAGGATGTTACAGTATCATGGATTCTTCAAAGATGAAGTTGTAAACTGAACAGCAAAAATGTTAAATCACGTTGTAGGCATCATGTAACATATGGTGAAGTGTAATCCTCAAACAATTAGTTATAAGGAGTAATGTGGTTTGCATAGTAAACCTATAAATTTCAGTTCTAATGTGGATTAATTAATGTCTTGTGTGTAAAAATGGTACTAAAGTAGATTTACAGAGCTCTGAGCTGTTTATAAATTCCCATACACAAGGGCAGTTTTCATCTGTGTAATCACCATTTTTCCTCTATGTGATGATAATGATCATAACTCTTTCATCTTCCTCTCTTTATGCACCATACAAATATGGTAAGTACCACTGCATATGATAGTTCATAGTGGAAGATTCATCACTACCACAATAGTTTCAATTGCTTTGTGTTTCTCTGCATTCTATGTAGTACCAAACTCTTCTGCAATACATGTATGCAGATACTGCTGTAATATCGACACTACTTGTATCCGAACTGGCTACAGTACTACACAATGCTTTTATGTTTCTTTTCCTTTTCTCTCCCATCCTCCCAGAGTAAGTAGGGTCACTGGCAGGCAGAAGAGGGAACCTACAAACCCCTAAGGTCCCACTGACCCTTGTGTACAAAACATTTAGTAATACAGTAATACTTTGATGTCACGATGAGGCTTTCTGTGTATCCATATCATGAAAGATTCAGTTTCTACAGCTCATCAGTAATTATAATACCTATAAAGTTTGATACTAAAGTATATCTCTTTCTAGAAAGAGTCATCTAACTTCCTTTCAGGGACATGGAGAATATTAACGTGACTTGAAAAGAAGTCCTTTTCAAACGCATCACCTGTGTCATTGAAATGATATTACAACTCTCAGTAAGGTCAATGAAATGACTGTGTTATAGTTCTTCCTGCTGCAAGAAAGAGTCAGACAGATCCTTTAGAATAATTTTTACTGAGATGTAATATTAGAGATCGTGGCTTGGGGTGGTCCTTTAGTGAGTGGGTTTGTATGCACAAACATACGTGTCCCCTGTCATCAGGTTTATAAACTAAAACATTTTTCTGATGATTTGCATTCTCTCATTAAAAAGAAACCATCTGTCCAACTTGTATGAACATTTTGTAGATACCTGTGGTATTATTCTTTTGACTTCTAGCTCTACTAACTGATCTGTCTTGAACGATTGACATTCAGCCATTCTTCATGCATCTTTGATTTCTATCCATATTGTTTTGGCAGGAGGTTGAATTTATTTCTGAGTTGTTTTTTTTTTTTTATTGAATAGTATGGTAGAAAGTGATATGATCCTTGAAAATTCTTAGGTTGGAGCTAAGGAAAAGGGCAAGGGAGAAGGAAGATGAGATGTTAAAAGACTTGAGAAAGAATATGCTGAGAATAAAAATTCTCTGCGACTTCTGGAACTGTGTTTCATCAGAAGCTTCTGGCTGGGCTGTTCCAAAGTAAAATAAAACAATTCTCTCTGTGTGAAGAATTTATTGGCTACTTAGGAGTATATGCTGCAATAAATAATGGATTTATTCACAAGAAGTTGTGTTTTATATTTTCCTTTGGTGAAGCAAGATACATATTTTATGTCCTCGCCGGAAGGGTAGTATTTCAGGTTAGCATTTGGTAGGATTTTATTCTTCAACCTGATTAGAATTTTGATTAGAGATTGCTATCTCAGAAGTACTAAGCACTTTCTATACATAAAGAGAAAATCCTTTGTGTGGGGGTAGATAATTCTTGCCTTTTCTTAAGCTGAGTGCCTGTCTCTGAAGCACTGATGACACTTGGAGGTTTTTTTTAATAGTTCTTCCAGTTCCTACTCTTAAAACCCCTTCTTAATTGATTAGATTAAAAAGATAATACATTTTGGTGACTAATCATAAGATATCTGTTAGAATAATATATCATTATTCTCACATTGGTTTTCAAAACCAACTTATTTAAATCTGACCTTTTGGTACAATAGGAACTATATTTCCAGCATTTTCATTGAGTGCATTTTCAATCAGCCTTCACGCACTAAACTTTTCTGATTTCGTTTCTGTTAGATGTCTTGGTCTGTTCCAGCTCTGGACTCCAACTAGCACCCTGTTTTACTTGCAAGTGTCTTCACAGAAACATTGGAAGAGGAATTATATTAACCTTTTGCTTAGCTTCATGGGGGAAAATATGTACTCCTCCCTGGCTTGCCTTCTGTCCTGTGGCACAAATGCAAATCAGTCCATCTTAGTCCAAGAGCTAGTACCACATAGTTGTTAAAGCTTTGTTTCCTTCTAGAAGTGCAGAGATCACAGCCTGACCACAAATTTCAGTGTAGGTCAAGAGGCCCAAAACATCTGTTCTTTTTCTGCATAGAAAAATAAAATCTGTGTTTCTATCTAGCTTTTATTGAAATTTTAGTTGAAATAAAACATTGATGTTATAGAATAAAAATATTTTTTTTGTGGGAGGGAACTCAGTGTGGTTATACTTGTATAGCTGGGTGAATATGTGGATGTGTGCACAGATACATATGCTGTCATGCAGTCTTCATTACTGGAATAAATTCCAGCTAACTCTGGTAAGAGTTTCAGATTTGAAATTTCACTGTTTCTGCTTTTTTTCAAACATCCTGCTTTTTTAAGCAGTTTGCATTCTCCAAAAGGTTTTCTCTGCAATGATTTGCTACTTGCCATCAAATGCTGGCAGACTCTGACTTCTGTTTCCTTCTCATTGCTGTATTCACACAGAAATGGAAGCATTCTGTATTTATCTGTCCATGTGTGGTTGTATCACATGTCTTAGGAAGGAAGTAGAGATTTTTCCGTTTGAAATTTGGTATTTTGAAAACTATTTTCTCCCACCATCAGTGATAGAAACCTGTCTTTCTGGGTTTGATTTTTTTTTTTCCATTACATAGTCTTTAACTAGCCCAGTTTCACCACCTTAGACTGGAATGACCATTTAGATCTTTGTGCTACAAACTTAACTCTGATCATGAAATCCTTACAAGGGTTTGATGTGCATTATAATTTTCCATGAATGCTAAGAGCAAAGTCTTTGAATTTGCTGTAGATTTCTTTAAAATGATTCAGTTTCAGTATTTACCTCAGCTTTTGGATTAATTCTTTTGATTATATAAAGTTAAAATTTGATATAGAATACTTGAGTTGAAAGAGCAGAGAGCTGGCAAAACAAACCATTCAAGAATATTTAGCTATTATCTCTAATAACCTTATCAAAAATTCTGTGGCAAGTACAATGCAATTTCCATTTTAATGGATCCAGTATACTTTTATACTTGTAGATTTTCTTTAGAATCTGCATACTTCTATAAAATTGTTGTATATTTTTCTCTTGTCAATTATGGCTATACTGTTATGCTGTCTTTAGAAGTGCTCTATGCATTGGATTTTTTGAACTGGATGAGTAAATGGGACCATTTAGTTTCCTTCCCAAGTTTGGGATGGGGAGTGATGAGAAGAGGGAAGTTTCTGTTTTTATCATTAATCCCTTTTTTCTTGTTTTGGTTGGTTCTGAAGCCCACATGTGGATGTGAGCTAATTTCTTTCCAGGAAAGAGAGAAATATAGTTGCTTGATCTAGAAAAGTGTTGAAGCAGCACAGTGGTTCAAATACATGGCAGGGAACTGCACAGGGGAAGGCAACACACTGCTGTTCATGCCTGCTGAGAGGACAGGATGTAATGGACATAAACTGCTAAGGCAGAGCCACAGTTTCATGGGGACAGTCAGCAATTAATTTCCATGACAAGGATAGTTAACTGCAGAAATGGATTTTCTGAGGAGGCTACTGCATCTCTGGCAGGTTTTCAGAACAGCTCATGCCTCCCCACCACATATCCTTTGTCATGCCTCACCATATTTCAGAGTGGATGACTTCTGGAAAACTTCTTTGCCCAGGCAGCCAGGAGAACTGACACTTACCTGGTCCTCTGGGCATGTTACAGCTGCCATGTCCCCTAAGGGACATGTTTTTTTCACAGATAAGCTTTCACAGCAGATAAAAAAGCTCTTGAGATTTTTTTTCCATTATTCTCTGTGAGGGGATCATGGTGTTGGTTCTGCTTGTGAATCATTTCACTCCTCTTAGCATTTGAAGTTACTTTACATAGCTGGTAACAATAGGAATTGTATAATAGGAAATAGCTTAGAGATACTGTGGTAAGCCACAGTCTCCACTACTAGCTCAGTTTGTCACCACCATATTGCTTAGGGTCAATCCCAGCTAAGCATCATAGCTGTTAGGCTGAAGTAAAGCTTTCCTAACACGGCTGGGTTACAAGTGGCATAGCTTCCAGGGAAGACATGAAGAGTGTCTTCATTTCTCAATGTCTCAAAGTTCTCATTATACCTAGTGACCACAGATACAGAAGGCGTGGATGCTGTCAGTCCTCTCAGGCTGGTTTGTGCCTCCAGCTTTCTGCTGAGTGCTGTAATCACTAGACTGCAAAAATCCAGTGGAGCTGTCGTCATTTAGACTGACTCATAATCTTTATCAGATCCAAACACTACTTTCCCTCAGAGGTTTCAGTGGAGTGTAAAACCTGATTACAACAGAGCTTTCCCTATGTCCCTGTAGTGAGGAGTGGAAGTCTAGAGACTGGGGTACCTCGTGAGTATCTAATGGCCAGGAGTGGCTGGGGAGGAAAGAGAAAAGAGCCTTGTCTGCATACATCTGTGATGCTGGTGCCTAAATTTCAACTCAATTGGGCTGGATTGTGTTTGCATTTGTTTTTTTCCTGGGAGAACATTTTCTTTGAGCTTCTTGTAGGACGTTGGGTCCACTTGCTTCCTCATAGGAATCTGCAAATTTTCCCTATTTTTAAAACTAACTAAAAGAAAGCTCTGTTCTTCTTCTGTTCACTGAATGTCTTGTCAGTTTTAATTTAAATGATGATTTGATTCCAAGTTAATCTGATTTCACACTGTACACTAGGCATGTTGAATATGGAGGGCAGGTGCACTGCATGCTCAACTTTTTTTTTTCTTTTTTGCTTGCTAACAATCACCTCAGATCAACATAAACTGTTTTTCTATATCGGAAATAATTTTTCAAAGTTTGGGAAGTGGAGCGTACCATTAGACAGTTACTGGTACTTCTCTGGCAAAATGGAATAGGTGTGGGGCTGAACGAGGGAAGACCATATGAATACTCTGAGACTGTTCAAGTTACATTACAATAGTATTCCAAAGGCTTTTCTTTTTTTTTAAGCAAAGTTTTTCTGACTACATTTCAGTTGCACAAGCAGAAAATCTACCAGAGAGAGAAAAAGAATGCTTTCACTTGCTTTGTTATAACTATTTTGCCTCATTTATTGAATGGACCCAAGGCTTTTCTTCTATTGCACCTTTTATCTCCTCACGATTCTGTATACTTCTGCATATGAAAACTATAGAACATATTCTTCTTTCCCAAACCACCAATGGTATCAAGAGACGCTTCTGCAGAATAGCTACTTTAGGTAGGGGTTTAGATTATGGAGAACTGTGATATCTTTGATTAAGAAACATATGTCCTAATTTATAATCTAAATCTAAACTGAGCTCTTAGTGTTTGGAATATGAAGACAGTTGCTTGTGTAAGTAAAGGGAAGTAATTCATGGAATCAAATATGGAAGCTTGATAGACACTATTTATGTTAAAGATCTCTAGCATTTTTATCTTTCTATAAAAATGCTTATTTCTACATCATTTTCAAATTGAAAAACTGTTTTACTCTAACAATTCCCTCCTGTTTTTAAAACATGCTGAACTAAAACCTAAGCCTGAACTTTTCCATATTCTGGAAATATCAAAATAAAGATTCAAGTCTGGTGACTTGAATCTGTTTTCTCTTTCAGGCCTTTATTTGCCATCATGTACATACATTGTCTTGTATCAGTATAATTCTGTGAAGTCATCCAAGTTACACTGCTATTACTATAGCAACTTCAGGACAGTACTTTTTCAGCAGAACTTTTTCAAGAGAGGGTTAAGCGTCCCACAGCTGTGGGCTGTGTGTAAGCAGATGCAGTCACCCTGGTCTGAATGCATTCCAAGCAATATATTCACGTGCTTTTCGACGTAGTTTTAGAGCAACTTATTTGAGCTGATACAGTAGAAAATAATTCGCAGCAAGTCTAGATTGTTGCATTGTTTGTGCCTAAGACAACTTCTGCTGCTTTCTAGTGAATTGCTTTGATGTGGAATGCAGCTTTAGAGTGATGCTATTAGAACGTGTTTGAAGATGTTCTTAGCCAAGTAACCGTGCAGTGTTCTTAAATGTGTGAAAACCCTGCAGCGTTACTTCCTGCCCCTTTCTCCTCTGTGTTGCTGAAGCATTGCCGTCAGTAATACGGTTCAGTCTCTGTCTGTATGATGTGTACTGTGTGCAAATTCATGTTTGAAGTGTAATTCCTTTACTGTACGTTTACATCGGCATTCAGAGCTTTGCATGCTTTCCTGATTCAATAATTTTAAAAGTGACAGATTTCTCTAAAGATATTAAGGTGATGATCCTTAAACTGTCAAATGTTTTAATATTTTCATTAGCTTCTGGTAAGTCTGATGTTTGGAACTGAAACTTTAGAAATCTCCAGGTGAGGAGAATATAAACCTTTTAACTTTATTTCCATAATATATTGATTTCCATATCAAAAAGGTTTATCTTGATATATGTTCTTTAAGCAGGTCAGTTATTCAGTATGTTAAAACCAGGAAAGAACCTGTAATATTTAGGCATCTTAGGCGTTTGACAGTTTAATTGCAAAACTCTCCAGTAATTAAAGGAAATGTTTAGGGTGAAAATACTGATCTTTCTCACTGGTAGTTTAAGTTCATTCTTCATAACAAGTCATACTTTTGCTTTCATGATTCCTAACTCCAAAAAGAAATTGGCTTTATTCATCTGTTAGTCCTTACTCCATTATTTTAGAATAATGGCAATGACAATTTCTTGGAAGAGATGGTATGTGAGGATGTGTTCCCCTTACAAAGCATTTGCTGCAGCTGAGAATACAAAAGTCAGAACATTCCCCTGAAGAACACACATCAGTGGTATAAATATTTTCATTAGTATCCCCTCTCCTTTTTCTTTTAATTCCATGGGAAAGTAAGGAAATTCCAGTGTTGTTTCCACTAAACAAAAGGGAGAAGAAAAGATCTCTACAAGTGTTCTGTGAATGTGGCAGTTGAAACATATGGAATCATTTACTCAAATTGTCTTTTAAATTCTCAGAAACCCTAAATTAAAT
This sequence comes from Anas platyrhynchos, assembly GCF_047663525.1. Classification (NCBI taxonomy): domain Eukaryota; kingdom Metazoa; phylum Chordata; class Aves; order Anseriformes; family Anatidae; genus Anas; species Anas platyrhynchos. The sequence goes on along the minus strand of NC_092587.1, from coordinate 84,253,496 downwards.
CTTCTCCTAGACACCATTGCACTGCAGCAGGACCACTCTGTCGTGCAAGGAAAGAGCTAGGACAATAACTGCTCAGGGCTGCTTTCATATAAATGTCATGATGACGGTTGGCTCAATTGTTCTTGTCCTTTTGCAATGCATGCGATTTTGTGGCAGTAGGTTACATTTCCAGACGGGCAATGCTTCAGCAATTACATGGAATCAGTACATTCTCACACGACGAGCGTCACTATACTGCTCACACATGGATGAACAAAGGTAAGACTCAAAAACACTGGCTTCGTTTTTATCCTAGCATGTGAGTTGAAGTGTTCTTCTGTGTTTCTGTCAGTGAGGTGGGTAGCAAATTAGAGGTTTTGTAATTGTTTTTAAATCGGAAGCCTTCTACGTGTACGCTGTTGCTCATAGCTTGAATTTAACAATCAGTCCAATGTCGTAAAGGAAATTGGTTCCTGAGTGTCCATCTGCATCTCACCAACTCATACCATGCATAGAGCAGGGCTGAATGAAAACATTTTGAGGAAAGCAGGACTACTGTAAGGCAAGTAGTGGTATTTCTGAAGTATGAACCTAACCCACACTATGCAGCTCTTTGAAATTCACTCACTGCAGATAATGATGCTTTTGCTGAGAACTGCTTAGATTTTGGCCTAACAACTTGAATAGCAGCATATCCCAAGTCATAGTCACTCGTTGGCTCTCAGGGGACACTGGACCCCTCTGATAGTGCACTCTGCTTCCAGTGGCAGGAACAGCCTGAAGACCTGTTTGGAGAGAGAAAGAAAAAAAAAAAAAAGAAAAAAAAAAAAAAAAGAAAAAAAAAAAAGAGCCAATAAACGGAAATCTACAATGGGAAGACAAGTAAAAATGACATGCTAGCCTAAGAGAGAGACAGCTGAGTGGGAACAGGGGGATCGCTGGAGTTGGGATATATGCCTCTCCAAGCAAAAGAAATACTGGACGTTTCAAAGCAAGAGGCAATTTAGAGACAGGAGCACATTTATGAGAAAGTGCCAAGGATCTTCTGGAGAGGAGAAAGAAGGAAAGAATACTGGGGAACAGAAAAGTATCTTCTTTTTGCATATGAAAGTTCTATCGCCTTACTGAAGCAGGGAGACCACATAAGCTTTGTTTAACCTCGGTTAAAGGGAGTACCTGAAAGTGGTACTGGTGCTGGTTCAGAGTCACACAGAGAGGTGTTGTAGCTGACATTGGTGGGACACCTGTTTTGCTGGTGTTTGGGTTAACATGGTGGTTGGGTTAACGATTAGTATAGACTGGCAGTGTTTGTACGGGAGAAATTTTAGCAGGTGGAACATCATTTTAAAACATAGAAACTAGGCTAGGTAAGTTTTTACAGTTTCACAAAGAAAGTGCTGTTATATTTCTTGAGGATATAACGGAGCAGTTTTGAAATAAAGAATTTAGGGTATATTCTCTTTGAGAAAGAGAGTCTCATGGGAATAGCACTAAACTAAGTTTTATCCCAAATTCTAGGGAGAAGAGAGATTTCTGCCTTGTTTTAGAGCTAAAGTCACATAGTGATTGCAGCCTTTCATGGGTTTTGTTTTGCTGTTCAGATATGTTTAATGAAATCAAATTTTGAAATGTGTCATGCTGGTCTTTTGTGTTTAAGTTTGAGTAGTGTATTTAATATAAAATAGCACAGTATGTTCCCAAAAGTGTCCTAAAGATTATATCTGTTAATGTCAGTTCTGCTAAAATGTCTTAGTTAACTGTACTGCACAGGAGTGAGGAACACTTCTTGTTAATTTAGAGAGGGAGAAAGCTTGATGACACATGCAAATGGCACATCATATATTTTAAGGTCCGTGCATGTCGCCTACGCTAACTAAGCAGATGCATTTGTCCTTTCAACATCATTCTCAGTATGAGCACCACCATACTTGAATTTTATGGCAGTGATATTAATATACATTTTAAAGAGAAGAAGAATTACATAATAAGATATTTTAAAAGTAAGGTACATTTTGAATTAAAAAAAAAAAAAAAAAAAGATTTGTGGATCAATCTGTGCCTTGAAATTACTGAAATTACAGCCCTCTCCTGCTTTGCCCGGCAGTTGTCACTTTGCTTAAGAAGGAGCTGGGCCAACCAGTCCAGTGCAGAAGTACAAAGTGCTTGGGGTTATGGGAGACACTAATGCTCAAGGTATTAGAAACTGTATTTGCACACGAATAAAAAATCCCAGTTTTATGCAGATATATTTAGCAGTGCTGAGCTAGAACTAGAGTAACAACAGTGCCTACTTGAAGAAGGTGAAACAGGGTGAGGAGAAGGCAGTGCTTAGAAATTCAAGTAGACAGAAATTTCTCTTCCATTAGAGTGGGACTGAAGTGCCAGGAAATGTTATCCTGCAAAGCTCCTGTTTGAAAAGCTACAGATACCCTCCAAGAACAGCAGCTGTGCCAAATGTGAATGAGCAGCATGTGAATCTGCCCCCATCCCTGCGTGCCAACACAGGCATGTAAGGTGGCATATATAGTAATGCCTGCTCTGGTTCCAGTAATGTTTTGCTGTGGTTCTCTCCAGTCTTTCCCAGGTAGCTGCTGTGAAGAGGATAATTTCAGCAGTTTACACGGCGTGATCTGGGTAGGGGAATATAATGCTGCAACATGTTGTCCAAGGAAGATTCACCCGCCAAACTGCTGCTTCTGATGGAGAGCAAGAAGCATACATACAATTTGAGGCTTAGCCTAGTTTTCAATTGGAGTACTTGAGAAAGTTATTTTCTGTTCCTCTTCTCAGTCATTTCTACTGGCTCTGAAGAGATAGCTCTCTATTCTGAGGTACGAGACAGATAATTTCATACCAAACACGAATCTGCTTCATAATGATAGGTTCAGAAGTAAGCCTTTTATCTCCGGTCCAATACCTTCAAATATTTCTCCGTCTCCAGAGACTCCTACTTCCTCTAGTTGTTTATGTTGCAGAAGAGAATGTGAGGTTTCCAGTGATCGAGACTGGTCTTGACTCCAGGTTGGTAGACAGCAGCACTGGCACTAGTCGTTTTGCAAACACTATGCCAGCAGCCAGCCCTGCTCTCCTTTTCCCTCTGGCTCCTCTAGTCTTCAGTGACTTTTTAGCCTGTGTCCTTTATAGCCTCCAACCCGTTGTCACTGACACATCCTGCTAGTGCCAGCAGCTCCCTTGCACAATTTTGTTCTCCCTTCTTGGCACAAGGCAAAGCAAAGCAGGGATCCCCGAGCCCGACAGCGGTCAGACCATGTTCACTGTCGCTTCCCTCAGAATTGCCATGCCTGTGTTATTTGCAGTGAGGTCAACGCAGCTCTGTCTGCAGCTGGCTCTCACTGTTGCCTGCTAAAGCTTAAGCAAGAAGATGAACCCATCAGTGCCAGCTCACTGTGCAGTTGTTGTCTAGGGCACAGAGCACATTTCTCATTTCAGCGCCCGGGAAACCAGAGCTGAATGGTGCCCTGAGACATCTCAGATGCTGGGATCACTTTAGCAATGGGTGTATTTCTCCCAGAGAGCAGTTATTCATAGCTTGACAATACACGGCGGCTGTGAACTGAGTGCTAGTACTGCCTAGCGATGGAAACAGCAGCAGAGCAAAGGACACGTGTTCTGAAGTTGGTAACGGCTCCTCCCTTCGTGTCCTGCAGCGACGAGATACATGGATTAATTGTAAATGCATTGGTAACATATGGGTCTAAAATTATTTCATGCTATTTAGAACAAGTCCTTTGAGCTAAGGCTGTTGTAAACTCTAATTAGTCTATGCTAATCTCCATAATAAGCAGCTATTTCTAATGCAGATCTAACTGATGAGGTCTGACAGCGTTTTCCACGCAGTTATACACTGGCAGGAAGCTGATATGGCGTTAGTATCAGACTGTTTGCCCAGGTTATGAAAATGCTGTGTTTTCTGTACTCTGCAGGGAGTTTGTATTTGCTGCAGGCTTGTGCTTGCTCTCGGATTGCCAGCTTATGCCTGTTCGATTGTATTTATTTGTGCAGAAAACCGGGAAAACTCCTTCAGCCGTTCCCGAAGCTCCAGCGTGTCGAGCATCGACAGGGACTCAAAGGAGGCAATTACAGCTTTGTACTTCATGGAGTCCTTTGCCCGAAAGAACGACTCTGCTGTCTCCCCATGCCTCTGGGTTGGAACGGGCCTTGGTATGGTCTTAATCCTCTCCCTTAACCTGCCTGCCAGTGACGACCTACGGCAGTCAGAGCCGGTCATGGTGTCACCAAGTGGTAAGAGTGCCGCTCTTTTCCTGTTTATTTTCTATCTTGGTACAACAAGAGAAAAACTGCATGGTTTTGTATGGTCTTTTTGGCAGAAAATTCTCAGGAAATGTATCAAGCGGTGGTCACGCGCTACATTGAGGGTGCACAGGTAATAAGATAGGCTTGTGAGAGACCCACAGCTTCACAAGCCGAGGCACTTTGGTTGTGTTACTCCTGAAGACTACCCTACATCTTGGGCAAAGTCATGTGTAATCTTTGTGAGGACAGGAAAATTAGCAGGGCTCCTTCATACTGGGAAATTGCAGTCCTGTATACAGCTCTGATGCAATCCTATCTGGGATGCTGTGAACAGTTTGGCTGTCTTTCCTGTCAGAAGGCTGCAGAGAAGCAGAAGGGAGTTCAGGAAAGGAAACACAAATGTTGGCAGGTTGATGTACCAGGAGAGATCCTTGGCTTAGTGAGTGACAGATGGCAGAGCAGAGAGGACAGAGCAGTAAGAGAGGTCAGGTCTGAGGAGAGGCAGTATGTGCTCACCGCCTCCACGGCAAAGTAATGACAAAAAACAGAGGATACGCAGGAACAGAGGTAAGCCCCCACCACAGTTGGTTTAGAAAAATAACACTGGATGGACACCAGACTAAGGAGAGCAGTTTTGGTAGAAGGGTAATAAATAATCCTACTGGTTTAACATAGAGATAAAAATCAGCCTATTTTTATGGTGTTTGGCAGCATGTATTATATAGATTATTTGATACAGGCTGCCTGAGACCTTTTTGGTACTGGCAGCCTATTTGTTCACCTTCCTGTGTGGTCAGGAAGAACCAAGCGAGGACGACTTGTCACCTTAGCTAGATTAATGTGTTAGCTGTATTTACAAAAGCAAAACTAGGTGTCAGCTGTGCCTTGTGTACACCGTACTGACAACCAGTTTAATTGTGGTGCCAGTGCCAGTGAGAGACGCTTATATTTTGCAGGCACAGTTCTGACACTGAAAGGAGCAGTACTGACCTTCGCGTGCTTGGACTGCGTGGGGACGTTGACACATCCACCGTATGAAGTATGGAGGGACCCACACAGTGCTGATGATGGTGAAAAAACAAGAAAAAGGAAACTTGTCATGCATTCCCCTTCCTCCTCCCAGGATATGGGTGATCATCAATTTGCAGTCATTTGTTCAGAAAAACAAGCCAAAGTCTTCTCATTGCCTTCCCAAACATGTCTTTATGTCCACAACATCACCGAAACGTCCTTTTTATTGCGAGCAGATGTGGTCACCCTCTGTAACAGCGTCTGTCTGGCGTGCTTTTGTGCCAATGGGCACATCATGACACTGAGGTACTTATCTAACTAATCTTGTGGCAAAACTAAACAAAGAGGTGGCACAGCGCTGTCACGTTCCACTTGCATTTGCTGTAGGGTGTGCTTACAACATGTCTGATGCTCTGCATTAACTCCTGGTGGGTGCATTTAGTGCGCATTTTGTATACAATTAATTACTCCACCGGGAGCCCTGCCTAGCCTGCTGCCATCCCCGTTCCTTGGCCTGTCTCCACATGGGGAGATAAGGCAGCTGCACAGCAAAATGAACTCTTTCATTTCATAGTAACTCCCCCATGATGACAACTAATGGCTGATGACTTAGAACTAGCATGAAACATTGATAATTTTGCTCAGTTATGGTAAGTCAGCAATAGAGCAGTGTAGAAAAGCTCAGGCATAGAAATGGTATCGTTTGTTTATCCAGTGTGAAGGGGAGAGCCCCACTCTTGCAATTTCAGATTTTTCCACTTGGAGAACCCAGTTTTTCTTCCTTGTCACTGCCACCATTGAGCTGACTGCAGCATCACTGTAATTGTGCCCCTGCCCCACACCACCCATTCCCTGCCCAGGCCCTTTAAATTGAATCAGGATGTACAGCTAATGAGGTGAAGCAGGAGAAGCTGGAGCGCAGGTAAGGGGATGCTGGAGCCTTTGCCCCCTGCAAACAGGGCCTTGCCGTGCCATTTCCCACCTCATAACGGGGGGCAGACACTACCCCACCACAAGCCATACTGTGTCACGTGAGTGTCCCAAATCCAGACAGCAGCGGGAGCTGACTGTTGAGGCAAGGCAGCTGGATCTTCTCCCTGCAGGGAAGCAAAGTATGAAGGGAAGGCACTGTGTTGAGGGCAGGATTTCTCAGCTTAGAGCTGCACTTCAACTAATCCAGTTATGAAAAGCATAAACTTACACATTGGTTTAAAATGCAGCCATACAGCAGATGTACCACGTGTGGCAGTTTGTCTAACCTAAGTTTCTGTTTCTCTTCAGCTTGCCCAGCCTTCGCCCGCTGCTGGACATCAACTATTTGCCTGTAACAGATATGAGGATAGCGCGGACCTTTTGTTTCACTAACGAAGGGCAGGCTTTGTACCTCAGCTCTCCCACTGAGATCCAGCGCCTAACGTACAGCCAGGAGATGTGCGACAACCTGCAGGTATGGCCCAAAACCTCACTTCACTGCCTAGCTTTGTCTTTGTGTGGGAGGGCCAGTGGCCTGAACAGCGAGTACCTGTAAATTGCCATTTTTACCGCTAGAGTTCTCAAAATAACACGATTTCTATGATTTCTAATCAAAAGATTTTTTTTTCAAATGGTTAAATAACTAATACTGGCATTTCCAAAGATGATACTTTGTTGTCAAATCACCAGCATACCTGTTGGTGAGGGGAAAAAAAAGAAAGGAACATTTTTTTTTAATTTTTAGTATCTCAAGTGACATTAAAGACAGGTGTGTTCCTTTGTGCTTGCCTGGGCTGACTGACACCAGAGAAGCAGATCAGAGAGAGGTCAGCAGCTCTGTTGCTGTTTGGACTCTTTTGTGGCAGTCACCTTGCTCCTGTGCCCTAATGGCTGGCCCGTGTCTCCAGCCTGCCCTCGTGTAATTGCAATCTCTGCTGGCTCTGCACAGAGCCAGATTTGCGCCCAAATGGGACTCTTCACAGCCTGCTTCTCTCAAAGTCCTACCAGACGAAAGACCAACTGTTAAAAATGACTGAAGGGAAAGAAGGGGAAGTTAGAAATTCATAGCAGCCACAGCAGTTGGTACCAGCATGTGTCCAACCACATAGCAACTGTGTCAGTGAAAATATGCATTCCTTCCCATATTTTATATATTTTTTTATTTTAACCCCCAAAATATCTTAATACCTGCAGCTTTCAGTAGTTGGGTAGGAATATGGGACAAACTGGTGTTGATAGTATCAAAAAACACACTCTGTTTTAATATATTTTTAATTATTTACTGTTGTTTTCACTCCACTAATTGGCACTTCCCTTCTTCTGTATAAGGAAAGCAACTCCCATTGTACATTAAAACACAGTAACTACAGAAATGGTCTAATTAAAATAATTTATTTTGAGCAAAGGTCTTTACAATGTTAGGTTTGGGTTTTTTATAATGAAAATGCAAATTAAAATGTCATTTACTGAAGAGGAGGAATTGTGAGAGGTTATAGGGAGAAACATGAGTAATAAAAGAAAAAAAAAAAAAGAGGGTGAATAAGTTCTAGGTTATATAATTAACAGTGAACTAGGATAGAAATATAAAAGAAATGGTCCTGCCAGCGCTCATTATGCCCTAGGGAATAACATGTGCTGAGCTGCTCAAATCACATCCCAGCACTGTCTGTCTCAAGTCTGAAGGAGCACTGTGAGGAGTGAGCATTGCATACCAGCGCTGCACAATGGAAAAGAGAGAGTTTTTGCAGGGAAACAATTTTAAAATTATTAAAAGGTTTGCTCAATGTATCTTAGATGGTGAACCTATAGCAAGATGCTGTTACAAGCTAGATTTTTATTAACCTTAATAGCATCATGCAACAACAAAATGGAAACAGCCCTTGCTACTCTGTACTGATGAGCTACGACTGCTTGGATCTTGGCTTTTATGCAACAGGGACAGTAAAAGGCATGCACAGCCATTAGCCGTGTACAAAAGGCAGATGACCCAGCATCACCTGCTACCTTGGAAAACAAGCCAGGCGGTATGAGAGAGGCCACTTAGGCTCAAAGGGCTACAGTACTTTTTCTCCCTAGAGCAGGTGACTCTGCAGAGGAGCAGTGAGTGAGTCACAGCTCTGTCCGAAGCACTCAGCTTCCCAGGGGCCTTTTGTGCAGCACAACAGCTGTGTCTGCCTGTTGAGGCAGAGATGAGCAAACACGGAGCTAAGCAACAGGGCAGCGACTGCTCTCATCACACAGCCTTGCTGGTCTTAAACACTAACGGGACCACATGCTTTCTTTACCAGTTTAATTCTGGGGAGACCACCTTCCTAGTACTGCTGCAAATAAAGCTAAGCCTGAGATTTGTTTGGCCCTAATTTAGTTCAACTGCTCCAAAATCTCTGTCACCATGACAGTGCTGCCAGACACGCTTATTTAGCATTACTGATGGCACTGCCAAAATGCACAATAACAATGAATAGGAAAGAAAGAGGGGAGCATGGAAGGCAATGGGCTTTTATTTAAAAACAAACAAACAAACAAATGAAAAAGAAACCTCTTAACTGCTATCGAGCACTGAAATCAGGTATGCTGTAAAGAGAAAACAGAGTGAATGCCCTGCTTGCTTGGATAATCACTAAAGCAAAACACATAATTCACAGCAAATTGATTATTCAATTACAGTGTCGTCTCTGCTGTTTCTAAGCAAAATGTGATCTTACCACTGATGTTTTCACAGACTTGACTATATCCAATGCATGTGGATTTTAAACTAATGCAAATGAAGTAAAGACCCAGACCTGCTTTCATGTCAGTAATTTTTCACGTGGACTTTTGCCTGACTTACTTTCTAGGACATGCTTGGGGATTTGTTTACTCCTGTGGAAACACCAGAAGCCCAAAACAGAGGCTTTCTCAAAGGACTTTTTGGAGGAAGTGGACAAGCTTTTGACAGAGAGGAACTCTGTAAGTGACTGTTTGTTTGTGTTTTTTTTTTCTTTCCAGAAACTGGTACACAGGATCTCTTGCTCTTATCATCTAGGAACGGAGTGGTACATAAGATTTATATGATTGGTGGTTAAAAACAAAAAGAAAAGAAAAAAGGGCAGGGTTCTTGGTTACCTTATCTGTGATTATTTCACCTCAACAGCTTCCTTTAAGCAGTGGAGGGGTGGGGGTGCACAGCTGCACTGTAACAGGCAGGTGCAGAGAGCGGAGTCCTCCACGTGGCATCTGCACACCAGGTGTCATTGCTGCAAGGCTGCAGCTCAGGGGCCAGAAGCACCAACAGCACTACAGCCAGTGACTCATTCCCTATTTCTATTTCTCCTTTGCAGTTGGTGAGGCCACAGCAGGAAAAGCCTCTCGCAGTCTTGCCCAGCACATACCTGGATCAGGAGGAATTGAAGGCGTGAGAGGAGCCGCAGGAGGAGTTATTGGGGACCTGACTCGTGCACGCATTGCCCTTGATGAGCGAGGACAGAAACTGGGAGAGCTGGATGAAAGGACTGCGAGCATGATGGCCAGTGCAGAAGCATTTTCCAAACATGCACATGAGGTAAGAGCCCTGGCACCACACACACAGGACTAGGAACCACAAACTCTACAATTATTCCTTTGCTTCACTTCAGGAAATTCAAATACTGTGCTCCCCATTCACCTGGTCATATTGTTTTAGGTGTAGTCACATTAACTTAAATGCTATTTTTTCTGTTCTTTCCCCTGCACAATGGAATACCCAAAATAAACTTCATTGCACATCTCTTCCTTTCATGTTTTCATAAAATGAACATCCATTGTTAGCCTCTGAATTTAGAATGTGGTACTTCTCGTCTCACACCTTTTCCACAATATCATCGTGACTAGTCTTTTTTTTAAGCTGCTTACTGCAGCAGATCTATGCAGTAGGGCAGAAAACAAATAGGTGTGTACCTAGGAACACTGACAGATCTTACTGGTGAGAAGAGGAGAAAACCTCTAGTACAGCACTGTGATACAGTTATTTAGGATAATACTGTGCTTAGAGGTGGAAATAGAAAACTCTTCCAGCCCATGTTATTAAAGCTGGGAATCAACTAAAGTGATTTTTTAATTTTTTTTTAAGATAAAAAGTATTAAAGACTACTTCTCCAAAATGTATGTTTTTCAGTTAACTGTACAGCTGGTTTAACATGCATTACATTTCTGGATAAGATTTTTATGTTTTTATTGACTTTTGTTAAGTGTGAGGCAACAATGCATGGAAGGATCTTGCCCTGAATGCAAAACAGAGTTTATATATTCAGCGCGTATATACTGTGCTCCATAGATGAGCTTCTTTCTAAAGGTGTTAAAAGCACTGGCACTTCCCAGTCTTCTGCAAAAGGAAAGTGGTAAAGGAGTTAAAGTTCCTCAGGAAAAATCTTTTCATGAACAAGAATAGCAGGTAAGCAATTATATATATGGATATATTTTTAAAAATTTAACAATTACTATATAAAATATTTAAAACAAAATCTCACTGGAATTAAGATCCGATGATTATAAAAAGGAACAGTAATACACTACTTCACTACTTTTGAAGTTTGTGATGCTTCTCGTGCAGGACAGTGTTTTATATCCCTTTGTTTGTTTGCCATTTCTGTAGGTGATGCTGAAATACAAGGACAAAAAATGGTACCAGTTTTAAACTTTCAAAGAGTCTGCTTGTGGCTATATTAAGAACACTGTTCAGGGAAGCAATGTTCATTCCCAAATCTACCAGTCACGGGTCAGAAGCAATTTTTCTCCTAGAAGATGTTTTCCTCTTACAATATTGGATTCATCACAGTGAGATTCAAGGAGAAATTTTTTAGGCCATGAGATGGAAGCTACAGTCATGTGGGTCTTACTCCAACACCTGGCTGATGCAGTAGCCAATTTTTTCCAAAAGGAACTCAACCATCACTGTGGCATGTATTTTTCAGAAGCTGTAGGTATGAACTGTGGGGAGTGTGTCTGGTTAAAAATATTCTGTACAAACTCGAATGTTAATGCACTTATAAAACTTTGCATGACTAATTGACATCTTAAAAAAAAAAAAAAAAAGAAAAGAAAAAAGAAAGCATGTTGTGACCGAAGAAAAATGGGATTAATTTCTATTGAGAAAAAAAAATACTTAAATGGCAAAAATCTTTATTTTTTAAAAATGAGACTACAAAATGTCAGTACATTTCAAGCATGTTTGCTACTGTTCTCAACATAAAAATGCGTTGAGCTGTGTTTTCTTATATGCTATTTATTTCCCTTGAAAAACCTTGCTCGAAATCAGTACTGTTTAACTCCTACCAGAAGAATAAATAACTTCAACAACCTATGCCCAAACTTTACAGATTTTTCAAGTAGCTAGACAGGCACTATCTGAAATGTCATTAAAACATGAGGGTAGATGGTTTATTTGCAATTCAGAGTACATGACATGTCATCCTTATCTGTACTTTTAAAAACGTGCTCTAGATTTATCTCACTTGTCCTTGGAGGGGGCTATGCCATTTTTCATCCCCATGGTTTCGGTATCACTTGGTTGCCTTATTTCTTTGTAGCAGGAACAGAAAACAAGCTTAGGAAATCTTGAAGTTAGGAAAGGCACAATGGGAAACCACAGTGCTACAACTTGGAGAGTCCCATCGATCTCCACTCACCAAAACTGCTTAGCAGCTGGCAAAACAGTGATTATTTTTTTTCGTAAGTGTTTGGTTGAATTTATGCTAAGGAAACTGCAGACCCCATCAACCTAGCAGCGAGAGCTCACAGCAGCAAGAGTAAAAGATGGGCTGAGGAGGAGCATGGAAAACAACTGTCAACATATGGCACTGAATTGGCACATAGAGCAAATGACACCACAGGTGTGTGGCAATTGATTTTCTGCTTACGCTGCTAAAAGTAATTTGCTTCTGCTTCAAAGTGGCTTGTTTGGTTTCTACAGAGAACTCAGCAGAACACTCTCCAGCTTGTAGAGTCAGAAGACAACAGTAAGTAAAACCTATCACCTATTTACATGGATGGAGTCCTAGTCCGTAGGAATATGCTGCATTCACAGTAGCCTACAAGAACCTCATTACCACGCAGGTGAACTGTTAAGTTAGAAATTTTTCCTACATGGGCTTGGAAACAAGGCACTGAAGACTTGTTTTCATGCACCTGGACATAGCTTCAAACTAGAAAAGGAAAGTGAGGAAAGGGAGGAAAAGCAACATTTAATTTTTCTCTATATGAGAAGAGGTACAGATGATGTCCTTTCAAGGAGTCCTGACTGGCACTGATGCAGCCAGACAGCATCCCCTTGGAACTAGATCTTAACTTCACCAGTGTTCACATGATCTCTCTCAAGGATGCCCTTCCCTTATCTGTTGTTTTCTTAAAATGGAGCCCAGGAAATTGTACAGTGTGGAAGCCTAGCTTCACTATCGGCACAGCTGTGCAAGTTAAAGGGATGGAACAGAACTGAGGTGTTCAGTTTTAAATTCATGTTGTAGCATAACAGGCATTCTGTGCTTTACAGGATTTTTATTTTTCTCTGTGGGCAAAATCAAAGTGAGAACCCTGACTGGTCTAGCTCAACTGGGAGTGAGACACAACAAGTTCTCTGTCACAGGAAAAACTGGACTATAGTTGAGAGAACTGTAGAAACTTGCTGGGAAAAAGGTCAAAGCCCAAAGATGCCTGAGTTTCCGCTGAGAGTTAAGGAACTGAAATCGTCCGTGACCCAAGACGCTGTCTGTGTGTTTCTGTGCGAGGAAACAGCAAACTCACCACTCGAATGCCAGTATGAACTGGGCCAGAGAACTCCTTCCAGAGGCCAGATCGCAGAACTGGTCACTTGCATATGAGGCAGTTTCACTGTAACCAGGCATCTAGAATGACAGATAAGTGACAACAATAGTAGAGCCATTCTGTATCTTCTGTTTAAATGTATATTCACTCTGCCTGTGCTCTGGGCTATATCCCCAAACCACTAGTCTCTAGGCAGCAAAATCATTTTGTGCAGCAGATCATTTAAACCCTCCAACCAACTTTATAGGCCTTGTTCTCTTTTAGAGAAGCTAGGTCATCTTCATTGGTGTCAAGATACCGACCAGAACTGGTTCTCCACCCAGCCCTACACTCATTTATGCACTGAGACAGTGCAAATGAAAAGGCCAGTACCAGCTGAAGTGTGGCACTTGGATATCCATAGGCTACAGGGCCAGTTTCTGCCATAAATTGGTGTAATGTAGTCAGCCTTTAATAACTCAGCCCAGATGAGCGCTAGCGCACGGTGGTCAGGCAGCAGCAGGCACACTTAAATGGTAAGGTAGGCAGCAGTTCTGCATTAGCTTTCTGTACACTGTACCTTGTGGAGGTGGCAGACGTCGCAAGCCCATTACCTTGACATCGGTGGAAGTGTCTCTTCTGGCTGGAGCTGGAGCCTGCTCCTGGTTTGAGAATCAAGTGTAAAAATTTACGAAGGACTTTGAATTGCTAATCACCATAGCATGCCCAGGGAGAAAAGTGTCTTCAACAAGTCATTTACACGCTGTCTGACTTATCTTGGCAGCCACCACTCTCTGTCTTAAGAACAGGGGAAAAAAAAAAAAACTTCCAGTAGATTTCCATTTTATGCAACAGAAGAATTAGAATTTAGCATCCCTCAAACTTAAAAACGTGAATAAGAAATTGTAAAGCAACTTTTCTCTAGTACTCCCCATTAGGTCACAGCTGTATCTTGCTTTCCACTCTTACATATTTCCAGACAGTTACAAACTGCTATTTCTGTTAAGTTGACCACTTGTGACTATAATTATCAATTTTCTGGTAGTCTGTAGAGATCTAAAAAGTTGTATATGTTTGTATATAGAACATTCTATATATAAAAATATATATATGTAATGTATATGTTGTATAAGTTTGTTAGTGCACACTGTTAAATGCTTTCTATCAAGATTTACCATGTATGTGGAAAAAAAAAAACTTCACTTAAAAACTTCAATGAGGGAGGAAAAATTCTTGCCTGACTGATTTATTGTGAAATGAGGGGGAGTGTGGGATTTTTGAAAGGCCTGACCTGAACACTATTAAAGGCTATTAATGAAAGTACTAAAGTCACAGCGTTCAGAGCAACGAGCACAGCATCTGAATTGCTGTAAGAAATTAAGGACACGAGCTGTCACTGTATGTTGAAATCATGTGCTTTCACCTTTTCCACTAAGATAGCACCACCTCGAGCAAATCCTAAACCTGGAGGTAATCTTCAACATCGTAATCCTCAGTTACAATAGACCAGATTGCCTAGAAATATTTGTTCAATTTAAAACACGCCTTTTTTTGTTGTTGTTTGTTTAGATACCCTTTTCACTCACATTCTTTGCAGAAGTTCTGTCACAACCACGTCCCAAAACCTGATGCACAGAACTTGCAACAGCACACTCATACATCTGGGTTTGACCAGATGTGTTTACACTTATGCATAGAGCTGTAGATAGACAGAGCATGCAGAGAAAATACATTAAATTAGATTATTTATATGTTTTCAGAGTAGGCAAGTCTTCAATGAAGTACAAGCTATTTTATTAAAAAACAAATCCATTCATAGAGTGTAAACTTAAGCTTCAAATATTGAATTAAAAGACAAGCTAAAGAAGAATTTGAGAATCAGGTTTTGTTTTGTATAATCACCTGTTTTTTAAATGATTTGATTTTTTTTTAAACAGTTCTATAGGTCCACTATTTACATCAATTAGACATTCTCTGTATTACCCAAATAGCTTCCTACATGAATATTTAGCAGAAATACTCTATTTATTATGCATATTGTATAAAATTATCACATATAGAAATTCTCTAAAACATATTCCTTTTATGGAAGCCATTTTACACCAAAATGTATTATAATGGAGATATGCATACAAAAAATATTTTTTTCAGTATACGATTTAAAAAGTGAAGAAAATAGTGCAGCTTAAGTAAAAGCTGTGTTCAACCTCAGGACTCCTCCATTTATAAGATGTGTGTATTGTAACAGAGGCAAAAAGCCAGATTTCATTTAATTCCACCCCTTAAATACCCTGGCACCTGTACATCATTTTTCATAACCTAAAGGTGAACTCAAGCACAGTATAATTCAGTCTTGAATGTTTTTTTGCCTTGGTATGGTCTTAGTAAGAACACACTCTCTCTCATTAAGGAACTACATGTGGCCATTTGTAGTCAACTCTTCATCTAGGTGTATAAGCAATAGTCATGTAAATGAGTGTTTCCATTCATGTGTTTTGTTTTGTGGTTAAATCAACAAATCAAACATTGTACTTTTTTTAAATAGCAACCAATGCTCAGATTCAGTGTCAAGGAAACGTGGACAGAGTATGCATTAACAAGTCGTTACCTGTATTTCACAATGAAGGCAGATCTGGGGTGAACCACATGCTCCTGTGCTAACCCTTTCCTGTTCCCACAGGTATCCTAAGACAGCACCACAAAAGGAAAACTAAGGCATCGTTAACTGAAGCTGTTTGAAGTTCCCAGTTTAAAAAATAAAAAAAAAAAAATAAAAAAAAAAAAGAGGGAAGGAAAATAAAGGAAAGAACTGATAACTAGTTGGTGTAGATCTCTTTTTTCAACCTGTACTCCTAGATTCTTTATAGTAGTTCAAAAGGTGATCAGTTTATGTAAAGCTTTTGGATGGATCTTACACTACTAACCAAGGAAAACAAATCCAGCCACAGTTGTTGCTGAGGCGGGGATGGCACATCCCTTCCTCCAACAGCTTGAACAGGGACAAAACCTGAACCCAGATAACATGCTTATACTTCACTGCATACAACTCATAATTGAAATATCCATGCCCAGAAACATTAACCTTGTACCTGGACTTCTTAGCCAATTGGCAGTACCCTTGTGTCGTTTCCACTGCAGGTTAAAAGCAGCCCTGTACAAGCTAAAATCTCAAAAGTGCAGAATCAAGCTATTCTTTAAGGGCACTTACCAGCAATGGGATTCAGTTGCTCTGCCAGGAGAGGCTCAAAAATGTCAGCTGAAGCTACTGAGCTTCCAGTTCACCTTCCTTCTTTTCGGCTACAGATTTATAGGAAAAAATGGCAGAAGAATCTCTGCAAACTCTCTTCTTGATGAAATGCAAATAGAATGGGACAAAAGCAAAAGATCTAAAACAGGGGGTCTGTCTTGGGACTGGTGCTCATGATACCTTTATCCACGACATAGTGGGATTGAGTGCGCCCTCAGCAGGTTTGCAGATGACACCAAGCTGAGTGGTGCAGTCGATACACCAGAAGGAAGGGAAGCCATCCACAGGGACCTGGGCAGGCTGGAGAATTGGGTCCAGGTGAACCTAATGAGGGTCAGCAAGTCCAAGAGCAAGGTGCTGCCCCGGGGTTGGGGCAATCCCAGAGATGAGGGCAGACTGGGTGGAGAACTCACTGAGAGCAGCCCTGCAGAAAGAGACCTGGGGGTTCTGGTGGACAAAAAGCTCACAGACACACACACCATGGCAGGGGGGTTAGAACTAGATGAGCTTTGAGGTCCCTTCCAACCCAAACCATTCTGTGTTACTGATGCCAGGTGTTCCTGCTACGGAGTATGGGGAAGTTCTGCCCAGTACTGAAAAGCCCAGTACTGGAAAGGGTTCAGTAGTAGCTTGAATCAGAATTTGAGCCATTTTGACAGGAGAGTGCATGTGAACTGAGCAGAACAAGGCTGCTCAACAACCTATGGGAACGGGCTCTCCATTTGAGAAGCTGGGTCACACGGGGCCACGTTATGTGAAGACAGCACAGCCCTGGTGACCTCCGTTATCTGTTAGGACTGGATCCTCTCCCGATGTCTTTTGGCAGGCAGACACCCACCTGCTGGTGCGTCAGCCAGGCAGTGCAGGGCACAGGACAGAACCAGGCAGCAACATCTCCACGCGTGCTGCACGACAAAGCTGCCACAATAACTGCAGCTTCCAACTCCTCCACAGCGTACATCCATCTTTTTCCTGGGCTGCCAGGCCACACTTGTTATTGAGCACTCTCTGTAGTGCCAACAAAAGGCAAAAGTGGGCTGCAGAGACACCAACAACCTGAGGAACAGAGAGCAAACACACACACAGGCATCACATCCTGGCCACGGGAAGATGAAGAGTGACCCGCACTCCATTTATCTGGCCCTGAGCAAGAAAAAAGCCAAGTTTACAACTGGGCCTTAGCACGTCATAGGGTATAGGTGGGAAGGCAAAAATATGTAAGTAAATAATTCAGTCAGAAAATCTCTTTCTGGGTCACTTACCAGCATCAGAAAATCACAGGTATTATTTTCAGCACAGGTCTCAGCAGTGCCTCTGCTTATCTTAGCGAAGTCCTGTTCTGCTTCCCCTGCTCAGTCTCCTTAATAGTTAAAGTCTAATCAGAATTAGGGAATGTAAATAGCAGCAATCAGGCAGCAGCTCAGAACCAGTCCTAATATCATGACTCAAACACAGCAGCTGCCTCGCTCACAGAGCAGTGGCCACCTTTTATCTTCCCATTTGCTCCAAATTACAGCTTAATTATAATGAATCCATCGCGTTTGTTTATCAAAATAAGTTTAGTTCTGTGTCAATCATGTTATTGATTAGCATCTCCCTGTACAGAGAGCTTGCTGAGAAATACACGCGAGCTCCATCCTTCTGAAATCCTAAAGGGAGTGTGCAGGAGGCAAATATTGCAGTGTGCCAAGGAACAAGCAACTCAAATTATAGGAACTCCAGCGAGGCCTGAAATACAGCACAGGTGTGTCACCGCATGACACCCAGGAACAGGAACTCATTAGGCCTTGTGAATTGATAATGAATCCAACCCAACATCTTTACAGGCAGAGCACACAAATGGTCAGACGCCAGGGTGCCGAGGCTCAGATCTGTTAATAACAAAAGCTTTAAGAAGCCCAGAATAGAGAAGAAACAACTGTCTATCAAGCGAATGCCGTGGATAAAGAGCTCAGCCATCGGGTGACAGATGTGGTAGAAAACCACTGCGTGGAGAGGGCAGGAAGGAAACAAAGAAATTTTGATGTAAAGTGAAGAAAACCAGAAATAAAAGCAGGAAAGAAGGTCAGCTGAGTGCTGAGAAGAGCAGTCAGGGCATCACCACCTGGGGTTTTGACTCAATACCACACATCCATTTTGCTGCACAACGGGCAGGTGGTGGATCAAAGTCCGGGATGTGACCTTTTGTGTGGGTGCCCCATTAACATCTTTTAAAAACTCACCATGTGCTTGAAACCTCAGAGCCAGATACTTCTGATGCCAGGATAATGGCCACGCCAAAACCGCTGTATTTGAAGTTAACAAGCTCAAGCAGCAGTGCTCTCAGGCTGTTCAAAGCTGAGCGTGCATCATCTCAGATCAGGTTATAAAGGAAACTTCAAAAGTACACTTCTTAAAAAGGATGCAGCAGAAGTTCGGAAATGAAAGGAGAATAATTAAGGGCTTGAAAATTTCTCACAGTAGGCAAGTATGGAAACCAGGGATTGTTTACTTTAGAGAGAAAATGCGGAAGAGAAGACATGATAAAGTAAATAGAGACAAAGAAGATGATGAGAGGCACCTGTCCTCCCCCTCCTTGTAACACACAATGGCCGTACGATGAAGGTAATAGAACTCAAGATAAGGCACTGCATGAAAGTGAATAAAAATATCTGAGCTTGTACAGCTATTGCACAAATCAGTGCATCAATCTGGAAGGAAAACAAAATCACACAACATGAGGCTTAGCCGGACCAGGAGAGTAACACCAAACGTTGGCAGGTTAATTCCTTGCGAGCTCCTTCCTTGCTCCCTCTTTTGAAGCACCTGATCCTGCTGCTCTGAGTCAGCCTCGGGGCTGGCTCCGTCTGAGAAGCCCAAACTCCCAGAAAAATCTTCCTTCCTGACCACAGGGACACCGTCAGAAACACTGTAGCAAAGCACAGGATAAAATCTGAGCAACTTTCAGCAAGGCTACCAAGGTGAGGCTGCCCGACGAAACTGGTCTCTGAAGACCCACAGGTCACCCACCAGCCAGCGAAACCTCATTAACGCAACAGATTTCAAACACCAGGCGAGGCTGTCGCTTGAGCCAGGCAGACTGAGCTGTTTTTCTTACAGCATGAATTGCAGTTAAGTGTTTAACCAATAAATTGGGTTTCACTCTTCAAAATGAAGGCTTTTGCTGGAGACTTTGTGTTAACTACAAGAGTCCAAACAATATCCCTGCAAGGTAGCAGTAGGATGAATTACACTAGTCAATCACCAACACATTTTCCTAAAAGTCAGAGGCCAGCCAGGCACCAGCTGCTCAGTGCAGCTATAAAGCCATTTGTGCACGTGAATACCAGCAACAGAATTAATTACAGAATGATCCTAGCAGATGCCTACAAAATTCAACATTAATTGCAAACACCGTGACATTTTTGTCCTGTACACAATTACACACAAGAACTTCCAAATAATCTCTGTGCTTTGTTTTAATTAAATAATCCAGCTCATTTCATACGCCATAAATTCATTAGGCTTTGGGCTTTGTTTTAAATTACAAGAACAAGCATATTTTAACAATTAATTTAAATAGTGTGCTTTTAGCAATAATAATTTCCACAGTTCCGTAAACATGTCTCACAGCACCGTCTGACCTTTGAGAGGTTTGGCTCAGTGAATTCATACCAGCTTCCACAACCCATGCCAGATGACAGTTTGCAACGATGTCCATAGAAACCCAAGCAGGAGAACTGCACCATGAGCAGGTCTCTCACCGCCTGCGAGTGTGCTGGTCCTTGCCTCGACCTGTCCATGGTGTGTTCCACATCCAAGAACGCTGTTTCATGTCTATAGCTCCAGGTCCTGCAGGTCTCCCCAGCTAGGTCCAATTTTCACTTTAACATTCAGTTTTACTGAGAGTTTGACAGCGTTTTCCATCTCGTGCTTGACAATCTGAGCTACCTGTAAGAAAACACACATCGGATGTTGCAGTGTTGTGTAGAAGCCCAATGTACACCACCTCAATGCTCTGTTTTCATGTCAATAGATAGGGTGGACATCTGCAGCTCTTCCATTTATTTGTACTGATGGGAATGTAAAATGTAACAGAACATTTTAATCCTTATTAGAGTTTATGGACAGATAAGTGTTCAAAACAAATAACATTTTATGCATTACAGAATTGGGACTGGCTCCACATTGTTTAAGATTACTTTAAAAAAAGCATGAGTAGTTTCCATTAAGTACTTGAGACTCCTGCCCTCTCCTCTTTCACCCAGATGCATAATTCTGAGTGTTTCATGGAGTCTGTTCTGAAAACAGAAATGTTCAGAGAGCAACATACAAAACAAATAAACCAGAGGCAAAGAACTGTGCTCCTCCTCATCATGTCAGCATGAGAGGCACTCTGAAACAAACACTACAAACTGCTGGGAAAGCAGATTGCACTCCATGCAATGTCAGAAACTGCTCGGGTTTGCCCTCAGTTTTGTTGAGGCAACTTCAACTTGCTGCCCTCCAAAGGTATTTTTAAGAAAACATTCATTTAAGTGCACAGTTAAGGGCCTGGAAGATATTTTTTGCTTGTGACTTTTAGAGACTGGATTTTTTTTTCTGACGGTAAATACCTACCATGGATAAAAGGACACTTCCTAACCCAAGACCCACATGGAGTCCAGCCTGCCCTGTTTGCTTTTGAGAATGAATCTTTCAATCCACACTCATCCCATCCCTCACTGGTACCCATAAGGAGAAATTTCTTTGTAAATTTTTACAGGGGAATGGAGGAAGGTGCAGAGGAGATCATAGCACAAGTTTACAATAGCATTATTAGGTAGAGGGAGATCTGTCTTCCGAAATCCTACACCTTACATATCACATTTCAAAATGATCCCGATAACCTAGAAAAATGCTTTGAAATAGGATGTAATTCAGTACAGACAAGTACAGAGTAGGAGGGAGCAGAATAGAAAACTAGGATAATCTACTGTCCAAAAATAAGATGAAAAATAACTGTCTGAACAGGAAAAAAAAGGAGTTAGAGATTAAAAACTGAACAGGCCTTAAGCAAGGCATACCTTTGTAGGAAAGAAAACAAATGCAGTTTGAAAAAGAAAATGTTGCTTGTGTGATACACACACCAATTTCCCACTCTACTGAAAACTACTACAGCCTTGATTAAGTTTTGGGCCCAGTATTTTCAAAAGAAACATGAACCATACAGAGGGAGATTCTCTGAAAACAGCCACACGTCCAGCAAGACACATCAAATTCCTTCAAACTCCTCCTTCCCAGGGCCTGCTTAACAAGACAATTCCCACCATCTTTGGTAATATTACCACAATCTCGCTGTTGTGACGAGTTCTGAGAGCTGCCCCCTTTCACTTTGACATGCTGCACAGACCAGGAAAGCCCTCGTACCTCCTTTTCTTTTTCCACACCTTTAGCACAAGAAACAACAGGTGTTACTCCAATTTAGTTCTCTAAAAGAGGCAACCTAGCTCACTGACAGACTGCAAATCAAACGAATGATCACTAGCATTATTTATCTTACACAAAATGGTAAGGATACTATGCTGACTGGAAGACAAATTCCTAGATATATAGAAAGATATTTTTAGTTTTCTTTTGTGAAGTTTTGCAGCTGAAACTAAGCTGCAGCCAGTACCAATCATGGGACAACACCAACTTTTCTGAATATGAACCCTTATTGCACCCAAGGGGTGCACAGAATCGCAGAATATCCTAAATTGGAAGGGACCCACCAGAATCATAAAGTCCAATTCTTGGCTCCAAACAGGACCACCCAAAATTTAGACCATGTGTCTGAGAGCATTGTCCAAACGCTTCTTGTACTCTGTAGGCTCAGTGCTGTGACCACTGCCCTGGGGAGCCTGTCCCAGTGCCCAAGCACCCTCTGGGTGCAGAAGCTTTCCCTAACCCCCAGCCTGACCCTGCCCTGCCCCAGCTCCATGCCGTCCCCTCGGGTCCTGGCGCTGTCCCCAGAGAGCAGAGCTCAGCGCCTGCCCCTCCGCTCCCCTCCTCAGGGAGCTGCAGGCTGCCATGAGGCTCCCCTCAGCCTGCTCCTGTCGGGGCTGAGCAAACCAGGGGACCTCAGCCGCTCCTCACACGTTTGGCCCTCTAGACCTTCTATTTACCATTTCCCTAGCTTCCTTTGGACACTCTCTAACAGCTCTCTAACAGTACTTCTTATTTTGTGGCACCCAAAACTGCACACAGTGCTTGAGGTGAAGCCACATCAGTGCAGAGCAGAGCAGAGCAGAGCAGGACAATCCTTTCCCTCAGCTGGCTAGGAATGCCGTGCCTGATGCAGCCCAGGGTATGGGTGGCCCTCCTGGCCGCAGGGTACGCTGTTGATACCTCTTCAACTTGCCACTGACCACAGTGCCCAGATCCCTTGCTGCAGGGCTGCTCATCCCCCACTCAGCTATTCCCTTGCAGAAGCGGTGCTGTGGAAATCACAGAGCATTTTCAAGGAGTGGCAGGAAACTAGGAAGAGATTGCTACATTCTTTAGTTCACATTGCTCGGGCAACTGATTTCCCTCCCCAGCTGCAAAACGTAGAGGGACATCAAGGAGGCCAGAAGGGAGCTATCACACGGGGAAGGGGAAGCAAGGTCTAGGGAAGAAGCGATCCCCTTTCAACACAGCTTTATGTGCTTCTTTGGAGTCGAAACACCCGTGGTACAGCACCAGCAACAAGTGCTGGGCAGCGCCATCTGCTCTGGCCGTTCCACTGTGATGTCACTGTGGTGACTGCGGGTGTCACGGTGATGTTCAAGCATCTCCCACCAGAACGCCCAGACAGACCAGCTGGGTCTCACTTGCTGACTGGCAGGACGAAGACTGAGCTGCCCACTGAAATGGCTTCAGGCGGAAGTTTCAGTGAAGATGAGACAAAAGAAATTAAAAGGGAGCCGCTTCCAGCAGAAACTTCACCCGATGCTGCTCCAGACAAGCCGCTTGAATCCTCAGAGTCCCCTTCTGCTGAGCCTCCGGGACAGGATGGAGGAGCAGCTTCTGATGGTGCTGCAGCATCAATAGAGGGAGGAAAGGATTGCCCAGCTTCCACTGATAACCGTGAGAGCAGACCCGGTAGTTCTTCTGAGGAGCGTGCTGTCAAAACCAATGTCTTCTCCTTCCTCAGTTTCCCAACGAAACTGTGGTACCTAGTTGAAAGCGACGAGTTTAAGAGCATTTGCTGGGCTCGCTGTGAAAGCTGTATTGTGATCGATGAGGAAATGTTTAACGTAGAAGTGCTGGGGAGGACCGGGCCGCAGAAAATTTTTGAGGCTGACAGTGTGAAGAGTTTCATTCGTGAACTTAACCTGTACGGATTCACCAAAATGAAATGGACCTTCCCAAGATCTGCCTCGCTTCCCAAATTCATGGCAGAAGATGCATTTTCTGCTCATAGGAAGGTACATCACTTGCTCCACACATGAACCAACACTCACGATATTCTAGTGGGAGATAGGGGGGGTTAAATAAAGTAGGCCTTGGCAATAGAGGAGGTGAGGACGACAGTAAATGTTCTAAACTTAATGTCTTTCTCAGGCTGGTGTCGAGGTATTTGTCAGGTGGCATTGATGAGTGGGAGAAATGTGGATACACTATATTTGGGTTATACTCAATGAGTTTAAATTAATGGAATGGAAATATAAATAAACTGGGCTATGAGGAGTCTACTCGGTTTAATATAGTTGCAAGATCTCTTGCTGTGCAATATCTGAATTCTTGTTTCAACTGTCGGATGCACATTAGCAGGGTAGTCTTACCTTTACCTCTATGTTAATGCTACGCAGAAGCATCTGTCGAGTCATGGTAGCTGGGTTACTCAATCAACGATTTTTTATTATTTTTGGGAAATGGTAGCAACTAACTCTCCTCCTTTGCATTTTTTTAGTTACTCCTCTACCACAACCCCAACTTCAAGAGGTATTCTCCCCACCTGCTCATCAACTGCAATCGCCGTGCCGCCCTGAAGAGGAAAGCCACGGCTGCCCCTGCAACACAGGCGGATCTGGATGCAAAGTGCCCCAGCAGCAGCAGCTCAGGCATCCAGCATGGGCGGGGAGCAGATGCTGGGCAGGAGAAGGACGGGATGGAAAAAGCTGCAGAAGAAGACACGCAGACAGCAGCCCCCCCAGGGGCCCCTCTCCCAAAGCGCCAGGCAAAAGCCCCCCCCCAGGCTAGCGGTGCCCATCCAGCCTCATGCACGGATGCTCCCTCCCTGCCAGGCCCCGCTGCAGAGGCAGCAGGCAGGGACAATCAACAGCCTCCGGCCTCCCCCCAGCTGCCAGCACGCAGCAGCCAGAGCCCACCTGCCTCTCCTACTCCCACACGGTACCACTTTCTGCCTCTCATGGGACCCGCCTTGCCACCTATGCAGCGAAACGCGGCAGCTGCGCGCTTTCCCGGGGCTGCCAGACCTCCCTTGCGTCCACTTGCAAGTCCCGGGCTGGCAGCAGCCTCTGCCACGGCCATGCCAAATCCACCCGACTGGCAGCCCTCAGCACCCCCACACTGCCCAACTTGCACCTGCGGCTCAGACAGGACAGCTGCAGGCGATGGGCCGGCACCCTAGCGCAGGACCCACTAGGGATAGCAGGGAGAGCGGCACCCACTTCCAGGTTCAGAGCTGTTCACAGTTGTTCACAGTTCATAGGCTGATTGTTCTGAAAATAGTTGTTTGCATAATAAACCTTTTACAGTTCTCCTGTGTCCATTTATTATTATTATATACATTTTTATGGTGTAACCTCAGATTGAGTTTGCATTTCTTTCCTCAGAAGGAAGGACAAGCAACTGTTCTGACATCAATGTGATGGTTTTCTGTAACAGTCAAGCTCTAGGTACTTAGCTGTAGAGAGTAAAAGACTGGGTAATGTTGGCATGCTGCATGCACTGAGGATGCTCTTCCTAATGATGGCTTCTGAGGGCAAGTTGAGAAAGTCCAATTAAATAACAGCATTTTAATTAGAGAAGACTCAGAAAGGGAATGTCACCTTCATAGTAGGATGAATGCTTACAAGGGAAAGGCCCTACATTGCCAGGCAGTAACAACCTGTGCTTAAATTTCTGAGCTAACATTCATGAAGGTGCTGAGAAATCAAGTGCTTTGGAGAGGCATCCCTGAAAAGCAAGAGAGCAGAGTTCAGAAATGATGAAAAGATATCTGTTTAAAATATTGATATTGATAGAAATGTTGGACCACTCGGTGGATAAGGAACTGGCTGGATGGTTGCACTTGAAGAATTGCAGTCAATGTCCAAGTGCAGAACAGTCATGAGCGGTGTTCCTCAGGGACCAGTCTTGGGACCACTGCTTTTTCATGTCTTTGTTAGTGTCATGGGCAGTGGGATCAAGTGCACCCGCAGCAAGTTTGCCAGTGAGCCCAAGCTGAGTGGTGCGGTCGACATGCTGGAGGGAAGGGATGCCATTTAGAGGGACCCGGCTCAAGAGGTGCACCTGTGAGAACCTGATGGAGTTCAACAAGACCAAGTGCAAGGCCCTGCGCCTGGGCCCTGGGTGAAGAATGGATTGAGAGCAGCCCTGAGGAGAAGGCCCTGGGGCTGTTGGTTTGATGAGAAGCTCAGCATGAGCCAGCAGTGTGGGTTTGAGGCACAGAAAGGCAGCTGTATCCTGGGCTGCATCAAAAGCAGAGTGGGCAGCAGGGTGAGGGAGATGATTGTCTCCCTCTTCTCTGCTCTTGTGAGATTCCACCTGGAGCCCTGTGCTCAGCTCTGGGGCCCCCAGCACAAGAAGGACACACAAGTATGACAATGAGTCCAGAGGAGGGCCCCAAGGATGGGTGGACGAAGGGGCTGGAGCACCTCTCCTGTGAAAACACGCTGAGGCAGCTGAGGTTGTTCAGCCTGAAGAACAGAAGGCTCTGGGGAGACCTTACAGTGACCTTACAGTGCCTAAAGGGGGCCTGCAGGAAAGCTGGGGAGGGACTCTGTCAGGGAGTGCAGTGACAGAACTTTTTTGGGTAATGGTTTTAAAATAAAAGAGGGTACAATTAGATTAGATCTAAGGAGGAAATTCTTTACCCTGAGGGCAGTGAGGCCCTGGCACAGGCTGCCCAGAGAAGCTGTGGGTGCCCCATCCCTGGAGGTGCTCAAGGCCAGGCTGGATGGGGCTTTGGGCAGCCTGGTCTGCTGGGAGGTGTCCCTGCCCATGGCAGGGTGGGCTTTGTTCATCGTTATAAAAGGACTGATATTGTTGTGGCTCATTCGGAAGTAATACCATTTATTTGTAGCAGGAATGGGAAAAGAATTGAAGTTTATCTACTGAATCTTGGTAATGCTTTAATTTAAATGAGTAGAGAATAAGATACAACCTAACTACAAGCTTTTGAAGATTAACACGTAGAGCTTAGTCACTTATGGATATCTAAGGTGGCCAATCTTAAAGGGCTTGATTTTCCACAGTTCTGTGCTTACAGTTTTCTGAGCATCCTTTTTAAGTGTTACCAAATTGGTCACCATCCTCTAGTTGCCATTTTAAGGTTTTGACTATTTTCATAACAGTTAAAAGATTGATTTTGTCACTAAACCTTAAAAGGTAAGTGCTATGCAGTTGGTTTTTCTTCTCTCCAATCTGAAACTGACCTGAAGAAGTTCATCTGCATTGCATTAGGGAAGATCAGAATAGAACTTGATGATTCCTGTAGTTTTAAGAGATGCACATTTAGAAAAATCGGATTCATTAACACTTTGTTAGCCTAGAAAATGGCATTATTTTGAGATTAGCTTTTGCAGGTTTGCACTCTAGTGCAAAGAAGGTTTTCACAACTAGGAAATTGTTCCGTGACAAAACGGGATATGACAATTTGAAGATGTGTAAAGACTTCCAGAAATTGCTTTGGAATGGGTACCAGCGATTCAAGGTAAAGCAAGCCACTGAAGGCATTGCGCTTTATTTGAAGTCCATAACACTAGGACGATTTGATCTCCAACCCTCTCCAGAATAGGGGCAGGGCATGACAGGGGAAGGATGCCTTGGTTAGCAGAACTGAAACTGGATTTCATGCACTTGAACAAAACCCTGTTCAGGGAGAACAATGGTCAAACATTGTTGTCTCATTGCCTAACAGCAAGTGGTCAAGGCAAGAGCAGAGGTGCCACAGGAGGATCAACTGGCGACAGGGGGCAATCTCTCCTGCACCAGGCTACACAGAGCTCTTGGCGTCAGGTGCTGGAACCCAACCTTCTTCACGGCATGGGGGGAGAAAAGCCTTTGCCCACCAGCCTACGGGTGCAGATCTGCAGACATCTGAGGTGGAAGCAGTGGTGGCAGGCATGCCTGGCCATGTGCCTGACAAACTGCATCTCTGCTGCAGCACAACTCTTTGGTGGTGCCGTGCTGCTGGTGAAGCTGGCTGCAGCCTACTTGATGCTCAGGGAGGTGTCTGAGTCATCTAGCTGCACACCAAGCATCCTTTTGATGTAGTGCTCTCGGAGGCACTGGTCAGCCTGAGCCTGCGGGAGCAGCAGGAGGGCAGCACCGTCAGGCAGCAGTGGCATGACTGTGGCAGAAGCTCCCAGGCTGCTTTCAGTGAGATCTGGAACCAGCGGGTGCTTTCCTCCACTTTCAGGTAGGAGCCGGAGCTGCTGCTTTCAGGTAGTAGCAGGGGAAGCAAGGTCTAGGGAAGAAGCGATCCCCTTGAAACACAGCTTTATGTGCTTCTTTGGAGTGGAAACACCCGTGGTACAGCACCAGCAACAAGTGCTGGGCAGCCACATCTGCTCTGGCTGCCTTTTTGGCCAATGTCCTTCAAAATCATGGGCCTGGAGTGTGAAATCATTGACCAGCAGTGACTTCCTTTAGGAACCTGAAATATTAGGAATGGAAAGAAACACCGAATAAATGTTCTTCTCCAAACAAAAGCAGCACTTAGGAAAATGCCTAAACTGAAGTTAACTGGACTGCTGAAGTGGTAAGTAAGAAAAGAGGTTTTCGCCTCCAGGTTGCTTACTTAATTCAAGAGCTGATCTAATAAGAAGCACCATGCAATGGTGCAACTGTGGGCCTGCACGAGCTGACTTTGCTTTTTGCTGTAGTTCCAACATGACACGAGCTACACTTCCTGTATATAATCATAACATCACCGAATAGCCTGAGTTGGAAGCGACCCACCAGAATCATCAAGTCCAATTCTTGGCTCCACACAGGACCACCCAAAATTTAGACCATGTGTCTGAGAGCATTGTCCAAACGCTTCTTGTACTCTGTAGGCTCAGTGCTGTGACCACTGCCCTGGGGAGCCTGTCCCAGTGCCCAAGCACCCTCTGGGTGCAGAAGCTTTCCCTAACCCCCAGCCTGACCCTGCCCTGCCCCAGCTCCATGCCGTCCCCTCGGGTCCTGGCGCTGTCTCCAGAGAGCAGAGCTCAGCGCCTGCCCCTCCGCTCCCCTCCTCAGGGAGCTGCAGGCTGCCATGAGGCCTCCCCTCAGCCTGCTCCTGTCGGGGCTGAGCAAACCAGGGGACCTCAGCCGCTCCTCACACGTTTGGCCCTCTAGACCTTCTATTTACCATTTCCCTAGCTTCCTTTGGACACTCTCTAACAGCTCTCTAACAGTACTTCTTATTTTGTGGCACCCAAAACTGCACACAGTGCTTGAGGTGAAGCCACATCAGTGCAGAGCAGAGCAGAGCAGGACAATCCTTTCCCTCAGCTGGCTAGGAATGCCGTGCCTGATGCAGCCCAGGGTATGGGTGGCCCTCCTGGCCGCAGGGTACGCTGTTGATACCTCTTCAACTTGCCACTGACCACAGTGCCCAGATCCCTTGCTGCAGGGCTGCTCATCCCCCACTCTGTATGCATAGGCAATGTTGCCCCAACCTACATGTAGGTGAAGAATCTGTCGCTTGTCCCTGTTAAACTTCATACGTCAGTGATTGCCTGGCACTCGGACTTGTCAAGATCTCGCCACAAGGCCTGTCTATACACAAGGGAGCTCACATCTCCTCATAGTTAGTATGATTTGCAAACTTAGGATTTATTCCATCCATAGTGCATCCAGACACTACCTCTACATCGAACCTTTCCTTTCCAAGAAGGGACCCATTTGACCCCGTAGAGAGGGGTGTGATTTAAAAGGCTTGGAGAACGTCACTGGTTTTGTTGAGTTGCTTTCCACACTGCTAAAATATCAAATCAAAGCATAGGAAGCCAATCAAAGAAACAAGGGCTTGTACATCTACTCTGTTATGTCATCAGCAAAATCTGTATAGGTTTTATTCTGGTTGGACCTGCAGAGCAGCCTCTGGGAGACTGCTGACCTTGAGGAGCATCGCCTGGGTACACAGCTATTCCCTTGCAGAAGCGGTGCTGTGGAAATCACAGAGCATTTTCAAGGAGTGGCAGGAAACTAGGAAGAGATTGCTACATTCTTTAGTTCACATTGCTCGGGCAACTGATTTCCCTCCCCAGCTGCAAAACGTAGAGGGACATCAAGGAGGCCAGAAGGGAGCTATCACACGGGGAAGGGGAAGCAAGGTCTAGGGAAGAAGCGATCCCCTTTCAACACAGCTTTATGTGCTTCTTTGGAGTCGAAACACCCGTGGTACAGCACCAGCAACAAGTGCTGGGCAGCGCCATCTGCTCTGGCCGTTCCACTGTGATGTCACTGTGGTGACTGCGGGTGTCACGGTGATGTTCAAGCATCTCCCACCAGAACGCCCAGACAGACCAGCTGGGTCTCACTTGCTGACTGGCAGGACGAAGACTGAGCTGCCCACTGAAATGGCTTCAGGCGGAAGTTTCAGTGAAGATGAGACAAAAGAAATTAAAAGGGAGCCGCTTCCAGCAGAAACTTCACCCGATGCTGCTCCAGACAAGCCGCTTGAATCCTCAGAGTCCCCTTCTGCTGAGCCTCCGGGACAGGATGGAGGAGCAGCTTCTGATGGTGCTGCAGCATCAATAGAGGGAGGAAAGGATTGCCCAGCTTCCACTGATAACCGTGAGAGCAGACCCGGTAGTTCTTCTGAGGAGCGTGCTGTCAAAACCAATGTCTTCTCCTTCCTCAGTTTCCCAACGAAACTGTGGTACCTAGTTGAAAGCGACGAGTTTAAGAGCATTTGCTGGGCTCGCTGTGAAAGCTGTATTGTGATCGATGAGGAAATGTTTAACGTAGAAGTGCTGGGGAGGACCGGGCCGCAGAAAATTTTTGAGGCTGACAGTGTGAAGAGTTTCATTCGTGAACTTAACCTGTACGGATTCACCAAAATGAAATGGACCTTCCCAAGATCTGCCTCGCTTCCCAAATTCATGGCAGAAGATGCATTTTCTGCTCATAGGAAGGTACATCACTTGCTCCACACATGAACCAACACTCACGATATTCTAGTGGGAGATAGGGGGGGTTAAATAAAGTAGGCCTTGGCAATAGAGGAGGTGAGGACGACAGTAAATGTTCTAAACTTAATGTCTTTCTCAGGCTGGTGTCGAGGTATTTGTCAGGTGGCATTGATGAGTGGGAGAAATGTGGATACACTATATTTGGGTTATACTCAATGAGTTTAAATTAATGGAATGGAAATATAAATAAATTGGGCTATGAGGAGTCTACTCAGTTTAATATAGTTGCAAGATCTCTTGCTGTGCAATATCTGAATTCTTGTTTCAACTGTCGGATGCACATTAGCAGGGTAGTCTTACCTTTACCTCTATGTTAATGCTACGCAGAAGCATCTGTCGAGTCATGGTAGCTGGGTTACTCAATCAACGATTTTTTAGTATTTTTGGGAAATGGTAGCAACTAACTCTCCTCCTTTGCATTTTTTTAGTTACTCCTCTACCACAACCCCAACTTCAAGAGGTATTCTCCCCACCTGCTCATCAACTGCAATCGCCGTGCCGCCCTGAAGAGGAAAGCCACGGCTGCCCCTGCAACACAGGCGGATCTGGATGCAAAGTGCCCCAGCAGCAGCAGCTCAGGCATCCAGCATGGGCGGGGAGCAGATGCTGGGCAGGAGAAGGACGGGATGGAAAAAGCTGCAGAAGAAGACATGCAGACAGCAGCCCCCCCAGGGGCCCCTCTCCCAAAGCGCCAGGCAAAAGCCCCCCCCCAGGCTAGCGGTGCCCATCCAGCCTCATGCACGGATGCTCCCTCCCTGCCAGGCCCCGCTGCAGAGGCAGCAGGCAGGGACAATCAACAGCCTCCGGCCTCCCCCCAGCTGCCAGCACGCAGCAGCCAGAGCCCACCTGCCTCTCCTACTCCCACACGGTACCACTTTCTGCCTCTCATGGGACCCGCCTTGCCACCTATGCAGCGAAACGCGGCAGCTGCGCGCTTTCCCGGGGCTGCCAGACCTCCCTTGCGTCCACTTGCAAGTCCCGGGCTGGCAGCAGCCTCTGCCACGGCCATGCCAAATCCACCCGACTGGCAGCCCTCAGCACCCCCACACTGCCCAACTTGCACCTGCGGCTCAGACAGGACAGCTGCAGGCGATGGGCCGGCACCCTAGCGCAGGACCCACTAGGGATAGCAGGGAGAGCGGCACCCACTTCCAGGTTCAGAGCTGTTCACAGTTGTTCACAGTTCATAGGCTGATTGTTCTGAAAATAGTTGTTTGCATAATAAACCTTTTACAGTTCTCCTGTGTCCATTTATTATTATTATATACATTTTTATGGTGTAACCTCAGATTGAGTTTGCATTTCTTTCCTCAGAAGGAAGGACAAGCAACTGTTCTGACATCAATGTGATGGTTTTCTGTAACAGTCAAGCTCTAGGTACTTAGCTGTAGAGAGTAAAAGACTGGGTAATGTTGGCATGCTGCATGCACTGAGGATGCTCTTCCTAATGATGGCTTCTGAGGGCAAGTTGAGAAAGTCCAATTAAATAACAGCATTTTAATTAGAGAAGACTCAGAAAGGGAATGTCACCTTCATAGTAGGATGAATGCTTACAAGGGAAAGGCCCTACATTGCCAGGCAGTAACAACCTGTGCTTAAATTTCTGAGCTAACATTCATGAAGGTGCTGAGAAATCAAGTGCTTTGGAGAGGCATCCCTGAAAAGCAAGAGAGCAGAGTTCAGAAATGATGAAAAGATATCTGTTTAAAATATTGATATTGATAGAAATGTTGGACCACTCGGTGGATAAGGAACTGGCTGGATGGTTGCACTTGAAGAATTGCAGTCAATGTCCAAGTGCAGAACAGTCATGAGCGGTGTTCCTCAGGGACCAGTCTTGGGACCACTGCTTTTTCATGTCTTTGTTAGTGTCATGGGCAGTGGGATCAAGTGCACCCGCAGCAAGTTTGCCAGTGAGCCCAAGCTGAGTGGTGCGGTCGACATGCTGGAGGGAAGGGATGCCATTTAGAGGGACCCGGCTCAAGAGGTGCACCTGTGAGAACCTGATGGAGTTCAACAAGACCAAGTGCAAGGCCCTGCGCCTGGGCCCTGGGTGAAGAATGGATTGAGAGCAGCCCTGAGGAGAAGGCCCTGGGGCTGTTGGTTTGATGAGAAGCTCAGCATGAGCCAGCAGTGTGGGTTTGAGGCACAGAAAGGCAGCTGTATCCTGGGCTGCATCAAAAGCAGAGTGGGCAGCAGGGTGAGGGAGATGATTGTCTCCCTCTTCTCTGCTCTTGTGAGATTCCACCTGGAGCCCTGTGCTCAGCTCTGGGGCCCCCAGCACAAGAAGGACACACAAGTATGACAATGAGTCCAGAGGAGGGCCCCAAGGATGGGTGGACGAAGGGGCTGGAGCACCTCTCCTGTGAAAACACGCTGAGGCAGCTGAGGTTGTTCAGCCTGAAGAACAGAAGGCTCTGGGGAGACCTTACAGTGACCTTACAGTGCCTAAAGGGGGCCTGCAGGAAAGCTGGGGAGGGACTCTGTCAGGGAGTGCAGTGACAGAACTTTTTTGGGTAATGGTTTTAAAATAAAAGAGGGTACAATTAGATTAGATCTAAGGAGGAAATTCTTTACCCTGAGGGCAGTGAGGCCCTGGCACAGGCTGCCCAGAGAAGCTGTGGGTGCCCCATCCCTGGAGGTGCTCAAGGCCAGGCTGGATGGGGCTTTGGGCAGCCTGGTCTGCTGGGAGGTGTCCCTGCCCATGGCAGGGTGGGCTTTGTTCATCGTTATAAAAGGACTGATATTGTTGTGGCTCATTCGGAAGTAATACCATTTATTTGTAGCAGGAATGGGAAAAGAATTGAAGTTTATCTACTGAATCTTGGTAATGCTTTAATTTAAATGAGTAGAGAATAA
Source organism: Anas platyrhynchos (assembly GCF_047663525.1). NCBI lineage: Eukaryota > Metazoa > Chordata > Aves > Anseriformes > Anatidae > Anas > Anas platyrhynchos. Next base: position 84,220,046 of record NC_092587.1, on the reverse strand, counting down.
AATACAACCTAACTACAAGCTTTTGAAGATTAACACGTAGAGCTTAGTCACTTGTGGATATCTAAGGTGGCCAATCTTAAAGGGCTTGATTTTCTACAGTTCTGTGCTACAGTTTTCTGAGCATCCTTTTTAAGTGTTACCAAATTGGTCACCATCCTCTAGTTGCCATTTTAAGGTTTTGACTATTTTCATAACAGTTAAAAGATTGATTTTGTCACTAAACCTTAAAAGGTAAGTGCTATGCAGTTGGTTTTTCTTCTCTCCAATCTGAAACTGACCTGAAGAAGTTCATCTCCGTTGCATTAGGGAAGATCAGAATAGAACTTGATGATTCCTGTAGTTTTAAGAGATGCACATTTAGAAAAATCGGATTCATTAACACTTTGTTAGCCTAGAAAATGGCATTATTTTGAGATTAGCTTTTGCAGGTTTGCACTCTAGTGCAAAGAAGGTTTTCACAACTAGGAAATTGTTCCGTGACAAAACGGGATATGACAATTTGAAGATGTGTAAAGACTTCCAGAAATTGCTTTGGAATGGGTACCAGCGATTCAAGGTAAAGCAAGCCACTGAAGGCATTGCGCTTTATTTGAAGTCCATAACACTAGGACGATTTGATCTCCAACCCTCTCCAGAATAGGGGCAGGGCATGACAGGGGAAGGATGCCTTGGTTAGCAGAACTGAAACTGGATTTCATGCACTTGAACAAAACCCTGTTCAGGGAGAACAATGGTCAAACATTGTTGTCTCATTGCCTAACAGCAAGTGGTCAAGGCAAGAGCAGAGGTGCCACAGGAGGATCAACCGGCGACAGGGGGCAATCTCTCCTGCACCAGGCTACACAGAGCTCTTGGCGTCAGGTGCTGGAACCCAACCTTCTTCACGGCATGGGGGGAGAAAAGCCTTTGCCCACCAGCCTACGGGTGCAGATCTGCAGACATCTGAGGTGGAAGCAGTGGTGGCAGGCATGCCTGGCCATGTGCCTGACAAACTGCATCTCTGCTGCAGCACAACTCTTTGGTGGTGCCGTGCTGCTGGTGAAGCTGGCTGCAGCCTACTTGATGCTCAGGGAGGTGTCTGAGTCATCTAGCTGCACACCAAGCATCCTTTTGATGTAGTGCTCTCGGAGGCACTGGTCAGCCTGAGCCTGCGGGAGCAGCAGGAGGGCAGCACCGTCAGGCAGCAGTGGCATGACTGTGGCAGAAGCTCCCAGGCTGCTTTCAGTGAGATCTGGAACCAGCGGGTGCTTTCCTCCACTTTCAGGTAGGAGCCGGAGCTGCTGCTTTCAGGTAGTAGCAGGGGAAGCAAGATCTAGGGAAGAAGCGATCCCCTTGAAACACAGCTTTATGTGCTTCTTTGGAGTGGAAACACCCGTGGTACAGCACCAGCAACAAATGCTGGGCAGCAACATCTGCTCTGGCTGCCTTTTTGGCCACTGTCCTTCCAAAGAATGGGCCTGGAGTGTGAAATCATTGACCAGCAGTGACTTCCTTAAGGAACCTGAAATATTAGGAATGGAAAGAAACACCGAATAAATGTTCTTCTCCAAACAAAAGCAGCACTTAGGAAAATGCCTAAACTGAAGTTAACTGGACTGCTGAAGTGGTAAGTAAGAAAAGAGGTTTTCGCCTCCAGGTTGCTTACTTAATTCAAGAGCTGATCTAATAAGAAGCACCATGCAATGGTGCAACTGTGGGCCTGCATGAGCTGACTTTGCTTTTTGCTGTAGTTCCAACGTGACACGAGCTACACTTCCTGTATATAATCATAACATCACAGAATAGCCTGAGTTGGAAGCGACCCACCAGAATCATCAAGTCCAATTCTTGGCTCCACACAGGACCACCCAAAATTTAGACCATGTGTCTGAGAGCATTGTCCAAACGCTTCTTGTACTCTGTAGGCTCAGTGCTGTGACCACTGCCCTGGGGAGCCTGTCCCAGTGCCCAAGCACCCTCTGGGTGCAGAAGCTTTCCCTAACCCCCAGCCTGACCCTGCCCTGCCCCAGCTCCATGCCGTCCCCTCGGGTCCTGGCGCTGTCCCCAGAGAGCAGAGCTCAGCGCCTGCCCCTCCGCTCCCCTCCTCAGGGAGCTGCAGGCTGCCATGAGGCCTCCCCTCAGCCTGCTCCTGTCGGGGCTGAGCAAACCAGGGGACCTCAGCCGCTCCTCACACGTTTGGCCCTCTAGACCTTCTATTTACCATTTCCCTAGCTTCCTTTGGACACTCTCTAACAGCTCTCTAACAGTACTTCTTATTTTGTGGCACCCAAAACTGCACACAGTGCTTGAGGTGAAGCCACATCAGTGCAGAGCAGAGCAGAGCAGAGCAGGACAATCCTTTCCCTCAGCTGGCTAGGAATGCCGTGCCTGATGCAGCCCAGGGTATGGGTGGCCCTCCTGGCCGCAGGGTACGCTGTTGATACCTCTTCAACTTGCCACTGACCACAGTGCCCAGATCCCTTGCTGCAGGGCTGCTCATCCCCCACTCTGTATGCATAGGCAATGTTGCCCCAACCTACATGTAGGTGAAGAATCTGTCGCTTGTCCCTGTTAAACTTCATACGTCAGTGATTGCCTGGCACTCGGACTTGTCAAGATCTCGCCACAAGGCCTGTCTATACACAAGGGAGCTCACATCTCCTCATAGTATGATTTGCAAACTTAGGATTTATTCCATCCATAGTGCATCCAGACACTACCTCTACATCGAACCTTTCCTTTCCAAGAAGGGACCCATTTGACCCTGTAGAGAGGGGTGTGATTTAAAAGGCTTGGAGAACGTCACTGGTTTTGTTGAGTTGCTTTCCACACTGCTAAAATATCAAATCAAAGCATAGGAAGCCGATCAAAGAAACAAGGGCTTGTACATCTACTCTGTTATGTCATCAGCAAAATCTGTATAGGTTTTATTCTGGTTGGACCTGCAGAGCAGCCTCTGGGAGACTGCTGACCTTGAGGAGCATCGCCTGGGTACACAGCTATTCCCTTGCAGAAGCGGTGCTGTGGAAATCACAGAGCATTTTCAAGGAGTGGCAGGAAACTAGGAAGAGATTGCTACATTCTTTAGTTCACATTGCTCGGGCAACTGATTTCCCTCCCCAGCTGCAAAACGTAGAGGGACATCAAGGAGGCCAGAAGGGAGCTATCACACGGGGAAGGGGAAGCAAGGTCTAGGGAAGAAGCGATCCCCTTTCAACACAGCTTTATGTGCTTCTTTGGAGTCGAAACACCCGTGGTACAGCACCAGCAACAAGTGCTGGGCAGCGCCATCTGCTCTGGCCGTTCCACTGTGATGTCACTGTGGTGACTGCGGGTGTCACGGTGATGTTCAAGCATCTCCCACCAGAACGCCCAGACAGACCAGCTGGGTCTCACTTGCTGACTGGCAGGACGAAGACTGAGCTGCCCACTGAAATGGCTTCAGGCGGAAGTTTCAGTGAAGATGAGACAAAAGAAATTAAAAGGGAGCCGCTTCCAGCAGAAACTTCACCCGATGCTGCTCCAGACAAGCCGCTTGAATCCTCAGAGTCCCCTTCTGCTGAGCCTCCGGGACAGGATGGAGGAGCAGCTTCTGATGGTGCTGCAGCATCAATAGAGGGAGGAAAGGATTGCCCAGCTTCCACTGATAACCGTGAGAGCAGACCCGGTAGTTCTTCTGAGGAGCGTGCTGTCAAAACCAATGTCTTCTCCTTCCTCAGTTTCCCAACGAAACTGTGGTACCTAGTTGAAAGCGACGAGTTTAAGAGCATTTGCTGGGCTCGCTGTGAAAGCTGTATTGTGATCGATGAGGAAATGTTTAACGTAGAAGTGCTGGGGAGGACCGGGCCGCAGAAAATTTTTGAGGCTGACAGTGTGAAGAGTTTCATTCGTGAACTTAACCTGTACGGATTCACCAAAATGAAATGGACCTTCCCAAGATCTGCCTCGCTTCCCAAATTCATGGCAGAAGATGCATTTTCTGCTCATAGGAAGGTACATCACTTGCTCCACACATGAACCAACACTCACGATATTCTAGTGGGAGATAGGGGGGGTTAAATAAAGTAGGCCTTGGCAATAGAGGAGGTGAGGATGACAGTAAATGTTCTAAACTTAATGTCTTTCTCAGGCTGGTGTCGAGGTATTTGTCAGGTGGCATTGATGAGTGGGAGAAATGTGGATACACTATATTTGGGTTATACTCAATGAGTTTAAATTAATGGAATGGAAATATAAATAAACTGGGCTATGAGGAGTCTACTCGGTTTAATATAGTTGCAAGATCTCTTGCTGTGCAATATCTGAATTCTTGTTTCAACTGTCGGATGCACATTAGCAGGGTAGTCTTACCTTTACCTCTATGTTAATGCTACGCAGAAGCATCTGTCGAGTCATGGTAGCTGGGTTACTCAATCAACGATTTTTTATTATTTTTGGGAAATGGTAGCAACTAACTCTCCTCCTTTGCATTTTTTTAGTTACTCCTCTACCACAACCCCAACTTCAAGAGGTATTCTCCCCACCTGCTCATCAACTGCAATCGCCGTGCCGCCCTGAAGAGGAAAGCCACGGCTGCCCCTGCAACACAGGCGGATCTGGATGCAAAGTGCCCCAGCAGCAGCAGCTCAGGCATCCAGCATGGGCGGGGAGCAGATGCTGGGCAGGAGAAGGACGGGATGGAAAAAGCTGCAGAAGAAGACACGCAGACAGCAGCCCCCCCAGGGGCCCCTCTCCCAAAGCGCCAGGCAAAAGCCCCCCCCCAGGCTAGCGGTGCCCATCCAGCCTCATGCACGGATGCTCCCTCCCTGCCAGGCCCCGCTGCAGAGGCAGCAGGCAGGGACAATCAACAGCCTCCGGCCTCCCCCCAGCTGCCAGCACGCAGCAGCCAGAGCCCACCTGCCTCTCCTACTCCCACACGGTACCACTTTCTGCCTCTCATGGGACCCGCCTTGCCACCTATGCAGCGAAACGCGGCAGCTGCGCGCTTTCCCGGGGCTGCCAGACCTCCCTTGCGTCCACTTGCAAGTCCCGGGCTGGCAGCAGCCTCTGCCACGGCCATGCCAAATCCACCCGACTGGCAGCCCTCAGCACCCCCACACTGCCCAACTTGCACCTGCGGCTCAGACAGGACAGCTGCAGGCGATGGGCCGGCACCCTAGCGCAGGACCCACTAGGGATAGCAGGGAGAGCGGCACCCACTTCCAGGTTCAGAGCTGTTCACAGTTGTTCACAGTTCATAGGCTGATTGTTCTGAAAATAGTTGTTTGCATAATAAACCTTTTACAGTTCTCCTGTGTCCATTTATTATTATTATATACATTTTTATGGTGTAACCTCAGATTGAGTTTGCATTTCTTTCCTCAGAAGGAAGGACAAGCAACTGTTCTGACATCAATGTGATGGTTTTCTGTAACAGTCAAGCTCTAGGTACTTAGCTGTAGAGAGTAAAAGACTGGGTAATGTTGGCATGCTGCATGCACTGAGGATGCTCTTCCTAATGATGGCTTCTGAGGGCAAGTTGAGAAAGTCCAATTAAATAACAGCATTTTAATTAGAGAAGACTCAGAAAGGGAATGTCACCTTCATAGTAGGATGAATGCTTACAAGGGAAAGGCCCTACATTGCCAGGCAGTAACAACCTGTGCTTAAATTTCTGAGCTAACATTCATGAAGGTGCTGAGAAATCAAGTGCTTTGGAGAGGCATCCCTGAAAAGCAAGAGAGCAGAGTTCAGAAATGATGAAAAGATATCTGTTTAAAATATTGATATTGATAGAAATGTTGGACCACTCGGTGGATAAGGAACTGGCTGGATGGTTGCACTTGAAGAATTGCAGTCAATGTCCAAGTGCAGAACAGTCATGAGCGGTGTTCCTCAGGGACCAGTCTTGGGACCACTGCTTTTTCATGTCTTTGTTAGTGTCATGGGCAGTGGGATCAAGTGCACCCGCAGCAAGTTTGCCAGTGAGCCCAAGCTGAGTGGTGCGGTCGACATGCTGGAGGGAAGGGATGCCATTTAGAGGGACCCGGCTCAAGAGGTGCACCTGTGAGAACCTGATGGAGTTCAACAAGACCAAGTGCAAGGCCCTGCGCCTGGGCCCTGGGTGAAGAATGGATTGAGAGCAGCCCTGAGGAGAAGGCCCTGGGGCTGTTGGTTTGATGAGAAGCTCAGCATGAGCCAGCAGTGTGGGTTTGAGGCACAGAAAGGCAGCTGTATCCTGGGCTGCATCAAAAGCAGAGTGGGCAGCAGGGTGAGGGAGATGATTGTCTCCCTCTTCTCTGCTCTTGTGAGATTCCACCTGGAGCCCTGTGCTCAGCTCTGGGGCCCCCAGCACAAGAAGGACACACAAGTATGACAATGAGTCCAGAGGAGGGCCCCAAGGATGGGTGGACGAAGGGGCTGGAGCACCTCTCCTGTGAAAACACGCTGAGGCAGCTGAGGTTGTTCAGCCTGAAGAACAGAAGGCTCTGGGGAGACCTTACAGTGACCTTACAGTGCCTAAAGGGGGCCTGCAGGAAAGCTGGGGAGGGACTCTGTCAGGGAGTGCAGTGACAGAACTTTTTTGGGTAATGGTTTTAAAATAAAAGAGGGTACAATTAGATTAGATCTAAGGAGGAAATTCTTTACCCTGAGGGCAGTGAGGCCCTGGCACAGGCTGCCCAGAGAAGCTGTGGGTGCCCCATCCCTGGAGGTGCTCAAGGCCAGGCTGGATGGGGCTTTGGGCAGCCTGGTCTGCTGGGAGGTGTCCCTGCCCATGGCAGGGTGGGCTTTGTTCATCGTTATAAAAGGACTGATATTGTTGTGGCTCATTCGGAAGTAATACCATTTATTTGTAGCAGGAATGGGAAAAGAATTGAAGTTTATCTACTGAATCTTGGTAATGCTTTAATTTAAATGAGTAGAGAATAAAATACAACCTAACTACAAGCTTTTGAAGATTAACACGTAGAGCTTAGTCACTTATGGATATCTAAGGTGGCCAATCTTAAAGGGCTTGATTTTCCACAGTTCTGTGCTTACAGTTTTCTGAGCATCCTTTTTAAGTGTTACCAAATTGGTCACCATCCTCTAGTTGCCATTTTAAGGTTTTGACTATTTTCATAACAGTTAAAAGATTGATTTTGTCACTAAACCTTAAAAGGTAAGTGCTATGCAGTTGGTTTTTCTTCTCTCCAATCTGAAACTGACCTGAAGAAGTTCATCTGCATTGCATTAGGGAAGATCAGAATAGAACTTGATGATTCCTGTAGTTTTAAGAGATGCACATTTAGAAAAATCGGATTCATTAACACTTTGTTAGCCTAGAAAATGGCATTATTTTGAGATTAGCTTTTGCAGGTTTGCACTCTAGTGCAAAGAAGGTTTTCACAACTAGGAAATTGTTCCGTGACAAAACGGGATATGACAATTTGAAGATGTGTAAAGACTTCCAGAAATTGCTTTGGAATGGGTACCAGCGATTCAAGGTAAAGCAAGCCACTGAAGGCATTGCGCTTTATTTGAAGTCCATAACACTAGGACGATTTGATCTCCAACCCTCTCCAGAATAGGGGCAGGGCATGACAGGGGAAGGATGCCTTGGTTAGCAGAACTGAAACTGGATTTCATGCACTTGAACAAAACCCTGTTCAGGGAGAACAATGGTCAAACATTGTTGTCTCATTGCCTAACAGCAAGTGGTCAAGGCAAGAGCAGAGGTGCCACAGGAGGATCAACTGGCGACAGGGGGCAATCTCTCCTGCACCAGGCTACACAGAGCTCTTGGCGTCAGGTGCTGGAACCCAACCTTCTTCACGGCATGGGGGGAGAAAAGCCTTTGCCCACCAGCCTACGGGTGCAGATCTGCAGACATCTGAGGTGGAAGCAGTGGTGGCAGGCATGCCTGGCCATGTGCCTGACAAACTGCATCTCTGCTGCAGCACAACTCTTTGGTGGTGCCGTGCTGCTGGTGAAGCTGGCTGCAGCCTACTTGATGCTCAGGGAGGTGTCTGAGTCATCTAGCTGCACACCAAGCATCCTTTTGATGTAGTGCTCTCGGAGGCACTGGTCAGCCTGAGCCTGCGGGAGCAGCAGGAGGGCAGCACCGTCAGGCAGCAGTGGCAGGACTGTGGCAGAAGCTCCCAGGCTGCTTTCAGTGAGATCTGGAACCAGCGGGTGCTTTCCTCCACTTTCAGGTAGGAGCCGGAGCTGCTGCTTTCAGGTAGTAGCAGGGGAAGCAAGGTCTAGGGAAGAAGCGATCCCCTTGAAACACAGCTTTATGTGCTTCTTTGGAGTGGAAACACCCGTGGTACAGCACCAGCAACAAGTGCTGGGCAGCCACATCTGCTCTGGCTGCCTTTTTGGCCAATGTCCTTCAAAATCATGGGCCTGGAGTGTGAAATCATTGACCAGCAGTGACTTCCTTTAGGAACCTGAAATATTAGGAATGGAAAGAAACACCGAATAAATGTTCTTCTCCAAACAAAAGCAGCACTTAGGAAAATGCCTAAACTGAAGTTAACTGGACTGCTGAAGTGGTAAGTAAGAAAAGAGGTTTTCGCCTCCAGGTTGCTTACTTAATTCAAGAGCTGATCTAATAAGAAGCACCATGCAATGGTGCAACTGTGGGCCTGCACGAGCTGACTTTGCTTTTTGCTGTAGTTCCAACATGACACGAGCTACACTTCCTGTATATAATCATAACATCACCGAATAGCCTGAGTTGGAAGCGACCCACCAGAATCATCAAGTCCAATTCTTGGCTCCACACAGGACCACCCAAAATTTAGACCATGTGTCTGAGAGCATTGTCCAAACGCTTCTTGTACTCTGTAGGCTCAGTGCTGTGACCACTGCCCTGGGGAGCCTGTCCCAGTGCCCAAGCACCCTCTGGGTGCAGAAGCTTTCCCTAACCCCCAGCCTGACCCTGCCCTGCCCCAGCTCCATGCCGTCCCCTCGGGTCCTGGCGCTGTCTCCAGAGAGCAGAGCTCAGCGCCTGCCCCTCCGCTCCCCTCCTCAGGGAGCTGCAGGCTGCCATGAGGCCTCCCCTCAGCCTGCTCCTGTCGGGGCTGAGCAAACCAGGGGACCTCAGCCGCTCCTCACACGTTTGGCCCTCTAGACCTTCTATTTACCATTTCCCTAGCTTCCTTTGGACACTCTCTAACAGCTCTCTAACAGTACTTCTTATTTTGTGGCACCCAAAACTGCACACAGTGCTTGAGGTGAAGCCACATCAGTGCAGAGCAGAGCAGAGCAGGACAATCCTTTCCCTCAGCTGGCTAGGAATGCCGTGCCTGATGCAGCCCAGGGTATGGGTGGCCCTCCTGGCCGCAGGGTACGCTGTTGATACCTCTTCAACTTGCCACTGACCACAGTGCCCAGATCCCTTGCTGCAGGGCTGCTCATCCCCCACTCTGTATGCATAGGCAATGTTGCCCCAACCTACATGTAGGTGAAGAATCTGTCGCTTGTCCCTGTTAAACTTCATACGTCAGTGATTGCCTGGCACTCGGACTTGTCAAGATCTCGCCACAAGGCCTGTCTATACACAAGGGAGCTCACATCTCCTCATAGTTAGTATGATTTGCAAACTTAGGATTTATTCCATCCATAGTGCATCCAGACACTACCTCTACATCGAACCTTTCCTTTCCAAGAAGGGACCCATTTGACCCCGTAGAGAGGGGTGTGATTTAAAAGGCTTGGAGAACGTCACTGGTTTTGTTGAGTTGCTTTCCACACTGCTAAAATATCAAATCAAAGCATAGGAAGCCAATCAAAGAAACAAGGGCTTGTACATCTACTCTGTTATGTCATCAGCAAAATCTGTATAGGTTTTATTCTGGTTGGACCTGCAGAGCAGCCTCTGGGAGACTGCTGACCTTGAGGAGCATCGCCTGGGTACACAGCTATTCCCTTGCAGAAGCGGTGCTGTGGAAATCACAGAGCATTTTCAAGGAGTGGCAGGAAACTAGGAAGAGATTGCTACATTCTTTAGTTCACATTGCTCGGGCAACTGATTTCCCTCCCCAGCTGCAAAACGTAGAGGGACATCAAGGAGGCCAGAAGGGAGCTATCACACGGGGAAGGGGAAGCAAGGTCTAGGGAAGAAGCGATCCCCTTTCAACACAGCTTTATGTGCTTCTTTGGAGTCGAAACACCCGTGGTACAGCACCAGCAACAAGTGCTGGGCAGCGACATCTGCTCTGGCCGTTCCACTGTGATGTCACTGTGGTGACTGCGGGTGTCACGGTGATGTTCAAGCATCTCCCACCAGAACGCCCAGACAGACCAGCTGGGTCTCACTTGCTGACTGGCAGGACGAAGACTGAGCTGCCCACTGAAATGGCTTCAGGCGGAAGTTTCACTGAAGATGAGACAAAAGAAATTAAAAGGGAGCCGCTTCCAGCAGAAACTTCACCCGATGCTGCTCCAGACAAGCCGCTTGAATCCTCAGAGTCCCCTTCTGCTGAGCCTCCGGGACAGGATGGAGGAGCAGCTTCTGATGGTGCTGCAGCATCAATAGAGGGAGGAAAGGATTGCCCAGCTTCCACTGATAACCGTGAGAGCAGACGCGGTAGTTCTTCTGAGGAGCGTGCTGTCAAAACCAATGTCTTCTCCTTCCTCAGTTTCCCAACGAAACTGTGGTACCTAGTTGAAAGCGACGAGTTTAAGAGCATTTGCTGGGCTCGCTGTGAAAGCTGCATTGTGATCGATGAGGAAATGTTTAACGTAGAAGTGCTGGGGAGGACCGGGCCGCAGAAAATTTTTGAGGCTGACAGCGTGAAGAGTTTCATTCGTGAACTTAACCTGTACGGATTCACCAAAATGAAATGGACCTTCCCAAGATCTGCCTCGCTTCCCAAATTCATGGCAGAAGATGCATTTTCTGCTCATAGGAAGGTACATCACTTGCTCCACACATGAACCAACACTCACGATATTCTAGTGGGAGATAGGGGGGGTTAAATAAAGTAGGCCTTGGCAATAGAGGAGGTGAGGACGACAGTAAATGTTCTAAACTTAATGTCTTTCTCAGGCTGGTGTCGAGGTATTTGTCAGGTGGCATTGATGAGTGGGAGAAATGTGGATACACTATATTTGGGTTATACTCAATGAGTTTAAATTAATGGAATGGAAATATAAATAAATTGGGCTATGAGGAGTCTACTCAGTTTAATATAGTTGCAAGATCTCTTGCTGTGCAATATCTGAATTCTTGTTTCAACTGTCGGATGCACATTAGCAGGGTAGTCTTACCTTTACCTCTATGTTAATGCTACGCAGAAGCATCTGTCGAGTCATGGTAGCTGGGTTACTCAATCAACGATTTTTTATTATTTTTGGGAAATGGTAGCAACTCACTCTCCTCCTTTGCATTTTTTTAGTTACTCCTCTACCACAACCCCAACTTCAAGAGGTATTCTCCCCACCTGCTCATCAACTGCAATCGCCGTGCCGCCCTGAAGAGGAAAGCCACGGCTGCCCCTGCAACACAGGCGGATCTGGATGCAAAGTGCCCCAGCAGCAGCAGCTCAGGCATCCAGCATGGGCGGGGAGCAGATGCTGGGCAGGAGAAGGACGGGATGGAAAAAGCTGCAGAAGAAGACACGCAGACAGCAGCCCCCCCAGGGGCCCCTCTCCCAAAGCGCCAGGCAAAAGCCCCCCCCCAGGCTAGCGGTGCCCATCCAGCCTCATGCACGGATGCTCCCTCCCTGCCAGGCCCCGCTGCAGAGGCAGCAGGCAGGGACAATCAACAGCCTCCGGCCTCCCCCCAGCTGCCAGCACGCAGCAGCCAGAGCCCACCTGCCTCTCCTACTCCCACACGCTACCACTTTCTGCCTCTCATGGGACCCGCCTTGCCACCTATGCAGCGAAACGCGGCAGCTGCGCGCTTTCCCGGGGCTGCCAGACCTCCCTTGCGTCCACTTGCAAGTCCCGGGCTGGCAGCAGCCTCTGCCACGGCCATGCCAAATCCACCCGACTGGCAGCCCTCAGCACCCCCACACTGCCCAACTTGCACCTGCGGCTCAGACAGGACAGCTGCAGGCGATGGGCCGGCACCCTAGCGCAGGACCCACTAGGGATAGCAGGGAGAGCGGCACCCACTTCCAGGTTCAGAGCTGTTCACAGTTGTTCACAGTTCATAGGCTGATTGTTCTGAAAATAGTTGTTTGCATAATAAACCTTTTACAGTTCTCCTGTGTCTTTTTACTATTATTATATACATTTTTATGGTGTAACCTCAGATTGAGTTTGCATTTCTTTCCAATTCTTGGCTCCACACAGGACCACCCAAAATTTAGACCATGTGTCTGAAAGCATTGTCCAAACACTTCTTGGACTCTGTAGGCTCAGTGCTGTGACCACTGCCCTGGGGAGCCTGTCCCAGTGCCCAAGCACCCTCTGGGTGCAGAAGCTTTCCCTAACCCCCAGCCTGACCCTGCCCTGCCCCAGCTCCATGCCGTCCCCTCGGGTCCTGTCGCTGTCCCCAGAGAGCAGAGCTCAGCGCCTGCCCCTCCGCTCCCCTCCTCAGGGAGCTGCAGGCTGCCATGAGGCCTCCCCTCAGCCTGCTCCTGTCGGGGCTGAGCAAACCAAGGGGCCTCAGCTGCTGCTCATACATCTTGTCCTCCAGACCCTTCACCATCTCTGTAGCCCTCCTTTGGACACTCGCTAATATTTTTATGTCCTTCTTAGTGTTGTGCATAAAACTGCACAAAGTAATCAAGCTGAGGCCACACAAGTGCAGAGTAGAGCGGGACAATCGCCTCCCATGACTGACTAGCAATGCCGTGCTCGATGCACCCCAGGACACGGTTGGCCCTCCTGGCCACAAAGGCACCCTGCTGGCTCATGTTCAGCTTGGCCTCGATCAAAAGGATCTAAGGAAACTGTGAGAGACAGTATTGAAAGCTTTACTGAAATCCAAAATAATTACATCAAATGGCTTCCCGTGGTCAACCAGATGGGTGATCTTGTCATAAAAGGAAATTAAGTTCATTAACAGGACCTTCCCCTCCTGAACCCGTTTTGGCTGTGACCAATGACTGCACTGTCCTTCAGGTGTTTTTCAATAATTCCCAGAATAATTTTCTCCATCATTTTACCAGGCGCTGAAGTGAGACTGACAGGTCTGTAATTACCACGGTCTTCTTTCTTGCCCTTGACTTACAGTACAATACTTGTACATTACTTACAGTATAATAAAACTTTTGTGCCAACAAGATCAAAAAAACCTCACCAACACAGAAAACAAGAAATGCCCACTTTTTAGTAAAATGAGTATTGCAGTTCAAAAGGGATAATGAATTCAGGCCCTGCTTCCAGTGAGGGCTTGAGAGGTAGAGATTTAAGAGATCCTTTCAAACCTGTAACTTTCCACTATAGCACTATTCTAATGGTGCATTTGAAGGGAGAACAGGCAGTATTATCACAAAAAAAGATCCTTCCTGGCCCTAAAAGCAATTAAACAAAGGGGTAAGAAGCACAGTGTTGCTTCAGCTAGAAAAAAAAATCCTTGAAAAACATGCAAGTTAAATCTGGAACACAAGTCCAAGTCTGGGAAATATGTACATACTCTGTTTTAAATGACTGCCCAGAGAATCTATATGGGCTGAAGTATATCTAAAGGAAACTGGAGAAGCTGGTAATAATTGTCCTTGAAGTTAAGGCTGTTACTGAAAAAATAACACAATAAATAAGTATAAATAAATAATACTCAAACCCACTCACTTGAACCTGGTTCTGCTGGGGACACCATGATAACTTGGATTTAGCATCTAAAGATGTAAAAGCCTATACTCCAGAGGGATTTCAGTTTTCTACAAAATGAAAATTAGGTGCCTTTTCATCTCTGAAATAGCCTGATTGGATTGAAGAAGCAAGTGTCTGATCACAGTTGGCAAAATGAACAGAATCTAGAGCTGGGATTCAGAAGAAAAATATTAAACACTTTGTTCTTCAGAAAGTTGAAAAAAATTGCTCAGACCAGTCACTACTACTGAAAGCTCTCTCAGACTAAGTTATTACTTGCCATCAGGAAATGGTCTTCTGTCATTACAAATGTGTATGGGCAGAAAAAAAGCAGGAGAATGACATCCCCCAGGTACGGGAGCTCACCCTGCGAGCCTTCCTGGATTTGTGCTTTGGACTTTTGAAAACACTTACATGCCAGCATACAGGCTAAAAGGCTTGGTACTAAAAGCTATCACAGGCACTGATGTACCCAAGCACCAGAGTGCCTACACAGTGGAAGAGCACACAGAGATATATACGCACATGAAATATATCTCAAGTCCACGCAACATACTTCCTTTATCTAGCATGCTGCTAACCATAATCACAGCATTTCTAGGTTGGAAGAGACCTCAAGATCATCGAGTCCAACCTCTGACCTAACACTAACAAGTCCTCCACTAAACCATATCCCTAAGCTCTACATCTAAACGTCTTTTAAAGATTTCCAGGGATGGTGACTCCACCACTTCCCTGGGCAGCCCATTCCAATGCCTCACAACCCTTTTGGTAAAGAAATTCTTCCTAACATCCAACCTAAACAGAATAATAATCTTACTAGAAAGATGGGTACATAGGGAATGAGGAAACAGTACCAAAAGCACAGAGTCCTCCTTTCCCTACACAGACTACAAACTACAGCGGTAACAACACACAGAGTTAGGCAACAGAAGACAGGAGAATAAAGAGGGAGACAAAAATTCCTCCAAACTCAGGAAATTTCCACATGAGAAAATCTTCCCCTTGCAGCTATCAACGATACTGAGCTACTTCACTCACTGAGTCATGAACTGCTGCTACGGGCAGCAAAGCACACACTGGAAAATAAGCTATGAACTTCACCCATGGGAATGGTTCAAGTCTGAAAATAAAGTAATCAAGAATACATAGTTTTTCATCCAATTTAACATTTCTTTCACAGACCTTTTAGCACATATCAGAAGAGAATCCATCCTAGTAAGAAGGCCTGTGTAATGCCGCAGATAGTTTAAAAAAAAATACAACTGCACAGCTGTACCTGGATCACATCATCCTCTGCAACTTCATAGAGGAGCTCGTCATGGAGTTGCAGGATAAAGAAACCTCCACTGATGGGATGTAGCATCCCTCTGTTTCTCTTCCTGGATAGCCTTCCTGCACAGATGAAGAGCACAGTGCATTAAACATCACTCTGTAGAGGCTTGTTTTTGTAATCAAAAAATGTTCACACATTCCTAATGCTAAGAAAAAGAACACGAGGAACTTTAAAATGAAAAAGCCCGTGCCTAAAGATAAAAACAGAAAACATTACTATCCTATCAATATTTGTACAGCTACCGAGGGAAAAATGTTAAATGAAAAACATTTTAGATATAAACATTTCAGCCTTAATTTATAAAGATGTGAATCAGAACAAAAACAAGAGGCAGTCGTGTCTCCTGAACCATCTGTTTTAAAAGTAAATTTTAAACAAAATCATGTCAAGTTTAATCAGAAGTTGGTTTATAATGTTCTCTGGCATTGAATTAGGATTCTGCTTTTCTTCCAAAATCATTTTAATGGCTAGTCTAAAAAGGCAGTAGCCTCCTCCCAAATGCAGTTATCTGAAACTGTAGCTATACTCCTGAGTTAAAAAAAAAAAAAAAAGGAAAGAAAAGAGCAGTTTTTAAATAAGCAGCTGACAAAAACAGGATCCTGGTAGATCTCGCCTGCCAAAAATAAGACAGAACAAACAGTTCCATAGTAAAAACTGAAAACAAACAAAAATCTACCACACATGCATCAGACTCAAAAGTTATTTATTTCTCAGGTTAGCTAACAGGAGGACTCCAGTTCACAACTACAGGAAGGGTTTCACCCCATCAGTTCCTCACACTCAACACAGCTGCTTCAAGAAGCCACATGACACAGCACGCATCTCTGACGGGAAAGGCATCACAGCTTGCTGAAAGGGAATTCTTTCAAATTTTTAAAACAGCTAATATTAGAGGATGAAAAAGAGTCACAAATGCATCTACTCTCCCTGGCCAAAGATCAGGAGTTTCTGCTCCTGGAGAGGTATGTTGCTGGTAGGCACATGCCTTCCATACACTGCAGACCTCTGAATCTTGCCTCTCTAAAATAAAATTCCCTGATGTTTTTAGAGGTTTGACAACTAATTATTTTTCCTTCTCATGCCTACAAATCAGATTCTTCATATTAAGACAGCTTTGTGCTTCAGGCTGAAGAGCTATCAACAAAATATAGAATTCCGTTCCTTATGTTATCTTTCTAAAAACGTATGATTGATGAACAATCACTGTCTACACTATGCTAAAAAAAAAAAAAAAAAGGCCTCGTAGCACTCCTCTGGGAATGAGTACCCAAGTGCAGCTTTAGTATCTGCAGCCAGAAGAAATTTATGCTGGTAAATGCTTTATTATAACAATATTGTGGAGCCTCAGTACATCAAAGTTCAACAAATGCCAGACTTAATTCTAAACAAACAAAAAAATATATATGTTTTTGGAACTAGAAGTTGTTCCACTCCATCTTCTTACTCTTTTTGAAGCCAGTATATCTGCTCAGTTTCTCCTTCCTACTTTTGAACAGATCTGTAGTGGCATCACAGACTGTATCACAAAGGAACTCCAATTACCAACCTTTGCAACATCATCTTTGAGACAACTGGGTTTTCTCCCTCTCTCCTTACAACTCATTTGCCCATTAAGCAAAGACTTAATACAGTCAGAAAATAAAATCTGTCTCCCACCCGAAGCCCTTAAGCTTTTTTGGGTGATTTTTTTTTCCAGTTATAAACACTGAAAGTTTCACTCAGGGGGAAGGAAGAGGTCCATATACCTGTTTTATCTCTTTGGAATGAGCTCTCCAGGTGCCCATGGGACTTCACAGAAGAGAAAGCTTCCAGGCGTCTCTGAATGTTCACAGTGGCTGTTTTGACAATGTCTGCAGCAGATCCCTGAACAGTTGTATTTACAGCCTGACGCTCTGCCTAAACAAAGACACTTGTTCTCAAAACCCACCCAAAAAAATAAATCTAATGCAGCATGCCACACGTACTTCATTAAAAATACTAAATATTTGACCAAGTACAGGCACAATAAAACCTCCAGAGTTTATCATATATGCACAAGACATTACAGACTAGCTTCATGCACAGTATTTCTCCAGATGACTGAAAAGAGCAGCATATCCACAAATTTAAGATGTATTGGCATCAGGGGCAATAGTCTGAAAAGTCATGAGCCTGAAGAGGGAGAAGCATATACACATGGTTACAGCCTTTCATGAGGACCAGAAAAATCTCACTGCAAATCCAAGGACCATGAGACACTTCTGCCTATCTTCAAAACAATCAGGAATGGATAATTATCAGTCATATTGCATCAAACCATAACTCCCAGCTGTACAAAACCACACCAGACCACTTTGACACAACGGCGTTTTTTTCCACACAAGAAAACTCTCTACCATTCCCCTTTTCAGGCAAGAAAACTGTATTCACGGGGTCTTCTCTGTGTCTCAGATCAGAACTGAAATGTTTACAAAACGTTATGAGGAAACTGAAATGAAAGTGAAGATAATTCATTAATGGGTCTTTGATTTATTCTTTTAAATCTTATTGAAGTTGAACAGAAGGTACATCTACGAAGCTTCATATTGAAGTATCCTTCAGATTAAATAGTCAAATCATCTCAAAAAATAAAAAAACTTTTTTTTTTAAACATCTCCTTGTTTCCCTTTCAACTACTCAGAGTACAAACTCCTCCACCCTCTCCATCTTCCACTCCAGTCTTTAATTCCACACAACCTGATTCATCTTCCTACTGAGAAGTATAATGCCTCCTCCCCACTGAAATGCACCAACGCCTCTCCAGGGAGTCAATTCACTCTTACTGAAGTACAGCATCTATGACAGCTGTGTCCAAAATGACCTTGAGAATAATGCCAACGTGTAGGTGTATATTAAATAAATATTTATCTAACAAGGTAGAGCAATTTTCCTCTGAGAGTATATAAGAAAAGAAACAAATACCCCAATATAGGACTTTAAATCCCCTTTCTTATTCAAGTGCTGAAAGAGTATAACATGCAAAGACCTGCATCTGAGTGGGAAGAGTTAAACCACATCACTGTGTGGGGGCTTTTTAAAATCATGTCCGCTTACATCAATAAATTACTCATTCTAGTTCCAAATGGGAGTTATGAAGTGAGGTTAGCACAGTGATGACAGCAGCACACCCAGTCACAGACGACTTACGTCAAACAGATCATGACAAAAGCTTTGTTATTCAGAGAACAACTGAGGAAACAATGAACTAAGTGAGAAGTGGAAGGTCATGACCAAAATGGCTCGCAGACCCTCTAAAAACACAGTTATGGATACGTATAAAAACCTAACATGAAAAGAAAAAGGAAAGTACTGCACTCAACATACGTGAGCTTTACTGTAGGGATTTGGATCTCCAATAGCTGGCAGGTATCTCCGTCTTCCCAGGATGGTCTGCACAAACCCATCTCTTCTGCAGCTCCTTACTGTCTCCCTCAAGAATTTCTGAATCCCTGTGAAAGGAAAGAGAAGGTTTTCACTAAGACAGCTGATGTTCCATTTTGACTCCTCACTGATGTCAGTGAAAGCAGCCTGGGAAACCCAAGCAGCACAAAGGTATTTCTTTACATTTCCTAGACCCTGTCAGTGGTGGGGTCAAAAGCACACGATCACTTATTCAGCCTGTTCTCAGCTCTGCTGGGAAACTTATTAAGACTTTTGAGGTGGAAGAGAGTGCAGAGTGTCAGGATATCTGGCTGTGCAAAAGGAGGTAGGAAGTCCTTTCTGCACAGTGGCCAGGCACAGAGAATCATACATGGATTATTGCTAATGAAGAGGTCAGGACCTGGAACAGCACTGGAAAGACAAGTAGCAGGAAGGGGGTAAGTTTAAAGCAGAAGTCAGAGCTCTTGTTGCCTCAGGTTGCCTGACTTCAGGCTGTGTCGCTTCAAATTCTAAGATGAAAAACTCACCCACCTGTGCTCTGCAAGGGAAGGAGCCAATCCATCAAAGGTGTTAAAAAGAAACTTAGGTCAATGAAAGGTGAGACATGGAAGAGGCTCTATCACTGCAAGTTCAGGTAACAACTGCACCGAAGTGGAAAAAGTTGACTTCAGATCTTTACTTTCCGAGGTTTACAAAATACAAAACATAAAAGGAGCTATTCGAGATCAAGACTGACAGCATTAGTCAATACATTAGGTATGTAATTTAGCAATGGCAATACACAGAAGTGAAAATTCATAGGAAGTGAAATTACAATCTATGGTGTTTGCACACTGCAGGGCTTGTGTGACTGAATGTGTACTGAGGGGGGAGGAAGCAGCAAGTCATTTCTAGTGGTCTTTGAAGGAGAGACTATCCAGAAGTTACTGGAGACTAAACACACTCACAATAGGAAACCATTCCTCATCATTTGTCTCCTAAAGAAGCAAATCCTGAATCTTCAGAACGTAATTTTCCAGCTCATTTCTAAGTTTTATGATTACAGCTACCTGTGTCTCCTCCCACTTGCCCTCTGTTCATTTTCTGATTGTAGCTCTACTCTTAGCTTTCCTAAAAATTAACATGCTTACATACTTCTTAGAAACACAACAATATCTTTTTACAAAGTACGAGAGAGCTAATCTGAGCAGATGGATAAAAATGTAAGTTATAAGCAAAGCAGTTTAAAATTCAATGAAATCAGAAGACAAAAGAGATCAACAGTTATATTTAGATATTGTAAGAAGCGTGATCTAAAGTCATATTACATATCCTTTGAAATTGTGTTTTAATAAAGAAAATATTTCTTCATAAAGTTGAGAGCTTTAAAATGAATTCCCAGGGCTGGTAAGTGTAATAACCAAACAACAGTGTCCTAAAGATAAATAAAACAGGAGTGTAGAGTAAAACATTATTGGAGTATCAAACTGCTCTGCTCATGCACTGGACTTTTTCAAAATGAAAAGCTTTTCTGAAAGAGATAGGAGTAGTAGAGTGCTGAGACAAATTTAGGATTTGAAGAACACGAAGTGAAGGGATTTAAAAAAAAGCAAGCCAAACACACACCCCACATCAAAAAAAAAAAAATAAATAAAAATAATCAAACATCATCACCACCACAAGACACCCAGCTCCCATATAGCCTTCTCCTAACCTGTGTATCTTGATTTGAAGGATTCGATATAAGTGGCAGCGTCATTTTCATCAATCCCCATCTGCTCGCCTAAAGATTTCGCTCCTATTCCATAGATGATTCCATAGCAAATCTGCCAGAGGACAGTGCAAAGAACCACAAACATATGGTGAGCCATGCAGAGAAACCTGAGCCAAAACAGTGTGATTCACTAGAAAACAAGAGTATGGTAACAAGGGCAAGCATTCAAGAAGAGAGAATGCTTCAAGTCCAAGCCATTCATGCTGCCTTTCTCCACTCATCCCCCAAAACCGATAGCCCCAGACAAAACTTTCTAGGATCAGGAGGACTTACAAAACAATTACTGAAAAGTCACAGCCAAACTCAAACAGAAAACCATTGAACACTAAACTTTCCTGCCAAGAAATTTGCTGATTTTTTTCCTAAAAATTACCTGTTTAGCTTGTTGTCTGGTGCTGTCTCCAACAGCTTCAGGATCAATCATCTTCCATTCTGCTGCAATGCTCTTAAAGACATCAGAACCCCTGTTCAAGGCTTCAATGAGTCGACAGTCATGAGACAAATGAGCAAGGATCCTCAGTTCAAGCTGAGAGTAATCAGCAGACAAGATTAAGCCACCTGAAGTCAACAAATTAGGCTAAATCATTATTTTATAAATTACTCCAACAACATCCCAAGCACATGACTCTCCACCCCTTCAGAAACTGAAGGCCCAAATCACATCTTCTTGACTGTTGCCATCATTGATGTCCATGCAGTAACAGCAAAGAGGATAAAACATCTACTACTAAACCACAGAACTTTCCCCTCATCTCCTGGAGTTAACCTCACAGAGAATAGACATTTGGATAGAGAGAATCCTAGCAGAGTGCAATTTGTGCATTAAGAGCTCTGTAAGTATAGCTCCTTAAAAAAAATATTCCCTCTTAGAGAGGGAATAAAGGTATGAACATTGGAATAAAAACATTTGAATGCTTTACCAAATTAAAATGTTCTTCTTTACAGTCTTCTTGTGAATATTTTTGAGAGCACGATAACTACTGCATTTGTCTGCCAAGATACGTTTGCAAGATATGTACCATCACCATTTCTTAACTCTTCATAAGATCTAGGACTTTGTTAACTATATTCTTAACAAGTAGCTTGCACAGAGCAGGATCTGGCTGTTACCTGGGAAGGGAACAAAGGCATGCCTCATGCTAACAGAAAATGGGATTCCTCTTCCTTTAGTTCTGTCTTCATCCTGAATATTTACACCATTAGGCAACATACTGGAATGCCTTCTACCTCTGTGGAGACAAAGAATGACTTTTCTTCAACAATGTTTAAAACACTTAAAGATGCATAATCATTTTTTGTCACCAAAAAATCAGTGAAAGAGGGCAAGACAGTAGCTTCTATTCCACCCTGCTGGACAACCCATGCCTAATTTAACCATGGGAGAATTGGAGACCATATGTACAACTGATGGGATTTACTGACCCCAGATCTGTGACAAAAATATTCCAAAAAAAGGCAAAAAAGGAGTCCTACAGGAACCCTAAAAATTCAACATTGCACCTTGAGTGCCAAGTCTTCTCTCAACATTGTTCTCATGTGCAGAACATCTACTCCAACCAACTGCTAATAGAGACAGAAAAGATTCCCCCCAGCATCGTAAGTACACGTGCAAAACCAAAAGTATGCCTGTAAAAACAGAGCAAAAGTTGCAGATGATATGCTTATAATACTCCGCATGTTTTCTTGCTAAAGACTGAGCAAAATATTGTCCAGTGAAAGGCCTTTATAAGCCCTTGAAATCTGGGTCAGGATCCTGAGCAACTTGTTTATTAGAATGAAAAGGGTATCTCTTTGAGATCCATGACAATTCTGCAGAGCAAAGCATGGAAGACACCACCTGTTCATCCCTTGGGCACTCCCTTTTCTTCTTATACCTTGTCTTTTCAGGGATGGTAGGAATCAAGGAGATGAAGGATAGCACAACAGTCCCAGAAATACATTTTCAAAAGAAATAAAGGTGAGGGACAACATGCAGGAACTACAGATAATCACACTGTCCAGCAGAAGTTCCCAATTTCTTTGCATGAGTAAGGGCTTTTAATCACTACCTAATTTAGTTACATTCCTTTGGTCAGAAGCTTCTTACAGTAAAAAGAAGAAAACACACAGGTATGACAATTACTAAGAAAAAAAAGACACTTTGGACTGAAGTTTGTAAAGCCTATCAAATTTGGACTACATGTCAGCTTCTTCTGTGCCAGAAGTTATTTCTGTGCCTCTGCAATTGCACAGCTTCCTAACACAGTGGTTTAAATAAAGAATGTATTTCCAAACAATCAGTCTGAAAAGCAGGCCTGTCTCAAAGTTCAGCAAGGACTCCTTTCCATTGATGGCCTGCTTCTCTATGGGACCCAGCTCACTCTCCAACAGTCCTGCAAAACTGCTACAAGCCTAAGCATTGCCAGAGCTATTTCTGAAAATGACACTTCTGCCTCCATGGCTAGTCCTGGTTCTTCTAGAGAACATGTGGAACAAGAGCCTGAGTGGGAGAAGAAGAGAAACTGAAAGGAGAGAAAGCCACCACCAAGCATGAAGGCTCACAAGCTAGCTGCCAAAAAATCCACCCTGATAGTTCACTAGACTTCCACACAACTGCTTAATCACTGGCGTGTAATAATGTCAAAATAGGGCGATACCTGCATGCTGTTGAAGAAGGTGCTTCATCACAAATGAAACTAATAGCAAAGAACAAAAAATATGTTCACCCATGTTCCCTTACACAGTGATCTGCACAGCACAAAATGTCTGAATATTCTTCTACTCCTTCCACAATAGCCCACCCTCTTTCAGTGTAGCTCTTAGGAAGTCAAACCAGTATAAAGAACTACAAAAACCAAGTGACTACGTGGAGCCACATGCTATTAGTATTATGTCTTCCATGTGTCACTGAATGCTCTGGTATTTATTCCTCTCAAAGTGTAAGGGAAACATTGAGCAATGAGCCACACTGACAAGACAGCAGCCACAGGCAAAGTCAGAAAAGAGAAATTTGTCAACTTGACCACATTAAGATCAGGCAAGTAGACAGAAGCTTTGCTAAGATCCTCCCTACCTGCTGCCACAAACAGCACGAGAATAAACAGCTCGAAAGGGTGGGCTTTCTTCAACCACAGTGGGCATTTCAATCGCAAAATCTCTTGGCACACTCTGGATATTTGGCTCCGTGAAAGTTACTCGACCTGAGAAGGAAGACAAGGCATAATTGAGACTCCAAAAGGAGGCTCTTTAACCTAACACAGGAGAACACACATCTGCATCTCCAACAACCAGATGTTTTGGGAAAAAAAAATGAGAAAATTGAAGAAAAGGAAAAATAGTTTGGGTTTAATGAGCTCCAGCTCACTAAGGTGGTTCCACTGCAGCACTTGCTTGTCACTAATAAGAAACCCTAAAATCCAGAACCTGTTCCAGGGTCAGAGATTTACATGCTAATACATGGAAGAAATTAATAATACTTATCAGGGAACAAAAAAAGTATATATTTTAACACATTTAGACTTCTAAGGCAGATTAATGTGACAGAGGTATTTCTGTATTTCCATTTGTTTTGAAAGAGAGCACAGTCTTGATTTTCTGGATCTTTACCTCACACAAACACTGCCAAAAGTAAATAATAAGGGAAAATTTTGCACACATTTCTTTACCTGTAGCTGTGTGAGTCTGTGACACTGGATATATCCTTTCCATTCCCAGTACTGAATGCAATCGTTTTTCCCTCTGTAGCGGAAACACCACTTTAGTAATGGCATTGTTGATCCTCCTCCATTCTAGTATGAGCCCCGGCAATGGGTGAAGTGTCTTTAATTTCTCCAAAACATCCTTGTGGAGAGAAAAGAGCACAACTATAATTAATTGCCTTAAAAGCTTTATTTAGAAAGTTTTTGCAGTTCTGCAGGAAAAAGTAACTCCTTCACCCACAGTGAGCTCCCAGTTTCATTGCCTTAAAATCAAATGGCTCTTCTCCACATATACTGCCTAGACATGGACAACGAAAACACGACGAGATACAGTTTCAGTTTTATCACACACAAACAAGGCAATCACCTCTCTTTGGACTTTTGCACCCTTATCACTACCATTAGTCTGCACCACCCAACAAGTCACCTGAAATGATCATGGCATCACTTGCGATGGGACTCCTGTTTCCTCTTTTTGCCCAGCTTATTGCTTCTCCTCCATCTTCATATTTGTCTCCCTGTTCTCTCCTATCTGCATGCTAAGAGCTCTTTTCAAAAGACAACGTTACACAAACATTTCTCAGATATAACATTTTTTTGATGTAGCAGCCAGTTCCAACCTCTGCCTTCCACATCACAAAAGGAAGGAATCCTCACTTTGCCTCTTGCTCCCTGCTCTGCCACCACTACCACACTTATTTATTCACAGCCACTTCAGTTTCAAAAATCAATACTTCCTTTCTGGCCACTGACTACACTGAACAAGGTGAAACTAAGAAAACAACACATTAATGAGTCCTGAAAATGGGGAACATATCTATCTGCTAATGTTACTTGTCTGACAAGAGTACCCATTAGCCTGCAGTAGTTGATCACCTTCACATACATACAATCTTTTGAAATGCTAAATTTGGTGAACCATAAGATCAACCATTCTGAAGCACAAAATACAGACTGTGTGGTACCTGGTAGGAAAAATAGCGTACTTAATCACCATGATATTTAAGTATCTTTCAAGCTGATGTTGAAACATTCTTCTGCTATTGGTTTTACAAAATAATTATACTATTTTGGTCTTACATTTGGTTCGAGAAATCAAATTCTGCCTGACTATTCTCACTGAAACCTGCTATTTGAAGTTACGTCCTTGCTATACTTGGGCTTTAGACGAGTAGGAGTAGTTAATAACTGCTAACAAAGAAGGCTGAATCCAGTTTGAATTTACAGTGGTAACTGGCAGAAGAAAGGCAGTAATAAGTTTCCTTTCATCAGCAGCATACTTAACTCCAAGGTATCCAAGCAGTGGATGTGTGAAGGAAGAAGGAGTTACTTTTACAACTACTTTTAGACTAGACCCAGACTTTACTGTACCTTGGTTGTACTGAACTGCTTGCTCAACCTAACCAGGTTTCCTTTAGCAGATGTTCTTCTGGTGTAACCCAGAGTTTTCTTGTTTCTTTGAACTGTCACATCTCCATTTTGTGGCAGTTTCAGCTCCAGGAACAAAACCTGAAAAAGGCCAAAGTTGCAAATCGGTTTCTGCATGCTACTCCCAGGAGAACACAAAAAGGGACTCAGCACTTAAACAGCTTATTTCAGCCAAAGGACAGTAGGAATGCTTCAGGTAATTAAAAAGATGATTAAAGACCTCTGCTGTCAAAGTCATTCCTTCTTGTTTTAATTAGCTACCAAATGCAATCTAAAAACTCATCTCCTAAGTACTGTAAGTTTGAGTTCAGAGGTAAGTTTTTAGGGAAGGTAATCAACTCCATCCAATCAGTGAGGTTACTGCTGATAGTCAGCTGTAATAAAATGGAGTTAAGATGACTAGAAGTGGGAAGAACATTGGTGAAGAAAAAGATGTGTTAGTAGGGAACAGGCTTCAGTGCAACATGAATGGCACAGAAGGAGGTGGTCACAAATACTTTTTATAGTATAGCCAGAAAAGTAGTTTTTCTAACAAATTGTCAAAAGCTGCAAAATGAAGTATGTGCTCACTAGTTGACATATACAACACAGTTCTTCATTTTTCATTCTGTGTGGCACTGTACACAATTTAACAGCTATTGTATTTCATTTCACAGCTGGCAGAAAGGAATAGAAGTTTCTACTTCACACACTTGATGTAGCATAAAAGTTTTACTGACACAAAATGAGAAAAGGGAAGCTCTGCTAATCTGTAGAAGATACTTCACATGATTCTTGACAAAATTTCTACATGAAAAACAAGCCTCCATAGTTCAAAGAATTTCAGAAAAACCTTTCTTCCCCTTTTCCATGAAGCAGAGTAAAATTAGAGCTGAGCATTATTTCAGGAGCTGTATCTCAGACTAATACTACAGAGCAAAACTTCAGCATTTGCAACAAAGCAGGAATATTTCTGTGAACTTCTTTTAGTGATTGCTGCTTGCAAGTTTTGATTGCTTCCATATCAAGTATAGCACCTCAAAAATAAATTAATGAACTAAACTGAAAATACTGTATGCATGGCAATCCTAAACTACTGCTGTGATACCATGTAGTATACATAAAAAACAGAAAATAATGTTCTTCAGGAATAAACGCATCAGTAATTTAAATACAAATCTGTTTCCTAGGCTTTTTAAAAAGAAATCAGTTCTATAAACAAATTGACAGATTCTTTAAAATAAGGCAGTAATGCATTCTGAACTTGTAAAGCAGTCTTTCCTTCTCTTTCATGCCTGTGAAGGGACAAGAGCAACAGCTCAGCTTATTCAGTACAACTATATTTAGACTGAGATTACATGATATCACATCTAATGTATGAAAAATACTGCTGTTCCAACAAAGCTGGTCTAGTCCTGCACCATTAATCCAAACTATTCCAAAAGCTATTTGATTGGCAGACCATCTCATGCTCCATGAGGAGCCAAGGTCCTATACAGACATGTTTACTTCCACTTAACTTCTACCTTCCTTAGTTCTGCCGAAGTTAGCAGAAATCACAATGATCAGTAACAAGTAGAAGATGTACAGCACCTTGCAGGCAGCAAGCGCATAACTAGCCTAAAGACTAATCAACTCTGAGAAGAGTTAAATTGTGTTTTATCCTTTCTTCATATGCATATACATATAAGCAAAAGCATCTTGAGAGTAACTTCTGAGAAGGCCTTCTCCCTCGCACCCTAACACTCACGTACCTCTGCAATGTCATCAGGACTGGTCAAGGAGAAACTGTGGCCTGCCAGCTGATATGCCTTGGTCTCAATCTCAGTCAGTTTAGCTTGCATGACCTGTTTCTGGGTTTCATATGCTGCTGTGCTAAAGCCAATGCCATTCAGCTCCAGCAGAGCCAAACAATAATGGCTGGGCATCTCCACTTTAGAAAACACATCTGTAGTAAGTACAAATGACAAGAAAAACTTGTAACATCAAAAACAGATCAACAGCAACCATTTCATAAAAAAGCCACAGGGAAATTCTTGCTTTTTAAAAAACTGAATGTCCTGACATGCTGATATCTTTTAATAGATTTAGTTTAAATACTTCTATTTCTGGAATATTTCACGATAACACGTTTATCACAAAAGTATTTAAGTTAACTTCTGTCAAAAATGTGCTGTTTTTTTTTTTGGTTGTTGTTGTTCTTGTTTTTCCCTAATACACATCTCCTTGGTTATCTACATTAAGCAGATGTGCTTAACGTAAAGCTTTCTAGCTTGATTCACTTTCATTCCAACACCCACCTATTTAAAAATGGTCTAAGGTTTAGTTGTCACAGTCATAAATGATGTGGTAAACTTGAAATAAAAGACATCAGTAAGACTGGACAGACCTTAATTGTAGGCTCTGGATGCAATTTAGCAGAAATAACATCACAAAGCCCACCAATATGTACACACTATGGGCTTTTTTTGTTTCTTTCTTTTCAAATAAGGACAAACACTCAGCAAATGTTAGTGCAAAAGCACCAGATCATTTGTTATAGAATCACAGAAGTTTCATTGGCACAATGCATATAAGGGAAAGAATGCTACATTAGCAGGCCAAAGAGCAAGAAATCTCCTTCAGATAATATCTGAGGATTTTAAAAAATGTATCTGACAATGAAAAGAAAGGGTTTTTCAAAATGCTGATGAGAAACCACAGACAGACCCAGAAGTGTCCTCGTAGTGACCAGGGTACTAACCTGGGAGGTAAGGATCTGTTTGATTCAAAGATTTAAAATAAGACTAAGGTCTAGTTAATCTCATGTAGCTGCCTGAACGAGTGGAACTGGTGGATATTTGGGATACAAAATAATCCTAAATCCTAGAAGGAACTCACAAATTTTCCCCTGGTTAATTTTTTGACGAAACAGATTATTTCCAAAGGAATATTCCTCTTTTCTTTTAAAAGATCAACATCTTACTACAGAATACACTTAGATAAGAACTCCCAAGCCTCCTCTCTTTTCCACTGATCATTCCGTTTATGGTAGTACAGCCACCCTTACCGTCTGTCTTTGCCCTCAAGTGGAGGAGCTCTCTTTACCTGTCAGATTTTGCTTCTGTAATTCATCATGGAGCTGGTTCATGACGTTGAAGATGAGCACAGATTCTATTGCTGCTCTGTACCGCCCTGAATGATCTCTGCTGGCACTAAGCCCCAGGCTTTGCACTCCCTGGCCAGTGCCTACTCCTTCCAGTAGAGGTAGCTCATTGGGTAGAAATGTAGTCACCATGCTGTGAAGTGTACGTTCCTTAGAGCCAGAATCAAGCAGCCAACATGCAACCTTGAAAAGAGAGACTTCCATGAGACCTTTCTTCCATTTTAATCATAACACAATATTAATATTTGACTGGGGGTTAATGCAAGGTTTTACTGCAGATCATTTTTCTTGATTTGTCTGGCAGACTGTAAGAATCTGTGGAAAAGTTACATGATTTCGGCTAAAACCTTTAAGATGGCATAAATCAACGAAAAGTTTCATTTTAACTGAAAGTTAATTCTGCACATTTGAAAATCTTACCCTTTGTCAACCTAACACATCTAAAAATGCTGTCCTTCATTTTTTAACTTATTAAATCCTAACATCAAAGTGATTAAATATGACAATCAGGATCAAAACATGTTTACTCTGAAAACTGACCTTGTAAAACTCAAGACTTGCTGTTGATCTAGAATATGAGTCAAGCTGAGCTCTCCTATTTTCTGCATATCAGCACTAGTAGCAAGAATAGTGCACGGCAAATTTTATTCTCAGTAAGCCTCCTACCTCCCACTGTCTTCAAAGCAATTTTGCTCATAGCTATATTTCAATTTGTTGTGTCAAAATAGGATGAAGCACAGGTTTCTACATTGTCTCTGCCACACGAGCAGAAGGTAAAAAACACATATATAGGTAGGGAGATGTGGGGGATGTGGAGGTGTGAATGTGTGTGTATGTATATATTCACTGCATCACTAAATTTAACAAATACGAGTATGACTTCTTTTCATCCATGGAACAGTATGGGGAAAGGTGCTACTTTTATTGCTCTTCATTTTCATCCTAAAACTAGGTTTCAGTACGAAAAGCTAAGTTTGTCCTTGTGGTGAACAGCTTTGCTACATACCTGCAGACCTCAATATTGCCATCATGGTATTCAGCCTACATGTGATGTAAGCTGTAAAAATCAAAACCAGAAATTTCCATGCATAGAGCTTTTTCTATCAAAGACAAGAAGGTCCTTTTACCTCTTCCTAGAGTTTCATTTGAACAACAGATGGTACCCATACCTTTTGAAATTACATGTAAATTTTGTTTTGTTTGAGGAAATAGTAGTAGCAAAGTGGTCCATACAAATTGCGGGTAAATCCTTCAGTCTTCTGCTCTCAGATTCAATAATCTGCCCAGAAGCACTTCTGCTACTTCAGTTGGTAGCTTCTTATAAGCAATAAGCCAAGAGTTCATGCCCATCCAGGGATTTACACTCATCCTTCCCACTTAAGTACTCAGGCATGAAAGAATAATGAGTTAATATATCATTGAATCTGCCCTGTTTCTCTTGCAGGCACCATGAACATAAACAGTACAAGAAGTCTCCTCTAAATAATGTTCTAGATTTTCCACTGGAAGAAAATTTCCCTAAACCCCCGGCAGAGGTGCATATTTAAGTGTAACTTACAGAAGAAAAGTACCAGAAGGTAACTCCTGTCTTTGCATTTGTGTGTTTAAACTAGTAGTTTTACCCAAGATAAATTACTTAATCCTGCCAACCTTTGGGTCCTCAAAACTTCCTTCCAAGGAGATGCCACAAGCCATCACCAGGGTCTTGTAGTGCTGAATGAAGTTATACATGACAAGTGAGCGCTCCTGCTTCTTCTGCAGGTAGAGCTGCAGATGCTGCAATCTCTCTGTTACAGACAGGTTTTTGTCCAAAGGCGGTGGTGCCAAACTCAGGCTGATTTCTAAGGCAGAAAATACAAGCAAAATCAATTTTATACCCACTGCATAAGAAAAGCTAGAGAAAACCTTGAATATGATCAACTAAAACAACAGTAGGACAGTGAACAAATAACAACAAATCTATACCTCTTTTGTATACTTTATCACACCAGAAATGGCTCCCAAGAAGCAGTGTGTTTTGTCTATACTACTAAAAAGGAAGGCCAGGAATCAAAACATAGCCATTAGCACAGACTGGGTTATATTCAGCATTCTAGCCTGAGATCTGTTCTAGAGAATGGAAGTTGGAAGAGGTTGGAAGAGAAAAGCAAGTAAGCTAGAGGGAACACGGGAGTAACATGTAAGCAGTACACATGAGCAACAGTTCAACACTTGAGCCAATTACCTGGCCCTATTATATGGCAGCACAGATATATCCACAGCAACTTGTTCAAGTCTGTTGAATACTTAAAAGTGCTGATCCATAATATGGCTAAATCACTGAGCTAGGTTAGGGATAATCATAGTACTTCCAAAAATCTTTCATGAGTACTTTCTTGAACTGCAGCGTCATGTAATGCAGCACAGCCTGTCTGCTCACTCACCATTCTGGTCTTGCATCTGCTGTAAGGAGATATAGTAGGCATCTTTTCCTCCCCAACACACTGCCAGTCCAACTACCAAGATGTTTTCACAGCCTTGGACAGGAAATCCATCATCTGTACCTTGCATCCTCTGGGGAGAACTTCCTAAGGAAATATTTTTAAGTTACAATTATAAAACAGCATCCATAAATGCAAGACGATTTTATTCCTGAAAATGTAAGTACGTAAAATTGAGTGTAAATTTGCTGAAAGTGAATATATACCTTCATTTCTATCTGTATGGAGAAAATATCTGTATTTCTTTAAAAAAAAAAAAATAATACAACAGCAACAGTTCCTCTTATCTCTTAGCAGAAATAATCAACAATATAACATCCCTGCAAAATGTCCTTTTCTAGCAATCTCTTCAAAAGTTCAGGCAGAACTGTATTCCCTCCTATCAATCTGTAAAACATTACACATTTGTCTGTCAAAACTATATTTTGATAGCTGAGATTTTTTGTTAGTATGACCATATGATAGCAAAAAATGTAACTGCTTCATCTTGTGTTTTTAAAAGAAATGTATGTTTATACAGCAGCAGCAGCAAACAAACTGAAGCAAATGAGTATTTCTGTGGGGAAAAACATGAAGCAATATTGCAACAATCCAGAGACTGATCTGAATTTCATATATAGATATACTGAACTAACTTAACATCTCACAAGCTGGAAAATATTTAACCTTGCTTAGGAGGCAACCCCACAAGTAATACTGCTTGGTGGAGACCCTGAGCAATCCATACAGTTCACTGGTCAGTATATTTTTTATTTGGAAATATACTAAAGGTTATGACATGGAAAGGTACATATGTCGAAGGGACTGCACAACACAGATCCATTTAAAATTAGATAAGAAACATTAAGTATGTTTAGCTGTTTTCTCATACAAACAATCTGCTAAGGCTTCATTAAAGTCCCCAAAGACCTACCAGTGCAATGCTTGACACCAGCTCTCCATCCCCTACCAACACTCAGCTCCTTTGCTTTACTGAGACTTGACGATATTTAGTTAATGTCAGTAATTTTCCTCCATTTTTTGTAAATTCTTTCCTTCTTCATCCCTGCTTTCAGCAGAAGATGCTACCCTGTTGTTCACAAGATAACATGCTAGAACACGGAACCAACCTTGTTTGAATCTGCCACCAATCGTTGATTTAGGCGACACCAGACGTTCTGTCCTTTCACATGCCACTGAGATGGAGAATCTGCTTTTCTCCTTCCACTCTGCAAGAAAAGTCTGGAAAAGTACTTTGTCACTCGCTACATCAATGATAGTGAAACTTTCAGCACTTAAGGGAATGAGTGGAAAAGCATCCTGAGACAGCTGCAGTGAAAAGCCTTGGTCTATGGTGGAATCGTCTCTTATCTCATCAGTCTCAATTGGGTCTACACTCTCCAAATTGAACTGGAGTGTTTTTACCTGCTGCTCTGCATCACTTTTGCTATTCTGCCGTGGCTCAATCAGTTGCCCTTCCTTCACGCAGGCAACTTGTCTCTTCCTTGTAGATTTCACGGAGAGAGACACAGAACTTTGGGGAAAATGTTCTTTGGGGGGTGTTGGAGGAATAAAGCCATTACAGTTATCTGGTGGAGGACAGGATGTTCTGTTGCTTCCCTTGAGCTTAAGTGTTACACAGTCTGATTTCTGAACATCCAAGTCTTCTGGTTTGTTTTCTTTAATTCTGTAATGGTTTTTTAAATCCTGGCAATTGGGCAAAGGCTCTGCCTGACGATGATCAAATTCAAACACTGCATCTGGCTCTTGCTTAGCAATAGAAGCAACCAACTTCCCTTTCAGACAGGAGCTTTGCAGATTTACTGAAACTGGTTCAATGCCTGAAGGGCTAGGCCATTTGTCTAATACATCCTGCAGTCCTGGGCTCAGTTCAAACGAGTGGTCAGTACATGCCACTGGATGGGTTTTCTCTTCCAAAGTTTGCTGGCTGCTCTGGAGCTTTTCACCTTGATCCACTACTAAAACCTTTGGATTGGGGTCATTGTTACAAATCACTGGGTTTCTTAATCGGGACTGACCGTGAAATGGAGAAGTAGGATCTCCCAGAAAAGATGGGGAGTTCTCATGATCCAACACTTCAGCAATGAGATCAGAGAAGGCTAGAGAGGCATCATTACACTGTGCTGGATCCTCATGCTCTTTCTGATTGTTACTGACATCAGATTTATTCTGAACAGGCCTTACGTTCTGCAAGAGACCATCTGCAGGAAGCAAAGCCCCCTGCCTTCCCGCAGGTTCCTTTCTGTCAGCTTCCACAGCTTGCTTAGCTGAAAGATCACTGACATTACTGAAGCTATCATCAAACAGCAAGCTATCACTCATATTCAGGCTCGTTTCAGTGACAGGATGGCATTCAACTTGTTCTTGCTCCCTACCAAGAGGGGAGGTTGCTTTATTAGGACCCTTAGAAGCACTCTCCTCTTTCACTGAATTTTGGGTCTGGTAATCTTGTAGGAAACTGTGTAGCTGGGAGTCAGTCACCGAGAAATCACTTTCTTTAAGGAAAGGTGCAGGTTCTATTTCTTTTGCTATGGGCTGTACATTTGAGTCTCCAGACTCCAAAACTTTGTTACTGCAGTGCTGATCTGTGCTTTTTATAATATTATTCGTTGTGATAAGACTTGATAAGCCCAGTTTCCTTACTGTTGCAGCTAGCCTTTCACCAGTAGCATTTTCAGTCTGCAAAGTCCTTCGTTTCCTGGAGGTTTCCTGCTGTGGTACTGCTGCCAGCTCTGAACTCTCTGTTCCCTGCTGTCCTGTGATTCCAGCTGCTGCCTGTTTTATTATGCTCTCAGTCTGAGTATCCAACTGTAAGCTGTCTTCAAAGTCTCTACAGTCACAAAAAGGAGCAGAGGAAGAACCATTTTGAACACCATCTGCATCACAAACAGCTCTGGAATTTACTAAAGAGTCTTTCAGAACATCCTTAGGATGACTGTTGACTTTCTGTAGTACTCCAGCTTGTAACAATATTCCATTGGGTTTTTCACTCCCATTTTTGGCACCACTCTGGATCTGAACATGGCAGGATTTATCATCACCAGGACAAAAATGTGCAGGCTTCTGTTTCCTGCTGCCATTATGGACACATCCATTTCCAGAGCAGCTAGCACACACATTACAGTGATCTGTGCCTAAAGCAGAGTGCTGCTTAGCAGTCGTTGCCTCAGCACAGCTCACATCTTTTTGCATTTTATTGACTTTATTCTGCCTATCATCAATATATTTGTTTCTCTGCATTCTAGCAGTAGCAGGTACTACTGGATTTTCTACAGCATCGTGCGTCTCCGTGTTGACACGTGGAGTACCCTGTAATATAACAGTTGCCTGAAAACATCCTCTTCCCTTAGGCACACCTTCATTAGAGGTGGAAGGCTCTGTAAACAGCTCCTCCATTTTATCTTTCCTCCCACCATTAATCTGTACAGAATTTGAGACTATGTGAGCTACAGACCTTTTTTCTAAAAATTCCTTATTATTTTGGTCTGAAGAAAAATTATCTTTAGAAATGCCGGGGTGGAAGGTAGAAGGCTTTTCTTTATCTATGTTAAGCATACTTGAATCTTCAAGTAGTGAGCTCTGCAGTTTTGAAACAGTATTTTTGTTCCTAGTCCGGTTTAAATGTGCGTCCATACTTCTTATCAGTCTAGAAGCTGAAGACATTTTTCTCAGTGTTGGTGTCTTTCCTTGCTCGGTAGGGAGTTCTGGAATTGCTCTCCTGGAACCTACCTCATTTTTGACCTGAGAAATTCGTTCCTCATCCTCGTTATCTCTGCTCATATTGGGGCGTTTTCTAGCACTGTGCACAGTGTCATCATTTCTTTCCTCTGCTTGAGCTTGTTTCTTACATGGGACTTGGCTCTCAAATCTGGAGTTTGCTGTACTACTGCTTAGTCGCCTTTTGCACCCCTTTTTAATACTTGATACGTTTCTAACCTGGGAACCAAGGCTATTATGATGCTGATCTCTGCACACTTTTTTGTTTAACACCCTAGAAGACTCAGAAGACTGCTCTCCTTTTGATCTACACGGTCTGTCTTCCAGCTCTGACGCACTGCTGATCATAGAGGATGAATCAGACTCAAGAAAAGACTCTGGGTTCCACTGCACTCCCATCAGTGCCAAATCCTGCTGGAGAAGTCCTCTGGCTTCTTCCACAATGAGGAAAGCTGCTTCACTTTCAGTTAAACCTTTCATTCCAGCCATCCAGATGCTGCGCACAGTCCGACGCTCCTCTGCTGATTCTTCATCTTCATCCACAGCCTTACGACCACTGCAGGAGAGGTAACAGACAGATGTGAAAATTAATGCAGAAAACAGCAAACAACACAAGGAATTGGCCCTATTCTGCTCTGCTCCTATTTCAGATAGCATCACAGCTTTGCAGAAGCACTATGTCCAAAATGTACCACACTTAATAGGAAATAACAGTTTCAGTTTTCCACATTCAAATTGATATCAGTGAAAGAAAGATATTACTGGCTTTGTCTACACTGCATTCTTCAGAAGCATTCCATGTTTCTGTAACCAAATATGTGCCCCAGATAAATCCCAAATCCCTAATAAGGCAAGATCCAGGACTGAATATTTTACACACTTCCATGCAAAGAAAGGTAACCTCAGGAGCACAAACCAGACAGGTGCCATGACACAGTCCAATAGGTATATTATAGGGAAAGTTTGTCATTGCACTAACATGAAAATTGCAAGAGAATCTGAAATGATATACAGTAATAAACCATGAACTCATTTGTTCATATGGTGGAGCACGAAAGCGTTAACCTTTTAGAGGCAGAAAAAATCTCCAAAAAGCATTAACAATTCAGGAACAAGAAGAAAATTTAGGTCTCACAAAGTCATGCTGCAAATACAACATGCTTCTATTAATTTCGAAGTAATCATGTAATTACTGTGATCAGTCACAGAGACCTGCAAGTTATTTTTAAGTAACATTTGGCAACAAGTCCCAAAAGGTTGCCATATTTAATTACAGGTTTCATCCTGAAATCCTTCACCTTATAAACAAACTTCTTGATTTCTGGACTTTCTCATTACTCACCTTTTGAATGGTACTGAATTCTTCAGAGCAGTTGCCACATCACCAGGACTGGCTTTAGCAAGATCAGCCACTGTGACAAAGCCAGCGTTGTACAGCATCCTAGCACGCTGGGCATTCAGCAGAGAGACTCGTACCAGGTCACAAAGCTCCCTGTGAACCCCAAAAGTGAGGCGGCTCTGGAACTGAGAGAGCAGCAGCTCCATGTTGTGCCAGCCCAGTCGATTACAGAAAACTGTTACCATTCCTGAAACACAGAAGTTACAGAAATCTTAACTCTACCTCCAGTACTACTAAGCTGGATCCACTCCCCTCTCTGTCCCAGCTGAACACACTTTTCCTTCCCATTTCTCACCTTCCCAGTACTCACAGTAAAGGCCACCATTTCCTAACTCATGTTTATTACAATCCTGACTAGGAACTGCTCTTGCAGAAGTCAACGTAATCTAGAATTAAATAGTTTATAAGTGAGGTAGAAACTCTGAACAACACTGCTTTTCCACAGACTTTAACCTTGCAAAGGTGAAGCACGTGCATATCCTCTAGCAGAATTCCTGTGAACCAAACACAATGAATAGAAGATAGCAAAAACAATGGTAAGAGGGACTCGGAGAGGCCACTCTGCACTGACGTCCCTAAGAGCAGAACTTGGTCAGCAGAACTTCAGTTACTGAAAGTACCACAGGAGATAGCAAAGCCTACAGCGAAGATTACAACTGGAGTCCCCAAAACATGGGAGGGGAAAAGAGCAGGGAAAAGACCATTTCTTACTCATATATTGCATCTATAAGAGTATGAAAATAACTGAGAGACACAGCATCCCTCACTGCCATATTTTTATTGTGAATATAGAATACAGTTTTTATCACATCTCTTATCTATATGTCATGTCAACAGTTCATTTTACTTTTCAAATTACTTTTGTTCCTACACTTATCTACCTGATTGCTGAAAATGATTAACACTGGGAATAGAGAATTGTGAAACTGCTCTAACACGAAGTTATTTATACTACCAGAATTAATTTAAACTACTCCGCATCAGTTGGCGTGACCTTTTCATTCTGGGGCTTTGACTCATGCTGCAACCCACACATATGGTTTCGCAAGTTGAGCTAAAACTGTCTTAAAAATTGAAGATCCATTTACGGAGTAATGCAAGACTTGACTTAGGCAACAGAAAAAAAAAAGTATCTCGATCACACAGTGAGCTGCTACCTATACTCCTACACAGCCCTTATAAGGAAGCTATGATAAAGGTGACAGCTCTCTGACCTCTCATTATCCGGTGATAAACGACCTGGAAACGATTCACCCTTTTGAAAACTGTAAAATTATACTTTCTGACCAATTACTTTGCAAGCAGGAAAAAGGCACGCTGTCTAAGAGACCCTGGACTTTACCCATATTGAAAGATACTCTTTCCTAACACGGCAAAGATTCAGAATGGACTTGTACTTAATTTCTGGACTTAATACTGAACAAACTACATTGCTGCACAGTACGCAGATGGTTTCCACAGACATCAGCATGCTACAGCACTGCTTGATTCCACCCAGCTGGCCCCATTCCCACAGCATGCTCTGTGGTTCCATCTCAAAGCAGGGGCAACCACAGATTAAGCCATAAAGTTGGAAGTGGTTTTACAAGACCGATTGTTGTTACACACTGTGGCTATCTTATCCCCTTGTCTGGAAGGAAAGAAAACAGACTAACCTAAGACTCTTGTGGATTTTTTGCCCACATAACTTACCTGCATAGGTGGCTGCAGACTGCTGCAAGGACTGAAGCTGGCCACGGCTGCAACCATATTTCTTGGTCATATCTTTTAAAGGAACCTCACTGATTAAATCCAGAAGGGCAAGACTAGTGAAAAACCTAGAGGCAAAAAGAAAGTATACATGGAAATATAATAATCATCCAGGGCACGTTAGAGTACAGGCAAAATTCTCTGTGATAGCACAGGACAGAATGGTGCTATAGCATAGCACAGAAAAGAAACACAGAAGATAGCTTCCAAATAACATCAGCACAAGCATCTTGTGATAACAGTGCTCTCACTCTGGAGCGGACTGGTCACAGGTTCTCTCTAAGAGTATCTGTGAGCTCACACATCAAGAAAACCAGTTCCTGAAAAAAGCCTATCCACCCCTTGTGCTAAAGGCTTTGGTCTTTGCTCATTCACATCCATTTGTGGCTACCTTTTGTGGATTGCCATTTGTCTGTGCTGTTTCTCTGTCTTAGCTATGATTTTGCCTTTTACAGAGCGGGCCAGAAAGCCTTCTTCGATCCCCACCAGCTCAGCCACACGTTTCATTGAGGCAGGCAGCTTCTCCCATAAGCAGAAAAACTGGTACCAATCGATTGTGGTCCACTCCTCATACACCGGGGTAACCTAAAGAAAACAAGATAATGTAAAAAGCTATTTCAAAGAAACAAACAGAGCAGAGCTCTGGCAAAACAAATGCGGTCTAGAGAATGTGGTTAGAGCATCCCACACACAACTCAGAGGCACTGAATCATAACCATGTACCCTGAAGAAAGTAAAAGCTCTTCTAACCCATTTTTTTTTTAATATTCATACTGATGAGATGTGACGTGACTCATAATGATGAAACAATTCAGAAACTTTGTCAGATTGTTCCCTAAATCCAAGCCCTATAAGATATTTTAGGCTGTATTTTTACCCTCCTTTAACAGAATAAAACTTCATTCTCTTTTTAACAAAATTGACAGATTACCTATCAGCCTCTTAGAGCCACTAGCAAGCACACTAACCACTACCACGACATTTGATAAAGCAGGAGGGGAAATAAGTTTTGCCAGAGCTTATCAAAGTTTTAATTTACCTTTGGTACAGTTAAGTCTCAACATTTTTTTTTACACTAACAAAAAAGCCATTCGAAGTATTCACACACTTTTAGACAAAAAAACATTTCTGTTGTCATTCAGTCAGCACAGTCAGTTTCAGTATGAGGAGACAAAATGTCTTCATATCTGTATCGACATACTGCAAGATTAATTATTTTGAAATAACTAACAGTTGTTGGGGAGCATTTAATGGAACACAGAATACCAGACACCTACGCAGTTGTAAATTGTCCATTCCTGTTCATCTGCTGAGAAAAACAAGAGTTATTACGATAGGGATTGTGTTTTGCTTGTTGTTGCTTTGGGTTTTTGTTTGTTTGTTTGTTTTGTTTTTTTCTTGAAAGAAAACCCTTTTTCCTAGTCTAAAAAATATTTCTTCCTTTTAATCAACTTTCCTAAAACACAGGGTCTTAGAATTCATATTTGTACAAGTAAAAGTTTCAAGCCTAACAATTATAAAGCATTATAGCAGATAATTCATAAGAAACACACAGAGAACAATTCTTTAAAAAACAAAAACAAACAAACAAAAAACACCTTCTTTGGCCTTAAAAATTAACAGACTGCAAGAAAGTGTTTAGGCTACGTTAACAGAAGAGAATGTCAAGAACTTGCGTGAATTTGATTTAAAATAACACTAGGCAGTGTTACTTTTCTGTTACTTTTCTGTTTTAGAGACAGAAATGGGAAAAAACTCACTGGTGCATGACACAAAATAGTCCACTTTGCCTCATAGGAACAGAACAAAATATTATGTGGTCCTCTAGAACACAGATAAAAGTACACATGGAAAACTAGTTGATTTAAAAAAAAAAAGTTTCAGTCAATGACTAAGCTAATGAACACAGCAAGCAGAAACAAGCATCCCCAGTCTCCTGCATCTCCCAACAACTTCTGCAATGCCAAGCTTTTTTCTTTTTTTCCACCAGGCAAGATGCTCAAATTTTGCCATTGATTTATCAGCCTGGTTAAGAAAATATACTTTATACTTAAGGAGAGTAAAGATAACTGTCAAGTTTGGGATTATGTTTGAATGATAGGCCATGCAGCTGTAAATCCTTGGATATTCACTGCTACTTCATCTTGTTTCCTCACTAATCTTGACAGATCTGTGGCTCCCTCTCCAGAAGTCTTAAATAGTATTGCTTAGTTTTCAAGTGCATGTACACATTACTCTTAACAAACTTCTGGACACTTTCCCTTCAAAAGATTTAACACAATCCTTCCCTTAGCGCTGGCAGGACCACCAGGCAAGTAAACTAAATCAGAGACAAATGAACCCATAAAAGGCCCATCTATAGGGGAAAAAAAAAGTAAGTGTGGTTCTCTCAGGCTTTTTGTAGGCAAAATAGATGCTGAAACAGCAAAAGTTTTTTGAGCCTACAGAGGTAATCTGAGTTGCATCCTGCTGATCCCAAACACAAACCAAAAGCAATTACTTTAGTCCACTTCAAAAGTCTCAGATAAATTACCATTATTCTAGAACCATAACTCACAAATTTCTGAAATCTTCTGAAGTGAGGAGTGACAAAAATGGGCTTAGATGAACATGGAGCATCTGCCTACACAGTAGACCCTATGGGAACAGATTAGTTTTGAAGAACATTCAATTTCAAAACTTTTCTTCATTTACGATTACCTACGCAAGCCATGAAAAAATATGTCCATGGAGGTCTCAAGAATCCTGCACTGTATTTTCAATCCTTTATTCATTTTTTGCAGCGCAAGATATGAAATGCAGAACGAGGAACCTACCAAATAGACAATATGCAGATCGTTCTCCAGGACAAAGCTTTTCATAGCTCGCTGCAGGTCAGCAAAAATTTCCATGGCTTCAGTTGGTGAAAGAGAAGAGGAAAGAGTAGCTGAGCCAAGATGTGTGGGATGATAAACCTTTGCTGTTAAAAAATAAATAAATAAATAAATAAATAACACATACAGAGAAATTTAAGTGCAAGTTTATATCTCACTTTCAGGTTGCAATGCATTTTATAAATTCTACTGACTTTTCCCAACTGCTTTTTCAAAAAGAAATGGAGTATCTCCCCACTCTGAAGACAGGAAAATGGAAACAATAAAATAAAGATCTTGCATAGAGTCTAAGCTAGTCTTTTTCAGAAGGCAGATCACAAGTCTGGATCCCTCTAACTACTCAGACTAGCACTTACGATAGCTATTTTAACCCCAAAAAAACTGGAAACTCAACTACAATCCCACCAAGGAGTTATTGAACATGCCTTCCTTGAGAGTGTCAAATATATCATTTTCATTAAAAAAGATATACAATGATTCTGTAACAGGAGTTCTTTCTATTACTATAAGAGTCGCATCATTAGTTGTCTTAAGAAAATAGCCCAAAAGAGGACAAAGTGCAGCCTAATATAACAAGTTCTAGAATAGCCTTACACTCTCTCAGAATGTGCCAGTTCTTCTCCATAAAGACAAAAATTATAGTGTGCATACATCCTGGAGTAAAATTTCACCTTCCTTAAAGATAGCTTGGGAATTTGTAGATAAGGATGCATCAGTCTTAGAGGTGACATGCAGAGGCCTTCCAAGAACACTTGCATACAAAAATGATTAAG
Source organism: Anas platyrhynchos (assembly GCF_047663525.1). NCBI lineage: Eukaryota > Metazoa > Chordata > Aves > Anseriformes > Anatidae > Anas > Anas platyrhynchos. The sequence continues at coordinate 84,178,628 of NC_092587.1, read as the reverse complement.
AAGGTATAAAGTCATCCTCTTGAAAGCTATAACTTCTTGACACATGATTTTTAATAAAAGAAATGCACAGAAGTTCTCATTATAAATTTACATTCAATATCTACCCAGCTGCAGAAGATTTATTGATTCAAATTGCTAACTGCAGGCACTGGTAAGAAACAGAATGGGGAACAGCAACATTACCTAGACAATTCTGTGATTACCTTTCTCATCATCGCCAGAGTCCAGAACCTGAATGAATTCGTTCTCCAGCAGCCACGCTACACAAGCCTCAATAGGTCCATTCTGTGCTTTGTCTTGCTGTTTCTCATTTCTCCACTTGCTACTGCTCAAGCTGGATGCAAGAAGAGTGCAAGAAGCATAGGTCTGCACATCACTTGGAGTGTTGGCCACTCCTCCCACTATGATCTGTTGAAGAAAGTGACTTGTTCATCTTGCCAGAGAAACAGCAAGATGGAACATTAGATCTGAGAAACAGAGATTGGTGCATTACCTACCCAAGTTTTAAAGAACCAGTGAGAGAGAGGAACATGAGGCAAAACAACTGCCAACCTTTAAGGACTTCCCTTGGCAAAAAGTTAGACACCACCTTATAAAGAAGTTGAAGGGCTAAGCTATGGTGAAAGATTAAAGCTCTTAAAAACTCAGACTGAGTTTTTGAAAATGCTAGCATTTTGAAAGTGAACATAAACATAGTAGCAATGTAGAACTAAGACTAGGTGTAGGCATTTTGCTTAGCCAACCCTACTTTTAAAACTTTAGAAGCCAAACTGCAACTTTCTGAAGAAAAAAGGTAACTGAAAAGGAGGAGCTCTCCCAAGAGCTTTCAGTATAGTGAAGTTGTCTCAATAAATCTGAGTGCTACATCCTATGATTGTTTTCCTGATTTAGAGTGATTTTTCCTTTGGATCTTTTTTTCCACATAATCGCTTTTTCCTTGCGAGTCACTTACATGTGTGTGTCTTCCCTGAGATAGCAAAGCGTTTAACTAGAAACTCTATTTCATGGTTTCAGTAGATTTCTTTCATGTAATAAAGCACCCCCAACCAGAAGAGAAGCCATCTTTAGGTAGTTCTTATATAAAAAAAATGCATTTAGCAATTCCATTGGTCCAGTAAGAATTCTAAACCTCTAAACCTATGGAATCACAACCAAGTTCTAAGTACCACAGCAGTTTCACCAAAAAAAAAAAAAAAAAAGAAAAAAAAGTAGGAATAGAACAGAAAAAAGAACTCTTAAAATGTCTAAGTTCAGCTCAAGCCCAAAAACAACTTTGGAAAAGGAGATAAGCTCACCTATGTGAACCCTTTTGTTCCTTTTTACTTCTGTGCAAGGAAGGGTAAAGGGAGCAAATGTAGTACAATGTCTCTTTGTTTAGCAAAAACTTATTCACAAAATTTCAATCAATTCTCTGCAAAAGAGGTAGATAACTTGTGGGGTGAAATAAGGAACTCTTTAAGGTTCTACAAATGTCATTACGGCCTAATTCAGTCTACAAAGCTCAAAGCTTCAGGAATTGGTAATGTACAAGCACCTCCCAGAAAAAAGACTGTCAGATCACGTGTGAAGGTTAAGAATTACACACTTCTGCCTGTGGTTTGAGCATATATAAATGAAAAAGCAAGCCTTAATAACTCGTCAGAGTATGTTTATGTCAAAACCTCTCTGGCAAGCAGAGACTGCTGTATGCAAAACAAAATGCTAATATTGCAGCAAGCTGGCAGACCCAAGTAACTTTTTCTGAAGCTGCTTGTGTTGACAAGAGAGGGGGAAAAAAAGCCACATAAAAGATTTGATGGTGTCACAAAAGAAATCATCCTAACACTGCAAGCACTGTTCTACATCCTCTCCGCGTCCAGTACCTCAAGTATTGCTCGCTTCATGCTTGAAGTAACACCTTCCCCTTCTCTTCTAAGCAAACAACTGCAAACAGGCTTGAGAGATCCCTGAAGTAGAGCAGTTCCTTTTGATCTTTCTGAGGGCTTGCAAACTAAAATGCTCTCACCTATACAGGGAAAAATGAAAGAAGAAAACACATTAATGACCTCCATATCACATCTAAGCACTGTAATAGCTACTTACAGTTCATTGAGGACATATTATTGGAATGGAACACTTAAGTTACTATTGAAAAAGCTGGAAAAAGAAAGATAAAAACTATTGCAATCTTGAACAGCATATAGCCATTGCTATTTAAGGACTCACTGATGCATAATACTTAAGAATTAAAAGCTCAGAGCAGTACAAAGTTACATTAGGCAGGCCAGGGTCTTCCCAAATCAACTTTTGCCATCTCCAGTGACAGGGACTCCATAGATTTTCTAAGCACCTGCTTGGCTGTTGAACCACTCTCACTTCTTGTTCTGGAACTGACTGGAACAGTGATGCACAGTGGCATCTATTTTATTTTGCATTATATTATTAAACTGAAAAGATTCTCAAAATTTGGAAGAAAACATACAAGCTGCACAGCACTTTGGGAGTTTGCGTTAAGACAACCAGCTTCCATTCCCAAAATGAAGTAACATAGATACCAAAGTAATTCAAAAAATCATCGAAGTTATTAATCTAAGAAACAACACGTTCTTTGAACTTTCAAAAATGCATACATGCTTGCATATATATGTATATACATACATACACATGTGAAATCTTAGGTATCCTGAATGGTTTCCTCTGAAAGTACATCTGAATATACCTTACCTAACAATGTCTAACATAGAATTTTAAAGTTAATCCTGAAATAATGTGGGAGACAAAAAAGGTGAGCTGTGAAACAAAAATAAAAATAATGAGTTAATGTATTTATGAGATAATAGTACAAACCACAGGAGGAAAATGCAGTGGTCAAAAACGAAGTCTTTTTTCAACAAAACTATTTAAGAGAAACTAGGGCTCTGAGAAACAGCTAGTGAGAAGCTTTGCCAATTGGTATAGAATAAATAAATTTCAGGCAAGATGAGCTTTTCTTTGACTAACAAAGAGAGCATTAGATTTGGATTAGCTGGACAGGAAATTTGGTTTATGACAACTGCTTAAGATTTAAGTGCACGTAGCCTGGACACCAAAGTCATTTTGGCTGTCGTTATCTTAGTAACATCCTAGGAATGTTAAATTAGGGTAATACAGTAGACACCAAAGGATGCTCAGAGGATGTCTCTTTGGGATTTGTTTATCCTGCTGTGTGAAACTTTTGACATCTGTTGACCCTGTGCTTTTGCCAGAGAGTATAGAAGATATAACAAACCACCCATGAGCATTGTTTTGTGAAATGATGGCAATGATGAACCTTAACTCATTTCTTTCTGATGTGACCTACAGCTCCCTATCACAACTTTGACTCCTCAGCATGATAAATGTAAAAGAAGATGGGTGTCCACTCGGCCCTACGTTATCTGACAGCAATTTAAGATTCGGGTGGAACCCTTCCCCAAGATGCCACTAACAACTTAAAGCCAATAACTGCAACTTAGCAAACAGCTGAGAGAAAGAGAGGACACAATAAAAAGAAACTAAACTGCTCTAATATTCCTTATTGAACACTGCAGATGAGAGGAGAAGTCTAGATTAGGATCAGATTAAACAAACACCAGAAGACTCTGGCTACCTAGACAAAAAACTCCATTAAACCAAAAAGGCCCTACTATGTTATCTACCTTTACCATCTAATTTTGCATTTCTGTAGCTGACTCATTCGACACATGTATGTATCTCTCTACCTATGAATGGAAAAGAACTGAATCCGTAGCCTAGCTTCTAGCTTTTGTTCACCAATATTGAACAGCTTTACCTGTTTCACCTTGGGAACCGGGTAGTTTTGATGAATGCAAAAAGAATCCAATTTCATTTTCTAAAATAATGTTTTTAAATTACCATCCAATCAGGAAAAAAAAAAAAAAATCAAAGCCTGAAACAATCCAACACTGCAATGCTTGGAAAACCAAATCAACAACAACAAAAAAAAAAAAAAGCTTCAACCCAGCATCAATTAACTTCTGATTAACTTCTGTCTGTCAGCTGAATTTCATATCTACATATGGCATTTTTTCCAGCTGAAGTTGCTGTCCTCCAGCCTCCCTATTCTGTGGAAGAGTAGCAGCTGGTAATGTAGCTTTATGTTCTCATCCAAAACACTACACAGAGTGGGAAAAAATGGTACATTCATGAAGCTCATCAGCATAAAATCAACTGCTTACTGTGCAAAACAGACAGTCACATCAGAACTGTCAAAAAGGGTACTAATTATTGTGACTTGAAGGGGAAAAAAGAAGAAACTTCAAGGAATTATTTTATGCTCAAATGACAAAGTCTGGAAAATTTCAAAGTACAGCATGCAGCTGTCCTTTTCTTTAACGTATGGGGATAGCTCATAGAGATATAGGTCACAAAACGCTGGGTTGCTATGCTACTCCAGCAAAAATAGAAAGTCAAATATAAGAACAGTCTGCTTACATAGGGTTCCAGCAAGCACCAATCAAACCATCAGCAGGACAAATCTCACTTCCTGCATCTACTGAACTTCGTATTCTCCATTGTGTTTACATTTGTAGAACACAATTTTTCCAAATGGCATCAAGAAAGATAAATTTCCATCACAAATTAAAATAACAGGCAGGATCACTCTGTTGAACATCAATTAGTGCCACTGTATGCATGAAGACACCATGTTATCTATGATCAACTCTCTACATTTCCTTGTCTCTTTGTAGCATTCAAGATCCATAAAAATCAATGTTAAGTTTAGTGGAAGTTTAATAAATCCAAATTAGAACTTCAGACAACAAAAGGGATTTGTCAAATTATGGTTGTAGACTTTCAATGCATTTCTTAAATTTTAGGCCTGTCCATTGGGAATTTACTGTAAATTTTCTCACTGAAACTGTAAATGCTTTCGTGAACTGACCGTGTATCACAGAATTAAAGTCAACTGAACAGAGCCTTAGAAGATAACAAGAATTCAAAAAAGAAAATAACCCATTCCTGAAGTAACTGACATGCAAATACCAAAGTCAGTCTCATACAGTGAAAAGAATCCTCTGGGAATTACAATTTTTACTCCATTAATACCAAACAAATTCATCTTGATTAACTTAATCATACTGAATACCAAAGGAATTCATCATGATTAGTCACTAATTGCAAAGCATTGCCCTGGATTTAATCAGGTTAACACTGTTCTTCGGGAATGTTAATAAAGCCTCTGCTTACCCTCTGTGTCTACTCCTTTCCTGCCAGCCCTGCCAGCCATCTGCTTGTAAGTGAGGATGTCCAGCAGTTTGCCACCAAACATGGGAGTTCGTATAATTACTCGGCGTGCAGGCAAATTCACTCCAGAAGAGAGAGTGGATGTTGCTGCTAGAACTCTAATCAAGCCCTGGCGAAAGGCTCCTTCAATTATGTCCCGTTCATCAAAAGTAAGACCTGAAGAAAGATAACTTTTAGCAAACCTAGTAATAGTGAAATTGCATTTAAGAGCTAATAATATTACTGTCAAGCAAGAAGAAGAACAAACATATTCAATGAACATTTACCATTCCGAGTTAGGAACTAGACTTGCAACACTACCTCAGTTAACTTCTTTCAATGCATAATTGAATCAAAATTTCTATGAAGTTTTCATGATTTAATTGACAGTAATGGATATAAATTAGGTTTTCTAAGGTATTTGTACACACTGGAGCAAGATGAACTGCCTACTACATATTTACATGCACTGCAAGTAAATAAATAAGTACAATGAAAAGAAGAAAGCTTGATGTAACACACAGTAAGGAACTGGGATTTAGTAATTCGCTGTCCTGACCCTGGAATCCTTCATCATTATCTCCATTCTGTATTACAGGACTAATATGCATCTTTCTACACTCCTTGGGGACTGCAGTCCAAGTCTACTCTTGAGAGGAAAAAAAAAATACACACGCTCTGTAAGCATCTGGAGTTACACCCCCTACATATTCAATGCCATAGACACTGTTGTGTCTTCCACAGTTGGTCCTTTGTCTCAGTGAATCAACAGGTTACGTGCACAATTAACTACCTAAATAAAAAAAAGATCTAGCCAGAAGCACTAGCAGTGCATTCTCCTTTTATTTTCATTTTCATTGTTAGATTTCTTCTATTTACTCATCTGTTTCAGTATTAAGTTCAAGAACATTTTTCTGAAATACCGTAACAGCTTTAGGGAGGACTTGAAAATGCCTGAGCTGCAAATCAGTTAATTTTTCAGGTATTCCAGATAAATTTTTAAGTTGTATCTAAGAAGTTGTTGTTATCTAACACAACAGAGAGAAGATTCATCATAACAATTATTAAGTGAATTAAATATTTGTCCACAGTAAAAGAATTTCAAGTTTACCTCTAACTAAGAAATAATTGAAGTATCTCATTTATGTAATAAGCTATGTGAGAATTCAAAAAGAAACTGGTAAATTGCTGATAACTACAGCACTAAGAACCCAAATGACTTGACAATTACGGAATTCAAGACCAAGATATTCAGGAATACCTGCATGATGAAATGCCACTCCCCATGGCAAAGTACGTTGGAGCACAGAATCCAGACCTGATAGGGAGCGCTTTAGCTGATCCAGGACCTCATCTATTCCTTCTCTGTCCACAACAACTGGGGAAAGGGATGAGTTTCTTGCACAACCTTAAGAGAGAAAATATCTTTATCGTTTCTACTAAAATTAATTTGCATTAAAGGCACTGCACATACCACAGTCTTTTATTAACTACTTTTCTCTTACTGTCAGCTTGTTGCAAACTGTAGAATTCCCTGGCAATGATGTCCGCCAGCTTCTCACACCAATTCTTGGATGGACAGAAGAGCAGAACTGAATGGCCATCACAAACAGTCTCATAACACAGGCTCACGATATGGTCTTCATCTCCCTGAAGTGAGACAAAATATTTTCAATGCAATCTCACACTGCACAGGGTCCGTAAATGCTGCCACTGTTCAGTGCCATAGTAACAATTTTATATTAAAAATTGGAGAGAGGAACAAGTAAAGAAGATGGCGCACTGTCATCTTGGTTTCTGTCTTGCTTTCAGAAGTCTAGGCGCTAGTACGACCTATCTTTGGGGACCACCTTAGACCTAACCTCAAATAAATTTAAGGTTTTATGTCTTGCTTTTTTAATCTGTTTCTGATTGAAGACTACACAGTGCACAGAAATTCACACTGCAACTACCATGTTGTGGCTAACAGCAGTGAGAAAGAACAAGGTGCACATTACAGAGGGATGCACTGGATGCTGTCATCTGTGAGGAGAATCTGGTTTTCATACCACATAATTTAAAGGCACCTTGCTTACTCCCCTGAGGACTCCTACAGCCAATGGAAAGCAACAAGCTCCTGCAGACAAGGCCGAAAACTACTGCTTTAAACTTCAGAAAAGCTTTGAGGTAAAACATTGCTCTACAGTAACTAAGAAGGAAGACTTGGCTGGCTAAACTAAAAGCATGAGGTGCAGTAGTCTGAGCATCCCCAGTAAGAGGCACCCAGAAAGCACTGTTGACTAAAGATTGAAGGTAAATATATGGACGTGCATGCAAAGCCCTACCATTTACAGCCTGTCTTTTTGGTTACAAGACCCTAAGAGAGTTCCTGCAACAATCTTGCTTGGCTAAGCCAGCCAGATTCTCTTCCAGCAAGGCCAAAGGAAGGAAGAGAAAAAAGGTAAGAGTAAGGTAAGTAATAAAAAGCAGTGAAATACAAATGAAAACAGGAGACCAAAGGCAAGAACTGTACATATGTATTTAAGGATATGAAAGTTGCATAAGGATTCACCCAAATTCAACAGAAGTGGTGAGCTCATCAAGTTCTGTTCTGTGCCCCAAGGTGGGCCAAGAAAGAGTAGTGTGAAGGTCCAGTGATAGATTTCAAGCTCAAGAGGATTGCCTGGTCTTATAAAAGAAGTTAAATCCCTTAAAGTGTTGAGTCATAAGCCTAGTTTAGTTCTTTCTCTCAGTTTAGTACCTATCCAAAGCAACTACTTCAAAACATATCTGGAGAAGGAAATACAACATCACCTTATCAATATGGCTACATAAACGTAAGCTTCGAGATATTCTTGTCACAAACATTTCTATTTTTTTTTCCAGGATCCTTTTTCTTTGCTGTGCCACCATGCTACTGATGTTTGTGCATATGAGAGCTGGGTACTTTCAAAATATTGCTGCCATTTAGCCCATATTGTCCAACTATTAGACTAGTTTATCTAGACGCAGAGCAACTAGTTTATTTAGACACAGAGCAGTTTGGAGGACTGGGAAGAAAATTCACACCTCAAAGACTCCACAGAAGAGGAATCTACAAACAGGAAATGCACGTTTTTTCATTTCTATCCATTTGGTTCTTCAAGTCAGATTCAAGAAACCTAAAGGACTTCATGACTGTGTTTGTTCAAAAAAAATTAAAAACATACTAGAAGCTGTCTTTTTAACTTTAGCTGTAGAAAAGGTCCCAAAGACACTGCTCAGAGTTTTGTTACCTTCAGTTGAAGTTTGGGCTGGAATTCTCGCACCAGGTTCATGGAAGAGTCATAAATGTTGTTGCCAATTTTCACCCACTCCATGAGGGGCACAGGGCGAAAATCCGTACAGTACAACTCTGCATCTAACCACGAGGCTAGCACTCCCAAGTTAGGGAGGGTAGCACTCATGCCTACTATCTGTACCCCTCCAAAACCATGGCCGGTTGTCTTTGTCCGTCTGGAAGTGGTTAAAAGAAAATTAAAGTTAGTAACAAATCAGGCTACTCTTCTGCAAAACTGCATTCAGAGAAAATGAACCCAATCTATTTCCTTCATGAGTCTAAAGTCCAAAGCTTTGTTTTTAAGCTTTATGAAGAAGAAACAAGTCATACTCCACTCTTAGCGAACACAATGAAAAGCTATGTGTTCTTTACAAAATAATTCAAATTTTTGTCATTTTGAACCTAAATCTTAAGCTTCTTTAAGCAACAACAGCTAGAAACTGACTGCATATTTGGAGAAACTGAAAACAAACAAATTAACTATTTCTTTGTCATTAATAAGAGCATACAAATAAAAGCATGGCTCAGTCTCCACTGCAGTCTGTCTACACGAAATGCCTTAATTAAGATACCCATTTGTCTCAATTTTAGGATAAATAATAACAAATTAAGGTCTTCCTAGAGTTGGGAACCAAAGCCCTTAGTTCAGTAAAGAAGAAAGCAGCTTCAGTTCTCAAAGTGCTGAGCAACTGCTTCCATTCAAGTCAGTGGGAAACAATCAACTCTTAACAGACCTGAAAACACAAAGCTTTAGACACCCAAACGTATACTTTAATTCAGGCTTTTAAATTCACATGACAGGCATGTTTTGTTTTGTTTTCTTTTTCTGCTTCTAAGCCAACATTTTACATCTACTAACTTGCATTGTTCATCCATGCCCTTAGCCACAAATTGAGACTTCAAAAAATAAAAAGGACAGAAAAATTAATGTGAGCTAACAGATGGCCTGAACCTTCTTAGAAGATCCTGGTAATCCTGGAAAAGGCAAGATAGGGGAAACAAGACTACCCCAAAGCTAGGATAAAAAACCCTGGTTGCTTATAAGACAGAAATAAGGAAGATATGGAGAAGCAGAACCTCTTTCCCATGCTCTTCAAGCATTTGCTAGCATAGCAATCCCCCATCAGGGATTAAAAAAAATCCAGTTCCACGACATTCTTTTGGATTGGAGGCGTGAAAAATCTGCTCCAGAATTTATCTTAGTCTGTGAAAGCCTTGCTGAGAAGCAATGGCACTCATGCTGGCCATGACTATCAGATAATATTTTCTGGTCCAATGACACAGCACCATACTTCAGCAGGATGTCCAGTTAACCACTTTAAAAGCTTTTAAAAGCACTCAACATTCTGCTAACTGGTCAGGCTGGACTGCATTTAAAGAATTTGGATAAAGGGGCTCCTGTTGAAAAATAAAAGCATCAAAGAAAAACAACATCAAAAAGGTCACTTCCATCCTGTCAGCAAGTGGTATGGGGAAGCACCAACAATTTGACCTTGACAGAGAGATAAAAGATCTGGGCCCTAGTGCCTTTATGGTGAAGGCTGAATTATTTCATCTTCCTTCAAACATTCCTTGATGTACCTGGTCTTCCCTGACATGTTTTTTCCTTCTTGGTTCTTCAGAGGAATGGAGAAAATCCGAGAAATGTCCTGTATTTTTCCTGCAGGTGCATGATAAGCCAAGGGAAAAACGGTGGCAAAGCAACTCATGATGCTCTTAAGTATACTGAAGTATACTGACTTCCAAACCAAGAAAATACTCAGAGGTGATTCAACCCTGAACACTGCTGGATCCTGGAAATCAGGATGGGAAATGCTGGTTAAAAGATCCAGCAAAGAGACTAGTGTCAAAAAGACAGTTCCCCTACAACTCAAGAGGCAGCCTGGGCTTAGCCTAGCACTGGTATAACTCACAAAACAGGAAGCAGCAGTGAAAAGCTGACAAAATCTGAGTTTTGGTGCACAGGAACAGCTGATTTTGACCCTTCTGTCAGCTTAACTGGTAAAAATTAAGATGACTGATATATCGTTTCCTCGTTTTGCCTTTGTCTAGGAAAAATATTAAAAGAAGTCTGAAGTTTTGTGGTGGTTTTTTTTTGATTGTTTGTTTGTTTCTTTGGGTTTGTTTTTAATAAATAGACTAAAAAAATAAAGGAAAACTTCACCTTCTTTCTTTTTTTTTGATAGAATGAATCCCATGATAGCATCAAAATTAAAAACCATGAGGAAAAGAGGTTTTGACTACAACAGCAGGCCCCTGGAGGGGTGATATGATGAGACCTTAATAACCAAAATAGTCTAGGTCATCACTCACATAAAAACCCTGGAGCTAACCCAAATTCCCAATTATCTGGAGAACAAAATATTTAAGCCATCCATAATTTAGTGTTATAAGATAAAATATCCTGGTCCACTCACCGTTTTGCAGCCTTCTCTGTCACGTATCGAACTTTGGTCAGAAGGAGCTCCAACAGATATCCTCGATGAGAGTCTCCCAGCATATGCAACTCATCCACAACCACAACTCCTATAAAGAGAAGCGCTCAGGTTATAACTGATAAACCTCCAAACTAAGAACAGATAGCCTCAGTCCTTTAATACTCCACATGATTAAGGGAAATTTAAATTCACAAACCCAGCTGTGCTTACCAACACAGTTATGACTTTCTTCTGTCACTGGTTCTTTTAAGAGATACATATAGTGACCAATGACATGACATTTCACTTCCCACAACCTACCATACAAAATACCCAGCTTCTGAAAACAAAAAATAGGTTGAGTTGCTACAATCTGGTCACCATGCAAAACAGTATTTTAGCATCTGTACCTTTTGCAAGTAAAAGTCCCCAAGGCCTCAGAGTATCTGGAAGGAAATACTCCAATGGCCTTAATAAGCTAGTCAAAAGCTTTGTTGCCATCACGATCTCACATAAAAACATCACTCCTTCACCATACAGTGATGTCAGTAAAAAAAGGCAAAGAAACCTAGAGCAGGTGACCTGGCAGAGACAGCTTCCTATTATATCTTTTCTCACCCACCAAACCAGAATGAGCTCTGCTATTTAATTCTGGCTTTCTAGTGAAAAAAAAAAAATCCTTATGTGACTGTTATATCTGTTGTCCTCCTACCTCCCGCAAATAACTTTTTAATCTATCAGCCGCTTCCATAAAATGTGAAAGATGGGTAGAAATACTGAAAAGAATACTGACTGAAAAGCTTTCTGAATATCAGCATCTAGAGGAGACTGGGGTCTCTTTGCTTCTTAGAGGGAAAAAACACAGAGCCACCACATCTTAGCCACCCAGCACACCTCCTGCATACATCCCAACCTGTAGCAATATGTAGATTTTCTGACTAGCAGACAGTGCCACAGGGATATGGAAAATGCTGAAGGAAGGTTTAACAAAAAAAAAAAAAAAAAGGGAAAAATAAAAGAAGGCAGGTCATAGAGGACACTGGGTTTCATTAGTTCTGCTGCTGTGGAGCTTTTGTTTTTGCTGGAGCTATGAAATATCTTTCTGATACAGCAAAAATAGCAGGAACTTAAGGGCAAGAGTGACTTTCTGTTACCTACTTCAATGCTATTTTTCCCTCTCTTTTTTTTTTCTCTCCTTCCTACATATGTTCCTTCTCTGTTTTCTCTTCCCTTCTCTTTCAAGCCACTGAAGTTAGAAGAGTACTGCACTGCTCCAACAGCCTCTTTTACAAACTCCCACCCAGCCAGCTCCTCCGTCTTCCTCTACTTCCTCTATTCTGTGCTCGTGAAAACTTGCAATTCATTGATCACCAAAGAGACAATTATTCAGCTACCAGAAAAAAAGCTTCCCTCTGCTTCCCCATCCAATAATCTGACTGAATTTTTCCAGTAACTGAGATATGACAGCGTAATGGGGTACCTCCTAAAGAAAAATTCATACACCTTACCTTTCCAGTCTTTGCACCAAGCAGCACACACTGTGCTTCCTGAAATGAGGTGTAAGACTAGTGGTATCTACAGGCCAAAACATGGGGAATGTCACTGTTCTTCAGATGGACCACATGTTCTATACTTTCTACTGCTACTCAGCTATAAAAAAATATATTTATACCCACACTGAAGTTGAGCACTGTGTTACCTCAGCAGTCTCTAAGCTGATGAGACCTGTCACACGATGCACACAGCTCTTCTCTCTTCAAGCAGTACTCAGAAGGCACCCACTGGGATAACATAGCAGGAGCCATCAGGCAAACTATTTTTCACAAAGCTATCCTTATCTTAAAAATGGAATTGCAGACAAGGAAGACTACAGGTCCCAGCATGCAACGGCATTTTTTTACTCAGCAACGAGCTCAAGAGTGCGATTAGGGCCATAATTGCATCATTTTGCATTGGTTCTGAAAACTAGGCCACCTTCAGTGTCTACTGTCTGTCTGCAAATTAGGTGTGTCTAGCAGACTGCTGACAAAAAATGAATAAAATATTAGAAGTACCTGAAAGATCTCACACATGGTTATTCTAGAATAACTAGACTTCTTTAAGTCTGCATCCTGTTTAAAATTAAAAAGTTCTTAAAGACAGCGGGGGACAAATTGATTTTTTCTATTAAATACAAAGAACCTACTTTTATTTATTCAAGTTTAAATTAAGAAAAGAAACAAGTATCACAACTGCATATTACATATCCATTATTCCCAGCTGACATGTTGAGAAGGAAACAGATTCTTCTCTAATCTGGTCTCCCCAAAATTTCTTTAGCGTCAGTGTCAAGAGGCTGAACAACAACAAGAGGAACAGCGTTTCCTGTGTACCTGGATGTTCAAAACTGACACATGGTATATAATAATTAGCAACACAGAATTGCTTTTAACTGCTTCATACAGCAAAGAGAGCTCTGCCAGGCAGAGGATCTGAATTGCTCTCAACAACTTCCAAAGGCAACGTGAGCTGTCAGCAGGGGGTTGACATCAACAAAAGGAACAGCTCGAGCTTTAGATGGAATCCAGCCAGAATTGCAGAATTGCAGTCATCTCCCAATAACTCATCTCAAAAGATAAAACACCCTTGTTACGAAGTGGTCTAAATTTAGAATTAATTAGAAGGCAATGTACAATCTTCCAGTATTAGACAAGCTTGCTTTAGGTGAGAGTTAAAAAGGCATTTTCAGCTCCTGCCTTTATTTTACAGCTTTTATGAAGATGCATCTCCAAATAGAAAATTTGTCGGTTTTTTAAACTAAAATTGAATTTTCAAATTACTTTCAAATAAGCACACAAAGAAGAAAAATTACTCTTATTTCAGCTGTATGGTCATGTTGGGACACAAGGGAAAAAGAGGGTTGCAGTAGAGGTGTTTTCAAATGGTGTAAGAAAAATGTAATGCTTTAAAGAGGTACCAGTGCTGGGGATGTAATACTGAAACTCAAATCCTGCATTCATGTGCCTGGTTCTACTGCTTTGTGAGAAGAATGTGCCAGCAAAGAGTCACATATCTGTTGGTACTCGGAGTTATATGACTCATCTCAGGCACATTCTTCTCACAAAGGACAAAAAAAGATGTAGTGATGGAGTGGAGGTGCCAACCAAAGGAATTTGGCATATCCCCAGCTTCTGAAAGATGCTATTATTAAACAATACATCTTAGTACACTGAGTATGTTTGTAAGGCACCCAAATCAACATAAATGAGGATATTATGACCCCACTCGTTGCCTTGTGCTGGCAGTACAGCACGTAGTGTGCTGACCTAGCATCAAACTAGCCCTATTTAAAACAAACAAACAAACAAAAAACTAAATGAAGTAGCAAACTTTGAGCCATATATTTAAATGACTAACCGCATGATCATCAGTTCTCTTGCAAAGGAAGGGATGAAGATATGCAACTGAGAATTGGGTCAGACTGCAGCAGCTTCAATTGAAATGATTTTAAAATGCTGCACAGCCATGGTCATCTACTCATCTTACAGCCCACTGGCAGCCTAAGAATTCATGGTGATTGTCCTGGTTCCAGCCCCTGTAGTCCAGGTGTGAATGTGTTATCCCATGTGTTATCTCTCACACTCTTATAAAATCTGCAAAGCTTTCTTTCCCTTATTCTCTATTGTGTGTTTAAACAACTTTTCTGGTATACAATGGTAAAGGATATTATGATACCAGATGAACAGGCACAGTAGTTTTACAGGTGGAAGTCTCAGAGCAGTTTGACACTCATCTAGCTTTCCAATTTTTGTATTTTTAACATAAAGCTATGTTACAGGCCAGATCAAAGATGGGAAGTATTACTATGCAAAATACAACTGGATATAGTTTTACTGAAGAGACAAAGAGAACAATCATCTAATTGAGCTAGGAAAACATGACACTTGCCAAGTACATATTAGAAACACAGGGCTTCCTCAGGTTTTATGTCTCCTCCTAAGCACTAAATGGACACCACCATTATCTGTGGTTATCAAGACCATAGTGGCCCAGAAGTCTACTGTGCAAAGACAGAGGGCTTTTGAGCTGACTACAAGAGAGAGATGAGTGCCACATCCCTTCTAGTCACCATGCCTACCCAGTGCAGCTTCAAATATTCATTATTTGGACCCCAACAAGAACTGAAAATAATTCCTGCTCTTTGAGCTAACTGAAGGTAAACCATTAATGACATACATACACAACCTCTGTCCCAAACAAACAGAAAATTCTTGGAGTCAAACACATCATAGACTTATAACTCAATTTCATTAATTAGAATATATTTTCTCACTGTGAGAATCACTGCTTACTGCAAATAATCTGTCCGTGGATTGTCATCCACGTCAGACAAACTAAAGCTGCAATTTTACCTACTCACTCCCCAGTCACTGAGCTAGGTAGAACAGTCCAGACTGAGTTCCTAAATCCAAATCAGACAGGCTCTGGATGAAGAAAAATTGTTCTGCTTTCCTGTACAGCTTGTGTGTTGCATAGGAAACTGAGCAAACGCAAACGATCCCATAATTCCACATAGTAGTCAGATTATGTAAAAGAAAAAAACTCATCCCCCCAGTGGTGAGGCAGTAGCATTTTACCTAGTGAGTCCATTTGGTTTTCCTCTATTAGTCTATTGATGAGGCCATTGGCTTTCTCAATGGTGCAGACAGCAACATCCAGAGAAGAGAAACGTCCAGCTGGAGAGATGCTTCCCATGTAGCCTTCAACTTTCACATCCACCTCCTGAAACAGGGCCTGTTTTCCAATGACAGAATGTAGTGCCAAGGTTACAAATGAATTTTGACGAATGCTTGCTGGAATCACATAAAGACTGCATCCTACAACCACAATCCCTAACACTTATAATGCCAACTAATCAGGTTAAAACTATAACTCAGGCAATTATTACTAATTACCCCACACATCACTGTCATTTTTTTTTAAGACAGATGAAAAAAATGAAATTTTCATGACTCCCAGATGAAAGTCAAAAAAGAGTGATTCCTTTTCTTCCAATGAGTGTTACTGCATTGCCAAAGCTTGGGCACATTATGCTCTGCATTAACAAAAGGTACAAATATTATGAAGCAGATGGGTAGGATACTATACGATTCCAAGTGTGTGCAGCTAAAGCCAAACCTTAGGCCAGAAGTAGCAGAACACAGCATAGATAACTTTCCAGCTTTACAAGATTAAAGAAAAAGCTTTTCTCCATTATCAACCACTACAAAGTAGCTTCTGCACTTGGTAACATTTCCTAGCAATTTACAAGGTAAAGGTGCCATCTCAGTTTGATAAAATACAAAATATCTTAAGTGTCAGAAACTATAGGAAAAAACACCCACTGATTTTGTTCTCGCCTTTATTAATTTTTATTTGGCACATTAGCTAATGGAAACAGTATTTGATAGGAACACCTTTCAGAAAAAAAAAAATTGTTTGTTTTAAAAAGACTGCTTCCATTGTATGTTTGTTTCTAAACATCTGAGATGAGGAAGCCCAGACATACCTACATTCTGTCAGAACGTATTTTTAGCAAAGTGAAATCAAAAGCACAACATTCTGCTGGAACACCCAAAGGAAAGCTAAAATAAAAAGTTTCTTTCTGATTATGCTGACACCTCCCCTTTGCAGTGTTTTAGACACAATCTCTAATTAGAAAATTCCTTTTAAGCTTGCATATTATAAAATCTGCCAATGCATGCAAATAACAACAATCTAACAGTCAAAAATAAAATGTTTTAATCTACTCCTTAACTTGTTTTATTTTATTTTTAGAAATGTCCCTTTTTTGGCTAAATCTTTCTTTTTTTTTTTTTTTCTCAAACTTAATTTAAAATTTGATCTCATTCTACCACAATTCACTTCTGAAACTATATTGCAAAATTATTATTTTTTCCCCTCAAATCCATGCAAAAACTTCATTTTAAAAAGCAACTATAGGCCAGCCATTTCCTCTCTTTGCATGTTACTTACCTGCAGATAACATTTCTTCTCCTTGGCCACAGAGACAAAGGGAAGGATGAAAAGAGCTTTCTTACGGGTCTCCAAGACTCGCTTCAGAATGAGCAATTCTGCAACAAGAGTCTTTCCGGCACTGGTAGGAGCTGAAAAACGTATTTGATTTTTATTATTATTCATTTTTAAAGGAAAAAAAAAATTGTCCAAAGAGTAAACATCATAAAAACAGAACAGAAAACAAGGAGAATTTGGGGCAAAGCTCTTCAATTGATTCCCATCTCACACAGTCACAACTACACTTGTAGTTATCCCAATAAAGGGTCAAGAGATCATGATCCATCAGATCCATGTTTCTCCAATTTAGAGACAAGGATATCATGTGGACTATGATACCATGAGAACCATGGAAGATGTGTAACATAGTAGGGCACAGGCATTACTCAATAATCTGGCCCAATGGCTTCTGCAACCAAGTAATAAAACTCAAATGAATGCCTAAGAAAATCACCCTGCCCCCACTTCTAAGCTGTTCTCGCCCCCATTGCTGCTCTGTGACCTTCTTTCCATGTAGAGTAGACACCTAAGTTGGTGTTTCC
The DNA here is from genome assembly GCF_047663525.1 of Anas platyrhynchos. Taxonomy (NCBI): domain Eukaryota; kingdom Metazoa; phylum Chordata; class Aves; order Anseriformes; family Anatidae; genus Anas; species Anas platyrhynchos. Next base: position 84,161,094 of record NC_092587.1, on the reverse strand, counting down.
CACAGATTTCTAGCTCACCAGTCCTGCTTTTTCTGCTCCCTGCACCCCAACGTGTTCTTGTGAATGGCACTGGGAAAGTCAGGGGGATCGCTTCTGTGAGACGTTTGCATACCTGAGTAAACCAGGTTCTTTCCTTCCAGAACTTGTCCGAGCATTAGGCATTCTGCTTGCCACTCAAACATCTGCACTACTCCCAGACTGTGATATTTCTCCAGAACTGCTTTCGGAAGACCCCAGCTTGCGAGGAGCAACTTGTCTGCTTGGTCTTCGGGAACATTTACTTGCTGGTATTTCCCTTTGGGTGGAAAGAGGGGAAAAACAAACAAACAAAAAGTATCATCCTATATCCTCCTTCAATCTGAGGTCATCATTTAGGTCAGATACTCAAATGTCAAACTTCTTTACAAGCTCTGTATTGTGGGGAGAGGTAACGAGAAACTATCTCCCCCATATTTTTCAATATTTCCTATGAGTGTTTTATCCTTCTTCTTATCTCCTGATATCATCTTGTCAATTTCTCCTCGTATTAGGTTTTCCACATTCAAATAATTTCTTCACCAAACTCTCACTCTGATATTTGCTTTTGAGACAGAATAGCCATGACCAAATACAGACTCGAGCAGAATTTCAGCGGTGATTAGTGTAACAGCATTACAAAGTATTTGCCATCTCATCCTTACTCAGGCTGTTTCCTTTTTAGATTATTGCTACTGATCCTTCAGTAATCCTCGCAGATTATAGAACTGCCCAAGCTCTTTTTTTGCTTTACAGCTGAATTAAAATAACTAACATAAAACAAACAGGCAGCTCAAGCTACTCTGTACAACGTGTCGCTTCTGTTTTTCAACACTGATTAGTATCTTTACCACATTGCCAGTTCCTCTAGCTTAATTAAGTTCTTTCTGCTTATTTCTTGTCTTTATAACTCTAGATAACTTTGTGCTGGCTACAAATATTGCCTCATCCCTGGCTCTCTTTTTTTTCCAAATCATTAGGATAACTCAAACCTTTTGTCCTTTTCCTCACCTGAGACAGAAAACAGATTTCTGCTCCACAGCGATGCCTCCCCTATCATCCACGACTACTTAGTTCCCATAGCAGCATTTTGCAAAAGACCTCATCGAAGCTATTTGAAAAACAAGTCAGTGTGTGTACTGGCTCTACTGTACCGATTTCTACCAGCACATTCAAAAGAAAAAATCTAAAAGGAATTTTCCACCATTGTTGTAACAGTGGAAGGGCAAGGTAGATCAGAAAAACACTGCCTGCTTATGCTTGTAGTACTATGTACTGTGTAGCATCTAGAACTTATATTCAACATATGAAAAACTGCAACAACCTTCCTGAGGTTAACCCCAACCTAGCAATCACTGGTACTTGACCACTGTCCTGTGCACAAATACATAAAAAAGATGATATAGCTCAGCTCTGTGATAATCAAAACACTATACAAATACTGAACAAAACATTCAGCACTATTGGAAGTGAATAACAGCATGCCACAAGGAGAACAGGCTTCCCATGGGGCATTTAAAGGAGATCGGGTTTGTCTGTCCTTGACTGCCACCAGCGTGGCAGAATTAGGATTTGTAACCCTATAAAAGAGTAAAACAAAATGCACAAAGGGATCTCAAGCTTCTTTCCTAAAGTTAAAAACAGTGAACTATGTGTAAAAAGACAGCATGAGTAAAGGATTACATGATTCTAATGTTGGAAGAATACCTTGAGATTAGCACTGAACATAAGTTTCAAAACTTGTGCCTTAGGAAACAAGTTTTAAAGACCCATGTATACAAGCGCAATACTGCACTAACCTCTGTAACGTACTAGAAAAATGCTAAGAAAGTCAAAATGAGGATGAGACACACTGCTGGATTTAAAGACTGGGCATTTAGACGCATCTGAAGGAAAACCCTTGCAGAACCTGGGGTGAGGGGGACACACTGAGTCCTGGAGGTGTCCTGAGGAGACACGCACATCGCCTCGCTCAGCTCCATTCACAGGAGCTGACAAAACTGCATCTTGCAGCACGTAGCCACGCTGGGGAGAAGACGCTACCTGACTGCAGAAGCGGCTGGGAGATGTAAATCATTTAGAGAGTGATAAAAATATTGTGAGATGAAGTTACGAGCACCTGTGTCAAACGTTGCACATATAGGTGAGATATCACGCAAAACCACCACACTCCCCTGCCTTTGCAGGTATCAGGGCACTACGCAGGAACACTTAATGCCATGTTTTTATATCTAGTCCATTTCACCAGCTTCTTGTGCTCTTCAATCAACTCCAGCCAGGCGCTCCTCCCCGCACCCAGGCCATACGGATCGCTGTGCTGTGGCAGCACCTAGAGGCCAAGCCAAGCACAGGACCCGCGGTTGAGAGGCACCCAGCAGCACCGTGCCCGCCTCCAGCCGCCTCCCCTCACCTCCCCAGCGGGGCAGCAGAGCCGAGGAAGCCCCTCGGAGCCCCAACGCACCCCCCGGCCCCAGAGCGCACCCCCAGCCGCAGCCCCTTCCCTTCCCCTCCCTCAGGGAGAACCGGGCAGCACCGGGCGCTCCCCCCTGCCCTGCCCGAGGGCTGAGGGCGCCCACAAGCCCAACGCGCCGCCGGCAGCCCCGCTGCCCTCCCAGCCGCTACCTGGAGAGCCGCTGCCGTGCAGGGAGCGCTGGAGGCCGGGCGGGGGGCTCAGCACGGCCGGGCTGGGGGCATGGGGGCTGAGCGGTGCCCCCCTCCCCGCCCTGGGGGCAGCGGCCGCCCCGCCGCCGTTAGCGGGGGCGCCGCCATCTTCCCGCCGCGCCATTCAAACGGCGGCCTCTGCCCCCAGCGGCCGCAGCGCGCGGCTCCCTGAGGTGTTTTTTTTCTTCCCGTCCGTTCCACAAAAACAAATTCGGTCCCAGTGATACCTTTTGCCTCTTCCTGGCATGCCCCAAACACTTTTGTGGAGCTGTACGCAAGTGTGACTTGAGATTCTTCCCTTATTGCTACAGACGCAATGACACTAACCCGCTTTTACACCAATGACGCCCTTTTAATTACTTTTCCTCCATCCTAATCGCTATTGGTTTTCTTTTTGGAAGTGTAACAGCTTTGGTTAAGCAGCACTGAGGAGTGTAAGCTACTCATGTTGTACAAGGGGAAGGTGGAGGTAATTAACGAAGCAGGACACTGCAGTCTGCCTCAGAATAACAAGTGCATCACAGGCACACGGGCTTACCTTGTGAGGCTTGTCATCCTTGCATAAAACAGGCTGAAAAGATAAGCACACGATAGCACAAACAGACTTGCCTTCTATGTTTTCAATAGGTCACCTAGCCAGAAATAATCTCCTCAGATTCTGAAGGTGTACAACTAATTTAACTTCTCCAGAGACATCAATATTTAGGCATTAGAATGAAGTTTATAGAAACCGGTGCTCACTTACAGTAAGCTCTTCAGTGTTTCAAAGCCCAAACACCAGAAAAATACATCGTATGTATTCTAAAGTGATTTTTCTAAAGTGATTTTTTATCTGATTTGATAGTTGGAGGATATATCCATCCTGCTGCTCTGTAGCCCAACAGGTAAATGCATTAAGGGAACAGAGGCATACTTAAACCCTCAGCTGAGGACTCAGCTGCAGACGGCAATTCCCAAAGCAGGTAACAATTTCCTGCATTAGTTTGAAAAAGATTGAAGAAAATGTTTCAGTAAAGATTCCTACTTGGTAACAATATATATATATATATCTTTTGCATCAGAAAAAAAGACCAGAATGAGCACTGTTGATATTCGAAATGGTCACAGTATAGACACGTTGCACTGTAACATTTTGTTTTACAACTGAAGCACAAGAGATACTATTTCCCAGCATTTCATTGGACATGAAGTGATATTTCATGTACTCCTTGCACGTTTAAAAAAATATATTTAAAATATCTCCACTTTACTATTTTTTTTTTCTGACTGAAAATGTTAAACCATTACAAAGTTTACAAAATTTGAGGACTCATTCTACCAAAGTGGGGAAAAAGGGCTAACTAGCAACTAGTCGAAGAATTTGGTTCCGTAAGTATGTGCACAGCTGGTTCATCAAGTCTCTGTTCTGTCCTTCAACCCAGTGCATTTCTACTAGTACATCGTTTCCTTCTTTCTTCACATTCATTAAACACTTGAAAAGAAAACATCTACTAGTTTCTTTAGGACTCTGCCCTTTTTCAACTGCTGGATTGCCAGCTTCCTCTGAAGGCTGAGGTTCCTCCTTCGCATTACTGGAACCTTTGTTACATGACGTTTCTGCCTGCTTTGCTTCTGTCTCCTCCTCCTCCATGTGCGCACTATGTTCTTCTTTGGCAGCAGATTCTTCCGTTAGCTTGTCATCTGCGGTCAAGTGGACATCCTCATCGGGTGCCATAAACCCTGTTTCAGAGTCTTCAGTCTTGGGTTTTTCACAGTCCGAACTGTTGCTCACACTTTTCTGGCCGTTTTTTTCCTCTTCCATTGCTTGAAGAACATCTTCAGAAGCTCGAGGAAGTTCTCGTAATTGCCTTACTCTCTCTCGCTTCTTTCTCCTCAAATGAATCCAGGAGTTTTCAATGGCAGTCACAAACAGGCTAACTTCATCTTTTCCACAGGGAACACGTTTATGCTGAACCTATTGCAGAAGACAGCAGAAGTTCATATTATCCCTTCAGAGTTATGCTTTAAAGCAAGATGTTGTTCTACCATCTAATACTTAATATTTTACCTTCAGATCAGCAAGAATCTTCTCTACCCAGGCTCTAACAACAGCAATGGCTTCTACAGCATCCCAGCCCATAGCTGCAGCTTTGGTGGATAACTCGTTGACTGTAGAAGCCAAGACCGTAAATGTAATTGGTTTCCGAGGTTTTTCTAATTTTCTTCTTTTAGAGGGAGGTGACTAGAAGAAAGAAAACCAGCATTAACACCAAAAAGTTACAATGCTGTGCAGTATTAGTGAGATGACATTTGTACTCAGAATACATGTGGATTAAGAGTATGGCCACTAAATTGTCACTGACATAGCCTGTGCTCCACTTCACTACAAGGAGTTATTAGAAACCTCTGACAGGGGCATGATGGACAGAGGGAGGGATTTTATCTTCAGATGTTAAGCAAAAAGCCTTTTTGGTTCTTTCAAACTATTATCCCTCTGTGTACTGACACAGTGTGGCTGCTCTGGGGAACCCACACCTGATTTCTATTCCTAAGATCCACATCATGATCCAAGTTTACTGAATGTTTACTTGGAAGATCTTCTCTAAGGTTGGTTATTCCCTATACTTATTTTCCAGTATGCATTCATTTGTATCAAAAAGCAACTGACTCCCCTTACTGAAAGTTGACAGGCTCCATTTACAATCATGTAGGCAGGTCTAAAGCAGCTAAAAGTGTTTTTATCTATTTGGTAATGATCTATATGTCAACTTAAAAACAAGTTCTCAGAGGGAAATTTCAAGTTCAAATCTAGGCCAAACCTCAGTGTAGTTTTAGTATTACTAAACAGCTTTTTGAATTGTCTTATAAGTGACCCTTACGTTCACTGAAACACACAGGAATTCCCTGAAGGCTTCTTTTTTCCTCCCTAAACACAGATACACATGAATTGTCGGAAACACCAGCCAACAGACTGGGAGCCAAGACAGAAATGCCACTGTCCACACAGCCCAGCCCATCAATATTCCATTCTGAAGAACAGCTTGTTTCCCAGCAGGTGCATTCACAGCCCATGAGGCACTTCCTCAGATAAGAGGCCCAGACAATCACAAGCCAGCCAAAATCAAGCTACTTACAGGTACTTGTACGTCATCATAGAAACTCCATGCCAGTGCCCATCTCATGGTGCGTCCTTGACAGAATTCTGTGTGAGTAACTTTAGGAACCTATGCAAAAACAGCAATATAAAACTTTATTTCATATCAATAATAAACATTGTTCTACTTCACAGATTTTCAAACTAAATGAATTTAACATAATTATTTTCTCATGACAGGAATGGAGATTCCTTCTGGCGTAGTTCATAGATGTTATTGCCACTTAAAGCTGGCCAGTACCCAGGCTCATACCCATAACCACGATTTCCCACCTGTGCCTTTCGAGGGCTCCTAGTTCAAGTTCAGAAACACGCAACACTAGTCTTTCTGTGCAGTGATCCTGCACACATCTGCACTCTGTCTCTGGAAAAACACATCCTTTCTCCTTATTCAGGACCTGCTCCTGTTCCACATTCGAATGCTGAACCCATTGCTGTAGCAAAGGAACACAGAACAAAGGGAACGAAGGGCTGGGAACCCAGGCCCTTCACTGTCTGCAGATGGCAGAAACGTGCTCAGTAACATTTCTCTCTCTCTTTTGCCAAAAAAAAAAAAATCAAGTTTGAACTTATACTGTCTTTAAATATAAAACTTAGATCCAATGATAGCGTTTAACTAGACTTTCCACATATGCTGTAAGGCATTTCTGTATGGTATTGAGAACATGCTATATAATAGCAAGGATAAATATCAACAATTCCAGCTGACTCCAAAGTATCATCAGCTCCAGAGCAAAAGCTCCAGGTCTGCACAGCAAAATGATCTTAGTTTTGAGAACTGCCTTAAAAAAAAAAAAAAAAAAAGAGGAAAAAAATCTCAATCCTAGAACTTCTCCAAGGTTTATATTTCTAATTCTATCAAAATTCTTTCTGAAACACGCCACATTCTAATCTGAATCACAAAATAGCATGTGCATGGTTGATACAAACGTAATTCCAATGCTATTATAATAGAGATTATGAAAAAAAAATTAAATTGGTAATATCAAAAATACAAAACCAAAACCTCAGCTTTTTTGTACATGGTTGGCAAGGATCTCTCTCATTTCACTGAGGCGCAAACAATACAAGAATAGGGAAGAAAGTCAGATACGTCAAATTTGGTGCCTACTTCAATGTTTGCTTTTTGCACTGAGTTTAAAGATTCTCTACAGGTTGTAGTTCATCTTTCTGATAATTGATGTCACCACACATTTTCCTTCCTTCTACTCCCCACCATACATATGCAATGAGAGATCTCATAACTCATTTTCTGTGTAGGGGAAATCATAAAAGACTATCCTTCCTCTAGCAAGCCATAAAAAAGTCCTGTGCACACCCTTCTTGCACAAGATATCACTAGCACAAGGTTTCATTTTATTTGGTGCCAGAATTGACCACAAAGAAAACAATGACAGAACATAAAAGTTGGTAATTAACTTTAAACTGTGTATATCGGTTGAACAGGATCCTTCAGTTCATTGAAACTATTCCAACATTCAAAAGGTGATTCAATGAGAAACGGCTAGGTTGTAAAACATTTGTCAGAGCAAAGCAGGAATTTTTAAATGGGGAGGTTACAGTATTAGCTCAGAAAAAGGATGGATGGAGGATGTCAGAGGCCATAACAGCAGCAAGCTCTTCAACATACAGGAAAGAAGACATGAGACTTATTTCTCTAACTAAAGTTCATTCAGCCTTTTCCGGGTCTTTCCAGTTCTTCATCTTGGCAACTAACACCAGTTTCAAATGTTAGTGAATTAAACAAATAAAACTACATCTTTAAAAATAAATGTTGCAATTTATTTTGTCAACCAAATAGATAAATTGCATGCTAGCTAAAAGGAAAGAAAGCAAAAAAATGTTTACAACTTTGTTAAGACTTTTAAAACAGAAGCCCTTTAAGTTCTAGGAAGGATGAAGACAGTTCTACAAATGACAGACGAAACAGGAGAAAAAAAAAGAAAGATGATAGAGGACAATTTATCTATCATCTTTGATCCTGCAGCAATTAAATCTCAACTGCTTTGAGTGCTTGCCTAACAAGGATCACGTTTTTTTTTCTTGTAAATAATTCAAAAATATAATTCAATAATAATTACACACACACATTGGAACACAGTGTATACTGAACCGAACCTACACAAACCTATAAAAACTTACCCCCTGGATTCGAAGTTCCTCCTTCAATGGTGCTAAACTGCATTTCTTTCCCAGCATACAACTGTACCATCTGCAGACAATATATTAACAAAGTGTTTTATAAACATACATCAACTGAAAATAACAAAAAGAACAACTTGGATCGGAAATCTGCATGAACAATTGAAGACTTAAAAACAAAACAAAAGAACAAAATTACACTCTTCAACAGTGACTAGGACAGAGTACAACATGAATCAGGATAGGAGAAAAAAATGGTAAGGGAAATGCTGATTTTTAGAAAATGCAGTAAGGCTAATATTGAAACAGCATCTAAACAACCAAGAATCATGTCTCGAAGAGTGACTTTATGTGGAAGATATTGCCCCTTAAAGTAATTTGTTTTAATTTCTCCACTTTCTCTGGAGGTGAATCAGCATGAAAAGGAATATTCAGTTATTGATAAACATTTTGGCCTAAGCAGCAGACCTACTGACCACCAATTCTGCTCATTCGTAACTCATTATCTGGGTTCCCATCACCTAACCCATATTTCACGAGGGGAATGAAAAAAAAAGAAACAGGGAAATTAAAATGAAGACATGCCATCTGTTTTTCTTGTTCAAAAGAAGTCTTACTATGATTTTTATTTCAGATAATGTTCACCCAAGATAGCATCCAGTACAACACTGCCATTCAGTAGGTAAAGTTGCAGTTACCAAATTCAGCCATGAAAAGACAGAAGCTTCTAAGCAACGAACAGATTACTAGACAATGACGTAAAACCACCTATCCCAGAAGCCCCTAAGAATACACACTGACCATCTTCAGCAAACGCGTGTGCTAACTGAGCAGCAAGCTACAACTGTCACTTCTACAGGCTTTTTTTTTTTTTTTTTTTTTTTATCATCTCCTGCCTTTAAATATTTCCCATATCAACCAGGACTTGTTTGATGTTCAGGAACAAATAATTTTATATAAACTGAGACCAAATTACTGCTGTGTACGTATCATTACAGAAACCAAAGAGATAACATGGCTCCATTCCTCACCTAAAATATCACTTTCACATTACTTCAATCAAAGCAGCAGATAAAAGTTTTAACTGGAACAGAACACCTACCGTAACCTCTTTTTCAGTTGTAGACTATCATGAATAATTCTTTTGACAAATTCCAGCTCTCCCCCCTCGGCCATGATTTCTGTAATCCCTCCTGTATTTACAGAACTTGGAGGTGGACGCCGTGGATTTCGAGAGTTTACTCCCTGGATAAGAACAAACAGTTGAAGTGACTGTAATGAAATGCTGGGTAGGCTTCTCTGTACACTGCATCCTGCCTCAATCCTTAATAAGAAACAAGTGCCATCACCTCTGGTTATCCCCCAACATTGCCACCATGGATAACAGACAAAGATACATTCAAAATAAGCCTGAGTGACTTCCTTTCAATCTCAAACATTGCTAAGTTACTTGTCACACACCACTACCCTGCTAACCTGAAATACGTGGCTGCAATACAAAAGACACGATGATAACACGCATCTACACAATTACCATCTACACCGTTTAATTTCACACTTGTATCTTTTTTTGTACCACCCCATCTTAGAGTTAATTTTCTGGCTGCATTCACTGAGTACTGGAAGAACAGCTCTGTGCTGTATGATATTGCCTAAATCGCTAAGGAAAAAAAATAGATAGGCACAACTCCCCAAAATGGATTCCTCTACACCATTATATAGCGGTTCCTTGATTCCAGATTTAGTACCTATCTATTTTCTAAACTCACTTTATAAGATGGCAAGAACTCATGAAAAAGTCTATTAGTCACCCTCCACTTCAGATGGAGTAGTGGTTAGTTTTTCAATATCCCTTTGGGGCAAGGGGGTAGGAAAGGAGAAAACTTCAATGCTATTTTGCAATGGTTTGGGATTTTCCACTGAACTTTCCCCAAGGGATGCTGTTAAATTGTTGTTATCCTCCCACTCACTGATTACTAGAGTAAGTGCTTGCATTAGTTTGCTAGCTTACCTTCGCTTCCAGCTGGTTGGCAAAAAAGGGGGGATTGCACATGCAGAAGTCATAAATGATCTCAGATTCTTCTTTCAGCGCATCCATTAGAAGAGTTTTCTGTGGTACTTTAACCACTAATAGAAAACAGATGGAGTCAGTACAGAACTTTGTATTTTATCTAGCGTGCATTTTGTGTTTCAGTCTTTCTTCAAAGAATGTAATATACTAAAACTGCACTTAACAATACAGTCTACAAAAAACATCACCACGCAAATAAAGACTACATTAAGGATTAGCATATAAACAGCCTTTAAGCATGACACAGTAGTAATGTGAGACATGAGTGTTTAAAGCAATAGGAACTGCATGAGTTACACTGTGCTCTCACATACAACTACAAATTTAAAAGCTATCACAGATCAGATTTATGAAAACATCTTGACCTACTATTATATAGAGAGTGCTGATTTTTTTTTTAAACTAGACAATAAATTTTGCACATCAACCCATTCCAATAAAATACACATGCAACTCCACACGTTTTGTGTTTGTTTGCTTTTGAAGCTTTAGCATTTACAATTAATTCCCAGGATTATCAGTTCCTGTTTTGCACATATAGAAAAGATTCTTTTTGGAAGAACGTTACTGACAGCAGTATTTCACTGTCAGACAAAAAAAAATTACTTTTTTTTCCTCTCGGAATAAAAAAGCTATGATACAATTTGGAAATCGAGTTACTGACTATGAAAGCATATCATCTCTAGCTAAACAATTCAGACCCAGGAGTTAAGAAGTTGCAGGGTGGGTAGTTTGGAGGCAGCGGCTTGCTATATGTGCCCTCAGGGGAACTCCTTTGCCTGTAGCTCTGGTCAACAGCAGTCAGTCTCTCCAGCTTATCACCTTTGGCACTACAGCTTCACCTGAGATATCTTCCTTTGCCAGAGATTTTACCAGTAAAGTGAAATACCATCACACCACTGGGAATCCTAAGAGCCGTAACAGAATACTGCCATTGTTCCCCACATCGAGATTTGGATCTCAAGACTGACATGGAGGACAGGCTAAGAGGAAAACATTTAGGTAAAAATGTTTCAAAAACTAGCAGAACCAAAGTTTTTTTTCAGAGATGAATCATGGACTGGCTTTATAGTGTCTAGAGCTCCCACAGAATTTTTTCCATCCTCTTGCATTCTACTACTAGCACAGGCATTGTTAAGACCTCATTCAGAAACGAGGTCTAAGGCCTTACTCTGTACCCTCTAGGATAAAGCTTAACTTTCTGATTTTTGTTGAGTAGTTCTTTATCCACACTTCCCATTCTACACATGCTGTGATTTTCTGGTTTAAGCATAAGTGGACCTTAGTAAACACTCTGTGTCAATAAAAACAACAGATCATGTTATTTGGCAAGAATACTAAATCTGATAAGCCCCTGAATATGGCATAAAAATAGGTCACAATATTTGTATGTCAGTACGTATACTATTACTTCATACCTTTTATAAGATCAGACAAGTTATTCTGCTCCACGTTCTTCTTGGCATAATTGAAGCACATGTCATCCACTTCTGTTGCAAGAAAATACCAGCCATTCAAAGTTGATCCAAGCAACGGGTATATGCAAGATGCCCCCGTCCCTGAGGACGCAAAAAGCCATGAACAAGGCAAAATGGTGTTATACACAGCGTAGACGTACTTTTTACAACAAAAAAGGAATAATTTCAAGAAAACATTGACCACTGATCACCCATTACTTGGTTATTTAATGAAATTTAACTGATTTAAAACACAGCATCATCAAAGATACGTCTATAAGTATAGAACATTGCAAACCTACCTGGAACTAGTTTTCTAGTAAACAATCAACTTATTTTCTTAAGCTATTATTTGACAATAATTAATTTATACAGTGAAAGTTAAATATATGGTTTTACTAAAAAAAAAGAAAGTAAAAAAAAATATTCTGCATTTTTCTATTATCTATCATAAATAATTTTACTTTTATGCATACAGCAACCACACATATACACAAAAAAGTGACATTCCTGTTACATGAGACTTTTTTTTCCCCTAAAGCCTAAAACAATAAAATGGGGGGGGAGGGGGGTGTCAATTAAGGTATCTAGAAAAAAATATCCAGACATAACTTGGTAACAAAGAAAAATACTTTCTAGCACAACATGAATTCTTTTAAAATGCATGGCACATCTTGGCAGTCCAATTACTAGTGACAGTCAAACTTAGGACTAAAGTTAATGGACACAGGTAAAAAGAATAAATATCCCACCGCTACAAAAACAGAGTTCAGAGGTACAGCAGGAGACTACTATTATATGGACTTCCTGAAGCATAGAAAAAAACATCAGTAAGCTTGCAAAAGCATGCACAATTATTTCCAGAGCTCCTCTTATGTTATTCTTGGATGACCTACTGCTTTCCCTAAATGAGAATATCAAAACTGACTGCAAACTTTTTCCAATAATATAATAGGTACATTAAAGGATCTCTCTCTTCTACTTAGCCACCTGCTGCAATGAAGTCATTAGAAATTGTTTTTAAAAAGCTACCTATTAGCAAATGTGTTGAAGTTGGGTAACAAGTTTAAGAGTTCTGAAACGAAAGCACCTGTGCACACACCACAAGATAAACCTTTGAGTTTGTCTACTGGAAGCCAAGCTAAAAAATGAAAGAATTGAAGAATTACATTGGCAAGAAAGAGAAACAATGTAGCTGTTCAAGGCAGTTCAGGGCCACAAGGTGCCAAAGCACTGCCTGCTAGTCACCCTTGTGTGAGTGCAGAGAAATGCTGCTCAAATTAAGCATTAGTGGGATTAGGTTGCCAGTTTCAGCACCATGCCCTTCCAGATTCGCTTCTAAAAAGCAAATTTGTTTGTTTATCATCGGCCCCTTTCACTCGCAGCAAAGGCCGAGCCAACCCCCGCCTACCTATGTCGATCCCCCGCCTCAGCACGGCCTTGTCGGCGCCCTGGTGGCCGATGAGGTCCTCCACCCAGTGGATGTAGTTCAGCCTGAGGGGCACGGTGGGGATCAGCCTCTCCAGGGGGATGTCGATGGTCAGCCCGAAGTCCTCCTTCAGCAGGGTGCAGGTCAGCGCCCTCACCGCCTCAGGGTCCTTGAAGTTCAGGCTGCAAGCAACAAACAACGCATGGCAGCGGCTCCGGCACCACCCCCGGCCCTTCTCCCCGGGTCCCCCCGCTCCTACCTCACCCTGCCGGAGAGGGTGGTCTGGACGTGCTGCCGGAATTCGGGGTGTTTGCCGGCCAGGTAGGCGAAGTCGGGCGGCTTGTCCTTGTAGCGGTTGCGGGCGTGCATCGACTTGTTGAGGGACATGGCGGCCGCCTGACGGGGGGCGCTCCCCTCCCGTTACCACCGCCGTCGTCGTCGTCCCCCCCCCGCCGCCACAGCGCAGTGCGCTCGCCCAAGCGGCTCCTCAATGTGCCCCGGGGGCTGCCGGGCCGTACCAAGGCGGGCCCGCGGGGGGGGGGGAAAGCACTGGGAGGGGCGGTCCGCTGCTGTGAGGGAGGAGCGGGCAGCCGCCATCTTGAGGGGATGGGTTAAAGAAAGGGGAGGGATGTTTAAAGTCTGGGGGAGTTTATTGGGGATGGAGATGTTCAGTCAAAAATTGTGACAAATAAATAAATAAATAAATAAAAAGCATGCACGTTTAACAGGTCGAATTTCCTTTTTTTCCCCTCAAGGCTGCCCTCTAGTCTTCTCTTTTCGCAGCTGCACCACCCATGACATGCCAAACTGACTTCCGTTACACTGAAAGCGCCTTCAAAGCCTTCTGAAGCTTCTCACCATCCTGAATTACTTTTTTTTTTTTTTTTTTTTTTTTTTTTTTATGTACTGAATTTGGGGCGTGGAAAGCCTAACGGTGGGGTAGTGGGCTGCTCTTGGCTTACCTGGCACGCTGAACTCCGGTGTACCTGGGTTTTAAATGCAGTTTGATGTGGGGGAAAAAGCCTTAGGTAGCACTCCAGGAAAAGCTTTCTGAGTTTCCTAGTTTCACTTCTATAATATCAAGAGCATGTACTTCTAGTTATTATTATACTGCTATGCTTGTCGAACACAAATTGTGAAAGAAAAAGTGGATTATAATGAGCTTTGTACCATCTCACTTGATTTAAAATATATATATATATATATAGACATATAGAAAAGCAAAGCCTAAAATTGGGAATTAAACCCTGGCTTTGTCACTGCCTGGTGTCAGTTTGGACACATTTCACTTCCAAGTTTCAAGTTTTCTCACTGATACAGGAGGAACTTACTGTCTTAGTGCTCATCATATAAAAACATGCCTCTGCAAGAGAAATATTGAAGTATAATTGATTATTATTTATAGGTATTTTTCTCTTTAAAAATCCAAATGCTTATCAACATGACTCCTTCCTAATGTTTTAAAATTCACTTTAAATATGCAGGCATTCCATTTGACTCATTTTAAAAGACCTACAACTGGATTTGTTTTCAGTCCCACTTCCTGCCCTCAGGGCTTCCTGTGACTTGAAGGCAGCTAAGTTCTATCTTCAAAAGACCGTAACTTATTTTTTTAAACACAAACTTTTTCAGCACAGCAACATCCCAGCTCAGGTGCAACCCACTCCTACCACTTCTAGAAGTCATTTCCCACTCTCTGCTCCTACCCACAAGCCAAAGAAGTGAAGTTCACATGGACAAAAGCAGAACGGAGGCAGAGGTAAAAATACAAATTTTAATTTGAAACATTTAGTGTATTTACAATAGAAAGCTTCTGTCTAGTCAAAGGACAAGAGATTTAAAAAAAATCCACATTCACAAATGTGTGGACAACCTGCACCTGATGCAGGCTTATTGCTTTTTGCTGCTTCAACTTCACTCAGGGTAATAATACCCATGAGAAAGGAATACTGAGAGCCTCAAGATGGTACCCAAGCAGCGCTCACAGAATTGAGTCCAGGAAGTAGTGTGAATTTATTGAACAGCTACTAAAATATCTATTTATATATATATATATATGTACACATACACAGTCCCATTTGCAGTTAGGTCAGATTCAGCAAATCATTTAGAGGGAAAAAAAAAAAAAAAGCAGACAGAAGCCTGCTGACCTGTGTGGAAGCACAGATTTGCAGAGGCACTCATATTACCAGGTACGTAGGTACCTCCTCACCCACACGGACACATGCATTCTTTTCCACTCTGCACTAGGACAAATGCAGGCAGGTGTTTTGTTAATGCTGTCTTATATGGTTTCTACACGCAGAAAAAAAAAAAAAAAAAAAAAAAAAAAACATTAGAAAAAGCACCAACCATTTCATCTGACCCCTTGGCTCAGAATCCTTATTCCTCTTGCACCAGCGGGCAATGGGAGGTGTGGAAAGGATAATGTCACCCTGTTTCACACAGAGCCACCCCTTCTGAATCTCTGCAACTTCTGCCACAGTGAGAGGGCTGAAGGTACAGCACTTTGTTAACCATCTGATACCAAAAGGGTGCAGTCCTCTCCCACTCCCAGAAATAGGCATGTCCTCCCACAACTTCCCTTCCGTCAGATTTCACAATCAAATGGCTGCAATGTGAGCCAGCTTAACTGTCTGATATTGCAGAAAAATAGATCTGCAAGAAGAGAGCAAGCATTCTAGCATTTGAACAGCCAGCTCAACCAAGTCACCCTCCAAGTTAGCCTGCTGTATGCTGGGGGAAGCTCCCGTTCCAGCGACAACTTGTCTGTAGAGTAGCTGAGCTATCAAGTCACTCTGAGCTCCTGTTTTCACCTTGGTCTGAGTCTGCACGCCACTTCCTTTATGAGGTGCTTTCCCTTTTTGGGAAAGGAGTTGTTGCAGAGGTCTTTCTTGGTTGAAAAGGCATTGAACTCGGTGGTTGCAAACAAACCTTGGCCTTCCTCCAGCATAATCTGCTGCTGTCTCCAACAAACCCATTTAAGGAGGGTTAGAAAGATAGGGAGGCATGGGAAAGGGGAGACAAGGAAAGGAAGGGAGATGTGATCCTCTCTCAACAGTCACAGCAAGGGGGACTGAAGTAGAAATACATCAAAGATGGCTGTGGACGCTGCAAGGTTGAGGCGAGTTCTGGTTTAGCAAAGCCACCTGAATAGCTTCACTGCAGCCACTCAGCTCCATCTGGTTGAGAACACAGCTGATACGCTCCACAGTTGCAGCACGGCCCATCTGCAGTTTCCACAGTCTGAGCATTTCATACTGGGCATCTCGTAAACGCCGATGCTCCAGCTCAATGCGCTCTATATCATAGTCACTCAGCCCCAGCCGCCTCACGAACTCTTTCCACCGAGATGGCGGGACGTGATCCACCACGGTGTAGAGGATAGCAGGATCTGGGAGAAGAGAAGAAACGAAGTGTGAGAACCAGGATTTTGCAGCCTCAAGGGGAATGTCAGTCATTGAAAGGCTAGATGGTGCCTTGGGACTGTGCATTGGCCCCTCGTGTTCAGGTTTTCAGCAGGGTAGTTGCACAGGCTCACGTGATGTCCAGACTCCCTCTTATCCCTCAGAAAACAATGTGATACTTCCCTATGCACTTGTATAAGGTTATGAGCAGAGTTAAGCATACATATTCAGGGCTTTGCTGCCACATAATCCTTCCCACCACCCCCTAAAAAAAAAAAAAAAAAAAGCTCCATGTCACCATCCCAGAGGGATTCGGACTGACGCCATGACAGCATCTATGAGAATCTATTTTGCTGGTAGCAAAAAAAAGGCAACAGGAAAGCCTTGCGTTGATGTTTAACATATACAGACTCGCAGGGTCTGGGTGTGTTTATTTGTATTGTGCCATGCATGAAGTATGCACGCAGGTCACGCACACCTGGTAAGCTTTCATACATCCTCCCAGCCACATCTGCATAATCAAGTCCTGGTTTGCCTAGGGAGGGATGGGGGAGTTTCACTTACTGTCTGGAAGCTGCGTCTTCCTGGCGGGTCTGACACAGTCTGGTAGCTCATGTGAACTTTGTGGCAGGGGTGCAGATGGTGGCACCGCATTCACCAACAATTCTGTTTCCTTCTGGGCCTCAGGAAGGATAGAAATTGCACTCCTTTTAACTTCAACCTGAAAGAAACATTGCGTTAGTCCAGAATCACCCACAGCACCCATCTCCTGCAAGGAATCACTAGCTTTATATACAAAAATGTAGCAAAGATAGGTAGGGAACAGGTGATGAGGTTTTAATTCTTCCAACATGTCTTGTTTGAGCAGAAGGTACTAACCATTTATTTCCTGAGGAGATTTTTATTTGTTTTCAATCATAAAAATGGCAGTCTGGAAGAAATAATTTTTTGCAAAAATCAAGTAAGCCTGGGATCCCAAATCATTTGTATGTCAAATGACCTGTGGAAAACCTTCCTGGACTATTGCTTGGGCCCTCTTAATTGGGGAAGAACAGTGGACCTAAGGAAACGTTGTAAAGCAGTACTCAGGGGCTTCTGGGTTCAAGATCTAAAGCAAAATAAAATTACTTCAATTCTCTCAACTTAGGGCATATATAGAGAAAAAGGGATTAAGGATCAGCTATCTCAAAAAACAATGTTTCCGGAAAAAAATGAACACAGAGACAGAAATTTGGAAAGCATCCCCTAGCAGAGAGGAAGTAAAATGTTAATGGATCCACCCTCTGGAATGAAAAACTTTTGAATTAAACAACCCTGTTACTCAACTTATTTAAAAATACAAGGCCTGAAAACAGCCCATGGGGAGCAACATTACTCCGGATTCCAGGTTAACATGATTGAAAAAGGAAGGGAAGCTCTTATAAACATCATCTTGCTCACCTCAGATACTGGCTCCTTGCTCGTTTGCAGTGAAGAAACTTGAAAGAAAAAAAGAAAGAAAGCAGAAGTTATTTTCACTTCCTCTCTTCCCAGAGAAAACAGGAAAGCAGCTCACGATCCTGACCTCAAAAGGTTTTATAGCAAAATGCTCATCTCCCAGCAACGAGCTCACATGCACTTCCAGTCACAGCACAGCAGCAGAGCTGCAAGAACTGCATCAACAAGCTTGCCATGTTGAGTTTTCACATTCCTCTGGCCTTGCAGCAAGGCAGAGTAATGGGATCCCACTGTTTCCCTCACACATGTGTGCACACATCCATTCACCCAGCGGAGTGATGTCCATCACAATGAATGTCATGGCAGATGCTGCTGTACTCACCACAGGAGTAGAAAGAAGAGGCTATCCCATTTTCCTGAACCAGCTTCACCACTTTATTTACAACGTAGAGGACAGTGATAACTCCAAATATTGCAACAATGATGCCAAGGACGAGGTTCCCATCTGGACAAAAAGAAGAGGGCAAATGAGTGAGAGTCCAAGAAAGGAGGAGTTAAATATTGGAGAAAGAATAGTAAGTGAGCACATGCAAATGCCAATGAGAAAAATAATAATGATTTGAAAGGGAAGAGAAAGTAATGGGTTGACAGGTGTCAACAGAACAAAAGCCCACACTGGAAAGATTCCATTGTCTCCCAGTTTCCCCAGTACTCACTCAGCCCAGATGAATTTGGTGAGGTAGTCACTGGGCTGTGACATTGCGAGCATTCTTCTCCAGAGCAGCTGAAAGAGCAAATCAGAGAGATATGAGCGTGCATGAAACGAGACACCAGCCATTTGCACAATCCTAAATAACAGACAAATCAAGATGAGCCTGCAAAGCAGAGCAACACAGTGTGCCTAGTGACTGCGGGTCCTCAGTGGTTCACCATGATGCCACGTGGAGAGGGCCAGAGTGGAGGACACCACCAACTGCCCCAGAAAGCCAGAATTTTGTAAAATCGAGACGTACAAAACCTTGAGAAAAATGCCCTCCCCACTGTGGGACTTGCATCTGCTCTCTCTCCTACTTAATGGAGGCTCACACACAGAGGAAAAAAAAGCTCACCTGTTGCAATGCTTGCAAGTGTTATCAAATGCCAGGTAGAACATAGGCTTACACCTGCAAATCGTGTTTCTGTTTTTTGAACCTGCAGAGGAAAAAAGAAACTGTTGCCATAATCTGGACAGAGAAGAGAAGAAAACAAAAAGGGAAGAATTCATTTTGAGATGGGTGGGAGATTATTCTTCTTAGAGCCTGGAGAATTGCTATTGGAGAAGAGAAAGAAAATTCGGTCTGTTTTTGAGGATGGGTTTGGGGGAGGGCAAAAATAAATAAATAAAAACAAAGGTGAGGGTATCACTGTCCTGGTAGGTCAGAGACCTCTGTAGAGGTTGGGAAAGGGAATAAAGTCACGGTGCAGCTGAGACTGGCCTGATGGATAAGGATAGTTCCAGTACAAAAGGGGGAAAAGTCACCCTAGTTCAAGCATGACAGGAAGGGGAAATCGCAGTAGTTAGGCAAAAATGAGGAAGATGTGGTCCCCGAGCAGCTGGGACTGGTGAGGAAGTCCGTTTGGGGCAGGGAGAAATCACTTCAAGCCATGGGACAGACACATCCACTCTTGTGATCTGCTGTGCCCTGAGTGTAAGTGATGAGCAAGCTCTTGCTTTTCAGCGAGTCACGGCATGGACACTGAAAAAAAGATGTGGGAAGAAGGAGGCAAGAGTAGTGAAGGAAGGACACAGGTACATGAAGGGAGGGAAAAGACACGAGAGTAAGCAGCATACATTTTGTGGCAAGTGAGCGACAGGACTAAAACAGTTCTACATCAGACAGGAGGGAAGGAAATTGCTCAAGGACACTGCAAGCTGATGACCCTTGAGGACAGGTGTAAGCATGGGAAACTGACAAAAATCACTGAACGCCAGAGGGAATGTGTTCACCAGGGAGACAATAAAACTCACGGTAAGCAGGGTAAGAGGTGTTGAAGGGGACAGGAAAACAGAATTTGCAAGGAAGAGGGGATAGCTTCAGGACAACAACCTCGGGAGCATTCAAGAGACATGCGCAGAGCTGGACTTCAGCCCAAATTGGAGCTGCAGATGTCTATCCTAGTGGCAGCTGCTTATAGGTACATCTGTACTCGAGCCGTACTTGAGTATGCCGTACTCACAGTTGGCAATAATCCCATTGGGGCACAGGCTGCAGTTCTTACAGTAGAAGACATAAGCGTCGCCATCCTGATATTGATTCTTCCGACAGCCACATACAGTGTCGTGCTTTGGGGTGCACGGGGTCACTACTATCTGACTGAGCTCTGAGGAAAGAAAAAAAAAAGTGACTATTCCAACCTCACCTTCAGCTGAGACCACCATTACAATGACAGGTATTATTAGCCCCCAATCTAAACCCACCCAAAAAAATGCTGCAACTCACCTGTACGACACTGTTTACACTGGTAGCACTTAGACATGGTGTTGTCAACAGCTGTGAATGTGCCATTAGCACATGGAAGACAGACGGGTGCCTGGTCAGCCCGTTCACAGTCTTTTGCCTTGTAGGTACCTGCAACAAAAATCACTTAGCAGAGATCTGACAGGAAGACAAATGTGTTATCTTAGGGAGGCTGGGAGTCACTGGCTACTCAGAGAAACCCTGGAGCTGACAGGGTAAGGACTGAATACTCCTCCTCTCACCAGCACAGAGGAAGAGAAGAGACAGTGAGTAAGAATTTCTACCAAGGAAAGGGAGTTTGGATGTAGCTTTAAGACAGAGTTTGAGAGAGCAGGACAGAGGAATGCCTCTGAGGCAAAGGCCATCATTAATGTACTTATTCTATAGTAACGTACCTGCATGGCACCTCATGCAGCAGTGAGTCTCATTGGGATGTAGGTATTGTCCAAGCTGACAGTGCACCTCCCTCTTCTCTCTCCTCAAGGGGCTAAAGGGATCTCTTCTATCCAAAGCCACCCGGCGGGCTTGCAGTGTATATGGCACTGGAGCAATTTCTACAGATTCCTCCATCAACATGCAGACGAATGTTAAGATTACCTGTAAATACAGAGTGAGAAAAAGAGAGAGAAAGAAAAAATACAGGGTTAGAAAGCCTCATATTGCCTGACGGGCTGCGCAGCTGACTTTAGCCCTTATGATTAAGGATTATTGTAACAGTGCTTTCGACTGACTTGACCAATTCAGATATCAGGACCTCCAACTGACAAAAGAGCAAGGGAGGGAGATTATTTAGGGGAAAGAAAAAAAAAAATCAAAGCCATGCCTGTCACCAGTGTTATTAATATGCCACACAGCAGCCAATATGCCAGACAATGATAAGCTGTTTGTATATAGAGCAACCGCTGTCTGTGATGTTCAGTTTGAGGATGGAATGCATTGAAAATGCTGCAGCTTGCAAGAAAGTTACTCAAGAGCAAAGGAATGTTTCATTAAGGGAACACAGCAAGTCGGTCCGTCCAGAAACTGTTCCAGGGAGAAGAATGCATCCAGTACTTGCAGTTCCACTGAATAAATAAACCAGATGGCAAGTTTGGAATAAAAAGGCAGAGGATGATCTCACAGCAATATGAAGTACTGACAGGCTTCCAAAACTTTTTTTTGAGCAAGCCTGCCCAAGAGCAGTGGGAAAGTTAGGTTTTCAACTTCTCCCCAACAAACATGCTTTTCTTTTTGAACTGACACTGTTAGCATTCAGCCTGAGCAGTCTGCCACAAAGCTGTAAATTTTTGGAGTTTTTCACTCCTTTAAGATTTTCTTACCGGTTTTAATTTTGAAGATGACTGCTGTCAAGAATTTTAATAGAAATATTAAGGTTGGTCTGACTGCATTATGACTGTAAGTGTGTGTACACACTGGGAACAACAGCAGAGCAAAGAGGGAGTTAAAAGAACAGTGGGTATTGGTAACGAAGGACACCATTCCCTGGACACCATTCCCAGCAGTAAGATTGAGAAATGTGCTGTTAATGTCACGGCCAAAAGGTCTACGCTCTGCTAAGACCACAGCATAGATGACTCATCGACAAAAGACCCTGCACAGGAGGATGTAACAAGATTGCAGCACAGCACATGAACAAATCCGTTGCCTGTTGGCCCAGCTGAAAAACAGACCCTAAACGTATATTTCAAGCATGCATTCAGACAAGTTAAAAACTAAAAACAACCAAATAAAAAGGGGGGAAAAAGAAAAACCGGGAAACAACCTGGCCCAAGATTTGCAGAGCTTGAATTCAGCAAGATCCTACAGCAAAGATCCCATACCAGCTGATGACTCCTGAAGGCCATGAAGCACTTGTCCAAAAACTAGTCTGCAGTGCCATGAAGAGCCCCAGCAGCATGGTAAAGACTTGATGGCCAGCATCCCTCATCCTCTGCATCACACAAGTGACCCGGCCACATCACCTGGACGTGCACATGTTGGTGCTTCTGAGGGTGTTGGAGAGAGCGTGTGCCTACGTAGTCTATGCATCAGGCAGTAAGAATGCATAAAAATCAACTTGTGTTTTTTTTTCTTCAAATAAATACCTCTTCTCCTGTCCATACAACCTCACACTGAGTTTTATTGCGCTAACTTCCCTGCAACGTCTTCCCAGCTTGCATTTATGAAAGCGGTGAGGTACCTGGCTGTAGAGGCACAGCTACAGAGCTCTGTTTTCTTTGTGCTTCTTTGGCTAGGAGAGCTGTAGCAAAAGAAAAGCAAACCAAAGAGGGTAAACCACAACGCCGATACCAGTTTTGTGGTTGCAGTCTTCAGAAAGGGCACGAAAAATGAGATGGCTGTGACAGCTCCATGCTGCCCTGTTTCTCTCTCAATACTGAAGCATTGTAGGAGAAAGCAACGCCCATGAAAGCCTTTTAAAACTTTAAGAATAAGTCTTTGCAACTCTGACAAGGCAATAAACCCATTTTTTTCCCAAGAATTTCAGAGCGCTTTGTCATGCAACACATATCTTCAACATACCAGATGCTAAAACGGTGAACAGGAAAGGAAAAAAAAAAAAAAAAAAAAGAATCACATATTTAAATAGCTGTCGTTTCAGATGTAATTAGCTGACCGCAGGATAAATGCAAGCAGTCCAACACTACGTAAGAAAAAAAAAAAAAAAAAAAAAAAAAAAACTTGTTTCGGCAGCTGACAGTCTTACAAGATTGATTGCCTACAGGAAAATGGGTAAAAGATCATTTACACAGATGGTCTGACAATAACAGTAAAAAATAAATAAAAAAAAAGATTCTCTAGCCAATGATAAATCCTCTAACAAGGGAATATATGCAGCTGGCCCCAAAGTCAAACAGGCCAGTAATGTAAACAAGGGAGGAAAGCATGGAAGATCAAGCCAAAAGCACATACAAGCTTGGTCAGAAACATCTCCAGAAAGAAAAAGAAATCGAAAACACCTTTCCTGATTTATTTTTAATTAGATTAAGTGAAAGTGTGTCTATATGTGTAATCAAACCAGAATCAGCACATTCATTATTACTGATTGAAATCTGAGGAATGAAGAGTCACAGACCACAGAAGATGACTCACAACCAATGACTTGGCCTTTCAGAAAAAACATTCACACAGGAAAAAAACCACCATTTTAAGCAGCTCCCAAACCGTTCAGCTGTTAACACTAGGTTATACCCGTGATAAATTTAATAGAGTTGAGAAAATACACGAAATTATCAAGCACCAAAGCCTCAAGGCACAGATAGCAGGTCACCAAGGCAGAGTTTAGAGGTTTTGTACAACAGAAGCAAAATGATTTGCCATCACTGAATTCACAGCTCTCGGCTCCAGCTCTGCTTGCCAGGAGAGAACGAGCAGCCACGAAGCAGCGCTGCTCAGAAAAATGGGCAGCCTGGATTACCAAAGCCAAATGATAATTCAAACCACCAAACCACATCATGCACACCGGTGATTCATGTTTTTAGTTAGCGGGGACTGCCCAGGAAAAAAGAGTCAGCAGAAACTCGAGGCTTCACTTCTGAAAGTGCTGCAGAAATAAACAAAACATTGAGGATGAAAACAAGCACCGTTTCCTCAAGCCACCCCATTCCTCTGGGTGACAGCTGCGTATCCCCAAATCACATGGGAGGCAACCCTCGCTCCTTTTCACACCTCCAAGCACTTACTGGCTGATAGCTATGGTCAAGAGGGCCTTGGAGAGGGTCATGATGGAGATGATCATGTAAGGAACAAGATTGCCCTCTCCCAGAAAGCCCAGAGGTGTCAGCAAAAGGGGAAGGCCACTCGGAGAAAGCAAACTGGGTGGGAAGGAGGGGATCAGGCTTTGGGTATGAGTATCCCAAACTATTCAGACAGCATTGCTCACCACCCGGCAAGTGCTTAAAATACCCCATGTTAATAACATCCAGAGTTTACATCTCCTTAATACAGAAGCATTAGGCTGAAAATTTCAGAATAAAACAATTTGATAAATCCAGAGGCACTGCTGAAATGCAGAGACTGGGAGGCTTACTCCTTTTTTGTACACATCTAACATACTGAACGTGTAACGAAGCTTTTGCCTCCAAAAACTTACTCGACTGCTTTTCTCAAGGCAAGCTTCCATTTTGCAAATTCCACTTGTAAGCTAATGAAATACCTCCAAATAAAAGGCAGTGCAAGCCATCAGAATTTCTCAAATACTTCTTAACATACTGTATATTTCTTTCTAATGAGGATGAAGCTTTCTTTTGCTTTAGGGCTCAGCAGGATTATACATTGACACACAAGCAACCTATGTGTCAGCCAGCGGTTAGCCCTTTCAGTGAGTCATAAAAATTTGCAGGCTTGGAAGTTTGGAAGCAAATAGAGAAAATTTCTTTTTCTGAAAAGAAATCAGGGTGCAGGATTAGCCTTGCATTGTTTGGTTGCTTCATCCATTTCCAAAAGCTCTCTGAGGCTGCAGTTTTTAGTTTGCTATGTGAAGATGCACGGGAAACCAGAACTTCTCCTTTAAGCATTGAGAAATGTGTATTAAAGCAACATTTACAGGAAGCTTTTCTCATTGCTCGCTAAAACCTGGAAAGGTCAAAAGAAGGATACAAGAGCTAATATTAAAATAATCCTCTGTTTTATGAAGATTGGAGAGCGCAATACTACATTGTAGGCCTTGTCTAAAACCAGGAGACTGAAAAGAGCTTTTACACTCAGGGAAGCCTTAGAAATCTTATTTAAAAATGTGTATGTCAATACAGACCACGAATTTCACATCCTAAGATGCGTTCATATAGTATGGCTGCAAAGCTGGGCACCAGCCCTTGGCCCTTGCATGAGGTGAGCTGCAGCCACGCTCACGCCCCTTGTCAGTGATTCACTCGGTGGATTCTTTAAGCTTCAGGTGATTGCCACACACCGAGTGTGATTCATTCGATCTGACTTACTCCTGTTTGCTTTAAGAGAAAAACATAGCTTTGTGATCCTCGTTCTGCTGTCAGGTTCCCAAGCCTGCAAGAGAAGGGCCCGTGTTCCCAGGCATTCAAGAGAAGCTGGTGGCTATATCCAAGGGGCAAGGCCAACATTGTAACACAAAATGCCTTGCTGTGTGCCAAACAAAAGCAAGGCCGTCTTGTGATGACTAAAGAAATAGATAAGAGGGAGAAAAATGACAATATTTAGCCCAAATGACGATTTTTTAACCCAAATAATAACGCTAATGCAAAAAAAAAAAAATTAAAAAGCAAGGGAAAGGCACCCAAACTGACAATACTGCTTACTTGTGAGAACTGAAATTACCACATAATTCAGATCGGCACAGGCCCAGATAACAGCATGCTTCATTTGGCTGGAAGTAGACAGTCATCAAGAATACAAATTAAAATTGGATTAATAAGCAGATAAAAAAAAATTGAAAGAGTCTGGTTGGACAAAGCAATCAGAAATGCAATCAGATGCTGTGGACGATTAGGAAAGGATTGGAGAACAAAACAGAGAGCGCTGGTACGTCAACATGTAAATCCATTCAGATCTTGTACTTGGAATCCAGATAACCGTACTGGTCTCCAGTCCTGAGAACATAATTATCTTACTTTAAATTGATACATAAATTATAAAAAGAATGGTGATCAGTGGTACAGAATGGCTGCCATAAGAGGAATGGCTAAAAACACTGGTCTGTAGAAGAGGCAACCGAGCACAGGATAATCCAGAGGGCCCCCACATCATGAATGCCACGGGGAAGACAAACTAAGGTGGCTGGAGAAGATGAGCAGGGATGGCTGTTCTCTTTCTCTTCCAAAGAAAGAACTAATTGGCATCACCCGAAACATGCAGGGGCCAGGTTCAAACCAAACACAGCAAGGTAGTTGTGTGGCCAACAGGTAGGTGAGGTGCGGGGCTCCCTGACACAGCACCGGGGTGCCAGAAGTGCCCATCACATCCCTCAGAAGGAGAAACACACACAGGGCTCCTGAATACAAAGACACCATTATGACTCCAAAGTTTCTACAATCACAAATCCCTGGAAGCTGGGAAAGTGGTTTTATTGTTCACTACTTGCCAGGCTTGCCATGGTCTGAAATCCTCAACAGAGGCCTGCTGCTGGCCTCATAAATCTGGACTGCCTTTAACATATGAAACCACCCTTATATATAAACTTATTTTTTAAATGAGACAGGAAACACACTGGCTCAGTGAAGGCAGCTGCCATTTTTTTTCTTCTGTAAAAGCTGGAAGGGCAGGGTGAAAACACAGAGGACAAGGAAATTATGCTAAGGGCATGCAGAAAGAGAGAAAGCACAGGAACAAATCACAGGAAATTTTGAAGAATCAGAGGAAACAGAAAAGAATCAGAACACCAGAACAGAGGCATCAAGGAAGTAAGAAAAGCCACGAGGGCAAACGTGGAAGGATATGGAAAGTAAATGGAAGACAGGAGGGCATGCAACAGAGCAGGAATTGTAACATTAATAAAAATAGTATGGTTTTATGGAAAGGACGTGGACTATCTGGAATGAGTGTGTGGTGTCATTAAGAACTTGAAATGACCCCATGCAAATAGGCAGGGAAAAAATGTCCTGAAAAAGAAATCCTACTAAAGGGCGCTCTTTCTCTAACATATTATTAAGCCCTTTAAAATCTACATGCGAGTGACTTCACGTGTCCTAGGTCCTGAGATGTACATGACCCACAGCTGGGGTTAAGGCAAGGAGCGCTCCCAGCCCGCAGCTTTGGTTGCGCTGTCTCGCCAGCACCAGTTGTGTAACTGGCTTCCGAAAGCTTCCACGTGCAGAAAACTTCTGGAAGAAGATGGCTTTGAGATGGGGAAACACGAGTGTCTGGTGGCAAATGAAGGAGTTACCCGGCGTTATAAGGCTAGAGGAGCCAAGTTCAAGCCTCCGTCACTAGAAAGCTCGGGTATTCGGGGATAAGCAGGTCGGTCTCGCAAGCTCTGTGCCAGAATGTAAAGCTGTGAGATGCTGTTTAAACACAGGCAGGCCAGAAGCTGCAGGACAGGCTGACTTTCAGCCTGAACACACGGAACAACTCCCCAGAGACAGCCAAACCCGCATCGCCGCGGTATCACCACACGCCTGTCCTCCACCCCCAGCTGTCAGCCTAGTCGCGAAACTCTCCGATCCCTTCCAAAAAAAAACAAAACAAAAAAAAACTTTTCTCCTTTGAAATCGCAAAAACCCGCTGTGGGAGCACTCCCCCGGCTCGGGTCCCCGCCTGCGGGCTCCCGGACGCCTCTCCCTGAGGGAACCGCGGCACCACCGGGCTCCGGCCCCCGGGGCTGCCCGGAGCCGGCCCCTCGCTAGGCGGGGAGGGGAGCTCAGGGGCTCCGGGAACCCGCCGGCCGTTCCCGTAAATCCAGCGGCGTTATCCCTGAGTCAGGAGAAATCCCGGAAACACCACCGGGGACGCCAGCCCCGGCCCCACACCTCCCGCTGCCTTTTCCCCCCCTGAGGGAGAAAATGGCTCCCCCGGGGCACGGCGAGCCCCCGGGCAGCGCCGAGCGGGGCCCCGAGGAGAGGCAGCCCCGACACCGGGCGCGGTCCCAGGACACATGGAGACCTCCTCCGCAGCCCCTCGGACCCCACCAGCCCCCTCAGCTCAGGGGCTGCCCGCAGCCGAGCCCCGCCGTGCACTTACCGTGCATAGCGAGCTGCGGGGCAGCGCCGCGCCGGGCATGGCTCTGCCGCCCGCTACGTCCCCATGGCAGGGTCCCGGCGATCAGAGAAGCGGCCCCAGCCCAGCCCAGCCCAGATCAGCTCAAATCAACCCAGCCCAAACCCGGGCGGAGCTGCACGGAGCAAGCCCGGCCCGGCTCCCGCTTCCTGCCGCAGGCAGCGCTCGGCGGCTGCGAGAAGGGCGGCCCCGACCCCCCGGGCCGCCCCCGGGGGCGGGCAGCCGGGGCTCGGCTCCCGGTTAGGGCTCGGTTCCCTGTTAGGGTTCGGCTCCCGGTTAGGGTTCGGCTCCCTTTTAGGGGTCCCGGGACAGCTTTAGCTTTGAAGGCATCGGGCAAAGTCCAGCGCGGGTGGCGGAGGCGGCTGCGCGCCGCCGGGGTGCCTGCCTGCACGCTTGTTCCTTAAAAATCGGAGCTTGGTGGCGTGTGACCGAAACTGCCGGAAAACACACGGAAAAGGAGGCTTGCTGTAATCTTAACATTTCCTGACACACAACCGTTTCGGCCTTACTTAGCGCAGGTTCGTGTGGAGCTGCAGCCTGCAGCTGTAAGGGAACTCGTTGCCCCTTAACTGCATTGTAAGCACACAAGTACTTTTAAGAAATGCATTTATCAGCCCAAAGTAGCATATTTAGAGTGTATACGCCCTGTAGCTTTTAATTTAAAACATGTTTTCCTGTACATTTCAATGAAGCAGCTGCAGGGGCGGTGGGAAGTAATGTGACGATGCAGTGTAGGCAGTGAGCTCTGCTTAATACGTGCTTCTAAAGATAGTGTTTTAAATATAATGAAAAATAACGTATACAGTGAGGAATAAGTGGCTAAATGATGAAGACCTCTATTTTATTTGTTCCTCCTGAGATCTTATCCTAACGTTGCAGAGCCATTTCTTCTCTTGAGGTAACTTTTATTCGTTGTGCATGTTAGGTGTCTGCTCCTGCCCCTTGCCCGCTGAGGATGACCAGCGTTGGCCATTGCTACTTCAAGAGACGGGTGTCATGAGCAGGAGGGACCAGAAGTGGACAGCTGCTGCACCCAGTTATCAGGGACAGGGGACAGTCTGCCACGGGGAGGGTTTGTGACAGGGCACCGTCCTCCCATTTTCTGCAGTTATCTCTGTGCTGCACTCAGAGGTCTTTCGATTGAGCTACTAAGCTTTGGTTTGGAAGAACATTCCCGTTTCACATGCAGAAGCCCCAGACGTGCATAAAACCAACACTGGGCCTTCCTTGAATTGTTTCAGATGAAACCAAACACCTCCACGCTCCTGCTTTTACTCTGGTCTTGCTTATCTGCTGTACAGAAGCCAGCAGCAGCACCAGGTAGCCAGAGCAGCGCAGCTTCATGGCTCCATTCCTTCAGCCTCTGGCTGGTCAGCAGGGCTGGAGATGGCCAGGCTGCCTTTTACCTGGCAGCAGCCACCTCCAGGGGTAGGGATGGAGGAGGATCACCAGGTTTTGCCTGGCTCGTCCCCTTGCCTTGACTGAGAACAGCACAAAAACAGTTCCTAAAGGGAGAGATGGAACGAGAGGGGGGGGAACCACAGCTCTCACGGAGCGTTCACATTCACCTCACACCACCACACGAGTGCACGAGGCATCGCTCTGCACGGCCCTTGGGCCTTCCAAAAACAAAACAAACTTAAAAACAACAACACCAATGTCAGAAAAACTTCCCCACCCCGCAATCCTCCACACACGGGGCTGAGGCGAACAAGGGGGGGGGGGGGTCCCGGCGGGCCCCGCGCGCTTCCCGCCGCCGCCCCGTTGCCGTGGTGCCGAGCCCGGCCGCCATCATGGCGGAGCCCAGCGCGGCGGTGAGGGAGCCCCGGGTTTCTTCGGGTCCCCCCGGGTCCCTCGGGTCCCCCCGGGTCCCCCGGCCCCGCCATGCTGAAGCCCCGTGTGTCTGCTTCTCCGCAGGAGCTCCGCTGGCTGCAGGCTGCCGAGGACTTCGCCCGCCGAGCGCTGCCAAGCCGACAGGGGTCGGGCGGAGCGGAGCCGCCGCCATCACCAGAGCTGGCCGCGGTGCTGGGGTGCCTGAGGGGAGCGGGGCGCGGGGTGCTGCCGCTCGGATACAGGTGACGAGACGGGGACAGGGGACAAGGGACAGGGGACAGGGGGCGGGAGGAGGTCGGGTATGAGGTGGAGACACCCACACAGCAGGCTCCGGGTGCAGCCGGGGGGCGTGGAGCTGGGCTGGGGGTGCAGCAACACCAGTACCACCACTGAGACCAGCAGCAGGACCAACACCACCACCAGCATCACCAGCACCACCAGCATCACCAGTACCACCAGCACCACCAGCACCATCAGCACCACCACCACCACCAGCAGGACCATCACCATCAGCAGCATCACCACCACCACCAGCAGCATCACCGCCAGCATCACCACCACCAGCATCACCCCCACCAGCACCACCAGCATCACCACCATGACCAGCAGGAGCATCACCAGCACCTCCAGCAGCAGCAGCAGCAGCCAAAGCAGCGCTGCGCTGCCTGCCCCGGATGCCGGGGGTGGGAGGGCTGTTGTTGCAGACGGGTAACCGCACGCGTCCTCTTGGCTTCCACCTGCCCCCGATTGCTCTTGTGGGTATGACGAAGCGCTGGCTCCGCTAGTCTGCGGTGGGGAGGGTGTGGAAGCCAAGTGGGGCATGGTGCTGAGAGCGGGACGATGCACAGCTGGATCCCGCAGGGCTGCACTGGCACCCATCGGTGCTAGCCCGCTGAGGTTTGTGAAGCAGGAATCTAGGATAGACTACCTCCTTGTTTTAGTGGGTAGAAGCCTTTTGTATTTTTACTGTCATGAAAAGCATGCAGCTTGCTGAGAAGGGTCCACATTGGATGGTCTGGATCACCTGGATCTATTTCTGCCATCTCCAGCTCATGGTGGGGGAAGGTTTGTTAAAGCCCCTGGCTTGTATGTGAGGCTACTGGGCTGTTTGTAAGCGTATGGTGTCCACAGTCAACCTTCGATCTTGGAAGCACCAGAAGAGGGTTTGGTAGTTACCAGTATGTGATAACCAGGATCCAGCGTACTCCTGTAGTTTTAATTTCTCCAAAAAACAATCAGCACGTGTAATGAAAACAGGAACAACCCTGTGTTCTGCTTGTAGATCATAGACATCAATATAAATCCCAATTTTGCTGTATCTCTGAGGATGCAGCAGTTTGCTTATATCCTTTTCAGCTCATCCTTTTCCAGTTGAGGTGCCAAATACACAAGTACCTGCATGTGTTTATCTCTTCTGATTAATTTTTTATACAAGTACTATTTATAGCTTACACAGACCCATCACTCGTCTAGACTAGTTTCTGGCTTTGAACTATTGATACCTGACTTACCAAGTGAAATTTTTCGAATTCATATTCTCTGAATGCGGTTATCTCCTGCTCCTGAAGAAGTGGGTGTTGCGAATACAGCTGCAGTTTCACAACCTGAAATTGTCAGCCAGCCTCAGTGGAAACAAGTACCAAATCACTAGCCAGAGACTGGTAATAGTAATAACTCTTACAGTATTGCTGTTAGCATGGACAGAGGACTTTTGTTAATTCTCTAGCACAGCCAGCCAGCTTACAGTCCAGTGAGGATGCTATTTTGTTCTGCCATATTCGGTACTGTGGTCAGTCCAAGCATGATAGATGCTCAGATGGGGAGAGCCTCAACTGTGGTTGATGTCAGTGTTGCTCTTCCTTCTCATGCTCTGCCAAGGCTCAGAATGTGGATGGAAAGATTCAGGGCTCACTTGGCTGTGTTCTTACAGGTGAAGATACAGCCTAAGATTACTGACTTATCTCACCACTTTGTATTGTTTAAGTTATCCACAGGAGCAAATCTGTTCCAAAACTGGCACAGTCTTCATCTAGAAGTTGTTCAGCCTTGCTTTGTCTACAGTTCAGCCCTTTTCACACTAAATGATGGAATTAATTGCTGTTTACTTATGTTCATTACTGACATGTAAGCTGTCTTGAGCAGTTGTTGGGCTTTTATCAGTCTCCCATTTAAGCTAAAAATGTCTTTAATAACTCTTCTCTCTCCCACCTCCCCCCCCCATGTTACTAAAAAAAACTGAAAACGTTCCCTTTTGTCAGCTCTCAGTTATTACATTTTCCAGGTCTTCTGCCTACTTGGGTGTCTGTAGCAGCAAAGGGTGTCTGTTTTCGGAGGGGATACTTGGGCAGAACAGACCTGTTGGCTGAGCTGAGGGAGATCCTTGATAAATGCCAGTGAATGGGTTGATTCGTGCCGTATGGTATCATCAAACCCTGCCAATGGCTTAGGCTCTTCTGACTTGGCCAAGCTTTGTCCACTCCAAAGATCACTGTAATCCCTAAACTTTGCAGGCTGAGTTCATGCTTTTATGTTCTTCCTTTTCATTTTTTTCCAGTTTCATCTCCATCTCTGACCTTAAGAGTCAGCAGTGCATGCCATGCTGCAGCCACCTGACCTGGAGCACTAAAGAATTTAAAGAATGGGCTCATCAAGGAAAAGGTGCTTTACCCACGCACAGCTCTTTGCCGAGGGCTTACCTGATCTTGGTTGGCTATTTAACAGATGGAAGGCAGGAGGACAAAGAGAAGTTGGTAGATGGTTGCCTATATGTGAAGGACAATACTGGGATAATTCCTTGTGAGGTATGTTGTTTGTCGGAGGGATTCTGTGGCTATTTCTGCTTCTGGGGCTCTGTCTCAAAGCTCCACAGGCTTCAAATGCTTTGCCAGGGTCTGTAGTGAGAAAAATATCACGACTATGTAACAGACATGAAAGCAGCAAGCTCACATCCTGAGGAGAGGATGGAACATGTCAAATTTGTCATTGCCAGGAGAGCAAATATTGAATAAAGTGGCCTGGAGAAAGAGATGAGTGAGCCTGATGTACAGTTCTGTTAAGCTTTGAACGGCACGAGGTGGCCTGGGAGACATGGAGATCGTAGAATCCTGGTTTTGTTGAATTTCAGCCAGTGGTGAAGAAAATAACTTTCTGGAGAACTGTAGTGGTTGTTCAGTGATGCACTGATGACATACTTTGAGGAAGTAATAACTTGTGTGACAGTGGTGTCACACAAAAAGCCTCTTAAAGGTCATAGAACGGGGAGTCTAAATACTAGGTAACCCCTAGAATGGCGATGAAAGAGCAGCAGGTTGTTGTACCTGCCAGGGAAGTGAAGAATAGCCCAAAGTGAATTAGTTGTGTTGGTATCAACTTCTAACGCAAAACATGGGAAAGGAGGGCAAGCGAGAATTTTAGAAAAATAGCCTGGAAATAACAAAGCCTCGCGGAGGGAATGATATCATTCAGGAAATGCTCGTTGTAGAGCTCAGCAAATCTTCACCAGATTTGCATCTGGAAGGCCAGAAGTTCTCTGTGCAAGACAGGGAAGTGGGTAGAAAACACTGCTCTCGTTTAGTAATGAAGCCCAGTGGTAGAGTAAGAGTTTATGATGTCTGTAACGGCAAATTAGTAAGCAATGCTGAGAAAAACACTGTAATTCATCTCAAGGTTTTGTTTCTCTGTCTTTTGCCTTAGCTCCTGCATTTTGAACTCGAGTGGTTGGAGACCCTGTTCCTCTTCCCAAGCTGGGCATACGTACCTCAGGCAGACCAGGGTGCAGCAGGGTACTTAGAAATCCTCTTGGATCCCATACCGGTAAATCTCCTCCCGAAGAAAGTACCTGAGAGCACTGCAGTCATCTACCCGGCGTCGGCTGAGCCACTGCTTGCCTCCAGGTAAATGCCTGGCGCGGTCATTGGCGACGTGGTGCTGCTGCTCTGGTTTGGCAGGTATCACGGAGAGTGCTTGGCTTAGGAAGGGCCACGTTATGCTCCTGCAACACAGGTGGGAGCAGGATGGTAAGTGATGGGAGTAAACGTTATGGAATAAAGCCACTTTTCATCCACAAGCTATTTTTCAGGAGTTTACTTGATTATTTTTTTTCTGTATTTTGGCAAAGTAGTCAAAATACATCAGGAAATAATTACAGTTTATCTACTACAGAAAAAGCATGAGAACAAAATGATCACTCAAAAGAACTCTTGCTGAGGCTAAAGTTCACTACTTTGCTTAGCACATTTTTTTTCCTTTTTTTTTTTTTTTTTTTTACTTACAGTGAAACAAAAGTATCATTAGAATCCAGAATTACTTTCAAATATGAAATTGGTATATACCACTGGTCAAGTTCTTATCCGATTGCTGAGATAAAGGTGCCAGTTAGATGTCTGATACTAAGAGTTAGCTGTTCTCTTCAGTGGAGATGATACTTACAGTGTGAAATTCATAGAATGGTTTGGGCTGGAAGGGACCTTAAACACCATGCAGTTCCAACCCCCCGGCCATGCGCTGGGACACTTTACACTAGACCAGGTTGCTCCAAGCTCCATCCAACTTTGAACACTTCCAGGGCTGGGACATCTACAGCTTCTCTGGGCAACCTGTTCCAGTGCCTCACCACCCTCTGAGTGAATACCGCAACTCCCCCAGCCTGTCTTCATAGGAGAGCTGCTCCAGCCCTTTGATCACCCTTGTTGCCCGCTGGACTTGTAACAGCCCCACATCCTTCTTGTGCTGGGGGACCCAGAGCTGAACGCAGGGCTCCAGGTGGGGTTTCACAAGAGCAGAGCAGAGGAGGAAAATCACCTCCCTCGCCCTGCTGGCCACGCTGCTTTTGATGCAGCCCAGGATACAGCTGGCTTTTGGGGCTGCAAGCGCATATTGCTGGCTCATGTTGAGCTTCTAATCCACCGACACCCCCAGGTCTTTCTCCTCAGAGCTTCTCTCGATTCATTCATCGCCCACTCTGTATTTGTGCTTGGGATTGCTTCAGCCAAGGTGCAGGACCTTGCACTTGGCCTTCTTGAACTTGATGAGGTTTGCCCAGGCCCACCTCCCAGGCCTGTTTAGGTCCCTCTGGATGGGATCCCTTCCCTCCAGCGTGTCGACCACACCACTCAGCTTGCTGTCACTGGCAAACCTGCTGAGGGTACAGTCAGTCCCACTGTCCATGTCACTGACAAAGATTAAACAGCGCCAGTCCCAATACTGACCCCAGAGGAACACCGCTCGTTCCTGATCTCCACTTGGCCATCGAGCTGTTGTCCACAACCGTCTGAGCACGACCACCCAGCCAATTCCTTACCCACCGAGTGCTCCATCCATCAAATCCATCAAATCCACGTCTCTCCAGTTTAGAGACAAGGATATCGTGGGGCATAGTGTCAAATGCTTTGCACAAGTCCAGGTAGATGATGTCCATTGCTCTTCCCCTATTGAGTACTTCAGCCCTCTCTGTATCCAGGTGACCAGGTCTCCCGTTTCCTTCCAGAGGGCCCACAATTTCCCAAATCTTCCTTTTATCACCAGTGTACCTACAGAAGCCTTTCTTGTTGCCCTTGACGTCCCTAACCAAGTTTAATAGGGCTTTAGCTTTCCTAACCCGATCTCTGGCTGTTTGGATGATTTCTCTGTATCCCTCCCAGGCTACCTGGCCTTGCTTCCACCCTCTTTAGGCCTCCTTTTTCTGTTTGAGTTTGGCCAGAGCTCCTTGTTCATCTATGCAGGTCTCCTGCCGTTTTTGCCTGACTTCTTCTTTGTCGGGATGCATCACTCCTGAGTTTGGAGGAGAAGCTCCTTGAATATTAACCAGGTTTCTTGGGCCCCTCTTCCCTCCAGGGCTTTGTCCAATGGTACTCAACCAAGCAGATCCCTAAAGAAACCAAAATCTGCTCTCCCAAAGCCCAAGGTAATGAGCTTGCTGTGCTCCCTCCTCACTGCCCTCAGGACCCTAAACTACAACCACTATCACTGACACTGGTGTCAGACTGGGAGGAGCGGGATGGAGTGAGGTTCCCCTCCCCTGGCAACTCCAGTTTGAAGCCCTCTTCACCAGCCTGGCAAGCCTATGACCAGGGATGCTCTTCCCCTTCTCTGACAGGGGAAAAAGTAGCCAAAGGAATTGCAAGTCTTACTCGGGTTCATCACTTCAGGTTGTGCTAGATAATGTTTTATCTAGATGCAACACTAAAAATGGACTAGTGAGGTTGCTTTAGGTTCTTCTGGTTTAATTGTCTTTCTCTGCTTATGAACAACTTATTTGAGCATAAGTGTTTGTTTCAGCTCAACAACTTCAAACAAGAAAACTTCATGTTTCAGTGTGTATGCTATTAGACTTTGGTTAACTTCAAGCTTCTCTACTGGTCCCTGATATCTGACCACTTTTCCATGTTCCTTCCTTAAAAATGTTAATAAAGTTCATCAAATATTGTTCTTGGGACTTGTACGTTTGAGGTCCTGGCATTTATTTTTTAAAAGTTATTAAATTACATAATATTCTTTGTCTAAGAATCAACATTTTCTTTGTTCAGGGTAAGTGGAATGGTTATTTTGAAGTTCAGTAGGTGTTTAAGTGAAAATGGTAAGTATTTGTTTCTTTAAAAGAAAAATGTTTGTTGGTATGTTTTCTTTTTCCTTCATTTTCTGAAATGAAACCATGAAATGACTAAATATATGTCACCCTTTTCTCCTCTCATCTGCTTTCAGTTTTGCTGCTCTTTTAGTCTGACAAGTTTGTCAATAAGACTGATGTTGCTTTCAGGCCGCTTTTGTTTATAGGCTTAGGAACTTCAGAGTTTCATATTGCATGGATCTATGAAACCGAGTTCTGTTTTCTGCTGCAGAATTGCTTGTGACTTTCTTTTTTCCCCTTTCAACCTATAATTGGCTTCTTGTTTGTGGTAAGGCTTTTTGTAATCTGGCTCGTCTTGGAACATGAATCTTTTCAACATGATCCTGCTGTCTTCAAGTATTAAGGACTTTAAAAATGTCAAAGGGATTTAGTATATGAAAATTTAGAGTAAGCATTTTGTAGCCACGTGTCGTTTTGAAAACCTCTCTGAGAAATGGCCCGCATGACTTTGTTAGATCCTTTATGGCCAGAAGGTGCATGCTATGCGTTGGTGTAATTTGGTTTTGAGATGCTTCGAGTTCTTCCATTTCTGATTTCCTGTGCTTCCTCAATCGTCCTCTAGGATTCCATGTAAGAAGAGGCCAAAGCTCAACGTGGCAGGTGAACTGGCCAGGCGCAGCCCTCTCCTTTGTATTCACCGGAAGACATTCTTCTTCCTCTTTCTGAAGTGCTTCACCTCAGCTGTTAGTGTCCCTGTGATGGTGCAGGTAAGCCCTTGGAGTTTGCCCACAGTTTTTTTTACTTGTGTACCTGTTGGTCAATCCATTCTTTGAAGCTTGCCCTTGACTTCTCAGTTTGACTTACGTGTCCTTTTACTAGTGACACTTCTTGTCTTACTCCATGCAGCCTACAATAGTCCACGTACCACAGTCTCTTGCTATGCCCTGCAGAGGTACAACCCTCCTCCCTTCTGCCCTTGAGCATCTTGCAGATATCACCCTTTTAGTAAGAGTGTGACGTGATCCTCTCAAAAGAAGAGATTTTTTAGGTGGGGTTGGCAATAATAATATGTTTCCCATGCAGGAGATGCTGATGCCACTTTCTCTTTCTCTGCTCTAGACGCCCAGCCAGCTGGCATGGCACCATACTCTCCAGTTGGGTCACAGGTACACAATAACAGGCCTGAGTATGTCCGGCCTGAAGAAATCCGGGCAAAGGATGTTTGTCACTGGTGTTTCTTCCTGCCTTCTGCCTTACTCTGCGGAGCACGTAAAGGAGCAGTCATTGGACAGTGCTTGGCAAGGAGAATCCTCTGTGCCTGCTTCCCTTGGGACCACAGAGCAGCTCAGTGATTCCATAGAACTGAGAGTTGAAGAGGAGAGGCTAGGATCAACCAAAAAGTCCAAGATGATCTCATACGTGGTAAGGATTTGTAGCATTAGCTCCCACTTATGCATCAGGGCTTCAGCTCCTGGCCTGCAAGATCTCATTGTCATCATGCATTTATTTCCCTATCACTCAGGCCTGTGAGTCTCTTATACTCTGGGATACATTCCCGAATTGTAACTTTCTGTTTGCTTTTTATTTAGGGAACCATCACCAAAGTACTCAATGCCCAAGCTGGTCTCTATGAACTCGATAACAAAGTCTGCTTGTGCCTCGCTTACCAGCAGTTGTTGAACTCTGCGCGTGGACTGCGGCCAGGGGCATGCGTGGAGGTAAAGTTGTGAGGTCTGGTGGGTTGATCTTGGCCAGCTGTCAACCGAGCTGCTCTATTGCTCCTCCTCCTCAGCCAGGCAGGAGAAGAAAATAAAATGGGGGGAAAAAGCTCTTGAGTTGAGATAAGGACAGGGAGATCACTTGCCAATTACCGTCACGGGCAGAACAGACTCAAACTGGGGAAAGTCCATTTATTGCTGATTAAAAATAGTTTAAGAAAGCGAGAAACAAACTCAAACCACCTTCCCATCACCTCCCCTTCTTCCCAGACTGCTCTAGCGCGGGTCCTACCCACGGGCTGCAGCTCCTGTCAGAAAACCTAATCCTGCGGGCTGCAGCCTCCTCCAGGCCACATCCACCTGCTCCACTGGGGGCTTCTCCACCCATGGGGGGGCTGCAGCGTGGAGATCTGCTCCATGTGGGACCCATGGGCTTTTGGACCCGGCTGGAAATGGCTTTTACCTGACTTGGGGCAACTTCTGGTCTCTTCTCGCCTGGCTACCAAAACCTTGCCTGGTGGAATGGCTTACAAAAGTGTGGGTCAACAGAAGACTGCAGGCATATCAGAAGTTTTTCAGCAAGTAGCTGAAATAAAATCAGGGATTTTACTTACCAGGCTTGGCCGTCTGAGATGAAATGATAATTATCTGATTTCTGCCTCAGCAGGGGCGGGTCCTTCAGGTCCATTGGGTTTATGGACAATCTAGCAGAGTAACAAAGGATTTGGGGTGGGGTGATGGCTTCGTGGCAGACTGCTCATTTCCTATCTTAAATTGTGATGTCTGTCTCTCAGCTCATTGACGTCCACCTCATACAGAAGCCTGTGGTGTCCTCTCCTTCCATTGTACTCGGCGCTTGCCTGAACAGCACCGTCACGCTGAAGAGTTTCTCAAGGCTCAGCACCCCTTACCAGCCGCCGGCCACTTCAGGAAACCTCTACTTACAGCTGCTCTTCCGCTATAATCTCGACATGCCCTGCTATCTCTGGCTGGTCATCCTCCTGGAGACGTTTGAGGAGAGGTGAGCGTAGTTGTCAAGTCAGGCATTGTGCAAATGTGCTGTCTGAGCTACCTGGGCATCATAGAAACCACACGTTTGCAAAATTTGTGTGCTTGAAGACTGATGGCAGCACCAATTGCTTCTGGTTAACTGGCCTAAGCCAACCATTTATTAGGTTTCACATCAAGGCCGGTTGCTTGTACCTTACAGTTGCTCTTCTGAGGAAATGACAGACTTTTTTTCAGGTCACGTGCAGTAAGCCCACTGCTCTCTGGAAGCTGCAGTGCTGCAGAGCACGTGCTGACCGAGTCCCACCTACACAGCCTTGCTCTGAAGCACAGAGGCACTGTAGGGACGTGCACCTTCCAACTTGGTTTGCTTGGTAAATGAGCGTGGGCACTGAGGCTGGAGCTGGGAACTGCTAGAACCCAATCACAGACGATATAAAGACTCTCACGTCCTAGTTCCTCACAGCAGCAGTTTGTTCTGGAATAGTTAGGGTTGATCACCCAGACAAATAGCAGTTTGTAGAATGCTCTGTCTTCCTCTCTTTTACTGGCATTGTGATTTTTCACCACACTTTCCAATAAAACAGCTTTGGTTTTGCTCCGGGAATGATGCTAGCTTAAGTTTTAGTTTTCATTAGCTTTGCCTCTTGCTTCAAATGTCACTGCTAAGTTCTGCTACTGCCTGAAAGTTGTTGCAGTGAGTTAGTTACTCTCTCTCTTGACTTGATTTCACCTTCTGTTGTTAAGACTTTGTTTTGACTGGAAGTGCCATCACTTTCAGGTGTTCAAAGTGGTGAGGTAGGCTTCTGAAAGGAACCCAGCGCAAGGAAAATATCAGAACAAGAGCAATCTGTGGTTGTTTTGTTCTGTCTTGTGACTTTTGCATCCTGTAAAAGAAAACCAAGTATGCCTACCATGAGTAATCATTATCAAGCTTAGGCAGACTGCGTAGAGGTCCATTTGTGTGACTTAGAGGGAGGTTATCTTCATGCGGGTTTTTCGTCCGCTTGACTTCTGAGGTTTTGCCGGTCTGTCCATTTCTGTATCTCTTCCTGTTCCTTGTCTGCTCACCTGGCTTCAATGTGCATCACCCTTAAATGTTCCTTTTTCAATCACTTTGCCTTCTTTTTGCACTTTCCTTAATTCTTGTCCGCACATTTACTTGTAACAAGCAGACAGAATCCCTGACTTACATGCAAAACCCACTGAAAAGTGAGGACTACTAATGCGTTTTTTTTTTTTTCAGGTTTTCTTGTTTCTTTGGGCACCAGCAACTGTTGCGTAGCTCAGCACACCAAAACCCCGGAGCTGCAGAGAAATTCCTTGCCCCCCTTCTGCAGGCTGTGGTAGCCGGCAGAGAGGAAACAAGAGATATCTGTAATGAAATCCTAGCAAAAACACACCAATGTCCACTGAGGAAGGTAAATGCTCTGTGAGCTGTTTTCTGTTTATCTGATGGGAAGAAACTCTGCTCTTATCATTATTATTATTACTACTTATCTTTTTTTTTCCTATTCTCTTAGTATTCGACCCTGGATCCCCCGTGCCAGATCCCATCTCTGTCAGCACTGCGTGGTTTGGCAGAAGAGAAGAGCTGGGAAGGTTTCTGTCCCTCACAGCTGCTCTCCCCCGTGGAGGCACAACACATGGGCACCCAGGAGCTGAATCGCAGGCTGGCCTGGTCCTACTGCACGCTCTGGGCAGGAAGTTTCCAGCCCCGAGCAGTAAGTGCCTAGTTCCCTTTATCATCTGTGCCCCAAGATTTCCCAGTTCTCCTTACATCTGCTGTCCTTTCCCCTGTTCCTCTTGCTAGGGAATGAGGCTGCTTTTCTCAGCCGTGTTGTGTTGAGCACAGGCTGGGTTTGGGCTGCTGCTGTGCATGCTCTGATTTATCTTCTTTTGTGTTGCAGATAGTGCAAGGTGTGCTGAGAGTCTCCTCCAGGAGCAGTTTGCTCCAGCTGCAGGACAACAGCAGCAGCCTTCCCTGTGTGATATCCCACAGGGATGGGAGCCCCTTTGCCAATACAGCTCTCGTAGGTATGTCCCGCAGAGCCAAACTGCAGGGTGCTGGGCTTCTGCTGTTCTGCCATCCGGTTACAAAACAAGGAAGAGAAGACTTGGTGTGGAGATGCTGAACTTGTCACTGCCGGGCCTCGTGACTGTAAATGAGGAAACTGAGCTTGCTGTTTTTGTCTTCCCTTTTCATTAGCTCAGCTCCTTTCTCTGTTTTCTTTGCAGGATCGCTCTTGCAGGTGGAGAACTATCAGCTTGTCGTGGAAAGATTCATTCAGAGTGATTTTCCCTCCTGGGAGCAGCTGGCAAATCCAGAGTACGTGCGCGAGAAAAAAAGCAGGTGGGTCCCTCTATTCAGTGCCCTGGTAAAACCATTACTTTGCAGTTCCACACCTGTTTTGGGTCATGGTAGAGCTGCTTATCAGCATAGTATTTCAGTGCCAAAGCAACCATCCTTTGCTACTTACAGGAAAGGAGGTTTTTATCAGCAACAAATCCACCATTTCCATTTTGTTCAAAATACGTCCGGCCTGGTAGCTGCCCTCTGGTTCATCCTCTCGTGCTGCTCTTTCTGAATACCTGCTGAGCACTCCCCAGAAGTGTTTTTGCCAGATTGGTGTTTGTTTTAGGCAGCCACCTGTGGGGAGCAGGTATTTCATTGCTCCCATTTGTCATTTCAGTGTCTACGTGCAGTTCTACTTCGAGGACATTCAGGTTCTCCGTGCTGCGGAAGGACAAATCCAGAAAGAACGCAGGGGTGAAAACAGCACCTCTTTGAGGAAAAGGAATAATGGCACCTCAGCATCTGAGCTGGAAACCCCAGAGGCAAAAATACTGAAATTGGAAGATCCCAAACCGGATCCTGACAGAGAAGAGAGGTGTCAGAAGGGCCCGAGCAGCACTGGAAGAACCAGCTGTGTATCTCAGCTATTCTTGGTGACCCAGAAAGAGGGTCTGATGTTGCGCAACTACCAACTACCCAGAGAAGGAGGTGGAGAAGGACATGAGCTACAGAACAGTTTTCAAGCCACGGTTTTGTGGCTGGGCAGACCTCTGCTGTGGAACCACCCCAGAGAGATTGGGAATCTACCAGCTCTGGAGGAGATCAGCTGTGATGGAGAAGAGGGTGTGAAACAGCAAGAAGTGAGGCGGGAGAAGGCTTTGGGGGTGTTTTGATATGGCTGGGAGCTGGATATGTGATAATTTAAAGCTCTAGATTTCTAAACAATGGGAGAGTGTTTTGTCTTGGGTACAGCTGTGTATTTATACAGGTAACTTCCTTGTGCTGCTCCAAGGGAGTTCCTTCTACTCAACCAAGACACTCTCGGCTGGGCTTGTTCCCTTTCTGCTCTACTTTCCATTTCCTACCTTTTTCCTAGCATCTCTCACCATCTTTTCCCTTTCTCTCTCCCCGTCTCCCTCCAGGCGCTGCTGCTCTTCATGGGGAAGTCGCTGCGATGGTTTCCGTTCCTGCACCTGGATGGGCTGTATCGTTTCATCGTGCCCCGCTGCTCGGTAAGGGGGGAGGTTGTCTTGCTGCTTCCTGTTGGAGAGTTTTTGCTAAATTGCATGTGGGAGACGAGCTTAGTCACCCTCTGACTTCTCTGTTCTAGGCTTGGAATTCCCATCTGGCTTGCCAAGGAGCTGCCTCAGTTCTGTGTTTAGTTCAAACTATCAGAGCTTTGAGTTCAGTGGTGGTTGTTTTTCTTTCTTTAAACCATTGTTCATCTCTTTTCTGTGTAGCTTTCACCTTCTTCCCTTGATAGTCATCTTCGTTGCCTTACCACTCTTCCCTCAGGACTTGGAAGTGTTTGACAAGCTCAGATTTCCAGCTGTGCCAGCAGAGTTTTGGGGCAGGTCATCTTGCCCCTTATGCCTGCCTGTCCAAGACACCTGGCACTTACAGCACGAGACATGGCTCTCCAGCCCCGCCGAGCGCCAGGTACGCGCTGCCTTACTGCCCTGGGCCTTCATGGGTGACTTGTGGGTCTCTCCAGAAGTGGCTCAGAGATTTAGCAGTGTAGAATATCTCATCAATAAGATCCTTCTGCTCTAAGCTCCATCAGGGGCTACCGCTGGGCTTTGTATTTGCCTGCCTCAGAATTAATCTGGGGAGGAAGCATCAGTTTGATGTAAAGTACCTCAAAGCATGCAGAGTTTCTTGACTGCTCTGGCTGTGATAAACTGCAACCCATCTGAGTCGCTTTCTCTCCCAATTCCAGCTGGCAGCCAAGGTGATGCTGACGGGCATGGACCAGAAAATTGCCTCCATTCCTGAAATACTGAGCACCAGGTTTGTTGGTCTGCCCTGTGCTAGATGTGGCTGTGCCTTATGGAATGGGTCAATTTTTGTCTTTGCTGG
The DNA here is from genome assembly GCF_047663525.1 of Anas platyrhynchos. Taxonomy (NCBI): domain Eukaryota; kingdom Metazoa; phylum Chordata; class Aves; order Anseriformes; family Anatidae; genus Anas; species Anas platyrhynchos. The sequence goes on along the minus strand of NC_092587.1, from coordinate 84,117,665 downwards.
AGACACCACAACATTAATAAATGAATAATTAATGACTAACAAATTATCTGCCCGACAAGTATTGGTTAGAAACACTCCTATGTGCAAGTAGCCCAGGCTGACTCTGTCCTGTTCATCAAAGCTAAAGGGATTGCAGGCTACGTGGCTGCAAAATGGTGTCCAGAAAAAGCTTGCACTGCTGCTGGTGTGGAGTAGGTGCCAAAGATCCATGCTAAATTCCTGTCAGAAGTGGAAACAGGTGCAGCAGGGAAAATGTGGGAGGGTTTTTGTTTCCTTTTGTTTATTTTTAATGCAACGGGCTCAAATAAATAATGAGGTTGGAAGCTTTCCTTTTCAAAGCACGTTTAATCTGGGGTGATACGCACACACCCCAAAACCTTTACCAGTGTGCTATGGTTAGCTGAGTTTTTCTTTGCTTGACTTCCTCCTCTAAGAGAAATAATCAGGAGTGAAGCAGGAAGGAAAGCTGTCATTTCTCTCCCCTTTTCTGTTATTTCTTTACCTGAAAAAGCAGAAAGCAAGTTCTGGGGGGCCTTTTGTCCCTGGGTGGGGTAGGCTGCAGCAAGCTGCCCTGTATCCAGTCGTTCAGGTGCTCAAGGGCGAGTTCCCCTGAAGCTGGGCTGAAGTAACAGCACTGCACTTAACCCCGACCGACCTTTGTTGTTGCAATCTTGGTCGGGACTTTTTCCTCTGCCTTTGTCTTCAGGCGAGACGGAAATGCTATGATTCTGGTCTGCTCTCAGTTTCAGAGGTTCCCTGGTTTCTTTCTCTGGTGAGATAGTGGAGAGGATCTTGTGTGCCTCTCCTAAGAATGAGAAGCCTTCTGTGACTCTCAGCCTCCTCAAGGAGAAAGGTAAGATTTCATGACAGCCTTGTCAGGTAATGGATTGTTTCTTGCTTTTTTCTGTTTCAGAGACCCATTGCACTTGGCTAACTGTGTATCTGAGGGCAGGGGGAAGTGTCCCACTGTATGTCAGAGGGGAAACTGCACAGCGTGCGTGGTGGCTGTGGGAATCCTCTGCCTGGGAAATGTGTCAGATGGAACAGTAGCCTCACTGCGACGAGAGAGAAAATAGGTTCAGCTCAGTGACCGACTAAGCTGCCTGTGCGTGAGCTCATGATGTGTTTTGTTCTCTGCCTCCTCAGGGAGTCTGCTAGGCAGCGATCACAGCGTGAAGCTCAGCATCTCCGTTGCTTCAGGCTCCCCGGCTGTGCTGGACGTTTACATCGCTGCGACCTATACGCAGCATCTGTGGGGTTTGCTTCCTGGAGCCAAGATCCTCTTCCAGAACTTGGAGCGCAAAATCTCCAGGTACCGCTGTCTTTAGGTCCCTGATCTGGTCCTGGTCTGGATCTGACCTCCCGTTTACTGTCTTTGAAACCATTTCTCCTCTGGTTTGGGCTTTCCTTATCCCTTGTGCATGCCTCCCTGTCTCCCCAGCCCTCACTACAAATGATTTTTTACCACGTTACAATTAAGACCAGACCAGCCATCTCAAAAAACTGGTCAATTTATTTTCTATGAGCTGTTTCTGGCATCTACCCTCTCATATTTCAGATTCCACAATGTTTACTGCACGTACATTGCCTCCAGCTGTGTCACCATCCTCTCTCTGCCAGCTTCTCACCTAGTTCTTCCTTCCAGGTGAGTTTAGGGTCTGCTCTCACCTTTCAGTGTCCCATTAAAGGTTTCTCTGTTTCACATTTGTCGTGTTCCTTTTTCTTCTAGCCCTGCAGGAAAAGCCTCATCCCCCTCACTAGTGTTTCTGTCCAACTTGCAACTTCACCTCCAAAACCTGCCCCAGGCGCGGATTTTATGCCACTTGTCCTGTGTGTTGACCCTATCCCTGCAGTGGGTTTGCTCGCTGTGCAGCAGCATCTTCAAAGAGGTATTCAAGCTGCTGGGGATAATCCAGGAGGAACATTGCAGACTTTCTACTCATCCATCCCATGCTACCATGTAGGAGGGAGGAGTTCCTATCCCAATTCCAGCACCTCTCTTTCCGGGGTCTGAAAAAGACGTGCAGATTGGGAAGGGACCAAAATGACAGCTGATTGGAAGGATGCCTCTGACTTACAGCGAGGAGTGGGGGTAGAGTGAGGGCATTCAGGGGGAGAATCCTGTTTCAGTGCTCTGCTTTTCCCCTGTATGCTGCTTTTGGCGTTCATCACCTTGCAGCATGCTTTTTCATCCCATGCGGACTTTTCCCAAGGCATCCACTTGAAATTCAGTGAAATCCTTTAATCCTTTGCATCCTTAATTAGGGGGATTAAGAGAACCAGCGGCCATTCCCCTTCTCTCCTGTGCCCACCCGTGCATAGCTGTGGCTTTACTCTTCCTTCAGGGGAAGTGCACCCGACACAGCCCGCCCTGCCCATCGCACACGGGAGTGAGGCAAGCCAGTGCACGGTAAGGATCGGGTCCGGGGAGAGGAGGGCAGGAGGGAAAGATTTACACAAGCTGGGAGGGAACAGGCAGATCACGGATGGGCTGAAAACAGGACAGTGCAGCTAAGAGCTGCGATTCCTCACGTCCTAGCTGTGAGCAAACACTCCTCTCTCCTGGCTGAGACCCATTTTCTGGGACGTGACACCCCTCACTGCCTGCTGTCTCCGTAGGGTGCTGGTGGAGGACGGGACGGGCGAGGCCCTGGTGCTGTGCAGGAACCAGCACGTGGCGGCGATGCTGGGCTTGAGCCTTCCTGATTGGGAAGCCGTGCAGAGCTGCGTGCAGAGCAGGGGCAGAGTGTCTGTTCAGTATGGGGAAGCTCCTGGGATGGGGGTGAGTGGTTTGTTCAGGCACTGACTGCAGCGTGCGGGGCTTGAGCCTCTGCTGGACTGGGTTCCTCTTTGCCACGGGTCTTCTAGTGGCTCCCTGCCTCCCTCAGCGCGTTCACCGAGCTCACGCTTCCCTTCCTCAGTGTGTCGAGGATCCCGAGGATCCCGTCGCTTGCTACCTAAGGAGCCTTTGCAGGAGTCCTCTCATCTGCCGCCCCATCCTGCTGGATTTCAGCCTAGACAGGAAGCCCTCCAAGATCCTGCAGCCTGGTGAGCAAACACCGCTGCCTTTTGTAACGCTGGGTGGGTGTGGGAAGGAAGGGAGGAGCCGGCTCACCATGCTGGGGAAGGAGAACTGCCTTCACTGCCCGCAGAACAGGATCGCTGGAGGATTTCTGTGGAATTGTGAGCTCTGCAGCATAGGACAAAGATGTCTCAGCAGAGCTATGGTTACAAAAATACAGAAATAATGTATAACGTTGTTGTATGAAGTGACTTTTGTATACGGTTGGTTTTACTTTACACAGAAGCTTAAAAATAGCACTGAATTAGCCTTGCAGTTGTGGTGAGGAACTTGGAACTATTCTGTTAACATTTTATGTGTGGTTCCGGGAAAATATGTTGGTTAAACAGCCAGGATAGTAATTGTTCTAAGGTGCCAGTGAGAGGCGTGTGTGTTTATGTGGTGGTGCTGAGAACATGTTTCATTAGCAACCCCCTTCCACTCTCCCATTCCCCAGAGCTGAGGTAACAGGTTTATTTCTGCGGGTTGCCTCATACCTAAAAAAAGCCCTCACTTTCACAGCAAGTTTCCCAGCCCTGGGATGGGAGAGGTTCTGGCCAGCCAGAGTTACTGGGTGAACTTTCAAACTAAGCAGCTTTCAGCCTTAGTCAGGACATCAGGTAGGGTCGAGAGGAGGTCTGGAAATCCTCACCACGGCCACAGGATGTACAGTGCTGAAGAGTTTTGAGTTCAGGGGTGGCGGCGTCTGAGCACGTCATGCCACAGCTCTGCAGTTGTTTTATTAAGGGGATGTCCTCCTCAAGCCACTCATGCTAACACCTAGCACTTGGGTGTGAGTCCAGGGGCTGCTTGTTGAGCTCACCAGAGGATGCTGTTCTCTTGAGCCTGTCACACTGTACGGCCAGGTTGATGGTGAGAAAAGACACAAAGCTCAGTGCCACAGCTCTGTGAGACACTCATCGCTCACAGCAAATCCACCGTGCAAACGTCTGTTTCCTCTAAGCTGCAGGAATGCTGGCTAAATACTTTAATCCTGTATTCATTAATCTTCCCATCCTCTGTGGTCTAGCAGATGCTAAGCAGCTGCTGCGAGGCCTTCCCTCCCCCAGCAGCTTTTACATTTGTTTGCTGAAATGTGGCAGGAGCCAGCCGCTGAGCTGTTACAGGTTGTGTCCTTCCCCTTCAGCTCCCCTGCAGCTGAGAAATTTTCGGAGCGGTGAAGTGGAGTTTGTGTCACAGACGGGACCTCGACAGAGCCTCTTGTGCCTGAACGTGGAAGAAGTGGAACAAAAATCCTTGTGCTATCTGACCAGAGAGAGGATTGGGAGGATGCCAAGGCACTGCCAAGAGGGAGCCACGGCTTAACATCTCCCCCAGTGCGAGGGGAGTTATGGAAACACCCCCTGGGATTAGGAGCTTTATTCTTTGCCCCTTTCCAGGGGGAGCACAGGCTGGCGAGCACAGCATGAAGGGTGTAAGCAAGAAGCTGCTGTGACTTACGCAATTCTTGAGTTCTGGACCATTGCCACCAGCCGTTTTGGACTGCATTTTGGGGAGAGGTGTTTGGTTTCTCTTGCTTGGTGGCCATTGTTCTGGGCCTAAGGCACACAATGTGTGTATTTTATGTGGTAGTATCTACTAAATAAAGCTATTAAAATGCGGTTTAAATAACAGTGTCTGTTTCGATATTCTTTTACTTTGGAGTAAACTGAAGTATGGGGAACTGAAGCAGAATGCAGATCCTTGGTTTATGAGCCAGAGCCAGGACTTTTGCAAATCATTCACTATCTTCATGGGAAACTGCAGTTGCCACAGGGGAAATTCTCCTTCACCTGCCTGAAATGATTAAAATTATTTTAAAGGATTGCCTTCCTCCGAGAGGAAAAGGGAAACGAACAAATTACTGTTTGGAGACTAAGTGGTGGCATTAAATCACTGCACTATACAAGCATTGTTTTACAGTTTAAACAGTGGCCTGAACATTACCTGGGGCTGGTCACAAGAAGGATGCAGTGAGCTCTGGTACGAGTTCACAACACGCTACAGGTTTGTCTGCCACTGGTTGGGAAGGGGATGACAGCAAGGGTAGGTGGTTGGAGGGTAGGTGGTAGGTGGTTGGAGAGCTGCCAGGCAGAGAAGGACCTGGGAGTGATGGTTGATAGTCGGATGAATATGAGGCAGCAGTGTGCTCAGGTGGCCAAGAAGGCCAACGGCATCCTGGCTTGTATCAGAAACAGCGTGACCAGCAGGGCTGGGAGGTGATCGTCCCCCTGTACTCGGCTCTGGTGAGGCCGCACCTCGAGTACTGTGTTCAGTTTTGGGCCCCTCGCTACAAGAAGGACATCGAGGTGCTTGAGCGGGTCCAGAGAAGGGCGACGAAGCTGGTGAGGGGCCTGGAGAACAAGTCCTATGAGGAGCGGCTGAAGGAGCTGGGCTTGTTCAGCCTAGAGAAGAGGAGGCTCAGGGGCGACCTTATCGCTCTCTACAGGTACCTTAAAGGAGGCTGTAGTGAGGTGGGGGTTGGCCTGTTCTCCCACGTGCCTGGTGACAGGACGAGGGGGAATGGGCTTAAGTTGCGCCAGGGGAGTTTTAGGCTGGATGTTAGGAAGAACTTCTTTACTGAAAGGGTTGTTAGGCACTGGAACGGGCTGCCCAGGGAAGTGGTGGAGTCACCATCCCTGGAAGTCTTCAAAAGACGTTTAGATGTAGAGCTTAGGGATATGGTTTAGTGGGGACTGTTAGTGTTAGGTCAGAGGTTGGACTCGATGATCTTGAGGTCTCTTCTAACCTAGAAATTCTGTGATTCTGTGGTGCCTGTATCTGTAGCAGCACGGCAGCCTAGCTGGTACGACACACAGGAGGGAGATCAGCACTCAATACCTGCTTGCAGTGATGGCTGAGGGTTCTGCCTTGTTTTTGGCAAAATAACAGCCAGATCCTTCATCCTGTGCTACAGGTTAGTAAATCCTACACGCAGTTACTGCCCCACCTTACTCAGTGCATAGTGCATGCGTGAACAGCCACTCTATTTTGGGTTTCGTGTGTTCCCTTACAATTAAACTCCAGGTGATGGGTTTATTGAGCAAGTATAAATTGTCTTCACTCTCAAGGCCTGCTGGGCGCTTCCAGACCAAAGCACGAGTGACCTGACCAATGCCTCTGTTCGTTCAACAAAGTTCTGAGACTCCATCCTAAAGGAGGCTGCAGAACAGCTGAAACCAAAGGTCTGCACAAGTTTTGCTCTGACAGTTGTTGTTTTTTTCCCCACCTCCTGTAGATGCTTTCTGGGAAACGGTAAAAGATTTTGCTGAAGCTCACCCCTCTCCCCCCCAAGAAAAACAAAACCAAACAAAAACAAGCTTATCTCAGCCTGAGGAAAACACTGACTGTAAGGACCTAAAATGCAGAGATCAAAATCTGATCAAAAAGTGCAACTGAAAGTATCCTGTAAAATTAAGTAGTAACAGACGGTGCTTCAGCAATAGATAGGAAATGCTAGACAAGAGACTTTAAAAAACAAAGAGGCAAATTTGTACATGTAGTCTTAACTGTCTTGAATAACTGGGTTTATTTCTGAACTTGAACTTTCCAGTAAAATTGTGCTCCCTCTTTTCCTCCTCGTTTTTTTTTAGTCATCTGTCTGCTCCCACTATTACTGCTCTCCTGCTCCTCTTTTAATTCCTGGTACAAATGTAATCATCTGTCCTAATAAAGGACTTCAGAGGCTGTTTACCTTTGCGAGGTTGAAAACCTGACGCTTACTCCAGTGTTAGCTGTTTTCTAATCCACCAGTTAGCCTGTTAGGTATTTTCTGATCCATCAGGGTTTGGCCATTCACAATGCCTTTTTCAGAAGAGGAGATTCATTATGGTTTTCTGAGGAGATTAAATAGATGGCTTGCAGTTTTATTAATATATTCAGGGAATCACAAAACATGAGACAGATAAAGCTCTTTGATTTGCTTGCTTTTAGTGTTCTGGGTTTAAGGGCCATTTCCCAGACCCGTTACAGGTAACCCTTTTCCTGTTTATCTCTGTCCACGATCGGAGCTCTGGTCACTGTGTTACTTCAGACAAGAGAACACATCTTGTTCCCATGATCACAGTTTTTCCTTTATTTATGCAACTGTCCTTATCACAGTCTTGTTCTGAAGCCAAAGTATCCTGTTGCTGGCACGAGTTAGAAATACGAAGGAAAAATCAACTGGCTTCGCTTTGTGCCACTCCATACTCTTGGAACTGGGAACTGGTCTTAAAAATTTCTCACCCCAAGAGGGAGGAAAGCATGAAGCATGTTCTGCGTCAGGGTAGCTGTAATGACTGCATGGAAGGACAGAGATGATCATTTTATGGCTATTTTTTTGTAGCTCTCCATCACCAGTTTGCTTCAATGCTAATCAATACCGAAGGCATTTGCTCTGTGCTTTTTTTTTTTGTTTTTGCACCTGGCCTTGCAGCCATGAACTGTATTTGAGGCTCAGAGAGCGCTCAGAGCAGCAAGCCAGAAGTCAATGTTTAGGGTCAAAGAGAGGGTTGATGAGGGAAGGAAAATAAAATCATAGAATTATGAAGGGAAAATGAAGGGAAGAATAAGTGATGGTGTAGACACTGTAAGAGCAGAACATCTGGAGTTGCAGAAAGCGATGACAAAAGCCATCAGGGAGCCTATGGTGGGGACAAGCCACGTGTCCCACCTAACTTTGAGCTGTAGGCAGGAGGAAGACGTCCTCCTGTTCTGCCAGGCTTGAGTTAAGCCTGCTGCTGTGACAGAGCTCAGCAAGAGCTGCCATGTGTCATACCAAGCATTTATGCCTATGGGTTTCCCTTTCCAAGCTCACCTCCTGTGTCCAGCAGCGTTTCCAACTGTTTTACAGTGACAGCAGGAACGCGGGCAGCAGAAGCATCCAGTGACAGGCTGGAAGGGAGGAGGACGCTGACTCTGCATTCAGGTTCACCAGCTGCAAGTTGGTCCCTCTGGTAATGCTGAAATCTGGAGCGGAAGAATAGTGAGAGGCTACCAGAAAGGAGAACACGGAAGAAAAGCAACTTGAGTGCATTTCTTCCTCCTCATTTTTCTGAATACTGAGAGACCCTGCCTCTTTTGCTGGAATTTGCTGCTATGAAGCCCTCGCTGCAGCAGAGCTATGACCCTTTCCATGTACAATAGGAAAAGATATCCAAGCTCAAGAAGCGTTTGGACAACGCTCTCAGACATATGGTTTGATTTTTGGGTGTTCCTGTGTGGAGACAACAGTTGGACTCGGTGATCCTAGTGGGTCCCTTCCAATTCAGGATATCCTGTGATACTAAAAACTGATTGCAAATACCAGTTTTACAGCAGCCTCAATGGTTTTCCACTTAGTGGGAGAGGATGAAAAAAATAGATTTTAATTTTTTTTAGGATTCTGTGGTATATGTGCCTGAGGTAGCAAAGCTGAAGTCAAGTATCCAAAGGATTCCCTCCAGTACGGTGTTCTTACATTTAATTATTTAAATATATAATTATATTTATATATAATTTACTTAATTCTTCAGAATGACTGAGACATCTGACTGATAATATCAGTACAGAGCACAGATACGTAGCTTGGAAATATAAATCCAAATGTTTTAGTCATGTATGCAATATGATATTGCCAGTAGTAAGTGTCTGACAGTCTTATTAATGAGCGGCACTACAAATCCTATCCATGCTCTTGGTAAGTGTTGCCTACACAGGTTTGCCTTAAAATAAGAGGTTGAAGATTTAGGCTGGAGTAGATGACCAATAACTGAATAACGTCCTTAAACCCAGCACATTCCCTTTCAAACCAAGGTCTAGGATCCCAGTTTGCACATAGTTAATGGATCAGATTCTGCTCTATAAATGCCCTGCTGTTAAAGCACGGATATTTTACCTAAGTGACTACTTACTTTTTTTAATATACCTGTGAAAGTGGCAGTAGTTGATTGTTAAGGTGATCGGATAGCATTGTGAAGTCTATCCCAATGTTTCTAGAGAAGCACTGATATTTTATTTTTCCTTGTAGGAACCGAACTAACAAATGAGTCCAATGCCAGGAAAAATGATTGGTCTAGTGATACTGGTGTGGTGCAGACGTGCCTGAACTAGTTTGGAAAGATCTAGTTCATTTGCTAAATCCTGAGTTGTGCTACTATTAACGCTTCAGCTATGACTGCAACTGGTGGAATGCCACAAATTCCAGCTAAGCCCTTTTTTGGTAAGTTTGCTTTCCTCTGAATAAGGACTTCTAAACACAGGGAGTGGGCTGCAGTCGGAGAAATTGTCACCAGTGCCAACTAACAGCCTCCTAGTGTGTCACAAAAAAAAAGTGATCTAAACTGAACTGGCCAAAGAAAATGTCAGAAGTTGAGTGGGGTTGTTTGGCTTTTGTTAAGATACAAAGGAATGCATTCCTGTGAAGTGTGTCCATGCTTCCTTTCTGTTCCCTGCCCGTCCTGTCCCAGTGCCAAGGGAACGATTGTTACCATGGAGAAGGTCTGGCATAGCAGGACCAAGCACAGACCAGTTCCATTACCCCAGAGAGAGACGTGCCTGGATTTAGTGGCAGATTTAATGCAATCTACGGACACATCCAGTAGGTTTGGGCATCTGCCTGTCTGGATAAGGGAATATTGACCAATCCGCCAGATCACATTTTACAATTTGGGATCCAGCAGTGGAAAGCAAGCGGTGATCCCCTGCCTTCCCTTCCTCTACCAAAACCTCTCACCAACACAGGGGAGTCAGTGCTGCAGGAGCCCCCCCAGCAAACACGGATGCATTTTTCTCCCCCCCTGCCATGCACGTGGTCTCTGGGTGGTGTTAAACCCTACCTGTCACCTTGATGTCGCCTGTGGCCTTGGCGATGCTGTTTTCAATCACGCAGGTGTAGGTGGCGTTAGCAGTAATGTTATGCAGCAGGGAGACCACCTTCAGGGTGATGTTTTCGGCATTCTGCTCGTAGCTGGTGTTGGCAGCCCGGGGCAGGCACTTCCCCGTATGGCTGTAGGCTGTCCAGTGCACCGTGGGTCGAGGGAACCACCGTGGTGCTTCGCACTGCAGCGTGTCCCCGCTGCTGCTGTTCTCCACCTGGACATTTGGGGTGCTGAAGGCTGGGGGAGGGAAACAGGGAGAGAAAGGAAACAGACTCATGTTGTCTGCATCACGTAGCTGGCATAACTCACCACCGGCTCACTAGAAAGAACCAGAGGCAACAAGAAACAGGTGAAACCGCTGAGCTTAGTGGAAGCACGTTGCTCTGTGCCAGCAGGGAATGGGATGACCAAGGCCAGAGGTGTTAGGAGAATTTAACACCCAGAAGTGAAAATTCAGCTGTGTCAGTGCACTTTTTAAGGTTGGTTCAATCTGGCAAATATGTAATATTTCATATAACTATGATATGGGCACTTTGTTGCTTTGATAGTTTCTTTTTTGTTGTTGGTGGTGTTTTTTTTTTTTTTGTGTGTTTGTTTGTTTTTTTAATATATAAGTTATAAAAACAGGAAAAGATTCTGAATATGCTAGAATTTTTACCATGCAGCAGTTCTGGCTGGAGACTTAAGTCTAGAAAGAAAAGGTTAACTTCTGTCTTTAACAGGCTTGAAATCTGGATCTTTGGAAAATCATTTGGCAATGCCCATTCTAAAAATAGAGGCTTTTGCAGTCGGTCAAGTAGCCAGTAGACTACGTGTGGGAAATGTAAGAAAAAAAGCAAATGCCTAAAAGTGCTAAAATAATATTTCTCTGAAACAAGGATGTGGAAAGAGAGAGTAAGGCCATTAACACCTCTGGAAAAGGAAAAAAATATCCTATTCTCTTACATGTAATTATTTTTCCTGCTGTGGACACTCAGAAGTTTGGGACACGATCAAAAAGCTCGACGAAGCCACGCAGCACTTCCTGCCCTTTGGGACTTCGTGGAGGTGGGAAAAAAATAGTGTCAGCTTTCAGTTTGTGTCACGCCATGGGATGACGGAAACGGTAAAGCCACACAACCGAGTTTGGCACTTCACAAAACTAACGTTTCCAAACCTCACAAGCAGTCTTCAGCTGGGATTTTCCCCCCTCCGAGACACGGGCAATTCCTTTGGCGAGGTTTGGTGAAACCAGCATCTCAGGGAGGAGATCCTCGTGACCACCATCAGCCCTGTCCTACACAGGTATGGAGGGCCCCGTGGTGGTCACTGCTCACACCGGCTCCAGCGCCTGAGTAACCTCAGGCAGGTCACACAACCACAGCAGGGCTGAGGTTGGCAGGGCCCTCTGCAGGCCATCTGGCCCAAAAATCTGCTCAAGCAGGGCCACCCAGAGCAGGTTGTCCAGGGCCACGTCCAGGTGGCTTTTGAAGATCTCCAGGAGGAAGACTCCACAACCTCTCCTGGCCACCTGCTCTAGTGGCCAGACTGGGCCACGCCAGCCTACATTTCACAGCAGGAGTTTATTTTCTGTATGTCTGGGCAGCATTTCCTCACCTCCCGTCTGGTACTGCAGCTCTGCCACCCCGCTCCCTCGGGACGTGGTGACGGAGCACCTGTAGGTGCCGGCGTCGGACAGCTTCACATCCCTCAGCTCCAGGGAAGCGTTTCCACCCATCACCTGCTCCGCAAACACCGCCGTGCGGCCCTGAAATTCCGCGTCTTGCTCTTGCAGGTGGTCCTTCCCCCCTCGAAACTCGTGAACCAGCCCAGCCACTCCAGCCTTTGCCCACCGAATGGCTATGCTGCCCATCCTGATGTCGGGCTCAAAGGTGCAGCCCAAGAGGCCGCTCTGGCCGATGTTCCCCGGGGACGTCAAGGCAGTGACGCTGATGGAGCGCTTTCCTGCGAGGAGAAAGGAGGGTGGTAGCAATTCCAGCTAACGCAGCACCAAACCTCCAGCAGCGCAGGCTGCTCCACGCTGACCCCCCCCCTTTTATAAGATAACAAAACCACAACAGAAAAGAATAAATTGTCTGTAATTCTACTGCGAAAGCACAGGTCAAGAATTCACTTCCTGGAGAAAAATCAGAGCTGCCCCCAAGCAGATGGGGCTCATGCGTGCCTGTGACAAGTTTTCTCGGAAATTCAGAGCCAAGAAAGATTTCCTCACCGAGCTCTGAGTGCCAAGCGCCGTTCTTCAGCCCGTGTGCATAAATCTCAACATTATTTAGACCATTCAAGAGCTCCCAGGCTCTTGTCCTCTTGGAGAGGACAATGCCCTGAGTTAGCACCACAGCACTGGCAAGGCTGGGTTCAAGTGTGACCAGCAATGCTTTGCAGGTGGCTTCTGAAATGGTACGTGTTGTAGCTTTTCCCTTCTTCTGTACTTTAGGAGGGCTACGCAAGAGCCAGGATGTGGTTTAATGCCACGGAGAGATACTTTGCCAAGGAATGTCAGAACTGAAGTCAAGCATGAAATCCTCATTCGATTGCCTTGCACGCAATCGCTATAAATCAAGCCTTAATTAAAGGCTGGTAGCTGGCACTTCCACACGGTGCCACACCTCAGCCCATGCTTGGGATGGAGGTTGGAGATGCCAGGGCAGGATTTCATCGCCCCTGGCACCAGCAAGAAATCTGAGCAGCCACATACCTGAGACACCAAACCCGATGATCAAGGCGATCACTGCAGCCAGGATGATAATGACCATGGTCAAGCTATTTGGGGAAAAAAAAAAAGGACAACGTTACCATGCAGCCCACCTCCCTCACACCCGGCGCGTTTCTGCAGAGCTGCTGGTGGGCAGGAGGTGGAGGCAAGGTGGTCTGGGAACCGTGAGCTGCCTGAATCTGGGATGCCCCATGCACAGAGAGAGCAGTGCCTTTTGCATCAGAGCCTCGGGAGGAGAACACAACTTTCCCAACGCATCTGGCAGCTTCCTGCAGGAGAGCCTGTGGTGTGCGTAAGACTGCACTGCTCCTCCCTTGCTTACCATGAGCCTGCATCAGTTGCTTATGAAATCTTGCCTGAAATCTTGCCTGAATCTCCTCAGACGCCACGATGGCAGGGCTGATAAGGAGCTCGAGGGAATTGCACCATGCGGGTAAGTCCCTCCTGCATGAAGCAGCAGGGATGGGAGAAGGGGAAGACGGGCTGGAACAGGGGACAGAGGAGGGAGTCACACCTGCTCCTGGTTTCCACCAGGCTGCGTTTATAACCAGGGGGCTGCAGCTCTTGGCTTTGGGTGGCCGAGCACCCAGGACTGCTTGCCAGCTGCTGCCTTCCCTGAGAGCAGCCAGGGACAAATATCAACCTGGCAAGCAGGCTGCTGTCTGCTCCACAAGCTGCCCGAGACCTGGGGAACATTGCTGCAACCCCTCACCCTCCCAGCACGAGCAGTGCAGTGAGGATGAGGGGTAGCCAAAAAGGATGGATTTGGGGTTCCCATGAGCAGTTAATGATTGCAGAACTCTACGTTTCTCAGCCCATCATTTCTATTTTGTGATATTTTTTCTTCACGTTCTTTTTTTTTTTCCCCTCTGAAGTCAACAAAATCCTCCCACTGCTCCTCTGAAGCTTCCAGTAAGTCTCCTCCCTCCCTGGGCCATTTCTGCAGTTCAAGATGAGCCCGAGGAGGCAATGGCCTTGAAGGAGCCAGCTGCTTGCAGTGACCTGCTGCACACAGGGCAGAAAGGGATGCTGGCAGGGCTGGAGGACTGCTCTCAGTGCAGCAAGGGGCAGGCACTCATCTTTTCCCACCCAACGGTGTGAATACTCTGGTATTTCAGTAGCAGTACATAGTCAAGCTGCAAAGAAATCCTCTCTTGAAAGCTCCTGGCAGCAGAGTGATGCAGTCAAGGAGTCTGGAAAATGCAGTTCCCTCCCTCCTCTCCATCCCGAAGCAGACGCAGATAATGCCATACCTCCAGAAAATGACCTGGCCTTGGGATGCCATGGTCGCCGCACCTACGAAGACAAAACAAACTCCAGGTGCCTGAAGGACCCACGCAGTGTTCAGCACAGCTCCTGCCCTTTGCATGATGCATTTTCCAGGCTGTCCTGCTTAAATAACTGAACTCAGCTAAGGGGTGGTGAGTGCAAGCAGTGAACTCTCAGGAATGAGGAAGCATGGAGCATCTCAGCTCCCCCCGCCATGCCTTTGACTGGTTAAAGTCACTGGGGAACAGGGGAGACCTCCTACACCACCCATAAGGAAACATTTAATTTGATTTAAAATAAAATATAACACAGTCCATGGTCTGGTAGCTGGATGATCCTGAGGTCAGAGTGCAGCAGTCTCCCACACAGATCCGCAGCTGACCCATCACTGGTGGGGTGCAGACAGGTCCCACCTGTGGGTCCCCTTCCTGGCCCCATTTGCAACATGCAGCTTCTTCTACCTCTCTGCTCCGTGCTAAGAGGTTCCTCTGAGCTCAGAAGAACCAGATCGGTGTGGCGATGGCCCCTTTTCTGACTGATATTTTCTTCTGCTGGACTCCTCCAGACCAACCTACTTCTCTTCCCTGAGCCCAGCTCCTGCTGCTTTCAGAGTTGTTACAGTGGACATGAGGGGATGCAAAGGAAAGAAACTAGAGCAGACTCTCTGAGCCTTTCCCTCAGTGTCTGGTCTCACTTGAGGCTGGGATTAGGCTGAGTAACTCCTGGGGATAAGAGGCTGAGAAGGGCAGAGAGACGAAGATGAAGAGAAGAGAAGGGAAGGCAGCTTTCACCACTGTTTGGTTTCCCGAAAGGGAACCTGCATATTTTATCATCTATGTGTGGACTGCTTTCCAGGAAAGATGGTTAAAGGGGAATTTTTGATAGTCCTTTGACATCTCCAGTGAGTTTCGGTGGTTGGTGGGAGCTAGCAAAAATGATGATGTCTGGAGGAACTGGGAACAGTCAAGCCCTATACCCAGTCTAACCAAAACCAACAACAAAACAATCACCACCAACACCAAAAAAAAACAACATTAGATGTTCAGATAAAGATGCAGCATAATATTAACACTCATCAGTAACCAAACTAGCTGCAAAGTCTACTCCTAATGCTCCAAGACGGGCTGCTACTGAAAGCTCGTCCTTCATCGTGCAGCCTCTGAATGGAACTGAGGAAAGGACATCTCAGAATCGCTTATGCCCCGTGATGTTTGCGATAGTTTAAACTTAAAATGCAGACTTTATACAGTTTTCACTTCCTCTCTGCTTTGGCAAGGAATAACACTTTTTAGTCTGATTCATTTTGTAGCATTTTGCTGATCACCAAACTTGTCGCAGATTAGCAAGGCATTACTAGAAGATAAGAATAGCTCTAGGCCATCCCATCTGGTGGAAAATAAACTTGAAGAAACATCCTCTTGCCCTCGGTGACACCTGATTTACAGCTGCCCTTGGTGCACTGCGTGAACCAGGTGTCCCCTTTCAGCACTGGTTAACTCTGGGGCGACGATCAGGTTACTGCCACTTTGGAAAAACAGGTCTGGCTCGGGCACAGGCAGCGCTGGGGGGACCAGGGCAGGTCCCATTCACCCGGGGTAACATCACGTTAATTACAGAGTAGTTCTCAGGCTGGAGACTACCCCTCTCCATATGTTTGTAAGGTAAAAAATGAGCTATTAAGGATACCTGACATAAAAAAAAAATAAGGATCTGTGGTAACAGAATCCTTTCAGCTCTTACCACTTCTGGATTTATTAGCGATATCCCACCAGACGTGATGGCAGGAGCTGGTCCCACATGGTCTGAAAGCTGGTGAGCGTCTGGAGAAGAGACATTGGCTTCCTTGGCTGAGGCTGCAGAAGGCCCAAAGGGTTACTGGTTTTGCTGGGCCCCAGGGCTGGCCACATCACACGCTGCCTCTTGCCCGCATGAGGGAACGGTGTGGGCAGGAAGGGCTGAAAGTGGGTCAGGAAGAAAAAAAGTAATAATAATAAAGGAGGGGGGAAGGGCAAGAAGACATTCAGTGGTCTGCAGGAGGCATGGGCACAAGAACCAGACATGCCCTTCGTGGTACAACTCCAGAAGTAATAATTGTTCCAGGAGAGTTCCCTCACAGCACGTTCATGCCTTATTTCAACGTCACTGGAAAGCTGGGGAAGGTATCTGTGAAGGAGAAGAACCAGGAGAAGATGCAGTTTCAGCCGGCTGACAAGCAGCAGAACTTGATGAAACGTTCAAGAGAGGTGAAGGCGGTCAGCAGGCTGAAAAAGATGAAAGCTATCCTTGGGATTTGGCCCAAAATGTTGGAGACCATTCTAGCCTCGTGTCCCACACCACTAACAATGGTGTCAAGAGGTGCTTGAGGGGCACTGCAGATGGATGCACCGGTGGACCCAGCCTGGAGGCTGGAAGGAGAGCCTGGCGCTGCCTCATCAGCTCTGCCTGTGCCTGGCCTCACCTCAGCTTGAACGGAAGGTGGAAGAGGCAGCAGCCAGAGCAAGTCCTCACCTCAAAACAGGGAGGTGGTGAGCTGCCCTGGGCTGGAAGTGGGTGAGAATCACCACAGTAGGATCCGCTACCCTCCCATGTTTTCCCTGCCTGGAGACTAAGTCATCCTCCTGCCTCTGAAAGCTTCTCCTCACCTTCATCACTTCCTTTCTTTCCTTCTTTTTTTTTTTTTTTGGCTGCAGTTCCCTGAAGGTTTTGTGTTCACTGGTGTAATTCTCACAATCAGCTTCTTGGAAAATATCAGCGCCAGGGTGTGTAAGAGATGCATAACATGAAAACACGTTCTTCAGCTCCACGCTCCTTTGTGTTGGAGAGGACAGTGATATTTTAGACAGAACTTTTGTGCCGAGAAGGCAGTGCCGTGCTTATGCCTTCCCTCTGTAACACAGCTGGGAAGTTCCAATTAAAACCGACACACATGGAGGGGTGGGAGGGCAAGAAATAGAAAGGCACAGAAAAAAAACGCCACATTTCTTTTTACAACATCTTCCGTTTCTGAGCACATAGCGAGGACAAGAATGGGTTACAGTTTGTTCCATTAAAGATTGCCTCAAATTAAACTTTCACTTTGAAATTTCAGAGTCAGCAGCTCGGAGGCTTAAATTGCCTAACTTGGAGACTTAAACTGCCTAACCTTGCCCTGTCTGACAGCCCTTTCTGGATGATTAATGGACAGCTCTAACCAGCATTTGCATAAGGCTATCTGTCTCCTGTGCTGGGAGGAAGAGGTTCCCAAACTGGCTTTGTAGGAGGGAAGAACAACACATCAGTCTTTTAGGCCTGAGCAAGCAAACAGACAGCACAGATTTCTACTTTAACAACCCGGCTATTATCCTTCAGAAAGCCAGAACCAGCCCCCGCTGTTGACACTAGAGCAGCATTCCTCTCCCCAGTGACCAACAGTCAGACCTTTGTCCCCAGCCCGGCTCCCCAGGCAGTGCTACGAGACCCCAGCGACATGCACCTGGGGCTGAAGTTACTCCCGGGGCAGCAGCGTTCCCGGTGTCATCGGCACAACCGTGTTTTGTTCAGGAAGGTACCCAGGCAAGTGGCAGGCAGCAATCTGCACACTTACAGTTGCCCTCACAAGAAATTGCCTCTTCCTCCTCCTCAAAGAAGCTGCTTCCCCAGCTATAGGTTGGCAGCATGCATACAAACCCAGTAGATGCATCCTTCCTCCCCTGGGGTGAAGGGAACAAGCTCTCCTAAAATCAGAGCATTGGCAAGACAAATCCAGCAGATCTGCTGAAATACATCTCTTGATGCTGCTCTTCCCTAAGTTTGGGACAGCTACCTGTGCGCTTGCACCTCTGGCTCCTACAGAGCCCTCAAACCTTTCCTTGGAGAGACAGATGCTCTCCTGGATCCCACATCACCCCCAACAATGTTGTGTCCCAAACCACCTCCATGGAGAACACGCAGACCAAGTGAATTACATTCTAGTTCCTGTGCTCATCAGTGCCGTGGGTTTTTCTTGAATTTTTCAGTTAAATTACTGATCTGCCTTGCTCCTACTTTGCAGGGAGAGTGTAACGAGACTACAGCTCACCTGGAGAAAACAAGAGAGCTGCAAACACAACAGATCCCAGGAGTGCGACTGTGCTATATGCACACATTCGAGGCCAGAACCCAGCCAGGTACCTGAGGGGGAGGCAGAGGCCGCACTGAGGCTGCCAAGCCTCTCCCAAGCACGAACACAAAGACTGGAATGCGCCCCAACAAGCAGCTTTGGCCTCTGGAGAAGGACAGCAGACTGCTGATCCCACAGAATGAGGTACACCTTGACCCTCCTGTGAGGTAACTGCTCAGACCGAGTTTCCCCTCAGAGGCTGAACCCACAGGTCCTGAGTCCTCAAAAGTGCGGGCATCAGTACAACTCCTGGAATTTGCTCCTGTTCGGGCACAAAACAACCTTGCACACACAACCCCAGGCGGAACAAAAGGCACAATTTTATTTTCCCTCATCCCATTCCTCAGTTCACACCCGTCGCACTGTGTATTTTCTGGCAACAAGGCTCTGTAGTGATTGTGGGGATCTTTGTGGCTTGCGTTCATCCACCAGGAAGGACCTGAGCTCCCAGGGGCTCACCTGGCTGCTCAGAGTGCCACCGTCCTGAGCAAGCTCCTCTGTGAGCTGTCATTGGGTGGCCCCAAACACTCTGAGCTCTTTGTGACTTGTCCACAGCATGACCAGTGGGGACAGCCAGGGTGGCCTTTGTGCCCATGGCCACAGCCTTGGTAGCCACCTGCAAGAGAAAAGGCACCATCAGCTTGACCAAGAGGGGGTCAGAAAATCCCAATGTGCCACGAAGCGAGTGCTTCAGCCCCAGGACTTGTCTAAGAAAGGGAGGTACATGTGTATTTAAACCCAAAATTGCCAGGGTTCCATAAAAAAGGGGAATGACCAAACAAACAAACCCTCCTGATGTGAGCAGCACAGGGAAAGCTGCACGCTCACCTGGCATGGTCCCCCCACAGGCGCAGCGAGCGGCTTTCTGCCCTCCACTCGAGCAAAACGTGCAGCAGTGGAACACTCCTTGGTGCTTGCGGAACTTGCTTTTCACCGTCAGGGTGAATGGCGAGCCCTGCGGAGGACAAGCAAGCAGAGGATAATATCAGATGGTGTGTCTGCATTTGCAGAAAAACAACCGGGTGATCCTGTCGGTCACAGATCAATATGATCAGTTTTAACTGCCAAGCGATAGCAGCAATCCTTAGGAAGATTTTAAGCAAATACTTAGAAAGGAAAAAGTGTAAAGAAGAACCAATAAAAAAAGAAAAAAGAAAAGAAATGCTACCTGTACATGCTGCCCCTTCACACAGACGCAGACAGCATATAAGCCTGGCTCCTCAGGGCTGTAGGAAACATGGTAGGTCCCATCACCGTTATCACACACCGTTGGTTTGACTGCACTACGAACAGACAAAGAGGAGTCCCAGAGGTCACTGACTGGCAGAAAACTGCTCCCGAATTCACACATAAACCACTGTTTGGCCTAGATATGTGGTCGGCTCCTCATCCTCACCCATGTTCAGCAGCTGTGGGTCTCGAGTGAGCTCGACAGGATGCGTGAGCAATGCTCGAGCACTGAGCGGCTTTCACATACACCTGCTACCGGGAGCTGCAATAACCATGCAAAGGAAGTCACACAAAGCTAAGCTGTGCTGCAAGGATTTGTGGCAGCACTGAAAGAGCAGAAGGTGACTGACAGCACACTTGCAAACCAGATGATCCCATCTGATAAGAGCCCTCAGAAATGGGGTAAACTCAAAGCTTCAAAGAGCAGCTTGCCTCCAGGAGAGCCCATGAGGAAGACGTAAGGCAGGTTTGAGTCACTTCAACCACTACCCAACTGCATTGAGCCCAGCTTTTCTCTTCGACTCTCTGAGGAGTTCTAGGTCCTTGCTGGTGAATCCCCCCTTTCCCAAGTGAAGCTCACTAGGTTTTAAAGGGACGCTGGTGGACAGAGTGACAGGGAAAAAGCATCAGCTAGTTCCTTGGGAACTGATGGCCTGTTTCACAGGAAGAGCTTTCTGCAGAAAATTAGCAAGCAGCTCTGCGGAGAGGAGGTGTTCTCCCTACTCCTCACTAATTAGTCTCTTGTGCCCCGCGACATGAACGTCTTTAATCTTCCAGATTTGTAGGTTGTAATCCCCATCCCCCACCGCTTCACATCAGTACAGCTGCCTACATCATTTCCTGCCATGAACTGTGTGGTGACACTTCGTGCTCTTCAGTAGCTGCTGTGCCTCTCCCCAGAGCCAGACAGCTTTCAGCAACGGATGTAGCAACTGTACAAGCACAGGAACAAGAAACTGAGTTAATGTGGCCACAGCGACCTCTACCCCACAAAGCAAAATCCACATAAACCTCCTGTTTACACCTTCCCACAACACGAGCACACCTGACAGAGGAAGGTACGTTGGAACAACATTCTTGAACAATGATATTTTATTGACAGGCACCTGTGCACCCAGTAGTTTCTGTATGGCTCATCAATACTTCCCCATAGCAAGGAATTTTAGCGTCCTATCCCTTTTTCCATCAGGTCATCCCCCCAAGACTGAATCCTGGAACAAGTTAAGCTGGTTTCGTGCTCTAGCTGCAGTGTGTGCGCTATAAAACAGAACAGAAGCTTTTCTAAAGAACTGAACCCCAACTGATTCTGTTATTTGCATTAAGGTCTCGCTGCTTCAAAGAAGAAGCGTGGCATGGAAACAGTTACAAAATATTTTTCTGGTCGGTCATTTTCACTGTGGAAATGGGAGGTCAAGTGCAGCCTTCCCTGCTTGTGCTAGAAAACCTCCAAGCATGTTAAAGTGCTCAACACTTGCAACTACAGGAAGAAGCATGATGAAGTCCTAACAATGATCTTTTTTTTTCCCCAGAACGTTAATTTAAGCACTTCCATCAACTGCCAGAGGTTCCTGGGCTGAGTGGCCTGGCTGTCTAACTCTGATGTTGTTCTACACTCGTTAGGTATTAACAAAACAGGCGCCCTAGGTGTCTGCTGGTGGTGGTGTGGGGGAAGCAGCAACAGCTCGCTCTGACAATGTGCAATACCCACTGTGAACTGAAACCTTGAAGACTCGTTACAAGTGTGAGTCAAACTCCACACGGCTGTAAATGACCTCTAGGAAGCACTGCTATGCTGGTGGGAAGAACCGTCCTGCCTTTTCCCCTGCCTTTTCCCCCTCCAGATCATGACCCAGATGCTGAAGCACTTCCACCCACCTGCCCAAACGAGGAGGGAGCCAGGGGAAAGGAGACAGAAAAGCAAACCCACTGTCTGTGTTTTGTTTTTTTTTGCTGAAATACCCACCAATCCTTCTTGTCCTTGTGGGTGATGGTGACCCTGACGGCCTCTCCTCCCCTCCGCATCTGCTCTCCCGTGGTGTCATTGCAGAGCAGGGTAAAGCCAGTCAGCTCGTTCTGACGGGCGATGCAGAGATCTGCAAGGCAGAGAAACAGGACAAGAAAGGATTCAAAAGAGCCACAATTGCCACCTCCTGCCCACTTGGTAGCATTTCACTCCTATCAGAGCATACCCAGGGCTCTGCTGCTGGCTATACAGCTCCCTCCACCCACAGGAAAAAGCAAATGCACCGCTGGGGACCAGGAGAGTGCAGAGAGCCCTGTATGGACCACCCTGTATGGACCAGGGTGCTCATGGCCCAGCTGGAGACTTCCCACCTCCAGGTGCACTGTGCAAGCTGGGGGGAGCAGGAAGAGCCCCACCGTGCAGCATGGAGCCCTGGGAACCTCAGCGCTTACCCTTTGACATGGGAAGGAGTGAAGGAGCCCTGGGTCTGTCAGTGATGTTGCAGAGGGCGGCTGCAGCTGGCTCTCGGGCTCCCTGCTTGGCACAGCTCCTGTGGGATCTCATCCCCAGCAGCTGCCACCTCTAGCAGGGCTCCAGCCTGCTGCATCCCTCTGCCCCCCTGGCCTGCAGGGAGCCCCCGGCGCCTTAAGCCGCACGCTGCATGGGTACAGGGAACGGAGAGGTGACTTTAGGGAGCACTGAGCGGCACGGCACCCCATTACCTTCCCCGTGCAGGGTACACTTGGCTGGATCAACCACTTTATTGAGAATGGCCCCAAAAACCTCATAGCCGCAACATTGCCCTGCCCTCTCCTGGGGAGAGAACTGGATGCTGTCGTCCACGCTGGGGCGGGTGCTGTAGGTGACACTGTTCAGCTTCGCCAGCCGGCTTGCCACCACCCCTTTGGTGATGAGGATCTCCAGGTCCGAGCCGCTGCTCAGCAAGCGCTCCGTGAACTCCATGCCTGTCCTCATGTCCAGCAGCAGCTGCTGCAGCTGGGCCTTCTGCAAGTGCAGCAGGTTTTCCTTCTGCACCTTCAAGTCCTCCAGCTGCTTCAGCAGCCGCTCCCGGTGCTCCTCGATGGCTTTCACGTACCCGCTGGCAAACAGACAGATCTCTGCGGCCACGGCCTCTGCACGAACGCGGACGGCACTGCCCATGCCATCGATCTGGCTCAGCGCGTCCTCCAGGGTGCTCACGCGCTGCTGGGTGCTTTCCAGCAGCACCCGCAGGGAGTCCCCGTGCCTGTGGACAACGTTGCTGGCCAAGTCATAGGGGTGCTGCCGGTGCCTGTCCACGACACAGTCCCGGCACACGGGCTGGTCACACTGCTCGCAGAACAGCCGGAGCTCCTCCGATGGATGGGACGGGCAGAAAAGAGGCCTCCCAGCCTGGCCACAGTCCTTGCTGCTCTCCAGCTCTGTCACAGCATGAGAGGCAGTCTTCTTCTGTCTCCTAGAAGAGAGCAACCATGAATTTATGCACGTTGGACACGCAATGCAAGCACCCAAGACCCCTTGTGAACGCCGGTCTGTACAGACTGTGCGCTGCTCCCTCCTGCATCCCCTGAAATTCACTCTGCACGAAGGACCTGAGGACAAGGCTCTAGACAAAAGAGGACAGCATTTGCAAACAGCTCATTAGAGGCTGCTCCCTGGCTCCCTGTATGCTGTCAGCACAATTTTCAGACACAAGAACCGCGTGCCCCACCATTGCCACACAGAGACCAGGGAGCGGGCTGTCAGGCTGCTCCTGACAGCATCCCCTGCACAGAGCCTGACAGAAGTGGGGTTGCTGCAATTACCCCCAGAGCCTGCCGTGACAAAGGCAGCAGGTGGGTGATGTGGAAAGTCTTGAAACAGCGTTGCTCACCCACAGTCAGGTCTGGATAGGAACAGGCAGTGTCAGGTTCCTTAACTGTCAGCCCAATGATTTCCACCAGCTTTAAATGTGCTGAGGCAAATGAGCTCTAATAACCCTTAGGGAGAAATCTAGTTCAGGGAACAGCCGGACGACAGTCTGTTGGTAAAACATTGGTTATTACGAAAGTCAAACCCCATTTCCTTTCGCTGCCAGGTTAGACCCCACTCAATGGAGACCAAGGATTGGATACGAAGAGCCACCCACCGTGTGACAGGGCTGCAGGGGAGTATTTTCATTTTGTGCTGTTTTGAATGCCGTCAGCTGGTTACTGACCAGAACGTAAAAGCTGTCCCTCCTTCCTTGTCTCCTGCACTAATGACTACATGTGCAGAAGCTGACTTCTGGTAGTTGCAGAGGGAGCTCTGAGCCATAGGCAGAGAAACACCCTGAGGACCAAGCTCTAGAGTTGTTCTGGCAACACAAAGCAAGCTAATCACAGAGCAGGATGTGGTCTATTTTGCTTTTGCTTCCCAGTGATTTCCCTTGGGTCCAGCACACTTTCAATGCCTTCTACCATTATTTCCTTAACGTCCTTCACATTGACACTTCCCTGACTTTGACCTAAGACATCTCTCACTTATTCCACAAGACACGACAGTGGCACTCAGATACTTAGAAATCTTCCCTGCCCACCGAGAAATCTCTTCAAAACTGTTTTCCTTGGCCCCTGTTCTGTTACACCATCAGGAAAAGGCAGGTGCAAGCCTGCAGATGTTAACAGGGCAAAGAAATGATACCCGTTCGTATGACAGGAAGCATGCCACTGGGACAAATTTTCTGCTGCTTTATGCCCCTGTACAGCTATTTCTGTCAGTGCAGCAGCAGGCTGCCAATCAAGGTCTCGGTCTATCGCTCTTCAGCAGCTCGCAGGGGCTGCAAGGCATTAGCTAACCGGAATGGTATGCTGAAAATTGCAGCCCCACGGAAAGGTAAGTAAGAGTCTAAGCCATTTCACCACAGGCACCAGTATCGGCAGGGGGAAGGGCAGCGAGCGGCTCCTTCTGGGGAAGGAATTTGCTATGAAATGGAAAGGAGCAGTGAATGAAGAGGGAAAAGGCCGAGCTGATTAACCCAGGCTAAGAGACTGCCCTGCCTGGTGCCTGTGGGAGTTTTCCTCAGCCGGCCTGTGACCTCCTTGCCTCAGAAGGCCACCCAGGCTTCCTGACGCTTTTATCCCAAGGATAAAACTCTCCTCACCCTGCTCACCGCAGCCTCCTCCTCTCCACCTCCTAACCCGCCTGCGGCCACCTCTCCCTCCTGCCCTGCTGCCGAGACCCCCTCCGAGGTCACAAACCACCCCGCGGGGAGGAAGGCGCCTCACCTGTGTGCCTGGCGGCAGAAGGGGCAGAGGGCGGCCCCGCACGTCTGGCAGCGCCCCACGGCCGCCCCTTGGGCGCACAGGTCGCAGCCCGGCCGGCCTCGGCCCAGCGCCACGTAGTCGGGGGGGAGCTGCCCGACCCCTCCCGGCGGCAGCACCACCTCGGCGTCGCACAGCGGGCACAGCACGCTGATGGCGGCGGCTGTGGTGGCTGTGGTGGCTGTGGCGATGCCCGCCCGCGCCGGCTCCCCCAGCCTGCCGAGCCGCCTCAGGCAGGGCGCACACAGCGAGTGCAGGCACGGCAGCAGCCGAGGCGCCGCGCAGGGCTCGGCACAGGCCGGGCAGCGCCAGGCGGCCGCCATGCCGCCGCCCCGCTCCGCCCGGCATCCCGCTAACGGCCGCCAACGGCCCCCAACGGCCGCTAACGGCCCGCCCCGGCTCCCCTCACGGGCCCGCCCCGGCTCCCCTCACGGCCACCCGGCGCCCGCCCCCCGCCGTTGCTACGGGCGACGGCGGTTGGGGGCGGTTGGCCCGGGCTAACAGCAAAAGACAGACACTTTATTATTATTATTAATTATTATTATTATTATTGTTTACGTATTTCTTTATTTTTTGGTTGTCTTTCGAGCTTTCTGTGCAATAAAGCAAGCGGGCTCGAGGCGAGCTCGCCACAGGGGTGTTTCCTCCGGGCTCCCCAAACTCACCCGTTCTCATCTCCTCCCGCTTCATCTCTCTCCGGCACAACGCGCCGTGCTCTCGCACACATCGCACCCAAACCCCAAAATCCGCTGTGTGATCGCTTCCCCCTCTGCCCCACTCCTCTTTGCTGAGGTGCTGGAGGCACTAAGCCAGCCAAACCTGGAGGTTTTGCTGCTCAGACACCTGCTGTCCTCTCCAAGCCAGGCCTCTGGCAGTAGCTCCTCTCCCCACCATGGGCAGATGTTTCCACTTCTTCCATCCCCATACTTCAAGGTTTAACACCTGGCATGACTGCTCCACAAAGCTGCTGCAGGCCACCTTGGACCAGCCTTCGCAGCCAGTCTTCACAACAGAGCCTTTGCCCCCCTGTGAGATGTGTTCAGTCGGGTCTTTGTGGGTTTTCCTCCTGGATGGTCACAAAATCAGTGAACAGCCCGATGCCTGTGCAACTCGAGCAGAAATAGTGTCACCCAGCCCAGGTTCCTCCATGGCTGCCCTTGGAGATCATCTGATAACTGCGTTGACTCATTTCACCTGGGAGTTCAGAATATTGTAGGAGATGGGCTTTGAAACGAGATAACATTAAAGATGCTTAGACTTAGATGGTATCTACAGAATTACTTTTATCTGACTAACTTGTAAGCTCCTCAAAGAATGAAGTCAGAATTGTTTAAACCAGAAAAGGTCTTTTCTATAAAGCCGCGTTGACTAACGGCGATGATACTGGTAATAACATGTTGCATTCAGCCCTTCCTGACTGGACTTTACACCAGCTTTCCCATTAGTTAGCCTAGGAATCACAGAACCATTAAGCTTGGAAAAGACCTCCAAGATCATCTGGTCCAACCACCCTCCTACCACCAATATCACCCCATAAACCATGTCCCTATCTGTCCCATCCTGCTGGCCCTTTTGAATACCAACATGAAACAAACGACGTCTGAGATTCTGGATTTTAAATTTCCTAAATTGTGTTAAAAATCAACAAGCAAGGGAGATCTTCAGTCAGGTTTTTTGAGGACTGCTGAGAGCAGATTATCTAAACCGAGCAATGTGTAAATACTTAATATCGCTAACAGTGTTAACAACACTTTGACTCATAATGTGCAATACACTCAAATCTTTCCAGGTCTTTTATGCGGTCAAGGCTAGGTCACGGTCAAGTGCTGAAAACCTTGAAGCTGATCAAAAAAGCAAGGTGTCTAGCAGCCTCCTTTGGATGAACTGTTAGCAAGTGAAGTGGTTGCTGTAGGGGTTAGAGAGGATAAAAGTTGCAGTCATTGTGAGAGGAGATGACTTGATAACGATGTTAGATGTCGTGGCAGAGGGGAAAGATTGGTTCTTTCAGCCACTCTGGTGGAAGGAATAGCAAATGATGCTGTAAGTGTGGGTGTGGGAAGAAAATGGGAGAAGAATTATAACATAGACCTTGCGCAAAAACAGGCGAGCTATCTAGAGAAAGGCAACATCTTCCATCGCCACAGAGAGAAGGTGGAATAAGTCAAAGCTGGCAACTGCGGAGGAAAAATGATGTTCCGGCTGAGCTGATTTGATCCAGTCATGTCCTCTGAGGCTGATTGGGTTGGAGCACAGGACAGATCGCTGCTGATTCACATATCCAGGAGTTGTCAGCACACATCTGCAGCAACCTCCCTGTGACTGGAGGAAGTGACAGTGAAACAGGCGAGAGAGAACAGTCATGAAAGCCTCCTGAAACTCTCAGAGAAAGAAGAGAAGCAGAACTGCCAGCAGAAGTGCTAACCTAGTGGCCTGGGAAACTGAAGCAGCATTAGTACAAACCCCAGCATTGCTTTGGTTTAGGTTATTTTTCCTCACAGTGTTGTTTTCTTGGCTATTGCCAGTCAGTGGAGGAAGCACCTATGCCACAAAGACCTAACCTGTGGTTGGCAATGCAAGGGCCATGTATGCTGGTGCCCTGTGAATATCTCCAAGAAACACATTGGGCTGCAAAGCATTGCAAGAATCAGTCAGGAATGCCCTCTCCCATCTCGGATTGCTCAGAGTTTGCTTTGTAGCCAGACAAAAGGTAAGGGTAAAAAGAGAACACGTTAACTTATAAACATCGACGGGCAACAGAGGATAGTTATGAAAACAAACCAATGCAGATGTGTTATTACAATTACACTAAATTGTAATGATTTCCTTTTGCCACAAGAGCTGATGGATAGCTAATTACCCCCATCATTTGACCCAAGATTTACTTGAAACGGAATCCTCTCCATACTGTCCTTTTTCCTGCTCCTATTGTTAAGTGACTATCAGAGCCACCCAGTACACTTGCTCTGGGTGACCTGTTCTTTGCCTACCGCACTTTCCTTGGAGCTCCTTCTTTTTCCTGTTTATCTGCTGCTTGTTTCCTAACACTAAGCACTGAATCATCATGCAGAGACATGGAAGATTAGATGGTTTCCTCCCCCCTTCCTCTCTTTTATCTAATATTTCCATTGTATCTGCTAATTAGCCCATTTTAGGAGAGCTTTATGCTGCTTTCCCGTTAATATTTTTTTTTCTGAAGAAATATTGGCAACACTTTGTTCACCATGTACCAAAAAAAAATCATAAAAGCCCAATTGCCTTCCTAGAATCTTTGTGAGTAGTGTGCTAACAAACCACTGTGCTATGTGGAATGGGATGCCTCATGCTTCCCTATTCCTACGTACTCCGTTACTTTTAGGGAGCTCTTTCTGAATGTCTTGCTATGAGGAGGAAAAAAAAAGTCATTAGTGAACAGGAACAAGGAGCAGAGCTTGCAGAAATGTCAAACATGACTGATAATAATAAAAAAGAAGCTCTGAAAGTTGCTCAGAAAGAGATCTTATTGACAGAAAATGGAGAACCTCTTGAAATGCCAAGGCCTGGGTTAATGTCAGTGAAAGGAGGGAGGAAAGCAGCTTATCTGGGGACTTTACAAGAAAAGAGAAGTGGAACAGATCATTGGCTGCTTTCCAGCTGACCAGCAGCTCCAACTCCACTCTGGGTTTCTCAGCCCTGGGAGCTGCTGTGGTTCAGAGGCTTCTCTGCACATGCCAAGCAGCCACGCTGGTCTTCTGGGAACACTCGAGGCACCACTGCTTGTTTCCATGCAAACTGTTTTTTGTTGTCTATTCCCTAGCCACACAGCTAACGACTCTTCCTGTTTACGTCAACCTCACCTGGAATATCCAAATCCCCAGTTCAACAAGGAATCCAAATCGTCTTCCATCAGGCTCCTGAGGAGTCTGTTTCTATCAGTCTGTTTACAGAGGCTGATGTAAGCTCATCCAAGCCCGCCCCTCAGCACAAAATGTGAGGCAAATTTAGATCTGATGGCAGGCACAGTTGGGTATAAAGTATAATATAGAGGTCTTTAGTGTGCCTTCTGTGAGTGACACCCTCCTGCTGGTCCAGGTTTCGTGTGTATACCATCTCAGACATAGCTTTTGTGTGTGCCTAGTTATAACAAAAACTGAGGGACAGATCATGTTTCTGGATTGTTCCTGTGGCAATCAAGCACCAAACTTTAAAGCCAACCTCCAAAAGTTCCTTGTTGAACATCTGCTCTGAGCCTGCAGATAGACACATCAGGGCCTGCAAGTGCTCTAACTGAAACTGCGCAGAGCTTCTTGCTGCTGGTGTTGCCATGTGTAACCCAGGCTGCAGGCTTGGAAACAAAGGTCACTGGGAAAATCCCACAAGAAGAGTCAGAAGACTCCTGAGAAAATGCTTAAGGGTGAGTTCATGTGTTGCCGTCTCAGCCCAAACTTCTGGGCTGAGTACGTACATCCCTTAACTCTGCAGCGCTCTTGCTACTGGGCATTGCCCTGTAACTCATGGGGCCACACAGCTGTCTTTTTTTTTCTTCGTTATCAGTGACCAAGATGACTCCCACCAGAGATGAAGGAGTAGGACTGCTCTCTAACACGGCAGAATCAGGCCAAAATTAGTAAGTCTGCCTCCCAAAAAGGAGGTGCCACTTGACCTCCGCCTGCTCTGGGCCTAAAAGGCACATGAGCTCATTCCTCCAGGCCAAGTCTCACATGACACAATTTCTGGAAGCTGAAGGCATGGGGAATGTGACAGCTGCTGCAGGAAGGCTACACCCATCCCCTGCTTGGGTCACTGACTGGGATAGAGAACAGAGGATGTCTATCCTAGAGTCTCTCAGAGGCTTTCTACATGGCATTTCTGGGAATATTGCTCTTCTGAGAAACACCTTCACTACCAAACATCTCCTTCCACACATGCACACCTAGACTCTCTTTCAAATTTTCTAGCAGAATTTTCCTTTCAGGCTGGTGTAGAGTTGGAGGGACTAAAAGAAACTGAAACCGAAGAGCCTTATTTAACATAAGCCCAAGTCTCTTCATCTTCATGCACAACTCTGAAGTACGTTTCTGTAAACTGCTGTCATACATCCAACCCACGCTGCAGCAGAAGGACATAAACCATTGCAGAGCATGGCAGAGGTGAGGGAAGAAGGCAGCAAAACAGCACAACCATCAGGCTAAACCTGTGGAAGAGGCACAGACACCGTGAACGAGTGCTTGCCTGGATCCGGAAAGAGCAAACAGGAAGCACAGGGCACAGAGATCTGCGAACACATGAAACGGAAAGCAGGCAGCAAGAAGAGAAAGCTTGATCTCTCACATCTTCATGATTTGCAACAGGAAACACAGAGTTTGAGGTGGTCAGCAGTGCCCTTTCAGTCAGCAGTGGCTCTTTGAAGACAAAAGCAGCTGCAGCTGATGCGCCCAGCAGTGCTGGCTTTGCTCAGGCTTGCCCCTGCTGTGGCTTCTGACCAGGCATTCTTGCTCTCCCCTCCTCCCTGCAGCATTCAAGCCACCTGCTGCCACTTCTAGCTTTCTGCCAGCTATATATATCTTCTTTTTAATCTCTCCTGTGTCCTGCCTGCCTTTGTGGAAGGGAAGATGAAACTGGAATTCTTTCAAGCCAGATTTTCTAAGGAAGCAACTTCTGTGACATCTCTTAGGCCTTGCTGGTAGATTTTTAACCTCCCCTTCATCCACGTTTGAGACAAGGGAGGTCACCTTAAAGATAGTAAGTTCCTGTAAGCTAAAGAAAATGGATAAGTAAGACATTAATGCTCACACTGAGAAGAAAACAGAGCCATTCCCTTTTCCCTTCACTGCCCAGACCATGGGGTCATGAGGGTATTACCTACAGTAGGTTATTCCATGGGGATGCAGCTATTATGGTGGTGGCGGATAGCAGCTGGGAAAATGGGGCAGCAATCCAGCAAAGAGCAAGCTGAATTAATTCTGCTGCTCACAGAGCAGCTACAGATCATGCAATGGAGGTATGTGAGTGTGGGAGCAAAGAGCATCCGTGGGGTGAGTGCGAGGTAACAAAATGTGCCATTTAGGGGGGTTACTTGGACACAGCAACCCAGATAAGGTCTGTGGTCAGTATGAGACCTGACAAAGCTTTGTTCTCGTGTGTGCATTCACTGTGTGTGTGAGAGAGAGAGAATCAGGGAAGGAAGGTGAGTATAAAGGCTTTTACTCAGGTATCCCAGCAAGAACTTCATCTCTCTGGAATCATTTCTCTACTCCATGGTAGCTCTTCCTAAGCACCTCACTCCTCGTTCCTACCTCAGACACTCACACAAGCTGCTGTGCAGGGCCTACAGAGGAGGCAAAGATGTCTTGTGGCAGAAACAAGGGTTGTTTTTTTTTGTTTTTGTTTTTGTTTTTTTTTTTTTTTTTTTCCTAAGCTTCTGCTGAAACTGTGCTTGGTCACCAGAGCTGGCAGGCTTGCTAGGCTGAAAAGAGGCACTCACCCTTTTCCTCTTTGGTGCTGTCTCAGTTGCGCCCAGCAGTTCTCAAGAAGGCTGGGTGGAAGCTTGTGACTAATTGTTATAAACGGTGAAGTAACTGCTGCACAGCTTCACGGAGGGCAGGACACGCAAGCCTGGCAGCTGCTCCTCCAGCTCTACCCCACCCACTGCTGGAGTCCACGTCTTGTCTGCAGTTAGCGGAGGTTACTGCAGGTTCCATCTGCCTTTCCTTGCCTACCTCGTGCCTTCTCGCTCCTCTCACCCAGGGAATTGGTGGCTTTGAAGTGACGTGTAAGAATGACCCGTGTTTTCTGTGCCTGAAGAAATGCTCCCAAGGCAATGCAATTACTTAAGAAATAAAATATAAGGGATATACGTATTAATGCTATGTTATTAGGATGGAAAATGAATACCGTGAGACTTACAGGCTCCTCTTCCATGTTGTCCAAAGCCTGCTTTCCCACCACCACCCTTCAGGTGCCACAGAAGGAAAGGTCAGAAGAACTATTGTGAATCCTGTCATGGGATAGAGCCATACACAAGAAGGTTGTCAGGCTGGGCTGTGCACATGTAAACAGCAGAAGATAAAATCGTGATGATGAAGATTAAATCATTCTTGACCAGAATTTTTGCTTCTGAAGAGCACAGGTGGCTCGGGACTCTGTAGTCATGCATCCACTCAGAGGCACAGCTTTCACAGTGCAGGGGCAGCGTGTCTCTGAGCCCAGCACTGCCTTGCTGGACCAGGAAACTTGGAATTTTCCGTAGCTTGTTCCATGCCTCAGTCTCCCAAGCTGAAAAATTGGATAAGAAATCCAATTTTCAGATTCTCTCAGGTTCTTAGGTAACAAACACTATGTAAGATGTAAAACATGCATCGTGTTTAGCTGCATCCGGATTTGATGCAGAGCTTTTTATGGATCTCAGCAAGACAGGACTGACAACAAATACCTTAATAAAATAGCTGTTTTATTTAGAATAACAAGAGGAGTATCGATAGTGAGTAAACCTTATATCCCTTCAGACAGGAGGAATCCGAAATTCATGCTACATGAACCCTGGATGGATTCCTCCCACAGCACACCGCACAGATCCCACCCATGGAGAGGAGCTCCTCCTTTTTGGCCATTCAAGCTATCACACAGAGTTTGCTTGCAAGCAAACAACTCTATTAATTATTTCTACAGAAGAGAAGCCCTCAGAGGCCTTCCTGCTGCACTTTTAGATGAAGGCAAGGCCGTGCAGGTGGTGCCAAGTGGGTACCGAGTGGGAGCTGCCTGCAGGCTCCTCTGTTACCACAAGCCGGCTGCCTTTATCCTGCGGCCACAGGGCTTGTACAGCCCCTGCACTGCCTCCACCCACTCAGGCACCTTGTACGTGGATGCATTGAGACAAATACTTTTACATCCAGCAGATCTGTTTGTCAAACTCCCTCTACCCAGCTGTCTGTGTCCCTGGAGGTGTAGCTTTATCTCTGTAGCAGGGGCAAAAGTGAAAGCCTGAATTCTTGAAGAGTCTTGCCTGTAGCCTATGGGGTTCAGCAAGGGTTGGGCAGGGACTAGGTTTAGGGAGACAGGGGAGTGGTGCTGCTGCATAGAATTCCTCAAATAGCTTTGACAGCTGCGACCATGTTTTTCAAAGGCACAAAATGAGCTGTGCCTGCAGAAACGTGTGGATAAACCTCTGAAAAATGGCGTTGTTAGCGCTCAGTGTAACAACACCCAGGTATTACAACGTAATCATCATATTTTATAGAATAGTTACTGTGTGTCACAGCTGACCTCACTATTCTGATACTGTACTTCAGCTCTCACAAGGAACATCTCTAAAACTGTGTGCCTGAAGACTCCTTTATCACATTTAACTCATGTTTTACATTCTTGAAGCTAGTCACAGATAAAACATCCCAGGCTTTGGCAAAAGCAAGGCACTCCGATCCCCTCGGGTTCAATTAACATAAGGCATTTAAATCCATCACACAGCAAAATGATGGTGCTGGTAATCCTGTACTGTTAAAGGTTGCAGAGGGAAATACTCTCACTGGAGCTTTTTTCATTTAAAAAGGGCTTATGGACATTGTATGTCTTCTTAAAGTCTAACATGAAACAAAGATTAAATTGTCAGTCCTAGAAACCTTCTGGTTTCCTAGAAATTACAGCATAAAACAGAAAGCAAGACCTGTTTCTGGACTTCATCTCTCTGCTCCCTGCCCTCAGCTATTTATCAACTATCTACAATTTCAAAACCAAAATAAAACCCAAGCAAGGCATTGCACAGAGCCTCCTTCATGTAACGGTACAAGGACTGACGACTAGGAGGGAGGAAACAATTGAAAACCCAAGAAAAACACTCAGTTTTCCCATTTCCAAAAATAAAACAACAGCGCTATTTGAAATGATTTTAATTAGGAATTTTGCAGTCAAAACACTGGTAGGTAGGAAACTTTCTCATGCTTTTCCCCTGAAACATTTTCAAATGGAAACCAACTCCTGTTTGGAACAACGCTTAAAATAGGATGACAAGGAAAAACAAAGGTTGCAGTGCTTTTCCGTACCTGCTTTTTACTTTTGTGTTTACTGTGGTCTGTGGCCAAATGTCTTTCTGCTGACATGTAAGACAAAAAAAGGAGGAACGTGAAACACCTGGAAGAAAGGAAGCAAGGCAAGTAAAATGTTTACCATGCAAAATCTTAAAATCATTAGCAATAAAAGCACTGCACTGAGCTCTGGGTCTGGATGACGCCAGCCTTTCCATGATTTAACACAATCGAAAAACAAAGATGAAGGCCTAAAACGTTCTCCTGTGTTATATTGTCTAGAACAGGCAAAAAAAATCATTAAGAGTTTCTTATCAGCGGTGTAGTATGATAGAGACTTCCAGCATACGCACTTCCACTACACCTCAGCTGCAGCTTGTTTTTAGTCATAAAATGCAGTCTGACCCTGAACAGTAGAAGGCTGCCTTCCCCCGGTCCTATGATGTGGAGGAATTTGTGGGAGGACAGCCACAGCCGCCCAGTGGCACATTCCTGCCTTCTGAAATAGCATTTAGTGCATGTTGAAAGCGAGCCCTGGCACCTGGCTAGCCCTGTGGGCTCCGGGTGGCAGCTGAGCCAGCTGGCTGTGCTGAGGCAGGAGCGACTAGTTGGAGGGCACTGCTTTGCTACCACAGCCATGCAGCTTTTGGGACCTGGGTGGTAGTTCTGCATGGTCCTTCTGCTTCAGATGGCCACGGGCTCTGCACCACCAATGCCATTTTACGCAGCAACGGGTCACTGGTCCCGGCTCTGAAGCAGGACCCCCGTGGTCCTCCTGAACCCGAGTTCTACTGATTCCAAGGAGACTCAGATCTTACTCTCAGCAATCAAAAGGAAAGCCAGCAGTAATTCTCTCAGTAAGCATTTACAAGGCTGGAATACAACTAAGATGACTCAACTTCAAAACAATTTGATAAAGGAAGCTTCCAATTCAAGGAAACCAGCTGATGACTCAAAAGGTTGATTCCAATTCTTTTATTCCAAAACAAAATCTCAGCCTACTTGAATTAGGAAGAGAAAAATTCAATCTCTGCCCTGATTACAAAGCATGTGTGGCAGCTGATAACTAACTGATAGCTTAGAGGAAGTCAGCAACAACAGCATTAATGTGCAGGCACCACGGTTATGCAGTCCCTTCCAACCTTGGCACCAAACATCTCATGCAGAGGCAGTTATTTCCTCCAAACAGTTTTAACTGTTGCCTTACAAAATTATTATGGGCCTCCTTCAATTCCCAAAGTTAGTACTTGAATAATAAATTGCAGAGATTTCAATGAATATTTGAATAGGTGTTCTTTTGAATCCCACATTTTTTAAATTTAGAAAGCGTGTTTAAAAGCAACTGCTCCCTTCTTAGTAGGAAAAAAAAAATATTCTTCATTCTCTTAAAGCTGAACTGATTGAAAGGATAGGGACTGGCCCCTTTTTATGCCACACTTCACTAATGTCTTTAGGGATATTAGACCAGGTCAATTAAAAAAAAAATAAAGAGATGAAAACAACTTTACTTAGAAAAAAATTGTAAGTCTGGATTTTATTTCTTAAAAAAAAAAAAAAAAAAAAACACACTCAATTGTAAAGTTTTTTGCTCAGGTTTACTATAATGTAAGGAATGACTGTATTTTATTGTCAATCACTAATACTAAAATGACAGCTATTTTTAAAATGTCAAATAAAATCAATGTGCAAACATGGTCATTAGAGTATTATACATACACACAGTAGAAGAGCTTAATATAATTTACATAATTTTTCTATTGTATCAAAGATCACATTTAGTATATAACAGAGATTCTGATTTCAACTTCCAATAGCCACTTTACGTTTACTATAAAAATAAAATTTAAAAAGAGATCCTCAAGTCCAGAAGCTATCCTTGATACATTAACTGCACAGAAAATACAAATCTTGGGGGCAACTGTAAACATGGAAGGAAAAAATTCATTTATTTCTGAAGCAAATTCTCATCCAGCAGGAACAGACTGGCTTCCTAATCTCCAGGTTGCTTTTGAATATATGTGAATTCCCTCATCTCTGTTTTTCTTGAATTTTTTCAATCCCGAGTCATGTGCAAATACATGCTCCAGAAACATTACATTCCACACACATTTTCTAGATCCTTCTTTCTTCAGCATGTGTAATACAGGTATCAGATCAGTGTGCAGCCCATTTGTGTTGCTACAGCAGCTTCAGTGAAAAGGGGTGATGCAGTGCATCCGGTCTGGAAACTCATTCCCAGGAATTCCTTCTTGTATTTGTGCCACATGGGGTATTATCCCATATTGACCTTTTTATACTGACATGAAAGCACTCCAGAGTTAAACTGCACATCTGGAGAGGGTGACCACAGTGACCTAAATTGCTGTTCATAAGAAAATTAAAATAAAAAAAAGGACTTGAGCGCAGCTTCCTTTACATAATATGCATTGACAATGCGAACCAACCTTCTTCTTTTTGTTTTTCTGCCTGCAAAAGAGGAAACAAGTTGAAAGTCATACATCACAAGCTTCCCACAGACTTGCTAGTCAGCGCTTGCTGGCATAGGATTATCCACTTCCCTGATATGAAGCAATCGTCTGCCACAGGGACCACAGAGGTTATCACACCGTCAACTTTAGACACCTAGCTGAAGTCACATCTACCTGAAGCATTCTGAATTTCCCCTATGGGGATGTTTACTTCCCTATCAGGGCAGGAAGTCTTGGACTCCCAGGTTGGGTTATTTTGGATATCTGGAAAGACAGCATTAGTATCTTCTCACAGTTGCTACAAACAGATCTACAAATGGTTTACCGGACTACACTACTGTCTGGAATCCAATATGAAACATCTCTGTAGTCTATTCTTTTTGCATATTAGGAAACAGTAATCAAGATCAGTGATTGTTCTTTACTTTCAGATTTATTTAGTTTTCAGCACTTCTGCAATTGCTAGGCGAAAGCTTGCTTCCCTCTTACACATCACTCCACATCATAAAGGCTACTTGAAATTTTCTGGAGCCACCAGTGAAAGCCTGAAAGAGGTTCCCTGTTCTAAACACAAATAGAAATAGATGACACAGCAAAAAGAGCAGTTACAGGAATACTCGCTTATAAACACCAGCCCCATGACAGCAAACAACCAACATGACTAGTGCTCAGTTTGTCTGGAATCTAAACTGACATGAGTCAATTACCTTTCACCTCAGTAGATTTACGGTAGGACTGAGCTCCCTACTCCCTTCTTTATCTATCTTGCATTCTCTTTATATGACACAGCAATCAAACTTACTCACTGAAGGTTTTGCAGTCTTACCTTTGGCCTTTGACTGACAGGAGTTAGTTTCACACTTTCTGACATGGCACTTAGGGGCGAACAAGGTTTGCTAGCGTCCCCTACAGACCTGTAAACATCCAAAATGACATTAAAAAAAGGAAGTAGTCAATGAAATCACATCTTAGATCTCACGTGATCAGTTTTATGTCACACTGGAGGTATTTTAAATACAAACAACGACATTTGAAGAAGCTATTGGATGTTTGTCCTATTTCCAAAGAGCTGAGTTTGATTTAATCTGGGAAAGTTCATGGAACAAGAGAAAGACGTGGTGATTTTTCCATCATGTTACAGTTCTGCTGTGCACATGATCAAGACACTACCAAAAAGAACAAATAGTAAAGGCTCAACATTTACCTTCTCACACTGGTCACACTGGCAGGGGAAACACTCTCTTCTTTGGAGCTGTCCACAGAAGCTGCCACAGGAATAGACACTTCAATCGTCCTCCTTGTATTTTCTATGAAATAAAGAATAGCTTGATTTTGATGAGAACACAGCAGCATTTCACAATATTTATTTCATTTTCACTTTTTTTTTTTTTGAGGACTACCACGTAAGTCTTCACAATTGCATAGAATACAGGTTGAAGGTCCATTCAACCCAATATCCATCCTCTTCTAATGACAGATATTGAAAGCACTTATTCAGAGCAACTATGACAACATGCATAAAAACAGAATGGCCCTTCCCTGGAAAATCACTTTTTTTTTTTTTTTTAAAGTAATTGGAGGCTCAGAAACTTGAGATTTCTCTATTTCTTTTCCTTTAGATTTTACTTTTCACACTGAATTTATCTTACAACAGCCGTAGAAGTGCAAAAAGTGTTAAGATCCCACTCTGTGAGTCACTGCATATGCACCTGCATACACGTGCACACATGCAGTCTCTCCTCCTCCTCCTTCCTCTCCCTACTCAAGTACTTCCCTTTATATATCCTCTGTGGTTTATGAAGGGGGGAAAGGGTGGGTGTCCTAGATAGAGCATGTGTGTACATGCTCACACAGTTCTGCTTGTAACTGCAGTAACTCCACCAAAAAAAAAATAAAATTAAGAAGGCCTCCTCTGCTGGAAAGTATTTTTGTTTGTAGTTACAAATGGCAGCCAGTCTACAGATCTTGAGTTGGCAAGAATATCCCCTTCACTCATTTATCTTTTCAGATAAATGGAAGCTTCAGTTATTTCTTTCTGTTAGCACTGGCAGTAACTCAGCAAGGTAGCCTGAGGGACAGAGCACCCACAAGACCTAAAACTTCAAAAATGTGGTTGAGATACATCAAGCTTCTAAAAATGTTATCTGGAAATACTTAAGTCTTTCCAAAAAGACTCTCCATCATAGAGGACTGATTAACATGCTGCAAGAAGAATGAAAATATTGGGAATTTCAGACACCAAGGATCTCCCTTGCCATCTGTTGGCAACAAAGGCTAGTTCTGCCCTTCAGTGACTGTGTAGCAGAACTGTTCTTCAGACAAGGGCACAGCAAAGAACAAATTTACCATGAAACACGATATTTGCGGCAAAGTAACTAATTACTAAGAAACAAATTTTAGGGGAATTTTAGCTGATAGATTTTTTTTTTTTTAGCTCTCTGAAGTCCTCCACCTCTAAAACCAAGGAGTGTTTGCACCACACAGGCATTAACAGAAAGTGTACTGCTGACCACAACTACAATCAATTCAGGACAGGTCACCCACAAAAGGGGAAAAACATCACCCTACCAGTTTTTGTTTCTCCCAAACTTGGGTACTTACCCGTATAATTTAGGGATGGGGGCAGAACTGAAGATATCATTGGAGAGACCAGATCGGCAGCAGCTACTTTCTGCTGGTCTATTAGCTGCAACAGTTTATCACGTGCTTCTGTACTTTGACGATTCAGCTCTGCTATTCTTTCTTCCAAGCTCTTAGTTGCCACAAGATGAGTCTACTTAGATAATTGGATAATTATACTTCCAATTAAAAAACTTAAAATTGCACCTTGAGGGAGAGCATGCAGTGTATATCAAGCACTTCTATACATTTAATTTTCAAGTGAAAAAACCATTAAGTTTATTTATATAGCACCTCCTGTGAGAGATCTGATTTGGTCCCTTCCACTGTCCTCTATCTAGGTTCTTAATTGACTAAACACAATGTTTTAAATGGGTCTTCCAATAAATAGGAAAAATAGCTCATCTGCATCATTCCAACCAGTACCAGCACCAGCACCCCTTAACCCTCTAGCAATTCACAGTAATTAAGAAAATATTTAACCAGAAAGACACACATTCAGGAGTGAGTGTAGAAGCAAAAACACATTTGTGGCAGAATTATCCTGGAACTCATTTTTAAACCAGATTTTCATCCATTTTGACCCCTTCCGCTCCAGTAATTATTTTCATAAAAAGATCATTTAAGAAGTTTGCATCATCTTGTACAACTAAATGACTTAATGTTATACATATTACAACAAGGATGGTAAGCACATTCTCAGCCTACATTTACATGAGGGAATTAAAAATCTTTAGTATCCTTAACTGAATGGTAATTTAGCCACGGTGATGGAACAGAAGGAAAGATAGCAGCGAGGGGAGGGATTAGAGACATTTCTGTGATGGTAACTCCACTCGCTGGGGTTCCACTGAATAGCTGTTTAGTTGCAGATTAAAGATTTTCTATGTGAATTGAAGCCTTGAAGTTCTCTCTTTCTCAAAGATTGGGGATTTTCACCATGCAGTAAAATTGCCAAGACAGATCCAACTAGTACGTATCCTAGTATCAAGTATTTGCAAGAGATGTACCCACACTCACTCAAATTCCATGGGTTTCTGGGTGACAGTAGCAGAAGAGATGCCATGGCATGGATTTAAATACATATTTTTACAAACTTGACAAGAACCTGTGGGTTGGTGCAGTGTTTTCACTATTAATATATTTAACGCTTGGACTTGATGATCTTAGAGGTCTTTTGCAACTGAAATGATTCTATGATTATCCTCTGTTATTTCACTGATAGTATTATCCAAGCTGCAAGAGATACACCTATTGCAATCACCTCTCTCTTTGCAGCACAACCATACTCAAAACTTATAAACATGCTGCACACATGGGGCTTTTCAGCACTTGTATACAACATAGGTCCCATATGAGGAACTATTATTGACCTCCTAAGGGAATCGTAAAATCAAAGTCCGTGTGAATGAAAAGAATATCTGTTTTGCTACTCTTTTCCTTAAAAAAAATGACAGGTAAGAAACAGTCTAGAAGCATAAGTTATAGGAAAGAAGACCAGCAAAAAAGGGAATCCATCCTTCTGTTAAATTCTCACCTGTCCTTGTGAAGAGTCTGAACTAGGATTTGTATTTTGCATCGAGTCTGGCTGATGTAGGCAGGCACTTTTGTCTTCTGAGAAGCTTCTCAATTTGCTCAACTGAGTTTTAATTAGCGAATTCTGCTGTGTAAGCTCAGCTATCTGTCCCAACAGATCACTACTTTGAGAGAACTCTTCAATTGCACTGTTTTTTCTGGCATCAGCTGGGCAGGGCAGACTGATTTTCTCTTGGGAACTCTCCAAGTCTTTGTCTGCAGTAGGAATTGGTTGCCTTTGAGTGATAAGATTGGTTTCCTCAGTTGTGCTCTGTGTTCTCAGGGAGGAGGGTGAGCTCTTTTCTTTGCCTGGTTCTCTCACAGTGTTTTCAGTAAACTGAGAAATTGTTGTAAATACTACAAACAAGAAATAAAGGAACAGTAATGAAAGAGACATGATTTTTTTTTAAAGGAAAATGAATAGGAACTTTATTGCATCAGGCTAGTAATAACCAAGCAGGAATTTGAATTGTAATATCTAGCCTAAATGGCATATGTCACTGATCAAAACCACTCTATGCAATATCCTGCTGCAAGGACGCAACAGCATTATTTCCTGCTGCAAATAGTCTTACATCGTACATGAGCTTGAGAGAAAAGTCAGGGACAAGAGAAATGTTTTGAATGTCTTAGCTGATATATCAACCACTGC
This sequence comes from Anas platyrhynchos, assembly GCF_047663525.1. Lineage (NCBI taxonomy): Eukaryota > Metazoa > Chordata > Aves > Anseriformes > Anatidae > Anas > Anas platyrhynchos. The sequence goes on along the minus strand of NC_092587.1, from coordinate 84,076,864 downwards.
TTCTGTGTAAGCTTCTGTGTAAGTCCTCCATTTTCCAAAAACCAATTACCTTATCTAATAAACTGTAAGTATGTATTTTCTACTGCTGTTTATATTGGATTGGTAACGTAACAAAGCTTTTGGAATGGTGCAATACAACACTTCTGGAATAATAATTTACCTATTCCCTAAGAAGTTGATGCACCGTGGCCAACGGAAATAGTTAAATATTCTTGTGGTCACTGTTAGCAAACTGGTAACACACCACACACATGACCAAATATGTTCCAGCGCTGTCACCCGCAAAGTCCAACTTGGATTTTGTGATCAAAAGCAGGGGTTCCATGTTTTACATACCAAATAGCCATTCTTTCCCAAGCATCAGCTTTTGCCACTGGAGCAGAGCATGACATTCAAAAATTTAAACCTACATCCACTGTTTTATGAACCATTTTACCATTTTTTACAAAAAAAATACTCAAAAAGTATTTGTTGAGCCATTTAGCATTCTTCACAGTCTCAAAGGAATAACAATGCATTTCTCACATACCTAACTATAGCAAAGTCTACGAGTATGGTTTCACGTTCCTGTTTCAAATGGCAGATGTCTGACAGTTCTCAATGGGACTGAAGCCAGATGATGCTCTTTGAAGAAAACTATCTTTAGTTCATTTCCTCCTTATTTATTATGTGTCTTTTCACAGCACTGCATACTACCAGAAGCTTGAACTAGATATAAATTTCCAATTGTTCTGGCAAGTTGTTAAAAATTAAAGGGACTTTTTGGTTATTTTTCTGACTAAAAAGGGTTACAAATCAATACAGATGACAGGGGTAGGACAAAAGGAGAGAAGGCATAAAGCCACACTGCTGTGGCTGTTCCCTGTCAGCAACCAAACCAGTCATTGACACAGTCATCTGTCCCTCAACAACACAGCTTTACAGGGGCCCATCACACTCAGCAACCTCAAAAACTCCCAAAGCCTACAAATCCTGACTGTGAGTTAATCTGGCACCACGTAATTTCACCCCAAACTTCTTCAACCACTTCCTGTGTACTACTAAATGAAACCCATATGGAAACCTGCTCCCAATTTTTTTGGAAAAAAATCTTTGCTGGGGAGATTAGCTCAAGGAGTATGCAGCCTACAGTCATCCCGGATTTCCAGTCTTCAGTGGTTCCACCATTATAGGTGACAGAGACTGGATTACACCACCAGTAGAGGGGAAGCTCAGATTATGTGCTGTAAGTCGTAGACAAAGAGCTACAGCAGACAGCGACAATCAAAGCCAGTACAAGTTAAAAATGCCCGTCTGGATTGTCACTGACAGAGGACTACAGATGGAGAACTGCAGGGGTCAGAAAGTCTAATGCACATCTGAGTGAAGAAGCAGGGTATTCCAACTACAGGACCAAGGTGTTTAGGCATTCAGATGTAAAAACTTTGATAGAAAAGACATCTCCAAAGAAAATCTGAGCCTGAGAGACTGAAATAGTAAAAGCCTACTTTGGCCAGAGATCTCACCATTCTGGAGGGGAGACGATTCCTGATTGCTCTTCTGACGAGGTGGTGACAACAGGACAGCTGGCTGGAAGATGTGAGCCGGCAAGCTTCTACCTGCTCCTACACCACTTGAGGCACTTGGCTTCTGAGGAAACTTGAAAGGCAGTTCTTCTTGTGGTAACTTCAGCATATTTTCCCTGTTGCCTTCATTGCTCCTGGGCTCAAAACAGCTCAAATCAGCTTTTTCTAAAGAAAGAAACAAAGCAAGAGTAGAATAAAAAAATAGTTTTAGAGCAAGAGTAGTGTAGAAAAGATTGCCAACAACAATTCTTATGTTCAGATATCTAAAAAGACAGAATAGAATATATTCTTCACATAATCCTAAATTCCTTCTGGTACCCCAGTACAAAACTCTCACTAAGACATAAAAAAATCTTTACTGGGCTTAGGAGAGCAAAAAAAAGCTATCATACACAGGCTCACAATTGCAGCATACTGGTAAGAGTGCTGTTTGCAGCCCATGCACAAGACACACAGACGTGTGACTTGTAAGGCACAGATTACCAGGGAGGCAAAAAATGAAAAGTGTGGAGTCAAAGCTGTAGCCAGCTGTGAGAACACAGTAATTTTAATATGCCTGCATACGCTGCTCCCTTAGCGCTATCTTTGAATTCACCCTTAATGATTTTGCTCAGGATATTTGTTCCCAAAATCAAAGTTACCAGAAAATGAGGGAGAACGTTTGTGATCCCAAAGTACAAGAGACAAAAAACACTCTGCAAAGGCAGAGAGACAAGCAGAAGAGGCTGTTTGCTTAAGATATTGTTGATGGTTCACATTACTGAGATGGAATTTAAAACTTTCCACCCCTTATATAATGATCCTGGCAAGAGGTGAGACACATCTTCTTCCCCTGCTTCACCATGCAGAGCTACCTTTCCAAAGCATCCTCCTCACATGCTGTTTGTCATGGTATTTCCCCCTCCAACTCCTTCTTCAGCAACCCTCCCTCTCTCCAGAGATGTTCTACGTTAACTTACCCCTGGCTGCTTAACAGGTCTAACCTACTGTTGTTTCTGGTCAGCAGCGACCTCCAGTGTTTAACGGAAGAACCAATCTCATACTATTAGAGTGCCTCAGCAACAGACAGGCAGGGTCCTGCTTCAGCTGGACATTTCTTACTTTTTTTTAGTTAAATTTTATTTTACTTTTTAAGATTCTTAGGATTCATAGAATCGTAGAACCATTAAGGTTGGAAAAGACCTCTAAGATCATCTAATCCAACTATCCCCCTACCACCAATGTCACCCACTAAACCATGTCCCTAAGCACCACGTCCAACCTTTCCTTAAACACCCCCAAGGACAGGGACTCCACCACTTCTGTAGGCAACCTGTTCCAGGATTAACCTGATTTTGTAAGGCATCTTAACAGGGTAAGGAACAGAAGGATGCCTCCCACTTGTGAGGAAAGGCTATTCTCCTTCTGCCTTCTTTTTCAGGAAAATAAAATAAAGACTTGTCACTTAAAAAGTTCAAACCCAAGATCTGTCTTTATGGATAATTTCCAAGTCCAGATCCAGATACATGAATGCCAGTGGGATGGAATTCAGCCTATAATACTACTTAAAAAAAAAAGCCTGTAGCAAAGTGCTTCTGCTCACAGCAGAAACCCACGGCATATGAATTTCCAGAAGTGACATTCAGGTTCACAAGAGGTGTTTATTCAAGTAGACATCTATTAAATACCAGATTTTCTACTGCAGAAATAAAGTAGCCACAATTCCAGTTTTCTCCACACACGCACATGCATACCTTGGCCATTTGCTGGACTGTTGCTTGCAGTTCCAAAATGGTTTGGACTTTGTTCTCTTCTAGGTTCTACCAAAGGGAGACTTTTAAATGCTTGAGTGAGAGAGGTTATCTGTTCATCTGTTACAATCATGTATTGCTGAAGTTTCTTCTAAGGATGGGAGAGAGAGAGAAATATTTTTTATTCTAGCAACATAAAAACAGGAATTAGAAAATTACACACCACAAGCAGCACTGAGAATAAATTTGGCCTCTTAATACCACTGTATGTATTTGTGAGATTCCACCGAGATATTATTCATGTCTCTATTCCTGCCTCAAAAAAAAATCTCATTTTTTCTTTTATTTATCATCCCACTTCCTCTCCAAGGTTGTTTACTGTTTCATTGCCAAAGGTAACTAATAAAAAAAAAAAAAAAATCTACTTCCACCACAAGCTGAAGAAATGAAAATGTAGCATTACATCTATTCCACTTCGCTGCTCCAATATTGGCAGGTGCTTAAACCATTAGATTGTACATAATAAAGCTCAGTTTTCAGTTTCACGGAGCTAGCATTTTGTCAAGCTTTAAACATAATTAAAAAAATAAAATAAAATAAAATAAAATGCTGACTTTACAAACACCCCTTTCCCACACCCCATGACTGCTGTTCTCAGACTCCTCATTCAATTTTATCACTTTCTTTCCTGAACATACGGACAATGCATCTCAGCCCATATTTGTAGCAAAACTCAGTAGCACGTTGGGGAAAGGGGCTCAGTACCTGTATAGTAATGTTTTCTTCCCTCGCTAGAAGTATTTCTGCAGTCAAAGCATCAATCAGTTCTCGGTGCTCATTCAACATCTCCTCATGACGTTGCCTCATCAACTCTTTCTCACGCAGTTGTATTTCACTCTAAATAGGGAGAAAAAGTTTAAAACTTACTGTAGTTAATACAGATTCATATTTGGAAACAGGAATAGTTCAGTATCACACCTCAGCCGAAGTCCATCCTCTGATGGTAGTAATTTCTCAATCTTGAATTGAGCATTCATTGTTTGCTTCCAACACAGGTCTGAAAAGAAAATCTTTCATATTCCTGGACTACCCAATATTCGATTTATACGTTGTTATGCATCCATACAGGAAATAATAAAACAAATCAGGTTTTTAAAGTATTTTTTTCAATGGTTATACACTCTGAAAAGGAACCAAAAGAGGACAGTTCCATGTTCATTAGGAATCTATTGCCCTCACTATGAAATAGAGCACTGGTATTTAGGCAACACATTTTTTCTGCATCCATTAAGAGTGCAAGAACTGTCATAATCTGGTTCACAATTTCACAAAGGCTCAATGAATCTGTGAGCCACTGCTGCATCTTGAATACCTCTGGATTAGAGATGAAATAAAAACTTTTTAAAACAGTATTTATTTCCCCACAGCTTACAGGTAGTTGTCTTTATGAAATTCCATTGATCTGCAGTTGTGCAATGCTATAGTAAGCACTTTAGGTCGTTCTTGTTTAAGGTGAAGTTGCTACTATGGATAGAAGAAGAAAGCTAAGGAGTTCCTCAAAGAAAACTGAAGATTTGGGTACTCTTTTTCTAGTGACAATAGCATCACCTTTGAGAGGCCAAAAATAAAATGAACTTCTAAACAAGGTTGTAGTTAATACGCTGCTACCGCTCTGAACATACGTAAAAAATAAGTTTCAAAGTAATTTGATTAATACCTTCTGCAAATAGTGACTTGGAGACTTTCATTGCAGTCAATTCCTCCCTTTTCATTAGGGATATCTGTTTCTAACAAATTAAGTTTTACCTCCTAATTGCATGCAATCCAAATAATAAGTAATTATAATTAGACTTCAAAGTAAATTGATTGGGAGCCAGGAAAGACCAAAGATAACGCCTCTGATGCAAGTTTATATCCTTCTTCTTTCATTCTACAGATGGAATTCAAAGTCTTCTCACCTCTTTGAGGTAGCGCATCAAACGACAGAGAGCATTCACCAGGGACAAGGTAAATCCGGTGAGGCCTTCACTTCTCTGAGCTTTTTGGACCTCACGGCCTGTACATCGCTCATATTCCTCCAGTTCATGCTCCACCTCATGTAACATACAGCTGAGAACATCTAGGCTGGATTTATTGTCCCTCTGAAGGTCAATGGGGACTGAATGAGCAAGAGAATCATCTCTCCTCTGTCTTGCTGAGTTCTGTACAGTTTGCTTTCTTTTCACTGGGGGGAGAAAAAAAAAGTCATTGAAATTTCAATTTGTATAGAAAGCTTTGCAATAGGAATGAAATTATATTGCTTATTGAAATAAATCAAAGGAGAGGTCCATAAGAGAACATCCCCAGTCACTCTAGTCATTTTCAATAATCAAAACCCCCATTTTCTGTCACCGCATTAGTACCTCTCTGGTGTTGCTGTTTGGTGCTTTTATGTTAGAAACCTATTTATACTTTTCTTCTCAGTTAAAAGCACAGAAACAGTTTGCCAGGGACCAGCCAGTGAAAAATTTCAGCTGCTTTCAGGTCTCATATTTAATGAGTGATTCTTTTACAACTATCTTTTCATGTTACAGCTGTTTATGGGGATTGACAATGGGTATAAACTACATGTAGAATATGTGGATTGAAATTCTTCATAAAGCTGTTCAGCATCGACCAGAAAGCCATGTTAGAAACAGAAAAGCACCACAGGAGGGAGAACTCTATAGCCAGCAAGGTAATGAGTTGCACCATGTATTGGTGGTTCCGTGCTTGCTATGGACTTTGCTTTGTCACCAGAACACACTACATAAGGGGCAGTGGAATGCCAGATGCTCAAAAACTTGGATGGATGAGGGCCCCTAATCAATCTTTGGAGTTCACCCTGCTGTGAGCAGGGAGCACAACGAGACAACTTCCACAGATCCCTTTCAAGCTGTGATATTAAGGACCTTATTCAAAGGAAGGTATGTAATTTTTAAAAAATACTAAACTTTTTGCTGAAATTTGCTTTTGTTTTCCTGAGTTTGGGTTCAGCACTTGTCTCACAGTGTAAGTCGAGTCTACTGTCTCTTCTTCATCTTCATTCTGAAGTCTTGAATGGATTCTCTTGACTACACTGGTAGCGTTGAGGGCTGATTTAAATACAAAACAAAAAATACATGAAACTGGAGATATGTTCTTAATAGTAGTGCGTTACAAAGTTATTAGAAAATTTGTTTTTTTAGGCCGAAAGATCATCTGAGCCAAATTAACAAGTCTCTCTCACCCCAACCCAGAACAGGAATTCAGGATGGAATCCTATAAACAGCTTAATAACCCTTGATAGTCTGCAATTTGGCAAATCCAACCTGAACGATCCAATGATGGAGAAAAAGTTGTTGGAGTCAAAGGTACTTCTTGTGATAAGGTAGTTCTTCTCATACCCCTTTCAGCCCACAACCGAGAATTCACCGACGAATTTTCTTCTCTCAGTATCTGAAGCAGCCTACGTTCAAAACAAGTGTAATAATGAACTGTGATATGATAACAGCATGATTCTAGATTATCTTTGCAATCTAGAGAAAGCTTTTTAGAATACCTGTAACTACTCAGGTGAGTTCCCTACTCACATTCATTCCCAGGTTTAAGATTACAACAATGGCTTTCCCTAGAATTCTGAGATCAAGAAAGCAGCAGGGAGGGAAACAAACAAGCAAACAACAACAACAAAGACTACACACAACTAACTTAACTACTTCCATACAACATCCTTTAAACTCCTATTTCCAGTATCAAAGAAGTAGAAGCTTGAACAGATATATTTGCACTGACCTGTCAGCATTGACGCTGGATTTGAAATTCAGAGATTCATGCTGTCCATCTTCTGATGGACAGATGGATAATGCTTCTTCTTGCACTTCATTAAGAGCCTTTTTAGGAGACAAAGAAAACAAAAGGAACCTCAGAGAAATATCAAGTTGTCTTTAAGAAGAAGTTATACATCAATTAGAATTGCTTCAAGAAAAAAAGCTACCTCTCTCCCCCTAATTTGTTTAAATCCCCACCTCCAAAACAAAATTACAAATCAACAACAGAATAAAGATATCCACAGATCTCCATAGGAAGGTTTGGGGAGACGTTTTAGTATATGAGAAATATTCACACTGACAATTATCTTGGAAAATAACACAGCAAATGATTAATTCAATACTCAATGTCTTATTTCAATGATGCATACTGAGTAAGAACTACACACTACATACGCTTAGGATAAAAAAAAGAATCTATCAGGTTTCTGCCCTTCTGCGTATGTCCCATCAGATAACCTTTAATTGTGATTTTCATAGGAAAATAAGAAAAAAATTCTCACAGAATCAAGAGAATATAACACCATCTCTTTCAGTTCCACAGCCCTTACGGTCTTCAGCAGTGAGCTACTTTTCAGAGGTGTCATATGACATTTCTCAAACCAAAGTGAGCATTCCTGGTATAATTCATGCTATGAGAAGAAAATGGAATGCTGACACAATCTAAATAAAAATTTAAATGAATTTATACGAACATTAAAGTTGTTACACAAAAATAAATAACTGTACAATAATGTAAAGTATTAAAAAAAACTTGTAGTACTAATAAAGGTTGTGGAGTTAAGTGAGCATTATCTGTGCATGATCTGAAATAAACTGGAGCCCATGTCCTCATGTATGCAGACAGTTGAAAAAACAGGTATATTTCAATAGGTAGCAATTAGTTCTAATTAACATAGAGTTGTGTGGTTTTTTTTTAGTTTATAATCAGTTTGTTCTCTATCTGATAATTAAAAGGGAAAGCATACTAATGTGAGGCATAAGAAGTTACTGTTTGTCTTACTTAAAGGTTGGAAAAACAAACAAACAAACAAACCTAAAGTCATGATTGCCAGAGTCTTACAAAACAAATTCATGTCAATTTAATACAGTTTTCTCTGTATATTATCAAGATGCTACACCATACACAGAAGAAAGGTTCGGGTGTGCTTGGAAACACTGCCTTTGAATATTCTTATTTTGTGCAACCCAGAAACATGGGACATGTGTGGAACAGAATATACATTACCTGGGAATCCATGACAGATTCACTAAGGATAGAAAGCTCAGTGGGAGGATCGCATTTCTGTATGATGGGTCCTTGACATGATTCTACGTCACAGTTAGGAGCCACTGTTACATTAGGGAAACCTAAAGGAATCAGAAAAAAATCAGGAAGAATTCAGGGGACTCAGTCTGTAGTACCTCACAGGACTTAGTACCAAAAAGCAAGTTCCTGTACATTGTATAAGGAGGAGTCACAGGGATTTGTCATTTTGACTAACTGGCAAAGGCCAGTGAGTTATCTCAAGACATTCAGTCATGATGTATCAAGCAACAAGAACCCAAACTACTCTATGTGCACAAACTGGCACTCTGTGTATGTTGGTAACTTTGCTGCAGAAATGGTCAGCATCAGATGCTTCAGAGGAAGTCACCAGAAATTCCACAACAGACTGGTACGGCGGATTAACCAGCCACGGCTCTCTCTTCCCTGCCACATGGTTATCCTCATCTGTGTTTCATCCAACACAAACAGAATCAATTGTGTTACATCAGATGAAAACACTTTAAAAGAATCCTTTGTATAATAAGACTATTTATGAAAAGTGATAAGATAAATGTACTCTTACACAGAAATAAGATGGTCTACCTGTTCGTGTGCGAGGAGCATCCCCAAACAAGTGTTTTGCCACAGCCATGACCTCATCAGATCGTTCCAATACATCTTGCAAATGGTACTGATCAGAGAGAATCTGAAAGTAGAGCATATAAGGAAATATTTCATATGGTGCAGACTGATTTTTCCTTTGTTGTTCAGGTACAGTTAGCAGAAGGATAGCCAAGAAGGCAATGTTTACAAAGTTGGCACTGTACAGTGAGATCCCAATTAAGACAAATCAGAAGACCATACTTCATCCTGAGTGACTAGAATTCACCTTGTTTTTCTGAAATGTTAAGTAGTTATCGCTTCTGGGGTCCCCATCAACACTGTCTCATCTGATAGACACCCAAAAAATGAACCATTTGAATAGGTACAAACCAATTCAGACAGACTTGTTTCATTCATCCTTGATTATTGAAAATCCTGCCTTAAAATCAAAATCCTGCCACAAGCCTTCATAGAAGCTTCAATGGACACAAATACAGTTGACTGCACCTAGCAAAACAAAATGATTCAGCCATCTCCACACATTTCTGACAAGATACAGCTTCAGTCTCTCTCTCCCCCAGTATTTGAAGTCCATGACTGGAACCATGCCTAAGGATGCACTCAACTACTCTACTTTAGATTCAGCTAAATCTGCTCTCACAGAGGCCCAACCAGTGTCACTCACTGCCTCAGCTCTGGGCAGCAGTGGGTTCCTTTGGAGCTGGCTGAAACTGGCTCATATCTGACATGGGGCGGCTTCTGGACTCTTCTCAGAGGCCATCCCACTACCAAACCCTTGCCACATAAACCTAACACAATATGCAAGTGATCTCCACTTTATCATAGTTCTTCAATTTTAGCTAGAAAAAGTACTTTAGAAGATCCCACAGAAAGACAGGCTTACTTATGCCCTCGTACACTATGCCTCTTTTGTCAGATTTAATTTCTGCTCTCCTGGAAATCCTAAGAGAGACCAGCATGCAGCAGTTTCAGAGCACTACATGCTATTATCTTCACAGTTTCTTTCAGTGCCTATTGATAAGTTTACTAATACTTTATATTCAGCCTCATTCAAAAGAAAAAATAAAATAAAATCCAGGGACATTTCACCTGTTTTTTTCCTCTCATTTCACAGTTCCCCCACACAGCTCACTTCCATGTCTGTCTAGACTTTTCAGCCTGAATTACACTGCAATAGATCACTTTGCCTCATAACCAATTTAGCAAATCAGAGAGTATTCATGTCGCTTAATCATCTCATATATTCACTTCTCCAAATCACCATTCAGTTTTTATCCTTGATACTAACTTCCCATTTAGCCATCTGATGTCAAATTGATGCAGGTTTTTAGACAATGCTATGCCAGCTCTACAGAGGAAAAAAATATGGTAACGCTTAATTATTCCAAAACATGATATCCTTTGCCTAAAGCAATTAAAACTAAGTTGATGTGCTTACTCGGACAAAAGTTATCCTGATAAATTTGTTTTCATGCTCCCCTACTAGATCAGACTCAGGAGGTTCCTAAGTTTCACTTACCTGCTGAACTCGTTATAAGAATTTATTTAGAGCATTGTTCCCAAGGTAAATTAGCTCACCTTTTTTTGTGATCAGCAGAAAACAAAGTGATATTATCTTCTAACCCCTCTAGGCCCATTTACGCACCCTCAACATACTCACTGAGTGCTGTATTTTCTCCCATGAATTTCATTTAAATTGACCTATGAATTTCATTTAAAAATTCCTCTTCCTTCCCATTTCAGATTGTTACTAAAGATAATTAAACAGGACTAATCCTAACCATCCCCTCTACGTTAATCCATTCACCACCTACCATTCAGTGTAACACACTAACAGTATTTTAGAAATAGGCTGTTATGGGGCCATACAGGTGGAGCTGGAGATGAACACATTGTATCTTCTTTCAGATTTTTAGGCAGGCAACCTCTCTCACCGCAAACATTAAAATTTAGATGTTCAGATTCAAAGAGGCCTGAAGCATTACAAATGGCATAGCCAGGCAACAAGGATGAAATGCTCAACTGCACAGATAAGTTAAGATGTTTCACAACAGTTAAAATGTTTTGCAGCCTATTCCTATCACTGCAAGTAGCGAACGTACACACAGATGAAGTCCAACTATCCAAAAAGAGGAGCAAATTCTCACCTATGTGCAAGAGCAGTTTTCCCACTACAAATCATCTGCAACAGGCTGAAAAGCACAGATTCAGCTCTTACCTCACGCATCAGAGCCAATTTCCTCTTCTCCAAAGAATCGGGGTCCAGTTGCTTTTGTTTCTTACATTTTCTTTTCAGAGCCTTCTCCTGCAGTTCTAGATGGACCAGTGCTTTGTTTTTTGATTTGTGTATTTCATGGCGACGCAGCTACATAAACATGAAAGAAACCAATTAAAAATCAAGGTACAACCTAAAAACAATGATAACAATCCCTTTTCCTTGATTTTATCCTTCATGCACCAGATGTTTAATTTACTTTTATGGTAGTGCCAATGACAGCACACAAATATCCACAAATGTCAGATCCCATCAGTACTAGCTACTTTTAATGCAATTGCAAAGGTGAATGATGGGAGACTCATTTTCCATCTGCTGACTCAGCAGGAGTTTTCTCAGCTGTAAAAGGAGGCAAAAAATATAAACACTCCCACCAATAATAAGCGTAAAAAGAGATGTATTTTCCTGACTTAACACTAGCGTCAGTTACCTGCAAAATTCTTGCTCTTCTAACAATGATACATACGTATTCAGTTTAAATACAAATTAAAGAAATCAAATGTGTCAAGTGCTTTCAAAAGTGTCCAAATAACATCAAGATAACCATGTCTATCTCCACTGTTGTATCTATTCATCCTGACTAGGACGGATAGTCAAAATTTAAAAATCAACAACAGCTCTTATTGTCTATTCCATCCTGGTGATCAGTGCTACCAATGAAAAAGAAATGGAATTAATGTATTTTGTAATGAACAAGTCATTCAATGTAAAGAAGCACTGTAAAATTGTTTAAATGAAGATTGAACACCCTCAGAATTATAGAAAATTCCAAAATAGAGCACATTTTTTTGGTCCGTTGGGCAGAGATGAGGCTTAATGTCAAACTACTCCACAGAGTGTTTTTTTTTTTATCTATAATGGGATACACTATGTTGAAATAAAAACATAGTTACTGCTTCGCAATGGAAACAGAGAACTGAGAAGATCCTGGCTGCCAGAGGAATAGCTATGGATACCTGACATATTATAAACAAAAAAAAAAAAATTAAAAGAACCGTATGTCCAGAGGCTTAAAAAGGGAGATTAATTGCTATCAGAAAGCTATCCCAGTATGTATAGTGTACATTTATGCTAGATAATCAGATAAATCTCATGGTTATAGGAAAGGAGCGGTGACAAATGTAAAACTTACGATGTCCTCAGGCGTGGCACGGTGGACTGTCAGGTCATGGACAGTACTCTGCAGAAAGGCACACGAAAACACATCAAAAACAAGAACAGCGAGGGAACTGGATTTATTATGTATATTATTGGATTGATTATTTATATTTATTATTTATTTTTTGTTAAGTTTGAGTAAAAAGCAATGAGACAGAACATATGTAGCATAAAATTACACAGCGGTACACTTGTAGAGCATCGACAGCATCCCACGTTTAGGGAGGGAATCGGTGAGGAAAAAGGATATCCCTGTGGAGGCTGGGAGCGCTCTTCAGCCTCAGGGAGAGGAGGGAGGGGAGGGCGAGGGGGCAGCACTCACGTCCCAGTCCCGCCTGGCCGCCGCCTTCCTCGGCCCCTTCCTGGCGGCAGCGGCGGGGCCGCGGGGCCGGGCCCGTGCCCCCCTCAGCAGCACCCGCGACATGGCCGCCGCCGCCTCGCGCGCAGCCGTTGCCACGGGACCGTTGGCCCCGCCTGAGGAAGGAGGGAGGTGGCGGTTGGGCTCCGCCTCACGGCCCGCCCGGTAGGTAGCGAAGGGCAGGACGAATCCTGCTGAGGGGAACTTAAAAGCATGTCGCACACGCTGTTAAATCCAGATAAAGGGTGGCCCTTGGTTGGTTGAGCAAAGCGACCTCCTACAGGCTCGCCCCACAAGTGCGCCGCAGATCCTCCGCTTCCCTGGGTCACATATGTAGAGCTGCAAACTACTCTGAAAGGTTAAAATTGACGCTTTCTTATAATACAATGTGAGCTTAATGTTTTGCCTGTTGGAGGTGAAAAGTGAAGCTGTAGGGTTTATCAGCTCCGCATTCAAAAATCATGCCTTGAAGAGGAAAATTCCCCTTCACCCAGATCTCCTGATGCTTAGGAAATGATGATTTGTGATTTCTTTTCCTGCTGTCTGTGAGGTGATGATGTTTAGAAATGATGATTTCCCCATGGTTCTTATCCATCTAACTCCAGCATAACCAACATCAGTGCAAAGAGGCAGGTGGTAATGGTCAATGTGCTGAGGGAAGGAATTGCTTTGCGTAAGATACCTGAAGAAAAAGAAGGTGGAAATTATGAAGGGAGGAAAAAAAAAGTGACAGGAAATACTAGCAGCAACTGCTTTTGCTGAAGAGCTGCAAAATGTGCATGAGTCAATTTATTTTTTTATGCTGTAGTTGCACCTGAACTTCTATTTCTTATAGGCACTAAACATAGATACCATACACAACCTGAAGCTGAACATCAGACCAACCTGTGGTAAAAAAAAAATAATAATAAAAATAAATCCCTGATCCTAGGCATATGTGTAAGGCGATGTACTGGGTTCATTAGTTTCTGTTTATTTTAAAATCTGGAACTAAAAGCATAAATTAAGGACACATCTGGAATTCTGTCCCAGCATGGCTTAAAACTGTCTTGAAGAGCAAGGCCTGTTGGAAAGAGAAGAAAGCAATCGTGGCACAATTAGAACAATATATCATCTACTTTGAAATCTCATAAACCTCTCTGCTACTATTAATTACCATCAAATATAAATGTTAAGTACGTCATATAAGCTAATACACTACAAGCCAGAGACACTTGTTATTCAGCCAGCTCTAGTCTCAAACACTTCAGCCACATATCAGAAAATGGGGAGCAGGTTACTGGGCTTCTATCAGTTGTCTTAAAGCCTGTCTACCCTTCAGTGCTTGTGCTTCACACTACATTTACAGCAGCATCTGAAAATGATCCATTATCTCTGCAGAAGCCAGCTGAACATCTACAGCATCTATTTACTCACAGTGGAGCTTATGTAACGTAGAGACTGCATACCCAAACGGCAGACATTTAAAACCCTCATTTTCCAAAATAAGTTTCAAAACAATGCAGTTGGTTACGTTTATACTCTTGTTCTTTTATATTCCATATTAGTATGATTCAGGGAATTCCTTTGTAATTGAGATTTTTCTCCTGTCCTGGATATTTTTGCAGCACTGGTTACCAGGAGAAATATCACTCCCTTAGAGTGTTTTTTCCAGCAGCAATGTGACTTTCTACATTTGTTCTATGGCAAAAAAAAAAAAAAAAAGGCACTCTTGTGAGCCTCCTTACCCCAAGACGCTCACAACCCCAGGCTTTGCTCATCCTGGGAACAAGGATGTCCGTGTCAGGAGATGTGTGCACCAACACATGCAGAGGAAAGGGCCCTGAGAACATCCCCCCTCCTGCAGGTCTGGCACCCCAGGCTCGGCGCCAGCGCAGAGATAGCACAGCCAAGGGCTGCCCCCTTCACTCCAGTGACCTTGGAGGGCACAGTGCAGAAAGGCCTCTGTGAGGGCTGACCTCCCTCATCCCACGAGAGTTGCTTTTAAGCTGGGGCTCTGGTGCTAAACCCTGCCTGTGCTACAGCTGCAGTTGTGTGACAGCCACGACCTGAGACCTGCTCGGGGTTTACCTGACAGTCTGGACTCTCTGTTGACCCCAGCTGCCATCTCCAGGCCTGCCCTGTCCATCTTGCTTGGGTACGGTGAGATGGGGCCCTGGGTGGTGAAGCCCCTGCCCTGCTGTCTACATTTTCACACTTGGTTCCCTGTGCCTTAGGGAGCAGCCAGCCTTTGCCATCCCCTGATGCCAGTGCTGTGGCACGCGTGAGAACACTTCCGCTGATCCAGACCCATGATCTCCCTTGATCAGCATCTTGTCTCTTACAGCGTCCCTGTTCTTTCTTCCAAAATACCTGCTGCCATTCAAGAACAAGATTTAGGTGGATGTGAAAAGGGAAAACAGGCTGCTCGTCTTTACCAACAGGGCTGAGTGAGGAATTATAAATCAGCCAACCTCCATTTGTTATCGGGAAAGATAATGAAACAAGCTGTTCAGCAGGCAGGGTGCAAGCAACTAAAAAACAATACAGTGATGAGAAACAGGCAGTGCTCATTTGTCCCGAACAAATCAAGTCAAAGTAAGCTAATTTATTTCCTTGCAGAGATAACTGGCTTAGGAAGTGCTGAAAGAAACAGATGAAACATTCAGACTTCAGCAGGACTTTTGACATTACATTGAACGCCGTCCTCATAAAGGCAAATAGGGGTCAGATTGGAATTAACATGAAAGGAGTGTGTGATTGAACAGCAATTCCCAAAATGTAGCTGTGGCTATTTTCTGGACAATAGGAAGGTATATTAAATTAAAGAGATCTGATCTGTCTGCTAAGATTGATTATTTTAATTAGTGACTTGGATGATGGAATTGACCTTTGGCTTCAAACTTCTGTAAATAACACAAGTTGGGCAGTTCTGCAAGCACTTTGGAGGCAAGGATTTGAACAAAAGTACAACGTTGATGAATCACAGAAAGAGCCTCAAAACAGTAAGAAAAAATTCAATAAAGACAAAAAAAAGTATTGCGTTTTGAACAGAAAACTTGAACTGTAAAATTCAAATTGAGGGGAAAATGTGTAGTTTTCTGTAGAATACCAAAATATACATCTAGACAGGGTGGCCACAGGGGGGTATGTGGGGCTGAAGGAGGCAGAGGGTGAGCAGGGAGCTGTGTGGTTTAGGAGCTTTGGCTTCTACAGAGTGCAGAGGGGAAGCCACAAATCTCCCAGTGCCACCACTGCTCAAAGTCCCCCACAAAAGGTCATCCCGTGTCCCAGCAAGAGGCAAGACAGAGCTGCAAGAGCTCAGAGGTGACATTGCTCAGGTCTTCTGGTCTGCGCTGCGTGAAACTCCAGGCTGGAAGGCACTCCTGGTGGTGGAGTCTCCCAGGAGACCTCATGTGGGGGGCTTGCCCTCAGTGCCGCTTCTTGGGGCTCTGACAGCAGACAGAGGGACTTGCATGTGGTCTGCTTCACTAACACAGGTCACTGACAATTGTTTTGTTTGTTTGCTCTTGGCAGAGATCGCACGAAGGCCCAGGGACCAAAATGGCAGCATAATGTAAGCTGAGTCGTTTTGCTGAGCCTTACAACTTTTCCTCCAAAGAAGAGCAACCCCCAGGAAATCTCTCAGCCTTGAAAACAAACCCCACAGCTTGGAAAGCCGCTTTGGCCAGAGATAACACGGAGAACAAAGGCTGGCTTTATAAAACCGTGGCTTCTACGAGTTTGCCTTCAGTCTGAAAAGCCTTTCAGGTCGCTTCGGTGATGCTCTACCTTCTCTGAGTTAAAAGTGCATCCCTGCGCCATGGGATCCGACACATTTCCCAGGCATGTTTCCAACAAAAGAGCATAGGAGGGGAGAGCAGAGACAGACCTCTGGCCCTTTGGCAGCCTGACAGTATCGCTGTCATCTTGCTGAAAAGCTTGAGAGCATCACACTGCCTTTTGTAGCAGCTTCACGGGCACCTCAAATAGCGTAAGAAGCGTGGACTGACACTGTGCTGCAGCCTTTCACGCCTCTGGACTGAGCTAAAAACTGGCGGCATTTATCCCCCAGTTCTCAGCAGCCCCAACCAGCTGCTTGGCATGGCCCCTGTGTGAGATGTGAAGCCCTGCGGATACCACAACCGTGAACCCGTCCCCACACACCCGACGACGCCTGCATACCCCTAACCCCAAATCCCACACCCCGAAGGGGACAAGCTCCCTGACAACCGCCGGCTCACAATTTGGGGCCGGCCACACGGCGGAGACCCTCCTCCCTCCTCTCTCCCCCTCCTTCCCCTTTCCCTCCCCTATCCCCTCCCCGCGGAGGGTCCTTCCCCAGGAAAGTTGCTCGGGGCGGGGGGGGGGGTGCCCGGTGCTCGCTGCTCGCCCGCCTCCCCCCACCCCCGTGCGGCCGAGGAAATCCCAACCCCGGCTCCCGGGCGCCCGCCCCGCCGGGGAGAAGCAGCCGGGCGGCCGGCAGCAGCGGGGCTATGGCCGGGGGGGAGCCCCCGACCCCCGGGGCCCTGCTCTGCGCCTTGCTCTGGGCGGCGGCGGCGGCTCCGACCCCATTGGGGGGCGGCCCCGGGGGCAGCCCCGCTCCGGGAGCCTTCGGCCGCCTCTACCGGGGCGCCGTGAACATCAGCGCCGAGCGGCTCTACGCCTTCGCCTACAGCAGGCAGCCCGGGCAGGTAGGAGCCTCCGAGGGGGGGGGGTGGCAAAGCGCCCTGATCCCCCCCCGAAAAGGGGAACGGGCACCGGGGGAGCTCCCGCTGCCGTGCGGGCTCTGCTCACCCCCCTCCCCCCCCCCCATCCCTGCCCGCAGCCCCCCGAGAGCACCTGCGGGGAGGCAGGTTGAAGGCTGGGGGATCGGGAACCGCGCTGGGCGAGCCTTTTCCAACCCTTTTCTAAATACATCCTGGAGCTTGGGAGCTGCTGTAGGATCGGGGCTGTCCCCCGGGAGCCCGGCAGGTGAGCTGCGGGGCGAGGGGACTGCGGGGCAGCGCTGCCAAAGGCACGGAGGAAGCACGGCGTTTCTGCAGGCTTAGCTACTGCGGCTTCCCCCCCCTCATCCCCCTCTTTTATTTTTATTATTTTTCTTTCTTAATGTCATGTTTAGACCAAGTAGCTAAGTGGTGCCTTGGAAACTCTGCCCCCGTTGTTTGGATCGGGCATTAATTACCGGGGAGAACGCCTCGGTTTCCCGAAAGATGGTGAACCATACAAATGAACCTACTCTCCTGTCCTCAGCGGCACAGAACGAGAGAAAATGGAAAGCATCTATCTTTCCACACTGCATTCCTATTTTTTTTATATGAAGGGAGTTGGTAAGAGCACGATTTTTCCAAAGGGGGAGGAGGGGAACTTTTTGATAAGGCTTCGATTTACCCTGCAAAATCCAGACCTTTAAAGACTTGTCTTTCTTCTGTTCTGTGTGTCACAGTGTAATAAAATGCACCTGGTATTTATGGGGCATGAATTTTGGTTCAGGGCTGATGGAAGTGAGCCAGCTCAGGTTTATTTAACTATTGGGTGTCACCACAGAGCACGAAAGGCCAAATTCGTTCTTTGGACGTGAGCCTTGCTGTAAAAGCTCAGGGTAACGTAAGTTGGGCTTCTTGTGGTGTTACGGGTACTGGGTACTGTAGCCAAGGCTGCTAGCAGAAAAAATAGTGTCTGGGGCTTGCTAGCAGAGACAACGTGCAATGACTGTCGTCACATTTAAGCGGAAACCTTAGGGTGCTAATCTCCACATCCCCATATGCTGGACTCTGAAGTCTCTGCAGTGATGTTGAGCTGGTTGAGAGCACATCTAGGAAAGGAAAGTTCAGGTTTGAGGCTCGATCATTTTTGAATGCAGAACTCTCCAAACATCAACACGCTTAAAGAGTGCCATACAGGTGGCTCCGGCTAGGAAAACTAATTTGAAAGGGAGAACCACTTAAACATGAACTGTGCTAGGAGTGTTTCTGGTGAGGGGTGCCCAGAAGAGATCCCGAGGAGCCCTACAGACACCAGTCCTGAGCTGATCCAAGCCATCAGAAGCCTGCTGGCTAACCAGGGTAACTGGCTTCATGTGTGGCTGTGGCCCTGAACTGATGAGGGCAATCCTGACTGGGTTTCCTCTAGCAAGCCTGGTCGGAGCTGGAGGTAGGGCTGTCCTGATGGTCCTGCATCTCCCTGCTGGTGGTGATTGCTCAGAGTTTGGAAGCTGGGTGGTGGGAACCTTGACTTTAATCAGGGACGATGCTCTTGTGGGCAAGCTGCTTGTCCAAGAGTGGTGAGGACGCTTAGGGGCATGCCGTTAACTTGGTAGTTGTTGGATCTTCTGAAGGAACATCAGTCCTGCAAAAACTCGGTGTGCTAATCCTTCCTTTTCACTGCAGTCATTGGACTCCAACTTTTAGGGAGTGGAGGCTCAGCCAGTGTTAGCCAACTGCCAGCCACGTGCAAGCTCTGCTCTTCCTGATCCCTTCATTCTCCTCCTGTCTCTGCTGATGGCAGGTCAGCCAGAAGCCTCTTATACCTCGAGGCAGATACCACATGGAACATTAACCTCAGTTACAGGGGATTTAATTGAATAAAAAGAGCATTTTTCCACTAGGAAGGGCTGCAGTGGGCGAGTTTAATTGCTTTCCCTCTGAAGCAAAGCCAGGTCTGGAGTGGCCTGGCTCTGAAGCAAGGGTTTGTTTTGCTGATGCTGTGGGTTCAGCTGTTCCCCTCTGCTGCTCTCTCTCGTGAGGGCAGGCCTTCAAGGCAGGGGACAACCTGGAGCCAAAGACAAGGCACAAGGGCTGGCCTGAGATCCATCGGCTCTTTGCAAGTGCTCTGTTTGCTCACGTGCTGTGGCTGCCAGGACACATCTGAAAATGCAGCTGGATAGAGCAGTGCTTGAATGAGGGATGAGGGAAAGGAGGAAAAAGGCCATAGCTCCTGTTTGGTGCTTCAGAGACCTATCTCTTTCTGAAAATTTGTGCTTCCTTGACCTCAAAGGATGATCGTCATCCACGTAGTCCTCCTTATTCTCAGGGATACAGCTATGCATGCCATAGGGAAGGGGAAAGCATTCCTTATCGGATTCTTTTGCCTTGTATACAACTACTTGTGAGCCAAGTGCAGCTCAGGGTGCTGGAGCAGAGTTGCTTTGAGCCAGGCAAGTCACTTCACATCTTTGCATCTCCTTTTCTGTGCGTATGAAATGAAAAGAAGTTTTTTTTTCGTGCTGACCTGGTCACCTGGATGAAACTTATGTATGTATACCTTGCTAGTCTGAGGGGGGAGTGAACCTCCTAGGTGCTGGGCAGAAATGCTTCACCTTGTGTCTGGAGCTGGGACAGCTTTCAGGCTTTCCTGTGCTTGGCAGCTAGGGCTTAGGCCTCAATTCCTGAGGTGGAGCTGTACAAGTAGGGCTGTGCTGAAGGAGGAGGAGCACAGCTACCTCTGCTGTGAGGAGCTTCTAGTGCTGGCCTCGCATGTGTCCTTCCTTGGTCCCTCCATGGTAGAAACTCCTTCCTTGGTTTTCCATGGTGGCAAGTCTTCATTTACTGTGGGGTCTTTTATTGCTCTTCTGGTTCTTTTTCTTCTCCTAGCTGCACTTTGAAAATTTCCTCTCTGCACAGCTGTTTGTTTAATGTTTAACCGTGAGTGTAAAAAAAAAATTAAAAATAATAAACCCAGCTGTTGTTCCTGCTGATATGCACTCTAACAGCGAACACAGACATGCTGTAGTAGTGAGCAATTAGTTGGGCAAGCAGCTTTATCTTATTTTATTTGTTTAAACTGGAGACATCCATGATGGGGGGAGGTGAGAGAAGGGGAATGAACGTGGCGCGCTCCTGAGTGTCTCAAATTCCAAATATTCAACATGTCCCTACTTGGGAGGGAGGGAAGGGGATGTCATGTTGGAGCTGCCTGTGCAGTGTGTCTGTCTGGGAAGCTGAACAAGAGCTGCTGAGCATTTCTGCTGGATGTGCCGTTGACTAGAGAAGGATTTATGCAACAAGTGAGGGAACCTGCTTAGTTCCACAACAGGCTTCCAAAAAGATGAGGGAGGCTGGGGCAAAGTAGAATCATAGAATCATAGAATATCCTGAGTTGGAAGGGACCCTTAAGGATCATCAAGTCCAACTCTTGACACCGCACAGGTCTACCCAAAAGTTCAGACCATGTGACTAAGTGCACAGTCCAATCTCTTCTTAAATTCAGACAGGCTCGGTGCAGTGACCACTTCCCTGGGGAGCCTGTTCCAGTGTGCAACCACCCTCTCTGTGAAGAACCCCCTCCTGATGTCAAGCCTAAACTTCCCCTGCCTCAGCTTAACCCTGTTCCCGCGGGTCCTGTCGCTGGTGTTAATGGAGAAAAGGTCTCCTGCCTCTCGACACCCCCTTACGAGGAAGTTGTAGACTGCGATGAGGTCTCCCCTCAGCCTCCTCTTCTCCAGGCTGAACAGGCCCAGTACTGAAATTCAACATGAGCTGATCTCTCCTCCATTGTAAGCTCTGGCAGTCACTAATGGTTAACTTGCTGGAAACGCAAATGGCACTCATCTTGTACTTGGGGGTTATTCCTCTACCAGGCTCAAAGTGAAGCCTGGGAGTATCTTGAGGAACGAGATTGTTAGAGACACTACAATTTCTTCCTAATCAGAGAATCAGCCGAGTGCATGTTTTGGAGGATTACCTGGGTGCTTAGAAAAACAAGGATCTCTCAGGAGAACAAGTTTCCAGCCTTCCTTTTCTAGGCAAAACTGCTGCAATCGAGATGCAGCACGTGGACATTCATGCATTTCGGTGACGATGAGCCCAAAAGCTGAGCAGTAGGCTGCACCTATTCTAGGGGAATGAGTGGGTGATATTTTCTTCCTCCTCCTCCCTTGCCAGGAGTACGAACAGAGTCCCGGTCTTGGTTCCCATATGGCCCAGGCTGACGGTAAGCCGGCATTGGCAGCAGATTAGGCTGTGGCTTCTCTGCTTAGCAATCGTGTCATGTGAGGATGCGCAGCCCCGGAGTGACTGCTTCTTACGTGGAGCCTGCTTGAGAGGTAAAAGCTCCCCCCAGTGAACGAGGGAGAGAGGCTGTGTGCTGCCTTGAGACCTGCTAACATCACAACCCTTCCTTCCCTCATGTCTGCAGCTGGGGAAGACGTTGGCCAGCCCAAGGGAAGAGGGGAAGCAATGCTAGTGAGAAGAAGTCTTTCGGCTTGATGCCTCAAATTGTGTAGCCCTCAGGTAGAGACCAGGTGCCTTTTCCAACTCAGAGTGTGATGCACTTGGGTTCCCCTGCCCCTGGGTGAAAGAGTCTTTCATAGCCTGCTGTTCCACGTGCATGTCGGTCCCACTCCAGCAAGCAGCAACCTTTTGTTGCAACTAATCTACCAGCCGCTCTTTCACCTCCAGCTCCTGGGCTGCTTTTAGGCTGCACGTGTAGGGCTCTGCGGGCTGGAATTGAGCTCCCTCAGAGTATCCCCGTGCTCTCCCGGGTGTCTTCTCTGTAATGTTGCTCTTGGCTCCAGCCCAGGTTTCAGCACATGCAGTAAGACTTTAGTTTCCTGTTTGGAGACGGTCAAACCTGAGCCGCAGGGAGACGAACAGGTTAGGCACTGTGTTTCCTCAGTGCTTGGTGGAAGCTCACCATGTTAGCCACAGAGACACAGGTAGAAAGCAAATAAGTTGGGAAGACTACGGGCTTTTAGGTAAGCAGGAGATGTCTTAAGGTCAGCAGAGCTCTGGCTATTGCAGGATATCCAAGGCCTGAACACTGTTGCATTTTGGCTGCTGGAGCTAGTCCGTTCACCACGGGGTGCTGGAAGAGCTCACCATTTCTGGAGCCTAATGCTAAATTAAATGTCTTCTGAGCCAGAAATGTAGGCACGGTGTCCAAGCCCATAAAATCAAAGGAAGTTACAACGTGTGGTGGCTGAAGCCTAGCAAGGTTCGACAGAGTTCCTTTGGAACACGTTTTGCAGGCGTAATGGGGCTTGGGGAAAGAAACTGAGCAACCCCCTGCTCCCTGGCAAAAATGGGGTAACTTAAGTGAAAGAAAGGTGGGCACCCAGCTTTGCTTTAAGCTGAGGATTGAATCATGCGCCCACCTGAGATCCCCTCTAATTTGCAGTATTTTTTGGCTTTCTGAGTTCTTTGTGCTTTGTGATTTATTTTTCTACTTAGAGGGGTGAAGGAGAATATCCATATGTGGGCTTTATGAAAAAAAAACCTACATATGGATAGCGCCCCCCCCCCCCCCCCAGCGTTTCGATTTCAAAAAGAAAGGTCTGAATAAGGGCAACTTCACCAAAACGCCTCTCCTGGGCTTGAGCCCTTTCCAAGAGCAGCGCAGCGATTTATAAGACAAACATTTACATTGTAAGCGGAGGCTGAAATGTCCTTAAATAACTTGCGCAGAAGTTGCTGGGTAGGAAGGTATGTCTTTTCCTACCCAGACCTCGCCTGCTATTTCAGGGGATATTCAGGGAATGAAAGTGCAGCCTGTAAAAGCTGTACTGCAAGGGTGTGCCATCTGCCCAGTTTGAGAATACAGTTTAGTGTGCTTGCATAAGCAAACGTTGTTTCCTGCTGCGTGTACTTATAGGAACACGGCGGACTTCAGAAACAGCCCTCCTTGCTCTGTCTGTGCTGGTGTTTTTCTTTGGACGTAGCAACAAGCTAGCTCTGGGGGGTTTGAAACAAACATACGATGGTTAAATGAGAAGAAAACATGTAGGAGATATAATTCAATCCACACCAGCATGACGGAGGTGAAGAACTTGGGATCCAAGACAGATCCAGATGTTTGTGTTGTGATGGGCATCCCGGAGTTACTGCTGTGAGTCTGGGGTGGGGGAGAATTTAGGAAGGTTACAAACCCCTTTGGTTTCAGGGGCTGTCCTAGCTCACAGTTCCAGCTGGTAGGGGTTAGGAAGATGCTGTTTGTTAGCAAACAGTTCATTCCTTAACAAGCTGTTCAAAAAGGGATTTACTGATTTATTTACTTATTTAATGCCACCCTGAAGTCTCAGGGTGGTCAGAAGCAGGTACCTATTTCACACAGCGTGGCAGCTCCTAGTTTTTCTTTCCGTCTGGCCTACAGTCTCCCTAGTGACATTGGTTTGAGGATATAATTATTTTTTTTAAAGGAAAACAAAATATTAGCACGATTTGTGTTTGTCTTTCTGCCATTTCTGCTGCACAGATACTGTTACAAGCGAGTGAACTCATGGGAACACCCATGGCAGGCCATAAGTCCACGCTGAGCGTATTTGCAAAGTGGCACTTTTAAATGAAAATATTCATCCTGGAACAATGCGACTCAGGCTGGGCTTGAAATACCCAGAGTCTGTTGCTTGGTTTATGCTGCTTTGGCTATTTAATACTGGCAGAGATGCTGTAAGAAAACTGTGGACCAAGGTTACTTGGCAGATTGCTTTCAACAGCAGCTAAGAGTTACTGGCGTTTGGGCACAGTGTCAGACGGAGAGGGAATGCTTGAGCTCCTCTTTTTTTTTTTTCCTTTTTTTTTTTTTTTTTCCCCATCAGACAGGAGTAATGCTCATATCTCATAAGAGGGCAGGAAAGAGGTTCTGTAAGTCCAGTCGCTTGCCCCTAATTAGTTTCCTTTAGGGTCTCTGCTTCCCCCTGTCGGGCTGGCCATGGGAAGAGCTGGGCACTAATGGGCACGTGCTGCTTCCCTGCCTCAACTACTCCTACCCGTGAGATGGTGAGAAGGGTTTTGACGTCCTCAAAACCCTCTGCTTGCAGCAGAAGCCGTTGCTCCAGCCTCCTGCCTGCCCATAAATTCACATCCATGCAGCCTTAAGCTGATGTGTAATCTCTGTGGGAAATGCCGACTTCATAATCAATCCAAGGACTCTTTTGTGTCAACAAGAGCCTGGTTTATTTTGCTTAATGTTCACAGCCATGTTGGTCCTGGTCAGCTGTGTGAGTTTGGGACCGACTCCTTCTGCCTGTTCCCATCTTGAGAATGGAATCCAGTTGCATTTTTTTAATTTCTTCCTTTTATTTTTTCTCCCCCTATCTCCAGGGTGATAGAACTGAAGTGCAAATATTTGTCTTTCCCGGTCTAATGCGTTTTAATGTAGCGCTGAGAGCTCCCTCTCTTTTCAGCTAACTGCTCCGTCCACCTTGAAACACAGGAAAAAAAGTTCACGTTCAGTCATCTGAGAGACAAAACTGTCGCTAAGTTGGCTGCTGAATAGAGATGTGCATGGCAGAGGCTTGGCAACGAGAAGGAATATGTGGAAGAGAGAGGTTTTCTGTGGCACTGGAGGTGCCTGGTGCAAAGTGAAGCCCCTCAGCAGTGGTGGTGCTGCAGCAGAGGCAGCAGCCTGGCTGACCACCTTGCTGCCCAGGCGAAGCTTCCTCCTCGTCTCATCAGTGCTGAGTGAGTGGGGGCGGATGCAGAGGAGGCTCTGAACCAGCTCCTTCTGTTCTAGCGTGGGGAATTGTTATCGTGAGAAACAAAAAATGCGCTTTCTAGCTGGATTTCCCCCTCGTTTTTACATGCAGCGTAGCTAGGATCTTATTTCTGCGCTGGGAGAGAGGGGTGTGTGCGATGGGTTGGCTGCGGCAGAGAGGAGTTGTTGGGTCAGAACTGCTTGTTCTTAAAATGGAAGGATCTTTGGAGAGGTAGGGAGGAAGAATGATGTTTGAACTAAATAAAACACTTTGATTTCCCCTCCCCTCCTGCCTTTTTTTTTTTTTTTTCCATAAAATGTTTTGCTGGAGATGGTACCCTTGAGGCAAATGCCGAATGTTGAATTTCAAAGGGAGAGATGCGACTGCTCGCAATGGCTCAGTGGCCAAATTTTGAAATCTGTTGCATGCAAATGTGTTTATTGTCTATATCCAGACAACAGGATCTAGAAGCAAAATAGAGATTAAATGTTTGAGATGGGTTAATTGTCCCGACACGACGCAAACATCTGTTCATAGGTACTGCTCTGTTATTCCTGTCCCTTGTGATGCTTTTGCTAGACAGATCACCTGCCAGGCAAAATGTCTTCCTCTGCTAATTAGAGTTCTTTATGCTCCGTAACAAAAAGTCAGAGTGGCTGAGAGCAAATGAGAGAAGCTGTGCTTGCAGTTCAGTATTAATCCTTTCTCTCCTTTCCCAAGCTTCCCTATAACTGCACCTAAATTCTGCTCAGCTCCTCAACACCCATTGCAAGGAGTAGACACAAAGTGGGAAGGTGGAGAGAAATCATCTATAGCAGTTACACCATAGAATGGCTTGTGCTGGAAGGGACCTCAAAGATCACCTAATTCCAAGCCCCCTGCCATGGGCAGGGACACCTCCCACTAGACCAGGTTACCCAGGGCCTCATCCAACCTGGCCTTGAACACCTCCAGGGATGGGGCATCCACAGCTTCTCTGGGCAGCCTGTGCCAGTGCCCCACCAGTGCCTCTGAGTGAAGAATTTCCTCCTAACCTCTAGTCTAAATCTCCCCTCTTTTAGTTTAAAACCTCTCCCCCTCATCCTGTCATTATCTGACTGAGCAAAATGTTGCTGTCTGTCTTTTTTATAAGCGCCCTTTAAGTCTTGTAAAGCTGCAGTGAGGTCATCCTGGAGCCTTCCCTTCTCAGAGCCGCAGCTCTCTCAGCCTTTCCGTGTAGGAGAGGTGCTCCAGCCCACCGAGCATCTTCATGGCCCTCTTCTGGACCTGCTCTGACAGCCCCACGTCCTTCTTGTACTGGGGGCCCCAGACCTGGACACAGCACTCCAAGTGAGGCCTCATGAGGGCAGAGCAGAGGGGGACAATCACCTCCCTCAATCTGCTGGCCGCTTCTCTGTCGATGCAGCCCGGGATGCAGTTGGCCTTTTGGGCTGCAAGCGCTCACTGCTGGCTCGTGTGGAGCTTTTTGTCCACCAGAACCCCCAAGTTCTTCTCTGCAGGGCTGCTCCCAATGAGTTCTTCTCCCAGTCTGTCCTCGTGTCTGGGATTGCCCCAACCCAGGTGCAGCACCTTGCACTTGGACTTGTTGAACCATATTAGGTTCCCAAGCTTGTCAAGGTCCCATTGGATGGCTTCCCTTCCTTCTGTTGTATCAACTGCACCACTCAGCTTGGTGTCATCTGCAAACCTGCTGAGGGTGCACTTGATCCCACTGTCTATGTCATTGATAAAGACATTAAACAGGATGGACCCCTGAGGGACACCACTCGTCACTGGCCTCCACCTGGAGATAGAGCCATTCACCACCACTCTAGGTACAACCCTGAAGCCGATTCCTTATCCACCGAATGGTCCACCCTTCAAATCCATCTCTCTCCAATTTGGAGACCAGGATGTCCTGTAGGACCATGCCAAAGGCCTTGCAGAAGTCCAGGTAGATGACATCGGTCAGTCTTCCCTTGTCAACTGATGCAGTCACTCCATCTCAGAAGGCCACCAGACCGACCAGGCACAATTTGCCCTTGGTGAAGCCGTGCTGGCTGTCTCGGATCACCTCCTTGTCCTGCATGGGCCTTGCCATTGCTTCCAGGAGGATCTGTTCCATGATCTTTCCAGGCACAGAGGTAAGGCTCTCTGGTCTGCAGTTCCCCAGGTCCTCCTTTCTACCGTTTTTAAAACCAGGAGTGATGTTTCCATTTTTCCAGTCACCAGGGATTTCACCTGACTGCCTGGACTTTGCAAATGTGATGGAGAGAGGCTTGGTAACTCCATCAGCCAGTTCCCTCAGGACCCTGGGATGCCTGTCATCAGGCCCCATGGACTTGTACACGTTTTATTTTCATCAGGTGGTCTCAAACCCGCTCTTTGTTTACAGCGGGAGGGGCTTTGCTCCCCCAGCCCTCATCTACAGGGTCAGGGACTCGAGAGACGTGGGCAGCCTGACTGGCAGTGAAGGCTGAGACAAAGAACTTGTTGAGTTCCTCAGCCTTCTCCATGTCTGTTGTTACCAGAACACATTACACAGCATACACCCCTTTTCACGTGGGCAAGAAATGAGAAGGAATGCTTAGGTTTACCTCCTGGTACTGGCCTAGATGCAGAGCAGAAAGTGAATCCTAGGCCTCAGTGTTTGCTCTGCGACAGTTGTTGCTCTTGATAACCCCGGGGGAAACACTGCAGCCCCCCTCTAGCAAAAGGCACAGGAGGCCCAGGTAATCTGGGCGCTTGTTGTCCTCCAGGGCTCAGCTTGCCAAGCTTTGGCCATCAGCATCAGTGAGCAGGCCAGATGGAGGTGTCATCTGGGGGAGGCCAGCTCCATTAATTGTGTCAAAACCTTTGGATCTGCAATTGCAAATGTAAACAAACTTGCTTCGAGGTCTGTTTGCAAAGGCTGAGACTTTGAGGTCTGCCAGCAGAGCCTCTCCCCTCTTAAGCTCCAAGCTCATTGCTTGTGGCCCTCTGCCTCTCTTTGCACGCTTGAGTCCCTGCATCTGGAAAATGGAGGTGGTGACTGCCTTGGGCACACAGCACGCCGTTGCAACACCAGAGGCTTTGCAGAAGTTGTACATTAACTGCATGGAGGCAGACAGAACTTGCAAAAGTCTTCGCTTCTCTGAGCAGGCCCCGCGGGCGTCTGGAACAGCAGTTGCCAAAACAGCAGGGCTGGCCGAAAACAGATGATCAGCCCTTAGCAGGATGTATTAATCTTGGCAATGCTGGTTGTTAGTTAAGTACACATCTTGGATTCAGCCTTGGATTCATAGGGAGATCTTTTTTTTTTTTTTTTTTCCTTCTACTTTCCTCCTCCTACACCCCCTCCTTTTTTTTTTTTTTGTTTTGTTTTGTTTTGTTTTGTTTGTTTCCTTGGTGGAAACTTGTCTGATCTTCAGACTAATGGGGCATTTAACCTGGGAGAGCCTTGAGATCTGAAAAAAAAGACACGCTTAGTGCACTCGCCTGTAGGTTAAGGAGAGAGAAAAGAGTGTTAGTGTTGGCAGCAAAGAGGAGGCGATGTGCAACCCTGTGCAAGTAAGGGCAGTGACCCTTGCCCAGGGACATTCCAGCCACCCTAAGCAAGGAGAATCAGGGCCTTAAACTGCAGTGTGGACCCGGCTCAAAGAGTTTGTCAACTGCATTATTGTACCTGCAGCCACTGTCTTAATTAGCTTTCCTTGCACAGGAAAACAAAATGCTAAATCTTCTGGCCAGATTCAGCAGGGGATGGAGAGGCCAAGAGGAGGGTGTCAGGGTAAAAATGTGGGAGTGGAGTGTTAATAAGTCGCTGTATGAGCAGTCTTACTGTTGGGCTTGTCCTGGAAGCTGTTACAGAGGTGACTCCATCTTGTAAAATACAGGAAGGTTATGCTCTGCGGAGTTGCCTTGGGCAGTTACAAACACTTGGAGGCTCTGCCACCTGCCTCTACTCTTTGGGTTCATGCCCTGCCTTGTCCAACAGTGACCTAAACTGCAGGGTACTTGCTGCTCCCAGCTTCTGGGATCTTCAGGAAGATTTAGCCCCTGACACCATCCATTCCTGACTCCCTAAGCAGGTAAAGTCTGCTCTCCCATCCTTCAAGTGTCTGGTGAAGTTCACTTTTGGGAAAGGATGTGCTTTGTTGTGCTCGTCTGCTTACGAAGCAGTATTAGCTTACATGGCCATGGCTCCTCAGATAATACGTGACAGAATGCAGGTGGCACGTGTTTTTACCTGTGTAGGATAAAAGTCATGAGAAGTTCATAAAGCTGAAAAATATTCTGTGCCACTGGAGATACGTGACTCGCTGTAATTACACCATATTGTAATAGTGGGGAGAGCTGGCATTTCCAAGGATTTTAAGCCCAAATCGTAGAACTACCCCTAATGTATCCCAGTGGATATCAAAAGCTGCGCCTTTTAATGACAGAAAGAGAGAGCTCCTTGCTGTGTTTTGTAGGACACCTCAGAGCAGGTTTTTTCCTTTGGCTAGCTTTTCTAAACAGCTTCTAAATGTCTGTTTATGTACTTAGAATCATTATTGAAAATATTTCGTTTACTGCAAGAGAAGATCTCAGGTGGGAAGAAGAGGTGTTTTCGTCTGTGTACAGCTTTCACTTCTGTGTCCAAAGCCTAGGCAAACTGTAAAAGTAGTAGCTATTTCTTTTTTTAATCCAACTAAGCATTAGCATGTACTTCATACAGCTATCCCAGTTCTTAAATTAAGAATTTAGAAGTACAGATGCAGATTTTAAAGTCTTCCAGTTAATACCAATGAATTGCACACACTTAAAGTAAACCCACTTACATGTGACATAAGCATAATTATGTCTTTTGCATCGGTTTTTATGAACACAAAGTGCAATTCCCTAACGTCTAGCTTGCATTTGTGAATAGGTGAGGATGCATAACCCAGCAGTGCTATTTGCAGGCTGTCTGATGTGAGCTCCTATTGCACGGTGCTAATGTGCAGAGTTCAGAGGGTGACGTCTAACTAGAGGCGGTGCAAATCACCTGTAGAGGTGGGCTTGCTTGAACCAGGAATGGGCAAAAATCTTCTGGACGTGAAATTGTATTCTTTTAGACTTTTGACTGCTTTTGCAAAACCCTCCTGCTAAACCTTATTTCTGGTATCCTCAGTGGAAGCACAGCTGCTCTGCTGCTGCCTGGCCAGCTCTGTATGTTTTCGTAAAGGTCGCACCCCCTTTTACCTTCCCTATGCATGGAGGATAGAAATTTGAGATATGTACGATGAGCCTTCCACTTGAAAAGCTGAAACAGATTCTCACTAGGCAAGACCTGGTGGGTTTATTTCTTATCTACCTGATATGCTTTTATTGATTTGAAAACATAAAGATGCACTGTGTCTTCTGATGAACACAAGGCATGAGCTTGCACAACTCTGAGCAATTCATGCAGCACTGGAGAGGGAGCTGAACAAGGTGTTTCTTTGAAATGGAAATGGGGCCATGGCCACACAAACTGCTTGCCTGCTTTTCAAAGCAAACAGAAAAATGAGGGCTGCCTTCTTCACAGCTGTCCTACCTCTGAAACTGTGTGGTGGCTAGACAATGTAAGGCAAGGCTTCAGCTGCTGGTGCAGTGGGCTATGCTGGAAGCCTTGCTTATAAACCAAAGCATCCTTCCTTGGCCCATTGAGGGCAGTCAGAAGGGTATTTCTGTTTTTATTAGGTGGTATAAATATGGGTTATGGTCATCTGAGTGTCTGTAACAACAGAGAAAGATGCTGACTGCTAACCTGCTTTTTCATCCCTGACTTTTTATGTCTTCTTCAGTTGTTTTTGTGATTTCCCTGGCAGTGTTGAATGAGCTGGGGACATCAGAGTTCAAGCAAGGAAATTCTAGTTGGTAGCCTTGGGTGATTTTTTGTTGTTGTTATAAAATTAAGGGGGAGTTATTTAGGTTGTTCCTAGTAGAAACTACTAAACTCTTTTCCTCTCATCTACTGCGTGTGTTCACTGTGTCTTGTCTAACAGTCAGTTCTGGGTTGGGAACAGGGCTGTGATTCCGGATTAGAGTGGCAGGAATGGAGTGCTTCTTAAATGACCTCTGGATCTTACTAACTGGTTCAGTGACAAACTCTGTTGATCCCTCTGTGGATATTGCCAGCATCTAGGTCAGTCTAAGGGGATGGGCTCCTCTCACCTGGGTTTGGAGCTGTCTTGTTTGTTGCCTTCTGCTAACACCTACCTGTTCTCTCCTTTCTCTTTCCACAGGTAGATGCAGTGCGTGTCTACGTGAACAGCAGCTCTGAGAACCTCCAATATCCTGTCCTGTTTGTAGTTCGCCAGCAGAAGGGAGTATTGTCATGGCAGGTCCCACTCATTTTTCGAGGCCTGTAAGTACTGGAGTCTCTTTCTTGTAACACATTGGTCTACCAGTTACATCCAGCACGAGCCTTCCTCTGGTGCTAGCTCTGTCCACTCGTGTGGACAGCTTGGTTGCAAAGCTTGGTCACTGTCAGCTGAACACAGAACGGCTGTGATTTGGGAGGTAACCTTGAATTTGGCAGCCTGCTTGGTTTCTCAGCTACGTACACACAGTACCAGGGGACATGTCTGCTTTGAACCTGCCTGTGTCACCAGTCAGCAGAGTCTGCCAAATGGCGTTGTTATTTCCACAGCTGCTTATGTTGTACTCAAGTTTTTCTTGGCCTCTGGTTTGGACCAGGGCTTGAAAAAGCTCTTGAAAGAGCCCCCTAACTGCTGGGTTATAGTGTATTTTGGGGATAAGATTCTGTTTCTCATACCAAATACAGCTGAGTCTGAGGTTGGGTTTGGAGTATTTTCTTTGTTTTTTGTGAACATGATCCTGTTGTGAAGCTTCAGCAACCTCAGAAGTAGTGGCACTGCAAGTATTGAGACTTTGAAGGCACCTTAGACCACCTGAGATGTGGAACTCCATCATCTAGCTGAAATCCTGGCAGCAGGAAGCCCACAGTGTCTGGTCTGATGCAGGAGGTGGTAACAGCAACACCTGTTCTGAGCTGTTGTTCCTCTCTCTGAAGCCGGCAAATGGCAGATGTGCTAGATCAGCAGTTGGCATGGACAGCCTGGAGGGAAGTGAAATGCTGAGGATGGCCAGCATAACCATGTGCATACCATAAAACAACAACAGAGGTGGAGTTTGAGCTCTGAATAAAAAGCAGAACAATCTGAAAGGCCAAGACCAATATTTCATTTATGCAGGCAGGGAAAAGTCACATAATTTCTAAAACTGCAGAACAATGTCTTAACTACTGTCTTTCTCTTTCCACCTAACTTTCGCTTCTGTCTTTCCACTGGCTCTTACAGCTACCAGAGGACCTACAATTACCAAGAAGTGAGCCGGACCCTCTGTCCCTCGGAGCCAGCATCTGAGACAGGACCATCTGAACAGATCATATTTGTGGACGTCGCTTCCATGGCACCATTTAATATTGCATATGAGCTGCTAGTGACCAGGCTTGAGAACTTCCAACTTGAGTAAGCTGGAATGTGTGAATGCAAACGCTATTGCTTCATCCATCTGTTGTACAGGCATTTGGTCCATCTATCTACTTTCACCTTCCCTTTCCTTTAGAGAATTTTTATTTATTTTTTTATTAATCTGAAAGTACTCTGTGCATATTCCAACTCTGAAAGCTTTAGACTTCAACATGCTGGCATTTCTTTTCTAGGACCAACAAGCCCTTTAACTTCACTGCCAGCCCTTCCCAGCCCCAGGTAAGGAAGAGTCCTGCATGGTGTTGCTTGTGTGTCTTCTCATATCTAAATGGCTCACGTGATCCTTTGTTAGAGATGACAAAAGCCTTACGTGGCTGCATTGTTTCCCACTTAGGATGCAAGGAGGTTTCCTTCCTGTTGGTCTTTTTTCTGTGGATATAGTGAAGAGGTAGCAGTGCCTCAGATACACTGACTGACATGTTTGGATCCTCTCGCAAAACAACTGAGTGCACCAAAAAGTGTGACTGGAACAAATGAATAGTATCTACAGTTCAGGAAATTCCAGAAATGTGTAGAGAAGTCCACAGACCGTTGGACTGTTGCACTTCTTTGGAAGTAAGATGGTGTGCACCAATGTTTTGTTCTAGCCAGCACTGGTTCAGTTACCATGGCAGGACTTGCTAAGATGCAATTCTTCATCAGAGGGAACCAAATCAATAAATGAGCTGTACAGCAGAGCTCGAAACCCTATTCCTTATTCAGGGAAGCAAGTCAAGGTGTGAGGTGATAAATGAAATGCCTGATAAATCTGGTTATTAGTTTGGTAGAGAGCTGCACGTCTTGCTGAGCAGCCTTGTTTAGAGCCCTGCAGAAACTACAAGTCCTCCCTTGAATAAAAATGCTGTTGGCATTTCCATATACAATAATAAAGTAATACAGTGGGCTGTGGAGCTGGGAAAGTACGTAATTTACCCAGGCTGCTTGGTACTCCATTTTTGCTGTTGCCATCACTGTTAGTAACATCACCTAGTTTTAGGTTTCCTATTTTCAGGCAAACCAGTTAATCTGGTCTCAAATGTCTTGTGCTGTTTTGCAGATGAATACAATATTTTGCACTACAGAAGCACAGGAGGTGATGATTCTTTTGTACAACCTCACTAATTAGGATTGTAACTTGAATGCGGTGTTTAGGATCTAAACCAGGAATTAGCGTTGTGACTTCAGTCTGTTATTTGTCATGATGAATAATATGAGATTGGTGACTTTAATTACAGGCCAGATGTAGAGAGTGCAAGATGAGTGTTTCTTAGTTGATATAAAGCTGTTATTTTTTGTAAATCAAAGTATTAAATAATCTGAAAAAAAAAAAAAATCTAGACAAGTGTCGTAATAGCATAAAGACTGGAAAAAGACAGGCATAACAATTGCTGAATTGTCACCCAGAACCCAGCTCATGCCTGAGGGTGGAAGAAGAAATTAGATACACTTGTAAAGGTCAGGAGTGTTGTCTGGATGCGTTTATACACTCGCTGTCTGCAGGAGAGAACTGTCAGTCTTGGTACCCCTTACGGTAACTCTGCACCCTGGTATAAGCATGATTTTAGAAGACAAAGAGAAGGGTCCTCACGAGTGATTTCCTCAAGTTTCTAAAGCTCTCCAAGGGTAGTGCACCTGGGTCATCAGGGAGCTCAGGCTGCCAAAGTCATTGCTTGGCTGAGATAAAATATTGTCAGCTGAAGAAGCCGGCTTGGTGAGTTTTCAGTTTGTGAGGACTTTGTGAGGACTTCAGAGCCCGTGCTCCCTTAGCAGTGGAGTGAGCCTGCTTTAGTAGAAATGGAAAACTGGGGAAAAGCCTGGGTCATTTCTGACTTATCCCTGTCCTTCCAGCTTGGGGTCCTACTTCCTAGGAAGGGGGCAGGGAAATCCAGCTCGTTATTGAGTTTTCTGTGACATAAAGGGAGTGCATCTCCTGACCCCACAGACTGTCCTATGGACTTCCTCAAAGCGTGTCCCTGTCTCCAGAAGGGAAAGTAAGAATATCAGCAGGTGTTGTTTTCTCCCAAATTTTCCAGAGATATAGCTGAATTATTTTCCAAGCTGAAGTGAGAAGGCAACCCTTCCATTGCCTCCCCAACTGTCCTTGAAAACAAACAAAAAATCCAAATCCTACAGTCTAGTGTCAAGCATTCATTTATGAAACTCTTGACTAAGTTTGAGCATTTGACCTAATACTTTTCATTGTCACTCTTTTAGCCAACCCATCTGAGATAAAACTCCATGACATGCTCCGTATGCAATGTCCTGACAGTAGTACAGAAACATCTGGAAGTTGCTCTTTGCAATATGAAATGGAGCAGACTATAAAAATGAAGTTGCTTTAGCTTGACCAGGTGGAAAAAAGCTTAAGGGGAACAAAAGCTGTGCTGCATCTTGCTTGTTGAAAATGTCTGTCTAGTGGTGCACTGTGCAGGGAGGTAAAAGTGCTCTGTACCTGTTTAATCTGGTCTTCTCTACTGTAAGGTGATAATATTTGAAATCTGATATTTTGTGTAAGCCCACTACATCCAACCCAAAGCCCAGACTGGGCTGTGCAGGTGCCTTAGGGAAGCTCTCAAACCATTGGCAGAGGTGATTTCTGGATTGTAACTCTCAGTACTCTGCTTTCTCCTCAGTATTTTTTGTACAAGTTCCCTCAAGATGTTGATTCAGTTATCATTAAAGTGGTGTCTGATGCAGTCTACCCGTGTTCAGTTGTCTCCGTCCAGGATATTGTGGTAAGTCTGAGGGGAGGAGGGTGAGGAGCTGTCTGCTGTCCTCCTGTGAGAAGCTGCGTGCCCCAACAGGGAGGGCTTCACCCTATCATGGTGGTGGTGAGGGGGATACCTGAAAGAGGAATGAAAGTCCTGCGGGAAGGAGGCAAAGGCAGATGCTGAGTTCAAGCAGCTTATCCAGAGATCTTTACTGCAAAACAGTCAGCAAGTTGTTCCTGTACAGCCTGTGCAGAGGGCATTTATTATCATGCTCTCCTCATGAGGTTTAACACCTTACTACCTTGTGGCACAGGTCTGTCTCCCTGTGGGGTGGTGTTGGCTGGGATGCTGGCAGCTGAGGAAGAGGATAGTGCTGTACCCTTGACTCTCGCCCTGGCTCAAGGCAGCATGGGGAACTTCTGATTTCCAGCCATGAGGCCTCTCCTCCTTTCCATTTCAATCTTCTCTCTTCCCTCTTGCAATTATTCATTCCCTTTCCTTGGAAGAGGAAAACAGCTGCTCCCTGCCAAGGGAGGTTGGCTGTAACCTGCAGCTGGGAAATAGCTCCCATTTCTCCTCACTTCCCACCTCCCTGGATGGTGCAGGGACCAGCAGCGTGGGATCAGCAAGGCAGAGAGAGGTGCAAGATGCCTCAGCTACCAGCTCTGAAGTCCCAGCATTTGCCTTTAATACCTGGGGTGGGGAGAGAAATGGGTAACATCAACTCCTGCTTGCATCCCCATGTTTGAGTGGCAGAAGGGCAGGAGACAAGAGAGTGGCAGGTGATTTTTTCAACTTGGTGTGTGGTACAGAGCAGCAAGCATGCAGGTGTACAGCTGAGTGTATGTACTGCCCTGTGGGAGTGGCAGAGAGATCAATCAAACTGAAATCTCATTTGGGATTAAATTGTAGCCCTCTTGTGAGGATGACAAGAGTAGTGAGTGCAGGCAAACAGCATCTTCAGAGCAGCTTTTCTAACTTTTGAATGGGTCCTGGTTGTCTTGTTCCTTTTGTTACCCCACATCCACTTGTGTGCCTGGCTTGACTCTTACTTGTCTGTTGTAGTGCCCAGTGTATGACTTGGACCACAACGTGGAGTTCAACGGTGTTTACCAGTCCATGACAAAGCAGGCAGCCATCACGGTGCAGGTGAGACTGACTTTTGTCCAAGCGATGTTTTTCAGTGGCTTGTCCTCTGTATCCCTAGTTGTCTTCTGTTGATTCCAGGAAGGGTCTCTGCTTTTACTGGATCATAATGGAAAGGAGGGATTTTACCTTGACTGCAAAACCTTGCTTGTGTTTGTTGAGGTAGACGTGTTATGCCTGGGGTGCTGGCACTGTAGGTCAGCATAGCCATGTTGACAGCCTCTGTGAGCAGGTGTCTTCTGTTTGAACCTTTGCTCTTCTCATCTTGAGTGATGTTGGTAGGGCCTTTTAATAAACAAAGCTTCAGGAGATGGTTTATATTAATTAAAATAAATGCTTCAACATTGGTTTGCTTGTACCAGACTGGTGAACTCATCTTATTGTCAGCAAGAATGAGGGGAGCCAGAAGCCAGGTTCTGTCCAGAGCAGGCAGGTCTCTGTAGGGCTGCTGTCTGTGTAGCAATTCAAACCTACCTCTAGCCTTTTGGAGCATCACCTCTGCCTTGTATGGAGGGAGAGGCTCCTTCACTTCTCATGAATTTGTCTTCTCTGTGCAGAGAAAGGACTTCCCAGGTGAGCAGTTCTTCGTTGTGTTTGTCATCAAGCCAGAGGATTATGCCTGTGGGGGTTCTGTGCCTTCTTCCATCCACGGTGAGTTGTGCCGGGGAGTGGATTTGCTTGTTCAATTTGGTGGTGGAGCAGCAGAAATCCTTTGGGTCCTGCCTGTGGGATGGCAATATATGGCACTGCTGGATGCAGCTTTATTCTTTTCCCCGCTCCTCTTTTGCTGTATTATTCTCCTGCTTGCATGGAGGCCCACAGCAGTTCCTGCAAAAGGCATTTTCTCCCATTGCTATCTTGGAATCTATGACATGGGGGAGCAGGAAACAGTAATATTTTTTTAGAAATAATTTTATGAGACTGATTCCCATGCTTTCCCAAGTCAGAAAACAAATGTATCCACCTTCTGGGCAGTGGTCATCACCACTCCTGTGATGTCTGAAACTGAAGTGAGGGTGCAGATGTCCTCATAAAAAGTGGAGTTTACTTCAGGTCAGGTACATTCCTAGCCTCAAAGTCAGGTGGCTTCCTCTCTGTAGGAAAAGTAAGATGCCAATCAGCAGATATGTTTGACCCCTGTAGCTCCACCACCACCACACTACCTGTCCCCTGCCTGTCTCCCTGACCACCAAAAAAAATAATAATCACATTTTGGGTGTCTTATCCTAAAGCTGTCAGCAGAGCTGTACTAGCAGAGTGTGCTAAGCCCTACTGAAAAACAAGAAGCAGCACTCTGCAGAGAAGTTCATTACCAGGAGAATTTTGGCCAAAGGCAAAAATGGTGTCTCAGACTCTGTCTTTACATTCACATCTCACAGGAAACGTCAACCGAACCTGGAACCTACAGCGGACAAAGAACCTTCAAGTGACGATCGTGCCCTCTATTAACAGTCAGTGTCTCTGTGCAGAGCAGTGCAGCTTTATGGTGGGGAACTTGGTGCTTCTGTGCTGTCATGGGATGGTGTCATGGGACTGGTTAGCACTGGGGACAAAGAAAGAAGAGAGAGACCTTGCAGAAGGTTCTTGGCATCTCTTCTTGAAGAAAGCACGTGGGTCTGGAGAGCTGTTTGGGGCTGGGTGTTATCAGCAGGTGGTGCTGGGAAGAGCAGGGCAGGCTCCCTGTGCTCTGTGGGCTGACTGCTGCCTTTTCTTTCCCCAGGGTCTGTTTACATCCAGGCCATGTTCTTCAGCTTCCTGAGCTTCCTCTCCTTTTACCTGGGCTCAGTGATTGTTGCGTTTGTGCACTATATCAGGTGAGTCAAAGGGTTTTACAAGAACAGCTTTCTTGTTTCTCTTTATTCTTAGAAGTGCATCACCCTGCATGGCATTTTGGGTGAAAAGGGGCAGCAAGCATCTGAACAGAGCATCTAAACAACCCCCTGATTATTCAGTGGAGTGAATAAAGCTGAACTTGGGCACAACAGCTAAGACACATTGCTCTTGGTGTGGAAAAAGAGTAAAACTCTCCCTGACTGTCCCAGTGTACCCTGTTACTCGGTGGTGGTGGTCTTCCTGAGTGACAACAGGAGTAGAGGGGCAGGAAGGGCACAGCAGCCCAACGGAGAGTTAAGTTTTGCCCCTGTAGGGCAGGTAACCACCAGCACATGATGAGCCTTGGTGGGGCAGCAGGCTGTGCCTGTGTCAGCAGTGACAATGGTTAAGCAAATCCTTTGTCCAAAGTGTGGAAGAAGGTTTCTTCTGCATTCCTCCCTGGCCCACTGGGCAAAGGTTGGCATGAGAAGAGCCAAGGAGAGCCTTTGGCAAACAGCAGGCTGGTTTTACATGAACCATGGTTATCATGGAGCTTTTCAGGCTAAAGGTGGCAAACTTTTCCACTGCTTCAGAAGAAGGTATCTTAAAAGTGTGGTGCTTTGAAATGAAACAGTTCCAAGATGGGGGTTTTGGCCTAACTTCAATGTCATTTCAATGAACATCTCACTGGAACAGTTCAATGAAGTTACTTAAGTGTGTGTAGCTCCTGCTACAGTGGATTCTCATGCGCCCAGTCCCCCGAGTGGGGCACCTGGGTATCAGAAGGTGACTTGAGATTCTCTTCCCAATATACGGAGCAGTGTAGGATGGGATAATGTAACTGGTTGTCCTGCCCCTCATGCATATGAAAGGGGAAAAACTGCTGCTTTGCAAATGGGAGAGGTAGCCAGCAAGCAGTCATAGCAGAGGCATTTCCAGTAAAAACAGTACATCTTTCTTTTATCATTATTATTTTTTTAATTCTTTTGTGGGTTTTTGTATCTCTCTCTTGGTTTTAGAGCTTGCAGCATTTTGGCCTGTTAGCGTTCTAGATAATTTTGCCATGGCTGGCAGGCAGTGGAGTTTGTTGGCTGTTTCATGAGTGCTGTCTGCTCTCTTTCAGGGTTCGGAGGAAGGCTTCGTCTGGAAGATTGAGTCCTGAGGATGGTGAGCTCTCTTTTCTGTTGTGTGCCAGCTTTAAGTGAACAAGTCCTAGGCAAGACAGGAGACGGGCAGTCTGTCAAGTACCTTCTCTCTCTTCAACCCTTCTTCCTTCCTTGTACATGTACCACACAGTCTCTGGTGCTAATGAAAGATATTGGAGCTTCCTCTCCGCCCTTACAAGAAAAGGCATGTGAAGCAGGGTCCACCAAACCCTGGTCTGGACCCTTGCTCTGAGGAGCTGGCTTTTGGAGGGGTGAAGGAAGGACAAACCTTAGCCAGACCTAGTTACAGGCTAATGTTCCCAGTGCCAGGTCTGTTCATTTCTAAATAAAGCACTTTGATTTTTAGTTTACTTTTTTCAGCTCTTATGCTTTAAAATTTCCTCTGCCTGGTTTAAGAATGGAGTCTCTCTCTCTGAAATTAAATTTTAATTTGTTTTTAACTGGGGGTTGCAGAGAACCAAGTAAATGAATGACTAATACAGTTAGGTAGTGTTGTTTGTGTTATTTACTTTGGTATTGGATTCTGTTTACTTTATGCTGCACCCACATTTCTACATACTGCAGATTTCTGTGTTATAAAAACCGAGCTGTATCCGAGAGGCTGCTGGTGAAAGATGAACATTTTTGTCATGAGGACAGGGGGCACTGGGCCTCCTGGTGAGGTGTGGGAGGTCGGCTGTTTCATTTTGTTTAAATATTCAGTGCCTTAAAAATAGTTCAAAGCATTGGTCTGAGGGTAAAGAAACATCATCATTTGCACCTCTCTCCTGGGGAACGAGAGGACGTTACAATTTAGCAGTAAGAACTTGAAAGGTTCTTGGTGTGTTCTCTTTTTTAAAAAAAAATTAAAAAAAAATCCCTAGTTCCTTCAGTCTCCTAGATTTACTGCTTACCATGAGCATAACTGAGCTGTGCTTAAAGGATCAGCTATGCAACTTCACTCTGACCTGGCATTATTCGGGTTAATATTTCTTCAGGCAATTCTGGACATTTGGCTTCTCAAGAGTGGCTTCTTCAGCCACTGAGATCCACGTTTGCATTGCTATGTGACACAAGGAGTGTGTGAAAGGTGGTCTTTACATCCAAATGAGCTGGGAGTGTAAAAATGCACTTTAAAAACATTCTAATGTTGAGTGACTGGGGATGGATCCTGCAGGGTGTGCATACATAGACCCAGAGGGTGGGAGACTGGGCTCATAGAGGGGGAGGATTGCTGAACAAGAGGATTGCAATTCCTTCACCATTTCTGGTTTTCCTCCCCGGGGCACCTGCTCTTTCCGTGACTTGTCCTCTTTCCTGTACTCCACGCTGCCTTCACGTGCCTGGTACTGCATGCCACAGCCATATCCCTTTCTCTACAGAAGAACGACATCCTGCCTACATGCTCTTCCTTCCCCTGTTGTCTCTTCAGGGTGTGTGTCTGACTGATGCCTATAAACTGATAACCTGCATCTTCCCTGTCCTCCAGATCACCCAGGGCATGCTGGCTTTCTGTTATTTTTTTCTCCTCTTCCCACTCTCTGAAATTTCTTTTCCTCTGTGGTGGCCCTAGCTCTTGTCTTCCCCATCACTCCCTTCCCCATGAAGAAAGTGTGGGTGGAGGTGCTGAACAACCAGTCTCTGCCCATTGTCTCTGAATATCCTGTGACTCCGTATGCCCCTTTGGGCACTCAGCCAATACCTGGTTTCTGTGGGTAAATTTTTATTTTTTTAATCCCCTGGGACACCTCCCATCCCACACCATCGCTGCCTGGAGGAGACAATAGCTGGAGGAACCACACCTCGGACACTGCATTTACTTTGCTGACTCACTCACACACGGGGAAATGGGACTGAAATTAGTGGGTGAGCTGGGTCCAAAGTGGCTGCGGGGGCTTCTTACATATGTGGCTAATCAAAATGGTGTGAAAACCTGTGTAAGGTGCTAGAGGTGCCTGGAACCGCCGTCTGGAGAGTGGAGTCTGCCTGTGCCTGTGAGTCTGGGAGAGGTCAGGTCCTAGGAAGCTGGAGATGCAGTTTGGGAAGACAGGGGTCATTGCCAAAGGCTTTACACGCTGTCCCACGTCCTATATCCTTTTGCTGCTGACTAGCTGCACAACGTTGTGAGGGCAAAGCTTTACGGGCAGCTGGGCCAGTCTTGCTGGCTGCCACCACTGGAAAGCGTGGTCCTATTCCCACTGCTCTGCTCCTTCCCTTCTGGGATGGGGGCATCTGACCCCTCTGTGAGGGGCTCAGCGTGCTGTGTTTGCTGCTGGGTTTGTCTGCAGCCAGTTCAGCCACTGAGCCATGCCCCAGGAGTCAGATACCAGGCAAAAAGAAGGAATGTGGAGCCAGGGGAGGAAAGTTTCAGTGCAGCCTGACTGGGAGGTGCAGCCCTCCATGCTTCAGGTGTGTGTGGGGAGGCAGGGACTTCTCAGCCTTCGGCAGCTTGTCCCTCTTGTCATCAACACAGGATTATTTTCTTTTTTCATGCAACATTTTTGCTTGGTTAAAACTGTGTAGTAGCTGTCTTGCCAAGGGCTGTCTGACTTTTCCAGGGATAAATGGAGATGGAGATATCTGAATAGATCAATACAGGGGGAAGGGAAGGAGAAGAATTGAAAATTCATAAGGGTGCTCTGAATATTATGAGACTTGCCATAGTATTTGCCAAATTTTGCAGTGATGTGATCTCTATGGTATGCTGGACAGAGGCTTATGCTTTTGTGAGTCAGACTGGCTGCCTCTTTGGGGAGGCTGAAGGGAAGGTTTTTTTTAATATTGCAAAGCTGGAGTTTCCCCTTTGCACAGTATGCTCTAGAGGGAGACAGGGTGCCATCTGTTAAGAGAAATGCCGCTTTTCCCAAGCCCCTCCAACTCTTCAAGCTGTTTGCATACTCCTCAGAGAGATGCTTCGAAGCTCTGATGTGGAACTAACTGGCTCTTTTGGGTCTGTTCTTGTTGCAGGATCCGGGATCGTGACGTCTTCACACCCCATCACATCCAGCACCCCCGAGGGAAGCAGCTATGGTGCTATTGGTACTGTGTCTTCCAGAACTGGGGGCACAGGGAAGGTGCAGATTTGGTGCTTTAGGGCCAGAAGGGAATAAAGCTACGAGCTGCTTTAGTAGCTGCATGCAACTGCTTCCAATGAAATTGCAGCTTGGGGCGAGCCGGGCTGCACTTTGGGGGGAAGGAGGGAGAGGGGTAAGGAAGGGTCCACCAAAAAAGTGCCAAATCTCTGGAAGAGGTGCCCCAAGAGTCTACATCACTGGAAATGTTCAAGCCTCAAAGAGTTTACCTATGTCACTCTGTTTCTGACCCCTGAACAGCCTGCTTGTGTTTTTAGAGCTTTCTGGCTGGTCTCAGACTTCCAGTTTTCAGAGCCCAGGCTACTAAAGAGGAGATGATGTTAGAGATGAAAAGTAGTAGGGTAAAAGCAGGGGAAAAAATAAAAAAAGAATACTAGGGGAAGGAGGTGGGAGGGACAAGGAACAGGAGGAACAGAGATGGTCCTTGAAAGTGCTCTCCGCTGATACCTGAGACTTTTAGGGAGGTTTGTGATCATGGAAAAATGTGATCCCTGAATGATCACATCAGCTCTTCCCAGTGTATTGCTGCTGATATCTGGGCATCCTCCTTCCTGTCGTGCATAGAGGGATTCGGCCTTCACCCTGCATGTTTCCTTCTTCCTGCTGTGCTCCAGATGAGTCTAGCTCCAGTGGTGGACGGCAGTTGTCTTCTCCTGAGCGTGGGCCACCAGCTGGTTCTGACACAGACAGTTCTGTGGAGGAGGAGAGCGACTTCGACACCATGCCAGAAATTGAAAGCGACAAGAACGTCATCCGCACTAAGGTATGGCTGCTGCTGGGGCCGTGGACACAGCTGGGCTGGGACCAACACTGATTTCAGAGTCACTCTCCAGGGATTTTCAGTTTCCACTTTTGTAGGACTTGTTCAACACAGGATCAAGGGATTCTTGATGAGCAAAGGAGTTCTCACATTGCTATGTAAAGATGGTGTAAATTGCACCAAGCTGCATGTTTTCTAAGTGTGTCAAGATTTTCTACTGGCTTTTTCATTAGTTCTTCTCTGTTTTTTCTTCTCTCTTTCTTCTCTCATTGATGTTTTAGGTATTCCTCTATCTGTCGGACTTGTCCAGGAAGGACCGAAGGATTGTCAGCAAAAAATACAAAATTTATTTTTGGTAAGGAGAAGACAAACTGGCAAAGCCCTAGCAAAGCTAGAACATAATGGGGAAGGGGGAACTGATCTATGGCCAGTGGGATGAGGAAGGTGGTCTTCCCCCTCTACTCTGCTTTCCCCACCCCACCTGGAGTACTGCAGGAAGGGGTCCCCAGCACGAGAGAGACATCGATCTATTTGAGTGGGTCCAGAGGAGGGCCAGAGAAATGATCAGAGGGCTGGAGCACGTCTCCTATGAAGAAACACTGAGGGAGTTGGGGTTATTCAGGCTGGAACTAGATCTTTAAGGTCCCTTCCAACCCAA
Organism: Anas platyrhynchos; assembly: GCF_047663525.1. Lineage (NCBI taxonomy): Eukaryota > Metazoa > Chordata > Aves > Anseriformes > Anatidae > Anas > Anas platyrhynchos. The sequence continues at coordinate 84,032,906 of NC_092587.1, read as the reverse complement.
ATCATTCAATGATTCAGTATTCAAACACCCAAGCTTGTGGTGCACATCCTGGCTTTTCTTGTGCCCGTGGTGTTTGCCTCCTGTTTGCATTAGTTCATCTGTTCTTTTGCTTCAGGGGGATCACAACCAGAGCTGGTGTAAAGCTGTGGCTGGGAGAGAAGGGCCTGTGCCCATAGGCACTGAGGTGTTCCTGCTGCTCCACCAGCCCTGTGAGGCTCTGTGCTGGGGGTGCAGTGATGGTGTTGGTGTGTAACTGCTGCTTCTGCCTCCTCTCTGCAGGAACATCATCACCATCGCCGTGTTTTATGCCCTGCCCGTCATCCAGCTTGTCATCACCTACCAGACGGTGCGTTGGCCTTTGTGGGCTGTCCCCAGGGCTTGGGGTCATCCTGCCTTTAAACGTGCTCCGTGGCTGCACGGTGCAAGGGTGACAGCTGCAGTGAAATTGGGGTCACCGAGGAATCCTGCTTTGTCTTTGAGGGGCAGTTTACTTTAGCTGCTCTGTACCAGGTTTTGATCACTGTTGCTAGCTTGTTATTCTGCTGCAGTTGTTCTGCTATTTCTGCATGGTAAGCAGGGACTGCAGCTCTCTGCTCCTCTGTTTTCCTTATCCTCCGATGCCTCATTTAGGGCCTATTTCATTTTAGAGGCAGGAGGAACCTGTTGTTATCTCTGAAAGACAACCGAAAGCAAGTACAATTTGCTATGATACGAGTGATTTCTTCCAGTCCTTGCTATCCTGCTGTTATTCAGAGATTTGCAAGTGGATCTGTTTCTCATCTAGTTCTGTCAGTGCTGTCTGGTGAGAGCACACAGCATGTTTTCTCCAAAAAATGCTGTCAGGTCCATGGCCTGTAGCAACATTTTGCCCCCCATAAAAGCTTTGCCTGCAGATGTTGGTGCTCCCCGTGCCAGTGCTACTGCTAGGCTGCCTCCTGGTCCCTACATACCTCTGCATCTGGGTGCACCTGTCGGAAGCACCCTGAGCTGCTGCCACAAGCTGTCCTGTTTTTCAAGACCTTGTGGATCCTGAGCTACAGTGCTCATGAAAAGCTGCAGAGGGTAGTGGCTGCAGAGTTGCAGCCCTCAAGCGCCGTACATGCAGTTTGCCACTTACACCTTGTAAATGTGCTGTGTTTGCACAGCACAAATGCCTCCAAGCAGGGAGGATTTGCTAACATCAGGTCTCCCACCTCCTTTCTGTGCAGGTGGTGAATGTGACAGGCAATCAGGACATCTGCTACTACAACTTTCTGTGTGCTCATCCCCTCGGGGTGCTGAGGTGAGTGAGCCCTGTGGTCACTGCATTATGCGTTCAGGGCACTCATGCTGTGTCCAGGTTGGGGTTTTATCCTTACAAGGTTCACACTGACCATGCTGATAAGACCTGCTGAGAGTTTAGGGCTCTAAACAGAGTCCTCCTGAGTTTCTGTTGAGCTCAGCAGTGGCTGAGCAGTTCAGATCAAAGCAGCCTTTCTCTGACCTAATATTGGACTGCAAAGAGAACCCAGAGTTGGGAATCTCACAAAAAATGTTAAATCTATCAATGCAGATGAACTGCTTGACCTGAAATTATAATCCAGTGTGTAAAACCAGCAGGTGTTTGGCAGCTGCTGAGGTGGAAGATGGGGAGGGAAGGGGGGACAAAATGGATTCAGTTTATTGTGGCCTGGGGTTCAGTCTCCTGCTGCTAAACTTGTCCCTGTCTTAAACTTTCTTCTTTCCTGCAGTGCCTTCAACAACATCCTCAGCAATGTGGGCCACACGCTGCTGGGTTTCCTCTTCCTCCTCATTGTGCTGCGCAGAGACATCCTCCACCGTCGGGCCATGGAGATGAAAGATATCTATACCCTGGTAGGGAACATGGTTGTGTGGGGCTGTGTGGAGGGAGGAAGGGAAGGCAGGGCGAATTTGACAACCAGAGCATGGATGGTGGTTTTCAGTTAGCCTGCCTTGCTGGAGGATTGAATCCTCCTCTTTTTCCTTCCCTGAAAAAGGGTGGAGGTGAGACGTGTTCCTGCACACCCCCCCACTTTGCTGCTCACAGTGTGTTTGTGTTGCTGTGGTTACCCAGCCTGGACTTGCAAAGACAGGGAGATGAGCAGAGGAACAACTCCTGTGGCTGTGGCTCTTCCCCTGGTGTTTTCTGTGGAGGAACAGGGACAGAGGTCTGAGAGCACATCTGGATCCCTGTTTTGTCCCATGATGTGGCAGTGGGGAGAAACATCTGTCTTCTAGAAAGCAGTAGCAAGAAGACACAAAGCATTGTATGCTAATCCAGAGGAGTTTGGCTCTTCAAGCTCTGAAGCAGAGCTCATTGTAGGCAGAACCTTTGCAGTCTCTTCAGTATGTCCTGGGAGATGATGGAGGAAATCTGCAGCCCTGTGGGCAGTCATGCTGGTGATTTCTGGAGAGAGACAGCTCTTTTGCTGGCTTGGTAGCAAGCAAAGGCCTTAGCAGATTTAGGGATCTGGTGCTTATGGGCTTTCAGATGAGATCCCAGCCAGATGCTGATGGAGATGCCTTCTCAGCTGTGTTGATGGACTCTGCTACCCAGGTGCCTTTAACCCCTCACTGACCACAAAAGCAAGGCTGCTCTTCTGGGTCCCCATTTTTCTCTGTTTTGTGCAGGATGTAGCACAGCACAGCGTGTAGCACAGGCAGTGACTTTTTGGTCTCAAGATGTCAGTGACAAGGTCATCTGAGCTCTTCAAACCAGAGGCTTGTGTGGTTAACGTGGATTTGCTGCCTGTGGATCCTACCAGCCACGCAGTGTGGCTACAATTGCACCCAAGTTGAAGGACACGTGTGGGGGCTAGGAGGGATGAGGTGATGGAGAATGAAACTTTGCTTGTAATCAGGATGGTGAGGACGCTTTCTGTACAGCTCTGTTCTCTTACAGGACTATGGGATCCCGAAGCATTTTGGTCTCTTTTATGCTATGGGCATTGCTCTGATGATGGAAGGCGTGCTCAGTGCCTGTTACCACGTCTGCCCTAACTACTCCAATTTCCAGTTTGGTAAGCTGAGTTGCCTTTTCCTTCTTGTGCTGGAAGTAGGGTAGGTCATGCTCTGTCTCCTCTTGAATTGAGCCTGTTTCAGGGCTCAGTCAGGAGGTAGAGAGGCTTTGGATGATGGGGATTAATTCATTTTGGCCTCCTCTCCAGACCTTGGGACTCTGGTAGTGTGCTGTTGGCATGAACTCCCCTTGCCTTTGCTGCTCAGAGCCTGAAGATAGCAAATGCACAGCCTGAGTGGCTGAGTGCTCAAGCCCAGGAAGCCTCTGTCTGCCACTGCAGTGGAAACTTTCCTCTGTGGGGCCCCTTCACCTTCCTGGAGAAGAGAAAGCTTGGGGAGAAAGGGGAAATCTTGCCTGCATGCATAAATTTCAGATGAGAGGGAATGAAGGCGATGCAACCACGCTGTTCTCGAAGGTGCTCAGTGACAGGATGAGGACAGGAAACTCCATTCAAATGCAAGAAAATGGTTTTTTTTTTGTAACTGGGAGGGTTGTCAAACACTGGAATGGGGTTGCTGAGAGTTTTTTTGTTGCCCCGGAGCATGGTAAGTGTGCTGCAAGACAGCAAAGCACAAGCTGCTGAACGATGCAGTGCAGCATCAGGGATTCGTGCCAGCTGGCCTTGGGTTTGACCCTGCTGCCCCATTTCTCTGCACATCCTTTGAGCAGCTTTCTCAGCCTGCTGGCGGTACCTGCTTTTACTTTTTATTGTGTTCCCTCCGTAGACACCTCCTTCATGTACATGATCGCAGGACTCTGCATGCTTAAGCTCTACCAGACTCGCCACCCAGACATCAATGCCAGCGCCTACTCTGCCTATGCCTCGTTTGCTGTGGTCATCTGTCTGGCTGTCCTCGGAGTGGTATGGCTCCCTCTTACCTATGGGCAAAGAACAGGGGAGAGCAGCAGAGCTGGGTAAAAGTGTGTTAAGCAGCTGCTAGAATTGGAATTTCTGGTGCTTTTGTCTTTTTCCTCCTTCCTTTCCCTGGTCTCACAGGGATGGGAAGGGCACAGATCCCCTAGGTCCACTCTTTTTCAGGCTTTGCCCTCTACATGCCCTCCTTCCCAAGGGGGAAATTCATGCACCAAGGTGTCTGTGTACAGGCACATGGCTGGTGAACTTGAGAATTTCCAAGAATCTCTTGATAACTGTGCTAGATTTGCACAAACACTGTTCAAAACAGGTTCAAAATCTTACATTTTTATTATGGGATGCTATATTTTTTTTGTGAAATATTTTTGAAGTTGCAGGGTGGAGCTTATAAGCTGCACGTCTCTCTTGCTCCGTTCATGCAGAGGCCTTCTGCTTGCTTTTTTTTCTCAATGCAAAAGGAAAAGTTCAGGCATGTGCTGTGGCCCCAGGGGAGGGGAATGTGTGGTCACAGCCTGCCAGCAGACTGGAGTTTCTGGACTTTTCAGTGTATAACTGAATTATTAATGTTTATTAATATTTTTGTCCAGCGTTTTGTGCAGTAACAGCTTTGTGCAGCGTTAACTTGCATTGATAGGTCACTTCCAGTCTTAAAATAAACCAAAAGCCTACAATTACCCGCAGAGCAGCTTTATACTTTTGGGATTGCAGCAGTGCACTTGGTGTGCTGGTAATGGTTGTTTAAAGTAATGCTTGGTTCTCTGACTGCATCTGCAAAATCCAGATCCTGACCAGAGAGCTGCTGCCCAGCTTGGCAGGGAGAGCTTGCCTGATCAGGGAGTTCCTGTATTTCTGTTCCCTGAGCCAGCTGCAGTCCTTCTGAGCTGTCACCCTTGTCTGAAGGGACATTCAGGAAGAACAGCCCATCCTCCTGAAGTGCTGAGCTCCTCTCGCTCTCCTGAGCTATGTTTAGACTTATAGATCTGTTTTGGCTTGGAGGATTTGGGGGTTTCTCTTCTGTGCTCAGTGGGGTTGTCTAACGCACCGTGGTGACACAGGAGAGAAAGGGATCACCCTGCTGGTAACAGGGCTCAGTTTGCTTTTAACATGTCTTTACTTACTTTCAGGTGTTTGGGAAAAATGGTATGTGGTTTTGGGTCATTTTCTCGATGATCCATGTTCTGGCCTCGCTGGCTCTCAGCACGCAGATCTACTACATGGGCCGCTTCAAGATCGGTGAGTGCTGTGGCTGAGCCCTCTTCCCCTGGGGCGTGCAGGTGCCTCCTGCTCAAACCCACGTGAGCCACCTCAGTGGCATTTGGTGCAACTGTGAGGCCAGCCCTGTGGTTTGCTCTTTATATTCTGGGTTATCCTGTCCTCTCCCTCATCTGTTGCTCCTCCTGGCCTCTCAAGTCCTCATCCTGCTGCTTCCCAGACATGGGAATCAGCAGGACCCAGCTGCCCTGTGGTGCCAAAAGAGCTGGGCCTGCCATACAGCTGCAGCTCTCCCTGGTGCTATGCTCAGGGGGGTGAGCCAGATAAACCCCCCTCGTGGGGTGAGAGGGAGGAGGTTTGGGGGTCCTGGTTCTCGTGCTCTGCTTACAAACGTGTTTCTCCTTCCTCTTCTGCTCCTGTCTGCCTCAGATGGCCCCGATTCAGGTAACTGGGAGCAGCTCCTGTTCTTCTCTGAACTGACTGAACAGCAGCTGGGGATGCATGGATGTGAGGGGTGGGCAGGCCCAGGTGCCACCTGCAGAAGTGAAGTCAGTTTGGCAGCAGCTGTGCTGCTCCTCAGCAAGAAGGGGACAGTGTAGCACAGGAAAGCTCTCACCTTGGCCTGGGAGCCTTCTCGAGCTCCACATTTGTGACTTAAGAGGGGTGTTTACGTGCATGCATGTCTGTCCGTCCCCACTGCCCCTGCTGGCTCGCCAGTGAACTTTTCACAGTGATTTTGGGAGCAGGAGTGGCTTGAGCTTGTTCCGTGGAAAGCACTTTTTCCCCTTCCTACATACACATCTGCACTAAAGACACATGGCTGCAAAGCCAAGCTGTGTAAGTGGGATGTTGGGTTTTTAACCTGTTGTTTTGGCCAAACACTGTCGACATCCCCTGGTGGCTGCCCTTCTGCTCAGCAAGGGCTGCTCCCAGAGGGCAAGAAATGATTGTGTGGACACCCTGACCTCCACGCTCTGGGTCCTCTGTTAGCCAGGGGGTGCCAGCCTCTTTCTCCTGTGGGCACTTTGGAGCTCACTCTGTCCTCTTCTTTGGCAGACCTGGGGATATTTCGTCGGGCAGCGATGGTGCTGTACACAGACTGCATCCAGCAGTGCAGCCGGCCGATGTACATGGTAGGTGATTCCTCACATGGCAGCACCTCCCTCAGCGTTTGGTCACCTTCCAGGGTGCAGAAAAAAGGGTTGTGACTATCTGCAGAAGTGATGCTGCCTGCTTCCCTTCTCTCCCCTTGGATCCACCAATGTTTAAGTAGCTACAGATCTCTCCTGGAGCTGTTTACCCCCAGCAGGACCTCTCTGATCTAAGGCTTGGTGAATAAAACATCAAAGCAAAGGTGATACAAGCGTGATTGTATTTGCCTTTGCTCTTCCTCTGTGGAGACATCAGTTCAAAGGAATTGGTTTAAGGCTCTGTGTGGCACAGTCTCTCCAGGGAATACAGTGACTACCACGGCCATGTGGCTTACACAATGGCTATTGCTGCTACAGCACCTCGGGGCAGACAGTGTTTAAAAAAATCAAATCACAAAACAAAACAAACAAACAAACCCCAACAACAGCTAAACCAGTAGCTGTTACCTTGTATCCCACTGATCGCTTTCCCCAGGGCAGAGAGCATTAATTAATGTTTGATGCCAAATGAAGTTTTTTATTTATGGACCACATTTTTTTTTTAAATTCCCCAGTTTCACAATAAGCCTCAGACTGAATTTTGCAAGCAAACTTGGTGCACTCAGGCATAAAATAAGCCTGGCTGGCCTGAAATAGCCATGTCATAAAAGCAGCTGTGTAAGCATAAATGCACATGCCCCACAGACGTAACCCTTCTGCCATAGTTAAAGTTCTTCCCTTGCTAATGGTGAGACTGGTGAAAAAGGGCTCTGTGAATATGTGTGGGAAGCTATCCAAAATTTTTCCAGCTTCCTCTTTCAAATGTCGTTCTTCTGTGCAATAAACTTCATATAAATTGGTGTGGGGAGAGGAATCCAACGAGGAGAACAGTGGGAACTAAGTCAAAGGGTTTACAGACAAATGAACATCCTGAGGCTGATTCTTAAGTGATGGGCTGGGTCTTTTATGTAGATGTTTAGTCTCTGTTTTGCAATGCTCTCCTCAAATCTGTGAGGGCCAGAACAGTGCCCAGCTGACACATGCTCCTGTGGAGCAAACCTGTGCCAGGTGCATACACGCTTACAGGAACCAGACTCCAAATCCTCAGATAATGGTAGCCTGAATTTCTGAGGCAATTTCTTGTTTCCTTCTGCTTTCGTACGCTCACTGATGTCTTCTCTCCAGGACAGGATGGTGCTGCTCATCGTTGGAAACCTGGTCAACTGGTCCTTGTAAGTGGTGCCTTGGGTACTTGTGCATGTGGGCAGAAGGATTTGGTACGGACCTGCAGGTGGGCTGTGTGCTCCTGAGAAGCCCTTTGCTAAACACAGAGATCTGGGACCAAGTCCTCCTGAGTGAGATGCATTTGGCCGTGGGGTGGAAGCAACCCAGGACCTTTCCTCGGACATCTCTGGTCGCTCTGAGTGGATGAATGTGGAGGGTTCTGTTTCACTTTGTGTTTCAATGGGGAACAGGGCTGAAAACTATTTTCTGCAGGAAACTGGGAGGCTGCAGCAATGTTGCCATGTCCCGTGGTTTGGGGGGAGCAGCAGGTGGTGATCGGTTTGGGGATGTACCCAGTCTCCAATGAAAGAAGCTGTCTAATGTCTCTTCTCCCTTCTCTCCCCTCAGTGCTATCTTTGGGCTGGTGTATCGGCCCCGAGACTTTGCCTCCTACATACTGGGCATCTTTATCTGCAACCTGTTGCTGTACCTGGCTTTCTACATCATCATGAAGGTAAAAAAGGGAGCTGTAGCTGTCTCAGGGTTGCCTGCTTCTGAAGGGGAAGGAATAAACCTCCTTTGGGCCGCGGTCTGGGCTCCTGCAGTGCTGCAGAAGGGCACAGGGAGGCCTTGGTGGGGCTTGGGGTGGGATAAGGGGCATTGGGAAGGGGATGCTGTGCAGTGGTTGTCTTTAGGGTAACAACTGGACTGCATCTTCCTGGGGTGGGCGACCCTTCATGGAGGTAGGCAGCCCCGTGTGTGGCTCTGGCCCCTGGGAAGCCCCCGTGGTGAGGCCGCATCCCTCCCTGCAGCTCCGCAGCTCCGAGAAGCTCCTGCCCATCCCCCTGTTCTGCATCGTGGCCACAGCAGTGGTGTGGGCGGCTGCCCTCTACTTCTTCTTCCAGACCCTCAGCAGCTGGGAGGTAATGTTTCCCTTTTGCATTCCTTCTGCCTGTGCCTGTCTCTCATCCCCTTTCCTTCCTGTTGTTCTTTTCCTACAGAAATTAAAATAAACTAAAATTCTGTGGGCAAAAATGTTGCCCTCCCCAGGTGTGATGCATTCCATTGCGTTCCTCCCATGTTCTTGCTTCATGTCCAGTCACCACAGCGCTTTTTCTTAGCTTCCTCAGGGAGGGGTAGAGCAGGGTGCTCTCCGGAGGGCTCAGTGTGTCTGACAGGGTCCTGCTCTCTCCCCTAGGAGACTCCAGCAGAGTCCCGGGAGAAGAACCGGCCGTGCATCCTGCTGGGCTTCTTCGATGACCACGATGTCTGGCACTTCCTCTCCGCAGCTGCTCTGTTCTTCTCCTTTCTGGTAGGTCCTGCTCTCAGCCCTGCCGTACGGCCTCACCCTCTCCTCCTTTTCCTTGTCCCTCCATGTGCACGTGGAGCTGCAGCTACCCTACAACACCACAGAAGTGCCCCAACTCTTCTTGGCTCCGCCTCAAGACATCCTTCCCAGTGGGGTGCTCCCTTACCACTGGAATCAGGGCTCACCCTTCCTCATTCGATTTGCCTCCTTGCCTCAAATCCCCTCAGGGGCTGTGGGTCACGCAGCCGATCTCCCCAGCTGTGGCCAGCCTCTGAGACCTGAAGCAGCCTTGCGTTTCCCTCCTTAGGTCCTGCTGACCCTGGATGACGACCTGGATACGGTGCGCAGGGACAAGATCCCGGTCTTCTGAGCGTGGGGGCGTCCTCGAGCCCCTGGGCTGAAGGCTCGGGACCACTGGTGCCTGTGGGGAACGGGCTTGCTTCAGTGGCCTGCAGCCCCGTGGGGGCGGAGGAGCCGGATCCCACAGCAAGCACCAAGGGGTACTGGGGTACCTGAGGCAGGACAGGGAGGGAAGGTGATGTTTGCTCCTCCGCTACCGCACCCTCTGGGGCAGGCAAGACCCAGCAGCTGCGACCAGCGCGCAGCCCTCTGTCTCGTGGGTGCAGCGGGTCCCGGAGGCAGCGAAGAGGGAGGAAACAGGAGGTGTACCTAACACCTTTGCTTCCCTTCCTCCCTGCTGATGTGCTCGGCTTCCTCTCCGGTGAGCCTGAGAGGTGCAACCCAGCTCCTCCTGCATCGGGGCCTGCTCCCTGCAGGCTGCTGCCCTTGGAGGGTCCCTTTTGGCAGCCCAGGGGTTGCGTTTGGCTTCTGTCCCACCGTGCTGCCGGGTGAGCAATGGATCCAAGCCAAGGTGGCGGCCGGGGACTGCTCGCTCTTCTGCGGGAGAGGCTTCTCCTGTAGCCAGTGGGGAGCGACGGTAACAAGAGGAACATGTCCAGGGGCTGCAGTGTTGGGGGTGGCTGGTGGGCTAGAGCCGCTCACCAGTGCTCTGCCAGGGGCAGAGCCTCACCTTGCTGTCGCAGCCCCTCTCACCCACATGTGTTAAACACCTCCCACCCCTTATCTGGCAGCTCCTATGCAACTGCTTGTCAGTGTGGTGGTTTCCCTACAGCACCAAACGTGCTGTGACCATGAAGGAGTGGTGAAGGCACAGCCCTGGGTGCTGTGCTCCTTGGTTCCTGCTCCGTGGCCCAGTCCAGGAGCCTCGCTAAAGGGGTGGGGGGGAGTAGGGAAGCTGTCCAGCAGCCTCAGACTTTCTCTTCCTGCAAGCTTTGGGAAACTTGGCAAAGCAGGTTCCCATAATTGCCAGGGTGCAGAGGAGGTTTTGGGGACATTGGGGTTGAACTCTTTGTCTAGAGATCTGGACCAAACTTTTACCCACCCCACTTCTTCAACTTTTCTGCATCTGAAGTTTTTTAATGTCTTCACATTCTTGTGATCCTGAATTATCAGTTATTTAAAAGAAGAAAAGAATGAGATGTGAATTGTTGCAGGTGTTGCATCTAAAATGTGACCTGCTTTGCTAATTTTGGATTAAAAACTCTTCTTTAAGGCCTGCTGTCCTTATTTTTGTTACCTGACCTTTTTTTTTTTCCCTTGGTGTATATGCATGTATTCAGTGATGCAATGGCTCCATTCCAGTTGTGTTTACCAAAGTAGAAGACTGGTAATTTCCTACTCTGAGAAGTCTGTATCTCCTAGGAAGGTTTTGGACTAACTGGTTTTTATTTTACTTTTTTTTTTTTAAGTTGGAGTTTGTCAAGACGGTCAATAAAATGAATGTTCCTGGCTCCCTGCTCTGCAGGTTGATCTGAATTCTTCCCGCTACAGCTCTCAGCAGCAGCAAGGGGAGTGCCTGGGGCAAGGGACGCCTGCTGGCATCCTCAGGTGTCACTAAGAGCAAGCAGTGACCCTCGCAAAGTTTCCTGAGCAGAGGTACTGACGACCTGCTTGTTCCCTTTGCTCCAGTTAGCCCCGTGAGGACAATTCAGTGGGGAACAGAGGCTCTTGTTTGGCGTGGCAGCCCCTCCAGTGGAGTGCTGAGCTGGGTTTTAACGCTTTGGGCTTGCTTGGGCTTGCTTGCAGGCTTGCCGTGCAGATGGAGTTGTGTATTTTCGGTACTTGGAATAGGTATGAACAAGGTCGGATTTTGCAGACCTGTTGCTAAGCGTGAGCTGCTCTTCCTTCAAGGTATCAGCGTGGGCTGCAGAAAAAAAAGATGCCACTTGCTTTTCTCTGAGAAGCGCCTGCAGAGGAGGCTCAGGCTGAGGAGCGTCCCTGCTGTCTATCCAGCCACCCTGCAGCCTTTCCGTCTGTTCTTGGTCTAGCTAAAATGATAGAATCCCACACCAACTGCACAGGCTTGCCCGCAGCTTCTTCTTTCTTCTCCATAAGCAGAGACTGCAGGGAAACCTGAGGTGCAAAAACCCCAAATCCATACTGCTGAGGGCAGCAAATTGGGCCACTCTGATCTGGGCTTCATAGTGGGGCTGTGGAGATCCCTCCAGCTCGGCACAGCTGTGAGCTTGCTGTACAGATGGAGACAGTTGGGTTTCTGTACCTAGAAGTGTATGAATGTTTGGCACATTTTTATATGTGTGTGCATACACACACATTTGCAACACACGTTCTGTGCTACCCTGTCCTGCTACCCACAGATGCAGGGGCTGCTGCAGGAGCCCAAGTTCTGCACTTCCAGTTCTCTGCGCAGCGAAACCGCCACCCGTGGCAGCAATCTCTGTGCGGCTCAGGAGGCTGAGGTGTGCAGGATGTGCTCTTCCCGGAGCTTTAAGGTCAGGCAGCAATGCTCGGTGATGGCACTGAGCGCTGCCAGCACCTTCTGTGCCCTCTCCTCTCTGCCTCTTTATTCCTGCTCCACGAGGAGGAGCAGAGGACGGAGGCAGGGCTGCGTGGTGGCACCTGGGGGCTGCGTGAAGAAGTCACTCGGTGAGGTGAGTCAACAAGCAAGCAAGGCAGTGCTTTTGGGGCAGGACTGGAGACGTAGCAGGAAGAGGGGAGAAAACTTCCTGATGGAGTCCTCAGTGTGGGCCTTGCGTGGGCCATCTCCTGTTCTAGCAAGTGCCTGGAGAAGTGCAGGCCAAGCCCCGTGGGGGCCTTTGTGGTGGGTTTATGTGGCTTTGTGTGGGCTACACTGCAGTGCGTGGGCTAAATCCTTAGTGCTAGGAGCACAGAGGGGCTGAGAACATGGCCCATCAACACCAGCAGCTGGAGCATCACGAAGCGGGCAGCTCTGGCCAGTGCCTCCAATGCAGTTTCTTACAAGATTTCACAGACTCCGCCTCCCTCGGACCCCTTGAGACAGGGCCGGGCAGGGGAGTGACGTCAATTTAAGAACCTGTTGATCTTGGCAAGGTGTCAGGATCCTGCTCTTGGTGGGGCTGATCCAAAGTCCTGTTTGCTCTCTGTGCTGCCTTCATGCCCCTGCCTCCTACTCAGCCGGGTGCAGGATGGCCTTTTGCCTTCAGGACTGCCTCTAACCTGGGTTTAGCTGAGGAGAAAAAGCGGCAGCTTCGCCTCTTGTAGTGTCAGAGCTTGTTCCAAGCCTGTTTTTGTTGCTAACCAAGAAGCTGGTCATGGTCTCTGACTGCAAGAAGAAACTGCAATGTTGAACAGCAGTGGGAAGGGTCAGCGTAGGAGGTAGGAGAGCAGCATATGGGCTCGCTGCGCTGAGCACGGCAGGCACACGGCAAGGTGTTAGCAGCAGCGCGGGAGCGACTGGCACAGGACAAGCAGAAAAACAGAACTAAACACAAGGAGAGGCGCCTCACGCCAAGACGGGGGAGGAGGAGCTGGAATCATCTCCCTGCTGCTTCTGTGCCTACAGCTTGATGCGGCGACTTAAATTTCCTCTTGCCTTTGCCCTCCCTGCTGTCTGTTCGTGCTTCAGTTCTCCCACCTCAAACCCAGTGCTGGCAGAAGCAGCTCTGGCCAGGCTGGGCCGGGCAGCCCTCAGCAGCTACAGAGCAGCTCCTGCAGCTGGTCCTGCAGCACTCACTGGTCGCATGGTCCCTGCTTCCACTACCATGTGCTCATCCCTCCTACACTCAGCACAAACTGCTCTGACACCTCTTGAGAAGAGGAACAAACACTTCAGTTTCACAGTGAATCCTTTCCTTTCCTTTCCTTTTTTTTTTTTTTTTTTTTCCCTCCCTCGGTGAAAACCACCCTATCTGCATGGATACTGTTTTCAACAGTTGGTTATTAAATACAAATGTGTGCTGATTTGCTAAGTCATGGTACAAGCATTTGCTGGTTCTGTAAGCAGAAGCACTACTAACTTTTGGCTTTATATATATATATTTATATATCTATCTCCTGCAACACCTTTCTCAGTGCTGCACCTGCCTTGGCCTTGAACACCTTCCTGAGCAGAAGCCAGCACAGCGCTGTCACCGAGTCAAGTGATTTTGGGTGGTGCAGGGGAAGAACCAGCTCCAGGCAGTCCCAGTGGTGCTTTTGTACTCGCAGCACCTGTATGAGCCCAGCAGGATCGGGGCCTTTGTCCCAGAGCAGGCCTGCAAGCGTGATGGGTGGGAAGGTGCGATAAGGCACTGATGACTGCCACCTGTGCAGGGACAATATTTGCTTTGCGTTATTTAGATTGAGTACACATTTCTTCTGGATCACATAGTTTTATATATAGCCAAATAAAGTGGCACATCATTCTCGTATACTTACTGTATATGGATGGATGGAAAATTGTAACTGTAAATTCCTCCTCTCAAAGCAAAACTTTTATTTTTACTTACCTTGAAAGCCTTCCATCTCACTTCATTTTTCTTTTTTACACAGGGAAAGAAGCTGCACTAAAAAGAATCCAGTACCCAGAGAACGTTTTTCCTTTTTTTTAATAAAATACTATCATGTTCATATCTATACAAATAATTATTACAGCTATTAAACAAAGTATTACATTTAACAATAGAAATCTCAGAACTCTGAACAAGGTCATGGTTTGGGATATTTACACCCAAATGCAACACATTTGTAAAAAGATGTCAAAATAAACAGAACCAGATCTTATTTACAATTGCAAGGTGATGTTCCTATTCATTCATTATATATTCTACTGCGGATTTCCTTTTTCCATTACAAAATAGTAAGGACGTTCCAGTGGCGCTGTATCCAAGTAATTTACAGCTGTATAAAACAGGAGCACAGCAGAAAATTCTGGACTGAATATAAATAATTTACATTGTGGAGGGCAACAGCATCTTTGATTAATCTCCTGTGGCAAAATCCATCTTTGCTTTCCTTCTCACAGTGAGCAGGCAGGAACAGGGGTACAACCCACTGCTGTCTCGGCTGTTTCACATTTGTGATCGCTGCAACTGCACAGCATATTGCAAACCTGGAACCTGCTTGTAAAAATTCAGTTAGGTTTCTTCTGAAATTACCGTACAAAAACTGGTATCAGCAACTAATAAATGGCTTTTGTGTAACTAAGTAAGGATTCTTAGCAGAGAGAAGACTTTTGTATCATTGTGACCAAATATTTCTGGTAAATCACTGCTTCACAGGATAATTTGCTCTCAGTGTAACAAGTGGGAATAAAGCGTTGGTCTTAGCTCTGCTCTGAGGACAGCAGAGGGAGGCAGCGTGAGGCTGAAGGCAGAGCTGCGTGCAAACCTGTGTCTGCATGGGCATGCCTGTCCTCACAGCTGCTGGCAGTGCTGGCAGTGGGGGAAAGGAAAATAAGAGGAAAGGAATGAATGAATGAAGTCCTTGAGCCAGGGCTGCACAAGTACCTCAGAACAAGGTGAAAAAGAGACCAGATCAGAAATAATGAAGGGATTTCTCTGGGAATGCCCTTTGCAGTCGCCCTGCCAAACGATTTGTTTCTGCAACAGCACTGGTGACCGACTGCAGCAGCAGCACAGCTTTAAAGTATGCAAGCTGTGCAAACCTGTGGCAGCCCCAGCACAGCGAGTTTCTCTTCAGAGAGGTGCTCTGCCCCCGGGCAGCAGTGCTGTGGCTGCAGGAGCTACCAGACACACTCCGGTACGGCTCACACACACACTCAAGTCATTTCCACGTTTCCTTAGCTGCACTTAAATGAGCTCCTCTCTCTCAATCAGACTCACAGCAGTGTTAATACGTTACTGGTTTATTGCCTGCTTTCAGCTTAATCTGATCCTGCTCGTATTCACCCAGGTTTCTTAAGGGATTAATCAAGGATTACATGAATATACCCGCAACTCAGCCCTCTACCCATTTGCTATTTTTGTTGAACTCATTTAGGACAAGCTGAAAGCCACAACGCCTGTCCACTGTGGCAGTCCCACCCCAGAGGTAGTTCTGAACATTTCCCTTTCGCTACTATTTTGTTAAATTAACCGATACGGAGTATTCTTCCTCTCTTCAAATACAAAGCAAACCCCCACTTAGAGTAAGCAGCCTTCAGAAAGATCCAGCGGAACCGTTCTGGAAGAGACAATTCCACTCTCAGAACAATAAATTACAATTAAAACCACGAAATCTTTTCCAAATATATTTTTAAAAACAAGAGAACTTTAAAATACCAAGTCATTCTTCTTGGCATGATGAAAGTTTGCTGAATAAAATGCATTTGCCTATAGAATTCCTATGACAACAAGTAGAGCAATTATTTCATCAGCAAAACTTACAGAAGCTCCTTTTTCACACGCTTTTTTCCCCAAAAAAGGGCATGGTCTGAGGTAAGGTAAGCCTTCCTTAAAATTTCATCAACCTGATACCTAGAAACAGTTTCAATGTTAGGGGAAGGGGAAAAAGAAAAATATTCTTTCAGCTCAACAGTGAAGACGCTCCACTCGCTCCTCATGCTGAGAGCAAAGCCCTTGGAAAGGGCCAGCGCTCAGACAGCTGAAGCACCAACGTGCCAAAGTCCTGAACTACGGAAAAAACTCAAGAAGCTGAGTTGTGGCCTGGTCCATGTGGAAAGGCGGGGATAATTAGTTTACAGTGAAGAGGAAAACCAAAGCAATTCCATAATTAAAAGCTAACAAAAGTACCTAACATCTCGTTTCTTCTCCTTTGATGCAAAGTATCCAGCCCATCAAACGTCCTCCTACAGGCAGGCGAGCACCAATGTGAGCTCCATGGCAAGCCCACATGTCACTCTCAAAGCAGGGCACCCGGCCAGACTGCGCAAAAACCAGCCCCAGCTGCCAATTAGCCCAAACCACCACACATCAGAGCCAATTTCTCTTGAATTAAATTGATTTAAATGCCAGTCAACAGTGAAAATAATAGAATCTGGGGGGGAGGGGAAAAGAATAGACAACACAAGGTACAATCCTCTAGAGAAGAATGAAGGTGATGCAGTGATTAGTTTTGAGCCACACACCAGCAAACTGTGCAGTTGCTGCAAAATCACAGAATCACACAGAATCACAGAATTTCTAGGTTGGAAGAGACCTCAAGATCATTGAGTCCAACCTCTGACCTAACGCTAACAGTCCCCACTAAACCATATCCCTAAGCTCTACATCTAAATGTCTTTTAAAGACCTCCAGGGATGGTGACTCCACCACTTCCCTGGGCAGCCTGTTCCAATGTCTAACAACCCTTTTGGTAAAGAAGTTCTTCCTAACATCCAACCTAAAACTCCCCTCGCTACAGCCTCCTTTAAGGTATCAGGCCTTACACCGAGATCCCTCCGTGGTAATGGCCTACACTACAGATATCCTGGGAATAAGATTGCTTTTTTGGTCATCTTTGGAAACAGAAAAGGGACACACGAATGTTACTGATACAGTTACTGCCTGTTCAGAAAACAATGTACACCTTAAAAAAAACAAACAAAAAACGCTAAAAACCAACACAAACAGTATGTTCTACACTGAATACTCATGATTGCATTAAACCTTGATACAAGACCAGTGAAATTAATAGTGAAATCAACATGAAGGAACAAAGATATCCAGGCAAGCTTACAGGCTCTCTCCAGTTTGGAAAGACATCACGGAGCAGGGGAGCTTCCCCAGCAGAGGACACTGATGTAGTACAACGTGAGTGATGAGCAGGATTAACATCTTTAAGTAAAGTCCCTAAACCAGGGCTTAACTTCTCACATCTTGAAAGCCAAATACGCTTACTCATAACAAATGCCACTTCATGAGAGTAAGAATGGCTCAGACCAAACACAGACCTGCAGTTTGCCCGCTCAGCTCTGAGGACTGGCAGTCATTCCTGAGGCTACGGCTCTGCATGGAGCACACGCTGCTGGTCTGCGGCAAGTGCAGAAAAGCAGGCGTGCTCTGAAGTAAAATAAAGGTTCCATCAGTTAGCTCTAATAAACACAAAAATAGCGAAGCACCACTTACGTTTAGTGTCCTAAAGATATTCCTCATCTGAATTAAAAGGTGATCCCCAATTTGAAGCAGAACCGTTTCACTTAGCTTTGCAGGAAAACATCATACCCCAGGTTATAAGAAAGGAGACATCACCAGGATGGACTGCAGTCTGTTTTGCCCAATTCTTTTTTATGCTAAAGCCTCTCAGCCGGGTGTGGGAAGATTGCATATGAGGAAACCTGAAGTTACCATGCTATTTGAAGAATATAGTCGGAAATGGTATTTCCACACACTTAAAAGACGTATTTCTGCCTTAAAAAAAAAAAATCACACTGTAGAGCCATTAAATAAATAAACCTTACCTAGTTTTTCCCTTTCCATTCAATGAAATAGGATCAAAATCTGTGGAAGTATACCGGAGACTTGGCTAGCACACACACATTCGTTGCATCCCTCATGCACGCACAAACACGTCCCCCCTTCCTCACAATGCTCAAACCACGTCTTCCTGGTATGCAATATTTCAATCTTGACACATTATTGAAGGTGTTCTTCCTTCACCCACAGTCATACGGGTTTAGACAAAAGGTGCATTCAAGTGCAAAGTACTGATATTAAATTAGGCCCCGACGCTGTCGGCAATGTTAAGGAGCTGCTGTGCCCACGAGGATCCCCATTAATTTTGTGGGGTGCTGTGGGCACAGTGCTCCTCCCATGTGCTGTCCAATGCAACAGAGGGCTGACACTCCTAGAAACCAGAAAGCTGGTGTTTGAGCATGGGCCAAAAGAGGAGAGGGGAAAAAAAAAAAAAAAGACATTAAGAAGGTGCTAAACAAGGTTCAAGAAACACCCTGAGGTAACTTGCAGCATATGAACAATGAAATGGCAACAAAGAGGGCTGCTGTCTCTGCTGACTACCCCAGCACGGGTAGTAAGCTACACTAAAATGTTGACCAAGTTCAGCAGTAACAGATGCCATTGCTAAAACAGATCCAGATAAATTTTGTCTTAGAAACGGAAAGTCATGCTTTAAAGAAATCTCAATTTTCTAAACCAGTATTTTTAATTGCTGACCATAGAGACACAGTAATTTCTGCCAGGTAAAGTCAGCCTTAAGTCACGTGTATGTGACAAGCTTCAAGAGACAAAAGCTGCACAACGAATGGCTTTATCAAATAATGCTGGATTAACACAGACTTGACTTGTTATGAGGCTCCTGAAAATATTTTACAGAGGAAGAAGAGAAACCCAAGCCACTTCAAGATCGTCTTTAGTTTTAGGTAAACACATCACAATTAAAATGAAATCTGTAGCATTTTTTCCTATCTCTCGTTCGGATGTTCTCACTTCTTTCTTTACATCCAAGTACTACTGAGGGTGGCGATTATCCCGGGACAATCAGCCATCAGATTCGATTGTTGTAAAATCAACAATCAATATTTGCACAGCTCTAAATGTTGCATTCTTACCGTTTTCTTGTAAGTAAGCATTGCTATAGGCACTGGTGCTTTAAAGTTAGTAAGGTGGGTGGAAATACAGTGTGTATATAAATACAAAACGTACCCATATACATACATTTAGGCAAATAAACAGTGATGCTATGAATGGGCTCTTCAGGGATGCCAGTAAGATCCATTTTCTTTTCCTTAAATATATAAACAACGCATCAGACTAAAAGTCAGTCGATCAGTCTTCATACAGCTGAACTGCAATCGTGACCTAGAATATGGCTTATATTGTGGGCAGGTCGGTTTGAGGACTGCTTGGAAGAATCTGAAGCAGATGTGTTTGCAATGGAAAGCAAAGGCGACATTGCTGAACCATCTGGAGGAAGAGCTGTGGCTATTTCTGGGAACAAAGACGTCAAGTTAAAATTGGATAAGTGTGACGTGTTGGTCATGTGCATCGGCGGCATGTCCGGAAGCAAAGGAAAACTCGGCTGAGCAAAACCAACAGGCCGGGGAGGGGACAAAATGGATCCAAACCGATTGTTCAAACCTCCGCTGCTTGGCTTTTCTGTGCTTGGATTAGGGAACATTTGATTGGGGAAGTAAGGGATAGAAATGTCATTGGAAAGAGTGGGATGGGCGGGGGAGTATGGCGGGTAGAAGGACGGCAGCGTGTTTTGAGGATCGACCGGGATTAGGGCTGGTGTCCGAGTGGCACTAGGCTGGGTAACGGGTGGGATGAAAGACGCGTTGGCGTTTATTGGCGGGTTCATGCCACCCTCTGGAATAAAAGGGAAGCCGAAGTTCTGGGAGAGCGTGTGTTGGTCGGGGGCTGCGTTATCGTTAGACACCTGGGGGCCATCCGACATAAAGCGGACGATGCTCCCTCTTTTTTCTATCGCAGACTGCTGGCGCCCGAGGATCATACTGCCACTGGTAGACAGGGGAAGATGGGGAAGACTAGGGTCAAAGACATTCCCGTGTCTTTGATTTCCAGACCGGTTCCTTTCGGGCTGACGTATTTTAGAGCCTCCGTTATCTTGCAGAGGATGCCTGGATCGTTGAGTAACTGAAGAATTTGGCTGACGAACGGATGGTTGCCCTTGTTCACCATTTCCATGAGAAACTGCAGGGTGAGGGTGAGTGGGCCTCACGACTCCATGCATGTTGCTAGAAACTGGCGTATTCATGTGACTCTTCGTCCCATGGCTCTCGGTCATCCTCATGGGATTGGACTTCTGTACGGAAATGTTTGGGCTTGTATTTCGACCCTGAATGTCTCCCGAGGAAGAAGAACTCGAGAAAGGAATATTTAAAGAACTGTTCCTCGTGTTAATTGAACCAATAGACATGTCACAGCTTTCCCTGGTCTGACCGTCACCATCCCTTCGGATGTGGACGCTCTCTCGTGCCGGGGGGCAGTTGTACTCAATCGTGGAGGATGCGCCACACTGCGTATTCCTCTGATGCTCTGGGAGGGATCTTTGGCTTCCGCTAACTTGGTCTCCGAGGTGAGGGGCGAGTAAACTCTGCATAAAACTTTGGTGGCATGTGTTTTCATTCTCCCTTGATGGAAGGGTATTTCCTGTTGGAATACCCTGCACTGGTGGGTAAGGCAACCTCTTCTGTCTTTCAATGGACGGCCCGGTATTTTGACCAATTCGGAAAGCTTGCGACTGCATGCCCCTGAGGGATGGCACAGAATTACCAATTTCGCTGTTCCTTGAGGCTTGTACGTCAAAATTGCCTGTTGGCTGTTGATTGGGTCCTGCTGGCTTAAAGGTCTGACAATCAGACAGCCGTTGCACATCTGAGCCAACCGTATGATCGACAGATATACGGCCCTGCATATTATGAATGACCAACCCTTTATTCCTAGAAACATCGAGATAGCTTCTCATTTCGAGCTGGTCAGGAACTCTAGGGCCTTGAAGAGAGATTCCTATTCTCTGCTCTGAATTAGAGGGTGTCTTCCCAATGAGTGCTTCAGCAGAGTAGCTGGAGACCCTGTTTCTCTCCTGCCTGTGAGGAGTGCAAGTCATATCCGATGGCCTGGTTACAATACTTGCCTGGGACACCATTTGCTGCTCTAAGCCCCTCGAGGTCATAAGCCTCTGCATCTGATTATGCCCTGACACATGTTCAGAAGCTGAACCTTGCTGTCTGCTGCTAACATCTTGTTGCTGCTGATGCATAATTTCCTGGTTTATATGGCTCTGAGGGTGGCTGTGATGGTTTCTGCTTGTTGCGGGGTTTTCACAGTTCTTTTCAGGCTGGGAAGCTCCAAAGTGCTGCTGCATCTGCTGCTGCATTTGCTGGTGGTGAGGATGAGGCTGACCACCTTTTTGCCGCGTCTGATCACTTCCATGGTGTTTCTGCTGTAGAGAAAGTTGCGTGGCTTGGCTTCCCTGGATAAGATTTCGTTTCTTTTGCATTTGCACCTCCTGCTGTATTGTTCGCTGCTGGTGGACACCATGGGGTTGAGAGTGGACTGAGTTTTCCCCGTGAGTGACATGGTGCTGCAGCTGGTACAAGTGGTGCCTTTCTCTTAACTGCCCAGCCTGCTGCTGTTTTAAGTAGGGATGATTACTGTGGAGATGAGATATGCCTTGAGAAGGTCCATGCTGAATCGGCTGCAAGTGCTGCCCTGCTTGACCTTGCTGTTCTGAAATCGATGTTTGAGAGTTGCACTGAACTTCAGTTTGTCGCAAAGCTGGCGTTACGAAGTTGCTGTTTGATGGGAATAACCTGCTAAGGCCATCCGTGTGCCCTTGATTGCTCACTGATGGCACTGAATTTGATGAGTTAGGAGGAATCTGACTGACCAGCATCTGCGTTTGATCAGCAATGCTCTCTGGTGTTCGGTTCATCAGCGCCATCCCTTCGAGCCTCAGAGGTGCTGTCTGGCACTGCTTTTGCCTCTTTGCTGTGGAGAGCAGAAGGTCGTCTTGCACAGCCCGCTTGGCAGAGTCTTTGCGACCTTCGTGGCCTTGCTGCTTTAAGTGTGATTCCTGCATCTGGGGGGCCTGCATGGTGTTTGCCCTGATAGCATTCAGTTGCTCCTGAGCATATTCATTCATCATAGCTGGTCCCGGAGACTGGTTGACATACGAACTAGATGGGAGGGAGAGGCTCACCGTTGCAGGAACACTTGGCGGCTCTGAAGGCTGGGATAAACTTGGGCAACTCACAAGGGGATGGACAATGCGGCTCTGGTGTATTAGATTATTCACGCTTAAACTGGTTATGCTTGGTGACTGGGAGGCTGAAATCTGCAAAGAAGTGTTTGAGGTCTCCACACCTCCTACAGAACAGCTTGGTTTTTCAACTTGTCTATCAACATTTGCTTGCACCGTATCCTGAGCACTGAATTTGTTGGATGGTGTTTCTAATGGCCCTGCATTGCTTTCTTTCGCTGGTAAAGGTTTGAAAGTCGGTTGCTCTCTCTCCAAAGATGCAACCTCAGTTGACTTAGAGATGGCATCCCTCATGTTAACTTGCATTCCTCCTCCACCTTTCTCAAGGTTTTCTTGATCAAAAATAGCTCTTGCTGCAAGAGCTACGATGTCGGGTTGTTCTGAAAACGTGCAGTTGTTACACGTACTGGTTGATGTGCTGCTCGTAACATCTTCCCTGGTGGTATCTGGCAACATCGATGCCACTGAGAAGCCTCGACTGCTACCAGAGCTGGTGGACATTGGGGAGTCTGCCTGCCTGCTGGCAATGAGGGAAGCACTAACTACTTCCTGATCAGAAATGCAGCTGTGATGCTGGGAGAGAGAATCTCCCTCCGAGTTCATTAACAGAAGTTCCTGCTTCTCAGGCAAATCAACATTTGATTCTGATGATTTCGAGTTTTCCATGGGAAAATTAGAATGCTCCCCCTGAACGGTAAAAGAAGAGTTTTTTTCCTCAGCTGTTCTGTCTTTTGTGAGATCTGACAGCATTTTGGTTAGACCCTGCCCCTCTAACAAGTCCGCATCTTGCATGATGATTGAAGAATCCTGCGCAACACTGCAGGACTCCGAAATTGCTCCTGCCTTGGAAGTGTGATCTGCTGTGCTGCTCTGTGCTGCTGCCATCCCGGCAACCTGAGGATTTGTCACATGTGCTTCAGTACGAGAGGTCGTTAAGGTGCCAGGGGGTTCACGGGATGCAGAAGCCTCTGACAAGGCAGAAGTAGCGGGTGGATTGCTCTGAGACCGACATACCTGTGGGAGAGGAGCAGCATCTTTGGCAGCCGGCGGGTCCGGCACCAACGGTTCAGACACCGTGGGCTGCAGGGGTGAGGATGCAGGCAGCTCTGGCACAGGGCAGGATCCTGCCGCCTGCTCAGAGCGCTCAGGCTCTTTGGAATGACACTCAGCAACGCTTGGTGCTGCCACACCACTCGCCTGCGACGTAGCTAAAGATTGCGATGCTGCCGGAACGGTTTCAGGCAGCCCCTCACTGTTTGCAAGCTTTGCTGCAGTTTCCGCAGGAGGACAATCTACCTTCCCTGCATCTTTGCAAGGAATTGCTGGGCAGGACACTTTACTGTTGGCTGCCACGGGTTTTTTAGTACTTGGCTTTTTGTTTGTCCTTTTTGATTTTGTATTAGCTGGCAAGCCAGCAGCAGCTTTTTTGGGGGAAGTGTTTATTGAATTAGATGCACTAGCTAAGACTGAACCCTCTGCAGATATTGCAGATGCCACCGAAGTCGGTAACGACACGCAGTTAACCGTGGCGATCTGGTTATGGACAGTTGTGGGATTGGCAGGGTGGCTGAGAGACAAATGTAAGCAGCTTTGTCCGGCCATTTGTGATATGCTTTGATTGAGGTTAGCTAAAGCACCAAACGTATTGAGGGCAACGTTGGTATTTGGATCTTCGCTGGTGGTGGGTTGAATAATTTGCATAGGGGCTTGGTTCGCAGCTCCAGATGAAGACATCACGGGCTGCAATGCAAAAAGCTGCCCGTTCAGTGAGATAGTTTGAGGATGCTGCTGATTTGACATCGTAACTGAAAATGTTTGTGTAGAGCTAGAAGATGGCAAAGAGGATGGTCTTGGTAATATATGGACAAGGTGTTTCCCCCCAAAAGTCTGTGGAAGAGGGGCGTTTTGTACGGAGTTGCTAGAGTTTGCGATCGCAGTAGGCCCATTCATGGGAACTCTTACAGAAGCAGAAGGCTGGGCAGAGAGGAGAGGAAGCGGATTCTGACTAGCAGCTTGTATAATTACAATTTGTTGACTGACATTTTGGCTAGGGACTTCTGCTCTCACGATTGGAGGGCACGGCGTGGTGTTTGGAGGCTGGAGAATTATGACATTCTGGTTGGCTGGTGCTCCTGTTACGGCTGACGCAACTGGCTGCGCCATCTGAATCACCTGCATAGCTGAATTCAGTGGAAGGATATTTCCTGCAGCCTGAGTTTTAACCTGTGGCTGGCTGATTAATGGCTGCATAGGTAAGGACGGACATGAGGGCAAGGTAACTACGATTTGTTCAGCTGCCTGCACATCTCCAGGCAGAGAAGTACTTAGACTAATGCTTGTAGTCAAAGGCCTGCTGTGAGCAGGAGATACAGTACCAGTGCTGTTACCGGGCTCATTCAGGAGCGCAGTCATCACGCTGGATGGTGTTTGGCTTAGTGGCTGAACAGTATTGCCTGCTAGCTGCAAAGTTGTCCACGTGGTCTGTGTGTTTCCAGCTGAAGGCATGCGTGTAAGGCTACTCATGTTTTTCAAGTCTGAAGTGCCAACGCCTGTAGAGCCTGAAAAAGACCAGCAGTTCTCTAGGGGACTGGCAGGCAGAGTGCTTATTGCCGTTACGGCCTTAATTCCTTCTGCTGCAGAAGTCATGGGCATTGCAGCACTACTTACCAAGTCTGTACTTTTGAGGACATTTACAGAGGAAAAGCTATCTGTACTAGACAGTCTCACAGACGGCACGCAAGCTGTGTCACTGGTTGAAATTACACAGCCTTCTTGAAATTCATTCCTAGAACTGGGTGTTTTTGAGCAGGTTGCATTCACCTGTTGAACTTGAGAGGCTTCCGTGGAGGCACTGGAAGGAAGGCTGATTCCCTGCAGGAGTGTTTTCTTCATTAATTTCGGGCACCCCTCATCATTTTTACTTTTGGAGAGATTTTGATCATTCTGTGATGTATTACTTAGAGAACGCTGTAGTTCCTGTTCTGTTCCAGATTGAGAAGTGCTCTGTGAGGTGGCTGTAACAAGCACACCTTGCTCATTCTCTAGGGTGGAAAGTTCAAGAACGTTCCCTGCTGGGACTGGCTGAGCGGGTGCCAGTGGAGAAACCGTACTCTGAGACCGTGGCTTGTTTTCTGCAGGGTAAATACCAGAAATTGTCACAGGAGTCACTAAATTGCAAGTTCTCTGAACTGGCACAACATTGGCTGTTTGCTTTTGTAAATTATGACTAACGTTAAACGTTATTCCCTGGACAGATGCTCCCTGGTTATTTCCATTGGGTTGACTCCCATTTGAATAGACGATGATGTTCTTTTGAACTTGATCACCAGGAATAACAACCGAAACCTTTGCATTTTTGAGATTCCCCTTCCAGTGGATTGTAGGGTCATCATACAGGCAAATATCATTTGCTTTCAGTAGTTCAATATATCTCCCGTTCTCCTTCTGAAGTTCATCCAATTGTTTCCGGAGTTTTTTTATCTCTTCAGCTACAAAACAGTGAGAGCAATCCGTTACTTCAGCATCTGTGCAAATACCAGGTAATGCTACCACGTGATTTGGAGAGTAAGTTCTATGCAATATTGAAATAAATTACTAACAATATATGGATAATAACTTCAAATGGTTAAAATAATGTAAATTTAGAGTATCCTGGTAAACCCTTCAATTGATCAGGAAAGTAATGAAACCCACTGAATACTCCACTACCAATAGTTAAATATATTAATTAGTTTAAAAAAACAAAACAAAACAAAACAAAAACAGATGAAACTGAACACTAATCATTTAATTACCACTTGAAAAACAAACATGGTGAGCTATCTTGTTTTTTTTTCCTGATCCTTTGCAGGCACTAAAATCAGTTTCATTGAATCGGTAATCTCATGACCTTCCAGGACACTAAGTTTCATTATATATGAAAATGATATGCAAAACTAAATACAATGCACTTATGTAAAGCCACAAAAAACAGCACCTGGAGTCAGCTCACCTATCTAGGAAAATCAACTATGCTTGTCAAATGCAATTACATCAACAAGATGAACAATTTAATAGAATTCTATTCTATGTGGAGAAATAAAAACTACAAACCACAACATTAGCTCTGAGATTATTTCTGTCATATCTCCGTCACTGTATTTTTATGCATCTGTTAAATAAGAATTTATATGATGTATTATATTTTTATAGATTGTTACTACTTTCAAAGTATTTGGAAGGAGAAAAAAAGAATATGCTTGAAGGAAACCCCATTTTTCCAACAAAAAAAGCTAGCAGTGTCAGAAATTGGTCTGCATGTTACAGTAGAATACATGGGGACGGAATCTGCTAGATGATACTGTATTACCTGTGAGATCTTTACTTTACATCACAATACAATTGCTTTATATCTCATAGCTATGTACAACAACATGCACTTGGACTTTTCTTCACTTCTTGTTTCAAGTTATTCTAAGTGGATGTATTTTCCCTGCATGCATGTCTTGGGATTCATTAAGTCTGTTGAGTCCCTGGCTTTGTTGTCAGCCAATACTAACAGACACACATTGGAAACAAGTGACAGAAATTGTAAAGCATCCTGTGAAAACTTTATTTACCCTGTTCGTTGTTCCCTCCATTTAACAGAAGTTCATCATTCTGTCTTTTCATTTCTGTTATATACTTAAAGGCTTGGTCCAGGATCATGTTCTTGCTCTTTAAAAGAAAAAACAAAGAAAAAATTAGGAGAAATCTCATCATTATTGGATCTACCAATAACAGATCTTGCATTTATTCATTTATTCCAACAGTCTTCATTTAAAAAAAAAAAAAAGAGTGATTCTCTGAACATTTTTTTTTGTTCTTTGTTTATTAAAAGATGAACCAGAAATTTCATGGGTGATACTGACCTTAAAACGCTCTGAGTTTTTAAAGAACTAAATGTTTCATAACGGAGCAGAAATTTTCTGATGCGAAAACATAAATACTAAGCCACAGAATCCAAGTAGCAAGCATCATTATTGTTCACTAATAAACATATACACGACTCAAAATTTCCAGGATACAGCTTCATACATACTTTATTAGAAAAGAAGCAATCACAGAACAATTACCCAGGGAAGCATTTCCATAATTTTGAAACTAATATACTGGATACTATGGGATGAATAAACATACCATAACCCTTCCACCATCTTCTTTTTGTAAGATAATGTTTATTTTGCCTGCTAAACTTCTCATTCATTTTTCTGTTTCTTTCTTGTTCTGCTGTTCTTTGGTAATAGTCTCTGCTGTAGATTGTTGTGTCTGGGAAAAGATGCTTCTGTGCATCAGCCTTTGTCATTGTGTCTTTTCATCTCTCACAAGGACACTGTCTTACCTCACTATTAGCATCTGACTTTCAGAATTGCTTTCATCTCATTATACCGAAGACTACAGAAAGAAACGTACATGCAATTCAATTTATATCTTGGGACATTAAGCGATCACCAGCAAAGGGCAGAGGAGGGATTGGAGAATGACCTGAAAACTGATTTTGCTTAACCCATAGCTTTCACCAGTTGAGCACTGCAAAGACCACATTAAGCAGTAGAAAACAACTTGACAAACAGGAGCTGCACAATCTAACCACCAACCCACTGGCCAGATCCAACCTACTTCTGTCCATCCTGTCACCCTTTCATCAG
This sequence comes from Anas platyrhynchos, assembly GCF_047663525.1. Lineage (NCBI taxonomy): Eukaryota > Metazoa > Chordata > Aves > Anseriformes > Anatidae > Anas > Anas platyrhynchos. The sequence continues at coordinate 84,005,509 of NC_092587.1, read as the reverse complement.
AGGAGAGGGTGAGCAGCTCTTTGGTCAACACAGGAAAGGAAGCAGCTGAGATAGGTTTTTTCTGTTGTTAGTAACGTTCAGGCGCTCTTAATGAGAACTTTGGGAAGCTGTGGATCAGACAGACAGGCAGACATCGGCAGGATGACTAGATGGCTACAGGGAAATGAGTCTGTCTCATGCCTTCTCAAAAATACCGCAAATGTGAATCAAAGAGAAAGTTGGTCAGTCACATGTCCAACTCATTCCTTCAACAGTTATGTGCAACACCTTCAGATATAAAGCTCAAAATCTGTACAACTGCATTAATGTGGCCCTGTACTTCCAAAAAGGAAGTCTATTACATATCCTTTTTTTTTGTTGTTATTTTTTTTTAATACTACAAAGAACTAATAAGATTTCAAGCACGCTAATTCAGACAGGTCTGTGATCTTTGTGGGACAAATAGCGAAATAAGTATTTATACTTCTATGGACAAGGAAACACACAAGCATTTTACAGGAAACTTCTATGTACCTCTGAATGAACACTTACCTGCTTGAGTGCTGGAGAGCAGGGAATGAGTTCTCCAATTCTGTTTATCCCTGCATTAATCTTCTTTTTTCGATGTCTCTCCACTAAGTAAAGATAATACACACTTTGTCATCTAGTTGGACAAGTCAACAGCAGGACAACTAACACCAATGTAAGGGCTCATAAATATATTATTTCCTGAGCTATTGGGACCTTAATAATATGGTAGGGTAAAAAATCCTCTAAAGTAAAGCTCAGTTATTGAATTAGAATTCAATGACACTAAGAGCTGTAATGTAAGAAGCAGTATCTTTAAAAGGTGGGGATGTTCAGGAGCCCTTTGTGGAAAAAGCAAAGCTATTGCAACTCATAATTCAGGTTTTGATAATGCTTTTTAGCTGATTTCTATTAAAACCTTTTCACAAGGCAGACAGTAATTTTATGCATACAGAAAACAAATGAAACAAGATTATTTAAAGAATCAGTTGCAGGTTTAGGAACAAAACCTGGGTCTCTTAAGTCCTAAGGTGCAGTTTAGCACCAAAAGAGAGATAATTTGCTTTTTTATCAGATTTGAATGTTAAACTCATATTGATGGAGCAGCGAACACAGAATCTAGCTCCAGCTCTAGGCACTATCAGTTTCTCATTTTTATGTTCAAAGCTGTAACTGCTGTGCAAGTTCTAATTATAATTGTGACTAAAGAAAATATTTAATAAGCAATATTTCTGGCAAATTACCTATTTAGAGAAGGTCGTTTAAATTACAGTCCTCTAGTAACATCATTTATCTCTTCATGAGGCCTAGACACTGTTGCAAAAAGGGTCTACACTACATATCTACTACCTCTGTTTTTTTTTTTTTTTTCCCAGATAGTATTAATCTCTGTTTTCCTCTATTGTCAGTTTCTTTCCAATATAGTTCAGTCTTATATAAGTTTTTGTTGTTTTTTCTTTTTGAGATTTCTACGTTTTCTCTGCAAGCTCTTTTTACACAAGAGCCTGAGTAAAGTTCTGTCATAGCTCTGTCAAGATTTGAAGCAATGTGTCATTCACTGTGCCTTATGTTTTGTACAGCAGGGCTGTTTTGATGGCATACAGAAACACACAGTAACCCAAAGGTTACTGTACATTTTCTACAAGTGAAACAATGCTTTACTTTGTGCTCCTTTACCAAGGATATACTGATTTAAGCAGTTTTATTTCAGCAGTCTGTCATTTCAATTTACATTTTTCAAATTACTGAAGTTTTATTGTTATTGTTATTATTATTTCAGGACAAACTGAAAGGTGTTCACGGATACAGGCCTAGATACACTAAATGCTATTCTAATACAGTAAGATAAAGTGTCCTCTGCAAGAAATTTATGATGTAAAACAAAGACAAAGTCTGATGGGGGGGAAAAATAAAAAGCATTGCCCCAAGTCTCCATTTAGAAAGGAACTGAAGAACATGGGAATCTGTCACATACACCGCATTTAAAGTATATCCACAAGGTGTCCTCTCTGCTCTGAGGACTAAGTCACTTGCCAGACTTAAGGCAGGGGCAATGTTTGAACATCATTCCACTTCTTCCCAGTTCTAACATGTCTACAGCAAAAGGCCACCCTCATTTAGAACAAATGAACGACAGATTCCTCAAAGAAATAAAAACCGATCAAATCAGTTACTCTGAACTAAAGCTGCATTTCACGCTATTATTTAAAGCCAAGGCAGACATTTGTATTCAGCTTTTAAAGGAATCCTATAGCCTATCTTCTAAAGCAATTTAACAGCTCTGAAGAGTTAAACCTGTAACTTTTACATAATGTTATCCAATTAAACCATATATGGATTTAAAAGCTCATTAATGGATGCGAGTTTCACCAGTATTTCTAGTGGTCAGTCATACAAGAGCAGCTATATAAACATTAAAACCCACGATCCTTGGGAATTAATTTTTGTATCTCTTACTGTTCCTTATACATACAGATACCACAGTGGTTGTGAAGTGCTAGTCCTTTGTTTTGATAGTATTATCCGCTCTACTCAGATTGTCCAGATATTAATGACTAAGCAAGCTACAGGGTTGGAGGGAGCTGGTCCCCACATCTTGCAGAGTTCAGCCCAGAAGATGAAGACTTTGAAGCTATCAGCAAGCAAAACAGGAACTGAGAATTAGAATGAGTTTGGCAATCTTAAAAGTAGGCTTGATAAGATTATTGCCTAATACTTCTTAATCCTTAAGAAATTGGCCCCACCCTGGGTACAGCCCTACAAGCTTTATGTTCCACAGCTTTCACATGGAAACTGCTCAGTGCTTTTTCCATTTGAGTTTGTAAAGACCACACATTTGTATTGTTTAATGAAGTGAGGACCAGATTCAGAGCCTAGCATTTCTTAGCTATATAGATAAATCTGTCAGACTCTTCCGAAGCCTTTCTGCTGATACCTATCAAATGACACTGAAGCTAAAATCTGACAGAGACAAAGGGCTGCATGCTGTGCGAGGGAAGTCCTACAGCATACAGATGGTATTCACACAGAATTGCTGGTGGGTGCCCAAGAGACAGGTTGTAGGAGTATTTCTAATCCATGTAGCCTCTAAAGCTCTTGGATGAGATACTTCTCTCTGATTTGCTTAAGTGTTTACCTCTGTTTTAAATGAGGTGATAATTATTTGTGAGTGAATGCCTGTGCATTCATTTTCCTTTATAACTGAACAGAGATTGTTTACTTTTTAGTTTAATAGCAATGGTAAGATTGGGTACATGGTCATACTTTCACACTTGGACATGTTGTGTGGAAAACAGCAACCTGGAGACCAATCAAGAGGCTCTTGTGCACAGGTATTCTAAGCAGGACCACAGAAAGATGCTAGGGTGGTTTTTTTTTGTTTGTTTTTTTAATGTAACAAACTTCTATGAAAGAACCTTCTCCATGCAAAGTAAGTTTTAATAGTTCAAAGAATATGTGCTTATTTCTAGACCAAAAACCAAAAATCATGTTCCTACCTGCGTTATGTGTCTCCCGGTTTTTCTTTCTGTTAAGCATAAAGGGAAAACAGTGATATGAAACAGAGGGAAAAAAATCTGCATACAAACAAATTTCTCTTATTTTCTTATTTCAATTACAGTTAAAAATACTTAATATTGTATTCTGCTCTGAACAAGAACGTAGCAGAAGTTACACTCAAAAGGATTGGTATTAGACATTGGTACTAAACAGTTTTTAACAAAAAAATCATTAGTGTTCAGACTTAAATCAATTCCAGCAAAACAGCATAGTGTAATACTCAATTTGGTTATTGTTACCTATTTACAGGACAGAGTAGAATTTTTATGGTTTTGTTCAGCAGGACCTATTACACTATCCAATGTTCAATAAAGCTAATTATTAAAAAAAAAAAAAAAAAAGCATTAATTTTGAACAACAGGAATGCTGTTTGTTGGAAATATTGCTTTTATATTCACAGAATCAATGAAACAGGAGAAAAAATTACCACAGACGTTGATTCTTTCAGATCTGTTACCTTTCAAACATCATACCTTCTAGTATGAAATGTTTCCCTTGTGTGAGAAGCCTGAATTACCATTCTTCTGCAACTTTTCCTCTTTACTGCCTCAAAATTCTGTCTATTCTTTTGGGGTGTGAGGGTTGTCATTATTTTCATATGTTTATCTGGGCTTTCTGGACCAACAGCAACCAGCAGGATCACTGTGCAAAGCCTCAAATTGCTTTGCTTGAAGTCAGTAAATCCTAAACACGTACTCTCCACACAAAAATCGAATGTAGCTTATTCATGCAGTAAGGCAAATACTTTCAGGAAATCTACTAAAGCAAAGCACATGTCTTATGGAAAAGAAATATTTCATTACAAAAAATAAATCAAAAGTATTTCTGTCCAGCAGCGCCCTCTTAGTCTAGTTGCAAGAAGTGGAATAGCATTTTCTGCCCAACACTCACTGTTAAAGCATAGTCCAGACAAAACAAGGAATCTGAAGTGAGAAGGCAAGATCTATGTGGATGACACGTGTGATTATTATCAGCCACGTACCCTTTTGTGCTTTGAGTTGGCATTTATTTATGGTAACTCACTAAAAGCTGTGTGTAACTCAGACAACCTTTACAAGACAGTGCTGTTACTGCAGATGGCTGTATCTGGAGACATTTGCTAAGAAATCATGCCTAAAGATGAACATCTTAAAGTCAAATAAATGCCACTGAAGCCTGCACATCTGTTCTACAGCTATTCAAGACGAGACGAATCTTCTGTTCATTGAAAATATGCACCACCAGAACTGAAATGCATGCAGGAGATCATTGTTTTCTTAATTTACAATAAAGTACAATTTTCCCACTTATATACAAAACAATCATCTGTCATTCTTATCATAAATCATATCCTACGAGGCCAGGTAGCATAGATGGATGGTGTAACTAGGGAATGAAGTGCTACCCTGCCACATCAAGTGTTAGATCAATCACCTACTACACAGGAATGAAGACTTGGAAAGGTTGTAATGAACTCTGAGTCCCTTTGTTGCAAATTCTGGTTCTAGACTTGCTATTCAACCTGCGGGTGTGTTTTGATTTCCAGCAGAGATATGAGAAGATTTAAGATTTCGCTGCGATTTGAGATAGAGATAATAACTTGTCTATCAAAATGAGCACAGTGTTCCCCCAACATCTGCAAGGAGTCCCTGCAATAATACAGGTTGCAGTCTAACCTAGGTGGTGACGCAGTCTCACACATGCATCTGGGTAGTTTGTGTGATAAAGAAACTCCTTTGCCTTGGTGGCCAATGTAGACACACCTGACAACTCACCATAGACAGGGAAAGAGCAAGAGGCAGGTTTATAGCCATAGTTCCGTGACTTTTGGATCAATCCTGGTCAACCCTCAGAGCTTCTCATTAATACCTTTATTACCCCTTAAAAACGTTTGGCTAGAAATTTTGTCATTGCAATATGACCACAGACTACAGAACCACACAAATCATTTTCCACAGAAACTCACCGATGTTGCTTCTTAGTAGGTGTCTCATTCTCTGTCATCTCTGGCATGGTTTCAGAGAAGAGAGCCTGAAGAAAATTGGGGAAGGAATTAATGATAACTGCACTCTACAGACTTCTTAGCACACATTCGTTACACCATTTTGCCTTTGACCACAAGGATAGGGCCACACTACACAGTACGCAGAAGTCTATCAGCTTGCTGTAGAGGGGCTAGTCATGTGAGCACTAAAACTGAAGTACATTACCTATACGGGTGCTGTATGAACTGCTGCTGTCTATGAAGAACTGGTTTCCGTTTCCTCAGTTAATTTAAACTAAAAAAACCAGCAACTATAATCCCAACTACTTAAAGAAAGCAAAAAGGAAAATTAGAATATATGATTGTTGGACTTTTTGTTTGCTTTTTTGAATGGGAGGAGGTACAGCTGAACTTTGTCTTTTTCATCAACACATCCTAGCTGAATAGGCTTTCAATTCCCAGTTCTAAATGAAGTTTGAATGCTAAGCAAAATACAAACCACAATGAGGACATTAATTATTAGACTGCTTAATAGCACTCTAATGAGATGATCTCATAATGCAGAAAGTTACAACACTTGCTTGTTACTGAGTTAATGTGCAGTTTAGAACAGACCAAACCAATACCCTCTGTTCATGTTTTCAGATATATAAAATTTCAGTTAAAAATAAAGTTATGAAATGAAGTTGTATGTGATGACTGAGTACGTTGCATATGTGCTCAGCCTGAGCACATAAGTAGCCTGTATTAAGACAAACAAAAACATGTCAAAAAGAAAACAGAAGATAAGGTTAAATGAGTGATGAACAATCCCATTTCTACTAGAGCAAGGAGCTTTATAGACCAAGTCACATGAAGTATACTGTAGATGATACCAGGGGATTTTTTTATTTTTGACAAGACAGAGGTCTGTATTTAGCTTCATGCTTCTGCTCATTCTCTCGCCAGCCAACCTGTTCTTGCAACTCTTCCCATGGGCCCTCAGACTCATGGTTGCTTCACCTCTCCCTGGCTCCTCCTGGAAAGCCCATCACTTTCTTTTACCAGGCTTTGTATCTTTAGGGCATTTTGTTTGTCTGCTTGCTTGTTTTTACTGTAAGGAAGCACGGGTTGGTTTTAATACAACTTTCAACATCAAGCTGTTCTTCAGTAAACTAAGTCTACCATTACTGACACTGGCATTCAAAAGATGAGAAAAAAAAAATCCCTATGGACTAGGAAGCCAGCCACCTATAGAGCTCCCAAAACACTGAAGCACACGATTTGGAAGGGAGTATGCATGTGCGTATGTGTAAAGTTCACAGAAATATTCCTCGTTGGGCCAGAGCAGAACTTGGGTGTCGCTCTCCAGTCTTGACACCCTTAAAAGTTGAACGTAGCACTCTCACTCAGTAAACCTTAACTGATGAACATTGCAGCTGATGCCATTTACCACACTGTCTCTTATTTAAGCACTGTATCTATTCCTAGGAAGACAAAGGAAAAGTTGGCGAATCACGAAATAAACAGGCAGTACTCTGCAGATTGATCCAGCTCAGGAAACACAAAGTACGTGAAGTTTTCAAGAACCTACGTCAGCCCTTCCACCCGACACAAGAGCACGCACACCAACACAAAGTTAGACGCAGTGCTGTGCAGGATGAGTTACAGCACTACACTACTCCACTGGGCACTATGTACAGCCTATCTGAGGCATAACTCACCTCACCCACAGGGAACACAGCACTACCTACTCCTATTTCTCGACAGGCTTTGCTTTCTCCATTCTCACCAGCCACGCTCTGCCTAAGGTGTGAGAAAAACTGAGAGTTAATGTAGTCTCTTATTGTGGGAGAAAGTAGTGGTGCGACTTCAGCACTTCATTCACTCTCTTATAGATTACGTTGTGACACTATCTTAAAAACAGATTTCTTCTAAGTTAATTTAAGCTAAACCCATTTAATTTAATTCACTAACAATTGTGGTTTTGTTTATGTATAAAAAGACTAGTGCTGTTGGTATCTCAGGTCCTTCAAGTTACTGAAAATTCGGCCAGAAAAGCCAGCTCCACACTCGAGACATTTATAACCTCTCCCCTGAGGTGATGGTCAGCAGTCCTTACACACATCCTAGCTGCAATCATTGTACCAGGCAGGTGGGGCCACGCTGAATGATGAAGGGATTAACTGGGAGAGTTTAGCAGACATCCAATCCTGATTATAAAACTGGTCAGACCCCAGGCATCTTTTACACTGCTGGCCACCAGAGAGGTGCTCACATACACATTGCAGGATTGAGGTCTGCACGCCTCATTGCAGTGTTTGATGTTTCAGTTGTGTAAAAGCAGCACAGCAAAATCTATTCTCACTGAAGCCATCAGAAAAGGCATGAGAAGCAGACTCGTTGGCTGGCAATGCTACACTCTTGTCTGCCTATCTTTAAGACAGCACCTCATGTACCAGGTGAACTCACTAGGCAAGAGGGCACAGGGGGCATTCAATTTAGCATATGCTGTGCTGTTTCTATGTAGGCAACAGAGTGTGTGGATGTAGTTCCGGTACTGAAAAGCTCACAAACAAACACTATTTAGAAGATGGAAGACACTGATTGCATCCTGTGGTAGTCACGCACCTTGTTTCTTGACTTTTCTGCAGCTATCTGTAAGGGCAGAGCTGGCATCTGTTAATGGACATTACTAGACCATGCCCAGTACTCTAGAAATGAGAACAAAAAGATGAAATACATCTCCATTTTGGTGAATTTAACATTTTTAAAAGACTAAGTATTTACCAAATAGCTCTTTTTAATTTTTTTTTTGCAAACGTATACAATTTCAGAACCAAAGGAATATTTCCGAAGTACAGTGTATTTAATGCAGAAAGTATTAACATGAATTTAGATGGCCAGTTACTGTGCGAGGCTACAGATAAAGCATAGATGTGTCAGAACTAATGGATATAAAAACAACCAACCCTCTCCCAAACCAGATCACATCCTATTCTCATCTTCTCTCCATGCTGTCACACTAAAGCTGCTTCTTCTGCCCAGGGTCTGCATTCCCTCAGCTAAATTCTTACTCCTAATACCAGGCTCCCCATTTCCTAAAGTCAAGATCTTTGTATTTTTCCACTGGCCTTATTCCTTCCTCCCTAGCAGATGCCTTAAATGATTCAGCGATACCCCATATTCCCATATTTGGGAAGAAAGGCAAAGTCTTACGGGAAGTTTGTGTTGAAATTTATTAATAAAGCTTGTAAACATTTTTAGATCCTGAGAAAATTGAGAGTTCTTATAACAAAGTGTCAAAGATGTCTCATCTCCCTGTTTCACCCTCCTCTGCTCATTTTTTTAATTATTTTATTTATTTTTAATGGGGGTCAACAACCTTCTTCTAAGCAGTGCCATTCCCTGCATATTTCAAGCCAGATGCCACCACATTGAGTGTATTAGCTTCACAAAATATCAAATATAAATACCTAGTAAGTTTGCATTTCATATGCTTCAGTTCTGCTGGGAGGCATAGCTCATTTCCTACAGCAGGAACAGGGCACAGGAGTGCCAGGAGTGTTATTCCAACTTCACTTTACTGTGGGATTACTTCAAGCCAGAAGCTTATTGAGATTCACCCAATTCAAACAATGTTTCCCCCAAAGTTTCAAAGCAGTTTTAGAGGAGTGATAAGAACAAACAAAGCTGTACGCATTAGCTAATTAACCCATTAGTTTATTTCATGTTCCAATTTGCTCCTTGAAAAGAAGTGGTTAGATGTATTAAACAGCACTTGTATACCACCCTGGGGCATCTATTTCAAGACTGTATGAAAAGAAAGATGGGGAACTGAAGATTTTTTCTTGTCCTTATCCTATAGTGAGAAAATCCTTTGTATTTTATTTGATAAACCCCCAAACAGGGCTGGCAGCAGTAGGGAGGTGGTATTCTAAAGAGTTGTTGAAAACACAGACTCTGAAAATTAAAAATTAAATTATTTCTGCTGAGGCAGAGACATTTGTGGGCTGCTGTATAATGTTTATCCTACCTCCTTTTCTTCCTAGCAGCTGTCACCACACCAGAGCTTGAACAATGGTTTCTCTTTACTTATTCCATGTCAAGTAATGCTTCCAGGAGAGATTCATTTTCTGATTCACCACAGTAGAAGACGAGTATTTGCTTTATAAGCTCAGGGGCAAATATATTTTAAGTTCAGTCGCGCAACACGCTCACTTGACTCCGCTGAATATCTTTTGCAGAAATAACGTACCAAATTATAAATTCTTTAGACAGATCAAGGAGATGCAATTGGCCATTCATGGCTATTTACTCCCAAGCTTTATGTAGTTTATAGCTCTTACAACGTCAGCTTGAAAACTGGTTTTAGTTTAAATGCAATGCCAACCCCAGAAATGAAAAGATACTTTGTCTTTTGGAGATTTAAGTTTAATGCACTTAAATCAGCGCTACAGTCTCACAGTTCTTAGGAGTTTCGTACCTCAGGTCATGATTTACGGCCAAGATCAGTTCCAAGGCATGGGTAACTACTACACAAATGCTAATTCCTTTTCAGCAAGACAGTGTCCTCTTCATTCAAGTGACTATTTGTCCAGTCTTCCATGCATGTTTTACACCAGGCTAGCTTCAACCAGGGACTTAATTCAAGCTTTTAATCACAAGCAAGGTGCCCTTGAGATAAAAAGCCACAACTTACTGCCTTTTCTTTATTCTCCCCTTGAGACGCTTTGATGCTCATTTCGCATTCTCAATTGCAGAAAATTTAACTTGGAGCTTTATCTTTGTGATTGTTACCTACCTACCAACTGCTTTTGCTGCTAAAAGTAACCTTTTAAGACTACCGTACAGAAAACCAACAGGAAAAAACAGTCCTTTTCAAGAGGAAAAATACCTTTGGTATCTTTTAGTTTGGTTTCTGAAGAACTGAAGGTTTTATTGTTATTGCACTGTTACTGCACATGCTGATGACAGCGGGGCCCACTGACTGACCTAAAAGAAATCCAAGACATTAAATTAAATTGTTTACAAAAAAACTTGAGTCTGGGCCGAGAAGAATGGGTGAGGTCGGCGCTGACACTGACGGTGACCAGATGGATACTGCTCAGCTCTGCCACCAACTAACTCTACAGCACCCACGTGCTGGCTGACCAGGGTGGGACAGGTTGGTCTAGGAAGGTGTATGAGAGATGACAGGGCAGGGGAGAGTTACCTCAGCTTTTCACAGAACACACATTCCCCATCCAAACCAGCTGATAATTTCCTTGGGCAAGTGGGTTGCTCCAAGAGCTTCTGCAAAAGTTACCGTCAGCAAACCAATGCCAACAAACTACAGCTCGTTATACAATCCACTTCATTCATTTAACTTGTCTGGAAACAACAGATGGGGGAAAAAATGCACTGTTTTTAGAGAATTGTTTTTTACCTCTTTTGTTTGTACTATCTAACCTCAAAGACATTGGTATCTTCCCTCCTACTGACTTAAAGCAATTAAGTTCTGGTAAGGATGTTGCATAAGGTCATGCAAGAGAACTAGAAAGGCAGTCTTTTTTCGCTCCCTCTATCACTACATTGCTTGAATGATAAGCCAGTTTCTTCCCGCAATGTTCTCTCACATCTACAGTCAATTTGGTTTATACTTACAAATTCTGTAATATTTAAGCCGTAAGTGCTTATGACCATTTCCTAACATGCCATTTCAAGAGAGTATTGCTGTAGAGTCGTTCATCTGAAAAATCCTGACCAGATCTGCTTAAAAAACTTCTGAAGATCCACCTGTCCTGTTTATTCTTCTTGCTCTGACCTCATTCACTGAAACCTTGCGGGAGACAGAGAGGAGTTACCACTTCACTGAACCAACTCTCTTACCTGCTCTGCTGTTCTGAAAGCTGTTTGGAGAGGCACCTCTGGACCTCAGCATCCAAAAGTGAGCTGCTGCCACCTTCACTCATTGTGTGGATGGTTGTGGTATTACAGACAGACTGAGGTGGTATGAAATGCTAGCCAAGGAAAACGCCTACAGGAACTGTCTCCTGTGACTGGGATGAACTATTATATGGAAGCAGGCACCCGGGGGGCAAAGAGTGATTAGTGCACAAGTAGCACACAAGTTCAAATCACAAACCCTAAAGAGGGTCTCCAGCTATTTTAGATCAAAATAAAGGGACCAGAACTCTTATTGGGAAATCGGGAAAAAAATGACCATGGAAATCCTCACGATAACATCCATGCTCACTGGATATTTCATTAAGACTCAAAAGTTACCCCATACCCATTTCATGAAAGAAGTGAGAAAAAATTAGGCATTTCTTTCAGCTGCAAGACACTGCTCATTTCCCTGGTTTTCAATGCTCAGTGATCCACTGGGCACTTCAGAACATGAGATTAATTTTAAATTGAAGACATAGCTAATTACATCACGCTTGAAAAAGGCATCAAAGACCTTTTTTTTGAGGGGGAAGGCTAAGTGGATGCAGAGTGGCGTGCAGACAGCTTCCTTCTGTGACAGGCCGTCATTCCCTGTGTGGGCTAGGTTGCCTGTAGCAGAGGACAAAAGCAGCCTGTACCACGGCAGTGAGTGCACTTCACTCTGGTGCAGAAGCATCTACCAGGGAGCCAAAACTTTCTGGCAGGATGTCACCTGAAGAACAGGTCCTTTATTTTTCCTGAAAAAGCGGTAACATGCAAGTTTTCCTGGTCTCTGATGTGGAAGCTAGATGATTATTTGTAATTGAGGAAGCCTCCCATTGGAGAGCTGTATTCAAAACATTCAAGACTTACTGAACAAATGAGAAGTTAGATTCAGCACCAGCTAATCTGATTCTGCTTTCTGATATGACCTCGCCACCAAAAGAAATCTCTATTCAAAGATCAATACTTGGTTACAGGGCTCGATAATCGATTTAAAATCAAAACAGAAACATTTATTTTTGCTACCGCACCCAGACTATTCCTCTTAATTTTTGGGTTTAAACCTGACCTGCTGTGCCACTACAAACGATCCTCGCAAAGTCTGTTTATAAGGTCTTGAGGAGGTATCGGGTTAGCTAGAAGAACGTCCTCTTGTAGCTATGCCAGAAGCACGGGCACTCGCTAAAACAACTTGCTGCTCTCTCTTGAAGTCCCTAACTAATAAGCAGTGCAAAATATCCTAGAACTGAAATGCTACACAACATGCAGAAGAGATCCATCCTGAGATTTGGTTACGAACATCGACTTCCCAGCATGAAAACAGCAAACTTCCCTGCAAAACAGCAACTGTGTGAAAGTGCTTCCCAAGCACCTGTTCAGAGCGCACTGCCATGTCCTTCAGAAAAGGTCAGCACAGGATTCCAGAAACGGTACTTTCACTACCATCAGCTGTAACGAGCTTTAACATTGACCACCACCACCCCAAACCCGACAAAAATGAGCAAAAACCCCACAACCTTGCAATGTTCTTTTCATTCCAGGCTCCTACCAAAAGGTTTTAGCAGCTGGAAGAGAGCTACTTCTCCCCTTTGCTCTCCAAAGTTTTTTTTTTCTAGATAAAAGGGGTCAGCAGGCACTTTCTTCAGTTACAAGAATAAGGGACTCACCTTGCGGTCTGGATGTTTGACAGATAGTTTGCAAATCCATAGGAAACCTAGATTCAGTACTTTGTCTACTTTAGGAATTAGTTATTTAGCTTGGGAGAATAAATGTACATGAGCTATCCAGAGGTAAATAGTTCTGTGAACACCAGAAAAATCACACAGGACTATTTTAGAAATTCACCGCCAGTAATGGAGAAGAAGCTAAAAGCAGACTTCCAAGTTATTACTTTGTGGAAGTTTGAAACCAATGGGTAATGGCAAGGGACAGGAACAACAGACAGACAAATATCATGATCCTGCAAGTTTTACTTCACTAGAAAACCCTTCTCTAAAATTGGAAATGCTTCATTTCCATCTTCTTTTTTTCTATAATTGTCTGAAATTATCCCCCGGTTGCCACCTGAGACTACCTTGGCAAGAATATCTTAAAGCTCTCAGCTCTCTCCTACTTCCACTTAAATGAAGGAAAGAACTGTTGAAGTTTCCCGTTCCAAACAGAGGCATGAGTTAAGTCCCCTCCAGCAGGAGAAGTTTTGAACTTGAGCCACAGAGAGGAAGACATGGGGCTGTACAAGCGCGTTGGCATAGAACCATGTTATTCTTGTAGTAAATGAGAAAGAAGAGCTGTGGCACTGAGGAAAAGGCAGTTTGCAGACAACCTACAAGTAGTGTTCAGTTTCTAGCTAACAATTTCTAGCTATTTTGATTCAGGAAAGCAGGCAAAGGGTGAAGGCCGGCATGAATTTAATGCCCCACAAGCCAACCACTCGCTACAGACTACAGAAGCAGTCAGGCATCCCAATAACTGCCAGATCCTAAGATCTGAGAACCGTGCATGCAGACTTATAAGCTACTAGATCCAAGCTCTAATTGATCCAGCCTCACTAGAGAGGGGCCCCAAAGAACTCATTTTGGTCTGAAAGTACCAGCACAATTGGGGTTGCACATTTTTAACAGCCCGCTACTTTCTTCTCATCTGAAGCACGAAGGCACACGGCTTGGCTGATGACAAAGCCCCGCTATCACGTCCTGGCTTCAAAGTAACCCATTCATCTTAGAAGAGTAACGCCACAGCTCTTCATCAGGAAACAAACTTTGTTTGCACAAGATTTGTCAACCCTGTGCAGGCAGCAGAATCACTTTTGTGCTTACTCAGAGCATGGCAGCAGTGCTACACTTGTCAAGTCACAACAAAGCACGCTTTGGATACATGAAGTGCACACGTAAAAGCTGGAATTGTATTTAATCGTGGCATTACGTTACCATTGTATAAGCGTGGCACCGCACAGTGTTGCTTCATCAGGGAGCTATGATCCTTACAAGCTTTATTGCAGTCTGAAAAAAGGGAAGCCCTATCGCTCAGTGGGTCATCCAAGATGCTTTCCCTTGACTTTCCAGAACCACGTTGTGATTGAATCCCTTCAAAATAGGAAAGTATGTTCCTGAGGGACTCGACTTGGAGTCACAAATATAACAGAGATGAAGAATGCTAGCACAGGAAATAAGTTATAAAGGGACTTCAAATATTAGGAGCAAGCAGTTCTTAAAGATGAAGACAAGCATAATGTGTCTTCAGAGGCCCCAAAACTGTAACTCAACCTGTTATTAATATCTCTAAGAGTTTAATGTTGTCAGATGCTACATATATACACAGAGTTTATATGCCCATTTTCCTAAAATAATCTGGTTTGTACACACAGCTAGGCACGCATCTCCAACGGGATTTTGGTATTCATGGACAATGTTCATTATTATGTTACTTAACAGAAAACAGCATCAGCTGAAACGTTGTGCTGTGACACTCATTCACTACCCTTCAGAGTGGCAAAGGCTTCACAATAAGCGTGTGTATATATCTATACACACACACGCGAGTGTAATAATATATATTTAAAAGTTAAGATGTAAACAGCCGTGATTCATTGAAGATCCCTTCACATCAAATGCTACTTCTATTTCTTCCCAGGCATCTGTCAATTACAAAGTTAATTTTAAGACCATCCTGGATCCAAAGGGTTATAACAAGAACACAAGCACCCATACAAAAATTAAACAATTGACTGGCTCTTGCCAAATTCTGCATGACCCCACCCATGTCCTCCATGAGTACTTGACTTCTATGCTGTTTAGAATCCAAATTCAATCCATACATTACATTAACTCATGCCCAAACTGGAGATGACTGTGCAGTGCCACACACATCGTGCCAACCCGCGTTGCAAAGTAAAGGCGCATGCGAACAGAGCTCAGTTCCAAGTCACCCTGCTGACTGATTTGCCAGACTTCAATACCTGGAAGCCTGAGGTGTTGTTTGTTTTCTTAGCATGTTGAAATCATAACAAACAAACAAACAACACGCAGAAGCAGCTCTGTAATTCCTCCCCTTAAAGAAACTGGAACACCTTCTACATTGACACAAGAAGAGAAAGGGGAAAGACCAGAGCACCTCAGCCCGCGGGGTCAGCAGAACACTGCTGCTTAATTTTTGCCACCTTCTTCATGTGCTGTCTTGGGAATCGCAGCCTAAGGCCAGCGCTCGGCTACAACAGTCGAGCCCATGATGCACACAGCAGGCACGTGCCAGACACACACCACAACGCCACACACCTGACAGACACTTCAGCCCGTCCCTGCTTGGCTCTCGGGAGCACTTACTGCTTAGAAAGCCGAGAGCCAAAGGAGTAAAGCCCCCAGCACGCACCCACAACCTAATTCTCTCCTTGCAGCTGTTGGGCTCCTCCAGGCTCCAGCACCAGTCTTCTCTCCACTCTTAAAATCCTTCCAGCTGTTGATAACATCATTCTGAAAGGCAGTAACACCCAAATACTACGTGGTTGTATCTATTCTCACCTTAAAATCACGCTTGGAGCATGAACAGTTTCTAAGTTTAGGTCCTGTGCAGTGATGAATGTACTTCCAGTTGTCAAAACTACTTCACTCCAAAAAGTATGTATTATTTTTGAATAATTGTTATTATAGCAATAACTGAAAGCCAGAATTAAAGTTCTACGTCCTTACAGTAATACTAAGGACCATTTCTCCGTATTTATTCACAGAATCACAGAATCACAGAATTTCTAGGTTGGAAGAGACCTCAAGATCATTGAGTCCAACCTCTAACCTAACACTAACAGTCCCCACTAAACCATATCCCTAAGCTCTAAGCTTCCTTCTTGCTTGTTTGATTACTGCACACGTGTGACAGGTAGCACCCCGCAGTTTGTTAAAGCGCTGTGTAACACAATCAATGTAATTATCATTGCTCCAACACACTGGATACAGAGGAAATAAAGAAACTATAAAGTCGTGTTTCCAAACCAAGCCTTTACATCACCTACTTCTGACTGCCGGGCGTGCAATCACTGTTACCTTTGCTTAATGCTTTCCATAACCGCATCTGCGTGCGATATAACAGAAAGCGAAGATGTTATGCGAAAAGAGAAATCAAGGCATGCAATTTGCAAGGTGCTGACGGCCAGCGACCCAACGCGCCCTCCTGCCTTACCCCGCTCAGCGCGAGGCCTCCGCCGCCGCCAAAATTGCCTGAACCGGGCCCGACTCGTTACCTCCTTCCCCCAGGGAGCTGAGGGCACGGCCGGGGGGGAAGCGCCGGGAACAAACCCGGGGCACAACCGGGCCCCGCTCGCTCCCCCCCTCACGGACAAAGGGGCCCGGTTGGGAGGGGGGGGGAAAGGGGGGGGGGGGCGGCACGCGCCGTTACCATGGCAACAGGACGAAGCCCGGCGCGCGCCCCCCAACCGTCACCTCCCTCAGAATAACGGTCGGGGGGGGGCTTAACGGCGACCCCTTCCCTTCCCTTCCCTTCCCTTCCCTTCCCTTCCCTTCCCTTCCCTTCCCTTCCCTTCCCTTCCCTTCCCCTCACCGGCGGGCTGGGCGGGCTGGGCGGCGGCGCCCCCACGGCGGGCACCATCCTCCCTCCGCCGCCGCCGCCGCCGTCTCCTCTCCGCTCCGCTCCCTGCCGCGCAGCCGAGCCTACTGCCCGCACGCGCGGCCCGCCGCAGCCAATCAGGAGGCGCGGGTCGAGCCGCCGCGGCCAATCAGATTGAAGTGGGAGGGGGAAGGTGGCGCTCGCTCGGAGGGGGAGGGGCGAAGGCGGCGCGGAGCCAATCGGAAGGCGGAGGGGTCGAGGCTGGCGGCGCGTGCCGTCAGCAAGTTCGGGTGGCCGAAACAGGAACTGGGGGAGATGGGCAGCTCGGCCGGCCAATGAGAGAGCGGGGGAGGGCGGAAGCTCTTAAAGGGGAAGCAGCTGCCGGGAGGCCCCGCCCCGGCGGGCGGCCGTTACCTCAGGGCGGCCGTTACCGGCCCCACAGGGCCCTGAGGGGAGCTCCCAGCGCTTCCACAGCCGGCGGCCGGCAAAGTTTAAAATAAAATAAAATAAAATAAAATAAAAAGTTTTATTTTGTCACTCCCATTTAAAAGGTTTTGCTCACGGAACACCTATGTGACAGAGATAATAAGAAATAAAAAATTAAAAAAAATTAAAAATTAAAAAGAATAAAAGATTAAAAAGTTGTTCCTGTCATTAAACACTGGCTTCAGACTCCTTACCCTTCCCCACTACCCCCCCTGCAATTAGCGCTCCTAATTAGCTGCCCCATCACTTACACATAAAGGATAACATCCTTACCTTGCTTTTTTAAGGATTTTCCCTAAAAAGGCAGCCCTTATCCAAACAAGGAAAAATTAGTTCACTTTTTACTAACCCATGGTGCCCTGGAGCACTACAGGACTCTACAAAAGTACTCCCACAAAAATCAATGCTGGGGTCCATCTTCGTCAATGCTACCATACGGTAAAAAGGGAGTAGGGTGAGGTAAAGTTTAGTGGATTTCAGTAGGGATAATAATGAGGAGTAACAGATGAGCCTTCCAGTACTGGGTGCCAGAGAAACAGATACCCCAATTTTCTATGTGAAGTTAATGAGTTGATTTACCACTTAATTGGATACTAGTGTTGTAATTGTACTGTGCATCGCCTCAGGAACAAATGCGAAGTGCTAAAAGAGATCATAGCACACCACAAGGTGTTAGAAGGGCCATGTAAATACCTGAGTGTTGGATACTGGGGGGGAGTAACCGCGTAGAGGAGCCACCTAATTCGTAGAAGAGGGCAACATGGACAATCAGGGATAGTTGCTAGTTTCCGTGTACAGGAGTCACTGAGTTGTCTGAAACTTTACAGACTGGTTGGAGAGGTGACTGGGACAAGCACAGAGAAGGAAAGAAACGTTGAAGAGATCAAAATAAGCCGAAGGGTTTGGAACGCTGGGGCAGTTTGAAGCCCAGCAAGTCTTCCAGCTTCTGCAGCTGCCTTGTGATGCTGAAGCAGATGAGGGTTGCTCTCCAGACAGATCTCCAGCTGTGCCTTCCAGGCCCTCCAGTAGAGGTCAGGGAAGACAGCTGCTAGCAGCAGCTCAGGAATTCAGTCAAGTCGGCAGTCTGAGACAACTTTTGCATGGTATCCTAACAAATGCAGACTCCAAACACTGATAAAGCAATCTCCATAAGCAGATGCACTGTAACAGATTTGGGGTTACATTCCACCCCCCCGAAAAAGTGTACCACAACACATCGCTCCATAAAAGACGCTTCAAAGCACAAAAGGATCTGAAAAATCAGCTTAAAAACGTCTGTAAGAGAAGATGGAACTAGAATAGCTATGAAGAGGTGAGTTTTACTTAAGTACCTTTCTAAAAAAGGTCAACTTTGAAGAACACTCACCACATAGTACAATGAATTACTTTACATGTACAGACTTCTTTTTCCAAAGATTGTCTGTTGATAGCTAGCAATTAGTTTCAATACTTTAAAAATACTTAGCCTATAAAAAGCCTGAGTTTAACTCAAATAAGTTATAAATAATATACAGTTAATAATTTAACTATAAAGCACTAAGGCTCTTGATGCCTGGTCTGTTAGTGAGCGGCCTTGAAACAATTTCATGCAAAAGTAGTCCAGGACAGTTGTAATTCCTCTCCTTTCCTCCACCCAACAAGGCTGAGGATTTCTGAGAAAAGGCTCATGATTTCAGAGAAAACAAACAACTCCCACTTTCCTCAGTCATCAGACACACATGGCATTCATCACATAGCAGCCTAATTTACGGTTTATGTTAGAAATCTTCACAGTTAGTTTATGAAGCTGTGGAAGAATGTTCTAAATCTGATCTCAGAAGGACACAGCTGGGCTGCAAAAAACACACAACCAGTCAGAAGTGACATAACTCAAATAGTGCACGTTTATTCTGAACGGTATTTCTAAAGAGTTTGAGAAAAACAAAAACATGCTCCTGATGTACAACAAGGGCAATGATATAGATTAAAAATGGACCATCTTATTTGTAAAGAATTTGCTCCCCCTGCAACTTAAATTGTAACATTGAGAATGCATTTGTAAACTGCAAACAGCATACCTTGAACTAAATTGAAACTCAAGAGACCAGGGGTGGTCTCAGCCAAATTAATCAGGAAGCAGTCGCAGATTCAAAAGAAACATCCAAGTCAGCAAACACTTTACAAAACACAGACTTTGTGGATAGCAGCTGACCCTGGATTACAACATGGGGGAGAATATAACAATGGATGTTTGGGGGGGATCAAATTTTTACTAGACATCACAGGGCACCATCAAGAATTAACAAAATATCACATAAGTTTGTTTCAATTGTAACAGTATGTCATATTTAGTTGGCAGGTTTAACCATTAGCTGCATCATGTAAACTCAGCCAGTTTCTGTATACACAAAATAAATTCTCTCCCTTCCCCCTCCCAAAAATGAGGGATTATCTCTCCTGGATGATTCTTTTTCCCCTGTACCATGGTGTCCTCCAGTAGGAGTCTCTTTGTAGGCATCATCTTCATACTTCAATCCATGTACGACAAAACCGGTTGCAGAGGTTCAGGAATAACGCTTTTATACACACCTTATGCTCTATAGCTGCTAGTTGCATACCTTTTTCTTGCTACATCTTCATCCAGAACAGGAAATGCTGGTGGCTTTTTTTTTTTCCCCTCTCCACTTAAACTCCTAACTTAAAAAAAAAATGTATTTGTTCGTAAGCCGTTATAAGTCATCATTTTTGAGCTACAAGGAGGTCTCGTTGCAGCAGAAAATAAAGTAACTGAAGTTCTCTGCAGTAAGCTCACGCTTCACGCAGTTTCAGTGTCTCTGGAAAACAGCACTACGGCATTGTCCTCCTACAGCCACACAGCCGATACACTAACGCAACTGTTTGTCATTCAGAAGGACTGACCTTCACTCTCCTCCATGTACAGGGAACACAGCTTTCTAAGAGATGTAGATTAAACCTTGTTTTCAAGATTCAACAACCGTTTTCCAGGATTAATAGCCTGGGAAAAGGAGTCTTGGATGCGTGGTTACTCTTTCGTCCACCTCTCCTACAATACATTTCATCAGAAGTTACAATGAGGCAGGTTTGCTGTGGAATAGGAGCTCTAAGAATTGTTTTCAGGGATACATTCATAGAATGATGGCAGCCCAAAGCAAAAAGAGACAGAAACAAAGGTTAATCCAAGTAAGTTCAGACATCAGACTCGTACTTTTAAACCTGAAGGAAAACTGTCTGTGAAACACACCGATTTGTGGAAGCCTACGACAACAGCAAATCCTAAGAGTTCATATCCCCACACCCATCTACCCAACCCAAACACTTACCACTTAGTTCTAGAAGAATGAAGAGCACTTTGCTTGGCACCAGAGGCAGCTATGGTCTGAGTTACAGCTGTGCTGCGCAAACATCCTCAAGTACAATACTATCTCTCTCCCTCCTGCCACATACTTCTCTTGATTTGGTCTACAGATGGCCAGGGAAACTATGCTGGCATATGACAAGCTAATTGTGCTTCAGTACATCCCCTTCTAGAAAGATGCTGGAACTGCCAACACCACCAGTGCAAGCAGGTCCTAAAAATAAGCTTTTGTCATCAGTAGGCTGCCTCTGGCCAAAGAAACTGGCGTGCAGCTTCCTGGCCAGAGCCTGCTACCAAGTGTTGCAAACACAGGTGCCCAGGCCATGCAGAGGGGCTTCTGTTGTTAGACATTTGCCCATCACCAAGACTCAATTAGTGCAAACCCAGCAAAGAGAGTAGCTGTTTCCCAGCATAGGTCTGTCCAGATAAACACTCCACACCTCTGGGAAAGGAGCAGCAGTTCTGGAGCAGCTTGTACAGTCACCCCTCAGGCAGCACAGACCACACAGTGTGCGATGAGGGGTGCCATCCCTTCCCTTACGACAGCTCTCACCTCAAAACCCTTGGTTCCCAAGTCACCCTCAAACGACTGGACAGCACCTACTACCAAGATGTATGCTGCAGTGCGCACTACAGGTTGGAGGCTTTCGAAGTGGAGGAATTCAAGATGCAGGATCAAACTTAAACTCAAACAGGAAAGGAATGCAGTTCTGTATCTACTTGGGGAATGGGGCAGGTTGGTGTTGTCTCAGCTCAGTGCACTTTCCCAGCTGCTTGGAGAAGAGTCCAAGCTCAAGTTGGTATTTGTACTGGCATACGTAAAACTGCTGCCAACAGTGCATAGAAAGGAGCACTGATGGTCACACAAAGAAAGCGTGGAAGGATGCAAAGCGGAGCTTAACAGAGCTTACTGTAGCTTGGAGGTTACAGTACTAGGAAGAAGCCGTTCAGCTTATTTTTCTAAACCCGTAAAATGGTCTAGAATATACTGCTTTCTCCAGTGCTCCATGAACACCCTCTGAAGAGAGGAGAACTGCATTATTACAGCTGAAGGGGAAAAGGGGAAAAGAATCTTCAAAGGGGCAAAACGTGCAGTTTTTAAACCACCTCCTCCCGAAGGAGCACAAACACAGCAAGCCAAGCCACTCCCAAGCAAATCCAGGAGACCCATGCAAAGCTATGTGATTAGGGTCAGATTCTTACTTATGTTCTCAACCCTGCTGCCTGGCTTCCTCAACCCTTGCCTCATCTCAGATTTCCTCATCTCGGATTTGCCACCACAGATTTAGTATCCGTAGCAGATTTACCTGGAGACGGGTGCTTGCCTTATGTGATCAAAGCAAGTAAGATGGTCACAATCACTTTTCCCATTCCAACAACACAGGTAAAACTAACTTTCAATGAGCCCGACAGCGTTTCACCCATTTTTAGAACAAGGATCTTGCCTCAGGATTCTTTTTTCTCTTGCCAACACCAGCTATAGCTCTTACTCTGGCAGAAGTCTGCTGGGAATTTGATAAGTGAAGATAAGAAAAAACAAAGACCACTCTAAACCCTCCTCTTAGTCAGTTAAGAAATGTAGCACCAGCTTGGGTGAGGATTATTTAAAAAAAAAAAAAAAGCGCATTCAAAAAGATCAGCCCAGGCAGAGTAAAAAGGTATGGTAAAGTAGCCCGCCCTTCTCAGCAAAAGATGGAGGAAAAAGCCATACTCAAAAATATTGGGAAAAAACTAAAAATACTTTTTTTTGAGGTGGGGGGAATTAAGAGGAAGTGTGGGAAGTACTGAAGTAACATTCAAAGGCTGGGGGGAGTAAAGTACCCTGTAGGTTATAAAAAACATGATCATGTAGGAATCAAAGGACGAGATATTGCTGTTCCTTCCCCCCCCCCCACCTCAGATTTACATTCTGCTTACTGAAAGAGATTAATTCTCTGAAGGAAGCTTGTCATCAGGATAACCTGCTCAAGCCCTCTGCACCTCAGACTAAAGAGATCTGCACACCTCTTCCCACCCCTAAAAATAAAAAGATCAAAAAAAAAAACCCCATGATCTGACAATCCTTGGAAGAAGCATTACATTTTGTTGGAGAGAGGTCAAGATAAAAAAAATTAAGGGGTGGAATAAAAAAAAAATCAATAGGCCTCTCTTTCCTTATTTGGCGACAAGCAAGTGCAATAAAGTGTTCGTTGGGGTTTTGTTCAGTTGTCGGTCTTTTGCACATCTGCGTTCTGGCCAAGACAAGGGGCTTTGAGGTTTTTCTGCAGCACGTGAGCATCTGCGGGCTCTATCCTCTTGTAGTAGTTTTTCTTCGTCTCAATGATCTCAAAGCCAAACTTCCTGTAGAAGTCAATTGCTGACTCATTGCTGATCTGGACATGCCTGGGATAGAAAGGAGGAGAGAAAGACAGGTATCAGAACTCTGTGGGTTAAAATTGTGCATCCACACTGTGAACAAAGGATAAATATAAGCAAGGTAAGAAAATAAGCCATCTAGACAGAGGCAGGAATGATCGTGTAGTTCAGGACTCAAGATTTTGATCTTAATTTAATCCTGAGCTAACACAGCTCCTAGCTGACCTGTGGCAATCATTCTGAGAATTGGCAAATAAAACTATTTTAAAGAACACATATTAGAGAAACTCTGCAATACTGCTGCATAATTCCAACTTATCATTTCTAAATTAAGAAATTTTGTAGAAATACATAGAAAAAGTTTTGGAAATTATTTTTTTTTTTACACTTCCTTTAGAAACACTTCTTAGATGGCCCAAAACAGTTGTCTGAGTGATGATCCCTACACCCTGTAACACAAAACTAACTGGTGATTGCACTAACATGCCATTGGATATGATTTTAACTCTTTGCTCATTGCTAACCAAGCTTCTCCCCTCACAAAAAACTAAGTCAGCACAAATCAGCCCTATGAACTTAGAGATTCTTCCTCCCTTCCCTCCCCCACAGGTTTTACAGATCTTGCTCCAGTGTATTCCCAGAATTTGAAGGCCTCCAAAAAAAACAGCTACTAGTTCTTCCCTCTAAGCAACTAAGGCATTTATTTGCACAAGTTCTACCAAAAAAAAAAAAAAAAAAGCTTGGCTCAGCAAAAGGTATTCATCAAATACTCCCCAGATTCAGTGGACACTGCACAAGCTCATGAATCACTTTGTCATGACAACGTGCTGCATAACCATAGAACCAAAGCAACTTCAGAAGTAACAGCAGAGCAAAACAAAAAGATGTTAGTGTCAAGTCTAATAAACACCAAGTATCTAAAAGTGAATTTCATAACAAACTTAACCAGCGATATCAAATTGGGTGCCTATACTGCAGAAGTATGTTCAAGTCTGTAGGGGCACAAGCAACAGAGAGCAGTAAAACCAACGGGCCAAAGAATTTTGTTGTGCCCAACTGTGGGAGCTATTTATCACCATCCCAGAATCCCACTCTATTAAACTGAAAGAAGGATTATGAAGGATTGTTTTTTTTCATTAATAACAGCAAACAGTTCCTCTGCTGTGGACACAGTAACATGCAAAAAAGAAAGCCTGTGCCAATTAGCTGGCATCTGAGAGAGAATTCATTACCACTTCCTCTGAGAAGAGAACAGAAATGTAAGCCAAAAGCAGTTTTAATCAAACTCCTCTTTGAAATACCTGCTCCTCTTACAGAGTGCACACAGAGCTACACTAGTAGAGGATTCACACCTTCTTGGCAGAGTAGGACTCAGCTTGAGGAGAAAGTCACTCTATCTACAGTGGTATCAGTGTACAAAACACTCCTCACCGCACATCTTCAGTCCTGGCAAGAGCTCAGGGTGCAGTTCTGTGGCAGCCTAAGTGCATCTAAGCCACAGCTGCTATGGGACTACCCCCAGCAGTGCCCAGTGCCTGTGCTGGTACAACCAGGCAGTGATGGGCAGGGAAAACATAGTTTAGAAAAGTGAACTGGTCAAAAATGCTT
Source organism: Anas platyrhynchos (assembly GCF_047663525.1). Taxonomy (NCBI): domain Eukaryota; kingdom Metazoa; phylum Chordata; class Aves; order Anseriformes; family Anatidae; genus Anas; species Anas platyrhynchos. The sequence goes on along the minus strand of NC_092587.1, from coordinate 83,980,733 downwards.
TGGGTCACTTGGTAATCACACAGATGCCAATGCACAGGAAGAAGGAGAAGCGTGCAACCAGCAGTGAGGGGAAGCAGAACTCTGGCATCCGTGGATTTCAGGCTCTATTTCCATTGGGATCTATTAAGATGGCAAAGCCCTCTCAAACAGCCCAGTTCCCTACCCTAGTACTCCACATGTTGGTATCATGCCAAGTGCTTATGTAGCCACGTGGCTGATTTTTTTCAAAAACAAACCAACCAACCCCAGAACTAAAATGCCAAAAAACAATTTTCCCCAACTGGGTCAGGTCACTGACCAAGTTTACTGTGTTGCTGCACAACAGCTGACCTGTCACACCACAAGAACAGGAATAAACAGTCAGGCTTGCAAGCACCTGTGCTGATGGTCTAACACATATCATCATAAAAGATAGCAAATGACTCAAAACTACATGCAAGACTTTTTTTTTTTTTTTTTACTGTAGCATTGTCCTCAAATGGAAAACTTACCACTTTTTTTTTTTTCATGCAATGTAATTCTGTTAAAGATCATCGCTTTATAACTAAACTGCTTTCAAATTCAGCAAACGTAGAGAAGCTGTTGTAAAGCAAGCAAGCTCTTGGTTTTCTCTGCATCACACAGGCAGCTCAAAATACAACCCCCAGCTTTCTTGTTAGCATTTACAAGGAAAAATGTTTCATGACCCCCCTGAAATAGATGCTAAAAAGCTTCTGGATCTCCCTCCCTATGTTCCCAAGTACCCCTCAAGTTCTCTTGAATGTATGGGTGCGACTCATTTACTTACAGATAGATGTTGTCAAAAGTGCCATCTTTTTCACAGATGTTTAAGACATGATTCAACATTTTAGTTCCTGCCAAAAGGTAAAGAAATACTTAAAACCAGAAGCACACAATCAGTAAGAGCTTTCTTGAGCAGAGACAGGTTAACCATAGGTAGGCTAAAATGAAAGAGCACGCACTGATGACATCAGCACTATGCTCTAAAATCAGAAAATAAAATTTAATATGGAGACGTCATCTGTGAGCACCAGAATTTGAAAAAATATCATTTGTAAGAAATACATGTTGCAAAGCCATCACTGTGAATGATACTCTTATGATTATAAATGCACCAACTTTGAATAAATCAACTCTCTAAGTAGCTTATGATTTTTCTCCACTGCTGCACTCAGGAAGAGGTTACTAGAACTAGGAAAGGCAAGTAAAATGCAGTATACAAGTACTTCACCATCTTTCTGTATACAAAATTCCACTCAGTTTTATTCTTTATTTCTCTGAAGAAAAAACAGCCCATAAACACAAGTATGGAGCACCTTATCTAAATACAAGCTTCAAGGTCTCAAACTTGGATAAGATGTGGTCAAAACAATGTATAAACTAGTGAGAACACTGCTAAGTTTTTCTAGTAAAATTTAAAATATTTTTCTTGGTTGCAGGTTTTTAAAGCAAGTAGTTAATACCATAAGGTTCTGATTAACTTGGCCTGCAGATTTACAACATTGAGAAATAGTCATTGCTGTATAGACAGAACACAGGTACTACCCCTGATTAGCACAAGTCAGCAGTGGGAAAATTATACAAAAAGTTAGCAAAAAGCCTTCATTTAGAAGACTGAAGAAGTGACCCAATGAAGGACAGCTGTGTTTCTGGGCTTATCAACACAAAAAGGTTGTTTATGTACTTGAAAACGTTGAGAGGAAGGGAACACTGGTAGAAGGGCAGGACACATGTCCTGTGAGGAGAGGCTGAGGACACCTGGGTTGTCCAGTGTGGAGGAAAGGAGGCTGAGAGGCCACCCCATGGCTCTCTGCAACTCCCTGAGGAGGGGAAGCACAGAGGAGGTGCAGCCTCCATTCGTCACTGATGATGGTATGCATGGGAAGGGCACAATGCTGTGCCAGGGGAGGGTCAGAATGGACATTAGGGAAAGTTTCTTTCCCCTGATGGTGGTCAAACACGGGGGCAGGCTTCCTGGAGAGGTGGTCAATGCCCCATGGATGTCAGTGTCCACGGCATTTGGACAATGCCGTCAGTGATATGCTTTAACTTCTGTTTAGCCCAGAAGGGGTCAGGCAGTTGGACTAGATGATCTTTATAGGTCTCTTCCAACTGAACTACGATATTCTGTGCGAGTTGTCAGAGGTATGCAGCCAGTATGCAAGTTATTTCATGGTATCTCTATGCTTCGATTTGCATATTTATAGAAGCTGTATGTTTCTATCACAGGATGATGTGATTAAAAGAATCTGAAGTACTGAATTAGGAAGTTCTACAAATAAAGTCAATTTCTGAAAGGCAAGAAAGCAAGAGTATGTTATACATCATTCTCTCCCCAATGTTCTTTCCAGAGAAATTACTGCTCTGAAAGTGCACAATCTTGGGCTATCTTGGTTAAAGTAGAAAAAACTCTAAAAGGGAATTTCAGTAGCTGCACAGAAACCTTGTTTCTTTAACAACTCAGACACAAAAGATCTCCTTACCTATTCCTAGCCTTCGGTAGGGTGCCAGGCATCCAAGTGTCATGATGTACAGTCTCTTCTGGTTCTGGGAGTGATCCACCCTACAGCACACTGCTCCCACTGCAATATCATTGAAGTAGGCTGCCAGGGAGAGAAACAAAGCGTTATCAATCACAAGACTCAGACTGCACATGCAACTCCTTCATGTAAGCCCTGTATCTTCCTTCTTTCCCTGTTGCTAATTCCCCCACCCAGATAAAATCAGATCGTGGCCAACACTGAGTGAAATTACCAGCAGTGCTCTGACACAACGGCTGGTTTATTTCAGTTAAAACCAACTAGCAATGACTTCAGAAGGTAAGCTGGCTGCAAACATCAAGTTTCCTGCTGTAACAGAAAACATGTCTATTCCCAGTGAAATGCAAGCTATTTAGGACACGAACCCTTTGAGGTTGGTACTGTAGCTTTTGAAGGCTCCCAAACAGTTATTTCTCATTATGTTAAACAACAAAATAGAAGGATCTGCAATTCAAAACCGTTAAGGACAGCAACAATGAGCATTTCTGCCACCACAGCCCACAATTACTGGCAAAGATGTTTGTACCTAATTTGGCTAGTTCGCCAACCTCCAGTACATCCTTGTAGAACTTGTCATTGTAGCTCACAGGAAAAATGACCTGGTTTAGCCTCTTCAGCTGCTTAATGTTGTGTGGCGTCACATCTCCCAGCTCGATCCGGCTACTGGAACAAACCAAAACATGCTTAACATCTGACACACTCCAACATTTCTATGGACACCAAAAATGAGTTACTTCATGTTTAGGGAACTGTCCTGTCTAAGAATCAGCTCAATGCATATCTGAACTACACTGTTCATACAATCAACTCTTTTGTTGGTAGCTGATGTAACAAAAAAGTAGTGATATACAGTCAGAAGTTTCTCAGGCCACACTTAACACTCACATACTATATAGTACATGCGTTTAATTAGGTTGGCAGACAGCAGAACATTCAGGAGGATACTTACCTCTGTAGGAACATTACAACAGAGAAATAAATCTTGGGAACGACAAGAAGCTAGGTAGACACCAAGAAAATAAAGTCTTCACCCATGCTCCAAAGACAGCCTTAATTCTACCAACTATCAATATGAAGTTAATGCTTCGACAAGCTGGTATTACACATCTCTCTCTAAAATGCAGCAATACTGTGTGCAGCAGCAAACTCCTATTAAGCCTGCTAATATGTAAGAGTGCCACTTTCAGGGTGGCACACACATCAATTATGATCATCACCGAAGTCAACAGGAAGAATGACTGAGACAGACTTGAAATACCAGTACTGCGATGAATTATGCTGAGAAGAAACATTCCAAGCTTTTCCCTTTCATGAGGCTAACTTCCTGGTAAAAACACTGCATCATATCCAGAAGCATATGAACAACTTTTTTTCTGCAGTATTTCCCAAACCAATTTCTTTGGGGGCAAGTAGTTTTAGCAAGAACTACTAGAATGAAAAATAAAAGCTTTCTAAAATAGTCATCAGAAGACGCAGGCAGGAACAAAGCCAATGCCTACAGAGTTAGAAATATACACAATTCTAGGTTTGTCTGCAACCCCGGCTTTACCAAACACAGACAGATTGCTTTCTGCCCCAACACTGTTAAAGATGTTGTTTGCTACTTCTTAAAAATTTACATGTTTTCAAAAAAGGCAGTTTTATGAGATCCTTGTATGCCAGTCTTCAATGTTACTCCTAGTAATATGTAGCTGCTTTCCATCTCCAACACCTTTTGTGCCTAGTCAGCTTGTTTTTTTCAAATAGGCTGATGCCTAGGGCACAACAGCTCAGTTTAATTTACATAATACAGTAAAGCAAAGAAGAGATGATAACCAACAGCATTTTTTCCTACAGGAACTGTACCAACAATGCTGAGCATAATCTTTGTCTGCTTTATTAACTGACCTTTATTATGTGTCAAAAATCACCTTAAACAATTAGTACTCGAGATACCATAACGGTTTTAGTTGCCACTACCAATGATGGTGATAGATATCCAATGCTATCTAGGCAGTTATGCAGGCTGCAGAGCAATTAACAGAAAAAAAACTACAGGAACAGAGAGTTTAACGTTTACTTCAACAAGCCTAGCTTGCCCTCACACCCACCTCTCCCCTTTTCTTTTACTGCAAGAACCACAGCCTCCTGTTCTGCAAAGCTATTTCAGCCTCATGCACCAAGGACCGCCACTGCCCACTCTGACACAGATCTCACTACCTAGTGAGCCCTGCAAGAGAGGAACAATTGATAAGCAAGGCTTCCCTTTTGGAGAACCACCTGGCCATAACTAATGGACTATGAATGAGTGTGCAATTCTCCATCAGACTAACATGTTTCAACTATCCTAACTACAAAGAACTAATGACGGTACTCGCATATTGAACCTTGCTGCATACAAAGGCTAACCTTTCATCACGTTTGCCAAACAGATCAAAAATCTTCTGGTGTCAAACATCTTGTGGCAGTATGGGTCCCTACAGATTGTTCCAGGCAGCTCCTCATCTTCCCCACATCACAATGAACAGGTGATTTTCTTTCCCCCCCTCAATGCAAGGGGGATTTCTTAAGCATGAATGATTGTAGTTTGCTTCTGAGCTCTGTCCTGTTGCACAGAAATCTCTCGAAAGACCTCTCATCAGAAATGGACACTATGTTCTCCAACAGTGATCTCAGGACTGACAGAAGAAACTAGTGTCCATAATCTTACACTTTACCTATGCCAACATCCCCAGGCGTACTAAAAGCAGCAGCAGGATATATCACTGAAGTTTCTATCTACAAGCCAATATGCTTTGCTCAAATAGTAAGCAGTATCCATCTTCCATGGCTCCTACTGCCACCAGCCCTTTGTTTTACAGCTTCTTCCACCTTCTAGATTATTTTGCTCTCAATAGTAAGATTCCCTTCTTCATGTTTCACCACTTGCGCAAGCCCTTCTGAGAATTATATTCCAACATGAAGTGCTGAGCTTGTAAGGGACGATCTCCTCACAGCACGGAAGTACTGCATGGTAAACAAGCGTGCTATCAAATGATAGCAAAGTTATTAGACAGTGAGGTAATTAACACTTGTTTTTACGCCCAGCTTGGCACAGCTGTTCAGCCTAGCATGGCAGGGCTTCTTCAGGCATGCACAAAGCAACTTGCATTCTTGCCTCATCCCAGCCAGCACTGCTGCCACCTTTCCTCACAAAGGGCAGGAATTAAACCATAACATGTGAGGTTCCCGCATGTATTAGTGTCCACGAGTGCTGTGCTCAAGAAAAACACCTCAGTAATCTCATACCAGGTGCAAAGAGAAGGCCTCTTTCGCTGCAGTCTGCATCAGAGTGGAAACCAAAGGGAGCAGGTCCCACCTGCCCAGTTAGATCAGACTAGCTGCAGAGTAGATGGTCAGTAAGAAAAGAGAAAAACCTCATTTACACTCAATCCCTTGAAAGCTTAGACTATTTGTCCAAAAGATTGACTAATACATTAAAAATGAAAAGGTATCACCATGGTTAACCAGCAGATCCCAGGTTCAGTAGATCACTAACTAGCCTGAGCTTTTACAATGAATTAATGGTGAAGTTATTGCAGAGCAACTCCCACTTTGCACATCGGCAAGTCTAGCAGGTAGCTTGTGCTTGCTGATAACACTTTCAAATTAGTCATTAATGAAGCAAGAAATCAAGCATTAGAAGACAGTGGGCCAGGCACTGTGAAATATCTTCTGTGATTTCATCAGAAATATCTTATCAAGGGCAGTTAGGATTGAGATGGCTAAGAAAGACATGGTCTTCCCCAAGAAGGTTCCAGACAGGAAAAAATAAGTAATGGCAGAAGGAGAGTTTGAGGCTGCTCATAGCAGCTGAACCAAGACATAACCTCTCAAGTGGTCAGGCCAGAGAAACAGTTCCAGCAGCAGGTGGCTGAAACGTGCTGCTGAGCGATTTCCTGTAGCCCCTGGGCTCCTCACCCCTGTCACCTATTGCCACATTCATTGCTTGCCTCCTGCCAACCTCCTCTGCTCTGTCACTAGCTGCTTCCTCCTGGCTTGAGAATTGCAGCAGGGCCAGCAAGTTATCCTGGAGGATAATACAAAAGAAGTTTGAGAACCACAACGGGAAGCGTAAACCGGTATGCTAAGCACATCTGTTTAAATATTATGTACTCAAACCATAAATTATGTTAATGTATAGCACTGGCTGATTAAATCAACACCACTTCTATTACACACCTTTAATAAGTAAACTAAATGAGCCAATGGAAAGGAAGACCCACATCACGAGAGTTCACTTTGCTGGAGGACAGCACAGCCAAAGTGCCACTGGGGCCTCAAGTAAAAACAAGGGAAAGCTTTCCCTGCTGCTGAATGAAAGCAGTGCTTTTGCTGTCCCCAAGCCACTCATTTCCACCCTCTTATTGGCACAAAGGTTTGTGCAACAATGTGGTGAACCAACCCCAATTAAAACTAACTTAGCCAAAAAAAGAAAAGTTTAGTTTTAACCCACATCAGTCCCCCGATTGGGTTCACCACAGAAAGTCTGCTGCCAACACAGAGGAAAAAAATCTGCCAGAGGCAGAACTGCTTCTTGAGCAGAAGCGCTAGCTTACCCCAGTTTAAACTGCTTCTGGAAGAGCCGTGCAAGAGGAGCTCAGGGATAATTCAGTGAGTAGGTGATTTTGTGCTCTACCTTATCACATGTGGAACAGTGTGCACTTTGTTACAGGTACTTTGTCTCAGATCTTTTGAGGCTGGGGTTGTTTTAAGGCCCTAGTTTCAAAGTACACCACTTGGCCACTCCTTTCTTTCCACTAGAGTAATTGCAGTAGCTTTTCTATTGCCTTTTTTTTTTTTTTTTTAAGAAAGCTAGTTACAAGTAGACCAGTTTTCTCAAGTTACTTTCAGTCAAACCAGTAACAAATTTCCTGTATCAGTTAGTTTGATAAGGCCTGTTCCGTGTATTCCAACTCGGCACAGGCCATACCACAAACATCTATCCTTTACTGTTGCAAGGAAAAAAAATCACATAATGAGCTCAAATTATCATGAGAGAACCTGAAGCACTCAGAAGGAACCTGTCCTTCCTTAAGGAGTTATTTTATTCTATTATTCTAATAATATTCTTAAGAATATACAGACTTATTACTGTCATCCTGTATCTCAGATAACACCCCATGCAAAAGGCAGCAGTCAATTGTATCCATCTTAGGTGTCACAGCTTCTGGAGCACTGCAGGCCCAACACCCCATGCAATTAGTTTTAACAGGGAGGAAGAAGGGACTCGTGGCTCATCACATCAGGCCTCATTACACACGGTGCTCATCTAGGAAAGCGTAGGAGCTCCAGCCCCTGGAGCCTCTTAAACATCTTCCATTGCAAGGCTACTCCCAAGCCATCATCATCCTCAAAGTTTTTCTTCCGATTCCCACCCTGAATGTATTCAAGCCCTACCCATCTGCTCTTCTGCACTGCTCATTTGCTTCAGCAGTTGATGTGCGGCAACACACCCCACAGCCTGGCTTCTCAGACACCTACCGTGCCCTCTTTCAACTTTCCTGATCTTGACCTAAAGGCAAGATCCCAGCCTCCTTCTTTATTGCCCTATTGTCATCCTAGCTCTTCTCTGCACCCCTTCAGATTAATTTTCCTTAAACACAGTTGACCAAAACTGCTCACAGCACTCTAAATGCAAACTAGCACCTTGTACAACCCCAGTAGCTTCTCCCCATCCCCACTGAAAGTATTTTCCTGATGTGTCCTGGGACTACACTTGCATTTCTCCCAGCTGCAACGTACTGCAGCTCAATTGCTGAGAAGGCACACGCCCAGACTTTGCCTGTGAGGTGAGCTGGTTTCTGGTGCACAGCAACGCCGCCCGCTACGTCAGAGCAGAGCGAAGCGTGATTCACAAAGTCCTGATGGATGTGGGAATTGAGAGAGGTGACACGGAGTAGTTACTGAAACTGGCTGCACGCCCAGAGCATGAGCACCAACACTCCTGCTCTCACATGCGCTGCCCTAAGATCCTTCAAGCACTTGCCAGAAAAAAAAAAAAAAACACACACCTTTTGCAGGACCAAATGCAATCCAATTAATTATACTGCAGCTGCATGCCTGTCTGCAGCTACAATTTGCACAGAGGCTGCCTTTCCAGTAGTGGCTTAAATTCAGACTGGAAGTAACACAGGTTAAGCAAGATATTAGCATTTCTGCCTCCTGCTCTATAGTAATGCAGAACTGCTAGAGGAGGAGAGCTCATAGTAGCCAATTTCCAGAGTCACAGTTTGCGAGGAGAAATTAATTCAGTCACAGGGAACAGCATTGGACACCAGTTCAGAGCAGGCATCAGGGAGAAGAGGGAGAAATGCTGAGTTTCCTCATGCTGTGCGAATCTCAGTCCCATTCAGCTTTAAATAGTGCAAGTCCCTCCCCAGAGGGATGTGCTTGACTGAAACAGATCTCTGTGTAACTGATAGCTGGGCTCAGGCTTATTTAAAGCATCTGGCACTCTAAATTTAGCAGAACCCTATCTGCAACTCACAAAACTCACTGAGGTACAGGGGAAGAGGCAGGAGAGGGAGCAGGGGAAGAAGAGCGCCCGAACAAATTAGAGGACTTCAGAGAAGGCTTGTCACCCACTAAGCAGCCAACTAGCTTTATTGCTTCTATTTTGGCTTCCAAGTCAAAGCAGGAGTCTAGACAGGATAATCCACTCCCATAAAATAAAACCAAACCAGAGCTATGAAAGCTATAGACCTGAAGGGTGTGGCTTTGCTCAGATTCAGCTCCAAAGCCAAAGGAGCCTCTCTAGATTAAAAAAAAAAAAGCAACAAAAACCCAACCAGATGAGCTGTCTTGCTAGGCGCACAAGTTAGTCTAGTTCTTGTGGGCAGACCAGTATGTTTTCAATTATCCAGAAGATCTGCGGGCTGTAAATCTGCTCTACTTCACTTGTCAGAAAACCAGAAGGATAAGTAGAAGCTGAACATGCAAGAACTCTTACCGATTTGCTCCTGAGCCCCCGGTCTTCTTTAGCCCCACTTACTACTGAGACCACGTATTCGCACAACACCTGATACCCTGCTGGAAGCTACCCCCAGCTGGGTGCTGGGTGGTAAAGAGGGACAGCAACAGACAAAGCTACGTAGTTTTAGAACCAGAATTAACAGAAGACTTTGCCCATATTGCAATTCAAATGTGTCTAGATGCAAACAGATTTCACCAACGTGATGCAATTCCACAAGACACGCTCCAGACCACCCTGTCCCCTCTCCTTTATTACAGAAAATACATGGTGCATTTCACTCAATTTTTCTTCATTATATTTGGACAATTTTCTCTGCCTCAACCTAGAGAATTTGAGGATCACACAAAGCACTGGATGATCTTCCCATGCAAAAACCAAAGTTATGCCAAAATAGCCCCACAATTTTCCCACCTCAATTCTTTTATTTGATGTACTGAAGCTCCAATCTCCATTTTGAGCTCCCCATCCCCAAAAAAGGCAAAGAATAAACCTTAGAGTGGCAATACAATCACAGAGTCTCAGCTGTCTGATTATGCAAGAGCAAGAGGGAGACAATAAGGTCATTTCAACAAGTGTCAAAAATAAACTTTCCCAAGAAAATGAAAAGCTTTCCCGTTCTGCAGCTGGACACAAAGAACAGGAATAGCCAAACACAGCAGGCAGAACTTCCAAACCCCAAAATAATAGCAATAATTAATACCTGGTCTAGAACAGAGAAGCAGCCATGCGCACATCACTTAGTAGCCCACACCACTTTGCTTCTTCAAAGCACCTCACGAGGTAAAAGCTCATTGTGTTACCTGACCCAGGTGCATCAAAGCAAGGCAAAAGAGGAAACAACTCACCTGTGATCACCCAGCAGATGAAGAACTGCCAGAAATCCTAACTCTCCATTGCTGGTCTAACCACACTCCTCATTACTCAGGTAAGCTCACAGCCACATTCGCATTTTGAACCAGGATTCTGGTCAAAGCAGGAATCCTTCACCAGTTTGGAATGACTTAAAATTAGTTTTGCAGCTCCGCTACCGATATCCTGGGACTGCTTACAAATTACAGCCCCTTTCCATACCATCAATACCCCTGGCTATGAAGTTATAATCTTTGCCCCCTAGGAAATCACCAACCTCCACTAATGAACATTCATGAAGTACTTAATGATCCTCAGGTGAGAACAGAGGTTTACCTGCAGATTCAAAACAGGAGTGATGCTGGGTTCACAAAGTGCCTGATTTACATACCTCTGAATACCTCAGAGAGGCTTCTTGTACTTCTATTAGGTAACAAACTTCTCCACAGAGAACTAGCAGACAAACTATTTCTGTAAGTTGCCAAAACACCTTTCCTCACAAAGCACTCAATTAGCAAAGAAAACACAGCAACTCATTGTGGGTCTCCTGCCCATACTTCGGATTTTTATCACAGATATTATTTCAGGTGTTCAAATCACATATTACAGAAGCATACTATGAAAAACTAACAGAATGTGCTATCAGTTTTATGTGCTTAACTTCAATATTTCTAAAGGCAACAGTCATTGTAAGCCCCTAACTTATGAAGCACAAAAGGATGTTTTTTTCTCTCATTTTCCTAATTTTCAAGAAGAATAAAATGGTCTCAAACAAAGAGTTTGTGCTTAAGAGCCACTTATTAAAAACAAACAAAACCTCCTTTAACTGCAAATTTTAATCTAATTTGTGATCCTTACTGGCAAGAAATAAGCACCAAGTAGAGAAAAGTGCCCCAAGCCTTGTACTCAGGAGAGCACGTAATACAATGGTGAGATGGGGGAAATGGGAAAACTTTTCAGGGGTTTAGATTCAAGTCTGCTAGGGCCAAAAATCAAACGGAGCTTGGGAAAGAAAGGGGAGAGGGAGAAGGAAGGTCACATGAGCTGAGGAAGCATTTCATACATCAAGATCTTACCGTGTTGCATGGCATTCTCAACCCAGCCAAAGAATAACTCTGCCCCCAGGAAAATTCAAATATCTTAATTTTAGTCTCCTAATGAGATTGTTGTGGAAGCAGGTTTGGTTCTATTTTCTACAAAGCCTCATTTCCTCCCCTTAATGAATTAATTCAATATGCTTTCCTTGATACAAATACAGTTACCCCATTTCAATGCTGTGCTTCTCCGCTCTCAGGTCTTCGAGTCCGTGAGACTCCAGATAACCAGCAAGTCTTCTACGCATTGACTGCTCCTCTCTTTTCTCTTCCCCTCCGTCGCCACCTCCAATCTCCCTCCTGGCAAACTTTTGCTCCTCTGAAGCTCCCAGGAAGAACACATGGGTCACTTCTTCCCTTCACCTCTTTCAGCAGGAAGAGGAAAGTAACCCTGACATTGCCTGCCTCACAAAGCAGAAGGGATGCAAGGGACCACTGCACTTCTTTTATCGATTCCCAAACAAATACAGAGATCTGACTTCTCCTGTCCTTCCCTCCTCCTCTTCTGGGAAAAAAATATCTAGTGCCTTCTCAGATTATTGGTCTGAACACTTCTAGTATTTGCCAAATGGGCAGGATTTTTAAGTTCTGAATCATTTCCACTTGTATAAAAGTATTTATCTGGCTCAACCATCACCCATTATTCCCCATTTTAGTGGAAAAGGAGGATGCATCATTTCTTTTGTCTTCAGGAGATGGCAGCAGAGCCTGTGGCATTTGGTGACTAACTAAAGATACATTTTTCACAGGAGAATTGCCCAAACCAACATGTCCCAAACTAGCAAGCCCATACATATATGTAAAAGGAACTGAATGGTCAAACTCCACTCAAGAGCAACGATTCGGTTGCAGGATGCTTTCACAAAAAGAGTACAACCCCAACTCTCTTCCTCTCCTGCCAAAGCTTCCTACTTCACAGAGCACCTTAACCTGGTTAAGAAATTAAACTCAAAGTGGTAAAAGTCAGAAGTTTGGTTAAAGAATTTGTAGTAAACTGCACTGAGTTCCAATAAGCTGATTTAGAAGAAATTAAGCCGATTGTAAGCATGCTCTAGGCAAGGTCTACATTTACTAACCAAGAAATCAAGTGCAGAAAATACAGCTCACGCTTGGACGTTTCTAGGTTCAGAAAAATCCCGAAACCAAACACTGATTTTCAGGCTCAATTACCTTTTTTGTCCTGCCTCCAGTACACGTGACAATTCAGCAGTTTTCTCATAAACTTGGAACTTCCTCCCATATACGTTAAGCTTAGCGCTGTGCCTTGCAAATGGAAACAAATCAACAGTTCTGCACGAACTCTGTAATGCTAACTTGGAGGGGGGGGGGGGGGGAATTCCCTGTTCTTGTGAGAAACACGTACAGCTGCAGGGCCTTGAAGGGTTTGCTGCTTGAATCCAGGCAAAACAAGACGAGATATCAGAGCTTACCCCAACTATTCACTGTGTTTATATATAATATTGATATTTTTCTGTTATAACCAGTGTTCCCCAGCTGCGGTGCCACTTGCACAAAGCCAGCTAGAGGAGTGTGAACCTACAAAACCTCTCGGTTACACAGCTCCCTGGTGCAGCAGCTGCTGTCTGGGTACATCTAGTCATGCTCCGCACCCCTCGAGTAGCATGGCTTTGAGAGAAGGGCAACAGGGAAAGGCTGGAGGGCATCCTCACGGGCTTCCTCTGAACTGACACGAGTCAGGACAATAAAGGCATCAAAAGGCCCCAGACAGCAATCAGCTCAAGAATCAGCGCAAGATTTTCTGTTTTCTTTCCTTAAAAGCAATAGCATAACAACTGTAACAAAACTACAAAACTATTGAGCAACAACTGAATCGGCCCCGCAAAACCAATAAAGCACAGGGAGTATTATTTACATCTGCTCCACAAGAAGAGCCAAATTACTACAGGCAGTAAAACTTGAGTCCTTACTATTGCTATTTTTCCTCATGCAAATACAGTTCTAAAATAGATTCTCAAATTCCAGAACTAACAATAACAACATTTATGAATAAATGACAAAGATGAAATGGACCTCTAGAGATTCATCAAGTTCACTTACAGAACAGTGAATTATCTCAGTTTTCTAAATCATGTCTGAGAAAAAATGGGAAACAGAAGTCTCCTCCTAAATCATTAAAAGATGAGAGAAGCACAAACATAATACCAAGTAACACAAACCCAGGTGGGATATAATAGCAATTATCAAGCTCAGAAGCTGGTATTTAGCCCATCAATTAAGAAAAAATCTTAAGCAGCTGAGAAAGTTTTAAATGAAACAACACTTTCACTTTCCCTGAACTCAGAGGTCCTCTGTAAGAGGTCACCTAATCTCACATACCTGGATGACAGAAACATCACAACCTGCTGTGTTATTACCAGTGTTATGTTGGATTTGGGGAACAGAGGGCTGCAAGCAACACACGCTGACTACACAGTCTCTTTTAGATCTGAAATTTCAAAAGTATCTGTGAACTTGCTAGTTGCTTTCTTAATTCTTTCTCTGCCAAAGTAGACTGTTCATAATTACAGCTGATATTATGGGTCTTTGTGCTCCCAAAATTATCGCTGTGCTTTGTGGTGTGTGTTACTATGCAACATATGCACTCCCTGAGAAAACGCACTCAGATGGAGTTAGTTTGTTCAGAAGAACTGGTCCACAATTTTGGATTAAATGCTGAAGACAGATCGGATCTCTTCAAACAACACATTAGTTTCTATAAGCTGGAAGCTTTATCTGAAGCTTTAGATCTATTTTGGGATCTATCTTCTGAGAGCACTTGCTTTTTAGAGATCTCCTCTGATCTTTGTAGCTTGACAAACAATTTGCTTTTGTTCCAGAGTATCCCTATGTAACTTAATGTGTTCCTTCTGCAGTGCTCATCGAGCCCTTTCATCGTACTGAAACTCAGCTATTTTTCAGTTTGAGTTCTGTCATCCCATTTGCCTCAATCTGAATTTTTAGACAACACCTGGATTCAATATTAAGATTTTATCCCACACAAGAACTGGCTGCATAGTGCTAACAGTGCTTTGACAGGACAGGAACGTGCTCTGCTCTTCAAAGATGTGAAGGAATACCGGAAAAGCAGAAATATGCAAGCAGAGAACCTTAAGGGATTAATTCTCAAGCCACACTAGTGATAAAGCTGCCTTTAAGTGAGAACAAAAACTTAATCAAAGCTCTGGGAGCAGAAGGGAGCTCTGTGTTCTTTACTTTTTAAAATATGAAAAACTATGGAAGTAAGTTTAAAAGAAGTTCCTGTAAGAAGTCCTGAGCAGCACAAGCAAGGCCGAGCTCCAGCCCCTAGTGGAGTGCAGCAGCAGAGCAGGCAACTCGGGCTGCGACCTGCCAGGAGACCTCAGCGGCTGCCGCCTGGCCTGGGCGGCTCTGCCACTCCATTTAGCTGATGGAGGGTGGAAGGAAAACACATCTCTCGTGTCAGGAGCACTGCTGAGCAAGGATTACGTCCCCATCACGGTTTTCACCGAGCAGCGCTGCTGCACTCCTCACGAAGCCCATCACCCCAGCTATGAGAGGGCCCTTTTTAAATCTAGGGCACCCAGGTGACTACAGGATTGCCCAGGACCCTAAACACAGCTATCTAAGAGGGTTGGCTCATTACTTTTTCACCGCAGCCATCGCTAAGCCTTTCTACTGATACTCACCAGCCACTCACGACGCTGGAAGCTGCTTATGGGCTGTAAGAAAACGGCCAAGCCCCTGCCATCAAGCAGCCTCGCTGCACGACCTCCCCCCTGCGGCTGATAAAATAACCCCCTCACCATCCCTTAGCAAAACCTTCAGCACCTCAGCGCCCATTCACCCTGCCGCAAGCCGCCAGAGGGGAACACTAACCCCCAGCCTTGCATAACGCGGGCTTTAAGAAGCAGACGGGGGAAACCCTCTCCTCACACGGCTGGGGGCAGGACAACGGCCCCACAGGGCGGCCGGGCGAGCCCTGCGCAAGGTCACCGGGCAGGGAGAAGCCGGGCGAGGCCCTCGGCTACCCGCAGCCAGCGGCGAGCGGGGCAGGGCCGCGGCGTTGAAGGGCTCCGGGAGCCAAGCGGTGCGAGCCGTTAGGGAGCCGTTAACGGCCGCGGCGTGAGGGGGGGGGGGGGGGGCCTCGCACTCACCCCTTCATGGCGCGGCCGGGCCTGGCCGTTACCCGCCGTCCGCGCTGGCTGCGTGCAGGGCCCGGCGGCGCGGCTCGGGCCTCGCCTTCCCCCTCCTCGTCCTCTTCGTCCCGGGCTCGTCCTGGACCCGCCGCCTCCTTCTCTTCCTTCTGCTGCTGCCCGTCGCCCCCCCGCCCCGCGGCCGCTCCACATGGGCCGCTGCCGCCGCCCGCCCCCCGGCGCCCCCTCACCTCCGGCCGTTAGCGCGGCGCGTGCGCGGCGGGGGCGGGGCCTCCGCGCGCCGCCCGCGCTGATTGGCGGAGGAGGGCGAGAAGGGGGGAGGGAGGGGGGGGGGGAAGGAGAGGAGCGCGCTTGGCGCCGCGCGCGCGTGCGGGGGGTCACGTGGCTTGGGCGGGAGGGGGGGGGGGGGGGGGTGAGGGGAGGGAGGGGAGGGTGGTGAGGCGGCGGCGCATGCGCACACGGGGCCGCCGTCAGCTGAGCTGAGCCGGGCCGCGGCCGCTGCAGGGAGCGGGGCGCCGCAGGTGAGGATCGCGCCCCCCCCTCCCCTTTTCATCTCCTTCACCCTCCTCTCTCACCACCTCCCCACGCTAATCCGCTCCCCTCGCCTCCGTTATGTGTGTGGGGGTCTCCTGTCAGGGCTCCCAACGGCCGCCAACGGTCGCCAACGGCCGCCGGTGCCCGCCGCCGCCGCCATGATGGCCCGGCCCGGCCCGCTCTGTGGGGCTCCAGCACCGGGGGGGCTCCCCCGCTGTGTCCTGAGGGTGCTGTGGTACCGCGGTGCTGCTTGCCAGGGCCTGCCGGCGGTGGTTTGCTTGAAAACGCCGCTGGTGAGGCCGGGGCGGTTTGTGTTCCTGGAGTTAGGGGTGGAAGCTGAGCCCTCCTGAGGTGATCTGCACGTAAAATTCGTTTAAAGGTAAGGTTTAAGGTGAAGGGGCTTTGTTCCGGGTGCTCACGTCGCTAGCTGTGACCCTCCGGTATGTGACATGTATGTATCAGGATCTATCCATCCAAAGCAATTTCTTCTACATTTTATTCACTTCTCCTACAACAAATTACAGCATTCATACTCCAGCGGGGAATAAAAGCAGTTTGGTGATAATTTTATTCATTGTAATGCAATGCTTCAGCGGAGCACACCAGCCATTTGATCCCTCGCAGTGTTTAAAATGCTAATACGACTTGGTGAAGTGGAGAGGGAAAAGGAGGAAAACCTGCCAACAGCAAGCTGAAGCTGGTTCATGGGCCTGCCCACTTGTAGCACCTCAGTGAGCATGTGCCTAGTGTAGGTTGGTATCGCTGAGTGAAAGTTCGAACAACTATAGGCAGATCTTTACTATATTGTGTAAATTGCTGAATTTGTACTGACTTTGGCACTCTGCAGGCCTGCAGCAGATGAAGGTTTAGCTTCTCTACACAGTACTTTTAAAGGTGTTTTATTATTTGTTAGTAATTTTGTCACGTTTTATTATTTTCTAACTAAGAATATGTGACTTGAAGTTAGTGTCTACAGGTCTTTGAATACCCCAGAAATCTTGCAGATTATTTTTACTGTGCTTTCCAGGTTATTAGGTCAGGTCTTCTTGAAAACTGTTTTATTATTGTATGGCAGAAACAGCTAGCGTCAATTCCATAATCAGGAGACAAAGCATGGCATTAATGTCAAACAACCAGAAGCATCAGTGTGGTAGGGTGGAGAAGGAGAAACTAAGACAAGGCTGGAAAATGTCAGCTGACATCAGCTGACTCTTCAAAGGGGGGTTGAAGTCTTGTGTTGCAATAGTAACACAAGATCTCAGTTTCCTGAAAATGCATCCTTCCATTTTCCCAATCAAGAGCTATTTTCTATTTTAAAGTTCATCCAGGAGCGATTAGTACTACTTCCTTAATTCTCATACCATCTTAGCATAAGTTTAACTTTTATTTTGATCTAAGTATATGTAAACTGCTTTATAACTCAATATAAACTTGCTGGATGAAGTCTGTAGGCTTCAGTGTGCTTCAGTCTTTTGTTTCCCTAGTATAAACTTGGAACATTTATCTTCCAGATGCACACGGGTACTACCATTACTTGTGGTCATCTGAAACAGCTGTAGACCAGCAGATTACTGGAGGATTCCCCTGGAGATGCATTTAGATGCACCTTGGTCCTCCTTTTGTGTTTTGATATCACAATACTGTCTCTTCAAGTTCCGAAGCCCTCCAAACTCCTAGTAGTGTTTTTCCCTCATGCTTGCTTGTGCTGAAGCTATGTTCCTAATTAGACATCCCCAGCCTTTTAAAACAAGTGAAAGCATTACAGGAGAACTTGGTACATCTATTTGGTTACTTTGGTGTTGACCAAAAAATGTTGCATGCTGTTGCTGGCCAATAATAGCGCCCTTATTTTATTTTATCATTTTTTTTTTAACTAAAGTGCATGGAAACATATTAGCACTTAGGCAGAAGTTACCACAGTGAACTGAAACTGATTTTCTTTCCCCAATACTTGTATCATTTTTTACAAAAAGTATTTTTTTTTTGATTTGGAAATATTGAGGTATTGTTGAGCAATGGTATCCACATGATTGTTTCGAATGGAACACAATCAAGGAAAACAGGTGATTGGAACAACTGGGATATCATGCTTGTTCACTCTTACTCACTGTCCTCAGGCATGTGACTTCTTCAGCCTTCCAGCTGGATGGAGAGAAATGGGGATCTGCTCCAGCACAGGAAGCTGAATGAATCAACCCTTTCTGTCTGTACAGAGGCTAAGCTCCTTCTTCAGTAGGTGATTACCTACAGATCCATCATGCAAAACTGCCTTAGGTTGGATCTTCTGGATGTCAGCACTGGATCTTGGCCTTGTTCTGAAAAAGGGCTTTTTGTGTGCGTATTGTCATCATAGTCCCTTCCACCTTTGAAAGTGGAAGACTGAGCTTATACTAAACACCTGGATTTGGTTGTATCTCGCAGCAATAAGTTCTACAATGTATATCTGTAATTTTTGTCCTGGCTAGCTTATCTCATCTCTGCATGCATTTATTTCGCCTGCTTCTGTCAGGTTCTCCTAAACACCTCCCACTCAGAACAACTGACCTTTTGCTGCCAGCTTTTTAGACTTCTGTATGTAATTTACCTGCTATCTAATAGCATCATTTCTGTACTAAAATTATATTCTTATTCTGAAACTGGTTAGATATACATGGATAAATCCCGAAAATCATAGCCTAGCAGGCTTTATTCCTATCACTTAACCAAATAGCAGATGAAAATCCCTCTTAGCTTCTGAATTTATTTCCTAGGTCATCACTTTGGTTACTGCGCTGAGCTTTTCTGACAGAAAATTTCAGTGCTCACTCCAGAAATAGTTTGTCTGACAGTGATCTAATGCATGTGTGGTAGCTGTTGACAGCTCTTCTGTCATTGTTCACATCATTTTGGATAGTCCATTGTGGCTGTTCTAGGATGTTGTAATCAAGGAGTACTAAAACTAATATGAGAAGCTGCAGTCATGACCATGTGTCTATAGCACTGGGCCGTTTGCATTAGCATTTGCTTTTTTGCATTCCTGAGCAGGATAATGTTGAAGACGGTTGCTGCATCAATTAACAACAGAGATTTTTCCTGCTAGACCGTTAAACGAGCTGAAACCCGTGCTGAAAGTTGACCTGTTGCAGATGCAAGCTCCTAAGGGACAGTGGTGCTCCAAGAGGGTGCCTCTGTTACGTGAAATTAAATCTTTAGTGGGACAAACGTTTGGTCCTTCTCATTATTACATCATTATTTCATTTCTTACTGTAATAGAAAGTTTTAAAAGCAGCTCTTCAGAAAAACTAATATGGTATTTTTTGGCTAAATGCAAAGAGCATTGATAAGGACTTCCTAAAAGTCAGTTTTGCTTAATGAATTTCTTCTAGATCCATGAAATGTTGAGGGGTTTGTTATTGTGACAAATTTGTGTCACCTAGTAGATATTCAGCCAACTGCCACCATATGTAGTTTACGTTGGAGGGGCTCTGGCTGTTCTGAAGAATCTGTAAATACTTCAGGTAATTGAACATAAAATCTCCAAATGTGGTTTAACTTGCTTTAAAACATAAAGGTGAAGTTTTCCATTACAGGGAAAGTCAACCTCAACCTCAATTTAATTTCCTTTTTATGGGAGTCCCATGCCAGTGTGTACATTTGTGATTCCAACCAGGTGTTTCATTATACCAAAGTGCTGGAAAAGAGTGCTTCTATCTCCAAGGTGTATTAGATCTTTTTTTAAAGGCTTTCATGCAAAATCATTCTTGATTCAGCCCTTTAAGCTAGCTGCTTTGTCCAATACATCACATAATAAAATGAAGATTCCTTAATATCCCTCTGAGTAATACTTCAAGTAACAAGGCCAAATGCACCTAAAAGCTGAGTGACTGTTTTATTTTATGAAAACAAGGGTGGATACTTCAGCTTTGCAGTAAGGTTAGTGAGGTTAATGAAAATACTGCTCGTCTAGGGGAAATGACAGAGTGTTGCACAAAACAGATGGCTGCAGAACTTCTCAGCCCTAGCAGTCAGAAAATGGGATCAGGATGAGAAACAGTGGTCACTGTAGGACACAGAAATGAATATTGCATTGGTATTCTCTGTTACAGCTTGGATCTCTGCTGTGTTAGATCTTTATTCTGTGTGAAAGCGTATCAAGCCAAAGAAGGGGCAGGAGGCATTACAGTCTGAAAGGAATGTAAAATTTTTCACAGTTGGAAGCTACTAAACTAATGTAATGGCTCAGAAATCAGAGGAAGCTCATCCATTTTGACCTCTAAAGCTCTTCTGGAGAAGCCTTCTGGGCTGAGAGGAAAGAACCCCTGTAGAAAAATATATTGTGGAACGCTGGGTGGCTTTTAAGCAGTCAGGTGGTGAAGATTTACTCACACCAAGTGGCTTCTCTGGAAACGGGAATATTTTAATCGACAAAACTGGGATCTTTACTGATTCTAAGTACCGTGTGACCGCTGCGTTTGAAGTCAGAAGGCTGGTTATCTGCTGAGCTGAGCAAATCCCCGGTGGGTCAAAGCAGTTATGCAGTGAATGAGTTGCAGGTCATTCCATAGCTCTAAGTGAGCGTTATTTACACAAATCCCTGACCTACCAAGAGCAGAGACAACCTCAGTGTGCCCTGCGGCAAGCGGAACTGGCTGAATATTTAAATGGGAGGTTTGTCTGTATTGTTGAATTTAGGAAACAACGATACCTCTAGTTCTGGGCTTAGGGCATGAAGGTTGGTACAGTCAGTGCCTCAGTGCTGTGATGTTCATTATGAAGAGAAAACTAAGGCATGTTACAGGAGGTAAATCCTGCATGATTTTCGTATGTTGCATAACGAAGTTGGAAGGTAGTTGTTGGCACACCAGAAGGCTGTGCTGCCATTCAGAGGGGCATAAACAGCCTAGAAAAAATGGGCTGGCGGGAGTCTGATGCTGTTCAACGAAGGCAAATGGCAAGCCTTGCACATGGGGGAAAAAGGGCCACAGAGATTGGTTGAGGGTTTGGAGCATCTCTCTTAAGAGATTTTAGGCTGAGAATTTAGGTTTGAGAAGAGAAAGCTCGGAGAACCTGACCACAAAGTGCATAAATTCATAATGAGAGGGCACAAGGGAGATGGAGCCAGACTCTTCTCAGTCAGTACCTGTTGAAAGAATAAGAAGCAGTGGGCACAAAGTGAAATTCACAGGGTTCCCTTTAAACATCAGAAAAAGCTTTTTGTTTGTTTCTTTACTGCGAGGGTGATTGAACACCATGCAGAGAGTTTGTGGAGTCTCCATGCTTGGAGGTCACCAGAACCCAGCTGGACGATCTGCAGAGGCGCTCTCCAACCTCAGAAATTCTGTTATTCGGTGCCTGAGAAACCTGGAATCGTTTTCCTTGCTGTATTATGGTAAAATTGCAACTGTGTAGTGTGAAGGAGCGTTTGTCCTCCGTTCCCAGTGACCTGTGTCAGAGCTCTGGCCATGCTGTTCCTTCCGGGAAAATCTCCCGGACTGTAGGTGCAGAAATGCTGCCGAACTTCTGCATTTGTCTAGTATCTCCGGCACTGTTCTTTTTAATACTTCCTCTTAAAAATATCATCTGTTCAAAGGGGAAGTATAAAGTGTCCAACTTCCAGCAAATCCACGTCAATGATTGCCATATTTATGGGACCCCTGCAACACATCTTTGTGCGTCTGGATAGTGGGATTTGTGTCCTCTACCTGTTTCTTTGGAAAACTTTATTTGGCTGGGTTTTACTGCGTCTGCCTGTTAGGCTTTCCTGGATATTGAATGTATGGGCTTGTATTTTAACTACGTTTTCCTACCCAAGAAGTCAAAACACATTGCTCTGTTTCAGATGCAGTAAAATCCGTGACCTTACTTCAGATTTACTCCAGCAGAATGAATCCAAGCGCTGTTGACTTGCTAACATGATGTTGCTGCCTCTGAACTGCAAGTCTTGCGCTATTTAATACCGCTTTGCTTGGCGTATTTGAGCATTTGTGCCAACATGACATGTTGCTTACCCTCGAACCTGCGAAGATGATCTCGCAAACTTGTGATGGTTGCAGGGAGCTCTTGGGATCACATGTTTTTTGGGGAGAGACCCCCCAGCTTCTCGTCCTTTATACAATACACAGGACAGTGTCAGTGCCTGCTGATCTTCGGCACCATGTGCACGTGGCTGTCGCTTGGTGCGGAGCATCAGTTGGTGTAGCTGAGGCGTTGGCTATCATGCAGCTGCATCCACGCTTCTGCCGACTAGGGGGAGGGCTTTTATGTTAGCGGTAAGCCCCACAAGATTATTTTGCCAGGAATCAATACCTGTGCTAAATCCTCCAGCAATTAGCATTGCGGTGCTGTCAGCGCCTCCCTGGGCACTCTGTCGTTAAACACTCGTGCTGTTAAGCTGGTGGGGAGCCGAGCGCACCGGCACGGATCTGTTACACCGGAGGCAGAAAGCAGGCAGCTCTCTCTCTCCCTTTCTCCAGGATTTTTCTGCATCCCTTGGAGCCTGCTGCTGAATTATTTGGGCTCAGTCCTGGGCACGAAGGAGGGCACAGATGGGAATTCGGCCGGGCTTTAGGTAGCCGCGTTTGCTACTGCGGCATTCCTCAGCGCTGGTGGGAGAGAGACTGATGACTCATCAAGTCAGGTGGCTGTGCCTCTGCTGTGTGTCAGAAATTTCGTTCCCCTCTGCAGCAGGCTTTCTCATCCCTGTGTACAGGGGCACCAGAAGGACAATTTTTTTTCCCAAGCGGTGATGCTTAGCTGCTGAATTCTTGCGCTGCTTCATTCGCGGGGGTCTGCGTTCCTCTGTATTTCTGCAAAATAAGGTAGGACTCAGTGTTTACCTGAAATACTCACGGATTTTCTTCCTTGCTATAAGGAGGCTCCTTCTAAAAATCTCACCAGAGTCTTAATTTTGAAGAGATCTTTGTGGTTAGGCAGATCGTTGTGCAAACTGATCAAATGTTTGAGGCAGAACCAAGGAATGGTAACAGAAAACAGCACTGGGAGCAGGATACTTTCATTGCAGGGGGTTTCCGCGTAGCCAAATTACTATGCTGGAGAAAAATCAAGATAGAAAATCAGGTTTGCTGGCCATTTCTTCTTTAATGGCGACTAAAGTGTTACTTTAAAGCACCCTTCAGTCTGAGATGTTACTGCAGCATGTAATATTTTGATTTGTGGCACTGTGATGCAGAATACGACCATGTTAGATCTTAAAGCATGTTTCAAATTAATAGTGGAACAGTTTAAGAGAAGGAAGGTTACTAATTTATAAGTTGTGGAGGATACAAGATGCATTTTTGTTATGATATGGGGGTTAAAATTAATACCCTGTGTAGGTGTGCTAGTAGAGTTTGCTGGAGTGAGCTGCATATCCTGTGCTGGCGAGAGGCCTCTGGAAGGCTGTAAGAATCAGCAGGTTTCCAAAATGGCTTGCTGCTCTGGCTTTGGGGGTCAGTACGTGCTGTCTGCCCACACGTGAAGCGATGCTCAGCAAATTCTGGCACGCTTGAGAGAAGTCGTGTTATCAAGGCAGACATGTAACGGCGCAGGCAGATAACATTTCTGCCCTCTGAGACGTTTCCATCCAAAATAAACATCTAAGGCTGATACGCAACAATGAGAAAGCAGTGCAGAGACAAATAACATTTTTTTCTTAATCTGCACTCAAGGTTAAAAGATGTGTAGCCCCTTAAAGAAGGGGTCAGCAAAGGTGAGGAAGAATTCACTGCTTCTTTTACGCTTGGAGCAGGAGTGGATCCTTGTGTTTCGAAGCAGTCAGTACAGCTGCCAAAGGTCAGGACAGGGGCAGGGTTCACTGGCGTGTCCATAGGTGATCCTTCCCTGGTAGTTGGCTCGGACGGTAAGTGGGGAAGGCTGTAGGAAGAGCAGCCACAAGAGAGGCTGATGTTGGCTGTGAAGATGTTGCCTTTTGACTGTGGAATGACAGTTTTGAGGTGGCTCTTTGCCTCCCTGAAAAATAAACACTTGCTTCAAGCAGCAGCTTCAGGTTTTGACTTGGATACAAAAAGTTAATTTAAATTGAAGCTGGCCAGTATTCTTCCCACCTTTTCTTACCTTGGTAATTTGAGTCTTTGCTAGGGGACCACGTACTGTCCAGTCACCAAAGAGCACCACTGATTCACTTAGGAAAAAATGGTTTAACCCTTTCTTCGTTGTGCTCCTCTAGAAGGTTTGGTAGTTGGACTCGAGAGGTTGTTTTGTGTGGTTTGTTAAAGTGAGCATTTTGGGTGGGTTTTATAAGACCGGCTGCATTTTTTTTTTTCAGTACAAACAGTAATTGTGCTCGAGTTTTGCAACATTTTAATTGTCAGAAGCAATGAAAAAGAGGAAACGATCGTGTTGGTCCAATTAGAACCAGCTCTTACCAGTTGCTCAGGGGCTGCAGACTGCTTTGTGAGGCCCTCCCTCTGCCACTTGTCAGAGGGGAATTCTGAAAAATAAGCAGTGAAATTCAAGTCATCTTCAGGGCCTAAACGATAGGCAGCTTAAAGGCTAAATTGCCATTTTAGCGAGTAGGGGGATCTCACAGATGCCTCACTTAGAGAAGCTTTGAGCTCTGACTTACCAGTTCCACTCCAGGCTGGTAGTGACTGAGTCACGATCAACTGTTGGGGTGGCTGCTGGGAGAGGAACCCCTGGTAGCCGTGTTACACAACCCACTCCAGTGAGAAACGCAGCCTGGAAGAAGCTGCTCATCAGGACAAATAGGCAGAGGATCTGTAATGTAGTGTTAAAGAGATGGAAAATAATCATAAGATTTAAGGATGGCAAATATCAGCTACCGCCGGGTCAGGTCGAGCTTCTCGGGGGGACTGTGAGTGTGCACAGATGCAGCACAAGGCTCGCAGCGCTGGGTAGGCCCTGGTGATGAGCAGAGCATGTCGTGTGTTGGGGCTACCACTCTGCAGCTTCCACCAGCACTGTAAAAGTGTCAGTAAGGTAGAAGTGGGCAGACATTTGCCTTGCTGTGCTTGAACACCGCTCCGTTTCCAAGGTAACACAAAGCATGATAAGGGCTGACAAAGCAAAACCCTGAACTGCTCTTATCGGCGCCAGAAGCAGGACAGCCCAACTGCCAATTACAGGACAGACAGGCAGGGATCCGTGAGGTCTGCTTCTAACGAGCTTTTCCTTGTTTCACTTCTCTAGGCAGCAAATGGCAAGTCTATTGTTTAACTGTTGTGCAGTGGGTTTTTTTGGCCATTATTCGGCACAGTTCTTCTCTAATGCTCCACAGGTTTCACCAAGTGCAAAGGCTGCCTCAAACCTTTTGCTGACTGTGAGGGATGTGGAGCAGACTTTCACGTTTGAGTGCTGGTGCTTGTCATTTTATTTATTTTTTGCTCTGAACACTCTGATTCAGCAATCTGAGATAGCAAAAATGGAATTTCCATAACTAATATTTGAAGTCTTGCTTTTTAAAGAACCGTGGTGGTAAAGCAGCCCCAGAACATTCTGCATACAGCATCAGAATCATGGACTCAGAATTGTGGAAAACTCTGGGTTTTGAAGGAGGATAGATGAGATGTGGATGGCAGAAGAGGTTCTTCCCTGTTTAAATATCTTGTTCTTTGGCTTGAAAGAAGACCAGCAGTTTTAGGGTATTTTTGGAGTGTGTCTCTTCTGTGGAGCATATTGGGGAGTGATGTTTCACCGTGTGTGTCTGCAATAGTGGAAGCTAGTTCTTGTTTGCTTAAACGAGTTACTTTTTAACGTTCTGTTGCTTTAAAATCAGAGCAGGTAAGGTGCTTCGGGCTGTATGAGTTCAGAATTATTCAGTGTTTCCTCTAAATGGAAACAAAGAGTGCAGAGGGGAGGGAGAGGAGGAACTTCCTGCATATGCTTCTGTTCTGAAATTATTTTTTTCTCTTTTTCGTTCTGAACAGTTAAATAGACAAAATGGACTTCTCCAAGCTACCCAAAATCCGTGATGAGGACAGAGAGGCATTTGTTGGCTATGTCCATGGAGTCTCAGGACCTGGTAGGTATTTTGTAAGCAAAATCATAGCTTCTGTTTCATCTAGTTTGTTATTAATCGAGAAGTATTATTACTTGTTAACTTGGAAGAAGTATCATAAAGTTCTGGGTGGGATTTTTTTTTTCCTTTTTAAGAAGGATCGCTGCCTTTTACTCTGATAAAAAATAAAGATATATATTAACAAGGTTTTAAGGCTAATTAGTTTTTGAAAGATATAATGACCAGTAAACAGTCTTAGGACTAATATTTAAAAAAAAAAAAAAGCACTTGTTCAGGAAACTGCATGAAGCTTCTCTATAAATGTATGTGATGCTTAGTCTGTTCTCACTGAATCACAGAATCATAAAGGCTGGCAAAGCCCTCCAAGATCATCTGGTCCAACCATCCCCCTACCACCAATGTCACCACTAAACCATGTCCCTAAGCACCATGTCCAACCTTTCCTTGAACACTCCCAGGGATGGTGACTCCACCACCTCCCTGGGCAACCCATTCCAATCCCTGACTGCTCTTTCTGAGACAAAATGTCTCCAAATTTCCGATCCAAACCTCTCCTGGTGCAACTTGGGGCCATTCCCTCTGGTCCTATCACTAGTTACCTGTGAGAAACAGCCGACCCCAGCTCCCCACAGCTTCCTTTCAGGTAGTTACAGAGAGCAATAAGGTGTCCCCTGAGCCTCCTTTTCTCCAGACTAAACAACCCGAGATTCCTCAACTGCTCCTTATAGGACTTGTGCTCCAGACCCAATCCCATTTGACCCTCTGCACTCTGTAACACTCAATTCTCTGCTGTTGTCAGGCTGCCCTGTGTTACTGCACAGTGTGTGCTGCAGATGTCAGGGAGGGTGGCAATACGTGGTGGTATTACAGCTGGGAGAAGGATGACTGCTCCTCCTGTTTTATCCCCCTAAATGGTTTATTTGGGTTCTGCTATTAACAGCTTTTGAATTACATGCAAACTCTACTGTCTTTTCCTCTTCTTCAAGAGATGAGGGAAAGAGATGAAGGAAAGGATAGTAATGTGAGCACAGAAGAAGAGCATGTATTTTTGGTAGTGGAGCTGCTTTGAGAAACTTCCATGGCTTGTATCTACCTAAAGAAAAACGCCCGTTCCTTAACTGCAAATGGGATACGATATAAGACATGATAAATTTTGTCCTAAAACCCTCTGTAGTAAAAGCAACACCCTGTGTAGTAGTCCGTGTACAACCTGCTAAAATGTAAGTCAACATGGTAGAAAGCTGCAGGCCCAAACTTTGTTGTAAAGTAGACTTCATCTGTAGGAGGTTAACTAAATACCTTGAAATACACATCCCTTTTCTACAAAATGAAGTATCGAAATAGAGAAGTCACTATTGAATATGATGCCTGCAAAGTCCAGTGCACCTCCAAAACCCTTAACGTTCACCATCTGTCAGGATATGCCAGAGGATTTGTCTGCATACTATGCTCTGATAGTATTGTCTTATGAATATAAAGGAACAGTGTAAAATGTGGAAAGAAGGCTTTTTTTTTTTTTTATAGGCTTTTAAACTAAAAATATCAGGAATTGTGGCAGCCAAATTATCCCTTTGTTAAATCAAAAATGTGCTTCTGATTTGGGTGAATACCAGGCGTGTGCTCTCCAATTCTTACTGACTCCTGATGAGCAAATTTGCTGAACTACAGGAAAAACATTCACGTGTGTGTCTGTCTTCTGCAGTGGTCACCGCTTGCAACATGGCAGGAGCTGCCATGTATGAGCTGGTACGAGTAGGCCACAGCGAACTGGTGGGGGAAATCATCCGACTGGAAGGTGATTTGGCAACTGTCCAGGTGTATGAAGAAACATGTATCCTTTTCTGGCCTGTTCAGAACATCGTGGTAGTTATGGTAAAGGTGATGATCAAAGCTGGCTGGGACCAGCGCTTGGTACTTGCAATGCCAGCAGGCAGCAGCATCTGTTCTGCCACATCTTCTGTAAATTCTGACACTTTTGAGGTAAATCTTACCTTGTTTGGCTGTGTGACAAAGAAATTCCTGTTATTTTACGTAGAAACCAAGTAATATATATTTAAGTTCACGTGAATTCAGGTATTACAGCTCCTTGCTAACAAAGTTGTTTGACAGATGTCGACCACGATTGGCAAAACTACCAAGCAGTAGTATTTGTCATCGTTTTTTTCTTTGCTTTTGAAAATTCTGCTTGTATTGCACTTCAGAAGGAAATGCAGAGTGGGCAGGATTTCTTCTGGACAGACTATTCTGACAGATGTGATAAATTCTTCTTTTTGCTTCTGTATTGTGCTTGTGGAGTCTGTGTCCAGCCAAGGCACAGCCTGTATTCTGAAATCTAGCCTTAAAGTGGATTTCCTGTTGCAAGTGTAAAAAAGAACATAAGAGCAGTTCTTTAAACTTGAAGCCAGACTTTTTTTTCTCAGTCTTTTAAACTTAAGAGTTGGCTCTGCCTGTGTGTAAAGGCCAGAAAAAAGCCTGCGCTGACTCCCAAAGCTTTGTTTTGGAGAGTTGGGTGGTAAACTGGTTACTAGATTGTGTCTGTACCTAATAATTTGTGATTTTAGTTGGCTCATCGTTGCAATATTTAGTAGCCTTCCATCAATACACTGAACAAGTCCAATGTCTAAGTATTTCTTACTCTTAGATCTCTCATGAGAAGATAATGAAGGCTTTCTGAGCTCAACTTGCATTTAATCTCTCAAGTCTTACATAGGCTTTTGGGGGTTTCTCTTGTGTTCCGATAGGCCCTTTTGCATCTTTGGAGCTCAGGTGGTGCATAGACTGGACAGCTCAACATTAGAGATGAGGAAAATGCTAATCTAAGACAAATGCTCTTTAAAATTAGGCGACATGCTTCTCAAATGATGATACATATCATATTAACAAAAATATTGTATTAAGGTTAGAAAGATGACAAGAGTATGATGATGTGAGCGTGATGCCTTCTTCCCTGTCCTTTGTCTGGATGAACTTTTCCTCAGCCAATCTTCAGCTGGTGTCTCTGTAGGAGATCCGGTACTGCGTACTGGCAAACCCCTCTCGGTGGAACTGGGACCTGGCATTATGGGAGCTATTTTTGATGGTATCCAGAGGCCTCTGTCAGACATCAGCACTCTGACCAAAAGTATCTATATCCCTAGAGGTGTCAATGTGTCCGCTTTGAGCCGAGATGTCAAATGGGACTTCACACCTTCTAGAAATTTGCGGGTAGGTTCTGGTAAGCCTTTCGTCCTCTCGTGCTCCTCTCCTCTTGGAGTATAGAGCCACAGCAGAGTGTGAAGGCTGTCACTGCTGGTAACCGTGGTTACAATGAGTTAAGTTCATGAAAAGGGGTGCGAGGAGGTGTTAGGGATATATGAGAGTGAGGACTAGACAAGGATCATGAAAACTTACTCTGTGTGACTTACTGGGTGTTGTTGCTGCATATGGAAAACTTTCAAAGCTTTAATTTACTTGCAGCACTATAAAGAGCCTAGTGGAATTGCACTAAACACTAGCAGGTGCTACCTCTGCAAAAAGAATAACAACAGCACGCAGTGAAGGTAGCCTTAGAAGTGGAAAATATCATAGCTTTAGCCCTTGGCATATGCTTTTTTTTTTAATTATTATTATTTTTTATTCCAGTCCTTTAGGTTAGCATATGTTGTCCTTTCTCTCCTTAGCACATTAGGCTGAGAGGTATAGAAGGAGCAAGGAGAATTCCTTGCACCAGTCAGTAATTGCTTTACTCTAAGCCTTGAAATGCTTCTGAACACACGTAGTATTGCTAGCAATGTGATGTTGGAGCAATGAGGTATGTAAATGGGCTGCTGTGCTGTAACAAAGCATTTACAAAAGAAGTAATCACGGTACTAGACTTAATAGCTATGGTTATGTGATTCTTTGTCAGCATTTTTTTTTTTTAAACTGGAGTTCTCACTTATGACTAATAGACTTGTTCTGATTTCAGGTCGGCAGCCACATCACGGGTGGAGATATTTATGGCATAGTGAATGAAAATTCCCTTATCAAGCACAAAATCATGCTGCCCCCACGGAACAGGGGTACAGTTACATACATTGCTCCACCAGGAAACTATGACACTTCTGTAAGTCTCCCAAGCAGCGGTTACCAGGATATTCCATGTCTCTTTCATAGGGTTGATGTACCCTTCCTGTTCTGTATGAAGTTCTATATGAAGTGTGCAACCGTTTGCTTACTTCAGATGTCTGGTGCTCTTTGTTAGGATGTTGTCTTAGAGCTGGAGTTTGAAGGTGTGAAGGAGAAGTTCACTATGGTCCAGGTTTGGCCTGTACGTCAAGTCCGTCCTGTTACTGAAAAGTTACCAGCGAATCATCCTTTGCTAACTGGCCAACGGGTGCTGGATGCCCTCTTCCCGTAAGTATTACCCTTAATTTTGTAGTATGGAACCTCTTTTAGGGGAGAGGGTGAGGGTGGTGTTAATTTATTAAGGGCAAACAGACCCCAAGCCCTCACTTTGTATTTGAGCATAAATTAAAAAAAAAAAAAAAAAAAAAAAAAAAAAAACACAAAGAAAACAAAAAGAAGAAAAAAAATATAGCTACACCTAGTTGATAATATTGATTGATAATATATCTGCCAGGAGAACCTACTAGTGGAAAAAGGTTAAAAGGAAGTTTGACAAGATAGTTCTTGTGCATTAATCCAGCAAAGAACTGACAAGTCTAAATGTAATCCTGCCAAATCTACAGAAAGACTATAGCTTTCAAGCTTGGATATCTCCATTTGAGCACATGAGTAGGATCTGTTTCCATGGTCTTGAGGGTGTGCATTTCTAGAATCACTACTTATGAAAACTATCACGCAGAATTGTAACTCAAAATGCCCTTTTAAATGGCTAACTTCCAAAGCACTGAATTTGGTAATTTTTGGTCCTAAATATTTTGCTTCTTATTCTTATAATGCGCACTTAAGTGCAGTTGAGACTCTTTTCTTGATGTTTGCATTCCATCAGTGCTTCCAGCTGTGAAAACAACCATGTTTCAAGCCTGAAAGCAGAGCTGTTGTACCAGCATAACTCACATAATTCAAGGGCAGTAGAAGGAAAGGGTAGTTTATTCCCTCAGTCTTCTGGTTTGGTGAAATACCTCTGTGCTTCTCACCTAGAACACTGAATGTTACTCCTGTTGTTCTGCTTTTAATTACACAGCTTTATTGGAATTATTATGAGATGGGAGAGAGTTGTTCTTGAGTTCTTTGCAAATCAGAGTCCCTTTTCTTTTCTCAGGTGTGTACAAGGGGGCACAACAGCGATTCCCGGGGCGTTCGGCTGTGGGAAGACTGTGATTTCCCAGTCTCTCTCAAAGTACTCCAACAGTGATGTCATCATTTATGTAGGCTGTGGAGAACGAGGAAATGAAATGTCTGAAGTGCTGAGAGATTTCCCTGAGGTTAGTACGGAGAATTCATGGAGAGTAAACCATTTTGGAAAGACTTGCTATTATACTATATTGTTACTGAGTACAATTTCTTATTGGCATAGTGGCTTGAAAAGATCTTCCTGGCTGTTAGTTCTGACTGTAGTAGCAGAAATTACTTTTGGCTCATTCAGGAATGACTTCAGTGGCCCCTCAAGAAACATCTGGGCTAGTATTTAAATGTGCTTTTTAACTTGTTTAAAATAAAGCCAACATGAATGCCTGGGTGTAATTTATAAAGATATTACTTTTTATTGGCGTTCTCTCTAACTTTTCTAGCTTTAGCACATGTAGCAAATGCAGCATTTGGGTTTAAAGGATGCAGTAGAAAATACCTAGTTAAAAAAAAAAAAAAAAAAAGATGCAACAGGTTCCGTCCTGCCTGTTAGATACTTGTGGATTAGTTGTGGCACAGCCTTCTGTAAAATAAGGGAAGGAGCAGATAGTCTGAACTGTTAGGTTGAAACTCCACTGTTAGAAATAAGGGGTAGAAGTTTTGCTTGTGTCGATTGCAAGATGAGGATTGCAAGCTGGAGAGCAGCCATGAAAAAGGTAGATCCTGGGATATTTTTAAGAGTTCTACCTGAATGTCAGGATGTGCATTCTATTGTTCACATGCGTGTGAGACTTCATCTGAGAGATGTATGTGGGTTTATGTCAAGTTGTCAAAAATGATCTCAGATTGGTATGGGTAGGAGAAAAAACGCTCTGTTTCTTCATGGACTTAGGAGAGGTGAGTAAGATATTTGGCTCTTCTGGCCTAGTAAAGTGAGGCTTAAAGAACATAATGTACTACCTGACGCAGTGAATCTGTCATCACTCATTTGTGGTAAGAAGTGGGTTTAATAGGGATTGCCACTTGCAGAAGGTGAAATGAGGCTGAGGTGTGTACGTTAGGGCTAAGCTGTGTGCAATCTGGATGGTGAAACCGTGTAGCATCCTGAAATCTTGTATTTGGTCACCGCTTTTGTTAGACTGGCTGTGAGGACAGTGTCCTGATATAAGGTGAGAACTACAGTTTAAATAATTAGCTGAAGTAATCGTTTTGTCTTGTTTTCCCCTTTTAGTTAACTATGGAAGTTGATGGCAAGGTGGAAAGCATCATGAAGAGAACAGCTCTGGTTGCAAATACCTCCAACATGCCTGTGGCTGCCAGAGAGGCCTCTATCTACACTGGTGAGATTTACAGCAGGCTGGAAAAGGCTCTGTGCGTAGAGCAAGCCATCATGTTCTAATATTTTCAGTTCCTGAGATGGTTGGTACCATGAAACATGCTTAATTACAGAAATCAACCCTTTCAAGCCTTGTCTTTCTAGTGTCACAATTGAATTTGACTTGCTTGTATATAACTATGGTTTCCACACATTAATTCTTGCTTATAAGTTGAACTTACCACACCAGGTCTCATTTAGATTTGCCCCATGTATTAATTATGTAAGTTTACATTCTCCATGAATAGCTTCGAGTAGCTTTTTACTGACAAGTACAGCTACTCAGTGGGCAGGAATAGTGCTCTCTGAGTCGTCTGCTTTCCTTTGCAGCCTCTTAGAATTGTGGTTTGTGGATTTTGTTTTATTTTTTTTATATATTTTTTTAATGAAAAGTTGTCAGATAAAACATTTTTCTGACACTTGTGTTCCAGTAGCTTAGAAAGGAAGGAGACATTTTACAGTAAGAAGAGGCTTTGTTCATGGTTTCAGTGAGGCAAAGAACACTGTCAATGATATTGCCCTGTCTCCTTCAAGAAATGCACAGAAATATAAGATAGGCCAAAGTGGTTTTTATGCAAAAACGGGGAGAGTGAAATGAAATAAATAAATAAAAAAAAAAGGCAGCATGGACATGTGGGAAGAAAGAGTAACTTTCAGTCTCTGTTGACATCAGAACGTGAACTTAAATTATTTATCTTGTTTGCCTCGTAGTGGCAACACATGAGGGTAGAATTCCTTTCTGAACTGTATCCTGCAGCATGCTGTTGTCTTTGTTGTAGGAATCACCCTGTCTGAGTATTTCCGAGACATGGGCTACCATGTCAGCATGATGGCAGACTCTACTTCCCGATGGGCTGAGGCCCTCAGAGAAATTTCGGGACGACTGGCTGAAATGCCAGCTGGTGAGTAGTCCTTTCCTCGGTCCGGTCTTGTAAACGCATTCTTTAAACTCAGAGCCTTTGACTCGATTCCCGTGTGTTGATACTTGCAGACAGCGGTTACCCAGCCTACCTTGGTGCCCGTCTAGCCTCTTTCTATGAGCGAGCTGGCAGAGTGAAGTGTCTGGGAAATCCCGAAAGGGAAGGCAGCGTCAGCATTGTTGGAGCGTGAGTGTTGCATTTCTTTGCTTTGCACTGGCTGCAGTTCTTCCCGTATATCTTCAAAAGTCAAAGTGCCTTCAGAGAAGAAGGCCTCGTTGCTCTGTCCAGCTGCAGAGCTACAGATCTGTAAATAGATGCTTAATCTCTGTTCACCCTTAAATAATGCTAAAATGTGCATAGGGGCAGAAAGAATGAGTGTGGAGGGTAGTTCTGTGAGGTGTGGAGTCACAGTCGCAGCAGTCAGAGGCAGCAGCTCCAGGAAGAGTGTCATTAGCACTGGCACTGCAAGGGATGTCAAACCATGGAAAAGGGAAGGGAAGGTTTTTACCTGTTTGGGAAGGCACGTCAAGCCCAAATGAAATTGAATTGGTTATAGTATAAATCAATATGTGATATTTACCTGAAATAATTTCAAAAGGAGGTATTTTCTGTAAAATAATCTTTTCACTGTGTCTCAAGCTGCCCTATCGGCACGCCTATTGAATCTGTTCCTGTTGAGATGGGTTTGGTAATCCAAGCTGGGGTTACTACCTGAAGCTAAAGCGACTAAAATCATACTTTGATATCACCAATCAGTTACTGAAATAACTGTAATCCATGGTATGCTTGCTATCATCCCTGTGTAGATGCACTGCCACTATCATGCAGCAGAAGCTTGCGATCTGTTATTTATGTGAAACGGTGTTAACCTTTCTTGTTTCTGTAATCACTGACCTGTGTAGTCATATGTTTGGCACTTCAGCTTAAACCGTGACAGTGATTCTGACTATTTCTCCTTCTGTCTTCCCGCTCAGTGTCTCTCCCCCAGGTGGCGACTTCTCAGATCCTGTCACATCAGCTACGTTGGGCATTGTGCAGGTACGTCCCTCAAGCTGCAGCTCTTTTGCCCATGCTGTCAGACTCAAAATGGTTTTGCTTCAGTACCTTTGTGCCAGTGGCGGTGCGAGAGCTTTGATTCGATACAGGCAGCTTTGTAGGGTGCTTTGGAAAATGTTCTAACAGTGTAAGAGGTGACTTTATGAGACGGTCTCTGAACTGATGTGTTTGAGAAGCCTTTGGAAGAGGGAGAAGAGGTGGCAAATCCTGCCAACACTGCTCAGGAATATCCACCTGCCTCCTGACTGCAGCCCTTCGAGCTGCATTTGAAGCACGGCCACTCATGGCTAGGATGGAAAGTGAAGCACTTTTAGTAGGTACATCAAAATCAGGAAAAAATCCTCACAGCAGTTGACTGGGAGAAGAATATCTTGCAACTGATTGCCCATCCCTGTTTTGGGAAAAGGAGCAAAGTTAAATAGAGCTCTGCTTAACTAGACTCCACTAGTGACATTGTTACTGCTTATTCTGCCATTAGGAGGAGTCTCAAGCTAAATTCAGCTTAAACAACTTCTTCATTTTTTGAGATACGTGTTTGAAAGTCACTGCTATAGTTAAATTAGCATAAAGCAGGTTTTCTTTTTCTTTCTCAGGCTTCTTTCTGATAGCCTTTGCTGTGTTGTTTGCTCAGACTTGCTTGTTGTGTTGTGTTTTTGTGTGTGTTTTCATTTTGCTTTCAGTTATTTTGTTTTGCTTTCAGTTTGAAAAACTAGGGGATCTTTCTGGTTCTGGCAGGTTTTCTGGGGCCTGGATAAGAAGCTGGCACAACGCAAACACTTCCCCTCTGTCAACTGGCTGATCAGTTACAGCAAATACACGCGCGCTCTGGATGAGTACTACGACAAGCATTTTACAGAGTTTGTCCCTCTCAGGACAAAGGCGAAAGAGATCCTACAAGAAGAGGAAGACCTTGCAGAGATTGTGCAGCTTGTGGGGAAGGTGAGTAGCCAGCTGTGAGGGAATAGGGGGTCTGTGAGCTGTCCTCCACTTCCTTACTGCAAGCACGGGCTTTTGACCATATCCTAGACCAAACTTGATGGATACTGCATCATGGAAAAAAGGCAAATGTTTGCTGGGAGATGCCAGGCTCTCCTGCATTTAACCATGCTTCTGTGAAACTTTCTTGTATGTTATTTGACTTCTAATGACACACTTTTTTTTTTTTTGGATTTGATAAATCTTGGCTTGAGGCTACTTTTCTCATGTAAATTAGATTGCAGGGCATCTAATGGGGGAGTTCAGAAACTTCGCTCCAGTGTTCAAGTCCTGCTGAAGTGCCCTGTGTTGCAAACTGCGATAGCACTCTGTTGGAAGTAGACCTCGTAAGAGAGGTGATGCAGACGGATCTTTATTTTTAGTAGCCTGGAAAGTTACAATTTCTCAGAAACCATGTTCCCAGCAGCAGAAGAGAGGTGCTGGTATTTACAAGTTGGTACACAGAAACAGAAGTGGTCTGCTTGTTCTAAAACTGGCGGTTATCTAGTTGCTGTATGGAGACCTGTGATGTGACACATGGCTCCATTTTACAGGCATCCTTTAATTTCCTTCCTTCATTTCAGTGTTTTTGGATGGAGTGCTGAACTTGGACAGCAAAATTTCCCCGGAGAGCTCTCAAAAGGGACCAAGTGAAAACTGTTTTAGCTTAGCACTGTACATATGATAATTGACAGGTACCCAGCACGTATTTGAGAGTAATTTAATTCCATGGTACATAGGCAAGCTGTGCTGATTTACAAGGTACAGCTAATGCTACCCGTAACACGTTGCAACTACTGTTGTTCGAAGAAAGTTTGGTCCTGATGCTAGCCCTGTTCACTGATGTTCTAGCCCAGCTAAGAGGAGGCCTTTCACCAGATTTTGCCTAGCAGAGCTCTCTTCTTTAGATATGCCTTGGAAGGAAAGGAAATACCCTCTTAGGGCCTTCTGCAGTTTCTTTCTTACAAAAATAGGTTCTAAAAGAGTACTTTACAGAACAGGATAGAATGAGTTCTTGTCAAGGAAGTGATACTGAGCCTGGTGGTTGTAACTGCGGGTTGTGTTCCCACCACAGAAGCACTCAGACTGGTAGAGAAGCGTGAGTGCCCTGTGGTGCCAGTAATAACTCTGCAGCAGGGTTGTGTCTGCCCTGCACAGTATGACATACTGTTGGCATCAACATCTTTATTTTTCTTGACTGCCACAAAGGGAAAGCCCACGGTTAGCTGTGGAGGCTCCTATCAAATCCTTAATATTACTTATTGACTTAAAATGCTGAGATCTTGCTTTTCTTCCATGGATATCAGAATTTTAGGGAAGGGTGAATGGTTTTACTTCTTTATGAAGGAAGGTAATGTTTCAATGTATCTCTTAACTAACAGGATAGATTTAGATTAGATATCAGGAAGAATGTTTCCCTATGAGGGTGGTGAGGCTCTAGAACAGGTTGCCCAGAGACATTGTGCGTGTCCCATCCCTGTAGGTGTCCAAGATCAGGTTGGATTTGGCTTGGTCTAGTGGAAGTCCGTGCTTGTTGCAGGTGGTTAAAACTAGATGGTCTTTAAGGTCCCTTCCAGCCCAAACTATTCTGTGATTTCAGTGGAGCCGAGTACCAAACTAACAGCGGGCCTTTCTTTCTAGGCTTCTTTGGCAGAAACAGACAAGATTACCTTGGAGGTTGCCAAGCTGATAAAAGATGACTTCTTGCAACAGAATGGTTATACGCCTTATGACAGGTGAGGTCTGAATCTGTAGCTCTCTTGTTAATCACTAGAAATTTAGACATGTTCTATAACGGTGTGTGCCTTTGGGTTATGTTGCTAAGGCAAGGAATGCTTGTATGGGACAGGGGTGCACAGGAAGCACCTTGATGTACTGTATAAATAATAATGGGGAACCTTCTGTGGCAGTCACCTATCCATTAAAAAAAGAAACTTTCTGTGTGTTGAGCCTCTGGATTGTTCTTATCATAAAAATACTCCCATTCCTGTGAGCAAAGAAACTTGTGGAACTGTCAGGCTCTCCCAGGCTTCTTGCAGAAAGCCTAATCCCATAATGGACCAAACAGGAAGAAGGACTGAATGTGAGAGTTGTACAGTGATGGTTACTGATCTCCTGCTTTGTTCAGTGTTTGGGTGTTTTGGAAACCTCACTTCAGGGTGATTGCCTTTGCCTCTAATAGGTCCCACATTTTTGATTAGGTGAATCGTAGGCTCACTATCTCCTTTGACAGCATGTATCAGAAACCTGTAGAATAGAGCAGACTGTTATCTCAGGTGAGAATTCAGCATTGTTGTGAAGGCAGGAGCAAAGGCTGGTCCTGTTAGTTGTTCCAAGATGCCTGACGAATCTTCTTCTGTTCCATCAGATTCTGCCCTTTCTATAAAACCGTGGGAATGCTCTCCAATATGATTGCATTTTATGACATGGCACGCCGTGCTGTAGAAACCACAGCCCAGAGTGACAACAAGATCACGTGGTCCATCATCCGAGAGAACATGAGTGAAATCCTCTACAGACTTACCTCCATGAAATTCAAGGTATGTTTGTTTGTAGGTCTACACACTGGAGTATCCTCTGAGTAACTTCAGTACCCATCTTGTTAGAGTGCAGCTTTCCTACTCCTCTCTTAAAACTCACGCAGAGCTTGCTGGTCATAACATTTACTGCTAGGACAGTAACCTATGGCACTGTCTGATGTTGAAGTAGCTAAGCAATATTCTCTAAAAAACGTGAGGCTTATTTTAAAACTCTTATAAGCCAGTATCACAAATCTTTCAAGAAATAATGCCATGAGATAAGATTATGTTTAAAGTTGAGCATTCTTGTGTGCCAGTGTTCTATTCCTGCAGGGTACCGGCTTGTTTCTGCAACAAGCAGATCCTTGGTATAGATTCTGAAAACATCAAGAATGAAACAAGACACACTTGGGTGTGTGAGCTTGCTTGAGAGCTGATTATGTGGAAATAGGGGAAGTAATACCTTCATTTACAAACCCTGGCCACTAGAAGACATCTGGCATGCAGCATAGCAGGGGATAGGCATGGCTGAAAAATAGAATCTGTAGAATTAAAACGTTGTGTAGAGGTGGCCCTCTAACACAGTAATAGTTATGAAAGAAAAGTGTTTCCTGAGCAACTAAAAAGGCATATGAACTTAAATGTCCTGCTGTCTGTGCACTTTGGAGTGATAGGTAATGCAATCCGTACTTGTAAACACAGAGCACTCACCAAGAGCTGCATTGACCTAGAGGAACATAATGCTGAGAGGAGAATGGTGAATGCATTTAACAGATTTCATAGCTTGACCGCTGTTGCTTCTTTCAGGGAAGGCCTTGGAGCCTCAGAACAAGGCTGATTGTTACAGTATTTGCCCTTGCCTTTCCTGAAAGGTATTTTGAGGAAAATGCAGCTGTTCAAAGATGTCCTTGAGCTTGTTAGGATTTCACAAGGCTATTTAAATTAACTGATCAACATCTGAGTGATGGCAAAGTAACTCTTGCATTTACAGGGAATGCACCCCCAAAAATACAGCAGAGCATTTCTCTGAGTCACAAGAACCTTACTCCATTTGCTCTCGGGACAGGAGCTGGTAGGAATTACTGCAGCTCTTGGATCACACAGGACTAAAAAAGATGCTAAGCGTTACTGGATCCTCTCCAAATCAGTTGCTTTTCAGTAGGTAAAGTAAGCACTGCTCATGCAAATAATTCTCTGTTCAGCATCCATTCTGCCCGCTCGCTGAATGTGGGAAGTGGATGAGATTTAAATCCTGGGGCTGTTGCTGAGAAAAAGGGCAGACAGAAAGCAGACACGGAGCTATAACTGCCTGCTCTGTAGTTAGCAGGTGTTAATGCTGAGGTCAGGACATGATAGCACTGGCAAAAAAGCAGGGTTGTCTCGAGTACTGGAGGCTTTTCAAGACTGATCTGTTCATCCGCCGTGGTGTTTTCCAGGACCCTGTCAAAGATGGTGAAGCAAAAATCAAGGCAGACTACGCTCAGCTGTTTGAGGATATGCAGAATGCGTTCCGCAGTCTGGAAGACTAGACTCGGCCTCTGTGACCACTCCGTTTTGTCCTCCAAATTCCTCATCTCAACTCCTCTGCTTCCCTACCTTACAAGAATGATGCAACAGTACTTGAGTTGATAAATAGCCCCGTTTCCCTGTTCATCCTCAGTGTCTTTACAAAACATTCCTCTTAGTTTGTGTTCGGCATTGCTTTGTGTGTCTGAAATGGTGAGTGACGTGCGAATGGGCCCGGCTGAGTGAAGAAACGCTGTTGTACACTTCTAGGGCGGGAAAAACATCCCCTTGCCCTCTCCCAGCTCTCTTGGTAAGCCGTCTCTCACCTTGGGACCCAACCAAGTGAGCTGCACTGGCAGAGGAGGTGTAATCTTAATGCAGTCGTGTGGTACGGTCTGAGCTGGCAGTGGTAAGGGCATTTAGGTCTAGCACTTTGCTAAGTGACTATCATGAAACTCCCTATTCTTGAGCAGAATTTTTGACCATACTGTGATGACCAAAGTTCTTCACTACCCTGGCCTTTCTGCAACCTCCAACCGAGCCTGTCGGTATCGAATTGTGGTAGTTGTGGCTCTCTCCAAGAAAGGACCGACTAGAAGATGAGCATGTACAAGTAGCCAGTATGCTTTTGTACACTGGAGAAACAGAGTTTTATTTTCCTACCTAATACAGATGGGACTGTTGGACTGAGCATCAGCTAAAGTCAAAGCCATAGCTGCTCGGTTTCCAGCAGATTTTCACCTTTTGCATCCCACTCACCCCATAAAAATTCACAACACTCAGCTGCTTTAGTTTGTGAAGCGTGGCACTGCTGCTTCGTCCTACAGGCCGTAACGGGCTGTGGCGATTCCACGCGTGGACCAGGAACGCAGTCCTTCCTAGGTGGTGCTCTCTACCAACACTTGCCTCCAGTGCAGTGTCCGGGTCGCTTTTAGGCAAAGCAAAGCATGTGCTTAACCTTCCCGCCCCACCTCTGCCTCCTTGGCCTGTTTGGCAGTGGCACAGGTCCTCGGTTTGTGCGTAAAAATATGCCGTAATGTAAAGCTGCTGGGGCTAGGGGGGGAGGAGGAGGAAGGGCAACAGTACAGAGTGGATTTACTTCTGCCTTCTTGATTATGATGCAAGAGAAACTGGTGACTTCTGCACCATGCTCTGGAAGCACAGTCAGTCAAGCAGCTGAAACTGCTGTGTCTTGGGCTGGCTTATTGGCAAAACTAGATTTGAGGTGAGGAGTGAGCATAGCACAGCCTTGCTGACAAACTTCAAGTGCCAGCACTGCGAGCGTTGCTGCAGAGAGAGAAAAAGATGCTGTCATCCTCTCCAGTCTTTGGGCTTTTTGGGTCAGACAGCATCTACCGCTTCTTTGTCGTGCAGCACTGCGCCTGGCTGGCATCTGCCGACTTGGTATGGTCACGAAACAGTAACTTGTGGCTGACGCTGGCAGTGGCCTGGTTGTTTAAGCATTCATTCCGCACTGAAGTGTTCTTCCACCAGCTGCCAGCTTTGAATAGTAGTGGTGCAAAGGGATCTTGGCGCTAAGGACCAAACGCTGCCACTCCCATTACGGTATCAGCTCGCCGTTTGCCATGGAAAGCCCAGCCAAAACCTAAATGGATTTCCTATTTTTGGTTCTCCCAAAAGAAACTACTACTACAGCTGATACTCTGGTAGTGAATGGTTAGGTTTACAGTTCACAAAACTTTCAGTGAATGCTGCTTATTTTAACGATGAGCATGTGTGAATGAATAGTCACCACTCAAGCTCTTGCTGGATTCCTCGTTGTTCATACCCTTCAGCACTGTACTATGTAGCATTTCATGCTAGAAAACAGATGTTCTTATCTCTTTAAATAGAGGATGTTATAAACTTTACAGAAGATGTCTAAGATAATGCAGTTCTAATATTTATTGTGCTGTACCTGGCCCTGACGTGTGACCAGTTCAAACAGTTTCATATATATTTTTGTCTTTTTTTTTTTGTTTTGTGTCTCAGTTTTCAGTGTTGAGATTCTGATGTTCACTGTGTACTACAAGTCTTCCCTCCACAGAGGTGGGAGGAACAAAAAGATGGGCAGAACCCAGCCACCTACTTTATCTTGTATATTTCATAATGTATGTTGCTGGAAATTGTGTAAAAAAAGATTAAAAAATTGTTGAAGTCAATGAGAATAAAATGAATTTAATGTAGCTTTAGCTGTCCTGTTTTCTGCTGTCCAACCAAAGCTGTGCCACGGTAGTGCAGCATACTCTAAGCAAAGCTTACAACTTCCTTAAAATCTTACTTTTATCATTTTGAGGTCTCTTTAAACTTGGAACAAACAACTTAGCAGGGACACTTTACCTCAGTTCCCCCACTCCACTACAGTTTACATAATCTCCTCAGACATTATCAGGAAAATGTCATATTGCAGTGTAGGGGCTTTACTGTAACAGAAGCATCACTGTAATCTTGCTGTGACACGTGCTAATGAAGCACCTGGTAATGGTGCCGAGGTTAAGGCACTTCACTAAGCCTTGAAGTATCTCCCTGCCTTGTACATCATGTTGCAGAATACTCCTCTTAAAATCTGAGATGCCCATTTCAGGTAAATTGTTCTGAACTCCTGTATCAGAGTAGTAACACGACTGTCCACACCCTTAAACTAATATGGTAACATTCTTTCTATATAAGGGTTTGAAACTTCCGTAAATAGTATGTTCTCACTCACATTCAGGCATTTCTGTACATCTTTGACACTATGTAACAGCTCTTTAAGGGCCATGCTTTGCTTTTATATATATATATACACACAAATATATACACATGCATACACATCATGTATTAGAGATGCTGAAAGTGAGAATGGAGGAGGTGTTCAAGTAATTCCATCGTATTACAAAGGGGGTGGGAGTCAACCTCAGCTCTGGCAATTGCAGGCTACCCAGCATTTCTGGGGTCATTCAGAAGTCCACCAAGAGCCGCGATGAGTTCAGGTGTTGGCAGTGAGGAGGTTACCAACCGGCAGCGTTCTCACTTCATCCACTCGACTCTTGTGAATCTGGAAGGCAGGAGTCACCCAGCGGCCACAAGAGCACTGCTCACCCCGCCAGCTAAAGGAGCCCAGCTTCGACGTGCATTTGGGACACAGAAGCTGCAAGAACAACAAATGACCCCGTTACAAGCTGCGTTCAGATGTAATTCCACGTGAAATGTAATTCTGCGGTACATTAAGTTACGGCAACCTGCACTAAGCCAGCTCCTGCCCCTGTAGCTGAAATGATACAGAAAAACAGGCCAAAAAGAGAGCTGAATGGGCTGGTGCTTGCCATGCTCTGGGGTGTAGGAGACAGCTGTGCTGGCAGAAGGGGTGGCGTGGAAATGCAGCTCATCAGACCTGGTGTGGTTCCAGGAGTTAGGCCTCAGCCAGCCTGAGACCACAGCAGGTTTTTAAGTCTCACAAACCCTCGTCCAACACCCTTGCCAGTGTTCTCAGGCCAACAAGATCTCGAGCTCATTTCCTTATAAAAGGATATTTCACATCTGAGAATCCATCAGTAATCTGCAAAATTGATGCAGGAGAGGCTGGGAGACCTAGGACAGTGTGTGGGGGCCTTCACATGAGGGAATAGCAACAGTTTATCTTGGCAAAAAATAATAATAAATAAAAAATAAAGCACATTCACCTGTCCCTCCATGACTCCCAGTAATGCTGGCTCCATCCACTGCACGGGCTCAATGAAGTAAGAGGTGCACTTATCAGGGCCACCACCAGAAAGCTGCGTTGACTCCGTTATTCTCTTGTGAATAAAGGCTGTTGGTCCGTCTCCTTCCACATGGGACAAAATGCTGGAGCTACGGAATAGAGAGCGCCTGTCCTCCATGACGGAAGGGAGGAAAAGCAGAAAAAAAAAGTAAAATGCTTGGTTTTACTGCGGAAACTTAGAGACATAATATATATAGTGTGTGTGGCACACACTATATGGACATTTACACAAGATCTTATCCCTGTTCTAACAATAATGACATACCCACTGATTTACACAGGCTGTTTTCCTCTTGAGATCACTTCAAAATGCTATGTTGTGGGAAATATGAATGGTTCAATACCTGCACTTCCTGCATCTGTAGAGAACCTCTGTGCTCGGCATTTGACACATATTGGTTGGATCAACAGCGAAGACTTCTCGAGGTAAGTCTTGAAGTTCTGCGGAACAGACAAGATTAAGTTGCAAATCAGATCAATAAAGCCATGATACATTACAGTGGGAGAGCACCATGCCTCTGCCCCTATCACTGTATGTAAAAGCTACTTTCTCCACATCAATTCATTCACTCACCCATTCCATTTGCTAAGTTCAAACTAAAACAGCCTCATCCCACCACACCAAAGATTGGGATTCATTTAGTACAACAAAACGGAATCTAGAATTTGGCCTCAGCAAAGGCAAATTATTTGC
The DNA here is from genome assembly GCF_047663525.1 of Anas platyrhynchos. Taxonomy (NCBI): domain Eukaryota; kingdom Metazoa; phylum Chordata; class Aves; order Anseriformes; family Anatidae; genus Anas; species Anas platyrhynchos. The sequence continues at coordinate 83,936,555 of NC_092587.1, read as the reverse complement.
CTTTTGCTCTGTGCTCTCACTTAAAAGAGAAATAAAAACATAGGAGGAATTGTTAGAGAACAGTTCATCACAGATTTGTTTCTAAGACATGCCTCAAATACCCTTTTTTTCTCCCACTGATGAGCTAGAACTGTGTAAAGACAATATGATGTGAACGTTTGTCTGTGTGACTCAAGGCTCCGCTACTCTGAGGGCAGTACTCACAGTCAACAACAACTGAGCTCAGTCTGTAAAGTGGCATCTCACTGATGTGCTTCTGTGTGCCTTTAAGGATAGATGGATGCATCATGCTCATCCCACCTGAGATGTCTAGCTATGGAAGGACATCCACTGCTTTGCTGTCCATGCAGAGAGACATCAAATAGGCTCTGCAATTAGTGTGTGGTTTTTTTTTTTTTAATGATCTGTGAACCATGGCCCACCACCATAGTCATACGCTACAGAACACAAGACACAGAGATCTTGATGCACAGCTAGTGAAAGACAGTCACAAATCACAGCAGCACAGGTCAGAGACCACAGATGGGGGCACGTGCCTTAAAACTGCTAACGATGATAACTTAAAGCAAGCACACAGCAGAAAGATCCACCTGGATGCCTGATGCTGCCCGTGGGGCAAAAAAACACGGAGCAGAAAAACCGTGTGACTGCCCTTACGCTGTGATCACCCACCCAGGCCTTTGGCAGACTACAGAGGCAAATTTCACCTCAAGCTCGAGTGCCTCCGTCAGGGGCAGCGCTCCCCCAGCCCCTCACTCACCGGGGTACCTCTCCCTGAGCATCTGCAGGCGGTACCGCTTGTACAGGGCGCTGCTGCTGTCCACCGCGCAGCCCATGGCCTCGTACAGCTTCAGCTGCCCCTGGAAGCCCGGGTTCACCCTGCGCTGAGAGAGACAGAGAGAGAAGGGCAGGGGCTGAGGCCGGGTAAGGGAAGGCAGCGCCTCTTCACCCCCTCCTTCAGCCCTGGCACTCACTCGGCATCGGGCTTGGCCGCCCTGACAGCAGCGTACGCCTCCTCCCAGCCCAGCCCCTGCGTCTTCATCAAGTAGGCGGTCACCACGGCCACGCTGCGGCTCACCCCGGCATGGCTGCAAGGGAAAGGCGCAGGATGAGGCGAGCCCGGCCCCGGGGGGCTGCCAGCCGGGTCCCGGTCCCCGTCCCGACCCTCACCAGCGGACGAGGGCAGCCCCGCCGCCCGCCCGCGCCGCGCCGATGAAGGCTGCGCACTCGTCCAGGCGGCTCAGCAGGTCAGCTCCAGGCTCGTCCAGCACACGAACGTGCAGGCTCCGCACCCCCGGCAGCGCCGGCGGCTCCTCGGCGTCCACCGTCAGCACCGCCACCACCCCCGCGGCCGCCAGCGACGCCGGGGACGAGCAGGACGCCGCGCCGCCCACATAAAGCCCCGCCGATACCGGCACCATGCTGCCCGCACCGGGATCCGCCATGGCGCCCGCCCGGTACCGCCCACAAGATGGTGGCGGCCGCCGGCGGCCGCCCACAAAATGGCGGAGGGGGGCGGGATGGAGGCGGTGGCGGGGTCTGTGGGGATCTGTGAGGGGCGGCTGGCAGCGGTCCACCCCCCACCCTTCTTTTCCCCAGCCTGCATTTGTAAGATGTTATAAGGCGAGAAGGAGTAGCTGATACGTGTTCAGTGCTGCCAGCCTTTCAAGTGCTACGATGGGGCTGTGAACATGCCAGCTCTGGAATAACGCAGAATCACAGAATTGTCTAGGTTGGAAGAGACCTCAAGATCATCGAGTCCAACCTCTGAACTAACACTAACAAGTCCTCCACTAAACCATATCCCTAAGCTCTACATCTAAACGTCTTTTAAAGACCTCCAGGGATGGTGACTCCACCACTTCCCTGGGCAGCCTGTTCCAGTGCCTAACAACCCTTTCAGTAAAGAAGTTCTTCCTAACATCCAATCTAAAACTCCTCTGGTACAACTTTAGCCCATTCCCCCTCATCCTGTCACCAGGCACGTGGGAGAACAGACCAACCCCCACCTCTCCACAGCCTCCTTTAATGTACTTAAATTCAGTCACAGAGAAAATTCTAGTCACAGAGAAAACCATGAAAGCATCAAATATAGTGGTCTCACAAATACTCGGAAAGCAAGCATCGTTAATAAAACTCCAGATGCGTTGCTGAAATGATAGGGCCTGAGTGGACAAACGGATTAAAGGTGAGATCAGTCACTGCAGGACAACCTAGCACCTACATTTTTTCAAAGATTTCTGTTATCCTTCTACCTCAATGTAGTCCCTGCGATGTAAACACTACATTCAGTGAGGAAAGGAGGCCTGGAGGAGTATTTATTTGGGAAGCCTCTGGAACCAACTCTGGTATGCAGGTTTGTGTTTGTGAATTGCTGGCTTGGAGATTAAAACAACCCCTAGGGCTGTGAGGGCCCTTCATTCCCTGTCTGTTACCTTTGTAGGATGTTCACGATAAGCAGGCTTCTTTATCTGAGCCGAGTTTTTCTACAGGAAATCAACCACACAGAAAATCTGCGGGGAAACAAAATCAGCTCACTTGTAAAATCTGTTACACAATCACATCCACATAAACGGGAGTAAAATTGACTTACAGAATAAAACTACCAGCAGTTAGCTTTAACTGTTTCTAGACTAATGCTTCTCATTTGGGACTCAAACTATAAGCACCTTTTTACTGTCACAGATTTTGCATTCCTGTAAATATTTTTGTTACACACCTTACGGACTGACTATGCTTCTCACTGTAACCTAAAACTGAGTCCAGACCAAGTAATTCCTCGTGGGCCTTGTGTAAAACCTCTGAGTAGCTTCTTGCCACTAAAAATCAAATGCCTATCCCAGCTTGAAACCTGTCACACTCATCTGTTTTGTGCTGGTTCTCATGCAGCAAGTGGACTTTAAACTGCAAGAGACTTCTATCTAACTCCCGATTTCTGTTCTGATCTCTTAACCAGGCCATGACTTGCATTTGGTGCTGAAATCTGATACTGTGTAGACAGCGGCAACCCTTCTTCCTTGAATCCAAGATTTATTACAAGTTAAGCTATGGAAGATCATGGAGCAATGCAGAAATCTTGGTGCAGCTTTATTTCTGCCCTGCATAGGGTTCAGACCTGTTGTAGGATGAGAGGAGATAGAGCGCTCTTACTCACACAGAGTAAGATGTGCTGTCTTAGCAGGACACCCATGGAAAACATCACCATGCAGCACATCCACAGCCTTGGCTTTTCCTTATCGCAAAAGATCTCGATACTTTACTTCCTCAAACTTTGTCTAAAGTGATCTCTAGCATGTAGCTGCAAGTTTTTCCCAGCATAGGCAGAAAGGCCCATAGGCTGCCTGACAAGTTTCTAAACAGAAGGAAAATGTTGGGTTTCATAAGAAAGAGGTATGGTAATGCTGTTTTCCCAGACTGAGATGTGTAACCTTACCCTACCTCCCCTGTATGAGATAAGAGAGCCTGAAAGCCCCGATTATCTGTCACTGGGAGGATTGTTCTTGCACAGCCCTGGATGAGACAGCTGTAGGCTGAACTGCTACAAAAACAGTCTGCAGGGGCCCCTCAGAGCATTGTAGGATGCCAGCTGGCCACGGAGGGGGGTGAGGCTGGCAGTCACCTCAGACCTGATAAGGTGAGATTAAACCTGGTGGAAAGGGAGATTGTTATCCCCATCCACCAAGAGAGGTGGATGGAGCTGGGGCTTGGAGGGGCAGCTGTCACACTGCAGGACAGGCCACAGCAGAAACCCTGACAGAGATGCTACCCACCCACGTGCTCTTCAAGGACTCCCCGACCCATGCCGGTAGAGAGCAAGGTTGTCAGCCTTGTGCTGGGACACAGCAGCTTACAGGGTTATAGAGTTTCCATGCACAGTGCTGGCGGCCCACAAAGCAGGCCAAGAGTTACATGTGCTTTAGGTAAGCCCAAAGGCTTCTCAGTCCAGGTAAAGTTTGCTGTCAACCTGCCTCACCTCCCATGCTTGTGCTGGTGCCCATGCGATTGCGTGGTGGCCCTGTTAGCAGGCTAGCCCAGCTGAATTTGACCTCTTCGGCTGGATCAGTTTTCAGCTGGGTCAGTTCCTTGAGCTGCCTCACTGCCCGGTGGCATAAACCTGACCTCCGAGCATGGGTTAGGAGAGTCTCTGATAGCTCCGATTTAGATTATTTTAAACTACATACCTACTTTATGTATGCAAAACCTCCTTTTCCAGTTACCATTGCCACCAGCTAGAAGAAAAGGACTTGTTGAAAAAAAAATCATAAAGAATTCAGGCAACTTTTCAATAAAAGCCCCCATCATCTATCAGGGAAAATTAAAAGCATACTGAAAATAAAGGTAGGTGAAAATTAAAACCAGATCAAACTCTGTGGACCTTTATTTGTGAAAGTAACTAACAGCTGCAACAAACTACTATGGCAAAGCACTGGACTATCCAACTCTTGAGGGATTTGAATGAAGTCTCCAGGCAAGTATGTGTTATTGAAGGGGCTGTGAGTTTATGTCAGTATTTTATGAGTACTAAGTGATAGTTAATCATGTCTGTTAGCCTTCAAATCTGTGAATTTGTGAGGATGACCAGATGACCAGTAGCCTTTTTTTTTTTTTTTTTTTTTTTTTTTTTACAGTGACAGAAGCAACAGACTGAGCTCACATGCAGAAGACTGCTGTCAGATGCCTGTGGGGTTGCTGCAGGTGTGGTGTGATCACTACACTCCTGTACATCAGCTCCCTGAGCTACAGATGATAAGGGAATGGGAAAAAGCTGTAATTTCAAAGTGAAAATCTGTGGTGAGGGAAAGTACAAGATTCGTGTGCAAGAGCTTCACACGAGTGAGGCTGCACTCCCTAAACAACTTCACTGTTTCTGTGAACTCCCCTTTGCTGTGTCTGCCACCTGCAGCTTGAGCATATGGTGATGTATCCTGGGTTTGCTCACAACTCCCAAAATAGAGTAAATATTTTTTTCAGTTTGATTTGCAAACTCCCCCTTCTCCTCCCCCTCTTCAGCTTTTGTCTTCTCCTACGCCACCGAAATTTGTTAACGGTTCGTTCTCCCCCCGGGTTCTGGGAAACCGTGTGACTAATTAAGTAGCTGGGGCAAGCTCAGGTGCAAGGAAAAACAACTCAGATGACGGACCACTGCCCACTCACTCCAGTAAGTGCATTCCATCTCAGCATGCATCACGAGGGAGGGCTGACGTGGGAGAAATCTCAACGCTGCTCATTTGTAATGGGAAAGAAAGTGCTGGGCTTCCCTGGGCTTCCCACTCCAGATCAGCAAAACTGGGTCTACTGCAGAAGCAAAAATGCTGTGTGAAAGGGCCAACAGGTGGAAACACGTCTTAAGACATTTGTGAGAGACAATGACTCAGTTTCTGTGTCCTCCTCAGGTCTCCATGTAGCAGGTATTTGAAGGTCATGTTTTGCATGGGTCCTGCTGGTGAAGCACCCTGGTGGCATTTCTTGCCTCTTGGAGAAATGCCTCTCAGCTTTTGCTGAGCTTGGGAACTTGGTGGGAGCTGGAGAGCCCTACGCGGTAGCATCTCATCCCTCAGACAACCTTTCAGCTGTTGCTGTGCTTTTAGTGGCAAATTTAACCTCAGATTTGTGAAAGACTACTCTTCCCAGCATTAGACTCTGTGGGTCTATACAAGACTTTACATGTCTATTTTTATTTATCGAGAGGGAAAATTGCTGCGTCTCCCCACAGGAAACCTCAAAGACTTGTAGAGGCAGCTACTAACAGAGAGAGGAGCTCACTCCTGATACTCTGCAGGAGGATTTCACAATAACCCCACATGACGGGGATGTTCTTACCTGTCTCCATGCTCTCAGTATCTGCAGACATGCAGTTATCCCACATGTCAAACAAAAGGGAACGTTTTCCAACTGCAGATTTGATGCTCAATTACAGAATAGAGCCTGACAGCTTTTACTAGTGTGTATTAATAACCCTACTTCACTTTATGGCTTTAACAGTTGCAGCTAGCAAGATTTATAGTGACACATTACGTTCGGCAATGCATCACGAAAGGAAACTAATCTGACAGTGCCAGGTCACTGAGCTGACTTACAAGTTTTTAAGTGCATTTCATCTGCCAAATTTGCTGCCCTATTTACTGGATTAAAATGAACACGTTGCTCTGTGTTTATAAAACTTCATCCTTAGCTCTGTTTTGGCGGTTTCCAGACTCTTTTTTTTTTTTTTTTTCCCCTCTGTTACGGTAATGTCCCAGCACCAATTTGGTCTTTCCTCCTTCCCCATCCTCTCTGAAAACTCTTTGAAATGGTTCCCAGAGAGTGTGTCCCAAAGGGGAACCCAACACAGGGAAGCTACAGGCAGGAGAGGAGCAAGCATAGCTGTGGGGTTGCAGGCAGAGATGAGGGACGGAGCGGCTGTGGGAGAAGGGCAGGAGGGTGATCATCCAGGAGCAGAGGGAGATGGTGCCTCTCAGCAGGAATCTGTCCCCCAGTTGTTCTCGAAGAAAGGAGGGTTTGCTGAGACTGGGATTGTCTCCTGCCACTTCTCCCTAGGCTTGGTGTTCGAGCTGACAGTGAGACGGTCCTGCCTAAATGTCAGGCACTTTGTGCTCTGGGACGGGGTCAGAACCCCCTCAGCAGCCACAGCACTCATGCATTTTTAATCTCTTGTCTCGCCAGTGGGCTGTGCCTTCCCGTGTTTTCCATCCTCACGGCACAGGAATCCACTGCGCAGATGCAGATGGATAACAGGAGGCTGGCTCCTGCCAGGGGGAAACGGGCTCGCTCCCCTAGGCGTCCATTACTCAAAGATGCATTCCTCGCTCCTCCTGCAACCTACACAAGCCTTGCCCAGCAGGTTTCACACACTGTTTCAAAATCCAGTCCCTCTGGCCTTCCTGTAGGATCGATGGGTAGCGACTGCCATATTTTCAGGAGGTTTAAATTCACGACAAAGAGCTCTGAACTTCCACTGAAGCATACTCAATGTCTACGACATGGTTGATGTACCTCTTTGTTTTCACAGTTTTGTGAAACAAGAACTTCTAAACAAATAAAATACGATCTTTGTATCAGTATTTTAACATCTGTAATATCATTGTGCTGCAAGTTTCTTTGCCTTTATTGATGTCAAATAAATATTACAGCATATTTTTTCAACGTGTAATTGCTGTTTCTCCAAGAAGGAACAGAAAACATACCATCCAAAATAGACAATGGCATGTGAGGCAGAAGTACTGCTGAAAACACCTTTTTAACAGGGGAGACCATTCAGTATTTTAACCTCCGAGTGAGACACTTCCCTACCGGTGGTTATGCCTCCGTCATGTCTGCTATTACTCCTTTTTGAGTTCCCTATTTCTCTTTCTTGTTTCAGAAGCACAGGAAAAAAAATGTTGAAAAAGATGTCCTGCATTCAGAAGTTCAACCCTGTAACTCTGTCACAGGCAACCCTATTATGGATTTTGTTATCTAGCAGGTGTCTAAAATGAGTTAGTTTTAATCCCCTCCCTCTCTGCTGCACTAGCCTGAAGGGATGGTGCTGTCAGCAGACAAAAAGATGCTGACCTATGCCAAGTGTGCTCATAGAGGAAGATACAGAAAGAAAAGAAATCCACCCATATGCCTGCCCGGCTTTTGTTTTGGTGGCTGAGGGGCTGTTTCTGGTGGCTGAGCAAAGAGCAGCTTTTCAGTCTCCTCTCACAGCTTTGACTCCATCTCCCCTTGGTGCGTGTGACAGAACAGCACTCCAGATGTGTTTTTCCCAGTGCTTTGCAAACACAGCTGTGGCACAGCGAGGCACACAGCAACCACCCCAGCTCCCTTTTCTCCTCTTTTGCCCCAAATACTGAGGGTTTCCAGCAGCAAGTGCAGTTTTTCTTCCTTGAGGCTTTCGCCCCGGGGTGGGGGGGGGTGTCTCTTCAGGACAACCACTGTGGCGTTGGGCTCCCCGTGATCGAGGCAGCCGGTCCCCTTCTCCTCGGGCTCGGTCCCGGCACCGTGTCCGTGTGTCCGTCTGTCCGTGTGTGAGGAGAAGCCGCCCCTGAGGGCGGAGGAGGAGCGGAGGCGGGGCGGCGGCGCGGCCATAAAGGGCGGGCGGAGGGGGCAGGGAGGCGTGCGCGGGAGCGGGGCCGGGCGGCGCGGCGGGGCCGGGCTGAGGTGAGCGGGGACGGGGTGAGGCGAGGCGAGAAGGAGCGCGGAGCTCCTCGTTTTTCGAGTCTCTGGGGCTTGGCGTGTGGTGATTATTTCTGTGGTAGTAAGGGCAGCGATGCACGCTGTGCCCCTGCACGACAAAAACGCTGGAGCCCAACCAAGGGCGGGCGGTGGGGTGGAAAGCTGCGCTGGAGAAGTCCTCCTGTGGGGTGCTGTGTGCCTTGCCCCAGCTGCTGAGGAGCCCACAGCTGGAAAGGAGGAGCCTGTGGGCTTGCAGAGTGAGCCAGGAGTCAGGAGAGACTCCCGTGCTGTGGAGAAGATAGTGCTTTAAGGTGAAAGTGTGTTTTAATATGCCTGAGGGCAGCTCCTGTCAGCCTCGGTGCCTCTGGGGTTATGCTGTGCTGGAGCAGTAAGGGTTTGAAGAAGCCCTTGCTTTGTCCTGGATTAATTATTTTATGAATCACAAGTTAGTTTCATGGCTACTGAAGCTGATATGATACGCAGCTGCTTATGCCCAAGGACAGAAGCTGCTTCCCCCGGAGCACTTCTGCATTGCCGTCTTGCTCTGTCACCTCTGTGAACACAGTCAAAAAGCTTCTTGAAAGCCAAAAGCTGGAGGCTGACAAGCAAGAGATAACAAGAGCTGCTGCTTGAATCTTGCTTGAAGCGTTCCCCACGCAGTGCTGGTTCGTGTTGCCAAACAGTGTGGTTGCTTTTTAAGCAGCTCCCGGTTGGCAGGAGTTAACTGCGCTAAGTCTGAGTGCTCTGACCTTGGCAGCTGCCAGCGCAGCCTTCACAAGTACTTGGGGCAGATGAAGGTGAGACCTCAGTCTGTAGCTGTCAGGGAGCACCTGGCCACCATAAAAAGCTGTAACACTTAAACAGGAAAGTGTATTAACTCCTGTTGGAGTTGAGTGACTGTAGAGTATATGTAAGTATTGATGTACCTCAAAACAAGCTGCTGAAGTACCAGAGAATATCTGCTCAACTGTTACAAGAGCCATGACAGCGCTCCTTAAAGTGCTAAAGCTTGGACTAAGCTGTGACAAAATCTGGTCATTGAGGTTCTCAGGTCCTTAGTGTAACGCTGACATGTGTGCCTTAATCCCACCTGAATATATGCCAGCTCTTACAAACTTGTTCTCCCTCCACAAACGACTAAAAAGGTCAGGGAAAGTAGGAATATTGCCCAAAAGGTAATTTGATTATGTAGTGTATCTGAAAAAGAATTGCTTGCAGACTGGAATGCAAATTTAAAAGTTCTGTTATCTGGCTTTGTAGCTGAAATGCTCTCCAAGATGCTGAAGTTCTATAGTTTTTGCAGGAGCAAGGTGGACTTCTCCCTTCTCCTGTAAGAGGGAGATAATGGAAACTACTGGAGATACTAAGAAAGCAAAAAACTTCTATGAAAAAGCAATCTTGTGCCTCTGGCATAACTGGAGTGCTTTCAGTGGATTGGATCTATAAGCCCTGGAACTAAAACACCTGAGTGTTTTCTACTGTTGTTTTAGCTGGAGAGAGGTTTGAGCTTTACCTATAATGAAACAAGTTCAAGGTTAGCTTTTGGAAGCCTTCTGTGCTTATGGTTCTCACTGGCTTCAGCTGGTACCGCGGATCTTGGAAACCTGGGCAAAGCTTATTTGTATTATTCATTGATAATTGCCCTTTGAAATTAACTGCTGTGGTGCGGTACTTAACTCTGCATCACCAAGAAGGACACAGACAACTATATTTTGTGTCTGAACAAGTAGGGAAGCTGAGAATCATTTCAGGTGAAAGGCTTGCTGATAATCATTAGTCTGTATAATTATTTCTTTTTAGGTTCTACATGTAGACAGCAAGCAGAGCATAGGGTGTATATTTAGGAAGTGCAAACCGAAAGTTTAACTTACTTTTTTTTTTTTTCCTCCTCCACCTCCTTACAGTTTCTTTGGAGAAGAAAAACCTGAACATGGCAAGCAAAGGAAGTAATACAGACTGCATGTCATGCAGCGTACTGAACTGGGAGCAGGTCAGCCGCCTGCATGAGGTTCTTACAGAGGTGGTCCCGATCCATGGACGAGGTAACTTCCCGACGCTGAAGATAACTCTGAAGGACATTGTTCAGACCGTTCGGAGCAGGCTGAATGAAGCAGGCATTGCGGTACATGATGTCCGTCTGAATGGCTCTGCAGCTGGCCACGTCCTGGTCAAGGATAATGGTCTGGGATGCAAAGACCTGGATCTCATTTTTCAAGTGTCTCTTCCGAGTGAGGCAGAGTTTCAGCTAGTTCGAGATGTGGTGTTGCGTTCCCTCCTGAATTTCTTGCCAGAAGGAGTAAGCAAGCTAAAAATCAGTCCAGTAACACTGAAGGAAGCCTACATCCAGAAGCTGGTTAAAGTGTCCACAGAATCGGACCGCTGGAGCTTGATATCACTCTCCAACAAACATGGTAGGAATGTGGAGCTGAAGTTTGTAGACTGTATAAGACGACAGTTCGAGTTCAGTGTGGACTCCTTCCAAATCATACTGGATTCCCTGCTTTTCTACTATGACTACTCGGAAAACCCCATGTCAGAGCACTTCCATCCAACTGTGATTGGGGAGAGTATGTATGGAGACTTCGAAGCAGCTTTCGATCACCTCCAGAACAAGCTGATAGCTACCAAAAATCCTGAAGAGATCCGAGGTGGTGGGCTTCTGAAGTACAGTAACCTCTTAGTGCGGGACTTCAGACCCATGGATAAAGATGAGATCAAAACACTGGAGCGCTACATGTGCTCCCGGTTCTTCATAGACTTCCCAGACATCCTGGATCAGCAGCGCAAGCTCGAGACCTACCTCCAGAACCACTTCTCCAAAGAAGAGAGGAGCAAATATGACTACCTCATGATCCTGCGCAGGGTGGTGAATGAGAGCACGGTGTGTCTCATGGGGCACGAGCGAAGGCAGACTCTCAACTTGATTTCTCTGCTGGCTCTCAGAGTACTGGCGGAGCAGAACATCATCCCTAATGCCACTACTGTTACCTGTTACTACCAGCCAGCACCTTATGTTAGTGATGTGAACTTCAGCAACTACTACCTTGCCAATGCTCCCGTGCCATATAGCCAGTCCTACCCGACTTGGTTGCCTTGCAACTGATCGTTTCTCTCCAGCGTTCTTGAGTGGAGGCTACTAAAAGCCGAGTTGCCAAGTGTAAATACACAATGACTGCCAGTTGGAGGCTTTCTAATAAATAGGACTGTCAGACTATCCATTTCCTGGTGTGCGGTAGGAATGCACAGCCAGGTGATGTGTGAAGAACCTTTTTTCAGTATATCTCTACAAATGCCAAGGAGCCTTATTACCTCCTCACTGGGAGAAGAGAACCAGCAGCCAAGTGTTAGAGGAATGGTTACAAAACTAGGCACCAGTCTTGGAAATGGCTGTTAATGTCACCTAAGTGTGGAGTATTCAGTGAACTGGGTTAGTTAATAGAGCAAAGACTGGAAAACGTCTTGTGCAGAGCAGAAGTTGATCCCGAACTCTGCTTTCTATTGCCTAATCTCATTACTTTATACTTCCTCAGTTCAATTTTTAGTCAGCTTTCTATTGAACTAATTGTGCAAGAGTGGGCTTGTGTCATGCTCGGGCTGCTTCTACTTTCTGGCTGTGTAGAACTGATAACAGGGCGAATATTGTCCCTCTCGTAGAGGGCCTAAAGGTTGTTTCCTGTAGTACATGGGTGTATGTGGGCCTGCATCAAGTTCAAGATAACGTCTTGGAAGTTGAAGATGAATTAGTAAATCCGTTCCTAAAGCATGAGCTGGCTAAACCCTTCTTGAGTACAAATAGGGATGGAAGGGCTTGATCATGCACCAAAACCTGATCTAAAAAATTAAGTCCTTGGAATAAGGCACTAAAACCTTTAAATTGGAACTGCTGTTTGAATGGTTAAGATGGGGAAAATACTATTAAGTATAGGCTTAAGATAAAGTCTCTTTCGAAGCAGTTATTGGCACAGTTGGAAAGTAGCGCGGCTCTTACACTGAAGTGTGACTTATCTTTCTTCCTCATGGGTCCACAGCAGGCAAAAAAAGGAAAAACCAAACCACTAATTTGTAGTCTGATGTGCACGTCTGCCACAGCATAAATTCCTTAAGTGCCTCCTGAGGGTTTTTTTTCTTGTACAAATTCAGGAGGTCCTGAAGGCTTGCCTTTCTGTCTCCTCTTAAGGGTTAAGCTTTATCACTTTTTTTAAGTTTGTCACTATCACTTGGTCACTGTATGAGATAGGATTTGGGGAGGTTAAAGCTGAGATTTTTGTCTTTAGCAGTCTTAACCTTCACTTCATGTATATAAACCCTAAGCAGAGCTTTCCACAGAGGCTGTGTGTAGTGGAAGTCTACCCCTGCTTTCAGAACAGCCTCTGAGAGAGCGTGTGCTCCCTTGGAGGCTGACCTTCTTAACGGGTATGTGCTGAACTTGCTGCTTTGATGCTCCTGTGCTTTATAAGGATGGTTCAGAGTTCCATGGTTCTGCATGCAGCAGTACTAGAAACTGACTGGAAGACTTTTTCACTGAATTGCAATAATAAAATATGTATAGCAAATGATCCTGAGGTTCCTTTGCTTCACCAGAGAAGTACTAGAAACAGAAAGGTGTGCAGAACTAGAAAGGCAAATCGTTGAGATACTTAATATGTAGCTGTGCAGTGTTTAAGGATACTTAATTGCTAACCCTTCCTGGGTCTCACAAGCTCACGCAGACAGCTGAAAGTCAAAGTGCTGAGTCAAACAAATGATTCATGTGTAGAAGGGAAAGCAGATGAAACACCTACAGCTGATAATAGAGGTAGAAAACAGTAGCAGTGCAGCTCTTACCTGGCAGTGAAAAACTGCCTTTTCTTGGTAGGACCAAAGATTCTGGTTATGAAAAGTGGGAGAACTTGCAACATAACTGATTGATGAAGACCACATCAGTACAGCAGCAGAGCTGCTATTTGCTTCAGTTAGCTTAGGAAGGCAGGGAGGGATCCAACTGAGGAAGCTGGCTGCAGCCAGGCATGCTTTAGGTTAATTTCTCCAGCAGTCTTGTAAGCATCTTCAGTAGCAAATAGACAGTTTGGTGGCTTTTTTCTTATCGAATGCTCTTGAATAGTCTGCCAAAGGAGTTGGATTCAAAAGTAAACCCATTCTTTTGTATAAACTGTGGCTTGGACTTGGAGTAGCACGCAGGCAAGGTACCTCTCACCCAAGACACTAGCTGGAAGGCTTTTTTAAAAACTAATGAATTGCTGGTGTTGTCATGTGTGTCAGACTTAGAGCAAGCTTACTGCCAGAATGAGTAACTTCTGCATGAGGAGCAATACTTGGACCAGCACAGAGTATCACCAGAATGGAGGAAGCCTTTTTAAGGGTTTAATTGCTCTCATCTCTTAAATAGCTGCAGTTGGCTTTTTTTTTTTTTTTTAAAAAAAAAAAAAAGCTGTGCCCACTGCAGAAGTAAACCAGTGCCTAGAGGAACGTGTTTGATTTTCATTTCAAATAGCTTACGCTCATCTCTTACAGCATCTCACAGCTTACCTTTAGGAAATCTCATGGCTGATCTTTAGGAACTTTCTGTGCATCAGCTCCTGTGGAAGAAGCAGCCCATGCTTTGGGGGAGTCCTCATTAGCTTGAAGCAAGCTGCCTTATTTCTTACTGGTCTTTGAGTACCTTGGCTGCTGTACATCGGGCCAGATGTATCTAATGGAAAAGAAAGTGCTAGAAAGCTCTCCTGGATTTATGCTGGGACAGAGCTATGGAGACCTCAAGCTTCCTGCCAAAAGTATTTGTGCTTTTGCTAATGTCTCTTGTAACAGAGGATCCGAAGGAAGCTTTCTTAAAAGTCGAATGGCTGTTCTCTGAACGTCTGCCTTCCTCGGTTTAAGCTTTGCAGGACTGCTGTGTTCCCTTGTCAGCATCTTACATTGCTCTGGGATGATAAATATTTGATGCTTTTTAGTCTGGATGTGAAGGTCTTGAGTAGTTAAGCTGTAGCCTGGAGTTGCACATCACCTATTGTATTGGCACTAAGTTATAAGGGATTGCTGGGATGATGTGTGGTGTCACTACCTTCAAAACAAGCTCAGCCTGGCAGTCTAGGTGGAGCTGAAATAATTGATAGCTTTTCATCGTGGTGCTGCCAGCAGCCTGCCCCTTCCTGACTTCAAGCTGTCCCGGCAGCCTGCTGTCGCAGGTAGCAGCAGCTTAATCTGCTGCGTGCTGGTTGGTTTGGGGTCAGGTTTTTGGGGGCCCTGTAGCTGGGAGTAACATGAGAAGAAGTGCTAGGTTAAAGTGATGACCTTAGGCCAAGTTCAGGCTGCCTGATTCAGTCTCCCTTTAGTGCTAAATGATGTGAACCTGCACTCTCCTCTGCTTCTGTAGCAAGTGGAGGTTTGGGACAGGCTGCTACACTTCAGGCTATTTCCCCAAGGCATTCCCTCAAGGCAGCAGCATCAAAGCGAAGTTACAGCGGCACTGCACTGCAGGACTTGTGTCTGTGCATCATTCCGAAGGGCTAGGCTTCTGGGAAACGAGACCCTGTGCTTTAAAATAGCTCTCTTCTTCCTGTAGCTCAAACTCTGCGGGGCTAAGTCAGTCTGAGGCTAAGCAACTGTTCTGAATATTTATCACCGAGTCCTCCTTAACATACAGTTTATTGATATTTTTGCTCATTTGTAAGCTGGGTGAAGTCTTATATTTGATCAAGATGCTACCACGGAGACCAGGGTGGGTTTTAGTCACTTCCCTGAAATCCCTATGCTGATCTACAAAGCAGAAGATAGTGTTTAAATCTAGTCCAAGTACCTGGAGATTTAATGAGACTTAAAACCCCATGGTTTTTGTGATGGAGTTGCCGAGTTAAGCACTTGGTATGGTCTTGTGCTTAGATGTTGTGGGTTTTTCTGATCGTTAGAGTTCCTGCAAACGTTTGTAGGGATCTCTGCTTGTCGTGCCATTGGTTGGGAAAAGGCCTCTTAGGAAATAACTTGGGCAAATTGCTTCAATTCAGTGTACTGACAGAAATTGTTTGCTGTCCCTCTTACTAAACCTGTTGAATCAGAGTGCCATAAATGTTAGGCAATGAAATAAGCAATAAGCTGGCCATCATTACTGGCAAATTGGTCTAATTTGGGCATCGGGAGAGCCAAATGGATAAGTGATACTTGTAGCTTTTGCGTCGAAGTCTTACTCAAACCATTGCTGTCAATGACTTGTTAACTATGGCAAAGTGTCTTTCATATCTGCTCTTTAATTTCATTGAAACTCATTGCGAGGTGGGATGCCGGGCGATAGCTGTAGAAGCTTTTGTGGGAATGGTTGGAGCACTCCAGTTTCTCTTCTTCGGAAGAGAAGGCTGCTCACTGAAGTATCTGCATTGGGCTTGTCTGTCTTTCTTTCTGATTAAAACTGCACTTTTTGTTGAAATTTGAAAGCTTTTTTTCTATGTTTATTTCCTTTTTTTTTTTTTTTTTTTTTACTATTAGAAGTCAGCTCTTGGAAAAATCTCACGCTTGTTCGGAAAAGTGAGTTTTTCCTTTAGGCTGGCAGAACAAGATACTAGGAGTACTTGGATTCGTGACGAGCCCTGATGTGAGATTGGTCACAAGAACTCGATCTGCTGTTCTGCACTGTGGTATTCACTTGTTCACCCTTGGGAACTGGGTTTTGGACCTTAATGATCCTGCAATTCCTGTACAAATAAACTCATGCTAAACATTGCTCGCCTTGAGTTATTCTTGCACCGAAGTCGTGCTGACTGGGAGTCCTTGAGGCTTATTGAGTGGTGTGTGTAAATGCACTGGTGGAGGGGAAGAAATGCTTGGTTTTTAGATCTTCCTCAAGAATTTTTATCACTAATGGACCCATCTGCCTCTTAATTGGCTGAGGATGAGTGAGTTAAATGAGACAGGTAGGTGACTGATGTAGACTGAGCAGATCAAAGCTAAATAAAAGCTGGGGATGTGTGGCAGTATATTTGCTGCTCTAGAATCCAAAATAAATGTACTATAAAAAGCATGCCTGCTCCTAATCCCTCCCAGAGCTCAGAGAAGCTCTGCCCTCTCAGTTAAGTAACACTGGAGGAAAGTCCAGCCTTCGGGATTTTGTAATAACTGCAGTGGAAACTTCTGCAGAGGCTAGCAGGAGCACCGTGATCTTACAAAGGCAATCATGGAGCCCGTGTAGTCCCTTTCCAAGGTGCAGTTTCTCCCTTATGGACTTAAATGGAGAACTGATAATGCAGCTGCACAGAAGCCGGGTGCCACAAACCATCTGTTTGTCACCTGAAACTCCCTTACCTCAACCCCTCAATTTATCTTGTCGTAAAAGTTTCAGAGTTATTTTGGGCAGCCTCCCGTAGGTTTCTCGGATACCAGACTTTAAAATGTGCAGGGTCAGACGGTGCCACAGCCAGGCGGCCGGGGTTAGGCGGGTGGCTGTGCTCACGCTTTCGGTTCCACGAGGAACCTCCAGCAGGGTGAAAACTGATAATAAATGAAGAAGTGAACTGCTCTACCCTCTTGCTGCTGCATGGTCAGTGGAAAAAAGCATCCTGTTTGGTGGTACTGCCAGAACCCAGCCTCACCCCTGCTGAGCAAGATGAGCTCTGTTTTGTGACGGGGAGCAGGAGGATTGAGAAGACTGGTCCTCCAAATTGTCACTGCTGTTCTGGCGGATGCAATTGTTTCCTGCCTGCCTCCTGTGATGGTGGCTCCTGTTGGCTTTAATATTTTGAAGTCAGCGCTCGATGTGTCCTCCTACAGACAGAGCAGATGCTTCTGTAGGAGAACCAGACTGTGTGCCTGCTTATTTTGAATGTTGCTCACTACATATTTACTAGATTTAGTGCCCTAACACACTGAACAGGGGTGGTTGCTGTCTTCAGCAGTAAAATAGGGTTTGCATTTATGCAGCCACTAAGGAGGGAGATGTATCAAAGGATGCAATGCACCACTCGAGTGTGGGTGTTAGATGTACCAGACATGTCTTGCCGTAGTAACAGTGCTGTAATCTGTCGGGTTTGGTTCAGCGATAAGAAGATAAGCTCCGTATCCTCTGGGCAAGGCTGCCTAGTGGAGGGAGCAGTTAACCTCCCAAACCTTAGTAATTTTCCTAGTAGGAAGGAGTTGAGTCATCGTGCTGGAAAAACAGAGCCTTGCCAAGAGCCATGTGCAAAGCAGCTGCTAGATGGAAGCTGGTAGTTCGCTTATGTAAATGAAGGGAAGCTCTGCTATCTGCTGCAGCGTTACCACGTTTGCTCTCAGATGGGGGGTTCAATAATCCAGCAGGAACCAGTTGCTTAGGCTAGTTAATCCAGAAAAATGTTGTACTGAGTCTTCACGGCTGCTAAGTTGTGCAGGGGACACTCCGTGCCCATTCACTGCCATCCCCGAAATGTGTTGGCTTTGTTCTCTATCCGACTTGTATGGTGCTGGGACAGCAAAACTGCTTCAGAAAAGGGTGAAACCTACAGATTATACTGATCGTACGCCAGGCAAAGGGAAAATTGCCTTCCTTGCAAGGGAACGGTTGCAATGTGAGCCTTCTGCTTCGGTTGCTGCCTTCACACTGCAAAGCAAGGCTTCTGAGCATGTAGGATGTGAAGCACGTGAATTGCACCCACGAATGGGTCTCATTTTGGGCACTCTTCTCCCTTTGGAGTCAACTCGCCACCTGCAGCAATTCCCTTCTCCACCCGCTATATCTCCCTTATCTGAATTACTTACTCTGAAAGCTATATCTCAGTGTAACTCCTGGAAAGTCATTCAATCTTTCTAAAGCACTTGCCTTAAATTTAGCGTGTGCTCTGAGAAGCTGTTCTAATATTTGGTTGTAGCCCTCGCTGAGAATGACATTATTTCTGTAGCGATGGGTTCCCGAGAATCTGTGACCTGGGGATTGCTGCTTCCTTATTGACAAGGCTGAAACGTCCCAGGCTGTCTCGTGCTACCCACTAATCCCTTCAGCTCTTGGACGAACTGAGGAAAATGAGCCCTTGAAGCCTGATACTGCATGTATCGGATTTGGAAGCTGGAAACCTTTTCTTTGGGAGCTCTGTTGTTTCTCTGTATCTAATGAACCCTCACCAGTGGCTAGCCCAGTGCTCCACGTAGCCATGGAAAAGAAATAGTGCTAACATTACTTCTCAACTTCTTGGTGCTTGCATCCCCAAATTGTGCTTGCTGTTTTTACCGTAGCGTTATGGCATGCCGAGTGCTCTTGCTGGCAGTTGTTTGCAGCGAGCTCAGAGTCCATCTGCTGCTTTTCAAAGCTCCGTCTCCCATCTGGTATTGACAACATCTGTGCTCCTGGCTTCCAGATGTAGCGCTTTGCATTTGGTGGTATTAGAAAAACAGTTTGTCTGAATCCTGTGGTCAAACCCCGACAAAGCAGAAGGACAGAGCAACTCGACTTCATTGTTCACGAGCTCACCGACCTACAAGTGTGGTGTAATGCCTGCAAATGACAGCAGCACTCATTGTTTTGAGTTGTTCTCGCATACTGAAGTGTGCCTGAGGTTGCTGTGGGCACTTTGAAACCTGCAGGTGGCTTAGAAACAATGTCAGTATGATGTCCACAAAGGTACAGGACACAGGTTATTTTGGGATTTTTATTTTTTTCAAATGCAAGGTACAGACAGCAGACGAAGCCTATATTCTGCCACTGTGCTTAACAGCAGTTCCTCAGTCCTTTCCTCTGCACCCCTCCACCTAAAATACTGCAGTGAGGAGTATCCCAGGGGCAGGACTTAGCAGCATGACTGAACTGCTCTTGCTGTTACATCTGGTAGTCATCATGTCATCTGCCGGGCTGTTTTACTGTTCATCTGGGGCTCCCCAAATGGTGTGTAGTACTGAATAATTGCCAGGGCTGATGTAGTTTTTATAGACTTCACGAGCAGCCGCCTTCTGCTTTCTCCTCCCAGGCAGCTTTCCTCAATACCAGGGGGAAGTAAGCTATTTTTGGGAAGAGAGCCTGCCATCAGTCCCACTCTCCTGCTCCCAAGGGGGTTCATCAAACAGCAGGATGGATTTGCTAACAGCCTGGCAGACCCATGTGCCCGGGGCTCCTGCCTTGCTGCCTGCCCTGGAAGGTGTCTCTGCAGCTCTGCTCAACCCGAGGAAGCAATGCCTGCACATGGGGCTGTGCCTTCAGGATCAAATTCATGGAGTTACTCCGGAGGAATACTTGTAAAAAAAAATATATATATATTAAAAAAATGGTGTCTGTTTTGAATGGGAGGAAGCTTTGAACAGGGAGAAATATTCTAGCTGAGTATATGGACACTTTACACTGGCCATTCCCCTCCTTCCTCGCAGCACTTCTGTGACAGGAGGATTCCTGTTTACTACCATTTCACGGACAAAAAAACGAGCCCTGAGGAGAGGAAGCAGCACGGTTAGGTAACCCAGTGGCTTGCTGACAGGGCCAGGAGTGTATATTTTGGAAGCCCTGCATATTGCTGGGGCAGAGAGGGAAGGCTGGGGGTACTGGGGCATTTGTTTCACTCATTTCAGAAATAGAATAGAAGGATATGGTAACTTAAAGCACAGAGATGAATTGGGGAATTGTAGTTTTGAGGTAGAGCTGCATGATATGTGTTCTTACAGGCACATCTGACTTTTGCAATGGAAGCAACGTGCCAGTGAGACTCGCAGGGGGCCACACTGTGCCCATGTTCACATGCAGGTACTCGTTGCAGACCCTCCTGGTTGGTTTGTAATTTCTTGCACTACTCAACTGCAATACAAAATCATGGTGATTAACACCCTGCTCTGTTATCGTGTGCTACAAACCTGGCTGGCCTCAGCAGTTATGGTGTCAACCCTGCCCTTTGGTACTCTAGGCTTTTTGTTTTGTGTGACCAGAACCTGATTTTTTGTTTTAACTGCTGAAAATCCAGATTCACTGAAATAGAAAATTGAAATTCAAAACATGCATTTAGTTAAAAAAAGAAAAAGGAAGACAAAAAGTAATTCAGAAATGAGAGTTCATTAGCTACCAATGTTGTATTTGATGGAACTGGTCTTGTCCCTAAGTGCAAAATAGCTTGTAAAGTTATGACTTTTAATTCCAGACCAGCTGCTTTTAGTTTGAAGGCCCCCACTGCCTGACTTATTGCTCATAAAGAATGAGCAGTGAGAGGAGCTCCAGTCCATCTCGGAGATCCTTTGACTTTTCTTGCAGTATTATAATACCCACTTGTTATCAAAGAGTGCACATCCATAGCTGACAAAAACTCTGGCTCACAGACTTCATTGAAAAGTAGTAGTCCTGTCGTAAGTCATTATATTAGTCTGTACTTGAATAGTGGAAAATGGCAGAAAAACAGTTTAATTTCTTGATGATTCCCAAGGCTGTTCCAGGCATGCTTAATAAATTACGATGTGTAATTTGTGAGAGGGGCCATCTCAGAGGAGGCCTTCCGTTGCTGCAGTTGTAATAGATCAAAAATAGGCTGCGATGTAATAGTACTGGCTCACGGGGCTGTTTGAAACAGGCTGAATAAATGGCTAAATCTGCAAAAAGAAACGTGAAGTTCAGGTGCCCAGAGCTGCCTAGAAGCTGGCAGCACTCGGTCTGGTTCCTGAGGAGGGGACCTGGGTGCTTGGTGGGTTTTGGAGAGGGTTTGGTGCTCAGGTGAGTGCGGAGTGGTGGCACGGGGCCCTTGAATCTCCTGCCATAGCCACTGCATAATGGAGTGAATTAAGCATAAAGTAAGAATCTTACCTCCACATTTCCCTGCTCTGGTTAATCAGGCTCCATGGCAACCTAACATACTTTTTTTATTTTTCTAGTGGTTTAATTTCCTTTTTATTTCCGTAGCGATGGATTCTTGAGAATCCAGACATGCCAGAGTGCTGGCAAATTATCGAGACTTTAACCAAATCTTCGTTCTCGCAGTACAGAGCAGCAGAGAACTGAAGCACTTAAAAATAAGGTGTAACTGCTATATAAGTGTTCTAAAAAAAATAAAAAAAAATGTTTTAAAGGTCAAGGGAACCTATTACTGAAGATATTTTCAAAGAACTAAAATCTTACTTTTATTACATTGTTGCTACTTTAATTTTTCTTCAGGTAGGTACCAGTTGTAGCCTTGCTCCCAGATGTTACTTTGATATTCCTGTCGTAGGTGATAAGGACAGCAAAATGTAGCTCTGACTGGTATTCAGGCTAATGTAGTACTTATGCTCCGAAGTGAAGATCACATTTTCTTTGAAAAATCAGGGTGAAATATTGCACAGGCCTGCAACAATATTTTTCTTTCATGAAAGATCATTTATAAAAATTCTTTTCTAGAATCTAGATGCACTGGAACAAACCTTGGCGTTTATTTTGGCCGAGGCTTCCTGATGTGCAGCCACCTAAAATAAGTTGCTTATGGCATTTCACACAGTGTGCATCCTGAGCCCGGGGAGTCACTGTGAGAACAGGCAGCCGGGTTGCACAGCCTGGCTGGGGCATTTTGCTCTCTGAGGCTCTGGTTTCAGGTTAGCCGGGGTCCAAACTCAGACTCTAAAATGACAATTTGTCTCCAGTGACTATGAAGAAATCCCAGAGTGGCTGGCTCAGAAATCTACGCTGACAAGGGTCAAGAAGAATCTTATCTCAAGCAGTCAGAAATCAGACAAAAACACCAGGAATTTTCTTTCAAACCCACTTTCTTTGCAAACATTTCTTTCTGTCTCATGGTCCGTTCTTGCAGATTGCTTGAGTCTCCGCCATTTCGTGTCAAGCTGGGTGTTGGGAGCCATTTCAGCCCAAGGTCTGCAGGGAACAGGGCGGAGAAGTCACTTTCAGGGAAGAGATGTCTATGCGCTCTCTGACATCCAGTCTTCCCTAAAGTCTGGTGACCTGCTTGTTTCTGCCTTTTTTTCTTTTTCCTTCACTTCTGTGTACGTGCCAGGAAGCCCTGCTGTGATGACAGGAGCAGCGTTCAGGGGCTAAGTCTGACTCAGAGACCATAGCTTTATCAAAGGGGAAAGACTCACATCTTTCAATTATGTTTAACCCATTCTCCTAGCCATTTTCACCTATTACTCAGTTTAGAAAAGACCTTGAAGATCATCTAGTACGACCTTTAACCTAATACTAACAAGTCCACCACTAAACCATGCTGCTAAGTTCTACATCTACAGGTTTCTTGAAGACCTCCAGGGATGGTGACTCAACCATTTCCCTGGGCAGCTTGTTCCAATGTCACACAACCCTTTCAGTAAATAATTTTCTCCTAACATCGAACCTAAATGTCCCCTGGTGCAACTTGAGGCCATCACTTGGTGCTTGGGAGAAGAGCCTGATCCCCACCTCACTACAACCTCCTTTAAGGTAATTGCAAAGTACTGTAAAGTCTCTCCTGAGCCTTCTTTTCTCCAAGCTAAACAACCCCAGCTCCCTCAGCTGCTCCTCATAAGACTTGTTCTATAAATTAAGTCTGACTGAGTCTCTTTACTCAGTCAGTGCTGAGAAGTGGGGACTGTGCAAACGAGACTGGTTCATGAGACTGGTTTGGAGAGCAGGGGTGCAGGGGTCTGGAAGCTGGTTTGGAAATGTGTTTCCAAGTTCAGGATGTGAAACAGTGAAACTGTGATTTGATATGTTGTGGCATGTTTCTAAAAGCCTAATATCCCAACAGGAGGAAATTGTGAGTAAAACAGATGGGAAGAAAACTCTGTGGATAAAGAATAAGCTTTCAAATGGGGAAAATTCTTTAGGAATAACATATTAGATAGCCAAATAGCTATATTCCCACATTAAAGAAGTATTTTCCTTGAAGATAATAGAAAGATATTTCATTTTTGGAACAAAACTTACTGTACTGAAGGCACGCACACTTTTATTGTTTGGAAGTAAGTCTCTTAATAGAGATTCAAAAAGATGGAAGTGTTTAATATTTTTTTCTGACAATGTTTGGAAGGAAAGGTGTTCTGCTTCAATGACAAACTGCTCTTCAGCCCATTAGTAATGGGGGAAATTGTTAGAAAACAGCAACTTGCGATAGGAGTTGGCTGGAGAGCATTCTGGTCTGCCGATGTTAATGTTAAATCTCGGAGTACAAGGTAAACTGCAGGAGAATGAAAGTATATGGCTTCTATTCCAGTACTGTAAGAGGGGATGTAGGAAGAACTGCATAAATCCTCATGTCTGACTCCAGTTTTACAGGTTAGTGAATAAATGCCTTGTCCATGTGAGGGAGTACATGGGCTTTTTCAGGATGTTGTTTTGTGGGTGAGGGCATTGAGTTTGCTGTGTCGCTGCAGAGCATGGGGTAATACAGGTCCTGACCAGCAGCTGCAGGTGTTGAGGTGTTGCTGCGACTACAGAGCAACAGAGCCATCCCCACTTGCTTAAGTCACACGAGAGGAACTGGATAGGCTAAGGAGAGATGATATAAGATATGTCCCTTCATTTTGTGGCACCGGCTTGAGGGGTCAAGTAACTACATACAAATGGCCTTCTCCAGTTTCAGCTAGCAAATGTGTAAGCCCCCATCCAGCCCCGGTTAGCACTTGTAAACAATCCTGTCAAGCGTCCTCACCCTACCCCCAAAAACCATCCTGATGGACAATACAGAATTAAAGTCTTTCAGATGGACCCTCCTGAATGAAAAGATGACATCTGAGCCCCCTCACAAGTGTCTTGATGGAGGTCAGAGTTTCACACGTTCATGTAGTGTTTGTTGCCCACTTATGACCATCCCGCTTTTGAATATGGCTTGTACAATCAGGATAGCTTGACAAACTCACATGGCTAAAGAAGTCATTTTCCTTTATGACAATGAAAAGGTGATTGTGCATGCTTTCTGCTTATTACACAGTATTAAAAAATGGGTATGTGCTCCTTAAAACAGTTTCACATGGACACCTTTAAGTGAGTATAGCTTTACAGAGGAGGTTTCGACAACCATTTAACCATTTTTTATACCTGAGAGGTATTTTTTTTTCTTTTTTCTTTTTCTACAACGAAGTTTTGGTGCTAGGAAAAGGAAGATGTATGCTAGGAGGTGGAGAGTGGTACTGGAGTTTTAGCTTTCTTGGCCTCAAAGCTTAAAACCATGATGGTCTGTTTGAATCCTAGTCTTCTGATGTCATCTGTTTGCCTCTTCTCATCTCCTGCTTTCCATGATCCACCCCTGATCCATACAGGGGAAAGGTGGTTGGTGTAACGTGCACTGAGCAATGAGGCTGGTACAAGAGAGAGGTTTCATTTTACAAAGAGAAAACAAGGCAATGGCTAATGTTCAGATCCCTGATCCTGTCTGCAAAAGTGGACATATATACCTTTTTATTTAATTCCTGCCTAATTTAGCCAATTACCTTTATTCTCTGAAGTTTTCTAGGACAGGTCATGTTATCTGCAAACCAGTTCTGCTCACCCTAAATAGATATTGCTAATGAAGAAAGCTTTGGGGTTTTATTTCTCATTTCAGAGAAACACAGGCTCTACAATTAAGAGAGAGAAAAGAAGCAGGTATTTCAATGCCTGTATTTAGGCTGAGATAAGTCCTTCCCCTTTCTGTTCTGTCTCTGATTATTTGCTTGAATGAATGAGCAGTGACTTGTTCTACTTGTGCATGCTTGCCGTGTTCTTCGAGTAAATCCCTCAGTCATTTTCTATTGCTCCTTGCTGTATTTTGTATGTATCACACACCTGTTCAGCTGCTGCATGTGCCTGTTTGGGCCCATGATAAATGGGCTGCCTCTGCCTTAAGTCTCAGTTTATGATTTGTATTAATTTCAGGTCAGAGGCAGCCTGGAGGGACTCTCGTAGTGTCTGTGAAGAGGCAGGCTTGCTGAAAGTTGTAAGGACACTTATCAGTGTGTCCTTACAGAAGTGGTTCTCTGAAACTCCTCGGCCTCTCTGCTTCCCCCCAGACTTCAGGTTGCTGTAGAGTTCAGCAAGAGGTCCTCTCCTGCAGCATTTAGAAAATTTGGTTTGGAACATGGATTATGTTGTGAAGCACACAAGATGACTGGGTGTTATTTTCTGACTGTAGGGTTGGAAGATGATGGTACCCCAGAGCTGGTACAAGGTGGAGAAACTCATGCATCAGGGGCAGTTCAGGCTGGATATCAGGAAGGGATTCTTCACCAAGAGAGTCATTGGGCACTGGAACAGGGTCTCCAGGGACATAGTCATGGAACCAAACCTGTTGGAGTTTAAGAAGCTTTTGGGCTGTGCTCGTGGTCCTATAGTCTGAATTTTTGGGTAAACCTATGTGGTGCCAGGAGTTGGACTCGATGACCCTTGTGGGTCCACCTGGGGATATTCTACAATCCACGATTCCACGCCTTAAACCCGATTTCCAACATCCAATCGCAATTTTATTCCACACTTCGTCAGCCCCCCCATTAATCGAGCCCCCCAAGGGGAAGAAGCCCCGCTCAGCACCGCGGACAGCGCCGGCCCCATCCCGCTCCCGGGCCGGGCGCTGGGCGGCCGCCATTTTGTTGCCGTCCCGCCCTGCCGCCCTGCGTCAATCGATTTGCCTTTCAGCCGGGGGGAGAAAGAGTTTTAACCCCGTTTTTTTTAAATTTGTTAGTGGAGACCTGTAAGGAGAAGGAAATGAAAACTGAAATAGTCACACGGCGTTGTGTCCCTTCCAGCTAGCTGCTACGAAACGCTCCTCGCTGCAGCGCGGGCTTGCACGGATTCCTGTGCTTCCTCCTCAAGAAGCCCAGCCAAGCATAAGGAAGTCTCAAGGCAAAGCCTGTTTAGGAGACGGCTGCACAGAGAAGATAATTCAAGAGTAGACCATAACAGGTCAAATATGAGAAGAGCGGCTTCCCACCTCTGCTTCCCGCAGTGTGTGCTAGTCAAAAGCTGCTAGGGGGCTGTTTCCACACAACTGAGAACGTTTTAAAGGTCACGCTCACCTGGGTGTTGGGTTTTAATAGTAAATTCACCCGTTTCTTCTGGTGTTATGGTGTGAGCTCCCAGCCTTGTTTCAACCTGCTTGCTCTGTGGGCTGGAGACCACATACTAGCTCAGAGCAGCATTTGGGCAGCACTTTTAACAAGGAGCTTCTCACCTGTTTGACATGGAGGAGAGAAATGTTGGGCAGGCCCACCATGTGGTATGGGTTCTTAGTAGGCCTCCGTATGGATGAGTGTGATAGTGGTGTGCAAAGGACAGAAAATCTCAGAAGGGAGAACATGTCACTAAGGAGAGAGAGATCAGGACTAGCTCAGCCTGACCACTGAAATGTCAATGGGAAGAAGGAGCAGGACACGCTGGTGGCCTTTCATCTGCTGCCCTTGGAAGCTCTGTCAGGGGCGTGTGCCTTTGACCAGGTCAAAGAGGACCTGCTCCAAGGCTGGACTGACTTTAAGCCTTGTCTTCTCTGTGCTCAGCTGAAAATGCCCCCTGCAGCTTTCCTGCCTTTTCTTCCTCCACTCTCCAGGCACAGAAGGGCATGGGAGCAGCAGAGAGAGTGGTGGGATGTGAAGCGTGGTGGCAGGCAAGGTGCGTGGGATCCTGTGGCACAGCGACAAAGCAGAAGCACAGCAGTGTGGGGGCCGAAATAACGTGCCTGTGCCATGCCTGTGCTGCCAGCAGATCCCTTCTGGCTCCACAGGTCTGCTTGCATTTCGGCATTGCAAAGCCCAGTGTTTGCCTTGCACGCCTCCTACCCAGGAGTGCATGCCCCTGTGGCCTGGGGGGAGCTTGGCCAGGTGTGCAAACACCCTGGCAGCCTTGGGGCAGCTTGTTGTGTACACAGGAGTGTGTGAATTCAGTCAAACTTCACAAACAAGGATAAGGACGAACTCAGGAGGTAATCAGTGCTCAAATATAGAAACTCAAGGTTTCCTGAGAGAGAGAGAGACAAAAGAAACAAAGAGGCCGAACAGGTGTCATGGCCCTTGTGGCTTTCACTTCCTCCTACCTTGGCTTCTCAGTAATGAATTTGGTGCCTGCCCCAGGCCCCAGTTTAGACAACCTACAAGAAAGCAGCACGTCATGGGCAGCCTTGTTGCTGTGCAGGGCAGGAGTCATACGGAGCCCTGCATGGTGGCAGGTCCAGATGCCACCAGCAGAGCCCCTGGGAGGTGAAGGCTCTCTGCAGGCTTGGACATGGCTTTGGGTGAGGCAGACGAGTACCAAGAGAAAATGAGAAGGGGAACCTCTGACCCTAGGGCCAAGTTTGGGGCTATCCTAGGGCTGTATGTAGGCAAAAGCTGGCTAGGGTTCAAGTAGGCACCTCCACAACATTGATAGCATCAGGAAATGATCCCTGCAAAGACACAACATGTAACTCTGATTTGATTTTCTTCCTTTATCATTCAGGACACCGAGCTGGAGGGGGTGAAGTGAGTTGCAGGTCCTGTCTGTCCAAGGGATCACATTTGGACCACATGGGCTGGCAAGTACGAGGGCCAATGTGGCCAAGCCACGGCCCTGAAGAGAGGCCAAGTCTCCAGGGGAGCTGCAGCCCAGTGGGTAAGCATTTAGTACCAGAGGCCTCCTGGTTACACTGAAGCTGGGATGCTACAGGGATGTCAGCTGTTGAAGGCTTTTGAGTGGCTTTGTTTGGGTTTTAGCCAGGATGGACAGGACTGGCTGTTTCTGACACAGTAGGGCTGGTGGCTGGAAATAGCCTCCCTCTTGGTGTCCTTTCTGACTCAGAACAGCAATTCTGAAAGAGCACGCAACAACTAAAAGGGGACAAAGCCAGAGGGCCAGGTGCAGCCTACACAAAACCTTTATTAGCAGCCCAGGTGGTGATAATGTACTGAGCGGGGGAGGGAGAAAAGGAGAGAGAAACCAGCCATATCCCACTGCATGCACAGGACACCCGGGCTCCCAGTCTGAGCCAGGTGTTTCCTGGGCTGCAGGAACAAGGTGCCCCCTTTCTGTGAGCTGCTTCAGCTCCCATCCTCATCCTCCTCCTCTCTCCTTCACGTCTGTGCAGGGTGTTGGGGCCACCTTTGTGTGCTTGGGATGCCCAGCAGCTCAGTGGTGGATGGTTTCAAGGGTGAAACAAGGGTGTTGAGGCCTTGTCCTGGAGGTAAGGATCCTGAGGAGACCTTGATGACCGGTCAGAAATGGCTCTGCAAGGCAGCTGTCTGCTGTGTCATCTGCTCATCATGCAAAAGAGAGCCAAAATAAATTAAGGGTGCTGCCCACAACGCTGTATCCACACGCAGTGTCTGTGAATTATCTTCCATCAGACCTTACTAAAAATCCTGTGAAAAATCCAGCTCATTCCCTTCTAGGTCCTTTTGGGCTGACTGAGCTGAAGATCCCTTTGGGCTGGTGAGCTGCTGGAGCTTCCCCTGGCTGCACTCAGCGGCGGTGTGGTGTGGGAAATGTGCCTCGGCCTCGCCTTGCCTTGCTGCGGTTTGCCAGGTAGGGCACGAGCGTGCTGGGGCTGCGTTTTGCTGAGACAGTGGCCTAAAGCCTTCCAAAAGCATCGTCACAAATTGCCAGCATAAATTACCTTGTTTCATTCCGTCTACAACTTGAAAACGTCCCTTTTCTCTTCAAAGCAGCATTAAAACAGAAAGGAGAGGTGGATTTCTGTCTTTCCTTATGAGGAGGGAGGGGAGAATTATTATTATTATTTATTTATTTATTTATTTTTTGGATAGGAAACCAGGTCTCCTTGCTCTTTTTTCCTGGAAGATTTTGTCCAGCAGCGGCCATGTAGAACATGGATCTGACATGGCCTAACCAAGGGGGGAAAACAGGGGTGACCAAGAGGCAAAAAAAAAAAAACATTTCAGCCAGTCAAATCATTCAAAACATGTGTGTTTTGGGCTGGTTCCCCCAGCAGCTGCTTGTCTCCAGATGTCTGACGAGTTGTCGGAAGGTGTTTTATGTGAACAGTCAAAGATCGTTAGCTGTTTCAGTTAGAAATGGAGAAAGTTTCCATCACAAATTACCCTTATCTAGCCATCTTCCGGCAGAAAGCAGGGCTGAAAACGCTGGGACTGAAACGTTAGGGAAGGCAGGTCGTGCGAAGACAACCCGAGTCAGGACTCAAAAATCAAATCCATGACAAAACACCAACAACAAAACAACAGTAAGCCTCGTCTTGGTTACTTTTGCTTTTTTTTTTTTTTTTTATGGACCAGAAAGCAAAAGCCCCACAGCAAATATGTCACAAAGCAGCGGCGATCGCCACCTTTGCCCCTGGGAGCAATGTTTTGAAAAGATGAGTCTCACTCCAAGGCACAAGCCTTTTTTTCTCCCCAGGGAACATGCTGAGGCCGAGCTGATATGATTTGCATCCTCACGGCAGAGCACAGAGGAATCTCTGGAAAATTTCTGGAAGGAATGCTACAAGGCGACTAAATGCAAGGCATCTGTGCGCTGTGTGTGCATCAAACAACGCCGGTGCTTGTGCTCCACTGGGCTGCTTTGGATGTGGTTTGTGGAGCGCCTGGGCTCTCCCTTCTTCTGCCAAAAATGTTGGGCTGCGGTCAGGTGGGAGCTCGGACCAGGTCCCCCATCAGCATTATTTTTAACCTGTGTCCATGTCAAAAATAATAGACTTTTGGGCCCTGGGAAGTGGAGCACTCTGTCCCCTTGTCCCTACCCCACTCCCACATCTTCCCCAAGGGCCAGAGAGGATTTCTGTGGGCCCTCCAGGCTCCCTGCTGCACTGCAGCGCTGTGTGAGGTTACTCAAACTGCGTGCACGAAAATAACTCGTATGCCCTGGCTTATTACTCCTCACAAGCAGATGAGATGGTTGGAGGCTGATCAGAGCAGAGGAGTCTCCTGGTGAGTTCATTCTTCAAACGCTTGGGTGGGCTGCTTCTCGTTAGGGCTTGCTACGGCGCCAAGAGAAAAGACTTTCTCTCTGGCTCCGTGTGCACCGTGCCTCTGTCTGGGAACTGCTCCTACCTTGGGATTTGCCAGGCACAGCAAACCCCAAACCCCGTGCTGTTCAGACCGTGCAGGGTACTGGTGGCTCAAAGAAGATGAGCACAACCCCATCACTCCTGAGGTGCAGGTGTGCACCTGACTCGTGGCCCTTTGGCACCTCCGAGGATGCTTGATAGGTCCAGGGGTCTCCTGAGCAGCTTTGTTCCTCCCCACCCAAAATGATCAAATGATCAAAAAAGCTACTGGGTCTGTCACACTTGGAGTCCCCTTGGAAACGTGCCAGCGGAGGATGGGGCAGGAGGGGATTTTGCAGGGGGCAGCCCCAGAGGCTGTTTTTAGTCACCGGGTTGGAAAGCTCACTGCGAGCTGTCAAATATTGCCTTCGCCGTTGCTTCTGTAATGACTATTCGACCGGTCTTGCCTGCTGGTGATAACAACGATGCTCACAGGGCGTAGAGTGAAACATTTAAATGCGATGCAGCAGAGAATTTGCCTAGCTGCATCAGTGGCTCCGGAAACATCTGAAAGGGCATCTTGCTCAGGGACGCTCCATCTGCATGCATCCATCCGTCCCCTCTGTGTACCGAGCACCCACCCTGTACCCCTGGGCTTAGCTGTCCCCGGCGGGCACATAAATAAATCCTGCTGATGGCTTTAGCCAGACTGCAGAACATTGCTACGTGTTTTGCTTTGGGGCCGTCAATTGTTGGGTTGTAAGTTTTTATTTTATTTGTGTTTAAATTCCCGGACCAGTCCGTTGAAAGCGCCTCATTGTACCGCTATAACAAAGTTAAGTTCAAAGAGATTCTCCAGTGCAAACAAACTGTTTCTGAAACAGGACAAGCAGCATTTCCCTCTAATGTAACTATTTGATTTGGCTCTGCCCATACAGCTGTCCTACCATTACAGCACAACATGTTTGCGTTTTGGAGATCTACAATGCTCCTGTCTGTTCTCATAGCAGAGCAGCTCCTCTGCTTAGCGGTCCTTCTTATCTCTCTGCACTTCTAAAGCTTCTGAACTTCTGTAACGTTACCATCCTGCCCGTGCTGCTAACCACCAGCTGGTCTTTGCTCAGTAACTTTTTCCAGGTTCACCTTTCATACCATGTGCAAGGCCTTCCGGAGGCATTTTGATAAGGAACCAGAGAGGCTTTCTCCTGCGAGCTCTGAATGACACCGAAAGGCATTTTTAGAAGTTACTGCTGGCTGCTAAAGAGAAAATAGGTCCATTTGCTATGAACCCACCTGCCCCAAATGGTTCCTTTGCCATTTCCCATGTTCAACCCAGCAGGCACATGGTAGCCAGCAGTCAGAGCAGCTCACTGCTCTGGTAGAAACCCCCCTCAGCAAGATCCAGTGAAGAGTTTGCCATTGGATCAGCGAGCTGGAGAATCAGCAGAGCCACCAAATGCCAGGCCGGCATTTCCTTTTCTTGCAGTACAAATTCAGTCAAGGGGCCACGATGTACCTTCCCTGTTCTTGTGACAGCATTTGTTAGCCTTCAGCAGGCACAGACAACTTTGAAATGCCCTTCCTGGGCAGACAGGGTAACATCTTGCCTGTGAATAAGCAAACCTATTCAGATCATGTAAATACAGCTCCTTCTGCCAAAGTATTAGCAATGGCTAAAGCGTGTCCAAGTCGCTATGTGAGCCAACTGCTGCTATTAACCTTTTACACCGCGTAAGTTACGAGCTCCTTGTTGTGCAGACGTTCTGGTGAGGATGAGAAATAGAGCTTGTGACTACTTCTTTCTAGGAAATAAACCTAGTAAACCCAATGGACGACACTTAGTGTGCTCTGTAGGATATGCACCCGGCCCCAGAACAGGACACCAGCCTCCTGATACATCTGTGCGTACGCAACCCTGTGATGGGCCACACGGTTGGTCCCAGCTGAGATGCTGAGTACATCACCCCAGGTCTTTATTAAAGGGTCAATGATTAAATCAGTCATTTTCCTTATTGACTGCTCAACAACTGTTGTTCATTGCTTTCTGGGAAAAAAAAAAAATCACCGCAGAGCCAGCAAGAGCAAAATAATCGTGCTGACAATTTCTCTTGAGCATTTGGTGTTGGTGTTCTCAGCGAGTTACAGGATGTTTCCAACGGACCGAGATCAAGCTCTTCTCTTCGTATTTTCCCACAGCTCCCTTGATGATGGGTGATCTGAAAATGATACATGCAGATAGCAGCTCAGCTGCAAGCAGCAGGCAGTGATGAGTCAGGGCCACAATGACTAACGTGGCAGACACACTGCACATTCGGTGAGGATGCTGGCTTGTGTGTCTAGTCCAGGTACAGCCCCTTCTCCTCTCAAACCCAGGCAGATGGTTTCTCCAAGGCCTGGCCCAGGCTACTTGTGCCACTGCTGACTTCCAGATCTCATTCCTCCAAGTGCCTCCACCCAGAAGCACCAGTATTAGAGGATGCTAAACTGAGGCTTGATGCCTCAGACGGTCCTCCCTTCACAACACAGGGATAGACCTTTATTTATCTTCCTTTTCCTCCCCAACCCCAAAAAGCATAGGACAGACTCATCTGATAGACCAAAGGAATGAAGAAGAGACTCTTGCTTGCTACATCTCTGCTAGAGTAAGATGTTCCCATGAAATGTTGGTGAAAGTGTTGAGCACACAGTACGTTTCGAGTCTTGCTGCTCTTGTTCCAACCGCACTGTAATCGCAAACACTCCTGCCTCATCTGGACGAGGAATCTGGTTTTCAAGGGAAGCACAGCTGAGAAAGGCTTCAAACAGGATCTGATTAGCCAATTAAAAACAGATGCTGTGCTGGCAGACGGGCTGCTGTGGATCATCTGATACAATCCCCTTCCCCTCGTTTTTGTACATAATGTCCTTCCAAGCACAGCCACCTCCCCCATAGCTATGTCTAAATTGCATTAGGAATCTTGGCACTTCTTCCAGTTATACATATTGTGAATGGTTTTGTCATTTAAAATATTTTACAGGGATTTTAGAGTCAAGTAGCTGAATGCTCATCAGAAAGCCACCTGGTATCCAAAGGAGTCAGACTCCATCCTGTGAAAGGCCTGGGGCTGTAGCATTTCCACCTCTGCCACCCTTAACCTTTACAGAGCACTTCCACCCTTCTTCCAGAGGCAAGGACTCTGCCACCTCTGGGGCTGGAGGTGGGACACCCTCCCACCAACCCACACCCTTCGCTTCTGTTTTAAGCGTACAAGCTAGGAGGGCTCTGTATCCCAATACAGAGATAGAAAACACCTCTCTCTCATTCAACTTTGGAAGGAAGTATCACCTTGTAGCATGCTTGCCTCTCACTGCTCCAGCTCAGAGCTGCTTTAGCTCAGCCACATCCTCAGCTTAGCGCAGAGGCTGTTGGTCAGTCATTCATCCCTTTAGCTCAGGACTGATTCTTTTCCTGTGGACAACTGAAGAAAAAGCAGCAGGCCAGTTGCTGTAGGAGCACAGGCTAGGATGAGTGTTTGTCTTCCTTAGCACTGGGGAATCACACATTGAGCTTTGTACCCTACTCCCCCAAGTGCAGTTGAACCACATCCCTTCTCCCAAGACCGTACGTGCTAACAGAAGCCACTAGGATCAGTTCTTCTTCAGCCAGAATCAACATATTCAGGAATGTCTGTAATATACTTAGAGGTGCAAACAAGTTTCAGATTGGGACTCTTACTTCTATTGCTTGGTCACGGATGTAATAGGAGATTCGTCCCAGAGAGGCCAAGGAAAGGGGATCGCTCCTTTTGCTCTTGTTTTTCACTTTGACAAAGGAGAAGGGCTGATATCAGCTCGCTGAATAGCAGAGCCATCTAAATTAATTTCACATGGAGTGTCTGGTCTCAGCAGTTGGATGCTAATCCTTCGCAGCACTGGAGCCACATAAGTGCTCAGGGACAGACTAGAGAGAAGGCCTAATTCAGCAAAAAGATGAGGTAGAAGCATATATGACAGAAAAAAACAAGGTATTAGGCTACTGGAGTGGAAGAAAAGATGCCAGAAAGACTCAGAAGCTCTGTTTTCTCTCTAAGATCTTGAAAGGAGAGTGCAGGAAGAGAAGAGCTCAGCTTCAAGCATACGTGGCAAATTCACGCTGGCTCAATTGCCTGTACAAAGCTGACGTTCTTGACTTTGTCCACAACTTTTTGCCACTTCCTACTCCCAACAGGATCTGGTTAATAAGCAAGCACAAAATACAACAGGAAGAAGAGAAGCAGCCACCAAATACTTCACCTCTCACTGCCTCGGTCATTGCCTCCAACTCTGCCTTGGCCAAATGACAACAGGTAAGCAGAATGACCTGTCCATGGTGAGCCATCTTGGCAGGACCTGGCCCTGAAGACCTCAAATCACAGCGTCAGCAATGATGCTTTCAGAAGAGATGTAGCTAATAATAAATGAGTGGCCAAAGTGCTGCGTATGAGCTTTAGTGACAAGAACTGTGTCAGTCTAACGTTACCACCACACAGGGAGTTACAGCAACCCTCACGTAATTACTCTAATACACTTCCCTGTGGAGACTCCCTTTCTGAGCCTGCAGGTGGTGTGAAATGGTTTAAGCAAGGCATAAAGCTTTCAGCAGAAGTTTTAATTCTGTGGTGACCACACGGGGTAAGGTTTTTAGAACAGACTCACTGTTAAGACATACTGAAACTGCTTCCCTGGGCCTCTCTAGGATGCATACATTGGATCCACCCTTAATTATGGGATGACAGTGTTTATCTCAGCCTAAAACAAAAACAGTTCTGTTGGTTTATGCAAATTTTTGCATATAAAAATGAAATACCTTGCTACAAATGGATATACTGACCACTTCCGTGATTTGATCTTTTTTTCCCCCCATGACAATGTTACTTCTAACAGTCTGCAGCAGAAAGAAATTGGTAGGTTGCCACAACTCAAGACTCCTTGGAAAAATGCAGGATCTTTGCAGCACAATGCAGGTCTGTCTTGCCACTCAGATTTGCAAGACTGCGGTAAAAAAAAATAAAATAATTAAAGCAAGGTCTTTCAAGGGAAAAATATACACAGTAAGATGCACAGTGCCAAGATCATCTTTTTTTTTTCTTTGCAAACACTCTGGAGGCAGATTTGCACTTCATTGTGCCAAATAATTTCTTAAAATGACTGGACTCGGGTCTGAAAAACGTGCAGACTGAGTCCTAAGAAAAACGGTTCAGGTTTTATGACTCTGAGCCATCTGTGAGCTATAGGGACAGGCACCAGCTCAAAGCCGATGAAGCCGAGTTCTGTTTTCACAATATGCTCCAAATCACCTTTAATCTGCCTATTAAGTGGGCACTAGCTATTTTGCAACAGCCCTGGTGAAAATGCCATGGGTGTGAAAAACAGCAGATGGTTAATGGGGGCGGAAAGCTACACAAATCGTTAGAGGAGCATGGAAAATTCATTGCTGCCTATAAAACAGTCCGTAGACAGGGGCAGCTGTAAACAGCTAGGTGAAAAGAGGAGGTAGGAACACATAGTAGCTGCTCCATGTAGACTGCTGCTATTTCCTTGTCTTAAAAAACACCAGAAAAGTGCTGAAGGAAGCAGATGTGAACCGACCACAAGGTGCAAGGCTCCTAAGCATGAACACCAAAGTGGTTTTCCATTGTGCTAGAGTTTCCAGCTTTTAGCAGCACACCTTGGATCTGATAGTGGAATCACATAAAGACCCTGGAGGCCACTTAAAGAGCAACACCACTTTTAAAGTTGTATATGCATGACTGCTAAACCCCAGCCAAGATATCTTCATCTGTAACCGACATACCAACATGCTGAGGATATGTGCAGTACAAACACGACATGAAGCCAAAAGGAGGCCAAGGCAGGACAGAAAGGAAACTCGGTATGGGCCATCTTTCACCATACTAACACAAGAAAGCCATAACCCTGAGTTTCAGTCATGAATTGTGACATGCGATTAGATGATCAAGGCAAAGGAAGGATTTTGCCCTGTTTATCCTAACAATTTACAGTGGTTTTAAGTAGGAGAGAGACCTGCTTCCAGTCAACGTGGTGGGCATGAGTAACCTCCTTCTACGATCTCATGATGACTTTCACTTACTCTTAAAAAGGTAGTTACTGCAAAGGTGGCAGAAAAAAAGGAAGATTGAGGTTTGGTAAAGAGAGAGTATCAGAGATGTGTCAGGATAGAAGAGCAGCTAGAATGAAAACATGAAAAACAAAATATCATTTTCATACTCAGTACTTCTGTGATGTCCTTCCTACCAGGGATGCCATCATCCCTGACGATGTTTTACAAGGGAGCTTTCTCCCTCTTCTCTCAGTATTCTGTTGTCAGGCTGAAAGACTGAACCTCCACTTCCGTAAGTATTGTTGTTGAGCTCTTGCATGCACACTGCCTGTCAAAATCAACAGTTGCCATACAGAATATTGTGCCATACAGCATACCAGGAAATAAAAGGGACACCGAGATGCCTAAAACACCTTCGGTTGCCACCCTTGGTTGGGGCTGGAGCCACTTCCACCTCCCCACCACTTCCGACAGACGCTATTCGCTTATCATAGAAACACGTCTGTCCATTTCAAAGCGTAACAACTATAGAAGAGGATAAAGAAACTTTTAATGCTTTTCAACTTTATTCTTACTGGGAGGGTAGTGGCATCCTGACATGTCACATCATCCAATGAAAACTGGCAGGGACTGTATCAGGCTCCTGTATCACCCAGCATTTATCATATTAAGTGTTGCAGTAATCTTTGCTTGGCTGTAGTGCTTTCTTCAGCCTGCAGACGTGGTATTCCCAATTCCAGGTACTTTTGCTGGGGCAAGACCAGAGTAATCAGCGCTAACAGAAAGGGAAAGTAACCAGATGTGAAGCACTGCGACCATATGGTGAGCAACATGTCAGGCTGGTACTGCACAGCGTTTGTACAACCCAGTCAAAAACAGGTATTGCAAATGGATGTGGAAAATTATAATAGTTAAAAATATGATCAAGTGCTTTGGATACACTTCCCTGAAAAGAGAACATCTGTTCAGGAATAAATGTAACTGCTTCAAAAAAGAAGAAAATAAAATGTACCTAGTGATCCTGAACTCAACTTCTCCATTGGATAAATATATTTGAAATAGTTGTACAGTTCACAGTGGCATAAAGTTCTCTGATTGCTTGAGTGCTTGAAAATATCTCATCAGTAAAAAAATACCAGAGCTGGGGGAGGAAAACCCTCTCTCTGAATTCTGTACATGGGCAAATGCACAGGTTTTGGCAGACATCAGGTCATTGGATCCATGGGAAACCAGCAGCATTGCAGGACTGCAGATCACAAGTCAGGGGATGGAGGATAAGAGGAATAGTAAGGCCCATTTTCCTGCAATGAGAAAAGAATAAACAGTTAAATGAAAGCCTCCTCCAACACACCTTGGTACAATGGATGATAATACGGATGTAAACAGGTGCTCCTAACTGCTTTTTCTGTGAATACAGTGACCACCACAATTCAACCAGAACAGGACTGTACTGGTAATCAATTTTAAACTGGTTTTAAACACAAAATACAGGTTAAAATTCAGCCAAAACGGTGATGCGAGGAAACTGCAAATGCTAGGATAGCCAGCCATTCCCTTCAAGACAAAGTTGCCTGTGCAGCCCTGCAGCTGTGCCTGCTTTGTAGTTGAGAGGACATCCTCATTAGGTTGATTTGAATGGTGCAAGCCATATGCATTCCACCATTTGTATAGAGACCCGAGAGGAGGATGAACCCACACAATGGCAAGGCATCCTACTACAGTTCCATTTTTTGTTGCCTTTTTTTTTTCCTTGATACATGGGACAGAAGACGACAAGACAGCTTTTTTTTTTTTTTCCAGTAGGTGTAAAGTATACAGCACATATATGACATGAATTTTATCTTCTGCACAGGCTCTTAGCATGTTATGTTACAGTTCTTGGCTGAAGAAAGCTAGTCTGCCTCCTACACATGTAGGAGGCTGCACTATTGAGAATAGAATCTACTTCTTGACCCTTCCTAGGACAAATAGTGAAAAAAAAAATCTAAGAAAATCGTTAGTCACAGAAGAAACTAGGCTTTCCAGGAACCCTCTCTTTATTCTACACATTCTTAATACAGAGAGGTCAATCCCTTTGCAGGTTTTGCAGAGCAGAATGGGAGATACACAGTAACTACACTTGGGAACACAGACAGATAGGTGCCACATGAAATCACTTACCCTGGCGTCATACTCAAGGACAAAAGGGGGAAGATCAATCTGTTCCGGGGGTATGGCTGTGAATAACTGCTGAAGGCTTTCCACATAGTGGATTTTGTCCTTTAGCCCTGAGACTGTAAAGGTTGTGAAAAACCATGCCGAGACCTGAAAATAAACCCCAACAAAAACTAATTGAGATGGTGCTGTTTCAAAACCTTCAAGTTGAACAAAATATTCCAAATCTGGCTTGAATTACACTTGAAGCACTGATACCATTGCAATAACACAAGGAGGTCAGGAAGTACACACCAATGAGGGCTACCAAGCTTTAGAGCTTTAAAGCTAGTGCTATCTGACTCCATGCTAGCTCCTTCTCCTCCCCAGCTGCCAGCTTAAGGTCCTCTCTTTCTACTGTAGAATAGTGACAGCTATTCTACTTTTGTCTTAAAAAAAAAAAAAAAATCTATGTAGCAATATGTTTTCACTTCAGGTTCGGGTTTAGCCTTTTCAGAATATGATCTATCTGACTCTATATCTGACAGAAGCAATTTCAACTTATTCTACAAGATTTTACTGGAAGTACGTGTACCTCTGTGTCTGGATGTAAATGGGATAAGGAATTTTTGTTTTGCAAAGGCCAGTAAGACACCATCTTCTGAAAGTTGTTAAATACTGCTGTTTAGATTGATGCTGCAAACTTTTGCTTTTAAACCTGCATTCTCCAAACTTGAGCACTATATTACTTACTCTATCAGCCTAGATAAGAAATGAAGGGAAAAAAAAAAAAAAACAACAACAAAAAAACACTCCAGGAAGCAGAGGCTGCTGTTCTGCAGGTCACAAATGCTCATACTGAGGGGAGAGGAGAGGGGTCAAGGGCCTGTGGTAGGTGGCATGCAGGTCACTGAATTTTTCCAAACTTCAGATAAAATTCAGTTGGGTTTCTGCTAGTAGAAGCTTAACTTCTGGAAAATAAAAATCAAGTAAAATACCTTTTGCTGACTATCTATATGTTAACGTGGTAGCTAGGAGGGAAAGAATTCATTTTTTTTTCCAGCTTCAGATATTAATATCGTTGCACAGAAGTTATTGAAATGCACATAGAAACCTGGCTAAAAGGATGTTGCTACTGGATGAAGAAATTCTTGAGACATTCCAAGTTGGGAGACCATACAGAAGAGTAACAGTGGTCAGGAAAAGAGCATCAATCTAAAGTCCATATAATCAGAGACAAGGACAACTTAGTCATCCTCCAGAGGAGGAGACTGAGTCCGATGCAGTATTGCTCTGAAAGTTCTGGAAAGTAAAGCTCTGGATGAGTATGGCAGTGAGAAAGAAAGATTAAATGTTTATCTGCCAACACCCAAAATATTGTTTTCTTTTCTACTATATACCTCACCTTCGAACGAAATGTTGGGTGGACAAAATACAATGCCTTCAAATTCCTCTTGTACCTGATTTAAAGAAAGAAAAAAAACATCTTAAAAGTGACTTCTAATCAAGCTTACCTAGACAACGGAACTGTCAAAACATAGATCATTTTGTTTAAGTGTCTGTGATGCAATTTTACAAAGCTAGATCTCATAAGGGGGCCTACGGGAAAGCTGGGGAAGGACTATCAGGGAGTGTAGTAATAGGACAAGGGGGAATTGTTTTAAACTAAAATAGGACACATTTAGATTAGATATTTGGAAGAAATTCTTTCCTATGAGGGTGGTGAGGCACTGGAACAGGTTGCCCAGAGAAGCTTCCATCCCTGGACATTTTCAAAGGCCAGGTTGGATGGAGCTTGGAGCACCCTGAACTAGTGCTAGGTGTCCCTGCCCATGGCAGGGGGGGTGGAACTGGATGAGATTTAAGGTCCCTTACAACCCAAACCATTCTATGATTCTGTGAGTAGGACAGATGACAGATGTCCCTTCTTTTTGCCTTTGTTACTTACTTAGGTCTTTGTCCTAGCACAGTGAATAAATGGAAAACTGGATAAAAGGAATGACAAACATTTGCACAGCACAGAGGGGTTCTTCTCCTATTGACACTCACTTGGCATCAACAACATCATAGAGTTTCTTCAAGAAATTAGAGTCTAGTTGATTGTAATCATTTGTGAGTGTATGGAAATACACTAGGACATATTCCTTCACTGCAATATGATCCATGACGTGGATGAAATACAGAAGAGCCTGAGATGGAAAGAAGTGAAATTATATACGCAAGGAACTCTTTCACAGTTGCATTATATTTTAATATGCTTTCTTTAATTCATTCAAATATCAGGAATCATGAAGCTGGGTGGCATTCCGTTTCAGCTACAAAAGCAAGGTGAACACTCCAAGTCTTGAACTTGACTGTAATCACTTGGATGTCTTTTTTTGTCTAACTGACTTCACAGAGAAAGTTTTGCTGTTTGCATGAAAAACTCATTTAACTTGCTACATTTCACTTTCCATATCTTCCAGTTACAGAAGCAGAGCAAGTCTTACTTTCTGAGAAGAAAACCAACAATTTTCTCTGAAAACAGTCCACTTCCTCCTCCAGAAAAGCCACCCCAAGACATACAAAGCATGCGGGGGAATAAGTTTTGATCTGTCTATGAAAATATTTTTTATTTAGTCTCTTAAGTCTTCTACAGATAACACTTTTAGAATCAGCACTAAAGTACTCTTATAATCCACCTTTCACAAACTGAACATTCACATTCAACTTACACAACTCTAGTATTGCAAAGTCTTACCTTTTCCATGTCTATCAATGTTACAGGGATATTCCTTCCAACCACTACCATCACTGTGCGACCAAAGTTATCCACACCTACAAGAGAAAGAAAAATAAGACTCAGAACCAACAGTCATGTCAGGTTTCCAAGTTGGTCCTTTTTAAACCAGGGAGAACCAGCCACAACTCAGAACCTCCCTACTGCTGTTGCTAAACTAACCACAGAACATTACTTTTTCTTTGTTTAAACTGCCATTCACACTATGTTCATTCTTCCTCTGAGGCTACTACTGGTTGCATTCTACAGACAAATTCAGAATATGTATATATCCCCAAACTGTTAAAGAGGAGCTGTTGGGGAGCTTACCACACAGTCTTTCAAAGTCAGTCAAGAAAGAACATGAAAATACCAGATTTACTACAGATGTGCTGCCTAGTTCCTGGCCAGGTTTCTAACTTGATGACATGACGTATTGTACTCAAATTCTACAGAAAATATCGTATTTTTATTTTGTATTTTTACTTTAAGACGGGGTCATCACCATAGCGAGAGTCATCAGTGCCCTAAACTTACCTGTCTGGTACAAGGCTTTGAGGGAAGCAATATCAGAGAGGTCTTCAGCTCTTGCTTGACATAGCCAGCGATTATAACTAGAAAGTGAAAAACATCTGGTCAGATCTAATCCCCTTTGGGTCAGCATTAGAAGCCTAAAGAAGGATAAAACTAGCACTTTGTCACTGATCTCTCTTTAATGTGGGTTTCTGATCAATAGAGCTACTTTCAAATCGATAAAGAAGTATTAAAATAAACATTCAAGTGACTTCCCTAGTGATTTTTACTGGGGCACTGAATATGCACCACCTAGTAACTATCGGTGGCATTGCATTTGGGATGAAAACATCTCAAAGATTTTTCCACTGAAACACCTCCATGTCAGCATTTAAAAACCGGAAGATTTCTTAAAAAACTCCGTAGGTTGAACCTTACTACTCAGCAACCAGCATCACATACGTATTTTATTTCTTAAATGGTGAAGAATTGAGTGCCTCATCCGAGTAAAGAAGGCAAATATCACACCTTAAAGATTCCTTAGCATGGGACTGGCTTCTAAAAAAAAAAAAAAGAGGGAAGAAGCGTCACCATCCTTTTTTTTTTTTTTAAAATCTTTCTAAAAAACTACGTGCTAGCTGCCCAGAGCCTCAGGAGCAAGCAGGCAGTATTGACCTAACCACAGAAAGTGATGATTAAACAGTGACACCTTGTGGCAAAGGGATAAACCAGCTGGCCCTATGCACTGGGCATGCTAGAGGGATTCATCAATGGATTGCCTTCTACTGCCCATTCCCTTCAGGCTAGAGAAGCTACCACTGAGATTCAGGGTGACATCAGACCTTATGGATAACTAAATCATCGTGAGAGCTGGTCCTCTGAACAGCTAGCTAACCCAAAACATTCACACAGGCAAGGGAATTCTCACTTCCTCTGATGCTGTTTTTGCAGTGCTGCCTCTGACAACTGTCCCTGAAGGATGAGGCGTCTCTGTTTGTCAACGTCTCCCTCCATGCGGGCAA
Source organism: Anas platyrhynchos (assembly GCF_047663525.1). Classification (NCBI taxonomy): domain Eukaryota; kingdom Metazoa; phylum Chordata; class Aves; order Anseriformes; family Anatidae; genus Anas; species Anas platyrhynchos. The sequence continues at coordinate 83,894,117 of NC_092587.1, read as the reverse complement.
AAGCATGGGAACCAATGAAAGACAAGTCTGCCTCCAACCCCTCTTCATCTGAAGCATCTGCAGTAGAAACAAAGGTAGCATAAAATGTTCAAGCTGTGTACGAAACAGCAGTGCTGCTGCTGAACTGCTAAATATCTCTGTGAGCCAACTCATTCATCACACTACACACACAAAAACCACAGTGTACCATGATTATAGCATGCAACTGAGAAATACAGACTCTCTTAAAGCGTTGGTTTGTCTGGAAAATAACCGGGCAAGTCCTAGTTACCACCTTGTAACACACAGAAAATGGTTAATTCTCCCAGGTGGATTCCACTATAAGGTCTGGAGAGAGTGACTTGGGGTTTCCAGTTGTCCTAGTTGTTTTAAGAGGAAAAGTTAGCATGCGGAGGGACACGTGCTGCAGTTTTATTCAGCTTAGAGGCTGTGTTGTAGAAAGGGCTCACTTCTTCCTTTTATGTTGACTCTGCTGAAACAGATGCTGTAGAAAAGTGATAACCTGGGTTTGGGTATCTACTACACAGCTGTGCAATGGGGTAGAGAGCACAGGCTTACTTGCTGGCAACCATAACAGAATACCTCACTGAACTTTATATCATCAAGGAATATTGTTAGGGCTTCTAGTACTGCCTCCCTGGGCAATTTGGATGACAGGAATTGAATTTCCCAACTTTACTATGACATGGAACAAGACTGTAGGATTCCACTATACCCATTTGCTCCTATATATGCCCATTTACACGCTGTATTGTTTTGCCATCCACCTCTTACCATTTCAACCCTGAAATTTAGGCAACCTCTTTATAATCTGCCTTCTCTCACTGAGCTTTTGACAGCCATTTCCCAAACACTGATCTCTGGATTGATCTAGCTCCTCTACTTTTTAGGGGAGTTTCTGCTAATTTTCATTAAGCACCTACCAGTTTGATGCATGTACTGGATCAACAGAATCTGGCCTGGCTAGAAACTGCATTTTAATATGTCACCTAAAACAGTTCAGTAACAATAATGACTTTTTCAGCCAAGGGCTGGTATGATTCTGAATGGGAAAAAAAGCTCCTAACCAGCTCAGGAGAAAATTTGCAGAGGGAAAGGACTCCATCACCCCTCCCCCCCCAAAATAAAAAGACAGAACGACAGCTTTACCACATCCTCTAACCACTCTCCACTTCGAGACAGAAAGCAGAAGTTACTGCTGTCGAACACACAAAGCTAATGAGACAACTTGACAATTCTTTTCGTTACAGCCTGCCTTCCCACACCACCTCACCCCAGATACCTCTTTGTTCACCGTGTATTTTTTTTCTGTTTTTTTTGCTTACTTTCACAAAGACATCCTTATTCCAAAATTGAGTTAAGAACTCACCATCTGGAACACCTGGCTTCTCAGTAATTCTGATCTGCCGCTCGGGTACTACAGGCTCCCCTTCCGCATTACCAATATCTGCAGGGAGGTAAGGCAAGGATTGTATCTCTTCTTCCAATGATCTTGGAAAATACAGAGGCAGCAACTTCTGGTAAGTGGCCTATAAATAAGAAAAATGCGTGAAGGTCTATCACGCATCCTTGCTCTTCAGATACGTAACACCTACCCTTGTAGCAGGTATCTTCTCTGAGATTTGGAGGCAACGTGCTACTTTCCTTGATGGCTTACATTGGGCTGCTATTTGGCAATAAAAGCAGATAGGCTTTATCAAGGTTAATAATTTTATTTTGGTGCCACATTGGTAAGTAACCCAGAGAAGATTCTGCTTTAAATTTCATGAACTCAGGTGGACTGAAGATACTTCAGCATTATAATGAAGTTACAATACATGTAGATGACAGACTTCAGCAAAGGTTGCTTAGATGAAAATGGATCACTACAAAGACCAACTCAAGTGATCTGACTGGAAAAAAGAATAAACAAGAAACAACCAAGAGAAACCCTCCTCGCATGTAGGAAAACAGTGAAAATCTTTACTAAACATTGTAATACTTCACCACATGTTCCCTCCATCAGACGAGTAGTTTTAGAAACCCTATTAAGTAATTTCATTTTGTCATCCAGATGTGACAGAGTCTGAACAGTGTGGGTATTCTGCACAGGAGCAGCTATTATTAGGTCCAACATCTAAGAGTTGTTGTCCTAGTTTTGGCTAGGATAAAACAATTTTTCTTCCTAGTAGCTGGCATGGTGCCATGTTTTGGATTTAGGATGAGAACGGCATTGATAACACTGATGTTTTAATTGTTGCAGAACAGTGCTTGTACTGAGTTGAGGACTTTTCAGCTCCACCTGCTGCCCTGCCAGTGAGGAGGCTGGGGGTGCACAAGGAGCTGGAAGGGGACAGCTGACCTCAAATGGCCAATGGGATATCCCTTAGCAGGGGGCATTGTGCTCAACAATAAAACTGAGAGGAGTTGGCTGGGGGAGTAGGGCTGCTGCTCGGGGTCTGGCTGGGCATCGATCAACTAGTGTTGAGCAACTGCATTGTGCATCGCTTGGCTTTGTGTATTTTTATCATCGTTTTCTCTTTCTTTTCTGTCCTGTTAAGCTGTATGCATCTCAACACATGAGATTTTACCTTTCTCCCCTCCATCCCTCCCATGCCACTGGAGGCATGGGAGGAGTGAGTGAATGGCTGTGTGGCACTTAGTTGCCTGCTGGATTAAGCCACAACAGTCCTTTACATGGGTCATGTGTACACCTTGAGCACAGTGTTCAGTGCCATTAATCAGCAACTGTTAAACTGGTACAGTGCTCATAACAATTGTGTTTCAACATGCTCTGGGCAGATCTGTCTTTATCTCAACCCTTTGTGCCCCATATTGGGTGCCAAAAGGACTGTTGTGCTTTTACCTGACAGGCAGTTAAGCACCACACAGATGTCTGCTCACTCCCCCTCCGTGGAATGGGGGAGAGAATCAGGAAAAAAATAAAAATGAAAGAAGTAAAAAATCAAGGGTTGAGATAAAGACAGTGCAACTGAAAAGTCCTTGACTCGGTGCAAGCACTGCTCTGCAACAACTAGAATACAGGTGCATTATCAGCATTATTCCCACCCTGAATCCAAAACACAGAACCGTAACAGTTACTAGGAAGAAAATTAACTCTATTCCAGCCAAAAACAGGACTGAAACTGTCAGCACTTATCTGAAAACAGATCATTAAACATCAAGCTTGTTACTTCAGCAATGTTTAAGGTCTTTATATATGAATGGAAATCAGGACAATCTTTTAAAAGCAGAAGACCAAACCTTGTATAAAGAGCAAGTCTTGCCTGAGAAATTTGTGTCTATCTGGTAGAATGCATCCAGCACAACTGCATGCTCTAACCTCTAATACTGACTCCTGCTTATGGCTCAGGAACATGGAAGCCAGAAATGGAAAGGCTGTAAACAAATCTATGGTGACTGCTCAAAGTGTGCTGGGAAAAAGCACTGGAAAAGATACTGTGCTGATAAGAGACAGAAATAAGCTGTGCAACCGAAAGTCTAAGTGAGACAGGATGATTTGTTAGAGAGGATCTGAGTCCCAGTCTACAGTGCAGGGGTTAATACTGCTGCTGAGATCAAACACATCCATGAATTTTGATGAAGGAACATCAAAGAGATACCTCTTCGAGCTCAGAGACTGCAAACACAACCTTCTCCAGAGTCTCCCCGTGAATCTCCAGGAACCTTCGAACTGTGCCTGCAAAGAAGAAGAGTAAATGTAAGTTAGCAAAATAGGAGAAGAAATTTACACATGGCTACAAGCACAGAAATCAACTGAATGCAGAACAGAGAAAGACATCTCTCTCCTTGCACCAAATAGCTCCACAGGCAGTACACAAGCATGGATTAAGTGGTGGTTTAACATGAAATGGGTTTTGGGGCATACTGGAAATTCCATCTCCATTCTCTCCTGCTTCTCTCTTTACAGATGGGTAAAAAATGAAAAAGTCTCTCTGGGATTTTAGCTTACTAGGCACACCTCAATTTATAGAATGTGATCTTAGTGCCCTGTGGAAAAAAAACAAGCAAAAGCCCTCCTTTACCAAGTCTCTGCAAGTTGTCAAAAATGGATTATTCCTAGAACAAGTCGCAAGCCACACAAAAACTCAGGGGTCAGCTATGCAAAAGCAGCATATAGAAATCATAAATGTAAGTCATGAGAGAATTTATTCCCTCTACTAATTCTTGGACTTACATTGCAGCTAAAGGCCCTCATCTGTAATCTTGACAGATGTCAGGATCTTCACGTGCTTTTCTATCAAGATTACTAAGAGAGAAAATGTCCTAACAAATACATTGGCCTAGCAACATTTTTATCAGGTAGCATATAGCCCTACACAGACAACAACAAAGCAATAAAGGAAAGAAGTAACAACGGGTCAGTAGAAAAAAAATCTCTTCTCAAAAACTTCCTGTACAGAAATTCACGCGTAACTGGGTTGACCCACAACACTACTTTACAGGACAAACACAGTTCTGCAGTTTCACAGCAAGTATTTTCCTGAACCTGTGTGAGCAGATATTTTCTGAAGTCTTACTCAGGCAGGTGGCAGAGAAACCAGAGAAACAGACAGATAGGTTTCTTCGAGTGCCAGCACCTCTGCTAAGCAAAGGGTGAGATTTCTCCAGTCAGCTTGCACAGCAAGAGGAAAAGCCTATCATCCCACCTGCAACAACTTCCCTATTGTGTGGGAGTACCATACAGGAAGGTCCAGGAAATGGGTGGTGGTGGAAAGCAGACACGAAGAGAAGGACAATGGGAATGAAAAGTTAAAAGAGGAAAAGGAAAAAAACAAACAAGGCAAATACACTTTAAGTTTGGCTATGCTGACAACACTGAAATAGCAGCTGAAATTCATTCTGTTGCTTGAGGTCCACCTACAGTTATTCACAATTAAGGCCTCATCCTTGTTATCCCAAACATTTTTCTATTATCAGCAAACTCTCACCTCACTCTTCAGCATCTTTTTCCAGGTCATTAAACAAAAAGTATCAAACACTAGGTTCCAACATAGCATCCAACCCATGGATGCTTCCTGATGACCTCTCGGAAAAAGGTCTTTTGTTTTTATCCTCCATTTCCCATTCATCCATGCAAAGCCTGCCTCTTTACGCCTCCTGCAACACATTACAGCCCCCTAAAAAAAAGTTTCCCCATATCAGTAGCAGTCTGCCAGAGGTAAGCAATCTGTTGAATACTGCCATTCAATTTACTGCACTTTCCAACATAAACTTACGCAGTGCTATGTGGGTTGCATCCTCCAAGGGGTAGCATCTTTTCAGAGAGTTAATGACACAAAATCCTACAGAGCACATTGCCTGTTCCCTGAAATCCAGAAACAGAGAAGTAAATGAACAGAAGTAAATGAACAGAAACATAACTTGAGGTCAGGTGGGAGCAAACTTTTGCCAGTACAGTAGGTAACACCAGTACTTTTCTCCTGTTTCTGTGTAGTAATAACCCTCTTTCAGGTTTGTGCAGAAGGATGCTTTCCTGGCAAGATGCATTAATAAGCAGGGAAGGAAAAAACCATTCATGATTCCATGTTGTTTTTCTTTCTTGTGTTTGTTCTCAGGTTTCTCTTTCTACCTCTACTACCTTCTTTCTTCAATTTCTCATATCCTGAATGAAGTTCTTACCTCCAGCTCCCTGTAATCCTTTCAAAATACTTTCCTTCCTGTATAGGATTCACAACAAGGGAAAGGAGGGGAAGAAAAGGTGCTCTTTATTGTAAGTAGTATGTTCCTCCACTTGTTCTGCCATTTGTTATGTCAGTGGTCCAGACACTGACTGAAATGGCTTACTTGATCCTATATACGATTAGACAACCACTGGCAAGGAATGATATAAAGCTAAACAGCAAGAACAGAAGCATGCCACATTATTAGAAAAGTAAAGGTGGTGCCAATAGTCAGAGGAGTTTGAACAAGCTCAGAGCTTGTAATTTCAGACAGTCATTTCACAGGTGTCAAAAATCACTCTAGAGAACAGGAGGACTAAAAGCCACTCAGAAATCAGCAAGCAGAATTATCAACATTTTTTTCATTATTAGAGGTTTCAAACCAGACCTGGCTTTGCTTGCTACATCTGAGGCAGAAAAAAACAAACAAACAAAAAACCACCCAAGAACTGGTTTATACTAGAAGACTTAACTATAATCTGGATTGTGAAACAGTTACTACTGCACTACACCACAGAAATCAGACTTGGAAGAATTATCTTCCCTACCCTGTGTACTTGTGAAGTAAATTTTCTGACACTGTTCTGGTTCAACTATTTTTTGCCGACTACAATTACAACAGCCCTCATGGGAGAACAGAATTCAGGAAAGAACACAGAAAAACAGAAACCATAAAGATGAAAAAAAATGTTAGCTAAGAGGAAGTAGAAGACACTACGGATGAAAGAGGAAAAACTACAGACCCATCTGCAGTAACTGTTGGTTTAGAAATAACCTTGCACCCTGACTCAGAATTGTGGCTACTGTATGAGGGCTGAGAGGTCAATTGCATGAACTGATGTAGCAGTCTGATCTGACTGGGTATGTCCATGTGGCTGCACAGAGACACCTGAAACTGCTGCTTGACCAAGCTCTTTTAAAGATTTTTGCAGCATGGAGTCTGGCAGAATTATTAACGATGCTTCTGAGCATGTCTGAACGCTGCACAGCTCTAGCTACGCTGTTCCAGGCCTTGAACCTGCTCAGCTCTCTCACCATATTTTATTTAAACTGCAACACAGGTCAGAAGATGTGAGGTATACCGTAAACACAGCAACACTCTTATGTTCTGATCCAAATCCAATAGATGCGAGATGATATTCACGGCCATTTGGCCTCCTGTAGGAGAAGGGATGTGCCATGCAAGCCTTATGTAAGGAGCTGGCTGCTTACTTTGCGAGCTGCAGGACGTTGCGGTAGCAGCTGTACAGAGAACTCTCAGCTGCTGTGCGATACCGGCTCTTGTATTTGGGTCCCACTGTGTGAATGATGAAGCGTGCAGCCAAATTAAATCCTTTGGTGAGTTTAGCCTCCCCTGTCCTGCACCCTGGAAAAAAAAAAAAAACATAAACACCAGGATTTGCACAAATGCCATAGGGTTAGAAGTATTCAAGCCCTCGACTTCCTCCTGAGTCAGATAATTTGACTTCATCCGTAAAAGTCAGCATTTTGGGTATCAAATATTAAGGAAAGCACCTTCTCTCTCACAGCAACTGCTTAATACCACCTAGTCATGTTGAAGAGGTGAAGGCTGTGCTAATTCCTCTCAGTTTTAAAAGCTACATGTACGAAGGCAAACCACAAATTGTTAGAAATGCTGTCTTAATTGCAGTGCTTACTAGTTTACAGACAGAGCCAAAGGGAGAAATGTGTTAACAACATGCAGAACGCTGATACGCCAATATGCTATACAACCACCAATAAAAAGTACTTCTGAATTTATCAGCTTGGCTTTGGGAAACTGCTTTTTGGATAAAAGGTCTGCAAAGCTCCTTATCAAACTCACCAGTTGCTGGCAAACTTATATGAAATGGGAAGACCAAGCACATGTTTCATCTACACTCCCAGAGCAAAGTAACATTCATTGCTTTGCAAATTTCTTAGTGTCCATAAGCCGTAAGGATGATTTTCCAGGAGATCATACCTTTCTTGACAGACCAGATGTCTAGTCCGAAGGCAATGAAGTTTGCACACCACGTTTAATTGTTCCATTCCCAGCACCCTCCAGTTACATACTCTAGGATTATTTACTGCATAGTCTTTAACTCGCTTTGATTAGCACTGCTCTTTGGCTATCCCCTGCAAGTTCCTCCTGTTTAATTTCTGCATTTCTTTGCAAGTTTTTTGCATTCTGTCAGAACCCTCTGTGACATCTGTAAGCCTCTCGACTGCCTGCCCTTTGTCAATACATTTTGGATTAAAAAAAAAATCCAAATATCCAGCAACAGCTGTTGTGTTTGAAGTTTGTTTTCCCCACGTACCTTTCCTGGAGGAAAAAAGTCTGCTAACTCTCCCTTTCTTCACCTAAATCACTTCACAAGAAATCAACTCCACTGCAGTTCTGAACAGCTGAAGAAGTACTTTCAGTCTCTCTCTTTCTCAGCCCTCAAGGAGGAATATTTCTCATCTTCTTCCCTCTGCTTGTACAGCTGCAGAGAGCCACTTAAGCTTTCTAATCTAGCTGAAAACTAATCTTTTCACCAGATCAGCTTGCAACCTGATCTTATACGTTGCTAATGCCCATGAACAGAAATTCTGCGTGAACAAGTGGCTGGGCCCAACCCTTCTGGCAGCAGCACTGCTGCAGCTTGGTTCAAGTCAATTATGAAGCTTCACACTGAATAGAAATGTTCACTTTCTCTCCTACTCCACTGAATTTGTTGTGGTGCTCAGACAGGCTGCTTCACAGCATACATGAAAGCATGTTTTATGGCAGGAAATATCCCAGGTTGAGAATCTTACTCAAGACTTCAGGCATGCCTTTTTAACGGCGTCAACACATTGCCTTTAAGCCAACATCTTGTAAACTTTTTGATCCCATAAATCATGTTATTTTCTATAGAAGTCGACCTTCTTTATTCTGAAATAAGCAGAAAGAACACAACGGCATACTAAAACTGAGCATAGACTTTGAACTACAGTACATCCTCTAAAATGCCTCAACTGCAAAGAACATATCTAGGTAAGCCGAAGATAGGAAAATGAGAAGCTAAAGCCAAAACATTTAATATATCAGATATCAAGCTATTATTTTCTCCTATGAAGACAGGCTGAGAGAGCTGGGCTTGTTCACCCCGGAGAAGAGAAGGCTCCCTGGAGACTTTATGGCAGCCTTCCAGTACCTAAAGTGGGTCTACAGGAATGCTGGAGAGGGACTCTTTGTCAGGGGGTGTAGTGATAGGACAATGGGGAACGGCTTTAAACTAGAAGAGGGTAGATTTAGATTAGATATAAGGAAGAAATTCTTTACTGTGAGTGTGGTGAGGCCCTGGAACCAGTTGCCCAGAGAAGCTGTGGATGCCCCATCCCTGGAGGTGTTCAAGGCTGGGTTGGATGGTGCTTGGAGCAACCTGGATTAGAGGAAAGTTTCCCTGCTCATGGCAATGGGGTTGGAACTGGATGAGCTTTAAGGTTTATTCCAAGTCAAACCATTCTGTGATTCTGTGATTTGGATCAAGGAGGAAGAATAAAGTCACACAAGCTCAAAAGAGCAAGCAAAGGCCTGTAATAAAAATTGTCTGAAGTATTTTCTCTTGTGGAAAAGAATTAAGAGAGTTTGACTGAGGTATAACTGTGAGCTCAGTAGGGAAACTAATAAATTCAGACAACCAGATGCAGAATCAGTAATTTCTAACTACACGTGCATCACACTTTGTACTTCCCAATGCCTTCTGTGTACAGATCTCTACAAAATTTGCAAAACTAAATTAAGCAGTAAGAATTATTCCCATTTTAAGACACAGAGTCAGGTGGTCTAGTACAGTGACTTGTACAAGGTCAAGGTCTGTGGCAGAAATGGAACTGAAGTTGAGATCTTATTATTTTAATCTGGTGATAAAAAATCCCTCCCTTTACTCCCTGTAGTATTCCTGTGTTAATCAAAACTACACTGTTCCCAGGAGCACAGACGTTAGCTGAGCCTTAAAGAAAGCACAATTCTTCTAAAGATCAGCATGTCACATGCTTTAGGATCATGTTTTTTCTTTCAGTCTATGAAACACGGAAATATATGGAGCAGTAGAAGTAACTTGATCGAAAAACCAGCACTCCACACAATCTACAGGTTTAGACCCAAGATCATACATCTTTAATTCTCACCAAGAACTTTCTCCCACATAAAGAAAAATTAAAAATTAAATGGGAAAGAGCACAAAAAGGAGGCTGAGGTGACAGAAGTATGATAAACCAGTTTCTTAACTAAGCTTTGTTTCTGCTACTGTGAAACTCATTAATAGTGCACAAAAGCTGAAGCTGTAACCCAGTTTCTTCCCCCACACAACACACCACTAGAGCATCAGAGAAGTATTGATTTCTGAAAGGATCTTGTCACAAGACTAAAGGGAAACTATCACAAGGAGTCACGCATCTGCAGATTACATCAAAGACATCAGTGTCACCACAGGGGTGGAGGATGTAAACTGCATATAGCTTAGGATGGCAGAAGAGAATTTAAGAAGCTCAGCCCAGCTTTTATAGAGAACTTCCTACAGAGCTGACAGATCTTGAACGTTAAGGACTCGAAATGTCCCTCTTCCCACCCCACAATGCACTGAAAGAATTCCTCCATTTATTTTTAGAGAAGTGAGTATACGTACCAGGGTCCTAGCTGTTCCATAACATCTGCTGTATTTTAACAGTTGTTTCTGTTCTAAGGATGCACATGGACTTTTCCCTCTACTATGCAATGGTTAGCCTTCCTCCTGTCTTACTTCCAGCTTACTCACAAAAGGCAAGCTGAATGAGTTGAATAGGATTTCATAAAACTAAGCATGCCTATTCTACTGCAGTTTAAGCTACTGAGAGCCTGCATTGGAAATATAATGCTCCTTCTATCCATTTTGTTACTGCATGATAAAGGAGATAGAGCTGTTACCAAAGAGGGTGTTCAGTACTACTCAGGAATCAGTTCTCAAAATTCAGCTTCAGGGTGATCAGGTCTCAAAATTCAGCTCAGTACTGTGTGGGAAATCTTAACTTTAACTGCAAGCTGTATCAGACATTTGTATGACCTTGGATAACTATAAACTCGTGCTTCCTCACACAAAATAAAAAAAGACACTTATTTTCATCTAACAGGCATTAAGAATAAAGCTGAATGTTTAGAAGTCTCATTATCAGCAATATGACAGGCTAACAAAGAATCCAGCTAATGCAAACCTCACCAAAAGTGGAGGAAATGTACATCAATCTAGCTTCCCCTCTTTATTTCACCTTAACACCAGACATGGGAGAGAAAAAATGAAAAAGCTACATCTTGATTTTGGCTCAAGCTTTGTACTATGCAAGGACAGCAGATTTCAGTATGAAAAATGTCTCCAGCTACTTACCCTTGAGCTTCTGGAGTTCATCCCTCAGGTCAGGCCCAGCATGCATGAAGACACTTTCAGATACTGGATTCTTATCGGTGAGAGACTCATTACTGGTATTTACTATGGCTGTGCAGTTCAGTAATGCCACGTCTCCTTTCCTGAGGAAACAAGGAAAGTTTATTGCAGGTTAAACATCAGATTAAGCAGGATATTCTCAAATAAATGCTGACAAGCGAGGAAATGATGAATTAAAGCATTAACAATATCCCAGTTCCCACATAGTGTAGTGTACCCTGATGTGCTCACCATGCAGAATCATCCTCTGTCTCCAACTGATAGAGATAGATTGCTTGCAGCCCCTCATTTCCTTGAAAACTCTCAGCCTCAAGTCATTTAGGGGTGCACGTAGATAATGCAGTGTTTTCATTTTATATAGGGTGGTTTAGTTAGCAGAACATGTGAAGCAGCACAGTATAACACATTAAAAAAAATATGTATTCTCTCATATCTTAGCAATAAGATGATACTGCAGGCATACCACCCAGGGCGCCTTACTGCTGCTGCTGCTGTTCCTCAGACCGCCAAAGATCTCAAGCAACACTGTGGCCAGTCAAGTTTTCATTACTTTTGTTCTGGAATTGTGAACCCACAATTTGATCATGTTCAGTCTGCTGCTTGAGGATCAGACATGCAGAAGATAAACACAGCAGAGATACATGCGAGAAGATGGAACAGCAGAACTCTGACCTGCTTTTTGTCACAGCAGCTGTCATTAGGGATTTTGGAATCAAACAGCATAGGAAGGGAAATAACAATTCCCAAGCACAGAGAGAGATTCAAGTGACAGTTCAAATCTCTCACATTTATTTTAACCAAACACAGCTCACAGGAGACGTTTAACCTTTTACTTTTCTTTTTTTCTTTCATCAGGTTCAGCAAATCCATGAACAGTCCTATTTCCCACAAGTATGAATCAGGAAAGATGTTCAGGCTGATCCCTTAATTTGCCCTCCCAGTAAATCTGTTGATTCTAGGACTCTATAACAGCATTTCATCATTCTAAATCCTCCTCTCTTCATACCGATTAACAGAGTTACTCACCTAGAGAGTAGGTTTGAGTACCTGAGATACAGGCAAGAAAAACTGATGGAGCAAGTTCACCTCAGCACACTGTACTTATCAATAGATTTTGGTAGAAAAACACGGAGTGGTTGTTTGAGGCAGTCAGATCCTGCAGGAAATGGAGAGGTGATGACAAAGGCATTGGAACCACATTGAACTTACCATAATATTATTTTTTCATTGATGTCCTTCCTGTATGGAAAGGGTGATCTAACATCAACTTGAGCTTTTTCAACAGGGTTTGGGTGAGAATCCAGCTGCTTAGCCTCATAGACATCAGTCCAGCCTGGCAGAGTATCGATATCCACAAATTTGGAAGGTGCACCCAAGGGATCCATGGAATGGAAAGAACGGCTCCTTTTTTTTCCTCGTTAACTTGTCACACTCCAGTTCTCAATGGAGTCTTCTGGGTGCTTTAAAGGAAGAAAATCAAACCAGGTCACAGCTGTTTACAGAACGTAATTCCCATGGAGCCGTCAGACCTTTCACAAGGCTACAATGCAATCACAGGTAACAGAAAAACAGATTTATTTCCAACTCAACCTCTTTCTCTAGTTTTGTCATCTATATAACAAAGGATGATGAAAATGCTCATAGAATAGTGGTAGTAGGACAAGTTTTCTCCAATAGCGCAAGAAAAAAACACTTTCTCTATTAACTTGGTCCAACTGCCTTGTGGGCTTTTATTTTGAAAGTGCTGAAAGCAAGCTCCCAAGTGCAGAAAGGACCTTACCCTTTCTGAAAAGCAGTATTTCTTTATAGAAAGGAAAAGCAAGGTTGCAGTAGGGTGCCTACGATCTGTTCCTTCAGATATTTTGGCCTAGCCCTGGGTCATGCCTAAAAAGAAACAACGCAAAAGAAAACAAGTGCCTGTTCTCCCCCCCCAAAAAGCCCCTAGCCCAGTGGTACAACTTTGTTGTACACCTGTATCGCAGCACCATGCACTGAACTGCAAGACCAATGAGTTCTGCGGCACTGCCAATAAGGCTCTGTTTTTACAGTCGTGCACTTCCAAAACCTTTTCTCCCAAGTGGATTTAGGGGGAAAAAACAAGCAGAGGTAAAGCTGAATGCTTGCCAACGAACTTCAAACGCTGAAGAAGTGGACTGAACTCTGACATCCAACCCCTTTTTCAAAAGGCCAAAATAGCACTGGTGTTCGATCAAAATTTGAGCATTTCACTTGCCAGTACAGACCAGCATGTAGGCTACGTTTCCACCCCCTAACACTGACCCATACTGGGGAATTAAACTAGCACCAATAGGCTCACACACATAACTTCGTTTTGCTACACGCACACTTATTTTAACCTTTTTCACAGCTTTGTCAATAATGGTTTTGACAAAACAGCATCCACAAAAGGCAATTCCAAAACCTGAGGTATATTTGCTAGCCAGGAAACAAATCAACCCCACCAAAAACCCCAGCTGATGGTCAATAAAGGCAGACGCTACGACAACGGTGGCCATAAGAGCATATAGATAAGATTTTTGGCCTGATGACTGGGAAAAAGGAGATGAACAAAAGCCGGTAGGATTCGTTAGCCCGGCTAATGATTCTGCAATAGATCAGAGCCCACCCCGTGAGGTGCAGACAAAGGTAGGGGCCTCGGCAGGGCGGCGAGAAGAAGAGGCAGCAGGGAAGGAGGCGCACCACAGCTCCTCCTGGAATATTTCCACCCAAATTTTGTAGCCTGGGGACCTCCTGCGACGGAGGCGGCGTTCCGGCACGGCTCAGAGGGCTGACATACTGCAGAGCCAGCTGAGGAGCCCAGCATGGGGGCGGACATTTTACACAGCCCCGTGTCCCCCCCACAGGGGCTGCAGCCCCGCACCCCCAGGACGCGGGCACAGCACCCCACAGGGGCGGCTCTCCCTCCCTCCCGCGACACGTTTCAGCACACTTCTGGCCGCACGAAGCCATCCACCACCCCTACACACACCCCCAAAACCCTCCTCCCCACGCCCCCACTCACAGGCCCGAGGGTCCCGCTGGGCGCCGCTGCGGCGGCATCACCCCGGAACGGGGCGGGCATCACCACCACCCCTTTCACCACCCTTTCCGTTTCCTTCAGCTCCGCCCCGGCGGCTTCCCGGCCCTCCGTGACGAGCCTCCGCTTCCCTCGGCAACGTGCCGGTGCGGTGTAGGGTCGGCATGGGGCTGAGCCGGCAGTACCTGCGCTATGTGCCCGCCGCCCTCTTCGGGCTGCTGGGCAGCGCCGGCGGCAACGCCGCCATGGTGGCGCTGGGCGGCGAGCGGGGCCGCGGCGTGGCGGTGGCCGCCTGCGAGCATGTTTTCGTGTGGGACCTGAGGAAAGGGGAGAAGGTGAGGTGGAAAAGCTGTTTTGGGATGCCTCCAGCCAAAAGAGTTTGGGTTAGGGTGCCTGCAAGCAGCCCCGCAGCTCTGGGGTAAAGCCCCTCTCTCTGTGGGGGTTAAAACGCAGGGGTTAGGAATTGGGGTTTTTGGGTGCTGGTGCCGGTTTGATTGGGAGGAATTACTACTTGTTCCCCTGTGCCGTGTAAAATGGGGCTAATTATACTCTATTAAGCACAAAAAGCTGAAAAATGAACTTCAAAACGTGCACAAGTGCTAGTTGGAAGTGCAGTAGGAGCGCAAAATACGCTCAGGGTTCCAGGCCCTGTTCCTGTTTGATTGTGAGGGATTACTCCCAGCTCCTGCATGCCTTGTAAAATGGGGTTAATTATGCTCCATTCAGCACAGAAACCTGAAAAATGAATTTATAAAGATGCAGAAGCACTTTGTTGGAAGATCAGTAGGCACACAAAATACATTCTGCTCTCTTAAGTGCATGGTTCTAACATATCATTTACCATCACTTTTTCTTTTGTCTGTGACATATCATTTACCATCACTTTTTGTTCTGGCTCCAACGTATCATTTATCATCACTTTACATGTTTTCTCTCCTAAAAATTGCAGGTTCTTATCTTGAAGGGTCTCAAGCAGGAGGCCAGGTACCTCTGCCCCTCTCCAGATGGGTTGCACCTGGCAGTTGGCTATGAGGATGGCTCGATCCGTATCTTCAGCCTCCTGAATGGGGAAGCAAACGTGACTTTTAATGGGCACAAGGCTGCGGTTACGGCCATGCAGTATGACCAGCTTGGTGGCCGGCTGGTATCTGGCTCAAAGGTGAGGCTTGCACATCTGGGGGGCTTTCCTTTCACAGTAGGGAGAAAGAGAGACTCTGTGGAGAAGGTTGATCTGAGCTAAAATGTTTGGTATTTTAGGTGGGTTATGTGCCCTGAGGAGTTAGGGCTGCAAGACAGTAACAGGGCTGGGGAGCCAAGGGCTGGGAGAGGGGCAGCAGAGAGGTATTGGCAGATCTGTTGAAAGTGAAGAAGTTTGTGAGGTCCAAAAATAACAAAAGTGACTCAAGCCAGGAGAGAGGTGTGTTTATTGGTCTGAATGCACATCAAGGGAATGATCATCATTTGCATCAATCATCCTTAACATTCAGGGTGAGAAAGTGTGCTCTTGGGTAGTCTTTTCAGTCATAGAATGGTTTGGGTTGGAAGGGACCTTAAGCTCATTCAGTTCCAACCCCCCTGCAATGGGCAGGGACACCTCCATCTAGATCAGGTTGCCGAAAGCCTCAGCCACCCTGGCCTTGAACACTTCAAGGGATGGGGCATACACAGCTTCTCTGGGCAACCTGTTCCAGTGCCTCACCACCCTCACAGTAACAATTTTCTTCCTTATACCTAATCTAAATCTGCCCTTTTTTAGTTTAAAGCCATTACTTCTTGTCCTAATGCTACACTCCCTAATGAAGATGTAGACAGATCATAGAAGAGGTAGACGTTTTGCAGAGACAAATGCTGGTCCCTTGGAGACACTCTCTCTGTTCCAGGATACAGATGTCATTGTGTGGGATGTCATCAACGAGAGCGGTCTGTACCGGCTGAAAGGACACAAGGATGCTGTCACTCAAGTCCTTTTCTTGAAGGAGAAGAACCTGCTGGTCACCAGGTGAGTCCCATCCATACATATGAGTCCTATAGAATGTTGTGATGGAGTAATGAGGTCTCAAACCTACTAGCATACTAAAATACGGGTTTGTCATGTCCACATGTTTTATAAATCTGTTGCCTGAATTCCAGATGTGGTAAGCAGAAGGGAAATAGGTCTCCTGAAAAGTAATGTTTGTGAAAGGCTTTAACTTACAGGTAAATAAAGCAACTTATGTTTATTGTAACAATGAGTAGTAACATGTTTATTATGTATGTAACTTTTTGCTACATATCTTGAGGAATTAGGTAGACTTACCTTCCATATGTGTAGTTCACGCAGCAGTGTGACAGAAAGATTGCTTCCTAGTAGGTAGTAATGAAATGAATTAATTAAAAGATGGTAGAAGGCTTGTTTTTTAGTTATTTAACACCTGCATGTTGACTGTATCCCTTCAATAATAATTGATTAACAGAAGATACTCTCACTCAAATATTTGTCTATAATGTTTTTATTTCCTAATGTCATCTAATAGGTTAATAGAAAAGGGCACTCAAATTAGTTCAGTATGAAATTAGAACATGTTTCTCATGCTTTTTTTTTTTTTTTTTTCTGTTTCAAGTAGAAAATAATATATTTTGTTAGTTTGGTACATGATGCCTCTTTCCTAATGCAATATCAAGTCTTTGCAGGTCAGTTTTAGAAATGCTTCTTAATTCTCTCAGTAGCTACATTGATATAGAGAATCTTTGTTCTTTTATTAACAGAGTAGAGATGTTACCATATTATTCTGGAGATTCAAAGTTTTTCTTCCCTACTTTGGCTCATTTTTTCAGCAGATAGACCTGAACAAGAGAGAGTGAGAACAAGACTTTTTTTTTTCTTTCTCCCCCAGGAAGCTTACTGCAGTAGTCCTTTGTGTGCAGAGTTTCTTGTCTGATTTTCATCTGTACAATTTACAAGTACCCTTGGCTTGTGTGTAACAAAAAAGATAGATTAACAATAAATATCATTGGTAATCAGACTTTTTTTGTCTTGGGTAAGCTTAGTAATGGAACAACAAATTTTGTATTTTTATTTGCGTCTTATTGAGGAAATTAGTCTCTAACAAAGTTACCAAAAATAAAGTATTGTTGTAGGGTGAACAGAAGGAATCTTTATGAATGCTCAAATTACTTTTCTCTGGTGTTCTTGTAGCATTAGGTTAGCATAATATAGCCAGAAACATGTTTTCAAGAGGACCTAACCCTACAGGGGCTTTGAGGAACTGTGTTCAGCTGTAATTCTCCATTGGGAGGAGCAGCTCCAAATCACAGTTCAAATTGAAGGTGATTGCTTTCATTCTAACCTGGTTAATGCACAGGCTTAGCACAGGTTGAGAACGTGGAGGGAGGTTTGAAAGGCACATTTAGAATTTAATCAGCACTTTGCACTTATTGGTCTGACCCTAAAGAATATTGTTCTTGCCCTAAATAAGCTAAAAAGGGGGCTGCATGACACTGGGGCTTGCAGCTGAATCTGGAGAAGGAAATACTTTCATGAATTCCTAGGTACCTTTTTGCAGCATCTTTGTGTTGCTGCACTCTTGTCCTTGCATAGCTTGTGAAATTCAGTGTGTTCCTACTCTGAGCAGCTGATCTGTGATATGTTGCAGCACGTTTTAGATTTTATCATACTGTATTAGATTTAGATTGTATTTCTTCAGCTTTCTAAGCTCATGGTATTACATGAGCTCTAGCAATCTTTCCTCACGTCTTGAGGTTTTCTTTTTTGTTCTAGTGGCAAAGACACGTTGGTGAAATGGTGGGACTTGGACACTCAACACTGCTTCAAAACTCTGGTTGGACACCGCACTGAGGTAAAAAAAAAAATAAAAAAATGAATGTGCAGAGAGCCATAGAAATAGATGGGCTTTGGATTGGTTTTGGATTGGGCTTTGGATTGGCTCACCTTATGCTTTTTCTGTTTTCAAGAGTTGTAAACTAGAGCTCTGATGTATTCTTGGTTGTTATTAAGCTTTAGGGATGAGCAACTGAGAGGCTTTCAAACTTTCTAGGAACTGACATCAACATACAGTGGGTGACAATTCCAATACCTGGAGGAAATTCCAGTTAGCTCCAATTTCTTCTTGGTTCCCATTTAAATAAATCAATTAAAGATGCTCTGCTATTGCTATGATACTGGAAGGAGTCATTAACCAATTCCTCACATTGTGCCTTTGGACAGGTTTGGGGGATGGCTTTGATATCAGAAGAGAAACGTCTGATCACTGGGACTGCTGACAGTGAGCTGAGAGTGTGGGATATCAGTTACATCCAAGAAGAGGTAAGATATTCCCTCGGTAACCCCCCAGTCTTGCCCATCCATCTGCTTGTCTTTGGACTAAAATGGGTCTAGAACATATTAAATCCAACTGCTGTTCTGGGAAACAGAGCCAAAGCGGTGTCTTTGTCTGAGGGGTCCAGAAGCTGCTCTTGGGACAGACTTTTTGATGTTTTCTGTATTTTGAGCTTGCATGTGAAGCTGCAGAACATCCAGAACAAACTTCCTAGAGCATGCCAGATCTTTTAGCTGGAGAAGACAAATTTGTGGGATAAGCAGGGGAGGACGTGGTGCCTACAGGCATGCTGTAGTCTGTTATTGTTGCTGTGTACACTAACTGTTCCTTCAGAGACGTGAAGTGTAAGTGGAACAGGAACCAGAACACCTTAGGTCTTGTGGTTGAAGTTATTCCTTATGGATTTTTGTCCATGAACAGGTAAAAGACCCTGATGAGCCAGAATCCAAGAAAAGCAAAGGGTCTTCACCTGTAGCAGAAAAAAACGCTGAAGAGGATGAGACCCTAGAGTTAGATGAGAGCCCTGAAGAGGTAAGCTCACTTTTCCATGCTGGCTGTGGGATGGTGTAGAACATCAGCAGAAGTGTTTGTGCCAGAGCATGTACACTTGTTGCATTGTCCTCTGTTTGGGAGAGGGGGGGTTAAAAGTGTTTAATGTTTGGCAGAGCTCTTTCATTAAGCAACACGGGGATGATGTAGTTACTAGCTGTTTGGCAGCTGGGGAGTTCAGTGCTGATGCTCACTGTTGCAGGTCAGCAATAGAAGCACGGGGGTCAGGGTGGCACCGTGTGGTGTGAGACTGGATTGTGCAAAGCCATTCCCACTTGTGCTGCTGGTGGAGGCTTCACCCGCTCTGTTTTTTCTGGGGAAAGTTTCTGGGATCTTTTTCTGACTCCAGACTGTAGTTATGGTAGATAACTGACCTTGTTCAAGATCTTTCCCAACTTCCTTTCAGAGGATTTCCATCCCTTTAATCATTGGTTTTAGAGTCTCTGTTCTCTATCTGCTCTGCCTCTTGTGACAGAGGAGCTGAACTCTCCTGCCTTTACAGCATAGAAATTCAGCTTTTTTTTCTTAAATGGCTATGATTTGCCAAGGGAATTAAGTTTTTTTTTCCACTGGGACTGTCAATGGTATGTTTCTTGCATTTTAGATATAAAGAAAGGACATAAGCAGCTGTGTAAGCTATATATTGTTTTGTTCCTAGATTGTCCTTGCTATTTGTTCTACCAGGACCCTGTAGGTTCATTTTCCCCCTCTTCTCCTCCTGAATTCCCTTCTGAGAAGGTTTCTCAGTTTGCTTGAGAAGATCACTTGACCTTCCAGACCCAAGGTTTTTCTTTTTTTTTTTTCCTGTAGCGCCTCCTGAAGTGCAGTAAGGTTGGATCCATCATGCGGGAAGGGAGAGACCGAGTAGTTACTCTTGCCACAGACAGAACGGGCAAAATTTTGGCCTGCCATGTAAGTAATGGGGGGGCTCTGCTGTTGAGTTGCAGAAGAGGCTCATGGAGACCTTCGATAACATTTGTAAGTGCCAGCCAAAGGCTTTGCATGCCTCTGACTGCTTGCCCTGTCTCTAGGGAACTGATTCTGTTCTGGAAGTGTTCTCCATCCTTTCTCAAGAGGAAGTCCAAAAGAAACTGGAAAAGAAAATGAAGAAGGCAAAGAAAAAAGCCAAGTAAGAATTTATGAGGATGCTCTCTGTGTCCAGAAAACTGTTAGCCCCTCAAGCAACATGACACAGGGGTTGAACTCCAAGCTACTGGTTGTTCTGACTGTGCTAGCTGTGGTATTTTGCAGGCACTGTTCTTGTAAGTCCTTGGCACATGTCTAAGCAGCTTACTTGCTCCCGGAGACTAAGGAATTTCCTTAGAACACGAGAAACATTCCTTCTGAGTACTTTGCCTGCAGAAAGAGCTAATGTGTGGAAGGGAATGGGCAGAAAATGTTTTTTTTTTTTGTTGTTGTTGTTTTTTTTTGTTTTTTTTCCCAGAACTTCTCACTTCTACCTGACGTTCATATTTACACTGCTGTATCAAATAAAGTCTCTGGTAGGACATACTGGAATGAGAGTTTCATCTGACAAGTCAGAGTGACTCTGGTACCTCATCTCCTGTTTTACAGCAGGCAGAGATAGAGGTCAGAGCTTTATTAATGGGTACTTTGTGTTAAATGGCTCTCTGGGTACTCTGGTACTTAATGGATGCCTCACAATAGCCCACAGGGAGAGGTCTGGCTCCAGGGTAGAAACTGAAGCATAGGGCAGATAAATCTGGAGTTGCTTTGGCAATGAATGAGGACTTCTGGCGAGTGGTAGGAGATGAGCAGAAGCTGAATCTTCCCATCAGACACAATGCTGTGGTCTGTTTTGTATCCACCATTCTAATGTGCCTTGTTGGAGTGCTTTGGCTGCCTTCCAGAGGAGGTTGCCTTCCTTGAGATAATTTGTTTCCGCAGTAGCTTGTCTACCAGCATGAACTTAACCATCTAACCTTATTCTTAAAAAGGGTTAGCACTGCTGGGTAACAAGGCAGTTGTTTTCAGCAGGCTACGTGGTTTCCTTATTCTCTGACCCTGTCTTAGTTTGTGTTGGCTGTGCTTAGTTATTTGCCTCCCCTCCATTATCTGACATTTGTAGGAAAAAGTCTGAGGAAGAGGAGCCTGAAGGGGATGTGGAGCTGAGCCTGCAGGAGGAGATCCAGCGAGTCACTAACATCAAAGCTTCCGCTAAAATCAAGTAAGTGGTAATCCTGTTGTGCAGGCTGAGCTCTGGTTATGCGGCTGCTTGGGAAGAGCTCTGCACAGCTCATTATGGGGGAGGTGGAAGAAGTTCCCCCCTCGATGTCTGCTCAATTTGGAGCTGAGCAGAAGCCTACCATGATCTGCCACTCTATTCTTGTTGACCTCTGTGGCTTAACATGCACCTGCCTGTAGCATGCACTCTGCCTATGCTTCCCTTTTTCAGTTGTTCTTGACACTTGATCCCTACTACATTTTGTCTTATGGACCCTGTGCAGAGTTCTGATTTTTTTTTCTCTAATCAAACAGGTCGTTTGACATGATTCTCTCTCCAAAAGGAGAGCTGAAGGTTGTGTTGCTGCTCCAGAACAACATCATTGAGTCATACCTGCTGAACCTGTCGGCGCAAGTCCCGCAGGCTGTCCGTGCATCCAAGATAAGCATTGGAGGCCACCGCAGCGACGTTAGGACGTTGGCTTTTAGCTCTGACAACATTGCTATCCTCTCAGCATCCGCAGAGTCTGTAAAGATTTGGAACAGGTATGCCCTGCAGTTGTGTCAGTCCCCTCTGCCCTGTGCACGTCAGTCTCTCAGAACTCAGAGATGCTGAGTTCAAGGAGTATCTTGAGCGTGTCTCGCTTGGGCCAGATTTTGTGTGATAAGAGGTTTTGAACTCTGCCGTTGTCCACAGGTCAACCTTGCAGTGCATCCGGACGATGGACTGTGAATATGCACTCTGCTCGTTCTTCGTCCCTGGAGATCGGCAGGTCATCGTTGGCACCAAGGTAACTAGTGTCCCTTCTGTGCTCCTGACTGCCCAGGCCCAGGAGTATGTTCTGAAAATGTCATTAAGGCAGCCTTATTGAAAATGCATTGCATTTCCTGACCTGGAACGCTCCGTTTTAGGTGCAAAACCCTCAGTGCCAGTGCCTGTTCTATTCCCAGAGTCTTTATCTAGCTCCTATGGCTTGAGCTGGACATGGACAGCTGGGGAGGGCTTTGGGAAGTCCCAGATGGAGACCAGGAGTTTGACCATCTGTGTGTGGCAGCCATCTAATGAAGCTGGCTGTTCAGGAGACAGCTGACAGGTGTGCTCTCCTCTGAGGAGTTACTGAAACCTTAACAGCTGAGCCCACAAATGGAGCAAGAGCTCCTCTGCTGTCAGCAGGGCCCTGCCCTGGCTCCTCACATGGATTGCATAACCTGGGAGTGTTTCCTCTGAGCTCTCCTCTACCTTTGGAGCTTTCTTTCTCCATTAATGCGTGGTTGCTTTGTCACTGCTGGAGTCTCACCTGTTTTTGTCATTTCTGGGAGACCGCTCTAGCACCTAAGGCTCAGGTCTGTTTGCAGATCTGATTAGTGCTCCGTGAGCTGTTCCTGGGGCTGTTTTTTCCTTTTCATTGTCTCTTTCTCCCCAGACAGGGAAGCTGCAGCTGTATGACCTGGCTTCTGGGAGTCTGATGGAGACAATTAATGCTCACGACGGGGCAGTGTGGTCCATTGCCCTTTCACCAGACCAGGTATCTCAGCCACTCTTCTAAGCATCATATGTTGCATGTGTGTTTGTGTAGCTCCTTCCTACAGTGCTGTGTTTGTGCTACTGGTGGGAGCGTGGGACCCCCCTAATCATGGAAGGTGGAGGATGCAGCTGGTAGCATCAAGGAACTCGGACTGTGGAGATGTGCACAATGTGATGAAATATCTCTCTGTGCTCGCGTGACACATCACAGGGAGTGTTTGGGCTGGCTGGCGCCATCCTCGTCTCATCTGGCTTCTTCACTATTGGGAACTCGCACTTCTCCACACGTTGTTAGTGCAGCAGTGTGTGTCTTGTGGGTGCATTCCAGCTATGGAGAACTTCAGCCACCTGTAAGCTGCTGCAGTGGCCGGTTATCCTCCTTGTTAAATTTTCTGCTGCTTTGTAATTCCATCTTGCTGAGCTTTAACTTCCAACTTCTGGACATGCTGCTACCTTTGCTGTATTAAAGATCCTGTGTTGTACTCTTGCTGAGTGACCATATCACCCTCCCCATCTATCTGATGTTGCTTAGGCCAGACTTCTGCTTTCCATTCCTGCAGGATGTGTTTTCCAGGCTCTTAATCATTCTCGTGGTACCTTTTACATTACTGCAGTCTTTTTTTTGCTGGTGGCAGGGGGGTTGGACCAGATGGCCTCCAGAGGGCTTTGCCAACCTCAACCATGCTGTGATTCTGTGAACTACAGCTGTAATCTTAAGGAAAAAAGGATGATTTTCATCACACTAATTTTCCCCAAGCTTGTTTTAATTGATACTCAGTTTACTTGGGTTGATGAAACTACAATCACCTGTCTCTTCTATTGCCTCTGCTCACAATTAATAGGCCCGCCTGTTTCCTCTGCCTGAATTCTGGTGATATAGTAGTATCTTCCTGGATCTCCCATCATATTTCCAAAGTTATTGAGAATGTACATTGACAGTCTAGACAGTACCTAATTCTGCTCTGTAAAAGCCTTAGATTTGGGGAATCTGAAACTGTTGATTTATAAATATCTGATGTGGGTAGCTGCTTTTTGACAGTCTTGTAAATTTTTGGAGCAGTGTTTCATCAGTCTTGTAATGTGATCATGGTACCTGGCTTTTCCCGAAGTATAACAGATGAGAATTGTTTGCTGAACCCATACACTTTCTGAGCCATGATGCGTAATAGTTATTGTAGCCCTCTAGAAATGGTCAGTGCTCCTGAAATTACACGTTTATGTTCCCATTTTACATTCACACGCTCACTTAGTTTGTCCTAGCTATTCTGGCTGAAGAAATCAAAATCAGCTTGTGTCGCTTTATTCCTTGTGCTGTTCTTTCTTTGTTGTCAGAATTTGGGTACATGTTGGTTTCTGTCAACTTTCTTCATTTTCTGAAGTGGCCATGTTGTGCTACAAGCTATGGTGTTGCGTTCAGTGGTATCAAAACCATAGCAAGTAACCTGCCTAGGATTCATTTACTCTGCAGATTAAAACATACGGGGCAGTTTTTACCCTTGTTCTTCACGTAGAAGTGTGCATTCAACCCTTGAGAAGGATGTACTTGTGGTTTGATGGTGAGGTATTTGTGATCGAGAAACAACGAGAGCATCAGCTTGCCCACACATAAAACGTGCATTTCATTACCTACGGCTGAGATGACTACTTTGAGTCTCAATGTTTCAGTCCATGTCCAGATTTACATTTGCAGCCTTAGACCTGCCTGCCAGAGCTTTTGAAATTGTTGTTGCTGAGCCAATGAGTGACGTATGCTCCAACCAGAGCAAATGTTCCTCACGGTGTCCTCTTAATCATTAATGCTGTGGGAATGTGGGGCATTGCACAAACCTCCTTGTGCTTTGACAGTTCCTTGACTGAAGAATTCCTGTGTTATGGTGGAACTGATTTCACGTTGCCTTTGCTCTTCCCCTGCAGCGTGGCTTTGTGACGGGAGGCGCTGATAAATGCGTCAAGTTCTGGGAGTTTGAGCTCGTGAAGGATGAGAGCAGCGTTCAGAAAAGGTGAGAAAAGAAACCGTTCTGGGCTGCATTCAGCTGCAGTACTCATTCTTACTGATGGATGCTTTGGCTTTCGCTTTGCACCACAAGAATTGCCGCTGACATGTGCATGGAATGCAGGGAGAAGAGCTCAGAGCGGTTTTGTGGAGGTCTGAGCCTCACTGAGGAAGGGAACTTGTCATGTCGTGGTCCCTTGCTTGTGTGCGATTTAGCCTCTTATCACAGGATGGGTCTGCAGCTCGTTGTGGTAAATTTAGCAGTGGAGCCTGTCACCCTGCGGTGCTGTGCTCATTTCCAATCCTGTCTTCCTCAAGTCCTGATGAGAAACAAGATGCTGCACGTTAGGATTAACTTCTGTGGAGGTTGTATTCGTGCCTCTCCTCGGTTTGTTCCTTTGAGATAACAGCTCTGTTTTTTCTCTCTCCGTGTTGCCAGGCTGTCCATGAAGCAGGTGCGCATCTTGCAGCTGGACGAAGATGTTCTGTGTGTGCGTTACAGCCCCAACCAGAAACTGCTGGCTGTCTCCTTGCTGGACTGCACCGTGAAGATTTTCTACACTGACACACTCAAGGTGCATGGCCATATGGGCTGGGAGGCTGTGCAGGGCGGGGATGTATTGGAAGAGTGCCCGTTTATTGCAGGGTGCTACTAAAAATCAGGGAGAGACCACGTGTCCCTCTTCGGGCACTTGCTTGCCAAGAAAACTGACAGAGCCTTGGCTTGCCCACACTGGGGAGAAAATAAGTTTGATCTGGAAAAGGTTGTGAACCTGCAGGTGGCAAGATTCGCTCTAACCCAGCAGGCATGATGGAACTGGAAGGGTGGAGATGGAGCAGTGTCACACGTGGCACTTAAGTAGGGCATAGCACAGGCAAATCCTGGGGGAGGAGAATCTTCCTCGTGCAGTTTGAGGCAGCGTGTGGTGGTTTTGTGATTTGTGTATTAGCACACGAACGTTAGGGAAATGACAAAAGAAAGAGCAACAGTGACAGCTATGCGAAGGCAGGGTGGTGCTAGGAAGACTGGCATCCTGAGGCAGAGCAGAGCTAGCCAGGAGCTTGACATTTTCACACAGCTGTTCCCAGCAGCTCTAACTAAGACATCCCTCTTCTCCTTCAGTTTTTCCTCTCTCTGTATGGACACAAGCTGCCAGTGCTGTGCATGGACATCTCCTACGTAAGTATCATTAGGGGTGTGCAGGTGGGACTGTGGTGATGCTGATGACTGTGAGAACCTCTGCTGGCAGCAGGGCTGCCGGGATAATGCTCTCACCACCTTGCTCCTGACCTAGCCAGCAGTTTCTTGATGGGGCACAGCAAGCCCCTCCTGATCTCTGCTCGTTTTCTGCTGAAGTTACAAACTTGAGTGGAGTCTGAATTCTTTGTTAGCAGGAGCACGGAGCGGGTGCTGAGGTGGAGCAGCCTCTTCGTGCCTGTTCCTTCTCGGGCTGTGTCCCGCTCTGGGATGGCCTTGAAATGAGGCCTACTGGAAGCCAAAACCATCAAGAGTTAGCTCAGGTCTTAAATGCCTGCAGAGGTTCAGAAAAGTCTGGGTGCTCCCTGTGGGCTGTGCCAGTACCTCAAGGATGTGCCATGCTAAGGGGGGAGGAGGTGGAGGAATGGGGAGGGGATGTTTCAGGAGCCAGTGCCTTGGCACTGCTTAGTCACTGGTTCCTCACAGGGCTGCCAGCCAGCTGCCCACACCTTTCTTCCCTGCATTTCCCTGTAGGATGGGACTCTGATTGCCACCGGCTCTGCCGATAGGAATGTGAAGATTTGGGGCTTGGATTTTGGGGACTGTCACCGCTCTCTCTTTGCCCATGACGACAGGTCAGTCAAATCCCACAGCATCTCGGGGCTGTGGGCTGCTTTGTCTTCAGGGGGTTGTGATCCAGCAGTGACCTTTTGGTCCAGCATAGTGGGGAGAAGCCATTGATGGTGTTCCCCAGATGGGTGAATTTGAGCCTTTGGGCTACCTTTTCCACAAGGTCCCTTGTATCAGCACCAAGCCCATGAGTTTGGATTTTCACGGGAAGTCCCAGGCAGTGTGCTAAGCACAAGGTTTGGAATACTCTGCTGTATACACATGTATTTTGAGATTCCTTTCTCCCCTATTTTTTCCCCTCCCAGTGTGATGTATCTCCAGTTTGTGGCCAAATCTCACCTCTTCTTCACAGCTGGGAAGGACGGCAAGATTAAACAGTGGGATGCAGATAAATTTGAGCACATCCAGACGCTGGAGGTAGGAAGCTGTGGAGGCTCTTGAAGTGTTTGTGTGGGCAGCACTTTCCTCAGGGGTGGGAGCTGTGTGGTGCTCACGTCTTGCCTCCTGTCTCTGCTCTGCAGGGGCATCACCAGGAGGTGTGGTGTTTGGCACTCAGTCCCAATGGAGACTACGTGGTGTCAGCATCCCACGACAAGTCCCTGCGCCTGTGGGAAAGGACGAGGGAGCCACTTGTTTTGGAAGAGGAGAGGGAGATGGTGAGAGTTGCCTTTTTCCTGCCAAAAATGACTTCCAGACCCATTTTCTCCCCAGCAGGCAGATTCCTCGCTTTTCACTGTGGAAGGGTCCGGCCCACGCTTGGCAGACTTGCTTCTCGCTCACCACAGCCTGGTGCTGAGGTGCTGAGGTTGATTGCCATCTCCTGCACGCTTGGACTGGTGCCTTGAGCTGTCTGGAGACAGCACTGCAAATATTGCTGCTGCTCTCCCGTCTGTGCTGCATTGCAGATGCCCGGCTGACTTGCCCTCTGCTTTGCTTCTGTCCTGCTTCCCAGGTTCTCCTCTGTAGTTGCAGTTTTCTGCAGTTCTGTAGCTCAGGGATGCTCCAAGAAGCCCCTTCTCCTCCTTTTGAACCTGTATCATGAGGAGCCATGCTCACAGAAGGACCCTTGTGGGAAGGAAGCTCTGGGGTCTGTAGTCCAACCTTGTGCTCACAGCAGGCTGCCACTGAGGCCCTTTTATATTGCTCAAAGACTTGCCTGGGTTATTCCTGAGCATCTCCAAGGAAGGATGTTTTTTCAGCCTGAGCCCTTGTTTCAGTGTTGAACCACCCTTGGGGTGGGGGAAGCATTTTTTCACACCTCCCTTGGGAAACTACTCTGGGACAAACTGTAACTCTGGTGTTTTGTTTTTACCCTCAGAGGAGCCTGGCTCTGTCTCCCATTCTTAAAGCAGTTCCCAAACCACAGTGGGGAGCGATGTAGCAGCATGTGCAGAAGCAGGAGTGGTCGAGAAACCCACAGGAAATGTTTTTTTATCCCAGCCTGTTTGCAGAGAGCTGAGGTGACCCCTAGGCAGCGTCCCGATGCCCAGCAGCTGGTGTGCTGGGAAAGCTGATGGTAACAGGAGAGACAGAGTTCCTTTTCCAGATGGCAGAGGTGTCTTTTGGGGCAAATTTGTGTAACAAGGTGGGTGTGAATACACCAGTAATGTATTACACACTGATGGAGCCCTATAAATGTGGGAGATGGTAGGCAGGAGGCTTCTTGCAGGCTAGGACAGTCCTGGAACATGCCTAGGATTATTTCTTCTGTGCTTCATGCCATGTGCCGTTCAGTCTGGTGCTGAATTGCTGTTGTCTTTCTCTCAGCCTGATGGGGCTGTCTGTGGGCTGCCTGTTCCAGCACCCAGATTGCAGAGCCTGATTTCTTTCTGCCTGGGAGATGCCAGAGCTCTCTGTAGGGAGAGGATCGGTGTCAAGTGGGCATTTTGCACTGGTGTTGTTGATCTCTGCTGAGGAGTTTCTGCACTGGGCTGCAAGAAGCTGCAGGCTCTGTTGCTCCACCAGCCTGGAGGAGACTCGTCCCCTTGCGTGCTGCCTGTGTTAATGCATCGTGTCCTCCTTCCCTGCAGCAACGAGAAGCTGAGTATGAAGAAAGCGTGGCGAAGGAAGATCAGCCTGTGGTGAGTTGTGCCACCTGAGTGTGTGTCAGACTGTGCAGAGCTCCTTCCTAAGTCAGGATTTCTGTAAGAGACACACAAGAGGTGTCGGAGAAGACTGCTGATTTTATGGCTTCAAGGAGGTGTGTGGGAGAAGGCGTTGCTGAAGCTGTGGTATTAGAATTGACTCTGGAACTTGCTACAGACAACTTCAGGAGCGTGCGTGGAGCTCGCCAAACTGGATGTGAAATATCTTCACTGTTCACATCTCCAGAAGCTCCTTAGCAAGATCGTGCTGCCTTCTGGCAGCTGCTTCCAGGTCCAGGATGGGTGGGGAAGCCTGATTCCTCCTGCGCAGGTTCTGGGGTTGTGTTGCTGGTGGTTTTGGCGCTGGGCGGGTCACTTGGCCTCGTTTAGTGGAGCGAGAGCCGTGTTAAGTGGCCTCCCAGAGCTCAGTGTTAACACGATGCCTCTGTTCCTGTGCAAGAGCTGTGCACCTGGGAAGTCCTTTGTGTGCTCAGACAAAAGACAAAGTTAGGGAATGGCCCTGATTAGACGCAGGGGGTGTCTGTATCATCTGCCCGGCTGCTGCAGGAGGGAACTGCAAACTATGTGTTTTGTAGGTGGCTGGAGAGACACAAGGAGAGACGGGGCTGGCAGGAAAGAAGACCATCGAAACCATCAAAGCGGTAAGATTGCACGGATCCCCCAGCAGTGCCTCGTGCCTTATCGATCTCCCAAAGAACAGGGCTGTCACAGGGGCAGGACATGAGTTTGAAGAGGAGAAATCTGTGCTGTTGTGTAACTGCAGCAGCTCAGAGGAGCTGATCTGTGAGATACAAAGCTGCAGGTGCAGAATTGCTTCTGCCTGCAAGAGCAGTCTATCTTGCTCTGTGGCCCACAGGGAGGGATGTGACCTCTTCAAGACTCTGGAGGGGTCACCCATGAGGAATGAGGTGTACCAGGAGGCATGGGGGTGGGTGATTTCATGGCCACAGATTTGAACACTCTGATGCTCTTGTAAATACAGAGAAAATCCTTAGTCTGAATAGTCAAAACGGCCCGACCCTAGCTTGTCCCTCAACGGGGTAGCACTTGCTGGGTCTCTCCAACACTGAACTATGCAGTTTGACATCAAGGCAGTAATGGAGGCTGCACCCTGGGGGAATGCAGATGGTGTTTGACTCCTTCAGGACACGACTGCTGTGCTCAGAGTAGCAGTGTGGTTTGGAATAGGCGTTCCCTTTCTGAGAAAGATGTCCTGTGATGCTCCAAGTCAGCCCTGCTGCATCCCCCTGTGTTTGTCCCATTGGACGTGAGCTTTGCTTTGCCTCGTGTGCTGTGACTGACGGTGCCGTTCCTGTGCTGTGCAGGCTGAGCGGATCATGGAGGCTATCGAGCTGTACAGAGAAGAGATGGTGAAACTGAAGGAGCACAAGGCCATATGCAAAGCTGCAGGAAAAGAGGTAAAAGGCTGAGGGAAGTCCCAGTCCCAGGGTGTGTGGGTATAACTTTCCAGCTTTGTCATCTCGGTGGAAAGGCTCAGCATGCAGATAAAATCAGGACAGCTGGGAACAGGAGAGATTTGCTGAAGTCTTTCAGGGAAGAGGGTGGCACTGTGCCCTGGAGCACAGGTAGTGGTGTGTTCTTTCCAAGGATTTTTGTATTTAAAGTCATAGTAGGCTGTAGGTTTTGTCTCTGGGAGGCTATGCTGCTGCAAATCCATCCCATCACTTAGCTTGTTCTTTGCCTTCGTCTCAGCACTTCTTGCTAAATAAACGGCTGCCATATAAGTGGGTAAAAGTGAAGCAGCAATAAGCAGTGGAAGAAACTTCGTATGAATTTGAGTTAGTCATGCGTGTCTGAGAATAGGTTGTCTTCCAGCTACAAATGAGGCCTTCAGTAAGGTTCTGAGGAGGATGGAAGTGTGGGAATTGCACAAAGACGTTTGATAAAAGCTGTATTCTACTGTGGGTTAGTTTTCTCTGGGAATATGCATTTGTAGACACACACCTGCCTCATTCTAACCCATTCTGTGTCTCCAGGTTCCCTATCCTGTCAATCCCATTCTCCGTGCCTACGGAAACATTACAGTAAGTGGAGCGCCCGGGCCACAGGCTGTGTGACATCCTCAACGGGAACGAGACTGTTTGGTTTTCTATCTGAGCCAAAGCATTGGGTTGCTGTGGGGTGGGAAGACTTTTTTGGTTCAACTTGAAATGAAAATGCAGCACTTCTGCTTCGTGTGCAAAGTAAACAGATTTTTTTTTTATATTTGTATAATAAAAGTAAAGCAGCTGGGCATAACCCTGATGGTAGCCTTGACCTTACCATGCACAGGTTGAGCCAGTCATTATAATACTCTCCAAGATGTGTTTTCTCTGCTATTTCAAATCTTTCCTGAGCCAGCACATCTTCCTGCTGGCAGGAGGGTGCAGTTGCTGTGCTATAGCGTGTTCTGGTGGAGCTGTGCTGTCTGATATAAAATACCTGAGCATCCCCTGGAATTGGTAATTGAAAACCTGTGCCACTGTGCTGCCTTGGCCGTGTGGCATCTGCAAGCACTTCACCAGAACCATTCTCCCCCTTACTCTGTAAATACAGGCACGTTTAAGTGCGAGTTAAATAGATTGAATAGGGGTGAATGAAATCCCATGGCTTATTAAGTAGCAATTGATTTGATTCAGTTTCATTGTATGGTGAAGGTCCTGGAAGAGTGCCTGAGTGCTAGGTTGTTGGGTAAAAACACAGGGGCAAGTTAGGACCTGGCTTGTTATGTGGTAAGCTGACCATGATGAGCATTTATTGTGTCAAACCATGAACAAAAATACCTTCTGTGTTGACAGTCTGTTATCCTCTTTCCTGGGAGAGGCTTTGATTGTGGAACACCTGTCCCAGCATCTCTACTGTGTTGCTCTGACTTGAGAAGCAGGAGCTAGAAGCATGTGGATGCTTTCTGACCTAAATCCGCTGGGCAGGGCAGCACCTAGCAAGGCAGGACTGTGTTTAAGCCACCCAGGTTTATTTTTACAGTATTGGTGCAGCTTTTACTGATTCCGTTTCTTTTTGTAAAGAATTTACATTGAGAGAATTCCATGTGGTAGTTAAGTGCTCAGGTAATGCAGGGCTAGAGGTGGTGCCTTTACCTGCTGTTGTCACACTTACCTGACAGTTTTCATTATATTCTCAGAGTTCCTGACTATACAAAATACACATGCACAGATGTGTGGATTTAATTGTCAAATAAAAATCCACTACTCTGAGTAGATTCATTTTTGGCTTTTTTGGTTTATTCTGATACATACTTACAGTATGCATTTTTAAATACCTTTATGAAGATGCTTGTTTTTTCATTTTCCCCTTTTTTGAAGTGTGTCATGTCAAGTGAAACTGCCTTTTGTGAAATTTCCTTCTAAACCACCTTACCAGAGCCATTCTGTTCCTTCCTCTGTGATTATAGCTGTAGTTAATCATAAGGTTCATAGACTGAACAGGAGTGAATTTAACCCTATGACTTGGTATGTAGGCACTTCTCTTGGGCACTTGGCAGCTCTGCTCTGCGTGTGCCAAACCTAAAGCAGATAAACAGGAGTAGCAGGAATCACTAAGTCTTTGGGAGAAGAGTTTGCATAAGGTTTTGTATGTGTAATTTGTCTGTTTCACCAAGCCTTTATTTAGCTAGTTGATAGCTGGTTTTATTTAGCTGGCAGATAATTTAGCTACTGGAATATAATTTAGTTTTCTTAAAGTATTCTTCACCAGTTTAATGTATCCTGAGAAGGTTGGGTTTATGTTTTGTCGAGGGAGGACTTCCAGACTGGCAGCTGACTGGTGCTGCAGGGGGGTTCTTTGTTGCATTCATAGTGATTTGTCCATCTCACAAGATGTGACTGCATTTTTTTTTAACTGGGTGAAATGGACTGTAAGGCACATGTTTGTCTCAGAATGTTTCTTGATGTGCAGAGCTGGTGTCTTTCCTCTGTTACAGCCTTCCGAGTATGTGCTGGAAGTTTTCAAGAAGGTCAAGTCAAGGTGAGTTGTGAGTCTTATTGCTGAACAGGTTTGTGTTCGATTGGGTTTCTGGGTCCAGGGTTGTTTGTGTCTTGGGATGGACCTTGTGGGCTAGAGTGGGCAGCGCTGTAAAGCAGGGAGGTTACTGTCTCTGACAGTCTTTTTTTGAGCATGTGTGGAACTGGGAAATGGAAGTTGTTCTTCCATGGGGGGTGTTGGATGAAGCTTGTGCATGCGGGTTGGCTGCCTGGAGATGCACGTGTACGTGAAGAGCAGCCTGGGGAGGCTGAGGAGGGAAGGCTGCGTGCCTGCTCTATGCCAGAAGGTGTCTGCTAGCCCTGGATCTGGTCTGTGCAGGTGCACTGTGCTCTGTGGGCAGGCATGGACCAGCAGTGGGGAACACTTTGTACAGCTCTTGTGCCAGAACCTTCCCATATGGAAGTGTTTCTTGCTCATCTGTAGCAGGGCAGTGGCTGAGACTACTCTTTCCATACCTTTGTTTCCTCCTCAGTGAGCTGGAGGAGTCTCTCCTGGTGCTGCCCTTCTCCTACGTCCCTGACCTGCTCCGACTCTTCAATGAATACATTCGCTTGGGTGCAGAAGTTGAACTCCTGTGCCGTGCTCTCCTCTTCCTGCTCAAGTGAGTCTTGCATCCACCCAGACAGGTCTGCTGGTCTTAGTCTAAATTTGCTGTCCAAATCTGGACCCCAGGAAGCCCCAACAAGGCTTTGGTCACGGTCCTTTGGGCTCCTCTTGTGCCAGTTCATGTGAACAGAGAGGTGCTCCTTGCTCCTGTGCTGTGAGCCAGCACATAAATACGCCCTTTCTGGAGCACCTCTCCTGCAAAGAAAGGCAGAGAGAGCTGGGGATGCTCAGCCTGACGAGAGAAGGCTCCAGGAAGACCTTATTGTGACCTTTCAATACTTAAAGGGGTCTTACAAAAGAGATGGAGGAGGACTCTCTACTTGGGTAGATAATGATAGGACAAGGGGGAATGGTCTTAAACTAAAGAGGATAGATTTAGGCTAGACATTAGGAGATTCTTCACTGTAAGTGTAGTGAGACACTGGCACAGGCTGCCCAGAGAGGGTTGTGGCTGCCCCATCCCTGGAGGTGTTCAAGGCCAGGTTGGATGGGGCCTTGGCCAACCTGGTCTAGTGGGTGGCATCCCTGCCTATGGATTCAGATGCCTATGGAAGCAGAGCGCTGACGTGCCCGCGTTGATGTGGGTTGCTGATCCTGCCTCAGGGGTATGGAAGAGTCTACATCAAGGTTGAAATGGCACCCACCAGCTTCTGGCACAGAGTCGTTGTCCACATGCACCCATGTCCTCAGGTGGTGCCCCAGAGACCTTTCCCTTGAACCATTCATATGTTGAAAAGAAGCTTCAGAAAGCAGCTTCCAGATAAATCTGTTCATGACTATTACACAAATATGGTCTAGGGAAGCATAAATAATAACAATAATAAAAAAAATACTATATCCAGAAAATATATAGAGGTTTGGGAGGGGGCCTAAATGATCTTTTTAAGACCAACGCTGCATCTGTACATCAGAGCTCTCTGCCTGCTTTGTTCCCAGGATCCATTTTGGTCAGATAACAACCAACCAGATGCTGGTGACAGTGATAGAAAACCTGAAGAAAACCACCATCTCCAGAGTCAGTGAGGCCCGGGTGAGTGTTGCAACCTCTTCTGTTCCGGGATCTGGAATAAGAGGATTGGCCGATGGCTGGGAGCGTGTGGTATCTGGTGGGAAAGCTGGTTAGAGGTGTTGAGCCCATTTGATATTCTTCATGTGCAAATTTGCTGGATTTTCTTTATGTTCTAACTGATGTGAGAATATCCAGTGATGTGTGTGCTCTCTCCTTCTCCCTTTTCCCTCCCTTTCACTTACTCTTGGTTTTCTTTGATGTATGTATTTGGGCTTTGACTCTCTAGTTAGAGGTAAATGAATTCTTAACTTCTCTTTGGCTTTCTGTGGGCTACTAATCTCGAATACAGACTGATGGTGTCTTTCCAAAGACAACTTCAGATGATTGTCAACAACTTGTTTTCCAGAGAATAGTGGCTTATAGCTCTTATTAACAAAGAAATGTGGGGAACAGAGTGCAGGTCTGATTGTTCTCCTGTTCAGTTGAAATTTAGATGTAAATAATGCTGCCTTATTTAAATCCGGGGGATTGTCTTGCTTTAATCAGCTCTCAGTCAAGGGTGGCCAGAGTGTCACCTGTTCCAGGCAGCAGGACCCTCTGCCCCCTAACAAGCTTGAGATATGCTGAGCAGCGCGTTTCTTGTCTGTCTCTGCAGGATGTGCTGGGATTTAACATGGCAGGGCTCCAGCATCTGAAGAGGGAGATTGAGGCCAAGGATGAGGTCATGTTTTTTGCTGATGCTACTGACCGTTTTGAGGAGAAGAAGAGGAAGAGGAAGAAGAAAGAAAAGATGATTCTTGCAGTGGTTTAGCACTTGCTGCCTGAGACCCAGAACACCTGGATGGGGCTATGTAACCTCAGTGCTGGCCATGGAACTTTCTTGTGGCTGAACATCTCTGATGTCCAGTGACTGGGATGAAGTCTGTCCCCTCTGGGGACAATGCCAACACAGAAAGGTTGTCTCTGCCTAGTGAGATGAACTCTCTGTGTTCTGCTGTATCCGTATGTGTTCAAACCACTTCTGGGGTGGCTGTGACAGGTGCATGCCTTTCCTCTTGCAGAATGCCAGTTAGAATTGGAGTTGATTTCTTCTGCAGAAGAGATCAGCTCACTGGCAGTGTGTTACTGGATGCGGTGAGTCAGCACCTGGACTGACAGCGAGACCATGCCCCATCCCTGGAAGGCAGCCGGCAAGATTTTGTGCTGTTTTGACACCTGCTGGTGACTTGTGGAAGTGCTTAAAAGCTGTGTGCAAGGCTCTGAGACTTCAGGGGTGTGACAACTTGGTCTGCAGCCACTCACTTTTTAGTGGAACGGGGAGAAAACTGTGCTCTGTTCAAGACATGGTTATATATGCTTTATAAGGCAACTTTGTTCATGGAGTTCTGTCCTGATATTTTTATAGTAAAGCCTCAACTGCTTCACCATGTTTTATCAATTCTCAAAGGATTTATTTTTTTCCACAGAATAAAATCTGTGGGAGCAAATGAAAGGGCTGCCATCAAGTATTGTGCTCTTCTACAGAGCTGGCAGATGGAGGATGAGAAGTGTGGGTTATTTGCATTGTTCTTGCTCCCAATTATTAGAAATTGCACAGAATTGTTGCAATGTTGTACTTGTCCTGTATCAGATAAAATAATTTATTTTCATAATGGGGGGCAGAGTAAAGTGGGCAGGTCTCTGCTGCTGTTGGTCAGTTACTAGTTTTTAGCATATATTATAATTATTATTTTTTCCCCCAGTAATAATGGGTTTTGTTAATGTGGTGGGAGCTGGTTCTGGATGCTTCACTGAAAATAATAATACTGTTTAACTTGCAGGTCTGACTCAGGTATTCAGAGCAGGACTTCTTTTTAACTTGAACTTCATCTGAATTTCTAATTGCATCCCAGTTGTTGCTGACTCTACTGTCTTTGACTTATGTACAATTGCTAGTAACAGAACATAAGGTAAACAGCTCTGTGAGTTAATCTTTTAGCAGCACTTCAGGTGCTCAGAGAATAGCTGCTGTTAGTAAGTAACTCTGATGGGGGCTGATGGTTCACTTGTTTCTTCGGAGCAGGTAATTTAAATTTAGAGCACAGCTTCCTACTCCAGTTCCATGAGAGAGGTCTCAGACTCTGTGGGAATAGCAATCTTCATACAGCTCTGCCAGGTGTTTCTGAGAGCCTCTATAATTTTATATTTATGTAGGTCTACGTGAAACATGAGATCAAACATTCAAACATCTCCATCCTGGCTGTTCTCTTCCTTTACTTTTAAAGGAGACCTTTAAGAGAGAGGGAGAGGAAGCTCTGTGCAACAGTAGGATGATGAACTCTGTTGGTTATAATATTTGAAGTCTTGTATCCTTGTCAAATGCTGCTGAAAAAGGCTGGTGCAGCAGGAAAACAAAGGATGAGAAGTGTTACAAATGGAGGGGTGGCTTGTGACACTACAGTGCACCTTCAGCAGTGATGACTGAGGAGAGAGGTACCAGAAGGGGGAGGCTGACTCTGTGTGATGTGCTCTGTCTTTAACCTTTATGCCAGGGAGATAAATATTTGGGAACCTCAGCAATGAGCTGCTGTTTGATGATCCTCTGGGAGCCCTGGGAGAGGAGTCCTGGCCACAGGTGATGAGAAGCATGTACATCATGGTACAGAAGAGTGATGTGGGATGCACTCTAATCTTGTCATGATGGTGACAGGTGACTCCTTTGAGGTAAGTTGGAGGAGGTGGAATTCCTTCACCTTAATCTCTGTTTGCTGTCACTGGGATTCAGGAAGAATCCCAGAAGAAAAGGTGTTTGAGGTGCTGGGAAGTCCCCTCCATAGGTCCTAATATGGGCTTCCCCTTGAACTTTCCCTCCATTTTTTTGATTTGTATCTTGTGACCAGTCTGTACCTGCAGCTGGTCTCCCAGAGGTCTGGTAGACTGGGATACCTCAGCTACCTGTTCCTTTAGTGAAATCCCCTGGATTTACAAACCTGAGCAGGAAAGCACTTGCAAATGCAGGGTCAAATTATAATTGGAATACGTATGCCACAAACTCTTGTGGATGGGTGAGTTTGAAACTGACATTTATGTTTCACACTGGTGAAAGCTCTTGTTCAATCCCCAGTTGTGAGATTCTCAGTCACTGTGAAGTGTTGAGAAAACAAGTCATCTGTGTTAGCAAGGAAAATTCCCCATCTGTCAGTCTCATAGTGAAAAAGGATGCAGCACAGGAAAATAAGTCATTGGAAATAAATTCATAAAAAGAAAGCAGAACTACACTGGGATGTGTGAATAAGGTATCTCTTAAAGACACCAAGATGTTTTTTTTAGTCACTACTACGTAAGTAGGAACAAAAATGGGAAAATGCTACCTCTACGTGTTTCCATCTTCCATGATGGAAAAAATGAACATTTGAAGATAATCATGGCTGACAGTGAACAAGAGGATATAGAGAGAATTCCTCTGTCAAGTGTGCAACTTCGTGTACTTATAAACCCCACCTGTTGTCTGAAGCTAATTAGAGGTAGGTGAACGGTCTGTGCACAGAAAGCTAAGCTCTGATTGTGAAAGCAAGGAGAAATGTTGGAATTAGAAGACCAGAGCAGATCAGCAGCTCCTGCTACAGCTTCTTTCTCAGAGTCACTGTTGACTTCAGTGAAACCTGCTGCTCAGTACTTAAAAAACTTCAGGTGCTTCAGCATGGGCTGTAGAAACATAATCGCTTTTAAAAACAAAATAAACCTTTTAAAAACAAAATAAACCATGTCAGAATGCACTCAGCACTCTTCTGAAGTGCAGATTATGAAGTATTGGGACTGAAATGTAAGAATCATTCCGCTGTTCACATTTCAGACAGAAGGCAGTGCAACTTTCAGACTACCCTTCCCATTAATAGGGGACTGAAAAAAAATTTATTCGTGTTATTTTTTAATTAAATAAACGAAAAAGTCTACATTGGGAATGTTTCCATAAAATTAGACTAAAATTCAGGTAACACACTATTGCCGATTTTTTACATCATTCTTCCAGGGCACCTGTAGTGAAAGAGGAGAGAAAGTTAACATGAGAAGAAGTAAAAGAAAAACAAAAAACCCTACTTTTGTACAATTATTGAAACACAGTAATAACGTCAGACTGCCTTCAGTAGAACTGGTCTATGCCGTTGCTGTTGGAGGGCAATAACTTGAAAAAGTGTTCTTGCATAGGCTTAAGCTGGATTAAGGGTTTGTTTTTTTATTCCATAAATTGCGTGGAGTAAAAATGACCAGGGATTCAGGCTGGCAGTCTACTTGGAAATACTGAAGGCATTCACCAGCAGCTTCCTATGCCGTATTTCATATTGAGTATATTAAGAGAATCCTCGTGAAATCCTTTAAATATGAGAAATAACTAAGAAAATATAATAAATTACTAAATTTGAGCAGGTTATGCTGCTTCAGTGATTTTTGCTTCTTGGCCTCTGCTAGGAGGTATGGCTAATTTGTGATCAGTTCTAGTATTGCTGGGAAGTTTTGAGGTCTCGTAGGAGAGAATGGTATTGGCTCTGGTGATAATCACCTGGGAAATATGATGGAAATTTACAAAGTTATGTGCCTCTGCAAGGAAAGACTTAACTACATCTATTCTGGGTGACTGAATAGGACTATTTAATGGAGTACAAGACTTAACCTAGGAGTGTCGGTGTTCTGTGACTCCACCAATCCATTTTTTGACATGTTGGAGCTGGACATGGTTTTGAGTTCAGGGTTTTTTTGGAGGAAGAATTGGAAGAATGGAGGAAACGTCAAAGAGACGTTTGGTTCAGTTGCTCGGGTAGTGTGGTGTAACTAATAATAATTGATAATTCAGTAGGAATTATCAATCAACTCACACAAAGACTTTCTTAGAACAGAAAGGAGATTTGGCTATGGCAAAAGAAGTTACTGTGATGTTAATCTCTCTCCACCTGGAAATTTTAATGGGAGATGACACTGATCAGCATTTTCAGGGCTTGGACTTGGCAGGAAAAGGTGTATACCTGGTGTACAGAGATGATCCAACAGCTGTATTTTAGTGCAGGACTGTAGTGGGCTGAGTTGGGACAGCGAGGTGTCTCGCTGAAATATGAACTGACTGGGTTGAGTGTTCTCTTCCATTTCAAAGCAGAGTGAGAAAGGTTTGTCTAAATTGCCTTCACTGATGAACTACAGCTTGTAAGCTGCTAAGATGGAAGACATTAAATTCACTGCTTTTCCTAGACTACAGCGGTCTGTTACTCTGGGAGTAAAATTCCACACTGAAAGGATAAGAAGATACTTAAACAGGAAAGAAAGCTATGTTTGAAGTACTCTGGGCAGTCTTAGAGCAGATGCAGCAGTCAGAGGTGCGTGTCTCTGAAGTTTCTTTTGAGAACTGACCGATGTGGTCTTTCTTTCCTCTAGAAAGGAAATGAGATACAGCTGGGATTTCTTTACTGACTTGTTAGATAACATGACAGACTTACAGATGTTAAAGTTGAAAGAAAAAGTTGATGTCAGTGTTAAAGATATGAGACAAATGGGAACTCTAAGCAAAGCAGAGAAGAAACATCCATAGAAATCCTGTTTATGAACTGTCACCGCTGGTTGTACTGTAGAGCACCTGAGTTAGATGAAACACCAGCCTAATGTTAAACATGTTGGACGGTGGTTTGAAGAGATATTCCCCAATAAGGCTGAGTTGTTGGCAGGGAAGACGTCTACTCTCTGTATACAGTCTGATTCTGTAAGGGTACAGAAATACGCTGTATGAAATGTGTGCAGAGGGTTGTGTGTGCTGGAGGATGTCACATTATGCCTGTGTAAAGCTGCTGTCCCTTATTAGGCTTGCTGTCAGTGTCAAAGGGTCAGCAGTAAGACTTGGTTTTAGAAAGCGAGGAGTGTTAAAAAGAGGCTGATTTATTAGGGCTTAACTGCAATAAATCTAGCCTCCTGCTGCCAGGAGGCTCAATGAGTTGTTTAATGTGGAGGCAGTTAAGTGAAGGACACGACTAGGGAGGCTCTGCTGTGAGTAGTACCTCCACTGAGCAGAACAGCTGCATTAATCCTTAAATCTCTTGCAGGGAGTCTTTTTGTTAATGATGCCATCCAGTGCTTCCCTTTTCTCATGTCACGTCGTGTGTGGTGTGTGCGTGGCAGCTTTGCTGTCAGTACCATGAGGTTTGTTGATGATGTGGCTAAGAAGCCCAGAGGAGGTACAATTACTGTGATTTAATTCACAGCTGGCACCACTGCATGCAGTACTTACGTTAGCTAGAAAGTTTTCGGGGTAGTGTGATCCGGAACCGCGGCTTAGGCTTTGTAGAAACTGTCCAGACTGCTGCTGCCATCCCACCCTGGGGGTATCCTTGTGGGCGGCACTCATAGATGTCAGTGGCTAACACAGGTGGGATGTTACGTTAAGGATCTCACACTTTCTGTACATTTATATAACTGAAAGAACATGGGTGGAGGCTGGAAGGAATTCTGGAAATGAGGCTGTGAAACAAGTTGAATCTGAACTACTGACCTCAGCTCAGAGATCAAAGGCCAAGTAAAATAGTGGGGAAGGGTGCTTGTTTTGGAGGTCTGTAAGTGTGTGACAGGACTGGGTGAGTGGGAGTGGAGCAGAAACTTTTTGCTGCTGTGCCACCAATCCTGTCTAGCTCAGTTCCACAATAATGGACAAAGAAGACATCTTCATATCACAACAAAGTAAATTTGCAGAGTTTCAATGTAACTTCCAGAGCATGTGAAGCCTCAGTGCAGTTGCCATTACCCTGGTACTCTGGTCAGCCTCAAAGGATCCTGAATTCTTCCTTTCTTTGGTAAGGGTGGCCCTTACGAAGACCAAGAGTTTCTGTCATGATGATTGTTTGGGTGCATCTTACCTTGCTGTTTGTTTTAAAGCCTTCAAGGAGACCTCTCCTCTCAGGAGAGGTCTGGAGCACAAGGGAAAGAGAAATAGTAGTTCTTGACTTTGTTACTTTTTTTACTCTACCTCTGTCCTCAAACAACTGAAAGTCTATTGAACACCCACTGGGCTCATTTCAGGCAGCACTCATGCAGTTCTGTGCTCCTGTATTTGCTGACATAGGTATTGTCTCATTTATCTGTTTAGTATGTGAGGCTGTACCATCAGGTGCTTCCATACATTCAAAACTGTTGTAAAAAATCTCTGTCAGTGAGGGGTGGGAAAGAGTTCTTACACTTTGTTTATTACCTAAAAGCCACATCTTTCTGGTCATACTATTTTTCCTTTCTCTGCTCTTCAAAACCTTGTTACTTTATCTAAGTGGCTTTTTGGGCCAGAATCCTAAATTCTTCATTTGTTATGCTTTGGAAAATACCCAACTGGTGTTTCCAAAAAGGACGCTACAGCTTGCACTGGAAATGATGCTTAAAGCTCTTGACAGGTGGACAGTCCTCTAGGTTGATGCTAGTTGCACATGCAGAGGGTGAGAGGTAAGACAACAAAGGATATTTGCTCTCACGGGCAGGAGAATGGTCTCTGTTTCTGTTAATATTTCAATGTCATGGGAAATTTCTTCACGCCCATCAGTACCTTCCCCTCCAATTACCATGGCGAAAATTTCTATCTCCAGTTCAACCTGCAGTCCTGCTGCCACCTAGGAGAGACAGAGGATTGCTCACAGGTAAGGTGCATGTTTCATTCATAGCTCCCCCCCAGCAATGCTTACAGTTGGTTCATGTTCTGTGTTTTCTGATGAAATCAAAGACTTCTGTGTCTTTGAGTCATCTTCAGTTGTGCCCAGCACAAATGCTTGTGCTTGCCAGCTACTGAGTATCTGTTTCACTAAAAAGGTCTGTACAAAACAGTGGTTCTTCACATTGCAGATTGAAAGGAAATTGTCAGGTGTTCTTTTTACCTCTTTGCAATTTTTTCCCCTTAAATTTTCTTTTAGGTTCCAGAGGGAAAAGGGGAATTGAGGGCAGCTGAGAGAGAATGAAAAAACATAGAGATGAGGGAGAAAGGGGAGAAGACAAATGAATGGATGTGTGGAGGGGAAAAGAGAATAGAAATTCTTTTAGCCTTCTTAAGTGTCAGATTGTGGCAGGGGCTCCAGACTAGAAAATTTAACTTGTATTCTAGCACTGACTCCTTGCAAAAGGCATTGCTTCTTTATTCCATGCCTGTAAAAGCATGGACAAGGATATTGATGGGTATTTACCTGGGTGCTGTTTGGATACTGGCCCAAGTATCTGAACAGGATTTGTTCACATATAACATGCAGGTGAAGAGAGAAACTAAAGTAAAGCAGAAAGTAAGAAAGCTTTTTGTTTAATGGAATGATTTCACATGCTGTGGTGCTCTGCTAGATAAAAAGGATAGGTGGAGGATAAGGCAGAGGGTGGTTGCATAAAAATAGATGGATAAAAAGGGGATAAAGTGGAAGATAGTTGCAAGCAAGAGAAAGAATAGTTAAGGCAACAGCTCACTAGGTTCAGCTCTTGCAGGTATCAGGATAGGCATAAAGGTCCAGGCACAAGACAGAGCAGCTATAACAAATACCTTAAGCCATGAAAAAACTTGGAGGTAGAGGCAGAGTATCCAGTCTGCATCAAAAAAATCCCTCTCTAACCTCGGTGCTTGACCTGCTGCTTTCCAGTGAATTGAGCATGTTTATTCCTCTGCATTCTGGGGCAGGCTTTGAGACTTGGAGTCTCAGGGCAAAATAGGGCCCTTGGTAGAAGGCAACAGAGACAGCAGAAGGTAGCATCACTTCAAATAATTTTCAAGTTATTTGAATATATAACCATATGTATAACTATAACAAAATAACTGCCTGCTCTATTCCCAGACAGCTGGTATGGGAGGATCTCTAGATGGATGGCCTGAGGGCCATGTGAGTCTAGCCTAAAACAAAAGATCTTTTGTGTAACTTACAGGTCCTGGTGTGTACATCACGCTCAGTCCGGTGTGCGGAGGTGGTTGCTTCACCCGAAACCTGTCAGAATAGGAAGAGAATCAGTTTTGCTAGAATCTCTTTCAAGGAAGCAGAGTGCACAGCTGGAAAGCAGGCCATCTGCTTTTCCTGTGCTTGTGTAAATGACAGCAGAATTTTTTTAGATCATCCTTCCCATCACAATGTACAACTTTGGCTACAGCAATATTCCTGGGCTTTTAGCCAAGGCTCAGGTTTCTACCAAAAAACCAAAGCAGCAGTTTTTAATGGGCCAAAGTAAGTCTCCAAAGAGCTCATTACTCTGCCTTGTCCTTAAAACAGGACGTGAAACATCTGCAGCCTAAGCCTGCATACACACAGGAAGCTGAACTTACATCTTTGTTTCACAAACACCTGTGTGTTGCACACCCAGAAGTCCTTACTGATCCTTGTTTGATGTGGTTTGATGTGATTCTATTGTAAAGCACGATCCTGGTATATATTTCACGTAAATGAGCCTCTTTAATTTCATGGTACCCACTAAGGCAGTAGTTTTATTTCATTTCTCATTGATTGTTTCATATCTGTGCAGTCCTTTTGCCACGCGTGTGCACCTTCCCTTGCTCCAGATCATTGTGATGTGACATTCCCCCTGTCCCTCTCCTTAATTAATACTATGCAGATAGTTATGTTCTGTT
Organism: Anas platyrhynchos; assembly: GCF_047663525.1. Classification (NCBI taxonomy): domain Eukaryota; kingdom Metazoa; phylum Chordata; class Aves; order Anseriformes; family Anatidae; genus Anas; species Anas platyrhynchos. The sequence goes on along the minus strand of NC_092587.1, from coordinate 83,850,297 downwards.
GTGGCTCTGGCTTGTAAAAACCAACCAACCAAACTTTTTAACTTTACCCTGTGATTGTCATTTCCACCTGAACAAGTTACCAGTTCTTACAGAAGAAGGTGATAAAGGAAAGGTAGTAGAAGAAGCATGCTCAGTACATGGTTCTGATTTAAGGAAAGTTTTGGCAGAATTATAAACTGGTTGTTGTAATTCATGGAGTGCTGGCTGTTAGGAGAAACTGGACTTATCTTTGTTGGGATATTCTAAAGGCAACAGTGTAGACAGTTTGGAAGACATGTGAAATACGGACTCTGTCCTGGAAAATGCTTCAGCACATGGTGGGCATGGGCCATAACAGCCAACCCAGCAGTGTGTACTGCTGTCATGCAGCACCTACTCACTTAGTTCACTTCTCAAAGCAGCTAGTAAAAGACTTAAAAGTTAAGCTGGATTTAGCAGAATGAGGGTGGTATTTTCCATGACTGTCTCCATATAGTGCTCTTGCATGTATCTAAAGAAGATAACATGCACATCTTGAGCCACATGATGTTGATATATGACCTACTGATTTATTATCAGCATGCACCATGATGCTGAAATGTGCATTAAAGAAGAAATGTCCCTCTGATACCACATCTAATTCAGTTTATTTTATTTTAGCCTCCTCCATTCTGATGGAAGGAGTTGTATAAGAATCTCTCAGCTGGTCTTGAACAGTTTTCTAAAGTGCTCAGTTGACTGACTTAGTTGACAAGAGACTATGATGATTCCAGCTGGGTGTATCTCCCTTGAGTTTCTGTTTTGATGATAATTTGCTACTCAAAGAGGAAGAACAAATATCAGAGGTAAATGCTCTATGTTTATGGTACCACAGTGCCAGAATAACATAGTAACGGGATGCTGTGACTGCTAAGATAATGTCACTGTGACAGTTGTCTTGATTGTCTTTTCAAAGAAGACATCAGACTGCATGTAGAAAAGGAAAGTTTGGCAGATGCTTGCTCATGTTTCCAAAGAAACATACAATATTAGCCATCAGGGATGTGACACTGTGACACTTGCACACTCAAGACTAAGGCTATTTAATGCTTTCCTTTTTATTTTCCTTAATCAATGCTGATGTTGAAGTGAAAGTTACATCATCAGTGCTAAAAAGACAAAACAGGTTTTGAATGACCCAGGCTAACGTGACAGTAGGAAGTTTATTTCCCTGCCTTCAGTTAGCCTCCCTCTCCTGTGATCTGTTGGTCTAGTACAAAAAAGGCCCATACAACAGGAATGATCCAAGTCTGGCTTACTCCATGATTCAGAGAGAGCAGGCTATAACTGTCCATTAGGATGAATGGCTGAGGTAGGCCTGAATCATGGAATCATTAAGGTTGGAAAAGACCTCCACGATCCTCTGGCCCAACCATAAATAGCAGCAGTCTTCAGTTAACTGCTGAATCACAGAATTGCTAGGGTTGGAAAGGACTTTGATGATCACCTGGTTCTAACCCCCCTACACTAGGCAGGGACACCTTCCACTAGGCCAGGTTGCTCCAAGCCCCATCCAACATGGCCTTGAACACTTCCAGGGATGGGGCATCCACAACTTCCCTGGGGAACCTGTTACAGTCTTTCACCACCCTCTGAGTAAAGAATTTCTTCCTAATCCTATACCTAATCTAAATCTACCCTTTTTTTAGATTAAAGCAATTACTCCTTGTCCCATCATTACACTCCCTGATAAAGAGTATAAACAGAATACTGCCAGTTTCAGGATGTAATTGAGGATAGGTAGGATTAAGAAAGTGACATTGGCATGCTTTGGCAAGAACAGCTATCTCAGAATAGAGGAATTTATAAAGAAAATAGTCTCAGGTTTTAGCTTTGGGGATTTGGAGCCATCTGAAATGGAAAAAAAAAATCTCACTAGCTACTGCAATTCTTGAAACCAGCCAGTGGGATTCTACCCATTCAACTGAAGCTATGCTGAAGTGACAAATCCTAGCTGGAAGCTCAAAAACTGTAGTACTCAAAGACAATTATTGCAGGCTCTTCCTTGAGCTAAAAAGCAAGGTGCATATAGCACAGCTAAGACAAGTACATTTGAGCGAGCTGAGGGGAAGGAACATGGTTGGCCCTCTTTTCTGTCACGTGTATGGCAGCTGGGAGCACAGGGGCTATAAGCACACTTGCCTGAATGCTGATCAAGTAAAAACTCTGGAACAGTGCTTATGCAAGAGTGATTAAATTAAACATATGTGCAGTCACCCCAAAGGGGAAGTCTATCACAGTAAGAAAGCAGTCATAAGCATTTTCTTACTGTATTTGTATATCTTCTAAACCACAGCTGGGTAAATCTGATAACTTCCTGTACTTTGTCAGGCAGTGCTGACTGCACTGCTGGACTGCAGACCTAGAAATGGATTTATCCTCACCATGCTGGAACATAATGCAGTGCTATCTTCTCTCACTCACTGATAGGGGTGATACCGAGTGAAGGAAACGTGCACAAATAAATGCTTTATATCATCTTTATCTGCTGAATCTGTTTCTCAATGCAGCTCAAGACGTGGCTGCCTGAATACAAATCAGACCATTTAGATTGTCAGACAGGCAGCATTCAGCAGCAACTCCAGCAAAGCCAAACATAATACCAGTCCCTAAACCGCAGAACTTCAGTAAGAACCAGTATATCATCTGCTACGGGCTAGGCCTATGCATATAGGACCTGCTGTTCATTACTGATTTGCACCTTCCTAGTAACAATATGCAAATAACACTGAAGTATTTCTAATATTATCTTGTCTCAACCTGCTCAGTCATTATCAATGATTCTAAATATAAAAATAATATTTGTTATTTTATATTTTATATGAGAAGGTTGACAGTTAACAAGCAGTGCAAATTATGGCAGTTGTAAAACAAGTTACTAAGAATTTGAACCAACCTTGAAAAGTTTATGCCAACATTCTTCAGAATCACAGTGGTTGCATAGGTGCAGCCTTCCTTTAGTACTCCAAATGTCACTCGTGGTGGAATGAGATGGAAGCCACAATGATTCCATTTTGTTGTTGCAAGAGAAGATATGTTGACCTTTCCTGCGGCAGGATCTTCTATCTTTGTAAACAGAATTAAAGTATTAGACAACAGAGAAAGTTGGTGGCCAACAACTTGGGTTCACAGCTACTAAACCTAACGTAACCTACACTTAAACTCTGCCCACTCATGCTGAAAAATTACAAAAAGGCACCCTAACTGAAGAAGCAAAGCTAAGTACTTCTAATAATGTCTGCAAATTTATAGTGCTTTGAGTTTTTGGACATACAAGGAAGCCACTGAGATATCTCAGGGGAACTGAGCGTACTCTTTTGGCAACCAGTGCTTTCATGTGGGTGCCTGTGGTCCCTAGTAGCTGAGGGGAAAACTACTTTTAGAATGGCTAGTAAATTTATGTGTAAAATGCAAGCTCTATTGTTTCAGTAGACAGATTCAAAACATTGTCCAGTATTGCTCCAGAATGAAGATTTTATGCAAAACAGATGACTGAGAGAATATTAGTATTAACAATTAACATTTTACCTTTTTGTGTGGTATGAAGTTTGGTTTTCTTCCCTGGAGCGACGATGGTAATTTCACTTTCTCTTTTCTTGGCTGTCCTGCAGCATTCACCAGCAGACTCTGAACTTTAAGTTGAAAGGGTATCTCTTGTGAGCCTTCAGCCTTGCTTAGATCTGGAAAGAAAATATTTCCAAAAGCACAAAAAAATAAGCACCAAATTCCAAGTACGTTTAAAAAATTGCTACCAAGTAATTAAAATTTAATAATAGTTTGGAAGCATCACAGTGGAAACATGCAGTGAAAATACAAACACCTACAGAAATGATTAAAAACAGAAGAGGAGGTACAAAAACCCCAAGCACTGAAACTGAATTTGAGGACATTACTATTCCAAAGGCATGCCTAGACTGCACAATGATAACCCAGGTTGGTCAAACCAAATCTGTATGTCCATATAGCAACAAATTCTAGTCTAGGTCCCAAAGCAGTACAGGTCTGTAAGCACAACTAGCTAGTAATCCTTGTCTCTTAGCAGGATTTATTATCTTGAATGCAACAATTCATTCATGTGTGTTACCTGTATACTTCTGATTCTGGAGCTAAGATGGTCTACCACCTCATCAACCAGGCCCCTACCCTGTCATCTTTGAACTGTGCTCCGTTGTATAACACAGACAGAGTGAGCACAGCAATGGACAATGGAAATGTTTTAGGGGAGGAATTATAGCTTGCTTGTGTCTGCAGTTCTGCCATCCCCATATAGCAGTCTGCTAGGGTAAAGGAGGGAATTTCGCCCATTATTTTTATAGTGTTCTCCCTTTCTGCCAGTCATGTTCAAATGTACTTTCAGAATGCTGAACAGAAATAGTTGTATTTAAATTTCTACTTTGTCAAGTTATAAGATGACAGAAATGAACCTACTCCAAACAACACTCTGGAAGGCAGCCTTACCTGTTGTGCTGCTGGAACCTTTTCTATGCTTTGAAGGAGTCTTCAGCAGAAGACCAGGAGAAGGTGAAGAATCACTTGTGCTGTTAAGACACTCAGATACTGAAGGAAAAAATAATGGGATACCGTGACAAGTGTTTTTCACAATCATCAACGTTTTAATAAACACATGAAAAAAATCCCAATGTATTTGGCACCTTAATTTAGACAATATTTGAAAACTGTTTACATGACCATGAGAGGCTACGAAAATTCTGCATGTAACGTTTTGCTCCACAAGGCAACAAAGATCATTTAAAAATGTGTATCTTATGATACTTTATTTCTCGTTCTCTGGCTAACTGAGAAATAAGTCAGGAAGGTCTAATGAACAATCCAGCACAGGCCTTCTGGTAAATGCAAAAGGAGGAAATACGGGAACTAGCAGGGGTCTGATAAAACTCCATGGAGGAATGCTTTCCTAATGTGATTCTTTGCTGTGTACAACTTTTTATCTCACTACATCATCTCAGTACTTGCTAGAGATGCCTTTCAAACAGAGCTGAAGTATTCCTCCGAATGCTGTAAAGCTTAAACCTCAGATGATGATCTACTCTTACAATGCTTACCCTCAGTCGCTGCTTCCTCTGCCTTCAAGTGCTTCCCCCCTGTATTTTTCTAAACTATGCTTACCCTGCATGTTTCCTGTTGCACATCCTTTCTGCTCCAGTCCCCAAGTTTCTGCTCTTCCCCTTTCATTTCACAATTTGTACCATTGCTCAGCTTTTTCCTGCACTCATCCTAGTCTTTTTCCAAACTTGGCCTCCCCATTTCTTGCTCATCCATTTCTGACTATTGTTTATTTCAATTAAGGTTTTCTTGAGCACTTTTTATCCATCGACCCCCATATTCATAGCACAATTCTTCCACTTTGCATCCAAAACCTATGGTGCTTTCATATTCAGTGATGTCTGTAAAGGCTTCTTTAACACATGAATCATCGAAGTCTCAGACTGCATCAGTATCAGTGGATTAAACAGGAACATTCCCAGGTATTTAAACGTGTTAATCTATATGATTAAATTGCTGAACACTGGAATGATATTAACTGTGCCATTGAGCAGTCCCCCCAGAAATACTGTTGGGTAAATGAGTTTTGGCTAAGGAAAAGATCATTTTTTTTGAGGAGACTGAATTTACTAGCATAGACAGCTTTGTCCATACTGATGTATCTCAGTCTCAGGGAATGCTGCTGTGTTTCATGTATTAGAATAGATATGGCTATTGTGGTCCAAGCACTTCATGTATCAAAATGCCAGAATACATATGGGCAGATAATTTATTCTTAAATTTAACTGCAGTATGGAATGAGACAACTGAATAATACAAGAAAGAATATATTAAAATGTTACCAGACAGTAGAGCTCAAATTACCTGTCCTGGGGTTTTCGATTGTCTCTAAAAGGAGATTTTCACTTTCTACTTTTGGAACTGGAGGAAGCTCCTTAGACAGTGCTTCCACATCAGGAAACTAGAGAAAAGGAAGAAAGGGAGCTTAGGTATTCTAACCAGAAACACTAAAAAACAAAACAAAACAACAAAAAAATAGCATCCTTCTCATCCTTCTCCTCTCCTTCCGCCCCCCCCCCCAAAAAAAAAGCAATGGAAATAAATAAGGAGAACCTAAGTAGTAAGAATAGTACTTATAAGTATACCATAGATTCCAAAATATATTTTTGAAGATACTTTATACTCAGAGCATTGATCAGGTGAGAATACAACAGGAAAGTTCCCAAGGCAACCACCCATGTTAACTGGAGGTGTAGTCTTACTGATTTCCTTTCCAGTTAACAGAGAGAGGTTTCAAGGGGTGAATGAAAAGACCCAAGGTTCAGCATCTGTTCTGAATCAGACTGTCTCCAGACTTTAAATAAGGAATCTACATAGTTTGGCCTCAGTAAATATACACCATCTCCAAGATATGTTTCCTTTGACAAGGGCATATAATTCCCAGTATTAATTCTGCCACAATTGTCCTCTGTAACAGTTTATTGAGATAATTTCAGGCTGAGATGTAAAACCGTAACTGTCTTTGTGGGATGATGGCAGAAGCTACCTGGCCTCACATAAACATATCTAGTTTTCAGTTCCATTACCTGTTTTGAGAGAAATGCCTTGCCCCATTCTGATTCAAAATATGGAGGAATTATTTTGTTTCTTATTGCCATTAAGGTTTCCTTTTCTTCATCAAGTTCTTTCCTAAGAAATTTTTGTCATTGTTAGTAACGAAAAGAAAGAAAAAAGCATTATAACCGAGTTCACCCTGTTTTTCAGTATTATGTCTGAAACACTGCGAAATAGAAGAGTGGCAAGTGGCATTTTGTTTTCTGGTTAATCACATTGAACAATATTCTTGCAGTTTTCTCAGTAGCAACTGAGAAGAGGCTAGTCTGGCATGCAGAGACAAAGTCCTCTGCAGATACTGATTTATGGAGGGGCTGATCAAAATGTGTATAAATTGTGGGTTCACTGCTCCAAAGAGTTCCTCCTCCAAACACGCTCCAGTTCTCTAAATCTTGTGGAACATGTCCAAGACTGCCAATATATTGCCTTTTGAACCTTCCAACAAATATCTAAACCTGAGGATTGGTGTTTCGGATGCATTATGATTGCAAAAAAAAATTTAATTTATAAAACAAAATTAATCAAATTTCCTCATTTTATGACAGAAAAACTTGATGTCTCTGTGGATACTCAGAAAAAGCTGTCCAAACCTCTGAAGGTAAAACTCACATGAATAAAGACCACTTATGTTTTCAGCTTGAGTTAGTCCACTTTTACACTACTATTGTTTCAATGACTTGCAGAAATCCTCACCCTTTTAATTTTATTGAGAGTTTTGATGCTGAATTTAGAGCCAGAACTGCACATGATATTCTTCAGTGCTGGCTATGCAGATATATATATATATATATTCTTTAAATTGTATGCAAAATAGTGGAAAATGTTATATTAAAGTATAAATTTGAAATTGTATATATAAAAAGATTTTTATCTCATGCAAGTCAGTTAGAAAGTAATTAAGAAGTAATAGGGAAGAACATTGTTTTCAATTGCTTTTTAACCTCTTACAAAATCAAGAAAGAAAAAACAAGCGTCTCATCATAATACTAGTTCATCACCATTTCAGGTTATTCTGTATAATCTGAGAAACAGTGAATGACCTAAATAGCTGTCAAAATATTTTATGTTCATTGTGAATGAATGTGTAAAAACATTGCTGTGTTTTTCACTGGGAATGAATGGTGAAAACAATAACAATCTTTCCAAATGTAGACATAAGTTGGCTCTTAAAACAATTAACTTTCTGTCCTACTATTACCTGTACTCCTGTAGTTTGCTCTGCCATTTGGACACTGGTGTTTGTCCATTTGTGCTGAATGATCAGGAAGGAAAAAAAGAAGTGAAAATGAGAAAACTAGCATAATGTTTTATAAGCACAAACACATTTATAAGATAACCCTGGAAAGAAATGCTCTTTATTAAGTATGTTATATTAATTTTAACTAAGGACTCATGACATAGATTTGTATAGTTTGCAGCAAAATTGTTTGCACAAATCCTAATTTTTATTGTATTTTTTCAACCAAAATAACCCACAGAATCTTTTTCTGACAAACTTTCAAGCATTTTTCAGATAAAGAAAAAGAGGCACAGTGGGACAAAATAATCATAGGAAAAGCTATTGTGATAAGTATCTAGAGATCTAGGTCCTGGTTCTTAATGACAGTCAGCTTGGTTCCATCCTTGGTGTTATTTACATCAGCTTTTACTGGTCTGTCCTACCTGGAACTCTGCTCCTGTTCCTCTGTTTGCTTAGCGACTGTCTTCTCTGTGTGATGCTGGTATTGGGAAGCGACTGCATGTTCATATAGCTCAGTTACGTTAGCTGCAGAGTATAGAATATTACTTAATATAAGTGTTATCCTAAACATTTGTAACTGTTATGAATAACATGTAAAAGGATATATTTTTAATGCTTCTTTCTAACATTTGATGTAAACCTACGGTTTAAAAGCAGTGAAGATAAAATTAGTCCTTATTAATTACATCCCTGTACTTTTAATCAAATTAAAGATTTATTGCCGGGATAATACTGCAGAGCCAGTTGAAGAGAAACCTGGATTCTTCTGTCTTATACAGTCAATAAGCAATTTTATGAGAAAGGCCAATTACAGATTCTTTATTACTGTGGAATAAGAGGCAAAATTCAGTTCAATGTAGAAAAAAAGCAGAAGCATATTAAGCTCAAACCTCCACACTGTATTTCCTGAAATATATTTATGTTCTTTCAAGACACAAATCAAATACCTGTCCATAGGAAAAGTTGCTGGCATTCAGTCACTTTGAGTGGGAACCAACATTCCAGGTCTCTGTCTCCAGGTGAAGAAAATAATGTGGGCTTTCAGGTACCTTTATTACTTTCAGCAGTCTTACGTTGTACTTAATTGTAGCTGCCTTCACAGTCACAATCAATATTCTCATGGAAGGAACTAATGCTTCAATATGTACGACGCAGAAAAGCCAAACTTTCCATATTTAAGATTAAAATTTGGGGGCTTTAATAAAGAATTTCCCTGTCTACTTACATCTTCTATAAATTGTGCTGCTTATTTCATGCTTTGCACCTAGACTTTGAATTCAAATAAATTTTATTGGTTCAAACAAAATTTTTGTGGCAAAACTTAGGATATACGAGTATTTGAGATATGATCCTATTTGATCATGACAACATCTGTTACTGTTTTAGGAATTATGTAATAGCAATTAAAAAAAAAAAAGGTCACCTTTTTCACAATAAAATAACTTGTATTTTCCTTTTATTTTTTTCTTTCTATTTTTGCCTCTTTTAAAGAGCTTTTCTTTCACTCTATCTTCCTTGTTAATAATGGTATATTAGAAGCATGTTTTGATTATATTTTTAAATTCAGAAAACCGTAGCAAGCCTTGGTGGCAGTTTCCATTTACATTGCATATTGTGCTTTGATATTTTTTAACAAACAGGAATACTCTTAGCAAGGTAGTGTGCCCTGGCAGCCAAAAGAGCCAACTGTACCCTGTGGTGCATCAAGCACAGCACTGCTAGCCAACTGAGGGAAGGGACTGTCCTGCTGTACTCTGTGCTGGTGCAGCCTCACCTCGAGTACTTAGGGCGTTTTCGGTGTCACAGTATAAGAATGGTATAAAGCTATGAGAGAGTGTCCAAAGGAGGTCAACGGACATGGTGAATCATCTAGAAGGGAAGATGTATGAGGAGTGGCTGAAATCACTTTGTTCAACCCAGAGAAGAGGAGATTGAGGGGAGACCTCATGGCAGTCTACAGCTTCCTCATGAAGGGGTGTGGTGGGGCAGGCACTGAGCTCTGCTCTCTGGTAACAGTACCAGGACTGGAGGGAATGGCATGACACCGCGCCAAGGATTGGATATTAGAAAAGTATCCAATCAATATTAGGAAAAGGTTCTTCACTGACATGAGGGTACTAGAACAGGTTCCTTAGGGCAGTGGTCACAGCACCAAGCCTACTGGAGTTCAAGAAGTGTTTGGTCAATGCTCTCAGTCATATGTTTAATTTTTAGGTAGTCCATTGTGGAGTCAAGAATTGGACTCAATAATCCTTGTGGGCCCCTTCTAACTCAGGAAATTCAGGATATTCTATGATTCTAGGACATTTGCTCTTCTTTTCCCTCAGACAAGGCTGACAGAACCAAAACATGACTGTTTGAGACATGATTTTCAAATGTAATTAACAACCAGGATGTACCCAGTTGCTTTGAAAAACATATCTGAAATATTGATATATGTATAAAGTTAACCAAGTAGAGCTGTGTCATAGTTCTTAAACCTGAGAAAAGTGCGTACACATGAAAATGTGGATCAAAGTGACAAATGCACATGCCTAAACACAGGAAGTGTTTTTTTAGAGGTACTGAATCATTGATGCTAACAAGCTCTAACCACCTGTGAATATCACAGAATCACAGAATGGTTTGGGTTGGAAGGGACCTTAAAGATCATCTAGTTCCAACCCCTGAGCAAATCATGCTCAAAATGAAAGAGATGGAAGCATGCACGTAGCATACAGATTAATTCACTTTTGTGTTACTTCTTTCAAAACACTACTACTGTACTTTAATATTTACTATGGCATTCAATGGTTTTAAAAGATAGATATTCAATTGTTATTACCTCTGGCACTGAGATCTTCAGTTGACTTCTCCCATATAGGGAAGGACTGAAATGAAGAACAAATAACTGTGACTAGGCGAGAAACAGATCTCACAATAGCATCCTCTTCAAAGGATTTCTAATCCAAACAAGTGTCTCTGTTACCTGAGAATGTGACTTCAGGAATGAAGGTATTTCAGTGTGTTAGAAAACAAGAGCTGGGACAAAATGAAATGAGGTACTATTTCCCTGGTCTAAATGGGTACTTTTTTCTTTCTTGATGATGCACTTGACAGGTTCATATTTTACATGGTTGCTGTTTATTAAACCAATTAAGCCAGTTCATATTCAAACTCAAATTCTTCTGCAAAGGATTTGAACCAGATTTAAAACTCATGGACACAAGAAATCAAATCAATTGGAATCGTATTCAGAAATTTGCAGGTTTCATTAATGAGGAACTCTCCTGAGGTTGGTTGACAGTAAAGTGTTTGAGCGATGCAAGATACTTTTACTAAGACATTTCCTTTACTTTCATGCCGGCCCTGAAACAGTTAAGTGGAAGCCAGGGTTCTTATGACCACGCAATCTAGGTTGTAACAGTAAGGGAACGGTGGAGACTTGGGAGGAGGGACTCTAAGCCTAAAACAATGTTCATTTGCTAGAATATACTCACTTTTGAAAGGTGGATACATCATTTGGTAGTGAATATTTACACTAAAATGACTAAATCAAATGCCAGATTTTTAAATTCAGTATGTTTGAAGTCACTATATGTTTATTATTTGACTAAATGGAAATAAAAACATTTCCTAAATGAGACTAAAAAAGAAAACGCTTTAGTAACTATTAAAAATCTAGCATGAGTTAACACAAAATAACAAATTTTAAAGAAAGCTGTAGGAAACAAATGATTTAAAGAACTGAAATAGAGCAAACTGACCACTACATCTATGATCATTCTTAACATAATATGTAAACAGTGTCTCTTTTATTCATTCTAATGCCCACCCACTTCTGCTGCGTGAACTTTTCTAATTTATTTTCACCACACATTTCCCACTCACCTCACCATTTCCTGACTCCTACTCCAAGCCCGTCCTCTCCTTTTTCCCACCTTTCCTATTCCTCTCCCTTTTCTTCTCACAGTCAAATTTGCTGTGCAAAGTAACAGAGCATACGTGTCCAAAATACAGGCAGAGGCAAGTAATAGTGATCCAGTTTGTTTTTGGATTATCTCCCAAAAGCAGGTTTTAACTCTTGGTATGGAGGTTGCAGTGACTGAAAAGACAAGTTTCTTAGTTGGTGTGACAACAGCCTGGAAACATTCTCATCCTAATTCTGGGAGACACAAGTACCTCAGTCATTTTTGGCCTTTGTGTTTGGGAATGTATCATTCTGAAGAGGCTAAACTCATAAGCTGTTTTTGGCATTGCTTAACCAGAATGGCAGTAGTGATGTCCAGCAGTTCAGATGAATGCTCAGTGTGGCCCTGCTTCACCATTAAACTACAGCAGAGGTGGCATTGTGCTATCCAAACATTTGCTATTCTATTAATAGATTAAGATGTGTTTTAAGGATGACACTTGCAACACAATACAACATATTTGTTGGAAAGAAGCAGTTTAAAATTATATATATATATATATATTTTTTTTTTTCTCACCGTAACCATATCAAGGAGATTTGCAGCATTCTCTTTTTCATCTTCTGTTCTTGGTTCTTTTACATTCATCTCTTCCAGCTCACTTTCCTGCTTTAAAATGTTTTCTATGTATTCCTTGTGGAACAATGGAAAAAGAACAAGAAAGAGGCAGATGTATGCTTTACAGAAGTAGACTTATTGGACACATATATATATATAGAAAAAGGTTTGTAGAAGCAATGGATGCATGTACTTCTCAGTGTCATAAAGACCCTTTGTGTGTCAATCTCTGTGACTGGTTATCTAGAGGTTTGCATGGAGAAATAGTTACAAAAATCTAGCAGGTCTAAGAGAGGTGTATGTGCCAAGAATGCAACAGGTAACATCTTGCCAAAGTCTAATCAACGCTCATGACTAGCAATACTGTTGAATCTGCAAGAACTGATAAACTGATGGCACCATGCATCTGCTGAATCTCTAGCAGGCTGCTAGCACACATTAGCATCCACAATAAGCTGTGTGACTTGGAGCATATCCAAGAGGGTGGTGATGAGCTACCTAGAATCCTCTGGTGCAGCACTGTGACCCCTTGCTTCTCAGTATGCAGTCAGGGATGGCCTCCCAGCTGCTGTCCCAGCCAGGAAATTATGAATGAGCATGCAAGTGTCTGAGTAAACTATGTGGTTGAATAAAATCATGTATTGAGAAAATATCTGCTATTAATAATAATGATTTGATTATATTATTAAGATCTGCTTAATGAATAAAAGGTGATCTAACAAACACTGGTTGTGGTCTCTCTCCTTTCCATTTGTTCTCTATTAGGGAAAAGGAAATGTACAACATCATGGTTGAAAAATTAGCTTCAGAAAATGTTTGAAACTCTGCCTTTACAGACAAGTTTACTTTTTCAAAATCACAGAATGCTAAAGAAAAAGACATTTCTTTGTCCACATTTCTTTATGCTTTAGAAGATTAGTTGGAGGGAAAAAAGGGTCCTTACAGAGGGTTGTGCTAACACACCACCCTGCTAGAAAGCTACATGCAATACTGAGTTTTATGAATGGAGAAGTTTGGCAGAAGTAATCTGGTTCCAGTTCATTTTCATTTCTTCATGCCTCTCCAAGTAGATGGAGGAAGGAAGAATAACTTGTTCTTTAGATACTAACTTGGTTCTGCCAAAGTGAGTATTTGGCTAAAAATTTAAGATACTTGTTTCTGGAGAAATACATTAATTAGACATTGATATATAAGCAATGAGGATTTTTCCTTTTCAGATTAATACAGTTATTTACAAATGTCACCTCAGTGCCAATAACTGCAGTTCTTCCTTCCTGACGTAACACAGTGTTCTTTCTCTAAAAGCCAAAACAGATCTGGTTGATGGAGAGACTTAAGTTAGGATTTTGGTCTGGAACTTTTTTCTTTAAGAGCGTTTCCATTGAAAAATCAGCATGCAAATTAAAGAATCATTTTACTGTATGAATAGACTGTAAAAGGATAAAATTTAATTCTGATAGATTGGTATGTTTCAAACCATGCCAGGGCTGAACAGCTGTCAATGATATTCTATTATTTTATAATGTGAAAAAACAGTCTGACAAGTTACAATGTGCTACTACCTTCACAGATTTTACATGCCAATAATTTTGAAATTCAGTCTGCAAATCCATCACCAAAATATGTTAAATAATTAAGTTACAGAACATGTGTAAATTTGTTACTCTTTAGTTGGCAAACAATGTGTTTTTAACTCTAAAATCTGTTTTAAGAGCATTTTCACAGTGTGAATTAAATAAATCAGTGGTATACCAAAACAGAGAAGTGAAGTATGGAACTACCAGTAAGGATCAACAGCGGAATTTTCAGATCCTATCTCAGAATGCTTAAACAGGAGGTGCAACCTTGACCTTTTTATGAACCTGCCACTAATGAGGGATGGACAGGCACTTTATCAAAAGGCTAGACAGCTATTTGTTAGACATGAACTGTGATGGAATTCAGATTTGAACCTAGGAATATTCTGTACTGATCCATGAAAACTAACTGATAACAAAGACTACTGTTTCAGTGACTTAGTCACTAAGCTAATTAGATTTATGGTGGGTTAGAAATACTTGTACAACATTATAGATATACGTTTTCAAGACTTTGTGCAGGAAAATAAACCCTAAGCAAAGTAAAAGTGACAGATATCAATACTGACATAAAAGACACTATTTGTTAGTCTACTGTCTATGATGTGCACTGGACTGAACCCCATGTGTTTGCACAGAAGTCGGTTCCAAAAGGGATGGGAGAGGAGAGTTGAGCTGCTTCAGAAATACATTCTTCTTAGAGTACCTGTCTATGTATGAAATGCTGGATGTTTTTCAGAAGTATTAGAACTCTTGTATCAGAGTGTATAAACTCATGTCACCTGATTTATCTGTTCTCTGTTACTCATCGTAAGAATGAAGCAAATATAATTGTACTACCTTGAGAGAAAGCTGTAGCTTTTCTCTTAGTTCATCACTGAGTGGCTGATACTGGAACAGCTGACGGATTTGCAGTTTATTAGGACATTTTCGCACAGGTACTGGCAAGCATGTCTGCTTTTTGGATCCAATGTCGAGACCCTTCCAAGCATACGTTCTGACTGGAGGATCTGTGATCTTCCTCTGAACATAGGCAAGAACAAGGAAAAAGAGCAAGAGGCTATTTATATTACTGGCTAAATACAGATATTAGTAATGCCTATCTTGGCTGAAAAGCACATACTCAGTTTATAACATCATAGATCCAGATAATCAAGTCTGTAGATCATTAGGCACAAGTTATCTATCTTATGACCTCTTCATCTGGAAAAATGAACTCTCCTTAAAACTGCTGTAGCACTTCGCTGAGTATAAAAGAAACACAAGTTGACTACATTTTCCCTGACACAGCCTACCTTTTGCTTTGTTTGCTTCATAAACTGAACTTAATGTCACATTGTTTAGAGTTCCACTTCCCCCTCTGTACCAAACATCTGATATTGCTTAAATAGCAAAAGGCAGTTTTGAAAAAATATACCTCATGAGGAGAAAATGTATTCCAAGTACTTGTCTGAAGATTTGGAGGAACAATACTCTCTGGTTCTTTCTTCATTACCCAGGGGGAGGCTTCAAGCAAGGGGCGGAGGACAGTAATACTTAAAACACCTGGATCAAAGGCACATTTTGGTAAGAATCAATTTGAATCCAAAAATGATGGACAAATGTTTCAGACCTCCAGAAAAAATATACATTTGTAAGTATAAAGAAACTTATTATCAGGTATAAAACTCAATGTGAAAATATGATACACATGGCTATAGATAATATTGGATTGATTGAGGTGATTGTAGAATAGCTGACAGCTTTGGATTACTCAGACCATCTTTAACAACTGACTGCCTACACTACTTGCTTTGAGTCTTGGGTAACAGCTCAGTAGTACAGTGTGTACAATATCCCAAACAAAGAAGAACAGACCATCCTCCAGGTTTACTGAATACTAATCTCAAAAGATGTACATCATATTCAGAATAAACATAATTTTTTACTGTGTTTTATATGTCACAATCTGGTCACTGGATGGATTCCATCAGAGATGAATTATTATCTCTTTTTAGTGTTCTGATTAATTTTGAAGTTTTTAAAATATTTTTTCTTACCCAAACCTGAAGTCTACTGAATCTAATCTTATCTACCCCATTGTTGGACTTCTGATATTGCCACTGAGGTACTTTGTTACAATGATTCAAAATTGTAAATCTTCATTATCAGTTCAAATGGTGTACAGGGAAAGGCAGAGTATCAAGTCTGGAAGAGCATCCTAACGGCTGGATCCAAAGAAAACCTCGAACCTGGAACTCTTCCTCTATCTTCCTCTTAACCTGTGATTGGAATACTTTCATGAAAGTCATTTTCCTTGGAGGCAATATTGAACTGCCACCATTACAAATGAATGCTGGTTGCAAGCAGGTTTTCTTGGCTGGGATTTTCACTGGTATGTATCTTCTCCATCTTCCTGAGATTTCCACTTCCCCTGTCTTTTTTTGGGTCTCTCAGTGCCCTTTCTCTTTTCTTTCTCCCATGACAAAATTATTCCAGTCAGTTTATACAGTGGGGAGGAACTGGTCATTACTATCATCACCAACATCTAGGGGAACCATATATTTCTGTCTTTTTCAAGATATGTTTAATATAAGTATCTACCTGTTATGCCACAGTATATTTATAGAAACACAGTATCTCTAGCTAACTTCACAACAACAAACAGCCATTTCAGGTTGTAAATTCTTGCATTGCTGTAACGGGATGGTTGGTACCACATACCAACCCTGTATTGGCTTCTCCTACTTCAGTCATATTTTTCCAGTTTCTCAATAACATATATTTATTCTTTCCAACAGCTAGACTAATGGTCAACAACAGAACATCACTGTCTTCATTGATAAACCAACTATATCATTAAATGAAAACTGCAATATATTCAATACTTTTGATGGAAACACACAGAGAATCTATGCATTTGGTAAATGCTTTTGTGTGCATATCTGAGAGTGGAAAAAGGTATGCCAGTTGTTCCTCCACTGATCCCTTTAAAATGTCATTCATTTAATTCTGTTTCCCAGAGTTTTTGCACAAACTCCTTCCCTTTGCTTCACTGCCAGAAGTTTGGATGCCTGTCTATGTGAAAAACATTTTCCTCTTCAAATAAGACTTTTGACACTTCTGATCCCACCTTTGTATTTTTTTCTGTTACTAGATTATCAGAAAATAAATTAAGTTTTCCTACCTGGATGTTCTTGCACAGGCTCCTGCAAGACTACAGCAGCTGGATCACTGGAAGCCTCAGCGAGATACTCTTCTACATCCTTGCTCCGCAGGAGTTCAGTTCCAGAACCATCCGTGTGGATGACGAAGAACCTGGAGAGCCAGCCACACAACTCTGATTGTATTGAGCATAGGAGGCACTGTATTGGCATAGGAGGCAAAGTATTGGCACTGGGGCAGGTTGCAGGGGTGGCCTGTGCGAGGAGAGGCTGGGGCTGCCCCATGCTGGACACAGATGGTTCCAGCTCACTGCAATGGCCCCAGCTTCCAGGCACATCTGAGCCCAGAAGCCAACCTGGACCCTCTTCTGGGAAAGCATATTTAAGACAGGGTCGAATGGTGTGCAGGTAGTGAGGAGTCAGGAAAAAAGTGTGGGAAACAACCTTGCAGACACTAGTGTCAGAGAAGGAGGAGAGGGAGGAGGTGCTGCAGGTACCAGAGCAGAAGTTCCCCTATAGCCCATGGAGGAGACCATGGTGGAGCAGGTGGATATTCCCTTAAGGAACTGCAGCCTGTGGACAGCCCACACTGGAGCAGACTTGTCCTGAAAGACTGCAGCACATGGAGAGGACCCATGCTGTAGCAGGGGAGAAGTGTGAGGAGGAAAAAGAGGCAGAGAGGAACTGTTATGGACTGACCACCACCCTCCATTCCCCATACACCTGTACCACTCAGGGTGTGTGAAGGAGAGGAAGAGCAGGAGTCATATTGAGCTGGGGAAAAATAAAGGGTTGGGTTGGGAAGTGTTTTAGTTTGTCTTTGTTTCTCACCATCCAATTCTATTTTAATTGGCAATAAATGATGTTATTCTTCCCTAAGTTGAATCTGTTTTGCCCATGACAGTAATTGTTATGCAATTTGTCTTTATCCTACATGCTTTTCCATTTTATTTTCAGCCCTTGTCTCGTCAAGGAGGGGAAACGAGCAAGCAGCTGAGTGGGTGTCTGTCAGCTGGCCACTGTCAACCCACCACACCGATCAAATCCAATGGCTTTCAAACTGCATTCTTTTCTAGATGGCAAAAATTAAAAAGCACTGTGATGACAAAACAAGAAAATGGAACTTCAAGAAGTTGACATCAAATGTGTAGATACACAGTACTGAACAAAGAAAGTGCCAGTCTGTCTACAAAACCTGAACTCATGCTGTTTACCTGGGGACATGCTCATCACAAATGACAGGTTTCTTATCTTCTGGGAGTACTGATACCGAACTTCTGTTCTCCTTATTGTCAGAGCCAATGCTAGGAACAACCACAGATGTGCTGCCATCAGCCATGACCTATAATTGAAATTATATAAAATTATTTGCGTTTCATGATTTATTTAAAACAGTAACTTGCTGCTGAACTGTAATATGATCTATCCCAGTGAAAGAGACAAAAAATATATATATATATAGTTCAGGTGAAGCAACCTGAAATTCACAGGAAAAAAAAAAAGTGTAAAAATAGAAACATAGTTACAAGTATTGTGTAGGTTGTGCACCTGTAGTACTCAGCCAGTGAGGAAACTTGGCAAGAAATCAAGCATCAGGTAGCAAGGGACATAGGACTATGACACACTTCTGCTGCATGCTCCTACTTGCAGGATGCGTGCCATTGCAATTGTGCATTAATTAGTTAACAAGAGACCCTGTCTTACAAAATTTTGGGGATATTTCTCACATAATGCCAATGTATATCCAAGGAAGTCTCAGTGCCAAACTATGTAAGTTCAAAGCCCCTTTATATCCTCTTTAGTGTACTTTATATCAGATTTATCAGAGCATGTGGTTATAAACAACACATAATCCAGAGAAATGGTAATGACTACAATTGGATGTCACATTCAGAACCTTTAAGTAGAACCTTTAATTGGAAAACAGTATGTGGATCAGACACTAAAATGAACTCAAAGATAAGTACTAACCTAGCTCAAAAGCATGTCTTAGGTGTGCAAGGATCACGGCACAAACAGTGTGAATTTAAAGACTGAATTTTACAACAATATTTGCCTTACCAGGCAGATTAGAGTGTTTCTATGGATCTTCTGAAAAGCCAATAACCTCTCTCATTTTAAATTCTCATTTGCAGAGCTTTTATTTTATTTATATAAATATATATTTATTTATATATTAATTTAATAATTAATTTATATATATATATATATATACATATACATATATATATATATATATATATATATATATATATATATATATATATATATATAAATAATATGAGTCAATGATAGCTTTACAGGTGAGATAAACTGTAGACCACGTGTTTTATTTCAACCTCTCCAAAACTGGGAAATACCAAGAAAGTGAAACCTGAGAACTGTCACGTTCTCAATAACATTTCAGAGATCTGATTCAGGAACTGTTCCTTCTGGCTAGCTAGGCTACTCTAAGAATTAGTACTAGAAGGCTACAAACTAACTTTGAAAAATGTTTATGAGATAAAATTACCTAAAATGCAGAAACTCATTTCCTTCCATGTATTTTACCTTGAAAAGATTTCCTTCAGGATCCATCATCTCACAAATAGTGCTGGAAGTGTGTTTCATAACATATCTCCCTGTTTGTTTTCCTTCCTTCTTGCTGATAAAATTGTAAACTTCATGGGTATAAACTGCTGTGCAATCTTCATCAATGAAAAGGGAACCCGTCTTGACGGGTAAAACCTATCTCAGGAAAAAAGTGATGAGTTTCAGTCCTCAAAGGTGAAATGTTCAGCTTAGATATAGCATAAAAATAAAGAACAGGTGCAAATCAAGAAGAGAGCTCTCAGATCTTTACTACTGAATCATACAGTTTTGAGGGAATGGAGGGAGAGGAAGAAGGAAGATGATAAGAATAAGCTGATGCTAGTCTTTGTAAAATCTTTAACTTTGGAAAATAATTTAAGATTGTGAAATAAATTTACAGCTGTGAGTAACTATCTAAACATTGGCAGAGTATAAAATAGAGAGATTCATACAATTCATGAAGGCTACAGAAGAGGGAGTTAAAATAGTCAAGGTGAGAAAAGCTGATGGTGTGGAACTCTGGACACAGATAAGTATCACGGTCACAAAGTATAATAACTCCCACCTGATATGTTCCCTGTGGCCTTGCTATAACAGATGTCCCTTCTCCAAAGATTGTACAACAAGAACCGTCCTCACAATTTGTTGTAACAGTAGCAAACTTGGGATTTTCTACTCGTACATGTTTCACTTTCTTTGTAATGGCTTCTGAGAGTTCATCTAAGAATTAATACAGAACAACTAGACTGAAGTAAATGAACCATAGGACAGTGTCAGGATTCAATTTGCATTTTCTCTCAAACGGCTGATCAGTAAAAGACCATCAAACTTTTGATAACATCCTTTATCATATAATTTTGTTGTGTAAACATTATGCAACCTTAGAATTTTTGAACTCTCTACTGAATATAGGAAGATTCATAGAATCATAGAATGGTAGGGGTTGGAAGGGACATTAAAGATCATCCAATTCTAACTTCCCCGCCATCAGCAGGGACATCTTCCACTAGATGAGGTTGCTCCAAGCCCCATCCAGCTTGGTCTTAAACATTTCCACAGAAGGGGCATCCACTGCTTCTCTGGGCAAACTGTTCTAGTGCCTCGCCACCCTCACAGTAAAGAATTTCTAACCTAATATCTAATCTGAATCTTCCCTCTTTTAGTTTAAAGCCATGACATCTTGTCCCATCACTACACTCTCTGACAAAAGCTCCCTCCTCAGATTTCTTGTAGGCCCTCTTTTAGTTAGTGTAAGGCTACTATAATGTCTCACTGGAGCCTTCTCTTCTTGAGGCTGAACAACCCCAACTCCCTCAGCCTGTCTTCATCGGAGAGGGGCTCCAGCCCTTTCATCATCCTCATAGCCCTCCTCTGGCCATGTCCTAAGAGGTCCATGTCCTTGTTCTGTAGGCCCCAGAGCTGAACATGGTAGTCTGGGTAGTCATCACTCCAGCTGCTCATTCACTTGGAGGGTAGTAACCAAACCCCTGTTTGTGGCACCAGTCCTGTAACCATCTTTTTATTTGCCAGATTTAACTGGCTTTTTCAGTCCCCTTCCCTTTAACTGGCAGAACTGTTGAAAAAACCTACCTCTGCTCCTGAGTCCTTTACTGCTGCTCCCAGTGCTCTGTAATCCCTTTTGATACTTCACAGGCTGCTCCTGGCTGCATCAGTGGCATCCAGTTTAACACCATCACTGGTGTTAAACAGCAGCAGCAAACAGTCCTTAGGCTGTACAAGGCTTAGCATTCTCTTGGTGATATCCCTGATACCACCAGCAGACTTCTCTGAAGAGTGGATCGGGTCAGCAGATGAGTGCCTCTGTACCACTCAGAAGAGTCTCCTGCTACTATCACTTGTCACCTTTTCCTAGTTGGACTAATTGATATGAAGGGAGCAGACCAAGCTGTCTTACTCAGCTCCACCCTCCCTGCAATGGGTGTTTTCAGTCAGCAGAGGGGTGAAGCAGTTCCATACGGGCACCTGAGGCTTTGGGGGAAGATTCTCCTGTTGGTCCCTTCCACTCTGAAGTTGGATCTTCCACTCTGCTGTTATTGCCCCCCCTCCCTTCTGTGAGTGGCAGTGAGGGAATCTCAGGCTGTTTGGTCATGGGCTATTTGGACCATCTGTTGCAGGAGGTCCTCCTCCTAGGCACACCTTTTGCAGGCAGGTCTGCCACCTGTCCCTACCACAAGGAAAGATCAAGGCACTTCACTAGTCAGAGGTCTGCACTGTAGCCTCACCCCTCAGTAGCTCTGTCTGGGTAGAGGCATTAGCCACCACTGGGGTAGACGATGCAGCCAGTGCCACAGCCTTTGCCCACCGTTCTGTCTTGAGGATCACGTAGGGTGAGTGCCCGTGGACTGTGCAGATCCAGGTGCAGGGTTAAGGTGTACTTGTCGCCTCCCTCTTTGGCCAGTGGGATGGCCCTTCCTCAAAGGGATGCCCTCCCACCCAAACTGCCATGCCAACTGCCACACCACGCCCTTTTTGCCCACTCTGTTTGCTGTGCTCCCTAGGGGCTGCTTATGTGTTGGCTGTCATTACTGCTGGTTGTGCCCACACCTCATCAGCTGCTCTTGTATGAGTTGCTGGCCCCTGGTGGGTCTCTGTGCTCCCCTGGGGCTTCCCCAGCTCAGGAAAAACCCCTGTACACCACCATCCCTGGCTCTGCTGTGAAACCCACCCACACCAGAGCTGATCACCTCAGCGAGTCCATTCATCTAAGGATGGCCAGGTGACTACATTCTAATTTATCAGGTATGTAACTAAACATAATGATCTGGATATTTGTAACATACAAGTTGGAACACTGAAGTACTTAACGCCTGTGATACATGCTCTAGGATGCAAAGGAATTCCTGTTCAGCAGCACAAGTGATAGAAAGCAAATCGAACTGGTGTGTTAATTTGGCCACTGCTTTCCCATTGAATAGACAGGTCACTGTTTTGATTTTTAAAATTCCACACTGTTAACTGAATAATTATCTTTCCCTGTACAACCAGAACTTCCTACTTTGAACAGTTTGTCGGCTTGAGACCGACACAGTCAATATACACTTCATATCAATTACAGAAGACAGAACTTGTCCAGCAACTGAAGGAAGCATACAGAATACACTGCCAGCCACAAGAAACATGGATGACCATTAGCCTCATTTGTTTCAGGCAAATGTATCTACATGGGGCATTTTCCAAGGCCATATTCAATGAAATTCCAAGTATCTCCAAGGTTGTGGAGTCCACGGTTTGTCTGAGGATTGTAAGGATGCCCCAGTCCTTATACATATATTCAGTTAAGATTCAAATCAACTTACATGCTATATCAGGATAGGTGTAGGGAGGGCAATGAAAATAACAGAACTCTCAGGCACTGTGTTCACATGGTGAGGTGGGTCATACAAATATGTAAGTGGAAAGAAGGAAATTTACTTCTTTGCTGCAGTGTAAATTTTACAATGAATGCTGATGGGAAAAAAGAAAAAAAAGACCAGAAAGGCAAACCTAGCCTACACTGCATCATTGGATTTATTATCTAGGCTACTACCATGAGCCTTCATAAGTATATTTTGACAATTATCAAACATGATAAAGCAGAGATAAATGAGCCCCTTTTGATTTTACCTGTTTCCTCACTATCCTCAGGCACAAAAAGTTCTTTGCAGTCTTGATAAAAAGTTGTGATCCTAGTACCATCAGCATGATCTACTACTCTGCTACCATCCAGCTTCTCAATGATTATCACTTCATCATCTCGTACAGTCATAACCTGAAAGAATGAAGGAATATGGACATATATTAGCACTGAGATACCTCTAACAGCAACAACAGTAATACAAGATGATATGTATTTAAACTCTGAACAAGCTGGACTAATACAACTTTATCTAGTTCAGACACCGAGGATTTACATTTCCTTCAAAATCTGAAGCTTTTGTATTAGTAACAGTGTAATAAAATCTTTACGATGTATTGAAAGAACAGTCAAATCAAGCAAATCAATAGATGGTTAAGGACTGGTGCTACAGACAGGGGCTTAATTACTACTCTCTATGTCAATGAGCAGCTGGACTGATGACTACCTGAAGTACGGTGTTCATCTCTGGGGCTCCCAGCACAAGAAGGACGTATTAGAACATGACCAGAGGATGGCCGTGAGGATGACGAAAGGGCTGGAGCCCCTCTCCTATGAAGACAGGCTGAGGGAGTTGATATTGTTCAGCCTCAAGAAGAGAAGGCTCCAGTGAGACATTATAGCGGCCTTCCAGTACCTATGGATGGCCTACAGGAAAGCTTAGGTGGGACTTTTTGTCAGGGAGTGATGGGACAAGAAGTCATGGCTTTAAACTAAAAGAGGGCTGATTTAGATTAGATATTAGGTTAGAAATTCTTTACTGTGAGGGTGGTGAGGCACTAGAACAGTTTGCCCAGAGAAGATGTGGATGCCCCTTCTGTGGAAGTGTTCAAAGCCAGGTTGAATGGGGCTTGGAGCAACCTGGCCTAGTGGAGGTGTCCCTGCCCAAAGAAAGGGGGTTGGGACTAGATGATCTTTGATGTCCCTTCCAACCCAAACCGTTCTATGGTTCTAAGATTCCATGATTCTATGAACATATGCTACAACAGATGATGGCATCCCTGTCTCTTAAGAGTGCTATAATGATGGCATCCCCGTCTCTTAAGAGTGCTATAATAACACACAAAAAATAGTAGTACCGTTTCATCAGCTGGGTCAGTTGCCTGATAGATTAAGATTGGCTCCAGATCCATTCGTTTTGCTCCTTCAGTGCCCACTCGAATGCCTAATGGGGTTGTTGTTATCCAGGTTCCTGCCTGATTCTCCTTAGGTTGGTCAGAATCAACTAGACCCTGAATGGTATTTTCAGATACTTCATCCTTGTTTGGGTGTGATGCACCATTTCTGTCACTTCCTTTTCCTGCAGAAACAAAAATGTCTGTATTAGACTTTGTATTCTATAAGGCAAAAGACAAAATCTATCAACTGAAGAATTTCTGTGAGTATTGTCTCTGACAGAATGGAAAGAATGATTTACCAGACTAGACAGAAATCACAAGAGCTGTTACTCAAAGTTACTCTCTTTAATATGTTCATTAATGACATATAAAAACAAATAGCATGCTAATGATATCTGATTATGACATGACTTTGGAATGCACTATCAAAGCAGAACAGAATCTGACTGGCTTATAGGAAAAAAAGACATGCCAAACTATCCCATGAGCTTGAGGACTAAAGTAGTAGGAATTTGATAAAACCTAGTAGAAAGAAGTTTATGAAAGAAGGACTAATAAAAATGATTTCTGCTTCAGACAAGTTTGCAGCAGTCGAGTAAGATAAAGACCTGAATATACCATCCATATAGAATGAGTGTAAGTTATCACTGTGAAAGCAGAGTGACAAAAAAGGCAAATCCAAACCTATGGCACATCAGAAGAAAAGAGATACAGATTACATTGTGAAAGGTAATGGAGATATCTTATCAAGAATATGACAGAGAATTCTGGTCTCCCATATAGAAGAAAAGGAACTAGATAAAGTGTAGGCAAAATACAACGGCATGGTCTGGACCAGACTCTAGAAGTTTACAGCATACAAATCCTAGTAAACAAAATGCAAAAAAGATACAAATATTCACTGTAAGTTTGGCAAGACTAAGTAGTAGAGAGGAAAGGTGGGGGGGAAGGGAAGTGATTATAAAAAAAGGATAAGTAATAAAATATATACACTGGCCACAGATACTGAGACCAAAAATTAGAAGATGATTTGTCAGAGTAGTTCTCAATCATCCTTCCAGATATCCTAAGGAATATCCTAAAAACAGGGGACTGGACTTGATGAATCAGAAAATCTCTTTTTGAAAGACTTCTCTTAAGCAGCAATTTTTATTCACATGCTTCCAGTAAGTTATAAGTTAATGTTATGACAGTTCATAATCATTCTTTGTACTATGTAGCACTGACAGTGATCTGGGACCACACTCTGAGGTATGAAGCAAGTTGAGGGAGTTTGCAGAAGCACTCACCAAGCCACTTCCCATCATTCATCATCAGTCCTAGCTATCAGGGGATGTCCCAGTTGACTGTTGGCTAGCAAATGTGATGTCTGTCTACAAGAAAGGCAGGAAGGAGGATCTGAGAATCTACAGATCTGTCAGTCTGGATTCGGTGCAGGGAAGTTCATGGAGCAGATTATCTTGAGTTCCATCACAAGGCACTTAGAGGGCAACCAGGTGATCAGGCCCAGACAGCATGGATTTATGGAAGTCAGGTCCTACTTGACAAGCCTGATCTTCTCTGACAAGGTGATGCACTCAGTGGTGAGGGAAAGGCTGTGGATGTGGTCTACCTAGACTTCTGTAAGGCTTTTGACACCATTTCCTACAGCTTTCTCCTGGAGAAACTGGCTGCTCATGGCTTGGATGGGTGTACTCTTTGTTGGGTTAAAAAGTGGATGGGTGGCTGTGCCCAAAGAGTCATAGTGAATGGAGTTAAATCCAGCTGGAGGCTTGTCACTAGTGGTGTCCCTCGGACCTCAGTAACGTGGCCTGTTCTCTTCAATATCTTTATCAATGATCTGGATGAGGGGATCAAGTGCACCCTCAGTAAGTCTGCAGGCAACACCAGGTTAGGTGTGAGTGTTGATCTGCTTGAGGGCAGAAAGGCTCTACAAATGGATCTGGATAGGCTGGACTGATGGGCCGAGGCCAACTGTATGAGATTCAACAAGGCTAAGTGCTGGGTCCTGCACTCAGGGCACAGCAACCTCTACAGAGCGCTACAAGGTGGAGGAAAAGTGGCTGGAAAGTTCCACAGCAGAAAGGGACCTGGGCATTGACAGCTGGTTGAATATGAGCCAGCAGTGTGCTCAGGTGGCCAAGAAGGCCAATAGCAACCTGGCTTATATCAGAAATAGTGTGGCCAGCAGGACTAGGGAAGTGACTGTCCCTCTGTACTCAATTCTGGTGAGGCTGCACTTCAAATACTGTGTTCAGTTTTGGGCCCCTCACTACAAGAAGGACATCGAGGTGCTTGAGTGTGTCCAAAGAAGGGCAGTGAAGCTGGTGAAGGGTTTAGAGCATAAGTTGTATGAAGAGTGGCTGAGGGAGCTGGGGTTGTTTAGAATGGAGAAAAGGAAGCTTGGGAGATCTTATCATGCTCTACAATTACTTTAAAGGAGGCTATAGCAAAGTAGGGATTGGTCTCTTCTCCCACACACCAAGTGATAAGAGAAGACCTTAAGTTGTGCAAGGAGAGGTTTAGGTTGGATATTAGGAAAAAAATCTTCCCTGAAAGGGTTGCAAAGTATTTTAACAGGCTGCTCAGGGAACTAGTTGAGTCACCATCCCTGTAGGTCTTCAAAAAACATGTAGATGTAGAACAGTGACGTGGTTTAATGGTAGACTTGTAAGGTTAAAGGTTGGACTAGATGATCTTAGAGGTCTTTTCCAGCCTAAATGATTCTATGATTCTATGATAGAGAAACAAATAAATGTTTGCTTATCTGCCAAACACAGTAACATGAGAATACTGTGCCAGACCACAAATCCATACAATCAATTGATTATGACCAAGATTAGGTGCCTTGAAATACATGCAACAAGAAAGAAAAATGTTGCAAGTTCTCTGTGAAAAGAGCATTTCTGAACACCAGGACTAAAAACTGTGTAATACATAAGTAAAGATTTGACACTACCGTAGTTGCAAGGGTTTCTTTGAAATGACTGTTAAGTCACTCTTCTAGCTAGGTAGTTCTTATATACCCTTTAACTTAGAGTTCTTGCAGTTTAGAAGAAAAAGAAAACTGGAGTAGGAGAGAAATGATCTGCTGTGAAGATAACAAATTAGCAGTGTACAGCAGCTGAGTACAGATAAAATTTCATTTTTACACTGGCAGAATATTCAGGCTAAAGAAAAAAGCCCTTTATTTAGCATTATCAGCCCTGCTATCTTTAAATCTGCCTGAAACACTCAAAATGTTACCTTTCTTAGTGCTAGTCTCTGGTAAAGGCTCTGATTCTGGTAACAGTTCCATGTTATCTGGAATTGCAGGTGGTGGAAGGACAGGGCCAGAATCAGGACTCCTACTCACTGTGCCATCAGCAAACAGAATCTACAAAAAGCAAAGACATATTAGAGGCTAAAATAATTTCAAACAGTAATAAAGAGTCTCAAAAGTATGTGTCACTAATATAATAGTCACTAGAATAGAGACTAGAATATTGGGTTACTGGAATAGTGGGTAATAGAACTAAAAAAGTAAGACTGCCAGAATAAATACAAAAAAATAAAGAAGCTATCTTAAAAAGAAAGGACTGCTAATTACTATAGCTTACATATAGAATCAATGGGGATTATATTTAGAAACAAATAGGCATTATAAAAGCAAAGGTTATTCTTTGACTGCTTAAGTGGTCAAAGGTTGATGTCGTTTTATGAATGCCACTCTTTTTCTAGCAATGCACCTGTATCACCACATTGATCTGGAATTCAGTTATTCCATATGTCTAGAATTGCTGTTAGTTTTTTTATCCATCAAGGCAGCTAATAAAAAGTAGTCACGGTTATGTATATTATATCTGGTTTCTGAGAAACTAATAACTAATCCACACTTTAGATGTGTAATTCCAGGAATGCAGTTCTCAAAACTTTATTCAGCTGTTTCCTAAACCCAAAGTTGTCTAAATGTTCACATGCCTAAAAGTTTCATCATTAAAGCTCCACATGCACCCTAAATTCTGATTCTGAACAGAAGCCAAGAACATTTTAATCTTGACATAGCTGCAAAGCTCAGTTGTTACTTAACTCCTGCATCTATAAACTGGATACTTCTCTATGTCAGCTGACAAGCACAAGTTCAACAGTAATCCCATACACTGGCTGCTTCCAATTAATTCAACTGAACATACCCAGGTAGATCCATCCATCATGTACTTTACGACAGTTCCTTGTCTAGTGATGACTCTTGACACCTCTTGTTCTATATGACTTGCCACTGTTGTATATAGTTGAGAGTTCTTTATCTTTTGGGGATAACTTTGCCTAACAAGAACTTCCAGAGCAGGCTGTTTCGCCTTTTTTCTTTCGGTGTCTTCTTGCTTTACTTCACCTTCTGTAACCTCATGTTCCTTCTCTCCACTTTCCATAACCTCCTCCTTCACTGCTTCATTTGCTTCGGTTACAGCTTTCTCAATCTCCTCTTCCTTGGCTTCATCTGATTTGGTTTCACCTTTCTCAGGCTCTTCTTCCTTGGTTTCGTCTGCTTTGGTCTCACCTTTCTCAGGCTCCTCTTCCTTGGCTTCATCTGCTTTGGTCTCACCTTTCTCAGGCTCCTCTTCCTTGGCTTCATCTGCTTTGGTCTCACCTTTCAAATCTGAAAGCATATTCACAGTTACTTAATACTGTGCAACACACACTCAAACAGTGTAAAAACCCCAGCACCATGTTGTCTACAGGAGGTATGCAACTTAAGCTATTAAAAGTAACTCTCCTCAGTTTCCTCTGCGATCCATGGAGTTAGGGAGAGTCTGTATCAGAGAACAATTTAAAGCAGTTATCTAATTAGAAATTCCTGTGGAGGTGTCTGCTTTTTCCACATGAAAACAAGAGAAATTTGAAGAAGGATTTACTATGGATGCTGAACTTTTGGAAGACTGACATTTGGTGAGAGGAATCTCCTAACTTCCCCTAACAGAGAAAAAGTAACTGAGTTTCACCAAATTTAAGACTAAATGGAAATGAACTTAGATATTTTGTCTACTTGAACAAAAAAAGTTTTTAGATTAAATTATGGCAGTGTGTTCACTGTGCTAATGAGTATAATAGGCAGTTGTGTCAAGACACTACATATATGTGTCCATAACTGTTCCATTAACCTTAACTATTTAGTATTTGAACTTACGCTCCTTGCCAAATTGTATGTGTGAAAACCATCTGCATCCTCTTTACTGTACTTTATATCAGATTGATCAGAGCACATTTACCCTAAACTGCCAAAATATTTTGATATGAAGAGGGAAGGGATATCTGATAAGAAAAATGAGGGAAGAGTTTACTATTAATTCAGGCTTGTATGGCAAAAAAATAAAAATAAAAAATCAAGGTATTTCTCAACCATGTGATTATAAACCTGTGCTGTATCTTGGTGGACAATATAGCATTTCTAATGCTATTTAATAAAAACAACTTTTTTTTTTCTTAATTTATATACACTGGACTTGCTAGCTGGCTAATTTCTAAGAGGTATGGATGATATTTACTGTTGTTTCATCAGTTGCTAGGAAAATGAACGATTCTGCTGTTTTTTATGCAATAGCTCACATATAGGATATGTTGGAATTACTGGTAGCAAGATTTGGCATGTGTGATAAATCCTGGATATATAGGAACCTCTGAAATTGTTCCGGTCTATTTTCACCCACTCAGTCGCTCTAACACACCCTGGGCATGGATCCGTTCTACATAGGCATTAAATGACATCTGGATGCGGCCATTTTAAAAATTGACCACGTGACAAAAGAAAACTAAAATGCATTTGTCTGCTTCAAAACCCAAAACTTAAAAAAAAAAAAAAAAAAAAAAGAGAATTACAACAGTTTATGGTATGCAGAGATGAACCTCATGCTGATTTTCAAAAATGCAAGGAAATTGAAGCATTGCAGAAAAATATGTCTGGCACAAAAACTTACAGGTATATCTATGTACCTGATCATTCTTTGAAAGGAAATTCAAAGATAAGTGCATAAAGGGTTGTTACAAACACCCTGTCTGTACATTCTGGGTGACATAAAGCAAAGGACTTACTTGAAGTGGTTCCTTTTTCAACATGATTATATCTTTTAGAAAAGCAACTAAACCCATTTATAAAATATCTAGTAGAAGACAGTATATCACAGCACGGGTTAGTTTTGTTAGTCACTCTTAGCATTAAAAAATAAGCGTATCTTAAATCCAGTATAAAGGCACTATTCTTGAGTTTCAAGTCTCTAAAATTTGTAATACATTTGTATACTGTGTTTACAAGCTCTGCATTTACAAGCTGTCATCAAAATTCTGATTTATTTGTACTTCCACAATGGCACCAGTCACTCATTTAATCTTTATTTTGGTAATCAAATAAAGTTCTCTTGACATGAGCTCACAGTAAGATAAACCTTCTGATCCATTAATCATTCTTGCTACTCTGTCCTGAATATTCCAAACTATGAAAAACTTGCCTTGTAGACTTAACAACAACATATAATATTCCAAAGAAACACAGATACAGGTAACCTAATCTTACTGTTATCACTTAATATTCCTCTGTATATATGTATTCAGGAATTGAAATTGCTCCTTTTCACCTGTATTCCTATACATATGCATACTCAACAGATTATTCAACATGACTCCCACGGTATTTTTAGGGTTCCTGCTTCTCTCCCCCCCAGTCTAAATCCTTGCACTTTTAATGCAAATAATGAAAAATAGTGCAAATAGTGAAACACATTATTTATGTTGCAATTGCTATTAAATTGCTGATTTTTTCATAATGGCTATCTGAGACATTAATACTTCGTGTTGCTACATCTACACATATCAAGGCAGAAATAATTTCCTTCTGTAGTTTTAACTTCTTTAAAAACTCCTTATTCTACAGTGGCTGAAAAAACTAACCTTCAAAACTTTCACGAAGGAAAGTTAATACTAGTCCATTGGGACAGGAGACATTCAAGCTTCGGAAAGCAAGAGCATCTGAAATGACTTGTGTTTGGGAAGCTGGTTCTTCTATTTCCACCTACAGAGAGAAACATGAATTAGTTTTATTCCACTTGAAAAGACTTAAGAAAAAATTAGATTATTTATGTATGTATCAGACTTACCAAATATTTCAAAAAAGTACTTTCTATCAGTCATGTATAGCACTTTGAGAATGTATGGATTCTGAAGGGGAAACCTTACCTGATTTTTTTTTTTTTTTGATTATGCTATCTTATTTCATTCCTCTTCATTAACCCTTTAAGAAAAACTCTTCCAAACTTTATTAATTTTGCTGAGTCATTATGCTACCTTGTGCATGGTGTCAGGAAGATATGACAATACATGGATAACATGAAGTGGAAGACCATAACAGAACAGCACTGTATAATTGTGAACAGCACCTATAATTACTAAAAGAGCATAAAAGATAAGTAGAGCAGTACTTCCAGTCTGCTGGAAATATGGTAGATGAGAAGAGGACAAGAGGAACACTTGACAATCAAAAGGTGTAATTCTCTTTGTACTGCTTTGTAGTGGAAACCATCCTGATAAATAGAAAAGACGAGGATGACTTAAGGAATGTCTGAAGACACTAGAACATTTGGGAAATATACAACAGTGGATCCTTTGATGATATCTCCTCAGAAACATATGCGACAATGAACTACTCTATGCCAGTCCTAAGATGAAATTATTTTTTTTGCAGACAGGTAACAGAGAGAACTAGTCCTGGTATTATCCCATATTCTTGATTTATAGGAAAAGAAATATAGAGGAAAAATAGAAAAATATGGCAGATATTTTGCCCTATCATTTTAGATAAAGGATACTGTATATTTTATATCTACTTTACATATTACTGGGTAATTAAGGCTATCCTCATTACCCTAAGATCACAGGCACAGGAGTCATAAGGAAGACAATGAAGAAAAAGGTAGAAGTAAACCTCAGTTGTCATCTACTTCTCCGTTTCTAATAGTAAACAAACAAACAAAAAACACAAGTATAACTATATCAAAATATCAAGTATAACTATACAGTTTGAGAAAACCTACCTATTGTAAAAATTTCCAGGGCTAGACATTTCCTAGTTTCTCTGGGCAATCTATTCCAAGTGCTTTACCTTGTTTACCTTGTTTAGCCTTACTGAGACTTTCCTCTTCGTTAGCCTGAATCTCTCTTGCAAAAAATTAAGTTTATTTCTGATAATTTCTATAACAATTTCTGGTTATATGGGCTAACATAAGAGATGATGTTGTCCATTTAGCACTTTAGAGCAGGCTGTTCTGTCTCTAAGCTCTGGATCAAAGAAACCCAAACCAAGTCTTTTAACCGTTCCTCACTGGCCAAGTTTTCTAGACCTCTTACTGTTCCTGGTGCTTTCCTTAGAATTCTGCAGCATGGCCAATATTTTTCTTGCAGTGCATTATCCATAACTGGAAACAGCACTGCAACTGAGGCTTTACCAGCCCCGAATGGAAGAATAATTTCACATATTTAACAGGCTATTCTCCTGTTTATTCTCCTCAATATGGTGTTTGCCCTTCTCACAGCAAGATGGCATTGTTGACTTACGTATAGCTTGTGATCCTTTTCAACTCCCAGATCTTTTTCTGCATAACTGTTATTGATGGAATGGTCATCCATTCTGTTGATATATTATTTATGTGCAATTGTAGAACCTAATACATTTTCTTACTGAATTGCATCCTATTTTCTGGACGATGTCCATGTGAATTTGTCAACTTCACCTCAGATCTTGTCCTCTAAAATACCTGCAGACTCACATAGCTAGTGCTGTATGCACTAGCAAATTAATATTGATTTTTTTTTAGCTTTTATTAAAACACAAAAAATCACTGAAGACATTCTAAATGAAATCATAAAAAGCCTCTTGGAATAAAAGGAGGAACTTCAAGATGTCCTCATGACAGAATTTTAGTGAAAAAGGAATTTATGCAGTTTTTTTTTGGTACCATACAATTGCTGTATGTTATGCTGAGCGCTGTTTGGCAAATCCCTGCACCACTTTCAATGCTCATGCTTTATAAATATCTAGTTAAACTTGTGAAAATTGGCTCAGTAGCATTTTTTGTGGATACGGACAGAATCCATGTTGAAACAAGAGACACAGCATCACCTCATTCACTGGGTACCACAGAGCAGCATAGCTATGTCATGTCAGAGAGTCTTCCAAGGACATTCTCAGTACCTGTCCATTCTTATCTTTCTTACTACCTTTTCCTCTCATTTTCTGTTCACTGGAAGCTATTTCCTGTTTCAAATGTATCTATTGCAGTTAACCCTTCATTTCCACGTTGCCTATTCCACCTCTTTGAACAGCTTTGCCTAGCTCAGTTAACAACTCTTTAAGGATGTTTTTCTTAGAGTATAAGAACTGTCCATCTCCCTGTGTAAGAAAGTGATCAGGGAGGGCAGAAAACCAGGATGGCTGTGCAAGGACCTGCTGGTCAAACTGAGGAGCAAGAAGGAAATGCACAGGCAGTGGAAGCAGGGACATGTGGCCTGGGAAGAGTACAGGGATGCTGTTCGGATGTGCAGGGATGGGATCAGGAAAGCCAAGGCACAGATGGAACTGAGCTTGGTAAGTGATGCAAAGAATAACAAGAAGGGATTCTACAGGTACATTGGCCAGAAAGGAAAGGCCGAGGAGAGTGTGCCCCCTCTGATAAACAAGAAGGGAGTTCTCACAGAACTCTATGAAAGATGTTCAAGATCAAATGTTATGCTCTTCTAATGCACACGGCCATGTAATTTCTGTATTACTCTGTGATAAGTATTCCATAACAGAAATTCAGAATCTGTTTTTGAAATGCCATCCATCCTTTCCAAAGGCCTGTCCTGTGACAGAAATAACTTCAGCCATAGACAAAAACAGCTTCCTCAAGTTGCTGGTCCCTGGCTAATGATCAACTGGAAAGACCAAATTGCAAAGAAGGCTTTTGCAAAACTCTCCACTAATTAGGCTAACTGCTGGGTGTTGTGCTTCGGTCATAACAACCCCATGGAGCTGAACATGTTTTTGGAAGAGCAGCTATAAAGTTGCCCAGCAGAAAAGAACCTGAGGTTTTGGCTGACAATTGGCTGAAAATGAGACAGCAGTGTACCCACATGGCCCAGAAAGCCAATAGTATCCTGGCATATATCAGAAATATTGTGAACAGTGGGACTAGGGAAGTAATTGCTCCTCTGTACTTGGCACTGGTGAGACCGCACCTTGAGTAGTACTATGTTCAGTTTTGGACCCCTTACTACAAGAATGGTACTGAGTTGCTGAAATACATTCAGAGAAAAGCAAAAAAGCTGGTGAAGGGACTAGAAAACAAGACATATGAGGAATGTCCAAGGGAACCAGGGTTGTTTAGAGAAAGGGAGGCTCAGGGGAGACCTCATTGTTTTCTAACAACTACATGAAAGGAGGTTGTAGTGAGGTGGGTATCAGTCTCTTTTCTTAGATGACAAGTAATAGGATGTGAGGAAATAGTCTCAAGTTGCCTGAGGGGAGGGTTAGATTGGGTATCAGAAAGAATCTATTCACTGAAAGAGTGGTTAGGCATTGGAACAGGCTGCCTAGGGAAGTGGTGAAGTCACCATCTCTAGAGGTATTTAAGAGATGTGTGAACACGGTGTTTAGGGACATGGTTTAGTGGTAGACTTGGTAATGTTATGTTGATGGTTGGACTTGATCATATTAAGGGTCTAAATGATTCTATGACTCCAATTTGGTTCGGTAAAGGCTTTCCAGTACAGGTTGTGGAAAGCACAGAGAAGCTTTCTTATTTGGTTAAACTAAAAATTAATTTCTAGAGCAGTTCTAGTCAGTGAGAATGTAACAGGCTTAGCTGTAAAGCCAAAGTCAATAAAACATGTGGATTATGGAAGACTCACTGTTCTACATCATGGAGTCTTAAAGGATACCTTCATTAACAACTGCCAATATTTATACCCAGGAGCAATTGGAAGAGTAAAACATATCCTTAGAAGCACCATAAATTACTAGGAATTTGTTAAGGCACATCTCAAAGCCCTCTGAGACGAATATATTTGTCTATTACATAAGCTTCTATATTTAAATTTTGGTTCATTTCTTTTCTGTGTTAATTGGATAATGTCTGTTCTCTCACCTTTCCTTCTTCTTGTTTTACGTGGGTGTCTGGTGGTGGAGAGCTTACTCTGCTATGGCTTGCTTTTGTAGATGGCAGAGATTTTCCTGGTTTTTGTTTGACTGACTTATCTTTTTTTCCTGAAGCTGATGTAGTAGAAGGAAGAACAGTCGGAATATGAACAGAAGGGATGTTCAGAACTGTTGCTAAGACAGGATCTGTTTCATCATCTAAAAAAGGGAAAATAAATATTTTAATACAATTAAGTTTCATAAATGTAGTTTACCACATTCTATTTTTGATAATATTTCATACACTAAATTTTACCTTTGAAATAATAAACTCAGTGGAATAAGACAGAGGGACTGAATATATGAAATTATTTGGAAGATCTCTCCACAGATGGAATACTTGTCAATCTAAAAGAAATCTTGGAACTTGTTTCCAATAGCTTGTCATTGGTCTCAAAAATAGAAAATACAGCTTTGTTTTTCTCTTCTACCTCCAGAATACTTATATATGTGGAGACATTTTGAGTCTAGCATCTACGATAAAGTCACTGTTATTATGCTTTAACATAGGCTGATGAAGCATGGACTGACTCCAGCGTTTTGGACTCCATAGCTCTATTTTGCTAAAATGATTCAGAAAGATTCTGTTGCTGAGTCTCTCTCACTTCTTAAAAGTCAGTCATTAGGGCAGCATGCTAAGCATGCTGACAGGAAGTACTCATGTTGCCTTCCAAAACACTGACTTGAAAATAATATTAATATAAAATAAGATTTTCTGTAACACATTTTTTGTTTCAATGAACAAATATTTCTCCTTAATCTGAAAAACCCAGTCAGCTGTAACCCTAATCCTTTTTTTTTTTGACACATTTTTTTAATCACCTCCTCTTGCGTGAAGGCAGCTCAAGTCCCAAGACTACAATTCATGGAATAGCACCTTGTTTTCCATCCAGATAATTCAGGCAATTGAATTCCTGTCTGTTTTGGAAAATTTGTTACCCCAGATGGAGCTATTTATTATCCATATCTTAACCACATCCATATAGATAAAGGACTGAAAATGCCAGTAAGCAAAACATGATCCTCAGAAAACAGCTTTTTTTTTTTTTTTAAAAAAAAAAATAAATTAAATTAATACAGCAAGCTTGATTTGCTTAGTAGTTTCTGAAAGTATGAAGTTTAATGACAAGTCAGTCAGTCATTGCAAGAGTGTCTTTAGGAAGACTTTCAAAAATCCATTTTATAAACTCCTTTTGATTAAATTACTTTTTAATTTTGCTTCTTCCAATATTTTCTAATTTGAAAACTAATAAATTAGGCAAAGAAAGTTAACTAACTCATTGACAAACTGCAAGCCAAATAGCATTCAGACAAAGGGGGAAGAAATGCTTACAGAAGTGTGCTAATAAAACCATTCCAGTATGAGCTCACTGCATTTTCTGTAATGCAAATGAGGTGTTAATATATCTTCAGCTGAAGAAGATAAAATTTAGGCCCAACTGCTACTGTATTTATGGTTTCCAGAAAGGTTTTGGCTTAGATGCTTTTAGCATCTAAGATAAGAAAATGCAGAGCCCACATCAAAAATAAAATTCTAAACTACTAGAAAGGCTGTCTGTGTGTTCTGGAACATCTGTCTTATAAGTAATTCTGGATTTATGGGAACAGCAAAAGTGACACAAAAATTAACAATCATCTAGAAACTATTACCAGGTGATAAAGTCATAATTAGAAGCCCTTGGAAAACAAGCCTTCCACCTCAGGTTTTAAGCTAAGCCTCAGTTTTTGTGATGGTGCCAGCATTAGGGAAATGCACCAGTATCTCAATACATTCATGACCTTTAGCTGATAGGAAAATTTAGATCAGCGTAAGGATTTTTGAAGTCCTCATTTTCATTAGCTGATACGTGGCTGACACACACATCTGATGCTTTGTTAGGTGGCTCTGTTTTCAGGTGCTGAAATTTATGCTGTGTGACTTTTATAGTTCACTGGAAGTCTGAGGAAAGACAAACAAATCTGTTTTATTTGTAATATGCCAGAAATAAGTTCTTAAATAATTATATGAAATTGGAAAGTTTAAAATTCTCCATGGCAGCCATTGTGATGCACATTTATTAGACAGCATGACCGTTTAATAAAAAAGCAGTAGTACTGACCTACAGATGGCTAATGAGCAGAAACAGCTGACCAATAAGCTTGGACAGAAGTAATTCTCTACCAAGAAGCAGGATAGGTGACATGAAGGACTCTGAGGCAACTGACCTTTAAAATCATTTGCGAACATGATATATCCTTTCAGGTTTGTCTAAATATCCATGTGAACACTGCAAATTAGGTATAAGCAAGCGCTCACATTTAGTGACGGCACTATCAAGCATGATAAGTGGAGCATGATCAGTTTCAGATGACACTTTCCAGAGTGCTGAATTTAGGAATAAAGGCTATTATAGGCTCTCAACCCCTAAGGAAATTTCACCTACTCTTTTACTATGGTTGCCCTGAAAAATAAGAACTCATTGTCTGAGGGTAACAAAGACAGAATAGGTTGTTGTGACTGATGGAAAGTGTCTTTAGAAGTCTTGAGAATGATGGGAAATTCCAGAAGACTGTCAGAGTAAGGAAGGTTTCTCTCCTGCTGAAAACAAAATCAGATCTCCAGCACTGGGAGATGTGCTCTCAGGATTTCATCCAGGCACAAAGACAGGTGCAAAGGTTATATAATATCCTGATGTGAAAGTCCCACAAGTGCTCAAGCAGTACATCACAAGGTGATGAGAAGCTTACTCCTAAGTCAAATGTTAGATTTTGGTCATGCTAGAGAAAACAATTCAGAACTTAAAAGTTTGTTTAACTTAAACATCATTAAAAGTCAACCAAGAAATAAAAAAGATACATAAAGCTGACAAACAATCTGGGGATTTTTGACATCTTAACTTCAAGAAAGGAATATGGTAGATATAAAATGAGAAAAACAAGAAGAACAGAGAGAATTATAGAGGTTCCAGAAAATGATTCAGTAACGCAATTTAACCAATCCATGGGGAGAAACTATAGATTACGTGGCATACCATTCTACATTAGGGATGGATAGTGTATATGAATAGCCTAAGCCAGAGTTTTTCTGGTTAGAATTTTTTCGAGCACTTATAATACAAATGCCCACAGGGGAACATAGGCATAAGCAAATGATTGTAGAAAAACTGCAAACCGTCATAGCATACCAGCCAGTCAGAAGTGATGCAGTAAAGCTCAACATGGCAAGGATTATTCTAATGTAGAACAGGTTGCTTACGGTATATGTGAAAAAAACCTGAACATCACCAGCTGACAAGTAGGTGTTTAGACACGTCTCATGCCAAAATACATGAATTTTCATAGTCAACTACATTGTGGATGCTATCTTTGCTCAAGTTTAAGAATTTCTTTTTTAGTAGTTTTAATTATTCAAATACATTTTTCAAATGAATTGAGTGTATAGTTGAATGGTTTACTACGGTACACACAAAGACGCATTCAATTAAATGTTTTGATATTTTAAGAGCTGAAAAATGCTGGGATCATTTTCTGATCAGAGGAGGGTTTCACTTTTATTCATATGATGGTTTCAGTGGCCTTTCAAATGTAATGGAAACAAAAAGTTCTTGGTAAAAGCAGACGCTATTTTCACTGTGGTTTTTTGAAGCAATTGCTTCCAGTTGGTGAATGTGTTTATTGAAAGGCTGAGAGAAATCCCTCATTATGACTGCACAACTGTAGCCTAGAGTCCAACTCCTAACATAAAATGAAAGTTCCATAATCACCTATATGAGTTAACAAAAATATTATTTCTTGGAAAACCAAGAAGACTCCTCAGCAAATCACATTTTCTTTGGCTCAAATTAACTGGCTGATTTTGCTGGACTACTTAATAACAATACTTTCAAGTTTCTCATTGCACTGCTCTATTTTCACAGTAAGTAAAAAATGCATGGAGACCTCCCTCCATTTTGAAATCTGAATCACAGAATATTCTTGACAATGTAATCTCATCTCAAGCCTTGCTGAAAATTCCCCACCATGTAGTAACAGCTGCTAAGAAAGGCAAAATTGCATGCAACAAATTATTGAATAAGGGGTGTATGGAAAGAAAAAAAAAAAAAGAAGAAAAATAATTCCCCCTATGGTTCTCAAATATCCTCTTCTATTTGCTTACTTTACCTGCTGTCTTCCCTGTAGGTCCATAATAGCTCAGGGACAGCTGGATTCCATTTTCTAAGGTGGCTGAAAAAGATCCAAACTTGCTCACAGCTTTCTTTTGATTCTTCATTTTTCCTTTAAAAAAAAAATAAATTAATTTTACAGATAGCAACACATACAAGAACCACCTGACCTGCAAACCAATGACTGGTGCGAACAGTGGCACCTTAAGGTGGATGACTAACCCATAAAATAAATAAATACAGGATGGGAAATGCTTTATAAGGGTGATACCTGTGGTGCATTGCCTGTCATTCCACTCATACGGTAGTGTATGATAGTCAGTTTTGTATAATGTACCTGTGGCCATCCATTTACAAATAGCATTCTTATTAGCTATGTCTGTAAGAACAGGTTTAATAGCAACAATGAGTGAAAAGTCTTTTTTAATTTAAACAGCGGAAGAAACAAGTTCTAGAGTCAGGTTTTCTGTTTCTCTCCCGTACTGGCTGACAAGAATGTTAAACTGCTCATTTCTATCACATGGTGGACTGCTGTTTACACAGAAATGAAGCCTCCCACTGGTGCCAAATGACTACGAGTTGCTTCAGATGTTAACACACTGTGATTGAAAGTACCATCTGACAGACCCCAGACTGACACAGGACCACTTTCAGAAGGGCAGACAAGAAATATCTCATCTGTGGAAGGGATGCAAATTTTCTATTCATCCAACCTACTACTATGTCAATGGTGGCAGCTGCTGCCAAAGAGAGGAGTAGGAACAGGATGCTTTCTAACACTGAAGAATAAAAGAACTAACACATCTACTGAAAGTCATACTTTTCCAACACTCTTCAGCTCTCCATGAGCAATCCCACAGTGCTTTTAGCAAATATATACACATATTGTTACAAAACACTTTCCTTCCTGGAACTACCCTCGGCTGGGTTCAGGAAGGATTTGGATTCAATACTCGTGTAAGTTAGCAACATGGCAACCAGCAACAGATACTGCTGAACTGCAGAAAGGATCTGTTTCCACACCAAATGTCTTGAGGAGGCAATAATTCTACAGCCATATGATCCGCAAAAGGAGATCCAGTTCAAAGGGGAAACTCTTCCCTTTCCAGGGAAATTTATTCTGGGCATAATATACACAATTCAGTTTGCATTCTCTTAGGCTTTCCCAGGCCACATTAAGATCAGGAGTCTACTACTAAAGAAGAGAATTCTTCTCTTAAGGAATAGTGAATCTGTTCAGTGATTTCCCTGCCTCAGAGAGTGCTTTGCACCTGTTGTCCTGCACTGTGCTTACTTCTATACCATGATAAGATCTCTACGTGATGCTTAAGTCAGAAAACTGGATTATTATTTAGTCCTGTGTCTTTTAATGACTGGGTCCTCCTCCGATCTCAGATACAAAGAGCTGTCTCCCCACATAAGTTAACATTCCATACAACACAGTCCACAAGGGTGAGGACAGAGGCAGAAGTGCCCAGTCTTTGCCATCTCCTGACTCAGAGGGTACAAAGACCAAAGACTCTTTCAACTCCAACTTGTTGGAGCTGTTCTTGATCTGCAAGTTTCCAAGATTCCCCAACAGATTATTTCAATTGTAAGTCTGTCTACTGAAAAAAATATTTCTACATCTTCTTTGGACTTCTGATCTGGACAGTGAATTGTAAAAGAGATGGTACTGGCCAGAAAAATGCACATTCACTTTTTTTTTTTTTTTTTTTTTTTTAATGAATGTTACTAATAGCTAAGCATTTCACTTACACCTTATGGTGGAAAAAAAAACTTACATTCACAGAGATTCTGATGTATTTGTAATTTTGAATGACGCCTAATAACATAAATTCCTGCCCACATTCTTCATTTGAAATTACGCATCTATTTGGAGCAACACTGATCTTATTCACCCTCTGTAATTAGGAATTTATTTCATGTTAGCTGATAAGGTTTGCACCCAACTACTAAATATGTCATATTGTCATATATGACATATGACATATTTATGACATATATGACAATATTCATATATGTCAATATGAATATTAATTCTTTATATCAGTGATGTCAAACCACTAACCTGATGTAATTTTATGTTCATCATTATTTTCTTGCACTTCATTTTCTGTTAAGATTTTCTTGGGATCTGTGATATGAATGAAGAAATTGTGGTTGTCCTTTATCACTTTCAACTTCACCAAGGTTAGACCTGCAACGCAATGGAATACTATTACTTCTCCCACCAGGCTTCAGAACTGACCTCTGTCCCCAAAAAGCTTGCACATGCAACTACAAGGTACACGAAAAAGAAAATTGCTCAGAACTGGATTCAATTGCTTACTATTGGCAAAGATGACAAAATTAAAGTTATCTGAGTTTAGATTGTGTGACTAAAAATTCAGAAAACTTCCTGACAATGAGATCTGAAAGGCTGCAAAATATCTCTGTTACTTAGAAATGTTGCATTTGACCGCACATAGTATTGGGACACGCATTCTTGGAATATCTTGCAGTGGTTGCCGTTGAGGATATAAATATGAACAGATTTTTCATTTCTAATTTTTGATACTTTATCTACCAATTGCTAACCTACTATAGCAAAATGTAAACTTTAGCAGTAATAGAGTCTAATATGGAATTATATGGTATGCTCACTATGTCTTTAACAGAATTTCTACTGCTGAGATGTCAAAAAGCATGTACGGATAAAGAAACCATGTCATCAGTTATTAACAGAGTTAAAGGAAAGCATAAAGAGCAGAAGACTCACCTTTTACAAACTCTATCTTCTCTACTTGAATCTGTCCTCCATCAGATGGGAAAAGATAGTGATTGATTCCCGATACTTGAATGAGACTCTCCCCCATGTTGTAGCCAAGAAACTGGAAAAACAAATTTTAGACTATGGGTAAATGAGAAAGGCAGAAGTTGTGAAAGAGGTAAATGAAGGACAGATCATTACAACAGTATTTTTCTGAACATTTTTTTTAGACATTTAACTACTGTTATTATTACTTTAGCAAATATATTGCATGTTATTTGTATATCCAAATAGTACCTTGGTTACTAACTGAAGTAACTTGTTCTACAAGAGCGCAGAATCTGGTCATTCAGTGGTATGGAGCCACCAGTGGAAATGAAGAGTAGCAGTCTGGTGGCTTAACATATAATGAGAGGGAAAGAAAAATTCTGGACAAGTGCAAAGAGACAAAGTCCAATGCCATGAGATTTGTACATCATGAACAGGACAGGTAAAGATCCAGATTTTCAGCCTCTAAGATTTTGGATTTCAGACACTGTAAACCTGATTCTTACATTGCTCTGCCTTCTAACCAACCACAAATTGGAAAAACTTAGTTAAGCATACTCAGGCAAGTTCAGACTAGGAAGTTACATATCTCTGTTTGAAGTTCATACTCAAGCAAGTTTAGACTAAAATATATTGACACAAGCAAGTCACTTCATTTGCAGTGCACAACCATTGTCTACATCTGTAAAATGGGATTTTGTGTCACAAAGGAACTCTATTGTACCTTATTTACATTCCTTAATTTGAAAGAGATGTGGATAATGAAAGTAGAAGTTGGGTACAGAATTACTTCCTTGAATATGGTTCTCCTGTTTTCATAGCTTTATCCCCAGAAAACTTCAAGGAGAAGTAGGATATTATCCATAACTGTCATTTCCTGGTATTGAAATAATGAATAGCTTTTGGGACATCTAGTCTAGTATCTATGAAGATTTGCTTTGCAAATCTATAGTTTCATGGTGTGTAGTGAGAAGGAAATGACAGGATGATGGTCTTGGATGCAAGGCTTAATGTAAAAAAGCAAATATAAATCAGTGCAAACTGCCTAAAAATTGTTTGGATACAATAGTGAAGAGTTCCCCTAGTAAGGAATATCCCTCTGTTAGTGTAACAGGCAGAACATCTTGTATTAACTCACTCCAAGAACATGAAATTCGAAAGAGGAAATGGAAGAAACAGTTAATTCCTTTCATTTGATTTCCAATGTGGACAGCCAAAACTTCAGTTAGGTCTAGCAATGCCCAAGTAAGTGAATCATAACAGGTCTCTATGTTCCTTTTTTCTACCCTCTCCCGTGCAAGCCACATCTTCAGGCAAAATTCATTCCATGAATATGTTATCCATGGTCACAAAACCATGATCAACTTATCTTTGTGTTACTTTTTGCCATATACATTAAAAAACATCCAACTTAATTAAATAGTCTTGTGTAGGATAGTCATAAATGTCAGAAACTGCTTTTCAAAACTTTTAGGAAATGATCCGCTGCTAAAATGATGGAATTAAACAGGATGTCATTAGGCTTAATTTGCGCTGAACTCTAGTTTCACAACAGATAATAGCTTTACTGTAATCTAGACTATATATAAATAGCTGACACTCTCCTAATGTGGTGCAACAGTATGATTCCTTACCTTATACACTTTCTCAGGATGTGTTTCTGGGATGCTGGGATCCTCCTCAGGTTCAGGGGCTTTTGCTGCCTCATCTTCAAGTTTCTCTTTGGAAGATTTCTTATTGGAACCTTCACTTTCTACACATATTG
Organism: Anas platyrhynchos; assembly: GCF_047663525.1. NCBI lineage: Eukaryota > Metazoa > Chordata > Aves > Anseriformes > Anatidae > Anas > Anas platyrhynchos. The sequence continues at coordinate 83,805,966 of NC_092587.1, read as the reverse complement.
CTGTCTCCTGTCTTTTCTTTTTACCACTCAAATTTTCTTTTTTTGCTTTTTTTTCTTCCTTAAGTCGTTCTTCCTCTTGTAATCGATTCTGTTCCTCCTTCCAAGCCTAAATTAAATTTTAGAGTTCAAATTACTGTGGTTCTCTTTCTATTTCACAGTATTTCATACATGCATGCTGAAAAAGAGTATCGGTAAACAAACTCAAAAGAACATTGGTTCTTTTGGTCTTCTAAATTACTCACATTTTTCAAACTTGTCTATAGTTTTACAATATTACATACTCTATTTTGCATAAAATAACTGACTCATTCAAGTCACAGGATCAGTCATTCTTGACATTGGGAGACATATAGAACTACTATTCGTATCTTACATATTCAGTCATAAGTGAATTATTCGTTTTGTTGTTCACTCGTCCACAATGTTTATGACCACATACTGCATTAATTTATTCCCAAAGTGTAACTGCGAGATAAACTGATCTCATTCTTTTACAGAAAGAAGAATGAGGTATCAAGACCAGAATTTCCAAGTTGTATCAGAAAGACAACATGAGATATCTGACATTTTCCAGTATACTAAAGCACTGAAATCACTGTGGAAGAAACAGTAAGCATTCACAAGTATAAGATAGGCATTAGCCTAACTTGAGCTATACCTGCTCAAGTTGTGTATCCAGGAATTGGCTAACACCATTTCATATCTACATTCCAGTGTTAGTACTTGAAGTGCAGAGCACTACACATTGTAAGAAAGATGAGATATAGTCAAATAAAAATAAAAAAAATAAGGGGAGTACATTAGTTAAGCTAGATCTGTGTAGTGTAATGGATAGGGCCAAGTCTATATAAGTCTATAAGAACAAAAGCTTATATTTCTGACAAATCAGTGTTATGTAACCCATTTCAGAAAAATACATATTTTTGCCTCACCTTAAGAGAGCCTTCTCTGATAAAAGGATTTTTTTCATTGCTGGATTGAGATTCTGGAATAGTCTCCATTATGCTCTCAGGTCTTGATGTGCTGTCTTTGAGACAAGAAAGGGGAATAAGTACAGTCATAAATACGTAAAAATTGAATAATTAAAAAAAAAAGAATGGAAAAATAAATAAAAAGTAGTGTGAGTAAATAAATATACATAATAGTAAATAGTGAAATACGTAAGTATAAAAGTAGACTAAAGCAAATGTTAAATTATTTAACTATGAAAAAAATTAACTCTATCCTAGCCAAAAGCAGAACACATAGCTAGATGGGTATAAGTTATGATATCAAAGTTGAAAGTGTCCTTTTGGTTTCCAAACTATTTACAGAAGCATTAAGTAGGTTAAGAAATTACAATCCTATTTTTGGAAATGGTAATTTTTAGTTCTAGAAGGTTTCAAGTATATTCTCAAAGCAGGTGAATAAAGCAAAGACTAAATAACAAACCATTGTTAATTCAATTTAAATACACAAATAGAGAATTTGGACAAGAGTTCTCTTTTGTGAAAATGTATTTTCAGATTCTGTTGCCTGCTCAAAATTTATTGTATAAATGGCTTACAATTTTCACTATCCAAAATGTTGATTGTAACTAAAGTTTGCTCTCCAGACTAGTCAATTCCAGTTTCCAGTTTAGCTTCTAGTTCACAGCTTCTCACATGCTGCCCTTTTAAAAATGATTTTTTTCTGAACAGTGATGCCAACTTCAACTACTGATCATCTTTACATATGGTCAGTCATCTAAACAGAGATTCATATTTGTTTGTAATCCTTAGAGTAACTCCATTAAATAACTACAAGTACTGTAAACGTATATTTACATTAAGAGCTTCAGTTTGCAGAATGAAGGATGATGCAGAATATTCAAACATGTGAATTTAATTAATTTTGAAACATTTTTATTTCTATATAGATGACAAGACAAGGTTAACTTATGAAAAATATATGGGATTCTACTCTGAATAGCTTTGAGTCTCAATACTTAATATGAAGAATAAATTTTCTACAATAAAACAGAAAGATACCCACTTGTGGCGCTCTTAGGGAAGCCAGTTTTTTTGACAGCACACTCAGAAAATTCAGAAGGTCCTTCTGCAGTGCCTTCTGCCAGTTTAAGAGCCTCTACTTCCCTAGCTATCTTCTCTTCTTGGTATTTGACTTCTTCTTCTTTCACCCAGTCTTCAATCGATTTGGCTACCAGCTCAAGATAGTTCCTGAAAAGCACAATATTTATCTATTTCCACTCATATGATTTCAGGTCAAACAAAATCACTTGGCTTCTCAGTTTCTTATACAAATATTATTCAGTAACTGTTGAGAGAAGGATTGTGTTTGACAGGGTTTCTTTCATTTTTCTTTTTTCTTTTTTCTTTTTAAAAGAAGGTGGTATTTTTGCTTGGATGATATTTTCTTAATCTCTTTTATGTTTGGGATTTTGGTTCTCTTTTCTGCAAAGAGATACTAGAAACTTGTTTTCTAAAGAATGCCTGCCATCAATGAAAACCCATAAATCAGAAAACATATAGACATTCAGTTTAAGAAATGTTGAGACCAATTCTGCTCTTCACTATTCAGTCAATATTGAACAGTCACTTGGATGACTTATTTTCTTAGTAGCTCTTGATTTATATCGTCTTTTAGCATACACTTCATTTGTTTTATTTTCATCAACTAAGGAGGTGTTATTTTATTTAATTTCTAGCTCTTCTCTATCAGTATGACTGGAAAGGCATTTGGAAATTGTCACCTAAAACCAGATTAGTGAATCAATGCACTGTAGCCTGGCATAAATTAAGAATATTGATAATTAACAGCTGAAGTCAGCACTGAATGATAAACTGATCCAGAGTTTGCAGCTGGCATCTGTACTTGCATTATCTCATCTTCCAGTGGTATCTGAAACAACTACTAAAATAGTTCATTGTGGACAACTGCTTAGAAGGTAGGATGAAGGCTGAAAGTCATATATGCAGTTGCCACTCTTTAATTCTCTCCATAATTCTTCAATGTAAGACTCTTCACATGTGCAAAAGTAAAAGGGGCTAGTATAGAGTGCATGAGATTCAGTTGTTGCATCTTCATGTTTTTCATTTATAAATTCAATACGATTCAACTGTGTTCAAATGCTCTGTATGTATCTGCTGTTTTTGTTTGTGAACATGTAGGCAGCACAAACAATTCTTGACCTCATGACAGTTTCAAATTTGCTACTGTAGCATTACACTGTATGGTCAAGAGATTTAATAAGTATGCTATCTACACAGGCAGGAGATGTACACAGTTCGTATACACCTTAAAGATACCCTAGCCTCTCCTACCTCCTGCAATGTGTGTGGAGCCTGCTTTGAGGTACTTGCATGGAGAAACTGTTTATCAAGTATTCAGTAGGGACAAGACAACTCTGTATCTGAAGAAAAGTGAATGAGGTAGAAAAACAAAGATGTTGAAAACAAAAGGCAAAACTAGTCTGATCTACAGTTGCCAGTACTGGAATAACTTGAAGATGAATATATGTTATAAATAAAAATGAGATTATTCGCATGGAAAATATTCTAGGGCAATGAAACAGTCATTCAAAGTCAAAAATACACATTCTATTAATATGTATTCTGATGTCACTACTGCCAATGTCTGACTCAGAATCATTTCTCAGAAAGGATTATTTTTTCCAGTAACTTGTGTAATGTGTTTACTATGAAACAGTAAACAAATGTCATTAAGATTGAATTTGAGAAAAAGAATAGTTATGATAATGTTGGAATTCAATTGGCTTCCTGATAGAGTGGTCAGTTCTATCCAAAATCAAAACGTCTTGTACATATGTATCATTGTAGGCATACACACCTATGCCTTTGGACCCTGCTTGTAAGTAGCATCCACTGGATTTCACAGGTAGCCTCCTACTGCCTACCCTTTGAAAGGCACAATTCCTACATTTTTGGATGTTCTGCATGATGAACTATAGGATTTGATGTCCATAGAGAAGAAGGAAACGTTAACTGGCATCTCTAGGAGCAAAACCAACTCTAAATCAAGTTGCTGCAACATAAGAAGTTTAATTTCTGTCTTGCATGAGAATTTACCATAACAGGACCCACTAGTAGTCATTTCTCAAATAAGCAGGTAACAGAAGTATATTCTGGAGAGCAGCTATGAAAAAAACCAACAAAGTGGGAATCTGGTCTGTAATATGTCACAATAAAAAAGCATCAAGCAAACAAACACCATAACAAAGAGATAGTCAAGTACCCTTCCTGTGGTGAAAGTGTGACTCTTAAATATAACTCCAAATTTAGGATAATAGTAATTTTAATAAAATGTAAATTAATGAATAGTTATTAAACTCATCAGGAGCCAATAGTTAAGTCTAAGTATAATGCATGATTATTAATATAATTAATATAATTATTAACACAAGCAGTACATTCATATAAATTATAGAATATAAATATAATATTAATATAATTAATACAATGTAATACTTAGTATAATTAAACTATAAATATAAATTAAAAATACCTTTATAATATAAGCATAAAGGTAAAATACCACTATCACCGAAACTACATTAATAAGTAGGGTTTATGTACGTGTGTGTGGCAACTCAAGATCTGAAAGCTAATGCAGGCAACAGCATGAAGCACTCCAGGTATTTAAAGGCTGTCTTTCACAGAAGTGTTATGTTGCTTGGATACATACACTAGCAAATATTTATGACACTTTGTCTAGAAATCTGAAATGATCTTTAGAAAAAGGTTGAATAAGGTCAGAAAACGTGCTCATTATTTTGCAGAGAAAAGGCAGGTATAGATGCCACATAACTGGACCAAAAGAGAGCCTATAGCTCCTCATAGATACCAAGTAAGATAGAGAGCACTCATGGTGAATATTTCTCCAAAAGAACAGTAAAACCAAACCTTCTGGTTAGCTCTTACGCCAGTTTCTTTAGAAATGCCTTTCTGCTTTGAAACAGAACGCTGTGAAGTGTCAGTGAACAAAGCTGGCATGCCCCATGCAGAAGCTATATTTAATGTCTAAGCCTTGTTTTCAGTATATCTGGAAGAATAATAATAAGAAAATATATAGCTAGAAAAGCCTCAACAGAATTATAATTCATCTGCCAGAGAGCATGCGTCATTCCTTGTTTGGATGCAAAATCATTTAACTTTTGTTTTGCAGGATTCAAGAACTCTTCCCATCTTGCAACTAGCCTTGAATTGACTATTTCAATGCCCTTTCAACATGAGCTGCCAAATTGTTTTAGGACCCCACAGATGAAGAGTTATTTTTTCAAGGATAATTGCTTCCTGAGGAGGTCTTGGTCATCATTATCTGCTTCTATGGATAACACAACAGTAGGTCATTAGGATGAGGTTATTCATGTAAACACCAAGTAACGTTAGATATATTAGGGAATGTAACCTGGTCTCCAGTGTCATTTCAGAAAAGCATGGGTCTCTCATGGTCTCAGATCTGCTCACCCTGTGCAGACATCTCAGACACGGGCAGCTAAACTGGCATGAGGTGTTTATGTTTAGGAACTTGAACCAGAGCATAGGGTATAGGAAAAATATCTAAAGAAGGGTAGGAATAGTTGGTAAAGTAAACAGGTCAAGGATCCACCAATATTATTTTGTGCAATGGACTTCATTTGGCACTACTGACTGCCTATCTGTGTCTATCTGAATGTAGGACCTGCATTTCTTTAACATACGACCTTTCATTATCTTTGGGGTACATTGCAACTGTTAAATACATGGGAGAAAAAAAAAAAAAAAAAAGATTGTCCAGACAGACCAGACATTTACTGGATTTAATGGAACAACCACAAAACAGCCATCATTTTCTCCAAGAAATTTCCAGTTTCTGCTGGTAAATCTCTCCTGACTCGGGTCTCAGTCACTGCTAATCACAACAGTCTCTTTTCATAGCAAATAATTTAAGTGCAAATGACTAGAAAGCTGAGACTGACACATAGAGTTCCTTGACTGAGAGCAAATATATGAAACATGATACAAAATATGTTTTGAGGAAGACATATTTTGCCTATTTAGCATTCAAGCCTATTAAATATATAGGTAAGCACAAAAAATTATGTTAAGATTCCAGTATTCTGGTAAATAGGACACCTCACTCAGAAAGCGATGCTTGCTGACAGATCTGTGAAAAAAAGCTTGTCCATTGGATAAGTTGCTTGTAACTCTAGCTGATAAATCAAATCTAATTAAATCACAGTGTACCACTGTGATGAAGTTAAAGCTAGCTCAGACAACTCTCCATGACATCATAGCCTTTTTACAAATCAGTACATGGACACATGTGGACACACATTCTACCTGTGATCAGTAAGTTGGAATAGCAGTTGGATATACATCATCGTGTATACTGATGCTTCAGTACAAAAATGCATTCCAAAATAAACAGGTCCACTGTCAAAAGCTTGAATAATAGCACACCAAGTACTTTGATACTTCTTACTGGTGAGCAGAAAGTGGCAAACAAGAAGAATGTGATATTGTTAGAAAAAAAAAAAAGAATCTAATATTGACAAAGGGCCTCTAGCTTTTCTTGAAAAATTTTCCATGACAATGCATGATTTATGTAAACATAGTTAAAAAAAAAAAAGATAATTAAATTTTTAGACAGTTTCCTTTTTGACATCCTCCACCTCAGCATCATTTTCTTGATGTGCATATCCATAATGTGACTTCGTGTGTATGCATTATTGTATTTTTATAGCATGTGATAAGCAGTTACATACACATTTACTGCATGGTTCTCCTCTGAATAGCTTTGTCTCATCTAATTACTTTGATATAGTACTGCTCTCCACCTGCATGACTTGCTTTCTCATAAATATAGTTACATCATGGTATCTTTTCATTACAAAGCTTTGTTCCAAGCATGGCCATGCAGGCTTTAATTGAAAATGACTGTGAATGAGATATAAATAATAAAATTACCTGAATCCAACATTAGAGTGTAATGCAACATCCCAGGTCTCTTTGCATGAACGATACTGATTCATAGGATTGTGAAGAACCATTAGTAAAGAGTTATCTTGGGTATGATAAAAGCAATCAATACATCTGTACTCTTGGGTTGCAGTATACAGAACCTAAAAAGCAAAGAAAAAAAGGAACATCCTCCCTATATAAAGTAGTATGTGCAGATGGTACACAGCAGAGCTTTTAGCTGGTACTTCTGAGGTACACTGGAACTTCACTCTTCCATCAGGATGTACGCAAAGCACTTGGATTCTAGCAATCTGAAGTGTTCAGGTATGTGGAAACTGAACTCCATTACTATCCATATTGAGAATAGGTACTCAGTATCCTCCACTTCTGAGACTGACCATGAATGAAAAATATCAGCTAAAGAATAAAATTATTGTTTATATCTATTTAAGATTTAAAACCAAGTGTTTAAATAGATAATGAATAACAGCAGAACTATTGTGTAGCAGGTAGAGAAAAACAAACTAACTTCTGTTAAGTTAGTTTGGTATCCAATTTGCTAAGTTATGACCTGTACATCTCTGAGATTTACTGTGTCCTTTATTATTTCACTCTGTTCTGGACAGTCCATCACTTTCAGTGTTTACATTGTCTGCAGGCTGTAACTTATTTTTTAGTAATAGCCAGAAGAAAGTTTTCTTTGAAACCATCGTTTTTACAGAACTATTGAACTGAAGTAAAACTGAAGTAATACTATAACAATAAGTATGATTTAAATATGAAAATCTCATTACCAGCTGGTTGTAAGAATTGTGCTTAGATGTGACATTTAGTATAGGAAATAAAGAAATATTATTACCAAAATATTGTTGTTTTCTGTTGCAGTTATTTTATATCAGTATTTTTTGGCTAGATTCATTAATTATTGACAGTTCAGTTAGTGTTAGCTATTTACCTTGCGTAAGAAGGAATTCCTGAAATCTGTGACCAGACACGCAGTGATGCTAAAGTGGTGCTGAAACAGCAGCCTTTCCTCAATGCTTGTATAGCATGTGTGAGGATCAAAAACGAATTGAAGCATGTGAAGCTCAAGGCAGCTCAGAGCTTATACCTCTCCCAAGAGAATGCCTATCACCTTATAACATCTATACCTGAACTTATCTTTCATATTTGTTTTTCTGTCTCACCGCAAGAAGAATTTTGGTCTTTAGCTTGCAAGATTTCTATAAATGAACCTTCTAGCCCTGAGAGGGTAAAGCATGATTTTGACAAAATTTTCTATTTGCCCATAAAACATATGCTGAATGTGTACTTGCAAAGTATGCTGCTACATACAGTGGACTAATGAATCCCATAACTGTCATGGAGGATCCCCTCTAAGAGTAAGATTTTTTTTTTTTTTCCCCATCATGCATTTAGTTAAAAGACTCATACGAAAAAGAACAGCTGCAGTGCCGCCAAACCACAAAATAAAAAACAAGTACAAACTTCAGTTTCTTGTTTGAAATTTAAAGCAGCTGAAGAACAATTTGTTTTGGTGAAAATGTATCAGGGATAAAACTGAACCAATTCCACTACTAATTCTTTGTGAAGCATTCTGAGGCATGACTGTATCTATAACGCTGTCAGTTCACAGATACCTGAAGAAGAACACAGGGTTGAAAATACTCGGCAAAACTCCAGTCTGTCAGACAACGCTTCTGAATCTTTTTTATTTCTTCTAAGTTTAGTTCTAGGCCATTATTTTCCAGACTCACCTCAAAATACAGCAAAACAAAATAATGAATATCAACATTTCAGTATCAATTGTATTAAGTTAACTGTAATCTGTTGTCTTAGTAGACAGCATCCCATGTTGCATCACAGTTAATTGCATAATGCTGCACATGTGTAGAGCCGTATGGCAATATTTAATAAAAAACACAATTGCTCCCAAAGGTTTGTGCTTTTGTTTTTTCTTTATGGCAAACATAATTCAACTATTTTTATTATTAGGTTATATGTTTTTGAGTGCTGTAAGTAATTATGAATATTTAGACAGGTCCTATGAAGTAATCTTAAAATTGCTATATTTATCCAGGGCTGTATGGCAGGCAGGTGTTTTTAAAGAAGCCAAACTACACAGTCTATTAGTTTGACAGTTTGGCAATTTCTCTCAAACTCTCATCCAAGTATTTGACCCCTGGTATTCAATGAAGCCAGTGTTGCCATTAGTAGCTTCACCAAACCCCATCACCATAGAATTCAAAGCAAGTGATTGCACAGTACTTAAAAGTTATGTCACTATTTTCTAAACATCACAAAATTCACATTCTCATGCAGCACTGCAAAGGAATCCACATCAACATTTCCCAGCATTGAACAACATTTTCTGTTGTCTCATACTATAGAGCACAGTTTAGTCCGCTCATCAATCACACTTGCCAGATCAGAAGAAAAAAGATCCATTTCTTTGTTCAAAGCAGGATCAGACAGACAATCTCTTCCATCCTTATCATCTGTTTCTGCATGTCCTGAAAATTGAAAGCAGAATTTTAAAATTGCTCCAGAAATTCCAGCCCTCAACACTAAGATCCGAGTTCTGCAGTTTCTTTCAGCCTCCTCAATGAGACTGCCATCAAGTTGAAGCTTTCTTTTATGACACTAGTAAGCTAAATACATGATATACCTCTCCCACACTTTGAAACCCATGTACAACAAGTGCCAAACTGTTCAGTGAGAAAAAAAAAAAAAAAAAGAACTCTTTGTAAGTTCCACTCAAAATTTCCTCTTGATCTGTCATGTGATGGCCTTGCATGGTCAAAAAGATTAAAAATACTCTAAGTGTCCTCAAGATCCTAACATGAAGAACCATTTTTCTGCTTACTACCTGAGAAACTAACCTTTGCACAGATTACATAAATAAGAGGTAAAATAAACTACTTTGATATTAGAATTTTTGAAAAATGTGGTTTTTAAACTTTTCAGAATCATTGGATTTATAGAGTTCTATTAGCTACTGACAGATCACATCTGTCAAGGATCTAACTAGTAATTTTGATGACTGATAAACTATCAGTATTAAAATGGGCACCTGATGTGAATAGAGATTTTTAAGGAGATTTTTACTTCTATATTCTCATTTTGTCTTTTTCTGAAATAATTTCATTTCAATAGAATTCTTTATGCCCTGGATTAAGGCACAAGTCACTAATATTTGATCGAAATTCATAAATACAAGAAAAATTCTATTCCTGAGAGAAAATATTTCTGGAAGTATTTGTTCATAAATGGTTCATGAACAGCTCATCTTCCAGAATGGTTCTCTACATTTATCTAAATGTATCTTTAGGCTATGATTCTCTGGGAAATTACATCTGTTTACTGACTGCCTTTAGAAGACTAAAGAAATCCAAGAGCAATTTTCTCTTCTTGGTATCTGTTTTTGTGCTGCAGAAGTGTTGAAATGTTGACAGCTGTGTATGCAACTACAATATTTAGTGTTGTGTTTAGCAAAAAAGGAAAATAAACACCAAAAATGTTCTCAAACTTCAGAAAAGAGGCAGATAAGAAGGATTCATTTTGTCCGCTCCAACATTGTAAGGAAAGGATCCCATCTAAGCTGATTGCTTAAATAACCCTTCTCTCTCCCCTGGTCACAAAAAAGGCCTAGATAATTAGCCTTGGCTAGATGCTTACTTTTAGACAGATAAAGTTAGGCCAGATATAACACATTCATTCTGTATATACAGTTTTTGTAGAATTTCTCTTTTGCAGAACTCTCAGGTTCATGCTTTCCTGTATCTTTGCTGCAAAAGCAAGTTTTAACATAAACCTGAACATACACTTCATATTAAATAAGTTGCAAGCTCCACTAGCTTGGAACTTGGTACTGTCAGTTCTACCATATGTTAGCCTTATTTGCTGGTCTTACTTTCTTTGACACAAAATAAATATGGTTCTTCTTCTAAATTGGGCCTAAAATTTTGAATATAAAAACTCCATGCTGAATTTACTTGCATGTGAAAGAAGAGGAACTCCTGGCAGATAAAAATGCAGTAAAAGATATGTATACGTGTATACGTGTAATTACCAAGAATAACACCTTTTTTTTTGTTTGTTTTTTAAACCTTTCAGCTTTTTATATCATCTTCTAGAGTCCTCATGTGTAAGGTATATATATTTTCCACTCCTCTTACTTTTTCACTGGTAATCATCTAATTAACCTTATATATCATATTGATTTTACCTTGTTGATGCTACTAAGGTAGTAAAAATTCAGCTGCCATTATAACTTATAAGAACTTGCATTCAGAAAGGTATTAAAGCATGTTTTCAGCTATTTTGTCTCTAAAATGTATTTGATGTCACAAGCAATTAAACAGTTTTACAGTACATATTTTTCTACACATACCATTTCAAAGAGTTGCTTAAATCATCTGTTTAATGTTGTCATACAAAAATATCTAGTATATCAGTATTCCTATGTTGATAGTCAATGTGCACACTATGCAATATTTAATATTTGGTGATTTGTACAAGGAAGAAAAATCACTGCCTTGTAACAGCAAACGATATGGTAAAATAAATAGCAGATTTAAATTCTTCAGGAGTAACATAAATAGAGAGGTTTTTACCAGAGCCTCTTGGTGATTTCTCATTAAGCTTCGTTTCCATAAGGAAGAGTTGTCTCAGCTGTCTTGCAAACCTGGCTGGGTTATCCCAGGGGATATAAGACACTTCAGAATCACCTCCAACCATAGATCCAGAGCTCTCCAGGAGACCAGAGTCACTCAGCCCAGTCAGCCTCAGGCTTTCAAAAGTAAACACTCTGAAGGCTCTTTCTACTTCAGCCCAACTCAGAAGTTCTATAAAAGAATTACAATCATTAACTGAAAATGTTCTTATGGCTCAGCAGAAGATAAATAGAAGACTATGCAAGCATATTGTTCTTGGCAACTCTGCAAAAGCCAAGAACAATTTCCTTAATGGTATTGGATCAAATTATGTCAGCTACTTTTTACACTGCATTCAAAGTTGAATGTTTCCAAATTGCAAAATGATATGCCTGACTATTAATCCATCTTAAATGAAGTGCTTCCTACATCTGAATACGTACTGGCTCATTAACTTTATACAAATTATGTTGATTTTAAAGTACTGTGTAAGCTTTACCAAACCAGTTAACAACTAGTTATTTTCAGCTTTAGCTCATGAAAAGGCTTCTATTATCATTATATATATATATATATATATGTATATATATATATATATATATTTTAATCTGTAGCTTTTCAAACAAAGAACCAAGTGATTTTTTTTTCCTCTTCAGACAACATGTTACACAAAATTTGCATAGAAGCATGCAAGGTGCAAAGGCAATAACAAATGCTATTTATGGTTATTTGCATTGGTGTCCATACACATTGATAATTATGACAGGGACTGAACTTTAAGACAGGTAGTTCTGTCCCCAAATCATACACAGTATATCTTCAATTTGAAACATTTTCTCTTTGGAGGAGTTAAACATTGAATATCTTGAAAATGTTGGCTATCTTGAGCAAAGTTAACAGTTGGGAGAATTTGGTAGTATAGTATGGTCCAGTGAAGACCATCAAATTTGATATCCACCGGCTGGCAAGCTACAGCAATACAGAATACCTTAATAGGTAAGACACACCTTCTAAAAAAAACATACTGACAACTAGAAACAATGCAGCTAGTGTAAACTAATCCAACACATGGGATTTTGGGAATGAATAGCTGGGAAAGTAACTTCAAATACTGTGCCTTATATGATGACATAACTGTAACGAAACAGATTTGAATGTTTATATTTCTTAGTAGTCATAGAGTAAACTTTCAAAACTGCCTAAGGGTATTTATGCAATCTTTGGGATTGTTTCACAGTGTACATCACAGTGGTATGCACATTATAAGAAAAAGTTACAGCATAAGTGATTATAGTTGAAGTAGTGAAGGTATTCTGCTGGTTTGATACAGATTATTGTAGAAGTCATTTCATTATTAATTCCAGCAGGTTACAGAGAATACATTTTTAAAACCAGTTAGTGTTCAATTAAAATTTTCTGAGATACATGTGCTCTTCCTCCAGAAGAATGTTGGTAAATAAACATGCAGTGCATGTCATTGTCTCCCAAAATGCATTCTGTATCCTAAGATCAAAATAGCAATTTGTACAATTTTTTTTTTCCCTTTCTCAGATGTAACTGTTTCTCTCTTATTAAACATGAATAAGTAATAAGAGAGTTCTGAGAAGCTTCCAGCTCTTAGTTATACAATAATTAATACACATATTGGCTTGCCCAAGAACCGAGGTCTAAAGTTAGCCTAACTTGTATGGTAGGCCAAGGCATGATCAAGAATACAAAAAATGGGAAGTTCTTCAAAGGTTTTAGGTAGCTGACAAAACTCATCCCCAAATTCCATCTATTCAACAGAATCATCAGCCAGAAGAAAAGATTAAATTATATCAATGAAAAAGAAAATCAGTTCACCACTAGTGAAATAATGCATGAGCTCATGAACGCTGGCTAAGCGTTTAGTGTTGTTTACAGTCGAAGGAAGGGTGAAATGGATAAGTTCCCTAAGAGGCAATTTATCCATCATTTCATGTTCAATCTTTTCTGGATTTAAGTTGTCTTGGACCTGGAACAAAAAAACAAAGTACAAGAGTTAAAGTAAACTTTAACACTAGTGGATTTCTAAAAATTGTTAGAATAAATACATCCTTTTATAGAAAAAAATGTTAACTGTGCTTAAGTCAGTTGGATATATACTTAAATTTTGAGCATGTGCTCACAGTGCGTTATTGAATCATGGTGTCGGATATTTTGGACAGGAAAAAGAACATGCATAAGAGAAGAACTGACAGAAGACATAAAAACAGCTAGATGTTAGAAGATATTTGTCTGTGTTAGATAGTCTCAAAAATTCTGGAATACTAGAGTAAATCAACAGAGTTCTGTATCTCTCATCTACACCAAAAGCTAAACATTCTTGTTATTAATGCAAACACTGAAATCAATATAACGCTAATATAATGCTCTGTGTTTCTGACGTGTCCTCCGTCAGCAGCAGTAACCCATTGCTTCTTAAGCAGACTAAAACCATATTAGTGTGTCTATCTCAGTAGGAAAAATCTAGGCTATGCAGTTCTCCTTTGTAAAAAACACCACTCTACCCTTTCTAGTGCATTGAGTACTTGCTGTCTGTGGACTTTAGAACTGATTATATATGATTGTTAGCACTATACCTTCAGCAGGTGCAATCGCTGAGCCAGAGTATCATGGTAATTAAATAAGAGAGGGTACTTGGGGGTTACAGTTTCTTCACTGTACTTAGGAGCAAAGTAGTCATAGAGATTCTGTTAAAAAAAGAAAGATGCATTGAACACCGATAATAATACTTAATTGTCATTTTAGGTAACAAATAAAAGACAACACAAACCTTTTTTTCACTGTCAGAAAGTGGAAGAGAAGGAAGGACCGAGGCTATATGATCTGCAATGGTATGATGTAGTCCATCTGCCCGGCGCTCTGGCACCACCAGACTAGGTGGTGTAAGGTCTTCTTCACTTGCAATAACCTAGTAAATATGATATATGATGGCTTTCACTACTAGTATGACTACTGCATAACATCCTGAAAACTAGCAGACAGATCCTGAGATAAGCTAAGTTTATAAGGTAAACACATACCCGTATGTTTTGTAAAGAAAGAAAACCTTTTTTTTTTTTTTTTTTTTTTTTACAAATACCAAAAATGCAATTCTGCATGTTAGTTTCTGCCCCAATCAGAATATAGAAAACAGATAAATGTGTTCTTTTATTACTCACTTTTCAAAGGATAAGAAGAAAAATATATCCGACTTGAAATGTTAAGAATTGTAATGATGAACAGAGATTTTGACTGCATTTCAGATGTTGGACCTTATCTTGAGGTTTTTTGCCTGAGTCTATTCTTGAAGTAAATAAACTAATTGAACTGATATATTATTTTGAAAAGAAGGAAGATTTTCAAATAACACAGAGCTTTACTATCTTGTAAATTGTGTCTGAACTCAACAGAAATCAGACCTTTCTAGTGTTAGCAGAGATATCCACGAATTCTAGTGTTAAGTTTGCCGTAAGACCTTTGCACTGAGTAAACCAGTAAAAGTTTAGTACTGCTGGTGCAAGATGTGAAAAACTGTTACTGACTTAGCTACAAAATGACAAGCTTTTCCTCATTTGATTATATTGGATCTATAGTCTTGGAAATATGATTTTGGGATAATACTGTATGTACAGAGTAAGCATGTACAACATGAAAAGAAAATAAGTAAGCCACTTCTGAGTTATGATTCCTTTATATTAAACCTCCATGGTCAGTGCCTCTATGCATAGTCTCTTAGCTCTGTATGAGAGAGATGGATTTATTAATCTTTGATCAGTTCATTATAACAGGTCTAAGCTGAATTAACCACAGGAATTAAAAAAAAATAATATTCCCACCTGTTCCAGCATGCAGCTCAGCATTAAGGGCACAGAAAAGTATTCCTCAGGAATCTGATTCAGCAAGTCATTGTAATATCTCATATCCATAGAAGCAGCCAAAACCGGAAATTCTTCCTCTGTTGTAAAAACAACAACAACAAAAAAAGAATGTATTAGGATGGATTTATTAAAAAATTACAATTTGTGTTACTGACCAGTTCAACTCTTAAACAATTTTTCTAAAAAAGACTGATAAAGTCCAGGACTGTATATCTCTCATATCCAAGTGTGATTAGTAACAGGTAGAAAAAGTGATTCTCTGAAGAACTTATTTATCACCATTGCAGTTTCCACAGACTTTCACGTTTTCACTAAGAAACTACTCTCACAACATCAAATCAGATTTGGCTTACTGAACAAACAATTTCAGAGATTTGTGCTGTCAGATGAAGGAACAGTAAGATTAACAGTGAACAGCTACAGGGCAAGTGCTTTAATCCTTTAATCATACCCTGTGACAAAATTACTGTTGGCAGATTTTCTTCTGCTTGCCCTTTTTTCTTTGAAGGTGTACCTTGTGGTGTTGGTTGTATCTAAAAGAGCAAAGATAAAGACAAAAAAATCAGAAACAAATGAGGATTGCCCAATGTAAATTGGTGGGAAAAAACAATTTCCTTTATCTTTTGCTATTTACTCTCTGTCTAAACTTTTAAATGGTTCTTACTATGGGAGTCAAATCCTATCTGACTCTGAAAGGAACAAGCAATGTTGTTTTATGAATGCTTTAAATGAACATTCAGTAGCACTGCTATGGATGGAGTAATCCAATTTTTTCCCCAGCACTAGTACACATCCTACAAGCTTCTTTCTTGTGCCCACTTAAGCTTTTGTCCACCATGAACAAAGTAAAGGAACTGATCTGGCACAGAACTAATAATCTTTTTTGGATAGTTGATCTGTAACAAGACATAGTACCTCTGCAAGCACAGTGATTTTTCTAGGCACATAAAGGTGTCACCAGAAGTTATTTAAGCCATTTTTACACCCATGACACTTTGCTTTGCTTTTTTTTTTTTTTTTTTTCTCCAAGTTTTGAAGTTTTAAATGCTGAAGACAAAAATCCCAATTTCATTCACAAAAAATTACACGTGGAGTGATGGTCCAAGCTGATTTTTTTTTAGTGCAGAATTAAAGGCAGATAATTCTATCCTATAGCTAATTATTTTCTACAAAAAGTGTGGTAAAGCAAAAAGGATCCTTGCCTCAGTTGCAGGTGGTTGTGTTGATTTGCTCTCTGATAATTCAGGCACATTAATAAACTTGGTGTTTTCCAAGTAGTTACAATGTTGTCTTCTCCAATCCAGGGAGTCATACATTAAACAAGCAATACTTTCAAACAGTGCAGTGCCAAGTGCAAGCTACAACAGAAAATAAGATAAAAAGGATGAAGTTTGCATGCAAAAGTGTTATATAACTTAAGACACAGAAGTCCTTAGTTCTCTAACCAGCAGATACACAACTATTTATAAATTTTCCAAGGGTATTTTTGTTTACTAACTCAAAATGTTTTATAAAGTAAGTCTAAGAAAACAAGGCATCCTCATCTTTACATGCCTAAATGCTGCCATACCACAGTATGGACTGAGTGTTATCCAGCTGCTTCAGTTGTATACTGCTTAACTAAATCTTAACAGTAACCATTCAAGGTCTGTTGTCTTGCAATTGAAATATAGTTTTTTTTGTTTTGGATGGGAAGGAAAAGGCAACGGAACATAAAATACTTCTTTTCTATCATCTGTGTATGTTTCTACTGGTGATCAACCTGCAGCATATGTGCAATGTCAGCCATTCCCTAGAAGGATAAAAAAATATAAATAATCCAACTAATCAATGTCATCTCATAATACTTTTTCTCTTTCTTTTTATTTCTATGTTAAAACAAAAAAGGCCTCAAGAACAGAAGAAATTCCATAGCTGCGCAAACAAAGGAATGTCATCATATCACCCAAACATCCAAAGGGAGAAAACTGTACCTACTGAAATCTGACATAGGAAGAGACAAGTTTTCAGAGGTGGTGTACTGTGGTTTTCACCAGGGTTTTGGAGGAATAAAAAAGTTAACACCAACTGCTATTTTAAAATTGAAATGCTTTTGTACTGATACCAAACCCTGTTTCAGACCACGTGCCACACTCAGGTTTAAGTGGCGTTAGTGGCCATATGCTTCTCTCTACAGCCTAAACATGTAATGATGGTGTCTAGTAAAATATCAGATGTCTCAATTTTAAGTATCCTAAAATGAAGCACGGTGAAGAAAAACAACTGTCATTAAGTTCTTAACTCACACTGAAAGCATTAAGTGACCCTTAAGAAGTATCAAGCATTTGTTCTCTAAATCTGGCTCTCCTTACAGCACTTCAAAACACGCACCCAAATCACTGATCAGATACGGAATACTTGTTTCAGTTTTTGTAACGTTTGAACCTTTGAGGAGGTGTTTGAGAGAGGAGCCATATTTGTGAAAACAGAATTTTCAGAGTTAATATTTGTGCACCTTTGTTCTTCTAATTCAATGATCTTTTGCTAAACTTTCCATTCATAGGTTACAAGAAATCACTGGAGCATATGAAAATTTCAATTTGAAAGTCTTGGAGTGTTTTTCATGCACAGTCTTTTAAACAAAACAAGAATGAAGTGTGACCAGCAGGTCAAAGGAGGAGATTCTCCCCCTTTACTGCTCTTATGAGACCCCACCCAGACTAGTATGTCCAACACTGGAGCCACCAAGATAAGAATGACATAGACCTGTTGGAGCAAGTCCATAAGAGAGCCACAAGGATGATCAGAGGGCTGGAGCACCTCTCCTATGAAGACAGGCAATGAGAATTGGGGATGTTAAATCTAGAGAAGAGAAGGCTCCAGACAGACTTTATAGTGGCCTTCCAGTACTTAAAGAGGGCCTACAGGAATGCTGGAGAGTTACTCTTTTATCATGGAGTATAGTGATAGACAAGGAGTAATGACTTTAAACTAAGAGAGTTTTGACTTAGATTCAATATTAGGAAAAAATTCTTCACTGTAAGAGTGGTGAGGCACTGGAACAGGTTGCCCAGAGAAGCTGTGGATGCCCCATTGCTGGAAGTGTTCAAGGCCTGGCTGGATGGTGTTTTGGGCACCCTGGTCTAGCAGAAGGTGTTCCTGCCCATGGCAGTGGGGTTGGGACCAGATGATCTTTAGGGTTCCTTACAAATCAAGCCGATCTATGATTATATGATTCTAATTTTTACAGAGTTACAAATAGTGCAACCTGGCACTGCTTAATGGGACAGATACAAAGGTTAGTATAATTAGTTTTATGAATTTACTTCCCTACTTTCTCCTCATCTCAGAACAGAATCAGATTCTTGCTGAAAATTCTCTGAGTCTAGCCACCAGTGACTCTTGAACAAAGAAAAACATTTTTGAAAGCATTTTCCATTATAAATATCTAAAATATTTTAAAAGGACATGACCATCTGTATATAACAATATCATTTTTTGTAACAATGCCTAACAGTTTGTCAAAAAAGTTCTCCTTCTATATCTCTTGATCTTTCCAGATGCAGCAAGATAGGACTCAAAGACTCGCCTGGAAGCCCACCAGAACAGATTTACTCTATCCACCTATGATTACATGACTTGCATTCTTCCCATCTGCTTCTTTAAAGACTTACAAATGTTCCTACTTCTTTAGAGCTCTGCTGAATTCTGATACAGAGGAATGTGAAATTACAACTACAATCTGCTGGAACAATTTCAGTGACAGATAATTATTATTTTATTTCAGTAAAGATATGTGCTTGCAGGATATTTATGGGCTGCAACAGGTCCCTAGAAGAGGTGATTACTGGGAAGATAGACAGGATTAAAGAACTTCTTTCTCAAAATTGGCTTCATATTTTAAGATTAGATCAGGAATATAATGGTGAATAATGTTGTAAGTAGCAAGTCTACACATTTCCACAACTGAGGCATTTTTAGTGAATGCCTTGGAAACCACTATGGATTTAGCCCAATTCAGTTCTGATCCCTTCAGGATCAAGGGTACTTCCTAGCTCACCAAATTGTTTATATACAGGATTTAATGTACTATAAAAAAGTGTTAGGAGAATGTAGTTTGTCCTTTAACCCTAGTAATATAGACCACAAATACAGTAGGATAAATCATGGAATGTTGCTTTAGCATGTTCTATTTTTCACTGCCACCACTAAGGATTGGAAGAAGCAGGACCTTTTTACCTTGTCATACTTGAGATCCTAGTTTGGAAAAAATTTCTAACAGTTTACTTTGCCTTCCAATGCTCCTGACTCAGCAGGCTATAAAGAGTAACACATCAGAGACATGTTTTGGGTAGGACAACAAGAAGTAGTACAAGGAGTGCTAAAACAACAGCTTATGAACAAAAAGCACTCTTGTATTCATTTTCATTAGTTCTTGTGACTTTTCTGATATACAGTAAGTAGACCTGCTGTCAGTAGGACAACAACATATTTTTACTTTTACTTAGCACTGACACCTGACTCTCTAATGAGATTCAAATTGGACCTTTGTGAAGCGAAAGAATAAATTTAGTACTTCAACCTTGTTTTCAACTCTGCTGCTGTGGCCTACAACATTAAGAAACTCCAGGGTAGGTACTTTTATTCAAAGGATTCCTCATGAATACATGCTGAATACGTTTGTTGGATATATACAAAATATTTTTTGTTGAAGATAACAAATACACTATTTTCTTTCTGTTTCATAGAAAAGTAAGCAAAAATTCTTTCCAGTTCTAAATTGGTGCTAAATGTTACAAAACTCAAAGCATGCCACATGTTGTGAAAGCATTATCTACTGACCAGCATTTCTTTGTCAGACCAGTCGGAGGGAAAGGCATTCTCCTTAACCAAGTGATGAAGTCTGGCAACATCAAAGAGACGTGATCCATGCTTTCCACTGTTCAGAACTGGCTCTAGGTATTTCCAAAACATTTCCAGATCTTTGACAGCTTCATCTTTCTTTCTTTTCTCTGCTTCAACATCTAAAATTTTAAAGTATTAGATAAAATTAGATAGTACACTATCTCCATTCTACAGAAAGCACACATTGTATAATAGTATTCTATAAGTACTGCTAGAATATTCCCATTCTCATGGTCTCAGAATAAATCTGACACCAAACTTTGGGTTTAAAAAACTCCAGGAAGATAAAGCCTAAGTATGGCTAACATGGCATTTCTTTTAGAAAAACAAACACACAGAAATAAAGCAAAAGAAAAACTTCACCAAAATAACAATTAATGTTTGAAACCTAGGAAATATAAAAATATTTGCACTGTTCCAAAGCTGCCAGCACAAATTTAGACCAAACAGTTCATTAAGCATAGGATAAGCAAGCTTTACTATCAACATTTTGTTGAAGTGGAAAGTAGGGTTAAAAGAAGTTTAAGGTATAGCATGACTATGAATAGTGAGTCTAGAAGTTGTATAGCTCTCATTTTTATTGCGTGGTGATGATCAGTTTTCAAAGGTGCTCCAGGTACAGAGAAAAAAACTTTCTCTCTTAATGCCAAACTTACAATCACACTCTGAACCCAAGATCAATCATACTTATTATAGCCTAATTTAAGGGACATATGAACATTAAACCTGCAATGACTTGCTTTCATTTGGACATGTGGGTGCTCAGCACTTCTAAAACCTAAGCATTGAGGCCAAATACCACACTTGTATTTTTCCAGTGGCCCTATGGATTTAAACCAAAACAACCCTGTGAGGCTGTGAACTCTTCAAAAAATGCTGACCTTCTTAAAGAACTCAAAGATATATATTCCTTGTGCAGCAGCCATCAGAAGTGATGGCCAATTAACTTATAAAATGGCCCTATCATGATTTTGAAGGTATGTACCATAAGTGACTCCAAGCACTGGGTAGAAGATCATGGAACTCTCTGCCAAAAGATTTTGTAGATATAAGAAATTTTCAGGAGTTCAAGGAAAACTGACAAGTCCTTAAAAAATAAACAAAATAAATACATTGAGGTTTACTACAAAGACAAGACACATCAGGATCAGGAAAATCTCTTGACTTGAAAAATAAGTGGATGCTAAGTGAGGTGCACACGGAGAAGTTTCATATGTGCTTTTCCTATTACGCTTCTTCTTTTCTTATTACTTCTATTCCTTTCCTTTACTCTTTTCATATTCCTCTCATCTTCCTCAGGCATCGGTTCATGACCACTTCTGGAGATAGAATACCGGCCCAGATGGTCCTTTGATTTAAACTGTTCCATTCTCCTAACAGCTCATCTCAGTCATAGGACCATCTTTCTTCTTCCTTCTTTTTTCATCTGCTCATGAAAGATAAACTCTAGTTCAGTGGTAATGTTCTCCTAACACACTCAGCTTTGAATGTATGTCATGGCAGTATAACAGTATTTAGACTGCTCAGTCATGGGTCATCCACTTCATGTTGTTGAATGGAAGTTGAGTGGCACTGTACTAACAATATTGCAGCCCAAAATTCCAGTTTTACAACAGAAGAATAATTATGTTTTACTAACTCTACCCCACAGTTTAATAATAAAACACATAAGCATATGACACTTAGGTATCCCCTTGCACAGAAACATCTGGCTCTCTAGCATCAATCGTTAGATGCTCTATCCTTGAATATCGCCTCTCTGCTTCATTCTTATGCCTATAGTACTAAGGTCCTTAAGTATATTTTCATCATGTAAACCCTCTCAGAATAAATTAAATTTCCATGAGTAACCCCAAAAGAAGATGCAGGAGTTGGGAGAAACTGTCAATGCAGAAGAAATGTGGCACAACCCCACAGAAGAACTGAATTCTCATTTCTATTACTAAAGAATTTGAAATTAAGATGGTATTCAGTGGTACTCTACGTAATTTTGGAACAACAGCAATCTGTTATAATCATGTAACAGTGGAATAATAGCATCTAGTATATACTAATACATTGCATAGTGATTTTGAACCATCGCTGTGGAAACAGAAGTCCTAGAATCACTAGGATGTGTCAGGTCACAGATTTCCAGCAGAAACAGAAAAACAAATTCCATTTTGTCAGGCTGAGTGATTGGTCTAAGTTCTGAATATTAACTCTCGGAAAAGAGGAGATAATAGTAGAGCTACTAGAGTGATTAGAAGAATAAAAACCTAACCATATGAAAGGTACTAGTAGTGCTTGACTTGGTAACATCACAAAATGAAAGCCAATAGGGCATGTAGACACCTGAGAAGGAAAAGAACATGAAAGCTATGGTGCCTAATCCATGGTTTAGGAGTACTAATGCCATGAACAACAGAAACATTATAACACAATGGGATTTATAGGTTAATGTCTTCCTTTCTAGAAGTACATCTTTGTACATTACTGAAATGATCAGTCATGATCTATTTCAAAAGCCATTCAACTAGGAAATTATGTAACCTCTGCTCCAAGGCACAATTAACTATATCACTGGTGACAAATGTTTGCCTGATATAACCTTAAAAGCCTCAATATTCCTACTCCATCTGCTTTAGTACTTCACCAACCTCTCCTGTATAAAGTTTCTTCGTGTTATATTGTTTTTTTTTTTGTAATTTATACTCTTTATTTTCTATCCTAGCCTTTTATAAACTTGCAAACTTTTACCACATCCCCCTTTATGCCCTTTATCCTTAAGTTTAAAAAGATAAGGCTGACAATTTTTTTTTTTTTTTATTTTCCTCATAGGTCAAGTTTTACAGATTCCTAATAATTTTCTTTGTGATCATTTGGAATTTTCTGATTGACACACATTATGAAATTTTAGCTCACTGTTGAGCTGTATGATAGAATTATTTCAGGTATTTTTTTTAGGTCATATTCTCATTTATAATCTGGAGATTTTTTTTAGTGGCATAGTGATACTGATGACATGTTCCTTTACAGAGTCAGCATGATAGCATGTCTCACAATGTGTCTTTTAGTTAGGTGCTTCCTAGATTGTATTTGTACACAAATTATTCTTGCATAAATATACTATACTATAGTTGCCCACATTAAACATAATATGCTTTATTCCAAATTGTTATTCTCTATTCTGTCAAGAACATTTTGCATTTGAATCACACCCCCTTTTTCCAATATTGATGATAATATTTTATAATACTAGAACAAGCACAAATTCTCTTGACTCCACTCCATGCATCCTTGTATTTTATAAGCCTTTAATAGCTACTCTACAAAAGCTAAGGTTTTCCAAGGAGGTTGCACCTACTATACATACACTTTCCTCTAGACCTATCTTGCTTACTGCGGGCCATGTGAAATAGCATTAGTAAAATTCAAATATACAACACTATTCCTCTGCTTAAAAGGTCAGTACTTAATTTTGTAAGGAAATTAAACTTATCTGATATGATTTGTTCTTGAACAACATATAGAATCATTAAGGTTAGGAAAGACCTCCAAGATCATCTAGTCCAACCGTCCCCCTACCACCAATATTACCAACCCACTAAACCATGTCCCTAAATACTACATCTAATCTTTCCTTAAACATCCCAAGGGATGGTGACTCCACCACCTCCCTGGGAAACCCATTCCAATGCTTAGCCACTCTTTCTGAGAATAAATTTCTCCTGATTTCCAACCTGAACTTCCCCTGGCTCTATTTGAGGACATTCCCTCTTGTTCTGTTGCTGGTTATCTGTGAGAAGTGGCCAACCCCCAACTCTCCACATCTTTCTTTTTGGTAGTTGCAGAGAGCAATAAGGCCCTGAGCCTCCTCTTTTCCAGAATAAACAAGCCCAGTTCCATCAGCTGCTCCTCATAAGACTTGTGTTCAGGCCCTTCACCAGTTTTGTAGCACTTCTTGAGACATGCTCCAGGGCCTTGATGTCTTTCTTGTACTGAGGGACCCAAAACTGAACACAGTACACAAGGTAAGGCCTTACTGGAGCTGAGTACAGGGATATACTAGCTGTTACTCCTATATTCATTTCTCTTAACCAGTTGTAAATTCTTTGTTCCAGTATTTTCCCAGAAACAGAAATTAAGCAGATTTCAGTGCCCTGGCTATTTGTATTCCTTTCCCTCTTCCTCCCAGATCTTTTTCCACTATCTCATTTGTTCTTTGTGAGTCTCAAGTATAAATGAGAATGGCAGGCAGATCTTTAAACTGAATGCCATTTAAGTTAAGCTGAATCAGCTGATTTGAAAACTCCTCTATCTTACCTCAGTACTACTCAGCTATTTTGCCTATTCCTTTGCAATCTGAAGTTGAATCTTTCTGTTACCAGCATTAATTGTAGTTAGTTGTAACCATCACCTGTCTGCAACAGTATCTGTAGTGAAAACTGATTAACCCTCCACAACACCCATGCCAAGAAGTACAAAAAGCCCCTCAAAACATTAACTACTGCCAGACTTGTCAGGACTACCTCTGACAGTTCTTCCTCTATGATGAGCAGTAAAAAAACATATATTTTTTTTGGTCCTCCTCCTGCACCCCATTTTGTGCCTTGGCCTTTCTGATTTTGTGCCATTAGGATCATAATAAATATACATTCCGATTCCTAGTTGCCTGAGCTATTTCTGATTCTTATATGATTCCTTATATATGAAGTGCACAAAAAAAAATGCATGGGTTAGCCATCTGTTTCCTTGCTATGCAACCTATCCTTTCTTAGTAATAGGAAAACTTGCATTACTATCTATAACACTACTTAAATGAAGGACTACCAGATATATTTACTTTTTCTTCCCTTTATAAAGTTTTCTTATAAATAAGCAAATAATCATAGTTGTTTCATCATCTTCCCAGAGATTGATGCTGAGGGGCTTCTAGTTCTCTGGGTCTTCCATCTTACCCTTTTTGAAGACAGGAGTGACATTTGCTTTCCTCCAGTCCTCAAGCACCTCTCCCAGTTGCCATGGTCATTCAAAGTTTGCTTAAGTATTCCCTGACCTGATCCTCTTCTACCAAGGGTGTAACTCCTGTGCTCCAGACCTTCCCTCTATCTCTGGGGTCTGTGCTTTCTGAAGGTTATTCATGAACACCACCTATTCTCCTTTGGCCACATACCTCATTAAAGTCTTGCTCTGTGTTCTTGGGAACACCCCTCAAAAGTATTGGAAGGATGCTATTAGGTGCTCCATAAGCCTTCTCTTCTCCACACTCAGCAAGCCCAGGTCCTTTAGCCACTCCTCACAGGGTGGCTGTCAGCTGGACTCATTCAAATTTATCGGTATCTTTCTTGTACTGCAGAGCCTAAAACTCTGGTCTCATGAGTGCCAAGTAACAGGGATAATGGCTTCTGTTGACCTACTGGCTCTGCTAATACAGCTGAGTATGGTTAGCTATCACTGATGACTCGCATTTAGCTTGCTGTCCACCAGAAACCCACATCCTTTTCAACAGAGGTGCTACTCAGCAGTCCTCAGGCTGTATGACTGCAGGGTGTTATTCTGTAACACATTCTTTTCTGGCTGGGCACACAGTCACAACCTGTGCACTTCCCTTGAAATTACCGTATGTACAAATTTTCTTAGGAACAGACCTTCCTGGCTAATGACACATACAGGTGTGCATTTGATAAAATGTTCCTTGGTGGCTGCTGCACAGAACTGTGGCTGCAACACTGCCTGCTTAGTCAGTCCTTTCCACTGGCCAGCTAAGGCAAGCTTTTGCTTTAGCAAACCGTTTGGTTTGGTGACCAAACCAATGGCAACAGCATTTTTGCACCAGGAAATAAGGCTGCTCACAGGTAGTATACATATACACAAGTCACAGAGGAGAAAAGCACAACAGGAACGGTCTACTTGAATACAAAACAGTATTCTTTCTACACAAATTTTGTTCTTATGACCAAATTACCTTCAGGTGAAAGTAAAGATTCTTCTTGAAGTTTAGCTGCTTCCAAGTATGTCTGTAATGGATCATAATTCTCAGAAGAAATCCTGATTACACTTGAAACATTAACTCCAAGCTCAGACATCACAGGCAGTAGCTGAGGGTTGTGGAAACCCAAGATTATAAAGTAATAGTGGGCACCATCATCTGGTTCATCATCTGTTCAAAACACATTAAAACAGACTGGAGTAAGGAATTCAAGAGCTAAACAAAAAATTTTTTTTTTTCCCTTGCATATATAGTGATACTGCAAATTAAGGTCACAGATGCAAACTATTACAAACGATTAACAAAAATGCAGCATTCAGAAAAAAACAGTAGGTAGCTTCTGATATTCCGACAGTCTCTGGGGTGTTTGTTTTTTTATTCCTCTATCATCTTTGCAAGCACAAAGTAACTAGACAAATTCTCCTTTGAGATAATCTGCAATCATTGCTATCACTGTTTTGTAAATACCCTTGGGACTAATGAGATGATCTCAGTTAATAAAATTTAATGGCAATGCTAGCAGTTTGTAACATAAAACTATTAAGCATACTAAACAAAGACACTTTTCATGGTGGTTAGCTTTTGGAGGCAATTATTATTTTTCCTACTTTTTCTTATCATTAGCTGTGACTAACAAGGCAGCAAAGTATGGATATGGGGTAAAAAAAAAATCTCTTATTTTATACAGGCACCTGATGTTTTCTGCCCACTCCTCAGACACCCCTCAGATTGGAATCAAACACGTTGGATCTGGTAAAATTGTTTCTATAGGGCCTAGCAGAACCACATTAATAGCTACTCAAAGCCATTCTGTACAGTACACTCACATAAGTAAGATAAAATGAGGTCTCTACATTACTTTAGCTTTGATTCTTACAGGCATAGAAATTTCTTCAAACACTTCTAAGTCCGTGAAAAATCTTAAAATTATCAAAATGATATTTTTGCCATGCCTTATCCACGAAAATGAACTAATGCACAGAAAGCCACTGTTCTGTTCCTGTGCAATTTCGTCAGCTTCAGATTTGTTCTAAACATCTAGATCAATGCTTTTTAAATGCTTGAGGAGTATCATTGATCTCAAAAGAGATATGGACAAAGTCTGATGAAATAGGAAGGAATGCCTGCAGGGGTTCAACTGGGGAATACCGGCTACGCATTCAAGACCAGCAAGTGCTTCTCTAGTGGGAGAAATCCTGTTTTTTCTGACGTAGTTAAAGCTCACTGTGGTCCAAATTAAATATAACTATGATCTAATGAGGAGAAGTATGCACATTCTCCCATTTTTTTTTGTTCCAGTGACATTTGTAACCATGGGTGCTATGTATTGAGAATAAAGATTTTCTCAACACTGTTTAGTATATTATTCCTTACCTTGTATAGCTCACTTCTGGACTAGCTTTCTTCAGGTCTTAGCACTACTCACATGTTTTTACAGTAAATGAATTCATATTGCCCTTTATACAGAACCTGGCTTCACCTCTAAACAATGGTGGACAGCTCAGTTTTACTTTATTAATACAAGGAGAAAGATGCCTTTGGATACTGACACATGCACTTAGTTATTCTGAAATCTTTGTGTAAGGATATGTAATATTTATTTAGCCACTTTAGTCTTACACATGCTAAAACATTTTTGATGTTAATGTGCTACACATCTCATCTCTATTTTATTTCTCGGACTGTACAATATATCTTACTTCTAAGTAAAGTATAGTGCCCTCTTCAAATGCAAGGTGGCAATGCTTTCATATTGCCAAATACATCTTTCAACATGAAACAAAAAACATACTGAATGTGAAGCTAGGTTTGATGATTTTTGCAAGTTTATCAGGAGCATATATGCTTTCTTTACGTACCAATGTATTTGTACTCCTCTTCCTCTTCTCCTCGTCGCTTCAGTTGGGTGTTCTTTTTAACAGTAGCTGGCACTGCAGAGGCTACGTCTGTCTTTCTTCCTTTCCTTTCTTTCTCAGCTGTCTTGGCACTAGGGGGTTTCTCCTTCTTGCCAGGAGGTTTACCTTTCTCTTTTCCTCCATCTTTTTCCTTTTTTAGCTCTTCTTCTGCCTGACAAGATGAAGAAACTAAATTTTCATTGTAGCCTTTGTGAAGAACAAAGGACAGATTGCTATAAAATTATAGTGGATAAATGAGTAACTTGAATACTTCTGAGTACTTTTCCCTCTCAGAGTTATAAAGTTGTGTTAAAGATGTCTTAAACAGTGCTTTTTCCTTCTTGAGCACACCATTCAGTTTATTATATTCTTACTAAATCATAGTGTTAAGACTTGACATTAAAGAGGAACTATGAGGGGAAGGTATATATTATACCTACAGAATTGATTAAACGAATACTGGTGGAAAGACAAGAACCAATGACCTTCATCAACTACCACTACAGTACTTGCATCAGCCAGAAACCTTCCCTAGACTGAAGGAAAATAAGACTAAAAATTCAATTTCTGTTAAGTCTTCAGCATCTCTGTTAACACTCTTGAGTATGGCATAAAACAGTACCAGCACTATTTTGTCTTTGATGTAAATATCTGTCTACTATAAACTACAACCAAGAGCCTTGTGCTCATTTCACACAGGATATTACTCAGCCATTCTCATTATTTCCAAGCAAACCCCCTATGTTAAGTTCTACTTGGTAATTTAAGAGTAAAGAATGAAAAAAGATGGTGATAGTGTCCCAAAGCCTCACATTATAAATCCAAGAAGCTCACAAGTCTAAAATTAAAATAATTCAAAATATATTAAGGCAAAGAGAAATGCTGTAAGAACAAGAATCTTTATGTTTTCCCAGCAGCATGACTATGCACTAACCACATGAGAATGGTGGTTTTTTTTTGTGTTTTTTTTTTTTTTGTAAAGCTAAA
The DNA here is from genome assembly GCF_047663525.1 of Anas platyrhynchos. Taxonomy (NCBI): domain Eukaryota; kingdom Metazoa; phylum Chordata; class Aves; order Anseriformes; family Anatidae; genus Anas; species Anas platyrhynchos. The sequence continues at coordinate 83,776,749 of NC_092587.1, read as the reverse complement.
GTAAATACATTGAAAAGATATTAACTTACTGCAGGTGTCACTTTAAAGGCTATTAAATAAGTAAATAAGAATAATAAAATAATAATAATAATAATAAAGTTCTCCATGCAAATGAGATAGGTCAGATGACTCTACACAGTTGTTTTCCTTATACCCAGCTGGAAAAGCAGACTTTCCAGCTGTAGAAATTGTGTTTAGCTCAAATTCAAAACCAAAGCTGAAAATCATTTCCTTCCTTCCCTTCTTCATGCATTCACTTTCTGTACCATTTAGAAATACCTTCAATAGATTCTTAAAACTGTTTGTGCTGTGGTACTGGGGACTTTGAACAGTATTAATGATTTGGTTTCAGATTTATTCAACTTTGGACATTTTAAGCAAAAGATTTTGATAGTATCAATTTGAATTCTAAGTTGATGAACACATCAAAACAGATGATGCAATCATCAGGCCACAGTGTTTACAATCAGTTTTGTTAATTGCACCTGAATCATTTAATGTAATTAAGCCTCCAATCAGAAGAGACGTATCTGAATTTGTTAAGATTCCAAGAAAGAGCACTACTTGTCCTTAGAATTTCAGGAACTAAAAGCCTCTCCTTTTGAGGACTCTTTCCTTTTTGATGTCACATTTCTTGTTCCCTACTAGGTGCAGATTTCTGTGGAGTTTTGTCTTCCATCTGTCATTTTAAACTTTGTATTACATAATTACATAAATCTTATTACCTCACACGCTTTTCTAATTACGCAGAAGTGTCTTTGAATAATTCAAATGGATACACTTGGCAGTTAATGACAAGCTTCTGCTCCTATTGAAAAACAGAAATTTCATAATGGAATGATGGTTTATTTCTGCCTATTCACTTTCTGCTTTTCTTCTGTCATTCCATTTATTGGTGTTTACTCCAAAGAAAAATGGACAGTTATGTTAATTTTCTGATAATTAATCTGCCAGTGATGTCCTGGTTTCAACACCTGAGCTGTCAGTGGAACTTGTACTGCACGAGCTAGTTGGAAAAGACTGAAATTTTATGGCAGGCAATTTAGAGCTAAAATTCTAAATTAAACACCAATTTTTTCCCATTCTGTACTGCAGAGTATCTTTATAGTGAAGAGGCCTCCCAGCTGACTGAGGCCTCCAAAACTGACAAGTTTGTCCTTCAGCTGCTTCTCTCATATTTGTCTGTCACACTTTGATAGCTAAAATCCAGTGGAGCAGACAACTGTCCAGATTGCTTGGCTAAAACCAAGAAGAAACTGTAAAGTCCAGAGATTCTTCTACCTTCAAATTCAACTATCCTCAGATTCTCCAGAGAAATAAGTTCATATATACAAGAGTAACCTTGCCAAAACAAAGCCGAAGGCTCCATTTTAATATTCAAGGGACTAATATTTAAACTTCAATTTTTTGTTTTACAGTTTACTTTCCAGCACTGATTAATATCTAAGAGAAAAGTCATTTATCATCCATTGTTATGAACAATTTGCACTTCAGCTTTACCCTTTGAATTCTTCTTCATGTTGAACTTTTTAAAAAATTTTTTTTCTCAGATTCTTTACACATTTTTTTGGCTTACATCATCTGTTTTATGAGGAAAGACTAAGCAAGCTGGGCTTGTTTAGCCTAGAAAAGAGGAGACTGAGGGGGGGGATCTTATCAACCTTTACAAATACCTGAGTGGACAATGTAAAGAGGGTGGGGCCAAATTCTTCTCAGTTGTGACCAGTGATAGGACAAGGGGTAATGGGTATAAATTAAACCACAGGAGGTTTCATTGCCATATGAGGAAGAACTTCTTTATGGATCTGGTGACAGAGTACTGGAACAGGCTACCCAGAGAGGTTGTGGAGTCTCCTTTGGAGATTCTCAAAACCTTCCTGGATGTGATCCTGTGTAACGTGCTCTAGGTGACCCTGCTTGAGCTGGGGGGTTGAGCCAGATAATCTCTGGAGGTCCCTTCCAACCTCAACCATTCTGTGATTATCATTTGTAAAAGTTTTGCAATTGACTTCAATGAGACCAGTACACTAAATCATCAACTAGCATTTAATATTCTTGAGTGTGTGGTATACTTACTCTGCTTATTCCCACAAATATAATTGTTCATAAAAAAGCATTTACAGACTTTTCAATTGCACATAATCCTTAAAACCATTTTTTTTCTTTAACTTTTTACAAGAACAGACTACTTAGATCTCCGTATCATCCCATTTTACAGGTTTTATATTTTGTCTTGTAATACCTGTAATTTTTGATCAACAGAGTAACTTTTTGCAGCAAGTATTTGACTTTCTGTTAATAAAGGTCTTCAGTTTAATGATTATTTAGTGGAAAAGGACTCTAACAAAAAATAATTGTTCAGTAAGTTTTTGAAATGTAGCACTGACTTGTTTACTTTTTATAATTACAGCAATTAGAAAGCAATTAGGGTTCTGATATCACAGAATCACAGGTTGGAAGAGACCTCCAAGATCACCTAGTCCAACCTCTGACCTAACACTAACAAGTCAAATATGATTGTGATTCTGTGCAATCTTGCTGAAATTCCTCCTAGAACACAGAAGTAATCTGACTAAGGCAGTCTTGGAGCAAGAAGTAATGATTTTGGAGAATATGTGGAAGTGAGGGTTTTTTTGATCATCCTTGTGGCCCTCCTCTGGGCTTGCTATAATAGGTCCATGTCCTTATGCTGTGGGCCCCAGAGCTGGAGGCAGTACTCCAGGTGGAGTCTCACAAGAGCAGAGAGGGAGAATCACCTCCCTCGACCTGCTGGCAACACTTCTCTTGATGCAGCCCAGGATATGGTTGGCTTTCTGGACTGCAAACACACATTGCTGGCTCTGGTTGAGCTTTTCACCCACCAGTACCCCCAAGTCCTTCTCTGCAGGGTTTCTCTCAATCCACTCATCAGGTCTGCACGTTGCACTTGGCCTTGCTGAACTTCATGAGGTTTGCAGGAGCCCACCTATCAAGCCTGTCAAGGTCCCTCCGGATGGCAACCCTTCCCTCCAGCTGGTGGAATGCACCACTAAGCTTGGTGTTATCCGCAACTTGCTGAGTGTGCTCTGAATTCCACTGTCCATATCACCAACAAAGATATTGAATAATACTGGTAACAATACTGACTCCTGAAGGACACTTCTTATCCCCGCTCTCCACTTGGATCTTGAGCCATTGTCCACATACACAGTGAGAAATTAAACATCAATGGATTTAAATTTGAACAGGGTTGATGAAATTAGAAACCTTTCACAAATATCTATGTTGCAAAGATATTTGAACAGTAATACCGATTGCTGTAGAAAGGTGAAAGCACAGCAGTGCAAGGTGTTTAAGAACAGGTTCAACAAACATTTACCAAGAATAGTTTACGTATATTTTATCCCACCTTAATACCAGAGGATGGAACAGATAACTTCTCCAAATTTCTTCCAGAGAAGTGATTCATGATAGTAATTTCTTCACAATGCTACTCTGCACATACCCCTGATAACTCTCAAGTAATATAACTTCTCCTACCTTAACTTCAGCAGAGATATATTGAGCTGAAGCAAGTTTCTACCACTATTTTCTAGTGGTTCTATGCTTCAGCTAAGACATTACTACTTTTTACTGAAGTGAAGAGTTCACAGGCAATACTTTTTCTTTTCTATTTTTTTTTCCCTGTCTCACCTGCATTTGAGTAATTGGGAGCTTCTTCCCAAAAATCTAATTAACTTAAAATATAAATTTCTATTTACATTTATCTTCAATTACGGATGCAGGGAATGAAGCATAAGTAGAAAGCTGAATTTATGCAAATAGCTCTTGAATAGAAGTGGCTTCATAAAGTTAATTAAGCATCCTCTCTATGGCATACTGTACTACCTTCTTTTCAGCTTCCCTTCTCTGAAGGTCTTTCTGTTTAAGACAAAGCAGTTGAAATTTCAATAGCTTTCCAGTTAGTGTTACAGGAATCTCTTCTCCGCTGTCAAGAATGGCTTTGGCTGCTTCTACTACCTACAGAGAAGAAAACAAAAACAGCTATTACTTGTATGGTTTTAATACTGCATTTGACATAGTTTGCATGCAGAAAAGATGGGGTGTTATTTCACATTAACAGTATGTGGCTCAGAATGGCCACATGTTCTGAAAAACAACAAATCAGTAAGATGCATAGCTATTCTTTGGTCCCAATGCTGTAAGTATGAGATAAAACTAGAAGAGAGAAAACTATGCAAGTGTGAACAGATGCACAGTTTTTACTGTAAACTGCATATATATATTTATATATTTTATTTATATATATATATATTGGTTTTAAACAGGCAACATTAAGCAACTACTTATTATAAGCTAATAAAAAAAAACATTTAGCAGGTACAAAATTGGTAGGAATACTTTGGCGTACTACTTTACAAAGTGACTAGTGTCTGAGGCACCAGCCTTGAATGAAAGATACAAACTTCTTGAAGGGAATTTGAGAGGGTCTGTCTTGGTGAAAATACACCCCTCCCTGTGTAATGCTGATTCTGTTGGTATGCAGCCTAATTGGGGTGAAATAAGGCTATTGAGTTTTCTTAGGGTGATGACAGCAGCGGGAACATACAGCTGCATTGTCCAGATGTGTGGCATTGACAGGCTGTTTTATGACTATGTTTTTTACAGCTTGTTTCCACTAAATTTCGTACAACACAGTAACATCTGGGCCGTTTTCCTTGGAGCCTCATAACCACTTTATTTACTGCGAAAAAAATAAAATAACATAAAAATACCATAAAAAGTTGTTATATGTTTCTTTTCACTTGTGTTGTCTCTGTAATAAAGTTCACCTATGTAGGAAGCGCTGTTGAGGAATAATATAACCATAATATTTTCCTACTTTTGTTTTTAAGCAACCATCAGCTTTATTTATAACCATGGGCTGAATTAGGTGTTACTCAAATGTTCTGACATGTTTCTCTTTTCCCTTCTTGGAGCAATTACAGTTGGGCACATATGGTGTCAATTTTGCTTGCTAACATTCAGACAATGAAGGTGCACACTGCATCTCACTGAACTGTGTCTTGTCTAATGCAAACACCACCATTAGCTTTGAGCTTTCATAGTTTCTTGCCCAGCTTAGAAATTTTCACTTATCCAGTAAAACCTGGGTAAGTAACTATAGCCACTACAAATGCTTCTCTGAATTATCAATGCCAGAATGGAATTCAGAATATTATAAGCCAAATTAGTATTTCATGTACATGGGAACAAAACACGGGAAAAAAAATATGTTAAATTTTAGATTTTTCTGGATCACATAAGAGAGAGACAAAGCAAACAAAATATTTGTATTTATAACCCCCCATCTCCAACACTAATAAATCTGATATCTCCTTAACATACAATACTTAAGAAAATACATCATGGTTAAGATGAGTTTTCCTTTACATCTTTTGTATTCTGAGTAATACTACTGGTCACTATCTCAACAAGCCAACCATAGAAGGCTTCTGGAAAGAACCCCAGTAACTTCAGAGTCATGGCAGAAAATCAATGGCACATTAAGGACTGACATAAAAAAATCCCACAGACTGTACGCACCCTAAAATCTACTAGCCATTCCAACAAAGAAGAGTCACCCAGAGCTAGCTACAGAAAATCTGAGCTCTGAAAGAGATTTTGGTAGAAATATCATAGTCATTTCCCTTAGAGAAAAAAAAACAATACCCATATCGCTTTTTTGCAGAAATGGTGTTAACAGCCTATGGAAAGAGATGCTTCCCAAATGCCTAATCTAGATGAGATGCACATTTCTTGACGCACAATAGAGGGGAAATGGAGAGATTCTGGAAGGATTCCTGAAAAGTATATATAGTAACCCAGAGCTTGATGGCAGTTGCTGATTTATTATTCATGGAAGAAGGAAGGAATGCTTAGATTCTTACAACCCATTCCTCCTGAGAAATTCAGAGTGCTTTACCAGTTAAATGCAATGCATTGTGATTATTCCTACTTTGTAGATAGAAAATACAGAAATTAAGGGACTTTTCCCAGGTCTATAGTAAACTGGACAACTCAGTGAGTGGAGAGGGACATTTATTTGTTATTTTTTTTTTTTAATGTGAGGTGTCAGAGAAGTATAAACCAAACCCTATTTAACAGGAATACATTCTAATACTGGGGAGAGAGTTCAGACAAAAATAAAACGAGCACCCTACATTTGGCAATACCATGAAAACAGTTTTTCACACAGCAATGTAAAGTCTGCTCCATGCATAAACAAATAATGATAATAAAAAAATCCTTCATCACTGCTTGTTTAAAGATAGAACATAGATCAATTCATGCAGAGCAGATAAAAGAATTTATTACACTCATGCAAGTTTTCTTCATTTGTGGCCCTGTGAATTATGCAGGCACCTGGCATAAACAGCTAAAAATCCACAGAGCCTCAATAATAAAAAAAAAAAGCTGAAGACAAAGACTTGGTAGGAGTACAGAAGGAATTTTTTGGGATACTACGAGGTGGATTCATTTCAGATTGGCTATACTTTATCCTGCCAATGATGACCTTTTCCTTATGTGAGAAACCATGGAAACTTGGACAGACAAACTCAGTTAGGTAGGGCCTCTTTTCCTTTAAAGGAATAGGAAACTTAGCATTCCTCACACAGCAGGGGTCACATTTGTGAAGTGCAGAAAGGCTGCAGTGATGCAGTATTTGATCTCATATGGTGGCAGTATGAACCATGCAGAGCCTTAGCTGCCTGGTGCAAAGGGCATGTATTTCAAGCCATTCAAAAACTGCATGAGTGCTTGTAGGTGATACTATACCACTGGCATATGCTGATGTCATTGAGATTGGAGACAGGTTTTAAAAGTTTGGAAAACCTTTAAAGCCAGTCTTCATAGTATCTTTCTTTGAAATGCCTCCTTTTCTTTATACAGAACCATTCTGTGGCTGCTAAATCATAATGAGAAAAGCATTTGAAGTGATAAATTGAATTACCAACTTTCACAGCATTATCATTAATTGGAAGTGGCTAGCATCACTTGCTATGAACAGTGGTCAGCCCTAGTTATTCTATATCCATGATAAGCTTTGTAAAACTCCATCTTCCCTCCTGTACTTGAAACTGTATAAATTCAAGACTCACATACATAATGGTTCCTAGAAGAACTCCTTAGTAAAACATATTCCTTCATAGCTGACATAGATAAAGTCAGTTTGAAACAGGTAATCTATCATTAACAGAAGAGCCATCAGTCAAGAGGTTATATGGACTACTTAATCGATGAAGTTAATACTTACTGTTCAAATATAATTTGTTAAGCAAGCTAATAAAAGCCAATAAAATAAGCCAAATCTTAAACCAATCTGCCATCAGTGTTGTGAATCCCTCACAAGCTTTCAAGACAGACTATGGAATGAAAGCTGCATGTAATACTGAAAAATTACTTCTGGCCAAAGAAGACTTCTGTATGCATAATGTTAAATATTTTTGAATCTGGTGATGCCATTTCATTGACTAGAGCATATGATATCATTTCAAAAGAATACCAGGAAGGCCCTGAGCGGACTGAAACAACTTCTTTCAGATCACACCTGCAGTTTGTTGAAAGGTAATTTAGTTTGTATTGTCTGACCATTCCCCTCATTTCACTTGTGCCTCTCAGAACCTCTTCCCAAATATGATGTCAAAAGATCACTTGTATAATCATCATCCTCCACTCCTGAATTAAGCTCTCGCAATTCAAACCGAGCTAAATCAGTAAATCAACTGCATATCTGAAAAGAGCTCCATACAGAGCTTATGTATCCACAAGATAGACTGCAAAACTTAAGCCAAAGCAGAAAATCATCTTCATTAATCAGTAGAGACTCTACCAACATGTATTTCAGAAAATTAAAAAAAATTATAAAAGTAGATTTGATGTTTCCCTTCTTCTCCTCAGTGTCCATATCTTTCTTATGCTGTGGACCCCAGAGCTGAAGGCAGTGCTCCAGGTGGAGTCTCACAAGAGCAGAGCAGAGGGGGAGAATCACCTCCCTCGACCTGCTGGCCATGCTTCTTTTGATGAAGCCCAGGATATGGTTGGTTTCCTGGGCTGCAAGTGCACATTGCTGGCTCTTGTTGAGCTTTTCACGCACTAGTACCCCCGAGTCCTTCTCTGCAGGACCTTCTTAACTGGATTAATCTCAGCAATGCAGAAGGAGTACTTCCTAAGACACTTATGTATAATGTATGTGTCTTACTGTTAGAAGTACTCAAATAATGTTTTAAGGGAAACATAAATAGTTGAATAACCTCATTTAAGTAAAAAAGAGAAAACATATTACATACAAATTACGATGATTTTTAACCTTGGCTTTATTAAGTATCTCATACAACAGCTCTAACCATCTGTGGCATATACCTCCTATGCGTTCCTGACCTGCTACCAAACCCACCTTCTTTAAGGGAAAATATGAGATGAATGTCCAGTTATTTAAAAGAACAGTTGTTAGTATTGCTATCTCAGGAAACAGGAGTGTCATGCAAAGGAAAGATTCTCTCATGTGGCTCTTTAGATACCTGTTCGTTTTTAACACCCTAACTGGAGAGACAAAATTGAAATGGTGACTCAAGCCTGAAGAACTTCTAAAGACCCCAGAGCTTTAAAATGAGAAGATACGCCAGTCTGCTGTGATCTGTTCCCAGAATAAAAGATATATTGCTATGATGAAATCTTGAAACATTTACATTTCAGTAGTATAAATGTGCCCAGCTTGTCTTTTCATTGTGGAGCAGAATATTTTGTGCTTCTGAGAAGTAAATTCTTTCCAGTAATCCCAGCCAATTGGATTTGCACAATGAACATTACTGAGCTAAAGTCATGCTTCTCTGATATTACATCTGGCTACAGAGAGAAACCAGTAAGAGGTGGAACAAAAAGATTTAAGAAGTAAAGCTGTCTCATCAATGCTTGTGCTGGCAGAACCTGCCCAGCTACACATTGCCAGAGTTTTGTTACGAACCCTCAGAACCTGTGGGACAGGAGGGCCCAATGACCTCATGGGCTTGGCACCGCTCCTCGGCAGGACCTTTTCACTTACGCCCATGTTTGCATCAGACAGGCCTTGGGCATGTTTTTTTTCCTTTGGTGATAAAGGATTCTGTAGTTAATTATCCTACTTGAGAAACATGTCCTACACTCCACAGCTCATAATTAACCACTTATAATCACCTGAAACTTCGAAGGCAACAAAACAGATATCAGTATTTTCTTTTCCAGAGGGTCCCTCTACCAGTTTAAGAATGACATTGTTACAGACATACTTGCTTAACATAGAGATTGCAACAAAACTTGCATGGAAAACAAAAAAAAAATATACTAAGTTGCACATATGCAGGAAATCTTGTAATGCAGAAAGCAAAAACAAGGTGTCACCAGAGTTCTAAGCAAGTTTAAAGTCTAAGTTTTAAATAGATTGATGAATTTCAAATGGGATCAAGTTTCTTTCCTAGACAATAAATTGTCAGCAATTTGGGGTTTTATAAACGGCCTCAGGCCGGATAATTACAATTAACAGTAATAAAATAATAATACAGGCAGAGGGTGTTGCCTGAAGAATACTAGAGCTAGGATTATGAAGAGTCATTATTCTGAAATGGAAATAAAATATGTTCAATTGTCTCATCTAAACAATAGAAGCAGATTTCTCAGTTTCTATGAAACACAAAATTAGAAGACGCAGATTGTTTTTCTGCAGGAGCTCAAGATTTTTTACCCCAGTTGTAGCATTTATAAATCCTGGAACTTCCTAATGTGACATACTGCCCTTAGATGGGCCCCTGGAAAGGGATGCAGAACTACAGAAGCTCTAGAAATTGATTGTAAGCAACGACAATTTCTAGGAGCAACCAGTTTATAGCAACAGCAGTACAGTCTCAAGGAACAAACAAAACCCAAGCTAAAGGCACATAATTTGATAACATAATGTAGTACACACGCAGCTCTTGAGAAAATAGTTGACAATGACATCCTACTCCCCTGGGTATTAGCACTGGTGAGGCAACTGTCTGCCAAAGCAATGTAGCAAGCTCTGAGAAGTCCACCAGTGAAAGGCATTATGAAGTATCCAGCTCTTAAGGTAAGCACAACAGGTAGAAGGAAGCTTGTGTAGCTGAAAGCACTAGTTTTAGTAAAATTTTCAAGGTATCTGTGGTGATTTAACAACTGATGGACAGCTAAGTTCCACTCTTCTGCCCTCTCACTCTCCCTCCTCAGAAGTATGGGGGGAGATGATACGGTGAAGAAAGGAAAACTCAGCAGTTTAATTAAAGGAAAATAAAAAGTAAGCAAAGGCTGTGCAGAAGCAAACGGAGAAAATAATTATTCTCTACTTCCCATCAGGAAGCAATGTTCAGCCTCATCTTGGGAAGCAGGGCTTCAACAAATTCATGTAGTAGTTGCTCGGGAAGACAGATGCTTTTATAACAAGAGACCCTCCCCCTCCTTTCACTTCCCCAGTTTTTATTGCTGAGTGTGACAGTGTATGGTATGGAATATCTGTTTGGTTAGTTTAGGTCAGCTACCCTGGCTGTGTCCCCTCCCCACCTCTCTCTTCTGCCTTCTGGCCTGTAAGGGGGTGAGAGCTGGATAGACAGCCCTGACACAGTGCCAGCACTGCTCAGCAATACCCAAAACATTGGTGTCATATCATTACTACTAGCTACAAGTTAGTACAAGTCTACAAGTGCAGATCAAAGCACTATATGGGTTGCCCTGTGGAAAGTTACTACCAACCCAGCCAGAGCCAGTAGAGTATCAAAAATCCTGGAATATTTTAAAATTATCTAGGAGGAATATGGATAACCCCAAAATTTGCAGTTCATCTGGAGATGCCAAAGATTTGTGTCTTGGGGTGGGATAGTCTCTGTTTGGAATAGCTCAGCACAGCCATAAATTGTCCCTATTCAGTTGTGAGCAGAGCAAACAGAATGGTTTGTACAGGTCTCCTGTGAGATAAAGAGAGGGAAATCTAACTTCAGCTGATATGCAGACATTGATCAACTTCCATAAGAATCATTTATATTGATACTCACAAGTTGAGACCAATCTGATTTATGAACCTTGCAAAACCCAAGCTAACTTTGTTTTTCTTTCCCCCTTAACTTCCTTTTAAGTAAACTGACCTAGATTCTTGGACGCAGGAGGAAGAGTAGTTAAACTCTCCTAAGAAGACAAAATAAACAGCTCTAAGGTAAATACACTTCATGCAGTAGGCTCATTTACAAAACAAGTTATGTTCCATACAATTATTTACCTGCTAGGTATTTGGTACTACAGACATGAAAAGCAAGGAATAGATGGTGCCCACAGCAGGATTTAAATGTTCCCTACCCTTCCCTGGAGCCAGTACCTCTCTAAAAGGCATCCTCATTTAATGACAGCCATTAGCCATTTTGTGAGCATCTGCATACCCATAGAGAGTGAAGGCCAAGCGCTCTTGCAATAAAATTCTCTTAACTGACATCCACACAATTGCACTTGACAAAGGCTGACTAGAGAACGGTTCCATTCTATTACAACATTTAAGACTGCAGTGTTTGTTTTGCTCTGTACTGGAACTGGAAAAAATATGAAATCTTTCTACCCTTTTGACCATTCAGCAAGGCTGCCAAAGTTCTTTTTTACTGTCAAACCCACTCAACAAAACAATGACACCTGACAAGTTTTGGCCCCTGAACTGTTCCACTTTACAACCACTTTTCCAATTAATTTTTGTTCTAGAGTGGAAAGAATACAAAATTTTGCTAACTTTTACTACAAAATAGAATTATATTGACACATCTTTCGACTGGAAAGACTGCATCTTAGAATGACTATCTCTACTTTTGAGAGAGCCTACTCTTGATCCCGACCATTCTGACAGTGCTTTGTAAAAATCTATATGCTTCCACAAAAACTATTCACATTTAATTATATGTTTCCACAAGAAATCAAAAGGCTTCCCTAAAAATATTCTTAACTAGCATTATTTCTGAAACTTGTTTCTTCAGTGACACATATTCTGGCTACTAACCACTCTTTGATCTCCTCCAGATGCCACTGCACAACTCAAAACAGCTTGTACCTTCTTGGGTAAAAATATTCCTAGCCACAAGCACTACGTCTGCAGCATTAAGAATTTTGTTTCTACATCAGACTATTAACCTCATGTAAAATCCTAGTGAAAAACATTGTATATATAAATCTTATGCAGCAAGAATGAAGCACGAGAAATATATACCATTACAAAGTTGTTCTAGGTCATTAGACTGTGAAAATACTTATGGTAATAGAGTAGAAGAAACTGTACAGCTAAAATGGAGATGTGGAATCATGAATGCAATTAGAGACAGGAAGCTAATGGGTGACATGAGAGTTTTTATGGGAGGGATCACTACAGAGGATTAGAAGAATTCTTATAAGAGCAGGGGCCAATGGGCCAGATATGTTGATTTTCATTTCTGTTCTTTGAAAAGCAAGATCTGTGTGAGATTTAATGCTACTTCATTCAGGACAGCATTGTAAGAGAGATTCATATCACTTTTTTGCTGAAGATGTAGTATCATTAGCTATATCACTTAAAAAAAACCAACAAACACACACACAAAACAATAAACCTAAACCTTTTTCTTTTTCTATGCTAGAAATTTACTGTAATATCCTTAAGGCAACATAAACACATACCCTTGTCCTTTTTCTTTTTTCCCATGAAAGTACTGAGACAGATGGCAGTATCCCCCCCAAAAAAAAGAGAAAAAAAAAAGGACACAACCAGAAAGATAACAGAAAGGCATGAATTATTTAGGACCAGCTGAAGAGAGGACATAAAAAATATTCAGAATTCCTTAATGAAATTCATGCCATTGAGGTGAGAACTTATTAGAATAACATAGCTTTGAATACTTACGTGCCTGCACAAACACACGTGTATGTGTATGTATAAACTTTCATAATACATTTATAACACCTATACCCAAGAACTACATACTGAGTTCCAATAAAAAGTAGACCTTCTCTTTACATTGTGATACCACCAAAAGAACACTTCAAATAGTCTTACCAGCAACAACCTTTACTTCACAAATCTACATTCTACATAATTCCAGAAAACAAGCAAACAAACAATTCACAGAAATGCTTGAAGTAAGACTGCTTTAAATTCCTTGTTTTCTGCCAGAATTCATTCAGTTTACTTCAGCTTGCTCATTGCTATGTTTCACTACCCTACATGAATTCTTAATATCTTAGGTAATGTATTTTGTGTTGGAAGTGACAGGAGAAGAATATGTTTCACTTACACCTAGAAAACCCAAGGATCCTTCTGACCCTGCTACAGCTTATTATTAATGCAAAAAGTGCTGTGAACATTACACAATTTCCCAAGGACTCTGAGAGCACAAACTGAGGAAGAAAAAAAAAAAAGTAAATGAAGAAAAAAAAAAAAGCACCCTATAAATAATTTTAAAACAATGCAAGATTCTGTTTCTAATCCATAACCTTTTAGTCCTCAAAAATGAGCTGTACAAAACATGAACTAATTAAGATTTACGTGCAAACAGTCAACTGAACTGCATTTTGATGGCAAAGTGTACATACTATGCTTAGCAGTAGAAGGATTTAATTTGGACTGTCTCTTTGGTTTGCTTTTTGAAATTGCACAACTAGGTTGATATTTCTATATCCCTGTCAGTACAGGTTGGCTGTTATGGATCTTCAATCCAACAATAAAACTGGCACTTTTTCTGCTTTTGCCAGTCCTGAATTTTGAAGTATCTGAGTTGATACTTCTTCCCTGTAAAAAAGAAGGTAGAATAGAAATGAGGTTTTGAATGACAATCAGTTGCTGTGCATATCTAGAAGCAAGCCAAAAGGAGAATCAAATCGTTTCCATGTTCAGCCAAATACGACAATTTGTAGTAAATATCCTATGCTTTCTTCTGTTTAAATCTTAACAGTTCCTGCATGTGACTTGCAAGCTAATGATTATGATGGAGAAAAATGATTTTCTGGGTTGCAGAATCAGAGACAATTCAGTGTAATCAGATGGGTAACAAGATCTTGGACAGCCTGATTTAGAAGTCCTCACTATTTCACATTTAAGGAAGAAAGGAGTTAGTCATGAAAGATACACAGAGAGACAGAAGAAGTCAGAGGAAAAAGCTGGGCAATTTCTTTATGGGGAACATGAAAAGGGGGCATGGTTATAGAGATATAAGGGCGAGCTGGCTGTGAATAGCAGAAAAGATACAACCAAGAGACTCTCCACATAACTGAACTGCTTCTAGCCATAATTAAGTCTTCTTTATGAAAACTGTGGAATATAATTTAATGATCATGCTCATAAAAAAAAATGGTTTGCATGATATGGTTGTGGCTTATCCTAGTCTTAAGAAAATGAACAGTGCTGAACAAAGATGAATCTTGTTGAGAATTTTACAATGAAAAGAATGAAAGGAACATTTCATAAGTGGTAGGCAGACAGTGGAGTTTTATACAATCTTCCCACACTCAGAATGTGAGAAATTACTCTAAGATCAGAGTCTACTCTAGGTCTATAAAGTTGGTATGCAGAACGTGCATTTCAACTTTAAAATATTTTGCAAGATGCCTCACAAATTACAGGCAACTTCAGAAAAATTAGAAAGATACTGTAACAGAAAAGTTTTGAGTATTTCACTGTACCAAATGGAAAGATGCAAAGCAGAGGATTCTTAAGTGAACATCTGACAAAGCACACACTACAACAATCAGCTTGGGTTCCATGAAACTTGGACCACCTTCCAAAATGGTTATTATCAATTTAATTTTGTTCTTTTTGAAGAAAAGATCTTTTCACAAACAGAATAGCTTTCCCTGGTAAGGCTGCAATTCTAGTTGAAACATATTAACAATGATATAGCGAAAAACATATTTCCCTCTGTATTATTTAACTATTGGTTTAGAAATAAGCATTCTACAGTTAAGGAAGCAGTGACAAAGACTGAAACTCATTAACTGACAGACCTAAAAATGCAGAGATAAACAAAGAAGCACTATCAAACAGGTGAGTTTCTTATTGGGTCTGAAACATAAAAGATGTTTAAACTTCTCTATTAAAAAACTAAGTGATTTGGGAGAAGACACAAAATCTTCAATTACTCCATTTCCAGAAGACACAATAACCATAGCAGTTATAAAGATGTAGCATAAAACTCATTCATACAAAGCAATTTGGTTAACTTAGCATACTGTGAGAAAGCAGTATGATTTATTTTGGTAAATTACAAGATATGTATCTTAGAACAAAGTAAACAGACCAAATTTAAAGGATGGAGAACCTGAGAAGTGGTACCTTTGGGAAGGACTCACTGGTCAACAGTGAACAACTCAGTTGAAAATTCACTCTCAAAGCAAGGCATTAACCAAGGTAACTTAGTCAATCTTCAGACTTGCATACAATGAGCCATCAAATAGGGTATGTGCATTATGTTACACTTGTATTTGATGCATATTTAACAAAACCACTAAGTTCTTTCTAGTGTCCTCAATTCAATAGTGAATTGTAAATGTTTCTTAAAGAAGACTCACAGAAATTACTAAAGAATTGAAAAATATGAAGAAGTCTATTACACATTGCTAAAGAAAGAGAAAAAAGTTAGTAGCAATCTGAACACAATCTCAAAGTTTTTACACTGAAAAGATTAATTGCAAGATTTTCTTTGATCTAGTAAATATGGCCATATATTGAAACATACATTTACACTGAAACTATAGGTAAATCTTATCAGGAAAGGTCCTTCCTGTAAAGAAATTAAGCTGTAACATATTCTCAGTCATTTGTAATCATTTAGAAAAAAACATCCGATCATGATTTTAGAAGTTTCAAGGCTGATTATTTTTTTGAAAAAACACCACTGTGACCTGTGGCACAGGTCATGATAATCTCTTCTACCAATCATATCTATCAATTTACTAATTTCACACAACATAAAACAAATTGATGATAGCTGCATTAATAAGAAATCCAACTCTTGGCCTACAGTGTTGACTTTTTTTTTCTTGTCAGTAGCCTTTCTTACTGAAAAAGAAGTTATTAACTTAGAATATGAACTTAGTTATTGAGAATTAAACTTAGTTATTAAGAATTGAAATAACCTAGTTAACCATCTTCTCCTACCACACCCTGCAACTTATGGGATTTGTTGGTATCACAGACTTTACTTCACTTGTTTAATGGACTCTTCCCACAGTTTTGCCCATCTTTTCTACTTCAAACATGCTTGCAGAAAAGTTTTTTAAAATCCACTTTTCCACAGCATACTAAACAGAGTCTAGCAGAAGATGAAGTTACTCTTGGCTTAAGTTGTTGTTGATTTTGTTTAAATTTTATTAGTTCTACCATGCCTGAAAGATTTTCTGTCTTGCATTCACCTATACCTTTCCTCAAGGAATAACAAGTCTAGCGAGGACTTCTGGAGTGCAGTGAACACTGTTCATGTTGTGTCCATCGCCAAAATGCAGCAGACATCAGCCGAGTTTGCTGTCTACCCAGTGATTAACAGCTGAGAAACTTTTATTTACAGCTGATTTAATCTGTTCCAGTGGCATGGAATTCTAGCATGCAAATGCAAGCACATTCTTTCCCAATTGCAAGATCCTGCATCTGGGCCAGGCCAATCCCAAATACAGGCTGGGCAGAGAATGAACTGAGTGCAGCCCTGAGGAGAAGGACCTAGGGGTGTAGGTTGGTGAGAAGCTCAACATAAGCTAGCAATATGCACTTGCAGTCCAGAAAGCTAACTGTATCCTGGGCTGCATCAAAAGAAGTGTGGCCAGCAGGTTGAGGGAGGTGATTATCCCCCTCTTCCTGTTCTAGTGAGACCCAACTTGGAGTAATGCCTTCAGCTCCAGCCCCACCATAAGAAGGACATGAAGGTATTAGAGCAGGTCCAGAGGAGGGCCACAGAGATCATCAAGGGGCTGGAGCACCTCTCTTCTGAAGACAGGCTGAGAGAAATGGGGATGTTCAGTCGGGAGAAGAGAAGGCTCTGGGGAGACATTATAGCAGCCTTCCACTACCTAAAGGGGGCCTACAGGAAAGCTGGGTAAGGACTCTTTGTTAGAGAGTGTAATGATGGGACAAGGAGTCATGGCTTTAAACTAAAAGAGGGTAGGTTTAGATTAGATATAAGGAAGAAATTCTTTTCTATGAGGGTGGTGAAGCACTAGAACAGGTTGGCCAGAGAAGCTGTGGAAGCCCCATCCCTGGAACTGTTTAAGGCCATGTTAGATGGGCCTTTGAGCAACCTGGTCTGGTGGGAGGTGTCCCTGCCCATGTCAGGCGGTTTGGAACTAGACGATCTCTAAGGTCCCTTACAATCCAAACCATTCTGTGATTCTGCAAATGGGTCAGAATTTGTGTTTGTCCCCGGATTTGATAGTATTTCTCAGTTTGACAACTAACAATTCTCCTGAAAGAAAGCAGAATTTATATATAACTTTTTTTCACATGTAGTGGAATAAAGATTAATATTTTTAATTGCAATCAACCTTTTTGTTTACACAGGATTCACAGTCTGGCTTGTCCTGGAGATGAGTTGGAGCAGTGTACAAAAGGGTGCTGTTATGAGATTTCGATTCTGCTGGCTTCATAAGCACAAGCACACATTCTGAAAATTGCATTCTGAGATTCACATCCAAAAAAAACTGCTCTGGTCTCTACCACTTGTGCCTATTTCATCTTTCCATGACCCTTTGTCTCAAGCATCTCAGCTTGCCTGAGAGAACCACAAAATTGTTCCATGTCTCTCTCCCTTCCATGCCCCTCTCCCTCATGGCCACATCCATTACTTGATTGTTTATTTGCAACAAACCTGGCTATCTACTTCCAGTCTTCTCACATGAAGGGGTAGCATGAGGTTCCATCTTGTTTCACAGTCTTTTCTCACCATGGTACTGCTCCACAGCTCAGCTTATTCCCTTCTGAGTATGTGACAAGAATCCTTCTCAAAATTTCCTGAGTAACGTCAAGGCAACTTTCCTAACCCAGTATCAATGAGTTCAACAAAACTGGAAAAGAAACTGCTGCAAGGAAAAAAAATCTTTCCATCTACACAGCCCCTGAACTTGATTTCAACAGAATTTTCCACAAAAACAAAACAAAACAAAACATCTTGATGAATAAACTAGTGTGGAAAATTTAGGCTTGAATAAATTTTCGAAGTTCAAACTATGGTAACTGACAAACTGTTTCATATTTAGTAGTAGTGAAGCACCTTAATTACACATAACATGAGCAACTCTAATAGAAAATGGACACAAAAAACAGGTACATAAACAATAGAATATATGTGTATATATGTATATAAATATACATACACATGTATATATATTAAAACAAGGTATCTGTATATATATATATATAGTAATATAATATGCATATATTCTCTTTTGCCCAGAGAAGTTGTGGATGCCCCATCCCTGGAGGTGTTCAAGGCCAGGTTGGATGGGGCCTTGGGCAACCTGGTCTAGTGGGTGGCATCCCTGCCTATGGCAGGGGGGTTGGAACTAGGTGATCTTTAAGGTCCCTTCCAATCCAAGGCATTCTATGATTCTGTGATATATAATAGACATAATTTATTCAAACATACTGAAGTCTTAGGTCTAGTCTGTTATAAAAACTGTACACGATAAATCAACCTGATTCACTATTAAATTCATTGCTGTTTTTCAGGAAACTTAACATTTTCCTTTGCATACACAAGAAAAAAAAAATCATTTCCATGGCATCTTTATGAGAAACTCAACTTAACATGATTTAATTAAGTGTTGGAATTAGCACAAAATTACAGATCAGGACTCCTACTCCTCATCAAGTCGCTTAAGAGACAGAGAAACAGTTAGACACCAAATTGTCCCAGATACGGAAATCTTTTAACTACACGTTCATAAACCAGGCCATTATCCTCTTCTACTTATACAGTAAGAATGATGTGAAATTGACCACAGTAAGATGTTAAAAGCCCTGAATGAAAATAATTTAGAATAGACAAAAGGCATTACTTTAATATAATATATAACTAGCCTGCAATATAGTTTGTTAATGTTTCCTGACTTACAGCAGACAGCGCAGACTGCTGCACTTAAATTTATTAAAATACCCCACATTTGAGTAAATACAACATGCAAGACCAATAGCATGGGTAATAATGTTACCATTAATACCATTAATAACCACATTGCTATCCATGACATCAGTCCCAAATTCATACACATGTATACTTCATATGTTCAAAGATCATTATAGGTTCTATAATTAATATTTACTGTCTCACTAGAAACAAATATGCGCTTGTGGAAATCCCAGTGTGTCAAGTCCCAAAACAGAGAACTGTATGCAGAAAGGACAAAAATGTTCCTCTTGGAAGAACATTTCCCAGCTTTATGTTCTGTGCTAGCCTCGTGCTTGTTTATCCTTACTGCAGCGAAAGTTTTGAATGCACTAACTGCACGTGGACTTTAAATGAACACTCAGGAGCAAGTTTCTACCCAGAGAGGCAGAATCTTAATGCTTGTAGCAACATGATCAATCTTTTAATTTGCTACAGCCAGAACGGAAACTGAGTCCAAGCAAAAGGTCAGAACAGGCATTTTATATTCTCTGTTAAAGGAGAGGAGGAAAAAAAATGTCTTTGAGGAGTAAAGTAAGTAGCTAATGAGACACAGCACTGACAGCTGGAATTTAATAAGTATCCCCTTCACAAGGAAAATTGCTCTTAGTAATTAAATACAGGTATCACGCAAAGCTTCTGCTTAGAACCAGACTTCAAAATCTTTCTGTCAGTAGGACTGAAGGGGTTTTACATCCCAGGTAATATAAGGGTGAGTTTGCCTGGGAGGCTAGTCCTAAATGAAGAGGGTTAATTGCGTAAAATTCACAGTCATGTCAGTGGTAAATAATTCCAAAGGGACTTGTTCAGATAGTAGTCTGGCAATACTGAAAAACAGACTGCAACTAAAAAGACCTGTTATAAAGTCCGCCAAAACCTGAGACATATTAAAAGTTTATTAGTCATTTCAGAACTAAAATGCTAACACAATCTTTTTAGAGGGATCCAAAATTCTTTATTTTCCAGGTCTGTAGGGCCATAAAACTTTACCTGAGAAAATTTTAAACAATCTTCTAATTAATCACAGAATTTTATAACCTCTCACAAGCTGTACGTAAAACATTAACAAGGTAGGGAGAAGGAAGTCCTATTTGTACTATGCATGATTCTCAGTCCAGCTGACATACCCCACTACATGAACCACGTTAGAATTTAACATCAGTCTGAGATTATAATGGATACTACCACATGGAGATGGTACTTCATGTATGGGACTGCATGCCTGTAAATGAAGGAAGGTACAAGTCTCTAAATTACTGTGAACATCTGGCAGGGCAGAGTCTAAGTATATTTCTGTAATTTGTAACAACGCCATCAAAATATGACCATGTAACATATTCTCAACTTAATACAACTCAGATCCATAGAAAGACATCTTGATTCTTACATAATTAGTAGTCCAATGGAACTGTGCTGGTATCAGGAGAAGAAAGAATTTTAAGTATCTACATGGGTCAGTGCTTTTACCAGGTAGAATTGCATTTACTCTGGTATACATAACATAATTACACAGCTGTAATTACTGCAGTGTAAAAGAGCTCTGACTCTGAAATACGTCTCAACCTACCTCATAGAACATAGGCACATCCTTAACCTTTTTTCCCTTCTGATTTCCAGATTCTGCGATCTGTAAGGAAATAAGGTATTATATTGTGAGTAGATTTTAAATGTAAACAAATTATTTTACTCGTTATTCTCTTTCACTAAACGCTACAGTCACACTCTAAATTGGTAAGGAATCATCTTAAAGTACCCATGTATCTTAGGGAGAGAGCTTTGATGACCAGCATCTTGAAGAAAAGTCTGCAGAAAACCCCAGTGTTTGCAAGGGGCAGACCAGCTTATGCAGTACGCTTTTCTTCTTCCATTTTCTCATGAATTAGTGTAATTATTAAAACTTCCACAGAGAATTTAAATAGAGTTTGGTTTGTTATTAAAAGTTGATTTATTGGAATACCTGTCTGAATATATCTTCACGTGTCACCACGCTGAAGAGCTTCCGTTGTGGCACCTGCACAGCAAGAGACAAGGCCGTCGTGTGGATTTCATCCTCAATTTTGGTCCCAACCACAAAAGCGATGCTAGGCTTCCAGTTATCCTATTTACAAAATAAAATATTGAATGCATTAGAATAAAAGCACACAAAATGCTTCTCTGCAGTTTCAAGGAGTAAGCCTGCAGAGATGACTACTCTCTTTAAGACATGTTCAACATTAAAATATGAATCACACTGAAATAAATTATACAATCCCAAAAAGCATGTACAGCTTTGTCCCAATTCTTTCTTCCATCAGGTGGCAGCATTATGCTGTGGAAAACACAAACGCCTAGAAACACTCCAAAAACCTCCGCACAGGCAAAAGCCGCATTAGCATCACACAAAGATAAAAGAACTTTAAAACGTTATTTGGAGATTTCACATTTTGGTAAACAAACAAGAAATAGAGTTTTAAATGTATGTGTTTATACTGTTGTCATTCTTTGCTCTAGAAAAAATAAACAATTTTTAGCCCAGAACTATTTTCTAATTTCTAATTGCAGCATGGTTTGTACTGTGTTTCAGGAGGTTATGTTTACTCATGCTATCATTCTTACATGCTTTCAGTAAGTGTTCTGAAACATGAAAAAATCTGTATCAATGGCAAGTTATATTTCATGACAATGTCAACAAATAAAAAACACTAGCAGCTTGCAAACATCTGCAGGAAAATACGCATTTTTAAGAAGGAAAGTTTGTTTTCAGCATAAAAGAAACGCACAGCAAGAGAAGATTGTAGCAAGTTACTTATGGATATACATCCACAAAAGCTTTAAAATGATGTAATTTAAGCAACTGGTTACTCTTCTTCTCCACCTACTTCTTTTACTCTAACCTACTGGAATCCCTCTAGGAAAATGAGCAGCTGTCTCCAGCACATCTACATCTCTCTCTAGTCTTCTCTATCAGCATCAGTGACACCTTAAGCACTTCTAGGGGTTGTGCTTTCCACTCTTCAGGATGCATCATTTTTATTTTTTTTATAAAGTTCAATGTTCGCATGTGTAAACTGCAAGGATGTCAATAAAACCTAACAAAGGTCAACATGGAAAGAGCATCAGTAAGACCCAGGTGGTCCCAGGGCATTGTCACACACTAACCAGGACCAGCTTAAGCAGACTCACATGCCAATCAGTACATATCACGGCAGGGAAAGATTTTAAAGACAAATTTAAGAAAGGTTGGTAGCTTTAGGACTTTGATGGGAATAATTTCATATGCATATATCATGTACAGTGTATATGCACATACTTGCAGAAAAGAGGAACACAGCTTGAGTTTATGGTAAAGTGAGGGAAAGGAGCCTTCAAAAAAAAGTGAGATGGAAGTGGTGAGAGGAGATATTTATCTTTTTCCTGTTGTAAAACACCCTTCCTCATTTGTTCCTTTTCATATCTGGAAAAAAAGAATATCCTACCCTAAATGTTTGCAATTTGACTAACTGATGACTTTAGGTGGGAGAAAGTGACAGGTGACGTGATGTAAGTTTCAAACTACTAGTAAGTTTCAAGTAAGTAGTAAGTTTCAAACTGGCTTGCAATGTTTTATCATACTCTTCAGGTAACAAAACATAATGTTGCTTAAACATGGCATAACATGATTATACAAAAGTGCCCCTCTTTTTAACCACATAGCTGCTGGTGGAAAGTATTCTGAAAGAGCTTGGTATTTCACCATCAAAACATGTGTACAGGAGCTGCAGTTAATCTGAATTCAAATTAAAGTTGTCATCGTATAGCTGCCAAGAGTTTGACTCAAAACTAATTATTTGAACAACGCACATGGATGTCCATACTCGTGTGCAAATGTACTAATTTTTAGGCTTTTGGAATTGCAAAATGTCAAGATCAAAAGGCCCCCATGTGGTGGCATCCTGGTGTTCCCATAGCTTGTGAGAAAAGCTACATCTGCATGCTGTGTGAATTAACGGAGCAAGTGGTATCACCAGAATGTCCTCTTCAGTGTGAGCCACCAGAAGAGAAGCATGGGGCCCTGCAAGTGACACAGACACACAGTGACAGCACAGAAAGTGCACCATACTCAGGAATTAGGGTTTAGATTTGTGGTGAGGCATGGTACAGCAGCAACAGAGCCTGTTCCTACAACTTCCTCCAGTTCTTTGGATGTGTGAAGAAATCTCTGTCAGAGTCCTAAAACCTCTACCTTATGACTTTAGTTCCTCCTTAGAACATGCTGGTGTCTCTGTGCCCACACCTGCTTAGGACTGGTTAACATCCTGCAACCACGATGTCTGTGAAACGTGTCTTCCTCAGAGACCTGTCTCTTCTTGACCTCTCCACCCCTTCCTCACAATGGTTGCTAGCTCATTTCTCCTTCCATTTCCACTCCCTGCTCCTTGTCAGAGTGCCATAACTTCTCCAAATCCTTCACACATCCTTTACTTGCACCCCTAGCATCATCTTTTCCTCAGTTCCTTGTCCAGCTAGTTCCTAAGGTTCATCATCTGACCCTATTTCCACATTTCTCAACACTTATATTCCTTGTTAAATTCCTAGCACCTGTAATATTTTCCCAGGCACTTTCAGAGTTCTGTCTGAGTAATGAGACTTTCTCTTTTGCAACACTGCTGCATTCCCAGGGAAGGCACCAGAAGCAATGGAGTGAATTTTCCAGGTTTCCACTGTGGTGGCCACCTTCACAGCACCCCATGACAACAAAGCAAAACATCAGGGTAAATCCTGCTTTTGAAAAACTGATTTTTCAAAACACTTAGGATTTATCCAACTAACATTCTTGGGATTCAGCAAAAGATATGCCCTTGACACCAGAGTGGCACTTTTTTTCCTTCTGCTAATTCTCTGCTTCAAATAAACAACCTGCTAGAGCTTCTCCACACAACAGCTATGAGAGTACTTATAGCATTGGCCAAATGCTGGCTAATACCTTAAAATAAAATACATGAATCAACATCTAAAAGACAATTTGGTAGTGAAAATCCACCTAACAATTCTGAAGAAGTATATGCAACACGATACAAGGTCTTTTGTGTAAAACTTTAAACAGCATTAAGCAATGTTATCCTATCCCTCTATGAACCAAATATATATGCCTTTTATGCAAAAGGTACAATACCTGGAAATTGGAGCTAGATAAATGCCAGAAATAGCTACACACACTTTTGCAGGGAATAATGATCTAGAATTCCCAGTCACTAACAGCATGTCATCCATTTCTACACTGACTGTTTTGAAGCTCATTTTTCAGAAAAGCTGAACATTCAGATCAGTAACTGGACTCAATGAGAACAGAGAACATGCAGCATTAGTATATAGTTTAAGGTGTTTAAGTGACCGCTTTTTTTTCTGACATTAAAATCTATTATTTTTGCAACATCGTCCTTATGTTATCAATAGTGTAACAGTATCCTTAATGTACAAGGCACTGAAAGGATAGAGAAGAAACAGACCCTGCTTCTACAGCTCACCACCTAAAATCACAACATAAAAATGAGAAGGAAAAGTAGTAAAATGTATATGGTTACTTTAAAAACATTTTCTCCCTCAATATACAACTGTTCCTCTACTTAGTTTAATTCTTTCAAATGTTTTTGTAGAAGTGAGACCTAAGAAAGGATCTGAAGGGGGATAGATTAGTGACCCTAAGGCTACCTTAAATGAGGTTCCCAGCTTAAAGAACAGGACAGAGAAAACCATGCAAGTAACTAGAGGAAAAGCATGGAAACAGTCTGGGGAGGCTGCCACTGGGAGAGCAGCAGAAGCACTACCTACTCGGAGTCTCAAGCCTCAACTGTGCTCCTCTGTAACGTGATTTTTTTTTCAACCAGTTAAAAAACAGTATACATAATATACATATCTTATTTGTCACAGTACTATTGGAAAAATAAAGGTATGTCAAAAAATCTCTAACTTCCATCCATGCCGAAGAAGAAAGAAGACGCAGCTCACAGAATTTTCTTTCCTTTTTAAATCTGTCTTGTACTTTCTGCTTCATTTCCTAGACACAGAAGAGCAGCTGTTCTAGAGAAGGCATTTTAACAAATCAGCTATATTGACTGTGTTTGCAGTACTAGTTTCTAGATCTCTTTTGCTAGGAAAAGCATCACACAGTCACCTCATCCCCATTTCCAGGAAATCTGAGTATCTGTCATTTTTCATTGTCACTTATTCTTCTGGTATTTTATTTTTTTTTCCAAGGGCCACAAGAAGTAGGCTCATTTCTTTACACCTTAGTTTCAAATACAAGTGTAATGGCTGAAGAGAAACATTTGAAAACTCAAACTCCAAACACTTCAGCATCAAAAGGCAAGAGGTCTTTAATCTCCCGATTTTTAAGTAAAGCCTTCGAAATAGTGAGATTTATTAAAGATTTATGAACACCTAGGAAAACATCCCCTCTAGCATTCTTTGCTTTCAACAATGAGGGAGCTTGTAAATCAGCAAGTCCAGCAGGCTTTACTGGAAAAGGTTGCTCATCAGCCATTTTGCAGCCCTCATGTAGTGACTGGGTAGAGCACCAGCATTAAGAGATCTCCAAGACCACTTTCATTACCTCTTGACTGACACATGACCATATTGCTCCTGGCTTCTGGTTTTAGGGGCCTGAACTTTTGCTGCATTATCCCTGCAGGTAACAGAGTATCACAATTCAACTGAAAATCTAATTCCTCTCCAAAGAGGAAGCAGTATGAATAGTAATCAAAGCGGAGTCATCCAGTTCAGAACATTTTAAATGGTTTTATACAAGGTTTGCTTTCAGTTCAATCTTCAGGCCCTAAAATGCACATAAAGTGGCAGAAACAGCACATATGGGAAAACAGAACAGAACGTGGCTTCCAGTTGCCATGCTTAATTACAGTTGCTAATAAGGACATATAATAGATAACAATTACTTCAATTGTCAGGGCTGTATTTGCCCAGAATTTCACTTAGCAAGTATATTTAGTGACTTAAAGCACACAAAGGTTCAAACTAAACATTTTAGTTTAATTTCGTAATTTAATTTTGCAGTGAACCCAATCAAAATACCTTTATAAATATATGAAGAAAAACACATCTTGCAGCTGTATGTTCTTCTGCACAGCATGTTAGACACAAAAGGTGCATATAAACTATAATGTGAGGCTCTCCAAAATCCGTATTTCCTCTGTACATGTTTTTATGTTGTCTGTTTGCCAGTTTTCACAGTGTGTTTAAGTAAAAGCCATTATTTGGTTAGTAAATACCATTTAAATCATATTTTAGTTAGCATACCCTTCCATAAAATGTTAACACCACTGGTAAAATGACTCCTTTTCATAGATCAGACTAATAAAATATGGTAAGTCATAAACACACATTAAAATGGGAAATTTCATTGCTCAGCCTATCTGGTACAACATAAAACCAGTTCTAGTAAATTCCCTTTGACTCCACTAATAGGAAAAAATATTATCTAAACTGATAAAAGTAAAAGATTTTAAAATTCATTAAACATGATTTACCAGGAGAGAAATGTCTTTAATTGATAGGAGTTCCTGTCATCTCCCAAATAAATTCAGATTCATACGGTATATCACACACAATGTAAGAAATAATTTTGTACAGTGCGGCTGGTGACATGTATAATTAAAGTAGCTCAACACTCTGTGTTACAGGCTGCTTTCAGTTTATGTATTCAAGCTTAAATTATGTATGCTATATATTTACTGAGGAGGGCGGAGGAAGAAGATAATGCGGTTAGACTATTTGCAGAATGAGGTTTGATTTGAAAGATCATTTTTATCCTTTAATAGAAAACCCTGTAAGATTAAGTACTTAAGAAATTCAGTTTTCTCCATGTTCAAGAGGAAGGAACTAAAATTTGGCAGCCTAGACATACTGTTGCAAAGGTGTGCTTTTACACAGCATGTTTATTTATATTAAGCATTCCCATGTTTGACCATACTTGATGAACCAGAGATCTGCAGGCATTTAACAGCTTTGCACCATGTATATCCCTAACCAAGACTATCGGAGCTGAACACGAATTTTCCTGCAGTAAGAATTTTTAGCAGTTGCCCAGCACCACAGAAGCCTGAGCTCAAACTGACCCCGAGGCTCTGCCTGCTAGCAGCATGACAGAGAAAGTGGAATTAGTTTAACTGGAACATAAAACAGACGGACAATACCAGAATTAAGAAGCCAAAGAACCTTAATTAAGCCCCGCTGGGTATAGGCATTATGATAATCTTTAATTAGGCGATCACAAACTTTTTTTCCTACAGTATTCTTGCCCCATTCACTGAACATATTCAACATTTTCTTTCCATCTGCCTCAATGTGTGGTCCTGAATAATCCTAATTCTGGCATTTCCTATATTTCAAGCATTTATTTCTTACCTTTTAAAAAACTTCAATATAATGGTTTGCATTTAACAAATGTAATAAATTACATATAGGAGCAGTGGAGTAAACAAAGCACTTTGTTCAGCGAGTTCACTGGACAATATCCACAGCCTTCATAAACACCGCCATAAAAACAAAATATCACTAATTGGCACCTTGCTAGCAAGCCCAGGAAAAAGGCCAGGCACTGAGTAGGTGTTGGAGATCGGACCTGCACTCAGCCCCATGCTTCAGGGAGGTTCTCCTAGGGCAGGGGAGGGATTTGCTAGCAAGAAAGGGCTCGAGCGCTTTTGAATTGTACTGAAATGGGATGTTCTGGGGGAAAAACGGGAAACAACAGCCTTAGCTGAGCAGCACTTACTTCAAGTTGTGATATACTTGTACGATATTGTGACTACCAAACAAAAAAATAAATGCAAGGGAGTACTTAAGAGACTTTTGGACATCTGTGGCATTTTTGGAAAGCTGATTAGTCAATTGAAAAATTGCCTGCAGAATATGGAAATCTTGATAATTACTAGAACTACTGCAATAAAAGCAAGCAAACAAAAAAACACCAGAACAGGAAAAAATACCCTTGGTTTTCAAGTAAGGCACATCAGGGACCCAACAAACAAGGGAGCCATGGAAGTCATTTGTCTCACTTACAGAAGTGGTGCTAGGTAAACACATGCTAGATAAATATTATTGTTTGGGAAACTGCTACGCTATTTTGAAATCAAATTCTTTCTCCCGAGTCAGGATTTATTAGAGTTACATTGCTTACACAGAACCTGGAAACCCAAATACGCCTTCAGATCCTCACACGCTGTTAAAAAGAAGAAGGGGGGAAAAAAAAAAAAAAGCTGCACACACCGAGGCAGGAAAATTACAGCCCCGCATTTTCAACGCTGGAGTTAATGCTGTGTCAGCACCTCCATCAAACCCCGTTGTTCAGCAGTTTATAAAAAAAGCTCGCTCCCAGCCCCAACTTGGCACCCACCCCGCCGAGGGGAGGGCAGCGGCTGCTCCCTGGGGGGGGGGGGCACCGGGGTGGGGTGAGAGCCCCTCCAAACCACCCCCTCGCCCCGCCGGGGCTGCCCCGGGTCCCCCTCGGTGTCTCCTTCACCTCCTCCAGGGCGGCGGCCACCAGCGCTGCCTCCCAGCTCTTCGCCGCCGGCCCCGAGGAGGCGGCGGCGGCGGCAGCGGCGGCCTTGTGCCGCTTGGGGCCCATGGCGGTGCCGGCAGCGGGCTCACGCCTCACGCGTCGCCCTGGCGACCGGCACCCGCCCGCCCTGCGGCCCGGCAGCGGCTCGGGGCCTCGGGGGTTGCCGTGTTGGGAACGGGGCCGTGGTGGGTTGGGGACACGGCAGCGGTGCTGGAGGCTGCAGGTGTGGGCGGCGAGGCAGCCCCCCCAGCCCCACAACGCACCCCCAGCGCTGCCAGATGTGGCTGCGCCGGGAGCAGGAGGGGAGAGAGGGAGGCACGGTTGGGAGAAAGCAGGAGGGCTGCCAAGATAAAGAATTCATTACAGAGGAGTCATGTCGTGATCTCACACTGGAGACGAGTGAAATATTCTGTGTGATTTAACATTTGGTGAAAATACCCCAAACCACATGGTGCCCTTCCCCCACCCGGTTGTACCGACCAGCGCTGCTCGGAGCCTCCAAATCTTTTATTTTAACTTCGCAGGAGTCTTTCAGCCACGCTGAGCAGCCCGTTACTGCTTTAGTCTGAATCTTATTCTAGGAGGATACTGACCTCATGTATGTGCTTTATAAAAACACCTTTAATTACAGGCTTTTAGTGGAGAAATAGGAATTCAGGTTTATAAGGAACATAAGATACAAGTCTTGTATCATCCTTCGTTTGCAGAAGTGTATCTTGCCCGGGTTTGTAGACAATGATGTAGTTTATAACATGGGAAAGCTGCACAGTAGATTTGCCAACATCCATAAACATTTTCCCCCACCCCATTTCTTGGCTGATGTCCATTTTTCTCGTTTTGAAGTTTTCTTTTGTTGTCCAGGAAAGAAAAAAAAACTAAAATCAGACTGCAATTGTTCACAGAAACAGGGATTGTGACATTTCCACCATACCCTTGTTCTTCATTAAGGTCTTGGATATGCAGACTGTGCCTGCTGAGGTGTATTGAGAGAGTATGGGGAAGGAGGATCAGGCTAGGAACAGCTGTTAATACAGCAGGACAGGACAGAGGTATGGGGCAGAAGGCACAGATAAAGTTGCCAAATGCCTTTACTATTAACTGACCTTCTTTTTTATGGCTCAGTTTTCAGGGTTGGATGTGAGAATCAGGATGACCGACTGGTGGGTTCTGCACCCAGCTCCTGATGGTACGGCTGGAAATACGCACCACCATGATGTCAGTGAGAGATGAGGACTGCTTAAAAGCACTGCCTGCTGTGCCCACACCTGGGTCTGTAAGCTCAGGGTTGTTGGAAGGCTAAAAGACAGGAAAGTCACAAACAGCTCAGAGAACATGAACAATAGCTGTGAGAATCATGAACTGGCCTGGTTTTATCTATTGTGTGTTTGCTTGGATGAATAAGGATTAGTTAAAGGAAATTGTTTTGTTTTGCTGCCTATCATCTTACTAAACACATCTAGCTAACTTGCTGTTTATTGTTGTTGGATGCTGTAGCAAACAGCGAGTCAAGCTGAAGCAGGACAGCTGATCACTGGGAGCTTAAAATGACCTCCACCACTCTCCCGAACAAAGGAGAGAAGGAAATTATATTTATTCCTTCTTACAAAGGGCCCCAGTGTATTGTTCTAAAATAGGTTCTCCACTAATGAAGTCAGCTAAAGATGTCTCCTGTTTGGCTGCTTGTCCTTGTCCATTCAGTTGTGCTGCCAAAGATGCTTGTAGGCCAAGCTATAAACCAGATCATTGAAACCCTCTTGGTTAAATCCTCCAACAGACAAAAACAACAAATCAAAAATATTGGGAAACTATGGCTTTTGTTCCCTCCAAGTCATGCAGACTGCAAAACGCCCAGTTGTCGCCGAGCCATCTGAAAACCTCCAGCTTCCTTCTGATAACTGAGATGAAGTTACTGGAATCTTAAATCTTGTATTAGCATAACTGAATGTAATTCAACTATACTTATAAACCAAGAATGAAAGTAATATGCAAAATAAGGATCCAGAGTGACTTTATGTGGTTTGATATACATGCTAAAAAGGAATTCACAGATGTAAAACTGCCATTTCTACACAGAGAAATTGGTTCTGCCATTAGAGCAAGAGTTAATGGGCAAATCTGTAATGACTTTTTGTATGACAGGAATATTGATGATGAAATTTGCAGTGGCAACCTTAAAATTTTCAAGTCACTTTTTCATTTTCTGTCTTATTAAAAAACAAATATGAATACATGAACAAATGACAGTGGAGTAACCAAAGCTGTGACTTTAAAATAAACTTGCAATTCTAAATAATGCTGTGTGTAAATACAAGGCAACTTGCATTTTCCTGGGAGAGGAGTTAACTACTCCCTATATTCTCAATTTGTACAACAGGGTAAGAAAATATGCAGGTTAATGCTGCAGTGTAGCTAGACACAGTAACATTCCTGTGCCCGCGTATTTAATAATAATATAGAAGAGATCTTTCCTTCTAATAATATAGAAGAGAAGTAGGTATAGTACCTACATCCTTCAGGAGGAAGAAACACTATTTGCCTTTTACTGTAGTGTGATTTAAAGAACATTTGCTCATACTTGCTCTCCAGTAAAGGGCGAAGAGTGAAAAGATACTACTAGTTGTAAAAATCATGTCTTCTCTACTTGATATTTCCTGAAAGACTACAATTGACTGAAGAACTAGTAGAGATTTTGGATCTTAAATAATTAAAGCCTGACCAGCTGAGAGGGGAATTAATTTTAATTTTCTTTTTTTTTTCTTTTTTTTTTTTCTTTCTTTCTTTTTATATATATATGCATGTTTTTAAGTGATTATTTTAAATGCTTGACAAATATTTTGAAAAAACGATCTTCTCAGTAAGAACCATCAACTTCTCTCCTTCAGCTGACAAGTCAGCAAAGAGTGTTCTTTGCTCAGGTTGTTAAGAACACGCTTAATTACTTTATATTGCTTTCCTAGGATTTAAATGTTTAAATGTTTCTTAAACAGCGAGGCTTCCTGAATTATAGCTTCAGAAAGCTGTTTCCATTTTGGAAAACTTTCCAGAAGGCTGTCTAGAACAGCTAACATGGCCTTCAGCACTGCTAAGGAAAACAGTCCTTCATATTCCTTCATATTCCTTACATTTCTAAAAGAAGAAAGTTTTTTTTTTTTTTTTTCTTGAGAACACTTCGTGTTTTTTTTTTTTTTTTTCCCCTCAGAAATGAAGAGGGAGAAGACCATAAAACTCATGTCGCTTTCCTTTTCAGTTTCATAGGGCTGTAGCACCCAGGCTGGGAACTGTTTTTCTTGAAGTCTGCAACCCCCCAGGACACAACCATCTCACAAGTTACACAGATTTGGCAGCCATTGCATGTGTTTCCCCAGCCTCCCTGAAATTCCACATATCAAGTTGGATGTAGGAGGTCTTTGCCTACAGTTGCTGCTCTGGCCACCAAATGCTTCCTTGCAATTTGTTTCTCAGTTTCTAAGTTTGTTTATGCAGTTTGCATAAAGCTTCCCACATGAACTACATTGGCCTTGTGGACGTAGACCAAGTAATATGTTTTGGCGTCAGGACCTATAAAGCTTATTTCTACATCAGTGAATTATCAGTGCAGTTTAGTGCAGTTTAGTTAACAATGTGCCCTGAAAGGAACAAAAGTTGAGCATAAATATATTAGCACAGTCCCCTTCTGAGTGTGGCAAGGCAGGCTTATAATATTTCTGGCAACAAAAGTCACTAATTTCTTAATGGATCTGTTCTAACCATGATGAAACAATAAAATAAACCCTGTAAAATAAACAATAAACAATAAAACCTTCCTCAGACTGTAACAGGCCTTCATAATACAATCACGTAGGAGGTGCTAGATGATGCTGAACTGTAAGATCACGCAGGAGTGGTTAGAGAGAAAGAAGGCACTTAAATGTAGAAACAGTACAATTCTGCCCGAGTCAAATCTACTGGCCAAGTGGCAAGGTCTCCGCTCTGAATCAAAGCCACTGCACGTGCTTATCAATAGACATAACCTGTAAATATGCTGCTTAAGCCTGTCCATCTAATAATGTGGCCAAAATCAAAGGAAGCTGTTTATGTTCTCCTCTCCCCCAGGCTCTAGCATTTGGTGTTGGTGGCCAGCCATTGTTTTTTCTTCACTCATATTTTCCGTCAAGCTGAGTTACAAATGTATGTAGCCTCTGTTGTTTATCAATAATATAACATGCAGAACAAATCAAACTTCTTTTATATATACAAATAAGCTTACATTTAAGAGCCTCCACCAACTTTGTTTTACTGAAAAGAAAAACCAAAAAAAACCCACACCACCAACAAACCAAACCTTACAAGGCCCTGCATTTAATTTCAGAAAAGATGCTTTCATAGCCTAGTCTCTCCCACGTGTATGCATGTGCAAGGAGAATGCTTTTTCCTCTCTGTAGCCAATGATATAGGGATTCCTGGCAAAGCTCAAAATGAAATCCATTATCATCTGTCAGTAAAATGACTTCCAAATTCCAGCTGGATGCTGTGCAAGTCTCTTTAAAGAAAGACTCCCCCTGCATTTGGTATTGTAGTTCCACTGTCTCTCGGTAACTGGATTTTGGAATCAATTCATTGTTGCCAGTCACTAAAAAAAGTCCAATTTCTGATATCTCAGGCCTTATTCTTGCATCTTCCAAAACAAATCATGAGGTTTTTATTTTTCTCCTTGAAGAAGTAAATTCAAGGAAAACATTTGCTCACCCTTGGCAAAAGCCAAAGTCCCCATGCCCTCTACAACCTTATCCTTCTGCACATTCAAATCCTTTATCATTGCATACTTCCTTCTGGCATAAAAGCAGTATATTCCCTAAGGTTAGAGAGTCCTCCATTCTGATCTGCTTCTGTAGCACTCCTACCACTGTCAAGAAAGGGAATCTTACACAGTAGTGCTGAGCACAAACCGCTAACCTTTCTCAACAGCCAAACAAAGCAAAGTCTAAATAAATGGAATTTGAAACATTATACTCTTACTGGTGCAAAAATAAAACTGTTTCTAATCCACTGAAAACAAACATTAACACCATGGAGGGTAAACAGACCTAAGATTCATGCCAGAGCTTGCGCTGAAAGTATTGATAATAAGTGGTGGAAAGACATGGTGGGTTTGTTTGTTTATTGTTTTAAAGGAGAAGACATTAGTTCTAACAATCTATGCAGTCTGAACTAGAATTGCAGTAATTAAATAGCTAGGATCATAATTCTTTGACTTTGATGTCCTAATTCTGTGAATTCATATTTGGATGCTTTTTAACTGTGAATTTTCTGAGAGTAATGTCCAACTGTAAAATAATTAACTTACAGCAGTGTGATTTATTCTGAAACTGTTTCTTCAATTTTAATTCCCCCTCCTTTCTTTCCAACCCTTTTCCCTGAGCATATGCATGCCCCAGTAGATCTAGTTCAATGATTAGAATTTGGAAAGAAATACACAAAATAATATCTATTTCCTGCCCTATTTTGGCACCTTTCTCTCTCTGTCACACTTGTGCCTAAAATCTGCTTTATAGAACAGTAATGATTAAACTTGCCAGTCCTATGACCGTATTCCAAAATACTATTGTGCCTTGATTTATCATCCACTAAATCCTTTACTCTTCCTTAAACCTGAAGTGTACCAATATTCTCCTTACCTCAGACCACAACTGCATCCTGTACTTCTCTTTTTTCTTCCTGCACCATTTCTGCTTCACAATTTTTCCTCATTCTGTGTCTCCAAAAATCAACCAGTACCCCAATCCCCTGAAATTTCCCCCCACTTCCAGTCCAGAACTCTGCCTGTGTCAGCAGACTGTGGCACCACCAAGCACCTTTTCAAACCCAGCACCTTTCAGCAAAGGCAGGAACATCACTTTGATGTTCAAAGCAGCATCACCTCTCTCCTGCCAATCCTTGGTTCTAGATATGTCTGGTCTGTGTGATCTGTTACCCATCTGCCGAGCACCTTAGTGCAAGAGATCTTGGCACAGTGCTCCAACAAAAGTATTTATGTAGGTGTGGTTGTCTTCCTCATCACCTGCCCTGGCATGCCTCCTCCCTAGCACATTCTTAAGTGACTGATAACCACCATTTCCTGGCTGATATGAAATAAAAGAATATGAAAGACATGGACCTGTTAGAGGGGTTTCAGAGGAGGGCCTGAGGACAATCAGTGGTTTGGAGCACCTCTCCTACAAAGACAGAATGAGAGAGCTGGGGATGTTCAGCTCCAGGGAGACCCTCTAGTG
This sequence comes from Anas platyrhynchos, assembly GCF_047663525.1. NCBI lineage: Eukaryota > Metazoa > Chordata > Aves > Anseriformes > Anatidae > Anas > Anas platyrhynchos. The sequence goes on along the minus strand of NC_092587.1, from coordinate 83,741,824 downwards.
TCCTTCCAGTGCTTAAAGGTGGCCAGCAGGAACGCTGGGGAGGGACTCTTCATCACAGAGTGTAGTGATAGGACAAGGGATAATGGTTTTAAAGCAAAAGAGGGTAGATTTAGATTAGACATTAGGAAGAAATCATTTATTATTGGGGTGGTGGAATGGGTTGCTTAGAGAGTTGTGGGTGCTCAATGCCTGCAAGTATTCAAGGCTAGATTGGATGGGGCTTTGGACAACCTGGTCTGCTGAAATATGTCCCTGCCCAAGGCAGGAGTGCTGGAACTACCTTTAAGGTCCCTTCCAGACCACTGGTTCTGTGATTCTGTTTGAAATAAAAGACTATGGGAAGGCTAGGTGATGCTGTACATAGTGAGTTGGCAATCTAGAATTTGGCCAGCCATCCTGTAGGAAATCAAATAATATGGGCATCCTGAAGGCATCAGAATCGAGCTCTGAACCTGCGTAGTGCCCCTCACAAGTGCTATAGCTCCAGATATTACTCAGAAAAACTCAGTGAAAAACAGGTGTCAGAGATGAGCAGCTTAAGAGCAATAACTGCATGCCAGGGCCTCACCTTACACCCCTCCAGCTGAGTTAAGTGAAAGATGAAAATTATTATGAAAGGTGGTTTACCTTTGTGGAATTACCTGTAATAGAATATTATTCTTTACCTTCACTGGATGAACGCAGTGCAGTTTTGCAAAGTAACCCCCAAAAGAAAATTTCCTGCACTCCTCCAAGTCTTTTTATCTATCCTATGTGCAAGATTTTAGTGAGTCTCAACAGTAGGGGAAGCAGAAAGAATTTGTTCTTTTTTTCTGTAAATGACAGCAAAAACAACGTTCTGTCAGAATTTCTGTATTTCTTTTAGCTATTTGAAGGAGAGCAGATTTAGTTAAATATTCTCAGAAAACTAATTCTTTATTCAAAGAGTGAATTATGTAATTTTAAGGAAGCTAAGTAACAAAATATTGTTAAACACTAAAATAGTTTAACTTCCCTGAAAGCCTCTCAGATGCCTTTAAATGACTGATTTAATGTAAAAGCTCTACTCACTACTGACAGGTTTTTTCTAATAAATAACAGTTTCAAAGAACAAACAGTAACACCTTATCATTAACATAATGCAGCTTCTGCCATGGCCACCTACATATATTCAGAAAGCTTTAAACAAATAGAACACAGCAGGACTTTACAGAGATCAAGTCAAAAAGGATTTCTAATTAGCACTTTTCTTAGTGAACAAATAGTATAAACATTAATTCCCATCAGCCAAATTAATAAATTCACACTAACATCAGTTAGAATGTAGAATGAGGCCTTTTCCCATCTCTCTTGATCTCATTACATCAGGCAAAGCAAAACATTTACTGTGCCAGGGATGCAAGATGCTAAGGGCTGTCAGTTGAGCAGGTACAATATTTAGCTAAAACCTGGCTAGATTCCCAACATAATGACCCACCTGAGCCAGTGTTCACGAGATCTGTGGTGTTTATTTTGTACCTAGTGCTTTCTGAGAGAGGTACTAGTCAGCATTTGAGAATAATGTGGAGAGATTTGACATAACCAGCTGAGCTCAGCAGTTTGGCCCAATGTGCCGGCTGTGGTGTCTAAACTCTAAATCTGGCCAGCGCTGATGTATTCTGAGTACATGCAAATCTACACAAACATCCGAAAGTCATTTTGACTGCCTGTCATCAGTAACTACAAAGTAAGACTGTGAGTAAAATGAAACAAAGCAGAATTTCTTAGCTTTCTTTAAAATGTATGTTAAATGCCAACAAAAAGTTTTTTTTGGTGAATGTATCTTCTTCCATTTGCCTTGAATTATCTTTGCTTTTCTTCATCATCCCACAAAATCCTACAAAAACTAAGCAATAGCATCTTAAAGAAAGCCATGATGAATTAGTTACTTTTAACTGCAAACTCCTGTCAGTAAACCTTGAGTGCCATTACTACCAGCATGCATCAATGAAGTACAACTTGTCTGGTTTCCTCTTATACAAAAGTCTAACATTCGCAAGATTTATATGAATATATAAATCATATATATATGATTTTGCAATCCAACTATTGCTTTCCAGGACAGAAAATTAATGAAATGGTATTGAAAGTCTGTCTTCTGGTCTAATGATGTTTAGACAGCATTAGAAAAAGACAGAGCTATGCCACCAAGAGAGAGTTGGTGTGTAATAAAAGGCTATGCTGAAAAAGAACTACTTCTAGAGCTGTTTTCATTATATTTTTCATTATATTTCATTATATTTTTCAGAGGTGATTGAATTTGATTTCAGCAATCATAATTTAGCTTTTGCACAAAAGCTTCAACCAACACTTTAAGTTGTTTTTTAGAGCTCGGTTCATGGGATTCCAAGCTGGTGCAAATATATTACTGTTATTTGGGGGCAGTAAGCTAGCTGTGGGAACAGTTGATCAGTTTAGGAGCTATGAAAATATTGACTACTAAAGCTCAACACTTACCTCATTCAGACCTTGCCATCAGAGTTTGAGTAATTCTAGATGTTTCGAATAGCAGGCTGAGGCCCAGATCCATAGGCAGTTAGCTCCCCAGGTACCTTTGAAGATCTAAGTTGATGCACATGGCTCACGCACCTTCTGCCACACATCCTGGATCACTAGAGGTATAATCACATTCAATCAGAGGTCTGTCTAACGGGGCAAAATAGGGCAGACTGAACTGTCCTACCCTTCCCTTCTGTCCAGAATGAGGGCATCAGCATTACACAGCAGATAGGATTGGCGGCACTTCTCATCCAATCCTTCTAATGGATTTAAATGAAGCATTAGGAAGTTCATCCACCACACATAAGAGGGTGCTGTTTAAATCAGAGACTTGGAGATTTTTACTGCTAAGCACTGTAGAAAGTGCTATAATTTTTTACTTCTCAGAAACATGAGAAAATGATAAAAAGCTTTATACTTCCATAAACCAAATTCTTGCCTAAATCTTCATAAGAAAGGACTATTGATGATGCCGCTTGGCTTTGGGAGGCACTCCTCAAGGCTGTATTTATGCCATCATTGATTATTTCATCAACTAGCCAGGAACCGTGTGGTTTTCTGAAAGAATGAGTACATTCCTATTCCGGATTTTATCTATGTATGGGATTTGAAGGCATGGAGAAAACAAAGGAGGGATGGAGCTCGAAATGAGAAGCCCGAGGCACACTATATCACTGCTGCTACACACAGACAGCAGCCCATGCAGCTGGAAGTGTGTGAAGGGTGAGAAGACCAAGTACTGAAAGGCAGGCACTTGAGGCTGTGAGGAAACAATTCAGTTCTGCCCATGCAAATATGTTGATGGTGGGGCACGGTACTAGTGGAGCATGGCGATATTACTGTTAGGGACTGTCCTATGCTTTTAATGTCTTATTAAACTGAGGTACCTTGACCTGCCTTAACCCATTTGTTTGCCCATCCTCCAATGTTGGGCTCTATACCTCCACTTATGTATTTGGAATGTAAAGAATTGTCAAAGGAAGGAAACATTATGCACAGACTTTCATCTATTTGTTTTTCTCAGGTCAGTGGGGAAATACAACGTTTTAATTGAGTTTTGAAAGGCTGCTGACCTAGAGGGAAGCCCTGGAAATCATTTGCATTAGACTTTTTAAAAGAACAGCTAATTAGTCTGATAAAGATTGAGTTGGGACTGTCTTGCCCAGCTGCTTGCTGGGATATTTATGAGGATTTGATGATAAGTACTTCAAAAAGCCTGTTTTATTTTTTTATTTTTTATTTTTTTTTCCTAGAAAGCATAGGACACTTCTGTACAGTAGTATGTATAAAACATATTTGGAAGAAAGAGAGATATAATAAGATGACATAAATCTTGTTTTAGCATTAAATATGCATATTTTCAGGATGTTATTTATTTATATATTTGTAAAGCTGGAGCTACAAAACTCAGGCTAATTCCTTCAAGGCAGCTTTCCTCACACTATGAAGTAGAAAGACTGTTCTCCTTTGTTAGTAGATACTCCTTACTTTCCATCTACAAGAAGAAAAATGCTGAAAAGCAATCATAATTATTCTAATATTCTGTCAAATCTGGTGAAAGACAGAATTGTTACCTTGAGATGGGGTTTGTGGTAATGTTAGCTACCTTGATTACTGGCTAGGTGGCAGTAGAGTTTATTTATGTATTAATACACGGTGTGCTATTTCCTAAACCAGTTTTAAATTCAGCTCACTGTACTGGTGAGAGAGTTCCTGTTGTCACACATTCTACTCATCCCTATCTTACTGCTGCTGCCCACTCTCCTACATCCAGTGAAAAGTAATTTTCATAACCACAGTTTACTATTTGTTTGCTTCTTTCATTTTCATAGGGTATGAAACCAAATCCCAGTAGTTTGGGTCTTTCAAGAATAAAGTTGTAATAAGCATTACAGAAATCAAACAGTTGCCTACTTCTCCCGGACAAAGCTTGTTTTCTTTCGTTTCCCCAAGAGACTCCCAGATCATACATTTCTAGTGTCTACATTGCGTGCTTTCTAGAATAGCAGATTTGGGCAGGATTCGGGCTGCAGTTTGCTGGCATAGTTATATGGGCTCATGGTGTGATAATTCTCTTCATGTAATTAATTCTCTTCATGGTGACACTGGTGAGCAATAATCCTGGGAGCAGAAGCAGCTGTGTCACCACCAGGGCTCCTATGTCCACTCAGGGACTATTGTTCAAGGTGGTGGTTTAACTTATCCAGAAGGTCTACTTAGGGGCATTCAGGATGGTGCTTTAACTTATCTGTCAGGCCTTCTGTCCTTTCTGGATAGTCACACTGGCAAATCAGCTGTAACTGGGAGGAGATGTCCAGCTTACAAAACAGAGTGTGTAGGAGAAGCTCATCTGTGTGATTCCCAATAATGTCACGAAAACTGGTGGTCTGGAGGCCACGTGAAGTGGCAGACATCAAGGCAGAACACCTTCAGACCAAGGTTGTGCAACCTCTGCAATGTAGCACCAGCCTCCACCTTGATGGACATTAAGAGAATAGAGGTAACTGTCTTTGGTTTACATGGTGTGGGCTTGGTAGCAGGTGGGTTGCAGGGGTGGCCTCTGTGAGAAGAGTCCAGGAGCTGCCTCATGTCAGACCAGAGCCAGCTCCAGCCAGTTCCAAAAAGGACCCACTGCTGGTCAGGGCCAAGCCAATAAGCAATATTGTTTGCACCTCTGTGAGAGCATATTTAAGCAAAGGAAAAAAAAAAACAGCAGTGCAACAGCAGCTGGGAGAGAGAGGAGTGCGAAACAGTCATGCAGCCACCGAGGTCAGTGAAGAAGGAGGGAGGAGGTGCTTCAGGCGCCGGAGAAGCAGTTCCCTTGTGGCCTGTGGAGAGACCCCTGGTGGAGCAGGCTGTCCCCCTGCAGCCCATGGGTCCCACATGGAGCAGATCTCCATGCTGCAGCTTGTGGAGGAGCCCCTGGTGGAGCAGGTGGATGTGGCCTGGAGAGGCTGTGGCCCATGTAGAGCCTCTGCAGGAGCAGGGGGCCGGGGGGGAGCTACTGCCCCTGGGGGACCCGTGCTGGAGCAGTTTGCTCCTGGGGGATGGACCCCGTGGTATAGACCCATACTGGAGCAGTTCTTGAAGAGCTGCTGACTGTGGGAAGCCCCCAGAGATCAGTTCGGGAAGGATGGCATCCCGTGGGAGGGACCCCATGCTGGAGCAGAAGAAGAGAGTAACTGTAAAGGAGTGGCAGAGATGAAATGCTAGGGACTGTCTGTAGCATCCATTGCTTGTTCCCCTGCTCCACCCAGAGAGGAGACCATGGAATAGGGTGGATGGGGGAGAAGGTTTTTTAGTTTGCTTTTAGTTTCTCACTGTTTTAGTGCTCTAGTAATAGGCAATAAATTACATTAATCTCCATATGCTGAGCCTGTTTTGCCTGTAATGATAATTGATGAGTGATCTCCTTGTCCTTATCTCAACCCTTGAGCCCTTTTCATTGTATTTTGTCCCCTTATTCCTTTGAGAAGGGAGAGTGAGAGAATGGTTGTGGTGGAGTTCAGTTGTATAGCAGGGTAAAACCACAACAGTAACACAACCCAGCCTAGGCCAAGCATCTTCTGGAGAATCAGGAAATGTGCTCATCCTACTATCAAGCCAGAGATGAACAGAGTATTTTTGAGCCATACTGATTATGGTTTTGGACCTCTAAACAAGAATTTGTACATCTTGACAAGAATACACAACTCCTGTCTCCTCCAGACGAGGAAACAGTGCTGCAGGCTGCAGCTGCCTTCAGCCTTGCTGCTCCTCCTGACCACCTGTTGGTAGTAGCACTCTCACACGCAGCCTCAAACCCTGGGAGATTAGACCTATTCATATCTGAAATGACTGAGAAAAGAGTGGATGAAGGCAAAACTGTTAAAATGGCTCACCCTCTCCATGCTGCTCCACCATGGACTCCCAGCCCTGCTGAGCAGCTGCCCCCCCCACCCCAAAACCCCTTGGAGCAGCTGCTGTCCGTCTGGTTGCCCTGGCCTCCTTGTCAGCTGTTTGATGTCACACATCAATCTTCCATCTTTCCTGTAAATCTCTGATGATCGAGTTTCGCATTTCCAGGACCCTGGCTGCAAAGCCCCTTTCACTGGTATAATTAGTAATTAGAGGAAAAATGTTAGCAAACTCCTCTGGCATAAACAGACACTCAATCCCCATCTGTCAGGTCAGGAAATTCACATTAGGGTGAAGGACCAATACAGATTTTTCTATCATCTGAGATAAGTGACCGCACACGCTCTGCACTACTTAATTAAGTCGCCCACATGACAATGAGGTGGATCTATTTTTAAGTGACTCTTTCAATTATAAACTCTTTTCAGTGTTTTGAAAGTCATCGTGTCTTTACCACTAGGAACCCCCATTGACTTTAAAGAAATGAGTTCTCTCAACGGTGCTCTGCAGTCCTTGCTGAGGAGAAGTGGGGATCATTCATGACTTGTGTTCAAGTGCTTTGTTTTCCACAGAGCTACGTTGCAGAGATGACTCCGTTCAATAAATGCTCAGGCATGATAGATAAGGCAGACGGAGACTGGGACCATTTTAGTATAGCAGACAATGTGTGGTAATATGCAGTGGGTGAAGGTGAAGACAGACTAGTTCAGCCTGGAAACAAGGCCCCACATATTTAATGTGGAATGCAGCTAATGGCTGGAGACAATTAGCAAGCCTTATGACAAACGGTCCTTCTCTGGAAAGCTTCCAGACGAGATTGGATGTTTTTTCCTCCTGTAACAAATGCTATAGTTTAAAGATAAGCTAATTTAGGAAAGTCCTATGCCTTGTGTTATGCTGGAGGCCAGCACAGATGTGCAGAATAGCTTCTTCTGGATTTATCATCTACAATGGGAGTGAAAAATGCCAGCCAGGCCCTACTTAAGCCATAACTGGGGCTCCATGCATTGTTTCCTACAGCACTTCCTCTGGCCTTGTGGAGCTCATTTTAAGAACTATTCTTTCCCCTTCTGCAAGGGAGAAAATTCATACATGACTGAGGATCAAGCCTTCCATAATTATCTGAGGAAAAGCTAGGGGCTGTATAGCTGGGGAAAAACTCAACAGAAGTTAAGCTCAGAAATCCTTTTCTGGGGTTTCTGTTTCATTTATAGGTTTTTGGTGCAACCAAAACAAAGATAAACAAGTCGGGTCCCTGGCTGTATGCCACTCCTAGAGTTAAACAGCCTTTAAATACAAAACCAAAACCCCAGCAACCACAAACAAGGCAATTCTTATGTGACTGAAGTTTCATATTGTTCTGTAACCAAGTCCTGCCCAGTTTCTCCAAAAGGAAAGTGATCTCTTTCAAAACTTCAGAGGCAAATTACACATAGTGGCACACAGTTATTTCAGGGATGGGCAGAAAAGCTAGGCTTGCTTAAGCCACACGCAGATAAGGAGCCAGTACTAAATGGACGTTAAAAAATGTGATCTGATTCTTCAAACAGTATTTAGCATTTAAGTCCTAAGGTCAGTGTTCATCTCAGAGCTTGAGAGGGACAGGGTGAACCACGGCTGCCGGAGCAGGGAAAGGAGAAGTTTCCAGAGCAAGAGAGAATCCCCAAAGGTTATATGAGATGTTTCTTGACATTTTCTTTGCAGGATGTGTAGCTGAAGAAGGGCTCAGACAAATTTTTTTAAATGTTGGATCCATTTCCAGACACACTGAATATTGTGTCTCAGGGTACTAAAAATCAAGCTTGACATTGAGTTCACTGTTAGATACAAAATGGAAACTAATATAACATCACAGGAGAGATTGTAAGAAAAATAAAGTTAAATTCTTACAGTAGCAAAACCTCATACTTTTGACATGATGCATACCTCACTATGCTGACCTTATTTTCAACAACTTAGAAGTCTTTGACCTTAACAGCTTAATAGTATTCTCTTAAAATATTTTTTTCAGAGTTTATGTTCCTAGGCCTCAAAGAGGAAAGGTGAACTTGAAGAAAAATAAACCAGTTATGTAGGCTGACATCCTTAACTCCACAACTGATAACTTAAGATCACTTTCAGCAGCCCCTGTCACTTGAGCTAGCTGGAATAACTGGTAATGGCAGAAGTTTGTTATTTGGTAGAACAGTGAGCATTAGAAAGGGATGAAGTCATTCTATTCATACTATCACATACTGTTGGCTTTTGGAGAGACTCCATGGCAGGGGAAATCTGGACTCTGCTCCAATGGGGACTGTGATCAAAGGGGATCCCCTCTGCCTGCACCAAAAAAGCCATGTTCCTTTTGCCCCACCTCTATTCTTTGGTCCTTGCTGCAGCTCTCTCTTTTCACCATCCTTAGACACATGTAGTTCATTCCCTTCTCCCCATCCCTGCTTTGCTCAGCTCGTCACTGATTCCCTTCCCTGATGTGTGTCACCAACATTGCCCGATTCCCTTACCAAACTGTTTCTTGTGCCACTCTGAGTTTACACTAATTTCTCCCCACCTGTGGCTCTCAAACTCTCTTTCTCCTCACACCACACCAGGTTCTCATGCTCTTCATCCAGCCTTGGCCTTCACTCTCTTTTCTTCCTTCCATATTTGCTGCTCCCTCTCTAGCCTCTGGGTTTCTCTAGTCCAGCTTCTTTAACTGGACAGAGCCCCCACTAGCTCTGATCTCTTTCCTGCCACATCTCTTCATCCAACAGGTTTGCAATACAGACTGTTGCTTCAGCTTTCTCTTGAAACTATTTACTCCTCAGATGCCTCCTCTTCAATGTAGCCTCCACTTTTCCTCAGATTCCTGTCCTGAACATTATCTGCACAACTCAAGTTTGCAGTTTCTATACTAAAGTCAATTTCCTGCTCAGTATATCAATTTGTTTTTATTTCTTCCCTCTCTGTTCCACATCCAGTTCCATTCAGTATGTCCTCTTCACCAGGTTTTCTGAGTTGCACATTATAGCAATCCTGAGAGAATCTCTCCTACCACTGGTCATTCCAGGAGCAGTGTCTATCAGTAACATCCTACTTGACTTCTTATGCATGCAGAGCATTCACGAAATCCTTGGTGACTTCAGCTGCACAGCTCTGACCTGTGCATGTCAAAATGAAATCTTTCCAACTTGGCCGAGCTCTGATAGCTTTCACAAGGAGAGAAAAGGGAACACTCCTGATTCAAATGGTATTCCCATTTCCAAAAAAAAAAAAAAAAAAAAAAAAAAAAAAGTTCATAATTCATTTATTTTCAATTATTAGTTTTTGTTGTTGTTGATTTTTTCCAAACAAGTGTTTTATCGTGAATATCACATGATCAAGGCAGACTAGGGACAGAGAAGGGAAGGAGAAGCCAAAGTGAGTGGATACCCAGAAAAGAAGAAATCTATAACAAATGTGTCGATATCTTTCTTTATCAGCATTTGCAGTAAGTCATTGACAACATAGTTATGGTCTGGTATTCTCTTCAACCCTCTGCTTGCCTAGTTTCCTCCTCCATGTAATCCCTTCCCCAATTCCTTGTCCCCACCATTTTAATTCTTCAGTTCTGTATCTTTTTCATCTCTTACTCTATCTCTTTATACTCTTTTCACATCTCATTGTAGTCTTTTTGTTTTGTTTTGTTTTTTTTTTAGTCTACCTCTTAAGTATCTCCTAAATCTCTTCTCTTGGTGCTTTTTCCCCCAAGTCATATTTTTCTTCCCCCTCAATCTCCTTCTTGGAATAACTTTTGCTATGAGAAAAAAAAAGGCCACAAGAACAATAGCTGTAAGGCCAGATGTCTGAACATCAGCATTCATTTGTACTCTTATTTTTGGTCATACGCAAAATGTGCCCAGCTGTTGCACTAAGCCCTTTAAACAATCAACAAATCCCTGCTCTGCCTGCACTGAATATATTCATGCATAGAACCCCATCTGGAATTGCTCATCCCTTCTCAGGTCCTCTTATACTACCTTATAATTGTGTGTCTGATTGAAGAAAGGATTTTCTAAAGATTATTTTGAGAAAATATGAGCAAATCCCATTATCTTAGTTGGAAATCTCTTCATGTGACACTATATTTTCTTTTGTGAAAGCAGAACATGTTTCCCCTTTGTTATTCTCAGTCCTCTCGACCTGTCCTTCCTCTCCCTTGCCACATCTCCATGCCTTCATGTATCACTGCTGTCTTGCTCTTCTGGCTTGTCTATATTTGAAAGCCCCAGGCTGCTTAGTGATAACACCTGTCCAACGAGTTAAAGAGGGTGCAGATCTTATGGGGACTGTGAAGGGAGGCAGAGGCTGCTCTCTCAATTCAGCATGAGACTGAGGGTTAATAGAAGGAAAATATTGATGTTTTATTAAATTACTCCTATAGGTCGGATCATGTAACATGTCCAAGATCTAAACAATGATCCTGTTCTGGAGGAATGTGAGGTTCAGACTGATGAGATAAACCATTTGCTGGAATATCTCTCTGACTTCACTAAATTGCTTCCCTTATTTAATTACAAATTAATTGAAAACACTCCTTGCCTAGCAGAACAATACTTAGAACCTGATTTGTTGATAGTATCCTAATCCTCCTTAATATTCCCATTGACTCTCCCACGATTATGTCATCAATTTTACACTTTTTACACTCTGGCAAAACCTTTTATGCAGGACCTATTAACAGAAATAAGAGAAATAGCTGCAGACCTAGGGTACACAAAGTCTTACTAATCCTAACCAGCATGATGCTGACATAAATAATAAAGTGGCACATTTGCAAATCCTGTAAATTTGGTAGCAGTCACTAACAGAGCTCAGAAGAGATGGATGTACCTCTGTCAGTAGAGAGAGGAGACCAGCATTTGGACAAGCAGCAGGTGAAATCTGTACAGGAAGAGGACAGATGATGGAATTATTCAAATTTAAAGCACCTAGCATATAATGTGTCCTCTGCCTGTTGCATTTCTAATCTTTAATCAGTACATGTTACTAACCTTGCTGCACTTTTCAGTGTTTATCATGCTCTTTCTCTTGATATTCCAATGGAGCCAGAGCTTGTTTGAAGCAGACAGCTCCACTCTGTGGTAGGAAAAACATGGTCTACAAAGAGAAAAAGAGTTTACTTTAAGTCCCCAAGAACAAAGGTGCTAACTTTTCAGATGAGCCATTGGCTTCTCAGTTTTGGATGATACCTATTTGCCTGCTGTGAAAGGCTTTGTAAAGATAGTAGAAATACAAATACAGAACAGCAGTGATAAAGTGCTTAGCAATATCAAATTCTTATAAAATATCTGTCAGCCAGTATCACTAAGTATTCTTACTGTAGATACCTCAACACTATAAATATGAACCATGGTCCACTTTCCTTCTCCCACATAAAAGTTCCTTCTTTCCCTTCTATCCTACAGCCATCTCTTTTCCTGAAACACTAATATATAAACAATTTATATCGTGTACCGAAAAGGCTGACATATTGTCGTGGTTCCGCTCGAGTGGGCAGCCGAGCTCCACCACAGCCGCTCTCTCACTCCCCCTCCTCAAAGAGGAATGGGGAGAAAATATGTGAAAGGGGCTCAAGGATTGAGATAAGGACGAGAAAATCACGCAATAATTAGTGTAACGGGCAAACCAGACTCAGCATAAGAAGACAGATAGTAAGATTTATTGCTCATTACTAACAAGCTAGAGAAGTGAGAAACAAAAGAAAGAAACCAAAAGCACCTCCCCCCCATCCACCCTCTTCCACCTCCTCCCCCCGAGCGGCGCAGGGGAACAGGGCAATGGGGGTTATGGTCAGTCTACAGCACTTCTTCTCTGCCGCTCCTTCTCGGTCACTCTCATCCCCTGTGCTGTGGGGTCCCACCCACGGGATGCAGCCCTTGATGAACTGATCCGGCGTGGGCTTCCCACAGGCAGCAGCTCTTCCAGAACTGCTCCAGACATGGGTCCGTACCACGGGGTCCATCCCTCAGGAGAAAACTGCTCCAACCTGGCTCCCCTACGGGCAGCAGCTCCTGCCAGATCACCTGCTCCTGCGTGGTCTCCTCTCCACGGGCTACAGGTCCGGCCCGGAATCTGCTCCGGCAGGGGTCTTCCACAGGCGGCAGCCTCCATCGGTGCAGGGCCACCTGCTCCACCGTGGTCTCCTCCACGGGCTGCAACGTGAAACCCTGCTCCACCGTGGTACTCCATGGGCTGCAGGGGGACATCCTGCTTCACCATGGTCCTCACCACAGGCCACAGGGGACTTCTGCTCCGGCGCCTGGAGCACCTCTCCCCCTCCTTCTACACTGACCTTGGCACCTGCAAGGCTGTTTCTCACTCCCTTGACTCTCCCGGCTGCTGTGTGGCGCAGCAGTTTTTTCCCTGTCTTAAATATGCTCTCACAGAGGCGCAAAACAACATCGCTTATTGGCTCAGATCTGGAAAACAATGGGGCCCTTCCCAAACATGGGGCGGCTTCTAGATCTTTCTCAGAGAAACCACCCCTATGGCCCCCTGCTACCAAAGCCTTGCCACGTAAACCCGCTACACATATCTGTGTAATTTTGGACTCCAGGATGGGAAAAGGACAAATAAGATCTGGATATTCGTGGTCTGGATTTGTCAAAACACCTTCACTAGCATCAGTGGGGACAGGATGCAGGGAGGAGGGAATCTTTTGTGCGGTTTGGTCCTGGCTATTCTGGGTCACAAGCAACAAAATTGTAGTGTAATAAGCAGATGACAAAAATCTCAGGGCCCTGGGGGTGTGCAGTCTCAGGAAGATACTCTTTAAGAAGGCATAATATATATGTACAGGATGGGGGACAAGAGGCTGCAGAACAGACCCACAGAAAGGGATCTGGCGTTTTGGTCAATGGCAAGTTGAATATGAGTCAACAGTGTGCCCTGGCAGCCAAAAGGGCCAAATGTACCCTGGGGTGCATCAAGCACAACATGGCCAGGTGATTGAGGGAAGTGATTGTCCCATTCTACTCTGTGCTAGTGTAGCCTCACAAGTCTGTGTCTCCATATGCTGTGCTATTAACAGCATCATACCATTTGCATTTTCCCCCCATCTTCCAGAGAGCTTTTAATAGTGCCTTTTCCTGAAGAAGATTGCTCATTGCAATTCAGTTTGATTCAGCTCCCCCTGAAACTCTGTGGGCTATGTATCCAAGAAATAAGGACCAAGAGTCAGGGATTGCAAAAAATGTCTGAGCATGTTTAGTTAATCAATTAGCAGAAGCACTAATGTGTCTGGATACAGTGAACGAGAGGCTGCATCAATGAATATAACTAATGTCCTCAAAGATTTCAAGATAAAGGAAAACACAGTCTTGGGTGTTTTCAGTGTCTCTGGGGATTTCAAGATAGCCAGTGGCTATGGATCAATGGAAAAAGTGCAGCAAGAAATGGCCCAGGACTTTCAAAGATCCTCTGAACCTGTAATGGCTAGATATCTATAACATCACACATGTTTTCCTAAAAGTCAATTTACAACTTGCCTGAATTCACTCCTCCTAGGGCTAAAGTAGTCCCTTTATTACCATTTTGACATGGTTGGAGTCACTTTAACAGAAATCAGAAAGATTAATTTATCTTTAATTACAGTGGGAGGTGGGGATGGGAGGGAGCAAGAGACCCAAAAGTCATAAATTACTTAGGGCAAAGAGGGAGGAAAATGCTCACAAACTGCTGACAAGATTAATATGCAGTTGATGGGAAGCGCTTTCACACCAGGGTGCCAACAAATAAACACAATTCAAAAATATCGTCCCCGCTGTAGTGGATAAGGGTGGATTCCCAGTGACAGAGAGAGAGAGGGAGGGAGGGAGAGACATTTAGGGAGGGCAGGAGACCTGTTTGCCCTGTGAAGCTTCGTGCCCAAAATTCCTCCAGTGGAATCTGATAGCTGGGGGCTAGCCAGGCCAGAGGGTTAGTGCTTTCTGCATTAAAAAAAAAAAAAAAAAAAAAAAAAAAAAAGAAAGTGGGGGGGAGGGGGAGGGGAGCAGGAGAAGGAGCTTTGGGCAGGGAGGTTGAGGACTGTGTGTGAAAACCTGAAGATCAAGGCTGTGCACAGCTGTTCTGGGGCTGGGAACTTCCACCTGCTGTGAGTGCTGAGCTAACTTCATGAACACTGCAAGATTTCCAAATGCCGGAGACAAACAAAACAGTATAGTCCTGTCTGTGCACAGAGCTCAGTGGGAGGTTGTCCCAGACATAAGTAACACAAAAAATGTCTTACTAATGCAGGTTTCCTCAAAAGAGAGAAAAAAGGTGTGTGTGTGGTGGCTGAGCAAGAGGGTATGCGCTTCTACAAGCTGAACAACATGCTGCCAGATGACCACTTCACAATCAGTTTGGAAGAAATGTAGAACCTGATAGTTTTTTTCTTTTCCTTTAAACTTTTCCAACCTTTCTGCTTCCTCTGTCTCTCATCTCCCTTTCATGCTAACATATTTGAATACTGAGAGAAATACTGCTCTCCTGCTGTCAATCACCCCTTTGAAAATGCAACTAAGATAATATTTCAGCTAAGCTAGGTTGTAATAGCCATGCCTGGCAATTGAACAGCTCTGGATTATAGGCCAATATATATATCAGCAGAGGAGGTTTAATGAAATTTTTTCTCTAATGAAATCTTGTCTTTAAGACTTCACATCCTTTCAGAGACACGTGACAGTAAGAGCCCACTATCTGTAGTATGACCGACAAGTTGTCACTGTGACTGCACTGCAAACAAAATGACAAAAAAACATTGCTGAATTTGATGGGAATGCCACCAGTTATTTGGAAAAGGACATCTTTGTGCTTGCCTTCCCTGTGGTTAAAAGTGTAGACTTCATCTTGTCCTGCAGCTCTTCACTACTGTGGTCCTACAACCCATGTCCAGCTGTGCCACCCCTGTACCCCCACCCCAAACCTGCTTCCATTCAATGTCTGGTGCGGGTTTTGCACCCACAAATGACATGCCAGCCTTGTGTGTAACAGTAACTATGAATGATGATAACTGGAGATAACTCTTGTCTGTTTGAAAGAGAGAGTTTAAACTGAGTTTTCCAAAGGGAAGAGGAGCTGGAACAGCTTCATCGCACTTCACTCCACCTGTGTCTCTACTGGATGAGGAGGGATGGTTGAACTTCTCCAGCTGATTCAATTGGTCTTCTGACCTTTCTGCTCCCACAGGAGCATGACAGCTCTGTCTGTGTAACAGCTAATGCCTCTCCGTTGACCTCCAGGGTCAAGGACATTGTGCTGATCTGGGGATGACAGTAATAGTTCTGTTGACAGATGCATTTCACCAGCTGTACAGCCGCTTAGTGGGACTTGAAGTTAACCCTTCCTGTGCCACCTGACACCAATGGCTCAAATCTAACTTGCATAAGAAAGATTGTCTACAGCCTCTTTTCTCTCCACAAAGTATAAATCTCTCCAAAATAAATTGCCTCATTGTTTCATGGAAGAAATATGCAGGTTCTAAATACCAGGCTCTCCTTTCACCCTCTCCTTCTTGTTGAAGTCTGTTTAGCTTTATGCTTCTTACCTTTTCTGTCCATTTGCTCTCAAATACCTGCTTCATAGTTAAAATGCTTATTTAGACCTTGAAGTCTCCTTGTTCCTGCTCCCTGCCACTATGACCAAGTCATCTTCCAATGGCAAGGCTGTCGGATTCTGAACTGATGATCCTGGCTGATTGTTGTTGATGGACCCCTTGCCTGCTTTTATTCCAGTCTCTCAAATTTCTCCCCTGGTGGTACCCAGTCCATATATTGAATAAATTCACTGTTTGCATTAGTTTTGATCTGAGCAAAGACTTATTTTTGCTCTTCTTCTCTTCAGCTCTGGCCCAATGCCCTTATTCACCCACTCAGCTGCTCTTATGGCACATGTTCTGTCAAGCACTGCTTCTCACAGTTCTCTCTCTGAGTTTCTTTCTTTTCATTTCCATTTGTCCATTTCCACACTTGTCCCTCAGTCCTTTTATAGGATCTTAATGGGGTCTTCTTCCCTGACAACATCTCTAGCATCTTTGCTCACACCTATACTTCTTTATTTACCTTTGGTATGTTTTTTTCCCTTTTCTCCTGTTATCTCATTATTGCCACAGATAAGCGTCTCTCCAGCTCTGTTCTCTGAGTCTCCCTTAGGATTTGTGCAGTTCGCTCAGGGAAGGAAGGCTTTCCACAAGTCCTCCTCACCCATGAAGCAGTGGCAGCAGAAGTTGTATCCGTGATGACTTACCACTTATTGGAGACCCATCTAAATATGAAACACTGCTGGAAGCTGCATAGAGACCACAGATCAGGCTCAGCTTCCTCATCTCTCAGCTTCAAGGAAGACTTCTGAGACTGCCATGATGGCTACGCCTGAGCCCAGACCTGTTTGCCCCACATCCACCCCATCTGTGTACATGAACAAGAAGATTGGTAATTGTCCCCTTAGAAAAGGGCTCATGTCTTTGGATCTACAAGTCTAACAATCCCAGATTAAAATGATGTAGGCAGAAAGTATGCTTTTTGTGTTTTAAGATTGGCCTATAAAAATCAAAATAGATGTCAATTCTGCATCTGGAAAAACACAGTCTGGTGCTTTCTGGCAATTCTTGGCCCTTGGACCCTTTCCCTTTCCCCTCTCTCTGTCCTATATTTTAAAGTTTGAATGTTCTGACAGAATTAAAATCTCCTCCTTGGATCATACAAATGTGCTTGGAATCCAGTCCAGTATAACAAGATAGAAAATGGTGAAAAAATGTACAGTCGAGGAAAGAGAGAAAAAGGTAAAATGAGTATGGTTCTGTGTTTTAAGAACATTTGAAATACATATGGAATCAGGCCAAAAAGTTCTTTTGCTTTTAGTTATACCACTAATATTTTAGTTCCATTTTATACATACATTTTCATTCTATTTTTATTTGTTTCTGCAACCTCCTTTTTTTTTTTCTTTATGCTTGATTTTCCACTGACATTACAGATCTGCTTTGACAGCTCAGAATTCTTTACAAAACAAAATGGCACGTCTTTGTCCAGGTCATAATACATATATATTGCTATGATCTGGAAAAAGATCATATGCCTACAACCACCAACACAGCCACCATCAGCACACACTACTCTTCCTGTACTAATCATAAGAACAATCCACAATTTAATTTCCCACTGAGTCTGCAACATGGCTTAACACCCATTCTGAGGAGCTTGAACTAGCAAAATAGAATGGAACACTTCAGGCTCCCTCTCCCCGCCCCTCAACTTAATAAAATTAAGGATAATTGATATATTTCCAAAGCTAGTCTCTAGGCCTACTATTGCATACAAAACTTCCTCTTCCCTGGATTTAACAAAATAATACATCTCTCTCCATTGCCCTCTCTCAGCCACAGTCAAAGTCAAGTTTGAAAGAAATGTCAAAAAGTGACAAGAAATTTTGAGAAACTTGTATTCATATGTATTTGGCTTATGCAGAATATGCATTTTCAGTGAGTAGTGGTGAAGTGGTAACCTTTTCAAACTGGCAGTTTTTCATTTCATCCTAAGAGTGGCAAAGCTGAACAAACACTCCTGTTTCACGAGGCAGCAAAATTCTGCATCCTGGCCCTGGTCTGGCTCAGGTTTCTGCTTCTCATGGTCAGAAGCCTCCCTCTATCGACAGACAATTTCACTGTTCAAGAGAAGGAAGCTCTTGTTAGAATCAAGAGGAGGAGCCAATCTACCAGGTATCTGGGACTACCTGCAAAATGGCTTTGAAAATGCAGTCAAAATCAAACATTTTAATAATTTTTTCTGCATGGCTTTGAATTGTTTCTACATTCTCTCTTTTTATTTAATTTATTTTTTATTTTTTATTTTTATTTATTTATTTTATTTTATTTTAGTTAAATCTACACTTAATACTACTGAAGGAGGTACAGCAGGGCTAGGAGATGAAATTCTTTTTATTATTATTATTATTATTTTTTTATCGTGTCTCTGTTCCTAACCATACAGAGGAACTCAATGACTTTGGCCTTTCTCACCTGAAGGGCCTATGCGTAAGGGCTATGGAGAACTGAATTGGCCAGGTCTAGCATTGAGGGAGGAATGAACAGTCTTGTTTGTACAAACACAGTTCTCATTTAAAGTCACTCAGAAGTACTCGGATAGATTTGCTGACCTGGTGTTTTATAGTTATTCAAGAAATACACTCAATGTACGCTAATATGTATAGTCATTGTGATGCCTACACAAATAAAAGGAAAAAAAAAAACTCAAACAAGTAAACTTGATAAATGTATGTTCTGTATTTATCTTTCAAACAAGGTTATTAGGGGAAAACAGGAATTTGCAGGATTGTATTTCTTTAAAAACTCCAATGTACTAGACAACAGAGAAGCAAATGCAGGCCAGAAGCTAAGAAGGACACTTTCTCAAAGGTGCCTTGACTTGAGTCATCATGAAAATAGAACAGATTCTCATCCCATGTAAATTAAGACAGTGCCATTAACTTCAGTGGTATGAAGATAAGGTACAAGTGGATGCCTGACTTGTCTGGGAGGAACTCCATCAAAGTTCTGGGCTTTGTCATGTGTATTGACATGTTGATTTATTATTAAAACTTAGGGGTGCTCTGGAGAACTGGATGAAGTACACTGCGTTGCTATTTTGAGTTGCTTAGGAAAGCTGCAATGTGCATCCAGAGACTTACTTTAACAGGGCTGCTCAGAAAGAGCAACTGGGGAGCATGAATTAAGAAAATGTAGAGAGTGAGCAAGCTGAAGAAAAGAGGCGTTTTTGAACATATTTCTAGACTTGCAAGACTACAGCTGTGGGAATAATTAAAAGGCACACTTTTTGGATAATTTATTTTTGAAACTCTGCAAAATTTGTCAAATCATTTATTTGATGAGCATTGTTTAACCAGCTGTACAGGGAGCCACACTGGAGTGCTGTAATGAGTGCTCTGGAATGTGACCAGCATTAATGTGCCTGTGATAGCTGGATATTTCTTTTACCCTGCTCACTTCTGTGGTTTGCCTGTAACTATGGTCCTGCTTGATTACTGTTATGATGTGAGCTTTGAATTCTCTCTCTCCTTTGGCCTTTCCCTCTTGGCAGCTCCAGTAGAGCGGAGCCCTGATTAGAACCACAGTGTGTCATTTGATCTTCAGATGGCTATAAAAGGTCTGTGCAAGTGACCATCTTGCTTCTGTCCCAAACGGATGATCATGCATACCACACATTGCCACGCTCCTGGCATGACTTCAGCAAAACTGGCAAGTGTTCCTTCCAGAGCTAAAACATAACCCAAGGTACAGGAGCAATTCCATTAAATGCCCCTTTAAACCGTCAAAGTTAGCAGGAACTTTAAAACAGAGCAGACTTTAAAGTGATGAGGGAGAAGTACCGTTCCCCTGCTTGAAACTGCAGCTGGGTTTGTTACCATCAGGTGTGATATGAAGTCAGCATTTTCCTTGATGACTTTTTCCTTCGCCATTGTTGCAATCTGGCACTGCAGACTGGAGCCTCACTCCAGGTTTTTAAAGGGAACTGTTATTTTCCTCAAGGATTTTATTCCTTGTCTCTTGCTAAATGGATTTTGTTATTTTTGTAATTTCTCAAAAATAGGTGAATTTGACAAGATCCAGATATTTGGAACCAAGATGTAGAGTTCAGATAATAACAGTTTTACTGCAGGAAAAACAGAGGTTTAAATACTCGTGCTATTAAGTAAAGTCTACAGTCATGTGCTGCCTCCTTTCGTTCATGGGATATTTCAGAATATTGATGCCCTTTTTTCAGACACTTGCTCTATTCAGGTGCTGGTGGCCTTTCCATGAGAAATGAAAAGAGATATCTGGGCTATGGAAACACCCGTAACAGCGATTTTAGTGTCTCAGTACTTAAATGGACTTTATTCACAAAACACACACTCTTGAACACTATCAAGCACTGGAGACATAATTGTTTCTTCAGTCTATTCTGCAGTTCATGAAAGACAATATTTCAAAAATTGACTCTGATCAGAGATGGAAGCAGAGGGTGAATTTTTCTGCTGCTTGTACAGCTGTTGTCTTCAGACACTGATGCTATCAAGGGCTGAAATCCATAATGCAGAAAATCTTCATATAATTAAATGTCTACTATTTTGCTAAGTACAAGTATCATCTGAAGATGCCTGGCACAGGAACCGCACTATTCATTACTCCATTATTTGTATTCATTATTTTAATAGTGTTCAAATGGTGGATGGCAAGCCAGAAGCCTGAAGTTTCATTCCCAGTTCTAAGATCCACTCACTGTGAATACTTTGGACTCAGTCAGTTCCCAGTTCTAAGATCCACTCACTGTGAATACTTTGGACTCAGTCAGTTGTGGTTATGTGTCCCAGTAGGAAAGAAATATTGCTTTGCTCTTCTGTGGTACTGTTCTTTAAAATATCTCAATATACTTCACATTAGCTGTCGTAAGTCTGATCTTAAATAGGAAAATGTTAATTGCAAAAACTTTGAGACTTTGAACTAGCTCATTTGAGAATTTTTCCCCAAGTGGTATTTTTGTGAAATCAATTCCTTTTACAAAAGATAGTTCTTTAAAAATATAATGGAACTAAAATATGAAATATGCAGCTTGGAAGATATTATCTCATAATTGGTTTTGGCAGTTTTGATAGATCAGCCAATGTGACTACTTTTCAAGTCAAGATTTTTCATTTTCTTCTTTAAAAAAATCACAGGAAAATTTGTTCAAAAAGGTGATCAGCTAAGGAAAAGAGACATAATTTAAAAGGTGCTATACAGAAAACTCATTCAGCACTGATATAAACTGACCGGTTAATTTTATATGCAGATAATCTAGTTACATTATCATTAACATTAACACTTCCATGTGTCAGTATAGTTTATAAATATCAAGAGGCCATTCTTACTGTCAGTGAATTATTTAGATTTTTTTAGGTACATTTTATTCTTATATTGCAAGAACCCTGCCTCAGCTCAGTCCAGGCATTTGTACAGAAATTAAATGCTAAGTACTGGAATGTCCACACATACACAAAACCGAATTCCTCTTTTATTAGTGTTCGATTGCACTTATATTACACAAAGTCATATCCAAGAGTTCTGCCAGATGTCAGGGAACAAAAAGGCACACACTGCAAGGTGAGCAAAGGGCTAAGACATCTGTGTTGCAAAGCCAAAGGACAACCACAGAAATATCTTGGCAATGGCCTTCACCTGAGGTGATCAGATGTCTCTCCTGGGATGCAAATCCAGCAGTACAGCAAGCACAAGGGCTTCATTTGATGAAGTATGCTGAATCTCTGCTGAGAAGGCCAAAGATACTTCCTTTATCTGGCATTTCTGCCTCATTCCTTTTCTTAGCAGAAGAAAGCCGTCTTAGCAGAAGGGGAAGGACTGGAGGTACCTCTACACTGAGATGGTGCATTTCAAATACTGGTGTTTCAGCTTGACTAAAAAGCTTCAAATCCAGGTTATGATGGTTGGTGGGAACAGATATGATGGCTGCTCTTCCCCTTCAGAAAAATTCAGCAGAACCCATCAGTTGCTTACAAGCAATCAATTAACATCAGAAGAAATTGCAATAGACTCTGTAGGGCACTAAAAAGTTATCCGCATTGCACAATATTCTGGGAGATCACAATATTTCAACATTAATTTTTGTTCCCAGATCAAAACACAAAAATTTAAACATCAAAAATACTTGCAACACAATAGAGACAGAGTGATTCAGAAATACTTACTGTTTATTTGTTTAATTGACATATTGACCAAAGAAAAACTTTTACGCATGTCCTCAAATTGATGTAGTTGGTTTGCTGAAGTGGCATGTTTGTTTTTTTTTGGTGAAATCTATACCCATATTATGCTGAATACGCTAGAGCACATGTTGTCTGGGGAGTTCCTCAGTTAATGCCCCTCTGTCTTGCATCCCTGAGTGCAAATCTGTGGCTGAATGGCAACTGTCAATCAGAAGCCATCATGATGATGAATTTTTCATCAGGAACTGTGTGACATGAAGAGGAGGGTAGCTCACGAAGAACTGGATTCACAGGACAGAAAATTGCAACTTCGAAGAAGCAATGATCTGAGACAGAAATGAAATTCAAAAATTTAGTAAACTGAGGTAGCAAAAAACATGTAAGTATCAAGGCTCCAAAGTGGTCATCCTTGTATGACTATCTGATAAAGAAGCAGTTCTCAAACTTTTTCCATTGTCCAGGGACATGCAAAGAAAATGGGATGAGCACAGTAGATTTCATTGAATATATATCACTATCATCATTGTACGTACTATCTCAGAGACTTCTGTAATGGGACAAATATATCTCTATGAAAAGCATTATGCAAAGAATACAAAATAGCCCCCTTCCAGATAAGATTATGATGAATTCAAGAGTAATGATCTGAGGCTGGATGGGGCATTTCAGGAGTAGATTTACTGAGGTGCAGCCCCCCTTGCTATCATCACCCATACCACATAACTTGGGAGAAACATATTACTAATGTGGCTCCTTGCACCTCATTCAGATGGGACCTGTAACTGCTACAACCAATGTAAATGCAGAGATTATCTTTTCTGGCACAGATATGATGGGAATCCAAGGAGGATGCCATAGTGAGTACCACAGATGGCTCAGAGTGCATGGGTGAAAAAAGGGGGCCAGAATTATGAAGATAGGAGTGGAAGAAGCTGCTGCTGGAAGAGCAAAGTTTGTTCCATGGGGAGAAACATATTTTTTGTCATTTTTGTTCAGTCAAAAAAAAAAAAATTAAAAGAACATGTTGCATTGTTTATATTGTGAGAAACTAAGTTGTTTTTTTTTTTTTTTTTTTTTTGCAGTAGAGAACTAATTTTCTGTATCCAAAGGTAGCTGAGTAGTCATAACAAGGAGAAATGCTAAGTAGATAAGTTGATAGTAGAAGGCATCACCATTCCAAAATAAGGTAGAAGCTTGCGAAAAACAGGATGAGCAGTCTGAGAACAGTAAAACAAAGATCACAAGTTCTCAAAACATAAGAAAGGAGGAAAAAAAAGGAAAAAGGAGAAATTAAAGGGTTGAAGAAAAAAAAACCACGTATATGGTATAGAGGAGCATCGAGTAGCTTGTGAACCTGTAGTACTCAGCCAATGATGAAACAGGGGAGGTGACCAGGTGTTGGGTAATAGGGAATAAAAGGTTATGATTTGTTCACTAAAATGTGCTCCTAATTGGCAGAATGCCTGCCATTGCAATTGTGAATAAAGTAGCTTCACAGAAGATCCTGTCTGAAGAAAATTATTTGA
Source organism: Anas platyrhynchos (assembly GCF_047663525.1). Classification (NCBI taxonomy): domain Eukaryota; kingdom Metazoa; phylum Chordata; class Aves; order Anseriformes; family Anatidae; genus Anas; species Anas platyrhynchos. The sequence goes on along the minus strand of NC_092587.1, from coordinate 83,718,131 downwards.
GATTTTTCTCACAATATTATAGAAAAGACTAAATCAAAAAGTATGACAGGCATTTGGAGGAGCAGATGGCAAAGAAGATATTGATACTAATTTCCTATATCCTGTTTCTGATTTTGTACCTCTTTAGAGAACACACCCAGAGCACAGGGAGGTCAGGCATCATGTCTCACAAATCTATATGGATGAAAGGACAGCCTGTTCCCCTCTGTATTTAGCTGGGGTTTCATATGGTCTAATGGTTTCTTCTCAAAGTGTGTGACATTGCTACAGATCAGCTGTGTGATGGCAAAGACATGGCCAAGACACTGTCTGCTAGGAAAGCCTTCCATCAACAGGAGAAAGCATCACTTGAAGTGGCTGGACAAGGATGGGGTTGTGAGCTGGATTAAGGTTTCTGTTAGTTTCTTCTTTGCTATCCTCTTTTCCAAAGCCCTACAGCCCTTCCTTCCATCAAGTGACAAGGAGTGAGCTGATCACATGGCTGAATGATATCTCCCCTTATGCGAGAGCATGTGTGCCCCTCACATGATGTGGGATGCTGGCATTTTTGGCATGTGGTGGCTCCACCTCTGATCATATGACAGGGAAAGAGGAAAGGGAGGGCAGTTCTCCCATATGAGGCTATGTAGCAGTCCCCATGCTTCCTCTATTTGGAACTTCACTTTGGTTATCTGATAGGGAATGGAGAGTGGAGCAAGACAGCATGGAAAGCTCCTGCAGAATATACTGTGGAGAAAAATCCTCTGGGGGGACAGAGCAAGAGGCTATTTATTTATCCAGATTTTGAAAACTTATTTATCCAATGGTCAAGAACCCAATGTAAATACAGAAAGTGCAAACTAAACCCCAGCCAACTATTCTTTGTTTCTTTTGAAACATGGTTTCTTGGTTTTCTCAGAACGTGTAAGAGAACTGGCACTCCTTGTATCATAAGCTGAGAGCAAAATCAGGTCCTTGGATGCTTGCAGTGTTTCCACTGTGAACAAAAATTCTGCTTGATACAGTAGGCCTTACTAAAACTGTTTCCACCTTAGCTTGCTTAAGGCATCATTTTACCAGTCTGCTGTCTAAAGAAAGGAACAATCTCTAGTTCACAAAGACACTTGCACATCAGATTTCTATTTTGATTACTTGTGTCACAGGATCTGATTTACTGCTGGACAGAGGCTTGACTGAGATCAGCACAGATCAGTTGAGCGTTGTCCTGGTGAGCATCATCCCCCAACACTTACGCAAGCCTTTAGGACAAGTGTGACCTGCTTAGCATGACAGTGAGTCATCAACATTGGCTCAAATTGGCTCCCCATACCTTTGAGATGGATGATGAAGATCCAATTGCAGGCCAGTTGAAAACTTAAGTACAGCAGGGCCAGTAAAGCAACTCAGTTGAAGCTGAAATGAATTAATCAGTGAAGCATCCGAGGACTCTATCAGGGAGCATACACAAGTGTTCACTGCTGTATCAATTTTCCACCCAGACACATTTATTTAAGTCGTGACTACCTGTCAGAAGGAAATAGTATTAACATTCCCTAAGGCATTGATTGTCTGGTAAAGTTTTGGTTATTCTGAAATAACATTTTTTTTTCTTTCTTTCTTCCTTTTTTTTTTTTTTCTTTTCTTTTTTCTTTTTTCTTTTTTCATTCTTTTTTTTTTTTTTTTAAATGTTTCCCCTACAGTACAGCCCTGAATGGAACTATACGATACTTTGATTTTACAGAAGACTATGTACCAGGAGTGCAATATTAATGAAAAGGCTACACCCAGTACAGCATCTGGTATTCAAAATCAGGAGGTGGGAGGAAGGATACCAGGCATTTATGCTTATCTCTGAGTCAGTATTATGTAATTCCAAGAAAACGGTGCCCCTGACTTTTTCTATGAAAGCATGTAAAATAATACCTCTTTATTATGCATTTGTTATCTATTTTCTTGCTAGTCTTCACCCTGCCATTCTATCTACAGGTCATCATTTTTTCCAAAAGAATATGGATGTCTTACTACAATCCTTTCCCTCAGCATTCTCACAAAATTATTCTGATTTCACTTATACTACTGTGTGCCAGGAATGTGAAAATACTAACCCTTCATAGAAATGTCAGAATTTCCTACTTGAATTCAATTTACGTTATGCATATAGAATTAATTGCATTCAAACACCCCAAAACATAGAACGCTTTCCTACTTTATCTGATGGCAATAGAAATGTGAAGGAAGCATATGGTAGATGATGAAAATGTACTGGAATGATCTTACAAAAACATTGCTCTGTTATTCAAACAGAGAACCTCTGTCTCTCCTTTGGAAGCCTGGTCTTAAGGTGAGAAAAAAAAATCTGGCATTTTACAGGGAAAATTCTTCAAATTACTTTTATATCACTTATAAGTTTCATGATATTTGAAGTACCAAAAGGGGGCCTAGTTATACATCATTTGAATAGAGATGTGTAAACCTGAACACTTTTCATTATCTATTATGAGAACTACTTACACAAGTAACAGATAGGTCTAGGACCAGTATACATTACTGTGAGCATCTGGATCAAGACCATTTGGAAACTGGTAGACCAAGTTGGTTGCATGTTTAGCATCTTCCTCAGAATTTAACTAAATCTAAACTTGATGCTGTAATACAGTGAAGGAAGATGTTCCTCAAAATTCTTGTGAGGTAAGGGATTTAGTTCTGTTATTGAATTATCAAAGTGACTTTTGGATCCAAAGACATCTGAGATACACAAACTTAGAAAAGAACCGTACCATAAGAAAACTCCTGAGGTTGGATGGTGAAACTTGTTTAAGTTTCTGTGTGGTATAATGGGAAAGTTTTCTTTGGCCATCACTGATGCTTCAAGAGTTTCTTGACTTGAAGGGCTTCTTTATAGGAACATTTGGGTTCACTGTAGCAATTTCACCATGAGCTCTCTAGCAATATTTGCAAAGCTGGTTGTCTCCATGGTTCCAAAATGAGTCCTGTAAAAGAGTGTTGAGCTTGTCCTTTATCAGAGCCTCCCATGTGTGACTGATCCCCTTCTGCTAGCTCACACACCAGACCTCATTTCATGGCTTTTCCTCATCTTTCATGGTTTAGTCACATCACAATATTCCTTTACTTGCATGGCAAAAATAACATCTGCAGGAGCTTTCCAATGTCCTGTGATTGAAAATAAGATACAGCAGGGATTCTGTGTGGGTCTAACATGCATGTGAGGATAACACAATAGAGTGCCTTCTCACAGCTTTCACAGCAGGTCATTTTGATTGACGTATTTGTAGAGGCTACAGGGTGGATTGTAGATTCAGCTGGCATGTCAAACCAGATGGGAGAATTTCACTGAGTATACAATGAAATGAAGAGTGCACTTCTGTTGCTTTCTTGTCTTTTAACAGATGGATGGGAAAGTAAAATATTTCTCCAAGATATCATTTTCTTTCTCGGGAACATCTCTATTCCTCTTATCACCTTCCTCTCCTTTCACCATTCCCTGCATTTTCTTTATCTAATCTATTCAGCTTCTCTTGTCTTCTGGCTTTTCAACATGACTAACACTTTCTCTTTCTTGCCCTTCTGTGCTCCATATTCATTGCTCTTATTCTATGACCATAGGTGTTCCCAGTACAGGAAGAATAGACAATGCGTGATGGACATGGCTTGACAGCACATGCAGGAGAAGGGGCTAGTGAAATTTTCTATCCCAGTGTGGAATGAAAAACACAAGATCAGGTCATGGAATGAGAGAATCTTTTGGCGTCAGAGGTTTGGCTGATTTCTCTTGTTATTTTGAGAGCTTGAAGAACTAGATGATGTTGATAGGGCTTTTTTTCTTGTAATTTTACCCGATTTCTTTTCCTTTTGGTGATTCAGTTAAGCAACCTAAACATGTTTTCTTAGCTCAAAGGAAGCTTTTGTAAGTGTCAGAGACAAAAGACGTGCCCCACATGCTTGGCTGGTACAAGTAGTTGCCCTATATTATAGCTTTCAAAACAGCAAAACCTTTCATTAAGGTTATGTTTGGACTTTTATTATAATCTCCTGTTTCAGTGCTTGGTCTCAGCTCCGGAGGTAAAATTTTTTAGAAAGTTTGACCACAATCCCGTTGTATGTTTCTTAGCTATGCAAGTGAAAGAAGTTTCCCATTCTGTGATGTGTTTAGATGCCTTGTGTTCAAGAAATACAGCAGAAATAAAATATAAAGAGGAATTTTGAAATGTGAAACTAATCCTAAATCATTCTAAAATAATTCCCCACAGCAAAAGCAATTATTGTGTTTTAAAACTCAGCCTTCTACCTAGTTGGTGCACTTCTTTTCTCCAACAGCACTGTCAATATAAAGAAAGCAGCTAAGGGAAGCAGTAAAAATATTCTTCTCTTTTTACAGAGCTATAGAAGTCTTCTCCATGAGGCACCAACATTGTTGCAAGCCTTTTAGCATATCCAGAACACTTTGCTTTTGAACTCAAATGCCCCTAAATGTAGTAGTGCAGTCCTTTGAGACATACTTCAGAGTCTAACCCTGGACCAGTAAAAGTAAGGCTGTGCATAAATACAGGAGAACACACCACCTACAAGCCATTAAGTATACACACACACACACACACACACACAAAGAAATAAAGGGGGAAAAAAAAATGTTCAAAAAACCCTGAACATCAGGGCCAGGGTTGTTCAAAATATACAGAGATTTTCTTGGCTGCAGACTAAACAGAAGGACCTTGTTTACATTATTTTTGGCAGGGTGGCAGGTGTATGGTAGAGCTGACTGCAGATCTCCTGGGAGAAATAAAGTGCACAAAGGCCTTCTTTGCCTCTGGGAAGCCTAAATGGCCAGCCTTGGATCAGGAAGGAGTTAAAGAGACTGGCTCCTCTGGGCTGCCGAAATGCACTTGCTACTGGTCTTGAACTGCCCTCCAACACATCCCTGCTGTACCAGTTGGTACACTTGGGACTTCCCACCGTCACCAACTGATGATAGATAGCACAGCAGCCATTGCTTTTTGTTCTGAAAATGATTTAGATGTACACAGCCACCTCGCTGTACCTGCCCACTGATGTAGGCAGAAGCAGAGTCTGGTTTTCAGGGTAACAAATTTGGACATAAACACCATCAACTCAAACTGACTGCCTAAATACTTGTGTCCCCAAATCTAATGACTGTCCCAATGCTGTTTTGTGCTAACAACTTCCCTTGCAGAGCAGTTTCAAAACTTGGCAGGGTTTTGCAGAGTTCACAAGCTCCACAGGAGGGAGTCTTTACCTATATCTAAATATTACACCTACCTACTGGAGGTATTTGTCACCTACCGCAAGGATCAGGAACAATACACTTTTTCTGCAAGAGTGAAGGATCAAATGGGGTTACCTGCTCCTCACTGAAAGCTGTCCAAGACTTGGGACTCAGGTCTGAAAAGCTCTGGAAAGTTTGTGAAAAAAGTCATGCACACACACACACAGAGTAACTTTACTGATTTTTTAAAAAATTTTATTTATATTTTTTTTTTCAGTGAAGTGGCAAGATCAGTTTTCTGCTAGAAATTGGAAAGTTATTGCTGTCCCTTTTTTCTCCCCATGACTTTATGAAAGGAATTTAACTTTACCATATTGTAAATAAAAGAGAGTAAGTAGAAATGTGACCCAAAGTATGGCTAAAAGAAAGGATTCCAGTAAATAAAAAAGAACTGTAACAGGAGAAGAAAGCTCCTAACCATGGACAGCCCAGGGTATTTCTGAGAAGAAGACAAGCATAGGAAAATATCTAACATCACAAGGGTAGAAAAGCATTTGTTCATGGCAACATTTGGCAGCATAGCCCTGACCCAAGTTGGGGGGGTCTCTTTAGATGAGGCTGGGGTATATGCAGCAACAGGCAACTCTGATGGAAGGACGCACAGCTTCTTCATCTACCCAGCAGAGCAGTAACACTGAGGCATTCCTAATCGTAGATGAGATAGAATTAAGAACAGAGTTATGAAGCTGAAATTAGAGAGCATAGTTTTGCTGTGTGATGAGAAGGCGAAAGACACAAGTTAAGACTTAAGCCAGAAAGGCTATTGCAAACAAGGGTCCTGGAGTGCAGGAACACAGAATGACAACTGCATCCTGCAGTGCAGCTCAGGAAGGAAATAGAGGGTAGGTTTGAAGGACTTTTAAAGCAGCCAACAGAGACTGATTGAGAGCCTCCAAGTAGGTTCGGCTGGGGAACGGGTCCAGAGAAAACAGGGAGCTTATGGAACTTTCATATCTGCCACATTTAAAATGTAATGTTCCTGGTAAAGAACACTTTGATGCTACTGCCTCCAGAAGATTTGAGAAAAGTTATAAACCTGCTTGTTTTGAGAACAAAGTTCAAGACCCATTTCTTCATTTGATTTTTTTCTTGTGTGCATTTATTGACACAATATTAATGGAAAATTCATTTGTATGCACATTCTCGCTGTGGAACAAAGGACAGCAATAACCTTAATGTCTCATAAATTCATTAGTCAGTGCAAAGATTTTTTTTTAAAGGGGACTTGTAAAGTGTTTTTCCATTTCTAGTTCCTCTAAATCTTGATTTTCTTTACAGATGATCCAAAGTTCCTTTTCTACTTGGCAAATATGTATGGTATATAAAACTACTTCATTCCTATTTTAAGTGCAATTAACAATGGAGCTTTCCATACAGAGAAACTATAGTGGCTTGACAGTACAAGACAGGTTTCTCAGACTCTATTTGGAATAGAATAAAACATGGAAAGCCCAGATGCACAGTCTGGTGATCACTGAAATAATCAAGCATAGCTTCTATCTTATGTGCCTTCTGACAGCCAAGATCTTGCTTCCCCAGGCATCCTATTGCATGCTCTGATAACTAAGCAGAACAGAAATGGTATTTCTCTCTCCTCTTTCCTCTCTCATTTCTCCACCTGCAGCTACTCTTCTGGTAGGCAATTCTCCTTCAGCAGAGTGCTCTCTATCAGATCAGGTTTTGCTGGATGCCCCTGAGAGTAGTGTAACCCCTGCCCTATGGTGATGGATTGAATAAAGCCTCTAATCGTTAAGTGAAAGTTACACCAGACATTGTATGGAGTGAAAGGAGGGGGCACAGTTTTCTGCCTCAAGGGCTTGGCAGATTTCACAACAAAACAGCTGGCTGTGAGACATGGGTGCTGATGGAATACATTAATTACTGTCGTCAAGGTTTTAGACACACTTGTGTGCTGCTGGTAATACCAGCATGCAGGATTATCAGAGAAATCGCCTGTTAAAAAAAAAAAAAAAGAAAAGTGGCAAAAGAGAGAAAGAATATTGGAAAGAAGGTCATCTGGTTCAGGTCCATTCTGCATTTGCATGGGCAATCTGGTCCACATGGACAAGTGCATTCCTTGGCCTCCCCATGGTTTCCACAGCAGATGCATAGAGTTTTTCTGAACATGCTGAAATCACTCAAGGCCTTTTCTGTCCCTATCATTATAAGTATTTTTACAATAGCAGGAGTCTACTGGATGATTCATAGTGACATAAATTAGAGCCAGCCTTTCCTAACAGACTTACATACGGCTTAATGGCAGCTTGGCTGTGGTCCATAAAATCAACAAACAGTGGGGAAGGTACTTGTGGACTTTGTTGCATAATGAAGAGATCATAAATTGAATTTGGCTTGCTGTTGGCTCCTTCTAGTAAAATCTGACATGTCTATTTGTTACACTGTACAAAGATTCCAGAAACATTACCAGGCTAAGTCACAAGGTAGTCAATATTGGCATTCAGTTTACCCCTTATAAATCACCAATCATTGCTAGCTTACAGTGATGTTCACTTGAGCCTGGTTCTGTTCAGCTGCTCACAATGTCTGACCATCTCACTGTCTGCCATGCATGTTTTCTCTCCCTTGAGGCTGGTCAGAAGGGCCCAGTGCACAGTCTGGAATAGATGGGAATCAGTGTTCAAAAACAGCTCCAAGAGCAGTCTAGCTAAGTCAGTACTATTGACCAAGCTAGTATTTCCTGCTTCTTGGCAGCATAATAACGATCTCTGGGAAGTGTTGCTTTGAGATAGTTACGCTGTTTCATATGTCTGTGGGGCTCGTTTGATGTGTCACCTTCACTTATCTTGGAAGTTTTGTCTCCATTTACATTGTCCTTTTTTTTTTTTTTTTTTTTTTTTTTTTTTTTTTTTTTCCCCAAGCAGAAGAATGAACTGTTTTTTCTGGCCAAGTGGTGCAAGTTGGCCTTTATCTGTTACCATTCTAGGCCCAGACCTTCTGAATGAGACTGTTTGCTCAAAAAAGATTTCACAGCGGCACTGTAGGAGGGATAGTAGATGGCATTCATATCCCGACACATTGCCCCAGTCATCAGGACAGGGCCACTGGTCCAATTATACGCAACTTGGTTTTGCTACTGACTTGGCATATGTAGGCAGATAGTGAGTACACACTGCTGTGATGATGCAGTCTATGCACATGAAAAACAAATTTGGCATCAAAGCATAAGAACTCTTGACACTTGGGCTCTTTTGGACAAAAACTGAAATACACTTGGAAGTGGTCACAACCATTCCCCTCTTGCCCTCTCAGACAACTTTGCTGTTGGCTTCTTCAGGATAACTGGGCTGTGCTGCCTGAGGGTCTGAAAGCTCCTCTTGGATGCTCCTCTTGGTTGTCTCTCCTCGGGGAAGGACAAGTTCTTTGCCTCTGCCAGGGATTACTCTCACAGGCAGTGTTTCTTTGCACCTCTCTTCATCACTCACTGCCTCTAAGCACATCAGTGTTGGGTGCTGGAATAGGGAGGAGATGGTAGGTGTAGCTGTATATAGCTTTCCTTAGACCTTGAGTCACTCTCGCTGGCACATCAGACCCAGAGATAAAGCTGAAGGCTATGGGGTCTATTTGTGGGCAGCTTGTTTTGCAGCTGTGAGTCACTGTCCTGTCATGTTGTGTAATGAGTTTCCCAAATCAGGCTACCTGAGGGTCAAATTCTTGAGTATTGCTGACAAGCTGAGTTGCAGTTGGTTCAGTAGTCAAAGGAGGTTCCAGGCTCCCTTCTCTAGTGTGGTAGAGCTTCGTAATCCTGCCTCATTTCTACTGGGATCTTGAAATAATATGAGAAAGTTATTTTTATCTACAGATATTTTTTATCTTTTTTTTTTTTTTTTCTATCTGTACAGAAGGAAACTGAGGCAAGGTAACATTTGAAAAGTCACTGAATCAGCCAAAGGAAGAACTGGGAATAAATGTCGCAAATCCCTGGCGTTCAGTTCAGTACTCTGTTAAACACCATGCTTTAAGTTTAGAGGTTGGTGAAGAATCTCACTATTTTGGTGCAATTCACTGGTGCTCGGTGAGGCTGAAGGGAGCTGTTCACTTTGTAGTTCAGGGCAAGGGCAGTTCTGTGGCTCTATGGATGAGTTCATTGCTAAGCAGAGCTGCCTCCTTCCAGGCCCCACCTGCCTCTTCATGTGTACGAGGGTAGAGGTCAGGCCACAACACTCCAACCAGTCATTAACAGAAAAAGCAATTGACCTCTTTTTTTTTTTGCTTGCGTTAACTTTTGCTGATCTCCCGTCCTGAAGTGTTTATTTTGAAAAATATTCTGTCATTGCTACTGCACCAAGGAGACAGAATAATGCCATTAGTATTGTTTGTTTTGGTTGGAAGAAAAGCACTCTGAACCTCTAACAAATATCCTCTTGTTAGCAATTGGAAACACATAATTAGGACAGACTTTCCAGTTATTTTAATGAGATTTCAGTTTCCTCTCTCTCTCTCTCTCTGTCGCTCTCTTTCCCATTTTTAATGAGATACCAATTTCCTCCCTTCTCATTTGCAGATGCCTTTCCAATAAAACAGACAGCTTTGATTTTCATCTTAGTGTGCATTCTTAGCCTTAATTTATTCCTCTACATAAGTTGCCCACCTCACTCTCCATGTGCTAAACGGCTGTTAATCGCTGAAAAATTAACAAGGTGTTTAACGCCAAAAAAAAAAAAAAAAAAGGCTAAAAAAGTCTTTTTCTTGTTAGGTGGAAAGACTTGTATTTTTCTCACATGCCCAAAGCTCAACTATTTCTAAGCACCAAGGACAACACAAGACAGCTTTTTGCAGCTATACCCTATCCTTTCTTCCTCTACTACTCCGCAACTACTACTTTATCTTCTCCCAAGCCTCTCCCCCTTCATTCTCCCATATAATCCAGAAAGAAATTCTGCACTTTCCCTTTGTACAATTGACTCTAGGCCAGTTTATTTTAATTGCTGAAATGCTGTCAGTCTGTGGGCAGCCAGGAAGATTTGTAGGTGTTGAAGGCATGAAGAGAGGGACTTTTCTCAGTGTAGCTGATTCAGTACAGCCAATTCCTCCCTTGAGGTTTTAGGAGATGCAGCCTTGGCAAGTTTGGTCAGTAAACTGTTTATTTATGAAAGGTTATTTTTATTTCACTTAAATAACTCTTTAAGACTTGCAGAAATCCTGAAACTTAGCATGGAGTAGAGATTAACTTGTGGCAAAGAATCTGGGCTTTGTGTTTTACTCAGCCTGGCTACCAGAAGAGGTTTCTGTAGGTTTGATATGTCATGTCTGTTACCTGAGATGTGGCATCACAGAGTGCTAACTCACTTATTTTTTGGAGAACTGATTATGTTTGCGTGTTTGGATTCTGTCTCATGACCAAGAAAGATGGTAGGGCAGATGTTGCAGTCAGCAGTGGGTAGTGGGTTGTGTGCAGATCCTGATGATGAATGATGCTGAAAACACTGTTCCACAGAAGATGGTCCTATTGAGTTGTCCCAGAACATTTTCCCTCACTTATTCTATTACGCAGGGAGAAACAGTTCATCTCATTGTGTAGTCTCAGTTTTTCTCTGATGTCACAGTGTTGTGACATCAGAGAAACTTCAACTCTCTTTGCTTTCAAACAAGTAATATTTTGTAACTCTCCTCTTCTGGCTGATATGCATCTCGCCTCTCAAATAAATGTCACTGTACAATGCAAAAGATTAACAAGGTCATATTCTGAAACCTTTGAAAGTTCTTTGTATAAAATGGTGCAAAATGGCCTAATGGCTTTCTGATCTCGGTTCTATGAATTTATACCAATGTTCCAATGACTTCTCCTTAAAATGGAGTGTGAATCAGTCTGGGAGATGAGCTACCAACTATCTACACATCGACCAATTCCCAGAACAGACAGTACTTTGAATTTGAACTTAAAGTCTGCAAGTCTTTAATCCTAAGGGCCATATCTGAATGACCCCAAATTACAGACAATGATTAGTCCACATCTGATTTACCAAAGTCGTATGTAAACCATATGCTGCTTGGCACCATGCTTGGAATTTCTTGGAGAGTTTAGTCATAGATGATAGACATTGTGATGTTTCTCCAAGACCTGTACAAATCTACTTAGCTCTAGCAGCAAAAATATGTTGGCAAACATCCAGGCAGAGGCAGGTGTATTTGTGCGTAGAGCTCCAGCTGTATGGTGGTACCAAGGAGAACAAGTCAGGAGAAGTAACTACCTGTAAGTTCTCTGACCAAGGTGAGAAAGAGCAGCAGAACGGAGGAGCCTGCAAGAGTAACATTGCTCCACTAGGAGCTACCTAATGAACCTAATGCTGTGGTATCAAATTATTGTCATGTTTCATGCCAGGGTGCCTAATGTCTGCTTGTGTCCAAAAGGCCCTTTGTGAACAGTGGACTGATTATTCAAGCCCCCTATTGAGACATAGCTGTTCTGGCTTAGTTGAAGTTTTATCAAGTTCCTCACTTGTATTCGTTCTGTTAGGCTCAAGAGAGGGTGCTAATAGTTGGGAAGGATGGATGGGGGAGGCAGCTGTGCAGCTACATGGCCATTAATGCACAGTGTGATCCAAGCAAGCACAGACTGCAGGTGGTGCTGCTGGGGAAACACAGACACATATGGTGAATCTGCACCTGTTTTTACTGGTATAGCTTAGTCCTTTACTGGAGAAGGATAATCTATACCAGGATAAGCATAAAGTGTGACTATATCCACAGCTGAGGCTATAATTCAAAGGTAAAAATAAAGTCAAGCCTCTAACCAAAACAGTTTGTACTGGTACGGAAATGTATGCTCAACAAGGTCAAATCTGTAAATTGCAGTGAAAGATTATTATTATTGTCAATATTTTTTAGGTGCATAGGATGAATTCCCTTCTCTTCAGTGTGTGAAAAGGCTTCTGGGAGGAATCATTAAAAGTCAATCGTTATTCAGAGTGGTCATTATTCTGAAACAGGCCTATGTTTCTATAGTAACAAATTCATTTAATAACAATAGCATTCTGGAGAAAACTGCTGGCCTCTATTCCTTGCTGTCCTGGTGCATATATTCCTCAGAGCCATCCCTTCCAGTTCCATATGTATATGCATATAATGGTCTCTGTATCACAGATAATCTTGATCTTCTGGGTGAAAAATATCACAAGTACAGAATGGAAAAAGTGGTAATAATTACTCACTTGAATCTCATTTTCCTTTGTTTGGCTTTTTATTTTATCTTTTTTTTTTTTTTTTTTTTTTTCTTCTTGGAGAAAGAGGAAGCATAAAGATTAAGATATGGGGAGAGGGAGATCTCTGTCAAACATTACGAGGGACATTACCTGGGTAGTTCTGAGTAATCTTGAGACCTCAGTTGCCTTGAAGTCTGGAATACCGTAGTCAGAGAGTTTTAAACACTCCCAGTGAGTATAAGCTACATGAAAACTAAGTGATTTGTCAAGCATAGTTAAAAACAGAACATTATTTAATAGCAAAAGCTGTAACAAGAGTAGGTGGTACAGAGTTCAGGTCACTAAAATTCAGAATTAAAATTGTATCTATAAGAATAATGGACAACTGAAGCACATTACTCTGGGATATCTTAAGTGTGCTGCCACTTGAATGGAGACTTCATTGTCTTTTTATAAAGGACACCTTGATTCTACCACAAACTAATGGATGAAATAAAGCAATCACTTGACAAAATTTTTGTAGTATGTTACGTAGAATTCAGACTAAGTCATCACAATGTTCCCTTCTAGACTCTGTAAATTCATGTGAGCCACCTATATGTACTTCCAGTATGAAAACACCCAAAAAGGTAGAATATTACAGTTTGAATAATGTGATAAATACGAAGAAACCAAAACATAGGTGCACCACTAAGAAAAAAAAATGTTTTGGTGACATACATTAACTGTGGAAATCTGTCTGCAAGAAATGGTGAGAGATAGTTCTTGAGACATTTGAAACAGTCCTGTGTTTAAAAGTACAAAATTGCTAAATATTTCAAAAGGACTGTGCCTTCATTGGTCCCTACATACTATGAAAACAATGGGCTTTTCCACTTCTACTCCCATGATTTTTATGACAATGTACAAGATCTGAAGAAGATTAATGCAGAACTAGCTCAGAGAAAAATTACTGCTGATGCCTGAACATCCATGGGTATGTTCACGTTTTGGATCAGTGTAGTGAACAATTGCTAAGGGCTTGTTTTTTCAATCCTTCTTCATCTCAGTTTGCCACAGTAAGTCAGTGAATGCTGGTGATCACAAATTTCTTGACCAGTGTGGAAAGATGGATAAACTGACTCCTCAGCAGATTAACAGGTCCCCATTTGAGCCTGCCAGGCAGAAGGCTTTCAGCTGAGACCCTGACAACATCTAACTAACAATTGTTTGGATCCAGGAATTATCTGGCTAGTTTAATTGAGGCCATCACTCAAGACATTCAAAAGATAGACTTTGACTTTTGTACTTAGCATATTTTACAGGAGATGATAATTTCTATGTCAAAATACACTATAAGCATGGCTAGTACATTGATGTAGGGACAGTGGATGGTGGGGTAAGAAAAGAGAGTAATTGGTAATGGTCTGCTGGAATTATACCTTATATATTGTATTACAGAGGCTTGCTGGACAGGCCCAAAACTGTGAAAGGCTGAGAAATATCATTTCTGGAAAGAGGGCTGCAGCTTTCTGTTTTTCCAGCAGTGATCCCCAGCTGGTTGTGTTACTTTAAGTTGCCCTTCTGCACTAGTATTGGAAAGGCCCAGGCTCTTCATTAACAGTTAATTAAGCCACAGTGGCCCTTCCTTCCCATCAGGGGTTGCCTTCATTTGCAGATTTAGTTAAAGGGATTCTGTCAAGTTGTTTAAGCTTATAAGGTGACTGATCTTTACAGCTGCATATTCCAGCAGGAAATGCCCAGAACCCACCCCCAGGGCTCTGACTGTCTCTCTAAACTAAAACCCATCCTTCAAAAAGCACAGAACTGTTATTTTTTTCAGGTCACATTTTATAGCCCTGGTAGTGAGTCAGGATGTGATGGATGCTTACAGGCTGCACCCTTGTGCTCTGAGTGCAGGCACAAGCCCATATTTACATGCGTGTCATAGACAGGCTGAGCGTATTTGTACTTCTCTTGTAAGCACGATTAAAAAGTTAGAATTGGATGGGACAATCTGAAAAATAACCCTGAAAATGGATGCAAGAGATGCAATAGACAATTTTACTACTGGAGGAGCAAGTGGTTTCTTAGACAGATAGGTGCAGATGTCACTCAGGTTGGGGTGAGAAGTACAAAGGTTCAGGAGATGTGTCACTCTGGTGGGGTATCCACTGAGCGTGCTGACTACAGTGGAGCAGCAGGCAGGAATCACTCTCTTCCAGTTAATGCTGACAAGAGAAATGGCCAAATAGCTGCCTCTTCTGCGGAAGTTTGTACTGGTTATGCCTCTGTATACTCAACTGTATAAAAATATGAAAAGAAAGAAAATAAAAGAATTTTATAGAGAAGTTAAGACATCCCAGGATTAAAGCTGACCACCCAGGCTTAACTCACTCACCCTTTCTTGGAATTGTGCTATGGTGTTAGCTTTTTTTAACTTAATTGCATTCCTTTTTTTTTTTTTTTTTTTTTTTTTTTTTTTTTTTTTTTTCTTTTTTTTTTTTTTTTCCCCTAGACAACCTGCTTCTCAGATAACCCTGCTTAGTAGGGTCTAGATCGGGGATATGTTGTAAGAAGGTACAAGCTGGGCCTCAATTCTTGTAGATGGTGGAAGGTAGATGAGAGAATTTGTGCTTTCCTGTGTCAAGCAGTTGGATGCTGCTCAAAATGGGAAAAGTGGTGTGGGGAGACAAGATAAATGAAGCCCTGTGGTAGTAAAACCAGGAGATTGTCTCAAGTTTTGGGCCAGGATTGATGCCTTTGTACTTTTCTGAAATTCTGGTAAGTGGTTTCTACTTTCTTCCCTGTGCTAGTAGAAGCTTCTTTCTTCTTCTGTGCAACACAATCAGCACAGCAAATTATTTTTTTTCCAGCTTTAGCCAATATTCTCCCAGTGTCTGAGCAAACATTTTAAATCATTAGCTGTTTTAAATCATGTGCAGTTTTAAGCCTGTAATTCATCACAACACTCTCTGCCAGCACTTTCTACAGAACAGCACAGAAGACTGCTGGTGGTTCTCTGAGCTTATCATGGAAATACTGGGAGGGAATTAGTGCATGGATGGTCTTCAGTACTGGCCAGTTAATGTCCTTATTCTCCTGTGGGGAAGAAGATAGCCACATCCACCACACACAAATTGCAATGCAGTCAAAAACTGCAAAAGGCAGTATTGGGTGTCCACAGGATATTCCTGCTACCATGTCAACCTTCCCTGACATTTTTAGATTACCTTCTTGTTGGTCCAGTTGGCCATTGACTCTATTTATGTTGCACCTTTTACATTGATCTGAGAGGACAGACAATTTTTCTAAGAATCACACTTTTAGTGTATGCACCACAAAGTTTCTAGGTTGACTCTGCTGCAAACCCATCTGATGTCATCAGTTATCCTAACCCCGAGCAATCCAGCAGCATAGCACTGTTGTTTTCCTGGCAGTGTGACAGCAGATTAGCTCAGAATGGCCCAGAAAAAATATTTAATAACATAACAGTGGCCAATATGCAATTCTGGACATTTCTTCTTTAGTCTATAAATCAAACAAATAATTTATCAACCCCCCCTAGCCTTAATATTATTTTTGCGTATAGGTAGTATGCACGTATAGGAAAGCTTCTAAGAGACTTAGCATTGTCCTGATGGCTTGCATGAAGTAATGGCTGTTGATCAAGAAGGACACACATGCTATCATATGACAACAGGACAAGCTTGAAAGAATTTTTCCTCATTATAAAATAGCATACATCATACAAAACCTGTGAATGTTATTTCAAGAGAGAGAGGGAAGTGAACTTACCAAAGCTGATACAGTGTGTCACTGAAAATAAATAAAAGACCTACACTCTCCCTTACTTTTGAGGTGTTGCAATGAATGGCCTATTGTCTCATATGGTGACATGTAATGTCTCTTTCCCAGTAGAAATGACTATAGGTTTAAAGACAGTGTAATTGCTGGTTTTCCAACAACTGTAAGAAATCCTGATACACACAGTTGCTGAAATGTGCAGGTATTTCACTGTAAATGATAACATCTCATGTTCACAACTTGTTTTCTGCGTGGGACTCTCTCTTAACCATCCAGAAACTTTCATGAAGATCAATACCACTTAGAGTTAAGAGACCTACTAACATCTTGTGATTTTTATCAGATGTGATATTAGAAACTCAGGAGGTCATACAACACAGAACTAATCCTTAGCATCAGGACTTCTGGGCTGACATAAAGGGTTTGGATGTAGGCCATCATTGCAGTAGGTAGCCCTGCACTGGTGTATGGTTCCTCCTCCTTCCTATCCCAAGGTGCCCTCCTCAACTCAGAGGGAGACCTGCTACAGTGGTACAGTGATTTACAAAAAAACAGCAAGGATGGACCTTTTCAGAACTGTTTTCTTTAGTGTAAATTGTGGCAAAAGTAATTTTTTATTTTATTTTTTTTCCCTGTATGGAATGTATATCCAAGTGATTCAATATTTTGTACTTGAATTTAATTTCCTCTTTTGGGCCAAATGGCTTACCACATCATCAGCACATTTGTTCTCTGTACACATAGTATTTTGAGATGGAAGCATATCTAGGGAAACTGTTAGAGGCTGAAATTCTCTTTGAATCAATTTTTCCTTGTTTGTTCAGCTGCATACTTTTAGGAGATTTAAAGTCACAGAATCACAGAATCACAGAATTGTCTAGGTTAGAAGAGACCTCAAGATCATCGAGTCCAACCTCTAACCTAACACTAACAAGTCCTCCACTAAACCACATCACTAAGTTCAACATCTAAACGTATTTTAAAAACCTCCAGGGATTCCTCCCATCCTTCTGTTCATATCAATCAGTGTTTGGAAAAAAATGTGTTGGAAATTATGAGTGATAGGTCAAAGGTAGCAAAAACCAGATCTCATACCTGGTGACATCCATTGTTGAATACTTCTTAAAGAGTATGAATACTGGGACAGCCCAATAGCTTTGGTTCATAGACATTAAAATGAGATAATGAATGACCTAATCACTGGACCACAATTCTCTCATGACTTCATCCTCCTTCTTGACTTCTGACTTCAATAATTTAGTACCATCTAATGATTTGCCAAAAGTTCATTACAGACTGACATGACATCTCTATTCATTCTCCAGATTTACTAGAAATTAATCCTTTATTCAAAATTAATCTGCCTTGTGGGTGTGTGTGCATGTACTTTGCTGGCTGATCTCAGTGATTCTTTTTGAACTAAATGAAACTGTATGGCATTGAAAAGAAAGAGTGTCTGTCAGGTTTTACTGCTTTTAAATGATTATTCTTCAAGAGGCAGGATGCCTCTGAAAGTGTTTGTTGCTTTCTTAGTCTATTTAATTAAAAACAAATCAGTTGTATTTGCCTATAAACATTTTTTCCAAATTCTTATTTCCAGAAACACATTACTATAAGGAACAATTGGATATTTTCATCAGAGCAAAAAAGGATTATATATGCTGCCACTTTTTAAATAAGATCTGTAACTGAACAGACTGCCTTATGCAAACATGAATACTACAAATAAGCACCCTGTAGCCTGTCTAGAGAGAGCTGCTGTGAGTCTGACTGTAAAGGGATATTTTTATTTCCCCAGGCAGAAAGAGATGAGGCACTCTGAGGTGAAAAGATATTTCCTGTTTTATTATTCCCTCTTTATTCTGAAAACGTTACTTCTTTCACAGTATTTTGTTTTCAAGTTTATTTATGTCCCTGCAAATGTTGTTTGACAGTAGCTGAGACTAGGCAATCTGTAATCACATAAAATCTCGCATTTGGTTTCGCCTGTTTCTGTGAATTTGTGTTGTACAAGTGTGACTTTATTTAACCATCTCTGTATATGTTTCTTATTTGCAAAATGGCTTATTCACACTTTTGACAATACAATCCCTTGTGTTTATTCTGAGCTGTACTCCCACTGATCTTTACAGCAGAATCAATTGTTTTTAGATGGGAACATTTGTTCAAAAATGTGTGAACTGAAATGTATCAATGTATGTGTTGCATATATGTCTGTGTGATCTTCATGTTACAAACCAGCTTTATTCACTTTAGCAATTGACTTAATTGTAACAGTCTCTCAATATATATACTAATTTTGTAAAGTTACTGAGCAAAACTTAATGTTAAATCAAGTTTTGATCTGGGCACTTACCTTTAGTGTAGTAGCTGAAAAAATCTTAAGAAACATCACACCCTGAGTCCTCTAAGTGAGTAAGCTCTGGATTTGAAAATTAATATAGAGCCTTGCATAATTTTAGAGGACTACAGGCCAGGAGTCCGTGGACCTGAGAAAAAACATACAACAGAAAAAAAAAAACAAGCCAACCCAAGCTGAATCAAACCAAACCAACCAACCAACCAAAAAAAAAAAAAAAAAACACAACAGAAGCAGTTCAAATTAGCATGTAATAAGGAGGTAACCTCTCTTCTTTGTAGAATACTGCTAAGATTACATTTTAAAGTACTGTTTTTGCTTTCCATGTTGACTCAAAGCATGAAGTTGGAATATTGAAGAAGGCATGAAGAATAGAGAGAAAGAAAGTCTGAAAAAAGTCTGGAAAGTTGGAAAGCATACCTTAAAATGAGAGACTAAAAGAGCTCATGAAAGGGAACATTAATGGGTAAACTAATAATCAGTAGATGTCTACAAAAGGAGATATATATCATTCTGAGGCCCTTTAATATAGCTGATGAGGCTGTAATTAGATGTGTCATCTGAAAATTGAGGTTTGAAAAATGCAAATTAGAAAAAACATACTGCTTATTAGCCATGAGTACTCTTAATAACCAGACCAATTTGTGAAGGAAAAACCTAAATTTGTAACATGCTGCAGACTTGAAATTGAGAATGTATGTGTATTTTAAAGTTACTTTCTAGCCCACTTCTGAAATGTTGGGCAAGTCCTTCATGAAGGCCTTCTCTAGGTCATGGAAATGGTAATTGCTCACTCATTTCCATAAAGAACATTACATCAGTAAGGAAACATATCTCCAAGTTAATATGTGTTTTGCATTTCAACAAATTCAATGGCAATAGTCCTCCTGGTGTTAACATCCATGAATTATCACAACAACCAAAACGACAGGTCCATAGTTAAGTTTGGATTGGATTCTAAGAAATTCTTTCCAATTTTTTGTATAGATCACAACTATACACCCGTTCCCACTGGGTGAATTTTTAGAAGAAATCAGCATCCATTCTGTGGAGCAGGGAAGAGATAAAGGTTTTGAAACATGTTTATTGCAATTTTTCATCACAGCCTTCTACGGACTTGATCTGAGATAAGATGTGAGAAAAATAGCTGATGTGGCTTTCGGTGCTACAGCGAAATCCTGTTTTGACTGCTTGACTGAAGCATCTTTGAGATTTATACTGGCCACATGTCACATCTTGATGGTGTATGCTACGCATGGACATGGCCCATCACTGGTTTGTTCCCAGCCACCTTCAAAGCCAGTTCAGATTTCTGTATTTACCAATGAGGACTTGATCCTATAGCCTTCCTCTCTGCTGAGTTGCCTTGGCTAATGGCATAGGGAAAGACATGAGGAAGCAAGAATGATAGGCTCAAGGTCTAGTTCTTAATTTCCGTGGTCTAATGAGCAACTGCAAGAGATGTGCCCTGTGTGGTTTTGGTCCCTTTTAAAGGCCATGTTACATTCTCAGGATGATTTTGGTTCACAAATGCCCAGAAAGCAGGCACTCTGTGTTTTCCCATCCTGCTCTCACTGTCCTATGCTATTGTGGTAACAGCACCTGAATGTGTTAATGGGCTTCTTAATATATCTTCTGAAAATATCTTTGTAACACAGCTGAAATGAAGTATGGAAAAAAATTGACTACTTATTGCCCCTTTACAATGCTTTCAGTCTACAATGTGTACAAACTGGTGCTCCTGAAGCAGTGCAAGAAGAGCTGCTGGAGGAGGCTCACTTCCATGAGTTTTCTTTCTGCAGTTGTCCTCATAGGCTGAACCCCAAAGTCTGCAGTGCCTTTCCTTTCCTTTCCTCTCTTCCTTACTGCTTGCTTGGCTGTTTGGAGCTGCCACCACCATGATTAACAGGAGTAGTGAATAGATGCAGTCAAGGTGAAAAGGGTGCTGGCAAGTCTCATTGTTTCTCACAGGAGAAGGCTCTGTTGGGTGGAGTGGAGGAAGAAGGAAGCAGATCACATAATTTTTATCACAACAGGGAACTGACTGGTAAAGTCTGATAAAAGGAAAGCAAGGCATTTTGTTTACCCGATGCTCCCTCTTACCATCATAGCAGATTTGGTTGTATCATTTACAATTTAATCATGTTCCAAACACTTACGCAAACTCTGCCGAAGCCCAGCTGTCCTGGGGCTGCCAGCTCCAGGGCAGGCTGAATGCCTATATAGTCCCGTGGTCCAGGGAGCTCTGACTTGTGTCTGTGGTGTGGGCTGCCCTTGCATGGGTATTTATCGTTCCAACCAAAGTGAGAGAGGATCCAATGGGAAATCCCTGGCACCTGCTTTTTCCCATTTTTCCACCCATCTTATCTTTGCTGTAAAACTGCAAATCTGAGTGAGACAGATTTCTCTGACACCTTTAATTTATTTGGTCTATTGCTAGAAATATGTTTCTTCGTACATATGCAGAATGGTTACAGAGCTGCTTGCTCTCCTGAAGCTCAAGTGCTGTTCTCAAGAGACACTTAGATATGATCAAGACCCTCTTACCCCATCCTGCAGCATATCTAGCACTTGCTGATTGCCTATCTTGGCTTGGACTGGCGCACGCTTCGTTGGGTTAGAAACTGGCTGGATAGCCGGGCCCAAAGAGTTGTGGTAAATGGAGCCAAGTCCAGTTGGAGGCCAGTCACTAGTGGCGTCCCCCAGGGCTCGATGCTGGGGCCGGTCCTCTTTAACATCTTCATCAATGATCTGGATGACGGCATTGAGTGCACCCTCAGTAAGTTTGCAGATGACACCAAGCTAGGTGCGTGTGTCGATCTGCTCGAGGGTAGGAAGGCTCTGCAGGAGGATCTGGATAGGCTGCACCGATGGGCTGAGGTCAACTGTATGAAGTTCAACAAGGCCAAGTGCCGGGTCCTGCACCTGGGGCGCAATAACCCCAAGCAGAGCTACAGGCTGGGAGAGGAATGGTTGGAGAGCTGCCAGGCAGAGAAGGACCTGGGAGTGATGGTGGACAGTCGGCTGAATATGAGCCAGCAGTGTGCTCAGGTGGCCAAGAAGGCCAACGGCATCCTGGCTTGTATCAGAAACAGCGTGACCAGCAGGGCTAGGGAGGTGATCGTCCTCCTATACTCGGCTCTGGTGAGGCCGCACCTCGAGTACTGTGTTCAGTTTTGGGCCCCTCGCTACAAGAAGGACATGGAGGTGCTTGAGCGGGTCCAAAGAAGGGCGACGAAGCTGGTGAGGGGCCTGGAGAGCAAGTCCTATGAGGAGCGGCTGAAGGAGCTGGGCTTGTTCAGCCTAGAGAAGAGGAGGCTCAGGGGTGACCTTATTGCTCTGTATAAGTACATTAAAGGAGGCTGTAGCGAGGTGGGGGTTGGCCTGTTCTCCCATGTGCCTGGTGACAGGACGAGGGGGAATGGGCTAAAGTTACGCCAGGGGAGTTTTAGGTTAGATGTTAGGAAGAATTTCTTTACTGAAAGGGTTGTTAGGCACTGGAATGGGCTGCCCAGGGAGGTGGTGGAGTCACCATCCCTGGAAGTCTTCAAAAGACGTTTAGATGTAGAACTTAGGGATACGGTTTAGTGGGTACTGTTAGTGTTAGGTAGAGGTTGGACTCGATGATCTTGAGGTCTCTTCCAACCTAGAGATTCTGTGATTCTGTGATTCTGTGATTCTGTGATCTTGGAAAATTATCCTTTTCGATGAAGAAGCAGGAACACATGAATGCTTCCTCCATTGTCCTTCCTTTTGTTTAGTTCTTTCCCACCCCCCAGATGTTTCGGATTCTGTAGTTCACACATAGCCAAATAACACTCTTGATTCTACACAGCAGGAAAGAATGGGACTTTGAAAATGGACACGTAACAGTTCCTTAGGTCTGCTGCTTATCAAATATTTTCTGGCAGCTCACCTAATCACTGATCCTTCTCTCAGATTGTCTCTCTGAACCAATTGAAGCCTGATGTTTGGTATTCACCTCTCCTACCATTTGATAGAATTCAAAACACTCTTTGGTGAAAATAATTTGATTTGGTAATACCAACTATGGTATGGACTTTGCAAATAACACCCAGCCCTATTAATCAAACATGCAATATAAATGAACTCCAACAGTTCACTCATCAGTAAGCATCTTCCACTCACCCCTACATGATGTAAAAGCCAGGAATTTATTTATTTATTTATTTATTTATTTATTTATTTATTCCAGACATATTTGTCACTCTGTGCTCCTTTAATGAAAAAGCCTTATAGGGAAGTCACAGTATGACTACCTTTCTTTATATTTCAGACGAGTACAGGGACAGATTTGTAAAGTCAGTTAGATATCTAAATGCATTGTATCTGTAGCCCGTAATCTCCTGACCCTAGCTATGGTGATGAAAGATTTTCCATTTGTCTCCACTTTTAGAAGGTTTTTAGAGTATTTCACTAAGCGTATTTTTTCTACTAGTTATCTTTATTCCCCTGTTGTTCATATTATTCAAATATAGCACATTCATACTATTGCAGTTTAAAGCTGAGATCTTTCTCTGATAAACTAAAAAAGTTTCTGCTTGTTAGCTTTCAACTTTGCCTGGGTACCTCTTTGATTTCACAGATTATATTTCTTTTGAAGCTTTTCAAATGTTTGGTAACACAACAGTTAAACTCCCTTACATATACAATAGTTTAAAAAATTTAAATTTAGGAGATGTGGTTAAGGGTTTTTTGTCTTTTCAGTGTCTCCTTGCTCCTACCCTGACAGCAAAGATTATCCTCGTTTTCTCATTGGAGCATGCTGAGAAGTACTGCGAGTCCTTACATTCCCAGGCAAGCTTGAGACCACCAGCAGACAAGTGTTAGTTTTCCGTCCTTATCCAGTGACACCAAAGTCATTCTTCATCCTCTCAAGGCATTTGACTGGCATTGCCTACACTTCTGGTACGTGTTGTGACTCTGTGTAATATCATTGATACTGCAGTGTTCAGTATTTTTTTTTGTCATGCCTTCACGATTTTCAGTATTGCCACCTGGAATCAGAGTGAAAATTTTTATATAAATGGTCCCAATATGAATTTATTTATTATCCTGTCTCTTTTGTCTTTATTTAGAATAAAATGAAACACAAGAAGGATAATCTGTTTGCATATTCAACATTGTGTAATGCTCCCATAAAGCTTTCATTGGCAAACTTATGGTGTAATGTAGATTTTTTAAAGTCAGAAACCTGTAAAATTGCTTGACAAGGAATTTTTTGTTTGGCTAAGAAGGCTCATTTTTTCATGCCTTTAAAATGTGTGGAATTTTGTGTCTAGTTTGTGAGTGCTTTGATAAGGTGCAAATATAACTCCTGTAACTGAAGTGTACCACCTTGCCCTCAGCTGTTTTGATGGTGTGGGAGTTTGGACAGTGTGTTTCCATCCAGCCTGTTGGCCAGGCTAAATTCCTCTTGTTTCTCACTGATAAGTGAAATGTTTTTTTTTTCTTCTGCTTTTGTGTCTTGCTTGTGTGTTAGAGGTAGACAGGTTTATCTGTGCCGCAAAGGAAGAAGTCCATACACTACCATACTTACGAATAAAGTTTTATCTATTTGACACCTGTGACTTTTCTGTCAGGAACAGATTTCTCCCAAGAAAAAAGTTTAATCTAAGACAGTTCTTGTTCAGATATTATACCTCTGGGACCGCATTCTAGCCATCATTTTACTTGTCTCTTCGTTCCATTTTTTTTTTTTTTTTCCTTTTTCCTATTACTCTTCTCACTGAATCTGGCTTTGTTACTGCTGAAGCTCTAAACACCAAAAATTCTCACTTGTGCCTTTCCAGGGCCTTTTGGGCATTTGTCTGGCCAGGAATGGTGCAGTGAGTAACTTCTATGACTTTGACAGAATTTTAACAATTTTAACTGCTGGGTCAGTGTCACCATTTGATTGGTTGTGTGATGAAGATGATGTCTTCCTTTTCATGGCTAATTGCCACAAACTTTCTGAAAGAAAACCAAAGTCTTATACTTTTTGAGTAGGCCATACTTGCTGAAATACATCTCTGTTTGGTCTCTAATAGCTACTGTTGCAATGCCTGGCAGTCCATTTAGCTGCCAGAAGTCTCAATAGTAATTAGAAGTAGTGATGTATTTTATATGGGTGTCGTCCCCCCCCCTCCCTCACCCCCCTGAAAATAAATAAATAAATAAATTTCTGCTTTAGCCCAGTGCTCAGGAGCTTTTTTTTTTTTTTTTTTAATTTTATTTTATTTATTTTATTTTATTTTTTATTTTTTTCCAGTTGACATGTGTTTCCTTACACTGACTGCAGTTCCTCAACAGATCTCTGAGAGCTTCAGTAGTATTCATCCAATGGTACTGAACAGTGGTTCTGCATTTGTGGTCGACTTGCTTCTGTTCCTAAAAGCTGTGCTCTCAGCCATGCTGCTCTTTCCATAGCACATTTCCCGAAAAAAAAAAAAAAAAGATTTCCAAAGCTATATCTGTCCCAGACTGTGTCTTTCCGCATAGCGGATGCCTCTGTGTCTAATACTGTGCTCATACAGAACCTGGTTTGCTGTCTCCTCATGGCACTGTCTGCTGTGTGCATACCCTAAAATTCTCTATGTTTTCATATTGTAGTGACCCCTCCTGGAGATCCACCAATTGCCATGCTATTCTGGCCACTTCATTTCTCCTGTGGAGATTTTTCCAGCCATTAGACTAGAATTCAGCACATAGGAATACTGAATTATGTATAACTCCAGTTTTACTTAATCTTAGTAGGTCTGAATTTTGATAATCTAATGGTAATGCTGGCTCACCTTGTTTAGCTGCCACAATCCCTGGTTTCTTTTGTGGGTAAATACCTAAAGGGTCTTGTTTTCTTACTCATAAGTGCATGGCAATTGTCATTATTTGACATTCAACAGCTATAAAGGCTGTAGTTAAACCAATTGCCTGCTTAACTGTGTTTAGGGCACTTAATCTCCACTGGAGAATTTGGGGATTTTCTCAAGTTCTTCTAACACCTCTGTGTGTGTGCAAATGCCCATTACAGGCAAAGCCTACTGCATCAGCCCCGTGTTGTCTCAGCTCCTCGCAAACTCCCTCCAGATGTCAGCGCAGCCTCCTGCTCCATAAAACTAATCAGAGCCTACAGCAAGCCACGTCCCACCGCACAGACCCCAACTGTTGCTTTTTGTGTTTTAATGGCCAGTCCCCTCCCTCTCCGTGCCTCTGGTGTGCTGCCCGGCACAGGTAACAAATGCTTTGCCACTGACCTGTACGGGTGTGAAGGCCCCTGGGTTCAATTAAAAGCAGCAAAAGGCAGTAAATAAACCGCATGGACCAGGGCATTAAATTGCTTGGCTTGGGGAAGAATCAGATGCCGAGGAGGTTTGGGTTGGAGGTGGGCCGCATGCACTTGCACCCATGCTGCAATTTAATACCCCTGCTGCAAGTTAATGACAATTGCAATCAGGCAGGATGATGTCCCCTTTCTTCCTTCCACTCCTGCTTTTTTTACATTCCCAGTGCTCTCCCCAATAAATTAAAACCTTCCCCCCCCCCTCCTTTTCCTATTTTGTTTTACTGCCTTCATGCTGTTCCCCTTTATTTCCAGTATTTTATTTCAAGGAGTCAGTTTGAAGTGCTCTCAGCCCATCTGCTGGCTTGGGTTAGAATGAGGGCTGGAACGAGACAAGGGGGTTTGGAAGCCATGAACTATTTATAGTGTATTTGTTCTTTCACATTGGCACTAAACTTTGTTTATAGAATCACCTGCAGTAGAAGCTGAGCCAGGGGACCACAGCTCACTTGATCTAAAATTGTCTTTATTTCGTGGGTTTCTTAACGGAGTCCACATGTGTGTGCCTGCTGCCCGCCAATGTGTGTTTGATGCTTGTACACATGTAGAAAGCACAAACACAAAGTGCCCGTGAGCGTGCATGTGAAGTGCCCGGAGAGTGCCTGGACGACACACTTTTGCAGATGATGCACGTACCTGGAAGAAGAAGGGAATTGTGTGTATGCATTACCACTGTCTAGAAAGTAAAGGTTCCCAAGAGAAATCTTGAATGAAGATTTTTCATTGCAATTTCTCCAGTCGGTTTTCATTTTCTCCAAGTAGTATTTTTGTCTTGGGTTGGCCTGTTGAAACACAATGCTCATTTTTGTTTTCCTTCTGCGTTAAATGTTTTTTCTTCTTTTCAAAACAAAACAACAATTTAGATTGAAACCCAAGGAAATCTGTCATTTAAAATTGCTATTTTGACATAAAAGCATTTCATTTATTTTTCTAACCAAAAATTGACATTTTAATTTGAACTAAAACAAAATTTTTCATTTACTTTCAAAGTATCAATTACAAATGAAAATATTTTCATTTCATCTCCTCAGAAAGTCAGACCATTCCATGCTTCCAAAACTGCAGGTATGTGGGTTTGCAATATTTGTGTGTGCATAATTGTGGTAGTGTGACCGTATTGTGCAGGATGCGTGTTGAGTATTTGCAGGTGTTATATACATTTTGCAGAATGTACCCTCATCTGTATGGTTTGGATATCCACATTTGCACAGTGGCAGTAAGATACGCACACATATGTTGAGTTTATGCCAGTAATATCTCCATGTATTTATGTTTTTAGGTTTTGCTTCTGAATGTGTTTTTAATGTGTATGAGCTTGTTGCAGTGTTGCCAACAGTGTTAAAAATAACGGAGCAAGACAAAGTAAGTCATAAGATTGGGGAAAATAATAGATTTTTGTTTCTTTTTTCCTCATTCTCTCTCTCTCTTTCTCTTTTTTTTCTTTTTTTTTTTTTTTTTTCTCTTAGCTTGTCAGATTCATGTTTTCAATCTGATCTTTACAACTTTGATGACAGAAGAGCAACATTTTCATTGTAAAAGTAGATTTCTGATTCTACAGTGATCATTTGGCTAGAAGAGCTGAGGTTTGAATAAAGACATGGAGAAAACAGCAGGACATATATTAAATTCTGGGAGCTGGTTAAAAGGGTCCTTGTTTCTGTTTGCAGGGTAGGTATCGGTACGTGTTTCTATTAGCAGTATTTTCTACTCATATTTTGTACTTGCATTCATCTGTAGTAGAATAACTAAATGTTTATGTGCTTCTGCAATGCTGTTGTGCAGAATGTATATTTTAGCCACAAAAACCTTTAGTCTAAATCAACTATTTAAGCACGTCCTAGAAAGTAGAGAGAAACTTTGAAGCAAACAACTTATACTGTCCTAAGATTCTTCTCCTCTAGATGAGGAGGCTCTTTGAACGAGATATCTATTTAGAATAGTCATCTAAAATTTAGGTTTTCTGACTGCATGCATTCAGAATCTGTGTGTTTTTACTTGTGATTTATATATATGTAGCAGTCCATATGTCAGTTTTGTTTGTACACGCAATATGTATGTAGATACTTGTGAAACCTCTATATTGTCATGTTTATTCAACATTCTGTCATTTTTAAGGTAAAAAGATTATTATTTTTTTTAATGTATTTCATCTATTGAGCTGGTATAAAATAAGAATCTCAAATGCCAGAATTTTCTATTATATAACTATATTGAGTTTTGCTTAGTGGTACATTTACAGGTATCCTGTGAGTTTGAGTATGTATATGAATATACTATATTTGATGAGAGTGCAGGCAGTCAACACTATGAATACTTTCTGTGACCAGAATAAAAGGTATGTAACTCTAGTACACACTCTAGTTACATACCTAGACACATTCTAGTTTGTAAATATTCAAGTTGGCATTTGAGGGGTCAGATCCCAAGTGAGTGAGTACTGCTGTAGCTCCACTGACTTCAGTTGACTCTTGACTCCTGCCATGATGGTTTGTGGCCTGGAAAACATGCTTACTATGAGAGATTAGAAGGGATCTATTTGTTTCACTTGTAAAAGAGCTTAAGAAATGATTCAATCATGTTCTATAATTACTGTTGTGAGGAGAAGGTGTCTGATATTACAGGGATATTCAGTCTAGTAGACAAAGGTATATAACAAGGTTTGAGAGCTGAACACTTCAAATCTATTATAAGACTTTTTAAAAAATTATTATTTATTTTTTAATACTTGACCTTTGGGACACATAAGTAGTAGATAATGTAAATCCTGCATCACTCTGACCATTTAAAATAAGACTGTATAGTTCCCTAGAGCAAATGCTGTGGATTGGCTTTGAACTGTGAGGTCATGAACTGTATTACTGAGGGGAGGATTCATAGCATGTGCCAGGCCAGTGAGAGCCAAAATGATCAGGCCATGATTATCAGATACAAGAGTCTAGTAAGAACCAAGTGGTCTCAATGGTTGGTCGAAGATTATCAGATCAAGATCATCAGATTACATCAAAAGATGAACTGTCCATTGCTCTTCTGTGTGCACACACATATGATGCCTGTAATGATTTTATTTTATTTTGCACTGTGATGTGCACTTGCGGCTGGAAGCCTGTGGGATACTTCTCAGGCTACTCCCATCCATGTTGTGAGCCTCAGCCGATGGGAGGAGGGAAGCAGAGATTTATATAGAGCATGTGGGAATCCCCCACAGGGCCCCTCTGGTGAACTTTGGCTCCTAGGCCTACTGCCAAGCATTAACTACAATACTTGCACTTGTTTTTGACAACAGCACGCAGGTTGTATTTCACCAATTGCTATTTTGGTTTCAAAGTTATGGTAGAAATGTCTTTGGATACTGGCCTGGTATAAGCGGAGTGGGAGATTTACTCTTATTGTGTAATGTCACCTTTCATTTGGTGCTTGGAATGAAAATTATGGTGTGTCATTCACTCTTTTTATTAAATTTCAAGGGTATGCACCTCTTGTGTGGGAAGTGTAACTCTGTCCACTTTTGCCTAGAGTGGTACCTCAGCTATTGGGCAGCTTTTAAAATGTGAAGAGATTTTTTTTTTTCTCTTCTTTTTGTCATTTAGTTAGGACCAGCAGCAGCAGTGCCATGCTCCAAACTGCTGCCTGTGATGATAGATGAGTTTGGCCTTGAAAGCACAGAGAGATACTGGACACAGCACAACACAGATGTTGCAATGCAGCCAAATTAAGCTGTAGTGGGAATGTGCAAGTTGGGTCTTAGTCAGAATATCTCATGCCTCCCTGCCTCACTGAAAAGCAACAGCAAAATATTAGCAGCTGACTTGGTGGGATATACACTTGCCCAAAATATTCTGCTGCTGGCTGCAAATGAACCAGCATCTGATCTGCTGTGTGACTTTGCCCAGGATTTCACAGCTGTGGGGTGGAGAGGTAACGGCAAAGGAAGGCTCCAAAAGAAGTTTTGATGTCTGCAATCTTCCTATCAAAGGTCTCCATAAATCACAGCACAGGAGATAGTCTAGAGATTTTAGGTCATGCTTATTCCTTGGACCCAGGTCAGTATCCTACGGGAAACAAACGTCAACATTACACACCACGGGAAACACTCCTGGGAGCTTCTGCGATAAAGTGTAATCAATTAGTAGGTGGAGGTTGTAACAGCAGTTATGAATTAAATTGCTAGTCTACACAAACAGCAAGATCAACAGGCTAACACTATTCTTTAAGTTGATATATCAATAAAATTGAATAAGGAAGCATTCAGAGATCGTTCCCACACCCAAAACAAAAGAAAACAAAACAAACAAAAAAAAAAAAACAGTTTCTGGGTGAAGGTACTTGTACAACATTTTCAGCTTAATAGAGGGAAAGAGGAAAAATGGTAAAAAAAAAAGTGATGGAAAAGAGTGGAATCTGTACACAGAGAAAATAGCATCAGGAAAAAGAAAAATTTTGGTAAAATGATTTCATATTGCAGGATGATAAATGTGAAAAGTAGTGAAGGTGGTAAGCAGATAAGGGAAGAAGGGATTAATATTTTTTTTTATTTTTTTTTTAATCAGGCTCTTTATAAACTTGAGATCCTAATCCATGCATTCTTGGTCTTAACGTAACAGGGTAACCTAGAAGAAAACATCTTGCAATATTTCTTAAAAATCATGTTATTTTTTTCTCTGGCTGATTATAAAGGGAAGGGAAGATCAAATCCTGATATTTCCCCTGCTAGAGGAGCCCAGTCCCAGAGATGTCAGACAGAAGCTCCTGTTAAGATATAACTAAACTGCAGCAGGAGGATAGAGGGGATCTAAAAATTGCCTGAAAAGTAATTCTTCCTTGTGACTAGCAAGAGGTACAGACCGTAGACAAATATAGTTTCAGGAGGGTGAAAGTTAAAACTAGATCCAATTGCCAAACACAAAACTCTGCAAGAGATTGTGTAAATAGAAAAATACAGATGAGAATGTGCTAGCAGATATATATATGTATCTGATATATATATATATATATTTATTTATATATAACTTGTCGGTTGCACGGCTTTGCCTCTCAGCGTATGTGAAAACAAAACTGAAGGGAATTAATTCTTATATACTCCTTACATTACTATGGATATTCCTCATTTCAGAATTCCTCCAAATTTAAAGTGTGTGTATGTGGGGGGGAGGTTGGGGAGAAATAGATATGTTTTCTGTTTGTACAATAAAAAAGTATATCTGCGATAGGCATCGGAACGGACAATTTCCACTTTCACACTGCAGAAAAACAGAGTAGTTCTGAATGCAGCCTTTTTTCTTCTTCTTTTTTTTTTTTTTTTTCTTTCACTACACAAATATATGTGTGGATTGAAGCTGTAAGAAAAATATTAGAACATTTCACACAAAAGCACCAAATTCAGAATTATTTCTCCTTCCTATGAATAAAGGTAGAATATTTTTCAGTGTTTTCTTTTTATATTTTTTCCAGATATAATTTTACTTTTACTATTTTATTTTTTATTATTTTTGTTTTATTTTGGTCACTGAGAGCAAACACCATTGAGAATGTTAGTGTTTATATTTCAACTTAGAAAAGTAAGTGTCAGAAGAAAAAAATTGAAACTGAAACTGCTAACATGAAACTTCAAGAGCTTTTAAAAAGAGCAGCAGAGTTGTAGGAGCTTTTCCTCTGTAACTTTCCCAGTGCTGTGAACGATTTCAAAAGAAATAACTATATAAAAGGGAAAAAAAAATGAATGAAATAAACATCAACCAAGATCAAATTATCATCCAGTCTATTGTAATTCACATTCCAGGATTTTGAAATATTTGCCTTGGTGGAGACAAAAAACTCTTTTTAAAAGACATTTTTGAAGTTCTGCTTTTAAGACATTTTTTTTTGAGCAATACAAATTTCGAATGGATTTTTTTATCAGCAAGGATTTATTGTTCTGTTTACGAATGTTTCAATGCGAAGGTTTAAAGGCAAAGACTATTTTATTCCAAAATTTGTTTTTTAAAACTGACCCTTGCTTAGACTCCGCAAAGCAGATGGAATGCATGAAAACTTATTTTGATTGCTTGGTAAAGGTTTTTTTCACAGGGCCACACGGCACCTCTGACCACGCAGCAGTGCGATGTTTTCTGACGTGACGGTGCTCTCGTACAGTCTCTGGTCCCTCTGAGCCTGCTCGGGTGTTTTTCTTCTTTCTTCACGTTGTTCTTTCTCACTCTCCATGCCGAGTTTTTCCCTTTGGTCTTTCTTCTTGTGAGGCGGGTATAAAAAGCTCAGTGAACACAAACTTCCATAATAACACTCCGAGGGCAAATTACGTCCTTGCTCCCCTAGGCAGATCGGAGTTGCCTGGAATATAGGAAAACAGTGCCGATTTAGGCTCTAACAGTAATTTTTATTGCTGCTATTTAGGAAATGGTTCCGGAGCCTCTTCTTGGCAGCCCTCTGCTACATCCATCAGCAAGGCAGCACAACCCTACATGAGCACTAAGCACAAATTCTTACACCCTGCTGGGGACTCAGGACAAGCCTCCCGCAAATAGCTTTCCATTTCCATCCTGAATTCAGCATTAGCCAATTTAGAGGCAATATATGGATCTAGGAATAGGCTGTCATGTACAGTATGCACAAGACAGCTCTTCCCTAACCTCATCTAATTGGCAACAGGAGTCCTTGTCGTTAAGCACAGGGCAGGGGAAACGTTAATGCCATTTTCATCTGTGCAGGCTTTCAGGGGGAGGTCAGATATTTGGTGAGGTTCAGGTGCGTTCCTTCTGAAGACATGGCACCCCTGTATCCCTGGTGCCACGAAGTGTATTCCCCAGAAGGATTTCTTATTTTCCAGAGTGCTATGCTTGTGGAGAAGAATGAGAAAATCAATGCTCTTAGCTCAGACTAATCGTGTCTTTGAGAGTTGTAGAAAATAGAATATCTTACATTTTTTATTCTTGAATTTAATCGATAGATGATCCTTGTGAAATAATAGTCAGGGAAGTGTACATTCCAGGTGGATCAAACATATCATTTTGGTATCTTTTTAAAATATTAAATCAAAATACGCATGACAAAGATAAACATTACAACAAGTAATTTCAAGGTCACAGCCCACAGATTCATTTGAAGAGACCTTGTCCTTTTGACAGTGTCAGACCATCTCTTCCAGCTTTACCTCTGAAATAAAACCTCTGCGAAACCATTGAAGACCTGTGAAACAACTCTTCTTCAATGAAATTGATTCCCTGATGACAAGCAGCTCTGCTAGACATCTCCAACAAGCAACAGTGCAATTTGACCGTAGTTCTGGTACCCAGACCATCACAAAGTGCTGACTAGGCTTTTGAGAGGGGCCCCAGGACTGCAGAAAGCAGATTCCAGCTGTTCCAGTACGGTTTCTATGTACTTAGCTGGAGAGGTTTTGTTTTCTCTCAGCTGGCAGAGCTCCTGCCCACAGGTCGCAGAGAGCACGGGGTTGTCTCCTGTGGCAGCACCAGGGACCCACTCCCTGGCTCTGACCATGGGCTGGGAGGTGCAATGGTCAGCCCCAGCTTTGCTCCATGGCTCTTCTCCTCATCTCTATGACACTGGCTGCAGCGCTGGACATTTTTCAGCTACTGCTACTGCTCCCTCAGCATCCTGTGCTGCACGACCTGCCCCCAGTCACCCCAGTCTCCTTATCCTTGCCCCACAAGCTTTCTCTTCGCCAGCCCCGCGGAAAGCTCCTCGCCGCTTCGGGTTCAGTTCTGTGGAGACTGTCTCACCACAAACACCTCATTTGTGCCTTTTCATTCTCCGGGTAATTTGGGATTGATGCAGCCTTGTGGTTCAAGGAAAATCCAGGTCCAGCCGGAGCGCTCACTCAGACAGTGGCGCAGACGGCCGGGCGGCAGGGCGGTCTTCATCCTCCAGTGTTTTTCTGTGATCGTTTACAGGCAGTGAGAGCTGCATTTCTCCCCCATGTGTTTTGTTTGCACCGAGCTTTTTCATTTCTTAGGCTGTGAACTGAAATGGCTGGGTAGTTCATCTTGTCACTGGTAAAGGCATGCAGCTGGCCCACCCTACTGCCTGGAGTTTCTTCAGGGCTCTGTGCAGTGCAGCCGATATAGCAATAAATGAAAAGCCACCACAGGTACCAAGCTGTTGCTGTTAGAGGTATGAGCCATAAAACTGTCCCTGCTAATGCAGAGAAACAAGCAAGAGTGCTAGAGCTGATGATGCAAGCTGGAGCTGCCATGGGTGATAGCTTCAATCTTGTCAGTGTTGCAATACTGAAGTCTGCACAGCCAGTTGTGATGATGATAATAACAATAGCAGCTGCTGTTGTGAGAGGTAACATGCTGGAAAAACGTTGTGGTGCTGCAACTGTAATATGCTGTGGTGCCTTGTCACAGGGAAAATCAATACTATATGATAAGAAAACAGTGAATCCACAGCTGGTGTCTTTGCAGTGTGGGACCTCTGAGACCAATGGGCAATGTGGGGCTAAAGTTATTTCTCTGCACTCTTGACATGGAAGTATCAGAGACAAGTTACCACCAAGTACCTTATCCCTAAAAGTTTGCCTCCAGAAATCCCTCCCATGTAAGCCTAGGCTTGCCAGGCAATGATGACTTTAGCATATTAGCTTCTTAGTCTTCTCCCTACATTCTTTGCCTCATTTTAAATGAATTAAAAAATAAAAATAAAAATCACAGTGTGAGACTTCAGCCGGAACAAGTGGATGGTTTAGCTAGGCCATCAGCCATTTGTATTAATACCAAAGGTGATGAGAGCACTCAGTGCCATAGCGAAGATAAAATAGATGGGTGTTTTCCCTGGTGCTGGCTAACAAATCATTTTCCTGTGGCTCCTCATTAAAATCTCATATTAGAGATGCTTAAAGAGACATATGAATGGTCAGGTAAATAAGGCATGATTGCCGTTGCTTGGAACGGAAGCTATCTAATTATCAGTGCTCCCATGAGGGACTATGGTTGCACTGGGATGTGCAACAGGTGCACATGACCCTGCTGCAGGCGTCCTTTAAGCAAGTCTGTCCCAGCCTGGGGCACAGTTTCCACACTGCCTTTACAAGCAGGCAGTGAGCCAGCCCTGCTCCATCCTGACAGTAAAGGTTCTGCCTTGCCCTTTTTCTCGTCCCCTTTGCTTTGTTATCTTTATCTATTTATTTATTTGCCTGGTTCCTGTGTGGGTGCACAATTACATGAGGTAGCACAAGGAGGGGTGCAGGACAGAGGAAGAGTTTTGTTTCTGGTGACAGGGGCAATGTACATTCTCCCAAAGAGTCAGCAGCAGGTAGATTGTGCTAAGCCTAAGCGACAGCAGGTGAGGAAGGTGTTTGTGTGGTCTGCTTCCTCCTCCACACTATAAACATCTTCCCACTCCTGTGATGGTCTGATTCCACAGGGGTGTAGGGAGTTCAAGCAGTGTAATACCAACTTTACTGCTGTTTGAGTTAGGTGAATCTGACTCCAAAAGGATCAGGTAGACACAAGGATTGGGGTAGGGGACAAAATGTCAGTACTGGTGCACCTGGTGAACTGAACCGTGACCCAAGAGCTGCCTTTCCATAGCAGCTGTACAGACCAAGTTGTCCATAGCATGAATTTGTTGACTGAATCTCTGATCTCCTGTATTTTGTATGGGAAATCTTTCTTTTGAATAAGAACTTTTTCTGCTCACTGTTTTTCACAGCTTCTTGTATTGCCTATCTCCAATTCTACTGGCTCTAGAAGAATTGAATGCAGTATTCCCTTTCAATGCTGTGTCTGTGCAGAGACAAAAATGGCTGCTGAGGATGCCTTAGGTGGAGTTGCTATGTTTTGAGTAGGAGGAACAGAGAAGACGATTCCTGACATCTTTTACAGCGTTAATTTTTCTGGAATTTTCTAGTTGGGTTGGTAAAATGATGATCTGAGAACAGAAGACCTTGATTCTATCCTGACATTTGATATCTGTGATTCTACAAATAGTTTTCATTTGTGGGAAGTGACTTACTGACTTTGGTGTATTGTTTAACCTAAAGTATATGGCAGAAAGAATTCAAACAAACATCCTACTTAAAGTATTGCTTTAAACAGCCAAAGAAGGTATATTCTAATCCTGAAAAATTGTCAAAAGTAGCTGAAGTAACACATAAGTGGAAAAAAATAGTTCTCATTTTAAAGAAAAATGTTCCTTTATGTACTTTTTTTTCTTAAATGACACACATGATAGTACACATTATTGCATTGTACAATGTACCTTCCAAGTTAGTGGCAGTACGTCTTCTCTGCTGTTAAGAGATCATCCAGTTGCTCCAGTGTGGAACAGTCTTGCTGCCATACAAGATGAAAAGTCTGTTTGACTGTTTCTAATTGTGTGCTATGGTTATAGCACACAGGTGAAGGGGTTGCAGGAGGGAGAATCAAGGGAGCAAGTGTGGGAATTGATGCTGACCCTAACCTGCTCTGTAACCAGCAAAATATCCTGAATAGCAACAATTCCTGCATGTTGACTGTCCTGCTGGTCTACGATGGTCATTTATAATTACGTCAAGGTAGACATGGAACTGGAGGCAAGGCCTGCCTCTGAAGCTGCTTCAGGGATGAAGGAAACAGGCAAATCCCTGCTTATGGTTAGGATTTCTAGAGACACATCAGAGTGTGATGTTGGTATTCATTTAAGGATTTCAGCATAGTTAAATTGGTAGAGCACTCCCCAACTGTGAATACAAATATCCCAGTACAAGCAAGTCATACTGCTACTTACTGTCCTTGTATGAGATATGCAGACTATCAGTGGTGTAAGGCATTGGTGACCCTCTGTATTCATTATGGACTATAGCTTGGTTGTGGTAGAATCTGCTTATTGAAGGAGAGGAGAGTGGCAGGAGGCAGGATGCTGTACTGGACCTTATTGTTCCTGCTAGAGAAATCAGCCAGCCCACATGCACAGGGCCAGTTATATGAGGGCAGAGAGATGGGGAAACTACAAGGTAACTGAGGAATAGCCATCCTGTAGATTACTGAATTATATTATTCCTGTAGATTCTGCTGGTACTTGGCAGCTGGTAAATGATCAAGAGTGTATGCTGCTGATATAAATCAAAATAGAAAAGATCCCCAGGACTCCACTACAATATGCTGTGTGTTCCTATGGGAATCTGTCCCAGCATTGCTTTCATTTGAGCCCTCCTTTGTTTATTTTGCAAAACAGAAAAAATATTCTGAAGGACTTTTGGCTCCTCCAAGTCCGGCTTTGGATATTCCAGCTTCCAACGAAAATCAGACACCCTCTGGCTCCAGACTAGTAACTCCCCACTGTTTTCCCTAACCACTAAGAGGTCTAGCACGTACAATTTTGAACTGAGTATCTAAACACAAAGAAATTTAAAATACTCTGACAGACTATGAGTTGTGCTTTTTTAATCACAGTTATAACTTTTATATCCCATTATTCATTAGAGGCGTGGAAATTTCCATTTAAGCTTTGAAGAAAAGAGTTAAAAATGAATAAATGTAATAGGCCCCCACATTGCGTGTAAGACATTTGATGTCAACTGGCAAGAAAAATTAAGATGAAGTACTTTTTTAGTGTGGTAACTATTGTCATTATAGGCCAAAAAACAAATGAGACATTGAATTGCTATCAAGAATAAAAATCTGGGTGAGTAAAATAGCTCTCCTACTGACCTCCAAAGTCACATAGGTTAAAATGATACCAATAGACAATACCTTCACAGAGAACATCTGATTTGCTTGATAAAAAAAGAACAGGATTAGGGGCTTAGGAACAAAACAAAAACACAAAACAAAACAAAAAACTGTGATCACTGCCTTGATTTCTCAGGTAAACATCTGCCTGTCACTGGATGAGTTATCAGCCCGACTTTCTGATTCATTTGTACATCTGACGCAAGCCTGCCCACCCATGTTAGAGTGTAGAGCCTCTTAGTACTGCTTTTCAGGACTGAAATTTATGAGAGGACAGATATCTCAGAGGAAAGGACTGCGAACAACAGCAAATACTGAGGAGCCAAGCAGTCTCCCTTTCATCATCTACCAGGGTGTTTTGGGGTCAGCCTCCTTTCACCAAAGGGAAAGAGGAGCTTTCAGAGAAGAGGAAGTGTCCTAGCCATTTTAGGGTGGTGGTGGTGGCCAACCGTTCTTCTGTGATATTTTTAATATTCCAGGATGAAGATATCCCACAGATGACTGAATTCAGAGGTAACTTTTCTTTCATGTGTCCAGAACCCAGTCAGACTTAAGCTTTCTTATGAATTTGATCCTTTCTGACACCTCTTTCAATGTAAAATCCCTCAAGCTTCTAGTTAGGCCCAGACACATCCATCCAGTGTCTCCACACAGAATACTCCATTTTGGCAATTCACATCACTGCTATAGAAGAATCCCTTTCTCTTCCAAATTAAAATTTTATTTGTGGTAGCTGCATTTCTTTATGCAGATCTAATCAACAATTTAAATTCAGGTTGATGAAAGCTCCCTTTCTCTGTTCTTGAGGATCACTATTCTGCTCATCACTCACAGTCTGTATGGTCATAGCCTAGGAGATCAAAGACTCATGAATCCTATCCAGACCATATAGTTTGCACAGTGTTTCTGGGACATGACCTTCCATGTGCACAGCTAAATCTCTTGTCCAAGTTTTCTCAGTTTGCATTTTGTGTTTGTAGCTTTCCACTGTGGTTGTTACCTTCCATTTGCAACCTTTCCTTGCAAGGAGGTTCTTCTGTACCTCCTGCATCAAATGCAAAGAGTTTTTTTTTTTTTTTTTTTTTTTTTTTTAAGCAGGCTGGGGTCATTTCTTGTATTTTCTATCACCTCTCATTCACCTAGAAGATACTTTGGCCTGCCTATGATGCCATACCATAGTGACTGCTCACTACATTTTCAGACCTGGGGACCATGCTTTCTCCTTTTTTGCCCCTCTTTCCTGGAGCAGTTCCCTGTAAACATACACATAAACTGCTCCACCAGCCTCTTTCAGGCTTGGCTGGCTGGAAAAATTATGATGGAAGTGTTTTCGTGGTTGCTGGCATGTGCCGGTTTGCTGCAAATGGATGGTTGTGCAAGTCCCATGAGGGGCTAGCCTGCCGGCAGAGCGTCCCCACTGGGGTCTCCATCCTCTCTCACCAAAAATTGCAACATTTCCGGTTTTTGTTCTGGCTGGAGTGTCACCAAGTGCTGAGATGCAAATTCCTCCGCAAAATAAAATGCCCCTCTTGGCTCTGTTCTCTTTCCAATTGTTTTCTTTCCAGTAATGCCTACAGTGACAATGGTTAGGTCACAGCCCATTGCACTGACCAGTGTTGTCTCTCTGTGTCTGTGTGCTCATTCATCCATTTGTAGATGCCCAGTGTGTTTTGTCTTATAATCACTTTGAGGGGCGGATCTATGTTTTCCTTTTGTCCTTAGACCTGTGGGACTCTGGTTTAAGACCAGGCATCTTATGCCCTACGGTAAAATAAGAAAGAAACAATAAGATGTTTTGCTTCAGTAGGAGGACAAATGCTAAGTTCTTGCTCAGGCAACATCTCATCATCTATAGTGCAGCTAAATGCTCCTTGAGCAGAAATACAGAAAGAACTTGGTTCAGGAGAAAATATAGAAAATACACACTATTCTCAGTGTTCAGTCTAATAGAAAATGCGATATCTTCATAACGGCATAAGAAAGAGACTATTCATAGCACATTGTAAGTAGCAGTTAGGCAGAAAGATGGTCTGCTTGTAGGGAGTAAGTGGAAAAGAAACTTTAATTTCAGTCACATTTTGTGCAAGAGGTATACCAGGGCTACATGTCCTAATGTATCTTCCACGCAGCCACTTGGTGGATCAGTTTACACTAATATTCTCTGTTCTTAGGAATAGGAAACGGTAGTTATAGGTTATCTCTATGTTAAAAAAAAATAAAATGAGTTCATTTGGGGCAGTGTAGGAGAGTGAGATACCTACCTTTGTTCACAATACCTATGGGAAATACTCACTAGCCTGCACCATCCCTTAGTTCAGTGCCTTGGCTTTCTCCATGAGGGTCTAATTGGCTTGGGGAAACTGTGTCCGGGAGCATGCTAGAAGTTAACATTACAGATGATTGTTGAGTAGTTCTTGAGCCTGAGTTACAGTCCTGTTTAGTTTATGAGTAGAGATTTTTATCTACATATATATATATATAAATATAAAAAGGGAGGATGCAAAAGAAAACTTCAAATTCACAGGCAGCAGTGTGCGTAAAAAAACCAACAGATATATAAGAGCTTGGAGTAATGATTCATGCTTATCTTTGTTAAAAACCTGTGGAAGGACGAATGGAAGTTGTACAGTTCACGCAGTGGGAGCAGTGAGATCTCTAAGAGACACTTCAAGTACCACATTTGCACATTTTTGTTCTGGAACAGCTAAGATTAAAAGGTTTGTGGAAGTACAGGTCTGAGAAAGCTATTCCACAATTTTGGAGCCCAGGAGTTATTCATTAAGAGATGTCAAGAATCAGAAACTTCAGTGTCTTGAGTATGCAGATGATCTCCCTTACTGCTTACTCTAAAAGTCCTACATTTATTCCACATATCCCTGAAACAGACAGTGGAGTACAGATTCAGTGACTGACATGTTTAATACAGGTCAGTAAATTCATTCTTATATGTTGAGCAGTACCATAGCAAAGAATTCGCTTTCAGTGATTGCAAGTAGAAAGAAACTCAAGCAGTTAGATTTAATACAAGTTTACCAGAAGGTGGAGCTGGATAGTAAATCTAAACAATAACTTGCAATTAATACATTCCAGGGATTATTGCAGTACCGAAGAATGAATGCGGTTGATGTGCCAGTAGTTTCTGTCCACTGCAATTCAGATACTACAGCTATGCTGAAGCTGGCATCTGTAACCTAGACGGTACTATAATGATCAGAGTAACCACAAAAATGTTCTTGCATAATATAGTAATAATACAAAGAAGACTGCAAAAGTATAGTTTGAAAATAAAGAAAATGAAATGCTAATTTTAGCTCCAATAGTCCAAACAGTTTAAGCATATGCGTGTCTTTGGACCTGTAACATAGTTATTCTGCCATGTGCATGCACGTTACCCTTCTTCAGGAATCTTTAACCTGCACTGAATGCAAGGGATACTAAAAACAAACAAACAAACAAACAAATAAACAAAAAACAATCCAGCAACTGAACTTGCAACCAAAATCAAACCCAGGACTTTTTTATCTATTAGAAGGGTACATTTAATTAGTATCACTCTTCTGCGAGCCATTATTTTTTTCTAGATTACAATGGAAATATATAAAATCATAATTTCTCTTCCCCATCCCTCCCTCGGTTAACCTCTGGATATTCTAGTATTAACTGGGAAAACTCAGAGCACTAAAAAAAAATAGTAGAGCAAAGGCAGTGTTATTTGCTGTTAAGGTTTTAGTACATATGTCCTGGCATTAACTATAACCTTAGTTTTGGAAATTCTTTGCATTTCCATATTGTGAATGGTACAAACAGAATGTATGCAAGTAGAGAGTACAACTAAGGTTGAAGGGAAAAGTAACCTTCAGACAGAAAACCACATAGATAAATATCAATAGCACTCTTAGAGTGACCATGGGATGCCTCTAAAATCACAGTAAATTCCATATGCCATATCCCCACTCCTTGGAGGTTCTCATGTTTCCATAAAAATACTTTTTTTGGGCAGATGAGGCAGACATTTTACTTTTTTTTTTTTTTTTTGATTCATGCAAAATCCCCTCGAAAGAACACCCTTCACTTTGTGGCAGGGCAGAAGACTGCCTTAGCTGGTCCAAGACTTCATTAAGTCTTATAAAGTGTCCTTGACTGCAGCCCATTTAGCAGAGTCTGAAGCTGAGACTGAGGTGATGTCAAAACCCCAGATTCCTTGTGAAGTTGAAAGTCCTTGACAGAAAGCTTCTTCTGCCTGCCTGACCTGCCAGTTTTTTGTGATTTTTTGTTATCATACTCAGCCTGGTAGTGGTCAGCTGGCACATCTGACACAGAAACCTTTGCTATCTCCCCAGTACAACAATGTCTAAAAGCAAAGGATTACATGTAATCAGGCTGCCATACTGTCTGTGAATCCATCATCTCAGGGAAGACCTGGGCTAGAAACAGACTGGTAAATGGAAAGTCTCACCTGGCAGTGGTGTTCATAACCTATGGTCAATCCACCAAGCATACAGCAGCTCTCCAGCTGATCCAATGGCTTCTACAGGGTTTGGTGGTAGAGCTGAGACCTCAGCCTTCTCCCATACCATGTGACTTCTAGCTGTAAAGGAACAAATGTATTGAAGTATTGGTTTTGTTGGTGAAGCATAATTTGAGAAGACTCAAGGGACAGGTGCATTCTCTGGCTTCCTCTTTCTGTAAAGATTTCATTAACCACCCATTGTTGCCTGGTAGTGCTGGGCATCAGAGCAGTGAGATGCACCTCTTCCTTGGTGATATTCGCAGTGATGATGATTAATTTGCCAAAAGAGCCCCCCAAAATAACACATAAATGTCAAGATCAACTACAGATGCAATCCAAAGTGAGGAGGTCTACAGTTGTCCTATGATATCTATTCTTTTTCAGCCCATCTGCAGATCATGATGGAAGCTAGTTTTGGTCAGGAGCTATCTAACAAGCAACAGAGAATTGGCACTGGGTTCAGGGTTCACTTTCAATCCATTTCAACTGCTGAGAATCTCAGAATTACGGACTGGGAAAACCTGGTAAAGACTTGTTTGAAGAGCTTGTTCATCAAAATGATTTCACATAGGCAGAAAGAATGTAATAAACATTTTCAATTAAATAAATAATAAATAGAGAGATCCAGTGTGTTGTATC
This sequence comes from Anas platyrhynchos, assembly GCF_047663525.1. Taxonomy (NCBI): domain Eukaryota; kingdom Metazoa; phylum Chordata; class Aves; order Anseriformes; family Anatidae; genus Anas; species Anas platyrhynchos. The sequence goes on along the minus strand of NC_092587.1, from coordinate 83,675,391 downwards.
AGAAATGAAACAAGCCTAGTATGATTAATGCCACTCCAGTAAAACCATCCCAAATATGCATCCCAAATAAGAAGGCAGGGGGTTTAAGTCTTCAGTTGAGGTACCTGAATTAATTTAAATATGATTGTATCTCACATGCTTGGTCTTAATTGTCTCCTCCTGAAAATTCAATACCTGCATTCATGCTCCTGGTCTCCAGGGATTCCAGAGCACCACACTGTCCCCACTGAAAGGAAATGAAAAATCGGCTGATGTTAACCAGACCCCTTCAGCAACTTTACCCATTTAAGTGCTGTATCCTGCAGAGTGATTAATGATTTTTTTCCTTTTACATCTAACAGCAAAGAAAGAAGGAAAGAAAGAACGTGTACTGTTGTTCACCTTCTAGCCAATAGACTACAAAGGCATAGTTTGCTAGGATATGCACTCTCCTATTCTGTTTGCTTGTGTGATTTGTTTTATTTACATGTCTGACATTGCCTCTTCCTTGTATATGTTTGGAGCCTGCAGCATCTTATCAGCAAACAGTTTGGATTCTTATATATTGTTAGAATTTTGCTTTCTTTGGGCCCTTTTAAAACTGCAACCTGAACCTGTTCACCAGCCTTTTATTAACATGTGTTTTATGGTACAGGTGTAATAATTAATCCAAATGGTTAGCAGATGTGGCTGTCTATCTCTGGGCATGTCAGTTTCTGCACACCACCCCTTAATCAAGCAGTGCCCAAGCAATGCCAAAGTAAATGAAAGAAAATAAATTCCAATGAGATATTTATGAGGGCCACCTGGACAGGGAAATACCTTGGCCTTTGCCTGTCCCCTGCTCCAGGTGGCTACAAAAGTCTGAAGTTTCTCACTAAATACAGGTCAAATCAATCTTGCAGGGAGCTGAAAATGAAAAGCTGTGCTTGGCTCCCTCATTTAATGATAATGAAATTTTGTACATGTGTTCTAAGGAAGCCTGCCCACTTCACCTTATTTATATGAAATTTCCCTTCTTTTTACTGGTGCCAGCACCTGCGGGACTTCACATAATTCAAGTTCCTGATTCCTGGATCTTCTTCTTCTTCATGTTGTCAGCTGCCTTCTGAGTGTTGCTTTGCAAATCATGAAGGGAAACACCAGATTTCTACAAGCCTGTCATTTCCACATCTCTTTTTTTCCAATTATTTATAATGTTCACATGGGTAATTTCTGGCAGATTTTCAACAAGTTCATCTTCTGCTGGGATGAAAGGCTGTACTTGTGAAGGTGTGGTTGTTCCAGCCTGCCACAGAAGAAACCTATCCCTGGTAAAATCTACAACCTCAGACTGTCTACAGCATCATGGCACCTCCCACCACCCAAGAAGCTTCCAGCATCTGTGTCGTCACATCCAGCTGCACCTCCCAGGGGAACGACCACCCTGAGGACACAGTAGATTGAAACCTGTGCATTCCCTGGGGTGAGCATGATTTCTTGCAAGAAGGGGTTGGGAGAATGAAGCTTCTGAAGAATGGTCATAAAAGTTTGGTGACATTCACAGCCACTGAACTCTCAGTGAATGAAAAACATTCAATACTGGATGAATGCTGTGCATGACAGGAGAAATCAGCTGCCATTCTTATAGCTGTAAATCCATCTTAACCACATGAAAAATATGTGGGTATCAGTGTAAGTAGGTCTGTCTTTAACACTGCTTAGTGCATAACCACCTGAATGCCAGGATAGTTAGGAAAAACAGTGTGCCAAAAATAATATTTTATTCCCTGTGATATAAAAATAAATTTAAACTGATAACAGGTGTGTACATTGGTTGTTTTGTTGTTTTTTAAATGTAAGCTCATTTCCTAACCAAACAAAGATAGGAAAAAACTTTTCCTTATATTGTTGTTTATGTATTTGGCATATTTTGCCTGATAATTGATGCCTGTATATTGACTGCTACTACAGATGAAAAAGTAAAACAGATGGACCATTGGATTCAAATGATTGTGTAGATATAGTTGAAATTTTTATTGAAAACTGTCATGCAAACACAAAGGGAATCAAAATCCTTTTTGATTTGAACTATTAATGCTTAAATTTCCCCACTATTCAGTCATGCTAGAAAGAAATTACTGAACAAAACCAAATATATGATTCATGATTAGATCCGTGAGACCTATTAGCTATCAGCTTTCCATTTACCAGTCTGAAATTCCATGCCAAGAAGTGTCACAGTCTGCTTAGAACAGCAGTGGGGCCAACCTCAACCAAATGGTAACAGCAGCTAAAAAAACTCCTGAACTATGCTGATTTCTTAACATATCTCCCCCTATTTTTATTCCCTCTGTGCAAAGTCTGAATGTATTGGAATGAATCGCCATTGATAACATGGAGGTGTATAGTAGCCCTTTGAATATAAAGTCTTCTCTTTTCCTCTTAAATGTGCACAGAAGTACATTAAATGGATTATTCTTCCAGAATTTTAACTTGCTTATTTGCAATGTGAAAACAGCATAAAGTAAACACCTGGGAAGTTTCAAATGTCAAAGTTCAGATGTTGTTCAGTTATGAAGCACAAAAATAACATCTTCTTAGAACAAATGCATTAAAAAAAAAAAAAAAAAAAAAAAAGTTCAGGAAATTTATACATTGTGTAACTTGAAAACTGACATTTTTCTCGTGGCTTCCAAAAATATCTACTTCTGCACCGAGACTAATGCCCGTTACAGTTCAGCCAATACATTTCAGCCCAAACAAGGTCAAAGCAGGTGGTTTAAGATTAAGGTCCCACATCAAATTAACTGTGATATTTGATATCTGGTAAATATTATCCAGGGCAAGTTGAATAAGAGATGCTGTTATACATAACAGCTTAGAGTAAATAAAAAATGTGAGACAAACTAAACCTCAACACTCTGTAATGAAGTATTCCTTCCACAGCCAGCCTCAAGGGAAGAAAAAGAAAAGGAAGACCAGCGGTCAGAAATAAATACTTTAGATATGAAGGAAGCATGTGTCTGGCAGCTTCAGACATACACATGAAAAGTAGACTGTTGGAACCAAAGGGTTTCTCCATATGTTGAACTCTGAGTCTCCCATTTCTTCCAGAAATGATTAGCTAAGGATATTTTCCACTTTTCAGTCAAAGAGAAGAGAAGAGGAAATACATCAGGGAGATGTTAGATGTACCACTGGGAAATGTACATCTTCTTATCTCTCTCTACATGTATCTCTTACAATCTTTCCTTTCCACCTTCCCAAGACCCTGGCCTTCTAAGTCAAGTTTCTAGGGGATTATAGTTTCCTGAGGCTTCCTGTTGGTCATTTATAATTACTGGCATGAGACTGGCTTATTATTTTCCCCCCCCTCCAGTTCTGCAGAACATCTTCAGGAATCTGAGATTTATTTAAAAGCTATGTCAGTGGCTCAGAAAACTCCTTAGCCAATTCTATTAAAACTCTTGGCTGCAATGAATATTTGTTCTTTGGTATTCTAAGAACAAAGCTTATTTTTTGGAGGTAAGAGATGGCACAAAAGTAGTGTTTGTAGCTCAGAGTCTAACTATTCTGTATCAATGGTAGGAGAAACATAAGTTAACCATTTAACCAAAATGAAGATCTTCATTTCATTCACAAACCTGTTGGTTCTATCTATCTCCCTTGCTGTTGCACATCTGAGGAAAGAAGGGCTGCTAAAGATGTACTTGAACTCTCTGTGGGCTGCTGTGTGCTCATATTTCCACCCATTAAGTTAATTTCTAGCCTCTGCCGTTGCTGTTTTAGCTTCCCATTCATTCACATATGTGCACATCAGAGATACATACAGAGGAATGGTTGTCTGTCTGGTCACTGCACTCCCTCAAAATGCTGTTAGTTAAATGCCAGTGCAGATGTTCCAGATTACTGAAGCTTTGTGCTCTGCGCAGAAAATGGAAATTATGCAAAAAGCCCTCCTTGGCCAAGTGACCACAGTAAAGAGCCTTACAGACAAAAGGGAGAATTTTGGACCTCAAGAATAGGGCTGTGAACTCCAGCAGTCCTTAAAATACAGAATACGTACATATACGTATAAAAGCTTTCTGCCAGCACTGGTTATAAAGTGAAAGTAGAGTGACTGAAATAATCAGATGATTCTCTGAAACTGGTAAGCAAAACAGTGGTGGCTGAAGCATCATCAACAATTAGTATGTTCAAAGTGGATTTATGTAAAATCAATCTTGACCAAGTAGCTTCAGATATTTGGGAGCTCATGTCCTAAATACAATTCATAAAGTGTATGTCCATAAAATAGCTTTCAGTATGGAATTATAATAGATGTCACTATGTATTTTCATCACGAATCCGGCATAATAAAAATTAACGTGGCATAAATTACATGTTTTAAAAATCAATCGATAAATTGGAAAGTAACACTATAAATCTGGAATCTCTATTAAAACAGTGTGTTTTATGTGGGACCCTGCATGGGTCAGTTTTCAGAATTAAACAACTCAGTATTAGCATCAATGAGCAGGATAAAGATATGCAGTTATCACTGACGTAGATAAGAGTGAGTATGACAGATTATAAAGTGAAAAAGGAAAAAAAAAAAAAAAAAAAAAGAAGATAAAACAGTGATGCAAACCAGATTGCCTGGTAAAACAGATGCAAGCAACACGTTAGGAAATAATGGCATTTGTTTGGAAAATAGAACCTGGGTCATACTTAGAGAATATATAACTTGATTGTATATTGTGTAATGGCTCTGGAGAGAGAGTGGGACCAAAGCGAGTATGCTGTCAAATAGGAGTTCCTCAAGGAACTCCAGAAGCATTTTTAGGGTTGAATAGACAGGAGAATAGTGGATAAATAGTGAATACCGGCCTGGTGTTTGGTGATGATGAGGCCATAACTGCTATATTCGCTGGCGTCCACAATGCAAGCTGGATAGTGAACAGCAGGAAAAGGCTCATACAAGAATCAAGAGGGTAAATAAAAGGCTGGAAAACTTATACTAGAGCAAAGGCTCAGAAAGATCTCAGAAGGCTGAAAAAATGAATGTCCACATCTACCTACACTGAGATTATTTATTTATTTATTTATTTAGTCTAGTAGAGGAAGGCATCCCAAGATCCAATGTCTGGAAATAAAAACATGGTACCTTCAGACCAAAAATAAGCCGCATATGTTTTTACTAGAGGACAGCTAATCATCAAAGAACAGATCTGATGGATCTATGCAGGGTTCTCTATCACTGGTAATCTGAAAATTAAGATTGACTGTTTCTCTTAAAGATGTGCCTTCTTTCCAAAAGGAAGTAACTCAGGGAAGAAATAGTCTGGCCTATGCTATCCTGGAGGTCAGGGTAGATATGCAGGCTGCTCCCCTCTGGCTTTATAAGTCATGAATCAGTTCCTTAATTCTTTTATGGGGAGGTCTATGCTTTTGGGGTTTGTTTTTCCTTTTGAATTGAAATTAGACATTATTGCATTTGTAGCATTAATTCTCCCAGACAACCAATAAATCAGACACATATTTTGTTTGGGATGTTTAGTTCACTTTAGCCACAAAAAGGCTAAAGAGGAACTTGGACTGGAACATATGTATTACAAAGGGAGGAAGAGATAGCTTTATGGGCTGTGATGAGATGACCTCATCCAACATTGGCTTTTTTAGATGTCAAAACCCTAATTGTTTGGGATTGTTTTTCTCTATTTGTTGTTTTATTTTAATTGAGGCTAAACTTACAAACAGAGGGAAAAGTCATGAGGGAGCCAAAGCAGGACAAACAGTTGTTTTCTTCCCAGAATTAGCCCAAGATTTTAACTTGAAGTTGGTTTAATCTCAAGACTCCAGCCTCCCTGTAGCCACATGTTGAATCAATTGAAAAGCAACCAACAGGTAAATATCTCTAGCACGGCACTGCTAATAATGTAGCAGACCTTTAGCAGAAGAGGAAACCCTTTTGACCCCTCTTGTGAAAGCTTTTCTGTGGCCTCAGGTTTGGTTGATTTTTTTTGTTAAATTGTCATTACAAATGCAAGAAGCAGACACCTGCAAGAAGTTGATAACTTTACATACATCAACAAGGGGGAAAAGCAGAGGCAAATAGATTTTATTTGGCTTTAACAGAACACCAGGGAGAAATACAGAGAGAGACTGACTGACACGGGCTTCAGTAGAAACCTGTCAGCTCGTAATGTGAGAAAGTGCTTGTAAATATACAAAAAGCCTGTGGCCCTTTCCAAAACTAGGACACTTCGCCTGAAATATTCTACTTTTTTTCCCATTGTTTTCTATCCTCCTGTGTTGAGGTCTAACCACAGAACAAGGCACCACTGACCCGCACTGCCGTTCTCTATATCCATCTGGAATATGTCAAATGTTGGCAGGCTGCCCCTATGCAAAACCCTGACAGGGAAAAGAGGTAACCAGTATGTATTTTTAAAACAAATTATCTTGTGCACTATGATCCTATCTGATTTTGCATCCTAAAAAGACATAGGCTAGGGTCACCCCATATATAGGAAACTTCCAAGAAACCATGAGTATCACAAACTGAGATGATAATATGCTCCTCTTAAAGTGAAGAATCAATGCAGTAGGGATACTGGAGACATCTCTCAATTCAGGCATAAACCAAATCACCTGCCTAATTCTTGGCAAATAATTTTCATGAATGATGTCAGATTTTTAACAATTGAAGAAAATATGAAGAATTTTGTTTCCATTATTTGAAAATGTCTAGTCCTAAACAAGTGAGACCACGGAAGACTTTACATGGGTATCATTTGAAATTAAAATACTTAGCTCAATTTTTAGTTGATTTTTACCTCTGATAATTCTACATCATCTTCTAATTTTACTCCTGGATTGGGAATTTTTCACCCTTTTCCCTATGCTGTTGTAAAGAGATACGGTGTTTCATAAAATACAATAGTGAAGCATGTCCTTCAGAAGATGCAGGTAACAACTGTTCTGATGTGTATATTGTCATTCTATTTGTGCATAGAATAAAATGTAGGTGGTTGCTGCTGTGTGTTCATTATATTCATTATAGTGCATATCTTCTGTAATTCCTCTGCTTTCCTTGAAATTATTTGTTTTACACTTTTGAAAGTTATCATATTTCAGTGTTTTTAAATGCTATCATGTTATTTATGTTTTTATACTGTCATAGAATCATATAATCATTAAGGTTAGAAAAGACTTTCAAGATCATCTGGTCCAACCATCCCCCTACTGCCAATGCCACCCACTAAACCGTGTCCCTAAGCACCATGTCTAATCTTTTCTTGAACGCCCCCAGGCATGGTGACTCCAGCAGCTCCCTGGGCAACCCGTTTAGAATAATGAAAAATAGTATCAACAGTATTCTTAAATGTGCCATTCAGTCTTTTTACCCTAGGTCTTGGCTTCTATTAGTCCTACACGGGAAAGAAAAAAGCTAGGGAGAGGTATGTGAGCCTGTTGTTGAATTGGATAGGAGAATGGTAAAAGCACAAGAACATCAGAATAAATTAGGACCCTATGAGCCAAATATACTTCACAGATACTCTGTATCTGGAGGAAATTCTTAGGAAAAAATACAGAGATCTTAGCATTTCTATACAGTTACACACATTAAAAATTGTTTCTTTTAAAGAGGGTGAGGTAATATTCTCATGTATTATTCTAATACCTGTTTTTAAAGAAATTAGAAAACCCTTGAGTCTGTGAGAAAGCACTTTGAGATTCATGGGACCATGGTGGGCTTTGTGCCTTAAATATTTCCCTCCCTCCTTCCACCACCCCCCCCCTTTCTTCCTTCTTTCTGCCTTTCCCCCTCTTCCCCCCAAGCAAAAAAAAAGGTAGTGGAAATTGTCATTATTCTAGCAAAGGCAGTGATGTTATGACAATTTAAAACATCTGAGATTTTGCTTCACAGTGTTTTAACTCCAGGGCAGGTGATGCGATGCATTGTACCTGGTTATTATGACTATTGGTCTGTTTCTATGAAGAAAAGAAACTCCAAGGTTTAACTTAGAGTTTAATACATGGGTTCATTACATTGAGTTGCATTTGTTCTCTAAATGACACCATTCTTCCCCTTAGGGAATTAGTTCACGTTTGAAATCTGTATCTGAATAGCAATCTGATGTATTTTTATTATTATTATTTTGTATTATTTTCCCTTGCTCAGCACTACATAAAATCATGAACATGGTAGATAAGTTGAACTGAGAACTGTTACACTAAAAACTGCAAAGGCACTAGATGAAACAAATAACAGGCAGGCTTAAAACAGATAAAGTACTTTTTTACACAATGGATGTAAACTTCTGGTATTTGTTGCCACAGGCAGTTGCAGAGACAGAGAATTATTGATTTAGGCAAATCTGTGGATAGCAGGTCCGTCAAATGGACCAAAATGGTTACTAACGGATGTACTCTCTAGCATCCTTAATGCAATGGCTGTGGATCCTGAGTACCACAGGTTTGTATGCTACCTCAAAACTACATTTCTTGTTGCCGCTGCTGGAGACAGATACAGGGTGAGATGGACCACTGCTCTCATGAATGGCATTTCTTATGTTTACAGAAATTTTCTCCATCCAGTCTGTGGTCCGCATTCATTTAATCCAATCTTTAAGAAAAACTGACATTTCTCCTTGGCTTTTCTTTGGTGTTACTGTGAATAGTTCAATACTCTGTGTTTCCATTGAAAAGTGAGGGGATCCTTCCCTTTCCATCCATCTTCTCTTGGGGGTGGAGAAGGCATAAAGAAGTCAGATAAAGGGCTTCCAAAGATGCCCACTGGCTGTGGAAGTTCAGCTTTGGATGCATGTTTTTCATAATGCTGTAAAACATTTCTACTCACTTTGTGTGTTCAAATCACAGCTTGCCACATTCCCCTACTTTTGATTGAAGAAGTCCTCCCATTCTTCATCTAAACCTGCTGGGCTTCAGCAAAAGAAATGCAGGGAGAGAAAGCAGACAGCATCTTCCATTCCTGCTCTAGCAGATGTTACCTGAGCGGCCTCTGGCAGCAGGGAGAAGCAGCTGCACCAGCAGCTAGTCGCAGTCTCAGCAGACCCAGGTTCAGGTGTACCAGCAGACCCATTCATTTCTGAGAAACAGCCAGCATGTTGCTGGCTAGCACAGAAATGGTAAATTGCTCAGATGGGAGGTGTTGGAAACTGCAGGAGGATCCTGAGAGAAGGTAGAGCAGTATTACTTTCTGACAGGGGAGGGTGGTTAGTCCAAGCAGTGCAGCCAAGGGCCTAAGAATAAATCAGACCCAAGCAAAGAGGAGCAGCACAGGCTCAGCTGCTGCTTTTAGAGTTCTCTGAGGCATTCTGCTGCTATGTGGTTGTGTTGGCATACATATCTTTGTCTTTGTAATGGAGGAATCTATTCATTTTGGATTTCATTTTATTTTGTTCAGAATTAAATTTTGAATGTGATTTGTTATTTTCTCTTCTATTTCTATTCTATTTCAAGTTTTCTATTTGCTATCTGGCATGTCAAAGCTGTGAGGTAGGCCAGAGAAGAAGGATCATAAGTAGCTTCATACTGCCCTTTTATGTTAATGGAGAGACATTTGCTCTTTTTCACTGTTGTCATTCTCATAATTGAAAGCCAAGGCTGAAAGTCTAACAGACTGGAGGATAATATTACAAACCTGAGATTTAAAAAAAAAATTTTTAATGGCTTTGCACCTTTTTGTTTGGCAGATAGTGGGAACAGATCAACTTTCCCCCAATTCTGAAAGGTGATTATCCCCTTTCCTCTTTAAGACAAGCAAAACCTATTACATTTCTTGGATAACCCAGCCATGGGGTTGAATGTTCCTACAGGGCTCTCCTTTGCCGCACACCCTTTTGCTCAACAGGCTAAATATCAGTTCTTCACCCCCAGCATAACACACAGTAAAATCCATGATTTCAAGGCCAGGATCTTTTGCATTGGTAAGGAAGTTACTGATACGCACCTTCTGTGCATGGAAAGGACGAGGGCAGGGGGAGGCTTTGGGGCTGTACAGTATGCTGCTTGGAGGGCTTTGGCAGCCCTCACTTTCTCTTTTAACAATATGAATTAGTAGTTGCTATTAGCATAAAATCACCAGTTAAAACACTCTCAGCTCATTTTTTAACAGTGGAGCTAATTGCCCTTAAGTGCCTGAGCTCCAGCAAAACGAAATGGCACCTTTGTGCAGAAACCCCCAGTGTTTCCCCTGTACATCCATAACGACCTCTAAAATAAGCCGTTACAATCCTGACATGGTACCAGCCTGACACCTTGGGCTGGGATTTAATTTTGAGTTATGGCAGCGTTAGGAAAACATATGATGTGGCCGTTTGTTTGCAGAAAGAAGGGGGAAAAAATCATAAAACCCTCTTTTTTTATGAGCTGTCGCTTGATTCGTTCCTGGAGCCCCAAGTAGCGAGCGTCTAAATCAATGCACACAGCTGTTCTTGCTTCTCGGAGCCCAGCAGGTGTACTACCCAATGTGCCTGCCATCTCCCCCCACTCACATAACAAATAATAACGTCTTACACACACCAGCCATCTATCACAGTTACGGCCGGCCCCGGTGAGGCCGCTGTTCTCAGGGTAGCATGGAGATTTTTTTTTCTTTTTTTTTTTTTTTCTTTTTTTATCCCATGCCTTTTTACTGTAGAAACATGCTGCCCATGGATTATTAGTCACACTTTCTGGACTCCTTTAATTGAATAACCTTTGGCTTTTGTGGCAAAGGAAAAAAAAGAAAGAAAGAAAGAAAAAAACAAACCCACACACCACAGTGTTTATTTGTGTTAAAAAACAATAGGCATATTGTGACTGGCGAAATCAATTAGTCTTCCTCTGCAGTAAGGGCCCACATCTGGTGTGATTTAAGTTAATGTAAGGGAAGGGCCGCAGAGGCCCGAAGACCCTGAGTTCTCATTTCAACAGGTGACAGAGAAGGCATAAAAGGCTAATATATACTACAAGTGTGGAGGAAAGGCTATAAATACTGGGAAGGTTTACTTAGGAGGTAAAACAAAGCTAAGCAATAATGCAAAATAAATACCTTCCTGAGATAGCCTGTCACCTGGCATGAGCAGAGGCAGCAGGAGGGGAGGACAGCCTGGGAGGTGCAGGAGGCTGGTGAGGCTGTAGGATAGCAAGAAATAAAATGGTCACTCATAGCTATTTTTGCTGTTTGGATTTGCACGCCTGCCTTCCACGGAGTAGCTGGAAGTGGGAAAAGAAACCCTGGCTTTTCCTACACGCAAATCATCAACCCCTGTGTCTGTGTCCAATGGGAATGTAGGTGATCCCAGCCAGCCTGAACTCCACCTCCTTCCTCTGGGGTTTTCTTGCTCGTTTTTCCTCCCTTGTGGTACGGTGACTGGGCACATTTCAAAAATGGCCCTGTGTGTACCGAGAGTTGGTTTTACTTCTCTGAGAGGTAAGGAGGGGTAGGTGAGGCAGACTTTTTTTAGCAAACGGATTTTGCAGAGTTCTGGTAGGATCAATAAGTCATTGGAATGATGAAGCCTGGTTTCAGGAGCCTCATGTTTGCCTGGCAAGAAGGTAGGGCAGAGAACATGGGGAGCCCTGATGCTGAGGGGTGGCTCTTCCCAGCACTATCATGCTCTGTATGTCATAAAACAGCACAATGGGTCAGCTGGTTTGGATGTATAAGGAGAGGTTTTCTTTCAACAAAAAGATGCTGTTACTATGGCTGTTGTTCCTGAGCTTTTGATATCCCCTTATTAGCAGCTACTCCAAAGGGGGAAATATGTGTGTTGTGTGGTCCCTGATTATAGAACCCTACTTTGCAAATGTGTCCCCAGTCTGATTCACTGTTGATTTGCTGTAGGATTCCCAGGGGATATGTTTTGCTTTGCTAACTCCAGTGATTTGTCCCACTGAGGAGTGTGATAATTTCATTAGATTTTTTTTAATTTTTTTTTTCAAACCTGTGAAGAAGTTAGCCTGCAGACAGTCCCCATTGCCTTCCTTGTAGATACTGCAGGCAGGTACTGTGACTTGAAATAATATCACAACAATAATAAAGTGTGTTGGTTTTTTTTTTTTTTTTTAAATCAGTTTCCAACAGCTGGTTGCCAGTTGCCCTCTGACACAGACACATAAAAGGGAAGTAGTGAGTCCTGTACCAGCAGGGATCACTGGAAGAAATGCAGCCTTCATAAATCAAGACGGCACTGTTACATAGCTTTAGTACAATGAAGTGCATATGTGCAAGGGCGACTGAAGAGGGACCCAACTCACCAGCTGGGAGCAAACAAACCTGGCTCTTAGATCCTGCCACCATGGCAAGAAGTGGGGAGGACCCTAGGCATGCTTGTTCTAGGATCTTTGATAAGAAGCTGGCAAGGCTTTGGATGGAGTGAGAGTCCTCCTTGCAGTACTCAATCTGAGGGGCATGTTCTCAGCTTGTGTTTTGCCCAGTTATTAAGAAGTCCACAGCAGTGGAGTTCTGACTTTCTCCAGAGAAGACCAGATCACTACTTGATATATCTTCATGGTGGGGTGAGAAATATCTAATTTGCTTCAGTATATCCCTTTATTTCATATGTATCCATTTAAGCCACCTTTATCAAAGCTACTTTCTCCCTGTCGTTTTGGAAGGCTTAGAGGGACTAATAGTAGCACATCATTACTGCAGCTGAATCAAGCCAGACTTGTTTCTTTTAATCCGTCTTTTCTTGCATTAACATTAAATCTAGAGGGTACCAACCCTGGACATAATGCTGCATAACGCTGGCCACAGAATTTCAGCAGTAACTCTTGTACAATGCTATCCTGTTCTGAAGCAAGAGACCAGAAATCTTCTTCCAGGAGCAGGGGATCACACAGATCTGGGCTGGGCAGGTCTGTAGGCATGAGATTTCCTATAGTTCAGCTGCCCAGCTTCTGCATTCCTCACCTGTTCCCTGAGTTTAAAGAGCCCCTGGCAAAGGTGCAGGCTGGGAATATGCCACAGGAGGAAATGACTCAGGTTTTTCCTGGGTGACTTCTTTCCTGAGAATCATTGGATTTTTCCACATCAACCTCTCAGTGAGACAGAAGTCTTCATCATGAGGTTCACGGTGGGCAGAACACAGGTCTGGCTGCCATGAGGTGGAGGGGCCACATGGAGTAGGCTGCTACCACCAGTTCACTTCATACTTAGGAGAGGGGACCACACGAGGCAGTACATGAGCAGGTTGAACCGTTTTGGTGATCGATCACCTCTAACTGTGCCAAGAAATGTAGCATTAACTTAAAAGTTTTGGGAGCTGACAATTTTGTGCACCCCATGCTTGTTCCAAAGGTTAAATATTGCACATTCCCCCCAGCTTAAACTGAAATTGCAGTCACTGGATTTTGTTTTGTTTGCTGGACTAAATAATATCAGGTATCTCCTACGCACACATTGTGTTTGAAGCCCTTGAGTGATTAATTCCTCCCTGTCAGGGAGATGGGTAGAGTTTAGCAGAGGTTAACAGGTTTTTAAGTGTATGGATCAGTTAATAATAAGCTCTTGAGTGGTCCAGTAGATGCAATTAATAGGGATGATATAATGGAGTTTATCAGAATGTTGCTATGGAGACCTCAGTTTAGGACATGTTCTTAAAGTTTCTCACAGTCAGCAGTTGTTTATAAACAGCATTTAAAAAGTATGTGGAGGTTAATATTTTTCTAATCACAAATGTATTATATCTAATATTGTTGTGGGTTGACCACACATCCAACATAAGCACCCACACAGCTGCTCTCTCATTCCCTGCACCTCAGAGGGAAGGGAATAGGAAGAACAAAAATGAGAAAATCCATGAGTTGAGATTAAAGAGAGTCTAATACATGAAAGAAAGAAGAAAAAAATACATGTGATGCAAAAGCAGTCACTCACCACCTGCCAGTCTACAAGCATCAACTACATCAGAATATAACAACCCTCCAACACTTCTTCATTTATCCCAGTTTTTATTTGCTGAACATGATTTTATATGATAAGGAATATCCATTCTGGCCAGCTGTCCTGTCTCTGTCCCCTCCCAACCTCTTGCCCACCCACAGCCTACTTGCTGGGGTGGTGCAGGGTGAGATGCAGAGAAAGCCTTAACAAGGTTGAGCAATAGCCAGAGTTCTAGTGTGTTATCAACAGTTTTAGGTACAAATTCAAAACAAAGCACAATAGAAGCTGCTATAAAGAAAGTTAAGCCCATCCCAGTGAGACCAGTACAAATATGAAGTTACATCTTCAAGAAAGAAATTAGTCTATATCTGTGCCAGAAGTTCACTGAAGTCTAGTGATCACAGAAGAAATGATACAGACTGGAAATGATGAGAGTGAAAAAGAATCAGTGGGAAGCTGAGGTAATATGTCAAATTGGGACCATTCTTCTAAAATCAATATACAGCCAAATTCAGTGTTACAGATAGAAAAATAAGCCATGTTTTGAAAGAAATACTGTATCCTGAAACACTGAGCAAGTTAAAAATTTTAACAAACATTCAGCATGATTTCCCCATCTGGTGCCACCAGCAGAGAGAACTAAAACCATTGTTAGGTAGTGTGAAACTATCTGGAGGAGAGGAAGCATTACATCCTTGTAGAGTACTGGTGGAAACAGAATGGTGAGAATTCATTCAGTTCTAGGTTCTCAATTTTAAAATATTTTCGTAATTGACAAGGGAATACAGGAGGGACATAACTATTGTTTGGGTGCTCTTAAAACTTCGTTTAGAGAAAACAGAGCAAATTTGAAACTTCATTGCTCTTTTCACTGAAGAGAATATTCAGAGTTGACTATTGCTTTGTGTAAAACTCTTGCATGGTAAGCAAGCACTAAAAGGTGTAGGGGTTTCAGGAAGCCATGATAAATAGTGATGACGCTAGCTAAAGCCAGACAAATCCCAATTGAAAATACATGCATTTTGATAACGAAGGTAATAAAGATAGTCATTATCAGTTACTAGTTACTAGGAACAATGTTTTGAGTCTCTGTCTCATCTTCTCTTTAGCCATACATGCTAATGAGCAGTACCTCGGGGTGAATTACAAAGCCTTGGGATAAGCAAGAGGTCTGATTAGATGTCTGAGTATTCTTTAGCTCTCTGTGGTTGTGAATTGAGTCATCTCTTAACTTTATTTTGGAGAAAATACATTGATTTTGGAGAAAATACACTGATTACAGTAAGACATACTGTCCAGACCTCTAATTGTTGTTGCTTGAGTTCTATAACATTAGTGAGTCCAGTCAGATTGGTTATATTAGTACAGAAACCATGTAGATGCTCTTAGGTTTTCCATCAGTCCTTCTGAAGTTGGGGCACCAGAAACTGCACTCTTTCCTGCATAATGCAGTGGTTTATTTTAGTTGCATCAAGTCTTGCAGCCCAGCTCCTTTTGTCAAATAAATACTTCCTGAAGATACATTAGGTGCTGATTTAACATACTCATCAACTTTAATTTTCTGTCCAGTGATGCAGGTTCACTAGCTTTTTGGATTAACTCAATGTCACAGTTTGTTTTTGTTTTTGTTTTTGTATTTGTTTTTGTTTTTTTTTTCCCTTCCGAAATCAATGTCATCCTTTAAAAATAAAAAACTTCACTCACTGGGAAAGCTCTCAAAAATCTGAAATTATTGGGCTGTGTATTTTCTCCTCATGACTTACAGCTCCTAAAGATTTTCTCTTATTTGTTTCATACTCAGGCATATTTATGGTTTCATTTTTTTCCCAAAGCTAGATTGTGGATTCCTGTTTATTTCCTTTGCCATCTCTGTATTTTCTCCCTTTCGTGATGAGATGAACTGTGATTAATTTCTTTGTGCAAGCATATGAAGCAGAGTTTAAGTAGGTGCTAAGTACTTTCAAACAAAATCTGTAACAAATGCCTGTGTGCCTATGTGCCCTGGGTTAAGCAGTCGAAGAAAAGAAAAGCTGGCATAATACTAGATGATGGAAAATGGGTGGAAAGGTTGGACAGACCATGGGACTGGATCATGGGTGGGAAGGGGTGGAGTCACTGGCATGTTTGCAGATGTTTTTTTTCCAGTTCAGCCAGCTGTAACATATAAACTGCTGAATTATGTTTCATACTATTTCATGATTTTTTTTAGTGTTGATTTGTTTGTCTTAGAGCTATACTTGTGAACAAATACAAAATATTTTTTTCTAAATCATTGGAAATAAAAAAAAAGAAGAAAACAAATACTAAATAACCCTCTTAACTAGTTAGAAAAAAGAAAAGTCACTGAAGTTAATTTTGAAAAACAGCTTTCTTCGCAAAAACACAAGTAGCAAATATACTTCAATAAGCTATCCTTGTGATCTTTGCCTTTTGGTTGGACATAAAATAGCACTACTTTAAAAACTAAATCCAGGTAAGGGAATGAGCAATGATCCCATACATTTTTTTTTGTCAGCTTATGTGACAGAGATGAATGTGAAGCTGTGTTGACTCTGAGAATAATCACACTTCACAGAGGACGGAGCGTAGATGTGAGGGTAAATCTGGCAGATGCATTTTACAATTTTTAGGGGGGAGCGAACTCGAGCTACAGACATTCTTTTACTGTGACTGTTTTCCCACCTTCCCAAAAGATGCCAACAGCTGTGGCGTGGAAGCTCCCTGCATAAAGCTGCCTGTGCTGGGAGTGCTTAGCTGTAAGTACCATGCTGTGACCTCAGGCTTGGCACAGGCACGAGCCTACAGGGTCGCACAGCATAGGCTTCAGTTCTTTTTCTGTTGTACCTTCTCCAGCACAGGAGGGATACAGCATGGTTAAAGCAGAAGCTGGTAGAGCACCTCCACCACAGTGCTACTGCCAGCTGCACTGTGCAATATTGCACGAGGCTGAGCAGGCTGTTCACCTTCACTTGCTGCCACCCATGGCACATGAGGCTATTCCCTCCAAAACTGCCTGAGTCAGTTTAGCAATGTTTCAGTGAAGGACTAAGTGCAAGCATAGTCAAAGTGTTTTGCAGACATTAATCATCCAACCGTGATTTGTAGCACTTAAGATGGAATATGACCATAACAAATGGTCCCATTTACTTATCTATAAATTACCCATGGCTATTCCCTGTCTTTCTGCATCACGGTGACGATGTGCAGTTAATTGATTCACGTCACTAGAGAACCCTGAGATCGTGCGCTGAAAGATGTTACCAAAGCAAGTGGCAGGAAACAGCAGTGGCGGTGTGGCAGGGCAGCCACACTCACCTTGCACTGTGTTGAGGGTGCAAGTGAGGCATTTCCTTCACAGGCTTTCCCCTGCTCAGTGTGTGGAGAGTGTGGACACCCCTTGAAAGCAGGCTTTGTGCTGCGTGACATAAATGCTGGAGACTGCTCTACGTGTATTGGGATGCTCAATACAGCTGACTTGTGGGCAAAATGATATAACCCACACCTCTCTGCCACGTAGGGGTAAATCCCAGGGTGCACCTCTCAGGACAAGCGTATCCTGTCGCAAAATGTTGAGCAATCAATGTCAATAAATAACGAGTTGAAAACAGCAAGGTGGCGTAAAACTGCACAGCCCCGCTTGGGAAGGTAGGGCAGCTGATTAAGTGTTATTTCCTGATCTGTAAATCATCAATTCCAAACCTCTTTGTGTGTCGTCTATAAAATATTGGCTGTGGGCCTTTTGTTATAAAAAGGTAACTAATTTTTATAGCAGCCCCGTAAATAGTAATTAACGTGCCACAAACCAAACAACATCCTGCTGTAAAAAACGGGGAAATGCTGTGCCTATTTTTAAGAGAGCTGCATTTGTGCCTGGGTAGGGATGGATATTTGTCACCCATGTTTGTGTGGGTAGATGCATACATGCCTCTGTGTTGGAAAGCTCTGGTCACTTGCATTTGTCCTGCCTTAGGAGTAGCCCTGGGATGACCTAGGAAGGACCAGACGTCTGAAGCCCACAGCCTCCTCTCAGTGCCTGGTGTATCAGAGGAGGCAGAAAGAAATGATGAAGCAGATGATTACAGTGTATGGCATTTTTCTGTCCAGCCTCTATTACTTAATGTTTGGCTTATGCCCTGAAACACGAGAAGGACTTAGATCTCTTGTCAAAGCATTTTTTCCAAGTCTGTCTAATAAAACTGTGTATGTTCCCATTATCCATATAAAGCCCTAATCCCTTTCTGAACAGCAACAAACTGTTGACCTCAGTAATACAGTGAATCCCACAGGTTCCAAATTTGTGCTTAGAAAAAAAAAAAAAAAAAAAAGAAAACCAACTAACTCCTGACCTTCAACCCTCCACTTCCTCAGCTTTAAACTAATAATCTTTTGTGTGTAGTCAGTGGACATTCCCACTGGGAGAAGGTTCCCTAGGGAGAGGGTAGATGGGCATGTCAAATTTATGGGATGTGTTATACACCTCATATGGGAGGGAGTGGGGCTGGGAGGAGAGGGAGGTCTACAGCCTGGCTGGACCTATGCTACATGACCTCGAGTAGGTATGCAGCTTCAGGAGGTGTTAATGGCCTACAGCAGCAGCAGCCCTCCTTCTTTTGCCCCCCACTGCCTTCCTTTAGGAAATTTGCACCTGGCCACATAAATGCTGAGAACAGAGACCTTTAGGTGCTCCCACTGGCAACTACATCTTTGTATCAGAGTGACTGGTGCTGCAGACAGAGCAGACACTGCAGCTTTTCCTGCTTTATGCTGGCCCTCTTCAAGAGGGAAAAGGGGAAGATGCCCGTATCACGGCTTCTTGATGTGCATGCAGATAGTGGCTGAACTCACTGGTGTTACACTTCAGAATTATGTCTGAATCAAACGTATCTGTTCTGTAATTCAGGCACTGGAAGGGCCTTGTGAATTAGGGGGCATTACAAGCTTGCACTCTTGTATGTTGTCTTATCTGTTGTATTTCATTCAGTGAAGATAAAAAAGGAGAAAAGAGATTAAAAATAATTATGCGATCTTTCTCATTTTTGGCTGTATCCCTCTGGGTAAGAAAGGCTCCAGGCAAAGCAGAGCTGTATCCCACCACCGTTGCTCCACATCTGTGATGGACTCCATTCAGCCTGCACTCCTGCCTGTGCCTTCCAGCTCCTTTGTGTTACCAGCAGTCTTTGTTGGTCTCCTGCAGCTTCTTCTCTCTTCACATGATCCTTAACAAGCACTATTTATCTCCTGCTCTGCCCTGTCTTTTGATACCCATGTACAGGCATACTATCATTCATGGTCCATGCATACAAATGCAGTATTTCCCCTATAAATCTTTATGTTGACATCAGCAAGAAGTGTGGGACAAGAGGAGCACATCAGTAGATCAAAAAATCTTGTGCTAAGGCTGCTGCATCAGTGCTGTACATGTTCCAGGGGTTGGCTTTGTACTGGAGCTGCTGCAGTCAGCCAGACCGAGTGTCCCTTCTACTCATGTGGCTTGTGGCTGTCGGAAGGGAAGTCATCCCGTAAACATCTTCTTCAAAGGTTTTGGGCCCCTCAGTGAGCCTTGCCTGGAAACCTCACGCTGTCTTTTTGGCAGCCCCACAGAGATGATGATTGCACGCCCTCTTTCCTGCCGCTGTTGCCCACAGGATTGCGTGTAGGTAAGCAAACCCTACTTCTGTTCCTGGTCCTGTTGCTGCCTGATGGCTCTTCCTGTCTTATTTCTGTTCCTGTTCCCTTGTGAGTCACATTGGGAGGCTTACCCACTGGCAAGGGGCACACATATCCTCCTGAATGTCCTGTTGCCAGAGGAGAAAGCCATGGACAATGACTTTCTGAAAGTCTTAGCTTTTGCATCAGCTTTACCTTGTTTGATTGAAGACTCAGGTCCCAGGAGAGGAGCTCTGAAGGGAGCAGGCAGCATTTTTTCTCAGTACATAGGCAGACAGCAATGGGTGCAGATGTGGTGAGTGAGTGTGGAAAAGCAAATTTTAAAAAGAGTAGCAGAAGAAACAAAGGTTTCAGCAAGGCAGGGAATCACAAGTGAAAGTAAACCAGGTAAAGGAGGGAAAGGATGCTGAGGAATGAGAGGCAAGATCATGATGCTCCCGAGACAGAGGAGCACTTGTCTTGTAAGTATTTGCATTCTTTCTGTCTTCCTCCATGCCACGCTTGTGTTTAAGAGTACCCCTTATGCTCACTCTTACACAAATATTACCTTCACTGTCATCTTGTGTCAGTCTCGGCATCTATGGGAGAGGTTGTGTTGCAGACACCCAGACAACAAACATGGTGCAGGCTGATTTCTCTCCTACAGGGATGCTGCAGCTGCTCAGGAACTTTGTTCTGAGTTACTTAACATGTTCCTGCTATTGTAGTAACTGGTGTTTATGGCTTCACAAGGCAACAGCAAAAAAGTATGATTTTATATATTTAAAATATCTTTATGCTAGAGGCTGTGTATTGCTACAGGATGTCATATCTTTTTGATTATTTTGTAGGGCCCAGGCTATTGTAACTCAAATCATTAGTCTGTAAACCCAATTTTTAAGGTGAAAAACGGTATAATGTTCTCAATTAAAATACGATAAAAACACACAGTGATTTCACACACACATACACACACACACACAAAAAAAAAAAAAAAAAAAAAGCATGGGACCACTGCTCAACAAACACTGAATTACTATTGAAGTTAACAGGCAGCATAAAAAATGCAATATAAAAATCTTAATAGGCAGAAAATTTACTTTGGCTACTAAGACCCAGAGTTCCAAAGAGCTTACTGTATACTGCTATTGATTGCAGTGGGGGCAGGAGTCGGATTACTGAGTTCTTATCAGAAAGTTAGTCCAAATGACAAGATAATGTCTCTTTGTAGCTCTCCAGCCTGATTTATCCACTCCTGACAGAGTTCTGTGAATGGAGCCTGGTGAAGAAATATGAACTTGTTAAACCTTGCTGAAAGGTTTTGAGAAAGGCTGCAATCTCCAATGAGCAGCATGTGCATCTCCCAGAGCAGGCTGCCTGCTGGGGCCATTCATCACCAGCCACGGGGAGGGGTCTGGCAGGGAACAATTGATCGGGCTTTGCCACTGAAGAGACAGTTTCCCTTTGCAACATATGGAAGACAGATTACACTGGCCTGTCCTAAAGTGAGTGGAGTTCAGATGGAAGGAGTACACAGGTGAAAGAGGGACATCTAGTAATTAATATTATTTGAAACCCATTTTCTATTTCCAGTAGGCAGACCTGGGCTGCCTCTGCTTGAACTTCAGTCATCCTCTACCCGTACACCCATGTGTCCTAACTCCCAGGGTCTTTCCTCTTGCTTGACCCATAGCAGAAATCAATGACAGAGGTTGGCTCTCCCCACCACACTTTTCTGTCTGTCCCTAGCAGGTTTGTCAAAGCGACAATTTTGGACAGCAGTTTATCAGGATGTCACAAGAAAGGATTTGGGTACACCACAGTGACGATAGTGGGAAAATACTTCTCCTGCTGCAGATCTCATCCTTCACCTTTATTGTCCCTTTTTCTAGACTACGTAAAACAGCTCAAATCAAGCTTAACAAAGTTCTGAGAGTTCAGGTTTTCATGAGAAACACAATGCTATAATCAAGGCAGCTGAAGAAAGGGAGACAAGAATTTAAGTTAAAATGAACTCATCCTTGGAGAAGTAAAGCAAGTTGCAAAGGTACAAAAAAATAAAAATAAATTGCAATGGCAAAGTAGAGAAATAAAAAGAAAAAAAATTAAAAAAAAAAAAAGAAAAGAAGAAAAGAGAAAGAGAAAGAGAAAGAGAAAGAGAAAGAGAAAGAGAGGAAGAGGCAGAAAAGTAAAAAGAAAAAGAAAAAGAAAAAGAAAAAGAGAAAGAAAAAGAAAAAGAAAAAGGAAAAGAAAAAGAAAAAGGAAAAGGAAAAAGAAAAAAAAAAGGAAAGGAAGAAAAACTGCATCCTATATCAATAAGGTCCTTAAAGGAAAGACAAAACATGTAATAAATGCTTCTTAAGAACATTGGCTTTCTTAGGGACATTTTCACCAGGTTTTGCAAAACAGACAGTGTTGGACTGATGAGGACTGTATGGAAGATAAAAAGATACAGCAAAGGTATGTGTCTGAGCAAAAACAGCAGGAGAAAAACTAATCAAATACATGTTTTGTAGGATTTCTGTGCCGAAAAGTGATGTCAACATGCAGTACCACCAGCTTGCCTTGTGCAGGGTGATGCCTTGGCCTGCAGCCCCTTCAGTGTGACGTTCAGGTGAAAAATTTGTGTCTTCTTCAGACTAAGGGTGAACAGGAATCCCATGTGAGTGGGAATGCAGATTAAAGGATGTATGAGACCACAGAAAGGTTCATCTAGGGCAGGAATAAAAGTAAGTTGGAGTTAGAAAAGCAGGAGTGTAAGAATATCTTGCCTTTGTCTTTAAATTTTGCTTTAACTGCAGAGAGGAAGAGAAGCAGAAAAAAGGGTCAGGGAAATTTCTTAGAGAACCCAGTGAGAGAGTAAATGAAAGAAGAAATATTCCTCTTACTGTTGAACAATTCCCTATTTGGTGGGAGAAGAGACTGGTCCTTTAGAGTCCAGATGTTTAGCAGTGATTGCATGTCAAAATAAAGATGCTGTGCTAGAACTCTGTAGAATGCCATTCTCAAGAGGTAGAAAATGCCACAGGTTAATATATCTGCAAAGTATCAGGTGCATTAAAGGCTCAGAAAATTAAGGTAAATTGACAGAGCTAATTGCAGGGAAAGGAAGAGTTCAGCTCAGAGATATAGTAACAATTAAAAAACAAACAAACAAATGAAAAATATATGGAAAAGGTTTCTTTGTGGTGCCCCAGTATTGCACAGGATCATCCCTCCCATCCTCTGGCACCACTCTCCTCTCCATTGGCCAGCACTCTCTGCTGAGAAATCCTGAGCCATGACCGCCTCTTTCAGTCCAGCACACAGAGACTCTACATCGTCTTTGTTCACGTCATCCTCATTATTACTGATGTGGTGTGCTGAGTTTCCAATAATTCATGGATGCTTTGTGTGGGAGGTACAAAATCTGTAGCCTAGAGTCCACTTCTGGTAAACTTCTCCAGAGACTTCATTTCAAAAGGTATTCTCTTTTCCACAAATTACCAAGATATATCTGTCAGGGCCCTTAATGCACTTACAGGCCTTAAAGGCCTATTTGTCCAGGTCACTTGGGAGCTCTAACCACCCACACTGTCTGTGGGCCCTGGACTTCATTTCAACTCAGGAACCTATGGACCTATGTTGTAGTCTCCTTTCCAGTCCTGTCTCTGCCCCCCTTCTCCAGCCAATCCTCACTCAACTCCCCAGATTGACCCTAGAGATGATCCATCACTTTGCCTTGGTTGTGGCTGTCATTAGAAATGGCTATTGGCTCTCTGGAGCTGCCTTTCTTCTCCAGATCCCACAGGTAACAGCACTTGGCTCCCCTCTTGTCTTGTCTTGTGGGACAGCCACACTCTTGCTGCTTCCTAATAATGTCACTTCTTTATGTGACCTTAATGTGAATTTGCAGGGGCAAATGCCTGTCTCTTCAGGCATATATATGTCTCTCTTGTCTTCACGTAGTGACTTTAGAAAAATGAAGAGTTAGAAGTGAAAAGTTTATGGCAGAAGGAAACGTGTTGTTAAAGATGATGTCCCTGTAAAACTGCTGAAGGGCTGACACTGCTCAAGGGCTATTCTCTACCTGCTTCCTTGGATCACAAAGTATTCACTGAAGAAAGGCTGCATGAGAGAGAAATTAAACTTTTATTTATTTTATTTTATTTTATTTTATTTTATTTTATTTTATTTTATTTTATTTTATTTTATTTTATTTTATTTTATTTTATTATTTTCCCCAAGGTTTGGTTTTACACTAGGCTTTGATTCTTTGAGGTTCAATCTGACAGACTTTCATAAGGGGTAATAAACATCTGTAAATCTAGGCAGGAATGCCAAGACCATTTATTTTAATATTAGCAAAAAAATACAAAATCAGAGAAGGAAAGTCTGAGTGCATTGAGGAGGGCATCTTCTACAAGACATGATTTAATAGCAGAGTGGGTAGTATTGGAGGACAGTTGGGCTAGATGATCTTGTAGGTCCTTTCCAACCTTGTGTTTCTATCTTGTGTTTTAGGGATGAGCAGACACTGGGGAAATGTGGGAACATACTGAGGAACAAGAGGAGTGGGGCCTCTTGTCTCTGGGTGGCCACAACGTTACAAGAAAAGAAGGCTGTGTAATTACATCTTGTAACGGGCTTTTTGTATTTGATTTTTTGTCCTGTAAGTTGAGCACACAGGCCCTTAAGCATCTGCATTGGCTGTGCTTGTCCCCCAGCACGGGCATACTACAAATATGCTGGCACTGGCTTTTCTTACAGACAAGAAATAGATGCTGGGAGTGGGAGATTTGCAGTTTCTGTGAGAGTCACAAGGGATTAGAAATGACTTGCTTAGTGGAGTGAGGCTCATGATTTGGGATTAGCCAATATGTCACATATCCCCAGCTGAAATGGAGAACACTTGGCATGAGTGGGGGGGCCTGTTCATAAGACTTAGGCAGCATGTCATTAGTTAGGAACCAAAACTACGGACCTAAAACATTTCAGCTGACGTACTTGGCTGCTTTTAGACAAGGCAGTCTGTGGAGTAGACAAGCTTTCAAAACCCTAGCTTGTGTTTTACATCTGATATTAAATACTTGTCACAGTTTGATTGGTACTTTTACCTGTCTTAGGCAGTTGAAAGTCATCTTGGATGTGTCCTCAGCATGTGGAAAATGCCCAAAGCCCCAAGGAACAAAAAGGAATAAGAGAGCTTTAAGTGCTGCTGCTTGAAACCAGGAGCTGATCCCTGACAGCCCTCTGTATCTCCCACCTATATTCCAGTGCTGCAGGTGGTTGAGCACTAGCACAGGTTGCCCAGAGAGGTTGTGGAGTCTCTCTCCTTAGAGATCTTCAGAAGCCACCTGGACATGATCCTGAGCAACCTGCTCTGGATGGCTCTCCTTACACAGGGGGGTTGGACCAGATGACCTGCAGAGGTCCCTGCCAACCTCAATCAACCATTGTGTGTTTCTGGGGTTCTATGATCCGTGCGCACCTGTGTGCAAACCCTTTTGTGGGGTCACAACAGAGCCAAAAGCATAGGGAAAAGACATGATGGTGAGGAGGCAGGAAGGGACAGTGGTTGGAAAATGATTTCCCTTCCATCTCTCCAGTTATGCAGAGGTTTGTATATGATGCAAAGGGTTTCTGGGCTTTCCTGGGTTGCTCAAGTTTCACATATCCCAGGAGAGCCCAAGGCTCTGCTGAGTTCAGTTCTTTATTGAGAAAGGAGAAATACGAGGAGTCATGTCCTCTACCTGTCCATATGTGGCAGTGGAGTGATGTGCTGTACATAAAAAGTTCATATATCATAGAAACATGGCAGGGGTTGGGAGGAACCTTAAAGATCATCTAATTCCAATCTGGGCATCATCTAATTCCAATCTGGCATCTAATTCCAATGGGCATGGATGCCACCTGCTAGATCAAGTTGCCCAGGGCCCCATCCAACCAAGTTACAGAAACCCGTGAGCAGGATTGAAAAGGTTAATGCTAGTGATATTTAAGCTGTTATCTACAGGCATTGGAGAGCTTATGTGCACCCAAACTGAAACCAAAATAGCATCTTGGGTTTAAATCTGAACTTACCAGTAAATCTTGGCGTGACAATGCTGTGCTTTTACCTTCAGTGGCCTTTTCCTGCCCAGCATGTGGACAGCCTCCATTAAATTTATACTCTGGAGTGGATACAGTGTTTTGTCTATCTTCTGTCCTGGCATTGATTTAACCAAATCAGATTAATTTGTAACTGAGCCCCCAAAATATTCAGGTACACAATTGGGCTACAGGTATGATTTATAGGGCTAGTCTTTTTTTAGTTCCAGTCTATGTATAGATGAATACTGAATTAACACTTGCTGAGATGAGTGGCATGGTTCATGCCTCTTAGAGCTATTGTTCCAGTTAGCATGCAGATAAAATTACATCTGTTCACGGCAGAGCTTGAAAAACTGTAAATGAAAAGGGGGTCTTCTCTGTACTAACACATGAATGCTGTGAATGTTCTCTTGTATATAAACAGACTTCAAGAAAAAGAAAAAAAAAAAAGAAAAAAGAAAAAAAAAACACGAAAGAGAATGGCTCAATTTAAAGAACAAAAATGTCCAAGGGTTGTTAAAGGTAAATGGCAGAATGATAAACTTTGAACAGCCTCACTTCCAGGCCACAACCAAAACTGATATCATGCAGGAAGGCTGAAAAGATATGGGGTGGTAGTGGACAGAGAAACTCTGTTAATGAGGGGGGATCACGTAAAAAAATGTGGAAAGATAGACTTCCTCTGCAGCATCTGCAAGATGAACGGAAGATGGTGCAACAGACAGGTGTGACACCTCTGTTTTAAAAACCTCCTCCTTTACAAGTCTCATTTCTTAAAGTAAACTGTTTAAAGTTGGTTTTAACATGGCTGTGGCCTCACTATGTTTGAAAAACAGTCTTCTAATGATATCTATAGTGACAGGTGAGACTCCTGCCTAGAAAATTAAGTATTTTGATGTTTCATACTTGGATGAAGGACTGAGAGCTGAAGGATCCAAAAGGAGAACAACCCTATGAATGGGACAGTTATAACTATACTGTTTTCAACAAACGGATCAAGCCATAACTCTTATTTTATTTTATTTTATTTTATTTTATTTTATTTTATTTTATTTTATTTTATTATTTTATTTTATTTTATTTTATTTTATTTTATTTTATTTTTAATGAAAGTTAAAGCTGATTCTGGCAAAAAGTGGTACCTTTTTCAGAGAGATATGCCATAATACTGCTACCTGCAAGTCTCATCTCGCCCCAATTTGTTTTCTTTATTTATATATATATCATGTAAAGTTTGTGTGATCTACTCCTCTCCTGTTTCTTCTGCCTTCTGATAGCTATGTATTTTTCCTGTGATCTGTGTCCCAACCTTTGCAGTCCCAACCTGTAGTCTTTTACTACTGCTTTGAGGCCAAAGCACAGAAATGCAGATGATTTTGGTGTAGATTTATTGAGTGTGTGCTGGGAGATAATTTGAGTGCATGAAAACTGCTTTATGGAATGATCCTCTGGTACTCAATGAGGAGTGCTTCGAGCAAGACCAGAGACTGAAGCAATATTGTCAGAGGTGATGTATCTGGAAAAGAGCTGCTTATGAAAATAGCATTTGCATTAAACCTATAGCAAGACACTTAGGGTGAAGGAATAAACTGTACTTTTAATGGCCATTAGTTCTCAGAGAATAATTTCTGGTGTTACTTGGACTCTGACTGGTCCTTCCAGGTATGCAGCAATACTGTGAAATTTCATTTGCCATTCTGCTTTCTCAGCCCAGGGAGAAGGGAACTGCACTCTATTAAAGGATTTTTTTTTTCTCTCTTTTACAAGGTTGTTTGTTATCTCGGAATGCAGGCCTGCACTGGAGCGTGTAATTACAACACCATGTCCTGGGTTAGAAAGAACTCAGACACTAAATTGTCCATGTCATCACCTGAATTTGACCATGAAATATAGCACAGAGGGACTGGGAAGGCAGCCTGTAAAGAGGTGAGGGCTGAATGGGCATTTTGGTGCATTGGGCAAATCCAATCTGCTCAATCCATTGCTGCAGTCCCACCGTGGCCATTTAATATTATTACCTGCTCCTTGCCCTTGAAATTGTGCTTCCACCTCTCTTTCCATGAGGTGTGTCTGAGTGGAGGAGGTCAGGGTTAGAGAAGAGTGTAATAAAATGTGACTCATTTTACATGGGTGATCAGAGTCCTATTAAGTTGCAAAGGAGTTAATTTTTTCAAGAATGTATTTTTATTTTTTTTTCATCATTCATTTTTTTCTGTGTGCAGACACCAGAAAATAGAGGTCAACTCTACTGATCAGGGTGTTCAGGGATACCCCCAAAGCTAGAATAAAACCACTTACACTCCTGTTTGTTGAAATTCTTCATTTTATTCACTTGAGCATCTTACTGTTATTCCAGGTTTGGAGGTTAAGGTTTTTCCTGTGCTTCCACTATGTGCTAGAGCAGAAAAATTGTCAAGTCACTTATTTCCAGGAGCAGGAATCAGTTCTTGCAGAGACCTTCTCTGTGCTCAGGAAAGAAAGGCTGTGTGAAGCAGCTGTGTCAGTTTGGTGACTGGTTTGTGTTTGGAGAGAGAAGACAGCTGTACCCTGTTTTTCTCTTCCCTACTTATAAGTAGCACTTGTTAGAGTGTAAACACAAGAAAAGTTTGCAGAAAGATATGCCTAAAAGCCGCAAGACATGCAGGAAAGGCTCTGTGCTTCTTTGGGCATAGGGACCAATAGAGAGGCAGAATGGCAACAATGATGGACCAAAAAGAAGAGCAGGACAGTGACAGAAAACAGTAGTGGCAGAACATAAAGATTGCCACTACCTCTATTACTCACTTTGTAGTTATTTGCAAGAACTTCATTAAAAAAGTTTTGGTATATGCAAGTGTGTTTTTGTATGTTTGAAATAAAATCCCGCAAATCTTACCAAATCATTTTTTGTTGTTAATTCCACATTTCAACAACAGAAAAATTAACAGATTTCAGAAGGCTGTATTTCTGGTGGCATTCTCACACGCATTGCCCAAGCATTCTGTCTCCTCTGGATTCCCCATAATATTCACCACATTCACTTTACAGAAGGAATATTGGTATTAATCAGTGATTTTTTTAACCCTTGAAAAGACTCTGGTTCACAGTTATATTTATTTCCTTTCTATACATTCATGATTAACTATTGGCTTTGGAATAAAAGAAAATCTCAGGATTACATGCTCAGTGGATCATTGATAACTGTGTCAATGTATTTATGCACCATAACACTCTCTGAAGTGACAATATATGTTGCCTGATTAAACATCATTAATTAAGCATTAAATATCAAATTAAAAAATGCTAGTGTAGAGGCTGCATATTTCTGTATTTATCTGGCTGTTTACAAAGTTTGATCATGGAATCATTTAATCACAGAACAGCTTGGGTTGGAAGGGACCTTAAAGATCACCTGGTTCCAACCCCCTGCCATGGACAGGGATACCACCCACCAGATTAGGTTGCTCAGGGCCTCATCCAACCTGGCCTTCAACACCTCCAGAGACGGGTCATCTACAGCTTCTCTGGGAAACCTGTTCCAGTGCCTCACCACCCTCTGAGTGAAGAATCTCCTCTTTATATCAAAGTAAAATTTCCTCTTTTAGTTTAAAACCATTCTCCCTTGTCCTGTCATTATCTGACTGAGCAAAATGTTGCTCTCCATCTTTTTCATAAACCCTCTTTAAATATTGAAAAGCTGCAGTGATGTCTCCCTGGAGCCATCAGGGAGACAGACTTCTCTTCAGTCTGAACATCCCCAGCTCTCCCAGCCTTTCTTCATAGTTTACATGACAGCCTACTTGTACACTCCAAGTCTATGAAATTGAACCGGTGTCTGCAGCATCACCAAGGGAAGCATGTAGATCCTGTAGGGCCTTTATAAGCTGAAGCTGTTGCGAAGGTTCAGGATTGCTTTGTGGCCGTTTAATAATAATGGCATGTTTCACTATATGATTGTCCAAGGTGGTTCTGCATCTTTCTGAATGTATCAGATCTGCTTCCCTCTGAGTTTCTTGTGTGCAACCAGTACAACCCTCTCAAGTTAGAAATACATCTGGTGGACCAAGTTATCTTGCTGCAAACAGTAAGCTGTGAATAACACTGGACAGGCTGATAAGACACTAGCTTGGTGGTAACATTAGTATCTGTGGGACTTCTATGTGAAGAAGAAAAATAGATTAAAATGCAGCTAGGAATTGTCTTCTGCAATCTACTTTTTGAACATATACAGCTTTGTAAAGATGTGTATTGTAGCAGCCAAATTTTTGCAGTTAACTTTGTTGTTAAAACCCAGATTATGGTTTGTTCTTATCTATGGCACATAAATGTGTGGTTTCTCCTGACATTCATGAGTCATTTTTGTTGAACTAATGCAGTAAAAAATGAGTGGTGAAAATATCATGCTGCTATGCTCTCACCTCAGAGGAATGCTACAAAAAAAAAAAAAAAATCCTGCTTCTTGCAACACACCTTCCATAAGGTAAATAAATGAAGGAGGAGTACTCCATATGTGTTATGGTACAGTCTAGTCTAACTGCTCTTAGGGACAAATTCTTTACTGTCTTTAGCACCAATAAAAGTAATTCTCTAATCCCCCAGCTCTTTCTTGGCCTCTTTTGAAAGCTGGACAAGGTAACATGTGAGAGGTTTTCTAGTCTTCAGAAGCAATTGCTATACCTCTGCTTCAATTCTACAGTCGTACCAATGTCTGTGCAATTTTATGCTTGCAGTGATTTACTGCAGTGCAGTTTCTCAGATTGCTCTGTAACTTCTCTTGCAGACCACACTTCTTATGGTTATACTCATTTACCATAAAGGACCCTTGCAATAAGAATTTCCCCATTGTCTTCTATTATAAGGTCATGCAGAGACCTCATTAAAGTTCTTTGCTGCTCCTCTGCTTCGTGGAAATTGCTCTAACACCATCATCTTTGCCTCACAGGAGCCAGACCTTCTTTTTTTTTTTTCTAATGCATCCAGCATATTTTCATTTTATCTTAGTATCTCCAGGTATCTATTCTTGATATCAGTTTTCCCTGTTTTATTTCCATTTTCTTTCCAGCTGTGTGGTGTGATTTGTTCTATGTTACAGTAGAATTTTTAAGTAAATTTTCAAGTCCTCACTTTAGTTCATACTCACCCCTACTCACTCATCCTTCTCATGGAGCTTATTCTCCCACTAGCACCCACAGAAGTGAGCTGCAAATATTCCACAATAGATTAGGTCCCACTTACAGAAGTAAATCTGCCAAAACCTACATCAGTGGGAGTTAGACATCTGACTGACTGCACGTTAGAGAGCTATGAGACCAAGTTCTGCTGACTTTTAGTAAGACTTACATAAGATTTTCAGATGTAAACAGGTATCCACTGATATTTAAAATATTACGCCTCTTGACTTCATGGCAATTCAGTTGCTGAATGTGACAGGCTATTGTTGAAACTCTCAGTGTCTTTCCTTCTGGACCTGTACACACTTCAAAGCCTCAGAAAACCAGTCTAGAGGTACTCTTGAAATTGGAAAGTATTTTTCCAAGACTGAGGCACTTTTGAAACTGTCGGTGAAAATTTTTATTTTCCCTTAGCCTGCATCAGTTCAATTTCTCACATAATTCTAAAGACAACGATTTTAATGTTTAGTATTCCTCCTCCCTGATCCAACCAGGAAACAGCAGAATCACCCTGGAGCCTTTCCAGGACCAAGTCTCCCATTCTTCTTTCCTCTGCTTGTTGAAGCTAATTTTGTTTGCTAAATTATCATTTGCTGTATGTGTGACTTGCATGTGAAGTTCAGCTGAGCAATGTAACCAGATTATTACATCATTACAGACTTTTTCGAATAAATTTGAGAACAGCCAACAGGCAGCTTATGCAAAAAGAGTGGAAGAAAGACTTGAGATAATGTTCTTTGTCATGGCAGGTGTTAATGAGGATTTCACCAGGGTGCAGTTGATCTTTTCCTTATTTCTTATGCAGTGATAGAAGTTAAACTGTTCATGTAGAATAACCTCTCAAGAGGCATCTGTGTGGATTTGGAGATAAACATTTAC
Source organism: Anas platyrhynchos (assembly GCF_047663525.1). Classification (NCBI taxonomy): domain Eukaryota; kingdom Metazoa; phylum Chordata; class Aves; order Anseriformes; family Anatidae; genus Anas; species Anas platyrhynchos. The sequence continues at coordinate 83,643,804 of NC_092587.1, read as the reverse complement.
AGGGGTGTTCAGTCTTTTCTAAGAAATGTAAATAGCCCTATTCTTTCAGGATGTATTGAAAAATATCTCTTGGTCATTTTTGCAGTGTCCAAAGTAACTAATGCTGATGAGTGTGTTACTACTACCACTGAATGTGTGGAGTAATGTAGGCTGTGTAAAACAGTCACTCAGACAAAGCTCTGATAGCTCCACTGGTAAAGTTTGAAGGGTTTATCAAAAGTTCTAAGTTTGCAGGTTAGTGAAATGATGATACAAAATTGCATATAAAAAAACTTTTATACTTGCTTTTTATTTCATTAGTATCTGTGTGAATTTTCTAACTGCAGAGAGAAAGAGCTTTCCAATTCCTACACAATGAAATAGAAAAAGAAGAAAAAGGGTGCCAACACACCTGCTCTGCTGGGAATCTTCTGACCCCATCTTGAATGTATGAAAGACTGAAAGGTACTCTGCATCCAACGCTGAAACACAAACTCCGATTGTGGCATTCTGGTTAAGATGACAGCTATTATAAGAAAAGGACTGTATGCTTTTGTTGTGCAAAAGGTCTATCTGGAGGAGTTGTAACTCTCTAGCTGCCCCAAAAAACATCTTTCTCAATGCAGCGCCCTAACATTGCCAGAAGCCCCAGTAACACGTGCAAAATTAAGCGGTTCAAAGTTTTGCTAATCTGCTTGCTGTAGCCAAACCTGAAATGCTGAGTCCCTGAAGGGAGGAGCTGGCTGGCAGAAGCTCATGCATAGGCACCATTGGCCAGTTTTACAACATTGATCTTGTAGAGCACTCCAGCGACACAGTACTCTGGAGAATGGCCACCAGGTGATGGTGCCTTGCCAGGGAGCTGGCTCAGAGCAGAGCATCAGGAAAATATGCAGATGGGAGGTAGAAGTGTAAGATCTGGCTGATACCCTTTGACCCTCACTCACATGAGAAGGCTTTGTTAAATTTCTGGGACCTTAAGGGCTACATAAACTGAAGTGTCTTAGCAAACTGCATGCTTTTTCTAGTGGTCACAGTACGGAGTGTAGAGTTCTCAATGCAGAATAATTCAGATACTGTAATTTTAATTAAGAAGGTCTCACTTGCCCTTTCTGTCTAGCATTCACGGGGATGTTATGTACTGAAATAGGTTCTGCATTCTGGGATCTTTGTTGTGGTTACTTTTAATTTCTACATTGACTGAGTCCTGCAAACTCATTTCCAATTCCTTCTAGAGGAGGTTTCTTAAGAAATCAGGCTGTGGAAATATCAGTCTCACTGTTCTCTGTTTTCACAGAGAATTACATGGTCTGTATGCATTCCTTCACTTTCCAGTCTGTATTACCAGAACTGTCTTAAAACACCCGGAACCAAAGGAGTTTTATAGGCACTGGGGAAATTTTCAAAATTATTTTAATTTCATCTGTTCTTTGCAGCAAATAATTATTTGATTTTGAGAGTGGTTACCAGTGTATTAATTCTCATTGCAATGTTTTCATTTGTTCACTTTTCCATAGAAAAAATGTTTTAAAACTTTTTTTTTTCCCTTCTAAAAATATCCCAACACGTGGCCCTACTGATTAATCAACACTGTCAGCACAAAACCTCTTCTCCTGCCCACACAAAAATGAAACAGCAACTGGCCACAAAAAACGGAGAAAATTGCAGTAATTAAGGATAAAACAGGGTAAGAGAATTCTGATAGATGTGGAAGGGAGGTACAGCAACTGGGATTCAAAACTATTTTAAGAAAAATTAGTACAGTAATCAGAAACAAACCAAGGCTGTCCTAAGCAATCAAAAAAACCTTGGGTGCAGTACTTATTCATTGCAGTACTTACTCATGTGCAGAAAGCACCACATGTATGCTTGGCACCACATCTTCCAAGCACTTGCTGTGGGGTGTATTTCAAATGGAGACATTCTGCTCAGGGCCATTATAAATCATGTGACACGTACCAAAGACTTAGCAGAGAAGACTGTGATACTGACTACAGATCAAACCAAAAATATCTGGAGCAAGGAAAAAAACAACAACAACAAACAAACAAACAAAAAAAACCACCACTACCACTAAAAAAGCAACTTACGAAATTGAAATGCAAAAACTGGTTATGTCCTTTAGGGTATCCTCTACAACAACCTCCCCCCACGCTCAAAAAAAAAAAAAAGTAAGCAGGGAAACCAGTTCATCCATTACTTTCATAAACACAGTATTGGAATGTTCAATGCCTGCCAGGTTGGCCAGTCAAGCATGCCACTATGCTCAAATGAACTGTAGAGTGAAAAGATAATTAAAGGAAAAAAAAAGAAAGGAAATATTGAACTTAAAAATAAATATCAAGTGGAAAAAAAGTTTAAAGGAATAAAATGAAAAAAAAAAAAAGAACAACTCTAAAAGTGAGGCAGTATAGCTTTCTTATATAGGGGAGCATTAACTGAATTTAAAATAAAAGGTTGCCCAACATTTTCAGCTTGAAAATACCTAGCTTTCCGTTAAAACAACTTTTCTTATCTGGTGATTTCCATGCTTGCTGGTTGTTCCATCTGTTAGCCTGAAGTTTGTCTTGTTGTGCTCTCCTCACTGCATGCAGCTTTCTATGCAGTTTGATGTAACAAGCCATTGCAGTTGCAATGGTCAGGAAAGGGTAATAAAATATTGACGGGGTACAACAGTATAGTATTTGACTATCCCTGTTTTTTCTGACATTGCTTTTGAGAGGTGTTATGTGCTCGTGAGGATTACTAACTGCTCTCCAAATTGTGCACTAATTTTTTTTACAGATTTGCTAACATTCTTTAGGCAGCAGGCACTGCAGTCCTGTCCTCCAAGCAAGATGTTTTCCCTAGGATGGGAAACTTTATTTTTACAACTTTCCTAAATGCACACTGAAACAATGAGGCCTTCCCTAGAGAGAATGCTTGACTTTGGTAGTCTACTGCCATGAAAAATTTGTCTCAGCTGCTCACAGCCAGGTTGACTTCTGACTCTCCTGAATGTCAGAAGGAAACACAGTTCAAAACTTTATTGCTGCTGCTGCTGCCAGAAGACAATACAGTATTTTCAAAGAACTCCTGTAACAAATCCATAGAGTACTTTGAATTCGTCTAGTTGGTAATATACAGAACCATAAGGAAAAAACTACCTCCTCATTCTGTCTCTTCCAAGGAGGACATTAAAGTGACAGATTTAAAGGACATTTACAACTCCATTGAGCCAGAAGGACTTGATTGCATTTTTCCACATAGGAAGGAGGTGTTGGGTATGTGTGTGTTCTCAAATGATATGTAGCTGCTGCCTTCCTTTCCAGATGGCCTGTGATGTCATTGCTAAAGATCTTGAAATTTGTTTCATGAGGAAAATCATTTCATGGCCCTCTAACAAGCTTTAAAATGGTCTTTGCATAAATGTAAGACCAAGAAGACAGTAGAGCGAATGGAAGGTGACAGAAAGGGACAAAGATGAGGCTATTCACATCCCTGAATCAGTAAGGCAGGGACAAATGCTTTCTGCATGGTAAGCACAATTAGCTTATCTGTATCATGATTCTTAAAATTTCTATCTAGTGGCTGCTTACTATTGGACCAGTTCCAAAGAAGGAATCCTCTCTTTTGTTTTTGAGATTAGTCACATTTCTTAATGAACATGGGACCAGAAACACTGAAGATGAAATGTGTCACTTGGGAGAATGTGGTTTGCACCTGGAGGATGTCAGAAGTGCACATAGTCCTGCTGCTCAAGGAGAGAAGAAGGGGCCTTAACAGGTTTGTAGTTCTCTGCTCATCATCCCACAGAGATGAGCTCTATCTGTAAACAGTAGATACAGCCAGTGAAAAATATGGCAGATACGGCACCTGTTCCTGGAAACAGGCTGGACAACTCATCTGGAAGAGTAAAACAGCTAGCAGAGTGCTCCTGTGGTTCTGCATGAGCTAAAGGAACAGGCTTTCTTTAAGACAGTCTCCTGGAAGAGGGAAAAGTGGGACATCTATCAGCTGTTTATAGAGCAACGGGAGAAACCTTGGCAGTGTCTGATATTCCTGTACCATGGATGAAGAGAAAACTCCATCATGAGGGGCTCTGACTCCAAACCCACCCCATAGAGCTGAACTTGCTGCTTCTGAAACAAGCAATGCCCGCAGAAGGTACACCAGGATGCAGTAAATACACATCCTGCCTTGCTTCTCTCCTTGCCCTTCACATCCACTTGGGCAGTAAGGACTCTGAGGAGAACCTTTGCAGCTTTCTGTCAGCCTGGTGACTGCCATATACCCTTCACAGCACAGAAATGCCAGGGGTGTTGGACAGAGATCTGGATTATACATTTTATCAGCAGGGTTTCATTTTTGTTCCTTAAAGTCATCTGAAAAATAAAATAATTTAGCATGCAGATACAAGGGACTTATGTTTTCCCATGAAACCTGCCCATCATCTGATGAGGACAACACACACAGCACAGCTAATGAGCCCAGGTAGACTGAAACTGTATCCTGAACTGAGGTTTGAATTTTGTGAAATCCTGGTACAATTTTCAATAGGATTTTTTGCTATGTATGTCTGGAACAGGAACAGAGGCACTGATTTGTGCCAATAAATTTTTGCTTGAAAATATTCTTAATTGAAAAGTAACTCTTGTTTTTACTGTTGATGATGCAAATGTCCTACATATATTCAGTTACAATCTAGATTTTACTTACAGCTGCACAGAAATTGATAGGATCATTGCACAAACAGAAACCTATTGTGTCCACGAGAAAAATGCATCTGATGAAAAAATCATTTTTTCATGAGAATCTAACAGGTGAAAGAAAGCATTAAAGAATATGCTAAAGACATGCAGTTCTAGACAAGATGTGTGAGGCTTTACTGAAAGCATGGGAGTTAACTTTATAAACTCCCAAAGTAGTAAGCAAAGCTGTCAAACAAACAAACAAACAAACAAACAAAAATGGCAAGAATTTTCAATGAAAATAAGTAAAAAAAAGTACCCCGAATGGTGCAAAATTGACATTATTATTATTATTTGTGCAACAGAATTTTGGAATATAAATAAATGGAATTGCATAAGATGGCATTTAATAAAACAGGTTCAACACATGATAAAAGCATGTGGGAATGACAGTGAGATGTGAACAGAAATTACTGCAGTGTTATGTATCAACAGTGGCAAAGAGAAGGACTGTCTGGAAGAAAAATTTGTTTATATAAAATCAAAAGAAGTGAATGTCAGTATTAGAAGGAAGGATTATCCAGTATGTGAAGATGCTGAATCAAAAGGGCCATTGTCTGTGCCTGTTAATGCAGAATTCTTCAGTGAATATAGTCACAATATTTGCCTTCAAAGTATTTGTCTTCAGAAAGTATCAGGCATAAGACATTCCACTGTTCTCTACAGGAGACTCCAGAATATCAGAGAGTTCACAAATCTTATTTTTGTTTTGGGCAGGGAAAATCAGACTTAAACTTCAGGCTTCAGGGCTCAGGTCTGTCATCCCCTAAGTTTAGAACATTGTCTTCTAAGCCAAGAATATAGGTTTCTTCAACTGTGATAGTTGTCTGGACTCCCTTCTTAGTCCAAGCAAGAAAAAGATTCTTCTGTTCTTATCATTCATCTTGTCCAAAATAGGTCATGAACTTCTCCAGAGAGATGCCTGTTTCTTGATGTAGACTCTGAAGGGAGTTGCTTGTAACCAGCTCATGTGGAAAGAAATGTATTATATTATTTGAGACGGATAAAGTTTGATGAAATTAATCCTATTCCAGATTTCTACTCAGAGACTGAAACTGAGAAGAGCAGAGAGACACTTCCAAACCAAGCCCAAGATCTTTTGCTGATGTCTGTTCCTCAAATAAAGAAATAAAATTTAGGAATGGTGACCTCATTAGACCTATTCATTGATAGGGTTGCTTAAACAAGCTTATAAGGAAACTGCTGGATGGGTTCATGGAATAGATTCACAACTCTGAGCATGTATGGTAATATCACATAAACATCCGTGCTCCTGTTTCTCCACATTGTTATCCTCCTGGTACGTTTCTATGGGTGCTTTAAAAAGCTGACTGGAGTCAGCATCATCCAAGATGGAAACACACTGCAGTGGAGCATCAATTGAGAAGGAAGTTCTTGGAGCTGATTTCTGCTGTGAAGTTTTTCATGATTATGACTTTATCTGCTATGTTTCACACTGGTCAGAAATCCTCACTGAACACTTTCACACAGGAGCTGGGACAGGCATTCCTCTTTAAATTCCAATTTTAAAAAACCTCGAAGTATCAACAGCAAAACTGTGGACTTCATGACAGAAAAAAAAGCCATCTGACTCTTGGCATTTTACCAATGATTTCCATGGCTAAGAAAATCCACTTGACATACCTGCAAAACCAAGTACAAGATAATCATGCAACTTTTTTGCCTTAAAAGTGAATTTGTTTTGTACATTGAACAAAAAGTATTGCAGTCCTTGTTCATTTATTTTCTTCTTAACGTTATGCAATGTGATTCTGCTTGAGCAGTATATTCAATAAATGCTTGAGCATTTATATGAAATCTTTAATGCATCACCCTTAAAATCTTAACAGGCATCTTTGATATAAACTCTAATGTGGTCTCAGGATGTAAGATGTTCTATTTCTTATATTACAAAGACAAAATGTGTCTTTAAATCAAGGTAAAAGTGTAAGCACAAAACATGTATGAAATACATCAATGCTGCACCAATACTGAGAATTTTTGTTTTGTTTTGAACTCATGCGAAGTGAAGGACCATTTCACTGCTCTCTGGCAATGTTTCTAATACCAGAATAAACTATTCAAAGACAGGGTGATGTTTTCTGCTATGGGTGGCTGGAAAAGAAGGAAAAAACAGCACCTAAATTCCCATTCTGTCATAAGTTTGGATGCAGTTGGTGGTGAGGTGCTGGTAAGGAATTGCTCAAATGAGTCTGTTTCAAATTAGAAAAACTTTGCTCCTCAGGAGGTCCTATAGGAGTGGAAAGGAAGAATTGCAGATGGGCTCAGTGTGGTCATCCCTGTGTAGATAATGAATGAGAAACCTGCATGGTTGTATATGCGGAAAGAAAAACACTTAAGACTGTGATGAAAGGCCAGATGAAAAAGGAAAGTGTTATAATTCAAAATAATATAAAAGACAGCAGTAGACCATCTTTTCTTCTAGGGAGACAAGTTACTATATCACTTCCCTCAAATCACAGCAGGAATGATGGATTAGTTGGAAGGGAAAATTGGTGCCTGAGGCATTTTTGACTTCAGTGCTTTAAGTTGTCCATAATCCTTTGTAGCCTTCACCCAAACATGAAACCCTGTAATGATCATAGGGAATTACTAAGGGCAAGAAATGCTCTCCATAGTTATTTCCTGAAATCCAAGCCTGAAAGAAAGTACCAGTTTTCAGGTGCATGCCAGACCTTTTGTATTCATTGCACCTTCAAAAGGGGGGTACCTCTGGGCTGGACCCATGCCCAGCTAAAGAGGCGGTCTTCATTTTAAACTGCAAGTGAGCCTGGTGAAATGAAGGTTTTATTTTGGGTTCTGTGAAAAATGTTTTGTGTTCGTTTTACTATCTCCTTGGTTGAACAAACCTTAAAGTAAGCCTGAACTAACTTCTACTTTCAAGCTGAGCATACAGATATTACTTTGCCTGTGGCTTTATCAGGATGGTGAAAGAATCATTCAGGCCAGTAAATCCTGTTTCCTATTATTTTAGAAAACTACATTTTCTTGCATAATGTAATACAACGGCATTTTAAAACTATTTAGGAATCTGAGAGCATCATTCCTGTTCCAGAGCTTTTCCCTTCCCTTCCCTTCCCTTCCCTTCCCTTCCCTTCCCTTCCCTTCCCTTCCCTTCCCTTCCCTTCCCTTCCCTTCCCTTCCCTTCCCTTCCCTTCCCTTCCCTTCCCTTCCCTTCCCTTCCCTTCCCTTCCCTTCCCTTCCCTTCCCTTCCCTTCCCTTCCCTTCCCTTCCCTTCCCTTCCCTTCCCTTCCCTTCCCTTCCCTTCCCTTCCCTTCCCTTCCCTTCCCTTCCCTTCCCTTCCCTTCCTCCTTCCCCCTCCCTTTCCCCTTGCCCTACTAACAGAAACCTTCTAAGACAGGTTTTGACCTTGTTTTCCAGCTTTGGCCAAAATAAGTTTCCCTCTCGTATCCTATATTGTGTGACACATTGCACATACTAAGGTAAAAATGATCCCAAGTTTGAGCTTTGATCCCTGATAGGATTTGGCTCTGTCCAGACCCTTTCAGTTCTCCACCCGCTTACTATTTCTTGAGTTGAGGCAGGGTCAGACTGATGGCTGACGTGGAGATAAGGCAGAACTGGAGAGCAGAGGCAGAACTGGAGGGTAGAGACAGAACTATCTACTAAGACAAGGGAGTCCAGGTTGCAACATGTGATTGCAGACTGCACTGCTTTTGCTGCATACAGGATGTATGAAGTCAGGCAATGAAGACAGAAACAAAGGTGAGAAAAGGGTCCTGTAACCTTTTGCAAGCAGCATGCTGCAGTGCACCTACACCTGTCTTGTTCAGCTCTACACACACACACACACACACACACACTTACACGGAAAAAAAAAGGAAAGCAAAATTCTCCAATTTTCATAATTGCCAAGAAAAACTCACAGATAGGATCCGACCATGTCTGAGTAGGATATGCCCATAGAGGTCAGCAGCCATCATGCTTGGAAAAGTAAACTACTACTCTTGGTCCAGCAAAATGATATCCTACATTAAATACAATTATTTAAACATCATGATAGTCAGTGGGATCATTATTCATTTGACAAAGATGGAGAGTCAGAGAATGGCACAGTTTACTGTGCCATTAATTGGTGACCTTTGGGAGATGCTGCATCTTAGGTTTCTCCCCTTAGTCAAAAAGGAGCCAAGGTCAAGATCCCTTGGGCACAGTCTGTGAAAGCTGAGCTGATGGGATCATAGAGAGCACATATCATACTCTAAATCTCTATAAAATCTGCTATGAGCTGCTCTTGTTTAGGTGAACGCTTGGGATTTATTTCAATAGGTGGAGTTCGGAAGAACACCACATCCTCTTCTCTACTTGGTTCTTGGAACACCAACAGGGATGATCTAAGTTGTGTGGCAAGTGGAAGACATAATCTGGCTAACAGCTACCAAGGCTGAACCTGGCTGAATGTGACATCCACTGTGCCTTCAGGTTCATGAACGGGGTGGATTAAAGCATCAGAAGAAACTGCAAACTGGTCTGTCTCAGGTCAAGGAAGAAATTAGCAATGAGCCATGGAAGGATATGCTTTCTGGGGCATGTAATTGAAGATCACATGGCAAGAAATTGTACAAACTGTTGCAATCATTTCTGGAATATATCCCTTAATTTAGCTTTTTACATGCTTTGTGAAGGATAAAGTTCAGGGTTTTAGATAATAAAACACTGTTTTATGAATAAATAGTTGTAAGAAAAAGGGTCAGGAGAACATACTAGAGCAGGGGGCCGAGGACAATAGCTTTTCTTTGCTACTTCTAACATCCTTTCACTTCAGTATAGTGGATGAAATTCCCATATTCATGATTTCTTACATGAACTTTCTTTCTCTTCATTTTCATTCTGAATACCATCACATTTTCAGCAGCAGAAAAGTGAGCTGGCAGTAATTCTCAGTTCATTTTTTATTGTAAAAATTAAATTGGGTATGATGAGCTTTTGTAAAAGAAAGCGAGAACTGAAAATATCCAGAAAGTCACAAACTACCGCCAAAAAGACATTTGGGAAGGGGTGAGGCTGTTTAAACTTACATTCTTCCCACTCTGGGCCAGCTGTGTTTCTCTTCTTCTCTCATACCCATCTTGTAAGCAGATGGAGTATTTTTAAGTGTTAATATAATGGAAAATAAGCCAAACTAGATTCTTAAAACAGCTCCTAATTTAGTGCAGTTTAGCTTAAAGCAGCCTGGTTCTACTAAGTAACTGCTGAGTAGTATAGCCAGACCAGGTGAGGAAAAAACTAATTTGGCTTTTTTTCATTTTCAGGGTATTTTGGTGATGAATACTGAGGATAGAGCTAGGACAGGAAAAAAAAAAAAAAGAGAGAGAGAGAAAAAAAGATAACGAGTCTCTTCACCTGTGTCTTGCATTTTAGCTTTAAATAGTTGCTAATACTTGCACAGAAGATGCACTGGATGAAAACAAAAATGAAACAATACAACAAACAAACAACAACAACAAAAAGACAAAAGGAGGATACACTTGGACTTAAAGTCCACTGATGAGTTCTTTAGTATCTTTCCCCCACTCCTTGCATGGATGAAGATACAGAAGATGAAGATTTGCTGAGATCACTGCTTCACCCTCTTCCTGAAGACAAGTAAAACACCACATGGTCATGGTTCTGTATGGGGTGGTAGAGGGCTTTTGTGCCTGGATTGGTACACTTCCATGACAGAAATCTGAGATGGTGATAAGCAGAAACACTGATGGGACTTATACCTTGTCATCAGACTCCCATGAATACACCCTGAGCCAGAAAGGAAAATTCTCCCCTCTGTCAATCTATCAGTATTTGCTGCTAAGGACTCTAGGAGTTGTGCTAGGGCATTCACACTAGCAGATGAGCCAGACAAAAGCAGAGCAATGTTTGTCCAAGAGCATCCATTTAAGCACTAATTAGGCAAAGTACCCTGACTCCCTGCTCATTCATCTGTAAATCAGAAGTAATTTCATTTCAAACATTACCCAATAAGACAGAAGATAGTTTAGGAATGTTTATGTATTTGTTGCTAATCACATGGAAAAAAACAACACACAAGTCAAACCATGTCAGCCCTGCACAGTTCCGCTCCACAGATGCCTGATGGGCTCCAGGCACTCTATAGATCAGTTGCAAAGTAAAGCAGTGTCTATACATCTGCACTAAATACAGAAAATATACAGGAAACACTGCCAAAGGTGAGTGCCAATTGCCTTGAAGAGACTTAAAGTTGGGATCCCAGGTCTGGAAGTACTACTTCCCTACCATGATTTAAGCACTGCATTCTGAAAAGTATAAACAGGAACTTTCAATCTCCCTTATTCTGATATATTATTATTATTTATTTTCTTCCAAAAGGGGACTTTTGAGTGCAATGTAATGCCAACAGTTCTATATAATCCTCCCTGTGCACACTGAAAAGAAGTGAAGGTATCTGCTGTTGAAGCACCAAGGTGAGAACACAGCAGACACAGGTGTGCAATGCTGGTGACAGAAGGAGGATTGTGGGTTTGGAAATTCCCCCACTTCCCATGTTTGTCACCATTCTTCCTAGAACATGAGTTTTACATGCTCAACTTAAGTGAAAAGGAATTGGCAACTGATGCCCAAACAGCCTTGCTGGGGTCTTAGGTACCTCACACAGATTGCTCCTGCCAACCCATGCCTCAATTTCTAATGCTGTCCCCAAGACTGAAGTTGCACTGAGTCAATGCCCTGAGGGGTAGCAGAGGGATTTGAAGATTTCTGTGGCTTCACTTGTGGCAGAAACTTGAATGTCTCCTCCAAGGAAGACTCCTCCTTGAAGGACCTCCTCCACCGCTTCCTAATCCTCCACTACCTCCTCGTTCATCTATGCCTCATCCACCTCCAACACCTCTTCCTTCTTCTCCTCCTCCTCTTCCACTGCCTCCTCCTTCTTGGCAGAAACTTCCTGGCCAAATGGCTCAGTGTGCCCCTGGCTAGGGCATGGTGGTAGCAATGATGGTAAGCCCAGCCATGTCAAGACCAGTTGCGAGGGACCAGGTGAGCAAAGGTGGCTTCTCTGGGGGAATCTGTTTGTGAGCACTGCTCATCGCTCATAGCTCTAGTTCCATTTGACACTCATCAGGACCATGTCTCCGTGGCCCTGAAAGGCAGCAGCTGCGGGTCCCAGCATCTTCCTGACTCTCTGTGATGCATTACCTGTCCCCCGCCTGGCTGTCTAGTGATTGTTAGCTGTTTTGCAACTAGCTTGTCATCAATAGAGGGTGTGTCTTCTCCTCCCTATATACGGGCCAAAGGGTAGCAGTGGGAGGAAGGGTGTAGGAGATGGTACTGCAAGTGGCAGTGACAGAATAAGAGAAAGTGGCAGTGACAGAATAAGAGAAAGTAGCAGTGGTTGAGGAAGAGGAGGCAGTGGACAAGGAGGATACAGTGTTGGAGGAGGAGGTGGAGGAGGTAGAGGAGGCAGTGGCGGAGGTGGAGGAGGCAATGGAGGTGGAGGTGGTGGTGAGGTGGAGGCGGTGGTGGAGGTGGAGGAGGCAGTGGCGGTGGAGGAGGGGCTGGAGGTGGAGGAGTTGTTATAGGACAAGGGAGGTAGTGGATGAGGAGTCAGAGGCAGTGGACAAGGATGAGGAGGCAGTGAAAAAGGATGAGGACGTTTTGGACAAGAAAGGGAGGCAGTAAGGTTGGAGGAGGAGGTAGTGGAAGAGTAGGTGGTAGAGGATTCATAGAATTAATATTTTTGGAGGAGACCTTCATGTTTCTGCCACAAGTGAAGCCACAGAAATCTTCAAATCCCTCTGCTGCCCCTCAGGGCATTGCCTCAGTGCAGCTTCAGTCTTGGGGACAGCATTGGCAATTGAGGCATGGGTTGGCAGGAGCAATCTGTGTGAGGTACCTAAGACCCCAGCAAGGCTGTTTGGGCATCAATTGCCAATTCCTTTTCACCTAAGATGAGCATGTAAAACTCGTGTTCTAGAAAGAATGGTGACAAACATGGGAAGTGGAGGAATTTCCACACCCACAATTCTCCTTCTGTCACCAGCATTGCACAGCAGTGTCTTCTGTGTTCTCCCTCAGTGCTTGAACAGCAGATACCCTCATTCCTTTCAGTGCACACAGGGAGGATTATTAAGACCAAACGGCACAACATTGCACTCAGAAGTCCTCCTTCTCACACACACAAAAAACAAAGAGTGAGGAAGATTGCAAGCACCTGTTTTTTCCACGTCTTCCACCTCCTCCTTCACCTCTTCCACTTCCTACTCCTCCTCTACCACCTACAAAGTCCTCTTTGTCACACAAAAGCACAAAGAGGGAGAGAGAGTGCTAGGACCTGTATTCTTCCACTGCCTCCTCCTTCTCCACCAGCTCTTCCTCTTTGCAGAATCTTCCTGGCCAAAAGGCTCAGCATGCCCTTGGCTAGGGCATTGGGGTAGCAATGATGGTGGGGCCAGCGATGTTAGGAGCAGTTTCCAAGGACCAGGTGTGCAAAGGTGTGCAACTGTTATAGCAGGAATCGTAATGAGGATTTTCCCATTCCTTTCTTCATTTTATATTGAGTTCATCCATGGCTTGCTTTCATGTTCTAGATCATCTGTCATTCCCCTAGAACGTGGAAACAAATTTTCTGAAGACTGCATTGATTTATGTACTAGAAATTAAAATCTTGAAGTCTAACATCTGAAAGAGTTTAATTATGAGAACGCATTTCCTAAAATGAGAGCAAGGCTTATTGCTAGTCACCTTGTGGCAAATATTCTGCCCATGTAAGTCTTGCAAGCTGCTGCCGTTTCAATTTTAATACCAGTCTGAGACAGAACACCATGCAGCTTTGATCTAGCATATAGATCCAGGGACCTTTTGTGCTTGAAAGAAGAGAATAGATCTGTGGCCTTAGAGTAAACATCAGAATTCAGAAAGCCAAGGAGTGGAACAAGATGGCAGTTTGAGAAAAAAGGAAGGGAGTGCAAAGATAAGGAAAGGAGTCAGAAAAGGAAAAACAGAAGTATTTTAGAACATCATTCAAGGGATATAAGTCAAGAAATAAGAAAATGAATAAAAGGAGAAGTGTGAAGAAGGTGGGAAAGACACAAAGTGACATAAACAAGGCTCAGTAAAAGGAACAATAAAAAACAGAATGTAGAGAGAGGAAGGGAGTCATAAATGGAAAAGAGGTAGTGGCTGCAACAAGGTAGTAGACATAACAGTATGTTTTACATGAGGCTGCATAGCCAGGCAGAAGAGCTGCACAGATTGCAGACACGCAACCCACACTGAATAAACCATATGCTCCAAAGTTCAAACACAAACTCACCCACAGTCAGCCATATGCACGCCTCCACATGCACATTTTCCAGAAAAATGACACTCAAGGCTCACAGTTCAGTCTAAGATTTTTAAGCCATAAAGAAAAATATGAGTACGTATTCATTACATTGACACTATCTGGGCTAAAGAGGAAAAGCTATTAAATCTTCGATGAGGTCTTTTGTTTCTCTTCTCCCTAAAAGTATATTAAGACTTGTAGCATGGACTGTCTCTGCCACAATGGAAATTATGTATTATGTAGTGCTAGACCTTGCCACTTGATGTGCGAGTATGTGAAGCAGCAGATGCTGCAGATGGGCAGGGGAAGGGAAGTTGTAGCCTCTTCAGGCCTCATCTCCAGATCAGCCTCTTCCATTCTAACAAAACAAAACAAAGAACCTTTGAAACACATCTTAATCATTTTTCTTCTCTTGTTGGAAGTTCAGCTTTCCTGAGCATGTTCAGTGTGTAGCTTCAGGAGATGGTGACTGTAGGTTACATGATTAAAGGCTTATCTTCAAAACCCCGGAGGCATACAGCAGGAGAACCCCAACAGCCTGATCAGGGAAAGGAGTACCCGGGTCTGGTTCCTGACATGGCTGTCACAGGAAGGATCAGCCCTATTACCTGGTGCTGAAATCCATCAAGATTATAGATTCATAGAATGATTTGAGTTGGAAAGGACCTTTAAGTGCATCTAGTTCCAATCCCCCTGCCATTGGCTGGGACATCTTCCACTAGATCAGGTTGCCCAAAGCCCCAGCTTGGCCTTAAACCCTTCCAGATGAGTTATTATGAAAAGCTATCTGGGGCACCTTTTAGACCGAAGGGGTCATGGCCTATACGGGCATGGTACTCATTATGGGATACTGGAAAGAACATTTTGGGATGGTACAAGACAGGTTTATTAATTGGATTATTAGGAGAAGGACCAGTGGTTGGAAAAGAAGGAATAGAAGGGGGTTGGAGAGGAATAAGTGTGGGTAAATAGAGGGAAAATGGGGGTGCATGTAAACCAGCTGCTGGTCAGTATATTTGTCTAGACATGCCATGTGTCTGATGAGTGCAGTCTATCCTGTCTTCCTTCCTGTTAAGCTCTATTTCTGTCTGTATTTATGGTGAGGAGATGGCCAAGCCTGCGTGTGTGTGTGTATAGAGGGCTAAGTACCAGCAGCAGGAGTGGGGGCCATGCATCTTAGGGGCCCATGTGTCTGCGGTATCAGCATCTGGAAAGGCTGGAGCATGTGCGTGCTGTCTGGGTACATAAGTCAGTGTGTAATTGCCTGTGACTATAAATCTGGACAAGTGGACAGGTAGGACAAGTGGCTTTTTAGCCATGTATTAAAGAAAACATAAAACTGGGCCAGATACTAGAGAGACCAGGGGCTGGAAGCTGGCTAGTGGAGGGACCAGAAGGTCCAAAGTAGCTACTGCAGACTATGGGGTCTGGAATTTGGCTACAGGTGAGGTCATGAGTCTGGACCAGCTACCAGAGACACTTGTTCACACATATGTGTCTCTGCATGAGGCAACTGGGACACCATGGGGTCCAGAGCCAGCTACTGGGTAGACTGAACATCTAATGCCAGTTACTGAATGGCTCCACATACTGTGGGTGTGGGTGTGGGTGTGAGTGTGGGTGTGGGCGTGAGAGAGAGAGAGAGAGGAAGAGAAGGGGTCTAAGTAGCAGTATCTGCAGAGGCAGTACAGGCCTTGTGTTCATCTGTGCAGATGCCAACTGGAAAACCTGGGATGCAGAGTTCAGCAACCGGATTGTGGCTAAGAATATCTAAGACCAGCCGCTGGTGGGATCCATATTATATATGTGTTATGTATTTTTCACTTACTGGATTTTATCCTGACCAGTTGTAAAGGGGAACAAGATGAAGCTTTTGGTGCCATTTTTCATTTGTGTGGGTGCTATGCTTTATGCCTGTGTTAATCCATGTATAAGTTTATAAGTATAATATGCACGCGTGCCCGGTGGACATAAATGCGTGCCTGGTGGACATACATGCTCAGCCTCAGTAGTGGCAGAACCTGAGGACATGGAGGTGCAGTAGTTTTGCCACTATCAGATCTGGCAGCTCCTAGATGTTGATGGCACATAACCCACTACAAAGGTTTTCTGTAGACGCTGTGAGTGTAGGACAGAGATGTAAGAAATGTACCTTGCTTGAATGAGATCTCTTTTGTACCACATCTACTCCCATGGTGATAGACTCTTGTTAACTTCTGGCATTTCCCACTTTGCAATGACCATGTTTTCCTTAGCTGTCCATACGTCAGTTGCCTCTACTGTCTTTTTGACAGACACACACCAAAGATGTGTTTTGAAGCATCTTGTTGAGAAGGATATTAACTCAGCATTGGATCTCTGTACATGGCACGTAGCCCTTCCTAGAGTGCATCACTCCTTCTTCTGCACCAGTACAAACTCGGTGTGTTGCATGGGGCACAGGAGGTGGACAAGTACGTTCTTGATCCAAGATCATGCCATTGCGCTTCTCTCCAGCTGAGGCATACTGGGACCTTCAGGGCCCTGGGATAGGCTTAGGAGGCTGCTGAGATTCATTCTCTAGGACTAGAACTGAAGGTAGTGGCTCTGTTAAGCAGTGATAATTTCATAGTTACTGAAGGAGTTAAGGCTGATGAAGTTCTTACAGTCCAAATCCTGGGTTTCACCTTATTTAAGAAATTGACCTTTCTCTTTTATCCCGAAGTTCGTTCCCGTAGGGTCAAACTGCTTCCTGCCTTGGACACCTAGATAGCTTTCTCTGCTGATAGCACTGGAGCCTGTGAATGACTCACCAAACTGCCAGTCATAACCCTGTCCGTAGGAAGACTTGCCTTCACTGAAAGATCATCAAAAAGATTGAAAGCTATACTTGCTATATTGCTGCTTTGAGGCTTTTGAAGTGGAGGCCTTCAGGTCATCAGAGCAATCCCAGCCATGACTCAAGCTGCATCTGCACACTCACTGAGTACAATACTTATTGCTTAACAGCTACCGTTATGAGCTCTGTCTATAACTTCACTGGTCACTATGAAAGATAAGTGGAAATTAGTTCCTTTGTGTGTTACTTTGCAGAACATGAGGAAGGGCAAGGTGATGGTGTCCTTTAATTATACTTGAAGAATAAGAAGTTATTCATCCGCATATAACATATACATATGTGGAGCCAGAAAGTGGACATTTGTGTAGATAACACATCTTGAAGAATGTCACCCGTACATAAGCCCACATTTTATTCCAGAATATATCAGAAAAGTTTTAAACAGAAAGTTAAAATATTTCAAATATATTGTGCAGCAGGGAGGCATGCAATTAGCATATAATTTTCCAAAAAAAAAATAGATTCAATGGGGGAGAAAAAAATAAGTTTGGGTTGTTTTAATTCAATGTAAGGAGTACAAGTTCTGAGTAAACTACTTCTTCAAGAGGCCAGTTCAGTGTGAAGAAACATTTTTGAGCTATTAACCTTGATTTTTTAAATTCATCTGTAATAGGAATAAGGACTCTGGAAGATCTCTTTCAGTATATGTGCAGGCTTATCTACTTGAGAGACTGAAAAAGACTTCTCTGTTCTGGCACAGAAGGACAATGAAATGCTGGTACATGAACCGCTTCTGCACTCAGAAATTTCATCAGTTAATTTAAGTTAGAGAACAACTGAAAAAGGCTGAAAAGTAACTTTTTTGTTTATTTGTTTAATTTGCTTTAATTCTTCACTGATTACACTAACACTATTCAAGGGCTCCACACATTTAGCTATAGAAGTTTCTAAGCTGATCTGTTGAATCTGTATGACCTCTGTGTGCAGAGATAGCTATAAAAAGAGAAAAGACAGAATCAGCTAGACTGCTGATTCTGTTCAATGTAAAAAAGAAGATGAGCGAGACTTTTAATTTCCAGCTTTATACACAGTGCCGACAGGAAACAGTGCATTTTATTTATATGAGTGTGTTAATTTTGGTTCAGAAGTTAATAGCATAAATCCCTTTGTGGGACCTGTCATACATTGAAACTAAATCATCCCCTGCGGTGTAATAGGAAAGGGGGACTATGGACTCAGGAGAGCCATTTCCCTGTCATTAGCAAATTTCATCCTTATGTCTGGATACCCAGTACACTGTCCACAGCATGACTGAATCTTTTTTGCTAGCTTCAGAGAATGTTGTTACCTTTGAAGAGCACAATAATTTAGCAATTTAAAATTCTGTTTTTAAAAACTCCTTCGAGAGGACAGTCTGAGAATATTTCCATTCCCCTGTGTTTGCAAACCATTCTGCCATTAAGGTACCTGAGTTTTGTTTGTGTCTCACCACTAGTCTACTATACAGCCTGCACTGACTTTCTCTTCCTTGGATTTTCATCTGCAAACTGACAATATCTACTAAAGTACTTTCAGAGCCTAGGATGAACAATATTAATGGATGATGAGGGATAGTGGCAGTGCACTTTTTTAGGGACTTCTGAACACTGCAGGGAGAAGTGCTGAAGTTTGTTTCTCTAAAACTCTCCCTCTGTCTCTCTTTCCAGATGGTTGGGCTGGAATTGCCAATTAAAAACAAAGAGAACATTAGGGAAATGAAAGAGAAGAAAAGTAAGATATACAGAGCAGCAATTAGAAAAGAGACAGCTAAAATAGGTTCATGATGGCAGAGATTCCTTCATGTTTGTGGAATGTGTGTAAGGTGAGGCTTTTCTACTGTAAAGCCAATTTTGTATTAATAAATGGCCCCCCACATTCTTTCATCCTGAAGATAATGTGATGAAATGAGTAGATCTGAAGTAGTCTGGGAACAGCTGAGCAATTACAGCTGGGTCTGCTGTGAGCAGAGGAAGCAAGAAAAGGTCAGCCTATTTATGAAACTTGTGTGTTGCTGGTTCGCACAGAGTTAAGTGCTTGAGCTTCTATTTGTGCCTTTGGAAATCTCCCACAAAGCCTCCCAGGAGGCATGTTTGCGAGAAATTTGCATCAGCTTAGAGTAAACTGGTTTAAAACAATAATGAATTGAAACTATTATAAACTCTTGTGTGACTATTTCACTGTTCACCAAAGTGCATGGCCATACGGAATTTAATCCACAGGTCTCTCTCTACATGAAGGCATATGATTCGTCACTGATTCAGCTGAACATGTGGACATTCTTAACATGCTTTAGAAATGAGTTACATTGATTTACTACCATAAGCTAAATTGATTATAGAAAATGTTAAAACGTTGTGGACACCAGCACCAAAAGTTAGGAAATACCCCACTTAAGGTGACCATTATAACATGCACATGTTGCAGTCCTTTGTCATGAGATCACATCACATTCTCTCCAAAGACACCCCCCACTCAGAGCATGGTGTTCAGTTACTGACAAGTTTTTGGTGTTTGGGTTTAATCCTCATTGTTCAGTGTGTGGTCCCTGCATTACTGATTGCTGGTCAGCCCTGCGTACAAAGGCAAAACTCTGAGTCTCCATGTAGGTTTTGTATGGAACATGTCCTGTGAACATGAGTGCCAAGCGGTAATAAATAAGTGGAAGTGGAATAAATAAGTTCTTGCTTGCTTTTACAGCACCTCCCATCTGCAAAGCACAGCTCTTGCTGGCTCAGCTCACCACTCTGCAGACCAGAGGAGGTGGCAGAGATGCATGGAGAAGTGTGGCAGTCTTGCTGGACTTGCTTGTCCTGCCCTGCCCTGAGGTGCCACCATCACCCCTCCTACTTCAGGGCTGTGTTGTTCATTTCCAGAATGGTGGTGCAGAGCTGCCCAGCCCGATGCAAAAACAACCTGGGGCTGTCAGGGCTCAGGACTCTGCATCCAACATGCAGCAGGCACTGTGCAGCTGTACTTCTGCCTCTGCAGCAAATACCACTTTTCTGACGTGGAAGCATTGGCTCAAGCAATTTCAGGCACTTATATTCTTCTCCCCTCCCGGTTTACCCATGACCCTCCGAGCCTGACCTTGTCCTGTTCCTGCTTCCCCTACACTTCAGCTCCCTCATCTCCACCTCGTCTCTCCCTCATCTCAGTTTCCAGACAGTCACCAGCTGCTTCCTTCAGTCCCAACCTTCCTTTCTATTTCTAGTCCTCTCTTTCAACCTCTCCACATGATGTTCTGTCACGACATGTCTCTACCTCTCCATCGAGCACTGGCTGCTGGTCATCCTGGCACCAGCTTCTTGATGAAAGTCCTGCCATAAAGTTACACTAAGGATAAAACTGAATTTTTCTGCCATATTTTTTTTCCTGGCTAATAGACGAATTTTTTGTTTTGTTTGTTTTTAAAAAAATGTATGAACTGCCCCTCCAGCATCTCATTCAACATTTCCAGCAGTGGCTCAAGATCAGCACAGTTCATTAAAACAGAGTTGAAACATATGATAGGAAGGGCAGAGCAACATTTAGTGTAGGTGTCCTTTTGAGCTTCAGTTGCAATATCCCCATGTGGCCTTCATTTCCAGAGATGAGGGAAGTGAAAAGCAAGACAGTACAGTAGATTATAATCTCTATGCCAGGTTATAATGCTGTCCTGTCCTGAGAGACAAAGTGCCATACCCAAATATATATGGTCATGCCCACCAGTAATCACTAGTTTGTTCGCTATGGAATAAATACTAGCATATATGGACTTCTTCCACAGCAGTTTAGGAAGTTATTAGCTTGCTGCCTGTAAAGCCTGTTCAGAAAGCAGACAGTTCAGTTGTTAGCTTCCAGGTCCAGGAAAACATTTTTCTTGATACTCATGTGTACTGCATCTTTCAGTGGATTTCCAAAAGCTGTTAATAGTTCTGGAAGTGAATTGCTCTTTCCAACAAGAGAGGAAAGAAAAGCTTTGATTCTGTTCATCCTGTCTAGTTTATCACCCATACTAGTAGGAAAAGAAAAGTCTCTAGTTGCCCATTTTGTGCTGTGCTCATATATCTCTACGCATGTGCACGTGTGTGTGCACATGCATATGCGCATGAATGTGATTGTGCATGCAAGAGTATGTGTGATAACATCATCCAGATGCCACACCATACTGTTGGATTATGTCAGTCTCACCCAATGAAGCACACTGAGCAAATGCTAATAGTTAAGAGCTAATAAACACTACACTAGAAGGTCAGTGCTGAATCGTTCGGATTGTGCACATGGTTCTCAGATACTTTCCCCCAGTATTTCCCTGTAGCTGTAGATAAGCTGTGTGGCTGCAGATCTCCCTGTAGGAGGGATTTTTAAAGCCCTACACTTTACTGAGTCAGCTCAATATGTACAGAAAGGAACAGCCCCAGTACAGTTGGACAGCATTATTGCCAGAAAACAGACTTCACAGGTTTCCAAAGGATGCTCACAATGAGAATTCCCGTGTCTTTGATATGGTTGTCTCAAAGCAAAAAAGAGGTCACATGTACAGAGGTCAGAAATAGGAGAACATACGATTCTTTGACTACTTCGTTTTATTGCTCAGTAACTTTTTGCCTGTGCCTTCAGTCCATGTACATGATGTATGATCATGGTAAACTTCAGGTTGTGCTTCTTTCTTGACCGTGCAATCTTTATGTAAATCAAAAGAAAATATCTTTGCTACCTGCATGATGAAGGACTCTGCTTCACTGTGTGCTATATACTTTTGGCCACCTGTAACAGTTAATAAACTGGGGCCTTTGTTGCCCAAATCACTGCCCACTTCCTCCCTTCAGCTGACCGTTCTGTGAACTGCAAGGAGTTCCTGCTGACACAGTAGATGCAGTTAGAAGTCGACCACACAGTCCTGGAGACAACTTTGGGAATAATAAAAACATAGAAAAAGTTCAAAAGAATGTTGAATTAGTAAAAGTTTGTATTAGTCTTCAACTATTCATTTAACCCCAGACCCAAACTCCTTCTTCTGCTTTACAATTATTTAACCTTTTAATCTAAAATCTGTGTGAATGCCAACAGACAAAACAAACAAACAAAAAAACAAAACAAAACAAAACAAAACAAAAAAACACAACATTTTACTGCTTAGGATGGTAGCAGACACTTCTGAAGTCCCACTCAAGACAGATTTCCAAAAAGTCAATGTCTCTTGATTTTTTGGTCTGTATTGAGAAACGAACTACAACTATTTCTAAAGTCAAGGCAACTTCCCAGCCATAGAGGCAGTTTGGGACCCCTGTTCAGAACAAGTTCTTCTGTTTTCTTGATGCCCCTCTAGAAGATGTGCTCTCCCGGCTGCCCACTGTGCACTGCTTGGCAAGTTTGGAGATGATTGGTCAGGGCCGAGGTGGATGGAAGCTCATACCAGAATGACTCAAAATAAGGTTGGGAGAATAAAAGATTCTTATAGGTAGAGAAGTCTCCCAAGAAGACTGACGTAAATTCAGACTGGGGACTCCAAATGCAAGAAAAGAATGAGCAGTTGACAATGGCTATTTTTCTTAAGATTCATGATGCAGATGTAGGAGGAAGGGTTTACCTTGTTCAGTGATCCAAAGGTTAAGATTCTTCCCACCTGTTTCCAAGGGTGAAGCACTCTGTCCCACAGAATAGCCTTTAGCCTTTATTTTTTAAACTGAGATGGCCAACTGGAATCTGGCAGTTGAAGTTATGTAACTAGTCCTGGAGGTGTGAAAACACAGCTCAGTGCTAATGCCTGTATGTCAGCACCCATAAATAACCTGTGAGTGTGTGAAGATGCTGTTTTATCCCACAGAAGTGCCTGACCCCCTCAATACCAGTAAAGATGCTGTGCGCAGCTAGGGAGCAGCAAGTGCAACCTACATTCCTTAAGGGTAGATGCCCTTACTTAAACTGAATCCCATAGGGCAGGACTTCTACTGCTTACAGGGGGTCTGTCCACATCTTAAGGAGTTATTTCACCCACTAGCAATGTGGTCAAGCTCAAGGGCTCAGTTCTCAGGTTAGTAATTTCATAGACTGTAAAGCCAGAAAGTACTTTAATGATCATCTGGTCTGGCCTCCCACATAGCACATGTTAAATAATGTCACCAAGTAAATCTTGCCTTAACTCCAACAACTTGCAGCTGAACATTTCTTAAGAGAGAGAGAGAGAGAGAAAGAAAGAAAAGAAAGAAAGAAGGAAAGAAAGAAGGAAAAGAAGGAAAGAAGGAAAGAAGGAAAGAAAGGAAAGAAAGAAGGAAAGAAAGAAGGAAAGGAAGGAAGGAAGGAAGGAAGGAAGGAAGGAAGGAAGGAAGGAAGGAAGGAAGGAAGGAAGGAAGGAAGGAAGGAAGGAAGGAAGGAAGGAAGGAAGGAAGGAAGAGAAAGAAAGAAAGAAAGAAAGAAAGAAAGAAAGAAAGAAAGAAAGAAAGAAAGAAAGAAAGAAAGAAAGAAAGAAAGAAAGAAAGAAAGAAATTCCTGTTTTTCAGTGTAAAAAGGGAGAGGGGAAAAAAGTAAAAAAAAAAAAAAGTTGGGATGTGGAAATTTTGTGTGGGAACAAAAAAAGTTCTGAATATGTTTCCTCTTGAATGAATCAATATGTTTTGATACATTTGGATTAACATTGATCTGCATTTGTCGGTTCCTGTGGTGCCACACCTGCTTACTGCTGGTCTTGGCAGCCAGTGGACCAGAAATTTAAGACTTGCAACTGCACCGTGTCCTCAGAGCAGGGTGCCTGAGCCACAGCATAGACCTGAAGGACTCCTGTAGATCAGACACAAAGTTTTGGAGACCACAATCGCAGTTCCTCGGGCTGCTTAGTATAATTTCCTTTTTGCTAAGGCTCAACATGCTCAGTCTGTGAAAAAAACAGATTGGAAAAGCCCATGCATGTCTGACCTTATTCTATAATAAATTGTAGTCCTCCTTTGTGCATGGCTTCATGATAGTAGGGTACCATGGAAGATGACGGTGAGCCTAAGCTAGCAATACACTTCTAACACACTAAATAGCTAAGGGAATTTGTATTATTCAAGATGTTTTGTTGGGTGAGACTCTTGGTTGCTAGAAGTAAATTTGGGGTTTAGCTAGTAGAAGTTCCTCCATAGTTTCTTAAGGGCAGAGATCATCATTATTTTGTCCTAACAAATGCCAAGTTAAGCAACTTAATTTGGCTACCCTATGTTCCTGTGCTGTTTCAAATATCTGCTCTTTGCTACATAAGCAGCTGCTGAGTACTGTTCTTTCTGTTCTTGGCAACTCTTTTACTCTTTCCAAAGTGTCTTCTCAAATCAGAATAAATTTTGAGCTCTCGAACTCTTGACTGACAAGAATTTAAACATCAGCAGAGGCAAATGTCCATTACTCTTCAATTTAATCTTTACCACAGGAAACTGGCTTACCATTTTAAAGATTATCACACATTTCTGTTTGATTCACAAATGATAGTAGCATTCTCCTTTTCCCCTTGTGGTACCGATTTCTAGTCAACCACAAGCAGGAGCCTGGAAAGAAAAAATAAATAAATAAAAGGAAAGGCAAGCCTGTTAATCCACCATGACACATACACCTTGATTTTATTTTATTGGAGGGATTTTATAAGGGCTATTATCTCCTGGTTTACATAATCCAACACTTCCCTTAGGGCAATCAAAATTGAGATTCATATGACTTGGAGTTTACAATCCAATGCAGCTGGCAAAACCAGGATTCTGATTCATGACCACAAATGCAATCCTACTGCACACATACTAAGGACAAGGAAAAAAAAAAAAAAAAAGGAGATAGAGAATAAGAAAAACCCTGGTGAAGTGATCTATCATATTGTCTGAGCAGGAGTGTTTGAGAACTGGTATCATTAAATGAGTTGAAACTTCAGTTAATTTGATTCAAAGGTTGCATGACCTCTATTAAGTAAGGGACTCCCTTTCCCTGCTGTCTTTGTCTGTTCTTAATAATCTAGCCAGCAACAAGGTAGGATCCAAAATTGACTTTTTCTGCTATGAACATGACTTCAGTCCAAGTATTTTAGCACCTGAACTCAAGTGAGGATAATAAATGTCAAAGAAATATTTATAGCTTGGTATATGGAGAATTTCCAGTTCCCTATCCTGCAATAACACACATCCATCTGCTAACAGCATTAGAGTTGCAATTTTAAAGCAGATAGTGCCTGAAAATAGACCACTGAAGTATACGCAGATAGCTGTTGCATTTAAGTGTTTAAGTTGATAATTAAATTAGAAAATAATTATCCAGCCTTGGGAAGCCACTTTCTTCCTGGATTTGGACATGCCCAGAGGTTCAGAGCAAGCTCTGTGCCTCTTCCACTCTTCTGTGTGCATTTAGAGGAAATCCATTCCTGCATGTACCCAGTTGAGTGGAGTGAGCTTACAGAAAAGAAGGTCACACAGCAATAATTGAAATTTAGAAGTGGAAAAAAAGATTTCTTATCCCATCTAAAACATCCCTCTAGTCACTACAAGTGAATTATTCTTCAGGGTTTTGTCAGATCTAGTTTTAACTGACCACAGTGATGGAAGCCCCATCTCTTCCTCTGGGAGAAAGTTGCACATTTGAACAAAGCTCCCTGCTAGCAAATATTTCCTGATGCTAAGCCTGTATTTTCCTTCTTTTTTAAAGTGATCCCTTTAATGCTGGCTTGATCCAGGATTTTTTCCCAGTGAACTCAGCTCTTTGAGACCTGGAATGTTTACTGGAATGTATGTCTTTTCACCCTGAGATTATGGTTTAAAATCCACCTTAAGCTCATACTGGCAAGAGGCTGCAGTTGAGCACATGCTCTCACAGGTCTGTATGCTATAGGTTGAGGTGTGCAGTCCCCTTCTGAAGGTGCTCACATTCACACAGCACAAGCAGTGCACAAAACTGCTGTCACTCCCTGTTGCCAATCCAGGGGCTGGTAGGAGCTAAAATCTTTTGGAGACTTGCAGAGACACCAGACAAGTGATGAAATGCTCAGGCACAGGTGGTATCAGGGGGATTTTGCTGTTGCTGTACTAGGTGTAACTAGTGCTTTGCTTTTCATACTTCTCCACTTTCTGGCACCCTTCACCAGAAATTAAAATGTAGGCATACTGTAGGAAAACTGAGAATTTGGCAGAACTGGTCTCTCTTCTGTTTATAAAGGATGTCTAAATGTGGGGTTTTCTTTTGAGATCCAAGGTACATAACTGAGTAACTTCCTTACTAATGAAGTGTTTAGCATCTTTGGTTGCAACAGAAATTGAGATGGAGAACCACGTAGTAGGCTGGCTGAAGTGAAAGCACACTCTGATCATACCGGTTTTAACCCTTATAGGACACCCTTGGTTATGGATGAGAAAAAATATGGGAAATGATAGAGGCAAATGGTTTCTGCCCTGTGATTGGATGGGGTTGAAGGGTTTTTCAGCTGTGGTTACAGCACTGATATGCTTCAAAGCCCCCACTACACCAAATTAGGATGGGTGCCACTGGATCTGGGTGGTCTGAGGGAGACCAGTCTTTCAGTAGCTCCAGCTTCAGCCTAAGTTTAGGCGAGTTTAGCAGGGGACTGAATGTGCCAGGGCAAGTGGTGGTGCCCAAGGGATCTGAGATGGGGACTGCAGGAGGTCAGTGCTGCAAGCCACCCTCTGCAGCTACTGCAGGGCTGTGAACCTAGTCTGCTGCCAAACCAGCATGACATTTGGTCAGCCCAGGCTCAGCCACAGAAGGTGAGATGGCACTGTGCTCAAAGATGACATATGACATGGCTTTGGCACATCAGGATCTTGCAGAGATCTTGTCCTGGGAGGATATGGGAGTATCTTCTCAGAGAGTTGAAGGTTTTGTTCTTCATGTTTTGCTCCACAGAGCATGAGGAAATACCAGCAGGCACTTGGTCAGTCTTTTCCCTCAGGGTCTAGGAGCATTTGCAATATGTCTCCTCTATCACTTGTGCATCATCTTTTTTGTGCATCTATCACTTGTGCATCATCTTTTTTGTGCATCTATCACTTGTGCATCATCTTTAATACTTGGCTCTTGATACAGGTGAAAGTCTCACAGGGAAAGTGTTCCTCATCCACTCTTTGCCCTCCCTTGGCTAAACCACAATAAGTACTGTAATAGAGTTATTCCAAAGTTTTACTGCAATGAAAAAATGAGGCTGCTGTTTTTTATTTGAATGTCAGGAAAATCTCCTAGCCCCTGCTGTATAAAGAGGTTGCATAGAAAAGTTATTGATCCTGAAGACTACCCAGGTTAAGTCATGAAAATATGCCAGTGAGACACTGTTCATATAATTACAAATGAGAGCTTACTTAGTGATTTATTCCTCCTTCTTACTTCACCTCTTGGTTATTTATTCACAGATTGCAGTCTCCTTGCAAAACACACCTCATTCAAAGTTTTTTTTTTTTTTTCTTTGTCTCTCTCTAAGAAATTGCATTCCTATCAATTAAATCCCAACTGAAATATTATTTATTAGCTATGTTCACTTTCAAAATTTATAATTGTCTGTGTGGTGCTCAAGTTAACATTTCTCCCTGTCACTAAGGAGGGCTAGAAGAAGCTGCTGCATCTTGGCAAAAGACAGCAGATAACTCAGACTAGCTTGGTGTACAGTATTTCAAACAATAAAATAAAATTCCCTCCTGGGTGAGCCAGACTAAACCATCATCCTCTAGCAAACACTGCTGCCCATGAAGTTTAGGGTACAAGTGCAAGGTTTCTTTTTATTTTCTGTGATCGCAGTCACATAGTGTTATAATTGTTGTGGAGCCTTATTTGAAGAGGTAACATAAGAACTTATAAGCTCAAAAGCTGCAACACCATGGCTCTGATAGAGGGCTTTGGAAGCACTTTCCTGCTTTTCTTAAGCCAAGACCAGTTTCATATCAGACTGTAAATTCTGAGGGCAATATTAAAATACATCACTGCTGAGTATGTGAGGAAGCAAACTGAAAATGTGCCTTCTGCAGGAATTTGTGTGGGTAAAATTTGATCACTCTGATGTTCATGGGAAACGAATGAAGAAGCAGTATAAGCATGGCCACAGTGAATTAATTTGGAAAGTTACACAAATTCTAGCCAAAATTATTTTTTTCAGCTTTTGCTGAGCTTTGCTGTGAGTCCAGTTGTGTAAAACCATCTGTTCTCTTAATAAGAGGCACTGATAATATTTCATCTCCTTCCTATAGAGAATGTCTCAGCCTTTATTACAGACTCTCAAATGCAAGGAGCTGCAATCTTTCCATCTTGTTTGCACTCAGAAAATTTGGTGATGGTAAATCTGTCATCTCTCCTCAAATAAAATCATTCATTCCTTACACTGTCTCTCTTATTTAAGGTAAATTCCTCTTGTGCTTTAAACAGTTACTTATTATTGATTGGCATAAATTAATGTCTATGCTGTGACTTATAGTAGCTCCCATATTAGATTTATATGTCTAATAATTGCTCTGATAAAATATGTTCCTACTGTAGATGTAGGGGTGAAATGTGTCCTGGAGACTGCCTGTTGCCAGCTGTAGTGCTTTGAAATATTAGCTCAAAAGGCCACTTTATATAGTGAAAAGCCTTAAAAAAAATTATTCAAAGTTCTCATACAGCATCTTCTGGAGAAAAATTCTAATCAAAATAAAATGAGTTGTTTTATTTCATGTCATGGTGAAGTTTTCATTTAACTTTGATTCCTAAAGAGAAACACATTTTATTTTAGTTTTTGTTCCTTGCTTCTTTTCTCTTCCCCTTCCCTCTGCAAAAAGGCAAGAAGAGAAAAAAATAGGAAAATGAGAAATACATGTACATGAAATATGCAGGCAAGCACAGGAGAAATCTTTCTTACGATTTTATTTTTGTCAAAGGCAAAAGCTAAAGAAATGTATCAAAGTTTTATTACTATCATTAATGTTATTATTATTGTTGTTGTTGATATTATTAATATTATCTTCCAAGAGAAGAAAATAAGTATGTCAAAATGCTTGTCCTTTACTTTCTCAGGCTTTCGAATTACTAAAAATTCTTTCTGGTGAAGAAAGAATGGTGAGAGAAGAGAGAAGAAGAAGAAAGAAGAAGGAAGGTGGAAGTGACAATCTAACAATTTAATACCTGGAAATTCCATAAAAAGAGAAGTTCACAGAAAACAAACACACTAAAAGACAAAAAATAAATAAAAATGGCCACACTGACTTCATCTGGGAAGCTGCACATTAAAAATACATCTGCAAACTTAGATTGTTTCTAGGCAGAGACTTTTCTGACAAAAAAAAAAAAAAAAGTTTTTCAATCAAGAAAACTTCCTCCAGCTCTACTCCTTTGATCTGCAGTGAAAGATTATTTTTTTCCAGGAAACTTTTCCTCTGTTAAGCTTTCTGAATCTTAAAACAACACCTTCTCTATTTTATCTGATTACAAATACACAGTATGTTTCTGGAGTGGATTCATCTCAGAGGACTGCTGTGGAGAGTACAGCATATACACGTAACTACTCTGTAGGCTGGACTGCCATAAAAAACTCTGTGCAGGATAGCACACAACTGCACAGAAGGGAGTCTGGAAAAAAACTTAACCAGAGCCACTGAGGGAAACTTCTGCTCTTACCACTAGCATCATGAGGTCTTTACTTTCCGCAAAGCCCAGCAATGAGCTCAGTCTCTGAGGCCTCATCTAAAAGATCTGAGCGCAGCAATTACATGATATGCATTTTATCTGTCCGAGGATAAACTGCTTAATAGGTTCTGCTGGGATTTGAAACTGTGGTTTCTTGAAGTCTATCTGCCTCAAACCAGTCACTTAGGTTTCTAGCTATCCCCAGTGCATGACCCACACTAGCCTTGGGGAGAACACTGTCTTGCCTACTTATGGAAGAGACTCGGCCAGACAAACAACAAAAATATCTATTTGTGTGGAGGGGCATCTCTTGTTCACCAGTGTATCTGGAAGGACTGGGTCACAAATTTTGCAGTTCCAGCCCATCTTTCCTCTGTTGGTCCTGGCAAAAGTGAAGGAGCATTTAGCTCCTTTCCAAACACTTGCGATATTTTTCCACCATTACTATACTGCATGTAGCGTGCAGTTTTTCATTGACTGGAAAGCATTCAGAAGATGGGAGAAGAAGACTGTTCCTTCTTTCCTCCAGGAGCAGGAAATCCTTTAACTGGGAGAATGTCAAGGGCACTGTATGGTGGTGGGCTCTGACCTTGAGACAGAGCAGGGGGTGTTGGCCTACCAGAAGGCAGGGATCTGTTGAAAAGAAATTGTTTCCCTAAAACCAGACCAGATCACTGCCACCTTCTGACTGTTTCCCTCACTTGCTCCTGTTGACCATGCTCAGGGAGTCTGTCTGGAAGAGGGAGTCAGAGGTAGTGGTGCACAGGTGGTCATTCCTGTGTCCCCCCTGGTCTGACTCCTCCTGATCTAATAAGTTTTTCTTGGCAACAACAACAATAACAGAAGACCTCTTTTCTCTTTTGGTCAAGGGTGGAAGCTGAGCTCACGTTTGTGTATCCTGGCTGTTGAGATGGAAAGTGTGAATTTTACAGAAAATTAAATCTGCAGAAAAGAAGAATGATGAAGGGAGAGAGGGGTCATTGTGCAGAAAGAGACTTGCAGACGGAGTTCCCATTATGTCCAGACCTCACAGTGTCTCCCCACTCATTCATGCCAAGTGCAATGTGTGCTGGGTGAGAGGCAAAAGTCTTCAGACCTAGCCAAAGAAAGAGGCCTCAGCATGTGTTGCTGTGTTTAGTGCTGAAGTCAGTATGGACCCTGGCCAGCTGCCAGTCACACTGGCATTGCTGTTATTAGATACCATTGTGTTAAGCTTAACACTTTTTTCAGGCCAGAGAAATTCCTTTTGTGTTTTCCCATACTCCTAACACATTTAGAAGAGTTTCAGCTTCAGATAGAAAAGGCACATGTAGTATAAACAAACTCCTGACAACCAACAGGCACAGATGGGAAGAGAAGGTTAAGGCAAGATGAAATCACCCTTGCTGTACTCAGTGCAGACTGAGGTTCATTTGCAATCAGGCTTGAGGTGACATTTTATAAATAGCTACACAGGGAAAGACATTCCCTGAATTGCCTTTTGCAGAAGTGCCATTGGATCACTAGAGCAAATTGGGGAAAAAAAAAAAAGAAAAAAGAAAAAAAAAAAGTAGCTAATTAGAGCTATGGGGAACTGCACGGTGGCCATGCCAGTTGGCTTGTGTTGACCTGTTTGTGACTGGAAAGTCAGTTTGGATCCATTTTTTGGTGCTCCGTGACTTTTCTTTCTTTAAGTGATGTGATTTTATAGCTTAGGAAGAGCCAAAAATAGTGGAAGAAAAGAAATAAGTAGTGTGTGCTTTTTCCAACATTACTCCATGAGGCAACCCTTGACTGTCCCAGTCTTCAGCTCCAGGCACCATGGTAGCCAGCTGCATGAGTTAACCTCCTCGAGCTCCTCAGACACTTCCACTTTGCATGGCAGAGGTTGCAGATTCTGTATTTTTTTATTTTTATTTTTTTTATTTTTTTGTGGTGAGCTATCTTTTCTATTAAAGACTGAGGTAAAGTAAGATAAGAAAAGGTCTCAGATTTGTACAACTTCTTTTAATGACAGGACTCTCTAGAACAATACCTAGGCAGACTCCTGCAGATACTGGCAAAGGCCACAATGCCTGCACCCAGCTGTGCATCTGCACCAGTGCACTGTCATGTTATCCCTGTGAATCCATGCAAAGAAGAGATTGAAAGCAAGGCAAGGCATGCCTATGTCAGAAAGCATGTTTATATTTAAGATTTCAGCATGTCTGAAGTTCTTTGATTTCTTAAAATAGAAACACTTATTCTTGACCTGTGTGAATCCAATGTTTTCAAAACTTTTCTCATCACCGTCTCCACCTCCACAGTTTTCCTGCTCAGCCTTTCTTTAAGCCTATATTTCTGCTTGCTTTTCCTTTCTTCTTCACCAACACAACCACTCATTTTATGTTGTGTGTGAATTCAGCTTCCTAAACATGTACCCTGAAAGCTTTGTTCTTCTTCTGTCTCTCCTCTCCAGACTATGAGAAAGCAATACCAACTATGCCTGTCCATGTCCCTCCAAATGGCAGCACAGCCTTCTGGTGTGTCAGCCACTCCTCCCACCTTTGTGTCATCAGCAAACTTGCTGAGGGTGGGCTCTGTTGCATCATCCATGTCATCTATGAGTAAGTTGAACAAGCCTGGACCAAGTACTGACTCCTGGGGGACACTGCTAGCTACAGGCCTCCAATTAGGCTGTTCTGAGCACAACCTTCTGAGCTCCACCATCCACCCTGTTCTCAGTCCACCTCACTGTCAACTCATCTGTGCCACAGTTCCACAGTTTGCCTTAGGTAGCAGTAGGGTTAGTATGGGGTCCCAAATAGACAACTGGAGATTTGATGGATGTAAGTGGGGTTGAGGCAAGCCCCATCACAGTGTCAAATTTCTTTGTCATTTCTACCTTAGGCAGAAATCACTTCCTTCTAGACATGAAAATACAAGATGCAGAAATAACAGTTGCAGCCACAATAAGATGTACATCTGTCCATCTAAATGTGTCTTAGAGACTAAGAAATGAGGCCAGATGAGGAGACATTAGTCATAAAAGTTGGTGTACATTGAGAAAGATTGGAAAAACATCCCCAGCAGTTCTATTCAAAACTCTTATGTTCATTCTCTTTATAGTCCTGAACACGTAAGTTCATGCTTTCAAGATCATTCCCCCTTGCTTTGCAAATTATTCCATGAAGGCTCATGAAGCTCCCTGCATAATTTTCATGTCCTATAGCTGGACACAACTCACCATTAGCAATGTTCTACAGTTTCCTAAACTATCTTCTTTTAAAGCACTTCTCCATGAAATGCTCTACCAAATACAAACAGTACAAATGGAAGATTTCCATGCCAAATGTCTACCTAATGATCATTTTTGGAGGATGGTTATCAACTGTTTCACTTAAACTGGAGCAACAGTTTCCAAAAACTGAGAGGGAGAGATAGTTCATTAAGAAACTCTGAGCTTTTAAGCATTGGCTTGAGATCTGGCATAGGGTTGGAGCCTTAACATATGAGATGTGCTTTTCCCCATAGCCATGAAAATTCTTCCAAGTTTGACCTACATACTAGCCTCTAAATTAGTATGTCTGTGCTTCCTGAACAGGGTTTTTTTGGACACTGGCAGCTTTATCTCCTAAAGATCCAATATTTTCTGGGCATGTTTCTGGCCCCATAGCTCCAGTGTGCTAGTGAACAGTGTGCACTGTTGAGTTGCAGATTCCTCTCTCCCTCACTTTCTCCCCTCTTCCCTTCTGCCAGCTTCCTTGTTTGTGCCTTAAATGACATGGGTTGGACCAGACAATTTTTCAACATATCAGTTTGTCTAGAAGTATCCCTTAGTGTACCCATGGGCTTGATTCTTCATGTGCAGAAAGAACAGAGATGGACATGTGCTTCTCCTTCTTCCTCCCTTTTATCCAAAAACATAGAAGAATACAAAGCATTCAGTATGAATCTTACTGCATATGGGTATGCGTCAGTCCACTGAATGAACATCTGAGAGAGTTATGAATGTATTTAAGCAACGTTATTATAGAAATTGTTTTGTAGTTTGGTCATGTTGCTATCTGCAGTAGCTATAAACCTGTTCCAAGTTTGTTTCTCAAATGTTTCAGGAATAGGGTAGCTGGGAGTCGTGTTTTTTAAAAATCTTGAACAACATGCATGTTAAAGGCAGACATCTTCACATAGCCTCAAAGTAAAATTTGTCTTGCAATCAAATATGACAGTAGATAGGAAAGGAATCTGTGACCAGACAATAGATATTGCACACAGCCCAAAGGAGAATGCTCTGAATCATCAGGACATGAGGAAGGAATGCTCCAGTTGTCCCACAGTAAGTTGGACTGTGTGGGAGGGACATTCAGATGTAATTCTGCCATCTTCACTGCTGCTCAGAAGTTGGAATTTAATGCCTGAGTTTAAAGGAATTAGACAGGATTCAGAGTTTCTGTTTGACACAAGCATTGATTTGAGCTGTTTCAGGCACCACATAGTTTTACTTAGATTTGCTCAGACATGAGAATTTCCCAACAAAAGTGCATGAATGTCTGTGACATTGCAATAAGAACAATGGCTGAGAAAAAATGAGACCAGGAGATGTTAACAATTCCTTTGCTAGCTGATGATTTAAAATCAATTAGAAAACAGCAGAGCAGTGACAAATCCTATTAGAAAATCATAAGACAAGAGCTCAGTTCAGTTTAAGTTATCATTAGACTCTTTGCTAATGCATGTGTATTTGTATGTAAGCATAAATTCTAGGCATTCAATAAATGCTGTGTTAAAAATAATGATATTTAGTTTTAAAAATCTATTGTGCCTGGATTTGGGTTCATTTTATTCTTCTTGTTTTTATACCATCTTTAAAAGTTTTAAGTCTCAATGTAGTCATGAAACAGTTCCAGCATGATATGGTTGAGGTCAGCAATTATACACCATAAAGTTCAAGGAGATTACAAATTATCTATTATATGAACGAAATATGTTTCTCATTATTCTTCAAGGCTATACTAAGTAATCAATAGCTATGTAACTGCTTGTATCTAAAATGTTGATTCACAGTTAGTAATCCTGTAGCTGATTTTGTCATATTAAAAGCTAAATTTAATTTTCCAAATTATTAAGAAAAAAAAAATGCATGGTTAGATATGCTTAACAGTGGCTAATATAATTAAGATTGTAATGTATTCCATTACCAAAAATGACAGGAAATAAGGAAGTACAATGCTCTACAAAGGGTTATGCATAGATCAGTCTGGAGCTCCCCAGAGATAAGTTACCAAGTCCAGGAAAGATTGACATATCATGAAATTAGTTCAAAAGTGTTTTCTAGAAGCATTTGTTTCTCTGCCTTGAAATTGCTTTGCTATCCCTCCTAGTCATAAAACCTCAGTCAATCATTCAGAGATTGGAAATATCCTTGTTAAGTGAGCAAGGATAGACTACTCAAAGTGAGATGGCAAACAAAATGATTTTCAGGATGAAAAATAGTGACAGAAGTATCTAACAAGCAATTTAATACAAAACAAAAATGTTTGCGGATAAAAGAAGGCTTTCTTTACTATTTTTGTTGAGATTTTTTATCCATATGTATCCTGTAACATAATTAGCTGGATATAGAAAACAGGAAGGTAGAATTCAGACCATCAAGGCTTCACTGAAGACTGTACAGTGGATCCAGGCAGGTTGTTCAGGCTGTACGGGCATGTGCAGAAGATGATACAGGAGAGCAGTGTGATACCAAAAGGACAGAAGGAATGGAGGAAAGAGCAGGCGAGCACTGAGTGTATAGACGGAATATGCAAGCATGCCACTGATTCTGAAACTCTTGGTTATTTCAGAATCCTATGTAAAAAGTACAAACAGCATTTTGAGATACAAATGCTAGTTAAATAGAAGACAGTAGGAAAGCAACCTTATTTTTTCTTTTACTTTTGGCTTCTTCAATAACGCTTAATGAATTTCATAGTTTTTGCTAAATTTAGGAAGATAACTCTAAAATAATAGAATTACAGATTTTGAAATGTTAATTAAATATATATATATATATTCAATACTCAGATAGTACGGAAGAAATTCTAAAAGAGTTTATAACTTCCCTCTTTTGGGCACATAGAGTCCTGAGTAACTGAAAAGAGGCCAGGTCAAGGTAAAAGTCTTTTGGAGAAATCTTAGATAGCAGTTACAGGAAACTGCTTAATTACTTTTGTCAAATAATTTAAGAATTACCACGCAGTGGAAATCTCTCTTTTCCAATCCCCACAAAGAATAGACACTATGATGAGTGCTTGGATATGCAACACAACAGAGATTTCACCTACATTGAGAAAAAGATGAGGAGCAGTAGAAATGTGCACAGTTCAGATGAAGTCAAACCAAACGTCAAAACAAGCCACACACTGTGATAGTGTTTATTAGGTAGAAGATAAAACGAAGCAAATGTAACGGCTCCTAGCACTCTGCTAAACGTACTTTCCAACAAAGTATCTATGATGTGGTGAGAAGACAACAATAAGAGTACACAGATGACTTTCATAAAATCAAATGCTATTCTTGCTGTAACTCAAGAAGATAAGACTCTCCAAACCATATCCAGTGAGACATATTTTTATACCGAACACTAACTTAAAAGATTATCTACGCACAAAAGAGGGTAAAAATGTAGTGATTTTGTTTACACTGAAAAGTGTAGATAAGAAGTAGATTTTTATGTATGTAACAAATTGGAAGTCTTGAATAAATACAAGTGCAAAGAAGAACAGCCCTTATTGGACTAAATATGGGCTGGTCCTTCAGTTTTTGCAGAAAATTGCCTTTATTGTAGGAGGGAGAGAGCAAGACACTAAGGAAGAGTTTGAGAACATCGATCATCTTCATCTTCAAGACAATAAGGAAGCCACTAAGCACAGTAAAAAATAAGGATAAAAGTGTCCAACTTTTATACGATTCTCTGCAACATGAAAAATACTTTTGCCTTTAAATGGAGGCTTAGAGAAGATCTTGGATAGGCAAGCCATGCTGAGAATCATATTGGGAGTGACAGAAGTGAGATGCTAGTACATTTGATGAACTTTTGATCCCTGAAAGAACTGAAAATGTAAAAAGTCAAGACTTCCATTACCTGAAAGGAGAAAAATAATGGGGCCCGTTTCTGAAGCCAAATAGTTTCTGTGCTAGATGCCCCAGCAGGATTCTGGCAAGAGCCCCTCAAAATACAAGGCATATGTTTGTACATGTTCAACATACACTTCAGGAGACACTGTTTCTGCAGGCTGTGTTTTGGGCTATTCAGTATTCCAGGTGTTTTATTCCAGGTTCTGGGGATAAACATAAGAGACATGACCAGAGTCCTCAGGCATCTTTAGAAAAAGTCAGTGTTGCTGGAATAAAACAACAACAACAACAAAATCACAAATATAAATTATTTGCAGTATAAAAAGGAGTGGAAAGAGCTGTTAAGACAGCAAAACATGAATGCATATCTCAGGGTGATCAGAAGAAAAGCAAACAATAAACCTGTCCCAACAGACTAGTAAGACAGAGAGATTCCTTGAACCAGTATAACTCATACAAAAGTTTGCAACTAGCTCATTTGCTTGAAATAGCAACTATAGATCACAGGTGTGTAAAGGGTGACCGATCAATAAACCCCTGCAATGGAAAAAGGCCCAGAGAAAACAGGCAATGGTGATGCATTGATGAAGCTCAGAAAGGAATGCAAGAAATGGCCACCATGAGATGTCCAGAAGGCACAGAGTGCAAACTTTCAACAGCTGGCAAAGCAAGGAGTCAATGAAAGAGACTGGAGTCTCAGGAGACTATAACGGTAAATGCAAAAGCAAGTTATCCACAGATTCCTCCAAGTAGGGTATCAGTACGGCTTTCTTATACCAGTGTGGTCAAAGTTGGAGACCAGTGGCTTATATGTCACGCACACCAACAAAAACAGAGTGTCAGCATGTTCAAATAGAGAAGGCGGCTTTGGCCCTGGTCCACAAGTGTAAAATTTCACATCTTTATTTATGGGAGGACAGTGTTAACTGAACTGACCATAAAACATACAAGCATTGCCAAAAGGGACCTGGTAACCTCTCATGTTGTACAGTACACATTTCTTTTTTAGGTACAAGATTACAATTTTAAGATTAAAGATAAATCTGGGAAAGACTCAGTGGTTTCAGAGATGTTTTAGAACATTAAAGAAAAGGGCAGTGGAACAAAGTTCAGAACTAGATAACATATATGATATCTGGTTTAAAATTAAACAAAGTGAAAACAAAAACATGGCAACTCTCAAATGAGACATAGACTCCAAGTATTACAGCTGCGGATACTCTTCAAACTACTAGTTGATAATGCAAGGACAACTACCCCTCCCTCCCCCCCAGTTTGAGGGTAAGATCTCATTACAAGGTGGAATTTTGTTTGTGAGGTTGATAAAAGAGAGGAGATATTTACCCTTGTAAAAGAATAATTGCTCCACAGGGAAAAGTAAGCATGTGTTTGTTTGCATTAGCTGCAAAAACAGTTATCCTGCATTACTATTCTAACCAACATGAGATACATTTAGTGTATGCTATTGCAATTTAAACAGTTGTCAAATCCAATTTTCTTTTACATGGCTTTCCTGATGCAGTGAGGTTTGATAAATTAATGTCAATTTGTGGCCATGGGTTCAACAGTTGTAAGTGAATTTTGGGTTTGGACATGAACTACTAATCGCTATTATTCCCAGTACAACAGATGGGTGGGAAATGGTGTAAAAATAATGAAAGAAGAATGCTTAGTCAGACTCTGATCCATATTTAACTCTGTTAAATTGCAGATTGTCAGCATGGCTTGTCACTCTGATGTTTTGCTGAGAAGAAAACTAAAACCAGGAGTAACCCAAACTGCTAGAAGCTGATGTCAGAGATACTAGAGGTTTTTCAAAATGAAAAAAAAAATCTGATGAGGCAAAAAGAAATAAAAAAGGATTGGATTAATGAAGTTGGAAACTGCCTCCACTTCTTGAAAATGATATGTTAATCCATAATGATTTGAGATCATCATCTGTGATGGACTGAGTCTGTGGGAGGACAGTATTCACCTTACTCAGTGAGAGCTACCTTATTCAAGGAGAGCCAGATGTAGAGCACTGAGCCTGAGAGAAGCTCAGGTGGGCAACAGCAGACTGAACTGCAGTAGCCCTAAGATGTGGCATCAGTAGAGCAAGAATTGTCTCCTGAGATCAGTGTCACTGACAACCTGGTTATACGTGCAGATCCTTGCACCTTAGCACCTTGTAGACCTGACCATTCTTAACCAACTTCGCTAAATGCTTGATTATAATAACTATGCATTCTATTAATTATGGGGTT
This sequence comes from Anas platyrhynchos, assembly GCF_047663525.1. Classification (NCBI taxonomy): domain Eukaryota; kingdom Metazoa; phylum Chordata; class Aves; order Anseriformes; family Anatidae; genus Anas; species Anas platyrhynchos. Next base: position 83,605,011 of record NC_092587.1, on the reverse strand, counting down.
TAGGTCTTCTGACTAACTTGTAGCTTGGAAGGGAGGTGGTGGTATTGAATGACACAGGGAAAAACTGTGCTCTCAACACAGACAGTCTTGTCTGTGCACTAAAAAAATAATGGTTACTGTCATGTACAGCTGTGGGGAATGAGAAAAAACATCTCGCATGTAGCTCCCAGATTAGACCATGAATCAGGGACTTGGGTGGAAGCATGATGTGGCAAGCAGCAATGACAGAATGAAAGCTAGATTTTGCAGATCGCTGCTGACAAAACAGCAGTGGCCAACCATCTTGGTGGTGCATGCACTGTTTCACCAGGCACTAAGTCCTGGTGGATCCCAAGAAAGTAGTCAGGAGCATGCCCTTCATTACAGGACAGCAGTCAGTAGGTGACTTTGAAAAGGACATCCCAGAGAAATACAGATACCTCTGGAATGTGGCTAACTCCATGGTTCAGTGACATGTGAGCTGCAGTTTTAGAAACATAGATGACTCTTTCATCATGAAACTTAGTGTTCTTGCAAGCACTAAATTATCTTTTTAGAACTCTGTCACCTTCTGCCATCTGCAGCCAAGACCACTTCTGTATTCTCAGGCCATGTTTTATGGGGGGCTGCAGCGCACTGGAGCTTTGCCTCTTGCTGGGATTTGCCTTGTGACTGCTTTGCACAAGGACTCCTCTCAACTATCACTCTGCTGGTGTCTTCTCACATTCCACAAGTAGTGTATTCAGCTGCAAGAAAGTCATCAGCAAAATGAACCATTGGGCTGGATGAGGCACTTCAGAGGCAAATTCCGGAGTGGGAAGAACGGCTGAGTTTGAGCACGAAAGCTGAGGAGAGAGAAGGTCAAAGTCTAGACATTTGGGAGCAAAGATTCACTTTGAACAGAGAAGGGGCCCTGGTGGCCTCTAAAATTACCATAAATGTCTGTTTACAGGAAATGGCTGAACGGAACAGATCAAGTTAGGGTACCCAAGGGCCTTTAAAACTCAGAGAAATCCTGTGTTTATGAGGTAGACGGGAATTGGTCAAAGCTGGGAACATTGGAAAGTTGTTGGTAGACAGACTGGCTTCAGCCAACCAAAGCTCTGGGAAAGCAGGGCTCAGCTGACACATCCATTTGCAGATGGTAGCCCAGAGCGGTGTCCACACTGCAGAGCATATGCAACCCACAGGCAGCTTAATCTGCTAGCAAAATAAATGGGAAAATATCCCCACAGGGGAAACCTTATATACACTCAAGAGGCTCATTCCAGTTGCAATCCGTGCTCCCTGAGCTGTTGAGCTTGTTCTCTTGAGTGCCTGAACAGCAGTGATCTAATACAAAAGGTCTTACCAAGTTGTCTGAGTCTTTGCTCTCTTCAACCATCATATGGCTAAATGAGACTAGAGGAAAGAAATGGGGGTGGGGAGGAGAAGAAAAGTAAAGCAGAAGAAAAATGGGGCTCCCAATTACTGGCACACACATCTCCACACAGACTAAGCAGCAAGGGCTCACAGTTAGCAAACTGCTCATTAGAGCCAAGGCATTAAGTCATTTCTCCAGGGAAGAATAAAATTGAACTCAGAGTCCAAAACTCTGACAGAAAATGCAGGGTAGGGGGAGGGGAGGAGAAGTGGTTTGGGGGAAGAAAGTAAAAAGGAGGCATGGGGAAAAAAATACCAAGCAGAGAAAATGAATGGATGGTGGATAAGCCAGGAGAATGAAGGGGTTGAAGGGCAGGGAAGGAAACAGAATTAAGAACAGCTGAACTGTGGGATAACTAAGGTGTTACAGTACCCAGTAATTTCTTAGACTATGTTCTCTCTAGGCTGTGGTGTAAACAGTTAAGCAGGGAATAATTTCTGTCCTGATGGAGAAAACAGCAAGTGCTTAAGCAGCTTTGTGGCTACAGGGTCTGTCAGCACCCTGGACCTTTTTTCAGCATTGCCTACTAAATTAGGCCTCCACAGAAATGTTTCAATGCAATGTGGCAGCAAAGCCATGCAGAGCCCTGACACAAGTGCTGTGGCTGCAGTGCCCAGGGACACATCATAGACTTGGCTTTCTGGGAAGGCTGGCTCCCTGTTGGTGGCTCAGTGGTCCTGATAGCAACCCTACAGCACCAGGCTCCCTGCTTTGCTTAGGCTGTCTTTATATTTTCAGCAGCTTTTCTCTTGAATTATACAAAGGAATAAGTTAGTGGAGAATCAGGCTTATGGTGCTTTGCCTTTCGCTAGAGCCTCCGTCTGGCAAACCCAAGGCATTCTTGAGAGGTGAAACCACCTAGCTGGCTAGCTATCATCATGACTGCACTAAAGTTGGAACTGTATGGATAGGTGACGTGTATCATCCACCATCACCTAGCTATGCAATCAGAATTGGAACAGTTATAAGACTTCTTGCTTTGCAGTTATCAGCTGAAAGAAAATCTTTTGACCCAGAGTCAATGCGTGCATCCAGTTGGATCTGTGAAGTCCATGTGGGTGGTGATGTTAGGTTTCCATATCTGTATCTCCTGGGGAATGCCCTGCACATGCATCTGACTGGAATGGAATCATTACGCAAGACAAACATTAAATTCACAGAGGTTGTGAATTAACTCAGAGGTACAGAGGATTTTATTCATAGGAAGCTGGCCAAGAGAAATGTTCTCTCCAAAGTGGAACAGGCAGTTTGTAATGGGCCTAGCCATTGGTGAAGAAATGTCACCTTAGGCTTTCTAAGATTGTGTCCCTTGAAGGTTTTCAAAACACAGCTGTACAAGGCCCTGAGCAATCTGATTGAGGTTTGCCTACAAGATGCTGCTTACTCCAGAGAGCTGGCAAACCAGACTGTGTGAATGACCTTTGTGTTAGGGCAAAGTCAGACTGTTATAGCTCAAATAATTGATAAAGGTAATTTTTACTAATCTGCCTAATTTATATTATAGCAGATTAGCTCTGGCTCATGTTATGCCAGCTGAGCTTCATTGAAAGTTTGGTTGAAGGAACTGGATATGATAATGTGTTCAACTTTCACTGATGTCTTGAAGATGTCTCTCTGCTTGGCCAATGATGACTGAATGTATCTGTTACTCAAAAGAATTCTGAGAGGTTATAGTATCTCCTGGATGAGTGTCTATGAATGTGGAAATGAGAGTTTGGTTAACCACCATTAGACTATTTTAAAATAGTTTGTAATAGATTTCAAAAGGAACATGATATTTTGCATTGTGTTTAACTTCTAATGAGCTCTGACAGAGTCTTGGGTCTGGATTTGTGTGAGGTTTGCACTTTATTCTTATGTTGAAGATGAATTGCATTTAGTACGTGTCTGTTAGTACAGCAAGGCATTAAGCTGCTACGGATGTTTTAAATTAGTCTTCTTTGCAAAATAGTGGTAAACAATGGTAATACTAAACAAGGAATTGCTATGAGAAATTCCTAACTTTAAAAAGTTATTAAAGTTACGTAGGATTTTCCATCTTCCGATCAGCCAGTCCATGATTTGCCTGGGGTGGTTGTCAAACTAAATGGCCTACAATTCCCCAAGACACCACACTTACTCTTCAAGCATTGGCACATCTCTAACTTTTTACAGTTCACTGGAACTTATTTCTTCCAAGATACATTAAAAGTTACCATTGTATCCAACAATGCTGTTGACCATGCGGTGAGGACCCTGTCCTGACTCCTGACTGTACTTTAGACCTCGGTGGTGTTATTATTTGCCTGCATACATTGCAGTAACTCTCAAACCACTGTGACCCAGACCATAGATAGCAGCCTTAAACAATGTGACCCTGGCTTTGTGTAATCTTTGCACTCAGCCTTCCAGCTCATGTTGCAACTGCCTTATGAGGTCTCTGTTATTTTGGTATGGGATCATTACGTGTAAACAGGTAAGCAAGGTCAGGATGGGCAGGAAGACCCACTGAAGTCTCCCATGCTGCAAAGGCAGACAGATGCGATACATGGACCTTGTACTCTCCTTATTTTCCAAACAAAGGATCAACAGGATTGTTTCTGAAGGCTCTGGCTGTGGAGGCCAGAAAAGCCAAATGACACATGATCTGAAAAAGATCTTGCCAACCTTATTTTAATTCCATGTTTAGGAGAGATTTTCAGGCAGAGCTAGGAAAAAAAAGAAACTAGTCTTCCTGACTCCTCTTCTGCAACAAGATAGAAAGAAAACCAAGTTATAAAGAAAAGAAAGAGGTCTGAGCAGTCCCCATTCCCGTTTATTTTTTCATTGGCACAAGACACCCTTGCTTAGCATGGGCTAGGTTGCTGCTATGGGACCCTGCTAGGAGCTCAGAGGCTCACAACACACATGAGGCAATGGAAAAGCAGCAGGCAGGAACTGGAAATGGCTGAACTTTTATTTTTCCAAAGTGAAGATCTTTGGTGGGCCACAGATTACTTGGAAATCAGACCCTACACCCCAGGATCCTGCAGCTGTCCTCCTCCCCTCTAATTTTTCTCTGTCAGATTTCAGAGCTATAATTAACTGCAAGGCCTTAGTGATACCATGTGAATGTGTGTGTGTGTGTGAGTGTGTGTTTGTGCCTAGGTTCCCTCGCTGTAGTGGGCCTAATCCTCTATGGAAGATTGACAGGTTCACATGGAGAGTAACTTTTTAACTAATTCATTCCTAAATTCTCCTTTTGCTCTCTCTCTCTCTTTCTCTCTCTCTCTCTTTCTCTCTCTCTCTCTCTTCCCTTTGCTGCCCTCTTCCCTCCAGACTGCAAAGGGCATAGTGAGACTAGGGAGATAGCAGCATCTTGCTCTACTTCTGTCCTGCATCTTTGCTGAGGTTCCTCCATACTGATCTGATGAACCACAGTGCAATTCCCATCCCAGGCATCTCTTGCTGCTCCCACAGTGACCATCACAGCTGTCCAGGAAAGGGGTAATCAAGGGCAGTGAAGAGCTCCAGGTTAAAATTCAGGTGCTGGAGCAGAAGAAGATGGAGTTCATTTTTCATTCATTCTTTGATGCACTCTGGACATGTGCATCTATCCAAGAAGATGCACTTTGGACTGCTCTGTATATCTTCTGACCACACCACCAGTGAGATGGAGCTCAGAAGTTGTGCATTTGCAAATACTTTTTTTTTTTTTCTTTTCCTTCTAGTTGTGCTAAAATACTTTGGAGACCTTTGCTGAAGTGTTAGCAGCATATCAGTGCTTTGGTCCAGACACATGGCACTGACTGGTTGCCAACTTTCACACACAGCCTTGTCAGTGGGGTCTTTGCACTGAAAGAGCAGGTGTGATCCTGTCCACATCCAAGAACTCCTTTGTATTAATCATGGTACAGATAAAAGGTGCTTACTGATGTGCTGCTTCCTCTAGCTGAGCCAGGTTTCTGTGAACAAGCCTCTCAGTATTTTGTGAGGTATCAAACTACGTTGTATTACAACTTGTTGGATATGAAGGGTCTGTCTTCACAATGGTTTGCCAAAACCTTGAACTAGGCAAAGAAAAAAGTATCTAAAGGCCAAATTCCACTGCTCTTGCTCATGTGAGAAACTACATCTGAGGCAATACACTAATCTTCCATAGTGCTTATCAATTCCACTGAAGTCACTTGCCATTTAAGCACTGAGAGGAAAGGGGAGAGTATAATTTAGAACAAAAAAGAAAACAGAACTTTTTTTTTTTTTTAATAACATCTTGTAGTGTTTCAAATTAAAGTGTCCACAGTAGTCACAGGAATTCCCAACTACTACTGCATTTTGTTGCATGGAGGAAGAGGTGGCTCAAACCATGCTTTCATAGAACTGCCATTATGGAAGTAGATCAATGTGCTAATAGGAGAGTCTGTCTTGTAAGAGAGCTATTGTAGTGGGAAGGAAAGACTGGAGAAGTCTACAAGGAGGACACTCCTTGATGTTCCAATGCATGGTAACACATAGCCATAAATTCCTACAATCCTTTCCACAGGTTCCTACAAACTGCAAAATCTGCTAAGCATTGTAGACCTTTTTCAACACAAAAATGAGGTACAGTGAGTACGTCTGTATCACTACTTGAATTTCGGTTGGTTTTACTAGTATGCTGAGTTGCTGGTGCTTCCACAGCATGGATTATTCTCAACTGATTAATATTTATTCATTAAAAACAAAACAAAACAAAACAAACAAACAAACAAAATTTTTTTATTACCTTGAGTTAACATGGTATAAATCACATTTTTACATGACCAGGAGTGCCTGCTTGCATGGGTTCTCTGATTTTAAATCCCAACACAAGAGTAACATGCAATTTGGCCTAAGTCACAGAAAGTAAGTGGTGTACTGGCCATCACAGAATGAGATGAAAGGGATCTGGCAGGAGAATTCAGATTTTTCGATTTCTGACATAATCTGGCATGATCTCTTAATGATCCTCTGCATTAAGCACAAAAACTGTTGTGCTACTAGCCCTAGATATGAACACATGGGGACATGAAAACCACATCAGGGTTTTCTGATTGCCACTGGGAATGCCACATCAGTGAATACTTACCCACAAATAATGTTTGAATCTGTTGGAGCTGTATGCAAAAAGCAGCATTGCATGACAATCTGTGCTGCTGTTTCCTTTATCTGTTTGTACTGCTGAAGCTTCAGATATTATACTGGCAGTAGACAGAAAGAGTTCAGATGTAGAGACAATAATTTGCCAGGCTACATAAGACTTCTCTGAGTGAGTCTTTGGATGACAATCTGGATCCTTTCACATGAAAGCTCACTGCCACTGAAAAGCCAGACAGTGACTTCGAATAGCTTGGTCTATCTGGCAAGGCAAAAAAACAACGTTTTTTTCTCTGTGTGACTGTTTTAATTTAAACAAAGCATATGTATGCCTAATCCAACCTAATCTATCTCAGTTCTTTTATCTCATTAATCACTGACTTATATTACCACCTCACAATGTCATTCCTGTCACTGCAGAAAGCTGCTGAGACCACTGTCTCATCACAAGCATTCTGATGACTTGTCACTGGATTTTGTGTAAGCAACAAAACACCTAAGAAGCCAAAACGATTCCCCTCTAACACTATTGGCGTTAGAGGAATGATACAGACAAGAATCCGTGTAAACTAATGGTCTCAAATACAAGTGGCAAATTCAGTAGGGCAATCACTGCAAAAACATGTCATACAACACTTATTTCTAGGAAGTTTTCACAAAATTACATCACCTGAAAATACCGCTGTTTTTTTTTAAATTAAGGTGCCTTTTAATCTATCCCTCCATTTTGTACTTAAATATTGGTTAAGATCACGTTTTTAAAAAGTTTTATTAAAAAGTGAAAGTAGCCAAATAAATAAATAAGCAGTGACATAATCTAGGACATATATAGAGATGCTATATATTATTTCATAGGTAACTGTCTTCCCACAGAGAGAGTTGAACAACACAACAGAGATGAACTTTTTAAAAGACCAGCTTTTAATAGCTCCAGCTATAATCTGCATTATCTCAATTGTTGAACTGAGTGGTTCAGAGTATTTTTTTCATGGGAAAAAATTTGGTAAAGCCCCAATGCAGGCCAGGTTCCAATTAAAGCAGGTAGATTGACCCTAATTAACATTAACTCCCTCAGTTTAAGTTGATATTTTTCACTCTCTGGCCTCTTCTATCAGGGAAAATTAAAATGTTATGAATTCTTGACCAGAGATGGATTCACTTCAGTTGTACACAAAGATCTAATCTATTTTAGACAGGTTTATTTACCACAAGCACCAGGATAAACTATTTCAGGTCTTGCAATTGTGAATCTTTGTACTATGTACCAATTTCAAAATCTTTGCTTCTTTGTTCAGGGCTCCAACACACACATAACTCTCCCAGGTCTGGTACTGGGAATATGGGATGGCTGGATCAGTCATTGTAGGTCAGTTGTGAAGAGCTTACAGTCTGAGGAAAGCTTGGACAAAGCATCTGTTTAATAATTTCAGGCAAGAAAGAAACCAATAGAAATCCAAGTCTGTCTGAAGAAAATTTAGAAATAGATTTTTTATTTATTTATTTATTATTTTTTATGAATGTGGCTAGCTTTAATCACAGACACAGGTCTATACAAAACAAATAGCACATTAGCCTAAACTATGACTGAGCAGTTGACTATATTTATAATCTTGATATAGACCTACAAAAAGTCAAATTAAGGATATAAAAATACAAGAACCACTTTAACCTGACAGAAAGTGAAACCTATTTGTCATTAAATGTAACGTGTTTTGACTTGAAATAATTCAATTATATTTTCGGTATAGCTGGTAGTCAGTGTAGAGCTGACTGTACAGTAGAAGGAATTTTCTTAAAATTTAAATACAGCAGTTTCAGTTCAATTAGCTATAATATTACTATCTATATTGTGAAGTGTTCACTAAAAAAATTACAGTTTTGGATGTGCAGGTCACAGGTGCATCTTATAGGTATGGCTCTTAAGCCGTATGCTGAAAGTCACTTTGGATTTAATTTTAAAAATTTCTCTTATGAAGGATAGATGTGTAAAGCCATTTAAAACAGGGAAGGGTTAAGCTGTTCCCTTGAACCTACTTCTGATATCCGTATGGGGCTGAAAACGCCAGCTCGCTGATTGATGGGTTCACATGGGGCGACCTTCACATTAGCAACGCGACTTTGGTTGCTGGGTAAACACAGGCAGATGGATCCAGCCCCAGTGATTTTGAGCAGTGACGGATGGTGAAGGTATTTCTGATCCACATCACACCGTGCAGATCCCATGAAAATTACTTGGCACAGGGCAGAAAGTATTAGATTCGGGTGACAAATAATTACCTGATATCAGCTGAGGTTTCTTTAGAAAGGTTATGCTGCAAATAACTAGCTTTTACATAACTTTGTTTTTATGGAGTGATAGAAAGTCAGACATATACAACTTATTTATTTGAGGAAATATAATCACCCAGTGACTAGTAAATACAGCTCATTGGGAGCATATATACAAGTTTCTTAGTAATTGTATTCCAGGATTGCTTAGGGTTTGGGGTGTTTTGGATGGTTTTTGGTTTTCTCTTTAAAACATGCATGCTTTTCCTTGACGCTATTGTGCTTTTTCTTTGGCAAAAAATAACATTTAGATGACATTTACAGAGATTCACTGTGATTTCATAAGTTCTTACTTTTCAAGGACTTTAGTTTAAAAGTTCTTGGCTTTATTCCTTCTATTTTCTTTGGTGTCATGCTTTGGCAGCCAAATCATTATTTTAAATAGGTGTGTGCCCAATAAATACCCATCTGAACTTCTGTTTTCAAAAGAAGTACCTTTTTTTTTTTTTTTTTTTTTTTTTTTTTTTTTTTTTATGAGAATGCTACAAACAGTTTTTACCACTCTTTTGCTGATAGGTGTTTCTTCCTCCTAATAATGTCCTCAAAACACGTTGTGTGAGAGTGCATGTATTCCTATGGTGAGTTAAAATGACTGTTTGCACCTTCTGTGCTGCATGCTACCATTCCTGCCAGGATAATCTGGTGTGGTTGTATCAGCTAGGACATCAATAACAAGCCTCAAAGTTGGTATGTGTCATCTCCCCAAGATGGAGTGTCTTGTTTCTCTGTCTGTGTTGTGCTGTAAAGCTTCTGTCACTATTTAAACCTTTCTTCACTAGAGATGGCAAAATTTCAGAGTGGCCTAAAGTTCTTCCCTTGTCTATATGGTAAAGTCGTTCTCCTGTTTTACAATGCAAAGGAGTGCAAATGAGTGCAAGCAATTGACTGTAATTTAAGTTTCTGGAATAGCTGAGGAAAAGAGGAATTGGTATAGTATTCTATCCATCAGCGAAGAAACTATCTTTCAATTTCTTCTTCATTCTGGAATAGGTTACTTGTCTAGTTTTTAATTGGACTTATATGTGTATTGAAAACTCTATATAAGCTGTTAAGTTTGTATGTAGTTTCAGTAATCATGTTTACAGGCTTTTTTCCTTATGTTTTTATTATAACTTATTCATCTTCCCTCTCACCTTTTTCTCTCCAGTTCTCTCACATTATTAGTCTCCAGTCTCCTTTATTTTTTCCTTTCCTTTTTCTCTTCCTTTCTTTTTCTTTTCTTTCTTTTTCCTTTTTCTTTTTAGATTTTCATATCCTTCCTTCCTTCCTTCCTTCCTTCCTTCCTTCCTTCCTTCCTTCCTTCCTTCCTTCCTTCCTTCCCTCCTTCCCTCTTTCCCTCCTTCCCTCCTTCATCCTTTCTGTTTCTTCCTTTATTTTTCTTTTCTTCATTGAGGCAGGCAAAAGAAAAGAGTTTCTTTCTGAAGGTCACTCCATATGGGACCATTCTCATCTCCTGCAAAATCCATGCCTTACGGCAAAGAACATAAGCAACTTTTGCCCTTTTGACCTAGGAGATAGATGACAATGGTTCTCACAGTATGTCTCTTTCTTTGTTATTACAGAATCTATTAAACTGAGATGTGAGACCCAAAAGGCTTAGTGTTCGAAGATGAGCAGAGAAGTCAGTAAAGCATTAATATGATGTTCTCCAGTGTGTATAAGCAGGTAAGCTGCTCTCTCCAAGACTGGCTGGTCCTTTTTTTTCAGATCACTCCAGACTACAAGAAGTTTTATCTGTTGGGTCTGAAGACTTCGATCTCATTCCTCGGTCACGGTCTGATAACTGTCTTTGCCTTTTGGCTATTGGTACCAGTATTTAGAGGCTGTGAACAATTTAGAAAGGCCTCTAGCCCACCTGAGAATGTCAGTGGTTTTCTCTCAGTAAACACTCTACTACTTCCCTACATCTTTCGTGTGTTTTCCCTTTTTCCTGTGGCAGTGCTCTCCCTAGCAAACTTTGCTGCAATTGATTTTCAGCCCTATCCCTCACATCCACATGCCTGTCTCCACCAGGCAGGGATCTGGCTGAACAAAAGCCAGACGTAGTTCAAGAAATAAATGCTGAGTACAGCCTGCTGCAGACAGCAGGCGTGTTCTTCTGCAGCACACCAAGACCTCCCACACTGGCTTCCTGCAGACGTCAAAGATGGAGAAAGAGAGCTTCAGCATGAATCTCCACAGGAAGATTCACTGGTGGGGAAGGAGCAGCTGTGTCACTCCTCCCCATATACTTGGGCACTCAGAGCAGTAGAGTGCAACACCGAGCATTACACAGTGATTTCTGTATGGGTGTCCTTTACAGAGAACTCCCAAACAGCCAGGCTGGATGGTACCCTTTCTCCAGTCTCACTGCAGGGTGTTCATAATGGGCAGATGAAGTGTGAGGCAGTTTTTTGTTACTTTTGTCTATATGGCTAACATTATTTCTTTTTAAATCACAAGCTGAACACTGTGACATATTTATTGAGGCCTGCAGGCTCTAACAATGAGTTCTTTAATACAGCCCCAGGGTATTGTGTTCATCCAAGAATAAGCCCTAATGTTTAGAAAGGGTGTATCAAACATAGATGGTGTTCTGTTTGAAGCTGCCTTTTGAGAATGAATGATGGTCGCTACCCAGGGGTGTGTGGCAGGGGCACTCTTGTTTCAAAAAGCTGTTTGCAGTCTTAAAAATTCAGCTGAGTTTTGCTTAGCGTCATCTAGTCGGAATACTCAGAAAAGCAGTGTGATGCTGGAGGGCAGTCATAACCAAAACGGATCCAGCTGTCAACACAGCAGAGAGCCCTTTAATTTTGTGGGCTTTTGCTAAAGGCCAAAGTTGGTGGCTGACTCAGCGGTGCACATGGTTCCCCATGTCTGGGGCTGAAGGAGGGTGTGGTGGCTCTGGGACTCTGTGCTTGGCACCACTGCAGCAAATCCAACAGAGACAGCATGGTCCTTGCCAATGCAGCATCAAGGAATCAGAGCAGAGCACAGGTATCTCTAAAAATTGATACCATTGTGTCCTGAAGAGTCTCATGCTGCAGTTGTCAAGACTGTATCCTGTGCAGTGTCGCTCCACAGGAAACAAACTCATCTCTAATTTACTGTCATCTGTAATGCCTTGTCTTCCATGATCTGATCAACAGCTAGTGTGCAGTGTGTATGGACTGTCCATCTTTCCCCTTTGTATTGTGAGGCACATTCATGTGGGCAGGAGAGAACAGCGTGCCCTGCCTGGGGAGCTGCCCTGGGTGACTGTGTCATTTGCAGGTTCCCTCCATTGCAAAGAACTGCATCACATTCAGGTGAGAAATAGTACAAAATCAGGCCCACTATATAAATAAATGGCATGTTTATTCAGGGCTTAGAATATTGATGATTCCACACAATTAATAAACAGTAGTACAAAAATTACAACAGAAAAAAAAATCAAGATGGAGAGAAGGCGACGTTATTTAGAACAGAGTGTATCACTACTATCTGGTGCCACAAGCCAGAATGAACCAACAATTACATACTAGCATCAAAATCCCCACTTTTAAAACGTTGATGTGATGCTCAGATTTATAAGATCTAGAAACATTCCATAAAACTACTGGAAGATGTGAATTTTCAGTCAATTCTGTCATCTGTGGCTTTTCTTTCTGATCAGATGCAAGCGAAATAATAAGATTCGTGGAAGATAGAAAATTTCCGCCCTGCCAAATTCTGTATACGTATATTTTCCTGTTAACTTTCTAGGCAGATTCACAGCAAAATTACCTATTCTTTTACAAATACTATTGTTAGAAATATCACTTCATAATTTAAGAAATGGAAGAATTTCAAGAAACTCAACTGATTCACATAAAATCATTTTTGCTCCATGCAATTAAAATAAATTATCTATTTTCATATTTGCTTCTAGTCAATTTTTAGGCAACCAGCTGCTGGTAACTTCAAGCTGCAGTCTTGCTGAGTAAGGTACTCTTTAGTCACTAAGGGTCTTTTAGACACTAACTGTAGATTTAAACTTCAGCAAAACTTTTGTTCATGCTTTAGTAAAAACAATTACATCCACATTTCCTAGCAAATATTAGTGTGTTTGTTTGTTTATCTTTTCCCTTGTTGCATGGACCATTATTTCACAGGGGCCTTGAGACATCTGACAGAAGCCATGAATGGAAGCTGGGTTTTCACGTACTGAAGATGCTCTTGTACAAGATTAATTTTGTTCTAAGTATTCCTTGCACTTACAGTTTCTGATTTCTTCATGGATCTAACTCAGAACCACATAACACTGAATACCACCTCATCATGTGAAGAGTCTTAGTGGTTTCAGTGGAGCACTTTGAACAATGTAAATTCTGAATGTGAGCACGTATGACAGACTTTCTCCCTATAGTCACAATGGGTGGGATGTAGCTGACCAGATGTGGGCATCTTCCTCTGATTTAGATGTCAGGGTGCATAGCCTCCCTTTACAGAGTGGTAGTTACCTCAGTGTAATGTAGCCATCTAAAATGAGTGAAACAGATCATGTCCTAAAAGTGTTTATTTCTCTTTGTGACTGTAAAAAGTACCCTAGGCAACACACTGAGTCATAAAATACTTCCTTGCAGACGTCTGAAATTAGACATGGTGAATCCTACCCTAACAGTTTGATTCAGCTACCTCTGAGGTTAGCCCCAGGTGATGCCGTTGGGTACTGTATTGGTCTTTAAAGACATTTGCTGTGAAAAGTAGGGCAAAGAGTAGATGAAGATGTAGGAGTGGGTCACACAGATAAAGGGAAAGAAATATCACTGAATTTGAATGCTGCCATGAAAAATTGCTGCAGCAGGCTAGCAGCCACATCTGTGACTCTGAGACAGCTGACACAAAGTAATGACCTCCCATAAGGAGGCAGACAGAGGCTGAGACCTAAGTCATGACCAAGCTGGGAATAACATGGGTGCTGCTGCAGATGGAATAAAAATACAAACTATTTTTATCATCCTGTCAGATTGTATCCAGTGAGTTTCCTTAAAACCACAGTCTCCTTTCAACAACTCAACTTTCCAGCTGGGAGATAGAAATGGTTGGGTCTTTCTGTCTTTCAGGGATTCCCTTGTGCTGTATTTGATCTTTTCTCCACTCACTTCCCCAAAACCCAAAACAATCACATTAGTGGCTATCTATATGACATGTTTTAATTCAGCTTGCAACCATTTCACGGTACGGTTAGCACTAATCATGGCCTGTGCTTGCCACAACAGAGTGGGTTCTCAGAAGTCCAAGTGGCAACTGGACACCGTATCTGCTATGCACAGGCTGGGAATATCACTCCAAATATGATTAATAGTTCATTGATAACAGAGGAAATCCACAACAGTTTGTTTCTCCTACTGATCTTGGAAGGCACATCTTCCCATAAGTGAATCTATATACTGTCCATTTTTAGGATGCAAAGAACTTTCCAATTAAAACAATGAATACACTTCTTCTTGTCTGCCTTCTTCCCTTCACTATACAGCAGGAAATCCCAGAGTGTTTTGCTCCTAGCAGTGGTATTCTGAGGGACCAGCTAAGTAAACATAAATGCTACCTTATCCACTGCTCTCAAATCACCAGCTGCAGCTGCTTCTCAGAATGACCTGGCCATCTGGTTTGGCAGTCTTGTTCATGGCATGAGAAATGGTGTGGTTCAAGTATGGCACCCCTGTATCTCTTTTAAATAGCCTTTATGGCTATGAGGATGAATGCATGCATTCACCCATGTTCATCCCACCCCTGAGCAGCAACTGGGAGTGAAAACGAAGAAGGAGGAGCTAGCAGCTACAGTAGCAATTTAATTTCTTTAACAGTTAGCCATGAAACATGGGAGAGGCTTAGATTCTCTAAGAGGCAGAATTCAATCACTGGTATAAGGAGAGAGAGCAGGAGATATGTAGATGGTTTCCTAAAGAGGGAGCAGGAGATATGTAGACAGTCTTTTTTGATGTGCCCTGATCCCTGGTAACTTCTCCCTCCAGTCTGTATAGCAGGAGAGCATGAAAACATGGGGAAGAAAATTTTACAGGTTTTAAAATATTGCTTCTGCTCCAGCAACAATTACTTCCAAAACTAGAGGGTTTTAAAAGCTATAGCTAAAATTGTCTTCAGCTTCCTCTCCGTCTTAATAAATGATTCCCATCACATAAGAAGACTTTCTTGCTTATTAGAGTTGATGGGTTCTTCAGCACTATTTCTTGAACGGTAAGTGTTTGACAACACGTGGCTCTTATTAAAATATATTGCAGTCAGCTGGCCTAAAGGAGATCTTTAAAAAATGGAAAGGGAGTCAGATGTATATAGCTTAGAGCAGTGTTTCTTGTATGGTACACTGACATTAATATTTAAATTATATTCAAAACTTCTAGTGGATTTTCTTCCCCTGGGCATGGCTGGTTTTCCCTTCATTTATCTTCCAGGCTGCAATGGAAAGAAGGGAATGGTTTGTTATGATGAGAAAGGTTTAGAGCTACCCAAGCTCCAGGGAACAGGACACCCACAGAGGGGTGTCATGCTTTTTGTCTTGTTTACTGAAGTGGTTTTGCTGCAAAGTTAGGAATCCCAACACAGAAGAACCATCCATGTGGCTCAGTACATGGTGAAGATGGGATGGATCCTCCTGAAGATAACAGCAAAGCTGTTACTAGCCTTGTCCATATAACACTAACACTGGCTGGCTATACTCAAGTCATTTCCTCAGCTCTTCTTACAGCTGACAGTCATCCAGACCATACCCACACCTGTAGCTCAGGAGCCTTATATTGGCTAACACATAAGCATTTTGAATGCCACAGTCTGTTTTGTTCATGGTGTTGCCATGTCTCTTTCTGCTGTGCAGTGAGGTAGAACTAGATCATCAGTGAGAGTAGCCTGGACATGTCCTTAGTATCCATTAGGGCTGCAAACGTCCCCTGTGTTAATGCCTTGTGTTGCTGGAGAAGCCCTGTGTCGGGAGAGATCAAAAGCTTTGACCTGACATGGAGCAAGCTCTCTGAATCCTTCACACCTTGTCAAAGCCTTTTCTCTTGCTCAGATGACATTTTTATGAAGTTCCCAGGTATTTGATGTTGGCTCACCATGTTGCAGTTTAAATCATTCATCACCAATCTGTTTTGGCCATCCAGATCAATTACCTCCTCCCCCACCCTGCCACCCCAGGCTTACACCATTTTTGCAAATTATTACCACCTCCTATAAATATGGCTGTGAGGTTGCAAAGTGTCAGTTCTCCTTGGAACAATAATTTATTTAAATAAGTGAAGAAAGGAAATTTGGATTACCTTTAGGCTTCTTTCTATGATGCTATACAAGGATTTACTCACCATATTTTCTTGTTCAGCTATGCTGTGGAAGAAGGTGAAAAGCTGTTCATCCACAGCTATGCTCCCATACAGCTCTCAGCAACTGGCTTTCACTACACAGTTACATTATTATTCATTTATTATTTATCTTGTGTTCATCAGTAAAACCAAGGGACCTCCTTCAAGGAGGTTCTTTCTCCTTCAAGAAGGTCCTTATCTAGAACGATCTGCTCAGATAAGTATAATATCTAAATGTCACTGCCAAGGAAGAGTTTACAGTATATTTTCTATTCACTTCAATGGAAGCAACATTAAAAAACCCAGCTGTCAGGTGAGACCAGCCCAAAGTGAAAGCTGCAAAATGTTCTTTGGAATGGGGAAGAATATTTAAGTAGAACAGATTCTTATCAGGAAATTGCATCTTTTTTTTTTCAAGGGGCAGAGCTATTTTTAATGAAAAACTTTTACCTGAAAGAGTCCATCCTGACCTAGAATAACCAACAGCCTGGTAACTAAGGTATTAATGTGTAAAGAAGAAGAGTCTGGCTCAGGTGTCTGAGTCAGACTTTTGACTTGGTCTTGAGCCTCTCACATGCTGGGTGAATGATCCAAGGATACTGTTACCACCTATTCCATCTACTTTGTCCTTCTGTAGATAATTTTAAAAGTTTTGGGAATGTCTCAATGAAAAAAGCACTAAATATTTTTAAAACCAAGAATATTGATAAGGTGGAAAAGCAATTTTTCTCCTGCTATTGCCACTTGCCAGTGCAAAAGTGAAGTACAAAACAGTTCAATGACTTTCCAAAGATTACTGAAGGAGCAAATTGAGCTGGGTCACCTCGTAGATGAGGTCCTTTTCTAGACGACAGGTCTATATACTTCTTCTTTTCTGTTTAGATCCCAGAAAGTACAAGTCTGATCTTTGCCCTTCCTAGAAGTCAGAAAAACTTGCATGGACTGAACAGAGCTAAGTCACAGGAAACTGTAGGTCACCTTATTCGGTGTCAAGCTTCTCACCTTCCCAAGGAGTTAAGGCACTGTAATTCTGCACAAAACGTTAAGAGCAAGAAGCCCCTGCAGGCTTCCTCCTGAACTCTAAAAATAAGGCTTTTCCTGATATATTTCAGTACTAATTAAGTTTTTGCTATTCCTCCCACAGAGGGTTATCAACATAGTTTACAAAGTGTCATCTTTTAGCAACTGCTCAAGAGTTGGCTGTTTCCCATCTTCCCCCCTCTGACACATTTGCATGTTCTCTTTATACCGCAGATAAAAACCTCTCTACTGCATCTAGAGTATTTTCAACCAAAGAGAAAAAAAAAATCCCTTGCCAAGTTGTTCAGTAGCTGGAAATGACTTGTCACGTCCACAGACCAGTAATTCTTTTTATTTTTAAATGACTAACCATGCTATGATTAATGGCTCATATAAATGAGCTCAAAATAAGTCTGGCATAAATATAGGGGAGGAGGAGGGTAAGTGGGATAAGGGCTGGATGGATCTGCAGCAGGACATTGGTGTCATGAATGGCATAGCGGGCACGGAGGAAGGAAAAAATGTTTCATGCTATTTGTAGCTCAAATTTGCAGCTACAGATGGTGATGCTGTCATGTAGAAAGGGCTCAGGACACCGAGAAAAGGCAACCTGACTGCACAGGCTTGTCCCTCCCCAGATGCTGAAATCTGCCTGGAAGGTTCACAGGGTCTCATTACCACTATCTGTGCAAAAACTGGAAGGACCATCGACTAAGTACTGAAGCTAAACACATACTTCCTAGAGTGTTTCTGCCTTGTTTTACCATCCAATGCATTTTGCTGTTCCTCTTCCTGAGGCAGTATTTTCCAGCTTCTTTTGTCAGCTGTTATCCTGTTTATCTTCAGCGTATTTTCTACAGTGATACTTTTAAGTGGAATCACCAGACGTGCAGTCTTGGCAAACAGGGACTAGTATATCCCCTCAGGACACTGTGAGAAGCACAAAGTCATAGCCAATGCAATCTGCAGACAAGGCAAAGCTGGTGGTGTTACAGAGGATGGGTAGAGCGGGCACTCATTCAGACTATCAGTGCAGTCCAGATCACCTAGTAGAGCAGGACCATTCAAGCAAAAGTAAGCTTGAATTAACCCAAGTGCAAAGGTTTGCATCTATCATCACAGAACAGCAGCTCTCTCCAGCCCGGGGAGGCTGGGCACACATCCTGGAAAGCAAAGACTCTGAGAAGGTCACAGGAGTAGATAACTAGGCAAATGTCTGAGACAGAGCAACAAGTCAGATCTTGTAACTGAACGGGCAAGATGAGGAATGGAAAATGGGCAGCCTTGTTTGCTTATCAAGAAACCTCTCAGAGCTGCTGGTGGTTATGGCATTCAAAGGAAGAAAATTTCAGGTACAAATGGTTGTGTAGTGGAGCAGGGGAATGAAGCAAATAGCTGGTGGACAGAAATCTAGGGATAGGGGAAGGTTGGACATGACTCTCCCTGTGTGCCCCTGTCAATGAACTCTCTGTATCCACAAAGTCTTCTAAAACCTTTGCTGCTTGCAACCCCTATGGCATCAGAAATATCCCCTCCCACAGCCCTCCTCACTGTTGTTTGAAGCAGGATCCTGTTGATGATGCAGCCGTGGGCACTTTTGCATCACAAGCCAGGTTACCACCAGCAATGCATTTCTTACAGAAATGACAGTGAATCTGTGAGAGACAAGCATTCTCCCGATGCCAGCAGTGTTGCTGCGAGAATGGTTAACCTTAATATATAAAGCTGCTTTGCCACATTTTGTGTCTAAACTAGTTTACAAAGATCTATGGCTGAACAATAAGTTCAATAAGTGGGTAATAAAGAACAATAAATGGGTAATATACTTTTCCCATGGTGATATCTCATTAAAAACTGTGACATGTTTGGATTTGATGCTGTTCACACCTTTCCACATCTAATGCCACAGTTTCTGGGGGCAGGACTCTATTTTGGGGCATAAACAGAAAGCTTGCCTCCAGGAGACAATTTTTTAGGGAAAATAAAAAGAACATTTTGCTAGGAACCCAAAATGAAATAACTGACAGCTTCCTTTAAGTGAAATCTTTCCTAATAAATGCTAATATGGAAGGTGTACATCAACTTCTTCCAACAATACAGAAACACTAGATTTCTGCCACAATGCAGTAACAGAGCTCTGTCTCAGGAAATAAATAAAAATGAAAAAATCCCTTTTGTAAAAAGGGAAGCCAGAAAACTATGCAAAACTAATGAGATGTTTCCCAATTGCTAGGAGCATTACAGGGTAATAATGAAGTAATAGTGGGCCTGTCAGTGTTGTGAACACATCAAGGCTGGGATGAAATGCACAATCTCTTCCTCTCTGTTTTCTTACTTTCTGTTCCTGAGAAAATAAGAAAAATAACTTCCAGTGAGCTGAGCTTGCCGCATATTGATTCAACCATATAGGGATTAGAAAAAAAATGCTCTATGACTTCCTCTGTCTGACTTGCTACTTGGGTATTATACATCAAACTGTAATTTATATATCACCAAGTGTATATTAAGCACGTTAAGCTATATTTAACAGACCTGGCTTATATTTCTGTGTTTGGTACAGTATATCTATCTATATATTTATATAAATATATGGAAATGGAGTATGTATGATAGGGGGTCAGATATTTCCCATGAATATCTTTTTTCTGAATGGAAATGCAGTCTTCAAGAACTCTGAATTTCCCCATGGCATTTTGCTCAACTATTTATTCCCCATTGGGAAAAATGAAATGCTTTGTTTTGAATTAGCTCAGCCTAAATTGAAATACTTTGCTTTGTCAAACTGAATTAAAACATTTCATGATGGGGGAGCTCAGCTTTAATTTATGTCCACAAGAGTTACTATGTGCCTTGTGGACATTGTAATTTATAGACATCTTAGTCCCATAATGCATCATAATCATCTCTCTCATTAAATTTTTGCTATGTACTCTGAGAGTCAAATGGCCACAAAACATCACAGGATGCTGGCTGGGAACTTCGTCAACTGAAAAAAGTGATGTATCACCCTCATGAGGCACTGCAGCAGTTCCAAGGGACACACAGTTATATTGAACCAAGCTGAAGCTAAGCATTTTCTGAGAAAGGACAAGTTTGCTTTCAGTAAAAATATTACAGTTCCAACATTTTGTCCAGATGTGGGTCCAAAATAAATGTTGATATCAGAACTTTCTATAGAACAAGACGTATATAAACTTTGTCAATTTTACTGTCTAATAAGTCCTACCTAGAAGGTTTTAAGTGTTTTTTCCCCTCACAACAGTATGGTCTATAGTTTCTGATGTAGTACAACCACCAGTGACCTGCCATTTAGGTAGAATTATTTGCTGTGACTTGGGTCAGGAGCATGAGAGGAATCTGGTGAATTTCACTAAGAGCTTGAAACCTCCCCGTCTCACCAAGGGCATGAGAAATGGTAGATCAGAGGAACTGAAGTACAGGAATAGATAGGTTGTAAAATATGTTTGTGGCACTTAAGGAAAACAAAGTAAATGATATAACATGAAAGTTAAGACTTTTATATCAAAATATTAGGAAATTCAGAGCCATGATTTCTTTAACGAGTCAATTCCTGCTAGCTGCATTCTGGTAAGGTCTTTAATTACATCAGCACACAACACAGGACATAAAGCTTGAAAAATATTTACATTACAGTCCTGGATTAAATCTATTCGGGCATAGAAAAGTGACATATCTTGGGGTGATGCTGAAAGAAGGCAGAGACTGTTATGGAGAGGGTGCTCAGGTAATGATGGAGCATATAGTTTGTTATGGACTGTGTCAGAATGCATGGCATAAAACCTTGCAGCAGCACTGAAGAATCTTGATGCTGGTTGGAACTGCATGGAACTACAAGAATCTAGTATGCTATTACCTGGGTTGGCCTTCAGCCAGGACACCATGGCTAAGACTTTCTCTTTTATTGAAAGTGCTATGGCAGGTCTAAGTTCAGATTTTCACAATGGTTTCTGCCAAGCTTAGTTCTCCAGCAAGTGCAGCCAGAGAGAACAGGCAAAAGCAGCCCGTACCACCAAGAAAATAACAGGCTTAGACACTGTTTGCAGTGTGTTGAATAATAGTGAAAGAGCAGAATAGTGATTTTGTTTGGTTTTAAGGGACATTTCACTTAAGTGATTATATTTATTTATTTATTTTCATTAGGCTGTTGAGGGACAGGAGGACTGTGTCACAAAACTATGCAGATCCAGACTTCAGACAAAAGAAGATACAAGGTTATGTACAACACCTGACTGCCTCTTCCAGAAGAAAATGCATACATCTCAGGCTGAGAATTCCTCAGCCCAGTCTTTGCTCTTCTCTGAGAGCAAATGTCCTTGAGGGAACAATTCTAGTTACAGTGAAAACTACATGTAACTGAGAACTGTGTTAGATCAATTGTCCTATTAAGTACCCATAAGGATTGCAGTGAAGCTGCAGGCCTATGTTTAGAAGACCTTGCAGGAGACTCATTTTATCAGCAGAAGTAGTGAGGTCTACAGTAACAAAATTAATGAGAACTCTGGATGCTGCCCTCAGCTGGCCCAGAGACAGAGACCTATCCATGTTGCTCATGACCTTGACATGGCCAAGGGGAAACATGGCCAGCTGCTTCCCCTTTTCTCTGAATATTGACCGTATGCTCTTAAAGGTCATGTCAACATCAGATCCAAGAAAGTTGAAGTCAATTTCATGCCATGTCCTCTTTTTCTGCTGGTGCACCCAGACCACTCCAGCTGAACACACCACAGATAGCCTCTCATTCAAGTCAAAGCCTTGGATGGTCTGTATCTGTGTTTATTTAAAAGACTATCTCAACATTGACATTGACACCCAGAGGACGTCAATGTAAAATGCTGGAAAGCCACTCTGGAAATATTCTCAAAACACTGCCAGAGCAGAAAGGGATCATGGAGGCTGCTAATACAGAAAGCCAATAAATCAGTTGCATATACCCGGATTAAGGGGAGGCCAGTCGTTTCCCCTTTGTACTACATCATGTGAAAACAAACAGGAAAGAAGATCTGTCCTAGAATCAGAAATGATTATACAGCAAACTCCCTTCTCTTCCTCATCTTGTTACCACCCTGTAGCAGCCTTAGAATTACATAGGTCTGGATTTTGCATTTTAATAGTCACTTTGTACTTAATAGACTTGGAAATGTCAGGAAAGAACATCCTCTACATAGATTGTTTTTTTATGTGTCACAGTTTGTTCATGAACTCGCACCAACTGGCTCCACGTGTTGCTGTATTTGGCATCTCCACAGAGGAGGAGGAATCTCCCTTCACTCCTCTCTCAGGAGGTGACCTCCATTCTCAAGAAACACAGGGATTAGCTGAGCCAGTAGAGCATGTGCAATAACGCTTCTGGGGAGAATGGAAAGTGCAGCATGGCTTCCAGTGGAGTCCTGTTACATGTACAGAACTGACAACTGCAAAAAGAGAGGAAGAGGTTGAGAGAGCATGAGACAGGCTGAAGCATACAAGGTAATGTCATGGTTCTTGAACGTCACCTTCATTGTTAAAAAAGGCACTGCACTTACTGCTTGACCTGCTCAAGAAATTCCTCAGATGCTCCATCTGCTCTGCAATTTTGCATGCTTATTATGAAAAAGGCAATTTTAAAGAACACTTTCAATAACTCCCAATTACCAGCCTTTGAAAAAGGGAGCATTAAAAATACAGACCTTTATATTGACATAGTTGAGTGTTAGTGTTTGCTATGCTTTTCAAAAGGGAGTGTTATGTCTTCTCTTCATCTAGTTTTAAGGAGGAGGACATGTCTCATGGACTATCTATAGTGCAGCAGGAACAGGAATGACTTACATTTTCTGATCTTTTAGTCAGAAAAGTGATTTTAACCACAATTAACCACAATTATCAAGCAGACCACTAAGGGTTACTGAGGATGGATAAGACAATCTGGATAGATGCATACATAGTTGGCAACATGTATAAGAGATTTAAGAAAAACAATATAGCTCCATGTAACTGCTTTTCCTTAAAAATAAAAATAAAATAAGTAATAAAAAAAAAATACTTAAAGAAAGTCAATTATTTATTTGTTTTTGATTGGCTGGCATATAGAATCAGTCTCTCAAACTTGTGGTGTCTTAGCAGTGAAGAAAAGAAGAGAAAAGATAAAGGACAATCAGAACATTAAGGATAGCATATTAATAGAGCAGGCAAAATATATTGATATCAGATGTGGTTTTAATAGATGCACACACAAAAACTCAATTAGCACATATGGAAGATACATATATTGTACTACACCCAAAAACAGTAACATTTCAGACAGTTGGATTGTTTTAACAAATCTAAGAAACCCTATGCAGATTAACTTATTGAGTATTTGTGTTGCTAATACCAAATACCTACATTCTGTCAGCTGATTATAAATAAAACTTAAATAAAAATAAAAACACAGAAAAAAAATGTTATCCTTGATTAAAAAAATATGAAACATCTCACTCTTGATGTGTTGCTAAACATGTGCCCCTCAGAATTTGGAATTTTCTTAGAGAATGTTTAACCTTGTAGCCGTGATTTTGCACAGAAAAGACCATCATGAGAAGAATCTCTGTCAAACTGGTCATGATCATTTTACTAAGTGCCAAACTGCGGAGACCTCCAAAACCTAAAAACACTATCTTCTCTGAAAAGGAGACAAGAGCCTTTGCAGTATTAGGAGCATAGAAGTAGCTTCCTGGGAAAGTAGCCCAAAAAAGGATCTGTAAAGGTACTGTATAGGTAGATGTGCCATGGTCTGGCAATGGCTGAGTAAAACACTATGAAAGTTGAAATATCTTAACGTCAGAAGATCTTGCTAACTTGCAGTCGATACTTTTTTAAGTGGATCAGGAAGCTTTCTGAGGCACTGGATTTAATTTCTCAAGTTTTGAGGAACTAGAAGAATTCCAGCAAAATATTAAGAAGCTAGTCTGCTGACATTTTAAAGAGATAAATGTCATATTATGGGAAGTTATAGGTCAGCTGGGGTGATATTGGCAATGGAATAATAGCAGTGGTACATGATCAATAAACAAAGTACAGAAATTTAATGAATATTAGTCAATGAAATTTGTGGAAAAGGGATTCAATTACATTGTTCATTTGAAAGATTGTGTTCCTGGCTGACAAATCTAATTGTGTTAATGTAGAGTTCAACTTTTGCAAGATGTGATTTTGCAAGATGTGATTTAAAAATATTTTGCATTCTGATTAAAAACTAGGGCTGTGCCAAGACACGATTGCACATATAAACAAACCAGAAGCCAGAAAAGTGACTGAAAATTGTATTTGCTAATGGGGAATCTTCAGTGAAGGGATATGTTTTTCTATTTGTGTCCCACAGAAGTCTGATTTGAGACCCTTACTGTTAAAATATTTGTGCTGATGACTTCAGAGCAAGTACAAGTATTCCTAATTAAGTTATCCCATCACACAGTCTTTATAATGTAGTAAATAAGAATGGGTACATCTGATGGATATAAAAAAACCTGGGTTACTCGTTAGGCTGAAAAGAGTCAAACATATATGTGAATACATCCAAATATGCAGCATAGTAACACATAAGAACAAAAAAGTACAGATGATGTTTATAAGATAGGAGATCTCACTCTGAAAAATAAAAATAATTTAAAAAAAAGTAAAAAAGAAAAAGAAGGAAAAGAAGGGAAAAAATATGCTATAGAAAGGACATTCAGAGTGAGGAGACTGAGAAATGTGACCAGATAAGACCTGCAGGGAGGTCACGGAGACAGTGAGTACCTTGGTCCTCATGAGAAAGTCTGGGGCACTGGCACTGTAAATCCCAAGAGGAACATGCATGGTGTGGCTGTGAAGTGCTCTCCAAGCACCTGAAGTGGGGCTGTTTCAGGGGATATTTTTGAGTTAGACCTCTGGAGAAACTGTTATGATGGGAAAGTTTCTGTGGTGTACAAGGTCACGCAGAAACATAATATCCCTGAAAGAAACTCATGAACTGAAAGAAACTCATGAACTCTTCTCCTGGTAAACTGACAAGAGCTCTCTGCCAAGGCTAGTCAGGAAGGTAGCCATGAGAATGCCTTCTCAGTGATCACAGCAACAGAGAATTTCGGCCTTGTTATTTCTTTAAGAGGAAAGTGGCCTTTGGATGATGCTCATGTTCTTAGGTACAGGTCCTGGAAATTCTGGGGGAAGGAAAGGGCAGCATGCATTAAGGATATTGATTAGGCTGGAAGGCCATGAAAGTTCTGCTTGTGCCTCAAATAAATGTCACCATGGAAAGGATCTCATGTTACTCTCAGACCAATATGATATACGATGGCCTCCAGAAATCTGTAAAATAGGAATATGACAATTCAAACTGTCAGACTTTAGCCACCTTACTCATCCTGGTGATAGGTACTAAGAGGCCAAAAAGGAACAGGCATGCAAAATATTTTGTGTGAGACTTCGGAGCAATGTTTTTCTTTTATGTGAATTTCTGTGTCCTCACCTATCACAGAGTTGTTAAAGAACTTTAGACCTGGTGATAGATTTGTGTTGGAGTACTGATGCAGAGTAAGCATCAGATTTACAGCATAGAAAATTTCCTTTCTAAGCTTAAATCATTCTACACTGTGCCTAGCAGTTCAGCAACTGCTAAGGCCATTGCTTTGAATAGCAAGAAACTTGGTAGCCCCTTAATGTTAGCTTCACAAACCTTTATTTTACTCAGGCTCAGTAGGGTACCTGAGCTCCTTCCATGAGGTAAGAAGTTGAAGTCTGGAAGAAACAACCAAAAAGAAAAAGCTAGTTAATTCAGGGAGACTGGGTGAAGGACTATATGTGCCATTCTGTAGACAGGTGTGGTGTTTGGTACCTCTCACCAAGTTTAAACAGCTTACAAGGGAATCAGAGGCAGCATTGGATGGGCTGGCAGCCAAGTGGGAAGAATGTAAACATTCCTTTTAGGTCTGTCTATGATTCTCTCTGGCCTTGTATGGGTTTGGACTATGCACTCCTGTTGCTGGGAGACATCAGAAAACTTCAACTCATAGTATATTCTTATTAAGCACTTTTCAGTGTGGAAGATGCAGACTATGTCGTAGCCACTGTTCTTGTTTCTCTCAGAACATGAAGGCATGGGTCATCAAAGCTTGCTAGTTTGCGGCATTGGAAATTGATGGACATCTCTCAGTTGCTCAGATGGATACACTTTAGGTCTGCATTTGTGCTGGAGTTAGCAATCTGCCAGCTTAGAAAGAAACAGAGGCTTCTGTAAAGCTCCTTGGTTCTGCCTTGTGAAGATCAGCTATGGTCTGGATCTGTGTCTGAGGACTGAACACCTCCAGGCAGTGGTTCAGGAAAGGGGTACGCTTGTACCTGTTGTGTGGCAGGAGCAGGTGTGTAGGGTAATCTAGTTACTTTACCAACTATTTGAATTGAATTTGCAATCTGCACCAATGCTGAGTGTATGAAATAAACTGTAACGCAAAATAGATAGTTAAGATAGAATAGATAAATAGATAGTTAAGGAAGAATTGTTCCCCTCCCTCTTCAGCATGCAACCTACCTGAACCAAAACCCTCTCAAAGGACAGAAATACATCTAGGTTTTCACCCTACCACATACTATATAAAAGGCAACTGTAATGCAGATAATATTCAGTGCCAATTTTCCTCAGAGATTGAGTTTAATGTCCCACAGGATCTTTATTTATAAAGAATATATTGAAACCCAAACACAGTGCTGACAAACTTCAGGTTTCTGGTGGGAGCCTGCTTTGTTAGTACAGAAAAGGAGGTGATATTTGACCAATAATGTACCATGAAAGGCCACACTTTGACAGTGACTTTGACCTACCCGTGAAACTCACTTGCCGTTCTTCAATCTGGGGGGATGGTGGAGAATTATTCTTTTTTCAATACCATGATTTGATTTTGCAGGCAGAGATGTAGCCAATCCCTTAATGCAATTCACCAAGTTCATAAACATACACACAACATAGCTTGGCTGCACCAATTTGACAATGATTGAATTCTACAGTATTTGGGTTTATGATTTCAAAATAGGCTATACTCCACACTTGCAAAAGAAAAATCACAAGCAATTTTTGAAACGTCTTCCAATGTTTGCATTTCGTTCCATCAAATGAACAATGTGAGAATTTGCTGGTAATGGCACAGCTGGCATGGCAGCAAATTCAGATCTGATAGGATACTGCTTTAGTTGCATACTCCTAGCCTGGGCTGTGGCCACACAGATGGAACCATAAAGAACAACCCCGACTAACTTCTGGGACAAGGCTTGTGTCAGGTGACAAAAATGCTTGCAAGAATGACAGACTTCCATATGCGTCACAAGACCAAAACCGCTCAGTATAGAAAGGAGAGTTGGAAGAGGGGAAATGCTAATAAGAGCAAAGGGCATCTGTGAATTTTAGAAATTGCTAGCATCAGATTATAAAGTAAACCTAATGATTTATTTATTTTTTAACATGGTTTATAATGAATCCGTAGTGGTCACTTCGACAACTGAGGACTGTGTCAATGGTTAAATGAGACTCAAAAGTATCTGGATGTTTACATAGTGAATGAGAATGATTATGTTAGGATGGAAAATAATCTTTCTAAAAGGGATGGTATGAACCAGTAGTCTTCTGTTGGAATAAGCTAGGAAGGAGCTTTTCCCATTGTTCCATGTCCATACACATGCACAGTATTTCTGAAGACATGGCTATGGAGGGCACATTTCACTCCTATTTGGTCAGGTATGACAATTGTCATATTCTTACAGAAGTAACTACAAGAAAAATATTTTAACACACAATGCAAAATTCCCATTTTGCAAACAAGCAGAATTCTTGCTTCTGTTTTAACCTTGTTGATGGATGTGTCATCATACAGAAATCCTACAAAAAATTTTCAAAAATTCAACCTCATTCACATAATGTGTTTGCCATTCTGTGCTAAACCCTACAACCTTCTTGCCTTTAATGTGCAATTCTTATCAGCCTTTTTGTGGCATACATTCAGGTGCTACCTGAATTCTTCAGGCCTCCCCTGAGATTAGAGAACTTGTTTTTCCAAAACACGCGCAAGTAAATCCAACATCTCATCAAATAGTCGGTTATCCCTTTGAGCCTATAGCAAATAACAAAGCTTTTTCTGAAAAGCAAACATGCCTTATAAACAGTAGTTAAAAACATGCATAAATGCCCTAAGACTTTGGAAATGCCTTTGTAAGTAGTATTAGACTTCCTGTTGCAGAATGAGCAACACAGAGAAATTCAAGATATGTTAGGGATAAGTCTGTACCTTCAGTAGGTTTACAAAAGTCTACTGTTTTTAGATCTTCTTCATTGGTGTGAAAATGCTTCTCCCTGGAAAGAAGGGTTGATAAACGCTCTTCAGCTACAGATTTTTTCTCTTTCTGTTAACATCTCTGCCAACAGACAAATTTCTCATTAGGAGTAAAGATGTTTAGATCTCTTAGATGTCAGAGACCGTTAAAACCTCTGATGTGATTTAAATCCATTGTATGCTACATACCGGCGCAATGTCTGCTTAATACTGTGGCCTTATCAAGCCTGTTGACCATCCACATTCTCTGGAGGCCCGGGATGATAAATATATGTGGGCATCTTTTCTGAGTACCCTGCCAGCCCAAGCATAAGAATTGGACCAGATTAAGAAGTTGCTAATGATGATACACACCTGTGTATTATATCCAAGTTCAGAAGAGATCTTTGAGCAAATTATTTATCAGAGATGCCACATCAAGCCTGGAATGATGGGCATCTCTAAAGCTGAAAATCTGACAAGTTATGGCACTCTTATTGTAGACTCACAGACCCTGGAGAGTGACATGTTTGAAAAGGTTGAACCAAGGTAATTATAAATGCTAAAAATTATATGTAACAAAGAAGACTAAACCAGCTCAACTGTTTATGGGGTGACAGGCTGTCCTATGCTAGGTTGTGCACAGCAGAATTATTAACAGAGAGCTGAGTATGTTGGCATTTGCAGAGTAAAATAAATTATGATAAACTTATCTTTATTATTGTAAGCAAATATACACTTATAACAGTGACATATAACACAATGCATAACTAGATTTACACTGTCTTGACACAAAATGGATTTTATAAGAATTTCTTGTGTGGAATGTTACTGGATATCAAAAGGAGAAAGAAAATGCAGCAAGGGATCTTTCCCTGTAAGGTGGAGTAAGCCGGAAAGCTTCCTGAAAATGCTCAGCACGTCAGGCCACAGGCATCAGAATAGGAAAACTAGTTTGAGTAGAAAGGAAATGGCTCAGTGCAAGGTAGGGGAGAAACAATTTAATGTAGGTAACTTTGCCAAGCCTGGCAACAGTTTCAGAAAAGAATTGGAAGAAAATTTAATTATATTTATAACTAACATATTTACCTAGGGTTCCTGTTACTTGTCTCAGCT
Organism: Anas platyrhynchos; assembly: GCF_047663525.1. Taxonomy (NCBI): domain Eukaryota; kingdom Metazoa; phylum Chordata; class Aves; order Anseriformes; family Anatidae; genus Anas; species Anas platyrhynchos. The sequence continues at coordinate 83,575,447 of NC_092587.1, read as the reverse complement.
CAGATTAAATATCTCTCAGCTCAGATTAAATATCATAGACTGGAGGTGACATTCAATGGATGTTGGAAATTGGGGAAGTAAAACAATTTGAAAACATGAAGAATTAGTATCATATTATGGCTAAGAAAATAGTCATATAGGTCAAGTCCACCTGAACAAAATGGCAGGTGTATGTATCTGTTTCCAAGGATATCTCTCTGACTGTTCCGTGTGTTGGACAGCACACCATGAGAAGAAGAACAAAGGTTCAGTTTCACCCCTGTAGGCTTTAGCTCATCATGACACGATGTGGATTTCTGTGTGCAACAATCTCTCCATGTTTCTTGTGGACCTGGTCAGCTTTTCCTGTGATTGTGTTGGCATCATCAGAGTCACTCCTAGTGTTCAGATGCTTAACCTGTAGGGTTAATGAAGTATGTGGCTTTCAGAGGATAGAGGAAGAGTGGTGTTTCTTGGTGATGGATCTACACCAGCAAAGACATTTCTCTCCAGAATGCCCTGTTGAATGGTCTATTTCTAGCATCCTGAGGGAAGAAAGCAGGGAACAGGGTGGTGTGCCCTAGACTGACCCTTGGAATTTAAGAATGCACATAGCAAGAAGACAGTTTCTTTGCTTAACAGTGCATAAGCAGCTACACTTCACCCTATATTTAAGTTAGTGAGTTTACTTCATGGCATCTGTGTGACAGCAGCCAGTAGTCTAAAAACATCTTGTGTAAAGTTATTGTGTTATGTTATCTGATGTGATCTGATTTGGGTGGCCCATGGCCAATGAAAAGGTTATAGAACAAACAGTTGACTTATAGTGGTGCACTTTCTGTCATCTCTCCTATATATGTTCTCTTTCCTCTGCCTTCTGGTGGCATAAAAGCATTGAAAACCTCTCAGGCAGCTGAAGCTCAGTCAGTGAGGGCAGTAAAGCAGTAGGACAGGCTGCCAAAAGAGGTTACACAACACACCCTCATTTGGATAAGGCAGAGGCTTTAGGGACAGAGGGGTCTCTGGCAGAGAAGCACCCAGAAGTGCTCAACACCCTCAGAAGATCTTCAGGGAGGCCTCATGAGCAGTCCTGTGCAGCACAGGACACTGTTAATTCCACAGCTGACTCAAGTAGCGGCTGAATCTGTCACTCTCATACTTACCAGGTCCCCTGGCAGTTTGGACTTTAAGGGTCCCCAGGGAGCCGTGTCTATTGATTTACCAGCAGCAGTACACAGGAAGTTGTTCAGTAAATGCAGAAGTTACCTGTTAATGATTGTGAAAATTAGGAAGGCCTCACACATCATGTGGGAACAGACAATGCTCTGTTGTTTCAACCAAATGAAACTCTTGGGCATTCAAGGCTTATCTCTAGTGCACTTTCTCCTGTCCCTGAGCCCCCTGCCCTGGCTACCTCCCATCCTCTGGCTGCTGAGCTCCAGTGCTCCTGTGCAAAGCTGCAGCCCATTTAAATCAATTCTGACACCCAACACCTCTCTGTTTTCTCAGCCTGCCTGCCCCAAATATTTCCCTCCAGCCTTGACAGAACGGGTATTCACAGGGCAGCTCCAGAATAACAAGTTTCCATTTTTGAGACGGTTGTATGGGGAGCTTTGTGGTGTGGCAGCTGGCCAACGGGTGATCATTTAGCTGGGGGAGCTCACTACTGGGTAGTTAATTTGACATGCAGAACAGAGTAGTTAGGCTCTCTCCAAAGCGTGATCAGATACTTCTGGGTTCCCAGTATTAAATTATACCTGACACATAACTCCAAACTAGCGGCACTTGAGTGCAAACCTTGACTTCAGTGAGGCTGATCAGCCCAGCAGCAGTTCATTCACTGTGACACAATCAATTTTCTCCAGTGAACTGTGTGACCATTACCTGTTTTACAAAGATATGTGAATTGTGCTAGGCTCTCCTCAAGGTCCACAAGCTGGGGGAAAAAATAGAAAGAAAAAAAAAAAAAAAAGAAAAAAAAAAAAAGATTAAGACATAGTGGTGAAAAATAGTGATGATGAACCCATAAATATGAGACTGGGAAGTATGGGACTTATTTCAGTGTTAACAGTCCAGGCCTCTGAATTCATCCTTTTTCCAGGAATTACAGCAAGTGTAGGAATGAGAACATCATTGCAGAGATGGATTCCCTCTTTACACATGCGCTTTCTCCATCTCGTTTAGGGCTTGGACTGAATAATCGTTATCACCACATGGTAGCTATCAGGGGTTAGCTGACACATTATAAAAGCCTAATGTAGCCAATATGCATTAGATTCCTAGCCAACACCTGAATTGTTTGCCAGAACACTTTGAGATAGACTGTTCTTGTGGTATTTGTATCACTGGCAAGAAGTAAAAGCAAAGGAAATCTGGAAAACATTTCTCTGGGAAAAAAAATAAAATAAAATCTGTAGTATTGCAGAGTCTGGAGGCAGATAGATGGTACTGAAATTCTGATTGCTTATTCAAATGGATGTGGAGTTCAGGAGTTTTTTGGGCTCTAAGACCAGTGATTCATACCTTCTGATTTTGTTAGCAGTTGTACTGAGCTGGTCCTTTATTTTCCCTGCAATTAATTGGCCGGTCATCTTGCTCAAAGTCTGCACTTCAGCATTGCTACTGCCCTAACTAAGAAAACAGATGGTTTGTGCCTACTTATCTCATCACTTGGAAATCAGAGGAAAAATATTTATACTATTAATAAGAAATGTATTTGCCTATTTCATGTGACACTGACTTTACCTGTTTCGGTGTTGTCTGCAAATCGCATGCAGGATCCCAAGGTCTTTAGGGAGTACTTACCATCTGATTAGGCATTTTTAGATTAGGATGACAACTGGAATATAAGCTAAAATAGCCATAAAAGAAGCAGAACAGTTACTTGGGATTAGATTTTTACTGCCATTCATACCTCTCTCATATAGAGAAACCTGCGAGAAGTGCTATACTAGAGTGCTGTGATGGCAAATGGAGAAAAAGAAAATGATTCTACGTAACTGCTGTTGAAATCTGTAGCACGCACTGTAGTGGGTTTACGTGGCAAGGTTTTGGTAGCAGGGGGCCATAGGGGTGGTTTCTGTGAGAAAGATCTAGAAGCCCCCCCATGTTTGGGAAGGGCCCCGTTGTTTTCCAGATCTGAGCCAATAAGCGATGTTGTTTTGCGCCTCTGTGAGAGCATATTTAAGACAGGGAAAAAAAAACGCTGCGCCACACAGCAGCCGGGAGAGTCAAGGGAGTGAGAAACAGCCTTGCAGGTGCCAAGGTCAGTGTAGAAGGAGGGGGAGAGGTGCTCCAGGCGCCGGAGCAGAAGTCCCCTGCGGCCTGTGGTGAGGACCATGGTGAAGCAGGATGTCCCCCTGCAGCCCATGGAGTACCACGGTGGAGCAGGGTTTCACGCTGCAGCCCGTGGAGGAGACCATGGTGGAGCAGGTGGCCCTGCATCGACGGAGGCTGCCGCCTGTGGAAGACCCCTGCCGGAGCAGGCCCTGGGCCGGACCTGTAGCCCGTGGAGAGGAGACCATGCAGGAGCAGGTGACCTGGCAGGAGCTGCTGCCCGTAGGGGAGCCAGGTTGGAGCAGTTTTCTCCTGAGGGATGGACCCCGTGGTACGGACCCATATCTGGAGCAGTTCTGGAAGAGCTGCTGCCTGTGGGAAGCCCACGCCGGATCAGTTCATCAAGGACTGCATCCCGTGGGTGGGACCCCACAGCACAGGGGACGAGAGTGACCGAGAAGGAGCGGCAGAGAAGAAGTGCTGTAGACTGACCATAACCCCCATTCCCCCGTTCCCCTGCGCCGCTCGGGGGGAGGAGGTGGAAGAGGGTGGATGGGGGGGGAGGTGCTTTTGGTTTCTTTCCTTTGTTTCTCACTTCTCTAGCTTGTTAGTAATGAGCAATAAATCTTACTATCTGTCTTCTTATGCTGAGTCTGGTTTGCCCGTTACACTAATTATTGCGTGATTTTCTCGTCCTTATCTCAATCCTTGAGCCCCTTTCACATATTTTCTCCCCATTCCTCTTTGAGGAGGGGGAGTGAGAGAGTGGCTGTGGTGGAGCTCAGCTGCCCACTCGAGCGGAACCACGACACCCACTTACCAGAAAATTCTGATATTAAAAAATATTTTGCATCCTGATGGATGTATGACAAAACTATTAAGCTCTACCACCACACCAGAAGGACTGAGACATCCTGACTGACCTGTCTGACATTTATCACTGAGATGAAGTTTTTCAACAGACCCAAACTGTATCTGGAAATTGAACTGGAATATTTCGACTTCAGGGCTAGATCAGCTTTTTATTTATTTATTTATTTCTCTCCCCCCCCCCCCCCCATCCCCATCCCCAGAAGCTGTGACAGACCTCCTGAGACCCTTTGAGTCCTCTGCATCTTCCCTGGAAAGGGCTTTATTTGAGCTTCCTCTTGCTGTTGCTCCACTATGATTCTCCCAGGCTTTTTAATTTTGGTGAAAAAAAATGCTTGATTTATTCCAATTGTTTCTTTTATTTGGGGGAATATTTGCATTTCTTCCCCATCTGTCCAAAGAAAAACTCACCAAATATCTCAAGTAATTTTTATGAGAAGGTTAATGTAAAACCTCTTTAACCATTTGTGGGGAAATGAGTGCATTTATTTTTAAAACCCTGCGGCTAGATAACTTTCAATGAGGAGTATAAGCATGGGACTAATTCAATTCAGACTTGATAAAAATTAGTTGAATATATTTTTGTCTTTTTTTTTTCTTAATTTTTACCCACTTTAGAAATTTACAGTAGAAGATTGTATATTTACACCTTTTTCCTGGAAAAAAAATAGACCACTGAAGAATTAGTGAGATGAACCTTTACAAATATAAAAAGAACTTGAGTAAGTGGGAATGGAAGGAACTTCTTATCAGACTGATAAAAATGCCATGTGGCAGAATATAAGGAGGAAAGCCAGAGGTAAATGCCTAAGTCCTAAGCATAAGAAGATGAACGGTAAAAATGGTGGTGCATCTGCACATGCTCCAAGCAGGAAATACATGTATTTTGCTGGAAAAGTCCTAGGTGCCATACTAAGAATCCCCACTTCTCAGCTCCTTTTGAGCAAATTTTGATCCCACAGAGCACACACATCTTGGCTATCCAGTAATTTTCACTGTTCTGTTGTCATCTCCAAGAAAAACTATCCCTGAAGTCTCCAGGCTTGTGCAGCCACATTTATAGCAGAGCTTGTGAAGACTACTGATGAGGTCCACCAGAATGGACCTACCTTATTTTGTACACACACACACACACACACACAAAAAAAAAAAAAAAAAAAAAAAAAAAAAAAAAGTGGTCAGAAAGTCCAGGAGGGAAACAGAAGCAACCTGCACCCTAAATGACTGTCTGCAAGTGCCACGTGGGTCCCCTGCTGGGTGTTAAGTGACCACAGAAATGCACACCAAGGTCAAACCAAATGGGAGCTGAGGAGCTAAGGACTGCTGTGCTGACATGGCCCTTACCCTATGTGGCTCGAGGCATTTGACACCTTTTCCTAAAGTTCTTGTTCCAAGTACATTCACAGATCACCTTTCTTGGAGGTAACTTTGTTACTGGCAAATGTGAGGGGACATGATATCAATGGATAGATCTTTGTTATCTTTTAATTCCCTGCATCATGCATCAGTTTGTCAGATTATGGACCACAGAAGTCAGCAGAAAAGTTGGTGTCCAGATGGCTGAGGAAGAGTTGTCCATTTTCAGTGCTCTTAATGAGCAATTTCTGGAGCTTTCTCTTTCTCAGCGCTTCCTATCAACTCATGACCTACCACTTACTTTTTCCTCCCAATTACTTTAATTTGAACATTAGTGTTTGCACCTTAACCTCTGCTAGTCTCTTTTTCACAGGGAATGGGGAGAGGACACGCATCTGAGTAAAACGCCAGCAGTGGCTGATGCCATAAATCAGAGGGATTTTAGAATCTGATGACAAACCAAATTCCTGTCAGAACAGAGCAGAACTGCCCCCTCCCAAACTGTCATTGAAGCCGGGCCATAAAAATCACAGCTGTCACCAAAGCATGCTGGGCCTCTGGGGGACATGCCATCCTGGGGACTCATCTGCTACATCCACGGCCAAATTCCAACCCCTCAGGCACATTCCACTTGACATTTTGTCACATCTCTTGCTGGTGCATCTGTTCAGGGGCATTAACTCTTCTTAAATCACTTTATCCCTCCTCCTTCCCCCCCCCCCCTTTTTTTTGCTTAGAAAAAACAAGGCTATGGGAGTTGTAGAGGTCTGCAGGGATCTGCAGCAGGAAAAAGAGTCCATACCCTGAAGAACAGGCTGTGGGCAGCCTGGTGGGCAGCCCTGCGGGTAACTAATCCTATAGGCCATGTTGCTACAGTTACCTGTGTTCACATTAATAATAATAACAATAACAATAACAATAATAATAACAATAATAATAATAATTTAACTCACAGTCATACATTAAAAATGATAGAAAATCTTCCTAGTCATGTCCACTTGAGCTTTCATGACAGGGAGAGATCTGTTTACAAAGGAGAGTGATGAGTGTGAAGGTGTGAAGTTGGACCATGATGGTTATGGTTGTCCTGAGGTGACTGTGCACTCAGTAGCAGCATGAACTTGTAAAGACCTTGAGGCACTTTTCTTTAACCAGTTGATGGGGTCCAAGTTCTAATATACCACCATGTGCATGAATGAAAGGAATATTTATGTGGTCCACCTGTTTATGAGATAATCACCAAACTTGGCTACATAAGTTCTAGAGCCAAAAAAACTAGCAGACCTTACAACCAGGATGACTGTCTTACCAAGTGGACATTATGCTTCATGGTTATAACTTGTACAGCAGGGGTAACAGACAAGAGACTGTGTCTCCAGACACCAGAGAATCTGTATGTCCTCCAGAGTCACTGTTAATTCAGAATCACAAAATTTGAATCTATGTGGGCTAGATGTCTAACTAGTTTCACTAAGGACAGAGAATGACAGACATCTGGTGGTGAAGAACCGGGGGAGCGTTTGCTGGACCACTTGTGTTACTATTGACAAAACTTCTGAGAGCTTCTAAAAATAACAAGTGGTAATTTCTTTACACACACTACCCTGCATCTGGAATGAGGTAACTCAGTACCAACTTTTGTGCTGGACCATGAGTTAATAACTAACCTAAGGGTTACTGGTTGCCTGAACACCGATGACTGCAAAAGTGTATTTGGTATGTGTGAACAGAATCACATGAAAGAGTAATTAAACTTTTATTTAAAACTCCAAAGGCCATTTTCCAATGTTTGTAAGTATTCCTGATTAGAAAACATGGAAAAGCCTAGCTAAGCTTTGGAGTCTTTTGTGGATCTCTTACCAGATGAATGTTCACATATTCATGTGCATCCATAAAATGCTACTTTGTTGGATATGGATGGAAATATAGCTGAATAGAAATCAGACTGGCTAAAAGACTGTCTGAAAGCAGTGATGAAACAACAAGCTGTCACATGAAGAAAGTGTAGCAAGTAGCTGGTGATTAATATAATTTATACATCAAAAATATGTGAAGGATAAGTCAATGACCAGTTGCTTTAAATAGAATATTTAAAAATATATTAGGAAAAAAATAAATAAAGGAAAAGAAACCCTTGGTCTCATTCAGGTAGTTTTAACAGCAAAACTGGAAAGTCAAATGTGTTCAGTTCCCTTTATATTTCAGTTCCACAGAGAAAAAGCAGGGAATGGGTTTTATTAAACATGATATATAGATGGAGTAAAAAGTTTATCATCTGTTGCGAAGGAGGGTACAAGACAGAAACTACTTAAATTAAACAATGAAGATTCTTGAAGCAGTTTAGGAGCTTCCTGAATCATACTCTTTTCACCAATCTTGGTATTCTGGGGAAATTTAGAAGTGTCAGAAAATTCTTACTTTCACTTGGGGTTTAGCAAAGTTTTCCTCAGTGTTGAGCTGACCAGACATGTTCTGGTGTGACTGGTGTGATTTCTGGCTTTTGGGAAGGAAGTAACTTTTTCCTGCTTTGCTTTTTCATAAAGCCTGAGAAGCAACCCATAGTCAAAGACTAGTCTTTGAGTGAGAACTGATCTCTCCTCCAAAGCACTTCTGCTTTAGATGCCCAGGGATATCTTGTGCCACTTTGCTCAAGATCACTGACTTGAGGTGCAAACAGGACTTCGTTAAGATCACGCTGGCATAGATTTGGAGAGGGTCTCAACTTCTTCTTCAGTACAGAGTGCCCTTTGCAGGGCTGTCACCTGTGTGTGTAGATCAGTTCCTGGCTACCACAGAAATACTGCCACATTTGTCGTCTGAGGCTTGTCCTTGGCTTTGGTCAGGCTTAAGTTGTGGGACTTCATGCAAAAGTAGCTGGGCAACATGTAGCAAATCGGTGATAAAGAGGAGGTCTCAGCAGCCAGCCAGGTGGGCCATTCTTCCTTGTGAATCTCCAAAGATACTTTCCAGAGTAACTTCAGAAGGTTTTAAGCAATTACTAAAATTAAACATTTTAAGGTCCACAGACCAGGTACATTTTACCAGGAAGCTTAGAAGAGATCTGCTGAAAAGCACTCTGAGCAATTCCTGTTAATATTTCACATGTCCTGGAACACTGAGACAGCTCCAGATGACTATGAAAAAAGCTAGTTGTTGTTCCTGTGTTCAAGAGGATAAATAGGATTGCTCAAGCAAACACAGGCACATTAGCCTGGAATCAGTCCCAGGGAAAATATGGAAAGACTTGTATGAGACATGACTGGTAAAAAATTAAGGGGTACTGATGCAATTAAAGACAATTGGTGCAATAATATGGAGAGCAGATCCTGTTGGAAAAAATTAAGATCTCTTTTTAGAGAGTGATTACATCATGACTGATAAAAGTATGTTTGCTGGCCAAAGCACTTGATTTTGTGTGGCAACTTTCTGATGTAAGCTTCAGTTTGTACCAATGTCTAGGCTGTGGCTGTTGGTGGAAACCTTCCACTGAACCAATTTTCAATGAAAAACAATTATCTTTTTTTTTTTTTTTTTTTTTTTTTTTTTTTTAATAGGATTTTGTTTTATATAAGATTTTTTTCCTATTTGGAGAATTTAAAACATCTGTTTTGGTTTTGGTCTCTGTCAAAATATTTCAGTTTGCTAAACTAAAGCAAAGCTGTACTTGCCAATGATACTGCAAAATCTAATCAGAAATGTAGGTATAATATGCTCATGTACTTTTATATTCCATGCTAGGGAAAGGTTATGGGATTGCATCTCCACAAAATATTCTTGTGTCCTCGCTGGACTTAGCATATCTCTGGTTGAAATCCTATTAGCTGTGGGGAAACCATAAGGACTTGTAGCGCTTACCTGGGCAATTTCAAGTTTATCAATTTAACAACCAGTTCATACATACTGTGGATTCATTCAGTGGGCCTTCAGAGTTAGAACAGCAAATCTAAGTAGATAATCCATAGTTTTGAATGCTACAGACCTCTGAAGTCAGAGCCTATACCAGCTTTTACCAAATGAAAACAAGAAAAGCAGAGATTGCCAGGATTTTTTTTATTTTTATTTATTTTATTTTATTTTATTTATTTATTTTTTATTTTCCCAGAAACACCTAAACTGCTAAGCCTTCTTCTGCAAAAGTCAACTTTGAAAACAGTTTGTCCAGGCCACCAATGCAAGAGTGAGACTAGATGCACTACTGCTATAAGTTAGGACAGCAGTGCCCAATGTCTCTGTGGATTTAAAATATCCTCTTTGCTTGTACCATATCTCTGTACTGGCTCAGGTAACGTCTGCTGTGCTGTGCTCTAGAGATACACACCATACAGTGGATGGGTCAGCCTGCTACAGTCCTCCACAACACAGTGGAAGGAGATCGGTGCAGGCACCCTCCTGCATTAATTTGCAGTCTGGTCTTGAACTCCTTTACGTTTTGTTGCTTTCAAGAGTAAAAAGAGAGTATAATGGTCTTCATTCCCCTTCATCCCTACTCCTCTCCTTGTGCCCTTCATTATTTTCTCAATCATCTATCTGCCTATGCCCCATTACCCCTAGTATCTCTTCCTTTCCTGTTCTCTGAGGTTTCTCCTCCTTGGAATGTCCTTCTCCTTTTTCCCTCTTTCTCCCTTTCATTTTCTTTCTTAGACATCACTTGTCACCAGACTTTCTACCTCACAGACTCCCAGCCAGCAGCTTTCTACATTCCTCATCTTTGCTTCTGATAGTTGCTGGGTATTAACCTCTTGGAAAAAAATCTCTTCTCTCCGATATCCTGTAACCCACTGCATCTGGAAGCTGATGCTGACACAGCTGCAGCCACAGCAGAGACCTCTAGCAAGCTGCCCACTCTTACGGCTACTGCTGCAGCCTCACAGCTGCTACTCTGCTTCCCAACTCCAAGGCTGAGGGGCGTTTTCTTTCTTTTTGTGAGTTAGGATGGGGGTACTTTGAATTTTGCATCAATTGTAATTCAGTGGTTACTCCTGAACTGCTCCAACTCAACAGGAAAGGAAACTAAATGCAACTGTGCTGATCCCGGATTTGCAACCTATATCCTTCAAAAGAAATTTAAGAAGTCATGCACATATGGCAGTGAAGAACAATCACAGAAAGGGATAGCATGTTACACAGTAAATATTGACAGATATGCAGCAGATATTTATCCCACTCCTTGCTTTTGCTCTCTCTCTTCCTCTCATCATTATTCTATCTCAACAGCCAGCCCTGTTTCTGCTTTCTTCCATCTGGCAGCTCTCAGAATAATCTCACCCACCTGTTAAATGAGAGAACGTCAAGTTAAATTTACAGCAGGGCCTGGAAACAGGATGCTACAGAAAAGTATTTTAATTAAAATCCTCTAATTGAATGCATGTTTCCTTGTGAAAAGGGAGCTGCCAAGAAGGGCCTGATGTCACCACCTCTACTCCCATTTGCCACGAAGGGGGGCAATTGAAACCAGCTCTCAAGGTGGAGAGAGGAAAGAACATTTCCAGGGAGTCTTCCAGGGTCGTCCCTGCAATGCTGCTGGACGGTTCACGGAAGGCTTGCCCTTGTACCAGAATCAGAGCAGACGATGGTACAACAGCTCTGCTTCTTCTGATCATTATCTTTGCAGAGTGACAAGCTGCCACATGTGTAAGGATGTGGGGTGATACCTATGTGAAACCTGAACTCTGGATAGAAATCCAGCAAATACAAAGCCTGGCTCTGACTTGGAGATAACCATGGTGTGAGCTCTCCTGGGAATGTTTCATAATCAGCTTTGTTAGGCAACCAAGAGGGATTTCAAGACCCATCTTGCAGAAGTTACTGGAATAGATGCACAGACAGAGAGCAAAATTTTCACACAGAGAGATGGAAATTGACAGCAAGAGACATAAGTCCAGGGCTACCATTGGAAGAGCCTGAATTGCCATGTGTGATAATGGATGGGGACAGCGGACCCTCATCTGGACACACTGTCAGCATGGGATCTGCTGCAGGATGTTAAATGCGGTGTTAAACTGCAATTGTCCACTAACTGCACAGCACTCAGAGAAGGAAATAACAGACCAGCTATGTTCAAACAAATGAGAGTGGGAGCCAGAAGGAAGTATTTGGGAAGAAGAGGGAATTAGCAAGTGCTGTAGAACTGCGTCACTGCAGTGTAACTCTAACTCTTCTAAATACTATGCAAATCCACTGACACGATATACTTCCTGTAACCACAACACCTCTGGCTTTTCTTTCCTTGTTGTACAGTAGTTAACTGTTATGAAAAAAAAAAAAAAAGAGAATTAAAAAAAATGTTTAAAAATTAAAAAAAAAAAAAGAGTTAGAGTTAGTGCATAGAATAAACGCACAGTACATGTCTCTATCCGTAGTAACAATTCACAACATTCTGCAATATTTACAGTTTTTTCCATTAAGTTGTCTACAACACGAGGAGGGGAAGTTTGGCACCACTGCATTCCTCTGTCTCCCGGCTGGTAAAGGTCACTTCCCGAGAGCCTCAGGTCACAGAGGAGAAAAGTTCCCGGCGCCTTCAGGTGTTTGCCAGCCCTCCTTCCTTGACAACAGAGAATCCTTTCATAAAACACGTTCATTTTATGTTTTGATATTTTTATGCTTCATTGGCCTATTTAGAAATCGGAAAATCTTACATCCCCTCTTGAGAAATCTGGCAGGCATGTTTGGCTCATGCTGGGAAAGCAAAACCACTGGCAAACCCTCCAGCCTTTGCCAAAATGTAAAATGGAGAGTCCAAGGGCTAAAGGCATTTTGAACATCCGTTGGGAATAGTGGGGCATCATGCATAAAAGACTGAAGACCTAGGGAAGGGTAAAAGATTTTTTTGCACAGAAAATTCCAGGGTGCAAGAGTGACTTTCAGAACAATGGTGCAGCTCCCAAAACCAGTAGGTAGGTCAGGTTTTTAGGGCAGTGGGAACAGAGAAACCAATACTTGTACTTTTTGTCTTTTGAGTGTCACCTACATTCTTGTCAGATGGAGCTGCTGCTGCCTTGAGAAAGTGCTGTTCAGTCTAGAAATGCAGTAGGTCTTTGCACACCAGGACCCATATTTAGCTATTTGACAGCAATTCACCAAATGTGCTCTGGAGAATGCACAAGCATTGATTCATTGATGGGCAGCAGAGCTGGTGGACCAGGAGCACAGGGCCAGGGCAGCAAATGTGGGGGTGTTGAGACTAGGGATAGGGGTTGGAGAGAAACTCTTGGGATGGTTTGGAAAAAAATTGCTGATGATAGAGTTTACTCTGCCAGGCAGAGCTCAAAATGGGTATTTGTGTACACATAACAACTTATAGAATGCAACATAATAGAAATGTCCCATGAGATGCTTACCATAGTTTTTTAAGAAACACCTTGTAAACATGCTCCATGGTATGCAGAACAATCTCAGTGTTGAACAAGTGCACAAAAATGGAGCCTAAGATTTCCTATTGCTCTATAGCTGCATTACCCAAAGTGTATTGCTAAAAGTATTAAAAGAACCTGGAAGTGGGATTCAAATCCTCAGCTGATGAAAACATTTCTGTAGTTTGCAAAATTTGCATTTCACTTCCTGCTAAAATGTCTCAGAAGAGTGCAAACACATGGGAAAAAGTTAAGATTCTGCCTAAAATCCTTTAAGTAATCTACAGCACCATGAGTGTTCAGCTGTAAACTTAATTTGGAACATATGGACCTCATGAGTAATTTTGAAGCAATCAGAAGGTAACAGCTCAAGATCAAGAGACAGAAAAATACAGCTAGTGCCATACTTCAAGCTTTGCACAGTATACTCACTTGGAGTGCCAGGAATATCCATTCCTGCCCAGTTGTTATCAGGCTGTTAAGCTGATATATAAAAGACAGTGAGAAGTGTTGTCACTTGCAGCAGGGATCAACAAGGCTGACTGAGCTCCAGAGCAGCAACTATAACTGGAAGAGTCAGTGTCATTTTCAAGGGAGTTTTAGAAGCAGAATAGATGATAGGAAAGAAAGAAAAAAGCAAAACCTAAAAGAGACCAAGGTTGAAAGGAACTTCCCAGCAATCATTTAGTCTTTCCCTCATGCGCACAGTGGGGAAAACCTATGCAAGACCAGGCTGCTGTTTCAATAAAGCAAATATTCACCTGGGAAAAAGAGTGCCCAACTGAGGAAAACTGCAAAGGGAGGTGCGCTGGGCCAATGACTGCTTGTTTTGGGTCTCTTGTTAAAGCTGAGCCCTGTGCTGTAGTTGGCCTGGAAAAGCAGCAGGGTGGCAATGAAAGGGGTTCCAGTTGGTAGATACTTGTAAGAGACAAGCTTAGCCAGCATGTGGTGATGCTATCTGGCTGACTTCTTGTGGCTTTTGGCAGCCTCAGTAATTGCAGCCAGCATCTGAAAAAGTCGTGGAGACTGAGCTCGACATTCACTTCAAGTTGTCACTCCAGGTTGGCTGTGAGGCCAAGCTGTGTGGCCAGAGCCCTGTGTGGATGTGAGAAGCTGGCCCTGCCTTTGGTTAGCTTGCCTCTGCTCCTTGGAGACATAGCTCCAATTTTTAACACTGCCAACATGGAATGTCTCACTGCTCTGCTGACCATTTTTAAGGAAAATGTTAATCACATGTATTAGTTACAAAGAAAAGACTCTACAGTCCAAACCACTCAGGTTAGTAGCATTGTTACTGGCACACTGCAGAGCCTAAGGCATGTCTGAGTCATTACCGTCAGCTAAATGAATGTAATATTTTTAGTGAGGGAGTGTTGCGTTTTGCAAACATTAAGGCTTTTAATGGAAGAACCTGTCTAATGTGAGTGCATCTCTGGGGATACCACATTGTCACGTATGAACTGTAAAATAGAGGTTTGGGTTCTCCAGAAGCTAAAAAAGGATAGCTCTGGCAGTCACTCACCCAATTATCTGTGTGACACCACTGAAGACCTCCTTTAAAGAGAAAAGTATCCAGGCTTCACGCAACAGCAAATGGATGTGTGCCTACTACCAGAAGGTAACAAAGTGCTTGAACATTTTGGGGTGCTTGAGGTCTGAAGAGTGCACACATACTTCCCATTGCTTAGCAGCTGCTTACCCCTCTCCCAGAAGTCTGTAGGAGCTCAAGGAGTGTGCTGGGCCTGTTTTTTCCACTGCCAAGCAGTCAAGCAAAAAAGTCTTCCCCATTTTACTCTTAGTAAAGTATTACTCAGCTAAGGGTTGGTGCGCTCCTGAAAATGCATTCAAACAGGGACTTCTGGAGACAGATCATCTACTCTTCCTGCCCTGTCCCAAAACTGTGCTAGAACTTACCTACTCTGAGCCACGCACTAAGCTGTGTAGGCCCACAGCTAGTCAGGGGAGGGGAAAAAATGTCCCACCTCAGGCTCTACTACTCCAGGAGTCTGTACCAGCCCTACAACTCCTTCTCCAAATCCCCTTTGCACTGACATTGGTTTAAGCATCATGTAACTAACACACAGCTTTCATTGCTTTCCCCTGTTTCTTCATTTTCTTGCCCAAAGGGACAATTTCCCAGCTTCTGACTTGTATGTGGTTGTTTCAAGATCAAAATACATCTGTCAATCCCACATAAAACAAGGGCTCCATTTCCTGCTCTTTCCTTCCCTGGAGAGAGAGGAGTTGCTGCTTTGTCTTTGTGCTTTTACCCCACTCATACTGCATCCCCTCCTACCTCTTCATAGTTCCTCCTTAGCCTTTTCCACAAATTTCCTTACTGCTGTACTCCCCTCCTCTCCTCTGTAGCTCTTTGATTTTCATGTCCTCATTCTGGACCACTCTGCTCTCTGTTTTGCCTTGCCTCTGCATTTCTCTCTGCATTCCCTCAAGTTTACCCATGCCCACTGCATTGTTTTTGGCATCCTCTTCCCTCAGACTCCTTGGGCTCTCTTGTTTATCCCCAGCTGTGACTATAGCTAACAACAGCTCTCCATGTCACTCTCACTCCCCTCCCTAATTCCCTGCCCGCCTTTCCAAGAACCTGCCTCTTTCGTCTACCTTTCCAGGCTCATTCTTCTGTATCTATAAGCAGCCTGCCAGCCTCCTGGGGGCTTTCGTTTCTGGGCGCATCTGGCTGTTGGAAAGTTGTTGCCATCTTGGCTGAGGACCAGCTCAATACAAAGTTACTGAGAATGACTGCTCTGTTAGTTGAGAGCCTGATAGAAAATGCTGAAAGACGAAGCCGTTCTGGGTAATGTGGATTTGTGTCAGCAAATCCTGAGGGGAAAATATCAATATCAGGTAATTCAAGACTCGTTAGATATGTTTAGAGGGTGTGTCCTCTTTCTTGTTCCTTTCTTGGGTTCCTCATTTTCTCCTGAAAGTTGTTCATCCTTTATTCTGTACCTGATGACTTCTGCTTTTCTTTTTTTTTTCTATTTTTTTTTTCCATACCATTTTTTCCTCCCTAGTGTTTAGGTTATAATCAGGGGTAAATTAATTGAATCGACAAGAAAGAAAAAATAATGAGTCTCAAATGAGTCAAGATAATATCCAATCACAAGTACATAAAAATCAGATCTTCAAATACCTGTGAAAATCATGGAAAAGAACTCAAAACCAAACTGCATGTGAAACTGCAAACAGGATGGAGGTAGGGGGGGAGCAAAAGGAAAATGCATGACAAATCCACATGAAGTGTCCCAGACAGCTTTTGTCTGCACAGAAATGGTTTTATGGGATTCTCTGCAGAAAAAGGAACAAAAAAATTAAGGAGTTGAGTTCAAAAGATCAAGTTGCATTTTCATTGATCTTAGACTTGTAAGAGCTACCCCATCAATCACAGTTGCTTAAAAATTCCTATTAATGGTCTCAAGTGCTGGGGCTGCCCATATGGTTCATCTTTGTAACATTTGGGCATCTCCCTGGGAGCAGTGTGAGATCTGTCAGTGTCAGAGCCAGACACTCTGTGCTCATCCCCACATCCCCGCAAAAGCTGTAAGGAAAATACTGTCACTGTAGGCCTGAATACCTCCATATGATTCCAGACAAAAGTAGCAGCAGAGAATGAGAAAAGAATAAAGACCAAAGGATTTGTCTTTCATAGATGCTGGGGACTGCTGCAGACCAAGATACAAAGACCACTGTCTGTTCCAGAACGTGTATGGGACAGCTTCAAGCTAAGGTTGCCCAGAGAGGTTGTGGAGTCTCCCTCCCTGGAGATATCCAAAAGGTGCCTGGACACAGTCCTGTGCAATGTGCTCTAGATGACCCTGCTTGAGCAGAGGGGTTGGACCAGGTGATCTCCAGAGGTCCCTGTCAATCTCAGACATTCTGTGATTCTGTGAAGGTGCTGCATGAGATGAAGTAAACATGCCCAGGGGTACTAGAAGTGCTTTTACTCAGTTGAAGAAGTTGTCTGGCTGTGGGCTTTGGCATATGGACATCCCTATTAATATGGACAGAAATTAGGAATGTGCTTGATGCTAAACACACATTAAAGCCTTTCTGCTATTTCAGACTAACCTATCTAGCCAAGCTGACTCCGAACCTTTAATGTCATCAGTTTTCCCTAGAGGCAACTTACTTCTAAAGCCAAAATACAACAAACAAATTATTCCTTCTAACAGGCATAAATTTCTCTTGGTAATAGGTTCTCCTTCTTTCTTGTATTGAAGAAATTGCCATGAGGATGCATTTCTGGACTGGATCTTCATCTTAGATTTGCATGTACATCTTAGGGAAATGTACACTGAAAGTAATTGTGCTGTAGCCTGACTGCTATGAATTAGAGCATTCACTTTGCCACTGTTGTCCAAGAAGATGTGACAGAGCAAGTAGGAGCCATTAATATGGCCAGGAGGTCCTGAGTTTGGTCCAGCTTTCTAGAGAGAAACCTACAGTGGTAGGAAAATATTCACAAACCCTACTTCTCTCACACTCTTGGTTTCCCCAACCGGATCACAATTTGTTTTTAAAAAAGGTAATTACCTGTAGCTAAACAAGGTCAATGCAGTGTCAGAGACAGTGTGGCCACTTCCTCTGCAGGGGGGATGAGAATTACATGGGATGCAAAGCTCGGGTGCTGCTCACACAGTGCCAGGGCTGAACGATGGTCTGCCTCCTGAGGGGCAGGGGAGGTCTAAGCAGTGATAGTATGAATTATGCTATAACAGAAATAGTTTTCTGGAGAAGTAGGAATAGAGCTGAGATGTCAGCGGTGTCACCCTTCCCTCCTCGAAGACCCAACCTGCTGCAACAAAGTATTTGCAAGCACTTTGGATTAAAGTTCAGCTTATTGAATGGAGGCCTGGCTCAGGCCAAGCGTGCAGGGACTTTTTCCTCCTTCTCATTCTTTTTATATACATATACAAGTAAGCTTTTTGCAAGCAACAATGCTGAATGTCAGTGCAAATTCACTATTTTTCACATTTTCATCTGGTCTCCCTTACGCATCAAATTTCTGAGAGGACAAGAAAAGTGGTCTGCATTTTCTGCACATCTGTTTCTTTCTGGTTCTACAAAGTTTCTCTCTGTATCTTCAAGAAACCGCTTTGGTTATTTTCTCCTGGCCAGTTTGAGCCTGCCTCAACTGTGCTCAGAGCAGCAAGAACACTTTTTCTGGTGGCTGCCTTTGGATCCCGGCAAGATGCCATAGTCAGTGAGATGAGAAATGGTGACCTCATGAATAAGGGGAGGGAAAAGAGGGGGCGAGACTGAATTTTTGGTTTTCTACATTTAAATCCCATCAGGCTTTGTGTTTTCATTTCAAATTCTTTCCAAAATACTGTATCTATTTTCCTCCAAGATACTATGACTGAAATGACTTTATGTTTTGCATCTACTGATTATTTTTCTAAATAGAAAGAAGTATTTGTCTTCAAAAGCATTTAAAACTCAACACCCCCCCTAGGAAAAAAAAAAAAAAAAAAGGACAAAACTGACTTAGAAATAAAGCAAAAAACTGAGAAGATGTGAGTAGTGCTGTAGAAACAGGCAGGTCACAAAAGAGTTAAAGTTCTTTACATGTGGCCAAGTGAAATAAGACCTGGAGGGACACATGGCTCTCCCTTCAGCACCTCCTGGACTCTGGGGTGTGGGCTTATGAAATGCCTGGGAGGCAAAATTGGCCCCCATTGTGTCTTATTTAATTTGGCTCTTTAAAGGACTTTTTTTTTTTTTTTTTTTTTTTTTTAATTTGGCTTTTCCTATAGCTCTCACACCTTACTTTAATGCAAGCACCCTTTACATTTCAAACGTGTCTTTTCCCCAAGTTTCCATACCATATTGTTTGGACAACTGTCTTTTCCTCTGTGCACTTACACAATGGGTGTTGTTGCAAGCGCAGTATGAGAATTACTGCCTGGACTACCAATGCTTGGTGGTGTCAAGCAGCACATGACAGGCTCTTCCTCCCACCTGACTTAAGTGTTGGAAGTATAAATGAAACATTACTTTTAACGTAGTACCAAACTGGCAGAGGTGGAGCCTTTGTCGTCACTTCTACCAGTGATTACAGTCTTGCAAGAAATGGAGTAGAGACTGGCATAGGGTATACATGGTCTTAGGCAAATCTTTTTTTCTGTTCCTATGGTCTGTAAAATGGGCTATGCTGCCTTGACAAGCAAGGGAGATGCAGAGATTGCTTATTTAAAACCTCTAAGTGCTATGACTGTGGAAAGCAGAGGAAAAATTTTCAAGTGCTATTGCAAACAGGAGGATGTAGGTAGTTTTCTGTCTGTATAAAAAAGCAAAAAGCCTCTTCAAAGTTACTCACCATAAAATAAAATTTAATAGAAAATCTTTATTAAGTTTTCTTACTACATGATAATCTTTATTAAGAAATGAATGTTGAATAAGTTTGCTGAAAAGCAGTCAACTCATTTTTGCACTGAAGGAGAAGCAATCTGTACTTGCAGCATTAGAAATGCGTTCACCCTCAAGTAAGTACTTATCTAAAAGGGCTGTCATGGAATAGGCAGAACAAGGCCTAGAGTGGATGAGAAAAGTGCACAAAAGCCAGAAGTGCCAGCTGTTGAGACCAGGCCAGAAGGTTGTGGGACCACATCTGTCCTTGTCACTGCAGACTGTCATTCAATGGTAACTAGGTCAGGAAGCACCATAGTTTACAGCACTTTCCACGTGTGGGGATTGCATCAAGGACAGAACTTCTTTCTGCTTAGTGCCACCAAAAGAGTCCTAGAAAGGAGGCTCTTGCTGCTACACCTCTTCGGAGATTGAACACTAGCAGCCAATAACATTTTTCTTTCTGTTATTGCTGTGAAAAAAAAAAAAAATCCAGAAGGAAATCTGAAAAGCCAGGAAATGGAAATGAATGGCTGGACACTGTGGGATTGCTACAGGCAGCTCTGGTTCAGTGAGCTTTGCTGGGCTGCTGCTTTACTGGCCTGGGAGATACATTATAAGATGATATTTAGAAATCATAAATAATCTCATTATATTGCAGCTGCTAGTGTTCTGGGAAATATGGATAAAAGCAGTGGAGAACTGAATTAAAGAACCCCCCAGCGGCACAATTGTGGCAACAGCTGAAGGAAGAAAAAACATAGATATTATGGATGAATGGACCTAGAGAATTTTTTAGGTTTGGATTCAAGCTCAATTGCATCTCAGCTGCTCTGAGAAATTGTGAACTCCTCACTTTTCCTCTTAGGAGCAAGTCATAGATGCTATATGTTGCTCCTTCTGTTGTAGAACTCTTGGACTAAGAAGTGGAAAACAGCATTAGCATTGGGCATCTAGCTCACAGACCACCCAGGACCACTCCTGCAGTACTCTCCTGAGCTTTAGAGCTGTGACAATTCCACAGCTAAATTCGGCTCGTCAAGCTACTTTACTTGATATTCTCCCTCCCTCCCTCCCTCCCTTCCTCCCTTCCTTTCTTTCTTTCTTTCTTTCTTTCTTTCTTTCTTTCTTTCTTTCTTTCTTTCTTTCTTTCTTTCTTTCTTTCTTTCTTTCTTTCTTTCTTTCTTTCTTTCTTTCTTTCTTTCTTTCTTTCTTTCTTTTTCTCTCTCTCTCTCTCTCTCTCTCTCTCTCTCTCTCTCTCTCTTTCTCCCTTTCTCCCTTTCTTTCTCCCTTTCTTTATCTATTTATTTCTTTCTTTCCTATTTTTGAATGTTTAGAGTATTAATACAACAAATCTAATAAACCATATTTTTTGATTACAGAGAGAATGTTTGCTTCCAAGGGCTGATTTTTTGCTGATATGATTTTTATTTTTGTAGTCAGAAGCTGAAGAATCACCATTTCCTTTGGACTAGTTCATATCTTCCATTCAAGAGAAAGAACAGTTTATTATGTGTTATCCATAGATAATATCTGAGCTACTAACAGATCATCCTTCCAGATTCTATGTTGTCATTTTTCCTATGTGTGCATGACTAGTTCTTTATCATTTTTGATAAGTGCACTTTATTTTTCTTTTCTGTGTGAATTTCTTCAGACCAACAACCTCCTTTTGAATAATCTTTTATTCTAATACCCCTCCCCTCCCCCCCCCCCCAGTTCACTAAAATTTGGTGTTGATATTTTCTGGTCTTCTGTGAAGTTTGAGACTTCTCCCATCTTTATAATATTCAAAAAGTAAGAAGTTAAAAGTATTTTATGGATAATACTACATGTAGAAACATGTTACAAAACTGAGCACAAAAGTGTATGGAATTTTTGTGATTTTTATTTAGTTTTCTAAAGGAGGTAACACTGCCAACTCACACACCAGATTCATGAGCTCCAACATGTGCACCTCCAAGTATCATGGGCAGAATCACCTATATACAAGGGATGATTACCATTGAACCTTCCTTTCTTCTTCTGGCTTTCTTCTGGATAGGTCTTTTACACCTTTCAGAAGCCATACCCATCATAAATCTTAGATGACATTGCTGCACTTCATCTTTTCCTTCCTCATTTTGGGTAGCTTGCTATTAAAGCTTGTCTTCTTGTTGGTTTACAGGAATATAAAAGTCACACAGTGTGCAGTAGCATTGTTGCCATCCTTCCATGGCCAGATTGCAGGTTTTCTGCTGTTAAGTCATTGGTGCTGTGATGCTGGTGAAAACAACGCATTCCTCAGTGTTTACCTGTTTCACTGCTGTTGATCATGTCCCTGGCAATCAGTATAGGTCATTATCTGAATCTGTGCTCTTGTACTTCTCTGGTTCTTTTTTATACACACATCTGCATTCATACTTCCTTTTAACTAATCTTAATATTTCCATATACAGACCTTTGCATAGCAACATAATATAAACTGTGCAGTACAGTGCTGGCCCTGCTTTGGATGGTGTTGGCAGGCTGTACTTGAATTTATGCTGAGTTAATTGCACCACAGCTTGTTCTAGCTTTACTGGGAGAGGCAGATGCAGGTAATTACATCAAGCCTCCAATCACTAGACCATATTATTTATTTAATATATCAAATTGGCTGCAGTTTTTCTTTATGTTCATTTCTGAGCCAGTAACACCATCTTAAAATGCAATGGTATTAATGTGCAATTACCTGAATGGACATTAAGGGAAATGTTATAAAACAGTTCAGATAGGAGAGAAACTAGAAACCATGTCACCCCTCCTGACGTCCTGATTCTTACAAACGAAATACTGGGAAGGCAGTGAGTGCTGCAGTATGTCCCAAGGACTGTCATTGGTGTGATCTGGAGGTGAAAACCCATCCTTTAGTGAAGGCACCTACTGTAAGAACTTGTATGGGCAGCCTTGCCTGAATCAGCACCAGC
The DNA here is from genome assembly GCF_047663525.1 of Anas platyrhynchos. Lineage (NCBI taxonomy): Eukaryota > Metazoa > Chordata > Aves > Anseriformes > Anatidae > Anas > Anas platyrhynchos. Next base: position 83,553,300 of record NC_092587.1, on the reverse strand, counting down.
TTCCTCATCGTCCTAAAAGAAGGGCTAATGTTTTCTGCTCACAGCCCCAGATAGGTCAGTTCTGGGTCTCTGCAGTATTGCTGAGTGCAGTCAGCTGGAAATAATGCCCTGAAGTATTCTCAAGGGGATACATGAACTACCAAGAGCCCTGTTTGTGAAAGTGTCCAAGAGGAGCCCACAGAAGTCACTCAATATCAGCAGAGAAGGGTATTATCCAGCTGAATGGCAGAGCTTTCAAAATGCTCTGCAAATTTAGAACATTACTGGGATAAGAACAGCATCTGTAGGAACTTCAACCAGTGTAAAATTACACAGGCTCCTAATCCTTCTCCCCCACAGCATGCAATGAGTTCCATATTGAGACAGAAAAAGACTAGCTCGGTGTTCCAGAGATAGACTATTGCACAATTAATCCTGATGTGGAGGTTTATTGCTCCTCCCTGAATCAGCTGATGCTGACCACTATCCAGCACAGGAGCAATGCTCATCACTGGGCTGTCACAAAACAATGACAACTGCATGCAGCAAAATAAGCTGCTGTTTTCCAGTCTAGCCCCCCATTCAGGCATATCAGAATTGGGGATTTTTACTGTGGACAGGAGTTAATATTTAAAGAGGTATACATAACATATTGCTCACATCATCTATGTGAGAATTTGAGAGACCATGACTGTATTCTATACAGGTTGCTAGATAACAATTACAGAAAAACTAGAAGGAGCATTCAGAAAACTGAGTGAGACACAATCCCAGCAAAAGTTTTGTGTGCCAACAGCAGGCTACACAAATCCCTCCTCAGCAGAGCAACACATGTAGTTGTGATTGTCTTAGAAATGGTCCTGTCAATGAACTCAAAATGCTGGGTTAAAGACCTGGCCAAAATGCCTGGGCCTGGAGGCTGATTCTCTAAAGAAGAAAAAATGCTGAAGGAGTCAGCTGTTCCTTGGGTGGAACTGGCTTATTTATAGTAAATAATCCCTTAACCACACCAGCACACTCCTCACAAAGTTCTGTCACTGCTCTTATAGCTGCACTCCTGGTGTTCCTGTAGCATATAATTGGCATGCTCAGGAATTCCTCTGCCTCGGGTGCACTTTCATGTTCTTGTTGTTTTGTTTAGAATGATGTCCAACAAGCAATGTTGAAAAAAATTCATCTGCTAGTGCAGGATAGTGTCTAACATGTTCTGGGTGTGTTGAAAAACAAAAACAAAAACAAAAATCTGAATATATTTTTATTATTATGGCAAATGACTGTCTGTCATCCCTTACCTACATCAGTAAAGCTTCAATTAGTATGCAATAAATCAGCTGCACTGGAAGATAATCTGCTGTAATTTTTGCCATAGTATATTTAATTTATTGTCACAGACTGTGTACCTTAATTTATTTTAATGTCCGTGCCCTGAGTATCTTGCTCGAGTACACAGCACTCACATTTCCTCCAAGAACATTATGTTGCACTGGAGTGCAATGTTCACAGCTGCACTCACTGTGCTCACAGTAATATTTCTGTCCTGAGCCTGTCAGTGTGTTAAGGAATGGAGCTAAATAAGTGTTCAAGGCTTGCTTACAAACCCGCTGCAATTGTATTTGCTTCTATCCTCTTCATTTTTGTAAAAATTTGCAAGGTTTGCATTTGGAACAACCTGTGCTGTAGGATGAGGAATCTCCTATCATAGATATTCCCACTATGTTTCTTGGCATTTGGATTGGACTTTTAGAAAAGGGCTCTTCTTCCAATAAGTACAAGATGTTTTGCCTTCTAAATCTGCAGCACCTAACTGGGAGATGCAGACACTTCCCTTCTGCACTGGAAGCCAGAAGCCTGCATGGGCTAAGAACAAATGGGTGAACCCAGGAGCAGTGGAATAAAGACCTCTGGTTTCTGCAGTATTTGGCCTCTTCGTAGATCCTCTGGTGTCTAACAGCATGCATATGCCAAATGAAAATTGTTGGGGGTGCATGCAAGTTTTCTGGGGGTTGATGAGGCTTTAAGCAGGTTGTCTATTCAGGAGAGAGTTATACTGAGAGGATTTCACTTGTGCACCTGTGCATAACACTAGGTGATTTATTTTAATGTGTTTTAGCCTGTTATTTTTGATGCTGCACTCCAAACACTGCTCTACTTTTGCTTTGTTCAGTGACAACCAAGGAAAGAGTTTATTACATTTTTCCCAATTTCAATGTTAGCTTGTTTTTAATCCTCATACAAAGTCAGTATAAATTTCACACACAGTCATATTTGCGTTATAACTCTACATCACAGAACATACAACCCTTGCTCAGCTTTTTTTCCTATCCTGTTTCAGTCTTGATGCTGAATATTCTGGTCCTGGGTCAGCAAAACACATCTTCCATATACTAAGATGAAAAAATAACTAAGCTGTCTCATTTTTAATATGTCACATAGCTATATAAGACCTAAATATATATATATTAAAAAAAAAAAAAAACTGACCCTGAGGTCAGTAATTTTTGTACTGAAGGCAATTGGACAGAGTAACATTACCTCAGCATGCTGAAGAGCTTGGCAGGATCAGGGACAGCCTGCTCAGTACCTTGAAGGATCATATCATTGAAGAGTCTAGGTGACAATTTTAAAGCTCTCCCAGTAGGTTGCTATTAAAATGCACAGAAACTGGGAGTCTAGTTCTTCATGCTAATATTGAAGGCTGTGCCCTACATCTGTCTTTTGCTTTTTTAAGTTACGGCTTCTGATGGAATTCATTCTTTGTTTTAATGAAGATTAGAAACATACATTTTGATATTGAGAAGGATTTTAATTTGGTCAGATCACATTCTATTATTAGCTGAAAGACAGGCTTACTCATAAAGACTTAAATGGAATAAATATGAAAAAGCAATACTTTGGTCTTGAACAGTATGATTTCTTTCCGTGATACTCAAAAGGCTGCACCATCCAGATGTATGAGAAAGTTTTTCAGCTAACTTATTAGGCTGAAAGGCAGTGAATCAGATGGGTGTAAGGAAGGCACTTGAGTGATAAGCTGCCAGCCGCATGCTAGTGTTGCCTGTTACATATTTTGATCACAGCAAAACATTAGCACTGGAGATCAGGTCATTCCATAAACAGCTTCAAAGTTAAAAATTGCTTCTACCACTTGAACAGGAATTGAGCAAACAGCTCAATCAGCTGATTGCACTTGTAGGAGAAACCAAGCTGAAAAAAGTCAGCTTTAGCAAAATTTGTTAGAAAGCTCTGAAAGACTGAGCCAAACAAAGAGAACAGGCAATACGACTGTAATGACATAAATATAAAACAATGGATACTGAAAGAAGACCAAATGTTTCATAAATCTATCTAAAATTTTCTTTTGTTTTGTCTGTTCAGAGTGAGTCTGGATGTGGCAGGGTACACCTCACTAATGACCTAGCCCCAGTGTGAGGCAGCAGTTAATCAGTGAACAGTTCTCTCCCTCTCCCCCCAAAGTCCTGAAGAAGTGAGGGTGAATAAAGGAGGGTTGCAGGTGCCACACCATGCCATATGATAACTGAAAAACTCTCCTGCATGCCATATGCCAAGCTTATACGTGCTCATGGTACCACATCTCCAAACAGACACTGGAATCAAAGAAAAAACTTCATGGGTCAAGGAAAAGCTATTTTGAAAAACTGAGTGTGTCTTCGTGCTCAGGTTGTGAGACAAGAAGCAGAGAACTTTCCTGATCTGCATGTGTGTATCATTCATTATCTTTAGGATTCATGGTCATGAAACCTTTCACGGTCACGACCTTCATACATGACTCTCTTACGTAATGCAAGCAGACAGCAGAAGGAATTATTTGTTCACACTACTATTAAACTGTAGAAATTATTGCCACAGGATGGAATCAAACCCCAAATCACATCAAAATTCAGTGCACAGAATGAAGAGTATTTCTGAAAGATTCTGAAAGGATTTTAGAACAGTTTTTAAAACACACTGTTTCTAGTTTAAATCCAAAGTCGATTATTGGGAGTAAACAGAAGACAACAAGGGGAGGGACGCATTCTCTCTCATGAGAAGTCCCTACAGCTTTTTTTCTGAAGCCTCCCAGACCAGACACAGTAAAAACCACAATACAGTCAGACAGACTAGGCACAGTACTGGGAATGGTATTTGTATATTTATTTTCCCCTGTAAAAATAAAAATGAAGAAATGTTGCAGAATTTATCTTTCAAGATCTTTCTACCTTCCTGGTGTTGTTATTTTTTTTATATTATTATTTTTATTTTTATTTCTTTTTATTCAGAAAGGAAGTTTACTGACACAAGGAAAACTGTAAATTCTACAGTCATAACTCTTACAGCCAGGTCTGTGGGGCTTCAGCTCCCCTACTGCTTTCAGTATTAATGTCTCAATCTCATGTTAGAAATGCAGTGCAAATTAAAAGATAAAAAATACCCAAAAATGATATCTTAAATGAAATAAAAATTATATGATTATTTGTAACTATCATTTTTATATATTAACTGTGAAAAATGGCTCTGAAGAGCTTTTTCTTAGAGTTTAACAATTAAGATAACAACTCTAGCCGTCCTTACGACACACTCCTGTGAAGGCAGGCACCTTACATATCCCAAGCACTCGATTTAAAAAATAAAAACAAAAATGAGAAGACAGAATTTTTACTGTAATAGAACTCCCTGGGAATGTTTGCTCATTTCTGAAGCAGATCAGATCACTGAAAAGTGATTTTTTTTTTAAAAGAAGTCTGATTGTGAACTGTATCGGGGGGTTCAGTTGTGTAATGTATCATGGCTTTAGTGAAATCTTCCCAGTAAACAGATTTCTGGGCTGGTAGCTGCCGAGCAGTATTTCTGACTGCTCACACTCCTCCTGAGTGGTCGGCTTACAACTTCCCAAACACACATCCATGTACGTGTTTGTGCTCCCTTTAAGTGTTGTACCTGGACTTCATAATTTTGTACCATTTCCTCTATGATGTAAACATGTATGGCAGTACTTTGAAAATGTCTGTCTTTAGAAGACCATCAAGGAAGCCTCATAGGTAGGAAAAAAAATGAAAAAGGGAAAAGAAAAAAAAAAAAAAAAGAAGAAGAAAAAAAATAAAAGAAAAAAACACAAAGGGAATAATTGCAAAGATTTATTTAGCGCATTCTGTGCTTGGCACTTAGAAACAGAGTTCCGTGCATAGGGCAAATCTTTATACACCTTTTTCTTCATACATATTTTACATACCATTTTTATTGCCCTCTTTTATATTCATAATATTGACTCCCCCACTAGGCATATAAATACATTTATCTACAACACCTCACAACAAATCTCAATAATATCTGTATTCTGTTACTTGGTATTTGCATTTTCACACAACTTAAATGCATAGCTTGCACCAAGCTACAATTGTTTTCTTATTTTTAAAGGATTTGAAGAAAAAAAAAAAAGGAAAGAAAAAAAAAAAAAAAAACAGAAAAGAAAGTTGTCGAAAGGTGATCTATTTTCTATTTGGTTAAACAGAGGTCACATGGCAGGCAGGAGGTTGGAGAATACTCAACCTCATTGTTACTGAAATGCTAATGGTTTTCTATGGCAACTCTTGCATGCAAGGTAAGGGAGGCCAGCTGTACTGCTGCAGAGCAGAGCTCTCGTTTCTCATTGCTCTTCCCTGTGAGCTCAGTCTGGAGAATTTCCTCCCATTGAATTGAGTGCTAGAGGACACATGTTTCCAACAGAGACTGTCATTCTTTTGGTTTGGATGCATCCCTTTGGGTAATGTCAACAAGAGCTGAGCTCTCTCTCCCCCTGTGCATCTTTCCAAAGATGCTTGTGTGAAGCTTCCAACTCTGCTTATGTCTGAGGTTCACTTAGAAGTTACAACTTTTCTCTCTCCTCTCTCTCTCATCTCTGTCTGCAGGCTGAGTGCTGGTAGGCTTGACCCTCACAAAGAAACCAGCTGTCACAAAAATACAGAAACCTTTTTGGGAAGAGAAGCTCCAGTTCAGCAGTGCCAATCCTGTGCTACAGTAGGAGAAGGGGTCACAGGCCACTGATGGCTTCAGAAACAGGCTGAGCGGCTCCAGCAGTGCAGAACAGTTCGGGAAGGGAAAGGCCTTTAAAGCTTTGGCCCCTCATGAGCAGTGCTGCTTCGAGAGGGCAAAATCTTGGGAGACTGCCTTTGTTCAACACCCACAGAAAGCAACACGAGGACACAGCTCCCTCCACACCAAGAGCTCACACTAGCTGAGAGTTAATGCATAAACTGTATATTTGGTTGCTTCACTCCAGCTTCTCACGGAGTCATGCCCTTCTCTCTGCAATGTCCAGGAAGAGCAGACACTCGATGGCAGCTCCATAGGCCCTGGGTTACAACAAGCTGCAATGGCTGTCAGTGGAAGCTTTCCACAAGGTTTGGTGGTGCATATCTAGATGGTTGTGTTCTTATTTATCATTACAACATTAGTTCCTCTATAAGTTTGAAGGCAAAAAGGTACTGGGGTGGGTATACCCATGGAAATAATGAAGGTCCAGCTGCCTTCGATGCCAAGGAGAGGCACAGCTTGTTAGACCATGTGCACAGACATCTGTGATGAGGAGCCCTGAACAGCACCGTACTGTCTGTTGTCGCAGGCATTGGCTGTCTGTTGGTTGCCAGAGGGGGGGCTGATCATGTGCATCCCATGCTCCATCCCTGTTGAAAGGTATTGCCTCTCTCCGAAAGCCCCCCCAGATGGGGAAGAGCAGAGTAAAGTGCTTTGGGAAGTGGTGAGTTTCTCTGGGCTTGCCGCCAGCCTTGGGGAAGCCGGGAAATTGTATCCATAGAGGTTGTAGGGATTGTGCAGGGAGAAGGCGTTGTAGGAGCTCTGCTGCATGTGGCTGCCACCAAACATGTGTGAGGAGGAGGAGGTGGACGCAGGGTTGCCTGCTTGCATGACATACTGAAACTGGGAGCTGGGGAAGGACCCCAGCTGGCTGCCGTAGGCCTCCATCTTGCTGTTGCTGGGCAAGGAAGAAGGAGTCGGCATTCCTGAGATCAAAGATGGAGTCCTCTGAGGCATGAAGGTTTCGGAGGGCTGTGAGGCAGAAGCAGTGCCGCTCTGCAGCCGGTTGTAGCTGCTGTCACCGAGGCCCGGGTAGCTCTGCAGGGCAGCCATGTTGCTTCGGGCACACGGGGGGTAGTCGGACAGGTTGAGGTTGCAGAGCTGACTCTCCCGGCAGCCAACGTTGAAAGTGTTTGGGGCCAGATGAAAGGCTGGAGGGGAGCAGGATGGAGAGAGAAGGTGAGAGGAAGCAGAGGGTGACGGAGTCCCTGTGCTGGAGGTTGTTGGGGAGGTGCCTGTGCTGCCTCCTGCAAAACAAAACACATGGGAGTATGTTCAGAGCCTGGGATCACATGTGCAAAACAAGACAGTCTCATTAAGAAACAGCTTAGTTTAATAAAGAAACAAGGGTGGTAAAATGGCCGCTGGAAAACTCAGGCTCTCTTGGCAAGGGCCTTCATTTTATTAATAGCATCCCTTGGTCTTTCCTGCTGCTTTTTTTGTTATGATTTTGCTTTTCAATGGGGTTTTCTTTCCTTGTAAAATAGGAGAGGGAAGCAAGCAAGCCACAGAGCATTGCAAGCAGGGGGGAAATCTGCAAGGAAGTACAGCTCCATTAGTCAAGAGATCTGCCTTGTCTCCTCTCCTGGTCTCCAGGAAGACCACCAGTCAGCAGACTGTATGGCCCCACTACAAACATGCTTTATCATCTGCTCTGGGGGCTTGTGGCAGGAAGTGACTGAAAACATGTTGGACTTCTACACTGTTCAACAGCTTTCTTGGATGGCTCGTGATGCCGTGGTACTGATTTAAGCCAGAAGTAACACTAAAATGAATGGACACGGTTTCAAGCTATAGCCTGTTCCATGGAGCTAATGAAGGGGATGTGTCAGGATTTTCACTCATGTTTTAGGTTTAAAATGGATTCCATATGATGTATCACTGATGTTAACAAAATATTGATGTATATGCTTGTCTGTGGTTTCTATATATATATAAAAAATACATTATTGTTACAAATGGTAAAGTTAATTATTTTGCACAGCAGGGACGTTCACATGTTCTTACTTGGGGAAAACAATAGTATGTAATACCGCCAGTAACATGGAAGGTATGTGATATGAAGAAGATGATGTCACAATTCTGAATTTGAGAAGAGATTATTACAGCCAAGATTATGAGTTAGAGAAAGTTTCTCTGGTCAACCAGGAAAATCAGTTCTCTGCTTAAGGGAATGATGCTTTCTGGTGTGAAACTTTTTTTTTCTTTTTTTTTTTTTTTCTTTTCAGTTGAATGATTCTCTTTGTATGAGCTTCCATTTCTGCATTACAGCAACTAACACTGAAGGTTCTTGTAAAAGGAGCAAAGAGGTTCTGGTGAAGTGAGTTGACTAGTGGATCAGTAGTATGAGTGTAACTAGGAAAACAACTAAGGCAGCATTTTGGAAATGCTAGAAGATGACAGGTGAGAGACTAAGGGATTAGAAAAGAGTGGGTGACTGGAATTTAACCTAGGCAGAAATTGCACATTGATTGTCCAAAGTAAGGGGCAACTTTATCTTGGGTTGACTTGTGGATACAAAGCAGGATTTTGAGAACAGTCTAGGTCTGATGCAAAATGGGGAGGAACTGAGAACAATGTTTTGTGGTGAAAGGAGATGGGGTGATGGTTAGGATGGACACTAGAAGGACAGGTTCTGTGTCACACTATATGGTGGTGACAATTATATCTGATTCTTTCTAACACTTCTAAGATAAAACTTAATGGGTCGTTAGGGTGAAAATGTAGCTTTGAGAAATTAATGATCTTTCTTTCTTTTTCTTTCTTTCTTTCTTCCTTTCTTTCTTTCTTTCTTTCTTTCTTTCTTTCTTTCTTTCTTTCTTTCTTTCTTTCTTTCTTTCTTTCTTTCTTTCTTTCTTTCTTTCTTTCTCTCTCTCTCTCTCTCTCTCTCTCTCTTTCTCTCTTTCTCTCTTTCTCTCTTTCTCTCTCTTTCTGTCTTTCTGTCTTTTTTTTTTTTTTTTGAAACAAAAGCCGTAAAAAAGAAGAAAGGCAGCCTTGGGTAACCACAGCCTGGACTGGCTGCAGTGACACAGGTAGCATCAAGAAAATGCAAGTTTCTGTGCTTCTAAGTCAAAAGTAGTCATTCCCATTACCAGTCACGGGGATGAATACTTATTGCTGACTCTTTTGCCTTTTTCGTCAGAAGCCTAAAAGAGAAACATTGTGTCAAATCTCTGGTAGAATTAAAAAGAAATTTTCAAATTTCAAATATCATCATGAATTCTCTATATTCTCTTCTTGACAATGCTGAAATGCTCAAGCCTGCTACTGCATTATAAGTCCAGAGTCCAAAGATGTTTTGTGTGTTTCTAATTGTGTATTGATTATAAAAGGTACAATTCCCTGGTTAATTTAAAGTCTCTGACAGATAATCTCTGATTCATTTTATTGTAGTAGGTTAAGAGAGTACCTCCTTCAGCCTTTTTCCGTCTCTCTGCTATGGGTAGTCAAAACTGCAACAGGGTTGGCAGAAGGGAATGTGTACCCCTACATAAGCAGTTTCATTATGAAGTCTATTTTAGTTCTGGCAAGAGGGAGGTAAAAAGGAGAGCATCAATGCCAAGGGAGTCTGAAGCAATTGCTCATGGAAAATTATCTGGGATTTCTCATATGAATGACACCACACTAGTCAATTGACCCCCAACCTCCTTTGTCTGAAATGCGCACATAAACCATACTTTGGACTCCACCACAGTGTACTTTCCTTGCTAATATTTCCAGACATCAGTTCCTGTTATCATCTGCAGAGCTTCCTCCCTTCAGGGACTCTCAGTCCATGAAGTCCTTACCTAGTGCACAGGAGGTGAACAAGCACAAGCTGAAGCTACATCAAGGCCATGCCCTGTACAACAGCAGAGTCTCATCAGACAACTGCACAGAAGACCTTTAGAGTAGTTTGAGAAATTACTGCCCTTCAGCTGATTGCAGGTAACAGCACACATGCCCAGACAAGTGAACCCAGTCAGTTTAGCCTGCCTTCTATGAACGACTCTTAAATCTAAACATTGGGTAAAGAGCTTTCCTTTTAGCACCACTCGCAGGGAGCCATGCAACACCTGGCTGCTGCTCATCTCAGCTGAGTTAGCCTCTCAGTCCCCTACTCCAGCTTGATCACTGCCATTATCTGACTGTATCAGCTGCCTCCAGCTGTTGGTATGGTTGGACTCAGACAGACATAATTCAGTATTCCCTGTCTCTGTAAGGACAGGTGTGGCTGAGGTTTCTCAGAGCCTGTGCCATAACTTTCTAACAAGGGTGGGAACCCCAAGATGCTTTGTCTTTAGGATTTTATGTACATGTACAAAGTGATTCTCTCTCTGAGTGCAAATGCTTCTTAAACAGCTCAGCATGCTTCCATGTATGAGCTACTTTAACCTAGCATGTCTACAGATGTGGGTGACAGGTTCAGCATGGTCAGCTTAAAGCCTGTAGACTGTACTCAGCCCAGCAGGACAGTGTTTGGCACACAGCCTCAGCCCCACCATCTTCTTCCCCCCAAATGTGAGCACAGCATAGCCTGAAGGCCAGACAGTTGGGAGCCATCAGTGCTGCCTTAGAGGAACCACAGCCCCTTCTCTGACACACACTTGACCTACTGGTATCTTCACCATGTGATAGGCATGTGCCTGAGCACCTGATGGTGCAGGATAGGGGCTGGAGCTACTAGTCATTCATTTGGCTTGCAGTTCTCCTCCTGGCACTTTGCTTGAGCTAATAAGCCCTCCTGAGAGGCAGCTTATATTCACTTGGGCACAGAGCCATGCTAATACAGCTCTCCAGCTTTCCAAATGGAGCTGGCTGGGAGCTGGCATGTGTCTGGCCAGCATGGAGCACAGACAGGGGAGCCTGCCCATGTAGATGTACCCTAAGTTACTCCTGAAATGTCTGGACATGTACATATACATAAAGTGTTTTTCTAAAGCATAGGAGAACCCAACTCTTCATGGGTTTTCACAATGTTCTACTCTTGGACACAGCAGTAAATTAATGTGGTGGTATGCATGCAGGAAAATGAATTTGAACAAAGAAGTAAAATTCCTTTCCCATTCTGTGTACTCGTGTGTGTGCACTTTAAGTATAGCTTACAAATCTTTCTCTCCATCTTCCAAGTTCCTGTACCTTTGGTGGAAGAATAAAAATGAAGTTTTTTGTCCAAAGATAGAAATCTGAGATTGTTATAAAGGAGAGATTGTGCAGATTGCCAGGTGATCTGACAGACTGATAGATTATGAGGCCAGAGGGAGCTACTATAAATCAACTGATCTCATGTCCTTTAAGATCCAGGCCTCGCACTAGCCTGGATTTAGTCCTGTTTCACGCATCACATTCTTCAGTCCTGGTTGATGCCTACTTGCATCTCCAGGTGTCTAAACACCACCAAATCAGGTGCCACTCCTGCTTCCAATTTTCCTGACAACTTTTGCCTTGCAAGCATAACTGACACTCTGAGGTCTTCCTCCCATTCCTGTTTTTCCAGAGCTCCAATCTAAAACCCTTAGGAGGACTGAAAAGTCCTCCTTCTTATGCCACCACTAAACTTTCTGAGTTCTCCTGTAACCACTTTGGAAAACTAACAACTTTGATGTCTCCTCCTAGGTCTCTCACTGAGGAATGGCAGGGCCACCTGGTATATAACATGCTGCAGTCTCCTCTCATTTTTTCCCAGTATCAAGGACTGAAAAATACCCTCTTCCAGGGGAAGGAGAGCCATTTCTGTATTCACAGTGTAGCTGCCTTTTTCTCTCTAGAGTCTTTGGCCAATTATCAAATTATGAAACTGCTGGTAAAATCTTTAAGAGGCTCAAATGAGACTCAAAAGCAATCGCATGTTAAATTGTTGTGTTGGTAGGGGAAACATAAAGACTGCTTTGTACTTCTTTGAGATATAACTCACAGAAAGAATGGTTACAGCAATAGAATTAAAGGGGAAAACATGTATTATATGGGACAAAAGACAGGAATGAAAGGAAACTTTAAGTTCAGTGAATCATAGGGAAGGATATTTATTTTTTTTAATAAATTTGCCTCAAATTATGGGAATCACTGGAATTAATGGTAAATCTAGAACAACTGAGAACTATATTTTACTCCTCTTTAGCTGTTATGGATTCTGCAATACAAACTGACCAGTCAGCAAGTTAGAGATACGACTTGACTCAGACATTCTCCAAAATAAAATACTTTCAAGATCTAATGGTGAAAAGCAACACTTTTTTCTAATGTGGATAAACACTATGAAAAGTTACAACTCAGGATTTCTGTTTTCAATTCACATTTATATCCAGAGCACCAAGAGAGTTTTCCCAAGAGAGACAACATCCCCTTCCAAGTCCCCACAGGCTAACTTTAGCACAATGGTTTCTCATATAAATATCGTTTGTGGGGCCTGCTCCACACAGTCTCAGAAGACTTGTTGGATGTGACTTTGTCTTGTGCGTAGACAGCTTTAGAACAGCATACACACCATTTTTGTGAATTGAACATCAGTTCCTACAGAAATATTTCCTGTTTCTCTTCCTCAGATATAGACAAATCAGGACTGGAGAATGATGAGACCCCCAGTTTAGCAGAGAAAATTGCTCACCAGTGATTAATAAGCACTGTCTCTCACCTGTACAACTATCATCTGAGCACAGACATTGTTATGTGAGTCACAGAATGGAAGCTACCCCAGAAAATGTCATTGAATTAAAAAGGATGACGAAAAGGAATCCTTATGATACACACCTTTCAGAAAATCACTACAGTAGCAAAAAACATTGCAGAATATGCTGCAACTTTGCAGCTGATATTAACAGACATCATGGTGATTCCTTTGTTGGTAACAAAAGTAAAGTGAACTGAGAACTTCTTCCTCCATTCTTGGTGGAGTCCACTTTGGTCCAACATAGGCCTTGGAAGCTCCAGCACATTAGACAATAAAAAAAAAAAAAAAAATTAAAAAATAATAAAACCCTGGAAGCATAGTGGATCAAAATTTCTGAATAGAGAAAAAAATGCCATGGCATTGTGTCAAGTTCAAAGCACATACCGTATTCTACTTTTAACAAAATAACTTGCCACTCTGAGGAAATGGTGCAAGCCTTCAAATTACCTTTGCCTTCATTAGTTTCATGTGAAATCTGATCAACATTCATAGAATAATAGAGATTTAGGCATCAATAATTAGGCTTCAGGGTAAAAGCCTCTCTGGAATAAGAGATTGCTTCAGGCTCTTTTCAGGTCATCATGGAGTAGCACAGTCTTTGACTCACAGACACTCATGGCACAGCTGGGAAGGTATTTTAATTTATTTTCACTGTGAAAAATGAGATCTTGGAGCACCAGAAACACCCTTTCCCTAAAGAAAAACTGTCTGCATTTCTACCAAGATGGAGCTGGAACCATTTGTTCCCTGTTGCTTTGTTTAAATGAGGCAATATACTAGCCATGTGAAGTATGCAGCAAAAACCAGCACTCCATCCCAATAACTCTGGCAACAACTGCTGTTTTCAATCTTTTCTTCAAGGTCAAAAGAATCAGGAAGATAATTGAGACCAAACCCATACATCTGACCCCTGCCAATAGCCTAGACCATTCACAATTGATTTCAAAAAGGAAGCAGCATCCAGATTGTCTTGGTGGCACTGCTGAAAGAACTGATGGCTGCAGTCAGGAGGCAAGTGGCCAAGCAGATGTATTCATGGGTTCTTCAGCTTCCTTTGACATCAGCAGTTCCACTCTCTTGGGAGACACTATTTTGGGGATCTGGGGTCTCAGACAAAGCCAAAAAGATCTTTCTGCCTTGAAGTGCCTCTGATGTCAAGTTCTGGAGGGCTCAGGCTTACCTCCACTTTACACCAACACACGTTTGTGCATTTGTGGTATTGTTTGCAGATGGGTGCAATCAGGGCAGCTCTCTGAACACTATGCCAAACAAGAACAATATACCAAAGGAGAAATGAGTAACAATCGGTACAGACAAATGTTGGCAAGACAGTGGCGATGCCTGCAGAAATAGGGTAATGTTTATAGACAGAGAAGCTGGAAAAGCAGCAACACCTCAGCTCAGATTATGTCTCCCATCTGCTAATACATCATGCAGCCTTAAGGTCTGTCCCAACTGACCACTACTACAAGAAAATACTGTTCTTTTCCAGAAGCAAATAGGTGAATTGAACCTCTTCCACATGGGGGAGAGGGAGCCTTTTGCGTGTATCCTTGTTGGCACGAGACTGCAGCATTACAATGTTCTCTCTCAGAGGGAGACAGTAGGAGCTGTGCTCAGATGCCAGTTTGTACACATGTGCTGCTGTATCCTACCAGAGACATCAAGAGCTCTCCTATGACAGAGGAGCACACCCCTCTTTGCCTCTGCTCTGCCTTATTAGACATATTTCAAGTTTTAGATGCTAAGCTTAACAGCCATTAATGATTTTACAGACTGCCTAATGGATGGCCTACCTACCTGAGATCTCCAAGAGAAGATCAATGGAGATGCTCAACTTGATGGAGAACAGATTGAATGTACTGAAAGCAAGCGGTAGAAGGGCATCAGCAAAAGCAAATGAGGAAACCCCACTTGAAAGAAAATCTGCTTTGAGAATTCAGCAATTGGAGCTAAGATGTTTGACTGTCGTGGATTTGGTGTACATGTATCAAAACAGTGTTTTAATGGAGAAGTTAAATTTTATGTTCTGTAAACCTGCCGATATAACACATTATGTGACTCTCATACTTGTCCTGAAGTCCTACTTAGGATGCAGTTCTTCTCACCAGAACTTTTAGTTTTACTTTTTGCCCAAGTCATCAGCTTTCATAGGAAGGATTGGATACTGATCGCTATTCTAGTATTGTCACAGTGTCTATCTAGTCTCTATGTCCTGGCAAAACTTACAGTCACTGACAGTGATCTGCTCATCTCAACATCCTGTGGGAAACTGTATATCATATAGGAGCCAGCAATGGCTCTTTTTACTCTTGGAAAGTGACACAACCCAGAGTTACTGGAACTCCTATTTTTTTTCCCACTCTTTCTCTCTCTCTCTCTCTTTTTTTTTTTTTTTTTTTTTTTTTAATGTTCCCTGTTAAAATCAAGAAACTGAGCCACGTATTTTTAATAATGAGAATCTGGATGAGGTTCAATCTAAATTTTGAAAATATATTCCAATTAAAGACTTTAATAGATTCTTGGCTTTCCCCACATCTCATTGCCATGTGTATTCAATAATCCCAAGCCCCCTTTTTCCCTAGTAATAAGTAGTAGACTGCAGAGCGGGTGACATCATTCTGCAGAAGGTCAGCCTCTCCTAAACTGCTGTTTTCTGATCATCTGTAAGGTTTTGTCTGGGGGCACTTTTATATAGACTGGCTGCAGCTCTGCTCTGACTGTGTCAAACATGGTGCTTGTTCTAGTAAACCTGTGATGACTTCTGCATTGCATGCTCCAAAAGAGAGTTTTGGTGCTCAGGTCAGGAGGGTTCACTGACAGAAATGATGTTCTCCTCTTTGGTAGGGCAACACAGTGACCGTGATGACCACAGACCTGCAGAGGCTTGCTGGTGCACTTGGCTACACCAGTAAGAAATGGGAATAAAGTTTGTGGACCACTAGTGCCCGCCACACCAGACATCTGTGTTACCGGTTGTGGTATCAGACTCTCCAGCTTGTGTGGCAGCTGAAACCTATCATTGTGTAAATTAGAAAGTTATTTAATCCTTGTACAAAACAGCTGCATACAGTGCTCTGAGTATCAATTCTCTGTGTTGCTGTGGCCCTTGCTCAACATATAGCTCAGGCCAAGTGAATGAGCAAAACACTAGGATGCATGTTTAACAAGAGAAAGGGTAATGTGGAAAAAATTATAATACCTTTAGATAATTGTATCATGTGGCTGCATCTGGAATATTCTGTGCAGACTTGTTTTTAAAGAAACGATTAAGGACCTGGAAAACCTCCCAATAGAAGAGAAATGAAATGACTGGCTCTATTCACTGTGAGAAGCATGGAGTAGGGACATAAAAACCTATAAAACAATTAATTATATTAAGAAGGTGGATGGGAAAGAACTTGTATTCTGCTTATCTCATTACGTCCCATAAAAAGGGATGAATGTTCAATTACAGTAGAAAAATCAGAGTCACCTGAATGAAGTGTTTCCCAAAGTTGCACTATAAAAACATGGAAACCTCAGTTACAGGAATCTATCAAGGCTGAGTGACACGCAGCTAACACATATTCTTTACTCAGCAAGATAATATAGGCCCATGAGGGTTTAGCTCTTGATCTTTTTGATTAACTATGCAAAGTGAGCTTTCATTCTCAGGCATATTCTCTAGCCAACACATTATTCTACCTTTCTTTCCACTGAATTATAACGTTAGTTCCCAGCCAGGCAATTGTCTCCCAACTTCTTCCCACTTTTTTTTTTTCCTTCTACACCAAAGATTGCATGTCCCTTTTTATCACAGTGTTACATACATTATCCCTTCGCCTGTGCAGTGGCTTATCCACCATGACCTCCAAATCCTTGTCAGTGTCAATGCTTTCCAGCACACTCAGTAGATATGTACACCCTATGTTTTGTTCCTAGACACTTGATATTGTATCTGGCTGAACTTAAAGCCATGCTTTGTTTGAATATGTGCAGGTTACCAAGCAATCCCTATTGCTCTTCATACCTCATCATTACTGATGACTTTGCAGTCTTTATGAGATTTGCACTTTTTAGCAAATGCAGTTTTATTTGGTTCTGGACTGGTTAGTCCAGGAAACAGTCTTTGCAGAGAAACACTGGTACTGTCCTCATCAGATGGTGTTTTCGTGTTTAACATCAGCTTTTACATTTATTAGTCAGCTTTGAGATCAGCCTGCCACTCATTTCTTCAAATACACTAATGCTAACTTTTTCAAGCTGGCACATGTGGCATTAAGTCAAATGTTCTCTAAAAATCCTTCACGCCACTTATTTCTAATAAGCAAGTCAGATAATCAAATCAGATTTATTTGACAAAACTCTTTTAGAAAAGGCAGATAACACTTTTTATTTCATGAAAAAAAAAAAAATACAAAAGGGGAAAAGATAAGAATCCATAGCAATCCTCAGCATGTAAAAATCCATCTGGAAAGCTGCAAAGTCACCATATTTATACTACTTAAGTCCCAAGCTTCTGCCCCAGAAAGGATCACTTTTCCTACCACAGTAAGGGGGACTCTCCATAGAAAATCAGGGCTGAATTCCAGAGTCCCTGCAGGGAATCTGTTCCAGAACTCCACTAGACTTCATGTAACAGGAGCCTGTTACTTCTTCTTCTGTCCACCACAGGCAGCATTTTATTTCAGTGCTATGATGTCCTCCCCCATCCCCTCTCCAGCCTGAATAACCATGACTTGCTCCTCATTGGTAATGTTTCTTCCTAGGCACATGGCCATTTTTACTTCTCTCATCTTGACTCACTGCAGTAAGCATGCACTCCTCTTGAGTTGCAGTGGACAGACACATCTAGGCTTCATGTATTTGTGGTGGCTGTCCCAGCAGTCAGGTATTAAAACAAGGTGTGTTTGTACTTTGGCTTTGCACTGATTGCTGAGACCAAGGGTCAGCATGGCACAGCAGCCACTGGAGAAGGAAGCGGTATGATGCAGGGAGTATTTCTGATGCATTATCTTAAGGTTCTTCTGCTTGGCTAAACGCAAAGCTCAAGAGCACTGTTTTTCAGTAAGTTATTAAGTTTTGAGACCAACCTGTGGACACAACCTTAGTTAGGGGCTGCCCTATTCTTAGTGGTCTGTAGTGCAGTGGTGGTGGTCTGCACTGCTCTGGTTGGTCACAGGGTACTGGCTTGCTTCCTGGTTTTTCAGCTGCCAAACTATATTAAAACAAGCTAAAAATACATTAAATATTTTCCTTTCCTAATATTACCTTACCACGTAAGCAAGAGCTGGACTTGCTACTAGGATGTTATCTGATAACCAAAGGGAGGGGAGGGGAGCTGTGCAAGCCCGAATAGGAGGTGAGACAGGCCGGCCAGCCGCCAGAGGAGGGAGGCTGCTTCAGCAAGGGTGATCAGGAGGAGAGGCTGTTATGTTTCTATTTAGGTGGGTGATGAAAACCTTTCTGAATCCCTTCTTTAACCCATCTCTGACCTTACACCCCACCACAAGTGCTCCTCTCCACACATTCCCCTGAGTTTCTGTAAAATATCTCCTGCCCCATGCTGTGCTGGATCTTCTCCTGATCCTGCCTGCCCAGTGGGCAGCCCCCAGCCTCTCTCTGGATTAGACCACGTCATCCCCAGGTGGATGCAAGGTCTGGAGGAAAGCTTTAGTTTGATGTCCAGCTGAAGCTGAAGAGACTGCGGAATGTGCTCTGCTACACATGGCACCCATTTATTTTTGACTCTTTAACCTCACAGGTGTCACATCTAAAGACACTTCAGGTTTGTTTCTTTTGTTGCATTTATACTGGGGGAAAGAAAAAAACAAACCAAAACAAAACAAAGCAAAAAATATGTTGCACCAATACACTGCTCACAGTGATGACCATGGTTTGAACTAGAAAGAACTGCAATGAAGTCAGTGGGTAAATCTTATCAGCACAAAATAAAAATGGTATTGCAGCCTGAAACTAGAGATGAAAGCCCTGTTTAAGAAATGAGAGATACAAAGGGCAGAAGCTATGAAAAGACACAGTACAAACAACTGGAAAATACTTGGCCTACCCAATAATTCTTCTCAGCCTCATACTAACAAGTCTTTCCAGCAAGGCCCCCGGGTTTTGAAAGCAAGGCAGTGTGATCCTGGGGGGATGTGTACAGGGCACATTTCTGGTTTCCTGAAGCTTCCAGAGGACATACACTCCTTCCCCTCGGGTTCCCACTCAAATGGCAAACTCTAATTGTAACATGCCTGACATGCTGGAACATTGCCTCTGTCTCTCTCTGCTCTCTTTGTGCTTACCTCAACTCATGCCATGCGTGTATACTGGTTCACCCAACACTGTGCTCCTTCCTGATCCATGTTTGAGCTCTGAGGACACCAGGGAAGTGATGCAGCTGCATCACACCTTACAATGTACAGCTTGCCCGGTGTTTCCTAGCTGACATCCATCCTCTCTGCTCTGTGTCCTTTCACAGACATCAAGAGCTCAACAAGGCATGCGACCCCTCGCCCCCAGCACAAAGAGAGATCACTGCTCTTGCACCCTCTTCCCCTGCTCTTTCTGCGGCTCTTTGTGCAGTTCTTTGCATGCCCTTTGTACGCTCACCTTGCTGCTTCTGCATGGTAGTGAAATCTTCAAAGGTGAGGGTGCGCACAGGGGGCCTCCAGAAGGCGTAGGTCTCCATGATGGCCTCCAGTCCCGTCCTGTGGAATGGAAATAAAGTAAGGAGAGAAGAACATCAATCAGCTGGCAAGGATATTGGCACCAGGGAAGGAGGGCTCTCATCTTGCTTGACAGGCTGCCAGTGGCCACTAAAAGGCCACCGTGGCATCTGTGAATTTCGCAAGCAAGCCTTCCCACACGGGGGCTGGCTGCTAGAGTAAAACAACATTTCCCCAGTCTAAGATTTCAAAAGCTCCTAACAGTCTTTCAGTGGCTTTTTCTTTTTTAAAAGGATCCTAAATTTTCATTCTGTTTGGCGGGTGACAGCCAGCTCCTCAAGGCACACTTTTTCACAGAACTGGCTTCCACACTTTATGGACAGAAGCTGTCATACATGCAAATGTGGGAGAGTGGGGATCCAGCCTACAGAACCCGAAAGTATTTTTGTGAATGGCCTTTCCCTGTCACTTCCCGCTTCTGGACACTGTTCTGAAGTGCTATTGGAAGTCGTCCAAAAGAGAGTCTTGTTGGTTTTGGATTTTGACTGGAAATGAAGTAAGAGGCTTTTCATAAAAAGGTTGGTGGCATCTCTGCTTCGGGTCTCTAACTCACTGTAGATAAGGTACCAAAGAGAAGAAGCCAAAAATCAAGTGAGAACAAGTTTTCCTCTTAAAGGTCTGGAGTCTTGGGTTTGCTTGTTTGTTGTATGTTTTTTTTTTTTTTTTATTGCAGAACGTTAGCTCTGCTGAAGTGTCTAACTCCACAGGCTCACTGAGGACATAGGTGCATTACCAGAAGATCCCCATGTTCTTTATGAGACAACACACTGTCTCTTCTTCCCAGGAAAGGTTCTTCTCTGCAGACACTGAATTTTGCTCTGTTTCCCATTCCTTGCCTTTCCCTGCATCTTTTCCCGTAGGAGGTTATAGCCCTTGCATGGGCTTAGCACAACTAGAGATGCTTTGTCAAATGCGAGAACATATCCTCTTTCAATGCAAAAGTCTCTAACATCCCCAGAGCCTCTCATCAGATGTTGAGCTGATACTGGAGCTGCCTTTTGCTTCTGAAAATGTCTTTCTGCACGTGCCTCTACTCACTCAGTTAACTTTCCAAAGTCTCCCCGGAAGCTCAGATGCTTTAAATACATTGGAGTTGGCAAACCAAACTCTGTATTTTAAGAGGAGGTTTAGAAGTGAGGTTGTTGCATGGTGTTTATTAGCTGCTAAGCTGTTAGAAGTAGAAACAGAAGACATCTCTGCATAGCAGTCTCACACTAGCACTGAACACATTACAACAAAACTATTTGGTTAATACAGTGGCCTCTGCCAGCTCATGGAGCTTGGAGACAAGGCAGTGCAGAGCGTGAGCCTGTCTGCTAAGCTGGGTTCTGTGTGCAGAAGCAGCTTCAGACTACCAGTACCACCCCCAGGATTTCCTGTGCTCCCCACATAAGGAAGCTGCACATGTGCAGGCTCCGGCTGCTTCTTGACATGCACAACCAGGAAGAGACGGGTACCGATCTGCATCCTTTTGAAACAAACCCCAGCCCAAATGCCGGGGGAGGATTTTCTGTTACCGTAAAAATCCGGAGAATAAAATGCCCTGAGCAAGTCAATGTAACAAGATCAACTGCTGAAAGCATCAGCCTTGATGGTTAAAAATGAGTAATCTGTCCTGAAATGCAAGCTGAAAGCTCTAGCCCTGCAAATCCAGATGTTCTGCATCTGCCACAGGGGTGGTGCAGGGGAGCAGAGAGGCCAGCTCACTGAAGCCAGTGTTTGCACAGTCTGGTTCAACCATGGATCCCTGTGCACATAGCCTAGCACTGCACCAGCAGCTGACTTGTAGCTCTGTTCTCATCTAGATGGAGATATAAACACACCTTTCTCTTTTGGGTATAGGTAAAAACAGTAGATACAAACATCATTAAACTTCTTGGCCTGGTTAATGGTTGGACTTAATTATCTTGAAGGTCTTTTTCAGCCTAAATAATTCTAGTATATGATTTTGCTCCCTTCCCATAAAAAAAAAAAAAAAAAAAAAAAAAAAAAAAAAAAAAAAAGCTGTTTTGCTGTGACTTAGGAAAACAATAAGCTATTGCCCCTGTCTCTTCTTCAAGCCTGCATCATTCACAGCTCAAATTTACAATTTCTAGCTCTCAGTCTACAGCTTTCTGAGTTTCCCTCAGAAGAGAACTGTATTGATACAAGGGAAAGCTGTAGACTGTAGACTGAAATACAGTTCTCTTCTGAGAGAAATACAGTTCTCTCAGAAGAGAACTGTATTTCTAAAAGAAAATGAAAAAAAAAAAAGGAGATAATGAAAGAAGAGATAAAAGAATAAATGAGAAATAATATACTGCTTTCAGGGATCAGACTCCACTCTTTCTATTCCTGCACAGGATGCCAGGGAAGAGAGGGATGCCACCTGGGACCCATCTCCTACTCCTGGACCTCCAGGGTAGCAGGTCTAAAACAGCCCCTGTGCCACATACACGGCTCCTGGCCCCCCACATCCCCTCTGTAACTGCCAGCCTCACCAGATTCACAGCTTGCCCTGCAATGCTCTGGGCAGCTCTACAGCCACCAGTACTTGAAGAATAGTCACCAAACTTCACAGCAGGCTTAAAGACACCTCTTCACTCTTCCTTCCCCAAGTGAGAGCCCTTCGCTCCCACAGAAGCGTGCACAGAATTGTACGTCTTGAACGTACATGACAAAACACCCCAAGTGCATGGTTGACAGCTCAAAGTTATGTCCAATTCTCCTACACACAAATTTAAGCCCCTCTATAACTAGATTATTTTTTTTTCCTCCTTTGTGCAGAAGTAGTGTTCTGGGTGTTTTTGAAATATTACCTGAGCAGAGCACATATGTACTGAACTTTCAGATTATTCCATGGATCAGACAAGATCCAAGAGTCAGCAGCCTCATATATTGACCTGCTATGCACCTATCACCCCATTTAATGGAGTCTTGCAGCAAAGGAAAGCACAGCTGTACAAAAACTTATTGGGTGAGAGTGCACACCACTTTAACACAACTATTTTTGCAACTCTTCAGCAGCAGTCTTAACAGTTTCTTTTGGGCTTTGGTGAGAGCTGCTGGTACCAAGTGTGCTGAACATTATCCATGTGGCATCCACTTTCTCTTCCAAAGAACTGCACTGAAAAATTGACTTCAAACTGTCTATCAGGCCATAAAGCTTCCCCTCTCACACCATCTTTATGAAGGAAGTAAAACAGTATCAGAAGAGGACTCACTGCCAGCTTTATTTTAATAAGGTCAGTCCTTTAAAAGGTATCCAAAATTTGCTCTCTTTTTCATTCATTTTTTTTTATTTATTTTTAGTGCTATAAAGTTTTAATAATAGGCAATAAATGAAACAGTTCCATTGTCTGAAAAATGAAAAAAGATGTACAAGCTATCTGTGCATGTCCATAATCCAACCCATATGGCCGACCTTGCCATTCCTGCTGCATGCAGGATTCAGGTCATCATTTCATAGTTCAATGGGGAAGCCAAGCTATTGGCTCCAAGCATCCTCCTCACTCTCCTACCCTAGACAAAAGCTCTGAAAGCACTTCCAACACAAACAACTTTTATTCACCTCAGCTGCCCACATCTGAAAGGAAAATGCCGTTGCTTGCCTTCAGCTTACTTTTTTTTTTCTTCCATTACCCTGCTGGGTTTCCAGACTGTTGCCCCTTCTGGCTTCCTCCTGGATAAGGAGCTCCCCTAAGCATCCCACTGTCAAATGAACTTTACTCAGCCTCCAAAAATAGGCTCTGGCATTAAACCTGCACCCCCACTACCCAAACATTTGGCTAGCTGATCCCCATATGTCAAAAACACTGCTTCTCAATCTCTTGAAGCTCATGAAAGCAAACAAGTAATACCTGGCTTGTAAGTACATTGCCCCCTTAAAGAAGTATCTCTTTTATCTAGGTATCCTTTCACCACCAAGATCAGGTCTCTTCCTTTACTTTTACAGATGCCTCATCTAATAAGAGGTAACAGACCAGGCTTTCTCACACAGGCTAGCTCCCTAACCCACCAAGCCTGACAGCTAAGTTGCTGAACAACATTTGTTAGTCTTAATTAGTTTTATAAACAGTACGACCCTATAATTCCTGCATCAGGCAACGAGGGTGAAACAATATCAGAATAAGAAATGAGTGAAGGAAAATCATCCTTCTCTGTTTCATGGAAAAGCCTCACCACAAAGAAGACAGGCAATGTCTTAGGAAAGAAATTGCCCAAGAGCTCCTCTTCTCCCATCATGCTTTGTTTTTCCCGGTTTTTGCATCTTCTTTTTAATTTGCTAGCAAACTCTAACCATGGCTCTGGTTCAGCAGACCAATGTGGCTGGGATGGGATGCCCTGGAGCAGTCTCAGGTGTTCTGTGGCCCCTACTGCTGCCACACTGTCTTTTTAAGCTTATACAGAAAACCTGGACATATACACCACTTCTCTTCTTCACGAATGGTCCCTTTCTCAAATTACCCTGTTTCTTTTTTCAAAGGAGGCCTACACTTTCAGTGGGATTTTCTCCAGCTACATTCTGATGCTCTGTAGCTGACCAAAGTTGTGAGGATGCAGGAAGCTGCAGAGCATCTTGATGATTACTGTAATTGACCAGTGATTCTGATGAGATTAAAAATTCGTTAGAGGAAGCGGAACCATCCAGCACAGCTAAGAAAAATCACATTTAGTGAAGCCTTTCAACACACAGCTTGGATCTTAATGATTTTCTCCCTCCTGTGTGTACACCTACATACATGTGTCCTCTTTAAAGGCAGCAGCTGAGTGTTACAGTGTCCTCTGCTAGCTGACAGCAGCAGTGCAACCTTAGCCAGACCACTGCTTGTGAGGCAGGCGTCTGACTGCTTATATATGCTTGCAAATACCTTTGCCTGTTTTTTCTTCCGAAAGCCTCAGGCTTCTCTCTTTGATGTGTAATACCTTAAAGATTTTAATTCCTCTTTACATCAGCAGAGAGCCTTACTGAGCCCTCCCCACAGCTGCAGCCGTGTAGCAATTTCCTGCCCTTTCTTAAATCAATGAGCTACAAAGATCAGTAATTCCCAACCTTTTCAGGAAACTGTCCAAATTCACTGGGCTAGGACCTTATTAATGCCTTCCATGTTCATCTAGCCCACCATGTACCTGGAACTGCATCAATCCCTCTTCAGAGCGCGGCTTCCAGGGCAGCTGCATCTGCACACAGGGAAGACCTTGTACAGGGGGCACATGCTATTTCCCCCACACAGGGAAGGAGAGAAGAATAAAAGGCACATGTGCCCAATGTATCAGAACTAATACAGCAGGGATTAAATGAGGGTGGTAATGTCTTTTCACATAGCTGCTTTAAGATGAGAACAGAGGGCTGATCTAGGAAGTTGCCTAGGTCAGGACATTCTCTTTGTGAACATGGACAGCGTACTATTTAAATGAGTGACTGGGGGGAATTGCCCACTCACTGAAGGCTTCCTATAGCAAACCATGAATGAGGTAGCAGTCCTGGTGAAAGCACTCAAGAGGACCATGCAAGTAAAGCTGAATTATAATGCCCATGGGGACAGCAAATGAAGGCTGCACACACAATTTGCACTCTGGTCTGCATGCTCAGAGCCTTGCTTTACAACCCTAGTGTTCTTGTAATGTAGTCATATATGCCTAATTTCATCATTAATTTAATGTTTAAAGGCTTCGTCATGCTGATTTAAAGGATGCCCACAACATTTGTAAAACTGAAATATTTAGATCTGTTGAACACTGTTGGAGTCATGAATGGCAGAGAAAGTTGAAACTTTTTTTTGGGCTTTCTTATTCCTTTTTCTTTTTTCTTTCTTTTTTTTTTTTTTTAATAACACCATAATGTCTTCTAATAATACAAAAGCTTTTTCAATTAAATTTCCTGCTTTACTATTGTGTCATTAAAATACAAGTTATTCTAATAATATTTAAGGTATTCCACTTAATCTTTTCATAAAAATCCTGACAAAATTAAGCAACACAAAGTGAAAAACTTTGACATCACAAGAGAAAAACTGAAATGGTTCGACACTAGAGCATTGTTGCCCTTTTATTCCACAAACCTATCAGAAAGTTATTTTCAGAAAGTTATTTTTTCTTCTAATATAAAGTAAGCATTTGTGCTCCAAGTTTGGGAATTTCCTGTGAAAATTAACTAAATCTGCCTTTTAGACAGCATTTTGCATAAAGGAAAAGAAAGAAAGAAAAAAGTAGAACCCCTTTCATAGGACTTTCCATATTTTGCAGAGTATTATCCTAAGACCTATTTGTTTTCCAGTCTATGGTCCCCCATTTTTCCACCTCCATTCATTTTATTAACAACAACAACAAAAAAAATCTGAGAAATACTACAGTATCTTCACAAGTTCCTTCATTTTTCCTAATGCTATAATAATGTGTACTGTAGTGCCATACCAGTAATACATATATTAATAGCTTATCAGAGAAGCTAAAGAACATTTTAATGATGTTCTAAACAACAAATGGAAAAGTTCAGAAGAATGTGACAATAATAGAAATAAGCATATGTAAATACATTATTAAGCTCAGAAAAAAAATCAGCAAAACATATACAGAAGAAAATAACCTTAATAGTAGTGGTTATTGAAAAGATATAAAGGTAAAAGTGAATATTTAATTAAATATCTGACAACAAAAATACACGGTCACATAAAAAAAAAAAAAAAACAACTTTGTAAAGCAGTAAAGCAATGATATCTTGACAGGTATGTTGTTTAAGAGCATCTAAAATATTCTCTTGGGGTTTTAGGAATACAGGTACAAAGTTTCCTTCTGCTTCCAGGCAGAGAAAAGAGCAGCACTGGAGGAGACTTCTGAAGAGAAATAGGTCAGTTCAGCCGGATAACCTCAAAAGTATTTTCTAAGGAAGCCATCACTACATCCTGTATCTGTTTAGACAGTTAGACAAAGTGAAACAGTTCTTCTGGTTCTTATAAGAACCAGTCTATAGCAACCTGCTCC
Source organism: Anas platyrhynchos (assembly GCF_047663525.1). Taxonomy (NCBI): domain Eukaryota; kingdom Metazoa; phylum Chordata; class Aves; order Anseriformes; family Anatidae; genus Anas; species Anas platyrhynchos. The sequence continues at coordinate 83,526,915 of NC_092587.1, read as the reverse complement.
TGTAAAAATAAGTACTGAAAAACACCTTCCCTGGCCTTACGTACGTTCCGTGTGTGATAATCAGGGGAAAGAAAGAAGATTGTTAAGGACACACAAGTTCTCCTTACCTGTTTCTCCCAGAATCTCTGAAACCTTTAGCGAAAGGGTTTCTGTCAATTTTTAATCTGGTGATCTATAAAGGAAGAAAAAGAAAATAAGTTAATCTCTCTTTTTTTTTTTTTTTCTTCAACAAATGAAAATTATTGATGATGACCACTCTTTCTGAAGCCACTTGCACAACTATCTTCCACACTTTTTGCACCAGATTCATGTTGAAGTTACCCTTCCATTGTGCATGACCAGATTATCCATTTAGAAAATGAATGGTGCCACATCAGAAAACCTGTCTTTGCTCTGGGCTCTGAGAACCCATTGGGTGCTGGAACTGAAAAGCTGTTCCAGAGGGAGAAGCACAGGGGACCTAGGACAAAACCCTCAGAGCTACAACCCATCAGCAGTCACAGATTTCAGGAAGCAGGCATACTACTCAGGTTTGCCTAGTATCTGCAATATCCCAGCACTCCCAACACTCCCAAATCCCAGCAGCTGGATGCATTCATGGAGCTTCAAACAATGCTGAGGAGAAAAGGCTGAGCAAAGCACAGGCTACAGCCTCCAAAAGACAGCAGCTGGCCACCTCGTCACGTGCACAGCTGCTGTTCTGCTCAGCATCTGGGTGGCCCTTCAAGAGTTTTCTGGTCTGGAAACCATTTTTTTTCCCCTCCTCTAAACAAAGAAGAAGATGGCCAGACTTAGTGCTTTTTTGGGGGGTGGGGGGAATCTTCCTTCCTGCTTTAAAATTTAACATAAATTCCATGTTGGCAAGAATGGAAAATAGTATTGATATGTTGACTTTGCAGCCTGTGCTATCGTGCTCTTCCTCGGCCACTGCTTAACCTGCTACAGCATGACAGCTTCCCTGTGTCAGCCTCCCCTCGTCCCAGATACTCTGCCTCTGGGGTGAAAAGGGACCAAGACGCCCCAGATCATGTTGCATTTAAGGTGATTTTGCTGAAACTACTCAAAAGGGACGAGTCTGATACAGACTGATTTGAAGTAGACTTGCAGGTGGTTTGCTTCTGTCGGAATAAAGCCCTTACTCCTGGATATTAGCCTCAGATCTGGAATGCAGCTCCTATTTTTGCAGAAGCTTAATTTGTGAACTTAATTTCCGCTAGCCTGACTTTGCAGCTGTCCAGGGACTTGTGTGTACAGAGACAGATATGTTCTGTGGAGTATGAAGTTACAGCAGAGGGAATCCCTGTGGTGGATTTGCTAAAATTTTATGACTGTTTCCAGGGACACTTCTCCCAGTAAGGCAAAGTTTTACAACCACTGGAGGGCATACATGTGGATTCAGGGGATTTAAATTTATTTTTAATAAAATAGTTTTTCCAACCTATCAGAATCTCCTTTACTGATGTTATAAAAATACCACCCCAAAATATTTTTTGGGGAAAAAAAAAAGAAATTCAGTGCTTTTTTTACAGTAAGGTGTCTTACAGAGATTTCTCCTTTAGCATCCTACTCTTTACTTGTGAATTTTCTCTTATAGGTCTGGTTATTAGGGAAGAATTACAGACTTTAAAAGGCTGTCCTTTTTTATCCTTTCTCTATCCTCTTTCCATGTCTGGTCTACAATTAAAAGTTTCTTTAGTATTTGTATCAGAGAGGACAGAGGAGGGGCAAAAAATTATAAAGTGCTGCAATGACAGCAAACATACCATTGTAGTAAAATATTTTTTTAATTCTACTTGAATAATTTATTCCATTTTGTATCCTGACTAAAGACAGTTCAAGGGGACTCAGAAAAAATTAGGACTAGGTTGAAGCAGTCACAGAAGCACCATAAGCATGTGTGCTCTCTCTTATATGTAACAAAATACAAACTCTACTGGTTACTCACTGACTAAATGTGACAATCTGCCCTGAGTTCACTTGACGTGGCTCGGTCCAAGAATACCAAGTACAATGATGTCCACCAAACTCATGAGGGAATTCTCCAGAAGCTCAGATGCTGTCATGGAGAAATGCTTACCTCCTTATTTTTGATTCAAGACTCCTGTGGAGTTTGTGGCAGAAAACTGCATAATGTATTTTCCTAGCAGACTTGTTAAGTTATTCTTCTAAGCTGGTTTCTGCCATCATTCCACCTCATGACAATACCTTGCGCTCTCAAAATGGACACTACATTATTAACACAGCAAAAAGCTTCATCAACTGAGATTTTATTTGAAATGGCTGGGAAAAAAATCCTTTACACAAAACCTTATAATGCTGTCACAACCCCCCATATGGAGGAGGATGGCAAGAAAGAGAAATGGGATGTGAGAAATGGCACTTCTCACCTGACGATAAGATAGAGAGTATGCTGCACAAACAAGATAAGAGGAGCATGCTGAGCCCAAAGCATGGCAGAGGTGATGTGAAGACTAGGGGAAATGTACAGAGGCAATGTGTGATTATGTGGGTATCTCAACATGTACAATTCCTATAGAAACAATGAAGCAGGCCATGTCCTTCAAAGACCAGGACATCTTTCAAGAGGCCACTGAAGGAAAAGAGGGAGTAAACTTGTGTAATCCACACAAACCATTTCCCAAACTTCTTTCTTTGCTAGTGTCTCAAATGCTTACGTTTTCAAATGCTCTAATTTTCCTAACAACTATTTTCCTTTCAAGGATATATTATCTTTTGAGAAGATAGGGATAGACAGGGAATTCTGTAAACTAACGCTAGTGTGGACTAAATTTACATTTTGGGTGCAAAGAAGTCTAGTTTAAGAAAAGGGGCAGATCAGTCACAAAGATCAGTAGCCAGTGCCTCTGCAGATAGGATCCCACTGCGGCAATATCTTTTCCTTACATCTATAGTCAACAGTAACACTCTCCACTGGAAACTGTGCAGGATCTGAATCAAATCTGAATTATGCATGAGAACTTCATTTAATGTGCAATAGATAGACTGCTGTTGCTTATATTCAAAGGCTTTTTTTTTTTTTTTTTTGTCAGCAAACTGACGACACTCTTCTTCTTTAAAATTTCTACCTTCATTGAATTAAAAAAAATATATATATTTATATATATATATATATTATTTTTTTTTTCCTCTGTGAGATAATGGATCTGGACTGGTGGTACTGCCATAAAATCACAGTGCAGTCAGGACACTGGGGTTTGTACCACAAGGAAAATTAGCAGCAAGGAAAAGTGAACACAATGCACCTCTTGGTGGATGTTTTCACCTAGTTATTTTGGGGAAGAAACATCAGTCACCTTACCTCCAGGATGGTTTTCTGGCTAGATTGACTACTCCATAGCAAACATTTTCTCTTTGTACAGAAAAACACAGTGGGCTTGTGGACAATGTAGCTCACTTCTTGAGCTACATTTCTTAGAAAAAGTTAATGTCTCACAAACACAAAGAATACACTGATATCTTTATGAACACCCAACACAAAAGGAGCTTGAAGGCACACAACTTTACCTGTTGATTTTGGTAGGCTGTCACAGTGGTGAAGACAGTCTCTGGGAAGTTGAAGGTTTTCACCCCATCTCCTGAAGGAACTGGCTTTGTAGGAGAAAGGTCACTGCTGAAATCCTTTCGGATGACATGAACACGGGGCTGGTACTTATGCATTGAATGTAAGATTATCTGAAGGGGAAAAAAAAAAAAAAAAAAAAAAAAAAGGAGGAAGAAGAGGTAGTGGGATTTTTGTTTGTTTGCTTGTTTGTTTGTTTTGTTTTTCTAAAATTTCTGCACTACATCCAGAAGTATGAGGAAGCAGGGAAGGATTAAGGGCTAATGCAAAATAAGTTACTCTTGTCTTACAAGTACATTTGAGACAAAGTTCATGCTATGTGCAGATGCTGCGTCAAAGCAGACTTTTTGGGAGAGAAAGGGGATTTACTGTGTTAGAGGGCCAAGCAACATTTTAAAGAAAAGCACTGAAATAGGAAAAAAAGCTCAGCCATGGAGAGTATCAACACATATGCGTGGCAATCAGGGCAGAGGAGCATTAGAGCAAGAGCAGCACCCTTCTCAGTCTGGGATGAGGGAAGCTGGGGCAGGAGGTGCTAAAACTAGCTTCTAACTTACATGGCCTTGGTCATCAAGTTCATTGTTGGTCAGCTTGAGCTTGTCAAAACTGACCACCTGCCTCATCCAAGTGTCTCCAGAAGCCAGTGAGTCAGGGTGGATGTAAACCCTCGGGGGCACTGGGGAGTCAGCATTGCCAGCCACCATCCACTTGGAGCTGTGGTACACGTACCTGAAAGGAAAAAGGGTGATGGCTAAGGAAAGTTGTCACTCACTCACTAGAGGAACAATTTTAGGGCTTCTCCTCCCCTGCCACCCTACCGCACACACCTCAAGCTCTCATTTGCAGTCAGGGGGGAATGTGCTTTATTGCAACCTCCTACCTTCTAAATGAAAGCCAGATTACCCTTGAGCCACTTGTTCAGACCTGATTCATTATTAAAACCACCTTTGCAGTTATTTTCCCTGTAAAACTCTGCCACATGTGCCTTCTCAACTCCTTAACCCTCTCGAAGCCAGAGGCTAGAAAATACTGGTAAACAAAGTCCTCTCTGAAAATATTAATAAATGCCCCATAATTTCTGGAAATCTGCACTGGATGCCATATCAGACTGTATAAAACACATGTGTTCATCCAGACAGGACAAAATCCTATGGATACCACAACAACTGATAAAACAGAATTTTTCATTTAAAATGTTACAAAATAGGAAATTCCATTTAGTGTTGCAAAAGTAAGGATTAGAGGAAAAAAAAAAAAGAAGATCTTTTGTGTTCCTGACCTAACCATCCAATATGTGCCATAAATTACTTTCCTACAGCTTTCTCTGGAGATTTTGTTTTTCTTTCTGTCCTGTGGCTCCTTCAGCTTAAGGTATTTCACAAACAGTCCTGTTAACACTTCTAGGTCGTGCCCTACACTGCCCTTCCTTGGGTCTCTACTCAGCTCTGTGAAGCTATTTCAGTCCTTACCTACAAACAGTGACTCATTTCCTGTATTTTCAAAAGAAATGCAAAGAAATAAATCCATTCCTTTCAGTGCTAGCTTGTTCGATGTGGCTGAATAAGCTAACAAGGACAGAAACAAAGTATAAGACAACATACACATTTTCAGTTTTAGCACTGAACCATACTGAAAGGGAGACAAAAAAACTGTCTGGGTATCAAGTACCACCCTGATACCTCCCAGGAAAATCACTTTCCTGAGAAACCCCCTGGATGATCTGAGAGCAAAATTAATAATATATAAATAAGTAATATTTAGCATTTGAGGCATAGTTCTTGAATCTCTGAAGTTTGGTACAGTAAAGACTATTTGGGGAAAAGACTTGCTCTCAAGAGTCTTTTAATGAGTCTAGATAAAACACCTCTGTCTGGATAGTATTCTGGGATGCAGACCACCATGAGTTTTCCAGCATACTTTTCTATGGTGCAGAGCCCATTAATACCAGAGAAATCTCCTCATCCCATCTCTCAGTTTAGTGGTGGCAATTCACCAGAGGTTTTCCCAACAGCTCCATGCTGTAGATCAGGATCTTCAATCCCAGTTGCTGCTGTGCTGGACAGTAAATGCTTTTAAAACAAAAATCACTCAATTTGGTTCAGGCTAGACCTGAGGTACCCCCCATTTGTTGATTGTCCACTTGCCCATTCTTTCTTGCTGAGGTAGGTAGTTTTAGAGGATCCAGACTCCAGTGACCAGGTCCCTCAGACAGTCATTGTTAATTGTGTTGTTAATAAATTCCCATTAAAATCTGATTACTATTCAAAACCATAGAGCATGACCATCTAGTTCCAAGGCCCCTGGCTTAGACAAGGACACTTTCCACTAGACCAGATTGTTCAAAGCCCCATCCAATCTGGCCTTAAACAGCTCCAGGGATAGGGCATCCACTCCTTCTCTGGACAACTGGTTCCGGTGCCTCCCCACACTCTTTCTTCCTAATATCTAATCTAAATCACATTGCCTGTATTTGTGCTTGGGATTACCCCAGTTTAGATGCAGGACCTCACACTTGGCCTTGTTGAACTTCAAGAGCTTTGCATGAGCCCACCTCAAGCCTGTCAAGGTACTTCTGGATGGTATCCCCTCCCTTCAGTGTGTCAACTACACAACTCAGCATGGTGTTAGCAGACTTGATGAAGGTGCACTCAATCCCACTGTGCTCGTCACTGACAAAGATGTTAAACAGCACTGGTCCAGTACAGAACCCTGAAGATCACTGGATCACCACTCTTCACAGGTCATCAAGACCTAGACATCAAGCTGTTGACTGCAACTCTTTGAGTGTGACCAACCAGCCAATTCCTTGTCCACCCAGAGGTGTATCAGTCTCAGATAACAGTCCAAATGTGCAAGAGAGTATATTAAACCTCTGTATTTTTTTTGTCTTACAATTCTGGTCAAATCAATTAATGGTGTAAACAGAGTGTACTCCAGCATACCTTTGCAATAGCGTGTAATGGCATATATCTTTCATATGCTTTCATTGACACTGATCCATCACAACGTTTCTATCTTTACACCTAAAAAGCTTACCTGTATCTCTTGTTATCCACAGGCACAATATCCATGGCAATATAATACTGCTGATGGGGATCCAAACCTGTAATTTTCACTCTCATGGCTGGAAACATTCTCCTAGAAAAAAAGAAGAGTAGAAATAAGGGAGAAAATAGTGAATAAAGAAGCTGAAGGGGCTCTTACCCCTCTCTGACACCAGGAGCATGCTACTTTACAAAACCCTCTTCTTGGCATAACTCCTCTGGGCCTCTGGGTTTGGTGTAGTTAGCAAAGATTGTGCTGGTTGTGCTACGTATCTTTTTTTTTTTCTTTCCATTTTTTCCATTAAGAAAAGGAATAGCAGGATAACAACCTGTGGGTTACAATAATCACTCCCAGTCGAGCAGTCTCTGCTCCTGACTTGTAGTAGACAGTTCTGTTACACTCCGCACAAATTGTCCCTCAGGTCAGGCCTCCTCTCTAGGTATTTCAGTACACAGATGGGCAGTATACATTCTTAGTTCTGCTTTTCCATCTAGAATTATGTTTTCATGTCATACTAAATGCAGGATCATTTTTGTTCTGTGTTTTTGAGAAATTCACATTTCAGTATGGACTTTGGTAGTGCTAGAAAGCAAAACCATCATCCTGAAAGATCCTCTTGCTTTTATGCTTACAGATACTTAAAAAAAAAAAAAAAAAGTCCCTTAAATGAATCTGCTTATTAGGCCTATACTTCACACTTAACAAAAACAATGGCATTATCACCATGGTTTCCTTGAAGTCTAGTCAGTATTTTGTGAAAAACCTTTTTTAAGTGCTGTCTTTTCTGTGACATATGATCCAGTTCTGTCTTAAGATTTTTCGCCTGATAGGTAAGTTATGAAACTTTTCACCAGCAAAAATTAGTGTTGCTAGACAATTATTTCAGAAGACAATAGCCAAGAACAATGTTAATATCAAAATATATCAGTATTGATGTAGCTATGTCATAATTTCTTCTTCAAAATTCTCTGGTTGCCAGTAATATAGATGCCATTCTATACTCCTCAATCAGCATGGTGAGTAAATCATTTATGTCATGTGTTAGAAGTTAGAGATATACACATGCCTGCAGGGCTATGACCCCATTGACATTATGGAGACATGTTGGAAGCATGATTGATGTGAGGTTCCTATGACTGAATCCCCATTTTTAAAAAGGAAAAAAAAATAAATAAATGAAAGACCCAGGGAACTACAGGCCAGTCAGTCTCACTTCTGTGCCTGGCAAGATCATGGATCTTCCTGGAAACTAAGTTAAGGCACATGGAAAATAAGGAGATGATTGGTGACAGCCAACATGGCTTCACTAAGGGATGATCATATCTGAAAAAATCTAGTGGCCTTCATATGATGGAGGTACAGCCTTGATGGATAAGGGAAGTGCAGCCAACGTTATCTACCTGGATTTGTGCAAAATATTTGACATGTACCCCATGTCCCCACTGTATCTAAATTGGAGAGACATGGATTTGATGGATGGACCACTCAGTGGGTAAGGAATTGGCTGGTTGGTCACAGTCAAAGAGCTGTGGCCAACAGCTCTATGTCCAAGTGGAGATCAGTAATGAGTGGTGTTCCTCAGGGATAAGTATTGGGACCAGTGCTGTTTAACAAATTAGCTGGTGCAATGGACAGTGGAATAGATTGAAGACAACCCTACTGATAAGGACTTGGGGGTATTGGTGGATGAAAAACAATACAAACTGTCAATGTGCATTTGCAGCCCAGAAAGCCAACCCATATCCTGGGCTGCATCAAAAGAAGTGTAGCCAGCAGGTCGAAGGAGGTGATTCTCCCCCTCTATTCTGCTCTTGTGAGACCCCACCTGGAGTACTGCATTCAGGTCTGGGGCCCCCAACATGAGAAGGACATGGATCTATTAGAAAGAGTCTAGAGGAGGGCCACAAAGATGATCAAAGTGCTGGAGCACCTCTGCTATGAAGGGAGGTTAAGAGAGCTGGGGACATTCAGTTTAGAGAAGACTTCAGGGAGACTTTATAGCAGCCTTCCAGTACCTAAAGGTGGCCTACAGGAAAGATGGGGGGGGCTCTTACTCAGGGAGTTTAGTGGTAGGACAAGGGATAATGTGTTTAAACTAAAAGAGGGTAGAGTTAGATTGGATATTAGGAAGAAATTCTTTACTGTTAAATATGATTAAATTCATGATGAAAAAAATCCAGAAAAGTGTACAATAAATCTTTGTCCCTTGTTTCTAGGGGGCCTCCCTAGGAACAGTCACGACATTTTTCCTTCTATTTAGCAAAGAGTAGTGAAATGTCTGAGAAGATTTACATCTCCTCCCAAAATTTTTGTTTCTCAAAGTATGGACACAGCCTGGAGGAAGGAAATGGGAAAGTTTGTGAACATCTCCAAACTTGTCTTTCAAAAATGTACTCAAGGGATGCAGCCATGAGAAGTTATATTATTCTTTCCCATCTGGACCACATACAACCACTTGGAGAAGAGGGTGGGAAGGAGGAGGTCAACACTCAGCATTCACCCTGCCCATAGCTCTTCCTTTTCAGGTCATGGAGAAGCAAAGTTCTGATCTATTAGTAACTGAATCTGCCTTGGAAAAGGGCATTCATCGAGGGGGCAGTGAGAACATCACCCCACAGCTGCCAGCACATCGCTAGCCAGAGTTATGAGAGACATAAAACTGTCAGAAAAATTGTCTGCAGAAACCTTTCAAAGACAGACATTTGTATAGATGATGATGTGAGTTTGCTAGAGGAACAATTTAGAGGGGAAGAAAGGAATAATGGATTAGTCTTCAGTGGCTTGAGGACATTACCTTGTTTCTACCACAATGGCTCATTAAATCTACCACGCCAAATGGGTACAGGATGTGGCATTTTACAATCCAGCTCTCATTAATTGGATGGAGGTGGCTTGGGAGAAGCTTAAGAGGTAGGTTGTGTTTCAGAGGGTTGATGAGAAATCCAGGATTAATTCTGAGTCTCTTTGGGTCTAAGTCTGTGTACTATATTTGGAAAACTGAACACTGTGTGTTCCCAGCAGCTCTCTCCAAAACTGCAATCCTGTGTAATGTTGCAGTATAGCTTATGGGGTTGTTTGCTTATGAAATACCTTGTAAAAGATTACCACAGACCATTCAACAGGCTTAGGGGCTAATCTCTAAAATGATCAGAGAGAGCTCAGCTAATCCCACTGCTTTCTCTAATGTTTAAGTGTATTTTAAAGTTTTCTAAAAAATTAAGGTTTTGTTTTTCTGTGGGTGTAAACGTAACTCGGGTTTCTTTGACATAAGGATGTGACCTGAACCTATCACAGCTGGTTTCCAGCAGCACTGCTGTGTGGAAAGGGAAAAATGGAAAACGTAGAGATAAACAGTAGTGACTGAGTGACATACGTAGAATCTGGGATAAGTCCCACTGCTCTGTTTTCTGTTGGCTGACTCTTTGTCTCCCTAGGCACCAACCCTATAGAAAATAGAGGGTTCAAAGGTTTGGAAGGAATTCAGGTCATTTGAATATGGCTGTATTCATAAACAGTCAAGAACCTTTCATCCAGAAAAATATCAGTTGTCTTTATAGTCAACAGCTCAGACACGAAGGCTGTTAGTTTTCACAGGGAACACATGATGACATTTGATACAGTTCAGGAGGAGGTTTTATATCAACAGCAGTTTGGGATGGTCAAGTTATTTATATATTAGCTTTACCACTCAGCAGGAAAGCAATCTTCCTAAACTTAGGCTGGAAATCTGTACAAATATATACAGTATCCATTTAGGGGAAATATGACATGATATGAAATAAGTTATTTCAATTGATTTAGAAACACTTAGAAGAATTTTAAAAAGCATTCTTGTAAGAACCATGTGCCTCAGCCTACTCAATCCCTTACTTCTTCCATAATGAGAAAGAGGTTTATTAAACTCTGAATGCAAAGAAAATTAACAATACATATAGATCTTTTCATTAAAATATTAATTGCTAGCACGGTAGTGCAATGATTTTAAAAACCATGTTTGTGAATTTGCAGAGATAGAAAGAAGTTGGATTGCAGCAATCAGCTTTTTTTGTTCTTGTTGAAACTTTTCATTTAACATGAAATCATAGTTTTCATTTAAGGAAACTGTTCAGAGAAAATTTATGTGTACATCCCCAAACTGGATTCTTTTTCCCAAGAAAATAATCTTCAGTTTCTAACACTTAGGAGTCTCAAAAGAGACAGCCCCTAACCCTGCCCAGGGAACTAGCACATGTAAAGCTTTTGTCAAGTTCGATCTGTCTACAAAGTTGGCATGCTCTGAGTGGGCTCATGGACAAGATTACCTCCAAGTATCATTTCCAACATAAATTCATTCTCTGTTTTACAGTTAAGTTTTAGAGTCGGCACCACTCATTAGGTGATAAGACACTAATGGGTACCTGGCTGGTTTTCTCAAAATACAACTGCAGTTCCTTGAAGCTGTTTAGACACTGGAAATACACCTGTACAGACAGCTTAGTGAGCTAAAGTCAGAAGACAATTTAAAAGGATCAACACAATTTACTTTGCAGCTTTTGTGACTGTTCAACTGAATGATTTACACCCCATGTAAACAAAAACTTAACTTAAATGGGATTAAATTTGCTTAAGGGTTACATCTGCTAAATGTAAACCATAAAATGAAGATGTGTGTTCTTCGATTGTACTAAAAGACTGTTTATCTTTTGGTACAGACTTATTGACAAAAACAGAGAGATTAGTCACTTCCCAGTCATAAAAAATGGGACTCAGAAACTCTGAAAAATATTCAGGCTGATTTAGGCTTGCAGATTAAGTGTGCATAGTGTTTACAACGTACCTGAATTTACAGTGTTACCTGAAGTTATAGCTATTTTTATAACTCATATTTCCTTGTCTTTATGTCTGGTGCCAAATGTATATTTATTTATAAAAACAAACCCGTGGAAGTGACAGTGAGGGACAGGAATGGAAGGGAAGGCAAGAATGCTTCGTTGTTTCCCTCTGCAGTGTGAGAATATGTAGAGAAGTGTTGAGGGGAAAAGTTGATGCAAGGCTGGGAGAAAAAGGATTTATTATAAGGCAGTCCAGCAGATCTTCCCAGCAGCTCCCCAAAGAGACATTTTCTAGAAGCTGGAGAAAGCTTATCTGGTCCACTGGGCCAAGACCTCTGGGCAACAGTCTGGTAGCTGCATCCTGCCAGCCCTTGCTCTGAGAAGTCCTCTCCACAAGTCCCTTTCGTATCAACAAAGCTTTGAAACAAAATCCCTGGTTTTGACTCAACTGAAGAGGACCATGGGGCCCTTCCCTCCTTCCTTCCATTGGAAATAAAACAGCCATTCAGTAGTGTAAACAGCCCTAAGTACATGTTTCAAACAACTCTGGCTCATAGTTTCTGGGAGGGAAAGAAACTCCAGTCAAAATACCATTTAACCTATCAGGAGGCACTGAAGAGTCAGGAGATAGCAAAGCCACCTCTTCCATTCACTCTGTTGTGTTTGTTGTTTTTTTTTTATCCCCACTGTTTTTACTGAGCCTGGCCTCAGCACCCAGGTTTGAGCAATCCCTCAGCACAGATATGATAACTTTGATAAGACTCATGCATTCATTTCCCTCATTGCTGAGAAGAAATCCTGAATTTGCTACAAGCAGAACCTATGTCCCAGAGGAATAACTCCTGTCTGTGTTTGTGTGCTCAGTCACAATCATCTCCATAAGAGGTGGCATTTCCCTTCCAGAGCAGTACTCCAAACATTCACTGTAGTGGAAGTGCATCCCTCCTTCAGTAATAATTGCACATTTCTTTCTCATTTGGGCAGCACTTCTGTCAGCAGTTAACTGTTGGAGCTGCAGCTCAGATGACCATGGTCTTTATCTAGATAATGTGGGGAGGGATTCAGATTCCTGTGCTAATGTTGTCAGCAAGCATGAACGCATGGTGGAGAAGAGTAGAGAAAAATAGTTAAATATGTTTTTAGGAATAGTTGCTTTAAATCAGTATGACCTGGGGCTTAAGGTGAGTTCATTTTATTTTGTACAGTCTAAGGCTGCATTTCAAACAAAAAATAGATAAAAGAGATTGCAGTTTTGAATGCACTGCAGCTGACAAAAAGCCATTTGCATGTTTCGCACAAAGAACAAAGGACTCTTGTTAGAAGAATCTTATTAAATTCTGAATAACAGAGTTCTGATAAAAAGGAGGAAGGAAAAAGTTCTAAGAGAACTTTATGAAAACAGAAAAAAAATACAGGTTTATAGAAACAGACCAAAAAAAAAAAAAAGACATCATACAGTATCAAGAAAGAAAAAAATGAAGCAGAATTAAATGTGAATGGGAGTGGGAGTTTGAAAGCTAAGAAGTGTAGTATGCTGAACATAAGCAGGATATAGCTCCAGAAATATGTTTGAAATGAGAATGTAGGTTAGAAACTAGATTTAAACAGTAGGAGTAAAAAGACAATGTGAGGTCAGGCAGGAGCCAAACAATGCCTTACCAGTCACATAAAATTAAGGAGCAGCTGTAGTCATAGGCAACTGAGTCTGTAATTATAAAGGCCTTGAAAACAAAAAGACCTTGCAGGACTCAGACAGGGTTTCTGTAGGGAAAGCGGCAAGAACAGAAAATTGTTCCCTTGGGAAGGAAAAATTTTCAAAGAAGCTGCACATCTCTATTTCAGTAAATAATAGGAAATCCTCAGGAGATAACAATTCAGCTCTCTTTGCCAGAAATCATGCAATCTCATCTACTGGATATATCATGTATCATGCATTCCATAGAGAGAAACAGGACTGCTGGACATCTCTCACCCATCACGGACACATCCTCTCTGAAAGAAGGTTTAACTAAAAAAAGTTAAACTTTTAACTTGTGCATATACATGTATTTTTTTAACCTATAAGAACTGTCACTAATAAATAGATGTACTAAGTAACGAAATCATTAAACTTAGTTAGATAGTTAAATAAGAAACGTGGTCTGCAGAAAAAAAATCCCTTCCCATACTGTTAATCTAACCTCTGGAGAAGAATACCATCAAACAGAAAAATATATATATGTTTAGTAGCTAACATAGAGTTTGTGTGGGCAGCCAGTGATGAGCCTGATGTCCATGAGGACTAAAGTAATAATAAACATCTCCTTTCAGGGTGAAAGAATATGATTTATGTTTGTAATGAATATATTATTTGCTCAGTAAGTTAAGCTCTGTATTGTGCTACAAGTTTTTTTATAAGTGGAAAAATTGTCAAGACTGGAGCTTGCAAATGCTCTCAAGCTTGGCACTTGAGAATGCCATTAATGGTGTTAAAGAAAAAAAAATCTTGAAAAAATAAATATTCCTTACAGTTCTTACATATTTCCCTGCATCTATTCCCTACATATATATATATATATATATATATATATATATATATATATATATTGTTTTGGACTTCTTAAAATAAAGTTAGTGTCTCTGTCTTCTTTAACATGTGCTGTTAAACATATCTGAAAGGTGGCTAAAATATAGACTTAGATATTTCATCAGAAAATGCAACTAAACAAGGCCTTCCCCAGAGCTTGTAGACTTTTCTTCAAAAGCATGAAAATCAAAATGTTTGAGCCAAAACTTAGAAAACTAAAACAAAGTATCTTATATGGGACTTGTTAAAGAAAAAAAAATCAGGTAGGGGAAGCGAATATGAATATGAAGTGAGATGCTTCTTCTCTAAATGAAAGCCTTTTTCCCGGCATGAGGTAAATGGAATTGGAATTGCAGTTAACTGGATTTGTTGTTCAGCTGCAACATGGAAGGAACTAAGTACATCTCACAATAATTTTTAATCAGCTTCCTGTTATTACTGTGCAATTAGGGATATGTATCTATTGTTCATTATGATGATATGCAATGTGGAAAACTGTATTTGTCAAACAGAAAGGCAGCATGCATGACAAGTTCCATGAAACATTGCTGACATGAAACGTCTCAATTCATAAATGTCAAAACAATAGTTTTATATCACAAGTGTCAAAATACATACTTGAGACTGTTCCAAGCAACAAAATAGTAGTTTATAGCTTGAAGACAGCAGAAGAAAATTTTCAACAAAAATGTTTTCCTTTTTTTTTTAAACAAAAAGACAGCAATTTATTCAGTATTGCAATTTTTTTAAAACTTTGTAAGAAAATATATAGTGTTTTTTTCATATATGTGTACCAAGCAGACCTAATAGAAATTCTTCTTTTTTTGTACTGATCCAAAGTATTTAATGTAATTATTTGGTATTTCCCCAGAATATTTCAGTGTTTGTTTGTTTGTTGTTTGTTTGTTTTGTTTAGTTTTTCTTCCATAAATTCTTCCTTCTCTAAAACCTCTGCAAATACTCTCAAGGCTTCTGTGAGAAGGTGTGTTGAAGAATTTGTAAAACTGCAGTGGCATTGATGTTTCAACTTTTTTGGTTACTTGTAAGAGTGACAGAGCACTGGAACAGGTTGCCCAGAGAGGCTGTGAAGTCTCCTTCTCTGGAGATATTCAAAACCAGTCTGAATGTGATCCTTTGCAATGTGCTCTAGGTGACCCTGCTTGGCAGGGGGGTTGGACCAGATGATCTCCAGAAGTCCCTTCCAATCTCAACCATTCTGTGATTCTGTGATTCTATGATCTTCATATCACTATGGTTCTGTTTTTTTTCCTGTGCACTGGTGTTGATGGGCTTTGAGATATTTATGCTGCTCTGAAGCCTATACACTCCACTTATTGTAAGAGAATGAACTATAATTAATCCAGCAGGTAATGATATATTCTTTTCATTTTCAGATGCAGTGTAGTGCAGGCAACAGGAAGGAGGGAGGTGATTGTCCCCCACTACTCTGCCCTTGTGAGGCCCCACCTGGAGAACTGTGTCCAAGTTTGGGGCACCCAGCACAAGAAAGAAGTGGACCTATTAGAGCAAGTCCAGAGGAGGGCTACAAAGATCATCAGAGGACTGGAGCACCTCTCCTATGAAGAAAGGCAGAGAGAGCTGGGTATGTTCAGCCTGGAGAAGAGGAGGCTCAAGGAAGGCCTCATTGTGACCTTTCAGTACATAAAGGGGTCTTACAAAAAAGATGGAGAAGAACTGTCTACTCAGGTAGATAATGATAGGACAAGGGGGAATGGTCTTAAACTAAAGAAGATAGATGTAGACTAGGCATTAGAAATAAATTCTTCATTGTAAGGGTAGCGAGGCACTGGAACAGGTTGCCCAGAGAAGCTGTGGATGCCACATCCCTGGAAGTGTTCAAGGCCAGACTCGACGGGGCCTTGGCCATCGTGAACTAGTGGGTGGCATCGCCGCCTATGGTGGGGGGGTTGGAACTAGATGATCTTTAAGGTCCCTTCCAACTTGAGCCATTCTATGATTCTATGAAAACAAACTCAGAACCAATAAATTTGGTTCCTCCAGTGTCATATTTAATGATGCTAGACAGATTATTTAACCTGTTTAGGTCTCAATTTCACCCTCTATGAGAAAAATGAAAATTCGTAGTTTTCTTCCCTTCTGTTTTGACTTCATTAGTGAAAAGATGTTGGATAACAGCAAGTGTTATTATTTCTTTGCCTTTTCCATTTGAGGCAAAACCAGCAGCCCATTCTGTATTGATTCAAAATGTTTCATTTTCTAATGAGACGGCACTTACAAAACCAGGAGTTAATCTGGTTCTCATAATCTTTGGGGATATCTGGGTTGTTTGTTCAAGAAAACTTTCCTCAAATTAACTGAACTTCCTGGGGCTTCTGAACACTAGTGACCACTTCACAAGAACATAAAAAAACAAGTCCAGCAGCTCTGGCAAATTCTGAGATCACTGACATGAAACTTAATTATGAACAATCAAATACTGAGATTGTTTTTTTCCCCACAAAACTATGGAGAAGTTGCCTTCTGCATTTCTGCAGAAGGGGCAGAAAAACTCCTGTGATAGCCACATGGTTTACTCTCGTTAATCAGCCCTGTCCATGGTGCTGACTTACTTTCTTCGTAACAAGATTATTAGGAATTAAAATCTCATTGGGTGGAGGTAAGAATCTTTACATTAATGCAAACATGACTAAACAATTTGGGATCTTTAATAGCTTGAGGGATCTAGAAATTTTCAGTTTTCTTCAAGTTGTGTTTTGCTGAGCAGATTTTTATCCATTATTTAATAGTAGAGATCAATTAGGATGTTATTCTCAGCTAAGCATTGCAGTGAGTTTTATTAAAAAAAAAAAAAAAAGGCTTATTAGTGGCTCTTCCTAACTGCAGTTGGCATGAGATTAGTTGCAAGAGCAGAGGGAAACACTAAACTTGCACATTTTTGATACAGGAAGTCATTAGCATTTTATCTATTTAGAATTGCAGGAAGACATTCCTTTGGTGCAAAGGTGAATTTGAATTAAGCTAGGCATGAGATTAAATCAACTGGCTCATGAAGTGCTATGGGAACTTGAAAGGAAAATCAAATGGCTCTCTCCCAATTCATAACTCAACAAAAATTCAGTACAGCCAGCAGCACAATGATTATTTCCTGTTTTATTTGCTCTAAGGAGAGTCTATCCTCAACTACTTCCTGCAGCTGCCAATTCTCCTTTGGAGCTACTGATTTAAGTAGTAATATGGAACTATTTTATCTTTAAAAAGATGGTAGGACATACAGCTGTGAAAATGTGACAACCATTCCCCAGTCACCCCCCACTCCCCATATTTATTTCCATGGACATATCAAGAAGAAAAAAATATTTATTTTTTTCTCAAGAAAAAAAAAAGTTTTTTTTTTACTTTTTTTTTTTTTTAATCTAGACAGAAAGCCAGATATCTTACCTGCCTGCTTTCGTGATAATCATCTCTGTCCCAATGTCATGAAATCTTTTCCACAGGTCAGCACACTGCAGTTCTACCTGGATCTCTTCCATGGATGAAGGTGGAGGAGGCTGAGGACCTGTTCCACCAGATGTAAGGTCAGAATGGGAGCCAAATGAACAGGATGTCCTTTCTGCCAACACCTCTGTGTCTGACCCAGTGCTCTGCTCTGAGTCTGTAAAATAAACATACCAGGTAAGATACTGTGGTTCTACCTACTGTAAGTAGAAAAGGGAGGGAAGAGGAAAGCAAGTAAAGGAAGTGCTAAAGAATAGTACAATTGGCTTTGGTGTGTATATATATATATAGATAGATAGATAGATGTATATGGTTTGTTGTGATTTATGAGCTGATTTTTGTCTTTGGGTTTCCAATATGACATCTGGCATTTTTATAAAGTTTTAGAAACAGCTGAAAAAAGACCCTCAACATAAAATATAAATAGCAACAAACACCACCACAATGCCAGGAACAGAGCACAAAATATAGACGTGAAAAAAAAAATGAAAAAAAATAATAATTCAACCATAGTTTTAATCCAACATTAAATTGTCTCACTGGAAAGCTATATTCCATGTAACTGAACATCCTCCCACACTACTATTGAAGAATTGGTTATGTTTAAATATTTTTCCCCTTTTAATACTCTTGTCATCAAAAATAATGAGCATTTTGTATTTTGCTATTTGGCAATACCATTTTGGAAATGTGTTTTATTTGCTTTTATAATATTTTTTTGGAAAAATTACATTTCCTGGGAAAATAACCATGCAGCATTTGGTGAGGCATATGCTCTAGGCTACTGAAGGACAAAAAGGAAAGATAGTAAACATATGGAATATGTTACCAAGGAAAGTAATTGAAACAAACCACATAAAAGACCACATGAGACAACCACCTCCCTCTATGGGGGAGAAGAAGAGAATGGTTTGCTTAAAAAATAAGCAAACAAACAAAAAAAATGAGGTCAGACTAGTGTAAAAGCACAGGCGTGTTGAGCCAGGTAGCCATTTCTTTGCCAAAATCTCTCAGATACATATTTTAAATAGGTATGGTATATATATAAATATATATATGTATGTATGGTCCTAGATCTCATATGATAGGGCTATGGTGGAATTTTGCAAATAGTAATGCTACTTTGCAACAGGGTGCACACCTGAATTACATCATTATTCACAATACATTCTGCAAAGCAATGCACTTACATTTGGAATTTGAGTTTTAACAAATTGGCACCAGTATTGAATAGATGATTGACAGAGCAATAAAATGGTGTGAAGTGTGCAGTCAAATGGATCAAGAGCTCTGTAGCTTTCAAAAACAGAAACAATGCCATGGAGTGTCCTCATTGATCACCTAAACACAAGCATCACAGTGAATGAATAGAACAGCTATCATACAGAAACTTAGGAAGATAAAATGTAACAATCTATGCTACAAATGTGGTGAAATCACCCCAGACAAAATTTCTTCCATATCAAACAAGTGTCAGAGACTGTCCAGTAACCCTGAAGTCATGCAGATTGGGTCTCAGATTTACAGTGTTTCTGAGAGACAATATCTCCTGGAGCAGCTTGCACACTAGTGAAGAGAGCCACAGTTAAGAAGAAGCTGGTGAAGGTGTCACCTGCAGAACCCCAAGCCCCAACTCCTGCCATGTAGGAATGTTTTTGGAAAATTTGTACTGCTGCAATGGCACAGACATAAACTGTTTGGCTGAAGATATTTGAGAAACTTACAGCCCCGAGTACCACCAGGAAGCCTTTATCCTCTAGAGAATCCTAGGAGAATCTGACACTGCATAATGGACTTGCTTGAAGGACACTTTCAGTAAACTTTGACAAGAAGTTTCTGCATGTATAATGTAGAAATTCTATAGGACATTAGAAAGGTTTGGTATACACTGCTCTCAACCATTTTTGAATATGTGGTCCTTTATGTCTCCCACTGACATCTAAGATGGGCTGAAGCTGTAAGAAGTCCATCCCTTCTAAAGAGTAGCCAACCAAGAGAGGACTATTACATGGAGACCAGTACTCCATCCAAAACTGATATCAAAGATACAGTCTAAGATAAGATAATATGAGATAACCTGCTGGGGTTCTGTGCCCACAAGCTAGAGGATCAATCTGAGATTAAGGAGGCATTGATATTTGGTGCCTGCATAAGAAGCCCAGTGATGCAGGAGCAATGTGATACTTACCTGCTTTCTCTAGCTCAAATGATTCCTCCTCAAAGGGTTGGAGGGGATAAGCCTGAGTATGTATCACTGCACTAAGGATATTAGTTTTTGTAGTGATGGTTAATCACTCTATCCTTTAAGAAGAAGCAAGATAATACTTCTCAAATAACTCTAAGACCTTTTTGTATGATTACTCATGAAATGAATCATTAACAATTGTCTTATATCTTCTTTAAGCTCCTAAGAAAGTGAAGGTAAACTACCATGAGGGTCTGAAGAGACTGAACCTAGGGAAAAGCTTCCATTATGGAGTCCTCCTCCTGCAATGATGTACTCAACTAAGGGTTCTCATACAGAGAGACTATTTTAGGCTACACCATCTGTGCTTGGTTCAGGCACTCACAAACTCTGTATGTCCTCTGAAGTAGTATAGTAAATGGCCAACAGATGGCACCTGGCAAGATACTGTCCCAGAATCATTTCAGCATTTCCCAGACAGCCTTTCAAAATGGGCATGTGGATGGAGTCCCAGGGATCCCTGAGAATTGACTGGAATTGCATGCTGCAGAAAACTAAACATCACAGACCTAAGTCCCCTCTCACTGACTTTATGCTGATATAGCTAAACCGACTGCAGCAGTCTTAGGAGACTTTTTTGGCAATGATGGAAGTGAAAGAAGAGTCACATCCTTGAATATGAATTGTCATGTTGGCACGAGCCAATAACTGCAAAAGGAATTGCCTAATTACTAATATGTCAATATCTACCCAGCCATGCAGTGCCACACACAGGAGGGGAAAATAAAATTAAATAAAATATTAAAAAAAATAAAAACCTTTTTTGTTGTTGTTCCAAGCTTGATTATTTTCTGCCTTGAAATGTTATCTATAATTACTGCCGGATTAATGCTCAGAACAGCAAGTACCCCTCTTTACTCCAATTTTGGAAATGAAAGAGATGGAATCTCTAGGATTGCTGCTTTTAGTTCAATCTCAGTAGCTCTGTGGCTCTTAACTGGAGTCTCTATGTAAATTAGGATTCAAAATTAATGAAGAGACAGGCAGCAACATCTGTAAGTGAGCAACATGCAGAGGGGTGCAGAGTGACCCAGTCTCAATGCCTCATACTTTGTGGTGGTTGGCAGCTAGCCCAGCTCAAGCCACTCTGCTGCACTTGCAATAAAGCAAGACAGGAAGAAGATTTGAGTTTTGTTCTGACAGTCAAACTTGGAGCTTAGTTTTCTTCATGCATCAATTTCAATGGGATGCAACTTCACTAAACTCAAAGGCACTACTTCTACTTTACATTGGTGTAAGCAGGGGGGAAATAACGAATAGCCCCTGAAGTTATAAATAAATAAATAAATAAATAAATAAATAAATAAATAAATAAATAAATAAATAAATTGTCTGTGAACTCACTGAGGAACAGGTTGTGGCTGTTACTACATATTGTGTTCAACTGAAGGACAAACAGAAAAAATAAATAAATAAAAAAAATAAAAAATAAAAAATAAAAATAAAATAAAAATAAAAATAAAAATAAAAATAAAAATAAAAATAAAAATAAAAATAAAAATAAAGAAGCTTTCTATAGCTTCTTCTGGCTCCAAAGGAACAAGGGGACAAGATAATATTCCTTGACTTTCCTTAACAAAGTGCCTTGTAAAAAAGACCATATTCTGAATCTAAAGTCTAGTCATAGGGAAATGCAGAACCAACATGGACCGATTCCCTTCAGAGTTAGAAGATGACTTCTGACTGCTACCACAGGAATTCTGGTTCTCTGGTGCTGTGACAGGTTGCAAACTTGTCACTTTTGGCATATGTTAGGGAAATGGCATTTAAAATACTTCTATCATTTTCTCTTGCTAGGATACAGTACAGTCCATGAAAAAGGATGCCCCAAAGCCAAGCTCTTCCACTGATTGTAATTAGCAAAGATGGGAGTAGATGCAGCTGAGGTTTCTAAAGCTACAGTATTACACTGGACTTTCAACTGAAATATTCTCAGGTCTATATGTTCCTCATTGATTTTATGGGCATCCATGAACTTCCACCTTCTGATCTTACATACCTTTCTCTTCCAGCTCCTTCCTCTCACCTGAATGCTCAAAGAAGGACCCTTCCTGCTGCCCCATAGCTGTTGAGGTGAACATCTCCAAGCTCCTGCTGACTGAGCAGTTCACATCACTACCACTTTCATTTTCCCCTTGTTATACATCTCTTTCAAAATCTTCCATCCATTTCCATTCCTGGTGTTTTTTTTTTTATAATTTATTTATAAATATTTTTTATTCTGATGTTTCTGTCATTTATTTCTGCTCTTCTGTGGAATGATACGTAGCCAGAAGAAAACACAGACATTTTGGTCTGTGTGGAGAACAATCCTCTGATCACAGAGGAATGACAATGATCAACCCCTCCAGACTATATCACTCTCCTCAGAGGTGATACAGAGTAAAGTTTATAAAATATTGCCCCTTGTTACAGGCAGCTTGCTGGACAAACAAGCTGACCGGATAGTTTTGATTGTGGGACTTGACCTGATCTGTCAAAGAGAGACAGATTCTAGCAGGCACTGTATTTCAAGGAGCTTCAAACTATCTATTGTGACATTACTAAAAAGTTAGGGGAGAAGTCTCATAGATTTTGGAAATGTTCAAAATAACTTTCTAAGACCTGAAGCATAGCTTTCTCTCACTGCCACTGTGCTCAAGGCTGTTCCCTTTCTATTGCCCTGTTGGATGGCTTCTTGTTATCTCTTGTTACCTCACTAACCACGTATCCAGCTGGGGCAGTTTAATAGTGCTGAGCCTAGAGGAACAGAAATTTCTTGGCACTTTCAGCAACTTGGAGTCTATCAACAAGACCCTAGGGTCACTTTCAGAGCCTGCAGGGATACAGTGGCCATTGCTGAGATTATATAGGAACAGCCAGTTCAGGTTTTTCTTTCTTAATCCTTTCCCATTTCTGCTATCTCCAGATCACCCTGGGAACCGTCAGCTTATGATTTCTTTTGTTCCACAAATTCCCAGGCTTCTTTTTGGCAGATAGAAAGGAAAACACCATTCTCAAAAGCATAGTGACTCTAAGGTCAGCATCCCTGCTGAGTGTCCCAAGACAATGGCCAATAACCCCAATCAGCTTCCTGCACCAACATTATGTTCCTGGGATAAAAGCTGTCTTATACAAAGCAGTAAGCTGCTACTGACTGCCTTATTTTTACAGTTCAGCTGCCTAGTATTCCTCATGCGAATTCCCTCTATCTTCATCAGTCTGGTACAGGAGGCAAACTGGTATGTGAGACATTAAAGACATTAATTTTCTAAGCAACTTCATACTTGGATCTTCAGCAGAATTTTCTCTGCAGCTGGAACACAGCAGGGATACTGTGCCCCATATTTAACCACTAAAACAAAAAGAGTTCAGTTTAGTCCTTGACCATATCATGCAGCTCGTGCACTCAGCACATGTTTTACTCCAAGGTATCAAAGAATGTAAACTACAAGAGTGAGAACAATGGCAAAAACTTTATATACACAAAATACCACCTACCCAGAGAAGCCCAAAAGTCTTATTCTCTTTCTCTGTTTCTCTTTCTCTCTGTTTCTTTCTCTCTCTCCCTCTCTCTCTATCTCTCTCTCTCTCAGTTCCCCCCTTCCCAAATTTATGTGTAGATATCTGATGTAGATCCTGTCAGATTCCATTAGCATAAAGATTTCTCTTGAGTGGAATGTGGCAGCTGTTACAAGCTGTTAGAGTTTTTTTTTTTTTCAACTGTTTATTTTAGTTTGCAAGGTTTGTGAACATTCAGTACAACAGGTGGTCCTTCCCTCACTCCTGCAGTCAATTTTCTGGCAACCAGGATCTGCAGACTACAGAGATGGTACAAAATCCCGGACATGCAGAGCCAGAAAAAAATTGGGGGTTGACACTTTATTTCTATGAACTCAGCCGAAATATTAGAGAGCTTTGCTCTTGCAGATGCTGCTGCCACCCAACAAAGTCAGTAGCGTGGGAATTATACATACAGAAGTATGAAATTACTGGAATCTGGATACAAAATGTCACAATCCTATGGAAGTGAAAGTATAGAAACACTAAGTCTGAACAGTCCAGAAGAGTGGAGGCTGGCCTGGCCATGATATGGTGGTTGCTGGTGCAATGACTTCAGATATACAGGTGGCTTCTCCTTGATAACTAACACTTGGGTGAAAGCTAAGTGAAGCCCCCAGTAACCTCAAAGTTACACTAGAAGCTGTGCAACAGCAAAGGCAGCAGAAGCAGCAGAAGTGAAGCAGGATGGGGTTCAGCAGAACTATTCAGATTAACATGATTGCATTTTACACAGGTGGTCCAACAATAATATTTGCTGCAGACAAATGATTCTAAACCATTTCTGGGTGATTTTAACCATACGCACATGCTACACTAAGCAAATAACACAAAGATAATTCTGCAGGTGTCCTTACACATTGTCTTATCTCCCTGAATTGTTTTCCAGTCTTTCACCTCCCCTACCATATTAAATGTGCTTTCTTTGAGTAGCTAGAACTTGGAACATTTTTATTAGTGACAATACTAATTTTTTATTATGTTATTGATCACAAGTTGAAATGAATTTCAGGATTTACCGGTCTGATGGCAGTATAAACATGTCCAAACTGAGAGCACACACACACCAAGTCAAAGCTAGAAGACAGAATTATTTTTTCATTGTATGGATGGGAAACTGTGATATAGACAAATAAAGAAATCTGATGTGGTCAAAAATGAAAACAATTAAAGACAAGCTCATTCTGAAGTGAAAAGTTCCTCCGGCATTTCGACACAAAAGGTTTCTTCATCCTTCTAAATCATAATTTTAAAAGGTGTTTTCATAAGATGACCTGAGCCAGCAAAGCTTGTGAAATATACTCAAGCTGATGTCTCTCCTTACTGAAATAAAGACTGAGTATAAGGCCTGTATGACAGGGAATGATTACATATATATATGTTTATCTATGGCAAGCACTACTAGTAGAAGACTATAAAAGCAAACACAAAGACAAAAAACACAGTGGCTTTGGCTCTAAAAGCAAGTCTTGCATCAACTTGACTTTATGCTGCCAAGAACAGACTGCCTCTTCCTTGGCTTATTCCAATTAAGACTCAAAAAAGGATACAAGCCCCAACAAAGAAAAAATCACCGTGATTCACTGGTATGCTCTGACTGTTCTACTACACTCCAGCAATGCAAAACAGCTGTAAACTTGGTTTAACCAGCAAGTTAAATTGGGTTTATGGCTTCTCAGTATTGGCAAAGAAGTACAAAGCAGCTGGAGTTTACTAGTACACTTAGCCCTGGGGGTTCACCCTCTAAAGTTAATTCTTATTCCAGCCAGGAAAAGGAACATCAGTCACAGTTAAACTTTAAAGTGATTTTTAATCTCACAATCCATTGTTTTGTTTTGTTTTGTTTTGTTTGTAATTTGTTTTTGTTTTTTAGGATACAGAGATAAAGCATATTTTTCCCACATGCAGTTTAGGACCAGGCAGTCAAAAGTCCAGTTCCAGTTTCAAGCTTGATCATCTAAGGATGGAGATGTTGGTTGCTGGGCTATGAAGTCATCCTTGACAAATATAAATTCTAATTATGGAAGTGTAAGCTAGGTGACCAAGACTGTTCTGAGTAGTGTCACAGCATAGGATTTCTTTCAATACTTCTCACCCAGTCCAAAGAAATTCTCTTAAGAAAACTGCCAGCAACTCGTCAGTCTGTGCTTTAGACTGTCCATTACAAGCAAAATATCCCATTGAATGGATGTCAAAAAAGTCTGTTTTATTAACTCTCCTATCTCTGGATTGAGCTATCTTGTTTGCTTAGAAGTATTCAATAAGCATAACCTTTCTCCAGCAAAGGTTTCTGGCAATCATGTATCAGGAGAACAAACACCAGTAGGTAACGAAACTTGACCTGACATATGTTGCTGTATTACTGTATTCTAGAAAACAAAAATTAGCTTAGGTATTCAGTATCTCAGACTATCTTTGAAGAAAGCGTAATTTGAAATTTTGGTATAGAGAAACCAAAAGAATCCTAAAAGTCCCTGAGGAGATTCTCTGCAGCCGTCACTCAGTATTTCCTTAGGACAGGAAAAAAACAGCACAGCTTCACAGAAGACTGCTCAGTACCAAACATCCAGAAAGGCCATTCATAAAATGGAAAAAAAAAAAGTATGAAAATAAATAAAAGAAATACAATTCAGCTAAATCAATAGATAATATAAAAGAGCATAAAATTCAATAAAATTCAGAAGAGCACAGAGAACAGCAACTTTAAAAAAAAAATGTAAGAAATAATAGGGAGAAAGTGGGATTATTAAAAGAAGAGGGAGGTGAAATCGATGACAACTTTAATCTGGCCAAGATCCTGAACTGTATACACTACAAAGAATTTGTCTGGCCAATGTCCAAGAGTTTGTGTAAAATTAAAGAGTGAAAATGCACTTGAAAGTTAGGGAGAGCTAAAAACATGAGAGACCAGGCATTAGGTATATTATATGCTTCAGCCTGTAAACATAGAGTCATTATTCTTATAAATAAAACCATACAACAAATGTTTAGAGACCAGCCTAAACCAACATGTTGGCCCTAAATAACCACAAATTGTGCAGGAGTTTGAAACTAGATCTTAGCGCTGTGTCAGGCCCCTCCCTGATGGGAACCGGCACAAGCTCTGGGACAGCCTGTTTCTGGATTCTGTGGCTTGGACGTCTCTCTGCCAGCCAGAAAAAAAAAAAAAAAAAAAAAAAAAAAGAGAGAGAGAGAGAGACTGAGAGAAAATCATTTGTTAAAAAAAAAAAAAAATGGCTAATGGTGCCCAGTATGCTCAGGGCACCACTAGCACACAGAATTAATGCTTCAGAGGTGTCAATTCTCTCTGAGAGCAATGTGATATTGCCAAGAAATCTAAACTGACTGTGAAGTCCCCGAAGTATCAACATCTTTTTTGTAGGTATGAATATAGTACAAAAAAAAAAAAAAATGAAGACTAACATTTTAAATATATGCTAGCTGAAGGTATTTTGTGGCCTACTAACCACAGAGAAAGAGACATTACATATGTTTCCCTATACCATGGTGGTTATCATGACAGCAGTATCAGGGATCCAGCTGGCAACTTCATAATGAGAAATGTCCAATCTTTTCCTGAGTCCTACTGAGCTACTGGCACTGTCATCATACAGCAGTGAGTTCCACAGTGTAATTATGCACAGAAGAAGAGAAAGAGTCCTTTTGCACTTTAAAAATGCATTGCCTTTTTAGTTTGACTGTCCTTTTGCCCCAGTGTTATAATGAGATAAATACCACTCTATGTATTTCTTGTATTGCCTTTCAGAAGGAAATAATTAGGAAATTTCCATGGAAATGGTTCTGCAAAATGCAGCTCCATTAAGCCGAAGTTTAGAGTTTAATTTGTTTGCTTTGTGCACAATCTAGAATTTTCTTTTGGGAAAACTAATTAGCAGACTGGTTCTGTTGAACCGATGTTTGGATTTGTAATAGTGCTACAAATCATTAAACTCATTTTTTTCATCCACATGCTACATTATCCAAGCTTTCTTTCAGACCACTTATCCACCCACACACTCCTTTCTGAACCAGACTTTATTCCAGGCACTCCAGGACAATATCTGTCCTAGTGCAATTCTGATTACCCTCTACCTAAACTTCTCAACCATAATCCAATATTTCATTCATAAGGGAGTATTTCCATAGCTCTTACTATTTTAATTGTCCACTCTCTGAATCCGTTCTATTTTTATTAGATACTCACAGAGACAGGTAAATATGTGTATGGGGTTGGTTCTTAAAAATGCATTTGGCTTTTAAGTTAGTGACCTGCCACTGGCTCACATAGCAGAAATTATAGTATTTTCATCGTACTTTATAGGGATATTTCTTGCAACCTAGCATTCTGTTCACTGTTTTCATCACTTCCTCAGAGTGACCAGATGTTTTCACTGAACTATTCACAATGAGCTTGGGTTATCTTTTACAAGTGATAAACATATTCTTCCTGATGTTTAAGAACTTCTTAATGATTAAATTGATGCAGAGATAAGCAGAAAGACAGATACAAGCAGCATATTAACAGCAGCCATAGTTGGTAGAAGACAGGTAAAGGGATGCCAAAAGTGACCTTGGGGTAAGAGAGGGCAGATGAGTTGACTTCCATACTGTGCAATTTGACCAGTCAAAATAATCCCATGCAATTCTGGGCAGTGCATACAGAGGCAACAATTGAGACAACATGAGAGCCAAGATGTGGCTCCATTTAGCAACCAAAATGTAAAGAAACCCTGTAGCTAGAGACTGCCCTTTCATGTACAGCAGAGGAAGGAGGCACTGAGTTACATTCCTCCTCAGTCCAACAGACAGGCAAGAAGAGGAAGGGAGAGGGAACAGATAAACACAGGCTTCATGCCCATGCCCAGAATGCCAGACAATACTTCAGAGGTGACCCAAAAGCAAGTGTAATCTGTTCCCCAATAGAGCCACAGCGCAACAAGGTCATGGCTGAGAGAGACTTCAGGCCTGCCACAGCTCCACTGCACCAAAAGCTTGGAGGCGAAGAGAAAGGAAATAAAGTTTCTTGCACTGCTCAAGTAGAAAACAAGGTGAAGTTTCATCTCTCCCATCTGAGCACCTTGTGAGGTAGCACAAAACACATCAACCATACTCAGAGATTATCATCTCCCAGTCAAGCCTTCGGTGGGCAACTATCCTTCTCAAAACACAGGGGACAATCAGGATGGAGTACTGCATGGTTTTTGAGTACTTTGCTCATAAAAAAAAAAAAAAAAAGTGGGAAAAACAACAACAACAACAAAATGTTAAGAACACAGGCAGAATAAGTTTTAGGGACTAAACATATTTCTTTTCATAGGAAACAATTTAAGGAATTAAATGTCCAAAATAAAGATGGCTTATAAATGATTGCCACACATAAATACATAAATACCAAAGGGGCAAAGAAAGACCAAGACTTTTTTTAAGAGGCTATAATCATATTGGGAGTGTATGCCTACACTAATATTTCAATTCAGATCAGGAGAATGTTTTTGAAGCCAATTTCATGATCATTCCCAGTCACTACTCTTCAGTTCACATTATGGAGTAGTCTTGGAGCAGATGATATTAGTTCTTCATGGGTGAATCTAAACAAAAAGAGGTCCTTCAAAAGCACCCAAAGCATCTAATGCTAATTTGCACCCTGTCTACAAAAACAATTAGAAACAGTATAAATTAACCCTCCTCAAAAGTCATACTGCACGGATATCAAGTCTTGAACACCAAGCATTTCACCCTGCAGATCTACTCCTCTCTGTCTGCATGGGCTGTTAATGCAGATATTGCTAGTAACTGAGTTCTGTAGAAGACCAATATTCTAAAATCCCATAGCTTCTATGTAGTTCCATGGGGAAGTAGCAGCACAAAATTCATGTTTTATCCTGGAGAATAAGTTCATGCAGTCTTTCCTTTTCCTTTAACATCCGTGCTCCTTGGATGTGTATTTGTGGCTTGGCTTTTTCTCTTTTCTTTTACTGTCTTCAACCCAAACTCCCTAAGTCACATCCTGACATACTCTGCCAACCGCAGTCCCACACATCAAAACCCCTACATGCAGTCAAACTTACTGATTCCAGGAAGTGCACACTGCTGTACTTTGTTGACTTCCACTGAGCCACCCTGATTTACGCCTGCTGAAGTTATGGTCCCGAGAGTAATAACACCTACACTGCACAGTTGTCCCCCATGTGTATATGCTATTATCCCTACAACAGATGCACTATCATGCATGCATACACATATCCCAACATCTGGCAGTCACAAGCTAGCTGTAATAACTCCATGAACTCCATTCATCTTTACAAAACTCACAAACACTTCATCTATATGTGCACTAAAGAGGTGCATAACCTCTTCCACTTCACTGGAAGAAGTATGTGCTCTTAACCTGGCATTCGCAGTCACACATGCAGAAATACAACCAAGCACTTGCACTTAGTCTTGAAGCACACGTTTAATCTTTCTGAATAACATGGTATGAATGGCTCTTGACATAAACACTTCACAGATGTTGCACATAATGTACATACATATATACCTCTTTATTTCTCAGCCATACCTGTACATGTGCTTACATGACCTTACCTTCTATGAGGCTCACATTTCCACTTTCTGGCTAGAAGTCATGTCAGAATAAAACTGATAAAAGGAAATGAAGAATCTCTTGCAAACATCCAGATACAAATTAACTTAAAAACATCCCACTGCTTAACACTAAAACTGGTATTTTCATTATTCAGAATTTCTGGATGTTGAAAATTTCCAATCTGTTTTACTTTGCGTCTCCCATCCAAATCTAACCTAAATGATATATTCAGGGAGAATGTGGGCAAAATTTTCTGGTAGTTTGGGTTAGTATTTTATTAAAAATACTTTAATTCAGAATACCTTTGCCTGCTTAGATGTAAATTCTCTGGACTGGAAACAATGGGATGTTCCCCTGTGATGTTCTCAATAAACTCTAAGTTACAGCAAAATAGGCTGGAAAGCACACAGTCTGGAAGCAATGAAGTTGTGAAGGTCTCAGGTTTGCCCAATTTCCCCACCACCAATGTCAATGCATAATAACCTATTGGCTTCTGTGACCTCAGATAGTATCCTTTATGGATGTCACAAACAGGGATAGTAATTTTCTGTGTGTGTGAATAGCCACACAATTTCAACCATGCAGAACTAAACTGTTTCAGAACCCATTCTTTTAAAACCTTTAAAAGCATGTACTACACTTTGAAAATTATATGCATATTTTGAGTTTATTGAGTTTTTTCCCAACCATCTTCTCTCTAAAAAAGTTAATCTTTTTTTCACAGTGGGAATAGCTGGCTGTATCTTGCTGCAGATGAGAAGAAATATGCATTTTACTGATTTATTTTTTCTGAATACAGCTGAGAAAATGAGGATGAAGTTTTCATGTGGAAAGTAAAAATTCAAAATTCTCAAAATGTTTTACGTCAACTACAGATAATAAAATAAATATTCCATTTATTATTTTTTTTTTGAAGAAAACAACAAGAATTTCTGTCTTCATTAACTTCTACTTCAGCCTTCAAGGCTTGAGTTTAAAGTAATGAAGTTTCCAGGCCTCAAGTCTACAAAGGTCCTTTCCAGCTAAATGAATGTAGTCCAATATAACAGCAACTTCTCAGTATTCTAGGCATCTTGGAATATCAGCTCTGAATTATGTGATTTATTCCACATATCTCACTGTGCTGTTATCTATGAAAATTAAGGGTAGGTTTAATGATAATTTCAATGACTATTTCACTAATTAAGAGATATCCAGATAATGCACTGATTTTGCAGTTTTCTTGCACCTTTCAAAATTCCCTGTTTGGCCTTTGGCCTCACTCTGCAGTCCAGCATTAGAGCTTGCACACTGAGAAACTCATCCTGTGCTTAGTTTCCTGTCACACCCCCCCCAAAAAAAAAAAAAATTCAAAATATTTCACTAATTTAAAATAATAAGCCCAGAGGTGGAACAATAACCATGGATACTAACACACCAAGAATCCTGATATCTACCAATCCTATGAGTGCTTGTTACCATTTAACATATTCATTTTGAAAGATCTTAATGAAAAAAGCATGGTTTTCTGATATGCAGATGATCCCTCAAATCCTTGCCAGGTGTTGCTGTAGATTTGTCTTATTGGTCAGCTCAAAAGTGTCTCAGAAGAGCAAAGAGGAAAAGGAGAGTTTTAACTGCCACTGAGGTTTCATTATTAGTGGAGTATAAGTGCACAGGCAGCCAATTACTGCATCTCTTTTCAGGCCTCTAAACATATTATTTCATCACTCAATTTATTGTCTCTGCTGTTCTTGTGCATCCTCCCATGTCCTCCTTATCACTGAAATGCTGTCATCTGTGTCTCAAAAGTCCTTTTTAGCCCTTTCTCCCCTAATGCATGCAGTGGTTGGAGAGAAGCACTAAACTACAATTTGAGATCCACCAGTTTTCATGGAGAAGAGAGAAGGAAAAGACAGTCTCAAAACAATGTACTTTCCTCCCCATCTCATCACCTTCTCTTCAATCATACTTCCACCACCTTCTTCTTGTGTGGTAAAATTTGATGTGAAAAGCAGCCCAAGCTTGTCTCTAATGCTGCTGAGCTTGACCATGTGGCTACAGGAGGAGGTAGCAATTTCCTTTCCTAGTGCAGTCACGAAGCCCCACAGTGATGCTTCAAAGCAAATCTGTGACCCACCACTTCCACCCCGAAGCCCAGTGGGGTCTGAGAAGCAGCTGGGCTGCTCTTCGGTGAAATGCGTTATGGAAGGCAGGGAAAGAGAGGGAGGGAATGGAGGAAAACAAGGATAAAACAGAAGTTAAACAAATGTACAGAGTAAGAAAGGAGAAGGAAGAGGTTGGGGTTAGGATAGTTTATTGGAATTGGCTTGTTGACACTGAATGATGTAAAGCTTAAAGAAAGGATAGTTCAGAAACCATTGCAACCCTGTACCTTATACCTTTTTCACAACCAGGATAATGCCCTTAATGCGATACAATTCTTTTTTCCCCCTTTCTATGGTGTTTATCAGACAGTCTTGTTTTTTATTGCTGCTGCAGGTCTGACTTGTTCAAGCAGATCAGATCATTTTCTGCTTTGTATGTCAGGTAAGAAGGGACCGTGCAACCAATCTCAGCAGCTGGCTTGCCTACTTCCATTTTATGTCAGAGGAACATAAGAACAAAATAGTGAAATGTGGGGTTATTTCAATAGGTTTCCCTTTGTTGTAGGAAGTACACAGATCCTGGCTGGTAGGTCTGTTCTTTGTTTAAATCTTACAGTGTTTAGGTGTAAAGAAGCCAGCACTAAAAAGCCTTTTGCCCATCTGCAAACTCCCTCTTCACCCAGCTCTGAGCAGTCAGGATGTCACAATGCTTCTCACTAGCAACATGGTGCAATGTAGATAGGTTCTACTGGGGCATGGAGGAAGCAAAAGCAACAAGAATCAACAAGCACAAACAACAGCAATAATAAAACAAAACAAAACAAAATAAAATAAATGTGGCTGGCTGAAATTAGATGGTTATTTTCATGGCTGCATCTCAAGGTGTCTTTGCAAAATGCCAGGTTTGCAGCCACAGGTATCTTTTTGCTGCTAAAAACAAGTCAGGATATTTAGAGAAAGGTAAACTAATGCACTTTGTCTACCTCCTACTTGGAAAGTAGGAGCAAGAAGTTTCCTCCAGAATGCAGCAAAGCAAATACAATGTTACATCCCTTCTCTGTATGATTTCCTCTGCAACTGGGGCAAAAGCCACACAACACTATTACAGCAAGTATTTTACATAAAGATAGCTCAACTTCCTTTTATGTGTCTTATTGTAACAATGTGCTTTTCTTGCAGGGAAGACAGAGCTGGAGAATAACGGACTCCACTGGTTACTGCGTGGGAGGAATCGAGAAGGTCACATTCATGAGACATACTTTGTGTAATAGTTCTGGTGTTTCTAAATTGAGAGGTATCACCAGATGGCCATGGCCATGGAGGCTTTTGTATTACTTAGGTAGCAAGCATGATGAAGGTTTTTGTCTGTTTGTTTTTGTTGTTCTTGTTTGGTTTGGTTTAGTTGGTTGTTTTGTTTTGTTTTTCTTGAGTAAAGGAGACCTTATACTGAATGGAAATCACAAAAATTCGGTAAGAACCTTCCATGCAGAGAAATCCCTCAGAGCACAAAGCAAGTATATTGCTAGAGCAAACTGAGGTGCCCTTCCCATTTCCATCCATCCCTGCATTCATCTACCCTCACACCCTCAAAAATTGCACAGCCCAGGTCTCTTCTTCCAGCAGCAAGCAGCCATTCTGCACTTTCCTGCCCTGAGGGAGGTGGCAGAGCACTCCCCACTCCTTGACATATCCAGCACACATTGTCCCCCTCAGTGAAACCTGAGCCACAGTGATCCCCTCCTTTGTGCATAAAGGCTGACATAAAGAGCTTTCCCACACCCCAGGAAAGACGATGGTCCTCTCTGCAAGTAGCATGGGACACAATGCTCCCTCTTCCACTTCATGCTGCAGCACACCCCTACACAACCAGCCAGTAATGGCATCATGCTGTTCCCATGGTACCATGCACCTAAACACATCATGCAGCAATAAAAGCTGTCAGCTGAACACAGAAAGAAAAGGAGAATGTATACCAGAGAGTGCTACAAAACAGCTGCTCCTGCCATTCAATAAAGGCATTAGTTATTTGCTGATTTGCAAGGCTCTCCCTCGTTTATGAAACTCATACAAAAACTTCAAAGTCCTGCTCAACAGACTTCAGCAAGTCCACACAAAGCTTTGTTCTGAGGTCCACCACAAGCTTGCTTCTTACCTCTCTGCCTTGATACCCAGTAGGTGTCTCAGTACTATCAAGAAGGAACCACGGAGAAACTTAGTAGGAAAAGGTATATTGGTATATTAAAAATTCACCCTAAGAATTTGCTCTCTGAAACTTTTCAGTGGCATAGTTTACATAGTTTACTACCTCATGAAATTATCATGTGAACAGCTTTCTGTAGGCTCCGCATCTGTTGCAGAGCAATTTTGGCCCTGGTAGGAGCTCCTTTATAAGTGTCTACCTGGAACCAGGCAACTGAGAAGCACACAGAAAAAGAGCATCTCCACTTCAGAGGATGAGACTGGCTAACCGTTTTGCGAAATAGGAGGAGAAACTGAAACTCATCAAAGTCCTCATAAAGAGGGACTAGTGTGCATGTAGGAAATGTTACTCCCTTTGAGCTGGGCTTTATACAGATTCTGATGTGCTGATTTAAGACCCTGCAACCCATTAGCTACATCCTAAAGGCCTACTGATGCTAACATTCTATCTTCAAAACTGAGACTAGCTTTCTAGAAAGAATTCGACCAAACCAAAGCTGAGATCTTAACAGCCTACCAAACATGGTCTTTCATTTTGTCTGCATAACCGACAGAATCCTCTTCAGGTCCAAATACTGTTTGCCACATCCATAACCTTAAATGGACACTGCACATATGCAAATGTGCACAACATTCACATATTTATGGGGAAAAGAAGGAAGGAAGGAAGGAAGGAAGGAAGGAAGGAAGGAAGGAAGGAAGGAAGGAAGGAAGGAAGGAAGGAAGGAAGGAAGGAAGGAAGGAAGGAAGGAAGGAAGGGGGCAAAAGCTAATAATTACTGCATTAATATTACACTTTTTTTTTTTTTTTAAACATAAATATACATTTCTATGAAACTCATGAGGATGGAAAGAGTAGAAGGGCCTAAAATCAAAATGTTTATACTTAAACACACTTTTATATAAGTCTTAGGACAAAATGGATGTGAGAGCATTACATAAGAAGGATGTTGCTACATTTATATGCATGGACCAATACTACTTTCTGCAATAACCTAAGAACAAATCTGCTAGTAGAAGATAGTAGGCATCAACTTTTTAGTTTCTATCCCTGGTCTAGTACTTAATGCCAAAATAAGTAAGCATAATAATGTCCTGTTGAGGTTGCCAGTCAAGAGTTCAAAGGAAACCTCTAGATTTAAAAAAAAAAACAAAAAAACTCAGGTCTACTGTCTGAGCTGATTCGGTTGCTTTTCACAATGCCATAAGACTCGAGAAAAGTCATGTGTAAGTCAAATTGCAGAGGAGAGTACACAATGTTAATGGTTATTAGATAAGAAGATAGTTAAATGAAAATAACCCCCTCATCTGTAATTCTCATTCTAGAAGACTGCATGAAAAAAAAAAAAAAAAAAAAAAGAGAGACTGAATATTGCTAAGATACCTCAATTTATGTCCAACTCCGACAGGTGCCCACCCTGCCTGTGAGATATGTGTTGAGCCATTACCAGAGGTTACTCATAGCTAGAGGTGTGAGACCCAGGCTCATAAGGAGTGCTGGAGTTTCCTCTGGGTTTCCTGCATAGTAAATTTCTTTGCAAGGCTCTAAGCAGTATTTTCTCTTCGACTTCGTTTCTTTAAAAAAAAAAAAAAAAAAAAAAACATACAGTCAGTAACTTTTCTATGCATTGTGAAACTTATGCTGAATGAGCAAAATCTGTGCCTTTTTTAATAATAAATGCATAAGTTTTGTTAGTTTTGGCATTTTGCTTATTACAAAATCATTTTTCCGGTGACCTAACACAGTCTTGCCACAGTTACATTTGTTTACAACACCACTGCAAGGATAAGCTTCCATTTGTCATCTGATCCCGTTGCTGCATCACGTCTCTTCACTCTACTCCCCTTTTCTATAACTCCATACCAATATGAAAAATCTTCACCTCTCAAGGACCTACTCAACCTTTTCTGTCCTCACTCTATATCCACAGAAGCCATTAAATGACTCAATGCCAGCATTTATTTCCAGCATGCTATGGGTCTCAGAAAGCATGTCTAGGCCTATTTTTAAAACACATTTTGCACAGGGGAAGAAACATTTGCACAGCCAGGTCATCACTCACCCTTCAGCTCTTCCTTCAGACTTGACTACACCATAAGGACTTGAAACCCATGAGATTAGTTACAGTACTACTGTGCTCACGACGATCACCTACTGAACTGATCAGTGTCATCTAATGGGGCAAATCCTCTGGCATAACAATACCACTTGTAATTATATTCTAAAGTTATCTCAGCACAGTCCTACACACAGCCATGCTTACACCAGAACAACTGTGTCTTTTTTTGGCCTAGTTTACTTGTCATTTCCATAAACACACATGTATGCAAGCAAGTGTAAGTGCATAAGATCAGCTGGAAAAAAAAAGTAATCACCTCATCTCACCAGTTGACAAGTGACACAGTGATTCTGGGGTCACACTGTAGTGCACAGGCACCAGGGGGCAGAGCTGAGACCAAGCTTTAAGATTTGACTCTTATTTCCTGCCTTTCATGCCCGTTTCCCTGTAAACTGATGTAAAACCACTATTTTCTTGCAGGAGGTAATTTATTTAAAAGATGAGAATAAATTCCGAGTTGCCTCGAGTAAGTCAGGAGATGCTCCACAGACTTCAGCATCCTTTTGTGTTTTTCCCGCTCTCTCTTTACACAGGACTGCACAGAGGAACTTGGGAATAGAGCAGTAACTCCAAACACGAAAACCTTACTGCAGTGAATACTTCTTCTGTCCCATCCCCAAACACTGACCCACTGAATGAGTCCTGTAGACTGCCGATGAAAGGACTGTGTACTACTATTTCACACTCACAGCAAGAGTGGCACAGCACTCGACTTCAGAGGAACTAGAGTATGTGTACCTCCACCTATAAAATGTTTGTTTAACTGCTATATTCAGCTGCTGGAGTAGAGCAAAGCAGCCTTCATGCCGCTTAGCACCTGACCTACTGTTTTTCTGATTTTGTTATATATCTTTAACAGTATCATTGCTATTTCACACTTTATTTCTTTCACAATTCTTACACTGTCTGTGCACTCCTGGTGATTTACTGCTTGTGATTTCCTCCCATTTATTTATGCACTCAAATACTCCACAGCTTTTTATTTCAAAGGTTTGCAGGGCACTCAAATGAATCTGGCAGAAATGTACAGCTCTTGAGAAAAAAATTCATACAAATCAACCATACAGGCCAACACAGTCTGCCTAAGAATGAACAGAGCTTTCAAACTTTATAGGCAACATGTTTGCCTTGATAGTGCAAACCACGAGGAAGCAAAAACCCCTGTAGAAACACAGGCTGTTTTAGTGCAGGTTCCAGTAAGTGCTTTAATTTCTGCATACGACTTAGAGCAATTCCACGCAGAATTTGTCACAGAGAAGTATTATATTCTGGCTTCTTCAATGAGCTCAAGCAGTTTCATACTTATTTTAGCCCACCATTGGTTTGAGAGGACTTCCACTAGGGCTTCACATTCCCAAGCAGCGAAACAGACACATTTACTTCCACGCAGTGACCTTAAACCCCAGTCAGGACTATTTCTTTGTGCCTGTGCCAAGAGTGTCCTGAAGAAGTCCACGCTGAATCACACTTACCAGAATTGCTCAAATCTGAGCCATTCCCTCACAGGGGGCTATGATTAATTCACAGCTGCTACCTCCCAAGTAACAGTAAATCTATTAACATTAACCATCATCCAGACTGCTTTCCTGTGTAAACTCAAAACCTTCTCACAGAAGGCAGAGTTAGGCTTGTTGACAACACATGGGGACTTGCACAAACCTTCTCAATGCTTGCAGCATCACTATCAGCATTACAGGAGATAGAGCTGCCATATATTCACACAGCAGCTTCACCTTGTTAATGCTGGCACCAACTCAATACCTTTTGCATCCATACATTTTCAGGATGTCCTGCCCTGCACAGGACTCTCCTGGGTGTGAAAACAAAACAGGATCCAAAGGGAAAATGATCTGAAGGCCACAGTTGGCAGGAGGAGCCTGGGTAGTAGATCCTCCTCCCAGCCTGTGTCCCTTCACACTCTTCCCCAATCTCTTGCAATAAGCAACAGCAAGTGGCAGCTGCTGATGCTGCCTAAGGCTGCAGGCTACCTGAGCACTCAGCAAAGAAATGAGATGGGAAGTTTACTTGCTCTGCTCCTAAAGTCAGAGCATCTGGCAGGGACCGTTACAGGAGAAGCACAGGTGAATTTTAGGTCCAACACAATTACAGTCTCAGTTAACATAACCTTCAGACTTCCTAAACTGAATGTTCCATTTTGATATTTAATACCTTAAAAACCTGTTCCTTACAGCCATGTGACTCTCTCCTTGGAGCACTGTTTAAATGAAGCAAACAAAGTATGATAAGGACAATAAGGGCAAGGAAAATACAAAGAGAAAAAGGGTGGAAGAAACAAGATGGGGGGGGGGGGGGGGGGGGGGGGAGGAAGGGAAAGAAAAACAAAGAAAAACAAAAAAAAAAAAACGAAAAGACATAATTAAAGAAAGGAATAGAGAAAAAGTAAAGCAAAAAGAGAAAATCTGCCCACACATACACAAAATAATTCAATAACTGCAGACTTGCTAACCAACAAATTGAATCACTGAAAACATTCTCAAGAATTTCCTATGTGGCTTGGAAGCCAAGTTAAACAAATTAGGAGCCACCTCTCCCGCACAGGGAAGACTACAATACTTTCTATTTACTGAAATTAAGACTTTGACTACAGGTTTCACTAAGAGATCTGTTGGCTTGCACACACACACACACACACACACACACACACACAAAATAAATGAATAAATAAATAATCTCTTAAGACCTTCCTGAGTCTAGAGGTTTTCAGAGGAAATGGGTAGAAACACAGCAGATGGCACAGAAGTAAGAAAGAGGAAAAAGCACAAGAGACTGGAAGAAAGCTACAGATATCAGGGGAAGAAGCCACTAGAAGAAGAAAATAAAGTGAAATCTCTACAGAAAAATATTACAGAAGCTTAGCTCAAACAAGGAAGAAAAATAAACATAAAGACATGAAAATGACCTTAGAAAGACATATAAACGTGAAGACATAACATAAAGAGGGAATAAACTATGGAAGCTCAAATTTAGAAATGACTGACACTGCTAGATAGATTGAACAGCTTCCCAGAGTTCCCCAAGTATAATTTCTATGCTTTCATGAGATTCCCACGTTGCACAATACATGCAATGACGATAGGGTGGACATAAAGCCACATATGCTGGATTATGGAGGAAATGTATGAAACTCCTCTAATCTCAAATCTTAACCCACCGCTGTATTTCTCTGTATACATTTAACTCAGTGTGAAGTAGTCCGGTTCTCTTCTGAATCATAACAGTTATATCTGTCAATTTTGGTGGCATTTTTCCTTATTTTCAGTGACAGTAGAGATTTATAATCGTTCTCCATCGTGCTGTCTTTTTGCACAGGTCATAGCTCAGTTACAGAGACAGCAAACCAAAGGAGAAAAGCTCTCCAGTGTAATATCCAGTCTCAAGTTAGCAGGCTGTTGCAGAGAACCTACAAAGCCAAGACTTTAGCTACTGTCCTGTGGAAGCTCAGGTAGAAGCAGTTATGGATTTATTTGGAACATACACAAAGTAAATGTGCAAGAGAACAAATGACAGCATGAAACCACTGCCATACCATTGGTCTGAAAGCATTGGATGCTGGATATTGTGCCTTCCCCTTCTGCAATCTCTGTGCCCAGAAGAAAAACTATGAGGAACAATTCAGAAGAGTTCCCTCATGGTCCCTGCATGGGAGCCCATTGGCACCATGCTGGCACCCAGAACTGACCTCTGCTATGCTGAACATGGACAGGTTGAGGGACTACCAGGAGAAGGCTTGTCTGAGACCCATGGTCCTGAAGAATCTTTCTCTTGAAGAGAAGCCTGTAACCACACTGCCTTACCAGGCTTCATAATTGCCCCAGACATCTTCATGTTGCACCAGTTGGGAACTCTCATTAGAAGTGTTTAGGAGCATTTGCAAAATGAGGTAGTGACTGAAATTTCCAGGATGCATCAAATGATCTCTTTATCCAAGCACCTTCAGCATGGTGCAGAAGCATGCAACCATGAACTGCAGTGGCCTTGCTTACCCCACGTAGCTACCCATATAACACAGTACCAAAATAACTTCAGAAGTCCTGCCCTGCCTTTGAGTGGAAAATGTGAGATATGTATCTGACATCTGATTTCTTCTTTAGCTTTTCACTAAGCTTGGGGAAGAATTAGGCAGGGATCAGGTGACATTTCTCCTGCAGTCCCTCCTCCTGCTGCCTGGAGAGGAAGGTGGAGATGGACCATGACACAAAGTTGGTGGACCATGACACAAAGTTCCTGTCATCAAGCAAGATAAGAAGCTGGCTGGTCGTCTGCTGTCCAACCGCAAAGATTTGTGCATGTGTGAAGTGGATTTTATTCTTGCAATTGCAACAACACTTTTCCTGGTGGGAAAGCAATCTCTCTCACTTCCCTCATAACAGAAGCTCTCCTGCAGCAGTAGTAGGAAGATACAAAAACACTTCTTTTTTTTTTTTTTAAGAAAAATAAATTAGACTAAGAAAAGATCTGGTTCTCCACAAAATAGAGGTATTTGAACCCAGTGCTCCTCGAATTACAACAGACTGGTAATTTTAGCACACATTTTTGTTTATTTGTTTGCTTATTTGCAGAGGTAAAATTTATAAGCTGCAGTTCTGCCCTCTGACTAAGAATCACTCTGAAATGGCCTTCATGGCATAACCACAGAAGTAAACAACAGTTCAGAAAGTACCAAGTCATTACTCCCCAATTCCTGTAAAAACCTGTATGCAAGCATAATCTTGAGATAAACAGACAGTCCTCTCTGTAAGGGTACACTGACGTAACCCAAAGTCTGAAGAAAAGCACTTCCTTTGCCATTAGCAGTAAAATTCAGCATTTCAGTGCCATTCTCTGTCATTTCTTCAGAGTTCCCAAAGCAGAGAGCCGAGAGAATCCAGCAACTCCTCCTATGGAGCAGGCAGGCACAGGTCAGCCCAAAGGCGATCTCCTGTACTGCTGCCTTATTTTTATTTGAGTTAGTGAGGGTTTTTTTTAGCATGAGATTCAACGGAACTGAAAATATCTCATAGCACAAACTCTGCAGCATGCTGTGAGTAATTTACAGCTGCCAAAACCATCTAAATCAAATCCCATGAGGGATTCTTCTTTCTTCAACCCATGCACGTTAGAAAACAAAAATGGCCAGCAGCCATCCTCCTCCTCTTTCGCTGAGCAGATTCCTGCAGCTGGAGCAATGTCATTAGAAGCAAGGCGTAGTTTAGCAACACAATTTTTCTTTTTCTTTTCTTTTTTTTTTTTTTTCTTACCAAAGGAAGGGAGAATTTGAGAGGTGAAGTATGTGGTCTAAATTCTCAGTATTGAACAGTATCTTGGCTATACAATTATTTGCAATTGCAATTCATCCAACTGCATGCAAAGTCAGCTCAGACCTAAGTTAGGATTTAATGTCTAACCGGTGTTCTGTCTGTACATTGTGTGTGATTGTGTTCAATTAGAACAAGGTTTTAATGCAAACAATGAGAAATATATAAAACACAATGCAACTCAAATAAGCACATGAAGCATTTCAGGTGCTCCAAAATAACCCACAGGCAGCTTCAGAAAATGTGCGCCTTGATTTATTGATTGAGGAAGTTGTTTCTAAGGAGGATTTTTGCCCTCATTTTTCAATTTTCAGTTTCCAAAGGGAAACCTCAGGACTATGTATGAAGGCTAGTGCATGTAAGGTGGGGAGTTCACCTTCCATAAAATTCTGGATAACATCCGGGTGAAAACCAGGAGAAGAGACAAAATACTGGAAGAATTCCTTGACCATACAGAAGATAGATACAGCAGATATTATCTAGGCTGACAAAATGCTGGCTGAGGTAGGTTACCAAATGAAAATAACAAACCAAAGCAGAAAAGCAGCAAGAAGAAACAATGCAATGAGAGGCATCAGGAATAAAAATTTGATTTCAGAATGACTTGGTGAACCACAAATGTCACGCTTCATGACTTGAGGGCAAAATTCCCCACCCAGTGCCATCACTGAGCTTGCTCAGTGCAAAAGGAGCCCAAGAGGAGACGTGCACAATCCGGCTCTGCGTGGGGTCCTGTGGCAGAGCAGACAAAGGTGGCAAGGAGAACAAACAGGGACTCTGCCAGCAGGGCCTCCTCAGATGCTGCTTG
Source organism: Anas platyrhynchos (assembly GCF_047663525.1). Lineage (NCBI taxonomy): Eukaryota > Metazoa > Chordata > Aves > Anseriformes > Anatidae > Anas > Anas platyrhynchos. The sequence goes on along the minus strand of NC_092587.1, from coordinate 83,484,537 downwards.
CTAGAAAAGGGGCTGTGGGGACTCAGAGGAGAAGCTTCACAGTAGTTCCCAGGGTTTCTTCCCTTCATTTCTCCCCACCCACTGCTCAGGCCAGGTGCTAAATATGGATTTAAGCCCCTGTACAACTTCTTTACAGCAGTTATTCCAAATAGCTTGTACTCCTAATTAAAGTTATTTTGTGCATGCTGACAAAAAAAATATTCTGTTCTGAAAATCTACATGAGCACTATGTTGCACAGCCTGGCTCTCAACACTTACTTTCCTATTTTTCCAACATCATGCTCCTTTCCCCAGCTACAGCGTGGTGGGGCAGGCTCTCCCTTGTATTCTTCCTTTTCTGGAGGGCAGAAGGATTTTGGCCTCAATCTCTACTCTGTCTTGGAAGACTGGAGCAGTGACTTGGTCCTGCAGAGCAACTTGTGACAGTTTGCTTACACTTTGTGTTCCCCACAGATGCTGCTGCCAGTGAGAAGATACCCATTCCTCTTCCAATGCATGTTGTGAATGGACAGTGAGAGATGTTGGCCAACTTTATGTGGGGATTGAGTCCCATAACCAGGTCCTGTTGTCAAACTTTTTTTTTTTTGGAGGAGGGGGGCCGGGGGGGGGGGGGGGGGGGGAGGATGTTGTTTCTGTTATTGTAGTTGTTGTTTTTTTATTTTGTTTTAAGAAGCTTTTCATTGTCTTTGGAATCCCTCAAGCCAAAAGCAATTTACTCCAGAATTCTTGGTACCACCACCCGCATAGCTTGTGGTAAAAGTTCATATACTCACAAGGTTCTATTCAGGGATATTTTCAGTGCACCAGAAAATGAAAAACAATTTAATAGATGAGGAAAAAATTAGCAACATATTAGCTAAAACTGACATGCAGTTTAGATACATCAGCAACTATTGGTATAGTTAGCACAGAACACATTTCCAGTTCAGGTTTAGTTTTGCTCTGTAATTTACTCTTACGTAGTCGATATGACCCAAATCATGCCTTCTTAATGCTTTTCTCATACAGGAGGAATTTTGCTCTGCCATCTTCTCAACCCCTTTTCTCCGTTATATTTTTGGCTACATTATTTTTTGTACCCCTCTATATGAAGTGTATGATACTTTTTTTGTTATTTTTTCAGCATGAAAATTCTGTACATGTTAATTACAGTGATTTTCATGCCTCTGATCCTTCATCAGAACAGTAAAATGCACTTTCAATAGAAGGGCTTTCTGATGAGTGTCTCATGTATCCTCCTCCCTCCAGTCTCAATGCATTCTGAGGAGGTTTTTATCTTGCCTGTATTAGCCCCTCTTTTATCACCAGAAGTTTGCCTGGATGTGATCTGTACTTGAAGAATCCCTCCTTTGGCTTTAGAAAGGATTTATTAGAAACAATCATATAACTAACATTAATAGACAAGGCAAAATTAAACTTTACAGAGAACTCTCCAACATATGTAAAGAGTATTCTATTTCCCTTTACCTTAAATCTACTCCTTATTTTTTAAACCAACCTCAAGAAACCTGATTTAAACTGGAAATATATATATATATATTTATGCTGCTTTAAAACTTATCATCTTTACAAGAAAGCCTCTGCAAGGGAGTGTCTATACAAAGACATTGAGGGAAGTTATACAGAACTAAATGAAGTTGTTAATTTAAAAGGAATTTGCTGAACTTCATTAAGCCATTTATGGGGCTGAGAATTAAGATGACCTTGATCTGATTTTACCTGCTGTATCTCTAAAGACAATTTACATGAGATTTCCATGTAAATTAGTTAATATATTAAAAAATAAACCCCAAAACTGTACTACAAGCACACTACTTTAACCATGACTATTTCAAAGAATTCTTAAATCCTGTCACCTCTTGTGGTGATTACAACTAATTATGAACTAAATGCATGGGATGCAGAAAGAAGGAAGACAGGTCAAAGAAGAAGACTGCAAGGTGGTAAGCTGCCAAAACAGGTCATTTCATCCATAACTCACTCCTTGCCGAGGTCACAAGGATCTTTGGAAATGCAACAGCAGGGAGGGATTTCCAAACAGAATCACTTGATGTTCTGATGGTCCCCATGAAGTCAATGAATTCCATAAATTGGGCTACCACTTCCACTGTATTTCCCATGTACCAATCCCTTTGGGCATGCATCGTGCCTGCATGATTTCTCTACAGAAGGCATCAGACTTAGTCCGGCCATGCATCACATTAAATCCACGTCTAGGTTTTTGTGCCTGCTGTCCCACACTCCTGACATTTGGATATCCAACTTTTTTCCTGATCTTTCTTGCTGTCTTTTGCCCTGCTTGTTGTCCACTGTTACTCACTCTGGCAGACTTGGGAACCTTATAGTTTTCTTGGTAGTGTAAGGATTTTGTTTCTTATGCTACAGGAGTTATACACTATAGCTGCAATAAGTGGCTGTAACAGCTAAGGGAGTTAAGAAAAGCTCTAGGTTGTGCTGTATTCATGATTTATGATGAAATGCTGATGTGTGTTGTGAAAAACTTATGATTTGGATCAGTTTTACATTATGCTGTTTTCTAAGGTGAAATGAATGCATTTGAGACATACATGTATGCCCATTTCTAAAAGGGGGAGGGAGGGGGGAGCTGAGGTGTGTTGTTGAAGTGTGTATTTCATGAAAGAAAACTGGGAAGTATTTGCTTTTTAAAGAAGTAAAGGAGACAAACTCAGAAAATCTACTTGTTTCCCTATATTTTGTTTTTCTGTGCACACAAAAATGTACATAAATTCATATGCAGTGACACAAACCTCATTCAAATCAAATAATGCAAGGGGTGCTCTGGTATCACCCATTTCCTTTACTCTAGATCTTGCCTTCTCTTACGAAAAAGGAGAATCAGCAGTAGTTACTCCCTGCTGCAGCTGCATCTTCCAGAGGAGGGAGACTGCTGTTTCTGCTGTTTAGGACCTGCAAGTTGCTTACTGAACCCTCACCTTGCCCATACAAACAACTGAACCATATCTCCTCCAGTTTTGAAAAGTAAAGAAAATTGCCCTTGGGTTAAGAGCAAGCACACTGAATTTCAGAATTCACTCACATTTCATACAATTATATATCCACATTTTAAACCCCTTCTTGTAGGGGAAAAAAAAAAAAAAAAAAAAAAAAAAAAAAGCGCTACAGTCCATGTTTTATGCACATTTTATGTTTTTTTTTTTTTTTTTTTTTTTTTTTTACTGCAAAATTACCTGGGTCTCCCAGTTCAGTCATGATCTCTGCTATAAGCACCAGGAATTTTATTCTTAAATCTATCTCCCTCTGTTAGAAGCTGTTACTAGAACCAAGAATTTTCCTTTGGTATCTTATCATCTTTTCTCTCTAAGCTGAGTAGTTGCAGTTCTCCAGTCTCTATGCTTCTAAAGACTTTGAATGTCAGAAATAATTTCTGTTGCCCCAAAACTGTTTTTTGCTTTTTTTTTTTTTTTTCCCTTCTGGTGGGGTGCTGACCAAAATGAACATGCATCCCCCAGGTGGTTGTCACTTGTAAGTGAACCTTCTCCCTATTTCTTTTCTTCCTCTGTCATCTTCCTCTAACACTGACCCTGAAGAATAATGTTTCCCTCCTACAGGCGTATAAATATATGCAATTACAGTGATACTGTTGCCCAGACACACTGAGGCAGGCAGGATAAGCAAACTCAAGAATAATTCAAACTAACAGAAACCACTTTTGGTTCTGCAAACTGAGCATTCAGGATCTCCTCCAGAGCTTGAAGACAGAGGCAGCACTCTGCTATACATCGTGGGTGATGTACACTGCCAGTCCCAGGTCACCAGTGCATGTGCAGGAGCAAAGAATGAAAGCCCTGTGCCCCTATGAATGACAGCAGGACCGAGAGCCCGTGGTCCAGAAGCAGCTGCAATTCTAGTATTACAGAAAACTCTTAGCATGCACCAAAGCTTCCTGATGGCAGGTGTGACTGCTTCCATACAGATAATCACTTTCATAAAAATAGTTTGCTTGAGGGACAGGGCAGAAGATTAACACTTTTTGTGGTTAATAGTTTAAGGGTCAAATTAAGTTCTCAGGCACGACTGAAATCTGGTTAGAACTGCACAGGTATTTGTATTTAGAAGTGATTCATTCTAATGTCCCAATACAGTTTGGATTTGCACAGAAAAAAAAAATAATAAAAAAAGTAAGAGTCCATAGGAACAGATAGCACAAGTGAAGCAATGGGCAAAGGAGGTGATTTTGGCCAGAGTTTTAAATTATCTGAATGAGTCAAGGGTGAATTAGCCAAAACCAGCAAGGAAGTCTGCATTAGTAAGTAAGTGTTAAATGTATCAGGGAATTTACAGGCATAACATTCTTCACCAGAAGACAGCAATAAATACTAGCTGATAGCCTATAAAACTGAGAATGTTGAATTAATAAGATCAACACACTCAGATACACTTATAAATACAAAATAACAATTGCTTATGCCTGGGACTCAGAAGTAAGGCTACATCATTTAAAAATGATGAAGAACATTTATTTTTATTAGTAACAGAGGAGGATGCTAGATAAATTCAGATCAGTCCCCTAGGAATAAGTATTTTCAACTTGGCAGGCTGAGACCACTTGTGCACAACAATTCTAAATGATTTGGCTGAAGAGATCTCTGGCCTGCTGTGATGGACTTGAATGCATCTTGCAAATGCAGGGGAATGCTAAAAGACTAGAATAGTGTTGGTATTCAGTGAATGGGATGAGAGGAGTGTCTCTGGTGACGAGCCTGGTATCACTTCTGGGCAGAAGAATGCTAAAGCTGGTAAGGGGTCCCATTCATAAAACAACCAAAGAATGAAGATATAAATAAAGCTATATCACATGATTTGATGGAATATAAATCTTGTCAAATAGGGTATGCTAAAACAGGCGAATGCTAAATTATATATTTAGGAACAAAGAATGAAAGCCAAACCTACCAAGTGAAGACTGTTTTGAACAGTGCTGTGTCTGGAAAGAGTTTGGGGTCACAGTGACAAGAAACACACTGTAGACACACAATGAAATACTCTGCCAAACCAACAATGTTTAAACTGGGTAAGGGGAAGCTGAGGTAGTTTTAATCATGAATGCAGTATGGTGTTACTACTTCTGGAATTCTGTATGCAATGCTGTGCACAAATTTTCCAGAAGATACTTTAAAAATTAATGGGATGGAGGGGAAAAAAAAAAAAAAAAAGAGCAAAATTACTTTAGGTCTGGAGAAAATACATTACAGAGAAAGATACAAGGATCTCTGCCTGCTTCACATACCAAAGGATGACAGGACAAGTTTATTAAAGTGCAGAAATAAGCTTACAGAATAAAACACAAAATAGAAGAGAATTATTTCTGTGCTGAAATGCCCAGTTTCTGAAGTTTTCAGGTGAAGCCTACGTGCTTTTCTAGAAGACACTCTTTAGCCAAACAAAAATGTGACTAAGATATTGCAATCTGTGATACATGGAAAGGTAATGAAACAATCTAATGGTCTCTTTGGTCCTTATGCATCTCAACTGCTTCTCTCTCTTATGATTAGGAGGTAGGTACATCTCCTAATTTTCATTAAAATAACAAAGAAAACCATTAGGGCCAAAGACCATTCTTTATTCCATACTAAGATACCATGAAGCTATAGACATCTCAGTTCTTTATGAGTCCCTGATGACTTCAAGGAGGCTTCATGGCCTATTTTGAGCGAGGCTTTAACCCTCTTAGTATTAAAAGAAAAGAAAAGAAAAAAAAGGAGAAAGAGAAAGAAAATATTAACTAAAAGTTCTACATGCATTTTCTCTAATGCCATATAATATCAAATATAGAAATGGTGGATATTGCTTTGTATTGTAGAGGAAGCTGTTAGCATTGTTTAGTGGTTGAAAACAGTAAAATAAATGAGCTAGTCAGGAAAAAAAATAGAATAGAATAGAATAGAATAGAATAGAATAGAATAGAATAGAATAGAATAATTAAAATAAAATAAAATAAAATAAAATAAAATAAAATAAAATAAAATAAAATCCTATAAAAACCACTATGTTTATATAACATATGTTTATACGTTATTCAGCCCACAATGTTTTCTGCCTGCAGCATATCCCTGCTGTTAGTGAAAAAGGTTTGAGGTGCAGTATTAAAATATATTATGCCCTTGTCCTGGTTTTGGCTGAAACAGAGTTAATTTTCTTCACAGTGGCTGGTAGGTTGCCTTGTTCTGGATTTAGAAGAAAAATAACATTTATAACATAGTGATGCTCTAGTTGTTGCTGAGCAGTGCTCACAATAAGTCAAGGGCTTCTTAGCTTGTTCTATGCCCCAGCCAACGAGGAAGTGCTGGTAGGGGACACAACAAACACAGCTGACCCAAAGTGGCCAAAAGGGATATTCCATACCATGTGGTGTCATGCTGAACAATAACACTTTGGGGAGCTGGCAGGGGGAGGCAGCCACTGCTCAAAGACTGGCTGGTCATCAGTCAGCAGGCAGAGAGCAGTTGCATTGCACATCACTTGTTTTGTACAAATATATATATATTACTTTATTATTACTGACGGTGGTGGCATTATTATTTTTCCTTCCTTTTCTGGCCAACTAAACCGTCTTTATCTCAACCCGTGAGTTTTTACCTTTTTTTTTTCCCAATTCTCTCCCCCATCCCACTGTGGGTGAGTGAGCGAATGTCTGTGTGGTTTTTAACTGTCAGGTGAAACCACAACACCTGCGTTCATTTGTATGAAAAATAATGAGTCTTTACAGTGAAAGAATGTTATTAAAGCTAGAAATACAAAAGTTCTCTTTAAGTTTCACTACAAAAAAAAGAAACAGGAGGGATCAGTTATCCTACTGAGATTCTCTGAGCTTCAAAACCAACAAGAGTTTGAACCAGAAATAAAGCTGAAATAAAACTGGGAGATAAAGCAGGTTCTTTTTCCTTCAGTGCAGAGGGACCAAATTCTACAATGTTCTTCACCTTCTCCCACCAGTGGCATGAATCCAGAGAATCTCTGTTGATAGGAGAGGTGTTAATGGTAGTTTTCATATATTGATATGAAAAAACTGCAGCAAAGCCTGCAAGAGTAATGATTGCATAAAGTCCTGGATTTGGTTGCTTTGCTACTCTCCTTTGCATCCCAGAGCATTTATTGTTCTAGCTTGTCCTATACTCTCCTCTGTAGGCACAGATGGAAAGACCAAAGAGAGGTATTTTTCTACTTGTACATTAGTGGGGCTTTACATCTTGCAATGTTTATGGCTTTGATGTGACTTTTTAAGCAAAAGCTTATAGTGGGCTTTGCGTGGGCACATTTGCCACATTCTACCACTTCATGATTTCATCTAAACCATACTCCAGAAGCTCTGGTTTTAATATCCTATTGCATTTTTTTTAGTTCAGAATCACAGAAAAATCAATGCACAGGAAAACAACACCCTCAAAGTGTATAGAGTGCCCCTGTTAAATCACCATCCTCAAACTCTCTTGATCAGGTCCGATTTCCTCTTTAAACTCTTTTAAAATCTCTTATGAGCCCTAGATATCACTGTACAGCATATCCTGCTTTCAAACATGCTTTCACAACAGCTCACAGTTTCAAGAGACTTAATAACAAGCAGCACTTCCCCCGTCTGGGCAGCAGAAATCTCTCTAGCGAGGCAGGGTGCCTTCCTTGCCTTGACTTTCAAAGAGAGAAAAAGCTTTGGGGACACCCAAGGTATTTTGTGCTGCTAAGTTACCCCGGATGATGAGGCCCCTTCCATCTGTAGGAAATAAAACTCTGAGAAGACACCCTCCTCTTGGCAATGTGCAGAGACACCATCTTGGACCGGGCACACAGCCACTTGGGTAAAGGCAGCACTTTAAGCCATGTCCTTCGTTTGATTTGAAAGATACAGCTGCAGATGCACAGGCGAACAGCTGCAACTTGTGTAGGCTGTCAGGCAGGACAGCAGACAGCATGCTGGTCAAACCAACAGGGCTTTTAAAATAATGATTCCCTTCTGACCCTGGTATCTCGCTCCCCTTTTGCAAGCACCTTCCACTGTAGTGTTCAGTACATTTTGCTAACAAATAATTTCCGCTCACTCTATTTTGCAATTGTGCTAGGACTCCAAAAGGCACAATATATATGTTTGGAGATCTGGGAGGGTAGTAATAGGGCATTTAAGAGAGATATGATGGACAGAAGAAATTCAGAATGATTAGCCTGCAGCTAAGTGAATAGTACACAGTAAGAAACAGAGGATGCAAGAAAGTAAACCACATATACTAAGGAGCCTGAAAAGTCATCTGAAGTTTTGTCATCTTCCATAAATAAGATGGGATATCTGTAATTGCAAAGGATAGGATTGATTTGGTTATAAAAGTATCAGCTCAACAGAGTAGAATAACATACTTAAAGTATTTTGGAAAAGCAGTGGCTGGAAACTTTGCAGATGAACCAATTCAAATGATATCATTAAACATTAAATGGTTGACCAGCTTTGGGAAAAGAGAAACAAATGAAAATTATAATAACACTACTGTGCAATTACAAGAACCTCCTTTGCAGACCAATGATGAAAGCTGCTTGAGATGCAATATGAGAACAGATATCATATTGCTCCTCAAGCCATCAAAAGGAAAAGGGGTGGCAGTTTTATTAGTCAAATATCGTCTTTTCATCCTAAAAGAGTGGTGTTTGAAGATGGTAGATATATTCTGATCAAAGACTTCTGAAGGATAATTTTAAAGAATGTGTACTCCATACCATTCCACCCAAGGACAACTTTCTTTTCCTTCCTTCCTTCCTTCCTTCCTTCCTTCCTTCCTTCCTTCCTTCCTTCCTTCCTTCCTTCCTTCCTTCCTTCCTTCCTTCCTTCCTTCCTTCCTTCCTTCTCTGCCTTCCTGCCTTCCTTCTCTCCATTTCCTTTCTTTTCATTTTTTTTAAGAATATTTAATTTAAGATAGGACAGACAATTTTAGTCAGTTCGTAAAGCCAACCCTTGATAGGTCACATTGATCAGGATTTACCCAGAAGAAGGTAACAAAGCTAGTCAGCTTGTGAGATTCTGATGATATTGGAAGGTGGTAATGCTCATAGCTCAGGGGATATCAATTCAGCGAGTAAGGGAGTGTGTAAGCTCACTTATTATCATCAATCATGTTATCCATTTTCCAGAACTGATGTGTTCCCTGTCACAAAAATCTTGTTAAATCATGTTACCTTGATCTCCCTGGAAGTAGTCAGTAAATACCCTCCCTCCTTGTGCAAAGTTTTTAAGGACTGTATTTTAAAACAAATTATATTAACTTCAACTGGCTACAACTCTGTTTATAACCCCAGCAAAAGAAATATTTCAGTTATCTAGCAGAAAACATTAAGCACATTGAAATAAGAAAATTCTGTGACATGCTTATAAAGCAAAGATTAATATTAAAGTTACCAGTAAAAATTTAATCAAGCCAAGAACCAGTGAAGAAGAGGGCTTGATGAATCCCTTTCAGTCTGAGATAAACAGAAAAGTTCTAAAAAATTTTGTAAAAAAATCTAAATGGATTGGAGGGACTGGATTTCCCACAAATCTTCAAAACAGAGCCAACCTAAAGACAAAGGTAAAAAAAAAAAAATGCTATGGAAGGGAAAGATGGTGGACTTTTTTTTTTTTTTTTAATTTTAAATATTTTTTAATAAATTAAAAAAAAAAAAAAAGTAACATGACAATTCCTTTAAAGGGATGGCAAAGAACATTTGGTAATATGTTGAGAAGAGACACTGGGTGATTTGAGACCAAAACACTTATTGACTACAGGTCAACTCTCCAAAATCCAACAACTTCTAAACCACTTGAAGGGCTTCTGTCCTACAGAATCACACAAGACATACAGAATTCTTGGATAACCCACTTAACAGATGGGAGGTAGTAATATTATTGAAATTCTGAATGTAAAAGAGGCAGCAGAAACAGATGGGTTATGACCAAATATTGTGTCATTAAACCTATTTATCAAGTTTGTGCAAAGTAGAGTCCATCTTCCAGAACAAACAAACAAATGAAAAACTTAAAACACAGAGAGCTATAAAGCTTAAAAATGGTATAGGTTGGAGATCTTATCTCTGGGTATAGAAGTGTATTGGAATAAATATAATGGGAATTTATAGTCAAATCATTAAAACTATGATTTTGAAAATATGTTGAGGATTTGCCTTATGCTTGATAAAGATCCTACTGCTTGTCTATTCATGGATTGGACGTCTTCAAGGGGAAGGCAGTTGACAAAGTCTTGCCAAAAGCTCACAGCTGCTTGCTTTGGCCACAAGGCCCCAGTCAGAATGGATCAGAGGCAGGGTCTGAGATAACCTTTTGTGAAACTTTCTGTGCAGGATGCCTTATAAGCAGTATAGTTTGGAACATGCAAGTATAGCTCAGCTTCTATACATAAAATTGTTAGTCAAGATAAAAGTGTTGCATTTCTGCATTCCCCCCACCCTGAAAAAAAAAAAAAAAAAAAGCTCAGATACGAAACTATTGGGCATTAAAGATTCAGTGAGATACCTGGATAGTTCAGGTCTTTTACAATGTAATGCTATATTAATCTGGTCCAACATATAAAGTTTAAAATAAGCTAGATTTTTTAAAAAAGCTTAAAGAAATAGGACAAGAACAGAGATTCCAAGATTCCTAAGATGGGCAAAAAAAAAAAAAAAAAAAAAAAGTGAAAATGAATATACCCCCTCACTTTCTTTTCCTATTTCATTGCTTACTTGTGTGTATCAGACATCACTTTAAAGACTTGAAAAGCTGTTGTCATGAAATTCATCTGGCAATACACAGAGCCAAAATCCAACAGCTTGGTACTGTTGAGGCCTCCCACAATGGGAAGTCTTACAGGCCTAAAAGCGTAGCATATTATTTCAGAGCTCAGTTGAAATAAGGAACCCAGCTGAAGTATGTTTTATACTTGTGGGCAAAGCTATATTCATAGATTGATGCAGAATGAGAACAGCATGAGGAAATTTCTGAGATTACTGCTGCATAAGAAAGAGATTAAGAACAACAAAAAATTTATAGTTCTTTATTTGGCCTACCTTGGTATACACAGATAAATAGGAAAAAAAAAAATTAAAGTTAAAAAAAGTTTCCCTTCATCTTTTTACATTTACCATCTTGGTTAGAAATAAACCGTTCTTCACTCAATCTAATGTATATATCCCTTTGCATTATGACAGCTGTCACCCATTTAGATTAACTCTTTCTGAGAAGGGTGTCAAATCTTATGAAGAGATTTGTGATAACAAAGTAAGAATTCCTCTTTTCTATCAGTCATAGCCATCAGCAATAAACACATAAGAGCTCTATCTGGCATTTTTGCCCTGCTGAGGAACTGCCATATATGAACTCGAGGAAAAAAAAATTAATGAATTGAAAATATTTGTAATTCTAATGAAGAAGTAGATACATCAGTAGATAGATCAGCACAGAGAATGAGTGGGGGAATACATAGGCTATTCATCTTGCCAGTATGATTTGCTCAAAGAAAACTTTAATAAAATATACTTCTGCATTGAAGCAGTAACAGTTCAACGTATATTCTGTAATGGTGGCTTTTCCCACTGGAGGACCTCATGTGAGACGTGCTTCTTTTCTGCCATCCTGGTTTGTACCAAACCCAAATATTCTGAGTGGACCTAACAAGAGCCCTAGTTCCTGTGGCAAGCAGCAACACCCCCTGGACATTTTGGGCTACTCCTCACATTGAGTCCACCTTGTGCAGAAGAAAGAGAGGATATTCGTCTTGCTGCAAGACCCTAAGTGTGAAATGATCAAATATGGAAGATACCATTTCTCCTCCTTTAACCAGTACTTTCCCACTTAAAACTGCAGCCTGCTAATTCTGGAAGACCTTGGTAAGAGAGATGGAGAACGCCATCAAGGCCACATTTCTAGAAAGGAGTCAGAAGAAGGTAAGATGTTTGTAAATACAACTTCAACTCTTTGCTTACACAAAAGGCAGAAAATCACCAGGTAATGAGTCCAAGTCCCTAACCAGTACTTTTTTTTTCTTGGCCATTAATGAATAATACTATTTATGTATGAATTATTATATATGCATAATAAAATATTATATAAGAAATAAACTATTCATTTTGCATGTGTGTGTTTTAATGTTTGTTAACAGGCATAATTTTTACCTTATGTGAGTTGTATCATGCTAATGCTTTCATGAAGCTTGAATATTCTGTTTTGCAATTTCTGTTTGTTGTTGCTGTGTTTTGGTGTGTTGTTTTTAGTTGTCTAAATAAAAAATTGTCTTTATTTTTGTTTAATGGAAGGTAAATATCTGAGGAAGTGCCTGGCCTAAAGATTATGTGCCAGACAACATCTGGACAGAATTATCAACAGTAATGTTGCTGTAGGCAAGATGGTCTAAGAGTATGGTGAAAAAAGCAGAGAAAGGGAGATCTGAAACAAAAAGGAGACACTGGCCTTTTAGAGAAGAGATACTAGGAAACCAGCTGAACAGAAAGAAGCTTAAATTGGCCAGGAATAAGCACAAAGGAGCAGACCAAATAAGCTGTTTTAATAATGGATACTTCTTCCTAGCCAGACAGGCACATCCTTGACAAAATGGATAGGTCTGTCCAGCAAACATTTTCTGGGCATTTCATCCCGTTTTTCTTCTCTGCCAAACCTCAGGATGAGTAGAAGTGATCCTTTATTGTCTTAATAGACTAAGAAACTAAAATACAGTAGATGTGCTAGGTCAGATTAAAGTCATGTCTCAAGCTCTTTTAGATTACTGACAGGAAGTCATAGGCACACAGAGATGCTGCAGAGCCTGACCTCATCTGTATGGCTTGCACTGTGCAATTCTTGCTTTTATTGAACAAAAATAAAAGGAATTTATCTCAGATTACACAGATAATGCCTATCTCACTGCTGTTCTGCCCAGTTGGCTACTGCTTTCATACTTCTGTCTTTCTGGGTCAGCCTCACATAGTGTCAACAAGTGAAAATTCACTCAGGTCACTGGAATTGATTTATAGCCACAAGAATGTGGATTTTGCCTTTGTTTTCCTTTGTACTACTTCCCCACTCTCCTTTTCATCTTACGTTTTCTCAACAGTAATTTTTTAAAGATTTCTTTCCCTAGAACTCTGAGGCTTCATGTGCCTGGTAGTGCAAAGGCAGATACAACTGAGTTCAAAGAAAGGCCCAACTGCAGAAGTGACTTGTGTTGTATGGGTCTGGCCTGCTGAGTTCATGAAAGCAAAGTTTCATCTGTTTTTTGGATTGGGCTCTTGACCTGCCATAAAAATAAATGATATCTTCTACAGTTATTAAATGGTAGACTGTTTCTTGTTACTACTGTTGTAGAAGTGTCTCTTCCATATGCCTGTCATTAAAAATAATAAATTGGGCTCCCTTATCTTATGGAGATCTCTTACTTTACCCCCTTGTTTTGGTCTCTTGTTCATTTCCATTTATTGTTGCTGACAGACTTGCACAGTTTGGATTAAAACAAACTGCAGCAGCCCTTCTCCCTCTTACAGAAGAAACACTACCAATTCACACCTTCTTCTGATATTTGCTTTACCAACTGTGCTCTAGGAATGTGTAGTGGGAGTAATGTAAAAACTCCTGCTCAACAGGGAAGGACTTCTTACGAAGATGGTATTCTCGCTACTCTTCACCATTGTTAGAGCATTGGTTTCTCTTTTAAAATGCAGTTTCTCTTTTAAAATGCTGTCATTTTGTGTTACTTTTTGCTATTTAATTCTTAAATATATTATATATATTTATTATATATTCTTAATACGCCATGAAACTGCAAATGTCTATTCATACCATGCAATAGCTAAGCAGGGTCTTGAGTGTTTTAAAGATTGAACACCACCTATAGCAAGGTTGCTGTTCTGAAATGACTAGTTATCAATTATCACTAATATTTTCCATGCAGTCACATTACTGATATACAGCTGACACCTAATAGCAGTCTTGGTCCTCTAGATTTAGTTCTTATGCTTCCTCCTACACTGAGCTTCATAGCGACTGCACAACAAGACACAGAACTCTTTTTGATTATTCATCAAATAGTTGCAACAAATTCAGCAGGCCTCCTTCAATTCCAACATGTAAACTGAAAGAATTTCTTATTTTTAGGCTGGGAGATCACAGGTCTTGCTGCACCAGAGAAGAAATCCTTTACCATATCCCACACCCAGATGACAGCTATTAAGAATATTAGCATTAGTTTCCTTCTAATAGACAATTAAAAGCCAAGTGCTGCAAATACATTGATGGGTATGGTGATTTTGGTGATTACTCAAAATAGCATGGGAGCAACCTATTCAACAGGCAGTGTGACACTTTGCACTAATATCAAGGTCCACAGAGGTCCACAAAGACACCTCACACACCCCATTGATGTTACACATTTAACTATCATAGTTAAAAGTCACTTGTGCACTTTTCTAGGTAGGAACTTATCCAAAGACACCTTTCATCTTGAATTTTTTTCCTTTCCATCCTTTTGTTGTGGTTAACTTAGTCACTTTTTCCTAAATTCTTCTTCTGTGAAGAAAAAATAAAAAAAGTGATTTTTAAAGCCCCTAGTTCCTTTCTATTTGACAAGGTGCATTAACCTATATTTTAGATTGTCTTCTTAAAGTAGCATCATGCTATGTTTTAAATCAAATTTGAAAAGTAAAGCTTCTCAGGGTATATAACTGATCACTGTGGTCATATTTTTCTTTCATACTAGCCACTATGATCCTATTTTCATGTCAGGAATTACACTGTTTCTGATGTTATGCTAGTCAAATATTAAAATGCTCTAGGAAGTCATGTTGCAGAGTACAATACAAATGCATTAGTCACTTACATGTGCTGAAATGTTATCCAGGAACATTTCCCAACTTCTTCTATATAATTGGCCACCCAGACTCCTCAAAAAAAAGAACAACTAATTCATGGACCAAACAAATGCAATCAACCACGGCTTTCCCTTACAATCAAGTAAAAAAACAATCAAACAAACAAAACGGCAAAATATTTTACTTCTATTTATTACTTTCATTTTTTACATTCTGCTTTCTTGCTCTCAGCTGTAGTTGTGTTTTCAGTGTGTTTGGCAAGTGATCCATAAACTCAGTCCCACAGCTATCGAATATAAGAACTTAATCTTGCTACCATTAACTGGAATAGGTGTGGAAGCTGGCTTAGTTGCAATTACATGGACAGCCATTTGAAAACAAACAAACAAACAAAAATGTAAATTAATATTATCCATGGCTTTAGCTCTGTTTATATTGAATTCATCTGCTGAGCATTTCTTTACATTTCCTCTGTGGCATTTCCATGCATTGTTCCACTCTCTCCCTAGTGTTCAACCAGAAGGACAATAGGAGAAAGTAGTTCCATATTTCGGCTCTCCGTACACAAATGGAACCAGCCCAGGCATTTTATTTATTTATTTATTTATTTATTTTTATTCCCCAAAAAGATCCCAGGGCAGGAAAGGAATGCTGGATCAGGCCTGTCCATAGTCGTGTGTTCCCGAGCATCCCACAGAGGGATGTTGTTGCTATTATTTTAACAGCAGATCTTTGCTGTTGTTGCTATTTTAATGGCAGATTTTAAAGCTTCCGCTGACATTGGTACAGACCCTGAAGCTCAGCTAGAGAAACAGAGGTGGTGAGCAGATGGTGATACAAAGGAGGAATGTTGTATCTATAAATATTCTGGTGAAATTCATATCCAGTGCTCCATGGAGGAGCCAACAAACTGCACTAAACCCTTAATGCAGGGTTTAAATTAGTCTTATGTGGTAAATGGGTTCTTAATCTGGGTTTCCTTGCCAGGGAGATTTTCACTCATGGGATCTAGCTATTTATAGAAAACCACCGGGAAAAAAAAAAAAAATGCAAGTTTATTCTGCATTATCATTAGAAAAATGTTAGCATTTACCAAATAAGGGGAAACATTTCCCTCTGACTTGTCAGACCATCTAAAGCATCCCAAGGGACAAGGCAGTGGTAAAGGCACATCCATCTCCAGGAAAATGTTCCTGAATGGACTGTCTGAGTCTACATTAAGACAATGTTACAGTGCATCAGTTGAATATGTGACAACTCAAACCTTCTCCCAGAAAAAAAAAAAATAAGCAATTAAAATGACATTCAGTAAAACTCAAGACTGTTTTAATGATACAATTTAATACAATGAACTTCTCAAAGCAAGAATTAAGCCTGAAGTACTGCATTCAGATGGTATTCTTAATTTCGCTATATTTGAGTACATTTTAGTTATAGGATAATGGGTCATACATACAGAGTTTTACTTATCACTTATTTATATATCACTGATGGAATATACAAATGCTGCCTGAAACAGAAAGAACAGGTTCCTATACATCTTGGCTTGGGGCTGACAGATCAAGCAGCCTGTAAGTGGCAGGACCTGAAGCCAAGCTCAGCTCCATGCTGTCCTCACCCCCCTTCACCCTCGCCATCAGGGCATGCATCTGGGCAGATCTGCAAGACATGTTATGGACACCTGCGTAAATCTGCAGAACCTAAAATAGGAATAATGAGTTTGGGCATTTTGTTTATATCTTCAGGTGCTGATTTGATGGCTAATCATGGTATGCTGCACTTCATTAACTATTTCTGTACTTGCCAAATATTATGAAAGGAGATCAAATACTGTAAAAAGGAAATAATTTGTTCAGAAAATCTATGTCAGGAACAAAAGGTCACAGACACTCAGTGGGTACCCTTTTACCAGCAGTGCATTAGCATTATCCAATTGGTTTTGTTTCCTAAAGTGGCACTCAGATCTAAACACTGAAGAATGAATCTGCACAAACAAAAGCTGTGTGGAAGTGTGAAAATTTTTTTTTTCACTGTCCTTTCATAAGCACATAAAATAACTCTAGCCTAAAGCATCTTCTTTGAACACTCAGATGAAAAATCTAAGAGGAGAGATTGTTCATCTATGCATCAAATATTTTGGTTATATTTCTTTGGAAATGAGGCTCAAAGCGTTCCATCAGCTGGCCAGTTTTCCCTTTCCTCTTAATTTTCTGGACCCACAGGTCCAGACTGACTCACTGCTCATCTTCAAGCAAGTTTGACAGAGGGACAGAGGTCTCAAAGGGATACAATTGCTGTAAATTCTGTGAAAATCAATGGTTAAACCAAGAAAAAAGAGAACAAATTAACACCCCAGCTGCAAGACCGTCTTAGCTTCTTGCTCTGTGTACTCATCTAGGCAGGACACACCGAGACAGAGAAAATGCTTATTTTACAAGGTCTAAATACTAATGTCTTGTCTGTGTTCTGCAAATGGCTCTCAATAAAACAGCTGCACTACTACACTAGAAGAGACAACTGGGCATAAAGATTGCTTCATTTCTCCATAAATTTCCCGCAAATGAAGCCCAAAAACTGTGTAATGGCAAAACTCCTTTCCTCAGCTTTTATCTCAAGTTGATACACAGAAAAAAAAAAAAAAGGAAAAAAAAAAAATTCCCACCTAACATCTCAGTCCCAGATTATTGCTGATTGTCATGTTGGGTCTGATGTAATTTTGTGCGCTGTCTGTACCCAGATCTGCTAGATGACAGCGGGTTTACACTCAATCAGCTCTAGCATGGTTTAAAGTTAGTATGCTGGACTAGAATTTTGCATTATGGTCATGTATGCCAGTATCATACTTAATTTTTTTTTCAATTTCATATGCAATTTAAGCTTATAGCTTCAAGTAAATGCATAAATTGCATCTGATGTATTTTCCAGCTCCCAGCGACTTTAGTGAGACAACTTTTCTGAGTAAGGACATAGGACTGGACACAGTTTCACTTTGCTTAACATTCTGTCTTGTGCTGCCACCATGGAAGGTTTATAAAAACTGGCAGTTTCTAAATGAACTTAAGTTCCTGCATCAGAACTGTTAAATATGCAAAATTATATCACACACCAAGAGAACTAAAATCAAGGTCCCACTGGTGTTCAACGTCAAGCAACAAAAGGGCTCAACAGTTTTATGTTGAAAGGAAAATACAGAATGAAAATAAAGGATCCGATTCCTCACCTCACAGCTACAATCATTTCGATACACACCATTTTAATGGCTAGTTCTGCTTAAAACTATATACTTACAAGACGAAAAATTACATTCCTCTCTGAAGGGTCTGTCTCTTTCTATAGTTACACATCACATCTAGAGTTTCTATAATTTAAGAATTAAAGAAATATATTTCACTCTACATCCTGTATTGCTTACTTTGTGCCACTGACAGAACTCTGTGCAGTTTCCATTTCCCCTACAATTAGGCGCTGATCCTACAAACACATAAATATGAGCTCACCTTTCCTGCTGGGAGTGATTTCAATGGGAGACTCTCAGCAATGAAGGACATGAATACATTTTGGCAGGATCAGGGCCTCAGATATCAAGGAGGAAACTGGCTAACAGAAACCACCTTTGCAAACACAATGAGGGGAGCAGGAAAGATCCCAGGAAAGAAAATTAAAGTTTAATACACTTTTAAATGCCAGCCAGTGTATTTAAAGGGAGTGTTGGCGGAAGTTGGAAGATTTCAGAACAGATCAGGCTTTCTTAAGTGCAAGTCAAGGGTGTCCCTTTAAGGATTTATGGTATGGCACAGACCACGGTTTGCTTAGTTTGGCTTTTACTAAACTATTATTTTCTTTTGCTAAGAGATTCAGCTACTAAAAGCATAGCTTTTTCTTCTTCACAGCTGTTTGCTCCCATACCATTGAATATTTTCCCTCCAGCTTTTGCCCTTGCCTTGCTCAAGGGATGTAAATGATGCAGGAATTTCTGCTGCTCTGCTTCAGTTTAGCCGAGTGATAATCTTAGGCAAACGCTTGAAATCTGTCTTTCATTAAAAGAGGTTTTTGCACTTCTGTTTAACACGGGGAATTTTTTGAATTGCCCTTCTAAGAGAGAATTTCACCCCCACTTTTGCCTTGAGGGAAACCCTTGCTGCTGCGAATATATCTGCTGGATCCATGGGAATACTGTTGTTGCTGAGAGGCTCCCACCAAACACAGCGGACAGTTTGACATTCATGTCCTAGGTCCTTACTTTAGTTACTTGCTGCAAACTAAAATGGATAAATTGATGGATAAAACAATGCTTCTCCCACTGAAAAACAAGGCAACGCTTTGCTGCCCTAGACAAAAACAGGTGTTCAAATTCCACAGGAAAATGAATGCCATTGCAGGAAAGAAATTGAAGTTGCTTTCATTACCAAACGCCTGAAACTTCTTCCAGAGTAGGAGTCTCCAACTTCCAGCCATCAAACATAGTACTAGTATTGAATAGTTATTGCCATAGTAAACTGTAAGAGCAAAACAGGAACATAAAAGATAGAGATCTCTAAAATGTTTAAAATAAGTTAAAAGTTTAAATCCAGGACTTTAGTCAGCCCAGAAAATGATTAGCCTACAATCTTATTCAAATATATACATAGATATACATTCAAAATATTATTAGTATAATATATGTAGTATCTAATATTAAAAGTCTACCTATATAGAGAGACTTGCAGACTACTTAAAGAAATTGTATGACAAGTAAAATTGTATGTGAACCCAGATGATTTGCTATTCACTCTTGGATAGTCACTTTTACTGAACTGGTAAGTGCAGCAAGAATTTCTGTCATGCAAAAAATTCCCAGTTCTTAACAAAAAGAAATCAGAGAGAGAGAGAAAGAGAGAGAACTGCATTCGCTAAATATGGGTAACATTAGGTATTTGGAAAAAAGTCATTGCCACTGTTAAGCTTCTATTTAAATACAATAATAGAATGGGCTAGAGTTCTCAGCTGTTTGCTGAATTTAGCCCAAAAAAAAAGAGGCATCTATGAATTCCTCTGAAGAAAAACAAAAGAAATGGAAAATTTAAAATAAGTTGTGCCCTAATAAAAAAAATAACCATTTTATCTGTGCAAGTAGTCAAAGTCTAATTGAAGAGAACAAAACTGCTAGATCTCCAGTTTTGAAAACGCTGTGTGTACAGGGCTCAATTACTGACTGATTCCTACGATTTTCTTACTAAATCAGGAAGCATTTGGGGCCAACAATTTGAATTGGGAATTCTGTTACTTTTAACCAAAGAAGGAACATGAAGAGAAGGATATAACGGAGCTCTGCAGACTCAGCCCTCTTACTTCAGATTGCTCTCTGCATTCACAAATGAGAAATTACTGCTTTCTCTTCCCTTGCTAATTTTTAAGATATATTAGATGTAACAGTTTTTCTCCCAGTGTTCGAGATAGATTAAGGGGAAACATATCTCAGGAATTTTCCACTATATTTCACAGAATATTCCTTTATAAAATGAAGATCTAACCTATGATTCATTGTGCACTGAAACAACACAAGACCTCTGTTCTACTTCAAAAATCTGTACTTTCATTATTTCTTCATTCTTCACTTAAGGTTTCCCCTGAGCTGAATTCTGAGTTCTTGCTCCAATATCATCAGGGGTCCCTTTGAATTTTTTATTAAATGATGTCAAACTCAGCCCACAAGTAGAATAGTGACAAATTCCGGTTGAAGTCCCCGTTCTCCTCATGATAGAGATAGCAGGGAAGAGTTAAGATCATTTGACATGCTGTGCTCAAAGCAGCAAAGTCTGGCACACTAAATGAAGATCACATCTCAGTATGTACATGGGAAAAAATTTAGCCAACCACAGTGTAAACGGCTGGTGTAAATGCTGTCTTATTAAAGGAAGGTGACTAACCAGCAACACCTTCAAAATATTATTCTTTTTACAACTGCAATGTCCAAAAGCCCTCGATGTGGATTGACACTCTACAGTAATGTTAAACGCAAGCAAAACAGAAAATTGGGCTGTTCCAAATAGTCAACAGCCTAAGTATGTGTAACATCCCAAATGCTAACAATGAATCATCTCTTGCCTCACAAATAATGTGAGATAAGCATCCCGATTTATACAAGAAAAAGTGATTTACGTCATGGCTCAGACAAGTCAGAAAATGTTGACTGTGACTCTGCCATAAAGAAAAAGGGAAGGGGAAAACATGGGAAAAATTTGTAAGGAGAAACACTTGCATTTTTCAAGAAAAAAAAAAAAAAATCAGAATAACTAGTATATGCTTCATTTGATGACCATGTTAATAATAAGCTTTTCCTTCCCATTTATCTGTAGAACAAACATCACTGTGTCATTGCTATAGTGAATAGCAACTGTTTGGTTCAGGACTATCAAACATTTTCATGAATACTCAGCAAGTGACTGAATTTTCATAAATAAAATAATTGAGGGTCAATTCTTGATTAAATATTTTCATTCGGCTAGAAATCATTGTAATAAGAAAACTTTATTGCTATTCATAATTCTTCATTTAGATTATGAGGCCCTCATCGGTCTACATGAAAGAGCAACATTTCCAATAAATTCTGCTGCAGTACAAAAAAGATGCCTTTGTCCTCCCTCCACCCTCACCCCCAGGAAAAACACACAAATAAACACAATAACAAGTAGAAATTCAGAGCAGAGGGAGAGCCTGAATTATCTGTAGTAGTTGATTGTCATAAGTTTAATTACTTCCTTAACAATGATAAATGCCCTACTCATAATTTAATTAGCAATCATAAACTGCCTGTAGGTCTATCTATATAGTAAGTAGCATTGCAAGAATGAGTGACACATTCTGAAGGGAACTGAAAACTCTTCTGTATGCTGATAATTTAAATGTGAATAATATAAAGAACAGAAATATCAGATTTTTATACAAAAAGAAAATCAATACTGTACAGCCAATGCACCAGCATGATAACGTAAACCTAAAATAATTTCATGTGAAACATATATTGATTATAAAAAGGCTGAAGTCCTAAATAAAAGGAATGAGCAGGATTTAAAATACTATTCTAAAGAAAACTCCAGTGGAGTTCACTGTAAGGGAAAATGCCTATTTTAAAAGCATTAATTTTCTAATTTCTCCTGAAATGCCTGATTTTTTTCACATCAAAACATGGTGAACAATGACCATGAGAAGAAAACTTAATTGGTTGTGTTAGCTTTTTTTGTTTGTTTCTTTCTTTCTTCCCAAAATTTTCTGCCTCTTTGAGGGGTTTTCTCTTTTTCCACAGGCCTCTTACATATCTAAGCTAACCAAATGATTGCACATTTGTCTGGTATAATATATTCAGTTGCTTTCCAACACCTTCAGAAACTCTTTTGGACCATAACTGTATATTGCTTCTCAAGGAGCTATGCCATTCAGTATTTTGGGGGAAGAAAACATGAGACTACCCACATGCAAGCAGTAAGTCTGAAAAGTCTCTAATTTCTCCTCGTGCCGCAGCTAGCTGCTGGGGTAGAAAATGAAACCCTGAACACTCCCTTTCTTCCTCTGACCTTTTCTGCCTTGTTTCTCTCTCTCCTTCCCAACAGCACTCCCTTTTTCTACCATTTTTTCCTCCTTTGCTGCTGTTATCTCCTCTCCCTTATTTCATGACCATTTTATCCCTGCAAAGCTCATGCACAAGCACATCTCGGCACTGGAAGGAAGCGGCCACCAAGTCCATTCACTGGCACGTGACATCCCTTGTGCCACACGGCAAGAGGACAGAGGAAACAAACACCCCAGGCATTTTCCATTCCCTTTTGGGACTCATACGCTCTTTGGTTAAAGGCTACAACTGCACCAGGTTACTTGCTAGCGTGCCCTGTGTGTAGTCAACCCTCTCCCCATTTTTTAAAAAATCAATTATTCCCCAATTACTCTGGATAAATGATGCTCAGCACCTTAATGTTACTCAAGCAATCAATCTTGAAACACTCTTAATAACATGCCACCTTACAATCAAATCTTTCATTCCAGGGAGCAGAAGGGGATTTTTTTCCTCAAGCTTCATTATACGGCTGTATTTCCACAAAAGCTATTAATTATTGACCATTTCTGTAGCTGCACACTGCTGGCAATCTCCACGGCCACCCTCCCTTTTCCCAGCCCAGGAGCAATTTCCTGAGTCCTGGAATAAACAGAATTGCTATGTACAGAATAATCTCAACAGTCTCTGCAAGGGCAAAGCAAGCTTTCTGCCACTCAGCCAGGGCTGCAGGGACCCACACAACAGCACTCTGATGTTACAGTCATGTGTGGGTAATGCTCTGCAGCACTGAAGTGAGTAACGTGACTGCCTTGCCACTAGGCAGATGGAGACTTTGCTGGAGCTGTTTGATGATAACTGAAGACTTTTTTTTTAATTTGCTCCAAGGAGCCTGGCACAGGAAACCCCCAAATCCTACCATAATAAATCTTCTATTTGTCTTTTAAATTCTGAAGTGAAATAAAAACCATTAGGCACCCACAGCCATGCATCGTATTCTACATTTTCCGGTCTTTCTGCACCCCTCCAGCATAAACAGATGAAGTTTTCTGAAGCAAAAAAACAACTTCTCCGTTTAAAAATAACACCCTTGCCGCCTTGTATGGAGCCCTACTGTATTATTACACAACAAAAATGCAAGAACCCTTAGAAATTGCAAAGACAGGCATAATCAGAAGCCTTTATCTGATCCAGCCTGACAGTGTTCATTCCATCAAATATTTGAAGGAAAACTGAAGATGAAAGGAAAACATGGTCCTCCCACAGCATAAAAGTGGTCATCCCAGCATTAACTTCACAATCACAATTATTTTATTCTAACAGACAGTGACAGTATTTCAACAGATGAAGAAGATGCTCCCACTCATAAGTCACAGTGATCCCAGTCCTGACAGCTCTGGTGTGGGGAGGTTGTTTTCTGGCCGTGACTGCCCAGCTTGGGCAACCCAGAGCAGAAGAGCCAGAATGAAGCTGGGGTATCAGATCTCCATGGCCATTGCACGTTCTCCGTGCCACTGAAAACAAGGTCACAGAAGCCGAGCTCTCAAAAGTCAGCACCATAAGGTGCTTTGAAATGTAGATGCTGAGCATCTTTCAGGATTTAGGCCCTAGTTTAGCAACTGCCTAAGTCTGCTTCCACATAACCTGTGCATTATTATATTTTGCAGTGTCATAGGACACTTCCAGTGTCTTTGTTCACAATATGGCAGATACTTGATAAATAAAAGAACAAAATCAGGAACGATCACATATTTGCAAAAGGATGTATCAACCAGAAATTTAGGATCACCCAAACCAATTATTGCACAATATTTTTTTACAAGTTAGGGCATCAGCAGCAGAATCCAGACTTCATAGACAAAGCCTGCTTTTTTTTTTAAAAAAAAAAAAAAAAAAAAAAAAGACAGCAGGAGTGTTTCTGTCAAGGTCTGAGCAGGTACAAGGGAATACTCAACAGGTCTTCCCCTACTGCTTTTTCACCCTGATAAGAATGACTGCTTAAAGCACGACAAAAATACATTTTCATTTCACCAGTGCAAAGAACATTTACATGCAAAGCTGACAAAGAGATGGCAAGGCAGCTCTGGGATATTTTTTTCATCAGACTAAGTGATAATAATAAAAATCATGACAGTAGCACCTATGCACAATTAATAACTGATCTTTTAAAGAATCACCTCAGTGGGATGGAGGACTGTCAAGTGGGGTAGATTGGTGAAAAAAAAAAAAACATCTGTGAATCTCTCCGTCTGTTCCCAAGGTCCCCTCCTCCTCAGCAAATCCAAACCTACAGAACTGTTCTGCAGACATTTCTGGGATAAAACAACAAGAACCTGTTTTTGAAGTCTCCCTGACCTATTCATCCTGCGCACCGTATATCACTAAAGATTACCTTATATTTCCTCAGAATGATTTTCTCTTTGTAAGCATCCACACAGTCAGTCAACACTTTCGATATCTTAATCTGGAATACTGCTACTAGCTGATGTAGTTTCTTAAGATGTCTCTGATACACAGTTCTTTACCCTCATTAAAAGCAAAGGCAGTCTGGTGTCTTCAGTTTTCCCTTTAGTTTTGGGGTAGATTTCTGATCAGGCAGTTCTCTATTTTCCAAAGCTTCAAAAATTACAGGCTTGGTTTTGTTAATTCATTGGTCATGGGAAAAATGTTCATGCTAGTCAAGAGTGAGTCCAGTAACAGCATGGAGTTGCAGAACTGTAAGTCATTCATAATTATTCTATGTACTCTGGCCCAGTGATTTTCAAGCTATTTTTGCTGTGAATTCCAATAAAAATGATATAGGATATAGCACCTTTATATGTGCTATATGATTTGCCCTGTGTTTGTACTTTTATTTATCATGTATCTGTCAAATTAAGAACAAAAAACATTGGAAGTGTCTTATGACATTGCAAATTCCTGTAATTTGTGTCAGTTCTTAACCAGCTGGTTAAATACTCTTCCCAAACTCTTTTCCAATAACTACATGTGTGGATACCACTGAAAATGTCCATTTAACAATACTTGACTATTTTCTATCTTTCACAAAAAAACAGAAGCCTTAAGAAGAATGAGCAGGTGCAGATAAACAGCAGTGAAACTGTCCACTGTGACAGGGACTGAATTCCACACTTCCAGAGTTTAGCTGGACTTTTTTTTCTTTATTACAGTGAATTGACCTAGAAAATGTGTCTTTGGAGAAATTAACTTATTTGTGCAGAGTTTGGCAAATAACATTGTTAAGAGAAGAAAAACTGGTAAGTGGTTTAAAATGCCCAAATGCTTGATTTCATTATTTGTTAAATCAAAATGTCATATTTTTCAGCTGCAAAATAATTTTAAAATTTATTTTTAAATGTTTTTTTTTTTTAATTAATTTAAACAAGGAGTTTTGGAGAACCATGTTAAAAATTGTTGTATAATTCAAAAATGTGAAGCAGCTTGATTACATAAAAATAAATTTTTAAAGATTGACCAAAAACTGAATTTTTCTAGGAAGGAAGGAAGAGAGAAAGAATGAGAGAACGAGAGAGAGAGAAAGAGAGAAAGAGAGAAAGAGAGAAAAAGAGAGAATTTTCACTTTCTTTTAGTTCAATCTCCACATGCAAAATCCTTCATTGATTCAGCTCCAGGCAGGAGATCCCCCCCTGAATTCCTCTGGTGCTGTGAATCAGCGTGTGTGCTGACCCAAGACATTTGCTATGTCCAGCCTACCCTCTAGCAGCTGTAATTTTGCAGTTACACATATACAACAAACATTGGACAATTTATTGTCACGGGTTTGTTTCAAACAGTCCTTTCATCATCTTCACAATACTTTCAGATAGATAGCTCAACTGAGCAAATGGCAAATGGAAATATTATTGTAACAAGTGCTTTTGTCACTTCTTGGATTGATTTACTAATTCATTGTATTCTGATCTAGCAGAATACGCAATTAAAAGATGCCACTGGCATGAATATTGTTGCTGGAACTTGAACTGGCACTGCATTTCCTGTCAGTTTTAAAATTTCTTACTCGGCTTCCAAAGTGATTTCCATTTAATGTTACCATAACACCACTGTATCTTTCCATAGCCCTCTTCACCAAAGTGTGCTATGGCTATTGCCACAGGGAACACTTTGTATTCTGAGAGAGCAGGTGCTTAGCAAGCATGAAGGTTGGAGTTGTCACCTATTCTAACCTGCGTTGGAGCTAAGCAGCAAAGAGCTACATAAATCTATTTGATGAAGGAAAAAAAAAACATGAAAGAAAGGAGAAAGAAAAAAAAAAAAAAATCTCAGCCTTACCCTGGGCAAGGCTGGGCACCAGAGCTCTGCGGAGCCCCCAGCTGCTTCCCCGTGCACCACCACTCCTCCCGGGGGGACAGAGCTACCACATCCTGATCACCTGCCTGAAAATCCGCCGTGCTTTCTCTGTCTGGATTTAAGCATAGCTTCCCAGCCCATTACTGCAAAGTAACCACATTGTTCAGTGAGATGTCAGAAAGCTAAGAGCTAGTACAAAATCCTGTAATTCCCTCAACAGGCACTAGCGAGCTTAGCCTGTCTGGGAAACTATTGATCTCTAAAACTTTGTCAGTTTTAGAAAACTTAAGCCTCTTTCGCTGAGCTCGATTTTATGTCACCAGTGCAAACTACAGATCTCAATACAGACACTAGGGGTGATTTAAATTGCACATGAACAGATTTTACTTACAACAGGAACTGATGTAAACGCCATATGATCTGTTCTCAATACACCCAGAAATTTTCCGAGTGCTCTCAGATTGATTTTAGTACATTTTTAAACTACTGTAAGCTTATTAATCTAGACCACGATGCAGAAAAAAAAAATACATTAAAAAAAAAAAAATCTTTGAAGTTTGAAGACATAAGACTGCAAGCATAGAGTCATACTAGAAGTCAGCTGATTAAAACAGGAATACTGATCTCTGTGAACAGGGGTGACTTAAGCGGCACTGACTGTGTTGTAAAACAATGCAAATGCTCTTTCCTGGAAGTAGCACTCTTGGAAGGTATCTTTCGACTTTTCCATCTGAAAAAAGCATCAGTTTTCTTTAAAGACAGATATAGATAAAGCAGGACACTTCTGCCTGAGGAGAGGCTAGCCGGGCTGATATTTGATATAAGCGCTAGGTCCCAAGTGGGAGGAGGGAGAAGTGATTGATGGTTTGTAAGGAATTACTTGACTTTTGCTTGTAACAGAAGCTTTTTGGATTCTCCCAAAGTTCTTGTCAAAGACAAGAAATGTCTTTGGAAATAACAGCTTTCCCCTTCCCCGCAGATGGAACAAACCTGCGTAAGAACGGTGTAGATATAAAATACCTCTAAAAGAAAGGGAGGCATTGTTTGACGTGCCGCCTCTTCTCGAGTACTCTGCTGCTCTGCCAGGTTTGTCCCCGGGATGCTCTCTCTCACGGGCCGCCCGACTGCAGGGCGGGCAGTTCACCTCTTTGCAGGACGAGCAGAACAGACCCAGCGGCAGGAGTTCAGCGATTCAGCAGGACGCGCACCGCCGCAGAGCCCAAATCCTTCCCTCCCGGTGGCTCCTCGGGCTCCCAGGTCAGCGCTGACCGCACTTGCCCGGACCTCGGACCCCGGCCAGGAAGGGCACAAACACCAGCCCTGCGGCCCGGGGGATTGACAAGGGTCGGGTTTTCACATTTCCTACCATGGGATGCGCAGATACTGCCCCTCGGTACCCCCTTTTCGGGAGGGAAGCCCAGCAGGTGGAGTGAATTTACGCACACGCACGTTTGATAGAAAGGCGTCGGGTAAATAAAGCCCCTTCTCCAGCATTTCTGCCCAAAACTAAGCTAAAGCTCTCCGACTTACACCTCGGGGGTAGGGAACATTTCTCATCAGTGAGTCTCAAGCACCGCAATTTGGTATTAAATTTGGTATTATTGATAACACCAAATCGCCCCACCGCAGGAAAGAGGTGACAAAAAGCCCTCTGCCAGCTCTTGAGACCCTCGCCCCATCCACCGAGCACTCCAACAAAAGCTTCAGCGAGAAGCTACCGAACCTGGCCGCTCCCTATTGAGCAGCCACTGGTCAGAAAATGGGGGTTCATCAACACGAACCTTCAAAAGCATGTATATTTAAACAACCAACCAAACAAAAAACCGCATTTCTTCCACTCCTCCGACGCGCCTGCCCTCTCCAGCGCCTGGAGGGCTCCGGGCGCCCCCAGCCCCGCACCTCCGGGCGCCCCCGGCCCGCCGCCGGCCCCCGTCCCTGCCCCAGCTCCTCTGCGCAGTGCGGGAGGAGCGGGGCTCCGCAGCGGAGTGCGGGCAGGGCAGGACGGCCACTTCTGCCTCACCTCCGGGCCGAGGCAGAGCTTCGAGCCGCAAGGAGAGGAGCGGAGGGCTCGCTCTTGCCAGCAAGGCGAGGCTCGCTCAGGCTCTCGGACCTCGACGTGATGCTGGTCTTACGGATGAGTGGCTGTGCTAAACACGTTGCAGCTCCTCCCGTGCATGCCGGATTGTTTCCCCTCGCTGCAAAGCCTCGCGGCAGTTGATTAACGGCGCTTCAGACGACACACGGAACGAAAAACCATTTGTAACGCGATGTCTTCGCAGACGGACAAAAATAAAACTCTAGAAAATGTGCTGTGTTTCTTTTTTTTTTTTTTTTTTTTTTTTTTGTAAACCGCGTGTTCTTTTTTTTTTTTTTTAACACGCGATAAAAAAAATAAGGATGGGCTGAGTGATGCGAAGGCTGGACCGGCGAAATTCGTTTCCGTGCACACCGCCGGGTTTCTCCCTTTGTGCGGAACGTGAGGGCGAGAAACTGTGTATTTTTATTCCCCACCCTGTGCTCTGTGCCCCCGAAGTGTGTCCTCTCCCCACCGCCCGGGAGAGCAGCCGCGCTTCGCGGGGGGCTCCCCTGAACGGGGTCGGGGTCGGGGGGTTTGAAGCCGCCGCCATCCCGCGCTCCTTTCCGCGGCTTCGTGATTAAAATCCGCACACGTGATTAAAATCCGGCTTTATCCTCCTTTCTAAACGAGCCTCGTAAAACAGCACGTTAGCTCTGGTGACGAGATTCACGGCCGGGGCGTAAATCACTCGGATGTGCTGGAGATGTTTTTTTTTTTTACAAACCTAAGCCATTTATTCGCTCGCTCCTCTCACCTTTCCCCACGCCACCCCCAGCCCGGCACCTTCCCCTCGCCTCTGCCGGGAGGCTCCCGGGCTCCCCCACGGGCAAAGCGCTGCTCCCTGCGGCCGTGGGGCATGGGGAAATCCGTGCGAGACGTGGCAAAGGAGCCGGAGCCGTGCCGGAGAGAAATCTCCACGCCCGGAGCAGAAAGACGAGGACGAAGCCTTCGTCTTCCTCGGATGGGGTTTGGTTCCCTGGGGCAAATGAATTTCGGCTTTGCGGCCCCTCGTCAGCTCAAATCCAGTTTTGGGGAAAGGTTCGATAAATCGGGCTGGACCGATTTGTTGTTTCCCACGCAAAATCAATCCCTACTTTTCCAGTGGTCCCTGTGATCCAAGGGGCCTCTCTGTAAACCCGCCCGTACCAATAATATCTCCAGCATAAAGAGCAGCCCTGTGGTATTTCCTACCCAGAGCAGCGATTCTGAGTTTCGATCGTTTGGGACGCTAGAAAAACTCCCCTTTCCAATTTTTGGCATATCGCTGGAGATTTGGCAAGTTTTAAATACTTTAGGTGTAAAGTTTGTTCTTAATTGGGTCTTGTAAAGATGGAATTTGGTGGCCATTATATGGCCGCTAATCAATTTTCACCCAGCAGCAAAGGTACGCTGCGGAGGCTTTGGGTTTAATGAAGTGACTGCGCAAATTACAGTCGGGAACTTTATTTAAAGTCTATCAACCTCCTAAAAAATGATTTCTCAAACTGTTCTTGATTTCCTTTGCTTTATGAAAAACATCACGTTTGCTTTCTAAGGTTTCAGGCATTTTAGCAGCTATTCTCTCCCGCTCTCCAGTCTGGAGCAGAGGGGAGTTTTCCGTTCCTTTTTTTTTTTTCGAATTTATGGAGAAATTAGAAAATTAAACTTGTAGATCAACGAAGAAAAAAATATATCCCGTAGAGGGTGGAAATTAAGGAGAAACGATTCTAAAAATAATAATAATAAAATAAATAAAATGAGGAAGACTAATGCGCCTGCCTGCTCTGTTATTGCAAAGCCGATTTTTGTCGTTTCGTTGGTGTATTTATGATTTTGGACGAGGAACACTTTGAAGCTTTTTTTTTTTTTTTTTTTTCCTATTTGGCGTTTGCTATTTTGATCCCTTTTGTCCGTTCTCCTTCATGCCCGTCGCTCCGCTGAGCGAGGGGTACCAGGCGGAAGATTTTACCTCCGTCTCCTTACGATATGCACGGGGAAGAGCTGCTGCTGTTACAAGCAAAATGAAATGCCGTTCCTTGAGAGCGGAGCGGGGCGAGGTCTCCGCAGTTCCCGGTCTTTCGCTCCCTTCAAAAACACTTAACAGATTTTTTACAACAGCTTTTTTTTTTTTTTTTTTCCTCGTCGATCTCTCTGTTTTTCACGGCGGGTTTTAGGCAGCTGGTACAGTAATGTCGCGGGGAATCTCATGCAAAAATAACATATATATAAAATAGCATATATATATATATATAAGTATATATATATGTATAATAAAGGTATTTTCTTCTCCGAGTGCGGCGGAGTGAATTTGGGGCGAGTGGAGGAGACCGCTGCCCTTTCTCTTATGGGGTGGCGAACAGAAATCGCTTGACCTTCCTCCCCCCGCACCCCAACTATAAAAAAAGAGGTAAAGAGGAAATATTTGAAGTCCCTTTTTCTCCGCACACTGCAACTTGCGGGAGCAGCGCCGCTGGCTCCGTCCCGTTTCGCAGCGCTTGGGAGCGGGGCCGGGGACCGGGGGGCGGCGGGGGCAGCCCGGGGAGAAAAGGACAGGGGACGGGGGGAGTGAGCAGCTCTAGGGCTTTGCTCCAGCCAAATGATCGCTCCACGCTACCAGCTCCCTTTCAAATAAAAGAGTAATTTAATTTATTTTTATTTTTTTAAGGGGAGTCTCCTGCTCTGTCCCCCCAAACATCTTGCAGCCGGACCAGGGTCCGCGGCCCCGGCGCTGCTCCCCATGCCCCGGTTCCTCCCTCCCCCGTCGCCACCGACCCCATCCCGGCCGCTGCGCTCAGCCCCGGCGAACCCGAGCCCAGAGCTGCGGGAAGGATCGGGCTCCCTCCCGGTGGGGTTTGGGGGCTGTGTCCCCCGACCCAGTGGGCACCCAGCCGGTCGGGGAGCTCCGGGACAGGGCGAAACGCGTGTCCCGGGACAGCCGGGAAGCACCACCGCGACCCTGCAGGCGCGGAAAGGGAGGAGAAAGGGAGAAGGAGGAGGCGGGGGGGTGCGCTCCGCTCCCGGGAGATCAAGGAGTCGGGGGGGGAAAGAGCCGCGGTGAGGAAGAGAAAACTCCCTGTAAAGCTAAAATAATATAACGGTAATGATAATAATAACAAAACCCGAGAAATCGCCGCAAAACGGGTCGTCCCGTCCCGCAACCCCCCCCCCCAGCCCCGGATGTTCTCGTGGAGCCGCAGCCCGGCGGAGCGGGGGCAGCCCCGGCCCGGGGAAGGGAGAGGGGCTGGGGGGGCACTGAGAGCAGAAAGGAGTTGCACTAACCGGGGTTGAGGTCCAGGCACTGAGTCGGGTCTTCATTGTCCCCTAGCTGGCCATTGGGGCTGAGGCTTTCCATGGACAAATCCAGCCCCTTGTCCTCCCAGTCTCGGAGTTTCCTCTTTTTATTTGTCCCAATCAAGGCTTCTACCGAGAAAGCGTGCGCTCGGGAGCTGAGGGCCACCGCCGATCTTCGCCTCTCACTCATCTTATCCCCCAGCCCGGACCCTTGGGCAGATGAGCAACCAGTGGCTGGGAGCGCAGAGCTCGGGGACCAGAGGCAGAGCCTCTCGCCTCTTTCTCCCCCCACCCCTCCCCAGCTGCACCCCCAAGAAGAACCAGCCCTCAGTCTCCTGAAGGAACTACATGAGGCTGCAGATACTCCGTAGGCAGAGCCGGGAGGGTGTGCACAGCCCAGGTCCCCAGCACTTGCTCAGAGGGGCTGCAGGCTGGATTTCATCTTTTTTTTTTTTTTTTTTTTTTTTTTTTTCCTTCTCCCCTTTCCTTCTGTCTCTCTCTGATTGATCCAAACTTCTGTGTTTTTTTTTTTCTTTCTTTTTTTTTTTTTTTTCCTCCGAGAGTTGGGCAGGCTGCGTGCGCCTGTCAAGGAAAAAAAAAATAAAAAAAATGTCCCCGGCCAATCGGAGAGAGAGATCGGGAGAAACCCAAAAGCTGCAACCCAATGGGGAAGGGAGGGAGACTCGGGCTTCGGGGCTAGGAATTTTGGCCATCTGAGTCCTGGAGCACCGGCCGGGAGAATTAACTCTTTGAAGAGCGGGGAGCTGTTAGGAAGCACATAGCCCTAAACGCAGCGAGGGAACAGCTCCGGCGCTTCTCTCCGCCGCACCCACGTTTCCTAGGGACTTCTGGTAACCAACCCCCCTCAAATTATATACGTATATAAAAACAAACAAACAAACAAACAAACAAACAAAAAGTACTCGAAAGGGGCTTGAAAACCTGGGGGTGTTTTTAAAGCGTCATTCGTACCGTGTTTTCCGAGAGCTAGCCGGTGTTTGGCCCAGCAGCGGGGACTTTTGCGTGTGTTGAAGCGAAACTTCAGCACGGTGCATGGCCGGGCTGCGGGGGGGCAGACACCCAGACCCGGCACCACCGGCACGGGGAGCCTTTGGAAGGAGGGGTCGTGGTCTTTTATTTATTTATTTATTTATTTCTCCGTTTCTTTTCGCCACTTCAGCTCCAGAGAGAACAAATCCTCTAGGTACAGATCCCGGGCAGCTGCCTGGATGGTATCCAACATTTCATTTCGGCTCCCTCTGTTCGCTCTGCCCCCAAACCCTTCGGGCTGCTCACACACCCCTGGGTCGTGCGGGGCACTGGGGGATCGCGGTGAAAAGGAAAACCGGGGCTGCATTTGGAAAGGGGAAGGAAGCACCGCGATCGGACCACCAAAAAACACGTGAAGCCAAGCAAAACACCGTCCAGGGAAAACGTAGTGGGGAAAGCCGCCGGGAGTTAAATCGACCCCGAGAATCGAGTAGAGAGAGGTTCAAAATAAACAATAAATAATGATATAGCAAGGGGCGGAATTAGTATGGATCGAGCGACTCTGAAAAAGCGGGAGAGAGCGCACGGCAGACTGAGGAAGAGATTATTTCGTGTCGGTGGCTCCCAAATGCTCCCCGGAGGCGCGGGGGCATAGAGGAGGGACAGGAGGGAAGGGGGCATGTGGGGGATCAGTTCGTTTACCCCAGCCTCCCCACTGCATTTGCG
Organism: Anas platyrhynchos; assembly: GCF_047663525.1. Taxonomy (NCBI): domain Eukaryota; kingdom Metazoa; phylum Chordata; class Aves; order Anseriformes; family Anatidae; genus Anas; species Anas platyrhynchos. The sequence continues at coordinate 83,450,797 of NC_092587.1, read as the reverse complement.
GGGTGCTGCAGAGCCGCTCGGACGTCCCCCCCGGCCTAAAGCGAGGGGTGGCGCAGGCACGGCCCCAGCCTGCCGGGGCGAGAGATTTTGCGGCGAGAAAGGAGCGATTTCTTCGGGAAATCCCGAGAAAGCTGAGCGTCGTTATCTAGGCCGAGGAGCAGGTTTTGTGCGTCCCCATCACCCGCCCTACACTCCCCCCGTTCCCCCCCACCCCCGCCGCTCCTTTCCCCTCCCCTCCGGAGCATCGCCTTTGACAGGTCGCTCGCAGAGGGCTCGGCGCAGGGCACGGCGCCCCCCCGGCACGGGGGTGCCCCCCAGCAGGGCCGAGGGGAGCCCGGAGAGCCGGGGGAGAGGGGAACGAAAGAGAAAGGCACTTGGAAGGAGCCCGCGTTTTAAAGCGGGCTCCGGGACCGGCCGAGGAGCGGGGAGACGGGGAAGGGCGCACGGCTTTCGCCCCGGTCCCTCGGCTGCGTGTCCCACGGCGAAGGAGTGTCTCCCAAACAAAAACCCGTTTCTCTATTTCCGAAAGCCTCGGAAACACCCGCCTGGGAGACGGGCGGCGAGGGAGGCTTTTATAGAGGCTGGAGGGAGAATTTAGAAAGGGAGCCCAAGAAAACAGAGGATTATTTATAGCGTTTTAGCGAGAGGAAATGGTGTTGGAAAGGCAGGGCGATTTAAACGAAATTCGGGGGCTGATGTATGAGCTCAGAAAGACAATTTGCCCGGGTTTAAGTGTGGTTTTACGGGTCGCCGGTTTAAAGCAGCCCCGAGCCCTTTTCGCAGTCTCTTACCGCCGGGCGCTGCCGTCCGTCCGTCTGTCCGCCCAGCCGGGACGGAGGAACGGACGGAGGCTTCGCAGCAGAAACGCGACCGAGCTCCCGTGCCAACACGCCCCCTGACCGGCCAGGCCCCAGGGAGCAGATCCCTTTGCCGGGGGCTGGAGGGCAGCTCCCCACGGTCCCGGCAGCGGCGGCCGGGGGCGAGCCTCTCCCTCCCCGCCGCAGCCCCAGGGCTCGCCCGCCCGCTGTCGGTGCCGGCGGGGAGAAGGGCAGCGGCCCGGGGAAGGGACGGGACTGCCCCCTCGTAGGAGATTTCTGCCCGTGACCCCCCGCTGGAAATCTGGGGTCGGCCTGGAGCCGGCCCGGGCTCAGCCGCGACGCTCAGATCCCGCTCTGACCCCTGGAGAAGAAAGCACCCCCTTTGCCTGGCCTTTCTTCCAGACCCGCACTCGCAGGGGTAGCTCCCATTAAATCCAGGAAACTGCTCCCTGGAATAAAGTGGCGGGAGCAAGGGTCGCAGGGCCAGGCCCTGGGGTTTATAAAGAAATCATTCACTCCTGCTTCCCGGTTGTCGCCGAGCGAGCCTGAAAATATTTGTTTATGTATGGAAATATTTGCAAAAGAGAGAAATAAGGGGAGCCGGCTGCGGGGTGGGAGTGCTGTCCAGATGTTCTGCTCGCAGAGCCTGAGCGGAGCCAGTTTCAAGCCCTGCCGCACAACAAGGGAAACGTTATCGAAGGTCCTTTAGCCAGATCTAGGGGATTTTTTTTTTTTTTTAAGTTAGTAATTGAAAACAATGTTAAAACTAGTCAGCGGGTGCGGGCTGAAGGCTGTCTGATAACGCGAGCGAGTGATTTACTGGACTTTAACGCAACGCCGATCGTCCTTTTAAAACGGACCGGAGGATTTCGGGGCTGGCTCTCTCGTAAGAGGCGAGTTTAAGGCGAACAGAGTGGCCGCCTGGAAACGCGAGCGAGGTGATGTTCCCGGGCTGCGCGGGGTCATTTACTGCGACTGCGAAAAAAAAAAAAAATGCGCCTGCAATTTATTTTTATGGTCTACACAAACGGTATTGTTGCGTATTATTAACTAATTCATAATTATACCCCCATTACGCCGTCGATTCGTTCCCCTCCCCTCCCGTTTCCCCGGTTTTCTCAGGCTTGGAGAATTGAACCACCGCAAAATATTTACAGTCTCGAGTGTTTTTAAATGGGCTTTGTTTGTGTTTTACAGAATAAAAATCTCTATTAGTGTTTAAACAAACACCATGCCAGTCTCTTAAGCCTTCCAGATGTTTGCAATAAAATGTCAGGTTTTGCCTTTGGGACTCGAAATAAAATTTAACTACCTTCACCCTGTAATTATTCTCTTAGCTCTCCCTTCATAAATTTATCTGCTTTCTATCAGGAGAGAAAAAAAAAATCCGATTATACACTTGGGTTGTAAAAAACAGCCACTACTTTCCCTCCATTTTAGCAGGACTTCTCCCTCGCTCGTTTGGGCACCCCAGCCCAAGGCGCGTTAGCATTATTTCTGGCTCTCCTGCTTTCCGGGCGGCAGGAGGAGAGCAGGCAGAGCAGAAAAGCATCGCCAGCTTTCCTGGGCGTCAGGCAGCAAAATGCCCCGTGTCCCTGGGCCTGCCACGCACCCCGACCCAGCCACCGGGCTCCGGGAGGGGACAGGAATGGGGAGCTCAAAGTGGCCCCGGAGTTCCTCCAGCTCCAGGCGTCGCTTCTTCGCGGGCGCTGATTGCAGACCTGACTGCATTTCGGAGCCTCCCCGCGGAGCTGTTTGGAAATAGGCAATTACGATGAATAATTCAAACAAAGCAGGTTCCCCTCACAAAGGCGAAGGTCCCGGGTAGGGAGCCCTCTGACTTGCTAGCTACTAACTTTGAACAGCGAACGCAGGGTTAAGAGCCGTGCATTTTTGTATTTACCACCCTAAACTTCAGAACAACCCAGATCGATAAGTGAGGCTCCTGATATTTTTTCTTTCTTCATTTTTTTTTTCTGTCTACAAGCCCTCTTCGTTCGGCTTTCGGGGTTTCGGAGTGTCCGCGGCTTTCAGCTATTGCTGCTCGAACAAAAAAAAAATCCCCATTCGCTTCCCCTGCTCCTCGCTCCCGGAGCTCTGCAGTCCTCGGCACAGCCTCGGGGCGCACCCTCCTGGGACACCCCGCTCCCACCCCACAGGCGACCCGGGGGTGGCTGCTGCTGCTCCCGCTGCCCCTTATGTTTTAATCCCCCCACCCTCCTACTCTTTCCTCTGAAGATTTTCTACCTGCCCCGTGCTGAGGTCTCCCTTGGCAGGTGAATTCCCGTGGCCGCTGCTCTCGGGTGGCGAGAGGCCAAGGGCAGGGCCGGGGGCAGCAAGCCCGGGGGGGAGCGGGGGTCTCCCCTCCCCGGGAAGGCTGCGGCGCAGCTCCCGGCCCCTCCGAGCTCGCCACCCACCTCGTTACCTTCCTGACACTTTTATCTCTCCCCCCGAGGAGGGCTGGCACGGCGGGGTGAGGAAGGCCCGGCGCAGAGGGGAAGGGGAGGCTGGGCTCCGCGGCCTCTCTGCTCTCCCCCCTGGCCCCCCGACCCCATCCGCAGTGGGTCTCCGAGGTTTCCTGGTGGCCTCCCATTCCCTGCCCCTGCCCCCCATTTGCAGGTGTACTCAGGGCGGGAAGGGACTAAAAAAGATCTCAGAACGGTCCTCGGTGTTTGTTTGGTCGTTTTTCTTCCTTTCTTTCTTTTTCTTTTTCTTTTTTTCTTTTTTCTTTTTTCTTTTTCATATTTTTTTCCCCAAGAAATAAACCGCCCTGGCGGGGATTTGGAGGAGAAAGCCTAGAGGGTAAGGGAACCTTGGAAAAAGCAGAGGAAAAACCGGCAGCGAGGCTGAATCTGGACACGATCCTGACCTAGGAGCTTTAGCCAGATTTACCATCAGAGCCAGGACACGCGAGCCGACCCCAGGCCACCGGAGATTTTCCGCTGGGGCGGCCCCCGGGAAGGCTGCGGGCCAAGAGGCGAGCATCTCCCAGGGGCCGGGGGGCTTAGCACGGCTACGCCGCTGAGCGCGGTCCCGTCCTGGGAATGGGGCCGGGGCTGCCCAAGCGCAGCCGGCGGGGAAGTTTCTGTCCCGAGGCTCCCCGCCGAGCTCTGCTTTATCGCCGTGGCAGAGGGAAAGAAAAAGGGGAAAACCCACGCCGACAGCAAACAGCATTTTACACGGCGGTGCGCTGAAGAGCTACAGGTTATTGCCGCTATTACAATTTTGGCTGGATTTTTTTTTCATTATTATTTTTCCTATTATTTTTTTTTTCCCCCAGCGCCATGCACACCTCGTCTCCCAAAGCCACAGGCACAGGGGACTCGCTGTGGTAGGTAGGGAGATGCGGTGCTTCTCCCACGCGTGGGGTCCACCAGCACCTCGCAGCCACCCCAGCTGCAAGGGGACGGACCAAGCGAGCTTTCCCCTCACCTGGCAGCCGCCTTCCCCCCCTGTCCCCACACCTAGCACACGCCGAACAGACGGCGACCCCAGGAAACGCTGCGGGTCTCGCACACAATGGCTCTCGTATGGGGCACCGTAGGCGGACAACCGGCCCCTTGTTACCGAGACGGGATCCCAAGTCCGCTTTTCCAGGGAAGAAAGCCGAGCTACGCAGAGCATTTCAATGTGTGTTCAGTCAAAAAAATAAATATAAGGGGATTATGTTTTTTCTTCAAGGCACAGCTCTTTGAACCAAGAGAGGTCTGTGCGCTCCCCTACCTCAGACATGGTGTGTTATACTGTAAACAATCCCGTTTAGCGCCGATCCTAAAACTCGACAGACTTTAATGGGGCTATTCAAAAGAGCGGGGGGGCTGAAGGATGTGATCACTCTGCTGTCGAAAGTAGGCATTTTCCGCGCCGTGCTATCAGCGCTAGGCACGGCCGCAAAAGCAGGAGAGCGGTCCCCGGCCTTTGCTTCGGGCAACGTATGCGGCACAACCCTAGATATTCAGACCCAGCTTCTTTCCGTCCTTTTCCACGTGAAATGCGGCTGCTGTGTAAACTAGGCACGCCAAAAACCCAGCTCCGATCCTCACGGGCCGGCCGTGGTCCGTCGGGGCCGGCCGGGACGGGGCGGGAGGGAAAGGAAAGTCCGCGGTGCCCATCACCGCAGCGCCGGGCCCCAGCCCGGGCTCCCCTTCCTGCACCGCAAACCTCGCTCCGCGCCCGGAATTTACCCAGCTTTATTATTATTACTCGAGCTGTGATTGCCGTTTTTATTAGTTTCCAGTCACCAAAAAGCTGCCGGGGACTGGGCTATCCGGGACGAAACCCTGGGCTATCCCGGGGCGGTCTGCTTCTACCGTTTGCAGTGTGGCTTGCCCGCCGAATAGGGAAATTTTTATCTATTATTATTTTAACTTTTGTTCCCCCGATTGGAAGATCGAAACCTTTGAAACGAAAGGAGAGCGAACCTTTCCTTCCCGCGGCAGCACGGCCGCTCCCGGGGGCTCTCAGCAAACGGGGAATCCCGCTCGGTGCTGGTTGTTTTTCCCCCGGGTCACTTTCTATCACCGTATCGGGAGGATTTATCTTCTCCTCCGTCTCCCGGAGGAGGAGGCATCACCGCAAAACTGCGACCCCGAGACCCCGGAGCGTGTGCGGCCGGCCCCGGAGGACTCTCCCCGCTTCAAGGCCTCTCCCTGCCGCCGTGCACGCTCCCTGCGCGTCCCCGCTGGCAGGGCACGGGGTCACCAGGGACGTGTGGCAGCAGCGGAGCAGGGGCAGCAGGGGTGAGACGGGGGGCACGGACCCCAGCCTGCAGAGGGACCCCCCCTCCGCCCGCGGTGCAGCCCTTCAGGTGCTCGGCAAGCAAGGTTTTGCGGGCGGGAGGCAGCAGCCAGCTGCTGACCACCGGGGCCAAATGCTGAGACCCCTGCGGCGGGGAGAGCGGAGCCCCCCCCGGGCAGCAGCGGGGGGGCAGCCCCGGAGCGCTTCCCGAGGCTGCCTCAGGTGGGCGCAGCCGTCGGGGGGATCCGTGAGAGGTTGGCTTCAGCAGCGGGGCGGGTGGCTGGGGAACTCAAGCGCTGGCTGAGGGCTAGGTGGGAGATTTGGGTGGGACAGAAAGGGCACAGAGATTTTAGAGGGGAGGGGGCGACAGGGGAGGGGGAGAGCCCAGCGAGGGAGACCTGGCTGCGGAGCTCGGCCCCGCTGCCCGTGCAGGAGGATGTTCAGCCTCCCGCATCCTTCGTGCATGGATTGCAGGCGGGCAAGAGGTGCTGCCGCCGACTTTGGGCTTCGGGGAGCCGGGATCTGCGCGGCTGGAGCTGCCGCACAGCAACCAGCCAAAGCCAGCCTGTGCCACACTGCAGCCGCGCTCGGGGAATAGGAGCCCTGCCTTCGGAAAACAAAAAAAAACACAATAGCAATTAAACGCTCGTCTGAGTGTGACTGCTTCTTTGGCAGGGGCTGACCGGAACCGGGAGGCTTTCCCTCGCCAGCACACACATTTGCCCCCCGCTCCCCCCCTGCACCGTGGGCCGCCCCGCCAGAGAAAAGCTCTCCAGAGGCTGGGAAGAGCCCCAGGCCCTGGGTACCCGCAGCTCCCCCGGGGGGAAATGCGCAAGGGGGGACAAGCGTGCCTTCGTCTTTTAAAACAGCAGGGCCGAGTGACAGCCCGAGTCAAAGATGTCCCCGTAATAACAAGGAATTGAAGTTTTCTTCTTTACAGATGTGTTGTTGCAGATCAGACTATTTGCTAAGATCCCCCTGTGTCTTGATAATGCTGCCCTGCTGCATTTGCTCGCTGTCCGTTGATGTGGTTTCTCTTCTTGCCTTTCAGGATTATAAAAGTCTCTCTCTCTCCCTCTCCCTTCTCCTCTTTTCTCTCTAAAGCCGGGTTTCAGAGGAATGTTGGCTAAACCTCCTCATCTGCTGCTTTCTTTCCCCTGTGATGGCAAAACCGGCGTCATTTGTGGACTTGCCCAATGCAAACATTGCATTAAGAAGTATTTCAAGTCATTTTATTGTTGCTCTGCAGTCCTTTGATGTGGTCTATAGGCACCAATTGTTGATGTCTCCCTACGACTCCTCAGTGTCAGCATCTCGTTTCTGTCGCTATACCCCCACCCTCTACTTTATCCCCCCACTCCCTGCCCCACTTCTCCCTTTAAAAACAAACACTTCGTTTTGTACGGTCCCGACAGATCCCCCCCAGCCTCCCTCGCCACTTCACCCGCTGGTCAGCGCTGTCGCACCTCCCATTTCCCAGAGGAGGGCCACCTCTAGCGGTACCGGGATGCCTTCTCCCCCTGTAGACCAAGGATTTCTTCGCTCGTAGCTCCCCACCGAGGCTGCAGGGGGGGACACCCGTGCCCCTGGCTCCCCGTGTCACGGGTCCGCGCACGGCCGCAGGATGGCAGAGAGGTTTTCGTGGTGCCAGCGGCTCCCATCGGTCCAGGCAGCTGGCGGGGGCTGCTGGGGTCTAGGACGGAGCATCCTCCGCGCATCCCGAGCGGGCAGGCGGGGAGCAGCCTCGGGAAACAGCCCCGCAGGGGCACGATGAGGGGACTGCAGGGAAAGCGGGGCTGAGCCGAGCCGACACCTTCGGGATGGAAAGGCAAACCAAGGGCAGAGACTGCCCAGGTAGAAAATCACCCGCATACTGGCAGGGTTCAAGACGAGCAGCGCTGGCACTGCTCTGCCGAAGAGTCGGCCCGGGGGGCCGGCGCTGTTTTTAAGATGGCAGAGTGGCTGGACCAGTGTCTCTGGGGTCCGTCCCTGCTTTTTCCTCGAATTTGATTTCCCTTAGCCAAATAAACGCCCGCAGCCAAGCTCCGCATGGGTCGGTCCCTGCCCGGAGCCAAGCCCTGGGGCAGGGAGGGGGCGGCCCAAGGAGCCCCCAGGCCCTCCCGAAGAGGCAATTGAGAGTCTGCTGCTGCCGTCCGGGAACGCTTAGCGCTGCCCCTGGCCAGAGGGACGGGAAGGTTGCCAGAGATGTGATGCTCGAGGTTTTGTCTGGGGCGACCGCTGCTGGGGAGGGCTCACAGAGGCGGGCACGCACCAGCGACAGCAAGGGGCACCCCCAGGTGCTCTGAAGGAGAGGGGCTGGTCCCCTCTGCCGCCTCGGGTACTGGGCCTCGCCTTATCACCCCCGTTCCCGTGCTGTTCCCCGGCCATGCTGCCAAGAGCTGCTGGTGCCGGGCTCCTGGCAGCTCGACGTGCGCGCCCCTCGCCGAGGCATCGCGAAGGGAACATCCCTCGCACGCTCCAGCCAGACCCATGTGCACTGGCAGAGACTTTTCCCTTGTGAACAAGCGTGGATGTAAAACTTAGCCCTGAGCAGATGTTCCCGCAGCCAGGCTCGTTTGGAGAGCAAGCCCCCTTCCTTCCCTGCCTCCTCATTCCTGCGCTCTCGGCATTTACTATCTGCCTCCCCGCCCCCTCCCCAGCGCTGCCCAATGACCTCATTCCCTGCATGTTTGCCATTACGCGCCGAGCTACCCAACCATTTTTTAAAAAATTAAAAAATATAAATTGCTGCTTTGTGAGATCAAAGTAGAGATTTCTGGTGCATCTGGAGACTGGAGAAAAAAATTGGAGCAGCAACAGTTGCACAACTTCAAAGTGTTTTTAACAATGATTTTTCTCCTTCCTCTCCTCCCCAATCTTTCAAGCATCAGATAAAGACAATGGGCTCCGTGGCTGTTTTCCAAAGAAATAACCTGCCTAAAGGGCCATACAAAATCTCAAGTAGACAGGAAACACCTTACACGGCTTTCTTCTTTCGATCAAATAGAAATAATACAAGACTCGTCTTTCTGCTCGCCCCAATCCCTTCGCTACCAAACGGCGTCTGCGGACTGTGTTATAACGTGTAGGGAAACGAGTTTCAGGCTCGGGCTGCGACTGAGTCTTTATTCTTTTATAGAGGCTTCTAAAAACCCTGCACATGCCCCATATAACACAACAGCCGAGTGTAACCCAATAACTTGTAGGAAAGGAGCACAAGGGAGGATTTCACCAGCAGACGTCGTCGGCCCGACAGGGGATGCAGAGGATGGAGACTGGGTGCAGCGCAGGGACTTCTGTTCCCTTCATTACGAGGGATTTGTCTGCCCCGGGACCCTCGGGATAAGTGGTCTTAACACGGGAGAAAAGGGAGGATGAGCAAACCACGCTCTCCTCCTGCCAGCCGCGGTGGCCTCTTCAGGGGCTCGGTGGCCTCCAGTGCCATCCCATTAGCCCATTTCCAATGAGAAGATGCACGACACTTTTCTACCCCGCTAATCCTTCCCCCAGCGTCCCTTAAACCGTCGTGTGCCGAGGCCGGGGACTGGAAAAGCCGAGGCCGAGAAGGGCAAGCCCGCGGAGGCCTGGAGGCTGCGGTGCTGCCCGGGGGACCGCGGGGACACGGCGGGTCCCCCCTCCCTGTCCTCGCGTGGCCGCTGCTTTCCACTGCCCTTGGCTCCGGCCATGCGGGTCGGCCTGCGCGATGCCGCTCTGGCACCACCCGCTTTTATTTTACGGCTTTAGCTCCTCCGGTTTCCGCGGTTTTGTGTTTTTTCTTTCTTTTTTTTTTTTTTCTTTCCTTTTTTTTTGATTTTTTTTTTTTAAGCGCACGTCCCGGGAGGACGCGGTCCAGCCGCGCTGTTACGGGATTAATCCTCCTTGCTGCTGGAAAGATTTCACGGCTCCCTGTCCCCTCTTTAGGTTTCACCGCTCGGTTTCCAGGTTCGCACGGCGCGTCCCAGTAAGCCACGCTTCAAAAGGCCTTCTTTTCGTTTTAACCCCGGACTGGAAAATAAACTCGGCACACGCTTCCCCTTCCCACGAGAGCAGCAGCCTTGCTCCCCCAGCCTTCCCGCACTCGCTGGGATGGAGCACGAACCTTCAGCTCGATCACGAGTAAAAGCTCCCGAGCTTTTGGGGATGGGAATGTCCGCGGCAGCAGAGCTGAGCCCAGCCGCAGTTTCAGGGCTAAACGCCGAGCGGCTCTTCCTTTCGTGGAGCGATTTCTCTTTAGGGTATTGCCATTTCCCAAAACACGTCTGTCTAGAAACAGAACTGGGGTGGTTGTATTAAGTCGCCGTCCAATACACGGTTGGGAAATCGCTCACGTCCCGCTCGCAACGGCGGCTACATCACGGAAACGGGGGAAATGCCGGTGGAAAAAACCGTAACTATTTCGGAAATCAGACTGTGTTTATTCCCGGAGAAAAAGCAACATCAAACTGGTAGCCTATTCCAAATGCGCCTACAGGGAGGCGAATGTTACATCTTTTCACACCATCCAGGAGCTGACATTTCTCGTTTACACATTGACACGGCTCGGGAGCTTTTAACAGGTCGATGCCCATGTATACAAATATAAATACAAATATATTTTCTTTATGGAGGCCCTCTGACTTTTGACTGCTGTGATTGGGTTTTGGTTTGGGGGCCTTAGCCGTTCAAGAATAAGACGGGTCTCTCTACGTTTCATACCTCAAATACGAACGAATTGGGGGTGGAGGGAGGGAGGGAGAGGGACACCAAAACAAACTGGTAAAAGAATGGATGTATACCTGAACACTCACTGATTTAATCTAGGCTCTCTCTCCCGAAAAGTTCAACCCCATAGGTAGATAGACAGACAGACAGGCGGATAGACCGGCAGGCAGGGGGACAGACAGACTTAACAAGTGAGAAAATGAGCTTGAGCTCAGCCTGGAAAGGGCTGGCACAATTCAGAGAGCGGAACTTACTCGGATTTATTTATTTGGATGGAAACATATATCGCGTTTGCAACCACTGTCTCGCACAGAGTAAAACCGCACCAACACTTTCCTGGCAAGTTCAGAGCAAGAAGGAGGACGCGGAGTAAACTGATGCTGAGAGGCTGGCGGCTCAGACACAGCGCAAAGAGGGGTGACAGCCCGGGGCCACCATACTCACCCCTCTGCCTGGCCAGCGGCTCGTGGGGACACCGGGGACAGTGCTGCCGGGATGCCTTCAAGCAGCAACCGCGCACGGACAGAGCAGCCCCCGGCACACACGCACACACGGAGGACGCTCCCACGCACACACACACGCGGGGCCGAGAGGCGGGCGAGCCCCCGCTGCGGGCTCCAGGCTCCTGCGAGAGCAGCGTGGGGGGAGCCTAGCGGGGTCCCGGCGGCACCGCCTGGGGTCGGCTGCCCCCAGACCCTGCTTCCCGGGCGGGGAGCAACCCGCGGGCACTGGCACCTGAGGGCGGCGGCGGCGGGGGGGCTGCCTGGCACCTTGCCCCCCGCCCCGCGGCGCTGCCTGCCCCCTGCCCGCCCCCTGTTAAGCAGCCCCCGCCTGCTGCGCGCCCCGGAGCTCCCCCCCGGCATCGCACTCACCCTCTGTTACCAGCAGCTTTACGCGTCCCTTCTCTCTCTCTTTATTTTCCTTTCATTGCTATTCATCTATTTTTTACTGGTTTTGTTTGTTTGTTTATTTGTTTGCTTGTGTCACACGGGATCTTAGCTCTAATTTTCGATCTGTTTGCTATGGCAATCGATCTCTCGGCGCTTCGCCTGCTTTCCGCGAGAGCACCCGCGGTTTTCCAAAGCATTTTTAACTCCGTCTTAAGGATGGAAGCGCTTCCTCAGAGTTCTCTTAACAGTGCTTTTGCCCGACATTTCGTTTAATCCCGCTGCCCAGACAGATCTCCCCAAACACCCTACACCACTGCAAGCCTTAGAATGTGGAAGGAGTCAAATTCTTATAAATACGCCTTTCCCAACTCAAAACTGCCTAGCTCGCAAGAATTAGAGGGAAAAAACTAAACCATATGTGTACAAAGCCGCGTTCCGTATTGCACTATAAGATAAAGGGCTTTGCAGCATTGATTCAATGGAGCTCATTACAAAGAAAGCCCAGAAAGATTATATCCGTGGTTGGGAGGCAAACTCTTGTTCGGCAAAGTTCTTTCGGGCACGGCAACGCTTGGGAAAAGCCGGTCTGGGCGTCGCAGTGGCCTGAAAGCAGGCGGAAAAGCGGCTCGGCGGGGCCGACCCCCGGGACGCCGGGAGGAGCGGCAGCGGAGACCGGGGCGAGCCGGGGTGAGCAGCCGGGGGCGGGCAGCGCCCGGCCGGGGCGAGCCGCGGGGGCGATGCGCAGCGCCCTCGGCACCGCTCCGGCTCCGGCTCCGGCTCCTGCAGCCGCTGGAAGCCGTGAGGCTTCCCCGGGCTCTGCCGAGGGAAAAGCAGCAGGGGGCCGCGGAGCTGACCGCGGCTGCTAGAGCTGTACCGCGCACGGAAAGGTGTCAGGCGCTGGGGGCTTCGTTGCTGGGAACAGATCACCTGCCTAACCGTTTTCTGTTTCCTCTTTCTCCCCTAAACTGGTTTTGCTCGTCGGGAAGTTGCTGCGATTTTCCCCGCTGAGATGCTTGAAAAGCAAGAGCGCTTGCAAGAGCGCAGCGTGCAGCCGCTGCCCACCCGCCAACCTGTGGCCCCAAGGGGGCTGCAGGGCCCGGGGGCTCCGGGCAGCCCCTCTCCGCCCGGCTGCTGCCCCTCTCCACCGCCCCGACGGGGCTCGCAGACCTACGGCGCCGGGCCCCGCCAGGTTTAGCATCGCTAAAAACATCTCCCCAAGGCTGGGATACGCGGCCGGGAGCAGAAGTGGCTTTTCCAACCCTGCGTCTTTGCTTTTGTTTGGAAGGCACAGCTTCTAGCTGTTTTATTCGCAGTTTTTAGCTAGTCGGAGAGGAAGGAGAAAAGCCAGGAGGAAAGGTCGCGGATGAGAGCAGAGCCCGTCCCGCAGCAAAAGAAGCCGTGCTTCTTTAGCGGCCGATACACGCGTGGTGCTGTGGCGGAAACGAGCCGGATCAGGTGTATTTTGCCCTGCTGATCCTATTTAATGCCCTCTCTTGAACATGAAATAATGAAAGGTCTCCCGAGCAGCGCAGCACGATTCTCCTTCTCTCCCGGCTTTAGGGAGGTGTCGGCTCGGGCCAGCCTTCGTCTCGGCTCTTATTTTCGTGCTTAGGGTAGCAAATGACCTTCGACGAGCAGATGTGACCGCGCCTGCGGCGCATCGTCCTAGGAGGGGCAGGGAGGGAGCGGACAAGGCGACTCGAGGGCCGGGGCTCCTCCGGGTGGCTTTGGGCGTTTGGCAGGGCTGGGAAACGCTCGGGGCTGGACGAACACCCCAGGGCCACGGAGGACCCCGGGGCGGGGGGGCGCAGCCCAGCCTCAGTGCCCAGCGGGGGGCTTGCGTGAGCCTGGCAGAGCTTCCGTGCCTCTCGGAGCCCCACCTCGCCCCGCATGCAAAGCCACAGGAGGGCGAGGAGGGGAGGGGAGACCCCGATTTCTCCCCCTCCCCGCCGCCCCCGAGCCCCCTCCGCGCCCTCGGCTGCCCCCTGGCGCCCTGCGCCGCGCTGCGCCCCCCGGCCTCGGGGCGCGGAGCCCCCCGCGCTTGGGCAGCTCCCTCCCGCCCGCCCCACCGCGGCGGAGCTCCCGTGGCACGTCCCCAGCCCAACCTGTTTGCTCCATTGGTGGCTATTTTCGGGACGGGGTGGGTGGGGTAGGGGTGGGGAAGAGCCTTGCAGCAGCAGCAGAGAGGCTTACCGCCCTAGAGCCATCCACCAGCACAGCGAGGGCCAAAACTGCTCCTTAAAAAAAAAAAAAAAAAAAAGGAAAGAAAAAGAAAAAAAAACACCAAGCCCAAACTGTTTACTATTCAGGAAATTTAGTAATTATTTTTCCCCTCCCTGTAGTGGCATTACCCTTCTTTTGATATTAGATCCTTGCTAGAGGCCCTCACTTTCAGGCTGCAGGGAGGAGACAAAGAGCAAGGAGCTGCAGCAGAGATTGTAGTGCAAGCTGCTTTGGGGATGTTTTCAGGCATTTTTGAAGCAGAACAAAAAGTATCAAGTTAGGGTGGAATAGCCTACAGGTTTCTGTGAAGCAGACAACTTTGATGCTTTCATTGGATCCGTTATTTATTACTCCGGATTGAACTGGCTGCCCTCTGGCACATTTCACTATGTTTATTCATGCCACAAGCACCACTAATAGTGCATCTCAGGAAGAAATACTATAACTCAAAGCCAAGTGAAGGCATCTTCAACTGGAAGGCTCAAAACGCTTAGCAAATATTAGCTTAGCCTTCCTATACCTCCGCAATGCAATCTCACATGCCTCGTTTTATAGCAAAGAAAACTGAGACAAAACAAGTTAAGCAATTTGTTCAAGGATGTCAAAGAAATAAAAGGCAAAACACATTTTTAGATTTTTTCTTAAGAGAGCAAAAATCTTCCCATAGAAATAACACTAAAAGAGCAGAACACCAGAAGGCAGACAACAAAGACACAAAGTAGATTAAAAACTACAGACCACAATGGCCTTGCTGATACACATTTTGTTGATTTCTACAAAGTTGTGGAAGAACACATTCTACAAAGTTGATAGGAAATCTCTATTTTAATTTTCAGCTGCTGATATTCAACTGCAGATACATTAAGCATTTTATTAAACTGAAGAGAGCTAAGACAACTCCCCCAAACCTTCCAGCATCCATTAAATCTTCTCAGGCCACCCAGAGATCTCCCTTGACAACCCACTCATCATCCACTGAAACATCCTCATAAACCACAAAGACGACATTCACACTTCAGCTAATCCATCTCTTCAAAGGCAAGCAAAGAGGAGAGTGAAGCCCTTTGAGTCAGGACTTTGCTGGCTTAAAGAAGGAAAAAAGTGGAGTTTCCACTCCAAGGCAGTCTGCCAGCATGTGACGTGGGTAAGCAAAATGGATTAAAATAGCAGTGATGCTCACCACCTCAATTCTGCTGTTATTTTGTACACGTGTACGATAAATCTGAAGTCTATTTTAACAACACTGTGTCTCCATAGGAAGTAGAGCCCTTAGAAATAAGAAACCTGCAAAAGCACATTTCATCTTCAGTGGAGCCAGAATAACCTGCTCTCACATATAGGTCAGCAACACACCTGAATCCAAGATCTTCAGGATCCCAGCACATCCCTGAACCATTTCTGCAATGGTTATTAAACACCAAAATGGCACTTTCCCAATGGGTCACAGCAATCCTACGCAACATACAGCATTCACACAGTCCATGTGGTATATTCATCTACTTCACAGTTTACTTCTAGGGGGTTCAGGTTGCTGGGCACAAGCCAGGAGTGTTGCAGCTTGGATTAGTTTTCTCAATGGTAGCAGTAATAATCCTCTGCCAACCAACATTTTACCAGAGTCCATCAAGGCCCTTCTGCCTCGTGTGTCAATGTGCATGCCTTGAGAATGCATGTGCTCTGAGAAAGAAATGGGTTATTCATTCAGGTCCAGTGCACTCAGCCTGCAACTACACAGTACGTCTAGTGCTTCTTGAGGAGTGTTCTTGACATGATGGGGAGGCATTTTCTGTGCATCAGAACTACAGTCTAACTGTGGTCCTTTGAGTTGCCTTGTCCACATGGACTCCACATATGTCCCAGAATGACTGGACTTTTTAAAAGAGTTGCAGCCATTAAAGTTCAACCTTCACTCTGCACAACTTTCTTTCTCTTGCAAGAAAAAAAATTGTAGCATATTTTTAAGAGCAAGAAACTGAAGAGCAACTTTCTGATCAGGACAGAAGGCAGGACAGCCTGCACATGTGTGTAACAAGCCACAGCCACTGTAAAGTAAATCACATTTTTTCCATCTATTCTTTTTCTCTTCCTCTCTTTCATCCTTCTCTCTTTTTTGATTTTCTTTCTCCCTTCCCTTCCCTTCCCTTCCCTTCCCTTCCCTTCCCTTCCCTTCCCTTCCCTTCCCTTCCCTTCCCTTCCCTTCCCTTCCCTTCCCTTCCCTTCCCTTCCCTTCCCTTCCCTTCCCTTCCCTTCCCTTCCCTTCCCTTCCCTTCCCTTCCCTTCCCTTCCCTTCCCTTCCCTTCCCTTCCCTTCCCTTCCCTTCCCTTCCCTTCCCTTCCCTTCCCTTCCCTTCCCTCTACACAACTTCAGGTTTTAAGGGTTGGCAAGCAGTTCCATCACTATCAGAAAATAGATGAGGGTAACTTAAGAAGAATGGATGCCACATCACCACTCACAGGTTGCTCGTGGCCCACAAGCCTAAGCAGAAACAGAATATTGCTATTTTTTCCTATTCTTGCTGTAGGAACATCTGCCAGACAGACAGTGAAGGAATAAATGTGGGCAAAGAAAGCCTCAACCCACTCAGGACGATCTTTCTTGGCTTGAGTGCTCAGTTCAAGAGCCACTTATTGAGATCTTTGTTATTCATTCAGCAAACACCATGAAGAGTGTCTTGAAATACATCCGAACAACTGTTTTCAGTCACAATAAAAAGTCAGTTCCGTAACATTCAAGATCTTTCTTTACTCAGAGGGGTATGGTTTAGGGAAGGAAACATGAAGGTAAACAGGGTGAATGAAGTCAGAGACCACCTACACCAGAAACACTGGATAACATCAGAGAGTAACAACGTTGATAAATCTCATCTGTACTTAGCTTAACAATATGTTTTCGTAGATGCTGGGGTATAATGAAAGAAGTTTTCACCAAAGACAGAAAAAAAGAACACGTGTTCAACGCATCTAACAGACGTTTCATTGACTTTATCAGTACCTGACCATTGCTTCATGTGGATGGATGACAATAAAATCAGACTATGACTGAAGACATGCTTAGGAGAACACATGGGACAACTGACGTTGTCCATACAAGATCTTGTGCTTCTGCTTTGTACATCCTGAAGTTCCCACCTAAACTGTAAGCATCTTGTTTCAGAATGATTTAAGGCAGTAAGAGAGACATGATTCCACCTTACTCTGTTGTAAGCTGCTGCTCCCCAACTGTGGGAGTTAATCCATTAACCCTTCAGATTAGACTCACACAGCCTTTATTTACAGTGATTGTATAAAGGAAGCAGATGGCTTACTTCATCACAGACTTGTGACTTGTCATGTCAGCCATATGAATGAGACTATGACCATGCTCCCATAGCCAGGCTTTTACAAGCATGCTGTTACTACCAAACTTTTAATAACTTGTAAGGACTTCAGTGTTGGAACTCTTGTCCTGACATTTCATCTTGCAGATAGGCCAAATATAGCACATCTGGAACTGATCGAGCCTTCTGGTGTGGCATAGATTTGCCGTTGCTGCCTCACAGCCACGTTGGAGTGCTGAGAGCATGACAGCACAACAGACATTAAGCTCAGTGCTTAGTTCCATGTCCATGGGCAGTATGAGACCACTCATGTAGTGGATAATCTCATCTTCAAGTCATGGTGTTCTGTGACAGCAATTTACCACAGTAGTAAAATTTCTACCAGATTGTTAACTGTTTACTGCAACTGGGCTCATCCCTCAGCACAGGCTGACATTCCATTTTATATAAAATAATTGTTGAAAACAAAGCTGCCTAAAAGTAAAATAATCATCAAATTGCGGCCTCTGCATAACAATATGGAAGTGTTACAGGCAGAATGATTTTTCATTGGCACAAAGCAAAATAAATACTGTCAAATCTTTCATAATATGAGCACTAGCACATCCAAAAAAATCAATAATAAAAAAAATATCATCAACAACAAAAACATACAGAAAAGATGGTGATAATCAGCACAGAATCTTTTGTGACAAGAAAGGATTTTCTGTTACTTCGGATGCCATTCAGTCACCAAAGGACTACGAGATAGACAGCTTGGTTGGAAATTCAAAGTTAAACAAAAGTCTTGTCTCACAACCTATTGAGCTGAAAAATAAAATAAAAAAGCTTGAATTAGATGGATGAACGTCACAGAAGATCACAGTTTTTCTGTAGCATTTTCACTGAAATTGGCTGACACAAACAGTAGTACTTCTGAAATAATGAGAGGAGACGCCTAGGTCCTTCCAACACTTTTGACTGCACAAGAAAGTGCCATTCTTCTTATAGCTATTATTGCCAAATTTGCCCAGGCAAAAGAAACAGCCCAATAATTTAAATGAAATTAGATAGTCCAATGTAGGAGATAAAGGGTTTTTGCTTTCCTAGCATGAAAACATCTCTTCTGAGCAGAAAACCTTTTCAACTAGTCTCCCTATGCTACCTCTTTCTCTCTGTGAAGCAACTATTTGTGAACAGGTAGCCATCATCCAGTAATGCAAACAGAGATATCAACAGAGTGAAAGATACATGTGTTGTTCTTAAAATAAATCTAGACAAGCTGGACCACTGAAAGAGCATGCTCATTAGACATAAGACTCAAACCCACATGGGTCCATATTGTTGCCATTACCAGAACCACATCCAGACCTTTTCTGAATTTTATCGTCATCTTAGAGACATATTTCCCAGTAAATTTCATGGGCTAAATTGGGAGCACAAAACCGTGATTCACATACAACATCTTCTTGTCAGTGGTAAAAGGACTTGGAACAAAAGGATTTGGCAGAGACAAATGTCTCAAGTGTATAAACATTTTAGTTAGATCTTAATAAACAGTTATTTGCTGGGGAGTTGGTGTTAATCTCTAAACGTAAGTGGACCTCTTCAGTTATTTGGAGATGCTGGGTCCATCTCTGTTCTGATACTGTGGTCCCAACCACTATCGTATGTACTTCCCATTCGTTAAACATGCAGGAATGAGAAAGGAAGAGATTTAGGTACCAAGACCACAAATTACTGCATGTATTCAAGGAAGATCACTGAAGAAAGGGAAGCTGAACAAAGAGCAACAAAGAAAGTGAGGGTAGTAAGGATACGTCTCCATCTTTCAACTCTTTTTTCTTCAACCAGGAAAGATACAATTTGATCTCTTACCCACACAGTCTGGGATAACACCTGAGGTCGACTTCCACAGCAGCACGAGAAGTGTCTACACTAGCACTGTGACTGGGAGCAGGAGTGTCTCTTTGCAGAAACTCCCCATTGTCCCCACTTACTGCAATTCAGCAGGCATCAAAGAGAAGTTTCATGGTTCATGAATTGGACGAAACCAAACAAGAAAATGCATTTCATGAGTGTACCTACTGCACTCCAGTTGTAAATAAACCCATGGGACCAGGCTACACTTAGCGTGAAACAAGTCCCTCTGAGATACATCACATCAGGTCCTCCAAAAAACTGTTTTGCTCTAAAGAGCTATTCTCACTCATCTGCACTACTGTGTTACAGTAAGCACTGCCACAGAACACCATTTAGAATGGGTGCTTACAAAAATGTTCTGAAGAGGAAGCAGGGAGTTCAAAGAGCAAAGAGATCACAGTAGCTTGATATCAAACAACTTTTACTGATAGTAGCAAGCATATGTTGTTTCAAGCTCAGCTTCTTTCTGCCAACCTCCTTTGGTTGCCAAGTAAATGGTTCAAAGAATGCAAAGAGGCAGCCAGGCCAGGTCCAGCCAGACCCTTAATCTGAATGCCAAGATGGTTAACTTCCCAGAAAAGCCATGCTTTCAGAAAACTGAAATAGGCAGCATACACCTGCAAATACCTACGTTATAGTTGTCTCCTCTCAGGAGACTCTAAAGACCATGGTTGTTAGCGGTATTGGGATTACTCCACTGGGCAGATGTAGCTTTTATTTTGGGAATTCCTGGACAGGAGCTTCTAAAATAAAAGCTACTAAAATAAGTCAACAATTTGTAGGTGAACATATTCATTTTACTTCCTGAAGAAAAGAACTTCCTGAAGAAAAGAAAGGGTTATTTCCTTACTCGAAGGAAATAGGCCAGGCAAATAAGAATAATTTAATTGATAGGGGAAAGAGAAGGAATATATATATATATTGTTAAATTAAAGAGAAAACCCTGAATTTGATTGAAACATTGCTAAATATGTTAGGTACAAAGCCCGTGCACCAACCAAAGGGCTCTTCTGAAGCTTTTCTTCCTGCTCTGCCCTATATGATTTTCAGGAAAACAAACAAACAAAAAAACCAACATGACTTAGGCACTGAAACATTCTAATCATCCACTTAATCTATCTAATAATATCTAATATCTAATAATCTATTTATCTGTCATATACTTCTTCTTATAAACAATTATATACCTATGTAATTGTGTACATACAACAAAAAATAGTTTACCACCCAAGATGTTCTTTCTAGCCTGTAAGACAGAGATTACTGATCATAGCTGAAAAGGTTACCTAGATCTGGGCTCTGTTTCCAGCTGTTATATTAGACATCATCCACCAGGCTTCCTTTTTGATAGGTTCTTTAGGGCTGCTTAGCAAATGCAGTAAGCTCTACAGGGCAGAACAGTTCAGAATTACCTGGGTCCAGATATCAGTCATCTCTCAGATGCAATTTAGAATTATTTAATTTCATAATGATCCACAGACTGTGTGTGTGTATGATGCTAGAGAATGACAAAAGTAGACTAAGCTCAATAAAAACTTGCTTCAAATAATTTGCCCCATGCCTTTGACAATCATGATACAGAAATCCTTCACTAAGAAATGAGGAAGCTACAAACTTTGACAATCAAATAACTTCGGATGTTTCTTGATTTCACCACCAGCTATGGAACAACTACATTGTAAATACTTTCTTTAGTCATAATTATATATTCTTATAATTACTAAAACTGGCAGTTGTACTTAACCAAATCTAAAATTGGATTTTTATTAAATTGAACAGTAGGAGAGGATATGTAATATGTTGCCCTCCCCCTCCCCCCCCCCCCAAAAAAAAAAAAAACAAAACAAGAAAGAAAAAAAAATAGTATTGAAGACGTATGAATACTCCTATTTCCTCTTTACTGCAAAGGAGATGTGTTGAATGCCAGTACCAGGTGTTAGGTGAATTGAGTATCGTATGTGTATAAAGACCTTAAAACTGTGTTTTGTCTTTTGAATACATGGTCCTGTCTTTGCTACTGGAAAATTAGAGGTAAAAATTAGATATATTAATGTTAAAGATTTTCAGTATCTCCATGAATACTATGCCTGTTTCTCCTGAAGAACGAATTGTGGGACCTTTGCTCTAATCCAATCCAAGTGTCACAGCAAAACACTTAATGACAATGCTGGCATGCAGTGCTAAGTGAACAAGGCTGTGTTGAGGAGAACTACAACTGGAAGGGGTATTTGCTTTTCATAATGTTATCTGCTCTAACTTACAATGCCAGAGCTTGAGATTTTGTGTGAAAGAAAGATCATTAAAAAGTGGAGATCTACTTCAGCTGAACTGTCCTGCTCTTTAGTCTATGAAGTCCCACTCACTAAATATAGCTAAACTCGTGACTTTAGCTATATTTAGTACAGACGACATTTTAACAACTTCTATTCATTTGCCTTTCACTTTCCCTTGAATATATTTTGTTTGGACAACACAAAAAGTAACAAATCCAGCTCTCTGTTATTTATTTTAATTTATTTTACCATCTTCGTCCTTTTTTTTTTTCTTCTTTACTTTCTCTGCTAAGATTGTGCCACAGAAAGGGGATAAAAAGATTGCAGAAGTCAAGTACGTCAAGTTCTTTGGTAACTCGGGTTAAAATTATGATACAAGCAGAAGAGAGTTAAATGAACCCAATAAGCCTTCATCTTGACATTAATGAGTAAAAATAATTGTGAATTGTGTGTTAATTTTTTGTCTTATTTCCCATGCAGACTGATATATATACGAATCTGTTGTGAAACACTGGCCAAAATCTTACAAAACCACCTGAATATGCACAGCAATAACTGTGCATAACTGTTCCTGAAGTACTACACCTATTTTAAAACCAGAGACTATTTATGAACACACTTATTCTTTTCAGAGGACTTGTCTACATTACATTTAGTTTCCCCTCATTCTCCCCATCTACTCTGCTCCTCCAGTCTTGACTAACTTTTGAAACTAGCATCAAGTTCTTGCCTCATGGCTCTCTTTCTTCAGATCCTTAACAAATACAGGTCTCAGTGCAGATTCCGAAACACTCAGAGCACAACCTCATGTTCTGCAAAATTAACTAGTTATTTCTGAATCACCTCACCATGATAATTAAGTAAATTAAAACTGAACATCATATTTATTTAAAAAGTCTGTATCATATAGAGACCCCCCATTTTTCCAACTCAATAACATAAGCCTACAGTCCCCCATGACAAATGCTACAGGCATATAATGGTTATGAGCTCACAGAATACAGAGCTCAATTTACATTACAGTACAGCAATTTCATACACAGCACCGTTAAATATGCTGGCATAGGATAAGTAAGGCTTTTATTACATTTTAGCATGTACTAGAATCACAGAATATCCTGATTTGGAAGGGACCCACCAAAACCATCGAGTTCAACTTCTGGCTCCACACAGGACTACCTAAAAATCAAACCATATTTTCAAGTGTTGTCCAAACACTTCTTGAGCTCTAGAACTTCTAGACCCTTCATCATCTTTGTAGCTCTCCTTTGGACACTCTTTAATAGTTTTATGCCTTTCTTATATTGAGGCACCCAAAACCACACATAGTGTTTGAGATGAGGCCACACCAGCACTTAGCCAGGCTTCTCTTCCCTCAGCTGGCTAGCAATGCTCTGCTTCATGCACCTCAAGGTATAACTGGCCCTTTAGGCTGCCAGGGCACACTGTTGACTCATATTCAACTTAGTGTTGACCAGAACCCTCAGTGCCCTTTCTGTGGGGCTGCTCTTCATCCTCTCATCTCATAGGCTGTATGCGTATCTGAGATTGCTCCATTCTAGGTGAAGAATCCAGCACTCGCTTCTCTTAAACTTCATATTGTTGCCCAGCCTTCTAATTTGTCAAGATCTCCCTGCAAGACCTCTCTACCCTCAAGGGAATCAACAGCTCCTCCCAGTTTAGTGCCATCTGCAAACCTGCTTAGTATACCTTGAAGTCTTGCATCTGAGAAATTTATGAAAACATTAAAGAGAACTGGACCTAAAATCGAGCCTTAGGTGATGTAACCCCATTTACTATAATCCTTTGAGCCTGACCTGTCAGCCAATTGTTTACTCATCACATTATGTTTTTGTCCAGCTGTATGCTGGATGTTTTGTCCAGAACAATACTGTGAGAAATAATATGGAAAGCTTTGCTGAAATTAAAAAGGATCACATCTACTGGATGCCCTCAGTCAACCAGATGGATAACCTCATCATACAAGGAAATTAAGTTAGTTAAATAGGACTTTCCCCTCACAAACCTTAGCAGTGACTGTGTTGCCTTTCAAGTGTTTTTCAGTAACTCCCAGAATGACCTTTGTAATTTTACCAGGCACTGAAGCATAACTGACCAGCCTGCAATTTCTGGGGTCTTCCTTCTTGAAAACTGGGACAACATTTGTCAGCTTCCAGTCAGTTGGGACCTCTTCAGATTCCCAAGACCATTAAAAACTAATTGAGAGATCTCACAATGACATCAGCCAGTTCTTTTAGTACCCTGTAATGAATCCCTATGGGCCCCATAGACTTATGTGCGTTTAGCTTGAGCAGCAAATCCCACAGCATAGGTCAGAGTCTGCAGGGAGTTTCCGGCAGTCATGGTCCTCCAACTCAGGGTTCTGGAGTCCCAGGGCCCATCATTGGTGTCAAAGACAGACAAAGACAGCATTAAACATCTCTGCTTTGCTTATGTCCCTATTTGTGAGGTGATCAACCTTACTAAGTAATGGACCAATGTCATCTCTGTTTCTCCTTTTGCTAACACACTTAAACAACCCTTTTTTTTTGTTGTCCCCCACAGCACTGGCCAGTTTCAACTTTAATTGAGCTTTGTCTGCACAAATTTTCTCCCTACAATGGCAAACAGCATTTCTGTAGTCCTCCCATGTCACCTGACCTTGCTTCCAATGTCCACGCTCTCTGCCTGCGTGGCTCTCTGCCACGCTTTTCTGCCTAAGCTCTAGAAAATGATCCCTGCTCAGTCAAGCTAGCCTTGTGTCCCACCTGCTTGATTTCTGACATTTTGGAATTGCCTGATCCTGCAGTCTTAAAGAGATTGCTCTTAAAAAGTGACCAGCACAGATGGACCCCAATACCTTCTAAAGCAAAATCACATGGGACCTGACTAATAAGTTCCTTGAGTAGCCTGAAGTCTGTTCTTTCCATATCTAGGGTCAAAGTTTTGCTGGAAGTTTTATCACCAAAAATTTGAAACTCAACTACTTCATTGCCACTGTGGCCAAGATAGCCACCAACCATCACTTCACCCAAGACCCTCTCTATTCACAGGCCACCAGTCCTAGTCTGCTTCCTGGTATCTGCTCTGAGAAGTTACCATCAATGTGCCACAGGAATTTCCTGGACCTGTTTGTATCAGTTGTGTGGTATTCTCAGTTAATGTCTGGCAAGTTGAAGTTACCCATAAGGACAAGGGTAGCTGATCTAGAGTTCTCTCTTAATTCTTTATAGAGTAACTGATCAGTATGGTCAACCTGGCTGGGTGGTTTATAGTAGACTCCCACAATGACATCCACTTTATTTGCTTGTCCCTTAATCCTTATCCAGAGGCTCTCAAGTGTGTCATTGCCAACTGTAAGCTCTGTACAACTGGGTCCCTCTGTTACATAGTGACCCCCATATCCCTCCTGAAGAGCCTTAAGAGTGCATCATAACACACCACTCACACAACTCTTTCCACCAAGTCTTGGTTTTGCTAATGATGTTATAGCTCTGGGACAGAGCCAAAGCTTCTAGCTCCTCTTGCTTATTCTTTATGCTATGTGCATTAGCGTAGAAACATTTCAAATGTGCTCTAACGTACCCAGCATTTTGTGGAGACTGACCTAGCTCACCTAGCATAGCATCCCTCAAACTTTGATGTGCTGTCCCATAGTTTATCACTGGTGAGCCTCAGTTTATCCCTTACACTCTTCAAGACTAGTTTTAAGCTCTTCCAATCAGCTCTGCTAACTCTTTAGCAAAAATCCTTTCCCCCCTTTGAGAAAGGTTTATCCTGCAGGTCTGGTGTTGTGTAGACCATCTTGTGATCAGAAAATCCAGACACCAGCCTCATAGCCATGTATTGATAAGCTGTGTCTGCCTGTTTCTTCCAATACCATTCCCTGCAACTAGAAGTATAGAGGAAAACATTATCCGTGCTCCTGAACTTTTAACCGTCTCAAGGACCTGCAGTCGCTTTTGATTGTTCTTGCTGTTTCTTTTGATCTCACTGCAGCTTCATCATTGCCTACACTAAAAAGAATGATAATCTGAGAGCCATATCACGCTAGGAAGTTTTCTGGTAGCATCTTTAACCCAGGCCACAAGGAGACAGTAGACTTCACTATGAGTTGGGTGTAGTTGGTATATTGTGACTCCGTTCTCCTCAGAAGGGAGTCACTAATGAGAACAACCTGTCTTTTATTTCTTAAAGTAGGTTGTTGTGATACAGGGGGTAGGTTGACCTGCCCTTGGCGATCCCTTCAACACAGACGAACCATCATAGATATTGTTTGGGAATCCTTCAAGTTCCAGGGCCTCACACCTATTGCATAAGGGAACCTGAGAAAGTGAGGTAGGCAGGGAAGGAGTTTGCCTGCTGCCTTAAGCAGAAACCTGCTTCCTTATCTCTGAAATTACCACCTTCTATCTACTTGGTGGTGAGAAGATGGCGGATCCTTTGTATCTTACGTTATGACTGGCTGATCCATCTATCCCAGGATGGTAAGTACAATTCCACCAATTTCCTTTTCGGACTTTGATGCTCCTCAACCTGCCCACCTCCTCAGAGAGCTCTGCCATTAGGCTGAGCAGTTTCTCTGCCTGGCCACACATCCAGCAGTTGTGCTCACTGCTGCCCTCAGACACTGACAGAAAACTTGGGCACATGCTGCAGCTTGAGACCCGGATGGCTGTTTCCTTTGGAGCTCTGTCTGGGTATCTGTGCCAGATCCAGTGAGTGCAGAGGCCACAGGGGATGCAAAGGACATAGCTTTCTTCTTGGAGGATACCACTGCTAAAGCTCTTTGTGAGAGGATTATGATCATCAATTTAACTAACCATGTGGACTGGCAGAGTGACAATGCCCTTCCTGCATGCTCTTCCATGCAAACTGCTGTGCAAACTGCCACCCCATGCCTTGTTTGCCCCATGTTGGGGTTGCAGTGCTCCCTAGGGCTGCCTTCTGTAGATTTTGGAGTTTGCTCCTAGCCCCACCAAAGCCTCATCAGTTGCTTTCACAAGAATGATCGACCCCTTCTAGGAGAACAGTGTCTCCTTTTGACAGCTTGCCTTCATTCACCACACACTCCCCAATACACAGCGTGGCCCATGGGTCCCATCCTGTGGGTCTACTGAGGCACAGGATCAGTAGACGCTAACATCATTCTCCCATTACTGCATTTTCCTGAGGCTCAGTAGTAAGATTTCATAAAGATCTATTTAATCTCATTTTAACAAAATATTTTACCATAGTTCTGGCTCTGACCTCAGCATAATTTTTAAATAAGTAATTTTGTAAATTATACAGGAAGTTCTCTATTTTATCAGTCTAAGATCTCTTTCACACACTCCCCCCCCCAAACCTTTTCTAAAGGAATCTTATATTTGATGCTGAACCAAAATCCCCGAGTTCTCTGCTAAACCAAAGAGTGGGTAGAAAAGAAGCAGCTGAAGCACATGTAGTTTCCTGCTGAAGAACCTCAGAACTGAACAGCAGGATTGCACAGGCAGCAGAAATGAAATTCACATTCATTGCACATTCTTTGGAGTGACTACAAAAGAGGCCATCTAGCCCAGTAGTCAGAATTAGTTTTACAGTATAAATATCTGTATCCATAAAACAGACTAATTTACTTCACACAAACTAGATGTAATTCAAAAAATTACACTGGGTTTGAAGACACAACAGGGAGAGGCAGTAAGTTCTGTCTTCACCATCAAATCCCTGAGCATTTTTATTTGTAAGTCTATGCTTTCTGGTTATTCAAGAACACAGTCTACCACAGTATCAGAGCTGAATAACCATTAACAGGATGAGCTGTCCATCTGTAACAAGACCACATCCACAGCTAAGGATGTTATTGGGAAGATTACAACTCTTTTAGGGAGATTCAAATCATATTACCTATACTGTAGTTTTTTTACAGTAGTTGATATGTATTAAAAAAAAAACACACACACACACACACGGGCAACCTTGTCTTTTGCTTTTGTGGGATTTCTTCATGAACTGTGATTGCCTGCACCCTCCTCCTCTGACCATCCTCATAAGCTCACTGCTGGTCCCATTGGAAAGAACTGGCTTCACGCACATTTTTGATGCAAACATCTTAGATGTTCTACTTGGATTTTGCAATAGGAAAAGAAAAAATAAAAAGAGTGTCTGTTTCAAACTGATATGATTAAGATGATACAAGTAACAAAATAACTGTCCCAGGAGCAAAAGTCCTTACAACTACTCAGCAGTTTCTACTGAAATCCCACCAGTCTTCTTATTTCTTGATAGATGGGGGTAGCCAGTTCTTTGGCTTTCTCTGCTCCAGCCTCTAAAACCTGTATCAGATGGGCTTTGTCCTCCTGGAGTTTCTTGATTTCATTCCTGATTGGTGCAAATTTTTGAATAACTGACTCTGCTACCACCATTTTGTAGTGAGCAGTGTCAAGACCAACAGACTGGTGTAGCACTTCTTCTATGCTAAGTCCTGATACTGCAGAATGAATGGACACCAGATTAGAGACACCAGGACGACTGGCTGGGTCATAGGTCACCTCAGAGGTAAAGTCAGTCACAGCTTTGCGGAATTTCAGCACTATTTCATCAGGGCTGTCCACTATGTTAACAGTAGCTAACTTCTGTGTGTCTGACTTAGACATCTTCACCGTTGGATCTCTGAGGGATTTTATTTTCTTTGTTGTACCTTAAAAAAAAAAAAAAAAAAAAGAAGGAACAATTATGCACATGCACAGACAATGGTTTCTTATGACAGTTGCTAAGAACACTGGTAGCTGTATGGTTAAACTCTGTTTGCCCATGCTTAAAAAAGAGTTGTGAGCACAATCATGTACCCTCCTATTTAGTCCTTATGGCCTCTCTGTCCTTCTAAGTCAATTTTCACCTCCCCTAACTAAATGAAAACCTAGCTTCACTTTTGCCCTACTCTCTAAGTAGAAACTTCTGCAGGGACACTGTCTAATATCTTCTGTGGCTACATGATAAACTATTTCAGTCTTTCACCACGAAACATGATTCATGGTATACACAAAAGTACCTCTAATTTAGAAAGTATTCACACCAATTGTCTTTAGACATCTAATACAACCAACTAAATTAACTGTGTACTCTTCATTGACTGATTATGTACTCAGTGTAAGGACAGGGTACAGTTCAGACTGCCCCAGAAAGGGGTCTATTCTGAATCACCTTTTGGAAGGTTCTGTCTCTTCCCTGCAAATTTGAAGGAACCTGGGTAATTAAGCTTCCTACAGTTAGTGAGTCTGAGTAACTCCCTAACTGCTCCATTATTCTAGGTCATGTCATTGGTTTGTGTATACCTGTGCACTTATTAAGGTATGCTTCTCATGAGGAAAGTGAAAAGTTTTTTTTTGTTTTGTTTTGTTTTCTCTTTACAGTTTGAGCTTTTGCCATACTGTTAAACAGTCTCCCCCTGTGCCATAGGCTACATTCACCTCCTCATTACAGTGCTTACTGTTTAGTTGTTCATTAGAAACTACAGGGCTTGCAATAATCAGTATTCTTTAAACCCCACTCTAGGTCTAACACCATTTTTGTCACTGAGGCTTGAAAACTGAGAAAGGTTTATTACTGCCTGTCTTTTTTAAGGTGAGAGCTCCTTGCCCTTTTGGGGGCGAAGGTCTCTGCTGTGCATTCCTCTACATTACTTACAACAAAGATGCAATGCTTCTTCCTTGCCCAATTTTTCACGTTTCTTAACAAACATGCCATTTGCGCCACCTGACTCCCCCTCACCCCCCGGCCTATGACCTTGTAGCTCAAAATGGCTGAGAAGATTTTCCTTATAAGTCTCCCTTAGTCTAAGATCAAAAAACAGCAAGTCTAAGCTCTATAAAAGACCCTTACTGAAATATGCAAGTATAAATTAAACACACTTGAGCACTTTTTGAACACCGTAGCAATAAACCTATGAGCTATTTAGCATGCTTAATGTAAATATTACCATTCAGAAACTACAGAATTCTGCTTGCTAGGGTTCTTATCTTGTTCTTTAAACATCTCCTGAACTAGCAATATGTAGGAGAGCCCCTAAAAGCATACATTTCTCTACCAAGGCCTTGTAAAGACTTATGTCCATTTTGGTAGTTCATTTTCATAGCCGCTAGTCTTTTGCTATCAGTTTTTCCCTTGTCAACCCTTTCAGCATCAGAGAATTCTCTTTTCCTGGTACCTGAAACTGTTCCCACAATATTTAAATCCATCTTCAGCCTTGAAGTGCAATTAAGGTGGTAAATAAATAAATAAATAAATAAATAAAACACCAAGACCAGCTCACTTAAAATGGCTTTGGGCACAGGAAAGAATTCTCCGTATTTCTTGTTGAAATGTTGTGCTATATCTTGGGCTAGTTCCAGGTGCAGGACTTGATCTTCTCCAACAGGAACATGTGTCGACCTTTTAATAAAAGACAGATACAGGAAATTCAGCAAAGCTCTGTGGTTCTGCTGAAATGTTACTCAAAACTGTCACAGCTCCTGCCATGACTAAGAGCCAGACTGAGCCAAACACACAGTCCCAGCTAGATATAGGTGCTGTGTGGACAAGATCCCAAACAGACTGCATCCCAGTGTGAATCTGCTTTCTGTGCTCAACGGAAGCACAATTCCAAGGGTAAAAATATTTTTTCACAAAAACACATACAGTAAAGAAACCAGTAAGAGCAAATAATTAAACTCAGCTCAAAGAAAGGTTTTTGTTGTATCTCCTGCTGTCTCTTTAGAGATCAAAGAGCATGTGTTAGAGTGTGTGAACAAAGCAAGAAAGATCTGCAAGGCATAAAGTCCAACCTTGCCTTGTCAAATCTCAGGAAGACATAACTGTTGTTGAGAAGTTAGTACTATGAATTTACCAAGGGAAGGAAAGAAGAGAGTGGTTCTTCCTCATGGGTCATGATTTTATAAATATCACGTGGGCCAGCATTTCTACTACCACAAGTGTTATCTTTCCTAGATTAGGGCTGTTAGGATCAAAGGATCATTTGATCTTCTGATTTTCTGTACTGAGCTCCATAGCTTGAATGAAATTCTGGAGGAAAATATAATCTGCGTCTGAGGACATGAGGAGGTGAAGAATCCATTACTTCCCCTGGTGATTCTTTCCCACAGTTAATCATACTCACTAAAAATATATATGATTCTTTAGATGAGGCTGACTTGAAATTTTGCCAGCTTTTGATTACTCTTCCCTCCTCCAAGCAGATTTTTTTTTTCTAACGCTTGCAGGGTATTCAGCTCTGAATCCTGGATACGTTCCAGCGTAAGAAAGTTCACTATGCATCTTTCAAGTTCCCAGAAAAATTCAGTTCAACACGGTACTTCTTCCTTCCGATTCTGAATTACTGGGCAGACATCCAGGAATCAATTTGTCCACCTTTATCCCCCACCAAATAGTCAGCAAAGCAACCTAAAAACAGTTACAGTAGCCAATAGGAAATCACAGTGGCCTACAACTAACAGAAAGAAAATCAGTTACCATAATCAATATACTTTAAGCAGGTCAAAAGAAATGTTTCCATATGCCAAAATGGTTCCATATTCACAAAGTTTGCCACTAAACAGAAAACATATTGTTTTTATAAATGTCTCTGCATGATTCTTTGCCTTTTCCCTTGCTGCTTTTTTAATATTTCTGTCCTGTTGCTATTTTTATTCCTTTCTGTCATATATTTACCTTCTGTCCATTTTCCTTTTTCTTTGATCCTTGGTTCATCTGAATTAGTACTGTTTATCCCCTTCTCCTGTTCTTAATTCTTCTTCGTGACTGCTGTTCCCTTCCTGTGTTTCCATTTCTCCCTTATTCTTGTTCCCTATATTATGCTTTTACATTAAAACATTTCTTATTAAAAATACTATCCGAAACTTCTTCAAAGAGATATTGTTTCTCTTTCACTTCCCTGTTTTGCGCTCTGTCTGGACAACCTGCTGTTAATACACATGGTAGCAAACAAAACACAGACTTCACTAAAGAATGATGAATCACATGATCTTATTAGAGATGGAAGAGGCATACACGGTTGAAATCAATCAATCAAAGCAAGGTAATTTCTGATAATGTTGTCTACATTTCACCCTACAGTACTGCTTGACAACCAATTGGGTCTCAATATACAAAAGATTATTTTAATGTTCAAATTCTAATTCTTCCTTTTGCTTCCTTCCCATTATTTTTAGCTAAATTTCAAATTAATTAGAAATATCATCTACTGATCTTCCTATGTTACTGTCTTCCCCTACTAATGATTACTTAGGA
Source organism: Anas platyrhynchos (assembly GCF_047663525.1). Taxonomy (NCBI): domain Eukaryota; kingdom Metazoa; phylum Chordata; class Aves; order Anseriformes; family Anatidae; genus Anas; species Anas platyrhynchos. The sequence continues at coordinate 83,419,671 of NC_092587.1, read as the reverse complement.
TTAAATTTCTCTAGATACGTTTTTCTGGTTAACAACTTGGAAATCTTAGTTATTTTGTCTTTATAGTTCTGCATATAACTTCAGTATTCCAGCAAATTTTCACAACTTCACTTCAAAAAAATTCAAAGTACATACACTTGAAACATAAAAATAATTAATGCACAGCGAAATACTTCTGACATTTACTTATGGAGACAGTTTAAAACATATGAAATATAACCAGCCATGACAGTGTACAGCAAGCTTCAACAGCTAGGCTCTATAGAACTAGCACTGCATGAAATAAAGCATAACTACTTGAAAAAGAAAAGATATATACAAATGTGTGTGAATATGTAATATCTACAATTAAAATCAGTGTGCTATAATTTCCCAAGAGTCATTCTGAGACTGACTGGCTTTTTTTTGTTTGTTTGTTTGTTTACAGTCATGTCTTTTGCTTTCAACCTAAGCTAGATTTCAACTGGCCACTGTAGAGGGAAAAAGCTGTCATCCATTTCCAATCTTCTGATCTAATCACACCCAGCTCCCCACTTAGTAAGTTAGCATGTTGACCTGATGAACATTCATTCATTTTAAAGCAGATGAACAGACATTGCCCATGGGCTCAGATTATGACTCTTACTTGTACAGCAAAATATCTGCTGCTTGAAGCACAGGGTAAGTCAACAAACCAACAGTTCCACCATTACTCTGGCTGGCACGCTTCATCTGTTTGGACAAGAAAAACAAAAAGAAAACACCTTTAGCTAACAATATCAAAGTCCATGAATTATAGCTCCAAGTAATTTGTGTGTTTCAGCCGTAGTGCTCATTCATCGTGTAACTCTATAGAAAAGTGTGTCATGTAAAATCTGCTCTTTGTGAATACATACATACCATTTTATGTTTGATATGAATTTTCCTACACTGTTCTAATATTGTAGTAGGAAGAGAATACAGGCTTATGCTTGCTTTCTGACCTACTAACCAAACGATTACAAACAGAAAACGGTCAGGTTGGTTATTACACTTCTTATGATAACCCCTACTTTTTAAATAACATTTTCAGCTGTACATTTTTGAAATACTTTATAGTGTAAATATAAAAAGGCATTAACCACCTGCATTTCAGTGACCAGAGATCAATATGCAGTGATCGCAGTCACCAGGAGGGTCAGTGACAACCCAGAACTACAGAGGCAGGGTCCAATGTTCCCTCCATTAGTTCACATTGCCCCACACAAACCAGCCTCTGTCCTGAAGTCTTTTACCACTCCAGGATATTGGTCATTGAAACCAAGATATTCCAGCTTAAGATACTCAGTATGTTATAGCAGCAGCACATCTACTTTTTGTTTTTAACCATAGTTAACTACACTAAAACTCTACAGCCTAAGTGATTTCAGTAAGACGAAAATATCTTTCATTTTTTCCTCACCCTATCACACAGATTCTCTCTTCATCCCCACAAAATCTACTCTGGAAAACCTAGCACCTGTAACACCCATCTGTAGATTTGGAAAGTCAATACAGTTAAAGTAGGACTTAAGAGTTTAACTTTAGAACCTCAGGTTTAAAAAGGTTGGCTTTAATCTATGCCACGCATTAACGCTGGTTGCTGTATTTAAGTTTTACTGTTTTTATTTAATTAAGAAGAAAAACAGGAAAAAAAGAAAACATCTGGAGGTATTTAGGATTGCTCTGAACTCTGCAAGCCGAACTGCTCTTAAGATTTTTTCCCCCTTTTTTGATACTTCTCTCTCCTGCCGTTTGGTTTTTCTGCCTACTAAATGCCAAATAAAATCCAAGGAAATTAAATGCAAGAATGCAGTTGATACAGTAATGCTGATACAGTACCAAGATTAAGATGAGCATGGAACTTGTAAAGGCAAACATTCAAGGTGCATTAACTTTATCATTTGGCACACTTTTAATATTTATAATTTCTATACTCCTCTCCCAGCAAATGTTTCTTTTGCATCCTCTTCTATAAAATCTACAGAACAGCCACCTCCCTTTATGGAACTCCTTAATAAGCAAGGCTTCCACTACAAAATCTTGTACTTTTCTGCATTATTAAACAAACATTGAAACAAGTCATTAAAAAAAAAAAAAATCAGTTTAATAAAACTAATTAAACTACTCTTCCATCTGGTACAGCTTTTGCTAATCTCTGCCAAAAATATTATCCTGTAGTTTCTAACAGGAACACATTCACTGATAGCAACAGACATGAAAATACACATTTTCCTCTTTCCACCATATGACTAGAGAATTGTTTAACACAAAAGCAAGGATAACCAAGATACAGTTGGTACTTCACAGATAACAAATACTTCAAGGACAAAAATTCTACTGAATTCCCACGCATTTCCTTTCAACTTATTAAACAGTTCATAAATACCTTCCACTGGGGCAAGCGTAGTAAACGTGGCACATTAGTTATGCACCCAAGAATCCAGGCAAGTTCTGCATGCTCAGGGACCTGGAAGTAAAAAGTCAGAATGTATTTTATTCTTCTACATTTATACGTGTATTTCCTTGAAATCAAAATAGATAAACAATATCAAAGATTAAAAAATAAATTATTTTTGTCATTTTTTTCACTGAGGTCAGCAGTGACAAGCTAGCTTAAAGACTTAGGCCATGTCTGAGGGCAATCCAGGAAGCCCAGTAAGAAAACCAGGACAGCAGGTGCAGCACTGAGAACAGGTACACCATGACATAGCTCAGGTGAAGACCAGGGGCCACAGTCTGAGCTTAGGTGGAGACCCTGGGGCAATGGGCAGAAGGTGCATGGGTGGAGGGCCCTGGTGAGGTTTGTCAGGGCTTTCAGTGCACCAGCAGGCCTTAATTACACTGCCACTGTCTGAGGAACAGGGATAACAGCAGAAGTTGTGTGTTGAACTTAGAGTATAGCCTGAATAGTGCATTAATTTGCCCCTCAGTTCAGCAGTCCTATCAAAACTAATACTTATCTAGAGGTGGAAGAGAAGGATCAGGCCCTTTTAAAAGATGAGAGAGAAAGAAGACCCTTTGTAATCTTGTACAACAAAGTCTTCATTTAACCTTCTGGGGAAAATGTCACAACAGTGAAATTTTAATAGTTTCAGAAACACATTAGACAGAGTGATATTCCTTTCTTCCTGCTAAGAGGAAGACATTCTACAGACCAAGACAAGAAACACGCTGTGCAGCAACCTATGCTGGATGAATCCACATTTAGATTTTTGATGTACATCCCTCAGTTTTTGCATTTTCAATATTAATGTCAGGATTTATAAAAAACAGGCAAGCTTTGCTGATGCATACTCTGTTCTTTAACATCTTTCTAGCCATTTTGATCTGTTGCTAGTTAGCTATAAGATAAAAAACAAAACAAAAACAAACAAACTAACAAAAAAAAAAAACAAGGTGATCTGTATTCTGCTCCTTTGCTTACAAGTTTTATTCGCTCCTTTCAATATTGGCAGGTTTGGACATTTAAAAGCATGCTAACCATCTCGAAGGTGTTCAAAGCGTTATGTTCACAATATGATACAACCTCCCAGATGGAAGGCAGTAAGAAATGTTTGTTAACAAGTAAGAACTTGCATTGTTAATGGCAATTCTTTTGTTGTCACGTTTTATATTAAGTCATTTCCTAGCTAACAGTCATTAGACTGTTTTGGTTGCCAATGCTGCATAAAGGTATCTGACCTCAAGGCAAAATCCCAGTGAGAGTTATGAAGTATTTCTGGTTGATTTTTTTTTTCCTCTCTCTCTTTTAATTTCCTCATGCTTATATGACTTGCTATTTTCTGTGCACAAGACAAAGTGCATCAAGATGCACCAAATGTATCTTCTGCAAGACACAAGGAGTAAACTGAGCTGCACAGAAAATACTAAGCCCAGACTCCTATTTCATCTAGGAGGAATCACCATCTGGTTCAAAGTGGTTTCTCATTCCTTTCTTCTAGTCACGGATAGAGAGAAGATGGTGCTCTGTTGCACTTGTGTTGACAAGGACTCCCTTTAAAACTATGCAGTCATTGATCTGACTCTGTCAGACGTTGCTTCCACAGCCAAGACTGCATGTGTGTTTCATTGCATCAGGGGCTTTGACATTACATCAGTTACCAAAACACCAAGTGATCTAAACAGCATTTGTTGAGTTGATTCCACAGTTCTGGGTTCCTGCAAGCTATATTTCCTTCTAAACTTCAAAAGCAACCCAGTTCTTTCCTAAGCAAGTCTATAAGAGTTCTGAATACTGTGAAGAAAAAGACTGATGAAAAGGGGAGAAAATATAAAAGAATGCACATTAGGGTAGAGATTTCAGCTAGAAAAAAATTATGTACTGGAGCCTAATGGGTTAACGTTCATCACCCAAATTGCAGTAACTGACTGTATGTTGGTCTGTGAATCCAGTGGTACTAGGCCTAAACCACAAATCATTTGTCAGACTAAATCACAGTTTAAGCTACTGTGTTTTACTTGGCAAGAGGGGCAGGTAATTGGTGCATTGGTCGGTCACTGTGCACCAGTTGAAATGTGATTACTCAAGCTACAGTACTCTACCACTTTGAGTTGTACAACTACAAAGTTGTATACAAATACAAAGAAACTGTAAGGTGATATGTATATGATATCAGTAAAACAAAGGCCCAGTCAACTCTGCCTTTCTGGCACTGAGCAATAGTAGTAGACTGTCTTTTGGACAAGTTCTGTTAGCCTCCTGCCTCCTCTCTCTCCCCACCACCACTCTGTTTAAAAATCTGACTGAAGGTCTGCATTAAGCAACCAAAACATAGGAACATTATGAAATATCATACTGGATCACAGCAGAGGTACCTGTAGCCAAGAACTCGTTTCCAAGAGTGGAAACAAGAAATGCAATTTAGGGAGCACATATGAGCCCATCACTTCCTGCAGTATCTTTCCCCTCATATTTCACCAGCATTCACAACAGTTGTACTAGGGGAAATCAGAAGCTATCATCTATGGCCTAGTCTCATTAGTATCCATGTTCCCCATGAATGGGCCTATTCCCTTCTTGAACCTCCTGGTACTACTCACTCCACAACCTCACACAGCAACAAGTTCCAGAGGTTCAAACCTGGTGGGTAAAATACTTTCATTTATCCACTAAATTCTTATTACTAGTTGTAAATGCCACCTACTTCTTGTATTGCACAATTCAACAATTCCACAAGACTTTATTGAGTTGTGACTGAGTTCAACACTGTGTAAGGGTTTCCAACACTTTTAGATAGATGCTTTACTTTGTATTTCAAGCTCTTCTGCCACCAGTGTGCCTACCTGATCTTGTTTTATGAATCCTCTTGGTGTTCTTTTCCCCCGCCATAGCATTTAACAACCCAAAAAGAGCTCAGCATTGCCCACAAACTTGGAGAATCCCTTTCCTTTGGGAAAGGGATTTTCTGGACTACTGTGGTGTTTGAGCGGTGCTACATATTTTATATTTTTAAAAATATACATATAAATGTTCGTTTTTTAAAATACTACCTCCAAGATGGAGGTAGCTTTCACACTTTTTTTAATATATTTTTGACAATTGGACTTCACTTTCAGCTAGCTCTCTTTCTTGAAATTGAGCATTTGTGTACTTTATTTCATTTGATCTCTCCAACTACAATGGTGGCTAGTACTGATAGGACTCCACTAAAACATCCTGATCTAGATAGGTCCTCTGCATCAACAAAAACAAACCAAGAATGGCATCGTTTCTCATGGATTTTAAAACTAGGAAGCATCATCTGTTGCATCCAAAAATGTTACCAGTATGCCTTTGATAAAGCTTTTACACGGATAGTTGAAATGTAATAATACTGCTCCCTGTCCTAAATGTTCAGCTTCTCTAATCAATAATTGGAGGACTAATTGTCTAGTAAATCCTCTATTTATTGTTTCCCTGGCAGTGACGACTATTTTGCATTTTGTAGCTTTCACAAACAAGTCTAAGCAGATCCATACAATGAATGCTGCTTTTTAGACAGCCCAAATCTCACCCTTTGCTTCTCTCTGTAAATACATTGTTTCCACCCATTTTCTGTTCTTCCCTCTTGCCCATTTTAATGCAGTTTTCCTTCCCAATCCTTTAAAAGTCTGTAAAACCCATCAACATTTCTCAAAGGGTCAAGATGGTCATCTCTCTGCTATTACCAGCAACACATTTCCTCCTTCAATTTCCATTGCATTACGCATCCCCCACGACTGGCTTGCTAATCACTACTCAAAGAGTTATTTCCAGAACAAACGACTGGCATTCCTTCCTCATGGCCCAACACACTCCATTCTGCAGTCAGGTTTTATTATTATTATTAATTATTATTTTTAAAACCACACTTTTAACAAAGGTTACCACTTACAAGTGGTAACGCACCGTTAGCTAGAAGGTACAGAGATCTCCATTTCTTTGTTTGGCTAAGTACCTTGCTCCTTCCTCTTTACAAATAGCTTCTTAATTGTTCACTTGTGCAGCCATTCAACATTACTAAACTCAGATCACAATTTACACTTGGAACATCTCTGGAGTGCTACATGCTGAAGTACAACCTCAGAACTTCTCCCTGCAGATGTACTACTTAGCTCTTGACCCCAGCTATTCCCTACCAAGTTATTACTGCTATCCCCTGGCCACAGCCAGAGTTGATGACATGGAAAACCAATAGCTGCTTTGAGTCCAAGTAATTCTAGATGGCTTTTTATGCTGAAACATACAGCTGAGGAGAAGAGCAAGCTACGAGATTCAGGAACAGAGCAAAAGGCATAGATTCTGCACGCAGATAGGAAAGTAGGCAGCTTGGTAACAATGGTACCGAGCTTTCTGATGCTTATTACACAAAGTTTTGTGTCAGCAGCTGAAGAGGCTTCCTGCAAACAGGGATTCACTGTTTCATTTTGAAGATGGATTTCCTCAAGTTGCAACCTATGCTCTTCCTTATAAGGGACTTCAGACTTGCTGCAGGTCTGCTATGTGGAAGCAGCTTCCCATCAGCAATGTAACCTCATTATGATCTACATTTTAAATGGGCTCAAAGTTTCAAAGATTTGTTTTTGACAGCGCAGAAGACAAATAAACAGGTCTGGAAAGATATTTTGTATAGTTGTGTACTAAAAAAGCGGGGACAGAAGACAGAACACTTCCTAAACTACAAAAGAGAGAAAATATTTTTGAGGATTTTCGTTTCATCTAGACATACCAGTTAGTGCTTCTAAGAAATTCAAGAGGCCTTTTATAACAAAGTTCTACCCACATTTGTTTTTCTACAAGAAATAAGATTTTATTAATGCCTAAGAATGCAAGCATTATGTTCAAGATGCTTGGTAATGCGTGTTTATATTATACAGTTAGAAAGAATAATGGAGCCATGAACAAGACAAATTAGACTGCTCTTGAATTAAATGCACATAGCAACTGAAGCACCCAGTGAGAAAGTTTTATGACAGAAAATTTAACATGACATCCCAAATTCCCATTCAAAGAAACAATTGCAGCATGGGTGAAATAAGTTCACGGTTACAAAGGCAGTGTCTCACTTAAAGAACATAAGTCAAGCAACATAGAAAATTGTGGGGGAGGGATGGTTAGCTATTGCTGGCAAATCCATCGGTATTTACAGCTTTCATTACCACCTTTGACCAATTTAATAATTTACCCTCATTTATATTTGATTAAAACTTACAGAAATAGGATCAGACTCCTCTTTCCCCCAAAATCTCATCAAGAATAACCCTGCCAGAGTCTAACAATTATAAACCCAGATAAAGTAGAGTCATTTCGTCCAGACAATCTTTTTCTTCCCTTTATTCAATACCAAATGAACTTATTTTCAGAAACATTTTTCCAGTTGAACCCACAATACTGTCTGAGTAATCAGTTTGGTGTGTCCAGAAGATTGGTGGAGAGGAACGTATAAACAACTACATCCTAGTATGAAATAAACCAGGTAAATTACAGAAGAGAAAAGCCAAAACCAAAACAAACAAACAAACAAACAAAAACCACTAGTAAACCATAACTTTTCTTTCTGCTGAGCACTGGTTATGTCTAGCTCAGTCCTATGAGGGAGAAAACACAGGGATGAGAGAAGCAGAATAATATGCTAAATTAGTTACATACTTCCTCTTATGACAGGAAGTTTTCAATGGACTATGGCAAACTAATGGACTTTAATGAATTTATAAGCCCTGATGCAATGGAAGCTTTTAAGGCCCTCTGAAAATTGGACAAGAAGTAGCTTGAATCTATTCAAACTCTGCCCACAAAACAAAGCAGCTGGATATTTCTGGAATATAATAGCAGTGCAACTGTTAGTGCACACATTTAAATTGTCGTATTTTGGCTTTTGGAGTTAAGGCTAAGACAAATTGGCAAATTCCCACCTCCAAGAGTTACTGCTTCAATTTGCTTGCACATTGCAAGAATACTGCAGTTAATTATACTTAAAAAAAATAAATCACCCCATCGAGAAGGCTGAAAACTGCAATTTTCCACCCAGAAATTGAAAGTTAAGTTGTCCAGAAACTCACAGGACTTTTCAGAGAAGTGTTAGTGCAGCATATCAACCTTTGCCTGCTGAATTGACTCTGATAGAATTCTAGTTTCTATTGGGACATTTTGCATGTGTGGACGAGGATAGGTAGGTGGACAGGAAGAACAGCCTGAGACCACATAAAAGCAACAGCAGTTTCTAAAATCGTTTTGACTGTGAAGCAGATGAGACACAAGATGGTTATGGGTAAGAACTGAAATGTGCATTGTATCTACCAGGAATCAGAGAAAATGGGTTATACCCTTTAAGCTTACCATGTGTGCAGATTGCTTAGTCTTCTTTTCTTCCCTGTAGTGCTTTTTGGTTTTAGTAAAAAATTCCCTGTTTTATGAAAGATGACTGTTACAGCTTTTTATCAGTTATGGTACAATTTAAGGAACATATTTATTCTTTTTTATAGTATTTTTAGGATACATTGTGTAAGTCATTATTCTGCTAACTTCCATTTTATGCCTGATAGGTAAAGGCAGCCACTGAAAGCGTATCCTGATATTGTTTTCTCTACGAGCAAAGACGGTTTCATACATCTTGCAGCTGCACTCCAAATGAAAATTAATAATTCTGAAATATGCATTTATTTTTGTTTTTTACAGATATTGTCACTCTTCTATGACTTGTCTTACTACCTAAGAAAATGTAATTAAAAGAACTGCAATGAAAGATCTTCACTCACTAGGAGGCCATTAGAGCATCCAAGATATTCCACAGCTGTCTCTTCCTAGTTAATTTAACTAGGTGTGCTTGTTTATAACCCTTCACAGACAGAGTGATTCCAAACACTACCCTAAATCTTCATCATCGTCTTCTAAATCTTTTCAAGTTATCATCATCTATTCTTTCCAGCCACTATTTACCTAAGCTAGAGATCAAACTTGTATAAGGTAACATAGGTGTGGGAGGTATTCGGAGAAAAGCTATATATGTAGACCAAGTATTCAGACAGACATTCAGTTTCTGTTTATGTATGTTATGGAAAACTGTAATTTACAAATGGTAGATTCTGAAGCATACACGCCTAATTTTCATCAAACTAGCACTGTGCATTTGTAGATAACCGAGCTATACACATGACAATTAAGAACAGATGCCATATGACCTCAAAGTAACACGACAGAAATCAGCCTATACAAAATTCCACTTACTTTTATTTCATTTTCCTTGCAAGGCACATCAAAGTTTGGGGACTCAAAGGCAACCTGTATCCTTATCACAATAGCACCTTTTGGATCTAGCGTAAATCCGAGAGCTATCAGTTCTCGCCATGCTATTTTCCCAGCAGCCAATTCATGTTTAATATTATTCAGCCTTCTGTCTCTTTCTTGCATTGGAATGGACGATAAAATGTGGGAAAACTTTGGAGGTATTTCAGATAGTTCTGGATTAGAGATTTGATCTGCATAAACCCTGCTGTAAATAAAAGACTACCGACAGTGAAACCCTTGCGAAATGCACATGCCTTTGGAGAAACAAAGTAATCAATATTTTTCTTCACATATGGCAAACATATTCCAGAGAAGCAATACAAACAGCAGAAAGAAAGAATAGAAAGAGTAGCTAAAATAAAACAAACCAAAAAATTCCTTCAGGGATTCTAGACCATTCTTCCCCATGTTGATTCAGAGAAAGTAAAAGGATACAGGAACATTTTCAATAGCAACTGCATGATCAATTCCCTTAGTGGGAGCTTGCCATTATCAGCTTAGTTTTAAACTACAAGAATTTAATCATTATTACTGCTACAGGATCAGAGTGTTTCCAGTCATTATTTGTAGCTGTTTTTAGTAATTAAACACAAAAGTTCATATTTCATAATCACGTCATTGTGTAGTGTTTACTGAAAAATGAACAGAAGCGTTAATCAGAAGTAACTGCAGTAACATTTCTGTCATCTACAGATTTTGTAATTTTCAAGATAGAACAGAAAATACAAGAAGAATTGTGGTGTGCTAAGCTACTGAGAACTCTCTCTTTTAAATAGAAATCTGAACCGATAAAACAGAAAGCCACTTTGTCAAATCACCAAACACAAAAAACATTTCTCTATTTGCAGAGGGATTTTCTTTGCTTTTCTGCTGTCCTCTGAAAGTACAACCTACATCAGTATCCATCCAGTTTTCGTTACTTTGCTTTACACTTCAGCCAAATCTCTGTAAACAAAAATAGTCTTTTTTAAACTATCCTTGGGGACTGCTACAGTTGCTGAAAAGGAGAGGCCATCTCCTTTTCATCTCTCTTTTTTTTAAAAAAACAAACAAACAAAACAAAACAAAAAGAAACAAAAACTAAGCAACAATTAGAAATCTAAAAAAGAAAATAAAATCAGGCAGTAAGCTTTCTTAATTAGAAATAACTGCAATCCATCTTACACCTTTGTTCTGAGGAACAATCATCTTAATATTATATCATTCCTTAACTTACTATTTCTTTATCATACTAATGCAATTATCACATTAGCAAGGTTCCTGTCTCCTTTCCTCGCATCAACAGCTACACGCAGATATTTCTTTTAATTGCTTCCAGAGAAATGTCTGGTCCTGCCAATGTAATTGTAACAGATGAAGAGTGCATCGCTGTGTATACCTGACCACCACATACAGCTTGAATAGATTTATTTTGGGGAAGTCAACAAACCACTTCAGCCTGAACCATTACTGAAACGGTCTTTATTCACGAACTACTATCATAGTACTTCTGCTGTTCGCAGTGTGACAACAAGCTTACAAAAACCTGCCAAGATCAGCCACTTCTGAAAGCTGTATTGATACATGTGGTAAGTACTAGTAAGACAATGGTTCAAGGCATTAGATACCACTCACAGAAAGCATATATTTAATGCTTTAGATTAAATATCAAGAAAAAACATTCTATCTGGACTGATAAGGGTACCCAGAAAAGTTAAGATAAAAGCTAGTAAGCATATTTAGCAGAGGCCAGCCAACCTATCATAACATAAAACAATCATCTTTGCTGTCAACTTCTGTTTGATAAAGCTGAACATTTTTCAAGTCTAGCTAGCCAAAATTTTCACTGGTTTTTGAGTGCATTGGTTCTACAGAAGTGTCACTTTTAGTCCTGTCTTCCATTTTCTGAGTCTGATACTTTCTCTTTGGGGACACAAAGATTCAATCTCAGTATAACTTTTTTGTGAAAGATACAATGTGCTTTCTATGGCTAACTGCAATGCAAGATCCTCATTGATAATCTGGTAGGTTCAAGGGAATTCTGCATGCTGGCTTTTAGCAAGACCTGTAACAGCAATAGTTTAGCTTTAAAACTCATAAGAATGTAAGAATAGCAACACTGGATCAGACCAAATATTCACTTCTGACAGCAAACAACAGAAATGAGTTTAGGCACAGAGAAAAGTACAGATACTCTCCTAACATGGGCTAAGTATGGTGGCAGCTATTTCTGCAAAGGTGGAACCTCAGGTTTGCAACAGAACCCAAGAGAATTTGCAGATTATTTTGTCCAGTCCTTTTTGAATCCACCTTCAGTTTTAGAAACCTGTATTTCCTTTCCTTCCAACCATAACCTGCAAATCATCTGTCTTCCACACTGAAAAGTCCTTGTCTGTGTTTCTAGTTGCTTGTAACTAACTGAATTATTCAGTTTCTTGGAGAAAAAAACAAAAAACAAAAAACAACTGTTTTTTACTGCATTGATGGCTTGTAAGTCATCTTGAGAATATTCCAGCTAATGTCAGCCTCAACCTGAATGAAGCTAAGTCAGGCTAGAGCCAAGTTAAAAACCAAGCTTTTTATTCAAAAAGATGAACGGATTTGAACAAAGGTTAAATTAATTTAAGCACATCTCCATTAGAATTCTGTGGTAATCTACTTAGATTAGTTTTCTAAGATAGAGGAAAAAAAGATGCAGGCAGTGAATCTGTCTTCATCGTTTCAATATCCATCAAGGACACGGAGCTATGATTATCATTTGCAGTTTGACAATGACAGGAAACTGCTTGTAAAGAACCACGTTCAAAAGAAAAAAGTAATAGCTGGGTTTCATCTCTCACTGATAAAATTCAGACCTTGTGTATATCACCTTTGCAGTTCTATTGCGAGTTGGACATCTGTTTAAAGATGTCTTCACAACAGCATAAGCTATGATACATCTGCCTCCGTTGGAAATAACAGAAGTTTGCCAATTTAGAGTCAGATACAGAAAGTTAATAGGGCAAGAGAATAAGTTGTGCTGAAAATGCAGAGTGTGCTAGACCAGGCTTACACATGCCAAGTAGGAAGGTAAACCCACTATTGCTTGGCACAATCAGAAGAAGCAATCACATACGAATTACCAGATCAGGTGGGCAAAGGTGTGTATGAAAAGGAGCTTGTACTGAAAGAGGAGAAAAAAAAATCCCAGAGAAGACAGAACTCACTGGTGATTATAATGGAACTAACAAAAAACATACCATGCCAATCACCTGCAGAAGATACTGTGCAGCTGGCAGACTGAGTAGTAAATGCCAAAACCAAAGCATAGAGACATGTTTTACTTGCCCTTATGGCTGCACAGACTATGTTATGAGTTACCATACAGTGAACAAAATGAGACTTACTGAGCTAAATTAATGATTAACAGGTATTTTCATTGTGTTACTCATAACACACTCTATTGGTTTTACATGGCAAGGTTTTGGCTGCATGGGGGCTACAGGGGTTGCCTCCATGAGAAGAGTCCAGAAGCTGTCCCATGTTAGAGAAAAGCCAGCTCCAGCTGGCTGCAAAGGGACCCACTGCTGGCCAGAGCTGAGCCACTGAACAACAGTGGTGTTCACATCTCGCATCTGTGACAGCATGTTTAAGAAGGGGAAAAATTGCTGCACAACAGAAGCTGGGAGAGAGGAGTGTGAAAATGTAGAAAGAAACAGCCCTGTAGCCCTCAAGGTCAGTGCAGAAGCAGAGCAGGAGGTGCTCCAGGCATGCAGCAGCAGTTCCCCTGCGGCCTGTGGAGAGGCCCCTGATGGAGCAGGCTGTCCCCCTGCAGCCCATGGGTCCCACATGGAGCAGATCTCCATGCTGCAGCCTGTGGAGGAGCTCCTGGTGGAGCAGGTGGATGTGGCCCGGAGGAGGCTGCAGCCCATGGACAGCCCCCACGGGAGCAGGCCGCGGGCTGGAGCTGCAGCCCGTGGAGAGCAGCCCACGCAGGAGCAGGTGATCTAGAAATTGCTGCTGCCCAGTGTGGATGTGTGCTGGTGCAGTCCAGCTCCTGAAGGATAGACAGCATGGTACAGACCCATACTGAAGCAGTTCTTGAAGAACTGCAGCCTGTTGAAAGCCCATGTTGGGTAAGTTCAGGAAGGGCTGCATCCCGTGGTAAGGACCCCACAATGGAGCAGGGGAAGAAAGTGAGGATGAAGGAGACACAGAGATGAAATGCTATCGACTGACAGTAATACTCCCTCTCCATTTTCTTGTGCCATTTGCAGGAAGGAGGTAGAAGGTGGATCAGGGGAAGGTGCTTTTAGTTCTTGCTGCTCTCTACTGTTATTAATTGGCAGTAAATTAAATGAATCTTTATCAAGCCAGGTCTTCTTTGCCCATGATGGTAACTGGTAAGAGATCTCCCTGTTCTTATCTCAGCCCACAAGTTGTTTCATCGTATTTTCTTCCCAGGTCCTGCTGAGGCAGGAGAGTGAAAGACTGACATGGAGGGTACCTAGTGTCCGCCACACATGCATAAGCTGCTAGCTCTGCTTGGGAAATTTATAATGTATTTTTCTCAAAATGGACTTTCTGATCATGGTTTCAGCCTCTTCAGAACAGCAGTAAGGGATGAATTTGAAATCCAACACTGCTAACATTTTCTAGGACCACAAATATGAAGAAGATACATGAATTTGGTAATGTTATATTCCTTCATTAACAGGACTGGAAAGCCACTTAACTAGAAATGATACTAATATAACAGGGGCACTAACCAGAGACTGTCGGAACAGGAAGCACTTCTTGGGGTCGATCCCACAGGCAAGGATGGCAGCGGTGGTGTCCAGGATGTTTTGACGCAGGAGAGCTGGTTCCTTCGGCATGGTGAGAGAGTGCATGTCCATAATGCTGTATAACACCGAGCTGTACTCTTCCTGCAGATTCACCCAGTTCTGAATGGCTCCGAGGTAGTTACCCAGATGGGGTGTCCCAGTTGGCTGTATGCCAGAGAAAATCCGATCCACAACCATATTCTGTTACAAAGCATTGGTAAAATTAACATAAGCATTTTTGACAAATTCTTTTATATTTTACGTTTATTAATAAAGCCTTACTTATGCTTGTCTCTTCTTTCCACTTGTCAATGTATTAAAAAGCCCTACCTAGAGATGCCTAAAAATAAGCGTAATAAGTCAGTCAAAATACTGTTACTGCAGAGACTGACAATTAGCATGATCTTAAATAGTCACATCAAATATGCAAACAAATATAGCTGTAAGCATGATCAGTGAATGTTAGGTTTCAGAAACCAAGTGGTAGATTCTTTCACCTTCTTTTTGCTCTGAAACTGCATATTTCTCTTTAGTACATTATCCTTTTTTATACCAATACTTAGGATCACAACACAAAGACATCAAAACATTTTTATTATAAACATACACAATATCCAAGCAGATTGCCGTCTTAGCTCCCATGGCACTACACTCTTATTCTAGCTGCAGAGAACATTCTGAGTGTTCCTGAAAGAAAACTAGTCCTTGATCCAAAGGTCAAGACTATCAAAGTTCTGAAGCTATCCACCTTGGCAGCAGGAAAGTTTCTAAAGGGCTCTAAAAAGAAATACTGCCATAGCTCAGGATCACACCTGGAATACCATCAACACAACAGCACCAGTGAAAAGTCAACATCTGAAGGAAGTTCACAGAAACTGCTAAAAATGATTAAGAAGCTGAGGTTGTGAGCAAAGATTAAAAAGCTTAAAAGATGTATAGCTTGGCTAGGTGACAGTTACCATCTTGGAAAGTTTGTTTTCCCGCATCTCAGCGCTCCATCTGACCGTTTCTCAGAGCCCCAAGCTGTCAGCATATGATCAATTACCTCCCTACTTTTCCAAAGAATTCCACCATATTCAGAAAGTAATTCTGCAATGTTTTACGTGAAAATCCTTGTTACATGCCAGGTTGTGAAAGCATGCAAGGCTGCTCAACTCATAAACGAGGGTCTCAGCAACATCAGCAGGGAGTCCCAGTCACAGAGATGTGCAATACAAACCATTAGACTCTGAGGTGCAACAGGAACATCAACTTCATTATACCTCTGGCTGCAAGATTTCTTTCCTGCTAAGTTTTACATGCAACATTTATAAAAAGTTATAGATTATTTATTTACTGATATTATGTTACCATTCCTGTGAATGTTTTAAATGTAGGGGGGTGGTAGGAGGAAAAAAAAAGTCACACAACTATGAAATCATGCAAAATGGCAGCAAGAATCAAAGACAAGTACCAGTAATTTTAACTATGAAAAATAGGACTTCAAATTGACTGCATTCCCTTAACACTTTTCAACTCTGACTCAAGAAAAATGATTGAGAAAGTATTTCCAAGCAGAGGTTTTTTTTTGTTTTTTTTTTTTTTTTAATAATAATTATAATCTGTAGTTCAGAAAAGCCTAGCCTATTTACTTCAAAATTTGCTGAAAAATTATTGCTTTCAAAGCAGGCTAATTTTTCAGGTCAAGATAGTTTTCTTATCCAATGCATTAGCATTTGTGCCGACAGGTAAGCGCAAGTTCGGGCTAGCAGCCATACTAATTTCTCTCCTAAGTGCCTACACACTTAAGTCCATGTGGTAACCCTCCCCCTCCATCCCAAATATCTGCTTGATTTCACAGTATGTTCCTGAGTCAGTTTCTAAATGCTCTTGGGGAACCTCCAGCACAGTAGCTGGAATGTAGCTAGTGCTGTGAAAAGCACACCATTTCCTCCAACAGTAATTCTAACTCCCTGTTCTTGTGCTTCAGTCCTTGACCACCCATACCCCTTTTCTCCATCACAAAAAAATGCGATCATGCTATACAATGCCTTGCTTGCCATGTGACCCCTTGTTTTCCTAGGAACAGAGCATTTATTGCCACCTGCAGAACCCCTGAATTCCTGCTAAGCTACTACCTGGCCCGAGGACTGCAGCCAACTTGCTGTTAACTGAGCAAGTCCAGGTGCTCACCTAGAGAAGGAGACATAAAGAATCCCAACATATATACGTAAAGTGAAGTTTTGTAGACACTTGAACTGAAGATTCACTAGGGTTCAGAGCTGTGCTGTTATTATTAAGGACATAGAGCGGTGGCGAAGCAATGCAAAAGTTATTCAGCAACATTCTGTGTGATTTGTCCATTTGTCTTTTGTTTCCAATGTTGCTCAGGAAAGAAAACAAGACTATAAATAGATGATCACTAAGATGGCGTTCTGTACCCAGGGATCCCAGAACAGCTGGTTGTTTCTCAGAGCACATTTCCTCCCCTCATCACTCTGTCTCCTTTCACTCACTTCTAATCCTGATGCTCCTTCCCACCTTCGTGTCTTTCCACAGTGCTGATTGTTTCCAGCACCCACTTATATGCCTGTTTAACCACACTATTCTACACAGGCTAAGGTTGCTTACAGCTCCACTTTTTGTTTTCTTCTCCACGTAGTTTTACCCTTCCCGTGTTCTTGTAGTATTTTCTTCCCCTACTTGTTTTCTCCCATCCCCTGCTTCCCAGATGAACTCTTGCATGGCACATCAAGACAGCTAGGAGGCAGAGGATGCCATATGGTAAGGAGGCTATTGCTGCCTTGACTCCAGTGGCTTTATAGAGAATGTTTCCTAGCTGCACTGCTAGAATAGTTGAGAAACTGTACGATGTTTCAGAAATGCACTACGGACATAAATAAAGTATGTTATGATGACCAAGTTAAAGCATGATGCAGAAAATTGCACATCTTTTGACTGCCATCTAGACAAAGACAGCATCATGTGAAATACCCTGTTACTGTTTCATTTCCCTGAGACTCTGAAGCTCACAGCACTTTAGGACAGAAACAGCTCTGCCCCCTTGGGGTAAACATCTGTTGTACCAAGAATCTGGAATCTCTGCAGTTCACACAGGTCAGCTCACGTGCCAATGCCTTCACCCAAACACAGCTGGCACCCTGAGCCTGTGGAGAACAACTCTATCTACAAACCTCCTCAGCCCCAAAGTCACACTGATTCCCGTCTCCTGCAGCCTCGGTCCCTGCTTCATATGCTTTCCATGACATGTTCTTTATCTTCCTTCTTCCCTTCCAAGATCACTGCCAGCTCTGTAGATTAAGTCACTACGAAGGTATCAGACATATTAACAAAATTGTCCCTGATTTTAATATACTCAAATAGATGGCACAAATGTAATAAAGACATTTTAACAGGTAGTTCAAAAATATTTTTCACCAATAAAATACAAAATATTGGTGTCTCAACATGCACATTCAAATTCTGTGCTAACACCAAATATCTTAAGGGTAATGATGAGCTAATTAAAGATGGGTTTATTGTAATACTATGTAAGTTAACATTTGGTGACATAATTTAAGTTGGAAAGAAAACACCCAACTACAATGCAAAATGGACATCGTTTTATATAAACAGAGAAGAAAGTTCTCTGTCTACCCAGAAAAGAGTGTACCTGTGAAAGTGAGCATGGCATCTTTAATGGCGCTTGTGTGTTCAAATGGTAAACAACTACTTATAAAAGGGTTGTTCAGTATATGGGCAATAAATAACAAGTTAAACACAAGAAACAAACAGTAGCAGCATTATACTGAGTCAAAGCTCAGCAATTACTTTACTCATAGTATGGAATTTGCAGAAACAAGTAAATCCAATAATGAAAACTGAGCTAGGCTTGACTTGCAAGTACATTACAAAGAACAAACCCACACTGGCTCCCAGCTGAGGGACCAGTTGACTAGAAGTCTTTCATCTTTAACTCCTTTGATTCTCTTTAACAACATAAAGCATGAGATGTTACAGCAAATAGGGTGGTATGAAATATTCCATTGTGTTAGCAGAAGTATATATTAAAACAAAAAACAACAGAGAAAAACACCCCTAAACGAATCTTGAATTTCTAGCACTAAAAATATACAGAGAACATTGCTCCTTTGGAGAGAGTTTATGTTCCCTGTTTGTTCACTCCGTGAGAAGCAGCGGGCAGCATAGCAGCATGGCAGGGGAGTTCTGCCTGGTACCATGAAATCATAGGGCTGGAATGCGCTTCAGTGGAGCTGCTAGGTCAGGGGATGGGAGCTGTGTGCTCCGAAGTACCGAAGTTGGAAAAGGATGAAAACAAAAGGAGTGAAGACTTCCCAATGGAGCAGAGTGAAAGCCACAAGACATGCAGCTCCAGCCCACAGGCACTCACTCATTCAGACATCTGTAGTAAGCACAGTGTGAGCCTGCTGTTCGTATGTTTAACTCTGTATGGTGTGTGCACCTACACCACTAGTGCTGCATGTTAATCTACACTCCTGTTAAGAGGATGGGATCCGACAGACGTTTTAACATCCATTGCTTGTTTTCTCTCAATAAGACATCTGCAAGGCGATTCCAAACACCACAGTGCATTTCCTGGCTGCACTTCTAAACAAGTTTGGTCTAAAGCCTGTTAAGGATCAGGTGTCTTCTTACCTGCCTTCTTTTTCAGTAGTGAATGAGCAACTGCTGCTCCTTGAACTGGAAGAGTTCAAGAGCATTTACTTGTCAGCTGCTATCAGGAATAAGCATAACGTTGTTGCAGAGTGTGATGATCCCAATACCCTGCATCTATTCTGAATGCCAAAGGCTATATCGGAAAAGACGACACCTTCCCAAAGCCAGTGCTGCTGTTTTGGACCAATGCTGAGCTTTTCTCAACAGGTCACATATGCAGTAAGGAGAGATAGAATTGTCAAGGCATCGGTTTGGCAGTCAAAGCCAGACTCATTCCCTGTACATGTGAGACAAGTGTGCCAGAACTGGAGAACACAAAAAAGTTGCTAGAGTTAGGGAAACGCCATTTGTATGTCTCCTAAAGTCTATTGCAAACAGTTTTATTTTGAAAGCTAAGGTGTTTATAGCATGCTTGTCTACCCAAAATAATTCTTGAAAGAATATTACTAAAATCAATGAAATACTGTTCAGTTACATAGGGAAATATCTGCACGATACACAACTTTCTCATGTTAGTTATGGCATGGGCAGACTGGCTCAAGCAGCATTGAACCTTATTATCTTTGAAAGAAACATGCAGACTGCCTAAAGTTTATACGTACAACCATCTACCAAAGCAAGAAATTGTTTGAAGAGAATGGGGAATTCAAAAATACCTTTGACTTAAGTTCCCCTTATTTTTTTGTCCTTGGTGGGCCAAACTGTTTTCACATATTAAGCAATCATGCTACATCAAGAAACAGTCCCTTTCACAAGTTATAGGAACCCTAGGGAAGGAGGATTTTAGGGGTTAAGATGTATACCTCAGAAAACAGACACATGACTCTCTCATCTGTTAAAAAGCACACAGAGAAGCTTCCAAGCTCTTCAGCAACCCAGCAGCACGTTAGAGCAGCTATGCAGTCCTTTCGATGCTGGTAGCTGTACAGATTGCATTTCCAATTGTGTTTAAAAGCTTTTTGCAACCTCCAGAGCAGGATGCCATATGCTCCTTAAACTATTTGCAGCTGTAGAAGAAGTTTCACAATAAAGTTTCTCTTTTTCATTCCATGACTTTCAGCTGACTCAAATTTACTTTGTTAATACCCTCTAATTTAGACATCTGTACAATTTGAGTACATATTACTCAGATATAGGTATAATTGATATCCAAACAAAACAACAGCTACAAGACATCTTCAAAAAAAAAGCCCATGTAAAACAATTACATACTTAAAAATTAAATTAAAATACATAATAGCTTCTTCAAAGAAATCTAGAAAAATGTATTTCTTTAAAATTAAAGATTACAGACTGTGGAAAGTAGAGACTTTAAGACTATTTTACGAACAAGCATGGAAATGTACAACTAGCTATGATCTAGCATTGCTTTACCAAACTAAAAATCAAGTGGAAAGCAAAACACATGTCCATTACTAAAAGCATTTCATTATATCACTGACCATGAACTTACAGGGCTCTTTCCATGAGCTCAGCACCACATCTGCACCTTTTAAAAGGGCAAGTCTTCTTTTGTTTATTAGTATAAGAAGCCACCTCTGTCTCCTTTAAAATTATAGGAAGTTGCTATTTTTTTTTTTTTTTTTAAGATTTTTTAGATTCTTCACCAGGAAGAATTTATTTATTTATTTTAATTTGTCAGGCTAAGACCCAGGCAAGCTCAAGTATGAACTGTCTTCATACTGCAAGACACAGCACAGACACAAATATAGCCATTTCGTGAAGGAACCTGTGATTTGGGAAGCCTCAGACTGCATTCACTCAAAGATTCAAGCAGATCAAAAAACCTCTGTGTCACTCTAAGCAATTCTTTGTATCTTGACTAGGCCCATCATGTTTAGCTTCATGAATTCTGGGAGAGCTGAATCTAAGTTAGATGTATTTATCTGGCATGGTCAACAGAAATCTGCCTCTCAAACACGCAGCAGAATCAGCCATAATGCAATTAATTTGATTCTCAAAAGGAATTACACAAATAAAATGAAGTAAAAGCATTCACAGGAATTAAGCTTCTTCTTCCTAACTTCTTTATAACTTTATTTATAACATAAAGATTGCAATCATACACTTGAAAAGATGTCAGATGAAGACAAACCTACAAGTATAAAGAAATCTTATGCCAATAATTGAATCTCTTCCATGTTTTAAAAAGAGAAAACAGCTAGCATCTGTTCAAGGAGATAGGAGAAAACTGCCCATTAGCAATTCTCAAGACTGCTTTCTCCTTTTCATTTGGCATAGGAAATATTTAGATAATTTCATAAGAATTCAGCTGATAGGAGTCTGTTACAGAGCTACGGTTTGACATGACAGACCATAATAAGACTATGGCACTAATCCTGGCCTAGAACTACAGAGGCAGTACATCTCAGTTTTTCAATCTAGTGGTACCCAGGGAAGGGGGAGATGGACACTTGTATTTTCAAGACACCCCTCCCTCCAGCCAGATACAGAGATATAAAAATCAACTCCTGGAGAATCTGCTAATTGTATCGTCTGAGTAACAGAGCATAAAGGTGAGGTTTCTGAATAATTCCTTCGGTCTGTTCATAAATCTAACCCAGCAAGTTAACTGATGGGAGACCCCTGCATCTACATAATATATCTAATTAATATTTTCATTTTTAGATTAATTAAAAGAAAAACAACTCGGTCACAAGCTCACCTTTGGGCTGAAACACGAGCAATAGTTTTCAGAGCTAAAAACCTCATCATTACAGAAGATTGCAGCAGTATTACAATAGCTGTAACACAACAACAGCTGCAGCAGCAATCACCCTGCAACCCACAGTGATGGTTGCTTTTCACATGCTATAGCATTTAGCCCCTCCGCTTTATTTTGATAGCCATGTAGTCAGGGCAGAACAGGTGAAGAGGCGAGCGAAGTGTGCAGCATCCGAGCTAATTCTAAACACAGGTGGCGGGCAAGACAGAGAGAACAGGAAGTCGACAGGAGAATCGCTGCTGACATGTACGACAGGCAAGATTGATGGCTTCCCTCTCTAGTTTTCCCCACTGTGTAGGCACGCAGGGGGTGGGGGAAAGGGACGGAGAAGCTGCTGTGCTGGCGACATAACACACCGCACAGCCGCCTCAGCGCTAGCACTGATTAATGAGACTGGAACGACTCAGGAAACAGCAAAGGATCATTCACAGACATTGCTCTTCTTGTTATAATTTTATCCGCGGCGGTTCATTTAGTCCTAGCTGTCCCAAACTGAAGCAAGTTCAAAGTTGCCAGAAAAAAAAAAGCAAATGTGAAAGTCAGGGGGAAGAAAGAGCAGCATTAAGTAAACACAGACTCGAGTAAAACACACAAATTAGAAATTTTCAAATTTCAAACGTGAAGATCCTCCCAACAGGGATCAAAAAGGGAGAAAAAAAAAAAAAAACACAACAAAAAACGAAAAACTTGCCTCAACCTCAAAGACAAAAGAAATTCTTGGGCTGACAAAAGTTCCCAACTACTGCATTTTTTGCATCTGTCTATGATTTTTTATTTCCCTCATTAATACTTTACAACTTCAAAGCTCTCATTTCTGAAACGATACGCTGGCTTAGCAGAAAACTGTCTTCAACCAGCTATTAAGCAGCAAAATGCAGGGAAACCAGAAGTCAGATTTTACTAGCCAAAGCATATATTTTAAAGCCTAATTGGGACAATTTAAGTGTTAATGCCACTAGAAATCAGAAAAAAAATGTAAGAGGGAACCTTAGAAGCAGTGTATGTACTACAGGCTTTTCTTCATTTATTGCCTCTTAAGCAATTACTTCTCCGCAAAGTTGCTGTAGAAGCCTTTAAAACATGTTTATCTCGATCTCTTAATTCAATACATCAAATTCATCTGGTACAAATGCTATTTCATCATGCTTATTTCTTAAATTTAGGGATTAAAGAGCTAACATTAAATTAGAAAGAAAACATATTTATACCAGAGCAAGATTTCAGATTAATAGCTTCTCAGAAGGGCTTAACTCACTGCTCAGAAACCGAAATAAATTAAGATTTAAAGAGCACTGCCTGGTACCCCTTTCTTGAATGTCAAATACATTTATATTTAAACTTAAGTAAGATTTTAATATTTATATTTAAAATGAGAAACACATTTAAAGGAGAAACATTTACAGCATACACTAACCCCACTCTATAAATTTAACTCTGCCCTCTAGGGCTAGCAAACGACGGCAGTGTAACTGCGTTTGGGTTAGGCTGCCCTCTCATGCTGCCTCCTTGAAGATGACTAAGCGAATGGATCCTTTCATGTGGTGCGCTGTGTCCCACAAACGTATTCTCCCATTTGCCTTTATGAGCTCCACGTGCCACTCGACGTGCTAGTGACAGCTGTACTGACAGGCACAAGGATTATCTGTGGCAGGTTGCCGCAGTCCACACCACCGCACCGCAGAGTCACCTCCGAGCCCCAGGCATCGCAGGCCTGTCCCCCTCTGTGCAGCGTTAAACAGGTGAAACAAACTCCAGCTAAGGGACAGCGAAGCAGCCGGCAGCCTACAAAACAGAAGAGTTGGCTCAAATACCCCGCAGAGGTTTAGCACAAGAGGCAGTGTTAATCTTTGACAGGGCGGGAAGGGTTTGCTCGCAGTGGGTGAAGTAAGCAAGCACAGGTCCTGCACGCAGCCAGCTGTTGTGACCGATCCTACTCAAAAACACAAAGCCTCCCTGAGCAAGGCCACAGCCCCATAGCCTGATTTTTGAGTGCTGTGCTCCCTACAGCACACAGACGCAGGGGCTGCTGCTGCACCGCCTGGTTCCAAAGCCACGTGCTGAACTGCAGCCGATGGTCTCCAACAGCACAAGACGGGCAGCACCCTCCCTTTTTTAAAGCAATAAAGCTTTTTCAACCAAACTTCCTATTCACACATTAACTGCATTCACACATTAACTGCATCCATTAGCCAATTTCACCAAAACCCAGTGAAATACCCAGTTAGTGCCTCTCCAGCAGGAGGCTGCAGGGGGAGCTAGGCCTGCTGGACAACCAGCAGGAGGCTTCTGGCAAGCTGGGCAAGGCACCAAGGTCAGGCCAGCCCCATGCACGCTACCTCCAGATCCCTTAGGTGACACACGCAATGATCAAAGCTGAAATTATGATAGTTACACAGTACTGTAGGCACTGCTTACAAGGAAAAAGGAAATGTAGAGGGAGTTATGCAGGCTCATTTCATTGCGGAGAACACACTCAGGACACACACCCATAGAAAAGTTTACTGAACTTTGCTGAATGAGCAGCAATCAAATAATAAACACTTGAGGGCACAGATTCCTGGAGACTGGAGACAATTCTCTGATGTATCCACCAGGTCTGCCTTCCTCCTGATCCAGCTGCAGCCCCATGGGCCGTACAAAGCACACTTGCACAGCAGCAGCGGGCCAGGAGAGAGCAGAGCGGCTTCTACTCCACGCTGGGACCTCACCCAAGAGTTACTCTGCATTAGTCAGAGTAACTGCAATTTTTGGAAAATACAGGAAGTAATTTTAAGAACCTAGAAGAAATTACAGCTATAAACAGCAAACAGCAGTACTTCTCAAGATCTAGCGATGCCAGACTTTTCTAATAACCTTCTACAGCAGAAGAGATGCTAGTATGGAGAAGTATTAAAGGTTATATCCTGATTTTTAGGGTCTCAATTTCCCATAAGCTACAGAAATAGCACCTAGACAAAATACTACATGCTAGGGGGTGGAATTGGACAGCAAAAAAACAAAGAAACAAAACAGCATTTATTGATGGCTTACAGTGGGTGTGGAAAGATAAACCAATTGCAGATTTGCAGGGTTTCATCTGGGGTCCAGTATTATTCAGTACTTTAGTATCTTCATTAATAATCTTGATGATGAAATAAAGAGTATTCATTAAATGTGCAGACACCAAGCTGGAATGGCTCAAAGTGATCTTGATAGAGGGGCAAAATGGTCTGAAAAAATGGGATGCTCTTTACCAGGAAAACGGACATCGATATATACAGTGAGAAATACTGAACTGCATACATACAAGGAGAACAGCTGTTCAGGCAACAACTGCAGAACAGGATCTGAAGTTTATAACACTTCAGAAAGTGAAGACTTAATGTCATGCTTATGCAAAAACACAGATTAATAAACTACAGCAAAAATTGCACAGGAACACATTGACAGAATCAAAATCGAAAGGCACAAAACAAATCTCTCACCCTACTCACGATGACGATGGCCTCAAGCTGTAGCAGTGGGCCATGATCTGGGTCTGCATTTCAAAACAGTGGTAGAAAAAGGCCACAGACGCGTAACCAAATCTAATGAGAGACCTCAGAAATAAGACTATTAAAGAAAGCCTAAAAGAACTGAGGTTTAGTCCAATGGAAGGAAAACTGAGGAGAGACAAGATTTTAAACATGCCTTAAATACATAGTCCTCTGCATATGACTTTTGAGACCACAGTTAATAGGGTAAGAAAAAATGAGCTTAAGTTGCAGTAAGAAAGATTCAGACCAGATGTAACGAAAACTTCAACAGCAAGCAAAAGAAAACATTTCAGAAGAGTGCTTACAGAGGTTCTGATTGCCTAACAGTAATGAAATAGTTATAAGAAAATATCATATGAGATGTGTTGATAAAGACATAGGACAGCTCACTTCTATTTTGGGACAGCGGAAGCACCAGATCACCTCTAGGTGGTTCTCTCCCAGTTCTTTGAGCCTATGATTTTACGTAACCACGACTAAGGTCAAAGTGAGATGAACGAAGATAGAAGACAGCTCTGCGTAGACTGGCTAGATCTCACGGTAGCTCAAGATGCAAGTCCTTCTACCAGCATTTAACAAAATCTGAGATTTGAAGCCTTTTCACAGGTAGCAGCTATACACTGACATGCTTTGAAAGACCATTCTGTGTTGCTGAAAGATGTGAAATCCTGGTTAACGTCAACTGCTTGACATCTGGTAAATACCCATATTCAGAAATGTACACTGCTTTAATAGAATAAAACTGACAGCCATCTTTGAAGAATTAGCACTCATTTTGCTACAAGAGACCAACATTAATAAAGTCATAAATTATTTATAAATTATAATTATAGCTTATTTGAACAAACACATTTTAAGTATTGAAAACATTACACTCTTAAAAAACAAACAAACAAAAAAGCTAAAGAATGCCCCCATAACTAAATACTTCCCTCCCAGAGAAATTGGAGAAGTTTTATGTTTTTGATCACAGTAGTATCCAAATATCTTAAAACATCTGATGACTGTTGATTCTCCTCTGACCTCTAGCTGAAAGAGAGTTCAATATATTTCTTATATATTTTGTTTGAATGAAGAGTCTGCCTGCTACCAAGATTGCCCTATGGGATATAAACAAAGACTATCAACTTACATCTAGAGAGATGTTTTTCAAAAAATAAAAATTCCAAAGAAAAGTTATGTTTCTTCAGAATATTATCATAGAAACTCAAAGAGTAGTTCATTTCCCCTCCATTATTTTATTTGGCAATTACCTTTAGCTGGGAAAAGTTGTCTTCATTTCACATGGGGCCAAAATTAACACAGCTGTTTAAAAATTTTCACCTTGTGGTCACTGTCTGAAAAGGAAAATTTTAAAACCACCTGATGACTGTTGGAAGAACTTACAAAGTAGAAGTCTCAGTAAATTCCCTAATGGCATACTCATGCACAAAGAAAATGCCCCAACTGGTCCTCCTTGATAACTCTCCTAAGCATAGACAAGTTGAATACTTTAGGCAGAATAATCACTTCTGTCAAGGACTTCTACAGCATTAAAAACCAAAACAAAACATTTTCTGAAGTGAGAAAGGTAATACTTGGAACTTCACTTAAATTGTTTTTAATAAGTCTGTCCCAAAAATCACCAGATCAGGCTGTTTCCACAGAAAGGACAAAAAAAGAACAAGGAATGGATGAGGGAGACAAAAACAGGAAGGTTCATTTATGCTCAGGTCTTGCCCTCAAAGATGGATGTAGCCAAGGCATGATCCTGAGTTGAGGAGCACAGAAGCTCATCTGGAAGCTTCAGCTCAGATACAAGTACTGACCCCAAAGACAGTGGTCAATATGGCCAATAAAAAAAATGGTCAAAATAGTCAATAAAAGCTATATGCTTTCCCTAAGGAATTGTATCTAAGATTGTGTTGAAGATAGGATGAGTGTAGTATCCAGATTTCCATTGCCTGTGCTGGAAAAAGTAGGCAAGCAACTACTGAAATCGCCACTGCTGAAATGTTCATTATACAGAGCAAATTCTTTGCTTACAAAAGAATTATTATTTATATGTATATATATATATATATTTTAATTTTGCGGATTTGTAGCAGTACATTTAAGGGTTATCATGATTGAGGCCTATTGCACGTAGAAGTTTGCAGAATGTTATATGTGAGATTAGAATAGCTGCATGAACTCCATCCATGTCACATCGTCCCATCACAGTCCCAACCGTGATGCACTTTGAGCCCAGAAATGTCAAATGAAAAGTTCCTTAGTTCCTGGATGACACTGATTTATTTTAAAGATGGAATCTCCCTCACTAACTTACCTGTATTACCCAAACTGGCCCACAGGAAACCAGAAAAATTGCCCACCCTCAGGTTGGATATACAATTTGTACATTGGTGTAAAAGCAGACTGTACTGCAGTTATACCAGGGACGTATAATATTCCATTCTGCTTTGAATGTATTCTGCTAAAGACTCAAAATCCATTTAGCATGGCCGTGAACTGTAAAAATGTCACTCTGAAGTGAGGAACACCACCTTTGGCTGTTCTGACCTTGCTTAATGTTTGATGAACATGGAAAGTGCTGACACTGCTTTAACTCTGCAAAGATGTCAAATGTGAATATATTCTAAAACAACAAAAAACATTAGAAATATATGGAGACCAGAAGTGTACTCATTCTTGGTGGTAGCAATTACATAGGTTAATTTGTTGCCAGCAGAGATGCAAAATGAGATTTGGTTAGGAATTCAGAGGGCTGGACCCTTCATTCCCTTTACATAAGCAACAAAGAGGCTTTGAAATGTTTGAAACCGTTTTGTTCTTCTGTGCAAAAGGAAAGCACCCTATGGATGCCTATTAAGTAAAGTCTTTCCACATCTTGGCAAGTATGTGATTTCAAGAAAAATATTTGCAAATGGATAACCCAATTCAAGTAGAAGTCAAAAGACCACCTTTGAAAGAAACTTTGATGTGGCTATAAAAAGATTATATTTAGGAAGGATAGAATAATGTGTTTCTGTCATCAAAAGTTTGTAGCTGCCCATAATTCTTTGCTGATGTTAATGTAAAAAGCAACGCTGGTAAGCAGAAAAGGGAATGCCCACGAGACCTTCTAGGATTAAGGAAGAATCCCTCAAAAGAACTGTTTCTGTTGTTGGATAAGCTCAAAACAGGCTATTTAGCAATCTCACTGCCAAAGGACAGTGATATTAGAGTATCTGTGAGCATGAAAGCAAGTGACAGAAATAGTCGCTATGTGAACCTTTGGTCATTTGGACCAAATCATCACTTCTGAGATCATTTGGAAGCCTGAAATCTTATTAACACAGAAATGTTGAAATATCTTTTTCAAGGCAGAGCTACACGGCAGATGTCAAAGTCAGAACTACACACCTGGCAAAAGGAAGAAGATGATGGTGAGCTTAGAAGCTGTGAAGATGCTGGCAACTCAAGTTTTCTGAAAGCTGGCCAGTAACTTTCCAAATGAGATCAACAGCTCAACATCCAGATTGTTGGGAGAATGCTATGAAGACCAAGGTATAATGATATTTGATTGTCACTGAAAGCATGTGACCAGAAAGAACAGTAAGAAGATTGTACTGATTGGATTCAGAACCACATATTAATACTCCATCTGTCAGAGTGGCAGTACATATACAATCTCATCTCACTTTAACTTCTGCATACTTCTGGGAATTAGAAGGGTTATACAGGAGCTTTGAGCCTCAGAAATGGAAGCTTATCACTACTTACCCTTGGGATCTTTCTGCACAGGAACTGAAACATTGACACACACCTAGGTGGGATTACCCCCCTTTGAAAGCTCAATAAGAAGCACTTACGTTACCTTCTAATGTGTACTGTAAGGCTCCAAACCCCTCATCTATAAACTAGTTAATGTAAACAAAACAATTCTATTCTGTACAGTAATGAAAGTGCTATATAAATACAAATGGAGCATTACAGGGTTTTATCTGCCTGGTTATGAAATAAAAAAAAAACATCAATATCCTGGGTAGTGGTTTGTAACATGACCTACGTGCAACACCACAAAAACTGAGGAACCCCATATTAGTGGTCCCTGCACACAACACAAATTCTTTATTCAGACATCGTGCAGATATCACTGAAACAATTGCATCAACTTCACCTTTGCAATGCTTGTGACAGCTCCAGGCAGTGGAAGCAAGCCCTAGCATAATCCAAAAAAACCTTGAGGTTAAAAGTTAAAAACAGACATTTGATTTCTGGTAGCAACCATATATATGGTTTCCCTTCTTTCTTCCCCTTGTAGTAAGAAGTTCAATATACTCTCAAGGTAGATAACACTGGGGACAAAAATGCATTGGATTGAGTCCAGTAGATGAAATGGATTTGCTTGATACAACACAAAGTGATAAGATTTCTTACAAGAGTCGTCCGAGCAGGGGACTCTAAGAATGGTATTGCTGCAGTTACTAACAGTTAACGGCTCAAATAACCAGAAGGAAAACAATTTCAATTCACTACTTACAAACTCAGCAGAGCTCAAAAAATAAATGATCCAAGGTGACATAACTGACTTAAAGTTTAGGGGTTTTCTTCACTTCAGCTTCTGATTCTACTGTAATTTGAGTCAACTCCATAAAATGCTTGTTCATCTAACCCTGGAGTCCCAGGATAAACCACAACTTGTGTCATGGAAAAAGTAATTGTTGAAGGTCTAGAATAGCACTTGCCGTATTAGTAAATGGAAATTCTATCTGCCAAAGAAATGGCATTAAAACAAGACCCCCGGTCTGCAGTCTAGAGACAGAGGTGATCCACTACAGACCGCACAATTCATGATAAGTTTGTCCAATATATGCACCAAAGAAATGTACACAGAAATTCAACATCCAGGACTGCCAGTGTAGCATCTTTCATTAAACTCACTCTACAAAAACAAGTTAATAAAAACAGAAGTCTCTCAAGAGAAAAAACAGGCTCAGCCAAGCGACTCAAAGCAAGGGCCAGAGGGGGAAAGAATGGTGGGACTCTACCCAAGCCCTGCCAAGATGCCAGAATAAAGGGCTGTTTCCTGCTAAAACAGTCTACATTTGCCAGACTTTATTGTTAGAACTCCATTATGAAAATGAATAGGGCCAGTTCACGCCTCAAAGATGCTTCATTTCTGTCTACAATGGGGGGCTCTCTCTTGTGTAGCTACAACAGTGGCCAAAATTTGCTACAGACGAAGCCCTAAGTAATGCAGATTAGGGGAAGTCTCTCTCCAAGTGGAAATTCTAATAAATCTGTGTGGAAATTTGAGTGCTCCCAAACCCAGTGAAGACTCGAGAAATATATATTCTCACTGCATACTAACTTCCTTTCACCTTTGAAAATGGCACACAAGATAATGGTTTCATTCTGGCATGGAGAGTACCTTCATTACTATCTAAAAGATATGGCAGTTTTCCTAAATGCAAATTATTTAGTGATTAAAAATAAAAAAAAGGACTGATTAGGAAAGAATTCATTAATTTCCAAACTGGATAAAATATGCTAAAGTTTTAATCCAGAAGCTGGAACATGTTGCTAAATCCAATTGATTTCTGGGGCAGTTGGTTACTGAACCATGAGCACCTATGCCCATCAGCAATAGCCAAAAAGCTAACATTTAAGAAAATGAGAAATCAAAATAAATAAATAAATTCAGTATCAATTTCTGTGCATGAATCCACGTAGAAGCCACTCAAATTTGGAAGGTACTTCTCATGTCTCTTAGATCTTTCCTAAAGGTCCTGTAGATTACAACATACTGAACATACTGGGCACCAGGACATGGCACGGGTTTTTGCTATCAAATAGGCATTTGTATTTCCACCTTTTTTCTCAGTCAAGAGCACTTTGCTGCCTCCAACCTTCATTCTCCTTAGAAGAAAGAGATGCTACACGAGGGACTACCACAATCATAAATCCAAGGCAGGCACTTAAACTCTTTGCTCATCCATCAATCTCAGTACACGAGTGCCTGGATGGTCGTTCTGAAGTTGACCTGCTGCAGTAACCTGTGTACAACCACAGCTTGTTACATGCATCTGGGGACTAATTTCATTAATGATTAACAAAGTGATCCCTATGTAACAGCAACAAATTCAAGATGGGAACATGGTCTCCTTTAAAGAGTTTGCATTTCATTTATAACAAAGCTGAATGATATTAAGCATCAAGCTCTAGCTTCCACTATAGTTTTAACTCCAGTCTTTGATATTTGTAAGGATTAGGACCTGGTGCTTTCAGTTACCACCTTTCTCCCTAACTCATACAGTAACTATAGCTAAAAATATTCAAGATTAAATTTGCAATTTGGGAAAATGCATTTTAGCGGTTCTCTCTAAAACACCCCTTCAGTTTTTATCTTTGATGCCTTTTTCACAGCAATCTTCATTAAAAAAAATATGAAACATGACCAATCGTTAACATAACCAGCACAGTAACAATGGAGCGATCAGGTGGCCTGAATACAGAAAGAACAATAGTTCATCAAAAAATGAATCATATTTCATCAATGCCAACCAGTTTGAAGATCTTTTAAAGTACTAAGAATGCTGGCGTTCACAGAGGCCTAACAAAGTATCAGGAGACCAAAGAAGGACAAATGTCATTCCTGTCTCCAAAAATACAAGCAATGATAAAAGAGGCAGCCTGGAAGGTAGTCTGCTTAGCATAAATTCTCAGTGAACAAAACCCATTTTTTGTAATTCCCTGGAACATAACTAGAGGGAAAAAAACAATAGCAAACGCAGACTTCTTAAGAGCAAAGCATGCCCGACTAAAAAGTCTAACCTTGGCCTCTGGAAGCTGCCACAGCAGAGGAAGAAACAGCAAATGCACCTTGATTTTAGCACCATCTTTGGTCACAAACTGTGACCAAAAAGCAAGCCAGGGAAATGGATTTATCCTGTGGCATTTTTTTGGCTATTAACTCATGTAAAGGTACAGGTACACTCCTAACTGAACTGCTGAGTTTACCAACACATTGGCTAAGATTCCTTGGATTTGAAGGTCTTGTTTTTGCGATGGTCCTGACTAAACATTCACCAGGGATGTTTTCTGTGCAGCACTCTAAAAGAGGCAGGAGCAGCACCCTTGGGACTGCTGGACTCAAATCAATCTTTTCTCTGTATGACCTGAACAGTGCCTGACAGACTCACTGTCCTGAGTTTCATTATAGCTAATCCAAATTTGAGTGCAAGGAAAAAATAAAAAGAGCTGAATTCTAATACCAAAGATGAAAGTGTTTTGTATTAAAATAAGACATCCCTTGTGGCTATAAGATGTAGTTCTGTATCACTGAGAGCTAAAAGAAAATCCACTTTCCAGCCAAGCAGAATGCTGCTAAAGTTGGTAAGAGATGGAGGTTGTAGGATATCAAAGCACACAGATTACCAGAGACAATACCACCTCTGCAATAGATCATATGTGAAGGCCAGGGAAGGTTTACGCATAGAAGAAGGAATGTCAGGGTAGGAGAAAAAGAAGCAAAATGAAAAGTTCATATTTTCTTTAAAAGATGCTCTCAGAAAGAAAAACCACAGAGGTATTACAGTATTCTTATAATAAGTGATAACTGCCTGGCTATTAGAACAGAAAAAATGGTGCTAAAGGCTCCTGATATCTTCCAGAAGGCCAATAACACGTAAAAGTAGGCTTTTAGGCTAAAGGATGAAATTCTTCAATGTGAGGGTGGCAAGGCACTGGAACAGGTTGCCCAGAGAAGCTGTGGATACCCCCTCCCTGAAAGTATTCAAGGCCAGGCTGGATGGGACTTTGAGCAACCTGGTCTAGTGGGAAGTGTCCCTGCCTATGGCAGGGGAGTTGTAATTAGGCAATCTTTAAGGTCTCTTCCAACCCAAACAATTCTATGATTGTATGGATTCTATATGCTATATACATGCTATATATGCTATAAACATGCTATATAGCAACAGTGATGTAGATCTGAACAAAGCAGAGTCTGAAGGGGCCACATACAATGCTGTCTAGACTTCTCTTTTGACCAAATCATAAGTCCATTTTGAGGTGTAAAGGAGAAAAGAAATATCCTGTCCTAGAGCTTAAGTTCACACAGGTACAAAAATGCTTGGCAGTTAGTCACAGACATTGGTAGTACTGCTGACAGGTAAGATTTTCTTCCCCAGTCACCTAACTACATACAGTTCGTAAGTTCACCTCATTCACATACTCAGATTTTTTCATCAGTAGCTGCTGTGGTTAAGAATGTCCTGTTGTGGTTAAGAATGCCCTTTGCTGACAGGACTAAAACTCCGCTAATTCATATTTTATCAAGTCAGACACCAACACCAAATGACTTACCTTACATTGTATTTTCCTACTGATACTTTAGGCTATAGTTGGATTTCTCATAATATTATGAGTAATTCCCTGTTGTACCTGCAAGTTGCCGTCTTTAAGACTCTCTGATCAAAGAAAAAAACTTGATGAAATGATTTCCCATAACCCTGGCTTACAGACCACTGATGAACAGCAAGTCAAGGATGAAAATAAGGTCTTAAAAGTCAAGATCCACAGAATATAATTAAACTCTCCAACAAAATGTTACTTTCTTCTTAACCATGTATATTGTGTTTACATATTCCAGTTGTGTAGTAAAACTACTTACAACACCAGGAACTTTTACACAGCAGGATAAATCCAGCCTAATGATGAACCGTTTACTCCAGTGAAACACAGCTGAAATCACAGAAATTGCATCTTTTAATAACTATGACTACATTATCAAATGCTTAAAATATCAAGTCTTTTAGGGTCCAAAAAGTACATATGACTGAAGCTTGAAGACAAACACATTTCCAGCTTGAAATTTGAATCTTCTGCATTAGCACACAGCAAATAAATGATCGACCCATTCCAAGCTGTCTGCCGTAATAACTGAACTACACCAAAGTGCAGTCTGGCAATAGGAACAGCATAAATTAGGAAGCTGGTTTTTTTTTCTTCAGATTAGAGTGCAATTCTTTGTAGATAGCCATAAGAGGGCACTTAAAGTGAAAGTGACAAAAGCCCACAACATATTGGACTTGCAAATTTGAAAACAAAACAAAAAAAAACAATTCAAATTACCACTATTGTCTGTGGGAGTACAGTAAGAAGTAGTAAGAAGTTACATAATACTAACTTTGAGCTTCTTGGTTTTTAAATTAAAAACATGTATAGAATAATAGGAAGGAATTACATTCTCACATACTTAGCACATCTAAAGGACAACGGGTAAGAGTAAAGACGTGACAAAGCACCTGATGAGTAATCTTGACCTAATGGGCAACTTTAACCTGGCAAATAAGTTCAAGTCAGAGAGAATATTAAGATGTAACAAAGACAAGTCTACTCAGAGTAGATTTGTCTGCTATGCAGAATAGAACAACAACCTTTTGAAGAGGCATGAAGGCAGGGGAAATTACCTGTTAGGATACTGATTGGAACCCAAAGAGCTACAGTGCGTAGCTGAAAAGACAGGCACGTACAAACCTTTTTACTACTTTTGATAAATTTTGCAGTTCTTGTTCTAAAAATGTAAAGCTGTTTGTCACATCTTTGTGAGATCTGCATGTTTCCATTCCTAAAGGAATGGAAATACCTAACAAGCTTATTGAGTATGACGTGTCAAGACTCTTCAGGTCTTCCATATGGTTAAAATTCAGAGTAGCCTTATACACAAAATTAATTCCAAAACAAACAAAGAAAACTAAAATATAAGTGGACACCTTACCTCTGCCCCATAGTAGGAAGTGTACAGAATTACTAAGTGAAGTATCACTTATGAAAGTTTTCTATGGGATAACAGATTCTTCCTCTTTCCCTCCCACTCCCCCTCCTCAACAGAGTGCTCCTTTCAAAACTTGGCAGAATCAGGGTCATTTGCATGCTATGAACTGTGTTGACAAGAAACTGAGATGTGCCCTCATTTCTTAAATTGAACCTTAAAAATCCTAGTTCTGAAATAATCCAAACATCCCTGCAACTTGAAACTTACCAAAACAAAAGGTAAAATTTTTTGTTTGTTTGTTTGTTTTGTATATTAGTGTATTTTTTTGGCCTGAAATTTTCACAACAACTTTGTGATTGAGGGGAATACAGTTGCTGCAAGGTCACAGCCAGCAGGATCAGTGAGAAATTGGAAGTGGTATTTGACCTTTCACTTCTCCCCCTGGGCTCCCTGAGATGCAGGTTGTCTGCGCTGGCAGCCATGAACTGCTAACTGATGAACTGCTCCACTATAGAAACATAGAATATCAACCCAGATTTAGATGATATATAAACGTGACTATGATTTTCATGAAAAAGCCAACTGCCTCGCTATGAAAACAATGATTTATTATGATTTATTATGATAGATTCATGGCATTACAGAACGGGTTGGGTGGGAAGGGACCTTAAAGCCCATCCAGTTCCAACCCCTCTGCCATGTGCAGGGACACCTCCCACCAGCCCAGGCTGCCCAAAGCCCCATCCAGCCTGGCCTTGGGCACCTCCAGGGCTGGGGCACCCCCAGCTCCGTGCAGCCTGTGGGCAGCCCCACGCTCACACACGATTATTTGCCTTCTGCAGGGGGAACTCAAAGCCCCCCCCCGGAACCCAGTGCTCGGGGCGAGCAGTGCCGGCCGGAGCTGCCCGGGGGAGCACCCACCGTCTCGCCCCGCCCCTGCGCATGCGCAAAGCCGGCCGCGGCCGCTGCGGGTGGGTACGGGCAGCCTGGCAATTGGGCAGGCCCGAGCCCGAGAGGCCGCGCAGGGCCCCGCGCCCGTCCCGGTGCCGTTACCTGGGCGAGGGTCCCGCGGCGCGCGGCCCGGATCAGCCCCCCCGGTGTCGCCATGGCTGAGGCGGGGGTGGGGGTGGGGGGGGAACGGGGAGGGGGAGGAGGGAACAAGGGCACAAGCCCGGAAGTGCCGGCGCATGCGCACAGCGCCCCACAGAGGCGCTTCGGGGTGTGGGCAGTGCTCGGGCGGTCACGTGGTGGCCGGGCACCGCCCACCGGGGGTGGGGGGAGGCAGTAGCCATGGCAACGGCTGGGCTAGGGGCGGTTAACGGGCCGCTGAGGTGGGGTTATGGCCGGCCCGGGAACCTGTGTGCAAATGCAGTGACACCACTGAGCACACAGGTGGTTATTCCCAGCAGCCAGCTCGGTGCTGGGCAAGATGAGCCCAAACCCTACCACAGACAACGTTTCCCACTGTTTTACAGTCCCTAACTCCAAAATCCTGAAGTATTCTCAATAGTTAAAAGCACCATATGTTTATATAACCGTTTCCACTTGGATGCACTGGTTAATAATAACAACAAATGACAATTTTTTACAGTTTACAGTACTCACAACATTGGACCCTAGCCTCTATTTAGCTCCCCAGACTCTAAAACCGTAAAAAATTGCAAGGTTAGTGAGAAATCTGAGCCCCAAAACCATACATGTAATTTTCTTTTCATCGTTTGTATCATCGCTATGAATGTTGGTCATAATTCAAGCTGAAAACTTCCCCTGTACAATGTCTGTCTTCCTCAGACATTTTGTTTAGCTTTTGGTTTCAGCAAAAATGTCAGCCTGATTTTGAGAAAATCACATGAAACTGCTTGAATTGTAGGAGACATCAGAGAAGAAGCTGAAAAATAGAAAAGACCAGATGATACTTTTTTGAGATTTTCCTGTCCTAAGGCCAAAACAAGCAAAAAAAATATTAGACAAGCTTGTGGCTGCACCACTGAAGTGAGACTGAAGACATGCTTTGAGTGAAGCGTTGGGGAACAATCCAGGCAGTGGGAGGGATGTATGGATGCCTTAGCCTCTGTCTCCTGACCAGAACTTCTTTCCATTGGAGAGAAATTAAACAAGTAGGGCTGTCTCAAAATAACAAGGTGAAGAGAGGGGTGCTAAAGAGAGAAGCGGAATATAAACCTAGCTTTAAAAGATATAAAGAAGGTTGAGATGACATGACAAGGAAATGTAGGCCATTCCTCACTTGTGAAGAGTTTAAAAACAAGCCCTTTTCCAGTATGGAATTACCAAGGAGAAAGCTTTGCAGCAAATACTAAATATGAATATTATGATGTTATTATAAACCATTACGTCAGACCTTGATTTCAGGCAAAATGATGAAGCAAAAAGCTATGTGTGTTTCAGTGATTGCAAACTTAAGAATGAAGGTATTGATGTTATGTCAAAAGCATTAGTGTTCATTTTCAATGTTATTAGAATTTGAATTAGTAAGTGTAACAGTACAAAAGCAATACTTCTTAGAATTTTTAATTATTTTTGACATAGTACCACAGAGGATTCTAATTAAACTTATCAGAGAAACACACATTAAATGGGACTAAAGGCTGATTACCGGACAACTCTCAAAAAGTACTTTTCAAATTTGAATTTAGAGACTTTCTAGTAGACTTCTACAGTAACCCATGATTTGCCCTACTTAGTACTGTTACCAGTGATCTGGAATATAGATGGTGAATACTTGATACCTGAAATATGCTCTTGACAAAAATACTGACAGACTTGTAAATAGCACCAAAAACATAGCTATCACTTAGTTTATTCTGATAACCAGAGTGTATTAAAACAAAACATGTTTTAAAATCAAAATGAAACTGGAGTAAAAGCCTGAATTCACGTTGTTTTTTTCCTTTCAACCAGAAGAGTCTGAATTATTACTTTGAAGTCTTTGTTGAACCCTAACTCAAGCTGAACAAAATGAAAAATTGCCACTTACTTGTTTACAAAAGCACTTTAACAAAAGAAGAGACCACTACTACAGCAGAAATCTAGCAGGCACAGAAGAAGCAGCACGGGATATTCTTGCTGCAGATAGAGAGGGAGAGAGATGTGAATGTATGAGAAGGGTGAGAAGAAAAAGAGGTTGGCTTAAAAATCCCAGAGAAAGACGAGAGACAGCTTGCATCTTGAGAGAAGGTCAACTTAGGGGAGGAGAAAGAGGAGATCATATTTATTGCCCTCTGAAATCTCCCACTGCAGCCAAAACTCTTCCAACCTTTCTCATTGATGATTCCTAGACACTTTTCCCTGCTAATATTACTCCAATACATATTGTGAATCCACCCAAGGCTGTTTAGATGTGAAGAATCTGTTACGGAGCCCAGATTAGGAAAATATCAGTAGCAGGTGCACATGAACCAGATCTCAGTCAAGATATAACTATGTCTGCTCTCTGTTTTTAATATCTCCAACTTGACTTAAAAACAAAAGTTTAAGACCATATATTTCAGGCTAGTGAGTGTCTCCTGGGACACAGCAGTTTTGTGAAAGATCTGGAGTTTGTGTTTGACAAACAACTCTATTTCTAGTGCAATCCTCTTGCTGAAATGTTGAAAAGTGATTTTTTAGTACCGGAGTACCCATCAATAAATCTAAGTCCACTTTGTGTGTCCACGTTTAGAAAAAAATACTGAAAAATCAAGGAAAAACCTGCAGACAGTAGACATAAAATGATTCAGGAGAAGACTTAGACATATGCTCAAATAAGTGCATAGTGAAAATGTATGATAGTGCTAGAAGCAGAACACAAACTGTTGTTTTTTTTTTCTTTTCTTTTTTTTTGGGGGGGGGCAGGAGGACTTCCATAGCTGAGCTATAGTCCACAAAACTTACGTTTGCATAAAGCCTTTTAAGAGGCACTGCTTTGCATAGGATCGAGCCTTGGTTGTTCTACAATGTCAGTGGGGTCCAGGGAATATTAGGGAAGTATAATAGTCCCTCTTGGGATTTTGTCCACAGCCTCCTTGTCTTATTTAAAGTAAAAATTAGAAATTGTTTGGTGACTGTGGCAACAGACTGTAAAAAGGACAAATGGTTAAAGAAAATGCATAAATTTTGAAAACATGGCTTTATTCCTTGCCACTTGTCCTAGAGTTCTTGTGTGATGCTAGGCAAATCATTGTTCGCTATAGTATTGCTCAGGTACTGTCTAAAATGTAGCCCCTTTGTGCCATTCATTGCTTAAGCATACAAAAGGAGGTAGCCCATGCTCCAGATAGTTCATAGGCTAAACAGGCAAAGTGGACACAGATTAGAGAGTGTATGACACACTGTTTGATGAGGTTGCAGAGATTGTCATGTGCAATAATGTGCGTTGCATGTGCC
The DNA here is from genome assembly GCF_047663525.1 of Anas platyrhynchos. Taxonomy (NCBI): domain Eukaryota; kingdom Metazoa; phylum Chordata; class Aves; order Anseriformes; family Anatidae; genus Anas; species Anas platyrhynchos. The sequence goes on along the minus strand of NC_092587.1, from coordinate 83,380,106 downwards.
TAGCATTCTTTTTTAAATGAAGGATGACGTTACAAAGATAGTGTGTGAACAAAAAAGCAAGGACAGGACATTTTGGCAAACTAGATGACGCAGAGGAAGGAGGCCAGATAGGGTGGAATCTGAAGAATACCGTCAGAAACAAAGTTGGAACAGGCACAGGAAGGAGTCCAGTCCAACCCTTTACATTTCCGAACAGAAAAAAAAACTTCATTTCAGACACGTAAGTTGGCATAGTTTAAAAGCACATCTTTGACATTTTGGAGAGCCTCAATGTTAGCAGCATGACTGGCTGAAGAGGGTAAATCCCACTCTTACCAGCTTCATTTTATATTTTACACGTGCTATGGAAGGATTTTTGACCATTTTTATACATTTGCCGGTTCAATGAAACTTTGGCAGGGCAGTCATTTGAATGTGCTGAAGATCTGGCAGAGAATGAAGAAGTGTATTATCTTTTGTGTGCTGAAACTGTTGGTAGTATCATAGATAACTATTTTCTGTGAATTTCATGGAAATACACTGTACTGGTAGCCACTTGGAAATAAAAACACCTAGAATCTTCTGAAATCTGTAAACCTTTTCTCCCTATAATATGTTGGGAAAAAGAAATCTTTCCTACATGTTCTTTTGTATTATCATCAGTTATGGTGGCTGTGTTTTTTACATTCATTTTGAATCTGTGTTTCCTGTCATGAGCAGATTAAAAACAGAAGAGAGCAGAGTGAAAGTTTTCTATTGCAAACATCTGTGTCTGAAAAAGGATTGTATTTCCATGTCCTGGAACATCAAGGGGAAAAGCTTGCCCTCCCCAGACACACACCTTTAGTTTGCAGCAATAAGGAGTTTATAGACAAGGTTGGTTTACTACAGTAAATAGAAAACCCAAATCTGCTGTGATTTCCAGTGGTTAATCCAGCCTGGATGTCTGAGGAGACCTTCAAACATTATTCCCAGCACAGATATATCTCATTCTTTATCAGATAAGAATAGATATCTATAGATAGAATATCTAAATGTGTAGCATATTTCTGGGTGCAATGTATCAGTGCTTTTGTGTTCTGTATCTGAAATAGTTTTATATGCAAATGTTGCTGTCTAGATAGTGTTCTTAGGGACTATTAATAGAAATGGAGAATGAATGCATTTATCCTCTAGAAATTAAATGCAATCCACAGGCAGAAAAAAAAAAAAAAAGGCTGCGTCAATGGAATTCACAAAGAAAAAAAGTAGTGCTGAGGTATCATCCACATATCTGTCTGCTTTAAAGAACACAGTTGGAAAAGGACAGAAAAGATGTTACAAGAACCCCTGATTCCTGCAGGAACTGAGTCCTGGAAAGAAGACAGTTCATTGGTTTAGATGGTGCTCCAAGGCCTCCCTATCTCAAACATAAATGCTGTCCTATTAAAACTGTTATATATTAATATGCATTCAGTGCAGATACCACCCAAACAATATTTTACTAGATTCATGAACTCCCTCACCCAATCGTACACAAAGGTCTGTTATGTTGTATGCAAAACTGAAACAAATCTGGGAAATAGTTTAATAAAATTATCTTCTGGATTGGTTATTCAGTCATAATCTTCTTGTGCCTTGAGGATGCTTGTAAGGAACAGCACGTCTCCTTTCCTGAAGTGATAACATCTCTTGAAGTACCAGACTATTGACTAGAGTTTTACTTTGAGCAACATTATTGGCAAGGATGGTCTTACCTTTCCTTGTCATTTCCCCAGCTGCCAAATGTCATCCAGGTATACCCAGCTGATGGTGATATTTTCATACATGTGAACATTTTAAAGACTCTTAAGACTACAACTGTTATTTCTATAATTAATAGAAAAAATGAAGCATAATTAAACAAACGTTTTAAACAAACATGGCAAATATAACAAATAACCAAACAGCTTTGGAAAATTTAGAAATAGGTAGGAATTCATACAGTCTGAACCTCTCCTTTGTAACTGCTTCTTCAGATTAATAAGAAAATCACCAAGCTGCTATTTGAACAGTACCAATTAGCATGACATATCTCTTGCTTTTTCTAGAGTATGCATTACAGTGTGAACACTTTTTGGTCTTAACATGTCTGTCCAAGATTCTCATAGGAGATACTACATAATTAAATTAATCCCTCAACATGCTTCTGTAATAAGAATCATAAAGATGTGAATGTGGGGTTCAAAGAGATCTGATTACCTAATTCACATTTAAATCATTGGTCATTTGTCACTGGACACTTTTGACAAGTAATAAATGTGAAACCTATCACATTTTTATAAATTGTTTCAGTTCTTAAAAAACGTGACATTTCCAATATGAATTGCTATAATTTCACTTTACAATTTTAGGTTATAGAATATTGTTGCCTTTTAAGCTAAAACACTTTTTATTTTCAGAAATTCTCTCCTACCATAATCAAAAAATATTTTTTTTCTTAAGCAAATGGCATAGACTGATTTTCAGAACTGTCATCATAAGATATGCTTCATATATTTTAAGTTAGGGTTGCATCTCTTGAATCTTTGGAGTTTTTCAATCTCTTCTCTTCATGGTAAGCATCAAAATATGCCATCATACTATTGCAATATTCAGTGTAATTTTTCTGCTTTCAATGATCAGTAGGAAAAAAAATAGAAGTGTTATTAAGAAAGTATGCAGAAGATGTACAGACTGATAGAACAATAAATAACGTGTATATATCAGAGATTACTGTTGCCTACTGTACTGAGAGCTCGTGTTCTTTTTGTCATTTTCAGTGCCAGTGATTTCCACAGTCCCTCAGCTTGTAGATGACTTAAATTTTTTTGTTTTCAGGTGTGTGACCTTCAAATTATTTCTGTTCAGACACATTGCTTGTATGGATTTCCTTTCCTACCAGACAACCCATCTGTGTGTGTCTGTTTTTCAGTACTGTTTATCCTTTCATCAAGCTGTGCATCATCTGCAAACTTTACTAGCCATGCTTTCATATTTTCTTCTATGGGACTAATAAAAATATTAATTGCTAAACTGAGATCAGAGGCTTAAAACCTGTTGAGTTAGTAGTGGTTTAATATCTGTTCAATGTACAGTTAAATATACACTTCACTGATTATTTAATGTTTATTTTAAAAATGAGACTGTCATAAAATACCAAAAGAAACACAGCATTACAATGCAGATATATGGTGATGTGAAATGTTTTTCTAGACACCAAAAAGACTGAAGTATACATAAAAGGCAGAGTTTTTACAACTCTTTTGAAAAAAATCATACCACTGTGTTAAGGCAATTTACCTAACACCCCCAGATAAAGATTTCCAACATTATTTTTTGTTTTATTTTATTTTACCGTTTACATAGATATTCATGGCTATGCTTAGACTATTGTGCACCCATCTGTGAACATAGAACACCTATGGTTTATGGGATACTTCCACCAGAATTGCAGCTGCTTTGTTTCACCAGAGCAATGAAGAAAATGATGAGATAGGTAGACTCTAGCACCCTTTACTTTCTGCTCTTCTAGCCTCTTGTTGATAGTGGCAGTGGCTGTTCAGCTCCTCACAGCCTTTCCCTGAGCGCTCTGCCTCAGCTATTCACCATTTCTGCATCCCACAGCAAAAGTGACACTGTTCCTTCTACTCTGAGCAGCAAAATAGGATTTTGCCCACATTGCTGGCAAACCTGGAGTTATCCCTCAGCCTGTGCCCACTTTCCTCTCCATTGCTCCTCCAAGGACGGTGCGCCTGGCCTCCCTTTTCAGTGCAGAAAACTGGCATGCTGTCTCCCACCTCCCTCTCAGCTTCTCCATAGAGAGGGTCTAGCATAATAGGTTCTTTCCTCACTGATGCTTATTATGAATGTCCATACTTACTGTTGCTTTTTCTTGTTGTTGTTGTTGTTTTCCCCATGCAGGATTGTTCCCTTTTAGACTGGCCACCATCATCCATTGTTCTCCATGAAACAGAAACTGCCGTTGCCCTTGGGGGAGATGGCGACTGGCTATACTGTGAGGCTTCATAAAACACAGACCCCGTTGGGAACAATGGAGAAGAGCCTCCTCAGCGTGGCTACCAGCTGAGGCCTGCCACAGCTCACTGCTGGTCCACAGCAGTGGGGAGTGGCAACCACGTTGAAGGAGGCCATGGGCCACCAAGCAGCCTCCAGGCCCTGCTTGGGGGGGGGGGGAAATGGATTACATGCAACAGGAGAAAAAAAAGCAAACAAACCAATAAAAACAAACAAATGAGCAAAAAACAACCCACAATTTAATAACAAAACTGAGTGAAATGAAGTCTTCATGCAAGGTTTCAACAAGGTCCACTTATGTGGGAGCTAGCAAGGGTTTTAGCCTGATTTGTAGGGGAGGTTGAGTACTGCTCTCTCCTGTTGATGATCTGACTCCCCCTTAACTACTGAGAGAAAGAGATTCTTATTTGACAATTTGAATAGTAAGCAATTTTTGTCAGAGAGTAATAAGCATTTCATCTGTGAAGATGTATTTCCCCACCTTCGCTTTTCACTGGTATACTCCTGGGTCGCTAGAGCATATTCTGTTACCAAGATAGGAGGCAAAGGTCTAATAATGGGTGGTCTGTTTTTTAAATGCCTGATTTTTTAATTAATTTTCATCTCTAAGCAAATGAATATATTCAACTAAGTCTTTGAAATAGCCAGATTTCTTTTAATCACCCCATACACATTTGCTGTTACAGAGAGTACACTGTGTTTTTCCCAGAGCAGTGAAACATACTTGAGTTGGAAAATTTTGCCCTCACTCTAGAGTCTTTACTTGCCTTGAAAACACGATTACAGTGATAGAAAATATTTTTATAGATAATTAAATTTGAGGTTATGCTTCATCAATAATTAAACATAAGCCATACTGTAGGAATGTTGTGATTATTTTAGAAAACAAGCATTGTGATTCATGGAAATATCCAAGATGCTATTTAATAGAAATTCAAGCTTTTTAGGTCATTAAAATCACAATTAGTATACTTGACCATGTCAAAATATAATCTATTAAAATCCCACTTACACAAGCATCCAAGTCTTTACTTTCATATTTATAATTATATATTTATAATTAATATGAAAATACTTTCATATTTATAATTTTATAGGATGAATAGTCATCTGCTTCTGTTATTCCTCATAGAAAAACAATTTCCTCTTGAGCAGAAGTCTCAGCCCTGCCATAGAGTGACTATCAAAACGTTTATAATTATGTCTGTGGCCATTTCTGTGTCTTTGTATTTAAACTGATAAAGCTGATCTTTAAAGATTCAGTATATATTCTTTCATTCTCAGAGTAGGAACCATAATTATTTAAAACAAGTGATTCATCTAGAAGAACAAAGCTGCATTCTCAACTAAAACTGAGGTACTAGTATAATACACCTAATATTGTGACGGGTGCTGAGACGCAGCTTTCTGATTTAGAACCAGCCATCAATCCTACTGAGGCTGCTGGGCATGCTTGCTGCCTTGCGCACCAGCTAAATGAGGGAACAAACAGATGTCCATTTGTTCAGCAATAGCTTAAACTGTGGATGCCATGCCCAAAATAAACATTGAATGGATCAATTAGAGTGGCTAAAGCAGGAGGAAACAGGGAGGGAGCAAAACAAAAATCATGATACACAAAATGAGGTGAATACACAATGGCCTTGTAAGAAAGCCAGGGAAAGGAGCTTTTTGAGCAGTGTACTGACTGCAAGCAGATCTGGATCATGAGCAAAGCACTGGATTCTTGTTCAGTCTTACTGTATTTGAAGAAGCGGGACTTTGTTTGTAGTAAAACAGGATTACTTCAAAGAAATACCTGGCTCTTGTAATCAATTTCTCATTCTAATGGAAACAGCCTGCTATGTCGTGAGTACTAGCTGACTGCTCAAGCCACGATGAAGTTAGACAATGAAAACAGAGAGAGCAGAACAATGAAAAGCAGGGAGGGAGGACAGAGAGAGATTCTGGAAAAAGACATGGTCAAATGGAAGAAAAATGAAAACTTGGAGGAAGTGAATCTCAGACAAAGTACAGGGAGATGAAAAGGAATGTGGTGAAGATGTATTCTTCAGCATGATAGTCAGTTAGCTAGGAGATGCTTGTGGCTCTGGGAGAGAGTAATCCCTAAGGTGTAACCTTGTTTGAATTTCTGATAAAAAAGAAGACCGTGTCCCTCTTGTCCCATTGCCATTTCAAAAAAAGTAGCCCTCTAAGGCAGGCGCCCAGGCATCACGACGGAGGGTTAAAACACATGAAGCTGCTGCCCATTTGGAACTCACTCTGTCTCCTCTCACATCTGCAGAGCATTTAGCCGCTTGCATCTGGTTGTGTTTGCGCAAATATAATTCCATATTCACTAATAATTCCCGAGGCTAAAGGCCCCTCTCCTGTAACCTTGTTAATATTCTCACAAGGCCTGGTGTGAACGCCTCACAGCATTTGGATTAGAATTCAGTCTGGTGGTTTTTTTTCCCCCCCTGTCTCTTACTCTTTCTCTCTCTCGTACTTTTCTGGCCTCCAGTTTCCTGGCCACCCACATGACGAGACACTCTCCCTCCCTCTCTCTCCCCATTCTCAGTTTCAAGGAATTTCCTTTTGTCAAAGGCAAAGTGTGATTGACATATTTTCCCCCTCTTAAGTGCAGTCTTCTTAATACTTGATTTAACTATGTCCTTATGGGGCTCGTATAATCATTACCTAGGTGAGAAAAAGACCCCCTGCTCCCTCTCCACCATCCGATCTTGGGCTTCAAGCTTCAGATTTCTGGATTGCTTAGCACTCTTTACATGTTTTTTATTCACTTTTTAAAGACATTTTAATTAATTTGGTGCTGACGAGGGATTCCAGATTGACAGCCTTGGAAACTGAGGTCATTTGTTTGTCCACAAAACAGGTACCACCAAAGCAGCAGAACTGCCGGCTCCCCTATCAAAGAGCCTTGGGCTCCCCTTTTAAAGCACCTCAACCGAGGCCAGAAAAATCACCTTCTGCTCTGCCCTTTCTGGGGAGAATTCATTTTCCTAATCAGGCCTCAACCCTGATGCCAGGATTGATTAAAAAAATGAGCAGGAGCTCACCCTGACCACAGTGCCACAAGAATATATATTAAAATTTTGCTCGTTTTGCTGGTCACTCCTTTTTTACCACAATAAATGATGTTTTGCTGTTGTTCTCCAATGTTTTTTCCATGAGGCCACATGGCATGGGCCCAGTCAGGCCCCAACATGCTTCCCAAGGCCAGCTGTCCACCCCAGTAGAGACCAAGGTGTGCCATGGCAGTGGGGCAAGGATTGGAGGGAGAGCAGCTATGGGGCTTGGGAAGGTGGATGGGCTGCTGGCAAGAGAAGGAGAGGAAGGCAAGCTCCCATGCAGATAGCTTGGAGTCTTTAATGATCCCCTGTTAATTTGTATTGAGCACACTGCTGTACTGCTCTGCCTGGTTCAATATTAATGTTTCCATGTAATGGGGTTTGTGTCCTTTCGCTGCTGAGCAGTGCCAGCAAATACCTCTTACCGTTACCCAGGCATTTCTGATATTTAGTTTAGGTCTGAGGAAAGCTCCTTGAAAAAGAAAAAAATAACCTGAACAATGCTTAGGCAAGCTCATTCTTACAGCCTTTAAAAACTTCTGACAATATCAAATTCCTCCCTTGACTGTTTTTATCCATGTCATGTATATTGGGGAAAAACTCTGTGTTATGATGACTATGGGCTGTCTGTGGGAATCCAATGGAAGAGGTTGCTCAGACTGAGCCAAACATTTTAAATACAACATAGGAAGGATTATCAAAAGTTTTTAACTAAATACTTGCAAGACCTTACTGTACCCTTTAATCAATATGAGAGCAAAACAGAGTTTTGTTTTCAATTTAAAGAAATAACTTAAAGTGTTTTCAGGTAAATAATTGCTACAGATAAGAAAATGTTTATAATTAAGTATGTTGGCAATTTGTGCCAATCATTATAATACCTTGTTTTCAGTTATGCATGAACTTTCTACATTTGAAGTAGCTAGGATGAAATTTCCCATGTGGGAAGTAAATCTCTCTGTCTTGAATCGTTCCTTTTTCCCTTCTTTGGAAAGGAGGAAAGAATAATTGAGTTTTCACACACACAGAAAAGACTTTATTCTCATGTACGTATTAAAAAACCTTGGAGGAATACTAGTAAGAAATCATAGTCCTTACCTAATTTGTATCAGAAGTTGGGGCAGGAGATCCCCCTGATATCAGGAATGTGCACTTGGCTATTTCCATGAAAAAATTCCCACATTTACTCAAGTTATGAGCCTCACAAAGACCCGCTTTGCACAAAGACATTAGAAATGCACGTTCTCTGAAGAATGTCTGTGTATTCTTAAACCTAGTGGTGGATCTTCTCTCCCACTGGAGCAGCAGGGTACATGGTCCAGTTGTGCTGTCCCAGGGCACAGGAGATGAACAGCACTGCTACTTCTGTTGTGTTTTCAGTGTTCATCTGACAGAGCATGGGAGAAGAAGGAACCTTTCTGACAAGACTACAGAAGGTAGGAACCAAAGTACTGGGAATGAGGACATAGGGACAATCCTGATATTCAGAAGAAGTGTGGGGGACTTAACAGCTGGGAATGGAAACACGAAGGGGGAGAGGCATGGACCTCAGATGGTTATTGCCTAAAATAGACCACTCTGTAGTTAGTTCAAGCTGGCAATTTTAAAATTAAATGTTACAGGAAAAAAAAAAAAAGTCATAGAAAATCGATGATGCAGAGAAGAGTTTGGTTGATATGCTGTAAGTAAGACATGAACCACCCATTGAGCAGTGAGTATAAAAGAAGACTTCAAACACACAAGTTCCACAGCAGTGATCCAGTGGAAAATTGTTCCACTGGATATGTGATTAAAGACTGCAAGGAGCTCATCGATAGGCCTAAAATAAGGTCAGGCTTATTGCTGATGAACCTTAACACTGGAATGTTTGACTTTGCAACATTAATAGTTTCTTAACGTAGTATTGTTTCTACAGCACATAGACCTGGTGTAACATATAGGCCATAACCTACCCTTCTGTGAATTAAGTTAGATTAAGAATTTCATTAATGGCTTAAATGAAATTAATTAACAAGTATTTACCTTAGCTCTGTTCCAATCTGAGAGGATTCACACATCCTTATCCTTTGCTAAGACAGCTTCTGTGTTTTGTGTAATGAGATGGGACCAAACTGTAATGATATAAAAAAATCCTTTCATTCTTGTCTTCCTTTCTTCACACAAACATGTGCAGCTGTGGCCCATAGCTGCTGAAAATAGTCATCACCACAATATGGCAATGAATATTTTCAACCATTCTTTAAGAAAGCTTTTATCTTTTCTTGGCCCCACAATGTCTCCAGGCAATCTATCTCTGTTGTCAGGGCCCTGTTTAATGAAGTATTGTTTCAGGAAGCATAATCCAGGACTTTATTTCTGGTATGTGCCCGGGAAGGAGATAACTTGTAGATGGCTTTACCAGTTTATCAGATCACAGTTCTCAGCCTCAGTGCTGCCATGTGCCAGGACTGCCTCAACTGACACGAAGAGCCTGTTCTCTGGCTTTTACTTGTTTGGATTGCAAGCTGGTCAGAAACTGATGTTGGGATCCTGACTACAGGTACTGGTAAAATACTGAATTTATGTGTTATGGGAAACTACCAAATTCCAATGCTGCAGAATAAATGAGTTCAAGAGGCTGTGACTGAAACACTTGGAGAAGGTGATGTGAGAACTATTGTTTCCAGCTCCAAGGCAGCTCTACATGCTGCAATAGTTTACCCCTGGTTCAGTTATTTCTATAGCTAAAATAGCCAGAAACTTTGTAAAATATAAGCTGTGATTTCTATAGCACGACTTACAATAATTGATTTTTATGTAGGCTCCAGAGCTGTAGGAATCAGAGTCTGTGAGTAAACAGCAGAGCAGAGTGTGCCCCCCAAGTCCAGCTCATACCACTTCTAATTGCTATCCTGCCTTTTCTTGTGAGAAGTTTCTGTTGAACACCGTATGTCACACAGTCTTGTGCACATCACCTGTGAGATCAGTTCTCTACCCTTGTGACCTTCTGGACACTTTCTGTGTGGCATTTGGTGAGCTGTGTGTTGCCTTCATACTAATTCAGCCTCAGGATTGCGTCATGATGGTTTCTCAGGCTTGCAGGACTGCCTTTTAAACAATAATGCTCTGTATGAAAACATGGGAAATAAATTCTGAAAACTCTGAGGCAGGCTTGGCTTTCAGAATGACCCCATGTATCTCTGAAGACAAGTGACCTGAAACTTGCTAGAGTATTTGCATAACTTGTTCTTTTCTGAAGAAGATCTGTTCTGTTCTCTGCTGTCTGAAACTGCCAGTAGTAATGATTTTTTTCAGAATTTTAAGAAGCAAATAAATAATCCAGAACCTTCCCCAAGACCAAAGTATCTTTCATAGAATGATTTGGGACCATTGGAAGGAGCTTTGAAGTTCCTTTGAAGGGGCAGGGACACTTTCCACTAGACCAGGTTGCTCCAAGCCCCATCCAACCTGATCTTAAACACCTCCAGGGATGGGGCATCCACAGCTTCTCTGGGCAACCTGTTCCATTGGCACTGAACCTCAAAGTAAAAAATTCTTCTTTATATCTAATCTAAATCTCCCCTAGTTTAGTTTAAAGCCATTGCTTCTTGTTCTGTCACTACATTCCCTGATAAAGAGTCCCTCTCCAGCTTTCCTGTAAAGGCCCCCCTTATGTACTGGAAACCTTCTCTTCTCCAAGCTGAACAAACCCAATTTTTCATTCTTTTTAGCTTATAAGTAAGTATTTTGAAGGGTTGAGGGGAAAAAGGAGAAAAAATGCTTGAATAAGTTGTCAGTGGAGAGTCACAGTGTATTAGGTGTTTTCCAGGCATTGTGTAAAACAGTCTCTGTTTTATTGTGCTTACAGTCCTGAAGAACAAAATACAGAAAATCTGGAATTAGAAACTGGGAATGGGGAATGAGGCTAGTAGCAAGCAGCACCATGGTACTGGAGAATAAGGCTGGAGGGATCTATTGCCACCACAGCCCAGTTTGGTGAAAGTGGAACATAATCCAGAAAACGTTTGAGTCACTCCACTGTCATCAAGTACCTGTGAAGCCCATGAGTGAAGTATGTCTCGCCCCCTTTTTGGTGGCCAGACCAAATACAAAATGACAGCCTACTGCTGTTGCTAGTAAATTAAGTAACAAAGGCATTTCTCACCCTGCATTCCCCCCAAGCAAATAGCAAGCATGGAGGATGCTGGGCCTTTTGTTATTAAATCAGTAGTTTGACAGCTACACTGGGAACAGTGACTGATACTGAGAACCAATGGCTCTATCAAGATATGATTTTAAGATATTAAGATATCTAATAAGACAGGGAATCCCAAAACACAATGCTTTTCATGAAGAATTGGGAACACTGGGATATGGTATCTGATGTTTCTGTTCCTGACACAAGTGACCAGGAGGTCCCTTCTGCATCTCCAGGAGCAGCCTCCAGGCATACAGGGTGCTGCCATGGGCTGAGATCTGAGACAGAGAGCCTAGTTTTGATTTTCCAGAGGCAGGTCCTGTTCCCATGGATGCTTTGGACAGTGAAGGGCATTGTTCTGGGAACTGCAGCTTGCACTGAGAGGATTTATACATAAAATCAAGTCCCTCCTGTCCTGACCCCTGCTGACACCCAGACATCTGTGAGAGAACACCCCTGAGATGGAATCGCTGAAGAACCGTTTATTTTGCAATGGAGGGATAATCTCATAATAACTGGGGAGTTCCTCCAAGTTCCTGGGACTACCGAGTGAATGTTGCCCAGCGTTGCCGGCTGAAGCACTGCAAACACAAATACAATGGAAGCTCTGAAGAAGGCAGAGCTGCTCAGCACCCACAACCCATGTTTATTTTCTCCAGAGATGAAGGGGGGACTGCAGGTCAGCAGGAATTGTGCATTCTGACTGGTATTTATTGACTCAGAAGTCCTTGCTGACAGACAGACAGACAAGTAGAAAAGGCTTCCATTACAGTGACGTCGTTTCTTTCCCTCTTTGCCCCTGAGGCTTTCACTTCTGACACTCTTTACACATTGCTGTGGCTTCTCCAGCTGCTGCTGAGGCGAATGGCAGCTGCCTTTCACCTCTCTGGTGCTGGAAGACTGGATGCCCGTAGGGAACAGGACTGTCAGGCTTTCGGTGACATACTGCAGCACATCTATCAGAACTGCAGCAACAACACAGAGCTTTGGTGTTCAGCTTTCCCTCTGGGACCTGGGTAAGACTGGAAGTCTGGGTCAGATGCTGGATGTGAACTCCGGGTGGCCACTGGGGGTCAGTACACAGGGTCTGTATGAAAGTGAAACACCCTGTGCTCGCCCCCATTTCCACCTTCCGTTCCTCGAGAAACTCTCTAATTAGGTTTTTATTTGCCCTATGTTAATACTGTGCTTTAGGAGAGATCTTAGCAGTTTGCATGAGTGAGGGTGAGGCACACCTACTATCAGCTCTTCATAGGGATGCTGTGCTGCAACTCTGGAGCCTCCATCCGTGTCAGTGGCCATGGCTTCAGTACTTTTGATTCCTAGTGTTGTTCCTCCAGAGGGTCTCATTGGATTTAAGACCCTGCTGGAGACTTCTGTCTGTTGCAACCATTACAACCACCTATGCTTTTAACCACACAGGGCAGCCTTTTATAATGAGCCATCACTGGCAGTGCAATATATTGGATACTTTTTCCTTTGTCAGAATTGAGAAACAAAATGTCCATGTTTAAATAGGGTGAATTGTTTCTCCTGTCCCCCACCTTTTTTTTTTTTTTTTCTTAAGATGGATTGTCTCATTTTGAGGCCAATAAAGAAAAGGTGTCAGTTCCTAGAGGATGCAACAGGCTGAGGTACAAGATACTGAAGTATTTGCAGCAAAGCAGTATCAGATAGATCAGGTCATAAACAGTAGATTCTTTACTCACTTTAAAAGCATCATACTCGCAGCATGGGTGAGTGAATCACACTAATCTCTTGCTTAGTGAAGTTTTCACTAGGAAGATTCAACAAAAGGGTGCCCTTAGTCAGATTCAGTCCTTAGGAATATGCTGTCTGTGTAAATACAAACAAGAACCCAAGCATCAGATAATTTTGTCCACTTCTTGATTGCCAATGCAATCTTACACGCAACAGTGCATGCTTTGTTTTAACAATCTTAAACAATGAGGTATCTTCCACATTTGGATTCTTATTGTTTTTCTTGTAATTTGATTCATGCAGTGAGGCATGATTGCAACACTTTTTGTTCAGTGACAGAATGCTTCTTACATCACCTAACATATATGGAATTCTTTTCAGGCTCTACCTCATTAAAAACTGATGCTCAGATCTCCTGCTTCTCTAATGTACAGGGGCAGATCTAGGCATATTTTCACTTTGAAAAGATTTCCTTTCCTTTTCATTAATGACATCTGTACAGCTGTCTAAAGACTGCGGAGATTTCCTTCTACACTGCTGGATGTTTACTATCTTGGTAATCTGTTTGTGAAGGGCCACATGCTTTTGTTCCTTCCATAAAGCTCCTTTAAGTGTAGCCCGTTTTCCCTAATGCGGCCTTCCCAGTGAATAGGAGTAAAAGGGGTGAGGGGCTCAGTATTCAGTGTTGCAAGGAAAATGCGCTTTCCTGGGTATGACTGTTAGCTGCTGAGAATACCTAATGTCAAATGGCCATGAGTGCAGAGCTCTCCTCAAAACAGAGCACATAGAGCATCTTCAAGGTGCTTACATATGCACATCAGCGTAGAGTCCTCAATGTGAAAATGCTAAAACAGCCTCCAAGTATTTTCTAATCCAGCCTTGCTGAGCTTTAGGTGTAATGGAGTAAAATATGTTACAAGGATGCAAAAACTGAGCACAGCTATCACTGTTCTAATGGTCTTCCATGACTCAAGAGGGAATAATTGGACCACCTAGTCATACCTGAGGGCTAACATACACCACTTGAATTCCCTGAGCTGATTCCTGTTTAAATAAGAGCACGTACATAGAAACAAAGCAACCCTTGATTTGAAAACAAACTTGGTAATTACTAGTCTGTTACAGGACTGTCCCACCTTATTTTTTGTATCTTTAATCCACATTTTTTTCCCCATGAGGTGCAGTGTTCTCATGTCAGTGGTTTTCAACCTCTGATCCATAGATTTTTGGAAATCCGGGGACTGCTTCTAAAGGGGCTGGGAAAGAAAAGCAATTTTTTTATACATGCTGTGTTGTAATCTACATATGTGAAATTTCTAAGGAAGATAGCACGTCTGCAGGAAATTGTTTTGGGAATACAAAAATCAAAAAGTGTTTTTCAAGTACTGCTCCATGTGACTAGTGTTACCCTTTTTCATTTTTTCCTGACCTTAATAGGAAATTATTTTAGGATCTAAGAATACTCTTAATTTCTAGCTCTTTTCTGAAAATTTCCTGCTGTTACATCCCTGTGTCAGTAGCGCTAGATGAAATAGGAGTTCTATCATGCATGAGGCTTGAGGAATCATGGACATTTTAAACACCACATTGTCTAAATTTACTTAGGGTTAGGCATAATGGAGGGGTGACAAATACTGATCAGATTCTTTCCATTTGATAAGGCTGTATGATCTGCAGCAGAAGACCCTTACTTTGAATGTCTCCTGTGTTGGGGTGGGTAGGAAAGTAATATGAAGAGCTTTTTGTCATGGGAGGAAGCAGGAGACTTAAATCCTAAATTTGTGGTAGTTTTGTTATCTTTAGATTCTTTCAGTGCTCTCTTTCAAGAAAACCATGCTGGCTGGTACTTCCACAACTGACTGAGCCTCTCAGGAGTATCCTGTACATGCAGATAGGCTGCGCAGTACAAGGGATGTTTGCATTACACTGGAATAGGTTCCCTGCTACTGAATTATACTGCATTTGGCCCAAATTCTTGTGTGTCTTTGACATGACATCCCTTCACTGGGAAGATGCTGACATGAAAGAGTTTAAGTTATCTCCCTAACAAGATGGGTGCAGATACAAATGTCCTGGATTTGGAGGTGATTTTTTTTTTTGATCTCACGCAAGCCACTGTAAGTCACAGTTATGTTTGATCGCTACTTCAGATCCTATTTAATCCCTTTGAAGTCCATTCCACTGTGTTTTCTTTTTTCTACCTTGTCTCTTGGTAAATGTGCAACCACGGACCGTTCAGCTGTAGTCCTCCTCTCAAAAGGCTTATGGAAGTGGCATGATGGCCATGTGACATGGCATCTCAGGTGATGGAAATCCAGCTATCAGTCACATAACAGGTACATATGTGGCAACTTAACAGAAAGGCTCAAGCTGAAGAGACAACCTAAAAAATGACCCATGGGAGTACATAAGTAGTAGGGTTCACCTCAGCAGAAACTCAGGGGAGTCAGTGCTTTCCCAGGTATACTGTACTCCAGCCATACCTTGTGCCTTCTCTGGCACATTGTCCCTGCCATCATGCCTGATTCTGCTAGCAAGCAGGATGGCCCAGGTGAACACTACCATGGAAACTCTGACGTGTCCTGTGGGCCTCCTGCTCATTAGTTTTGCCACATTTCCAGTTCTGTTACAGAGGCCACGGTGAAATGCAGCCTTTGATTTGTACATGGATCACTCACAGTTTAAGTCATGCTGGTTTATCAGAATCAGAAAGAGATCAATAGGAGTTAAAAGATACTTTTCTGAGAAAAGGATGAATAGTCAATCCTCAAGGTATGAGTCTGGGTTCAAGAATCAAATAAGAATGAAGAAGTAATATTGCAACCTGTCCATTTTGTTGAACAAATGCATATGCAAGTATAAGGGGAAAATAGTTAACTAAATTTTGTTATCCAAAACAAGCAAGGGTGCACTCTCCTAATCCTGTGTAGAAATGTATTTTTTGTCACGGTCTCGTAGGCATACATATTTAAATTGAAAAGCTCTAAACTTATGGATTAAGGTTTTGCAATATAGTTCAGCTGGAATTATCAATCTGGAATTATGAAATATGCAATGGCAAATTGTTGTTGATGCTCTTGGCTGCTTCCCTTTTGTCTAATTTTGCTTCTGTGTGTATGCCCTGCATCCCTCCTTTATTTCCACGTCTCTCTCACCTGTACCTAACATGCCTGCTATTAACACGTACTGTTAATATTGTAGACTGCTAATATTATAGTTTTCAGAGACGCTGCACAAAACCAAAAGCAGCTGCCTTTGGCTTTGACTGGAACACAGCACCTCTCAAAATCAGACACTAATGTTTTTCAGTTGGAAAAGCGGATTCCCTTCTATAAAACAATGCTTTTCATTTACAATTTAAAGAACTCCCCATCTATATAGATTTTAAAATGCTGTGTACATGCTATGTTCCTACAGGAATCTGGCAGCCATTTCTAGGGAGCATTAAGCAACAAGATCTTGTAGTGAACAACGGAATTATTTTTTATTTAGAGATTACATAACTCTAACAAAATGGAAACCAGCCCTGTGCTTCACTGTAGACCAGAACTTTCTCTTCCCAGATGGAGGATGACCTTTAATTGTGTCAGTTCCACCCCACATCCTCAGAAAACAAGGGCAGCTGCTTCACACATGAAGGGAAGCAGAGACTGTCGCAGCCATATTGATTGAGGATAGATCATTACTAAAGCAACCTTACAATAGCTACATGAATTAGACCCCATCCATCAGTCAGGTCTGTTAGACTCTCCAGACAACAATAACGGATCTTAAATGTCACAAACTGAGTTAGCCCCTGCCTACATCTTTTCTGTTTAACAGCCACGGTCACAGGAGTACTAATGCATCCAGAAAAGCTGCCTGTCAAGTTGGGCAAGCAAGGTTTAATGCTAGCAGTACAAAAGGTGAGCAGCTGTGGTCACTCAGTTATGGACATGGAGGAATGGACTCATGGGGAGCTGATGGTGTCCTTGCTCTCAGTCTGCTGGAGAGGGAGCTGCCATGCAGACTTCAGGTAAATGGGACTCACAGCAAAGCCTAGAAGTACTAGAAATGCACCAACAATTCTACCCCTGATTAATTCATCAGTACTTCCATACATGACTTATCAATAATTGTCCCCAAAATTCTGGCAGCACTTATGTTCCCCTATCTTTCCCTCCTTTTGGTCGAGCCACTGTGCTATATGTTCAGTTTTTGATTCTCTTTCCCTGTTCCTTTAATGTCTTCTTGGTGCTGAGGGGGTGGGTAGGCAGGGTTTTCTTGGACCCCTTCTGTGGAACAGCTGTGATTGTTTCCCAGGGATGTGTGAGAGTTGGGAGAGATAGTGAGGCATGATTTTTGCTATATGCTGAAAGGCTTTCTCCATCAACCTGAAGAAGGACCTGAAACGTGGTGAAAAGGTATAGAGTTGTCAGCTCCAAAACAAAAGCGTTTGCACAGTTGGGAAGTAACTGGACAGTGTCTGCATCCTCTGATGAGCTGAGACAATTCCATTACCCACAACTTGCCATAAATCAGCGGTCTGCTGCTCTGAAATAGGCATTCAGTGTTTGCTCTGCTATTTCTTAAAGACTGGGGCTCTCAGTCAGAGAAATGACTTCAGTGCAGTGATTGGCATGGAGTCACTTTATCATTCCTTTTGACAAAGTTGTCACTGAATGCAGTCACATGCTAAAATACAATTAAAAAATTTGAATTCACTTTGGCTATGTTTATGTTAACTTTCTGTGAACAGTCAAGCAATTTAGTTTTATTGACAAGAAAATCTGTAAAAAGTCAATGTCAAAGATACATATGTGTGCATTTAAGTAAACTAGTTTTAAGTTCTCATGCATAAGCATTCAGTTTTGAAGTGCTTACACATTCCCCCAGCCAAAGGAATGGAAACAATACAATGTGATTTATCTGACCAATCAAACCTAACCCAGACAGCTGCAGCACAGGCTCTCTTGCTGGCTGTTATTTCAATACCGACAGAAGAGGGTAGATGCCTCGGATTGCATTTGTGTTTTGAGCCGGTCACTTAGCTCTTTTGCTGATTACGCAGAAGCTAGGAAGTGCACAGCCCTTAAGGGTCAGATGTGAAAAGTGTGGGAGCCTACAGCTATGAACCTGGCACTCACCAAACAACTGTTTGCTTGTGGCATTCACTAAATTTGGTCTTACTGAGAGGTCTGTTTTTGCATTTTAAGTACTAATATGTTGTTATGAAGCAATTTGCATGCTATGCTGAATATGAACTCTCACACATCCCTGATTGATTTAAAATCATTAAAAGAACTGTTGACAAGTTTCATGGGACAAGTAGCATATTAGGACAAAATGGTGAAAAATCTGCTGACATTTGGTGTCACAATGTGCTCTAGTGTAACATGAGGGAGGCACGATGCCATCATTGACATCAAGCAACATTTGCTGTACCTATGTAACACTGTCATATGAATATTCCTGTGAACAATTCAGAAATGAAAAGCAAAGGCCTCATTAAAAAGGAAAAAACTGCCTTCAAGAACCAACAATTTGGTCACTCCAAGGATATGCTAGAAGGCCAGCAAAACTGCTGCCAGGCCTGGAGATGTCTAAATTCCTTACACATCTACACCTTTCCCAGCAAAGCTCCTTGTGATCTTGAAGATCTGCTGCCGGGCCGTTAAATCTTGACTGTATTACATAGTACAGCACGTAACCTGCAAGATCTCAAGGAGAAAACCAGTGTGGTGTGTGCAGGATTCTCTCCAGCACCTATCAGGTTTCTGTGAAATGAGAAATCCATGCCTGGGACTCAGCAGCAGTGCAGGTTTTGTACATGCATGTCCCATCTCCTCCACTGCCCGGGATCCCTCCAGCAGCCCCAATTTGTTTGTAGCTCCCTGTCCGTGCTGGTTCTTGCCATCGCTCTTACTTCTCTTTCCTCTGTCTTCATCCATAGCAGAGAGTCTCTGCCAAGGATGTGGGAGAAAAGGTGATCTGAGAATGTCTTCTATATATTTTCAGGGAGTGTATTTTGACTGAGGTGTGGATTTGGGAAAATTATAGCGATCAAAGTACAATACTCCTCAAGTCATCTACTAAACCGCTTCTGGCTAAACTGTCAGCATGACCTGCTTGCTGTCTAAAGTAAACACTAAACAAAGTTCTCCCTTTTTTTTTTTTTTTTAAATCAAAAAACAAAACCAAAAACACAAAGCAAAACAAAACACAACAACAAAACACCATTATTCTGGAAATCAGAAAAGCGATTTATCTTTTTTTTTTTTTCCTTTTCTTTTTAAACCAGAAATGAAAACCAGATGGATTTAGAAATCTGCGAGCACAGTGATTTTCGGTTTGCCACTCAACCGCCCCCCACCCTTTGGCATATCTCAAGCCAAACCCAAGCCCAGCCTGAGGTGCCTGCGGTGGGGAGCGGCCGGCCCTGGCTGCCACCTGGTGGCTGCAAGACCAGACCCAGCATGGCCTGGCTTGGCTTGGCTTGGCCTGGCTTGGCCCAGTTTGTCCTGGCTCAGCTTGGCCTGGCTTGGCTTGGTTTGTCTCAGCCTGGCTTGCCTTGGCCCTGCAGGGGAGGATGGCCAGGTCAGCAAGGGGAGCTTCTGCTGGCCCCTGAGAGCACAGCCGCAGCGGACATCTGCTGCGCACGTTTTATTTATTTATTGTTTGGAATGGCCGTGTGAGTGGCGCGGTAAGTCTGACACGTTTTCTCAATCTGTACCCCGAGCAGGTAGGATTGACAGCTGCAGAAAACCGTATATTCGGAGTGCTAAATAGGTTATCTGCCGCCCGTAAGAAAGAAAAGCATTGAGCTTTGCAACTGTGCCTCCCAGTCGTGCCCTTGTTTTTGACTTTGCCACTGGCAAGGCTGAGTGCCTGACCCCTGCTAACGTGCGGTGCCTTTAATAAGGGGAGGGAGGGAAGTAATTTTATACTCAGCGTGTGAGTGATTCATGTTCTCAAAGGGGATAAAAATGTTATTAGAAAATTCTCCTGCCAAATGTGTGGCAAACGAAACCAATTTATTAATGCTGTGAAGCCAATGTGTGAAATTGGGATAAAAGGTGAGGTGCGGTCTCACCCCTGTGCTTACTGCAGCAGAATGTGCAGCAGCACAAAAGGCTCTTGTCCTCAGAAGGTGGGTGCTGCCCTTGTGACTACAAGCACTGGCAGCAAACAAACATTTTCTTCGGCTCAGAGCATTAGGGTAAGAAAGAGATGCTGAGTCTGAAAGAGCAGACCTCCATCGTGAGCCATCTAGCTGCTGCTTGAAACCTGTAAAACATTGTCAGGACACCTTTGAAATGCTTTTATTCTTTCCATAGTTCAAGGCTTCCTCTTCATTTAGGGTTATTCTTTATTTTATTACGTGCTAAGCAGTCTCAGCATGCTCTATGTTGAACAAGACACAAAACAAAAACAGTCCCAGACCCCAGAATACTCTGGATTTGAAACAAAGTCCGCGCAAGTAAGGCGTGGTTTTGGAGCCAAGCAAGAGGCCCAGACATGGTGCATGCTTTTATACTAATGTATTTTACATGGGTTAATGGCGAAGGTGACCATATGTTTGCGAAGTACCCATCAAACAGCTGCTGTACCATTGACAAAAGCATGGTGAAAGAAGTTTATATCAAAGGAACTCCACTGCTGAAACATCAGGAGTCCTCTGCCTCGTGCCCTTAAACTGAAGGGACTGTGGGCCTTCCTGCACCCCCTCCTTTTTTCTTATCTCTGCTACCACAGTGCTTGATGAAACTGATTGAAGCAGCATGGCTAGGGCCATAAGCAGTATAAGCAATGCTCAATTCTACATCTTTTTACCTCATATGCAAATAGCATCATCTCTGTTTTCAGCACCTGGAAAACATCAGCATCTGGACAAAGAACAGCCAGGCAGAGCCTGGCAGGACAGAGGAACTCTGCGGGGGAATTTCTGCCTTGAAAAACTCATCTTCAGAACAGAACATACCCATTCATCTATGGTATCTGCCTTTATATCATCAAGTAAGTCAGCATGGCCAGTTCTTCTGGATTCCTTGCTCTTCTGGAATAGCCCCCAAAACATGCATACTAATAACCCAATTTCTTGGCTGTAGGAATCTGGACACCTAAGCCTTGTTCAATCAGATTTTGATTTCACTGTGGCAGTCATTATCTACAAGGTGGTGGTTTATTGTATTATTTATACCCAGAAACAAATCTGGGAATTGTTCTGATTCAGTTCTGGTGAACTATAATGCAGCCATTTGCTCACTTAACAGCACAGACAGGATACCAAAAACCTTATTTCTGTCCACCATCTCTACATCAGCTCTCTCACATATAATATAGCTGAAGGTTCTGTTATCATTATTCAGGGCCCTATCTGGGTCTGACTAGGATACTAAAGCATCATCTAGAACAAGGTTGTTCCATGGAGAAGGCTATACTTACAAGAATATTTGTTTACTTTTCAGAAGCGTATCCACACAGAAACTCGATTTTAGCTTGTGTATGACTTCAGTGGGAGCTAAAAAATTGCAGAACATTTATTATTTTTCCCTTCTGTTTTGTTCTGGGGTGTTGTGAGGGGTAGTGAAACTGGAATCTGTAATGCACAATCTGGAAAAGCGCATTGCTGAGACCAACTACTTATGGAAAGGTTTTCTGCGTACTGTGGAGTAGAAATACCGCATGACTGACGTGTGATAAACTGAGTGGAGATGTCTTACTGTGAAACCCAATGCTTATTATACACCTCTAATCTCAACAAAGTAGAAAAGCAAAACCTTAGCCAAGTCCCATCTTTTTGCTCACTTTTCATTCAAGAAAGCATTTGTCATATTATCCCCTACTCTGGCTGTAGGGAGGAAGACATGATGTGAAGACAAGCTTTGAACAAAGAAGTGAAATGTATTCACAGTATTTCTGAGCAAAAAGAGGTTTGAAAACTGTCTATTGATCTTTCAGGCTAAAGAGGAATGCTCAGAAATTTGATGAGAGTATAAAGAATAAATTTGAGTTTCTATATGAAAGCACACAACATGGTACGAGTGACTGTATATCTTTTTCCATTTACTTCATGGGCTTGATCTCTGAACATGGTTGTGCAGATTTAGCTATTCTCAAAACAGTAAGTTTTTATTTTTCAATCTAGTTTCTATTAATGAATCTTGTACTGGTAAATTTATTCAGATACAGGAGTTCTTCAGGCTTCTCACAGTTCCCATTGTACTCTTGACTGGCTGCCATTGAACCAGCAAACATGGTTGTGTTTTGTCTGCAGCAGAGATACATAGTTTCTGACATCATTTTAATAGTGTAAGTCACAGAGCACAGTGGCTCAGGCAGTTTAGTGATCCAGAAACCTAGTTAACAATTTGGATTGGTATTAAGTACCAGTAATCACGTGTTAGAAGAGTGTTTCCATCTAGCTCTGCTTGTGGCTGAAGTTGAATGGTGAAGTTTGCAGAATGAGTAGCCCTGTCCCTGTACTCCATATAGTCAGATTACAGCATTCAACTTTCATGCCATTATTTACAAGTCCCTGAAAAAGTCAGGTAACTACAGCTGATTATCAGAATGTAGTGATGTAGTATTCTAAGGTAGAGTCCAAGGTCTCTAGCACATAAACAACCATAAATATATAAAACCTACTGTCAATGAGCAATAAGAAAAGATTCAACTTCTAACTACATACATACCTCAAAGTTCCTGGCTTCAGGAGAGGGTCCTGTCATCATTCCCTGTCGTACTCCTAATCCAAGCCCCACAGTGTTTTTACGTTCACAAGTAGGTCATTGTTGCTGTGTGTTCCTGGTTTTATCTCTTCACTTCATGGGTGAGCTGTCTATGTACTCTACTTTTAAGAATAGGTTTGAGAGTCAAAGCTTAATTCCAGGGTTTGTTCACCCTCTTTACAGTAGTGACCTCAGAAGTATCTGGATGTGGACTCCCTTAGTTGTTACAGACGAGAAGAAATCTCAGATGTTTTTTGTGTGTTGAAATACAATCAAGTGTACACTTCCTTGAAGTATGCATGTACTTAGTATTTTCTGTCAGATCAGCTGTTTCCATATATTATTTGGGCCCTTCAACAACACCAGGAGGCCAGTACAGTTAATCCATGGACTTTCATAGAAGGGCCTTCAGAACAGCTGGAATCTGTTGGCAATCTAGGCAAAGACTATGACTAGATTTTAAAGCAAGATGGACACCTGAAACTGCATCAGAAGTCTTCCATTTCCAGACCATTCTCCAACAACCTGTTAACCACAATCCCACCATTTTTCTCTTCTCTTTCACTAACATGAAGATATTCCACTACAATCACTACAAATCAGACATGAAGAATACTCTGAAATTGTCTCTGTTATTGGAGGAACTAAAGTCTTCTCCATGGAGCCCCTGGGGAGCATTTTCTCAGTTTGACAGGATCTAAGAGGTTACAGTCTAGTGCTAATTCTGGAAATGCATACCCTGGAGAGATGCTGTTATTTTGCTAAACTCTGGTATGCAAACCTGTTATCTGAATTGACTAATCCTTCACTAAAGCCTCTCATGGGTCAATGATATCTGAAAACTATAGTCTGATTAGCAGGCAAACATAATATAAGACAAGTAACTTCATGAATTCTGGAAGGAAAGAAACATGGTTGGCATCTTGTAGTAACTTTGGTTTCCAATAATGACACAGGAGAATGGAAGCTCTTCCTCTAATTGTCTTCAAGAGTGCATTCCTGAATGTATTCTCTGGGGTCAGTGAAGGGCTAAGCTTACCTTGCTGTCTCTCCATCAGCAGGGAAACACTGGGAAGGGCTCTCCTCAACAGCTAGTTATTGTCATATTGACTATCGGAGGTTAATCTCTATGAGATATTATCACTTGTTTCATGTATAGCTGAAACAGTCTCATGTGTTCAAGCAACACTGTAGGAAGAAAGAACATAGAAAGGAAATTACAAGCAAATTAGCATCACAATCTTCCATCTTGCCCTTGGACAGCCCACAAGTCCTTATAAGCCTTGCTTCCACAGAAGAATTTTAGTTTACCCACTCTGAACAGCACAAATACCCAAGAATCTTTTCTGCCACAAATAAATAGTTTTGTATATTGCATGGAGACATAACAAGCAAAGCAATGGAAAGGACAATCAACTGGCTCTGATGCTGCCTGAACCAATGTGTCAATCCTTGGGAGCTCTGCTGAAGTCACTGGAATTACTCTACATTTCCACTGGTATGAATGGATCAAAACATAACCTCATTTGTGCTGTAATTTACTCTGTTAGGGAAGCATAAGAATTTCCCTTTTGTATTACAATACTTAATTGGGTGTTGTTTATTATTGCACTGTTATTATCATATGGTCTAAGTGTTAGTGGCCAGAGTCATATCTCAGTATAATTTTGCATTTCCTGGAGTCCCAGATCCTTGGATGTCTCAGACCCACTGCTTTAGCCAGTAGCAGTACAGGTGTGGCTGAACTGTAACAACCTCCTGGTATTGCTTTACCATATAAACTCTGATTTATAGATGCAGAGCATATCATTTGCATTTGTTGTTGTTTGCAGCTGTATGACAGCAGTTCACAGTGGGCCAGAACTGTATCTGCTTTTGGGTGTTAACATTCTCACAACACGACTGTGTGATTTTGGCTAGTTTTGTATTGAAGGAAATTCCCAAATGCATACATACATTCATATACACATCCTCTTGCACTTGCTCCACTGTTCTGCTAGTCCTTTTGATGCTGATTGCTCAGATCTTGTACCAGAAGCACAATCCGTTAATTTTAGGGAATTCCTCAGAAGGAAGTTGTAGGCCATAGTCTGGCATTTTGTACTGAAGAAAGCCTGCCTACTGACTTGAAGTTCTGTACTTCAGCCAGCAGGAGTGTTCACTGCATGGCCTGCTTTTTGCATGAAACGGTAGCTCTGCACTCCTTTGCATGTAAGTATTTGTACACTCAAAAAAGGACATTTTCTTTAGTCACAGTTTGCTCTATCATAATGCTTATCTATAGGAAACCTAGTATTTGAATTTCACTAAGTATTGAGACTTTTTTTTTCTTTATACTGTCTCAGCAAGTGTGGTTTGCTCCGTGAGGAAAGATGAGCTAGGAGCTGAGGGTGGCAGCAGGGCAGGCAGAGGCTGAGACCTCACTGACACAACAGCACAGTCCTGCAGCACCCAAAGAAGCTGAGCAGGGCAGGTCCAGTGAAGGCAACAAGGCTCAGACAATGAATCTGGTGATTGCCACACAAGACCAGGTCAAGCCAGGAAGTCAAGCCACAGAGACAGGCTCAGGATTAATGTGGTATGAGGCTAGGCACAGGTAGGTGAGGCAAAGGTGAGGCCTTAAATCTTAGTGCAGTTCTTGAGAAAGGTGGGAGGCCTCTCACACAGCTTATTACATCTTTTTGTGGCATCTGATCTAAGGTTACACAGCCATGCCTTTCCAGAGCTGGTTTTGAGCACAGGTGGCTAAGCACCTAAAATGAGAAGGAAAGAGATTGCAGAACATGTTGATGCACTCAGGACAGGTTCTGGTATGTATCAGGACACTTTAATTTATGCATTTATTCAGCAGTAATTGATACCTTATGGATTCATGTTCTTATCTAGTCTCCCAGTATCTGAGAGACAATAGTATCAAAGTTACCTCCTTCTTCTCTTTCATTTACTTCAGGAAAGCTTTTCCTTGTTACCATATTTCTTATAACTTGAAAGTAGCCAGTGGTCTTTTTGCTATCTCATGATCTCCTTGTACATCTCTACCTGTATAATGTCCTTGCATTAGGGGGAAGATTTGTCTTTATTACAGTCATCATTCTGAGAAATAAAATTCAGAAGCTACTGACTGCTGTGAGTTACTATCTGAAAAAATTCTTCCAGGCCAAATAGCTGTTCATGTTGTCCATATTCAGAAAACTCAGCTTTCGCTTTCAGCTTTCTAGTGCAGTCTTCTCTGCAGTCAGGTGATGGCAGGGGCCATCACAGTTCTAGAGATGTATATAAATACTGTTTGATGTAAATAAACACTGTGTTCCTTGCAGTATTTGAAGAAATACTGCTTTGATCAACAGTATGTCTACAAACAATGAAGGTATAGAATTTTCCATGTCTGGTATCATACAGGGCACATCCATCCCCTGGACCCTTCTGCCCTTGAAACACTTTTCAGAATTGCAGAATCTTTTCTCTTAGGGACTCAAAATGTTACAGATTTGTTTAGCGTCTATTGTGGGCTGCTTATATGTATGGAAAACATTCACTGGTCTTTCTGCTAGTGCTGGGCTGCTGGTTACCAAAAAAAGGCACGCTCAGGCTGTGAGGACTAGGAATTGGAAAGAGTTGTCTAGAGCAGAGGTGAGGCAAGAAAATGAGGAAAATTTAATAAGTGTTCTCTAGTCTTATCTTTCATTAAAATTGTAAGTAACGTATTTGCTTAGATGCAAGGCAACTTTGAAAGGAAGACGTTGAACATTTTTTGTTCACATGAACTTTGGAAATGAGTTATTATATAACTTTGCATGCAAAACAAAAAATGGGATGTTTTCCTATATTGCAGTTACAAACTAGATCAGGATTGTCCAGGCTTCCAGCACAACAAGTTTGATACTTTGAACTGCTTCTGTCTCACTGCAAGGTGCTGGGAAACATGCTTCCTCTAGCAGCTGGCTATAAGCAGGGGGCATGCCTGCCCTCCCTCGTCAGGGAGGGGGGTCTATAAGCATTCAGTATGGAGTGAGACTAATGTGGGTTGGGAGTTTATAGAGTGTTTTTTTTCTGAAACTTTCTTCCCCCATCCCACAAATTGTTTTATACTTAGGGGAGTCCAGTAAGCTTTTTTGTTATTAGAGGTTTGGAAAAAGCTTTAAAAAGCACAAAGAGAATTTAAGAGACATCTTCCTGATTTTGTAGACCATCTGCAATAATAAGAAGCCATAATATGTCAGTACTCTGTTCATACTGGTGGTAGGTACTAGACTCCAGTAATAATATCTATTATAGTGTTTATTGCTACAAAAAAAAAAAAAAAAAAAAAAAAAAAAAAAAAAGCATGCCATGATAAAGAGCTATGCTGTCACATCACATTACCTGGACTGTGAGTTCCTGACTGACAGATGACGATCAAAGTGGAGGATGTAGTAAATATGTGCAATTATGATGTACTGACTTTTTAAAGTATGTATAGTAGTTGTTGGGTTCATATTTACCTAGTTTGGGAAGTACATCTTCAAAGAATTATTTTCTTAGTAGCTGACGACTGTCAGGGAGCAGTGAGGGCCAGCTGCTCCCAGATGTTTAGGGAGCTGGGAGCTGAGGACAATAACATGTCTGGCAGGGCAATGGCTTAAGTAGTCAAGGCCTAGTCCCACCATAGTCAAATGAGACAAGCAAAGTAAACTAGAGCCAGGTTCAGCCAAAGCCCAGATCATCAGACAAGCTTGTGATGATGAGGCAGGTGCAAGGTCAAGTCAGGAAGTCAATCCACAGGTCAGGGTTGGAGCTGATGAGGGTAAACATGGTTGACAGAGTCCAGTCACGATGGGACAGGTCTGCAGTGACAAGACAGGTGCATGGTCAAAGTCCAGATTAGTGAGGTTCAAGATCAGGCAAAGTCAAGGTGGTGGCTGAGGTGACAACAGACTTAACACTGTCTTAGTACACAGCTCAAGCAAGGGCTGCAATTAACCCAGGGCTGAATACATATTTTGCTCCTGCACACATGGGCAGGGTGTGTGAGAAGGCTGCAGGTAAGGCTGGTCAAGGCAACTAGGGCCTTTTAATGCAGTTGGGGGCCTGAGTGCTGTTCAACTGAAAATACAGAAGAAATAGTTAGAAATTTGGAGTTTTCCCACTTTAGCTCCTTGTTTAAATAAATTTTTGCTCCGTACAAAGTCTTTTACAATTCCCGTGCTCGAATTCTGCTTGAACTAGCTCATATGAAAAAACATTTCCCTATCAGGAAGTAGGTTTTGCTATCTAAATTGATCACTGTCTAGAGCTAATCTAAGGTTGCATCTTCCCTTGCAGAAGCTCACAGAAGAGCTTTACCTACAAGATTCAACCCATTTCTAGGGAACATGGGTAGTGTGTGTTCACTGATTTTTTATCATAGAATCAGAGAATGGCTCGGGTTGGAAAGGACCTTGAAGATCATCTGGTTTCAACCCCCTGCCATGGCATTCTTAGGGTATTAATCTAATTTTGTATGAAAGTGAGTTGGGAGCATGCTCTCTTCTCTTCTATAAACAAAAGACAGATGCTATGCTTTCAGTTTGGGTCAGTATCAGATAAGGTTAAAAGAAACACTAGGCTGAGAACAGGTCTCCAAAAAGACTTGTTCTGGAGACAAGAGAGATGTATCTTCACCTTCTTTGGAAGAGCTGTAGACTAAACAACTCAGTTGGATTGTGTAAAACTCTGCATAAAGTCCCTGTGCTGCATGATCCACTCTTGTAGTCCTTACCTCATGTGTCCCCAGTGAGAACCCAGGCCATATAGCTGCTGGCTCCATCTGGAACTCTGATGGTTCATGTGGCAAAAGAAATTTTCTACAATTAAGTATTAACTAGGGCTCGGATTTGAACCTTGTTCTTTCCTGTACTGGACAAGTCCTAATCTGCTATTTTGTATAGTCACTTTGACTCCCATTCCACCCCATCAGAC
Organism: Anas platyrhynchos; assembly: GCF_047663525.1. Classification (NCBI taxonomy): domain Eukaryota; kingdom Metazoa; phylum Chordata; class Aves; order Anseriformes; family Anatidae; genus Anas; species Anas platyrhynchos. The sequence continues at coordinate 83,351,496 of NC_092587.1, read as the reverse complement.
GTTTGACTACTTCTTCAAAGTGTAATGCTGTCAAAAGGAGAAATCAAAAAGGGGAAACCTTGTCTCTTAATTTCCTTCTTTCAAGTCAGAGCAAAATCTCCTAACTTATTATTAGAATAGCAGTGGTGAAAACAGTTCAATTTTCCTGTCTCATAGCTAAAATGGCTTTGATGGCTGGTCAAAAATTTTGTTAGTTTTGTAGTTAAAAAAGCTTTGTGTATATGCAGTGTAGTTTTCATACAACTGGAAGCTTGACAGTTTGAGAGAAGTTCAAATAACTGGGCTTTATTTGGGTAAAAGTCAAATCTTTGGTTCTGGTCTGGAAACTGTGTCTGCAGCAAAGAGCCCTTGAACTTCTGTTCATTTTGACTTTGCACTGTTCAATTATTATAATTACAATTCTTAGTGATTACCATCTTTCCTAGCACTAGACTATATAGTGCTGAAGACAGTACTGCACAACTGAGTGGAAAGAAAGAATGCAAGATAATAGGAATAACATATGCTGCTGTCTTGATAGGATGCTGAGCACTGTAAATCAGAGTGGACTTCAGCCAGAAACAATCTTCAGCCCCTGCTGAGTGTGTCAGCAGCATAGAGTTCCCCTAGTTTATGTCCCTTTGCACAAAGATTGTGCAAATTTGAGCCCCCAACCCTCTGGTCCAATAAATTCTGAAGTAAAGAAATCTTGATTCTGCATTCCTGGAACTGCTGATTTCAATCTCAAGACATTTGGCTTTTTTTTTTTTTTTTTTTCTGTATATTTTTCCCTTAAAGTGTCTCTAGTTGAATGAGATAAAATTGTTTTTCTACAGTGTATTGGCAGAAATAATAGAATGTTAATCATAAAATCCCAATGTATTTTCAGCCAGTGCCTATAAACTAATTCAGATATGCTGAGAATGGGCAGTTGTACCCCATGCTGACTTTAATATCAGCTAGCAACACATTGTCTTCAGAAGAATTGCATCACCTTATGCTAAGGTTAAATAGAGTATTTGGAGGCAGTTTCTTTATGCTTTTGCTCCTGTTTTGACAGTTCATGCCCTTTGTGGTAAGTTCTTTGAGTGAAATTCCACAGTCCCCAGCTGGAATGTAAGGAGAAGTGGAAAACCTTTGGCAGTGAAAAATGTTTCTGCAGTTGGCCAATCATCAGGTGAATAAACACAATTTCCATGACAACCATAACCTATAGTCAATGAGTAGCATGTCTGTCTGAACATGATAAATTTATTTTTCTCTGCATGTAGCCGAGCATTCAAATAGGATTCTGTATTTGGAAATAACCCATACTGGGATCTATCTTAGACTCCTCCTTACCTGCTAGTTTTCTTCCTTTTAGTTTCATGTCCAATTTCCCTTTCAGAATATAAATGGTGTAGCGTGCAGGATTCTTTTAGAGCTGTCACACAAAGAATATTCCTTAGATAGCAGGAAATGCAACTTAAATGAATGGTCTAAAAATGAACTGGTTAGACCTGTTAAATTACAGTTAGTGCCATGCTCTAGAGGTGAGTTGTCAAGTTGTTCTTACTGTGAAGTTCTGCATGAAGCTGATACAGCATATTCCTACCCAGCTGGAATGAAGTCTTTTCTTTTCACCTGTTCAGAGTTAATGGAATGCTATACACTAATAGAACAAAATAAGTAGGTAGCCCTGGTGGGATGAAGTCTATCAGTTACAAAGCAGTAACTCTGACAGCAAAGTCCAGCTCGTGGGGAATGACTGAATATGACCTTTTGGTGCAGTGCTATGGCTGAGTGAACCCAGTGAGTGATGGTTGGGTGATCACTGGATGTATAAACAGACAGTACTGAATAAAGAGATCATATTTCCTCTGCAAACAGAACTGGTGATACATATCTAGCACTAGATGTGTGCCCAGTTCTGCTGTCTACACTTCAAAAAGGTGATGAAAAAATGACAAGGGCTAAGAAAAAATTACAAATGCGACTGCAAATGGAGTCTTCATAGTGAGAGAGCAACTTAAGTGCAAGTTAGAAGGAAGCTCAGCCATGTCTGTAGGTAACTATATGGACTGGATTTTGATCAAACAGCTCAGACAAAGGCAGAAATGATCCAGAGAATTAAAGTTAGAGGTTGTGAAATAGAAAAATTCACACTAAAAATCAAGTTCAGACACTTATGGTGAGACTAGTGAGTTGCTGAAAAAAAAAAATACCAGTAATACAGTGTATGCCTCTTTACTTGAAGTGATTGAATAAACTTACATTATTTGTTGTCAGTTTGCCTGTGAGATGTCCCCAGCTCAGCAAGGAGTTTTGGGGATTTGTATAGGGGTTCTGTGCCTTGTATTGCAGTGAAAGCCATTACACAGATTCCCATTTTTTTCCTTTAGCCATTAAATCTGTGTGTCTACCTGTCCATCTGGCATGTGGGATTGCTAATTCCCTTTTGTGGTGGGCTTTGGGCACAACAGTATTTTGCCAACTGTTGTGTAACAAAGATACTGAAAGCTGAGACAGTTTTCTATTCAGAATCTACAGGAAGAGTAAATTGAAGCCACTGGGATCATCTTTCAAACTCTCATCATTAACAAAGAAACTTGCCTATGCTTATTTTAGTTTTGTTCTTGTATGAAAATTTCACATTTGGCAAATAACTGGGATCTTGCTGTTGCTGGTGGTGTCTTCACCACACTCCTCCATTTCTTTTGGCCAACCACAGCTGTTGTGTTGGTGCTGAGTGGCTAGGAAAATAATGATCTGGAACTCAGCAGCATATTGTGTGCAAGAGCAATGAGTTTATGACAAGAGTATGCATGAAATGAATTACTGCCATGACCTCTTTGGAAACCCTCGCTTTCCTTAGTCACGGCTTCTTTGTAGATAGCTTGGCCATTCCTGGTAGACTAGAGCTCTGGCAGTGAACAGTCATACCCAGGCAAGAGACTGCAGCTTGGCATGTGGGAACAGGAGGGTGGGACAGGGAACCAGAACAGGCTCTTTGAAAAGTTGAGGCTTAATTTTGCTCTGCCATGGTGTGGGGCCAAGATAATTTTTCTGAGTCAGGCAGCTATGAGCATCTAGATGAGGAGGGTGGGACTATGTGCCCAAAAGTAAGAAAGAAGAAGGACAGAGACATGTAGTAGGATGCATTGAAAGAGCAAACTTGGAAGGAAAAGTGAGAGTCTTCATTCCTTTCCAGGTTCTGGGGTGAAAACTGAGAATCGCAAATTCCCTTTTTATTCAGTTGCCTTTGAATAATACTGTGAGATGACTTCATCTCTTTTCATAGGACTAAAGAAGTTAATAGAATCATAGAATCACTTAGGTTGGAAAAGACCCTTAACACCATCAATTCCAGTCACCAACCACCACTGAACCATGTTCCTAAGCACCACATTCACACATATCTTAAATAACTCCAGGGATGGGGACTCCACCACCACACTGGGCAGCTTGCTCCAATGTTTAACCACTCTTTCCATGAAGAAATTCTTCCTGACACCTAGTCTAAACCTCCCCTGGTGGAACACGAGATCATTTCCTTGCATCCAATCCCTTTTCACCTGAGAAAACAGATGGACATCCACCTCAGGTAGTTGTAGAGAACAATGAGGTCCCCTCTCAGCCTCCTTTTCTCCAGCCCTAGTTCCCTCAGTTGCTCTTCACATGTGTTGTTCTCTAGTCCCTTCACCAGCTCAATTGCTCTTCTTCTTGGCCACCTGGGCACACTGCTGGGTCATCTTCAACTGTGTGTTTACCCAGGTCCTTTTCTGCCAGGCAACTTCCCAGACACATTTTCCAAAGCCTATACTGCTGCATGCGGTTGATATGACCCAAGTACAGGACCTGGCACTTAATCATTTTGACTCAGACCATTGATCTAGTTAACGATCTAGTATTGCTGTTGTGTATTTGGTAGCACAATGTAGAGCTCTGTTGGGTGAAAAAAATCTGTTTTTCTGTCAGTGATCCATAGACGTATCATTAGTGTGCAACATTTTAGAGGTTCTAGTTTTTCAATTGTAGGTGAAAGTTTTAAAGAGGAAGTGTCATATGGTCATGTAGTTAAAGGTAGAACCATTGTGTGTGTCCATTGGAGAACCTAATTAACTTAGGCAGCATAAAAACAGTCACAGTAGTTTATTTTCGATTTCAGAGTTTCTGTCATCGCAATAGCTACTAATGTTTTTATAAGTTCATTTTTTTGTTTGTTGAATAGTATGGTTTCAGCCTGGCAGGTAACAATAGTCTCTAACGTAGTAGGTATTGGCTGCATTTTGGAAGACTTGTGCCTGAGCACAGTGGTGTTGCAACTCGGCCTATGCTGAAATCCTTAGTCTGTTTTCATTTTCTCTTACTCTTATCATTCCCTTTCTATGGCTTCCCTGAGTCCCAGCTGTCCAAACCAGCACATGCCGAATTCTGCTGCCCATCTGTTCATCTACACAGAGAAGCGTGACCACATCCCCACAGCCTCAACCAATTTCATTCACTTCCTGCTGTCTTTGGATTCCAGATAAAAGTTTTTTTTCTCTCTCTCTTTTTTTTTTTTTTTCTCTAAGAAACCTTCCCCTGATCTGTCCACTTTCTGATGTTAATGTGTGTGGTTTGTATTTAGAAGGAAGCTTTACCATAATTGCTCTCCATTGGCTGCGTTGCCCTCCTAACAAGGACTGTGTAAGTGTGTGACTCAAGACCACAGGAGGGGCATGCATTTCTTTGTATTGGTTCCTGCTAAGCATTCAGTCCTGTGTGTCTCTGTGTTTCAGCCATCACCTGATCTCACCAGGAAGTTCTTGTATCAAGAATTTGCATTTACCACTATTATGTTAGCAGTAGCATTAAAAGCTCCAGTCATCAATATGGCTTTCTTATGCTTGATGTTACATGAACTCATGAAAATACAGCCTCTTCCCCAAATTGCTTACAATGTGCTAGCACCACACAACTCATACTCATGAAGCAAGAAGGGTCTCATTTTATTCCCTGGTATAGATGCCTGCAAAATGAACATCATCTGGAGGCAATGGATCATTTTACCTAGGCCACCAAACATGTGTTTGTTGCTAATAACTTTGGTTTGTTATTCAAGCATGACCCAGCAAAATGAATGGTCTGGATTCAGAAGTCTTTGTATCCCAGCTCCATTCTTCCCCACACATTATGGTATAATGTAAGTCCCTGATCTGCGGACATTTGTTTTATATCCCTATGTAAAGTACCATGTGTTTTACAGAACAGAACATAGTGACAGCCACATTTTCAGTCAATGTGGTTTGGGATTTGGATGTCTTTCCTCTCTCTCTCTCTCCTCTTTAGGTCACTGTATTGTTTTCAGAATGGGTATCTCACAGCCATGAACAAGTTACATATGTTGAGTTTCATTTTTACCTAGGAACTCATTGGATCCTGCACCAAAAGTTTGCTGCAAGTTTAAGAGATGGACAATTTTTAGGAAAGATAATCACAGCAAAGCAAAATGTAGTTCTTTCTTGCAATCATGACATCCAAGCAATGAGTAAGCCCACCAGAATACCTGTCTGGCACTGTACAAGACTGTTGTGTCCATCTGTAAGCCAAAGCACTCCAAGTGATGACCAGTGAAAGCAGGACACCATTGCCTGGGAAACCAAATAAATATAAGCACACAGCCATCCATCACTGCCATCTGGAAAAGATTGGGCTGAACGTCTTCCTGTCAGGATCTGCTACAGTATTTATTTGTATAGCTGAGCTTTGACTTTGGGGATTTCAGCAAAATATTCCCATCAGCGATGATTCGAAGAGAAGATTTGGTCTGATTGTCAGGCTAGTGTTAAGTCCACTGTTCAATTTTGCAAAATTACAATTGCAACTAATAGTTGCATTTCTTTTTTTTTTTTTTCCTCATATGTAGGCACCTCACATATGTGGAAATGACATGTAAGAGATGACCTCATTTTGGCATTATGTACATGTGTTACCAAAGCACCGTGAATGATCATGAGCTGGTGACATGTACAGGTGTAAATGATTCATGATGGATGAGCTTGCTTCTCAAGTATATGTCTAAGCTTGATAAGAAGCACAAGTTTTTGCTTAACACAAATAATCTGGTGGGTTCTCCCTAACATCAGAAGATAAACAAAGGCTGAAAGACGGAATTATTTTAAACATCAAAAAATAGGAACATCTGAATGTACTAATATATAAGGAGCTTGTGAATCAGATAAGTAGTTCTGAGGATAAGGCTGTGCTAATGGATGTATATAACAATGCAGTAAACAAACCTTGAAATTTAATAAAGTGATACTTAAACCTGCAAGGTCAGCATGAGACATACAAGTTATACAGAACAGAAGAGGGTAAAGAGACAATTCTAGCTGGCCACAACTCAACAATGAAAAGTGTACTAATTCATTTTTTCTAAGTGAGGACACAAGAAAAGGGAACAAAAAAAATATAAATGTGCATTTGCTGCTAGCTGCCAAGGCAGAAGAGAATAAGAACAAAATGTCCTTAAACGAGGACATGCCACAAAATGCCAAGCTTAGGGAGGAGTGTAAGCTTTATATATGCTGATAACTGTAAGAAATTCACTTTAGTCAAATAAGCACCAAATAGCTTCCTAAACTGAATGGGAAAAACAAAACAAAACAAAAAACTTTATCATTCAGAAGGCAGGGATTCTAGTAGCATAGCCACTGTCTGGTATCTGTTTTACCATCTGAGAGGGCTGGAGCGGATGAGAGAGGCAGAGTGTAGTTTGGCAGCAGGACCCTGGTGGTTCTGTCAACAGAGGACATGGAGTGAATTAGTGATTTCTTGAGTGTATGGATACAAAGTAAAGAAAAATCTAGAGAGAATAAAAGAAGATTAGGAAATCTAGGACCAAACCCTAAATTCCATGGTCATTGTTTACTTACTTTTCACTCAAGTTGGCACCATTTGACTTCCATGGGAACTTATATGGATAAAACCACAATAAAATAGAATTAGAGCATTAAAATTTTGATTATAGTGGATGAAAGATGTTGAGAACAAGAGCGAAAAACTGGGTTCTTCAGTGGAGGAGGAAAGCAGCCATGCTCATTTTTATCATCCTTTTCTAAATGCACACAGTGAAGCTTGCAAAAACCTAGTGCTTCCCATCAATTTATTCACTTTTATACCATCTTGCTAGTGTTAAATGCATGGGAGTAAGGAAATCCAGAGGTTTTCCACACATGGCCTTGTCTTCATTATTTCCCTGGGGATTCATGTGATCTGGGAGAGGAACCATTTTCCTTCCTGGGAGAGCTGTGTCCTTCCCATAGCGGTCCTAAGAAATTACCATGAAGACATCCTCACAGAGCTTGCGTTTCCCTAGAGCCTTCCCTTCCAGACCCATTGTAATTACAGCACAAAGAGCTAGCGTTTCTTTATGCAAATAACATTTTCAGAGAACAAGAAGTAGGCAGCATATGTAAATAGGCGTTGGTCTGGGATGGGAGGATTTATACACAACTGATCTGTAAATGAAAATGTTGGGACAGAGAGTGTCAAAGCTTACTTGAGACTGGAAGGGATAGGAGAAGACCAGCAAAGGAAGAAGAATGAGTTCATGCTGTCAAAAAGCATAGGGGAATAAAAGAAGGCATTTTATAAATACATCAGGATGAAAAGAAAATATTGGAGAGGGTTTAAGCATGTTTGGATATAAAGAGGTATCTGAAATCAATGATTATTCAAATTAGTCTAGATTCTTTAAAGTGATTTTCAAAGCTAAAGGAAGAAAGAAGGCCAAACCATTAAGTAAGTATGAATCATTAAACTACATTTTCTTAGTAAATTGAGCATCTGGAAGGATGGCTGCCCAGGAATATAGGTGGTTTCAAATAATGAATAACTTTTTATGTTATTTTCTTTTTAGTTTATGGCATTATCAGTGTCATTTTCTAGACAGGAAAATGGAAACACAGTATGTTCATTCTGTAGGAAAAAAGCAGAGATTTAATTAATACATTCAGAGAAAGAACCACTAATATTCAAGAACAGAATTCAGTAGTCAAACTCTTTAGTCTGTAAAGTTGAAATGAACTTAAATAAAATGTAAAAACTCCTGTTTTCACTGAAACTTAAGAAGTTAAAAACAATGAAGTCAAAGGGAAGAGCAGAAGATGAGGTGGAGAAGAAATACAATTAAAAATTCCCTCCACTGCAGGACTGTAGCTTTGTGTTGTTGGGAAAATATCTCTGGCACATTTACATGTTATGGTGATGAATGTACTACCCTTATGCTTAGATATTTAGGTGGGTAGATGTGGCAGAGATGCTAAAAAGTCATACCTGCTTTCTATATCCAGTGTCTTGTTGACTGTGAGGACTCACTCTAGAGATGTCAGACAGCATTACTTCTGCATTTCTTGGATATACTCCATTGGAGGACGCAGAAGTCTTATGCTCTGCTTAGATATCTAGAAAAATCATAATGCACAGTTATAAATCGGCATTTATATTGTTCACATATCCCTAATGACTTCAGCTAGCTCTCTTCCTGGGTCATGATGCTTTCTTTGGCTGCGTTACTGGCATGTAGTAGCTAGCTGGCAGTGTTCTGCCAATATGCAATGCATTACCAAGTCTTTTGAGTAGAGATGTCATTTTATTTTTGTTGTTTTATATTCTGTACCAGAACTTTGAAAAGGGGAGCATTGACATTCTTCTAAAACTGGGCTGAATGTACCACAGAATTATAGAATGGTTTGGGTTGTAAAAGACCTAGGTCATATGATTCCAGCCCCCTGCAGCAGGCAGGAACACCTTCCACTAGACCGGCTTGCTACAAGCCCCATCCAATCTGGTCTTGAACACTTCCAGGGATGGGGCATCCACAGTTTCTCTGGGCAACCTTTTCCTGTACCTCACCACACTCATAGTAAAGAATTTCTTCCTTGTATCTAATCTAAATCCCCTCTCTTTTAGTTTAAAGCCATTATTCCTTCTACTATCAATATACTCCCTGACAAAGAGTCCCTCCCCAGCTTTCCTGTAAGCCCCCTTTAGGTACTGGATGGCAGCTATAAGGTCTACCTGGAGCCTTCTCCAGGCTGAACAACCCTAAGTCCCTCAGCCTGTCTTCATAGGAGAGGTACTCCAGGCCCTTGATCATCCTCATGGCCCTTCTCTGGACTTGTCCTTGTGCTGTGGGTCCCAGATCTGATGGCAGCACTCCAGGTGGGGTCTCACAACAGCAGAGTAGAGGGGGACATTCACCTCCCCCAGCCTGCTGGCCACGCTTCTTTTGATGCAACTCAGGATACGGTTGGCTTTCTGGGCTGCAAGGGCACATTGCCATCTCATGTTGAGCATCTTGTCAATCAGCACCCCCAAGTCCTTCTCAGAGCTGCAAAATTTCACCGTGCATTTTCAGCTCACTTTGTACTGCTAATTCATGCTATATGCATGTATGTCTTGTGATAGATAATACTTTGGCTTATGTGTTTTGCAGAAGCAATTGTGTGTCTCATCCTCTGTTCATAAGAACAGCGTGTTTGTAATTGAAGATGATCAAAATGAAGGCTGAAAATACAGAAAGACATTAAAATTATAACATCTATTATTGTGTATATCTCATGACTTTTAGGTGAGTTTAATCATCTGCTTGCATTTGAGTCACAGTTTCTGAGCTCTACAATTGGCTATGTTTCAGTCTGAAGCTAAAGGGGAATTTTTGCTGTTGACTTCCATATTTGCAAAACTAGGCCATTATATAGGACTCACATCGGTTGATCTAATCTCTGCTAATAGACTGTATTTATTTTATTTTATTTTATTTTATTTTATTTTATTTTATTTTATTTTATTTTATTTTATTTTATTTTATTTTATTTTATTTTATTTTATTTTATTTTATTTTATTTTATTTATTGTATTTATAAGCTGCCTCCAAATATGCTGTATGCACTGATCTGATGAGGGAGGGATTTATGTCATTTTAGAAAAAAGAAACACAGGAAGTCTCTGGTGAAAAGAAAGAAAATAAAAAGAAAATCGCCTGCTTGAACAGAGGCTAGATTTTGCTTTGATGAAGCCGCAAAGAATTTGAGCACATATGAAGAACGTCTCCCAAAAGTTTTTAGAACCCAAGTAAGACATACTTCACCCCTTAAAGCATTAACATAGAGCAAGCCCTCATGTTCTGTAGGTACATTAGCCACAACATATCAAGCACTTCCTATTTATGACTCCGTCATCTCTCGGGTACCTTCTGTTCAATTGGCTCCTTCAGCCCGGTAAGTTGTCCTCATTCTAGGACATTTTAAGTGCAGAAAGACTGGGAAGGCAGGAGAAGAACAAAAACAATTCAGTTTGTATCGTGCTACTGACAATTATTTTAAAGTGATAGAAAATGAGGGAGGAAGCAGAAGGCTGAGTGAAAGCAAATGTAGAGCCCGTCATCAGAAAAAGAAGTAAGATTGATGCTAGTGAATGCTGTGGCTGTCTCAGATGGCATGCAGGCTACCAGCTGCACTGTTAGCTGTGATATAAACACTTTTTTATTTTTTTTTTTAATATTCATGATAACTTTTTGAAAACATTCTTCTCATTTCTTGAGTCACACTCTATGAACTGTAAAGTCACAGTAATGTGCTCCTAGGCCAATAACTATTTAGTCAGGAGCAGAGCTGGTAGATATTTTTCACTTGAAAACAATTTTTGATGAAAAATGGCCTCTTTTGTGAAACCCTCTGTATTTAATGAAAAACAGAAAGCAAATATGTTCTTTGACTCTAAGAGTAAATATCATCCCAAGGCAGTGTGAGCTCCACATGAAGGGGGAAATCAAAGAGTGGGAAAGCGCACACGCTCCCTAGAGCTTCTTTCACTCACAACCTGTCATTTCCTCCATAGGGGTGCTTAATTTAAACTGTTGCGTGGTACAAATCTTGAATATGGATGAAAATAATATTTACAGGAGGAAGACCCCAGCTGTTGAATGCCTTATCAGAGTGGTTGTCTTCAGATTGGAGGTATATCACCCATCTCTTTGAGACATACCTATGTAATGATACCTTCCAGCTACCTTTCATTTTAGTATTATGCATAGTCTTCCAGTAATTTTGTAATATTTATAGTATGACATGGGTTCCCAAGCACACTAAGCTATGTCTAAGGCATTTTTCAGTCTAAACATCATTACCTGTCATCATTTCCTGATGTGCTTAGTCTCTTTTTAGAGCTAGTAATAAGCTGGATTCCTCTCTATCATTTATGTATTTGTGCAGTAAATAGTTTTGGAGTCATATGTCATTGTACATCTCTGTGCTGAAACATATGTGAACTCTCAAGGACTGAATTTCATCTCAACATCGTATATAGCAGGGGGGTATCAGCCTTGTACTGTATAAGGAAGTTTGTTTATTGACTAGCTTGGTGCTTCATTCCTTAAGCACATAGTATAAAAAAGACTAATACTGTGGCTGATTGCATTTCATTGGTGTACTCCTATAAGCTGATGTCTTAATTACATTACTTGTCAAGATGAAGGGTTGCAGACCCAAAAGAAAAGATACACTGAACAGGACCTCTGGTGACTTGGGGATTTGTTATGGGAGGCTTATCCCAGGAAAGGGTCCCTCTTATACTTTTCTAAAGAAAGGCAATGATCAGAGGCCATGGATCACCTAAGAATTTATCTGGCAGGTCTGACAGCTGTGAAATTGTCCTATCAGCAGTGTCATTGAAGCGAGTACTGCACAGATCTTGAAACAGAGCTAAATGACGAAGTATCTCTTATTGGGCTTTACTTCCTCCTAATTGTTCCTGAGCTAAATAACTTCTTTTCTAATGGTGCATGATGTTGGAAAGAACTTTGTACTTTTTCCTTAAATCTGGTCTGGTAAGATAGCACTGGGAATCTGCTGTGTGGAGGATTAGTGAACATAAGGACTGTGTGTTCCTTTACTGGCTATGCTGCACCTGCTTCAGGCTTAGGAACCCTTGGTGTTCTGCAGGACTGTTCTTCTCTATATTACAAGAAGCCAGACTTGACATGTTTGGGAAGAGAAGTCTCTGTTGGTAAGCAGTATCCAGAGCTTGTTGGCAAGAATTAGGAATCCTAGAAAAGCCATTGACTTCATTTTTCCTTGACTGCTAGTCTAATAACATCTCTGTCGTCCAAGGCAGTTTCATCTGCACCAAGGTAGGCACTTGAGGCATAGGACCTCATAATGGATGTTCTAACACACATCCCTACTTGTGTTCCATGATGAGCTGAGTTCAGCACAGCTTGAGGTTCATGATATTCTTTTTTTAAATTTCCTTTTATTTATGCTGACATTCTGAATTTTGAAAAAAAAATTGTTGTGGATTTATATTTTTGAAAGAAAGATTCTTATATATCTTTGAGCCTAGGATGTCACTCCTGGTAAACGAAAGAAAAACTGAAACTTTTACATATAACTGTATTTTTTACCATTTTTGATCGCCATTCTTTAGCAGTTTTTTTTTCAATATGACATGTTGTTCTCCCAGAACTGAGAGAGAAGAGGTTCTGAGTTTTACATCTCTACCAAGACACAACACAACCCTGAGGAGCCAAGGATGCTTCTGAACCTCAACCTGTCTGAAGTGTAGATCCTCTCCATCCTCAGATGGAAGAAGGAACAGTTGCAACTAGCTGACAAAGCTTATTGGTATAGTGGGAATGATTGCTAAAGCTGGGGTTGCAGACTTTTTTTTTTGGTTCAAAACCTCTCTTTGATTTGCCCATCATCATCTGAAATTCTCACCTAAGGGACTCACATGTTCAAGCCTGAACACTGGTCAGATTTCTTAAAAAATGTGAGTTAAAGTGATTTAGTCATTCCTGAGCACGAGGAAAAGTGCAAAAAAATGTTCTTTTTGACTCTATAAAGAGAGCCAGAAGTGCTCTGGTGATAAAACAGCTGCAGGCAGAACCTTCAAATTAGACAGAAAAAACTTCTTCACTAAAAACAAAAGTTTGTGAGTACTCTGATGAAAAATTACTTTAGTTTTGTCTGGATAACAAGCACTGAAAAAAATCACTGTTGGTCTAGGCGTAGTTCATTTTAAAGAGCTCTTGCAGCACTCTTAATAACAAATGCCCACTGGAGCCTTTACTATGTTCATTGTGTTTCCTATATATAAATTATGTTCATGAACTGTTTGTTTGGCATATGCAGTAGTGGAGGGCACTGTACATGTATATTTGAAGTAGGGGAAATGGCAGAAGTAGGCAGAAGGCGGCAGATTTCATTGGTGCTATAGTACTATGATTGCTGGTTTAATAATTGCCTTGGCATTCTTGAGGATCAAAATGCTACGGAAATACAAGTTATAATGTAGTTATATAAAATTAGAGCGGCAGTAAAAATGAGAGTGGGCTAGCGGCAGGAGAGGATACATGAGAAAACAATTCCTAAGCTGAAATGTGGATTAAAGGTTCATTTAGGCAGGTTGCTATGTAACTCTGGACTGACCACAAGCATGTTAAGGCAGCATTCAGCTTCTCTGTAAAACATTTGCTGGTCCACAGGAAGAGTTTGTTGCATTAAGTAATTTATGGGGTGCTAAGAAGTTCCTTAAGCTATTATTAAAAACATACAAAATCTTCCCTGGTTAGGATTCTAGTAACTCAGACTTCTAACTAAGCAGAACTGATAGGGCAGGCCTTTTGATGTTTAATGAGTTCTGAAGCAGATGTGAGATGTGATAGACAGGGGAGCCGGGGTGATTTAGTGCTCATGAAACAAAATGATGAGATCCCCTCCTGAAAAAGAAAATGTAGCTAAAAAGGACAGATTTTTTTTTCCTTCTCTCTCTTTTTTTTTTTTTTTTCTTCCTTCTCAGTGCATGTGTTTTTGATTTCCTCACCCCGTGCCTCTCAGTGCTGGCTCGTTTCCATTCAAACACACACAGAACACTGAAAACTAATTAGCCCTGGATGCAGCCACAGGAAGTTAGCCTGCCAAGTCCCCTTTCCCCCACAATTCCTCAACTTTCTCAGCTTGCCTCAGGCCAACGGCCTTGCACTGGGCCTCTCTGTGTAGGTTGCCAGGTCTAATTTTACAATTTCCCTTCACCTTATCAAGTGTGCCCCAGGCCCAACAAGGGGGACAGGATCAGAGCCAATGTTGTGTTGTGGGCCTTTCTCCCCCACACCCAGTCCCCACCCACCTTTTTTCTTTTCTGCATCAGTTTTGGGAGTCTTGCTTGTATCTAGTTTCAGTGTTGACTTGTTAATCTGACCTTTGCTAATGCTTTTTAAGGGAACCAAAGAGAACTTCACCATCCTGTAAAACTTGAAAGTCCCTCCTCTCCAAGACTTTTCTTGAAGGTTAACAAATTTTCCCGAGAGCCAGAGAACTACAGGTGTCAACCATTTTCAAGCATCTCATTTCAAAGCAGAGCCCACCACAATCCCAATGTGAGAAGCCAGAATCTGATTAGAAGAAAGCAGTGGGCTGGATGCCAATCTACAGTGGGCAGAGCCATGACACATGCAACTTAACTAGAAAATACCAGCGTGGCTGCAAAGTTCTGGAGGTCTAGAAACATTCAGGTATTTTCTTCTGGATTCCTATGCTCAATTGTTGTCTGACATTTAGCAAAAGTCACTTCAGCCCTTTTGACACCCCTTTCTAGGCTGGTGTTAACAGGCCATAAATTTTATGTAGAGTACTTTGAGCTTTGTGGATGAAAGGCACTAAAGTAAGTGACAACTGTTACCAAATCTCAACAGGAATGGGTGAAGAGGAAAAAGAATTGGGTAACCAAACTCCACTTTTCATTCTTCTGCGGCACAGATAAGTGGGAACTGATGGCTTTGTCATAATGTTGTCCCTCCAGGCCAGTGTCCAGATCCCACCTGACTGTGAAAAGTCTTCAGAGGAAGACTTGAGGACCCTGTAGTACAATGCATGACAAAAGAGAAGAGTCTAATTTGACCTTTTTCTGTCCTATTTGGATTTCCAGGAGTTAGAAAGTGTCTTAATCCCTCAAGTACAAAATGTTTGCTATTGTTGCCTGTGACAAATGTGGATGTTCTTCAGAGCCACATAAATATCTTGTCCTTTTCTGGTTTTGTTAGGTTTTGAGCTGTGACAGTTTCTTGGAGCAATGAGTTCAACAGTGTAATTGCATGTTGTGTGAATAAAATCCTTTCTTCATGGTGTGTACTCTGAATCCATGCAGAAACTTATACTATCTCCTGGTGTTGCACCTGCCCCATAGACAGAGAATCCAACCTGCATGACTGGGAGAGGGAGGTCATCTGGGAATCAGCTCTAAATGAACTCACAGTTTGAAAATGAACTGAAGGAAAATGTTAAGTACAGCTGGGAAGGTCTGACACAGGAGAAGAATAAGATCCCATTCTTGTTTCACTGTCCCCTGATGCAAGAGATAGGAAGAGTTTTGTGTGAGCTTTGTAGTGGTTATATTTTAAATACATTTAAAATCTTTTTTTTTTTTTTTTTTTTTTTTCTGCAGTGTAAGCAGTAGAATCTCCAATCTGGAGCATCCTTAAATGTGTGGCATGGAGCATGAGATCAGTCCATTAAGATGAGAGGGACTGCCCTGGTGACTGCCATAATGCTGATGATTAATTAGTTTATTGAACTCAGGTAGACTAGACTATTTTTAGGAAAAAAACAAAACACAACAACAACAACAAAAAAACAGCTCTTCTGCAGGTAAAGATAATTCTGTTAATCTGAATGATGACAGACATTCCTCCAATCAGTGACATTTGTAGTATTAACTCTGCGGGGCAGAGTTTGTCATTTCCTCTGCATCTGGACCTGGCACAAGTGGCTCCCAGTCTGTTTGGCCTGTTCCTGTTACAACTCTAACAAATGTAAATTTGGCAGGGTGGTAGAACTTAGTCTGCTAATTGACCTGCATGCTCTCCCTCTGGCTTATAACAGTTCTCAGAGTGCTTGCACAAAAATAGCCTCTTGGTGTTTTGATCTGTGCCATGACTCTAGTCCAGTCCAAGATTATCACATCACAACTGGTTGGTCTGAAGAAATCTGTGAATCCCAGTGAGAACTAAAAAGCAGGACAACAAATGTCTAACATAAGAAATAGGCTTCCTTTCAAATCTATGAAGTCAAAGAACTTATGTTGTGACATGTCTGATTTGCAAGTACAGCTAGCTAAAACTTTTCCATCCATACCAAATTTTAAAAAGTGTGAGAAGCTGATCTCTCACAAATGAATTTGTGATAAACTATAATCTCCCTCCTGTTGAATAGCACTTAGGATGCAAGATCCTAATGATCTCTCTTTCCAGTCTTGCATATCAGCCCAGATTCCTTCAGGATCTTCCTTATGTAACACAGAAGAGGATGATCTATGAAGTCCTTTTTCTGGAAGGTGCATTTGTGCATTACATACACAGAGACTTACTAGAACACTTCTGTTATATTTTGTTTTGTAAAACTAGTGTGTGGGAATGACCTAGGTGAGGACTCCAAGCCTGATGCAACACCCTCACCTGCTGCTGTCATGTCTTGGAAGATAAACCAAAGCTAGTATCTACAGAGAAAGGGATTCAGACAACTTTGACTGTAATCCCCACCGCTCTGTCCATCACCTTTGGTAATGTCTTCAGTCTGTGACCCTCAGAGTGTAGCTGGATATGATTTTGGGGTTGATAACTTCTTTGAGTAGCCTTCTTAACTTTTCCTCCATATTCTTTATTCCATTCCCCTCTTCGTCTCTGTTTCTTTGCCATCTCTGCTTTCCCAGTCTTCTGTATTTGATCTGTATTTCCCTTCATATCCACCCCCCTCTTCTAATACATGGAAAGGCAAAATTCCTGAAACAGAACAAGTGTCCAAAAGAAAATCAAGCAAATGAGATAATAATGAGCATAAGACACTTCCAAATCAATGTAGTTGGATGTCTTTTCAGTGGCTTCACCCTGTCTTTTTGTTTGTGTGCTACAGCTTGGTGGGAAGTGTTGAATATTTATTTGATTTGGGCATTTTCCCAGGGAATCTGGATTCTTTCGGTAAAAACTCAACATGCCTCAGAAATTAAGATTTTCAGTGTAAAGGTACTAATCTGCATAGTTTACTTGATGTCTCACTTATTCCCACTTGTCAAACTCACAGTCTCTAGTTGTCATCTCACAATCTCATGTGGCACCTTTCTCACCATCAGTCCCTTCATGGTGCACCAGCCAGGGTATTAAAAAATTATCTATGGCTCTATACTAGAGAGGCATAGCAGCATGAGTTACACAAGCAACAGCTCTTCAAAGACGCAAGCTAACATTTCAATAGAAAATGTCAGATTTCCCCTAGAAAGATTTTTTGTCTTCACAAAAGCTGTAAAGAGGAAACACACTCATCTATCTAGTAAAAATATTGATTTTCCATCAAGATGATGATTTTTATTTTATTTTATTTTATTTTATTTTATTTTATTTTATTTTATTTTATTTTATTTTATTTTATTTTATTTTATTTTATATTTTTTTTTACACTCAGTCTTACTTTCTCTCTCTGTAAGCTCTTTGGGTTTGGTCTTTACCTATCTTTTGGAATCTTTAAAAAATATTTTTTGGAGTATAAATATGTTGTGCAATCTGGTATAACTACCACAGCTGGTCTTTTGAGTGATGGTGTGTTATCTTGGTAGCAATGGGTTTATTGGTGGAGAGACTGTGCACTCCTCCTCTCTCAAATCTCTTACCTACTTCACACATCATTAGCACTGCTGGTGGCACTTACAGCCCTGTTTTCTTCATGCATGAGAGCCTGCCTGGTCTTCAAACCAGACTGCTCCAGATGCTGTGCATGAAGACTCTGGTAGTGCTGTGCAGTACTGGTTACGGGGCAGCCTTGTGTTAGCTCTTTTGAGCACTAGAAGGCTAAGATATCCAGTGGGCACCTTTATGGAGAGGAACTTGCCACTGACATGCCACTGACGTTATATGTCTTCAAAAGGGTAAATGATTTTGATATCTGATATCGTATGGGTATTTTTCACAGATGAATATTTGGCACTTTTCTTGTGCTTAGTCACAAACAGCTACACAGAGAAGAACATGACAGACAGATACTAATGAGAGATAAATGTCTAAGTTGCTATATTTTACACATATATATATGTATAGTGAAAGTGAAAGAATGAAATTAATTACCCCTACTCTGTCAGTGGAAAATGGAGACCTCTGTAGTGCAGCTCACATCCTGAGAATGTCTCCGATGCCACTGTCATCTTGGGTTCCCATTTCTGAGAAACCTTCTCTTTATATATAAAATATATCTATGCGTATAAACAAGACTTTTTATTTTTGAAACACATGAAATAATTTAGTACACACTAGAAAATAACTTCCAAATGCCCTCTTTTGCCTGCACTCTTCTGAGAACATATGGGGAGGATAGTACATACCTTCCTTAAAAAGAAAATGAAAATGTCATTGTTTTCCCCAAATGAGTTTGAAAAATATATTTTGAAAAAATGCAACTCTGAGATCAACCCTTCCATGTATTGATGATATCACTACATCATACAAGAAACCAGTTACCTCTGCAGAAACATTTATTGGTTTCCATCGTGCTGCATTGTTTAAGGGATGAGACAGCACGCTCTGCAGAGTGCAGAACTTCCTCTCTTCTCCTCTCCAGTTTAATTGCATTTCTGTTCTCAGCATTACTTAACTTTACAGGCATGTTATAAATATTGTTCTGCGTCATAGATCATGCCTATAATTTATACAGCATTTTCACTTTGACATAGTTTACCAAAGAGAAAGCAAAACATGGGAAATAAAAAAAATAAAAAAATAATAATAATAAAAAAGCCAACCTGCTCATTTGAGAGAAGTATAGCTTTTATTTTGCAGAAGCTGGTCTGATGTGTTTTGCAAGGCATGATTATTCTGCAAAGTCATTTTGGAAAGGTTTGATAAAACCATGATTTTTTTTTAAACTGACAAAACACATTTACAGAATTTTTCTCCCATGTGTACATGGTTTCATATAATAGTTTTTGTTTTGAATTCAAGATGAAATCATGGCTGATTCCCACCCAGAGTGAGGTAATCAGATTAACAGTAGGGGAATGCCTAGTAGTGGGGAATGCCATGTGAGAACACAGGCAAATGTATGAGTGAACTGCTTAATTCCGTGAGTTTGACATCCTATAGTAAGAAAGAGGGGTGGAGAGGAAGAGGACAGGAGAGATGATTTGGATAGTTTTACATGTGTGGGCCAGAACTGGTTCTTCAAATCACAAAGCTGGTACTCAAACCCCAGGGAAGGAGACTGATAGCATGGATTCTGCTGTTGCAGAAATTGTGAAATTGCACACAGAGAATGTAGGAGACTTTTGGCAACAGACACGGCCTCAACTTCATCTAAACCACAGGTCCAGACATTTTCTCTATTTCCTCCAGCAAGTTAGATGTTCAACTCCTTTGACAGAAAATGAGACTATAATCCCAGGCAGTGACAGAATGTGACATCACAGGTATGTGTTCAAATAAATGCATCTTTCTTCCCTGCCGTGCATGTGAAGCCATAAAACCTTTTGCTCTGGTTTACAACACTGGGAAGTACCATCTTGTGCCTTTTCAGGTCTGCCTTTGGCAGTTTGCTTTGCTGGGTGAAAGTGGTGGCAGTAGTGGGCTTCTGAGCATGTAAGGAGATTCTCTTCAGGAACAGCTATCTGAATATTTTCTGTTTCTACAATGAAATGGTACCATACTGAAATGGTGTGTCTTTACAGTACTCTGATGGGATAAGTACTTGGATAGTGAAAGATGGATTTTTACATAAAAAGAGCTGGTTGATTGGAGAACATTATGGTGTCAGAAAGGTATTCCTCTCTCCTGGGGTATGTCCTGGCCTTTAAATATCCATTGTAATTCAGATTTAGTACAAACACATACTGTTCTATGTTAAGTAATCCATATTATTGATGGTGAGAGTTTTGCTCAATTAGCAAGCTTGCAATCTAGCCTACATTTTACTGTTTTTTTTTTTTTTTTTTTTTTTTTTTTTTTTTTTACCTTTCTTTTCATTAAATGATACCTATGCAAACTGTCACCTATGTCATTCAGCGTATAAATACATTAACATTTGTCTTACAGTTGACTCTCAGAGTCTCACGTGGCTGATCCCAAAGTGACCTTCATTTTGAATTTTAGTTATGACTGGAAATAAATATCTAGGTAACACTTTTTTTTTTTTTTTTTTAATAACCTTAAAATTAGCATGTCAAATGGTTGGAGTACCCATTTTTCTGCAAGGGGAGGTTTTGGATTTTGAAAGGCTCTACCCAGAAATGTATTTTTTTTTGACACATTCAGCTAAAACACATTTTATCATCCCTGATCTATATTTTCTTCTTCTTCTTCTTCTTTTTTTTTCTTTTTTAACCAAATTTTAATTATTGAAATAAGCTTCTGTATTTCATTACAGTCTCTGTAGTTTGAGTTCCTGATCTCTCTTGGGAGTGAGGTTCTCTGGCTGGATATATTTCAATGATGTACCCAAAATTTAGTGATCCCCAATACAGTATATCTCAGAAAAAGGAGCAGTATGGAAGGTGCATATGGGATGGGGATGGATCTCATCTAATGGGTTCAGTAATGTACAAAAAATGTAAAAAGTGTAAATGTATAAAGAAAGTGCTGACAGCTTTTGCTAATGGCACAGACCTGGGGACATCACCAGTGCAGAAAGGGTTACAGTTCACACAGGAAAAAGTGAGGGTCTTGGATATTGATGCATAGAAATGGGAGGGCAAGGTTATTCAGAACAAGATATGAACTGGAGATTTTTATGTGATTGCAGGCTGGGAGTGAGTAGTCAGTGTGATACAACCATGGAGAAAACAAATGTGATCCTACAGTGTATTGAAATATTTCTAGCAGAGTTTGACTTTTAATATTGTTGCAGGAGAACTCAGAACACAGTTCATGTCTGGCAAAGGATAAACTGAAAATACAATTGCAGTGGAGGCCTGCTGGAGTGGTTGTGAATAGGAAGCTTGTCTTACATGTAGAGACCAAGCCAATTTGTCTCTTTTTAACTCAGCCAAGAGAAGACCAGGAAGAAGATACTGATGTTCTCCGTACGTACTTCAGGGCCAAGTGGCTTGGGGTAGAGAAGAGCAATAAGCTGAGTGACCATCCTGGCACAAGAACAGATGGCTCTGAGCAAATGTGTGCTATGAATTGGAAGGGTGAGGAAAAGCATCAGTAGGAATAATGGAAACTGGAAGCTGAACAAACTTTAAGATGAGTTTGAGAAGTGTGTTAAAAGGATTATATGATGTGATTGCCTGCTTTGGTGACTCTGGAGGTTCATTACAATCCTATGTTCTCTTGCCTTTCAGACAATACGTCCTTCACTGGACGCCAACCCTTAGAGGAAAAGAGGGCTAAAACAGATTTCCTTCAGTGTGCTAGGATGAAAAGTCTGCCCACAGATCAACTGCACAGTTTGTGCCAGTTTTTGCATATTTTAAAGGATGGGGATTGTGACTGTTGCATCTCTGTGGATCACTGCTTTCTAGTTCCAGTCATGTGGGATCTGCCTCAGGTTTGCCAGGAACTAGGTAAAAAACTTCCATTTCATGTTCTCCATATGGATGCTGTCTAGCACATGACATCACCTAAATGCCCATAATCCTGGCTCTCCCCTCAAAAGACAAAGTGATTAGAGAAAAAAAATAAACCAAATATCCTCCCCTCCCCTATGCCAAAAAAGTGCAAAAGTAAAAAATTTTCATGAATTGAAGGTGCAATGAGGGTTTGTAATTAGTTACAAATACTTAATTGCGGAGTTGTTTTCTATGTTTTTGTTTGGGTGGGAAGCCTACAATTACTGTTAATGCTTTGTAACTTACTTTGTGACATGTGGTAACGCTACAGAGAAGAAAGTCCAGGAAACACATGCGGCTGACAGGCAGGGCCAATCGTTTTCTTCTTGCCAAGTAGTTCATATGTGTTTCTGGCAGTGAGTTGCATGACACCTCAGGTTCCCTCCCTTGTCTTTCCAAGAGTAACAGAGGTTTTCTTCCTTGCAAAGGAAAAATGAAATCATGACAAGAAGTCATAAAAGCTATCATCCTGAGACATTCAAAGGAGTTTAAGAAAGGAGTTGTGGGGTTTCTATTATTTTGAATAATAGAAACAAATAATAACAGAATTATTTTGTTGCAGATTATTACTAGGTGCCTCATTATGTATTTTATTTTGAAGTGTTTCATTTCTTGAAGGTGGTGACCTTCAGAATGCTGACAGAAAAACTGGATGATCTTATCTGACTTTGTATAGCCCAGGTATCGTGATGCATATTAGAAGAAGTGTAAGCTGCTCCTAAGGTATGTTGAGAACATGGCTTTCAAATTACACTTTTGTGTCCACTTTACTCTTCAATAGTGTCTGCATGGGTACATTCTGGGAAAGCAGTGGTAGTTTCCCTGCAGTACAGAAGGAACTGACAGCAAGTTGGGTAGTGGTGCATTGGAGCTGTCCTGTAGTAAACATTGGGAAGATAGATATCCAAGCCCACTCAAGTGATTAGCCCATCTGCTTTTATATATATATACATATATATGCATACACACATTTATATATATAATTCCAGCAATTGCATAAACTGTCTTTCCCTTCTCTCTGATTTGAGAAGACTCTAAGTATTTTACCCTTTATCAGAAAATTACTCTTTTTTTTTTTTTTTTTTTTGGTCAGGGGAATCTTCACCTCCCTAGTCTCTTTCAGGATTTCTTTGTTCTTTCTCTTCTGCAATTTTCAGTCCCCATTGCTCCTTAATATCCTGCTACACTGAGTAGTCCCTCCATGTCTGCTCTTCCTTGCACACAGCATCCTCAAAAAGTTTTGCATTTCCTTCCTCTTTATTGTCTCCCCAAACATCTCTATTTTCCTTTAGTTTTGACCTCCTCCTACATGCTTTCTTGTCTCTTTGACAGTGCAAAGTAGTTTCCAGTGACAGCTACTCCTGTTATCATTGCTAAAGATAAAAGTGTCATGAATGGCAAGACTCGCCTAAATAGGTGGTAATCAATTCAAAGATGAGACCTGAATTCTCTTTTTCAAAATACAATTCAGTTTGTCTTCTCTCCCAGCTTTGCCAAATCTACACACCAGTCTCTTATATTTCATATATATGATCTCATGTCAGAGCAGACATTTTCTGGAAAATCTGAGGCAAATTGGATGAGGCATTCTTGGATTTATATAGAAAATGAAGCATTCTTTTAACTATTTTTTTCATATACTTTTTTTGGCTTTTTATGACTCAAAAGCAACATGGGCTGGAAAATTCCAGATCTGCCAAGACCATGGGTTTTCTCTGTAGACTCTAGGTTTTCAAGTTCTTCTAGGGGTCTACAGAGTAAAATCAGAAAAAGGGGCAATACTTTTTGGTTGGTCCTTTCTCCATTCCCTGCCTGATGGAGGACCGCCAGTTGGCGCTGTGATGCACATCGAAGGACAATCTCCTGTGTAATTACCCATGCAATTGCAGAAACAGAGGGTTAGGGGCCAGGGAAAGAGCTTAGCTCTTTAGATGGATGAGAAGCTGCTTTGAGTTCAGCTCTTGTAGTCTTGTATGCTGGGCCAGTACATGAATGAGGCACAAAGACAACCTGAAGCTTCACTTCAAATTTGGGTCACAAGAGTGAATTTCCTGGTGCACCCCAGACTCAGACTGGATATTGGTCCTCCCCATGACCTCCCCCCGTTTTTGCTGCTGTGCTGTATCCATGTGGAGGCCAGCTGCATCAAGCCAATATGCAATTGGCTTTGTATGTAAATTATCCTGTCCCACTTCCGTGGCTTCTGATTTGTCACTGCTCCACACCTTTCTTTCCCAGATAACCATTGCATCCTATTTGCCCTTTAATATAAATGTCTTTCTGTGGGAGGAGAGCCTGTCCAACCCTTCAGAAATTGCTGGGCTGTGTTTGCCCACTTCTCCAGTCTTCAGTGAATAGAAATACATTATTGAGAAAAATACAATTTCTCAATAACATAGAAAAATACATTTTCTCAATAGTGTAGAAATACATTACTGAGAAAAACAGGAGATGTGGGAGAAGAGTCCTCTCCTCCCCCCAAATAATCTCTGTAGATTTGCTAAATTCATTGTGAATTTTGATTAACCCCACATGACGTTTTTTTTTTTTTTGGGGGGGGGGGGAATACATTAATTATTTACACAAACACATCAATGACTGATTCTTTTGACTAGTTTGGTGAAAGTTTATTAGCTAAGTTGAAAAAAATGTAGATGCTGTATGAGATTTGCTTGCTGACTGAAGAAGCCCTTTCAAGCTAACTATGACATGTTTAAAAGTCTGTGTAGCTTCTCTTCTCAGATGGGAAAGCTTACATGATTTTTTTGATGATGCATAGGTTGGCAGTGATGGGCAGTGTGAGGCAGTCTGCTAGGAGAACAGTGTGACTGTTAGGGCAGAATATGAACTCAGTGGCCAGCACAGACCTTTATTTGAAATGGGCTTTGTGCTGACTTTTTGCATAAGACGAATTTGAGTACAGAAGCATGTGAAAATTTGTCCCTAGAAAAGCCAGCATTGCAAGAAAGAATGTTAAATTAAAACTAAGAAAAATACTATTCATATTAGAAAAGTGAAAAATAATGGTGAAAGACTAGAATTTAAAATAAGTAAACTTAATGGGAAAATTAGTGAGGTAACTTAAAAATCTAAAGCCCCAGAAAGTTCAAGATTTCAACAACCTTTAGTTTGCTTTTGTCTTGCCATACATCTTCCATTTATAATAAAGAAAAAAACAAACAAACAAACAACACTACATTTGGAGTCTGTATATTGACAAGATGAGCCATCAGAGTACATCATATGTAATTAAAAAATATCTTAAGCACCCACCCTGGACATGTGGACATCTACACAACCTGAAACTTTCTTCCAACTTTTTTATCTATGGCAAAACCTTGACTTTAGTGTTTCACATAAGAAACAAAGATTCCCAGCTTCCCACTTAAATTACCCGTTCCATATATTGAAGGTATTAAAACTATTTAATCTTTTTACAATCCCCAATGGTTTTCTTTAAATCAGCTTTTCATTGGGAATTGAATACATACTTTCTGTAACATAAACTGAAATCTGGGAGTTGTAAGCTGCCAGCAAAATATGAAGGTATGCTATATTTGCCCAGATATATAAGATATGACAGGATTTAATATATATTAAATTTAACAGGTGCTGTGATCTCCCGCATAGATACACATTATTCAAAGACATACCCTAGAGAACTGCATTCCCTGTTAGTTCTACATTTCTGTCCTCTCCAGCATATTTTTATCTGTAATCTTACCTCCCATATCTTACAATTTAGAGTCATTATATTTAAGCAACATTATCTATATTTTTATCAAGTTCCTAAATTACAGGCAACATATGCAACCTTAGCTCCAGCTTCCCAGAGGTGTAAGTTGGAGTAATTGCAAACTATTTAGATAAGATGTAGACATTGACAGAAACAGAATATAATTTTGATGTCATTTTTCTCACCCAGTCAGAAAAGCTGTTTCTCTTACATGTTTACTATTAGAATCTTCAGGTGGAAAAAATAATAGGGAGATGGTGGGTGAGAAGAAATAAGAATGGTTTTATTTTTGTGAAAGCTCCTCAGTTTGTGGAGGACTATCGATTGCTACCTTGCAGCTGGGATGTAAATCCAACCATGTCAAATGCAGTCAGATACAAGTGATCACCTGTTTCACATGAGAACAGATGTAAAGCAGGACAAGATAGGGAATAAGATGCTGAATGCTTGGGGTACAGGCCTCTCATCAGCTTGTCAGGAAAGCTCAAGAGTTCACATTAATCTAAAAAACATAGATCTTGCTGAGAAGAAGCTCTTCTTGATTGTCATTTCCAGTGACCACGCTTTGATTTCACTGGTACTGCTGGCTGCATCGCCCAAACAATGCCTTTTAGTTTATAATGTCTAAACCATTCAGACATAAACAAAGATCCCTCCCCCACCAAACATCCATTTGTCATGTCTCCAATGCTACAAGAGGGATGTTTTCTGGACATAAAACACACATGGCCTCAGTCACTCATCTACCATTTCTTTTGTAGCTCAAGGAAGCCACAGCGAGCTTTGCAACCCAGTTTCCAGTAGGGATCTGCCAGCTGGTGAGAGGCAGGTTTTCTGAAAGTTTGTTTTCCTTTTTCTGTCAGAGGATGTTGAAACATCACTTACTGAGAAAACTGAGAGGAAAATGTCATCATCTCAGTGGGCTAAATAGAACCATATTTTGTTCTCTGTCTGGATCAGTATTTTTTCAAAAGAGCAAATTTTTCCATTGATGACGCCCTTTATACAGAAGGAAGGAGACTGTTCAACACAGACACTTCTAGACATTAGGAGGCTACATGTGGCTAAAAGCTGAATATCAGCCTATTAAAACCAGAAGAGGTAAAACAAAGACTAAACTCCTGTAAACACAAGGCACTGATGATGTTTCCAGAGATCTTAAAGCCCAGAGGATCCACTACAATACTGTAGTCTAGGCTTTTCCATAAGATAGGCCAAGCAATTGCATTTGGTTGTTCCATCAACGGAACAGCATCTTCTGATTTATCTTTAAATTACCTTTTAAAAATACATTCACTTTTTGTTTCAAACATCTCAACTGATGGAGAGTTGCTTAGGTAAGTAGTTTCAATGGCTATTTTCATGGACAAGAATGTATATCATATTTATCTTACCCTGAAATTCTCATCCTTCAGTGTCAAGTCACTGGACTGCTTTTTGCATTTGTCTACCTTTTTCTGGAAAACTCTTCCCTGTTAAAAACTTGTAAGGATCATATCACATTGCAAAGAAGACTACATCACAGAATTTCATATGAAATATTATGGGGACACTTGAGGTTCCTTTCCAAACAGCTTTCTGTAGATCTGTGGTGGACAGCACACCAGCTGAAGTCTTGCTGTAAAGGTGTAATGTCATTCTAAAAGGTTGGAGTATTTTTCTGAAAGATATCCAAAACATAAGACAGACGTCTTCATAACCTAGAAGCAGATCATAATGAATCAAATACGGTTTCCCTCAGCCCACATAACTGTCTGGCAGAGGACCTGGGTACAGGTATGACTAGCCTCTCTTAAAGGTGAAAAATGTTCATCTGGGAATACATGTGATAATGTGGTGGGTGGAAACGTAAATTCTGTCTGTTGGATGTGTAAATTGCATCCTTTTTCTAGGACTCTAGTGCTTTTCTGCTTTTCATTGGTTTATGGCTAATGGGATTTGATGAGTCTATTTACTGCTAAAACAGGCTGATTACACTTCTGTGAAATGATGGTGAAAAAGATGTCACTTATATTAGCTACAAAATCAAGGAAAAAGAACACCAAAAAAGTTTAAGATTTCTTAGTGCTGGGCCCACATGTGTTAGCCAAAACAATTACAGAGTCAGCAATAATATTGACAGCTAGTCCTCTTTGGAACAGAGACTTCTATACAGTTCATGATGTGTCTGACAGCCAGACCTGCACTAGGACAATCACATTTCAAATTTATGAACATTTCCTCTAGCAAAATGAGACTTCTATAGAAATATGTCAGCCTTGGTCTTTTTAGATAAGGTGTCAACCTCTAGATATATAGTGGAGATACTAAACCTTATGAGGGATTAGTTTAAAAATTGAGCCACAACAACACCATCAATCTTTTAAAAAACAGTAGGGAACATACCTTGAGCTATATGTTCCATGGCAGGTTACAACTTTTTAATTTCAGTAATAAAGACACAAAAAATGCAGTGCTTGAAAGCTCAGTCTGGTCAAATTGAGACTGGATGTGAAGCATGTGCATGCCTGTGGAGTTAGTTAACTACTGAAGCAACTAACTCAGGGACTTGGTGAATTTTCCAGTACTTGACTTTGTCAAGTCAAGCTTTAGAGAATATGGAAAGGGTGAGTATCAGAACTGGTGTAGAGAGAAATGTTTGGGGCACTCACTGTATAGAACAAATGAAAGGAAGGAAAGCATGGTATAAACAGCTATGTCCAGTGTGTTGGACATCCCTACAATGTGGGGGATTGTCCACACAGAGTTTATATTCTGTGATATAACTTGCCTGTGTCAGGTGGTTCCATCAGTATCTGATCTTGAAGAGCTGTGTGGGCTCAGAAGCACACAGCACCCACAGCCCTGATGCCTGAAAATTATCCATGAGTTCTCACAGACTTGTCATCTGGGCCTCATTTTGCAGCAGAATTTCCACCCATGTTAAATACACACAGCTGAACTGGCATCTCCCAGCATATCACTCACGCACTACAGATGTGTGAAGGTCCTATTAAGGCCAATCAGAAAATGAAATGGGAACAGAAGGTGATCATGTGTAACCACCCTCAATGACATCTTCTATTGCAAACCCCTAATAATCAACAGTGGTGATACAATGCACTTCTAAAACAGAAGGAGTCCCCAGTATGTGTGGTCAGTCCTGAAAGCTTAATGTACTGACATGCAAATGGTGATGCTACCCCATCACATATCTCATCTCTAAATTATTTGCATGTTTTTATAAAGTGAATTTTTTTAGTCTGCAAAACATACATCTTCCTATCCCAGCACCCTGTAGGTAATTTAAAAATATTTAGAATAATAGGGATCTACACAAAAAATTGAAGCAAAATTGAGTGAGGAACCCTGAAACACCACTGTTGCTGCCCTCTCATCTGCTTTTGAAGGGTACTGAAACTCAGACTGACACAATGAGTAGATATTCCTCAACTCCCCTCCTGGAAAAATAATATGAACTCCATCTGAAAGGGGACTGGGAGGATATGTGTTAATGCTCAACAAATTTCCTCCTCATCTCTAATCTAAATCTCCCCTCTTTCAGTTTAAAACCATTCCTCCTTGTCCTGCAGGGCCTGCAGGTCAGTCTGTAGCAAGTCATAATATAAATCATAGAGATGAATCCTCTGTCTGTGGAGTTAAGGTAGCCAGTTAAGAAACTTTATCACGATGCTGTTAATTATAGAAGACCTAATGACTGTTTTGTGGACTTCCTTTCAATAGGGATATGCCAGGGAAGTGTTTGTTAGCCAGTCTTTTCAGTGTTCCAGTTGATTTGTCTGATAATAGATGCTAAAGTAGGAGAAAAATTACAGAATCATCTTTGGTCAATGCTGAATATGTTGATAATATTGCTTAGCACAGAGACTGCCAAGCTAAGAGGTTATTGGAAAAGTTGCAAAAAAACTGTAGGCCTCTAGAGAATTTAAGATCAAAGTCATAAAACAAAATACTTTATTTTATTTTATTTTATTTATTTTATTTATTGCATTTTGTTTTGTTTTATTTATTTATTTTTCAGTGACATTAGTAGCCTGTGGTTGAGTTATAGCATAGCCTCTGTAAATCTTTTCAATCCTGATGCAAAGCTTTTTTATAATGGAAAATCCCTCATGTCTCTGAGTAGGTAATTTCAGTGTTTAATTAGAAATTCTTTCTAATTGAAATTTGTTACTCTCACACTGTCTTTTCTAGCTAAACTAAAAAGCTCTCAGCAGATATCCCTCCCCCACATAGGTATTAGTAGGTAAGTATCAAATGCCTTCTCAAGCACCTTTTCAGTAAGCTGGTGGGTTTGTCTTCTTCCTTCCTCATTATACAGCAGATTTTCCTGACTTTACATAGTCATTAAACTGTTTTGTGAATCCCTTCCAATTTCTACCATCTCTCATGAATGTATACACCAGAACTAGTAATATTGCTCCAATCACAACAAACTTTTACTTTAGCATTAACTCTTATTTATATATTTTTTGTGCAGAAATTAAATTAGTAAGAAGAAAGACACAGCCTTGTATAGGCACCTCCAGGAAGCAATGCAGAAAAGTCTAAATTCCAGTGTTCAAAAGTGCCTCTTGGAAAGGCCATTCTCTTGTTACAGACGGTAGAGGGAACTTAGACCACCTTCCCTAACCCGATGTTTACCGTTGTAACTGGCCTCACAGAGAAAATTCCTTTGCCCATGTTGTCTCTATATGCCCATCTAAGCAGTGAGTGGACAGATTTTCTCAGGCAGATGATTCAGAGAGAAACAGATTTACTCTTTGGCCATGAACCAGGTTCCTGGTTCAAGAACTTTCCTGTCAGTTTTCCATGTGGGATATTACTCTGATTCATATTTGGTCTGGAGCAATAACTCAGTCCTTCCATACAGTAATTTTATGCTTTTCTAGTTTGTTTTCTTGGAAGATTTCAAAAATGTCATAAATATTCATTGATTTACATTCACAGCAATCCAAGGAAATAAATATGACCTTAATAAGATTATTCCGAGTCTTGTTTTAATGCTGCATGTTAAGTCAATTGCAGAGAGTGAAACAGAGCCAGTTTCTCATGCAAACTACTGAGTCCATTGTATCTCCATTTGATAGGAGAATTATTGCAATCCACAGTGAAAAGTATCTCCTTTATCTATGTAAGTAACCAACTGTGTTGCTTCATGGCTCCCTTGCTATACTCTACTGGAAAAGAACCTCTAAGTCTGTGACTGGGCCTGTTGGGATATACTTGAAGACAAGTTGTTGAATGTACCTCTCTTTTTGTTTCAGCAGTGGAGTATTTTCCTCTTAACACTTAAAAGAAAAAGGAAATGTGAGAATAACAGCCCCAAAAGCATAATGGAATATTTCTGGTTCGTGCATTCCTCATTTTGGAGCAGGTTCCCTTGGCTTGCAGAGAAAAGCTCCAAAAGGAGTGGGTTGGGAGTTGTTTTTCAGTGTGTTTGTCTAAGCTGTGGTCCTTCGTGCTATGGGAAACCTCTAAAGCAGTAAGAGTCTTTTTGCTCCCTTCCACATCCTTACTTATCCCTAGATCCCCCTCCCCCTCTTCACTTTCTTTCATGTGGATCAAGGCCTGGAAAATGACAAGCCTCTTGATTAATAGATACAGAAAGTCTTCTTATGTAATTTATTTGCTTTCTGCACCTGACTAGAATCACTAGGTTTATCTGGAAAGGAAAATATATCGTCCTTCCTGACTCCGAGTGGCAGCAGAGAGAGCTGAGCATGTGATATCAAGCTGCGCATGGAAAGCAAACAAAACGCCATTTCTGTATTTTGTAAGCATCTCAGGTCATAAAAGTGTCAGCACGCTATATTTCTTGCTGGGATCCTCTCTGTTTTATTATCTGAGCCCTTTCCATTGTGTTGAATGTGCAAGGAGAGTCTCCAAAGCAGGCAACATCTGTTTCCCTGTCATGTTTTTGATTATCAGCTCCGTATTCCTTGCAAGTCTCCTGCTCACATATTCCCATCAAACTCAATGGGGGCTTCAACAGCAAGGACACTTCCTTATCTCCCTTCCCCCAGACTCTCCATCCATCATTCTCACATGCTGACCCTCTAAATGCTCATGCAAGAGGCCTGTTCTTTACACTTGGGTAACACTCTCATGACCTCTTCAATTTGTTTTGTTTGTTTAAGTCTAATTGCTGTGAGTATACCTGCCTCCATCCTTAACAGGGGAGAAGGGAGAGGAAGGAGGTAGGTGAGACATCTGACTGGGTTTTGTTTTGGTACCTGTGGAGAACAGTTTTCTAATGTGGTTTTAGATTTGTTTCCCAGTTTTCTTCCCTGAAGGGGAAGTTTCTTCCCCTCTTTCTTAGCTCCCAATTGCTAAATCAATTTCTCTCTGCTTTGCCAAAAGATCTGTTTTACCATTTATGCAGGAATTTCAATTTGCAGATGGGGATTCTGCCAGTAAGAATCAATTAAAACAATTGTCTTTTGGCTATCATATTGCAGTTCTAGGATATCCGGCACTCTGAGATCTGGGAAAGCATAGGTAAGCTATGGGTTCTTTAACTGGTTGGTGTTCTACATTTATTTTCATGGAATATTTTTGTATACTTGTGCAGAATGTCAATGAGCAGCAGTGGAGTGATGCAACTGCTGTTGCAGTTGAGAAGCAGAAGTGGAAGTCTATACGTGTGAATTTCATTATTAATTAATTTATTTAAAGAGCAGTTTATTTATTTAATAAATAAATAAATAAATTTATTTTAAAGAGCTACCCATCATTACAGGTGATTTACCCATCCACCCACAATAATGCCACATTTTGAATCCACATGGTAGAGTTTTGCAGATTCAGACAAATGCATTGCTGACATTCATACTGAGGGTCAAAGTCTGTGCATGAGAAATGTGAACACCTCTGCAGTTTCCCTAGGTCCTACACTGCTAGCAGTCCTGAGGTTACTGAAGGCTCTCCTAGATTCCAGGAAGTATGGTTTGCTTGTACACTCCAGGTTAAACCACACCTTAAAGCTCTCCCAGGTCCATTGTGCCCATTACATTACACAAAATGTTTCCCTCAAAGTTTGCCTGTTGGCATTTTTTTAACTCACCGGTTCTTCTTCTGTGACATATGTGGCTTTTGCTCTTTGTGCTACAAGATTTATGTTAGGAATCATGTTTTAGAACCACTCCGTGGATTTTGATGAGGTGTATGTAGGTCATTTTGACCTTTCTGACTAGTGAGACTGGACTTCATATTTGTGTTGATTCTTGCTAGTTCTCCATCACTATAAGCAGCTTGGTTAATATGTGTATGAAAGAGATTAAAGGCTGGCCAGGTCATTAACAGCACCAAAATGACTGTATGATACAATGCAACAAGGACTGAACAGAAAAGAAGAGCAAAGGAAAGAGGGTACTTACAGAATTGCTCTCTTTGAAGTTGATTGCAGGAAACAGAGGTGAGGAATAGTGGGAGATGAGATCGATGGATTGTATCTCAACGAGCAGCCAGGTATTGAAGATGTGTTGTTGAGCTCGTAGTGCTACCTGTGAGAACAAAGGCAGACTGATGTGAGAGACCTGTGGGGTTCACCCAGCTTCAAAATATGTGTCCTAGAGAGGAAGTGGAAATTCCTGAAAGAATAAAAGGTGGAGCAGAAGAAAGGGAACAGTCATGAAGTGGCTGACTGGAGTGAATCAGAAGATGGAGGGTTGGATAGCCTGAATGGGAATTGTGGGCTGGGACTGAGAACTAGAAATGAGTGATCAGGAGGAGAAAGAGGCAAGAGAAAACTGAAGGAGGGAGAAGATTGATTGTGCCAAGCTGTCTTGGCTGCCCAGGAGCTGTGATCCCAGCCTGGTGTGTCCACAGCATTGGCAGGTCATGACTTCTTTCACAGTGAATTTCAGTTCCAAGGAGAGTGGCAGTGTACTTCTGGGTATGATAAAAGCAGAAGCTACCATGAGCATCTGGTAAAAGCACAGGAAAGAGAAAATGGCATGTCAAATTCTTGGATTGGGTATCTGGGCACCTAAAAGCCCTTAAGAGCACACTGTGTTCCTGAAATGGGAGTTGGGAAAAGGAGGCTGATGCTTCTGATGTTTTACAAAGTGGGGTTGGCTATGAGTTTGACAGTTAAAACTGTGAAAGCAGCTACTCTCATTGTAGGAGGAACCACGTATCAAGATAGCAGCAGAAACTGCATGGGGTTATAGGGAAAAGCAGATCCTCTTACTGTGAATTAGTGACTTCAGTTTTATTCATTGATACCTCAGATGGGCTCACTGGGAAACACAGTCCAGTAATGGGCAAAGTACTGCGCCTTAACACCAGGGAAATTGACTGTGAAAAGACAGTCTAGATCTGTGAAAGACAGGACCTAGATCTGTGATGGGTATAAGGCCAGGAACTTGAGGAACTCCAAGTGCAGTTCAGTCACAACTTGTTATCTGGTCCCTCATGCAATAAAAAGGTGCCATAGAACACTTTCCTGTCTTAAGTCTCCTCTGCTTTACCTTCCCAGTTTGCTCCCCCATAGTTTGCCTGCTCGTCTGCCCTTTCTGTTGTACTTAGGAACCTTCATCCTACCCCTGCCTTCCATGTCATTCCCTTGCAATGCTTCCCCCTACTCAGGAAGATGACACTCTTACCATATCACAGAATCACAGAAACACAGAATTTCTAGGTTGGAAGAGACCTCAAGATCATTGAGTCCAACCTCTGACCTAACACAAACAGTCCCCACTAAACCACATCCCTAAGCTCTACATCTAAACTTCTTTTAAAGACTTCCAGGGATGGTGACTCCACCACTTCCCTGGGCAGCCTGTTCCAGTGCCTAACAACCCTTTCAGTAAAGAAGTTCTTCCTAACATCTAACCTAAAACTCCCCTAGCGCAACTTAAGCCCATTCCCCCTCGTCCTGTCACCAGGCACGTGGGAGAACAGACCAACCCCCACCTCTCTACAGCCTCCTTTAAGGTGTCTGTAGAGAGCAATAAGGTCGCCCCTGAGCCTCCTTTTCTCCAGGCTGAACAAGCCCAGCTCCCTCAGCCGCTCCTCATAGGACTTGTTCTCCAGGACTTGTTATGCTGTGTGGTCCTTTCATTAAAAACAAAACAAAACAAAAACAAAAAAAAAAACCACTTTCATCTTGTCTTCCACTACAGGTTTACATGCCTGCTTTCTCCTCTTCTGTTTTCCTCCTTCCCTCACTTTATTTCACTTACAAATGTCAGAATTCCTTAATATCATTGCTGGCTAGTAAGACTCATGTTTGGATCTGTATAATTACTGAATCTTCTGTTTTTTATCAGAAAAATTCCATTGTCTATTTTCACATTCTATTTTTATTTGCTTCCAAGAGTAAGGATGTGTTTATGCTGGTTAACCAAACAGATCTATCTGTCATGAAGCACTCTTTGAGGTGTTGTCTTCTAACCAGAATAGCTACATTCTTATTGCCAGCTGGGAATGATCCCTTGAAATAGTTTGAGAGAAAGTCTGGGCCAAGGCTGTGCCAGGAATATTTGCAGTGATTTAACAGAGAGGTGACATAGCACCAGCTCCACTACCTGGCTCTGCTTGTTGTTTACTATTCAGGGTAGATACTGGGGTAGGTGTAGGCTATGCTACCCTGACAGGCAAGTTCCCATTCCGTTTGCAACTGTAGTTTTTATTCTGTATGCATGTTTAGTAACAGCAGAGATTATATTGGCAAACACGAGGAAAGCAATTACAATATTATTAAAAACAAAGAATGTGTACCACATGTTTAATTTCTATTCTGTTTAAAAATGTTTACTCATGAGGCCCGTATGTCAGTCATTTGTGGTTCAGCACCACAGCCTCTATGACTTTATGGTCCACATGCACTAGACTGGAGTATGGGTCCAGATTGGGAGGGCCGTTGTGGCCATGCATTGCAGTTTGGGGTGCACCACTTTATGTTTGAGGAGCTCCTGGCAAAAATTATGTGTCTGCTCTTGCCTTCTGCTACAGGTGCTTACTCATGGTCCCACAGTATGTTCATCATTTGACTGCCTAAACCCAGTGCTGTCTGAGCCCTGATTCTGTGTGTCTAGTCTCACCTGCCAAGGGATAAGTCAGCAGCAGGATCCGCTCCATGGACACGTGAAGAGAAAGTAGGCAGACTTTGTCAGGAGGAAGTTTTAAAAATGAATTTCAGGAGTGTATGAGACTAATGGAAGAGGGAGAGCAGTGTGTGGAACAGGTCTGATACTAGACCTTTGGCACAGACCAAGCTTCAAATGTGTCTTACATGGCCCCCTGAATGTAAGCCAGCTGTAGTGCCTCCTGTCTTATCCCTTCTCCATGCCTCCAGTGCAGGCATGTCCCTTTCCATATCTCCACGTCCCCGCTGTGTCTGGCTTCCACCTGCTTGAGGTCAGTGAGATGAATTAGAGCAGCTTTCAAGTACTTTTGACTTTTAGGAGGCACTGGCCTGGCAGCCAGATTTGGAAATGCTGAGAATGCTTTGCTTCTAAGGTACCACGGCACTAAGCTGCTTTCCCGTCTTATATCTGGGGCTGTGTCAATCATACCTCAATTGTAGCTATAGACACGGGTTTTTGATTTCAGTAGCACAATTTTAAAGGTTTTATCCATAAAAGCCAAACTGAAAACTACCTGAAAGTGAGCTTACAATCAATATCTCCCCAGAGCAGAATATGTTGCATACTGAGTAATAATTGTGATGTTTTCTAGCATTTTCATAACAGAAAAAACGGTAAGTTTCAACTTTATTGTGTCTGCAGTCAGTGTTAGCATGGAAGGGTACTACCTCAGAGTAATGCAAATAGATTGAAACTGGAGAAGTCAGAGAACCAGAAAGTAGATCACTGGGTGGCAAGATGAAACCCTACTTGGAAAATAAAAACCTATAATACATATGGGGAAAATTATCTAAAACACATTATTCACCAAGGGAGCCGTGGAAGTAGGTAAGCTGAAAAAGACCTAAGTTTGAGAGCAGACAGTAAATTAGACATGAGTTTGCAATGTGTCAGCAATGCATTTTGGGCTGCATACACAAAGGCACCACATCAGAGAACATGATAATAAACCCTCTCTCTACATGCCTGGTGTGACCACACCTGAAAGTTTTGAGGACTTTGAAGTCAGTGGAGCTGTGCCAATTAACACCAGCTGAGAGCCTGCCTGTTGTGTTCGGTTCTTGTTGCCTTATTACTAGACAGTTATTGACAAATTGGAAGAATCCAGTCCAAAGTAACAAAAATTATGAGGGAGCTGGTAAGGCTGACACATATATGTATGTATATATATGTGTGTGTGTGTATAAATGATTAAGTGAACTCTATATGAGATATATTCAAATGTTGGGAAGATGTCATTTGTTCAAATTCCAAACAGCTGTCTGGCTTGACTGCAGCTATGCCCTTTGGTGTATAGCCACTAAGGATGCTTGAGGAGTAGCTGGCTGCCAACATTTGCAAGAACAAAGGTGTTTTTGAATAATCATGGGTATCCATTGTTAATTACAGGGTCTCTTCCTGGATGCATCCCCGTGATTAATCTGTATTTAGACACCTCAGCAAGAGACCAGATTTTTACATCTGCTAATCACCCACAGTTGTCATGAACTTCAATGCTTCTCCTCTTTGCGTGTCTGACCTCTGTTATATAGACGTTAAATATAGATGTATACATCTCAGTGTAGGTGTCTAGATTTGAGTTGCTTCGTGGACAGCAGCTGAAGTTGCCATGAAGATCCTAACATTTTCCATTCCATTATCTATGCACTGACCCTGACAGCTAATTAGAGCCATTTAATGCCATGTCCCTTGAAAGGAATTCCTGAAGATGAAAGTTCCCTGTTATTCTCTGTAAGACTATCCAGGATCTGATCCAGAGCTCTGGAAGTCAGTGAAAATCTTTCCATTGACTTCAAAGTGTTTTGGACCATTCCTAGATAATAGCACAAATTTCACTTCTTTCTTTCTTTCCAATTCAGTTGTCTGAAATTGCACAGTGAGTGATTGAATCCCTATGTCCCTTGCATAGCTTGCATGCCAGCTCCCTTTAACACCTTCTGTGAAGCTTACAATGTTAAATGACATATTCAGTTGCTGTAGGCATCTTCTTTCCAATCTGGACCCCAGCTGCTTGAGGTCTAACAGATAAAGGACAATGTGAAAGCAAAAATTAATGTATCTAAAGGAGTCAGTTAAGCTAAGCCCCTTTAAACATATGACTGTGAAAGTTATGTAATTAATCTGGTTAAGGACAGATAAGCTTCATATGGTCAAAACTTGATTTTTTTGTCATATTTTGTTGCCACCAGATTATGCCAGAGATTAAAACAGGATTATTTGTCTTTGTATTCCACAAGAAGAATAAAAATACTGGAGCTACCTCTCTGCTGTCCCTAAAATTGTTCAATCCCTCTGTCATCTGACTGATGCCAACATCTTCCAGCCAGGATTTAGCTATTGAGATCCTATTGTTACTTCTGGAACCATGAGGTCTGCTAGTTTTATTAACATCTGGCATTATTCCAGCAAAAATTGAAGTTGGAGAAGCTGGAGTTATCTATTCCAAGAGTAAGTTGCCCAAGTGTTTTTGAAGGAAATTCAGGGGATTTGGGCATATCTCTGGAGCTTGTCTACCCTGTGGACAGTTCTCTCAAAGGGTAGGTTCACAGACACTAATTCTCTCCAACACTGTACAATTCACCTGTGCTGTCAGCCTCCTCAATTGAAGATATTATTGTACATGACTACAGTAAAAGACATCAGTAACTCATATAGATGTCTAATGAATGTGATTAATCAAGGAGTGGGCACGTCCTTTGAAATGGAATGAATAACATGGAAGAGAAGGCAAATCCAGTTGTCCTCGTCAGACCAGCTGACCAGGGAATTGGGAAAGAACAAAGTTAAGGAAGGCAGAGGTGAGGCCAGTGTGTTGCCCACCATGGGGGCAAAGTAACAGTGTGCCTTACTAATAAAGCCTGCGTAGA
Organism: Anas platyrhynchos; assembly: GCF_047663525.1. Lineage (NCBI taxonomy): Eukaryota > Metazoa > Chordata > Aves > Anseriformes > Anatidae > Anas > Anas platyrhynchos. The sequence goes on along the minus strand of NC_092587.1, from coordinate 83,313,217 downwards.
ACACAATAAGAAAGACGTTATATGTAGAAACACACTCCAAACACTATAACCACTGACAGAGAGGAAATGAGATGATGGGTGAATGGAATCAGGGAAAGCACATCTGGCGAATCAAACAGTAACTCTCCATATCAAACAGACGCAGAGAGTGCTGTCAGACTCCACCCTGCATTTTGGAGGCTCTCAGAAGCTGCTCTGACTGTGTCAGACAAGCCTGCTTTGTGCTTCTGTACCAGTCCCAGGCACCTATAAGCAGGTGGGATATTAACTGTCACAGCTTCACAGTGCCTTTTTTGAATTAATTCATATCTCCTAGAGGAGTCCTTGGTCCCTGTTGTGAGTCATATATTTCAGCATTTTTGTGAGAATGAGTGCACAGTCCTATAATTTGAAGGAAGTCCTCTTTCAAATATACTAGGAATTATGAAATACTTGTGAAATAATCTGACATGACCTGTGGTGAGACAGGAACCGCTTCTATGACTGAGGGCTTGGAGGTGTCCCTCAGACAAACTCATGCTTAATCTTCAGCAGTGTAGAGCAGAGGAGAAAGGGATAGACAGCACTGGAATGCACTTAAGAGAAATAGATACACACATGAAAGAAAAATGCCTTGATATTTAAAATATTTATGGCCTTAAAAGGGCTGAAAACTGATACTAGCCATTAACTAATAGACATTCTGCCTTTGTGATGCAGCTTATATCCCTAACTAAAACCACATCTCTGCTCTGACTTTGTCTGAAGCCAGGTGCACAGATGATTAAATTTTGGGCCAGTTATAAGGAGAGTGTCTCCATCCTGTCCTCTCCTCTAAGCACACACCATCTGTGTGATACTTATTCATCTCCTTTCGCAGGGCTGACATACTGAGCCCATATTCTTCCAGCATTGGTTGTCCTCATACTGTCAAGCTGTGCAAATGGAAGGGATCTAAGCCTAAGGGAATAGCAGTCTCTGCAAGTAGGCTTGTGTTGTATTAAGCCAGTATGAACTGCTCTGCTCTAACCTTGATGCTGTTCATATGTGTTTTCACAGAAGAAACTTGGGGCTCAAGCTGACCACAGTTGCCAGCTTGCCTCTTACTTCTGTGGGACAGATTCTGGGTTCTCTATCTTTAAATGCTATGTTGCTGTGCACTGCCTCTGTTTGAATCTTTACTGCTTAGAAAAGGGAAGATGATGGCTTTGTATTTGAGAGCATATGGATTCCTTGTAATGAGTGGAGGGTAGATTACTTAAGGCATTTTAATTTTATTTTCTGAACAGGATTTCTGAGCCCCTGTTCCTGCGTCATAGGTGTGCTTGTAGCAGGAAACGATGAACTTAGACCTTGCTTCTTTGAGGAAGTGATAGGTGGAGAAAAGGACTTCAAATGCATGTATGCTTTTCATAAAAATAAAAGACAGTTACTTTAAGTATGCTGAACATACCAGAGAATAGACACAGGTTCCTTTTTTTTTTTCTTTTAATTTATTTAGAAGAGAAGATAGAGTGGGGGGCCTCATGGCAGCCTACAGTTTCCTCATGAGGGGGAGTGGAGGGGCAGGTGCTGAGCTCTGCTCTTTGGTGACCAGTGATAGGACCCAAGAAAACAGCTTGAAGCTGTGACAGGGGTAGTTCAGGCTGGATGTTAGGAAAAGGTTCTTCACCAAGAGGGTGGTCAGACAATGGAACAGGTTCCCCTGGGAAGTGGTTACAGCATCGAAGCTGTTCAAGAAGCATTTGGACAACACTCTCAGATGCATGGTCTGATTTTTCGTGTGGTCCTGTGTGCAGAGCATTTGACCCTAATCCTACAGACAACACTAATACATGCAAATGTTCTTCAGACTTGGATCCAAAGCTTTCAGCCAAGCTTTCTACTCTACCAGATGTTAAGATGCACTAGATGCATTCAAACTTCCATTTCAAGAAGTTCTGCCAAAACAGGGCACTATGGACCAACCTTATCCTTCACTATTTCTTTGTTTCCTTTGAAATGCAAAAACATATTTCCTTCCTCATTTTCATAAGGCTCTAGGAGCTATTTTCAGTTTAGGATGACACCTTGTTGACATGACTCTGCCCTGTAATTCTCATCACAGAATATCTCTTGGATGGTGGGCTCAGGATCAACCATAAGGACTGAGACAATGAATGTGTGCACTTTAAGAAGTGCAGCTGGAGAGCAGACAAAACATCTGATGGACTTCACACGTAAAGAAGCTCATTGTAGAGGTGCAGCTTCCCACCACTGCATGGTTGAATGCATCTTGCTAGGAGGCAACAGCACCCTCTACTCCAGATCACCTTCTCAGCTATTATTTTACATGAGGCCTAAATGTTGAACAATGCTTAAATGTTCAGAAGGATGAGGATGGACCTGTGCTTTCTCTATTTTTCCAGCAGATCATCCACTAGTACTGCATTAGTTTCCATCTCATAGACTGGATAGAACTTTGGGTGTGTTGGCTTTAGGGCAGACCAGCCAGCAGCCTCTTAATGCTGATTTTCTTCCCCCTACATGATTTGTGAAGCTAAAATTCTCTACATCTCCTGCAGCAATTTTAGCCCCAGGGGACCCATTTTGGCAGGATGTGCCCTTCAGTTGAATTCCTGACTCCTCTCTGGATCTGTTTATGCTGGGGCTTATATCCATTCCCCATGAAAATTCCCCAGTGGTACATACACAGTGCTTGTTATTTTGGCAAGTTGCTAATTCCTTCCTTTCTTTCTCTCCTCCACCACTTCATTAAAACTGTCCTTCTATATGAAGTGCTTGTATAGATTGTGGTCTGATGTACTGATGGTTTAGTGTTCCTTGCCAAACCGTGGTCTTGCTGACTAGGATGGATGCCTTCTCAGGGTATATATATATTCTAGCTGTGGGTAGGGGACTCTAGGAACACCTTCATTAAGCATTTACCTCAGGTGCCAGTTATGACTTCTGTGAATTCTCCAACAGTGCTGCAGAAAATGACTGTTAAACTTGTTATAAATGTGTTAAAAGTCCAGTCTGCTGCATGTAAAAAATGCAGCCCAAACTTGGGATATAGAGACAAAAATGGATCTTGGTTTCACTAAAATTTACCCTAGGGTCTCTCTTGGAGTGCATCCTTAATTCTGCTAAAAGAAAGGCTGTATATCCTCTTCTCTCCAGCAAGGAGCTTGGGGAAAACATGGAAACACTGCGAAGCAATTAAGAATAATGAGATATAATAATTTTATGGTGACATTATTAGTGAGATGATTTACTATACTTGAGGTTATAATGCTTTCACTGGGGAAAGAATTGGCCTTGCTGGAGGAAAAGTAAGCAGGAGAGCAATGCAGTAGCCAACAAGTAAGCAACGTTTCCAACCAACCTCCAAACTAACAGGGCAACAGTAGAATTTCAAGCTTCAAAAGCAACACAGTCGGAAAAGACATTAAACAGTTAAAAAGCCCTCTGAGCAGAGGAAGGCAGAGAAGATGAATGTGTGTGACTTTCAGTGGGTTCTAATGTGCAAGCAGAGAGGCTGGTCTGCTAGATCAAAACCTGCTTGCTCTTTAAAGTTTTTGCTCTAAAGAAATAATTCTATTCATCAGGACAGCTGCTTGATTGTGGGATAATACTGGCATCACCACTAGAGAGAACAGGGATGAACGTGCTAGGGGCTATCTAGGTACAGCAAAGAACTTTTAGCCCCATCACACAAACCCATATGTGGCTCCAGATCTGAGTGGAAATGCTTTCAGAGAAGCTGTTTTTAAAGCTACTGTTGTAGACATCTCTGGCTGAGAGGAGCCAGCATAAATGACATGCTTGAAATCTATGTTATGCACACAGTAGATTGAGGAAGAACCCTAATTAGAAATACAAGAATTTCCATCAGAAAGACTCATTTTAAGTTTGTACACCTAAGAAATTTTTTTTTTCTTCTTTTTTTTCGGTAGGCTGAGAAGACTGTTAAGCAATTGATTCCTAGAGCAACTACATTTACTACTTTCTGTACATATCTGTCTTTGTTAGAGAAATTCAATGCTAGAAAAAGAAACCACAAGGCAAAGCTTTTCTCCCTCCACTATACTTTAACTAGCACAGTACTGCATCTTCCCCTGATACAGTGAAATAAAAGATAGGAGCAACACTAAAGAGGTGAAAAAAGCTGGAAATTTAATTCACAGACAAATTAGCTGCATTGCGTTTAATATTCCCAATGAGGAAATGAAAAGAAATCCATTCTGTTTCTGTTCTCCACAATTTCACCAGAAGGAAAGTTAAGGAAGTTAAGAAAGTTAAGCCTCCCTTAGTTAAGGAAGACTGATTCTTTTTTTTCCTTTGGTTAAGGAAGACTGATTCCTTTTTTTCCCTGAGTTTTCACTTGCCCCAAAACAAATTGATGAGAAATAAATGGTGCATGTAAAAAAATCAAACCACGCTCAAAATGTTACAGTCATTCAAATTTCTCATTGTACTAGATACTACAAGCTAAAGAGTTCTTTAGTAATCTATCAGGAGAGTTGGCCAAATGGAGCGATTCATGACCTTTCAATAAAGCAAATCTATTAAAGCAAGCAACTAAAACCAAGGAATTCCTGCTGCTCCTTCAGGGCTGTAAATTTAATATTGTTGGATAGTGTGAAAGTATATATATTTAACAGCTTTTTTTTTTTTTTTTTTTTTTTTTTTTTTTTTAATAAACACTGCATAAATATGAAGAAAAAAGGAAGATTTAAATCAAGAGGGAGATGGGTGGTAAGGTAGAAGGGAGTCTAAGACTGGAACTGCATTGGTAACAGCTTGGCATAATCAGTAATGAAATTGAACTAGAAGTGCAGGCTGAATAGCAGAAGTGATCCTAATGCACGCTTATCAGAGAAGTGTGGATGTGCCCACACAGCTCTAAACCGTTACAGTGATTTTCATTATTTAAGGAACAAGCTGTGAAATAGTAACTGTTTTTGCAACTCATGTTTGTAAAGAATCTTTACATTTCCATTTATTCAAAACCCCAGAATAGAAGAGAGCTTGAAAGTCTATTTAGAGAGAATACAGCTCAGTACTTTCTACTTCATACTTAGGCTATGAAGGTACACTGAAGAAACTGAATGCAAAGGGACCTCTGATATTGTGTAGATAAAGTAGGAGATGACCCTTATGCTCTTTGTTGTTCCTGGCTTTAAAGCAGCTATGATGAACAGCTTAGACTGATCACTCAAACTACTGTGTAAGAAAGATGCACATGAGAACTGCTGTTGTGGTTTTGATCAAAGATCCATGTAGCCTGGTAGTTTTCTTCAACAGTGGCCATTGCAGATGCCTGCAGAAAGGTAAGAAAAGGTGAAGTATGAATGATACTCTCCTAATCTTCAAACAAATTTAGCTCCAGAGATTTCCTCATCCCAATATTTTTCCCTGTTTAATATCCTCCAATGCAGTGCACTTCCAAACATTGTCTAGTGTTTCCTTGAACACAAGTATGTTTTTCATATCCATAACATCCTCAGGCAGAGTACTCCACAGCTTTATTACTTGAATGAAAACCACTTCTTTTTTGGTTGTTTCTGAACCTGGTTCCTGCTAGCATCATTTTGTAGTCCCTAGTTCTTGAGTTGGAAGCAACATCTATCATAATGCATCATCAACACTTCATTCAGGCTTTTGTAGACCTCTCGCAACATCTTTTCTTTTCCTGGCAGAAATGTTCCGGTCTACTGAGTCATTCCTCCTACAGAAGTCATTCCATACTTTTGATCATCTTTGTAGCCTTTATGTGAAGTTTTGAGATGGTAGAACAGAATTGCACACAGATTCAAGCTTGGGGCTAACCATGGGCTTATACATAAGCATGATGTTATTCACTGTTTTGTTCTCGCTTTCTTACTAGCTCCCAACTTCTGACTAGCATTTTAATTGCTCCAGAGCACATAGCTAATGTCTTCATGTCATTTTACCTTCATGTTTCCTTCCTTAGTGGCAATGGTCACCATGGGGTCATAAATCAACATGAGAAGTGGGGACTTCCTCTCAAGTGCATTGTTTTCTACTTATCTGCTCTGAGTTTCACCTGCCAATTTATTTGTTCATTAGTCTTCAAAAACCCCTCTACATGAATGTTTCTTCACAGTCTGCCTTCATCCTCACTAACTTGAATATCTCGTACCATCGGCTAGTGTCATCTGACAGCTCACTCTGCTTCAGATCATTTATGAGTATTGTTGAACATAGGTCCAGCACAGACCTTTGTGCAGCTCTGCTGGTGAAATTTTTCAGATTGGACAATGACTGTTTATCCCTACACTCCATTTTCTTTATTTTAATTAATACTTTCTTAGAATTTTTCCTTTTTGTACTTTGGCTATTCAGTGTACTTAGCAGACTTTACAAGGGACTTTTCAAGACAGATTCTGTCCACATTCGTCTGTCTGCTGCTGATGCTTTCAACAAATGCCAAGGAGGCATCTCAGGAAGGACTTTTCTGTATGCAAGCTATTTTGACTCTTTTGAAATATATTGTATTTCTTTACATATCAGTGAATTCTCAACTGAGCACTAATGATTGGCAAAGAGTAAAAGTTCCTCTCTCATGTATACACATTCTGGTCTCCTGAAGCTGAAAAAATAGTACGAAACATAAAACGTGTTGCCTTGGATGTCCCTGGGAATTGTTTTAAAGATCAGCTTCATATATGAAACCTTCCAGTCTTCAGGTTCCAGAGAGGTTTTAACTGGAAGGTTGCACACTATCATTAGTAACTCAGCATTTTCATCCTTGATTTCTGGTAGGTACCATCTGTTAGTGTTCAGTTTGTCTATTTGAAACATAATCTCATCCACAATTACTTCAATTTCAGACATCCTTTGCATTTTCCCAGTTTACATACAATTCCCCCATTTCTTCCAAATGAGGAGCAATGCCAATAATTAATTTAGCTTCACCATCTCTGAGACCTCACTGTCTCTGAGTTATGCTTGGCCATACAGTGTCCCTAGCAGGTTTTTTGCTCCTGACATTTCTGACAAAGGGCTTGGTACTAGTTTTAATTCTTTTAACTAGTGCTCCTCAAAGTCCTTTTTAGCTTTCCTAATGAGCATTTTGCTTTTTATTTGCCAGACTGCATGATTCATTTCGTTTTATTTGCTTGGATACAATAGACATCTTTTTGAAAAATGCCTTCATACTGCTAATAAACTTGCTTACTTGGCTGTTTATATGTGCTGGCCTCCTTTAATCCATTCTCCGGCCTTTCTCAATAGGTCATACGCAGCGGTGTTGTGCTACCAGTCTGGTGTTCTTCAGTAGTTTCCATGCTGCTGTTAGGATTTGATCCTCTCTGCTGACCTTTCCAGCTTCTTTTTAACAAGATTCCTCATTTCTTGCATAGCTTTTCTTGAAGTTTAGCACAATGACAGGGGAGTATCTGGCCTGTGGTGCTCCGCTTGAGCTGGTGACTCTGAGTTCTCTGTGGTCATGGTCATAGAGTGGTGCTTCCATTGGAAGGGCTAGAACCAGATCATGTACATTTGTCAGTACAAAACTGAGGGCTGCATTTGCTCCTGTGGGCTCTCTAACCATCTGCTCCATTAAATAATTGCTAACAGAGTCCAAAAATGTTGTCGCTGTTTCATGTCCTAGTATGATATTTGTCAATCTACAGCAGGGCAGTTGAAGTCTCCCATTACTACTGTATTTCCTTACCACACTGCCACTGTGATCTCCTTCAGCTTATCAAATACAAGGCATTTTCTTGTCCTGTCCTGTGTCAGTAACATTATCTACCATACAACTTAGCGATATGGTTTAGTGGAGGACTTGTTAGTGTTAGGTCAGAGGTTGGACTCGATCTTGAGGTCTCTTCCAACCTAGACAATTCCATGATTCTGTGATTCTGTACATATATTCTTCATACTTAGCCCTGGAATTTCAATCTTTATAAACACTATGTTACTCGTTGAGTTGCTTAGCTGAAAAATTCAACGTGATGCTAAGCTTTCAGAAAGGCAGATCACTGCTCTGCTGCTGGCACAGTTTATCCTTACTGTGTAGTTTGTACCTCCATATTAGTGTCCCACTGACTGTCTTCCTCTCCCAAAGTTTATAATATGCTGGGTGTAACAGTGTCTGCATTTTGGATCAGACTTTCTGGTTCTTAATATTATTTCTTAGATTTCAAACATCATGTAGAAATGAGTGTACCAATGCTTTGCTTCTTTTCTTGGCACCTCATATAAAAAAATAATATGCTTGCTTTCCATTCCCTGTTGAATTACTTGTGTATTCTTTTATTATGCTTTCCTTGAGGATTCAGAACTTGCCCATTTTTAGCTCATAAGGGCAAGTCCTGCTGAATCTGGGCTTTTCCACACCTGTTGGCTTTTCCAACTGCTTTTTTTTTTTTTTTTTTTTTTCATGTGGTAAAGGAATATTTTTGTTACAGAATTCTATCTAGGGCCTTCATTTTGCTAAGAATGTCTGAGAATGTTTTCAATTTGCTGCCAGACCAAGCAGTATCATGGCAGAGAGTTAGATATGTTGGATGTTTTCAAATCAGCTGGACTTGATGAAATTCCTCCTAGGATACTAAGAGAAGCGTCTGAAGCAATGCCAGAACTATTAGCTGTCATCTTTGAGGAATCATGGAGTACAGAGATAAATGTATTGCCTCTTACTATTTTTTCAAATTATGAGGGGGCAGAGGAAGCAATCGTTGAGCCTTCAGAAGTTAACTACAAGGTGAGTGACAACCAGTATGGGTCTATCAAGAACAAATCATATCAAATCTATATGCTTCTGTGACAGGAACTGTGGATAGGGGAGAACAGCAGAAAGATGTATCTTAACTTTAGTAAGGGTATGAGTAAGCAAAAATGATGAGACTATTTTGTCTGGAAGAGATGAACAAAATGGTTTGACTCCTTCCTTTATCTCAGGATGAAATGGTACCTCTGACAGAATGAGTAAGGAACATACTGCTGAGTAATGAATAGAAAAATATTTTTCTACCATCACAGCTGAATAAACAAGAGTGTTGGCATATTCCTTCTTCCCTGATCTAGATAAGAGCAGCAGATGACTCAGCTGGGGGATCATGTCCAGTTTCTGGTGCTTTAATTAAGGGAGGATGTGGAATACCTGAAGAATCCATAGGAGACAAGTATAGAAAACATGGTTCTTGAGGAAAGGCTGCAGGAACTTGCATGACTTGATCAGGGAAAGAAACAAAGAAGGGGATGCCCAGCAATGATCTTTCTTGTGTTAAGTCTAATAAAGCACTGAAAAAAGATTACTTTGGAAGATGGGGAATCTCCACCAGCGGAAACCAGCACAGGTTTGGGCTTTTCTTATTTCAGGCTTCTCTGGCCTCCTCTCAGCTCTATTTCTACATTCTTCTATGATGGTTATACAAAGGCATGTAAAGACAGTTGTCATTGATTCCCACATGGTCAGATGGCAGCTTCACTCACACTGCAGGTGTAACTTGGGAGTCCTTTGCCCAGTTTGTAAGGTAGAATTCGGGCACCAGTCCCAGGTTGTTCTTCCTCTCAGGCAGGTGCAACTCCCAGGTGCTTCTTGTTTCCACTTTTATTGTGCTCTGTGGATTTGAGTGAGCTGCTTCTTCCACTGACAGTACCATTGTATTAAAAAAAATAAATGATGAAGAAGAAGGAAGAGAAAGGTTAGATGTCTATACAATCATAGCTGGCCTATTGGGCCAGGTAAGGTTATGGATAAAGTAATAAAATAATCTGTAACCAACCCTACATAAGGGCGTGACATGGTTAATGTCATATCCAGCTGCCTCTGACTCGCTGGCTTCAGGGACAGCCGCCCATGGAAATCAAGAGGAAAACTCAAGGCTGAGTCATGCCTGAGCTCCTCTGCTGCCCCACCTTGTGTGAGCTCAGTGTCTTTGGAGGCAGCTTTGGCAGCAGCTTGTGAGGACCAAAGGATGTTCTGGGAAACAGCATCTGCTGTTCTCAAGCACTACTCTTGCTGACGTTAAAACCTTATCCCTATTTTACATACATACTTCAGGTTGTGCTTCACTAGCCTTTATTTGTGTGGTCATTTGCTTGAAAGTAGTCTTAGATATGTGTCTGAGATGAGCAGTGCTGTATGTATTCATACTGAGAACAGACAGACATTGTCCTCCTTCCTTAGGCAGTTCCCAGCAATACTTAAGTGACTCTTGAACCACTTTCTGAAATCGTTTCATATGGTTGCGTGTCCAGTCTGTGACCCTGCTTGTACACTCCCGCCCTGCCTCCTGCAGCCCATGACTCCTCACACAATGGTAAGCATGTCCTACATCAAATCCTACATCAAATCCTGACACAATCTCTCATCCCAACCAAATGCCCTTTTGGCCTGATTCCAGCACTGATGGTGAAGAGTTTTGTCAGTGTGCAGCTCCACTATCTTTATGGAGAGTGGTTCCCTGGTGTAAAGACTGCACTGTGTCTTATTGGTGCCACAAAGCACGCCAGACCTTCCTTGCTTAAAGACATGCAAGGAAAGAGGCTTTCACAATAGAACACCAGGAGCATGATCCTGGTTTCTCCCAGTTTTTCTGGGAGTGTAAAACATGAAGAGAAAGGGTAAACATGAGGTGAAAGAAAGGCACATCACAGAAATTAGGCTACTGAAAGAATCTAGAGGTGTAGGAAGATTAAGGCAGATGGATGGCTCCTTGGTTTGGTCTTCTTAAAGCAATGATTACACTAGCAAGCTGAGAACACTCTAAGAGAAGGGAGGAAAATAGCATGGGTCCAGATTGCACTTGTGCTGAGAGCTACTCACCACATCCCACAGCTTTCCAAATCACAGGCTGTTTCCAGTCCCAGCAAACAGAGGAGCCACCAGTTATGACATCTGCAGCCCCTGTTCCAGTTCAGGGTGGCAGGGTACACTGTGCTCCTCCCAGGATCTGCTGTGTCCAAGGAGTACAAGACAAATGTGGTGCATGAGGAGGAGTAGACTCCTTCTCCCCAAAGGAATTGTCCTGCTGCACCTTGGGTTGGGATGAAGTTGGAGATAAACCTCACAATTTGGAAAGTCCACCATGTTTGATTCCCTTCCCTTTGTCAGAGGGCAGAAAGGATCCCTGGACCTCACAAGGGAAAAGGATCACTGTTTTTCTGATCTCAACTCTCTAGGAGAAAAAGAAGGCATTACAGCTCCAGGGCCATAGTGGCAGCATGAGCCAAATGGGATAGGATCCCATGAGGCACTGTCTTCCCAACACATGTATTTGGATTGCCTGATGTAAGGCAATCTAAGCCTACTAGCACTTGCAGAGCCCATCCAAAAAAGAATATTCCTGCATCGGTGCAACAAAATCATATCTTGTACTATTCAGACAAGAACCCCGAGCACAGAGGTTAAGACCAGTGCTCTGGGAATCTCAAGAACAACTCTGAATGCTCACCTAGGAAGCAGAGGAGCTGTGCTGACACAGCATCACTAGCATTAGTGGCTGTGGATTACTAGTCAGTACTAGCCAATTACTAGTGTTACTGGCTGTGGATTACTAGCCTCAGCATTTCTTTCCAGACCCAATCTACTTTTGCATCTTGCCTTTTCACTGTGCTGCGCCGTGTTGTCCCTGGTCCAGCAGATCTTTCCTTGGTGCTCCCTACTGCATGGTTTACACCTGGTGTTACACCTGATGTACTTCAGACCTTCTCTAAAGCTGGTGCAGCTGTCAAATTAAGATGCAGCTATCTTATGGGGAAAAGCAGGTGACATAGCAGCACATTAGGTAAGCAAGAAAGAAAAGCTCAGAAGTTATGTTGTATTACATGTAACAGTGCACAGGAGATGAGAGACTTTATATGGTTGGGTTTCCAGGCACACAGCACAGAGCCTGGCCGCATGAGCTAATGAAGTCGTCTACTAGCAGGAAACACTTTTCCTTTTTGAGCATTTAACACTGGGGGTAGATGAGACATATTTTCCCAAAGGGCCTTGTAGCTATTTGCTGTTCTGCAGAGTAATGCTGAGAATAAATCAAGCGCTCTTCTGGGTTTTGGAGACAGAGGTGGTTACAGAAAGAACAGCCAAATATTTGGTGGCCTCCTAGAACACTTTCTGCTCAGTGTGTAATAGGCTGTCCCCTTCTGCCTCATCCCTAAATTTGTCCTTTCTCTGCATTCTTCTGTCCCCCTGAAATCCTGTCATCCTGCCCTGTTCCCATCCTGTTTTACTCCCATCTGCTCCGTCCCTTGCTTTGTTCCCTCTGCCCCATCCCAACTGGTCTGTCCCCAGCTGCTGTCCTGCAACTCAGTTTTGAGCCATTTTGTTTCACCTCTTCTCCCCTCCAGTGCTACATAAGGCTGAACACAAGCACAGGTGGCATGGGGGCTGCAGCTCACTAGCTCTCAGTCCTCTACTTGGGGATGGAGAGGCTTTTTGTGTTCCTTTGGCCCTGAGCGGAAGCACGTTCTGTCCTAGACAAGTCCTCAGCAAAAATAACATCTGGATTTCAGGCAAGCTCTGCTGAGCATGTGCAGGCAGAGCACAGTGATTTACAGTTAGCCCAGATCTGGTTGGTTTTTCATACAGACAGCAAGTATAGGCTGATGCCCCCCAGAATCAGCTCCCACTAATTTCAAGCCCCTGCATGAAGCACCGAGCTGCCTAAGTTCTGCTGTGAAACCACTGTAGGACATTTTCAGCATGGGCCAACCACCATATTTTTCCCTAACCTCATCCTTGGAAGTTGCTGACCATCTTTCAAGTGAAATGTTCCTCCAAAAATTCAGCCCAATAAAGAGACAAAAGAAAGAAAATCTCAGCCTTGAATGTTTAAAATATGACACAATTATAAGCAACTGAAAACTGGATCCTATAATCAAAAGTGTTAGGCAAGGTTAAATACAAGATTCATGGCCATCTACAACTATAATAGAGGGGTGGCTATTTAAATATTTAATTATGGGAGAACTTTCTTGCATGACTGACATGCAAGGAGAAACAGCTTTCCTTCCAAACACGGGGCATATGCCCAAGAAACACATCTGATAAGGAAAATCAGTAGTGACTATATGCAAACTGCATTGTGTTCTGGTTTACATTGCTTATAGTTATTTTCTCCTTTATCCTTTAGCAGATTCTTCACTGAGTGTTGTAAAGTCCTGAACTGAACCCGTCACTAGTGGATGTGTCAGTGAGATAGATGTCAGCTTGAGCCGTGGCGATTTGCCATCGGTGGAAAGCAAACAAATATTACCAGCCGGAGTAATGAGCGTCGTGATTGTAACAGGAACTAAAGCACAGATTTACACAGGATCTCTGTGTTTGGACTCATGAGCCTTTGACTATGTTAGTATGAAAAGTAAGCAACTGCAAAACCCCAGCTGTGCAGAACTATGGACAAATCAGGCTTTTGCTGTTGGCTGCTCGACACTCTACCTGCAATACTAGTCCAGATGTGTATTACCTATATTTTCTTCACTTCTCAGAAGAAAGCAAAAAGGAAAGCTTTCATAAAAATAGTCTTTTAAAGTCTTTTATTGAACTCCAATGAAAAAGGATCCAGTACTTAAAAACCTGTCCACTTTTTGCAATTATATAGGAGCTCCATTATTAGATATTATCTCTGTAGCAGACTTTGATTTCCTTAGAATATTAGAGCTTCACCAGCTAATTCAGAAGTATCAGAGAAAATACTACTTATGGAACAAGAAATAATTGCTATTTTGCTGAAAGAAGGGAATATATGTAGATATAAAGTCTCCTAAAAGCCACAGCACTAAAGCAGAGATCTTGTCCTTCTCCTGATCCAAACTACAATAGTCACAGCCTATCTTTAATTTATGTAAAATTATGATAACCAAGAAACTGTGAACTTTATTGTTTGGTGAGTTGGCTGCAGTGTGCATCCCTGAAGTAGCATAATGACAGATGTGACAGAGGACCCTGCAGATAACTTGTAGTCTGAAGTGAAGATCAGGCCAGACTAGATATAGCTACATTTATTGCTATTCTGTGCACCAGAAAATGCTAAGAATAAAACATTGAGAACAAAGATTTCCAAGCCTATTAGCAGGCACTCGTGTGATGTGATAGTATCAGTTTTAAGGACGTTGTGCCTGGCAGGGCATCAAGGACTGATGGTCTCTTTTTGTTATTACCGGCATAAATTGATATATATGACCCAAAGCTGACATCTAGCGGGGAGAAGCGTACAGGATTTTTCTTCCCAGGAATGGTTTTTTTTTTTTTTTTTTTTTTTTTTTTTTTTTTTTTTTTTTTCCTCTCTCTGTGTATTGCAGACAGAGAGGGTGTTTTGATCTTTTCTTCAGAAGTCATGCTGAATGGATTTTTCCTGGGCAGGAAAGTGAACCAAGATGCTCATTGGCACTAAGCTGAATGTGCATACCTTGTCTCATTTGTGACAAGCATATGGATAGCTGAGTACCAGAAGCTAGCTTCACAGTGCTGTCAGCAGATAACAAGCTCTGAAGGCAGAATTTAAAAACCTTTAAAAGATGATGGTCTAGATGATCATGCCTGATAGATTTTGGGAAGAACTTCATGAATACATCTAAGAGGAGAATAGATGTTCACTGCAGCTACAAAGATGATGTCAATGACCTAGTATTTATGTTGTCAGGAACTAAGATCTGCAGTCCTAGACCCAAGCAGCCTCTTGGATAGCAGGTCCCGAAGCAGCAGTGCTATTCAGTTTCCAATTATCCCCAGCCCTTTGTCTCACTCACTGCCTCAGCTGTGTTGCTTGGGCTGGGAGGACAAGATGGCTGGTAAAACTCCAGGAATGTTTTCACAAGTTTCTGCCTCACCTTCTGCACCTGGTATCACATGTTTATAGGGAAAATATCTCAATTTTCAGTTAGTAAAAATATAAGTTTCAAGCTCTCATGCTTGCTTGTAAGAATTGAAAAGTTGAAGCCTAAAGGCTAAAAAACAACAAAGGGCAAATAAAACTGTCCAATATTTACTTTTCATATCTTGCAAATTTAAATCAATATCATAAATCTGTTGGCACCTCAGAGCCAGTTTGTAATGCTTAGCACGGGAAATGGTGGGAAGCACAGAGAAGTCTCACCAGTTCCCAGGCACAGGAAAGGGAGAGGACAGATAGTGCTCCTGGGAGATGGCTGGGTGGGGAGCCAAAGGAGGAAATCTGCAAGGCCAGGGGGAGAGCAGGTGGACCACAAAAGCACTCATAATCCTTAAAAAAATGGCAGAATACAAAGGCTACTTTACTTGTTCATACACTGTAGGAAGTAAAAAATGTCTCCTCCACACATGGTGGTAAATATTCAAGGCTCTGTAGCTGTGGGCTGGAAGAACTCACACTGTCTGTGGATCATCTTTTTGGTGGGACTTGTAGCACATACAGCAGCAGTAAGTTACCAACAGGCTTGAAGGAAATGGTTTGGTTGTCCATGGAGTGGAAATACACAACAAACCTAAAAGGCTTTTTTTTTTTTTTTTTTCTTTTTTTTTCAGACCCATTAGTTTCCCTCAGAGACCTGCACAAAGGTGAGATAACACGAAGACCTCCTGGTAGGGCTACCATGTTTTCAACAAACTGAATTTTCCCCATGGGAAATGTCCTTTCACCTCCCCTCCTATTGCCTGTAACATCAGCAGAACATGCAGAACATGAGACAGGGGACACTGCCAGCACATGACTGAACCTCTCCCATCCCTTCTGACAGGCTAATTTAGGGTTTCAATCAAACCCCAGAAGAAAATTTGCTTCCCTGGGGGTGAATGTGCAGCCTTCAGCCACTGCCAAAGAGCACAGCTCCAGTGTTGTGTCCCAAGCAATTGCTTGGTTGACTAGGTGAAGCGTTTTTTGGAAGGACCTTCTAATGATCTAATAGCCAAACAAAGTTAGTGTTACACAAACAGTACAAAGTTTATTGCAGGATTGAGCTTTAATCTCTTGTGGTTGCTTATTGACTGCAGAAAAAAATAGTACTCAGTGAAAAAACCTTCTCTGCATCCTGTTTGTAAGCTGTCTTGAAACAGAGGATCTTACCTCCTGCTGCTCTTCCTAGAATCCAACGTAAGTCTAAACTGAGGTCTGAACTGTGAGATAATGAGGACTGGGTCTGGATTAATTAAAATTACAATTTATTCTACCATTAAAGGACTTAGTTTATCTTTTTGCACTTCCTGACTTTGGCCTTCCTAACAGTAGGAGAAGCAAAAGTCATAGTCTGTGTTTTATGGTATATCATGATATATGGTATATGAAGTCTTGTGCTGTCAGCTATGGTTGATGTCATGGAGACATACAGTGAGGGCTTGGGATATTTTTACCACCTGCTACCTAATGCCTGCCAGGGTAGACAAAACAATGCTGAAGAAGTAAGTCACGCTTCCTCTTTGTCTTCAAATGATTCCCTCATCCTTAGCTCTTTGCTAGCAGAGAACGGAGTCCTAATTTTCCAGGCATCTCAGTTAGAGAGACATATCCATGTCTGCAATTTGACAGGTTGGATTTGTGTACATAACCTATGTGTTTATCTGTGTCAGAAGTGTACAACATCAGAAACGTGGGACTGGTTTTGGTGAAGCTTGAAACCCCTGCTAATCTGCTGTGGGAGGCTAATCCTGAAAACTAGGGTATTTACTTCTTCCTGTACATTTGTAGAGAAATTAGACCAAAAACCACAGCTGTTTTAAAACTTTATGCTTTCATATACCTTGAAAAATACCTATTTTAATCAGACCCACTGAAGGAATTGCAACAAACAATTTAGCAAATTGATTTTGTCTGTGTTTTGTATGTTTCCTCACACATGGGCACGGTTTGCTAAAACATTAATTTGCATAGTTTTTAGACCTGGCTGGATCACAAGTATGTAAGTGCAGGCATTTGATAGTCAGCATTTATGTTGGTTTGATTAGACATCTGGGTCACACAATGTCACATCTATTCCCTGAAAGATTGAGGGTAGTTCTTAGAATCATGTTTCATGTTTTGGAATTTGCTTTTTGTCAGTGTTTTCTGTCCAAACTATTTGGACATAGTTTGTCCAAATTTTCTATGGTCCTTTTTTAGTGTATATTAGTGCTGCAGTATGCAATGTAAACACCCAGAAGATATTTGTTAAAATAGAGAACTGAAGATGTATAGAAAATATTTTGTGTTTTTCCCCAACTCTGGCCTTGACAATGGCTTGCACTAACAGTTTGGACATAGTTTTATGATGTGTTCATGCCAGAGTATGTTAGATGCAGACTCTTTACTTGCTTCTGAATTTTATGGGCTTGAATTCAGACAAGGAACTCCATAAGTAATGGTTCAGTTAGGGAGCTGTCCTAAGGGACTATCCAGTGAATGATTTTATGGGACAACCTTTGAGGAGAATTGGTGGAATAAATAATTCAAATAGTTTTAAGATGGAATTTGTGATGGAATTAAATGACTGCTGTGTCTTAAAATAGCAGAGGACCTAAAGTATCCTCTTCAGGCTTTTGTTCATTAAGACAGAATAAAGAGAGATACAGAGATGCAAGCTTCTTCCTACTTCCCTACTTTTTTTGGCTGCATCTTCCAGTTTTCATTATACTAGGGCAGAAGATGAATGGCAAAATTTGCCTGAGGTCAGATGAAATAGTTATTCACATTGGGTAATCATAGCCTGATTAAGGAGAAACCGATGTTGGAAAGAAGTTCTGCTTCAAGAGGAATCTCAAGAGGCAAAACACCAGTCTTCCCTTAGCTTCTCTAATTCTGGTGGAGCTTCTTGAGGTCATCACACTTGCAAGATCAAGACTTGAAATTTTAGGAAATACCCAAATAAGTATCAATGGTGTAATTCATTTGCATGGGAGACAGAATATATTAAAGACCAAGTTCAGCAAGCAGTTGAATCCTGATGACTTGGATGTGTTTTTACAAGTTCTTTTAAGTCTGAGGTTGGATTAGATAACCTCCAAATATCCCTTATTTTTGCTAACTCTGCCATGATTCTCTGACAGCTCAGCAGGGATTTATGTCATTTTGGACTTATATTTCAGAAGGCATTAGAGCAAGCTCCTCACACTGCCCTTCAGACTCTAAATTTGTATGAGGGGCAGCCTTGTCAATATTTTGGGACACAAGTACAAGACATTTAGGAAGCTCCATAGATAAATTAAATGTGCTCAGGGACCAGTGTCAAGTGAAGCACTGTTACCTCAAGATTACCCTGATATAAGAGCTGCCTCTGTCATGCTCTTTATTGCCCACTGGAGTGCTTTCTAAATACTGTGGTTACTGGGTATATATGTCAGCCAAACATATTGCAGACCAACATGTGCTACATGCTATCTGTCACCTCCCAGGGATGTGTCTGGCACAGGACATCAAGTGGCAAGGAGAAGCTTGTGGCACCACACAAAAGCCCACTGTGCATGGCACAGCATATAACCATGCTTTGATTATTGCTTACAGTCACCCCTGGATATATAATGCTGTTTGGGTATCTAGCAGCTGTAAGCTATTTACCATGGTGTTGTGTGCTGTGCTGGCTGCACTTTGGAGATGGAAACTGACTGGGACACTCTCAGAAAATAGTCTCAAGAACAGGTTGGGCCACCTAGACTGAGACAACATCTCAGCAACTCTTCTACAAGGGGTCCAAAGTTTGCTTTAAATGCCCTTAGAGAACCCTGGAAGAGAGAGTGACAGTTCATGGATCTAATTTCCACTCAATGTTATTCTTTTCTTCAGGGTTCCCAGAGAATCTCTCTGCAATGGCTATGGTGTGTTTGTCAGACTTTGAAGCTTATGCTAAAAAGTATTTACCCAAGATTGCTTGGGATTTCTTTGCAGCTGGAGCAGATGAGTGTAGCACCCGTGATGAAAACATCCTGGCATATAAAAGGTAATGTAAGGAAGAAGTGGAGGGGTGTTGTGCTGGAAACTTTTAAACTATATTTGTGTGCAAGTACGTGGGCTCCTAACACCTTGCCTCTACAAGTAGTATGGGATTTGGGGAAAATGCTGCAGATAGTGAGGGCAGGCACAATGTACTATGAGGACAGACACAAATGGTAGAGTGGAAGACAGAAACCTGACACTGGGCTACAAGTAGATGTAACCTGTGGGATGGACAATAGGAGAACAGGTGATATAAAGCATGGTAAGCTGAAATGGGAAGTGTAGAAATGAAGTATTGTGGACAATGAGCAGGAGTATAGAATTAGTGTTAGGAGGAAGTGGCCGAACTGCTGGCTGAACTGACCTCTGAAAGCAAAAAAAAAAAAAAAAAAAAAAAAAAAAAAAAAGGAATGATAGTGTCTTTTTATATGTTGTTTTCTTTATTGGCTCAGATATTGGCTCAGATTCCTGCATTGCAATAGGCATATGAAGACCTAGTTTCCATGCAGCTGCAAAAGCCAAAAAGCCACGGGACAACTACTATCTTGAAGGCTGTTTTATTGCTATTGCCTTACAGAATTCATTTCCGGCCACGTATGCTGCGGGACGTATCCGTGATGGACACAAGGACTAAACTCCTGGGGACTGAAATCAGCTTTCCTGTAGGAATTGCCCCCACTGGCTTCCACCAGCTAGCATGGCCCGATGGAGAGAAAAGCACAGCCAGAGGTACTCTTCTGCTTTGCTGTTTTGTACCGAAAAGTAGTTTGTGGAAAAAAAATAAATATGTTTTTCCAGCTCTGCAGCAGAGAAGCCATTAGGATAATTTGAAGTGTGACTGAGCAAAGTGTCCGGGCTCAAAGAAGCAAACCTTCTGACAGCCTGTTTGTGGATGACCCATCACGTCATGTGGATAACCCACTTGGGTCTGGTGACACAGAGTGCATGGGAAGCTGTATATTGCTATACTTCTCCAGCTTCTAGTAACACCAGATCAGCCCCATGGAAGCTGCTGCAAACTTAGACAGAGACCGTAGACACCATTTCTGAGTTACGCCAAAGAACCACACAGTTCCTCAATGCCATAGCCTCTAGAAAGGACACAAATGTGCTTGGAGAAAAGCAGAACCTCTCTTGCCTAATCATTTGTTAAACTTGGAGAGCTGACCCCTAGAAATATCTTTTTTCCTGCGTGCATTTCTGTGTACATTGAAAGCATTAGACTATGCATTCCTGTGAGGAAGTGGTTGTGAAACGCTGATATTTAGTGGTTTTTAAAACGCTGTTTCCAAAATGAAAGCAACAGTTGGTAATTTACCTGAATTTCTTAGTCATGGCCCTGCAACAGCATAAGGCAAATACAGCCAGTTGTAAGCCCTGAGGTGTACTGGCCAACTCACAGAGTTCTGTGTTTGGTAGGATATACATACAACAAGAGTTCAGGTGTTCTCTGTAAACAATGTATAAAAAATATCACACCCATTGTCTGGTGGGACTGTTCAAATTGACCTTTATTCTGATTATTTTTCCATACCTCCCAAAGCGGCCAATGCCATGAACACCTGCTACATTGCCAGCACGTACTCCACCTGCACGCTGGAGGAGATCTCTGCGGCTGCCCCTGGGGGTTTCCGATGGTTCCAGCTCTACATCCACCGCAACAGGGCAGTTTCTCAGCAGCTGGTCCAACGGGCTGAGGCCTTGGGCTTCCAGGGCCTCGTCCTCACCGCAGATCTGCCCTACACAGGCAAAAGACGTGATGATGTCCGTAATGGTTTCCGGCTTCCTCCCCACATGAAGCTGAAGAACTTGGAGGGAGCCTTTGAGGTTGGCAAAATGATCTTGTTCTTTCATTCACTGTACTGGTGTGCACCACATGCGACAGAACCACCAGGTAACTGCTGCTTTGGCATCTGCTGAGTCCAAAGCGAATCTTCTCCCCTCCTGTTTCTGCAGCATTCTGGCTTGACCTTCTGCCAGCCTGGCTTCTGGTTTTAACATCCCAGTACAGCTTCCTTAGAGGCACTGATTTCCATCCCCATTATTATTGTCATCCAGAGATACATGCTTTATGGAGCTGATGAATGTGATTGCTAGCAAGTTTCACGCACCTCCTCCAGGGAGGGAAGGAAAAGACTTCAAGTCTCTGTATTGTTACAGCTTAGATGAGGTTTTTTGCTGTCCTATGGCTACAGGGAGATGACTGTTCTGAGTACGGACTGCCACCCAACAGCTTGGATCCTTCAGTCACCTGGAACGATATTTACTGGCTGCAGAGCCTGACTCGCCTGCCTATCATCATCAAAGGCATCTTGACAAAAGAAGACGCAGAGCTGGCAGTGAGGCATGGAGCTCAAGGAATTATTGTGTCCAATCATGGTGGAAGGCAGCTGGATGGAGGACCTGCCACTGTAAGTGTGAAAATAGATGTCCCAAGAGTATTGTATGTACATTTGTGCTGCCCTGGGTATCTGTACACACGTCTTTGCATATATGCTTCTGGCAGACTTGTGTTTGTTGCATGGCTGTGGATGTGTGCGGATGTACTTTAGTTTTAAAATGTTAAGATGCATGCCTTGGCATGGGCTGCCCACTGAAGTATTTTCTCAGTGTCTTGGGAGCACTGAACTCACATTGCTGAAGCAGAACTACTGGCCAACTTAATGAAAGTTTTATTCATTAGCTGGTGCAGTGCACACATATTCTTTGTGCACTGCAGCAGAAATAAAATGAAGCTCTGGACCAAAAATGTACAAATGAGAGTATAATGTACTCTCATTTTTAACCTCTGCCAAAACATGCACAAACAGTGCAGCTAGATTTAGTGAGAGATGTGCTTGCATATTCACAGACTCAAATCTAAATGGGAACTCATTGACTTTCATAAGCCCGAAGAAAGAATAACGTATCTGAAGAAAAATTCCTCCACTTTTTAATCTGTACAAAAAAATAATGGGTTGTTTAACATGTATGTATTTCATTGCTTTAATTTGATCTCCATTTTTCCAATTCTTCATAGTTTATATGTCTTTATTGCATACTATCATGTTTTTATGGATTTTCTGCTCTCTGTTTTCCTCTATAAAATAAAAATTGACACCAGGGAATTCTCTTCTATGTCAAAGGTGACAAAAATAAATAAATAAATAATTCTAAATGCTAAAGACATAATAATGGAAATGGCATCTATGTAAAGCTTCTTTACATACAGAGACAAAACAATAGATACTTAATTCAGCTCTGTCACCCCTCTGGTACAAACCTGGCAGAAGAAACTATTGTCACTGCTCTTGGTGAGCTACTCCTGAAAAATTTCAACCCCAAAATTTTCAGCCTGAAATTCTAAAAAATGTATGACCATTTGGAAAAATCTATTTAGTTATCTTAGTTACAGCTTCTCTCCCTAAGATGATGAAAAACAAGCAAGAGAGTGTAAGAGATTGTAGAAACGAGATCTTTGAGTTTGCTACGAAGGAGGGTTAATTAGGTCTAGTGTAATGTCCTGCCACCAGTTCTGCTGATCTTGGGACCAGAGCCAGTGTCTCTGCGTGGTACTGCCCTGCACTGCCAACCTGTCACTATGCTGTGTGCTGTAGAAAAGACCTCAGGGAATCAAGAGACTTAGCCTGGAGGAAATGATATGTTGGCTGTACTGCATAGCAAATTAAATCTTTCATAGCTGCTTTATGGGGCTTGAGGAGGCTTTCAACAGGTGGTCACTAGGACTGCGCTGAAATGTGAGTTTGGCAATTTGGACAGTAGCAAGGAGAAGTTTGACATCCTTTTTACAAACACCTATCTTTCATCATTGTCTCAAATTAAAGTATTATTTACAATGAAATTTATTTTTAAAGTCTTTCAAAATTTAATCAGAAAGCAAGTGAAAATACTTCTTTTTCACTTATCAGAAGTGCTGGAAAGAATATCAATGTAAGGAAAACATTATAAAATAGAACTGGCTACCTGACAACTAGAGCATAGAGATGCACTATGTTGTGCAACTTTTGATACCAAGCTATTCATGACTAATTGTTTGGTTTCATTTTGACAACTTATGCTATTAAAGTGTTGTATACCTTTCTGTTTATGTGGGTTATCTCCTTTTTGTCTTACAATCAAAAGCTGATCCCAAGTTGTGAGTGGCTGTTTCTTTGCAGATTGATGCTCTGAGTGAAGTTGTGGAGGCAGTACAAGGCAGAATCGAAGTCTATTTAGATGGTGGAATACGGAAAGGAAGTGATGTATTAAAAGCGCTGGCACTGGGAGCAAAATGTGTCTTTATTGGACGACCAGCTTTATGGGGTCTGGCTTACAAGGTGAGTAAGGAGGTTTGAGTCTGTATCACAGAATTACACAATGGTTGAGGTTGGCAGGGCCCTCTGGAGGCCATCTGATTCAACCACCCTGCTCAAGCAGGTTGCCCAGGACCATGCCCAGGTGGCTTTTGAAGATCTCCATGGTGGGGGATTCTACAACTTCTCTGGGCAATCTATGCCAGTCCTCCATCACCCATACGGTAAAGAAATGCTTCCTCATGTTCAGACAGAACCTCTTGTGTTCCAGTTTGTGCCCGCTGCTTCTTGTCCAGGCACTGGGCACCAATAAAATTAGCCTGGCTCTGTCTTCACTGCATCCTTCCTTCAGATATTTATAGACATTGATAAGATCCTCCCTGAGCCTCCTTTCCTCCAGGCTGAACCACCCCAGGGTGTGTGCTTTCTTAACACACTCTCCAAGACTCCATTGGTGTTATTTAACAGTCTCACAGAGACAGTTTTCACCAGTGAGGAATCTTAAGCATTTTTTTGTTGTTGTTGTTTTGCTGAATTTTAAGTGGAACCACCCCAAACTGAATCAAACCCAGGCATTTTATTTGATTTAAAAATAACACTGAATTTCATTATTTCAAATATGATTTTGAAGCTCATAACATTGTCTTGTGGGCCCTGATTTCTTGACGTTGCAGCTTGGTGTTATAATACTGTGGGAGTCCAGACCACCACTGCTTTTGAAAATTGAAATTTTTGAAAATTTTGGGCTTATTTGCCACAAAAATGAGTCTGAAAATTTTATTTGCTGTCAGCTTATTCAAAAACAATTCATGATTTTGATACAGCAGTTTCACAATGGTATTACGAATTCTTTAGAAATATACATATGGAACTCTATCCCACTGACTTTTAAAACTTTTTAACAAGATCAAGCACAGCACAAGTCCTGTAGGTATCCAAGCGTGCCACTTCTGTCTCAGTTCCAGTTTTGCAGCTTCTTGACTCCTAGTGTATTGCAGTGATGCAGAATCATGAATCAGGCCTCTAATGCAGAAGGTAAACATAAAATATTTAAAATTAAAATGTAATTACACGAGGGTTTTTTTTTTTGTTTTGTTTTCCTTGCTAAGGTTTTGCTTTTTAGCCTCTGGATTGCAGCTTTAAAGCTTTTCTCAAGAAGAAAAAACAATATTTTTGTGGTCTAGATATATTTTGTGTCTTTAAAATTTAGACTCAATCAGTGATGTGAGTCCTATGGCTTTAAGCAAGAAAATACCTGAGTCTTGCAAGAAATCTGGAAGACATGGCAGCACTGTTTCTTTTGCCAATAAACACAGAAAATAGGCCTATCATGAAAAGGGTACCACTTTGATTTGTCTGCATTTTTTCCATCATGAAAACAAAGAGAAGGATTTTTTTTTTAGTTCGTCTGTGTTTGATATTATATATCTTAGGGTATTCCTAGATACGTGCTTCAGTGGCATTACTCTAGCATACAAGAGAGGGAGGGCATGAGGAAGCAGTGACATTGTCTGCACCCAAAGCATACTTCATTCCGAGAAATAAATAAATAAATAAAACAATAATAAAAAATAAACAGAGAATATCTTTCACTATTTTACAGTAAGAGCAAAATCACATGTATTGGATTTTGAGCTTCTTGGAGTTACTGCTTGGAGGAAAAAGAACAGTATACTATTTTTATTCAGCCCTGTATCTGAGTATACTAAAGTTTTTAAAGCTTTACCATATATAAAACTCTCATTACTTCATAAAATAGTGTCAGCATTTTAAGACTTGACATTTTAAAACAAGCCCACTGGAGGAGGTTAACTGAAAACTAAAAAAAAACTACAGCTAGAAAATGTCAGAAGTGATAAACAGCTTTGTTTTCTTTCCCTGTTCAGATGTATCACAAAAGGAAAAACATCTAAATTAATCTGTGATGAACTAAGCACATCCATCATATCATTTTAATCATTCATCTGTTTGAGAGACTGGAATTGGCACTGACTTGAGGGACTGTCCCAGCTCTCACCGTGCAAGCATCCTGCAGCATTGTTCTGTGCCAGTGCTCCTTTTACCCTGACTGCTTTCTTTGTTGGAGCAGGGTGAAGAAGGTCTTCAGGATGTTTTGAAGATTCTTCATGATGAGTTTCGTTTGTCAATGGCCTTAGCTGGTAAGCATTTTGCAGGTGATACAGGTTACAGAGGTAATTGGTGATACAGAGGTTATGAATATGATTGGAGCTTCATGTGTGAGCCATCTAAAATCAGAAGCCTGATGGATGGGTAACAAAGAAGGAAACCATGTGAATTGTTCTGGATCCAGTTGCTATATTTAAGGTGATTCTTTGTCTCCTGTGAAACTGCTTTGCATTTCAAGTGCCACAGCAATGAAAAATGCAAGGAGAATGTAGGTTAAAGCAAGATTTCTGACCCAATTTAAATAGAAGAAATGCAGAACTACTAAGTAGAACTGAGCAAACATTGGAGTTTCTGTTAAACTGGGAAATTAACATTTTCCAGTATTTTACTTAATTTTTACTAGGGTAAAATATATATATATATATTTTCCCACATGAAAAGTTCAGAAAAACTGGATGCAGAATTTTTCTCTGTCTACCACAGAATACAGCTCATTGGTACAGGTTCAGATCTCTTCATTCCACATGATTGAAAGCCTCTGTGTCTCCTCCAAGCTTTAAGTGTTGTTCCTAGTCCTGTGTTTTTCACCTGTGCTCCCACCTGTAGCTGCCACATTTGAACAGCACTCACCAAGCAGCAGATTTGTACAGTCTGGCCTCCAGTTACTTACATGAACAAGTACAGCATTCAGGTCCAGTGCAGAAGTATTTAAACATCAACAAAGGGTCCTATCACACTTCTAATAATGTTTTAAAGACTTTCATGCTCCAGTGATTATGAACTCAGGTGGACAGCAATGCTGACTAGGAAACTGAAACTGAAATCCATTGGGGAATTCTTAATAGTCTGTTTTTTTTGTGTTACTTTTTCTCTAGTAAAGATTACTACAAAGGTTTTTCCAAGAGGCTCTTACGCTTTACTTGCAAAAGGGCATAGAACTTGGCAAGAGCAGCAGGTTGGGAGCTTTTTGGAAGGGCTGTGAAATTCCACTCAGATTTGACCAAATGAAACAGTACTTGCAAATCTCCATCTCCAGTCACTTGACACATGGTGGTCTCTCATCCCTATGTCCTTTTTGTGGACCTTTCACTTCTGCCTGAATCAGATATTTCCCCACTCTGATTGTAATAAGGATTTTTTTTTTCCTAGTGTCTAACTTTTCTTGTGTGGGAAGCCAGATGCCTAACCTCAAGGCAGAGATGCAATTGTGCAGCAGAGCTCCAGGGTGTGAGCTGCTGAGGTGTCATGTCAACCTAGGCCCACACAGCTCACACAAGATTAGGCTTGTGGGCTGTGACTCAGAGAAGTTTCATCCACAGACCTTTCCCTCTCATCAACATGTTTAATTTCTCCATTTATTTCAGGCTGTGCCAGCGTCTCAGAAATTGGCCGGCACCTGGTTCAGTTCTCAAAGTTGTAAACAGCCTCCTGCAATACTCTCTGAAGAGAAGCAGCCAACAGCTGAGGTTCCAAAACTGACTGAAGAGAGAAAAAGAGGTGCAAATGCAAATGTTGAATGTAGATGTCTGAGAAGGCCTTCAGGAAACTCCTGAAGCAATTAGGGAAGGCTCTGTTAGCAATGGTCACTGTTTCCCCCCCCACCCTCCCCTTTTTTTTGACACCAATGAATTCTTTAATACTTCATATAAATGTTACTTGCTTAAATACATGTAATTTAAACTGTTTGTTCTCTGGCATTACCTGTGTTGGGCCTTACTTCCAAAATCTATTATGTCTGGCAGAAAGACTTAGCGGAAAACTATGTCCCTTGCTTCTTCCACTTGGTCATCCTACCACATCAGACTTCAGCTCAAGTTACACACTTTCCTGCTCCAGGTAGTATCACAATCAACGCCTTCCATTGCCTGGGTTTGCCAGGATGAAATCATAGCAGATACAGAAATAAAATGCATCAGCTAACAGGCACCTCAGCTCCCCTTTATGGTGGGATGAGTCTTGTCCTCTGCTTCTAAATGCAGAGAAATGAAGTCACTAGTAACCAAAACAACCCCCTGTGCTTCCCAGAGAGTGAACCTCCTCCTTCACTACATGGTTAACGTGGACTGTAAACTCATCCGAGCAGTGGTCAGGACACATGCATCTTCAGAGCACGGTGCCAGTTTGTGACAGTGCGTAAACAACTCTGCTGGTGCTGTAGTCTCTCATAACAACAACCAGGAGATTTTTTTTTTTCATATATTTTTTTTTTCCCCACATGGATGTTTCCTTTTCTGTAGCATTCTTTAAGTGACATCAAGTTTTTCTCCTCTCTCTTCCTTACTCCATCTCCTTTTACCATATTGTTGTCTCTACCAGCCCCCCTTCTCCATTATTTTTCTTCAGAAATATTTCAATCCTCATCTAGGCTATTATTTTTATATATCCCTAGCTAACATGAGCCTTCCAGTGTCATGGACCTTTGCAGATATATGAAAAGCAGCCACAGCCTCCCTCTCCATCCTCCCCAAATAGGCTGCTACCTCCTGCTGGTATCTTTATGCAACACAGACAGGAAAGATTGCTTGGGGAGGGTGTTTTTTTTGTGGCGGTTTGGCAGCGCTAAGGAGAAAACATTGACTCAGGATGGTTGTGTTCCTGGTTTTCCAGCCTGCCAGCAGCCAGCCACCTGCTCTGCTCTCTCCATGCTCTCTTCCCATTCCAGTCTGGGAAGGTTCATGGGAGCACCGGAGCCACTTTCTGTGCTCCAGCCTGGAGAAGGGAGCAAGGAAGAAAGCTGATGCCCAGAGCTGGGGGAGCCACTGGAGAGCAGAGGTGAGTCAGAGAAGGGGCAGACAGGGCAGAAGTCAGATGATGTCGTTGGTTAATGTCCACTGGGGCTTGTCTGTGCCGTAGGCTGCAGCGTGAACAGAAGTACCCTCCTCCCATCTGGCAGGGGGCAGCTAGCCTTGGGTAAGCAGAGCACTCTGCTTGATAAGCACCACAGCCACAGGTGGTGGGGAGTACCCTGCGCTGGCACCACTTCAGCATTGTCTGAATGTCTGTCATTGTAAGGCTGTGTTTGAAGCCTTATGCATGCATTCCCACCTGGCACTTGTGGAGGGGGTTGCATGCTTCCTTTTCAGAAATAGCAGTGGAACCTATTTTTGTGCTTTTTGTGATCAGTTTTAGCCTCTGGAGTACCAAAAAGGTGCTTTTCACCATTTTTTGCTTATCCAAATGCTGCAGCTACAACGTAATCCACTAAAGATGTGTTTACTCTAAATTCTTCTGCCTAGGAGGAGCTTAACAATGCTTGGATTTTAATCTTTGTGTAATGCTCTCCAAGTAAAGCCATAAACAGAATTCATCTACAATGGCTGAAATTCCTGTGTGGACATTTGGTCTTTGTTATAAATGTGTTATGTAAATCAGTGGGGAATTGGGCCAGTGCAACTGGAAATAAGCTGAATCTCAGTGAAGAGTTTAACTGATTTAACTACTCAGACTTAATCAAGTCTTTTTAAAAAGTCTAGGTAAACTACAAATGAAAACATATAATGTGTCTCTTCTTTAAACATGCAATGTAGTGTTAAAAATACCTGGAAAGAGATATGGCTTCTTGCTTTCTTTAAAGTATTTTTTAAGATCAGACAGCTACTGCTTATATGCTACTTTAGGGCTGCACAAAATGGCTGAGGTATGCTGGGCAGCAAAAGAGAACTGCCATCTTGCTGGGCACCTCCTCTGCTTAGTGCACCTTCCAGTCTTCCTATGCACACAAGACTCCATTTCTTGTACATTCGCAGGTATTTTATTCTTTCTCCCCTCTCCTAATCCCCTGGATATGCAAGAACAGGAAGGACTGAGTCATTCAAAGAAGGATTCAGCTGGTGTGGGGATACCTGAACCCCGGAGCTGTTGTCCAAGGCTCCACCATTCAGCTGGTTCCTCTCCCTGCAGGACTCAAAAAAACCCTGTTGCCCTGCTCTTTGGCATAAATTGAAGCACTTCATGTGATCCATTTTAGGAATGAATCAATTTTATGGATTAGGAATTAATCCATTTTAGGACCGGTTTTCTTCAATGTTTTCATAAATGATTTGGATATAGGACTTGCAGGTTCATGGATGATGGCAAATTGGGTGGAGCTGATGACTCCATCGAGGGTGGTGTGGCCTTGCAGAAAGACAAATTAGAGGGTTGGGCAATCACCAACAACATGAAATTTAAAAGAGCAAGGCCAGGTCCTGCACATGGGAAGGGACAACCCTATATGTACTGACTGGGGGGCAAGATGCTGGAGGTCAGCCCCCCAGAAAGGGATCTGGGGGTTTTGGTTGACACCAAGCTGAACATGACCCAGCAGTGTGCTCTGGCAGCCAGGAAGGCCAAACATATTCTGGGATGCATGAAGCACTGCTAGCCAGTCAAGGGAAGGGATTGTCCTGCTCTATTCTGCACTGGTGCAGCCTCACCTCACTGTGTGCAGTTTTGGGTGCCACAGTATAAGAAAGACATAACTGTTAGAGAGTATACAAATTAGGGCTACAAAGATGAAGGGTCTGGAGGGCAAGATGTATGAGGAGCAGCTGAAGTCACTTGGAGGTTCAGCCTGGAGAAGTGAAGACTGAGGGGAGGCCTCAAGGCAGCCTACAGCTTCTTCACGAGGGGGACCACAGGAGCATGTGCTGATCTCTTCTCTTTGGTGACCAGAAATAGGACCCTAGGAGATGTCTTGAAACTGTGATGAGCAGTTCTGGTTGGTTATAAGGAAAAGGTTCTTCACTGAGAGGCTGGTTGGGCACTGGGACAGGCTCCCCAGGGAAGTGGTCATGGCACCAAGCCTGCTGGAGTTCAAGAAACATATGGACAATGCCCTCAGACGCATAGTCTGATATTTTGGGTGGTCCTTTGGGGACCCAGGAGTTGGAATTGACGGTCCTTGTGGGTCCTTTCCAACTCAGGATATTCTGTGATGCCCATACACATTGATTGTTCTGCCTGCTCCCTGCCATTCTTCTTCCTGTGCAGGGATTGGGGTGCTGATGGTGAAATAAAAGGAGATCCTGGATTTAAAGACCCTCATGATGCACAGGAAGTAAAACCAAGATTGTACCACTCTTTAGTTTTGGCATCTTGAGTCTTTTAAATACTTCACTCATCAATAGAAATAAACTAAATCAGATTTTCTCCCTGTTCTCATGTGTAGTCTACAGCAGATTTTATACCAACAGAATCTGCAAATATTTTGCTTGATAAAAGCAAAATAAAGTACAGTCCATACATTTTAAAATTAACATTGTTACAGTCTAAAGACAAGTCAGAAAGAGTGAGCAGAGTTCTGGTCAGATGGCTAGGACTGGGACTCAGAGGACTCAGCATTTCTACTTGTTTTCTGCTAGACTTTCTCCAGGTTTTTCTGAATTGTACAACCAGGGTATAAAAATGCAGAGCAGTGATGGAGTGCTGGACCTTCTACCAATCTGCTGCTCCATCTTTGTGCGGTTGTCTTCTTTAAGATACCAAGCAGATTTCAGGGCTGTGTGTGTACTGTTCCCTGCTACACCCTCTCCTCCAGGGCCAGGGGGATTTGAGAACTAAGCAGTACTATCAGCAATGAGTGCCATTTCCTTAATGCACAAATGTAGCAATAAGAGCCATAAATATTTTCCCAGTCAAGCTTGTGCCAGTGTCATGCCACAGTGATCAAGTGCCAAAGGAGAGGGCTCTGGGAGTGCTAACTGCACTCTCCCGTAGAGCTGTGGGCACCAGTTCGTATCTGGTGTGACAGAGCAGACAAAATGAAGCAAAATATGGTACCATTAAGATCTGGGCACATACAACTCACAGCAATGAGCTTTGCAATTGGCAGCTGTCATTTTGCCCCCTTCCCTGGCGTGGGTGAGAGGAGCCACGCTACCAAGTAACCTTCTGCATAAGCCCTAAGGTGGCCGTAAGAAGGCAGAAAAGAGAAGCTAGCCCTGTTAGTTTACCCTGTTTAGACCTGAATTTCTCACAGAGATAAAAGTGTCTGCAGTGATCTCCCAGAGGCCTTCACATGGAGGCCTTTCTCTTTGTTCCAGTAATAACAAACCTTGTAGGCAGACTTATAGCCAGGCAGATAAGACTCAAGAATAATAGCACATCACACTCTATGATGAACTTCAAGGCTGTACAAGAAGGGGCTAAATGAACGGTGATTGTTCAGTCCCGAGAGGGCTAAATAAAGGTGGAGGAGGGGCTCTTACCACTGCCTTTTGCTACTCAGTTGGAGGGAACACAGAAGGTGCAGCCTGACTTCTCACATGTGCATAGGAAAAGAATGAAAGACAGTGGGCATGAGCTGCAATGAGGGAAATTCCAGTTAGAAATTAGTGGAGAAAAATTCTTCATAAGGGCGGTCACACACTGCAGTGGGACCCCAGAGGTTTAGCGAAACCTGCATCCTTCGAGGCATTCAGAGCTTGACTGTCCAAAACCCTGAGTAACCTCATCTAAACTGAAATCATTGTAACAAGAAACCTCCAGAGGCTCCTTTCAAAGTTGTTGGGGAACATCAGCCTAAAAACAGTAAGAACAATATATCAGATCTGTACCCTGCCTTACTACCATGGAGCTGCTGAGGAAACACTTAAATATCTGTGAAAGAGGGCCCAGAAAACATTTTCTGAGGAAAATAAAAATATTTGGTGAGTGAGCTTAAAAGAAGAGCTCACAGGGTTCCACTAGGCTGAGAGGCTATTGTACAAGCCCATTCTACAAGTTTTCCAAGACTTTGGAAGTTTTCTATGATCTAGATTAAGCTTTTGCCTGTGTATACCAAAGCCACACGCCCCCTTTCTACACTCTGTCCTGCTGCTTTCTATGTTTGATTGTTGTGAATATCTCTCATGCAAATTTAAGCAAGGTCAAATCTTCCCCAAAAGCTGTGCCCAAAGAGACTGTAAACATGTGGGTTAAGAACTAATCAAACCCTGCTGCCTTCCAACATCCCTGGAGGATGTAGCAGGGACGTGGAGTCAGGCTATTTACAAGGGTAGTTTATCTACAAAATGGATCCAAATTAAACATTTTCCTTTGGCATATGTTGCAAATTTCTACGGCTTTTAGATATGTAATTCACTCATCAATTTCAGTTGAGGAAACGCAGTTCTACCTAAAAGTAAAGGGAAAAAGAGACTAAATGTTTGTTTCTAGTTAATTGCTCAGCACAATTGTCTAAGCACACGAGCAAGGAATATTAAAGTAAGTCTTTCTGATCATGAAGATCATGTAAGGAAAGTTTACAGTCATTTTCTCCCTTCTACCAAAAGAAAATGATACTACTGCAAAAGGAGAGATTTTCTTTGTTGGACTTGAATACACAAAAACATTGAGGCCTTTTAAGGTGGTGATCATCATACCTTTGTTGAAGTGTCTTAAAACTATTCCTCACTATGTGAAGCTGTGTTTAGTCATTCAGCATACTGATCCAATAGTTAATAATTTAAGTCTTGTTGCCCCTTGTCAATGTGTAATCAGAAGACAAAGGAAAATGTTTTCAGGGAACAGTGCCTACCATCCTGAAGGGGAGAACCTATCCTTGGTACATCTGTGACTCAAAGTACACCCACTTTTCCAGAGCTGCCAGCATGTAGACATTTAAGCTTACAGGCACATGATGTTAAGAAACATGTTCATTCTTAATATGAGAAACATATGGATTTGTCATGTGTTTTTTTTTTTTTTTTTTTTTTTTCTGGTCACAATTACTCTATGCTTAGACAGCAAAAGGTCCAGTTAAAATAATAAGCATGTCTTTGCTTTTGTCTGCTTCAGTTCTCATCAGCCCGGACAACCAGGCACAATCTAGCGACCTAAAGCAGACTTTTTTTTTTCTGGACAAAGGGATCTGTCCTTCTCTTCCTACTCCTAGATGGTTTCTTTTGCCTGACTGAGCAGTAATACATCACTTCTGTAAAAACATACTACTTTTATCCTACCTAAAACTTATGTGTTCTGCAAAGGTTATTTTATTTATTCATTCTAGTGCCATGTTTCAGTTTGTTCTAAGTGCTGCCGGGAATTTTTCTTTCACTATTTCTCTCTTTCTGTCTTCTCATCTCCACTCTGCTCAGCACTTCTTTTCACCCCCTCCCCACCTCATGATCCCTTTTTCTCCTTGTGGCAAGTGTAAGAAAATGTGTTCTCCTAATACCAGCCAGCCATTGCCCAAAAGTATTTCTGTCACAGTAGGCACCAAGAAAGCTGGAGCACCAACCCTGTTCCTGGGCCATCAGATTAGTAACATGGGTGCAATGGGACACAGTGGGTTGCACAGGTATTATGCTATCTGCTTAGTCCGTGAATGGCAACTCTCCAATACAAGCCAAAATTTTTGCAAGCAATGATTTTCTGAAATGCAGCTTTTAGAAATGCAACCCATTCCTGTCCACCTCTGTATACATCAGGAAAATATCAGATTGTGAAGGCCTTGTTTTATGATAAAGCCAAGGAGGAGGAAGACAATATAGTTAAAAATGACTGCACCCTGACACAGAGTGCAGTGTTGGCAAACTTTTTAGATGATGTTAAATTTTGTTTTAGTCTGCAAATCCCTAGCCGATGCTATAGCCTTGAATTCTTTCAATTTGTTCCTAGTGGTTAGGGGTCTGACGTGCTCTGGCCTCACTGCTCACTGAAGCTGCTCTGTAAGCACTCTCTGGGGCGTACAGTCCTTTCCAGCATCTGCCTGCATGTGCTTCAGGCAGTACCAGAGCCACTCTGTTTGGCAGCACAGAGGAGCTGTCGTGCTACCTTGCAACACCACAGAGCAGCGCCAAAAAAGAAACTGAAGGTGAGGAAGTTCACTCTAGGCAAAATCACAGGAAAGCACCAGCAAGCACCAGTGGGTCTTAAACTGAGCAAAGTGCCACAGTCTGATCTCCGACATCCACAAAAGGCAGTTCAAATGAGGGCTGCTGTGTAGTGATATGTGAAATTCACTCAAACTGTCCCTACAGTCCTCTACACGGCATTCATGTTATGTCAAGTGCTGTTCCAGCTAAGCTCAGGAATACTAATAGATAAGCATGGTGTAAGAAAATGTTTCATATTCTAAGAGGCTCTATTGCATTGTGTCTTTTTATAATGCCTCTTTCAGGCATTTTATTTCCTTTCTAAAGGTAAAAACAAAGTACCATTTCTGAGAAGACCATTTCTGCAGCAGCAGACTTATTTTTCCTTGCAAAATGCACATACTGCACAAAATTAATTTGCACTAGCTTCTGATATGAACATACAGAGTCAAGGTCCAGTCTGAGAGGAGCCAAGGAAAGAATCACAATTAACTTTCTTTTAAAGCTTTGTGGGGGTCAGAGAAGGATTTTCAAGGACAGTGTCATTGAAACAGTTGCCAAAATTTTATCATCTGTGTCATCCAGAAGTTCTCTTCGCCTCGAACAAAGATGGTTTTGCTTTCCTGCGGTTATTTGAAGGTGCAGTTTTGCTCTAAAAACATAATGATGGGGGATGATGTTCCTATAGCTTTTCTCCAGGGCTCTCTTTAGTGATTGAACCAAAATCATGACCACAGAATAAAGCGGGGAATTTGGGGAATTTAATGCAAAAATACAATGCAGCATTTTTAGAGATCCACTCCAGCTATGCCTGAAATCAGTGGCCCTCTTTCCAGTGATCTCAGTGATTACTTGTGTTTTTGGGATGCTTTGTCATTTCCCACAGCAGCTTTTAAGGTGGCTATCTGTTCAACATCTTGTTTCAGTCTTCCTATCTATGTTTGAGAGAGAGAAAAATACAGCTCAAGTCAGGGCATTCTGCTAGGATACAAAGACCCAGGAAGGCAATGTAAATATTATGCACTTCAAACTTATACCTAAGCCTTACCCTGGTCCCACACTAGGAAAGAGTTTTGCTAGGACTGTAGTGAACCTCTAGTGAGAAATAGCCAGGTGTTTTATGTTGGAAATGTAAAAAATAATGACACAGTTCACTCTAAAGCAAGCCACAGCCTTATTTTGATGAGATACTCTAACACCAGGTATTTCAGAGGTAAATCTTTCTTTCCGGCAGCTTTATTTAACTGCTCTATACTTCAGAACATTTAATCACTTCAAAAGCCTCAAGTATCCTGAACAAATACAAAATCCCTTTTCTCACACAGAGTTAGAAATCCCTGCTATAATGGGGGAGCCCAACATCCAAAAAACTGGCATCACCAACAGTGTAAACAGCTACTCCTGCTATTTACATTTAATGTTAATGTTCTCTCCCTTCATATTAACATTGTGTTACACAAGCAAGCACAGCTACAGAGAGTTATGAGAGTGAGGATTTACCCTCCTAGCACTTAGGGCCAAATCTAATGAGGCATTCAGACCTCGCTGCATCAAGGACATTCCTCTGAGAGGGGAGGGGTGGAAGCATCACATTCATTTGTAGCAAAGGAGATGTGAGAGGGAGGGGAAGAAAAATGTCCAAGGTAGTGCAGTGTAGTATATAAATGCAAGAAAATCTCCTCCACAGTCTTCTGAATGCTAGAGGTGGAACCAAGGATTGAAGCAGACATCAGTGAGGTTTGTTTAGCATTGAAGTTGATATTGAGCATTTTCAGAATTAACTTCTTCAGTTTGAAATAGTAAGTATTTTTTCTCTGTGCATGGAAAAATGTGTAAGCTGTTTCTGTATAGGAATAGATAGCAGAAGTTAGAAATGCTTTTAAAATTATTGTTCAATGTAGGGGTCAGTTTGCTTTTCAATATTCTGTCTTTCTGGTAACACTTTGGGATCTGTAAAGACTCTGGAGGCTGATGTCCTGTGTCTGTTTTCTCAGGCAGGAGGAGAAACTGCCAGTTAAACTTCAAGAGAGAGCCATTTTGGCATTGACGAGCAACCCAGAGCAATGTCACTGGCTGGGGTAAGCTGTCTGGTGACCGGAGCAGGAGGATTTCTTGGCAGGAGGATTGTCCAGTTACTGCTGGAAGAAGAGGAGGCACTGGCTGAGATTCGGCTGCTGGACAAAGCCTTTAGCAGTGAAGCACTCAGGAGCTTTGGAAGTGAGTACCATCTTGTGAGGATGATGCTTTGTGGGTATGTGTGCTTTTGTCTCAGGTGTATAGCTTGGGCACCCTTACCTCCCACCCTAACCTGTTTTTTTAGACACAGGCTTTATTTCAGGGAGTTCTTGCTTTATCCAGCACAGAAATCAGGCATAAAACGTAACAGCAAGACTTTTCTTTGCCAGAGCCTGAGCTTTCGCAAGGTCAGAAGAGAGACCAGTACACTTGTAGAGCAGCAAACAGCTGCCTTAAGCCTGGCTTCTAATTGCATCAAAACCCACATGAATGCAAAAAATCTCACCCTTCCCCTGGGGAGAAGGAAAATGAAGCCAGTGCTGTATCTGGGGGACAGTGTAACCCAGAGCATGCTGCCCTGGGCTCTGATGTGCAAGTGGCAAAGTTGTGGGTGCCAGTTTTCTCCAACCTGTGATCAATTAGATTAACACAAGCCTGCATGGGCTGAGATTTGTGAGGTAATAGCTTAAAATTTGGTTGCTATTATGAATACTGTAGTTGCCTGGCTAGCAGAACTCTTTCGTGGTATGCACAGAAGGGCCAGGACTCATTTGCAGAAGACAAGTCAGGGTTTGTTTTCTTGAATGGACTGGAGACAGCATAAATGAGTGATGCACCCACAGCCAGAAGCAGTATGTGGTGGAGAAATCAGCTCAGAGTATTGTGCTTTAAATGTCCCATTTCCTGGCATCCTGAGCACTTCTATTAAAATATCACATGGGTACCTAAATTTGGTCATACACATGAGTCCCTACCATACAGACACTTAATCAACATGCTTTCCTCCATCACATCTTAACCTCAAAACCGTTCTTCCTCCATACTGACATTATCTATGTGGGAATCTGTACAGAATACCTGCACACAATTTGTTAAAGAGCCACAATCTTTC
Organism: Anas platyrhynchos; assembly: GCF_047663525.1. Taxonomy (NCBI): domain Eukaryota; kingdom Metazoa; phylum Chordata; class Aves; order Anseriformes; family Anatidae; genus Anas; species Anas platyrhynchos. The sequence continues at coordinate 83,276,079 of NC_092587.1, read as the reverse complement.
CATAAAGTGCTGAAGTGTCAGTGAAGAACAGTAACAGCGCAGCATAAACCTGGTACAAATTGCACAAGCCTTTAGGAAGGTTTTATATAATCTTGACTTCCTCTTCATTAAATCTCATTCACCATTTCACTTGCTTGATGCTCTTGAGCCTCACAGCAGTCCTTTCTGCTCTGATTTCCAGGCAGGTCCCACAGCCTGCAATTGCAGTATGCACAAGCTTCTGCAGCACCAGTAGTGTGTGTGGTTTAGCACTGATGCAGCAGGGCAGCACAGAAACATCTGCTCTGTGCCATGAAAACTTTGTGGGGACTGTGGAGCTTCCTGCAGAGCAAAAACAACTGTGTGTGTGAGCACAGTCTTGGCTGGGCTGCCGCGGAGTTTTTGCTGATCCTTTTTTTTTTTTTTTTTTTTTTTGTTAAAAAGAAAGCTCTGTGCCTTCTTTCCTTTTCCACCCACCTTTCTTTCCTGAACATTGCCCAGATATCACCCTCTCCTATTCTTACTTTATTCCTGCTGCCTATCTGACCAGCACAGGAGGAAGGGAAAAACCAGATATCAGAACATTTTTTATTTTTGCTTTTCCCACACAGACAGGTAGTAGGAAGAGCAGGCAAGCAGTTCAGGTGTGTTTGGACTGCCTTAGGCCCTTACATTTGAACTGGTGGTCCTTCTGTCTGTAACAGCCTCTAGAGCTATATCTCTTCATGTGCTTGTACTCAGGACTACCTGAAATAGTTTCCTGCCATTCCCTCTCAAGTCCTTCCATATCACAGCACTTGCTATTCGCAATGCAAAGCCTGTGGGGCTGAAGTCTTCTCCACCATTATTTCTCCCCGTTAGTATTCTCTCCGTTATTTCTCCTGTAGGGACTTTGGCTTACTGGCACACGTTGTTTGGATTTCTTGTATAGCCAGGAGCAGGGCTGAGTCATTTTCTTTCTCACTGAACTCTTGAGCACATTTTGCTTGCAGTAACTTTGCAGAGTCAGGGTTGTAGCTAGTAATACAGGAGCACATGCAAGTTGAACATCCCAGTAGCTGAAATTGGGACAGAATAAACATCTCAGCCCCCACAGACTGAAGACACTAATAAATTGCATTGAAAATACAATTGCCTTTACAAATGAAAAAAAAAAAAGAAATTAAATTGAAATTAAAAATTAAAAAATTGCCTTTACAAATGAAAATACAATGCAATTTCTAATTTTATCCCATGAATGAAAGAATTAGATCATTTTTATGAAGCATCCACTTAATCAGGAAAGTGGAGAGCTCTCATGAGCGCCTCTACCCACCATCCACCCTGCAGCCCTTAGGAGCTCCGTAAAAGAGCACCAAGTACTTCAAGATCCTGAAATCCCACAGACATTACTGGTTGCTTGAACTTTAAAGAAGACTTTGAATAAAGAAAGACAATTTAGGGCAAATAGTCTAACTGCATTGCTGAGTCAGACAGGACATTGTATTTTACTAAGTAAGCATTACATTTCCAAGCAAAAAGTACCCTGTAGCAAGCAGGGAGCATTGCTCGCAGCAGCTCAGAAGCCAGAAAAACCATTGGTGAAGTACAAGAAGCTTTCTTAGTGGCTATGTGCTTTCTCATAACTACAGAATGCAAAAATGGAGAGCTGGGTTGAATTTATTCCCTTCCTCCCTCTTCTACCTGATGCACACACAGGTTTTGATGCCTGGGCAATGGTCTATGAAGACAGAAATCAAGTTTCTCCCTGCTGTCCGTCTCATACTGAAACCACTGTCTCTATCATTCATTTTTTCCCTCTCTCTACTTTCAAGCTCACCTGTCGTTTTCCTCTTCCCAGAGCACACCAAGAGCAGTCTGCTGATTCCTCAGAGATAGCTTATGTTGGTAAGGCGGTGAACAAGGTCCATGTTCTATTTTCAAGGGCAACTTCTTCTGACCAAAGTAGGAGTCAGGAGCAGCTTTCCTGTCTCATATCACACACACAACTTAAATTGCAAGCCCAAGCAAGGCACAAAGCAGCTGGACAGTAGCTTTCCAATGACCGGTACCAGCTGTCTCTGTGCTCAGCTTTATAAAAGGCAGTTTCTTTTATATTTTTCCTGAAAGCTTTGGTTTTCATGTGTAAAAACCTCAATTTTCCTAGCTTCAGCCTAGGTACAGTTACCACTCTGAAGTGAATGTATGTCAGAATTTACATTGTGAAAAACATATCTTTCAATCAATTCACAGTGGAGATCACTATAAACCACCTGAAAACACAGCCTTAGGAAATAAATGCATTCTGTAAAATAAAAGAGCACCAGACAGTAATGCTGGAGGGCAGCAACTCTAGTTTTAGTATGAGTTCTGTAAATGTTGAGCATTTACTTTCTTGGTTCACATTTCAGATCAAGGAGCTGTAAAGAGGGAAAAAAAAATCCCTCAAACCTGTTGCATGAGAATAATTGTTAAATTAATGCAGGATGAAATTCTGTCCGGTTCCACAAATGAGGAGAGAAAACCAGGTAAAAAGATTAAAAGATAATTCCTACATGTATGCATTTATATTTCTTAGCAGCTGTATCTGTTAGTGTTTTTCCATTAAAGATGTGGGATGAAATCCTGCCTGCTTTGGAGACAGCGACAAAAAAAAATAGGGTAGACAAGATTTCGGTCACGGCTCAGGCTAAAAGCTGTACAAATTTTATCAAATTCTCCCCTTATCTAAACGGGCCATTGAATTCCTCTGGAAGAGGGCACAGCATTGCCTGTGCCTCGGAGCCCCCTGCCAGTAGCTGTGCCTTGGGAGCCCTCTAGCGCACGCACAGCAGAGGCTCAGGAGAGGATAAGTGTTGCTGTAGTGACACTGAGTCCTTAGAAGATGTACATCATGCTGAGAAAGTCCCCTCCCGTGACATGGCTGCAGCCAGGCCACCAGACTTCGCAGGAGGGCAGCATGTCGCCGGGCTGCAAGTTTCTCCATGCCATCAGCCTGTGCTGACTCAATTTTGAAGCATAGTTCAGGGCTGTATTAGGATGCTGTGCAGCAAAATTTAGGAGAAGGGTGGCTCCAAGATCAAGAACTGTCACATACATTTGCTGCTGGGGAGTGAGGGAGCTTGACCAGGAAGATCAGGGATTAAAGCAAGCCAGGGCTGAGGAGTGTAGCCTTGAGAGTTCAGATTTGGACCAGAAGGATATGGTTGCTAAAAATGGTCCCACTGTCCACAAGCTGAAATGGAGCCAGCACTAGAGTTATAAGAGGCATGGTAAATTGTGACCTAGGTAGGTAAAAAAGGAGTGGTGCCAGAACTGCAAGTAATGTATTAGAAGATTTGCAACATGAGCAAAGTCAAGGAGCAGGAATTAGGTGTGAACACAGCTCTGTGTACACATTCATCACCTGAAGATGTGAGCATGAAGTGCCTGGCTGTTTGGTACTTGGATTAACACTTTTATTAATAGCCAGTCACCAGAACATACATAGCTAAAGCTTCTCCCTCTGAAATTTAAAACAGATTGATGTCATACCTGAAGGAAGCTTCAGGCCCTTGACAGAAGTGGGGAAATTTCATTTAAAAAACAAACAAGCAAAAAACATGTCAGATTTTGGCTGCAAACATATGGTAGGTAAAGCAACATAGACCTGTACAGCACTGTAGTTAGCACTTGGCTATACAGCCACTGGAAAACACCTTCTGTTTTGCCAGCCTTAAAATATTGCTTCTGTTCCTGGGCGGTCAGCAGCACCCAGGAACAGCTTCAGCATCTACGCAGCCCTTCACCACTCCTGTCAGAGCTCAATTTACGGTGCCCAGCAGGTCTTTTGCTTTGCTGTCTGCTTCCCTTGCAGGATTCCAGGGCAAGACAGAGGTGAAAATCCTGGAGGGGGACATCCGAGATGTGACATTCCTGTACCATGCCTGTCAGGGGGTCTCCCTCGTCATCCACACAGCTTCCATCATTGACTTCTTGGGCCTTGTAGAGACACAGCTGCTCTGGGAAGTCAATGTAACAGGTAAGCAGGCAAAGCACCTTTCTCAGACCTTTTTCTATTAAGTGCTGATCATCATCTGCTCAGGAAAGGGAACACCTGACATGATTTAGTTTTGAGCCAGATTCACTGGGTTGTTGTGCAGTTTGCACAGCTACACATGTGAGTGAAAGCCATGCATAGCCCTATGCAGCTCTGGCCACCTCTACAGCCAGCGTGCATCAGTCACGCTCTGCAGGGCATTGCAGGGCTGTTCACTCTTGTTTAGCACTCACATACACCCATCCTGAGATCTGCACAGTCTTTGCCTTTAGAGGGGAAAGTCATAATTCCATGCTCAGTGGACCTTTTTGGAAGCAATTCATCTCTGAAATCCCAATATGCATCTAAAAAAAAATCTGTAACACAATTGCCTGCATACATTTTCCAGTTTTTACAAATACTACAGGCTTTCACTGCAACTACAGGAAACTTTGATTGCCAATGCCCCAGACCGTGCGTCTCTCTGCTTCCATTCTTTTCCTTCTTCTTCTTTTCATTTGCCTTCACTTGCTGTTATGTCTCTGTGTGTATGAATGCAGTTCAGAGAACGTGTACTTTCCCACTTTGAGCTCATTACTAAGATTTCCCTGGCAATCTCAAGGCTGTGGGAGGGAGGGTTTTTAGTGACTTCAGCAATGGGATCTCCCTTTCTACTAAGGGCTTCCTGTTCCTTGTAAAGAAAGGTCAGATTAAGGCGGAAGGTTTGGGCTCAGGAATGGCCCGTGTGGTATCAGCTGTCAGGAAATTTCAATATATTTCCTAAAAGAACAAGTGCATCCCCCTTCCTGTGATCCCTCTCTATGCCTTTCAGTAAACAGGTTCTGCTTACCCTCCATGCATGCTGACCTCTCAGGCTGTGTTGCTCCAGCTCCTGGGTGAGGATTTGGGGAAGATGTTCTTATTTACATTGATAGTTTTTCTGGTCCTTTGTTCTTCTCTACCACAGGCAAAGGCCTTCTTCACAGAAAAATATGGAACGTATTTGTACAGGCAACACTTTTACAAATATTGGCTATGCTCCAGTGCTCAGAGGAAGAGAGTGTTCTTTGTAGATGAGTTGTCTCTTACACACATCTTAAAAACAGTGAGATGTCATATTTGTCATTTCAGCCTGGCCTATCACCTGCCTATTTAGCTTCCAGAGCCTTTCATTTCTAGTCACTCAAAGCCACAGATTGAAAGCGGCCACAAATTGGGGCCCAGAAGGTAGTTTTTCAGGTCCCTGCCAGGAGGGAAGAGCAAAAAAGGAAGTTCTTGTAAACATGTCAAATTTTTGGTATGAAAAATAAATATACAGGGGCTGTCGTTCAGAGAGGAGATTTATAAAGCTTTCTCTTTATGACCATCCTCCTGTTACAATCTGTTTTTCACAGCAGAATGTGTTGCCTATACCCCTTAAAAAATACAAAATAAAAATTAAATGTCCCAAAAGCAGAACGGAGCAGGATCAGAGCTAGAAGGTTTATTTGTTTGCAGTGTTATTCCTTTCAGCAGGTTTAGACTTAGGCACAAAATATTCAGATTCCCCCTGACAGAGTGTGTCTTTGGGTAAAATAATTTGGGCTGTGAGGGTTAGCTGAAAACAAGTGGTAAAATGAAAGCACACACCAGTACTGCTCGCAGATCAAATAGCCACTAAGGTCAGTTGCTAAATATTAAAGTCCTCTTCCCTTTTCTCCTCTACTTCTACTCTGATGCTCTTTCGGCTTTCCAACCAGCCAAGACACTGCTATGTACTTCACGGGCATGCAGCATGAAAGTTTTGTTTCTCCTAGAAAACAAAATTTTTATAATAAAAATGTGTCAAGGAACCAGATATGTGTGTTCACAAACCAGAACATAAGCAAACAAATTCTAGTTAATTCCCACTCCATTTTTTTTTTTTTTTAATAAAAAATCCGCCTTGCTTCTAATTCAGGCCTACAAACATAGGACACCTAAGGAGGGAAAGTTTCCAGCTCTTTTCAGCTTACCCAGATGGGAGCAGTCTGGACGGGAGCAGACCCAACCTCCCCCATGGGAGCTGACAAAACCCAAGCACATATAGGGAATGGGTCTGGTAATTAAGAGATTGCACTTCTTTTGGCAACCCCATTCTCCAGGTGGGAACCTCCATACTTCAAGCCTTTTGAATGGGATCTCACAAAGGTGATGCGACAAAGCAAGTGCATGTGGATGTGGCATCTCCACATTCAGACCTCAGGTGGGAGTGTGAGAACCTAAATGAATTGTAAGTTAAATTTGCTGTGATGCAGGTGTTTTCTCTGGCTCACATTTCACACAATGCCTCAAGGGTACAGTATCTTTTCAGGAAGAGAAGAGACTTATAATAAATTTTTAGGAGTAAGGGAATTAAATAATAATTAAATATAATCCAAACAAAAGTGCCCTCTATGAACCAGTTCTTCAGGTCTATATTCAAGCTTGGTTCTTGCAATGCTGACTGAAACCAGAAGGACTTTGTGCAAATAGAACTTACAGACCTGGTCCATGGAAGATTTACTTTATTACCTGCTAAGTCAAAGATGCTCAAGTTCCCATTACTGTAAGAACCTTTTCATTTTTTACCATGCAACCTTCATTTCATGAGTTAACACTTAACCATGTGCTGTTAAAAATATAGCACATTTTTTTAGGGTGAAATTGATCCCAAATGGATATCAACTACTAAGATAATTTTATGTTTGCTTTGTTAAAACTTGCTATCTTTTTGATTTTATCCAGCTCCTCTGTACTTTATTACTTTCCCATATTTTTCAAACAGCATCAATAGCAGGAACAGCTAATTAAACTATTACTATATTTAATATAACTTACTAATTAAACTTTTTTCCCTTCTTGAGGAGTTCCAGGCTGGAGCCCTTTTCAGCCAACCCAGCCACATGCAACCTAACTTGCACATTTCTCTTTTGAAGGTACTCAGATGCTGCTGGAGGCATGTACCCGTTGTAACGTCCAGCACTTCATATACACCAGTACTGTAGAAGTGACAGGCCCAAACTGCAGAGGTGACCCAGTATTCAATGGTGATGAAGATACAGCTTATGAATGTATGTCAAAATCCATTTATGCCCAGAGTAAGAGACTGGCAGAGGACTCTGTGCTGAAAGCAGATGGCCAGATGTTGAAGGATGGAGGCATGCTGCTGACTTGTGCCCTGAGATCCATGTACATTTTTGGAGAAGGATGCCCATTTCTTCAAGGTCATCTGGATAAGTGTCTGTTGAACAAAAATGTCTACCTACGCTTCTCCAGGAAGGAGGCTTTAGTGAACCCCGTGTATGTGGGCAACATTGCCTGGGCACATGTGCAGGCAGCCAAAGCTTTGCAGGTCCCACAGAAAGCCAAACATATCAGGGGGCAATTCTACTACATCTCAGATGACACTCCTCATATGAGCTATGCAGACCTAAATTATGAGCTTACCAAAGACCTGGGGTTTGGAATTGAGCCCCGGCTCCCCATGCCTCTGACAATGTTGTATTACTTCTCACTGCTGCTGGAGATCATGAGCTTCTTGCTCAGGCCCTTTGTCAGGTATGTCCCCTCCACCAACCGTCACCTGGTCACCCTCCTGAACACCCCATTCACCTTCTCCTATAGAAAGGCACAAAAGGATTTTGGCTACATGCCCCGTTACACATGGGAAGAGGCCAAGCGGTGCACTGGTCAGTGGATTGCCTCTGTGGTCCCACAGAGGAGGGAGCACTTGAAAATCAAGGCTGCCTAAATCTTAAGAGGAGATGAGGCCTGGCTGAACAAGTAGGGCCATGAGCTAAAGAAGAGCTGGGTAAACAGCAGCAGCAGATAACTACAAATGAAAAAAAAAAACAAAACAAAAACATTTACCATTTACCATTTTCTTTAGTAACATCCTAGTTTAAGTATGGGATATCCAAAGTGGTAGAATACCAGCAACCAAAACTTGCAGTTATATTCTGGGGGCAGAGGAATAAGTCTTTTGAACTTCCATTGAAGTTTTTGTACTCAGCAAACTAGTACTGTGGATGTCATTTGAATGAATGCCATCACTTCTCTCAACATCTCCATCAGAGATCCTCCATTATTAATAAGCATGCAAATCTGTCCCATACTGAAAAAGACGCATGAGAGTGAGGAGGTTTGCGGGTACCTTAAATAATAAAGGATTTCAAATGAAATTTGGAGTTGTAAATTGGATAGAATCATGGATAGAATCTGCCCCAGGAAAATTGATGTGTGTGCTATTTAAAAACAGATAAAAGGCATTATTTAACATATTTTATTTTTCTCGAGGCAGATGAGCAGCACATCTGTGTGCAGGGGGCTGTATTACCTCTGTGATGTGATCCATATTCTTCAACATCAAGTAAACAACAACAATTTTTTAATACTTAAGCTAATTCTACGGTGAGGTCTGATTGATCTTATGGCAGCAGTTTACTAAGGTCTTGTCCCATCCCTTTGTCCAGTAGCAAAGCCAACAGAACAGACTCAAGCACTTATATCTCAGCCATTCCAGCCTGGAGTTTTCAGCACAAAGTGCAGACCCACACAAAAGGTCCACTCAAGCAAACACTGTTTTCCTATCTTTGTTCCACCAAAGGGGTGAGGCAGAAACCTGTGACTGAAGCACCTTTCACTGTCAAAGCTGTTCACTCAAGTGAACTTAAGTAGGAGCAAGCAAAAGTCTCCTTTTTTTTTTTTTTTCTGCTAAATGTACAGCATTTTGAAGCACGCTGTTGACAGTGACCAAAAGAACAGCAGCCTGGTGGCGTGGAAATACCTGAGGCACGAATTTTGTGTGCATCACAGACAAATGCAGAGCAATGTTTTTTTAGTCATCCTTGTCTGGATATAATTTGGCCAATCTGGTTTAAAAAAAAATAAAAAAAAATTGTAAGCTAGCCGATTGTCCTATTCAACCAATAAAACATGGTTTGGGATGGTCTTTAGTTCACAGGCACTTGAGGGAAGGATCCGCCCCTGCTGCTTAGCTCTATTGTCTGCCTTTCCACAGTTTTGCTTAAGCCCAGGCCTTCAAAATTGCCTGAAATGAAATCAAATCAATCCTGAATCAATCTACTCATTACCAACAACAGCAGCCAACCACCCCTCAAACAGATGCTAACAACTGCACAAGGCACACAGGTGAGAGAAATAGTGTGCTTATACCTTGCTTGTGCCAGGTTCGGATGTGTAAATTTCAGTGTCTAAAATATGGAGCAGTTTTAGGCCATTTAATTTTACTCATGTTCCCTAAAATTTCTTCCTAAAAGACTGATAAAACAAACCTGTTCTCTGCCTGCCAGGACTCCGAGCTGCAGAACAGTTCTTGGTAAGAATGATTTGCCCATGAAGGTCAGTAAGTACTCTGGGTGCGACTTGCAAATAGGGAACATCTTACTTATCAGTGATTCCAATAATCATACCTTTATGCTAAGAAATACACCTCCAGACCTCTCCATTCATGCTCTGTTCGTCTACAGACAGAGCTCCATCTTCTGTTGAGCTCTGTTCCCCTCCCATCCAGTTTCTTTGCCCTCCACTACCCTTAGTCAGATAATCATAGAATCACAAAAGGGTTAAGGTTAGAAGGGACCTCTGGAGGCCATCTGGTCCATGTCCCTTGCTTGAGCAGGGACACCCAGAGCTGGTTGCCCAGGACCATGTCCAGACAGCTTTTGAAGATCTTCAAAGTGGGACAATCCACAACTCTGGGCAACCTGTGCCAGTGGACTGTCACCTGCACGGTAAGGAAGTGTTTCCTGATGTTTAGATGTTTAGACAGAGTCTTTCATGTTCCAACTTGTGCCCACTGCCTCTTGTCCTGGCACTGAGCACCACTGAAAGAGCCTGGCTCCATCTTCTTTGCACTTTCCTTCAGGTATTTATGGACATCGATGAGATACCCTCTGAACCTCTTCTTCTCTATTCCCCTCTGTGCATGTTCCATTGCCCTTCCAGTACTTGTGCTTGTACAGTTATCCCTTGTGCCCTCCTCTGTTCTTACTATGTTCACCTCTGGACCATCGGTGCATTTTTCCACTCCTCTCCCATCCAACCTTCCTCTGTTCCCTGCCACACCCCTCAGTTCATGCACCTTTCACCATTTTACAGGTGTGGGAAGATGGGTGTTAGGCCTCACAGCCATTCCAGGCAACCCAGTGTCTTGCTGTCCAAAAACCTGTTCAGGGACGGAGAGAAACCAGGACTCCATAAGAGTGTGATTTGCTTTAACCCCAAAGCCCAGCTGCCTTCCCAGGGCACTCACGTATCCAACTCTCTCCACTCTTTGAGTCTCTTTGTTCCCCTGATCCCACACAACCAGAACTCAAACCTGCAGGGCCCCCCACCTCTGCTCTAACCCCTACACCCTGCTGCCCTTCCCAGGCTTCAGAAACACAGGTGTCCAGGATCTGCCCACTCTTTGAGCAGAGGAGAGGAGGGAGGCTGAATCCAAGGCTGTGGTTGTTTCACTGTGATCCATCCCACACAGCTTTGTTACTCTGGGCTCTGGGACAAGTTTGGTGAATGTGCTTTCAGCCTCACCATTCATATTATTTTCTTCTTCAGTCTCCTGCATTGTTGGCTTTTTATTTTTCTTTTTTCTCACCACTTCATTCCTTTACATTCCACTGCGTCCATACTCTGTTTCCCTCTCTTTCTGTTTCCACTCCCCTCTAGGCCATTTGCCATCTGTTACCATCCATTCACCACAATTCATTCCCCTAAAGTTGCCTGTTCTCACTCTGTTCCTAGGTAGAAGGCTCTGAGCAGGACACAGGCCTCCAGCAGGCTCCCAAGTATGTAAAATTTGCAGTACTCAGTGCTGCTAGTAAAGCTCCAGAGCAGCTCCACACATTTACATATATATAGTTATCTCATTTGCCTCCAGGGTTTGAGTAAGGCTCTCCAAATGGGCAAGATAAAACACTGCTGAAGGTGCTTATCAAATGCTGCTTAGAAAAGCAAAAGGAAGGTGTTTAATAAATGGCAACACCCATTAGTTTTCCAGGCTTGTGAGATTTCATTCTAATGTTCAGCAAGAATGATGATGGGCACAGTCATGGTTGCTCTGTCACTGAAAAGGGAATATCAAACACAATCCAGGCACATAGAAATATAACAGGAAAGGAGGGAGGAGAAGAACAGAAGCAAACCTTCTATTTAATAAGAAAAGGCACTTAACACATCAAAGAGCTGGTATATGAACACGTACCAGAAAACTGGGACATCTTTGCCTAGGTTTAACAAAGCTCCTAAAATATCTGCAGCTGCTGCCAAAGAGAAAAAAAAAACACAACTTTTCTTCCACAGTTCACTTAGAGACTCATTTCCTGAATGTAGGCTCCAGTTGTCAGTACCTGCTTTGTTGTTTTTGTCTTCTCAGTAAGACAGTGGGATTTTTTTCTCTTCTTTCTTTTGTCTTTCTAACGGCTGCACTCCCAACAGTCAGATTATTTAAGCATTAATTTCCACTTTTGCTGAACTTCCTATTTCTTGCTACTGCGCCCCTTCCTTAAATCCCTTCCTGCTGTCAGGAAGCTTATTCCAACATCTTTCCCTATCCTGCCACCTCTCTCCCACCTCATCAACAAAATACTTGCATTATGACAGACACCCACTCCTTCCTCTCTTTCAGTCACACCAAAATATTTATACTTGAATTTCCTTTTTTTTTTTGTTTTTTTTTTGTTTGTTTTTTGATGTCAGGACACCAATGCTCATAGTCCCAAGGGAAAAATGTATCATGCTCTCTGTTTCAGGTGAAGCTTAAATTACTGCTTGAGATGAGTCGTGTATGGGAAGCGCTTCCCACACTCAGCACACATAAAGGGTTTTTCTCCCTAGACCTTCTGGTGCATGTTGGCATGAGAGCTCTGGTTGAAGCACTACTCACATTCAGAACATAGACAAGGTATCCCACTATGTGGATTCTCTGGTGTTCAAATAAATCAGAGCACCTCCTGAAACCTTTGTTACTTTCAGGATGTTGGTGACATTTTTTCTGTCTGCTGCTTCCAATTCGACCTCCAACTGCAGATTTCCTTACAGCCACTGTTGCCATAGAGATCATTGCCTGTTGCATCTTCCGTGTGGGGAAGGATGCCATGGAAACTCACTTTGACCCTTTCTAGATGAATGCCCTTACCCTGTCTCTTCCCAAGCAAGTCTCTCCAGTGCATTTCTGACACACGCTGTCTCTGATAGGTTTCTGCCATGCTACAGCACTGGAAAACGTTCTCTTTAAGAATGGAATGGAGGAACAGAACAGAACAGAATGGAACAGCGTAGAATAGAACAGCATAGCATGAATAGAACAGAACAGAACAGAACAGAACAGAACAGAACAGAATAGTTGGAAGTGACCTACAAAGATCTTAGTGTCCTACTGTCTGACCAGTTCAGGGCTAACAAAAGGTAAAGCATTAAGGGCATTATCCAAATATTTCTTGTACACTGACAGGTATGGGGCATAAACCACCTTTCTAGGAAGCCCGTTGCAGTGTTTAACCACCTTCACATTAAAGACATAAAGCTCTCCTGAACATTGCTCAGATACTGCCCTCTCCTATTCTTACTTCATTCCTGCTACCTATCTGACCAGCACAGGAGGAAGGGAAAAATCAGATATCAGAATGTTTTTATTTTTACTTTTCCCCCACAGACAGGTAGTAGGAAGAGCAGGCAGGCAGTTCAGGTGTGTTTGGATTGCCTTAGGCCCCTACATTTGACCTGGTGGTCCTTCTGTCTGTAACAGCCTCTAGAGCTACATCTTATCAAGTGCCTGTGCTCAGGACTACCTGAAATAGTTTCCTGCCATTCTCTTTCAAGGCCTTCTACAGCACAGCACTTGCTATTCGCAATGCAAAACCTGTGCGGCTGGAGTCTTCTCCACCATTATTTCTCCCCGTTAGTATTCTCTCCATTATTTTTCCTGCAGGGACTTTGGCTTACTGGCACATGTTGTTTGGATTTCTTGTATAGCCAGGAGCACTGCAACCCCACAAAGCTTTACTCCTGGAGGACATCAACCTAAGGACTGTACAAAGACTAAGGTCTGTTCAAGCATATCTAATTGTCAGGCTTATCACAAATAGCCTGTACCCATACTCCGACACTTTTACATCCATAGAAGTATAAACCACCTGTAAACACAGCCTTAGGAAATAAATGCATTCTGTAAAATAAAAGAGCACCAGACAGCACGCAGCAGTAGTAGTGCTGGAGGGCAGCAACTCTAGTTTTAGTAAGAGTTCTGTAAATGTTGAGTATTTAGATTCCTGTTTCATATTTCAGATCAAGAAGCTGTAAAGAGGGAAAAAAAAAATCCCTCAAACTCGTTGCATGAGAATAATTGTTAAATTAATGCAGGATGAAATTCTGTCTGGTTCCACAAATGAGGAGAGAAAACCAGGTAAAAAGATTAAAAGATAATTCCTACAAGTATGCATTTCTATTTCTTAGCAGCTGTATCTGTTAGTGTTTTTCCATTAAAGATATGGGATGAAATCCTGCCTGCTTTGGAGACAGCGATAAAAAAAAAATAGGATAGACAAGATTTCGGTCACGGCTCAGGCTAAAAGCTGTACAAATTTTATCAAATTCTCCCGTTATCTAAACGGGCCATTGAGTTCCTCGGGAAGAGGGCACAGCATCGGCCTGTGCCTCGGAGCCCCCTGCCAGTAGCTGTGCCTCGGGAGCCCTCTAGCGCACGCACAGCAGAGGCTCAGGAGAGGATAAGTGTTGCTGTAGTGGCACTGAGTCCTTAGAAGATGTACACCATGCTGAGAAAGTCCCCTCCCGTGACATGGCTGCAGCCAGGCCACCAGACTTCGCAGGAGGGCAGCATGTCGCCGGGCTGCAAGTTTCTCCATGCCATCAGCCTGTGCTGACTCAATTTTGAAGCGTAGTTCTGGACTGTATTAGGAAGTTGAGCTGCTCTAGTGAGCAGATCCCTCTCTGTAACCTCCTGGTACATGGCCATGCACAGCGTCTCCTCCCATCCTTACACCACCTTCTTATGGTCCCTGCGTGCATCAGTGAGTGAGATTGCAGAGCAGCAGTAATTACCACACATCACACTGTAAGAGGGATGCTCTCCTAACCTGTCCCTCAACCCACCGTGCAGTAAATGTTAGCTGACAGTCCCCTCCACAGGTCCCAGATTAGTGAAGAGCTACAGTCCCAGGGCCAGAGGGCAGGAAGAAGGTGGATGCTGGCCCATGATGGAAGCAGCAAGGGAAGAGACTTTACCTGTTCCTCCCCTCCTGCTGCTCCCTTCAGGAGCCCCCCTTCTCTCTGTCACTGTGCCCTCCACCTGGACAACACAGCTGTGGCCCGTCCCTGCTGCTGCCTGCCAGAAGGGTAGCTGAGGTGGATTCAAAGGGTTACAGTAAATGGGGTTACATCAGGCTGGTGGCCAGTCACTAGTGGAGTTCCCCAGGGCTCTATTTTAGGGCCAGATCTCTTTTATGTTTTCATAAATGACTTGGATGCAGGACTCAAAGATGTACTGAGTATGTTTGTGGAAAAAAATAAATTGGGAGGAGCTGTTGACTCCCTCAGAGAGGCCTTACAGAGAGATCTTGACAAATTAGAGGGTTGGGCAAACACCAACCACATGAGATTTAAAAGAGCAACTGCAACTTGGATGGGGCAACCCTGGGTATGTGTACACACTGGGGGATTAGAGAGTGGCCCTGCAGAAAGGGATCTAGGGGATTTGGTTGACAGCAAGTTGAATATGAGTCAACAATGTCTCCTGTCAGCCAAAAGAGCCTACCGTATCCTGGGGTGCGTCAAGCACAGCATTGCTAGCTTGTCAAGTGAAGTGATTGTCCTGCTGTACGCTGCATCGGTGTGGCCTCACCTCGAGCAGTGTATGCTGTTTTGGGCACCACATTATAAAAAAGACATAAAAATATTAGAGAGTGTCATAAGGAGGGCTACAAAGATGATGAAGGGTCTAGAGAGGAAGATGTATGTGGAGTGGCTAAGGTCGCTTGGTTTGTTCAGCTTAGAGAATAGGAGACTGATGGTAGACTTCATGGCATGATGGTAGACTATAGCTTCATCATGAGGGGGAGCAGACTGGGAGGCACTAACCTCTTCTCTCTGGTGACCAGCGATGGAACTCATGGCAATGGCATGAAGCTGTGTCAAGGGAGCTTCAGTTTGGATATTAGGAAAAGGCTCTGAGAGGGTGGCTGGGTACTGGAATGGGCTCCTCAGGGAATTGGTCACAGCATTAATTCTGCTGGGATTCAAGAAACATTTGTACATTTGCTCTTAAAAATATGCTTTGACTATTAGGTAGTCCTTTGTGGAGCCAGGTGGTGGATTTGATGATCCTTGTGCGTCCCTTCCAACTTGTGATTCTATAATTCTAAGTGATGGGAAGGCAGGGGCAGCCAACCCTGCTGCAGGCAGCAGTACCCTGGGAAGCTGGAATCCAAGAGGGCTGTGGGGGCTTAGTGCTATTAGCAGTTGCCTGCTGTGCTCAGCCTCACAGCATGGGGGTTAATGCCTCATCTGTTCTCAGTAAAGATCTCAGGGTGAGGGTGAAACTGAAAAAATCATGAACCATAGAATAGTTTGGGTTGGAAGGGAACTTAAAGTTTTTCAGTCATATTTTATATTTTTGTCATGTGGTAGGGATTTTTAAGCCTCAATTTCTGTCTTTCGGTTTCTTATTGTCATAGCCCAGGAGGGCTGTTAGCTCCCTGGGTTGAGATCAGCAGGGGCTCCCCCAGGCCAGGACTGTCCCTCTGTGGTGCCAGGAGCTGGGCAGCCAACAGGAGGCTCAGCCCCAGGCACAAGGCACTTCCCCTGGCACACTGTGACCAGGCTGTGGTGGGCCTGCTCACTGGGGCCTATGGCCAGGCTGGGCAGGGCTGTGGATATCTGGGGAACAGCCTTGCTGAGGACTTGCTTGGCAGGGGCTGATAATGCCATGTTAGCCCTGGGGCTAACAACCCCAACAGGGTTGGTGGCACCCTGCAAGTCATGGCACTTGGCCGTCTTGGGTGTCCTTCTCCCAGACTTGTAAACCAGCTACCAAACAGGACCCTGTGGTATGGGTTACCCTTGCTGGTGTTCATGACACCACCAGCTGTGACACCCTCCAGCAGTGACACCCTCCAGCAGTCAGGCTCTTGATCAAAGCGATCTGTGGCCTAGGACTGCAATTGTGTTCCTGCAGTAAATGTGTGTGGCCTACAAAGCCCAGCATGAAGTACAACATGGTATCCCACTGAGAGATGCGCCAGCATTTGGGGGAGAAGGAGTGGAGGAGAGAGCATATGGCTGACTGGGTTTTGAGTTTTAAAGTCAGTACTGGTAGATTTTAATATGTGAATACTTTCACTTTCAGCGTTTAAAAAAATAAATAAATAAAAAAATAACAACAATTGGAAATCTTCCACTACTCCTGAAATAGCATCAGCTTCTTTCCTTCATTGTCAGTTTAACAATGCTCCATTCCTGTGAGAAATGGGCAGAGCAGAAAGTTGTATCATGGGAATTACAAGCAGCCAAATTAAAGACTGCAGGAGAGTATGGAAGACAGAGGTGAATAAAAATCCTGTAGAAAGCAGGGAGGAAAGATGGACCCAAAGAATCATTCTCCACAAGCTACCTTAAGTTTGCATCTGTATTGTCCCTTGGTTCAGCTGTTTGCCACAAATCACAAAGCATTTGCAATAAAAAGTTGTCACCAGCAGAATCATCTGCACCACCTGCTTTAGGTGGCCCTCACTGAGCAGGGGAGTTGGACCAGATAATGTCCAGAGGTCTTTTCCAAAGTCAGCCATTCTGTGATCCTGTGTTTTGGTGAATGTATGAAACTCTTAGGGAATGAATACCTGAACAAGTTACCATGTTACTCTGCAATCACTAGTGTGTGTTCATTCTTACTTAACAATAAACACAAGCCAATCAAGGTATTTCAGGGTGTACTTTTCCAGGACATAGGCACAGTTACTTACAGCTGCTGATTTGCTGCAAGTTTACACTTTAGTCTACATTGCAGAAACTTGTTTATATACTCTCATGCACATCGGTTCAGCAAAGTGGCTACAAAATGTACCTAATCAGTAAGAGCCTTATTTTCCAAGTTTGCTGACTGGCACAATTATCCAACTTAATTAATTAATTAATTAATTTATTTATTTATTTATTTTGGCAATCAGTAAAGCAAACCATTAGTTATCAATGAAACTCCAATTTCAGCAGGATCACAATCGGTAAGAAGGACTTTACATATATATGTATATATACATACTGGGAAAGAAAAAAAATGTTAAGGTTGATTTGCTGGAGAGGTGTTTATTTACCCTTCAAGCATGCAGAAAAGGGGGAAGTGGCTAAGATATGTGTGTGATTCTTAAATGCTACAGAAAAAATGTATTATTTCTGGTTCCAACAGGTACAAAAACCAAGTTTAAAGATCACTTTTTATTATTAAATATTTTGTCTCTAGAGAGGAACAGATTTTTGGTTGCTAAAATGGACTAGGAACTCTGAGCTATTAATGTACATTTTTAATAAATGTAGATATACTGAAGCTGTTCCAGAGGAATATAAACAATATAAGATATTATGTCAATACTGGAAATTGGAAATACATGCCTGGCATTGGTCCAAAGGAATATCATGCTGTTGTTAATAAAGGATACAACCAAGGGAGGACATTTGGAGCATGTTTTTATGAAGAATCCATATTGTCAAACAAGCGTAACATTGGCACTGTGAGGGTATTGCAGATTTTAAACAATGATAAATGTTTTGATTTATGATGATGAACTTTGATTTACAAGTTGTCATTTTACACGATAGGACAATAAATGTATTAATACAGGCTAAATGATAAAATCACAAAATAAATGTTTACTTCCTGATTACAATCTTTAAGTCAAAACTGCACTTAAAAAAATATTTTGGCTCAACCCATAGGCTTGGTGCAGAATCACATGAAATACTATGTATGGCCTTTGTTATGTAGAAAACCAGAATAAAAATAGCCTCTTAAAACTGAAAAATCTGTCAGATCTATACATCTAGTTATAATGAATTATAGCCACTGTAATGGTAATTTGGAGAGTAATAGAATATATTTCTAAAGACATCCTTATTTCACCAGCTCTTGTCATGACCCTGGTAACCACATGCAGTCACTCTCCTCTCTCTTTAAAGTTCTCTGTTTCTTCTCATTCAAAAACCACTATATATCTGAAATTTGTATACGTGGCAGTGCCATGGAATTCTTTCTCATACCCATGTTTGTCATGTCTAGAAAGACAGTCTTCATTCACATAACTAAAATTCTTATATTTCTTGAATAAGATACACCTCTCCAATGTTAGCAGCAAGCACTGACTACAAGCAGTCAAGACCAATCTAAAGGAAAAAAAAAAAACAGTGACCAAAAATAAAAAAGATATATTAAATCTCCAGCTTGGTCACATAACATGTGCCAATTCTGTGAGTGTAAATTAGGCAGATACGAGGCTTGCTGTCATCTGAAATAGCAAGAAGTTCCTGACAGTAAGATGCTGATTTAAAAGATCTGTTTGAACTGAGGACATTGTGGGGTTAGGCTTTTCTTCTCAGAAGACATGACAACTCCATAGAACTACTACTGGTATCTGTTGGTGTTACACCAATAAGAAAGCTGTATGCAAGAAGCTGTGCAAGCAGTGCTCGATGGTCTGGTCTGGAATAACTTTGCATGGTCTTTCTCTGAAATGTCCTCTGTAACTGCATCATTTGTTTCAATCCATCAAGCACATCATGTTGCAACTTCAATTAAAGCTTCCCAAAAAGATGTAAAGAAGCATTTCTTCACAAGTCTTTCAATTTCAAAAGTCTTTACCATCTAATACTGAGAAGACATCCACCTCTGTAAGCCGTAATTTCTTAGGTTTTGTCAATGACAACATGATTAAAGAATTTTAAGGTGTTAATACCCAGGAGAATTTGTGTAGATTGTTAACCAGCTATTACACTCCAAACCCAGCGATTCACCCATATCCCTTCCCAAGGACTTTTTCTCCTTCAGTAAGGCTCAGCCTAGTTTGGAGCTCTTGCTTTCAAAGAGATGCTGTAGCACTTTCACCTCAGATTAATTACCAAGTGATACTCTTCAGAAAGCCATCCAAGCCTTTTAAAAAATATTACAGTAGGCCAAAAGGGACAATTACATGACCTATTCTTATTGCCTGCATAATGTAGTCCACAGAATTTTGCTCCCTTATATCCAGTGATTCTAATAACTTGGGTGTGACTGAAATCTATAAACCAGAAAAGCAAACAGACTTCATCTGTGGGTGTCAAGGGAAGAAGAACATATCAGTTGGCTTGGTGATTGATCCTTCTCACTGCTTAAAATGTATTTATTTATTTTTATAGAGAAACATTATGTTTTATATAAATATTTTTTCAGTCTGAAGTTTACATGTTGCAGCTTGTGAATTTTGATTTTTGTTATGCTTTCTGTACTGGAATAAAAAGACTCCGAGAACTCTGAATTCCCCCTCAGAGAAAGTACTTACAGACTTTGTAATTAACTCATCCCTTTCCCATTAACAAAATAAGTGAATGAAGCGTCTTCAATTTCTCATTGCATGCTTTTTCTTTTTCAAATATTCCTGTGCCTCCACTTTTTCAATGTTGTGATTTCAGCAGGAGCTAGATATACACATTTCTGAAAATCCCACTAGGCATCTACAGGCAACTTAAGGTATTGCATATTAATTAATATTAATATCATTAATTAAGATGAAAGCACACTTTTTTACATGCAGTTGGCCTTCGTGCACACTACTTCTAAATGCTGAAGACATACTAAACAGCGTGTACCCACTGCTATGTTCTAGACAGCCACTCATGGCACATTTCTCCTGGTCCATCTTGCAATTTATGTCTCTTGTCTATAAGGTTCTCGAAGTTAACCCCGGCACACAGATACTGCTGGAGCAATGTGATCTTCCTGGTCGGCAACAAGGGGCAATGAACATATAAAAACTGTTCCAGTCTGAGCATGGTATGGTAGGTTCTGCCTGTGAAGAATGGTTGAGGCAGACTTTTTTTTTTGCATTGTTCAAGTTTTGTTGCTTCTAGGGACTTGCATTCAGCCCTCTTAATTTACTAGTTACATAATTACAGACAGAAAGTAGTTATTTTGCAATGATCTCATTTACTCTCTGTCCATGATATTGCTATACAAGAGGGAAGGAAAATAAGAAAATGTCACTGAGGGACCTTCATGAACTCTTGAAAGAAGCACTGTGATACAAGGCAAATTGACCAGGGCCCACTGGAGGACATAAACGCCATGGAGGATCTCTTTCTTCTGGCCTACTGTCAGTGCCCCTGTGCTTGGATATGGGCTGTGAGAACAGCAGGAAGCAGGAGATGCATTGTGCTCTAAAATGCATCTGCATGTAAGAGCCTGGGCTGCTGGAAGAGGAAGTCACTACTTGCTGTGATGGACAGGCTGGCAGAAAGTGACCACCAGGCATACCTGGATGACATCCCTGTATAAGGACCAGGCCCGGATTTTGATCTCTTTGTCCTTACACAGGGTATTTTGTACAAGTAATGTCGCAGACCGACTGCTGGATAGGGTGAATGCAAAATTAACTTGTGATTTCCCTTGTGTCCCAGCACTGCCTGAACTAGGACCCACTGGGCAGAGTGAGATCTGATACCCAGTACTCCTCAGTAGCATCCTTTGCTTGGAAAGGTTTATGATCTGCTGCTTGATAGGATTGACATTTGCTTTACAGAATCTCTATCTGTGGGCACTATTAGTCTCTGCCTCATGCTGCCACTAGATGGTATCTTTAGCAAGTGTTTCCCCTCACTTGCTCTGTGAAGTCCAATATTTTGACTGCTGAGTTTCTGTATTTACAAAGTCTGCATTTTCATCACAAGTAGTGCAGTGCAAGGTTGTTGATGCAGGCTGCTGGATACTAGGTACAGTAGATTCAGATGAACAAAGCCAAAAGATAAACCCAATATATGAAGCCCAGTATTAATGCAAGTATTAACAGATTCATAGAATTACAGAATGGTTTGATCTGGAAGGGACTTTAAATATCAGGACAGGATGAGCTTGTAACAATAATCTACAGGTACAAATAGGGGCAAAAAAAGAACATAAGTGCCTGCAACAGGAAGTATCTTGGAGAGTATTTCTCTTTGGGTATGGATGATAACCTATTTTGCTCTGCAAAAATCACTGCACAAAGAACTGTTTGTGGAAAAGTACATTACTCTTACTGTGTCACTCTTTTCTATTTTAGTATCATATTCCTCGGTCTTGTTCAATAACAAATCTTTACATAAAAGAGATTGGTGTCCTATGTTGATAGTACTGTGTTACAACACATTGCAAACTGTTTCTGATTCAGTTATAGCTAAGTTAGTGGTGAAAGCTTAACAGAAAGCCATGTTAGAAAGCTTAATAGCAAGTATTTTGGTGTTTTTCTGTTCATCATTACCCAGAGAAGAAAATATGAACAAATTAATCCTATCTATGTTGAAAAGAGGCTGTTTTTCTGATTCAATGGCATTTTACACTTGCACTGCATTGGAAATAAATGACAACACAAAGTAAAGGGCTTTTGTAAATTGAGCCCTAGATACAGAGCTCCCAAAGGAGCTCTGGAAAGTAGGACAGGAAGGGGACTCCTATATCCTTGACTCAGGTCCCTGAAATTGCAGGCAAGCACACTACATTATCATTTTCTTCAGCAGATTACATTTTCTAATTCTAGCATGTCATAGTCAGAAACCCCTTTCAAATTTCTAGCTGAAGTTTATTCAAGTACTGGATGTATCATTTTTGTTTCCTCTCCTGCGGCAATCAGTCTCTTAATGTGTCATGAACAGCAATTAGCCCCTCTGTCACTCTTCCATTTTGCCAGCCTAAACTCTTCTTACCCCTGTTCACACAAGCTCTCCATTCCCTGGTAATCCTAAGTACTCGTGTCTTGTATCTGTTCCATTGAGACAGCGTCTCCTAACTATGGGCAGTCAGAACCATACAGTGTATCTCAAACGTATTGATCAGGCTTTGTACACGAATACTTTTTCAATTTCATCAGAAACACCCTTTCGATGCATACTAACTTTGCACACATGAGGCTCTTTGGCAGAGCTCATTCTGCACACTAAAGGTTTGGATTCAATAAGGGACTGGACTAATTCCTATGAACAACCACCACCCCCCAGTATGTCAAGAGCTATTAAATACCAAGACACCACCTGTGGCTCAGACGGCAGCAGATCACTTTAGGGTGTATTTGTGAGATATCAATACATATGTGTATATATATATATTTCCCCCTACTCTCCCCTAGGAATCTGCTGTTGATCAATGTTGAAACAAGATGCTAGGTTAGACAGACCTTAGTTTTGACCCAGCACAACCATTCTTTTCTTTTCACTTGCTTTTCTTTCATCTTGCATTGGTGATCTCAGTCATTAGGGCTGACTGTATGTTCCAGTTTTTCTCACTGTTCATGATTTCAGACTGACATCCTAGATTGTCGTGGTAAGTTTTATTTCTAGTTCCTGGAGGTATGAGTTTGCATTTGGCTTTTTGAATTTCTTCTGTCTTCTGCTTTTCCAGGCCTTGAGTTTATCTGATTCTACATTCTCTTTATTGGTAATCATTCCTAGATTTCTGCTGCTGCAAGAAAACAACTTCTTGCCTTTACACAAGATTTATCCTAAGACCATGATTTAGTGACATTCATTAATATCCCTAGAGGTTTCCTTCTCCATTTTATACTTCATTATGCCTACTTTAACCAGTTCCTTTTTCACTGTGCAAGTCTTTTGTTCAATGTCATAGACAAATTAATCAAGATGCAGTATTGCATAAATTACTGAAGATCAGCTATATGAGATACATCCTTCCCCTGGAGAATGATTTATCTCATAAAAAGTTGTACCTGCTTAACTGGAAAATTTTTGTCTTTGATATCCCAAATAATTCTGCATCATCAATGACACTTGAGTATACTCACGTGTAGTTAAACTAGAATTTCTGCAGAGGGATTGACAGCAGCCCTAAGCATGATCCACAAATCAGCCATGGATTGGTCTATCTGTCCTCGTGAGCAAATCCATGAGAAATCTCCCTACATCTCACCCCCTGAATCCGCACGCAGTCCTCTGTTGCACACGATGTAGCATACTGCTATATCTATCTCACACATATTCTTAGGGGCTTCTTGTTTGCCAAAGCTTCAATGGAATTGATGAAGAGAAGGGTATGCAGACATAGGAAGCAATAGCTTTTGGAAGAAACAACCCAGGGACATTCTTCCTTGCACAGCTATAATACAATACACATGGATCTTTATGTGATCCTAATTTCAACTCATCATACTATTTTCTTAGTCTTGCAGCAGCTCATCCTTTCTGTTTTATTTCGTAACAGATATATCTGTTGTCTATGACTACTTGTACAAAATAAACCATATAAGAAAGAAAACAGTGAAATTGTTGTTACACATGGACACACAGTGCTTTTTCTTCCTTTCCAATTCCTTCCCTGAATTTTTGCCTGCAAGGAGTTTGGCTATATTAGTAAATGTTCTCCGCAAACCCTTTTACATGGAAGTTTGCTCAGCCTGAAACATTTTCATCAGAAAGATTCTTGCTCTTCAATTTAATAAAATAAAAGCAAACCACCAAGAACCTTCAATCAAACACTGCCACCATCACACTTCCCACGTATGAACTGGCACAAATAGAGTAACTTTCCTTTCCAGGGCACACAGCATGTCTATGGCTTTGCATAGAGAGACGTCAACTCCCAGAGCTACAAGATGAAGGCTATAAATAACCCCTTACAGATTAATTTCAGGATTTCTGAATACAAGTAATTAATATGCAAAGGAAAGGCAAGACACATGGTCTCCAGTAAGGAGCACACACAATGACAGGCTACAAGGAGCAGGGGGAGGGTGACATGCAGGCAGCAAGCCAAAGAAGAAATGAAGGAGGTAAGTTGGCTTTGAGGATATAGGAGGTGCAGACTGTATTTCAGAAGAGGTAGAAGCAGAGGGGTGGGACCCGGCTATTGAAGAAGCAGAGGCAATGCAATGCAACCACAAATGGCATGGTCCTGTTTGAAGAACCAAGAGTACAGTAATAAAGGCTTCAGTATTTGCAAAAATGATATAGACAAGGATAGAGAACTTGTTACTACTACAACAGGAGGCAAAGTTAGGGCTCATTGGCTCAGACCTTGTGACACGGACAGATGTAGCAGACATGCTTTGATGCAAGAAGCTACTTTCACTAAAGTGACTTCAGGGCTGGGCACAGCAGAGAAAGATCAATAGCTGAAAAAGAAACTGTGTTGGTAGTGGCACTGTGGTAGGCAACTGGATGCATCGTGAACATGCTGTGCTCATATGGCAAGCTAGGGAGCAACAAATGAATGCAGAGCTGGATTTCAAGATGGATGGCATACCAGGAGAAGCAGGCGTGTATCAGGTTCCATGTATTGCAGTGAATTATTATACTTTGGAAGAAATTTTCTCTTATGAATTAGCAGTGAAGGAGTTCAATGCATCCTGAGGCAGAAGCACACTGTGAAGACAGAGCACTGGATATAGAGCAGAGAAACAGGATGCACAGGATGGTAGTCATGGCATGCCACAAAAATGAGATACTGCACATAAGCAATATGGGTGATGTCAGACATTAAGAATCATCTACAGTTAATGGGAATCAGAAAGCAAATTTGGTTATTCACTTGCTGTACTGCAAAATAGAGAGCCACAGCAGCAGTTGCAGTGAATTGAAAAGAGTCTCAGTTGGAGCAGATTTCCTTTATGCCCATTTCCCCAGGAACAACATTCATACAATTAAGACCTTCTTCCTTTCAACAGAGGAAGGAACAAATGGCCAGAATTAATACACTGGCTATTTGGTATCATGAAAAACTAGGTTTTCAGCCTGGTGCCTTAATAAAATGACTGTTATTTACAAACACTGTGTATCTACCTGTGCCCCTTGCCCTCATCATAAATAATTTTGAACTTTGACCCAAATGTACCAAAACGGTAGAAAGCTGAAAATTTTCTGAGATTTGGTGGCTTTCAAAATGGCACACTGAAGCAGAGTTAAGCTGCTGTACATGTAGTTTACATCTTGAGAAAAATTTGAGCACTACAATGACCTGTTAAAAGGAAGCAAGGGGTACAGATGATTAATTTTGCAAAAGTGGATCTTGATACGTGTTTATGGTGACATGGACCTAAGTCCCTAATAGAGGTGCAGGGGAACGAAAAGCCGCAGCTCTAACAAGCTTGTGAAATAGGATCAGATTCACAGTCACCTATAGGAGGTTGCTACTGGAGGCAAAGGACACAAAAAACCACATTCTTCACTTAAAGACATTCTTTATTCAATCTTTTTTTTTTTTTTTTATATACAATATTATTTTTAATCTGTAAAAAGTACATATGCAGGATTCCAGGTCAGAGGCAGTCAGAAAGTTTCCACATCAGAAGATAGACTCTTGCCCTTTTATTATTTTGGAGGAAAAATAATCTGTCAGTTTCAGATAAAGCAAGAATAAAGGCAGAATGCAAATCCAACTTCCACCAAGCGATTAGGATTAAAGGCAACAATTCACTGTAACAAGTCAGCTGTCTCCTTCGGTGGTTCCCAACTTTTCTGGGCAATTACAGAGCAGTTTGTTAGAATGCGCTAACATCCGAAGCAGCTCGTGCTTGTCATCTCTGCTACAGCTGTACGCACATAACCAGCAAAAGAGCTTGGGTTTCCTCTTTGTATGGCAACTCAAACTCTTTAGTCAGAAGACTGTTTCTCAAAATTCAAGCAGCGAGAGAGGGAATTCTCACCAGGGTAAACAGATCTCTGAACTACAGCATGGATCAAGAGCTTGCTTACATTTTTCTCTGGTAACAAGAAGCCTGTTTCTAACTTGTCCTCTTAAAAACATGGACTAGACTTATTAGTGTACATAACAGGCTCGATTTGCTATAAGCCTGTTACTACAGCCCTGAGATGTAAACTATCACACCATTTTCTGTGGATGCACAGAATTTTCTGTGATTCTTTCAACGTTAATGCTATTAACCACTTCTCCATTCAAACTAGGGAAAAGTCACATTATAACATTACATTTGCAATGTCTCTTGGGGACAAAAAGAATAAATCAAAAGGACAGCCCAATTTTCTTGCTTAGGAATAAATCAAAACAAAGTATACTTTTAATCTTACAAGATGATATTACAGGGAACATATAATTGCTTTCACTTTTTAAAGTTCCAGATACTCAGTATTCAAATCTTTTAAAATACTGCGTAAGTATATTTCAGTGACTGGAAGATAGAAGACAGTTATTCACAAATTTGTAGTACGGAGCTAAAGGAGCCTCAGAGGTGTGACTGGCACCCAGAACTATACTATCTGCTTTCCTGTTTACTCCAGGGTATTTAGAATCTTGCATACACCTTTTAAGCATTTAGATGTGCAGCAAAAGGAACACCCGGAACATCATTCAAGGTTTTCTTTTTAGTTAGAGGACAAAGCTAAGATGTAGACTTCTTGACTGTAGGACACACACAGCTCCATGGTGATCAGTGCAGAAATTTGGCTTCTGTCAGGCTGTAAAGTGTTAGAAAAAAATTTACTGCTAGCAGATCAGGCAAGCTTGAGGCTTGGATTAGGAAAAGAACTGAATATCTTTGTTTTGACTGCATGCATACAGGAAATAGACAATTCTGGGATTTCCAGGCTCTTGCCCAAATCCAGTGTGCCAATAATGTACATGATTTTCTGTTCTTTATTTCATCCTGTAAGAGGAGAAGGTATTGCAGAAATTGCTAAATGGGACACCTACCTAAAGAAAATGAGGATTGATTTGTTAGAGAATACAGTGTAAGACTCAGAAACAACTAGCACTAAAAATTCATTGTGCTTAAATTTACACTCTTCATGAAAGTATGTAAGACAGCAGCAACAGAATGAAAGTGACGATATTCTGCTGTACCTTTTGTACCCAGAGGGAAAACAGTCTGAACTGTGGATTGCACATAACTCCATTCTGCAGATCAGAACCTACTTCTTTGTGAAGGACTCTGAATGAGGACATGTCACTTCAAACAGAAGTTTCATTATCCATGCTTGGTTTATAGACACACCTTGCTCAAAACCCATTACCTCGAAATTTTCAGCTTGCTCTAGGAAATCTCAGGATGGAGAGATTCATGAATGACACAACAACTAGTCCATAAAACACATTATTTTGGATAGACTATGAAGATCGGTAGCTTCTGTAGGAAAACAACAGTTTGTCTTTTAGAGTGATAGAGTAGAAATTGACAACCATTGGGGTAACTGGAAAATGAGAAACAAGTGTCCTTTATTTGGTACCTGCTGCTTGACTACACAAAGAAGAAATAGCAGTACTGTACATCTGCTTTGAGAAGAATACCATCCCATAACATGAAATGGCTTAGGTCCTCAATTCAAGCGTTCTTGTGGCAGTGAGTTAATGCATTGGGATTCATGGAGTAATTAATGTGAATAGTTGCTCTTTAATTCAAAAGAGGGGTGTGGAAGAGCAAAAAACACAATAATAAGTTTGCCGTTTCTGTGACTCCAAAATTCTGTCCTTGACGTTTCTCTGTACAGACTGGCAGCCATTCTACATCTACATTTATCAGGAAGTTTATGGGATGGGCTAGGGGAGAAAGTGCCTTTTATTTCTTTCTTTCTTAAACAGAATAGTTTGTTTTTCAACTTTCTCCTTTGTACTCAGAGCGATTTAGGAGAACAAGTCAATCCTGTGCCGTTTTAAACTCCTAACAGTTCTAATGGGATGGGAAAAACTCTATTTGAAAACATAACATATCTGAACTTTAAAATGGAAAATGACTAGCTCTTCAGTAACTCATTGAATACTCAACTAGAAAAAATAGCGGACCAGTAAGAAGGTTCCATTTACTTCCAATTATTTCTAATTTTAAATAAACTATTACTTGAAACAGTATTATGTACATCAATTGCTTTATCAGAAATTATTTTTAAGATAATGCTGCCAATTACAGTAACTCAATAATTGGCATTAAGGCAAAAATGTTGAGATTGAAATGTTTTCCAAGCTTTAAGTCTTCCTCCTCTTAAACTAAAGGAACAGTCTGGAGAAAAGCATCTGATAGAAATAATCACTTGACCAAAGAAAAAACACAATGTCTAAATTAGTATCAAAGAAGAGTGAAGGAAAATTTTATAGGGGAAATCCTACTTTAAAGTACAGTCAGATATATTATAATTTGATATAGAGAAAAAGCTTTTATATATAAAACTTCATATATAAGCATTTTTGAGGGGGAGAAATAGCACTTAGTGCCTTTAGACTCGATGCTGTACTTCTGTAGCTTACTGAAGAGAGTTCTTCCACTCACTTCAGTTCAAAAATGTAATCAAGACTTTTGAAAGATTCAACCTGTGCACTAATTAGGAGGGGAAGAAGCACTTCACAGGTCTTTTTCAGCAAAGGTGCCAGTCACCATGGCAAAAGGATTTGAGAGCTAAAAGGGGAATAAAAGAAATCATGTGAGCTGTAAGAATTCTGGAACAGAAAAAAAAAAAAAAGCAATGAAGAGATACTTGAAAAGGTTAAATTTCTTTTAGCAAAAATTGTATGTGAAGACTGAAGCAGACTCTACTTAACTGATATTGTCCAGCCTAATTCCAAAGTATTTGGACTATGCCAGACTAGGAGTACTCAAGAAAAAAAACATGAAGGTAACAGCATCTCATTTCTTGTAAACTAAATGAAGAAGAGACTCTGCAGCTCTACAGTTTCTTTTTCCATTCATATGTAAGAGATGTTATGTCATTTCTGAAAACAATCATGTCGGCTTTGCACTGGAGCAGAAGAAAAGGAGTTTTGTAAACTAAATCAAAGGCAGTTTTAGGTTTCTGTCCCATGCAGAAATAAAATAAGTCAGGATTTCGAAGTTGCAAATAAGGTTTTGTGAATAGTATCCAAAGAAGGAAGTTAATTTTTAGGAAAAATCCAGACTGTGTGGAAAAACATAAAGCAACAAGCTCCTGCTGTTTAGCAGAAGGGGAGCACTTTTAAATGCCATATACTATACCTTGCTATATAAGTCATGAGAGACTGCTTTTCTCATGTAGTTATCTCTGTATATTTGGCTAGAAGAAACAAGAAAAAGTAAGAGAATGTAGACTTTCCATGTGACAGGGTTTGTGAGGAAAGGAAACTTTGGCTTCTATTTACCCCTGCAATATGCTCAACACTTTGTGACTGTAGCGTGCCAAATGAACTAAGCTAATGTTGCTGACAATGAACTACAAACCAAATGCTTACTGTGTTTTGGATGTGAGCATACAACACAGAGCTTTCAACACTGTTTTGAAAAGGGACATGAGGAGGCAATAGTTTTTATAGTTCAGTTTTAATGGTTTAGAGGCACTGAGAATGGCTGCCAGTCTGGGCAAACTGATGATCCTTAGAAAATTCAGACAGGTACAGAAAAAAAATATTCAAATCCTGATGCTGCTGGTGCAGTGATGTTGCTTTTTTTTTGTTGTTGCTTTGTTCATGCCATCATCAAACAAACAAAAAAGAAAAGAAAAAAAAAATCTAAGTATTTGGAACCCACACAATCTGAAGAGGTGACTGGTGTACTGTTCCTTGCAACAGCCAACAACAGCAGCAGCAAGTTTCTGTTGCTGAACAGGAAAACCTCTTCTTCCTTACACTGTTGCATTTATATTAAACAGTAGATTCCATGTCTTGTGAGGGTTCAAAGCACGTGAAGTCTCTGTCCTGCAAATACCACACTAATGTGTTTTGGTCATATATAAAACAACTTTTTTTTTTTTTCAGTTTTGCTTATCTATATGTTGAAGGGCTTTGTTTCTCACGCCTGTACTTGACTCGGAGGTCTAGATTTATCAAGTGTCTTTCTCCTCTCCTGCTTAAAGTTTCAAGTGGTCCATGTAAACAAAACAGAGCTGAAAAGTCTCTCTTCCTCTTCTTAGAGCTGATTTTATCGATAAGCAGGATTTCCTGAAAGTGTGGTGTTTGCTAAATGTAAAACAGGCAGAGGATGAGCTTCTGTGTTAAAAACCCAGTTGTCTAACGGGAGAAGGTCATCATTGGAGAAAAGCAGATACAAATACCTAGATATCAATACAGAGAAGAAAAATGGTGGGTATTAAAGCTTAGCAACAGATAGCAACATAGCAGCTGCATGCCCCACCAGTCAGCCTCTAAAGCTATAAAAAAGTTATTTGCTTTCAATCTTTTTATAGCATCCACACAACTTTTGTCATTATGATGATCTGAAGAGTTATTTCTATCAACTCAAGCCCTGAGATGAAAAGTTGTTACAAAGACAGCATTTTAACTTTTCCAAATAACTTCCATTTTTCAAGACTTCTTCCAAAGACTTACCATATATTACAAACACCAAGACACCAAACATGAGGATTTGGGAGGAAGGGCAGTAGAAAAGTAGGCAAAAAAATTGTTTTTAATGGAATAAACCCCCTTGGAAATGACTACTCTGTTCAAACCAAATCAAAGATTTAAAGAAAGCACAAGAGACGCCAATAAGCCATGCCAGGTATCTTATTTGTCATCACCATGCTGGAAGCTGGTTCAGCTTCTGTGTGGGAGGAAATGGGCCAATATATTGTGCAGAGAGGATTCATAAATGTATATTATAAAGCAATGCAGAGCAAATTAAGCATGTAATAACGTTAAAGTTTCTGGACAGATGTGGAAAAAGACTATTTCTTGGTTCTTTTTTCTTAATACACACTTTTGAGTGTGTGTGGGGGTATTAGTGGTAGGGATATTGTCAAGGCTTCCAAACTCAAATGCTAAAATTCAAAAGTATTTTCCTTGTTCCAGAAAACCTGACTGTGCATGTGCAAGCTTAATATCACAGATGTACAGGACCTCTCAGTTCTTGCTTCAGCCCGATTTCCTGGTATTCAGAAAATGACAGGTCTTGTAGCATGGAACAAGGAAGGGCGTCACTCCCGTTAGTGGGTTCTGTCACATCCAGCATGTGCATACACATTGTTCTGTCTTCACTCTGCTGAGGCTGCTCTTACTTCACTCTCTAAATCAGATGCTGGCAATTTCCACTGTCTATACTCATGTATCACTGCTTGAGCTATAGCACATCTAGTTACTGAGCGACACATCAATGAATTTTGAGATCTACTTGCGATTATTTAAGATCTAAACAAAATTCTAGTGATACAGAACATCAGTTCTGTCACTGCAGAAGTCCCTTAGGAGCAGATTTCATTTTCTAATTTGGCTTTTTATAGGCAGATGGATCACACAGGCAGATGGACCACTTCCTGGGGGAGTACTGTGCCTCTGACTGGACCTGTTTGAAACTTCTGCTTCTTCCTTTCAGAGTATAGCTTTTAGGCTCCAGAAAATGAACTCAAAAGAGTGACTGAAATAAACTTAATAAAGATGACAGAGTACGTATCAGTGGCTGATTTTCTTTTTACAATGATAATACAGGGAAACAAAATATTGTGACAATTTAGAGAAGTCTGGTAAGGAGTCAGCTGAAGGACAGAA
Organism: Anas platyrhynchos; assembly: GCF_047663525.1. NCBI lineage: Eukaryota > Metazoa > Chordata > Aves > Anseriformes > Anatidae > Anas > Anas platyrhynchos. Next base: position 83,244,454 of record NC_092587.1, on the reverse strand, counting down.
TGGACAAACCTTTCCCTTATGTGTGATGAACCTGGGAGTCCTTTCTCACCAGTGAAACCTGTTGTGGTGCCTGAAGTAGGCAACAGTGCTGCCACTGTCAGGACCTGTTTTCTCACCTATGTATTTTGAGCTCCTAATACCCCAAATCAATCTTGATAGACAGAAGTTGCTGCTAAAACCTGCTAAATACTGTAAAGTCTGAAAAAAAAAAAAAAGGAGGAAAAAAAAAACTGTTTCATTCTGCAAAAGCTGCACACACTGCTAGATTGGCAAATGATTACAACTGTTTCTTCTTTAAATCACTGGGTTGTAATGATAGAAAGGACACCTTAATGAGTCTTCACTGCTGACAGGTTTGTACAACTACATATGTATCATCCCTTCCAACACATGTTGGCAGAAAGTGGCACAGATATATAACCAGAGACAACAACAACTAATAGCAGATCTGGCCTCATTCAAAGGTTAAAAGTGTCTTCTGGTTAATTCATGAAATTAACAAACAAAAATATTCTGCAAAATGTTATACAGGAGGAAAAAAGGGGTAGAGAATATAGCCAACTCACACCCTTTTCTCCCAGAGGTAGACAATTCACAAGGTTTCAGGGAGGTAACCTACATGGGAACCTTGGTAGATTCCAATGCCAGAACTGAATTACCAAATTCACTGATGTGACTGTCAAGAAACTGTCACACGTTTGGAGATATTGCTTTATAGGCAAAACTCCAGCATGATCACAGCTGCATGACAGTGCTCTTCATAGCTGGTCACGTCATTGATGGAAGAGATGAGTAGTCATAATAAACTTGCTGTTTTAAAAACTGATCTCTTAATGTCTCCATGACATATTCTTATCTTTACACATTTTTCTTATTGTATATTTTCTTACTGTCTCTCTAACTTAAAGATTATAGCATATTCTAGTACTGAATAGCATTTTTTTTTAAATTATGAATCAAAAAGAAGCTTTGAATGCTATACATTGAACCCAATATGCAACAGAGTACATTAACCTCTGCGCAATGGACTACAGGTGTCCTGCAGACTCAACTTGATTGAAGAATATTTAAAAGATTCTAAAATCTGAAGTACATGAAAGATTATAAAATATGCCTGGTATTCTTGCTTACAACAAAAAGCATTCTAGAAAAATATTCTATAGGAGAAATACAGAAAAATAATCCAAGGGCATGGAGGAAATCTTTTTCCCCATTTATTCCCTTGCAGTGACACACACAGGAGAAACAGGTTCTACAGTAACAGAGTATGTCAAGTCAGTGTATCTAAAAATGTCTTTTGCAAATGGAATCTCTTAAAAGGGAGATATCTGTCCTCTATTGTGATGCCAGAAATCACTCTGAAGTCTTAAAAATGAAAGCTCCCTCAGCATAAGCTTCTTGCATGGGAAATTCTACCTGTATTTTATGCTGGGAAAATAGGCTGGCCTTGGACCTAAAGCTGGGAATAAAAGAATGCCCAAACCACCCTGACAAGACAACAGATTATTTAAGTCAACATGTTCTTCTGGAATTTAGATACTGGCTTTTACAGGCACAAGAAAGAGTGAAGACAGCTTACTTCAAAGTTTCAGCAAGGAAAAAGCTCTGCTGTACATCATCATATGTAGGAGATGAGGAATAGACATCCTTGACACCAGAAAAGCCACCACTGACTCGGCAATACTTGTCGATGGCCTGCAAAAAAAAAAATATTAAAGAAAATAAAATCAATTGTATAACAAAATGTGAACACACTGAAATATAAGACTTGATCAAAAAAATAGGCAGGACTTTTCCAGGCTGCATAATTCTGTCACAAATCTTATGTCAGAGGATATCGTAGATGTTAAAAGTTTATGACAGAGGGGAAAAAAAAAGGACTGGACACATGGGCACATACAAAAATAAAATCCCTCCAAGGCTGCTAAAGACACCACATTTGGTAAAACACTAGAAGCTAAAATGGTATCTGGGGAAGAATATGTTCTTTCCTAGGTATTCACTGTTGGCTGATATTAGTGGGAAGACATGGCCTCAGTACACTTTTGCTGACTTTTTTAGACTGAGCTGCTATGTCTGGTCATAGGTAACACTATGTAGAACATTTGTCTCTCAACCAAGGTAGTACGTGGTCTGGGGAGTGTAGGGAGATAAAAACACATCCTGGATTTTGCAGCTGGAAGAATCTGAAAAGTTACAGGAACTCTGTAACTAGTAATTTGTCTTTGTGACTTATTGAAAATAGGAATTGAATATTCATATTTAGGGACTTTTCATTTCATTTTGTAAACTCTTCCAGCTGCTGCTTTCTCCCCACATTTCCATCTCCTATATATGCTTTTCTCTGTTTCCCCTTTATACAGCTGAAACTCAGGTCAATTGGTGTGCTGGACTGCAGAAGAGCATTTTATCTTTAAAGCATAAAGTTTAAATCCATAAACATTCCATGCGGAAAGGGGCCAATGGATCCTTGGTTCACAAACCACGTAGCTGATCAGTTCCAACACAGTCCTGCAAAAAGCCTATTCAAAGAGGAGGAGACTGGGAAGAAACTATCAGTAGTGCAGAGCACCTCTTGCCTATGCTTTCAATCATTTGCCTCATACTCAGGACTTACAGCATGCAAAGATATCACCATTAAAACCAGCCCCAAAGAAATGACTCTGAAATGATTCACAGATAATCTGGGCTTCCCCACTATTTTGGTGATGCTTCCTCAGCAGACACGAACTCTTTTAATAGATTTATGCAGGGTCAGAAAAGGCACAGTGATGAAGGAAACTGTTTGGCTCAGGATGTCTGTCATTAACAACTACTGAACACAGCTATCCATAGTTTAGTAATCTATAATTTGGTCCATTAGTTTGCATGAAGTTTCTTTCTGCATTACACCAGATTTCTTGTCTTTCTTGGCAAAGTCTAATTCTTTCTGTATTTCCTCATCTCAAGTGGAGCTGCCTCCAATTTTGGTTGGAAAAACTTTTTTTTTTGCTGGGACTTGAGCCTTGACACAAGAAGAAAGTGTATGGATGAATTCTTTTGAGATTGGGTTACTGCTGCAGTCTAGGGCGACACTGAGACTATTCACATGTGGGACATAGGTTGACCCAAGTTCTCTCTACAGTCTGGATAAGAAGGTGTACGTGCAACTAAAGAGCACCCACACCCATGACAAACTCTTCAAGTACTCTTGCACATCACAAGTCATGCTGGCTATTGCATGGCAGCTAAAGGTGGGGGGGGGGGAGACAAAAAAAAAAAAAGGAAAGGAAAGGAAAAAAATAATTGTGCGTCATACTTCTGAAGAAGTAATGCACATGCTGTTTATGGAACCACTTGTCCATTCCTCCTTACAAATTCTGTGAGCTGCTAGGCAGGTGTGATATGTATGAATAAAGGTCAAAACGCTTGTAGAAGGTCTCATGCTTGTAGTAGTAAAGAACTGTAAAGGAAAAAATTCACCAGAAGACTATTAAATATCTATTCAACCAAGTAAGGGTGAATAAACTGGCCTTGATTCAGAGGCATACAGTACTTCAGGACACTGAACAGTTTGGTGCTGAAGACAAGCTGCTTAAAAGCCACTTGAAATTTGCAGTGTTTTATCTTTACACAGGTCTCAGAGTACTTGGCGCACAGGCATCTGGTTTGCTACCTAGATACTCTTTCACTCAAGATAAATTTCCTTGACAAAATGATTCTAATTTTTGCTGCACCCTGGAATGCAGGGAAGTCCTAGAGGACTGGAAGAGTATCAAGGGAATGCTACTATTACAAAGCTCTGGCAGGCTGACTGGATAATTTTAGTATGACACACCTAAATCCCAAACAGTTGTGGAAACCCAAGTAAAAAAAATAAAAATAATAAAAAAAAAGAACAAGAGGGCATTTGACACCAATCAGCATGGTTTAACAGAAAACAATTTTTTCGGCAAGCTTGATTTCATTCTTTAAGGTCTACAAAGTGGCAGATAAAGGAAACTGCAAAAGGGTAATAAAACAAACATTTCTAAAGCAATTGACACGGTACCAGAATACATTATGATAAGAAGAAAACAGCACTATACCATATCAATATAATTATCTTAATTAAAAAATGGCCAACAATACTCTAAGAATGATCTGGCAATGTAAACTCATTATCAAATTGGGCTGCTTTTCAGAGATTCACAAGGAATGGTCTTAAATTTTATCAATCACTGTAACACTGCTGCTAGCAAAAATGACATAGGGGAGTAACAGCAGTCAGTGTTATCTGGCAGTAACTGGAACCCACACAAAACAAGTTTCATATGGCCAGATACAAATCCTATATATAGAAATAAAGGCTGTGTAACTGCAGACTAGTCTGGAAAGTAGATACTTAGAAGAATTCAGTGGACAAAAAAGATAACTGAGTATGAATTCCTACTAGGATGTTGTAGCAGGCATACACACAGGGACAGCAAACAGTAGCAAGCATATAGTTTTAATTTTGCACAGGGCTGTGGGTGAAGACAAAAACTGAAATATGCAGTTTCAGAATTAATTTTTAAAAAAGGATGACTAACAACTGAGGTGGGTGCAGGTGTTTGGAGAAAGTGTAAACAGCAGTAAACAGCAGGAGACAGTACAATTTGTTTAGCCTTTTAAAACAACCCAGTAGTAGGTTTGTTACAATCTGTGATAATTCTGGAAAGAAAACATGGGGTAATAAAACACGTTTTAATACGGTAGAGGAAGTCATAGGAAAATCCAATGGTTGACAACTGGAACTATATAAATTCAAATGGGAAATAAAACAGATATTTTTAACAGTACAACTAATTAAATAATGGAACAAACTACCAAAGGAAGTGGATTTTCCACTTCCCCTTATCCAAATCAAGAGTAGAAAAGAAAAATATGTAATATTGTACTCTTGCTAAATACTTAACTCTGGGCTCAAAAATGATTCAAAATGAAATCTTGGGGCCTGTGACATACAAGGAGGTCAGAGTGGATCTAGGTTCTTTTGAAGTAAAATTGTAGTTGCCTCTAGATAAGATCCTAATTCCCTCAGAGGAACTGTGGTTGCATGTGTGACTCTTCTTTACTGTGCTAACATGTTCCCAGAACTCTGCCAAGTTTTTCATCAGCTTACCTCCCAAAACACTCCTGTGGTACTCACAGCTTCCAAACCCTGAATTGCAAATCTATGTTTCATTCTCTAACACCTCCAGCCTTTCCACTACCAGCAGCACCTTTGCCTATTGTCTTATGCCTGGCTGTTTTCTGTCAACTTCGCTTCACTAAGTAGAGACCTATAGATCTTTCATCCCAACTTACTGTTCATCCTCAGTCTGCCTTTTAAGTTAGCCCAAACTTGAGATCTTATATATTTCTTTCACTGTAAGTAAGAACTGCAAATGAACTCCACTACCTCCCTGGTACAACCCTGTTGAGACAGACAGGTAAGTCCTCAGCAAAGACATTTACTCATACAGCTTAGATTACTAATTGGCTTTACATGTCTGTTGTGAGGCGGTGGCTCTTACTGGTTTCAAATTACTAGCCTAAAAAGGATTTTAGTCATCTTCTGTATTTACTCCGGATATCTTGCACACATATTTCAGTAAAAGTTCATGCAAATACCCAGCATACCATCATCCACTTTGGCTGGCCCAGTACAATTGGGATCAATTTTGCCTACAGTGCTAGTATTAGGGAGAATTAGCCTTTTTATTAGTGAAGAGATAGAGACACAGTTCCAGTGATTCCGGATTGCTGTTAGAATCTAGATCCAACTTCCACTGGATGAAGAGATGACAAAGCAGGCCTTGGCAAAACCACATTAGTACTAAAATGCCCAAATTCGGTCCAAATACATAGATAATAAAAGCCAATAAGAAGCTGTCATTAGTGAAATAAAAAGTCAATAAGAAGCTGTCAGAGAAATAGATAATGAAAAGACAGTTCGAAAATATGTAAACACACAAAATACAGTCTTTTGTGCAATTCCCACTGATAAAAAGCAGGAAGAGATCTGGGCTGGGAGTACTAATAAACCTGAGTAATGGGGTAAACCTAAAAAAAGCCAGGCAGTTCTAAAGTGTACTCTGGACCAACTCTGAAGAGTTTTTACAATGAGAGAAACAGGCTTCTAACATATTGGTGAACTAACTCAAATCCATTTGGGTAGGGACCTTTTCATCATCTTTCAAAGAAGCAAACAAGGGAGACCACCAAGAAATCAGTCATCAAACATTAGGTTCAATGCTAAAAAAAAAAAATAATAAAAGACCATTTCAAATTCTGAAACAAAATTATTTTTCCCCTGAAGTGTCATGGATCTATTAGAATTCTGATGAAGAAAATACCATTCATCATGAAAAGTCTGTACTACAGATTTCAAAGTACATTTCAGTGGTCAAAAAGCATCAGGAAAGTGAATACAGTCTGTTACAAAATAGCACATCCTACGTGTTATATGAGGTAATTCCCTATTTATAAATGGAGGAATAAGCACAGCCGGAAATGCATGTGTCAGAGAAGAAGGGAAAGTAGCGAGTAGGTGTGAGGACTAAACATAAGAACTTACTATGTACATGTAGGGAATAAAAAATTCTGGGGAGCAAAAAGCTTTGTTGAATAAGTAAGCAGAAAAATACACTCTGTAAGGACAGATGCAGTTAAGCACGTGGGGTGCTTAATTTACACAACTTCAATGGAGGTGATGTGGGATAAAATAAAATCCTAGCCCAGTACAAATAGAAAACTGAGGACAGGGGAGGAGGGAGGAAGGGTTTGGTTTGAAAGCACTAGGGGGAGCCAAGATATGAAGGCAGATGGAGAAAACTGAATGAATGCAATCCAAAAACATGCTTTGCATTGTGATTGAGATAGAGGGTGTGGCCTGAAAAATTTGCATTTGCATTCTTTAACCTAATATAAATGCTTTAATCCCATCTCAGATCACCCAGCCAGAGCTTCTAACAGGAGCTGGTGTTAGATCGGCAGGCATTTGTTGCACACACACTGGCAAGGAGTAGGTTACTAAATCAATTTATTTGTCATATTAGAAACATTTTTAGTTCAAGCAGAAGGGAAGATATGACTCAATGTTTGATGTTTTACAGATAACGGCAATGGATTCTGGAATACAAATCTGACAAATGTGGAACCTCTCTGCAGAACAACATGATGTTGGTTTTAACAAAACAGTCTACAAAGCAAAACCTAACCAAAACTAAGAAAGAATCTTAAAATATTAGGATTCTTCTACATTATTGTAACTGTACTGAGGAAGGACAGGGATGAGCTGAGTTAAAATATCCTGAACCTTCCTTAACTGTCTTTGGCCTTGTGAATACAGACTTGCCAACAGATCTCCTCTTGCTCCAAGTACTTTTTCTGTGTTTCTTGCCCCTTGAGCTAAACTGGTTTTGACCTGCAGAAAAATATTTCTCTGGGCTCTTGATTCTTCTCTTCCTTGGTTCTTCCCTCATCTGCCTGGCTGTAGTCAAAATACTTCATTAGTTTCTTTTATCTTTATTGTTTATTCTGATCTCTGAAACTGGATTTGAGCTGTTTCCAAAGACTGATGGAACTATAGTAGGAAAGTGGAGGAGCTGCAGTAGTCCACTGTCCACTCAGATCTTGAAGAGGACCAGAAAACTGCTCGAAGTGAATTAGCTTTGCATGACCCCGGTAGAGACCAGCAGGTGGAACCAGTGAGAAACAAGAGACCAGAAAAGACTCGCAGTTCAGTTCTAAGAAGCATTCAAAATGAGAAACCTTTGGAGATTACAAATAATTTTTATGATTAGAATATTACATTTTAATTTGAAAATGAAGCCCAGTTATTCATAGCTAGCTTACAGGCTATAACTCTCAGATATCTATGTGCAAAGGATGAATGAGGGAAGGCTACATGCACAGAGATTAGGATTTTTAGTGAATCCCAGTTTGTGTAGAACAGTATAAGCATTTCCAATAAGAGAGACTCAAGAGCATTTTCACGCTCAGGCATTTGTTTAAGATATACATTGACCAGATTTAAACTCAGTGAAGCAGGCATATAAGGGAGCAACAATCTCTGAATTACCTTAGCAACCGTTTTTAAGTTCTGCCTTATGTGCCATTGCTTATTCACTTTATGGTCTACTTCTTGTGATGCTGTATTTTTTCATTATAATTGAGTAAATTTAAATTGACTGGCAATTTTATTTCCTTCCATTCAGACAACTACAATAAGAAAAAGCCATGATATCTACCCACATGTATATGCTATCTGATCTACAAACTGTCTGAAAACAGCTGTGCTACCACTTGAGTTTTAATAACAGACCAAGAAGAAATCTTAAGGACAGCAGTGTCTTTTAATCTAAACAAAGTGCTAACATGTATTTAATGAAGTTATATATAATATGCTTTCATTTCCCAGGATAAATTACCTCTCCTGGGGGCTGTGGACCACTGATCACAGTAGAAGTCATGACCAATGGATTCTAATTTCAGACCTAAAATTCATCAGATATATAATGCTGAATGTGTCTCATCTGTGAAGCTCTTTTGGCATTTGCAAAACAGGGACAACACCATGCACCTCCATATACACCCTGATTTACTGGAACCCGTAAAAATCAATTACCACTTGAAGTGTTTCTGGATATCAGTACCACTGGATGAAAGTGGCTACAAAAGGAAAATAAGGTTGAATTAATTTAGTGACAGATAATTAATACAGTTACCTGTGTTGCCTCCCAGCCCCACTGCCTGTACTTGGGATCGTGGGTGAATCTCCACATATACCAGTAGGTCTCAATCACCTCTGGTCTTAGGATGTAGTACTTCTCGTTCTGCCGCACCGCCACCGCCTCTACACCACCATCAAATTTGAATGCTTCTGGACCCAGCTTTAATGCTGCAGAGAAAGGAAAAAAGAAGAGAGAGAAAGAAATGTATTCCTTATAAATCTTTGCAGGAAGGGTGGATAGGAGTCTGCTACATCCCAAGCATGTGAGAGAAGCAGAAACGAGCTTGTCTTTAAGCAGACTCATAAATATTTCCTATTGTTGAGGCCTTTAATTTTTCTTATGAATAATTTATCCAATTCCTGTGAGAAAAATACCTATCTTGACAAGAGTAGAGTAATCCTCCTGAAAACTAATGAATCACTGAGAATATAAACACATTAATACATTCAATTATAGGATAAAATTAAAGTGGCTGACATTAGTTCTTCATAAGCAAAAGAAACAAAAAGGGTCACCAGAGGTTTTAATGTTCTTTGATCCCACCCAGCACAGCTGGATAAGATCTTAGAACAAAAACAGGTGTCACCATCACATATAACTGGCATCTTATTCAAATTCGCTTGGTGTAGGGAAGTGCTGTCACACCACCATAACTGATGTGCTTCAAAATGCGATCCTCAAGTAAAGGGTTTCAAATAAGTCAATGTAAACCTAGTCACACCTGAAAATGAATCTCTGAACTAAGAGATTTGCCATTTCTGTCCTTAAAGGAAGATGTAATAGTACTGTGTCAGCATCTGTAGGACTACTTGTTTAAAAAGGATGTACCTTTAGAAATACTTCCCATACTATGAAGTTGCAGCTCTACGCATTTTTAATTACACAGCTACAACCTGGACTGCCACAAGTCCATGGAGCTAGATGGGATCCACCCAAGGGTGCTGAGGGAGGGGAGGTGGCAGACGCGATTGCTGAGCCGCTTTCTATCAGAAGTCATGGTCAGAGAGGACCAGATGAGTGTAGACTTGCTAATGTGATGCCCATCTATAAGAAGGCTCATAAGGAGAATCTGGGGAACTACAGGCCTGTCAGCCTGACCTCAGTGCCAGGGAAAAATTATGGAACAGATCAACTTGAGTGCAATCACGCAACATGTGCAAAACAACCATGGGATCAGGCCCAGTGAGTATGGGTTCATGAAAGGCAAGTCCTGCCCAAACAACATAATCTCCTTCTATGACTGGGTGACCTGCCTGGTGGATGAGGGGAAGGCATTTGATGTAGTCTACCTAGACTTCAGCAAAGCCTTTGACACAGTCTTCTCCTGGAGAAGCTGGCAGCCCATGGCTTGGACTGGCACACTCTTTGCTGGGTTAAAAACTGGCTGGATGGCTGGGCCCAGGGATGGGAGCTACAGTCTCAGTTTTGGGACTACATAAATTCTTCAAGATACTTTTGTTTGAGACTTTCTGAACAATTCCATCAAGGTACATTGTTATTTTACACTTCTTATAAAAACAAGTAATCATTATTCCATGTTTAGCTGCCTTCTGTGAGTCTTGGGACAGAGACAGCATCTGGTCATATCTTAACACTGTCTCAGCTGAAATCTTATTCATTGGATTTATTCTGCATTGGTGCTGTCACACTTAAAAGAACACCTACTGCTATACCCAGAGTCTGAGAGGAGGTCTTGTCAGAAACTTTAAATACGTGCAAGAAGCTTCATCATAAAATAACCACTCTGTAATCAATACTTTATGAACTATTAGCTAATGGGTGAGAAAATTCTTATGTATAAGTGATGGTATATTTTTCTAACATACTGTGTGCTGTAAATCATCACTCTCTGCCACCTATACAAGTTATTATTAATTTAACCTCTACAATACCTAGGAAAGTAAATTATTCAGTTTGATTTCTTAGTGGTATTTCTGTTCCTTTTGTTTCATTGAACATCTTTTTTTCACTACCATTTATGGCTTCCATGTTACTAGTTATTCTATGCCTTTGCCATGTCTCTCAATGGTACAAGCATGTAAAACAGAACTAATCCCCAGTAACCAGAATACTTCAAGGTGTGCAGTCCACACACAAGCTTAAACTTTGACAAACCTAGCAGCATGAATTAGTGAAAATTTTAGCCTTACCAAAGCCCATTGACAGCATTATGACCCCTTGTGTTGTGCCAGTACATGCCCATACAGATCAAAGCATGTCTTGCATCTTTAATTCTCACTATCTTCTCTTCAAACTGCATACATCACTGCAGAAAAATCTCAAAATCTCTTGTCAAAGGATGGGAGATACAGGAGGACTGCAGCAATAATCCATCAATAGGTTATACTACAGAACAAAAGCATAGTAGTTATGAAACAGGCATGTGTGGATTACACATCACAAGAGTATGTGGACTCAGGAAGTATTACTGACTCAGAGGCAGATCAGAATCATGGCTGTATCTTCCAAAGACCATCACCTTCCTCCAGCTGGTGAATTAGAAAGGCATCCCACAAGGACTGCTAGATTGATCCTCAGCTTGAACAGAATCTACAGGGATTTTCCTAGAGCCATAGCAAGAGCCTGAGCTTCTCAAGATAGTCCCAGTCAATTTTACAGGCTACAACTCAGGAGTCTTAAGTCTTCCCCCAGATATTCCTGCAGAACCTTGACAGGTGAATCAGATTTTCGGAGTGACTGAGCCCCTGCATAAGCCCATCGTTGATTACATGAGATCATAATTGTCATTGGGAAATGATGTCCACGGAAGTACAACAGAAAAAGCTGCACAGACTTTCCAACTCCTCTGTACTAATCAGCACTGTGGAGCAGACAGCATTGTGAGAGATGAAAAGGGTAACTTAAGTGCTAAGAGAATGCAATCTGGTGGGAAAGACAATACAAAGGTTGTAGTAACATTAAGCCATGTAGGAGAAGGCTGTCATGTAGACAGACCACCTTATATTTGGACAAAGAGACCTGCACTCAACTTGAAAATGCAACATGCATAGGACAGCAAATTTTTCTCTAGGGGTAGGTCTGCAAGTGACTTCAGATTTGGTCCCAAAAAATAGCAGGGTCTCAACATAGTTTAACTGCCCAAAGCTAACTTGAAGGAAATGATTAACCAGTTTTTTAATAATCAGTCCCCAAGGGCAATAAAAGAAAACACTTTTACTGGAGTTGGGTTACTATGATGGCCAGGTTCCATGTGAAAAAACTCAGATCTGTACAAAGGTCAAGAAACTGACTTTTGAACTGGAATTGGTCTACATCTACCACAAAGTATAACTATTTCCTGTTGTATGTTTTGACTGAGAAGTGGAATAAGGCATCCCTGAAATCAAGAGACAGAAGTCCTCTTCTCTGTGTAGATGGAATGTTCTCCTCTATCACCAACCAGAACTGAGTATACGTATGAGTGTAAATAATCTTTTTAACTCCAAAATGGGGTCTCATCCTTCCTCCACATCTGCTCCTATGAAAAAAATGCATCTTCACATTGATTAATCCTGACTAAAATAGCAGCAATTGCCAACTAACAGTGTTATGTAATAAGGCAGAGACAGAACCCTGTGGGCTGAGACTGAAACTTTCTTTGACCCAGCAAGACAGGTAGATGCAATAGGCTGTAGGCTTAAGCCTACTCATGTATTTTTTTTCTTTTTCTTTACGCTATTACTACACCGATTAAAGTATCTCTCCTAACTATCAAATTGCATTTGTTAAAATTACAAGTGATGATACAATGACACTATGTAATCCTTGTGAATAAATACATGAATTCACATCTTAAAACTCCTTGGAGTTTTAGTTCCCATTACTTCTTCTAGCAAGATATTTCAGAAGCTTCTGTGATGGACCCACAAGGCCATTTACAATTTCTAGCCTACATTCATTCATGGTGAGCATACAATTCTTGTTCTTGGTATAATTGTGTTGCTTGTGTCTTAAAATAGCTCTATTTCTTTTCAGTGTTTATCCCTTGATATGACAACAAATGTATTCCCTTCTTGGTTATTATTTTTCTCATATGAGCAGGCCAATGTCTCTTATTTTCCTACTGTAAAATGAAAGCTCTGTGTCACTCTCATCATTCTGTTGGTCATTCTCTGCATTCTTTCTGCTTCAAAATTCAGATTTGTACAGAGTATTCTGGATGACAAATTATACATGTCTTCTAACACAGTGTTAATGTTCACTTATCTCTTTAGAAAATTCTTTACCTGATACAGACTAGGGTTGCACTGGCATTTTTCAACTTCCTGTTTACAGAACAAGCCCCCGCCTTTTTGCAGTAACTTTTTCTTTCTGACGGTCAGTCCTCAAGGTCTTCCTGTTCCTTATTCTGAGACTCTTCTGTTTTAACTGTTTCTTTTGACTTTTTGGCCACAGCAAGAACAATCAGCACAATCCAACTTTATGCCTCAAGGACACTATTTAAGACAAAATGAAATCTGGTCCAAAAGACTTAACGGAGAAATATCCAGCCCAATGGTGACACTGCCTCCTCCTTAGTCAGGTCTTTGGCCATCTCACAATTTAGTAATCTCCATCCTCTCATGTTTAATTGTACTTACCCATAATGTACTACTACTAAAACAAAACAAAAAAAAAAGGGCATTTACAAATTTCTCATCCTACGTAACTGTAAAAATGGTATGTATGAAATGAGAAACTGCCCTACATATCTGGGAGGACAAGAGTTCACACATACTCCTTCCTCCCTGCACCCACATAGCATATCTTTGCCAACTGATGCAAAGATAGGGATAAACATGCAGGAGAGAACTATAAAAAGTCTGGTTTTTGCATTTACTTACCATGGTGGAGATCAGAGTAAACACATGGATGTTAAGAAAATTACATTGGTATTAAAAACAATATTAGACAAGGAACAGGTCCATAACAAGTCTTAAAAACAACTTCAATAATTTCTGCATTTCAACTACTGAAATAACTAGATTAATAATGCATCTTACTTGTTCTGTCATATGATTCATGACAAGTATGTGCAATTTCAGCTCCAAGCTGCAAGTAATGTCCAGCTTTGTCATCTCTGGAACCATCTGCTCCAAGGGCAAACATTCCCCCTGCAAAACAGGTCAAATGGCCCATCTTTCTTTCAAGGTGCCCATTCTTCCACTCCCCAATGAAGGTCAGTCCTCCATTGGACTTTCTGATGAGATGTTTTTCTATGGCCTACAAGAAGATTAAGAGAACTTTCAAAAACTGTTTTAAATGCAAGTTTTACATACTAACACTACTTTAAAGAATAAAATACTGTTTTCAAAAAGTAAATATGTTTTTCTTTTGCCAAACTCACTTCTGAGCACTACAGGAACAAACAGCTGTAAGAATACAATTTCAATGAACATCAAAAAATACCCTACTTACTAAACGATGCTATTGAGACCAGCCACAGGAAAGTCAAAACACAGATGACACTGCAATTTTATCTGAGAATTCATCACGTTTTATGGCTCACATGGCTGTTTGTCTACCTGTTAGCTCTGAGAAGTAAATAAATGTTCTACTGTGAATTCTGTGTGTACTCAGAAAACACATCCAAATTGGATGCTTTTGGTCAGCAATATACGTAAATGAACCACTTGTACTCTCAGTCAGCCTTTAACAGAAAGTAACAGGAATCCTCCAGCCACCTTTTAGCTTCTCCACAGCAGCCTTCTGATTGCAAACAGGTAAAGAATGGGTGAGGGTTAGAATAGGTGTTCACAAAAAGCACTATTTTTTGCACTACTTTAAGCACTACTTTAAAACAGCTGTTTTTTCTTTGCACATTTGTATCAATATACATTGCTTATTGTGATTTATAAAACGGTACTCTTTTGGTACTGTTTGGAGAACAGTAACTTTCCAAAGTTTGCAAAATACATGGAAAAACACATTTACTTAAGCCTCTTTCAAAGAGGGTGATAATCTCTATCATCTACTGCAGTACTTATTCTCTTTAACATTATACCTTTTTTCTTGTAACAAGTTTCTAGTTACATGACAGTCTGAGTCCACTGTAATTATTTTTTTTACCATGGAGACATTTTTCCTACCTTCTTTCCAGAAATTTCTTTTGTACTTCCACACATAACCATCTGCTGGGTTCACAACTTCCTTTAAAGTGCATGAAAGTACTGGTCAGAGTACTCCAAGGCTGATTAGAGTTGAAGGATTAAAGTGCCATTAAAAAGGCATTTACTACTCTCCCTCCCATCTCCAAGATCTACTACAGAAGTGAACATTTACTCCTTTCCACTACTTTTCTGATGCCTACAATAAATTACACCCTAAAGGTGCACAACTGTATTTTGCACTGAAATGTGATATACTGAGACCACACACAGGATCTTGCATACAACTGCAGTGATTATCTTCGATGTGGAGGTCAAGTCTGCTTCACACAGTTGTATCACTGATATCTAGCCAGTGCTAGCCATACAGGTTGTTACCACACAGACTGAGGCAGCAGATACAGTTTGCAGATTTAAAACTGAACAGTGAAATAGCTGTGACAGTAGATATTCCAAATTAAAAAAAAAAAAAAAAAAAAAAAAAAAAAGTTAAGGCAGTGCTGAAGTACTACAAGGCTGTCAAAGCAGCTGTACTGAACCCAGCAAAATTTGACAGTAGTCCTCCATCCACATTCTGAAATAGCATCTGACAGTCTTCTAAATTTTTCTTCAACTGTACCCCAATGGAAAAACAAACAAAAAAAAAGAAAAAAAAAAGGAAAAAAAAAGCAGCAACAACAAAACACACAAAAGCACAACAGAATTATCGAAATTATTATCAGAAAAAAAAAAAAAAAAAGAATTCTTAGGATTAAGAGCCTGGGGAAGATGATAATATAAATACTAATTGGAAATAGTTGTATGTGTACTTTGTTTTCTCAGTATCTTCTTGACTTCAGATGCTGCAGTGCTTGCAGCAACTTTTCTGAATGATTATAATGATGGGAATCTACACCTCAGCCATACAGCCAGTGCAGATCTTGTAGTCCCCACATGGTCAAAGTGAATGCATCAGACAAAAGCCAGTCCAGTAAATTGCAGGAAGATGACTACTGTTATCAGTCAGGCCCTGCTCCTTACTTGTCTTCAGGACTGAGACATCGTTTAGATGGTAAAGTTCACTACTATAATCTGTTGAGCCCACGTATTCTCAAAGTAATGAAAGACAAGCGCTGATCTGAATTCCCGTTGGCTTCACTTCTTCACTAATACCACTGACAGATCTGAAGTGTGTGCTTGTGGCAGGATCTAGTGAAAAGAATGTAGTAATAACTGACAGAGAAGAAACTACTAAGTCTTAGACAGCTGCCAGAGTGGTTGTGAGACTATCATTCAAATTGATATTGAGGACTACTACAATACTGTGGCTTCTACTGCTGGGACGCCTGATGTAGTTAACTATACAAGCCTCATTTGTCTTGAAAGCACTGCTATAGGAAAGACTGGAGCTGCTGAAAATTATGCCACTGAAGATGATATTAAAATATAGTGTTAGCTCCATTGATTCAGTTATCTTGGACAAAATTGATGAGATTTTTTTTGACTATGAGATTTTTTTTGACTATATGGCACATAAAACTTAGAGTTTTTTTAGAGGTAGCCACTTTTTGCTATGAGTAACAAGAAGACTTAAATGGGTTTGGTTTATTTATTTACTGGAAGAACACTTTTTTTCCAAAATTTTTTTGAATTGATCTTTCAGCAATTTCGTAACTGTTGAGGAGTAAATGGTTGCAGGTGCATTTTCAGGGGAACACAATTGCCGTGGAGAGCCAGACTTCCTCTCAGAATTTGACTGAAGAACATCATGTAGCTGCCATGTAACCCTCTTCTGAACAGAGTCCATTCTGAACTTGAACATGACTGTCTCATGTATAGAGTATTTGAAGTAGTATTTGAAATCTGAAAATCAAGTTCTGTTAGCTAGTTAATAATTAAGTACCATCTTAAAAGAGTAGCAAAGGAAGCATCCTCAAAAAGAAAATAAATGCAAACCTCTTAATATACTGCACTATTCAACAATCTACTGAATAAAAAGGAAAATTAATATTTAGAGTAATTGACAAAGAACACTGCTTGACAAATTGCACTGCTCCTAGTGGATAGGAAAAGCTTGAGAAAGTTGGAAAATATTTGACATTTGTACCCTGGGTTGGATGGCTGGGGCCACAGAGCAATCCAATAGGTACTGTAAAGCAACGGCATCCAGCTTGACCATGATGACATGCACTAGACTGTACATGCGTACTTAAGCTCCCAAAGAAAACTTATTTCATATCAGAGATGTTAGATTAACTGATGGAAGAAGTTTCTTTAGTATTTAAATTCCAGAAATAATAGTCTGAGATATGAATGCAATGTTGTCTTTGATGTTCATACTTTCTGTGATTCAATGATTACACAAAAATTGCATTTTCTGAGCTGTCTTGCAGCAGTATTTGCTATATCCTGATAGTTGAACACTGCTGGATCCTTCTTTTGGCTATCTAATGCTGTGCAATAACAAAGAACATGGATCAATTTTCTAAATCTAACAGATTAGAGCACTCAGCAAACTGAGGCTGTATATGCCATGGATTGCGAATCAAAACATCTGAAAAACAGGTGCTGTCATCCTTCTTCCTATTAGTATCTCCTTAGTACCTAATGGCATGCCACTGTCTACTGCAAGACTTGAGATGGAGGGTGTGGTGGTATAGCTTCTA
Organism: Anas platyrhynchos; assembly: GCF_047663525.1. Taxonomy (NCBI): domain Eukaryota; kingdom Metazoa; phylum Chordata; class Aves; order Anseriformes; family Anatidae; genus Anas; species Anas platyrhynchos. The sequence goes on along the minus strand of NC_092587.1, from coordinate 83,227,006 downwards.
CTTTCCCTTTTATATAAGCTAAGGGAGTGAAGTGTGGCAGGACAGATACCTTCTTTTTGTCTGGTGGGTGCTGTGAACATTTCCAGCTCTGTACTATGAGTAGGAAGAATCTATTTTACACTTTCACCCTTCTGCTTGCATAAATGACAATAAGATTTTGCTCAACATTTTGAAAATCAAAGTAAAATTGTCAGCTATGAAGGAAGACCTATGATATGGGCAACAATCAAAGAACAGTAAGGGAATGAGCTCTGGAAATATTTTGAGATTTTCATTTAAAATTCAATATGCAATTATGTAAAACAAATCCTACTCTGATTCTTTGCACATATCTTTCGGTGTCAAGTAGGACTTCGGATAAACACAAACCCTGATCCAGAAGGATGTTCCAAAATGTGTAAATCAGTATGTTTCATGCAAACTCAAATGCACGTGGGTGTTGTCTGAGAGCAAGCCAAAAAGGAAACATTCCAATGCACTACAGGTCATATCACATGAGAAGCAGAAGCAGCTCAGCTCTTTCTCCCTCCTGTCCCCACCATCCTTTTCTCCAGTACCAAATTTGCTTTGCCGTATCTCCAGGGATGGAGATTTGCCCATGCAAAACATTTGAGATCGGGCTTACAGTGCAGAGAATCAAAGAGGAAGTTTATATTCTCTAATTTTCAAGTGCCCACCATAATAAATTTGAATCACAATAAAATATTTCAAGAGTAACCATATGCCAACTGCTAAAAAAACATTTTTAAACCCACAGGACCCAACACACTACATCTAAGACTACTGAAGGAATTCAGCTACTGCTTTGAACTTATGCTAGTTGACTGTTGACTTAAGCAAACACTGGAAAGCTAACAAAGTTTAAAAGGAATGGGAAATACTGATGCTGTAACAGTATTTAAAAAGATTAATGAAAGAACCATGTAAAATTAGTAATGTAGCTTGAAAAAATTAAGCATTTGATTGACAATTGCATGCTGATATCATGAGGAGTATTAGTATAGTCCTTGGTATTGTACAAAATATTAGTCCTAAAAAAAATCAAGGCAGCACATATGAAACAGATTAAAAACTGGCCTTCTAGAACAGATCAACATAAAATAAAAAATTGTGAAAATTTTTCATCCAATCACTATTTTGCAAGGGTATTTTAATCAATGGTAGGCAGCATATCTACCGATAGTCTGCAAGAGAAGAAATGCTAAAAAGAAATTGCAGAAGACACAAAAATTGATGGAGCTATAGATAATGATAAAGGAAAAGTCAGCCCTGTAAATTCATTCAGAGCAAGTGATAAAATGGGTTTCACCTGAACAATCATGTTTTAGCAGAGATAAGTATAAGGTTGCACACTGAGGAATTGGAAATGTAAATCACAATAGTAGGAAAGCAGTAAATCAAAAATACTATAACCAGCTTCAGAGTAAAATCAACTGAAGAATGGATGACAGTGTCATACAAAGGTTAAAAGTGCAAACAGCTCTTGGCTGGGCAAAGACAAGAAGCTGAGAAGAAATCAGGTGATGACACATTAGTAGAACCATTACAGAAACTAAATATCCAATTCTTGCCTCCACACACTTACAACATTGGAAAATACTTAGGAAAGAGCTTGAGAAATAATTCAAAGCCTGCTTTATGTTGTGAGGTGAAAGGAAATCATGTATCTGTTTCAGAAGAGCATGCCCATCATACCTTTGTCAGTAACCAGCTACATTATAGCTGATAGCCCTTTAAAATAAGGGGAAAAAATCAAGTAGCTGAAAGCCAAAGCTTAGCCAATTTCAGGTCAGAAATAAGACACATTACAGTTTCAAAACAATTTGAACTGGAATTTTATTATATACTTTTTTAAATGTGAATTTTCAGAACTCCAAGAACAAGGATTTTGTTTCAGGAAACTGCCTGCACTAAAACTAAGCTTTCAAAGCTTGTGTTGAAAGAAACATGGCATGCACAAAGCACAGAACAAGTTTGACACCAAATATGAATTTGCATGCGGACAAGATCACACAATCCCTGCTGCTGTTGGCATCATAGCTAACTAGACTTAATCTAGCTTTATTACTCTCTACTCTTCTTAACTGTAGATTAGACACATGGGTATATATGGCTACAAGTAAGTCTGACAAAAGATGGCTGTGTATGGGAAAACTCAAGAAATAACAGCTGGGCAACATAAAGCTTAGAGTCACCACAAAAAGGCCCCGAAAACTCCCACTGAACTGCCTTTACTGGTCTGCTTGGGCAGACACTACTTGAATTGTGAGAGGAAGCAAGATCATATTACAAAAAACCTATAGAACAAGGAATAGGTATGGATTACATTTCACAAGATGAATATTGAATATAGCATTGAACACTTGAGAAAATAATTTGAAGATTAAAACAATTCAGGACTTCAACTCCTCAAATGTTTTTGAACACTGGATAAAAATAATTTGGCCATTCTGCACATCTTAGAGTTGTTAGAGCTGTTTCTAATAAAATATGCTTTGGAGTTTTACTTTATAACATTTTGGATGAGCTGTTATTTTTAGTGCAATAATCTGCATCACATATATTTCAAAATAATACTTTTTAAACTACTTAAAATGAAAGCTAGTCTTATTCATCACTTGATTTCTTAAAACTTACATAATCAAAACAAGTTCTATGTGTTGCTGATTTTTTTCAGTTATCAAAGATGCTTAAATTCCACTGTACAAGAAAACACAATGAATTATAATCACCTCAATTGCATCGTCGTACATTTTCCTTGCTTCTGTGTCCATCTTGTCTGACATAAGCCAGGCTTTCAATAAATATTCATAAAAACTGTCTCCCAGCCCGCCCACGGATGTATGATCTGCAGGAAGGAAAGAGGCAAAAGAAAAATTGAAGATGTTACATAATAGCACCTTAAATATAATTTAAAATATAAACTCACATTTTTAAGTTACGCCATTGTAGAATTATAATTATTTTAAGCCCGTTTAGTAGGACAAAGCTGTACTGTCTCCCCTCTGAACTTATTTCACAGACATGGATAGCCACAGCAGACAATGCAATTTTCCGTGCTCACTACTTGCCATTCTACACAGGCTATCCCTCATATCACAAATTTAATTTAACTGAAGTTTTTACTTAATTCCACAGAACATAATTGTTTTGCTACTAGGGTTGTGTGTGTATACATACGTATGTACAAAAAAGCCATAAAAGCTCAGGATCCAGGATGCAACTAGGTCATGTGGCTGGCTATAAACCATCATCAACTATAAGGAATTTAATCTTTCCAGGAGATTTTTATTTCGAACAGGACATTTACTTAACATACCAATAAATTTCTCAAGAGTAAATGTTCTTATTTAAATTCCTCTACTTGAAAGAGAAGTAAATAGTATACAACATAAGCCCTGCTCTGTTCCACTGTGCCTGAGCAGCCACACTGTGTGCCGTAGCCAGACTGCTTGACTACTACAGTCCAGCACCACATAAGCCAGACCTCCTAATGCACAGATTTCCTTTTTGCCATCTTTTCTTTTTCTTGCAGAGGTAGCCTTTCACAAGTACTGTCATCACTATTCCGTGCTGACAGACATTAAGAAGCACCTATGTTTGCTGTCTGGGTGACTATCACATATCACACAAAGCCTACTGATGGCCTGACTCAGTTTTAGACCTCCTGTTCCAACCATGGCAAGCACTCCCTCAGTATACCCTTCATTCAAAAAGTAATATGACCTCCAAGATTTAATACACAATTCCAACCAGAAAAGTGCATAACTTCTGCTGGCACCAGAGCAGTCAGTCTGCTCAATATAGGATAAGGAAATGTTTAAGAACAATATGGTCACAATTACAGAAATTCAGTGACCTAAGCACAGTTGTGATACAGTCATACAACTTCCCTTTACTGGGTGAAAGACAAAACGAAACAAACAATATTTCTTTTTTTAATGTTCCTCAGAAAGGTGGTATTATTTGCAGGCTGTCTGGGATAAAGGTGTAGAACAAAAGGTAGAACTCTCCTTCTGGTCCTTCTTCTTGTAAAGCACTGTTATGCCCTACAAGGGCATATGTAGAAACAAATGGAAAGCCTTTAGCTTCTCCATTTGTCTTCAGGTTCTGAGTTTGGCGGAAATAATTTCATATGCTTTTCTTATATCTCAGTATCTCTGAGAGCCTTTTCACACCCAGCTATTCAGTGATTTAACTATGAGCAGTGAACTTTCATATGCTATCTAGTTCTAAGCTGTAAGAGGGCATTCAGGCCATTTTCTTCCACAAATGCAAAGACTAGAAATTACATCTTCAAAGAACAATTATATTCTTACATCGACATGAGAACTAAGGGTCTGTGGTTTTCAGAAAAAAATAAATCATCCCGAGACTTCAAAGTTACAGCTCACGTCAGCACTACTCAAGGACTGTCTTCACAAGAGATATAGCTTAAAACTACTTCTGTTAAGCTGCTGCCTTCTCTTCAGTTGAGTTCCCATCACTTCAGAGACTGCTGCCAGCATTGCTACTCCACCAGGTTTCCTTCACAGATGCACTCAGTCCCCAGCCAGGACAGGGCTGCTGAATGTCTCTGAGCAGCATTCCTCTTGTAGAAGCTCCAGCTGGGTTCAGGGCATGCAAGAGTAGAGAGATGAGTGGGAAAGGTTTATGTCTTAAAATAAGAAATCCATGTACAGGTGAATTTCCAAAGTCAACTATCAGGAACACTCCCTGTTTCACCTCTGCTTCTTCAGACACTCATTTGAGAACTGTCTTTGTGTCCTGTCAGCAGCTCTTCTCCTCCTCCACATTGCTTCTTGTCTCAGATGAAAGTACAAGGAATATGGAAACAAGTCACATCAGGACACAGCACAGAGCCACCTCCAAGGCAGCCTTTTTTGCACCTTCTTCATGTGTTCAGAGAACAGAGCTGTGCAAGCCTCTCAGATGCAGATTTTCCTCCCACTCAACCAGTGGGATGCAAAAATGGTAAGGCTAAGAGGTTCTAAGGGCCTCACAACTCTCTGCGGTATTGTTTTGTTTATTGCCATTTTGCGTACTTCACACCAACTCTGATGTACGAGCGGTTTTCAAGGCTCCTCACTCATTAAACTCTGTGCTGCCACTACCCAGCTGATGCCCTTCACAGATGGACCGCAGGAAAGACCTGTCAGGGGCAAACTGATTCTGTGCCATTTCTTCAGCAGCAGGAAAGGGTGAAAAGAAATACATTCTGTGGTCACATATGACAAGACATCATGGGCAGGAAGAAAGCACAGGAAACCTTTCACATGGGAAGGAAGCAATATTTCAAGGAAACTTGCTGTATCCAGATACAGCTGTCTATATTTACCTGGCCTCTCTCATCTGCAAAAAAAACAGCAGAAAAAGATTGGAACTGAAAAGGAAGCAACCACAGCAGCTGAGCTAAGGTTTAAGCACAGCAAAATTTCCAACTTCTACAGCTGCATTACCTGCAGCCCTGGCACTATCTTCCTCAGGTTGTATTCTAGGGTCAGAAGATGTTGTTAAAGCAGAATTCACTGCAGTTTGTGTAAGTACTCTCACTAGAAATGGCTGAAAATTAAACAACTTTTTGTGACAGGTTGCAGGACTTGAACGACTTGCTCTTAGTATGGAAATGCCAAAAAGTATTTTTCAAAATCCCTTAATGAATCCATAAATGGTAAAAATTGTAGATTTGGGTCATCACACACCTTTTTCTCTCATATAAACACAGCTCCCTACCCAGACTTATCACCATAAGGTCTATGTTGGTTATCATATTCTCCTGCTGTTTGAGAAACAGATCAGATGGATTTGGAAATTTAATTCAGCTCAGCTCAGCTCAAAATGTTTTGCTCAAGAATGTCTTGTGCATAGAATATTTTGAATTGTTTTGTTTGTTTGTTTGTTTTTTAATCAACCCTAACCTTGCATGTCAATCCAGAGAATGAAAAAGGACAGCTTATGATTTGAATAATAAAGTTTGTAATAGGGTCCTGGCACTAGCTACTCTTTAGTAGACAGTTGTGAAGGTATTATGTTTAAAATGTTTATAAGTATTTTGCAAATTTGGAAATTGATTTTTCATTAATTGGATCTATAAGAATTATTTAATCAGCTGCATAGCATTTAAAGGCTTTTACTGTGAAAAACTATTTCACAGTGAAATCCTGAATGAAAATTCTTTGCAGATAAAGACAAATATAGCAAAGGAAACAGAAGTATGAGGGCATATCCAGTATGGCAGAAGCCACATATTCTATTCAATGACAACTCTATATTTTTAGAACACTACTTCCTTCCAATCGAAGACAAATTAAGGTATTTTTTTCATTCCTTCCTGTGCCCCCCTCCTTTTTATTTCTTTTTATTTTATTTTACTTTCTTAAGATTAGGCCCAGGTGAATTTTTTCAAACATGAAAGGATTCCAGTCAAAGATTCCTTGGAAAGTCTTATTTTAAATTAAAAGGTACAGTAAGTGCAGTTGCAAAGAATTCCTTCAACAACTGCAGCCAAAAGCAAACACAAAAAGCACCGCATTTTTCCTTGTTTATTATACACCTGAAAGTATGTGCAAACCTGCACAATCAGTCTGTTTGCAGGCTTCCTCCTTGCCAGGTAAAGCTAAATAAAATCTTAATAGAAGGACCAAAATATTTACAGGTCATAGCAATATTTTTGCCCAGTTCAAAAGATTTACATCCTGTAGAATACTGGCATTTTCCATCTTAGCAAACAGCATGCAACTGAAAAATAAAACAACAACACTCAATTTCATAGCAGTATTTTAATAAGCTTTGCATTTACCAATAAAAGACGTATTTAGTCAAGTATTATTTCTGTCTCAGCTAATAATCCAGAAATGACATTCACCTCTTTCCTACAGACTGAGTGGAAGACCTTTAAATTCTCACATCATCTAGTACTTCTAAGGCTAGTCTCACTCGAAGTGATTTTATTCATATCAGCAATCAATTAGCTCACTGCTGAAGCAGCCTCCTCTGAAGAGAAAATGGACAATCATTTCACAGCAAACCACAGAAATACATGGCAGGTCAGAAAAGAGAGTGCATGGTATCCTTCTGAAATGACAATCAATCTGAGCTTGGGATAGGAGGGAGAGTCAGTGACTCTTGTATGATTTGTTCTTTGTAAATGACATTATTTCTTTATAAATCTGGACAGACAAAATTGTTTTTCCTCAAATAGCTTTCCAGGGCCAGGACCGCAGGCCTTCCCATCCTCTATTACCTCTGAGGCACTGTCTGTTATTCTTTTTCTGGATTAATTCTTGGAATGGTAGCCTGAGTCTAAAGTAAATACTACAGATACTAGGCATCTATTCAGCTCATTCTTTCTAACATTCAGATCTACCTAATGGCTGTAAATAACTTCCTTCTGAGCCAGACAATTTCTAAATGAACTGCAGTGGTTCCCAAGAATACAGTTATGACAGCAGACTCCAAGTTAAGAACAATTCATCTCCTTTTGTTTACTGTGAAAGTTTGGTTCAGTAAGCAGTAAGATATTTTCCACAACAACTTAAAGACTCCTAAAGTTAACATTAATAAGAAAACCTGCTCTAATGAAGGTCTACCTGCTCTCTAGAGCAAACTTAAGATGTGTAAATTATTTTTAAACAGATGGCTTTAAGCAGTTAACAGCAGCTTAATGAGGTGAATTAAGAACAGTTCATGATTTGCTAACCCCTCTCTGCTTTGTGCTTTAATTGTACAATTGTCATTTCCTGGCAATGCACAGGAATAAAGAAAGAAGCCAAGCACTGTTTTAAAAACAAAACATCATGCAGAACTGATACCGCAGTCCCAACACCTAAGGTGAGGCTTTGTGTTAAAGTAGTGCAGGCTGAAAGTCAGCCTTGCCCCTTCCTGACCTCAAGGCACCTCCTCCTGCACTGCCTTTGCGTTCATAAAGCTCATGCTTTATTTACTTCACGCAGAGTGAAGAAGGTGACATACAAAGCTGAGCAGAACTGCATTTCATGTGTCCAACCCTCTGCCAGTACATAAACACAAACAGCCAGAGAAGACAATCAACTATAACAATATTTTTAATTCATGCATTTGCAACTCTAACACCGACTGAGCATTTTTAAGTATATACAGATAAAAACAAGCAAATAATTCGAAATTTGGGAATCCATAAAAGAAACTCAAATCTTACAAACGGAAATGTTAATTATGACTTTAAAGCAAAAAGGAAAACTATTTTAAATCTGCATGCAATGCTCTATAACCAATACACTGGAAACAGCAAGGTGAACAACTACTAACTAATTTCAACCAAAAAGTAGTAATACTGACTACTTTGTAACAAAAGAACAAAGTAGTAAAAGGTGATGTGGATTTTACTTTGGGATCATGAACACTGTATCTTTGACAAAGCACTATTGTATTAAGTCAGGAAAGGATTTCAAGAGTGGGGAAGTTAAGACTAGGAGGGAGTAGTGAAGTGATTCAGCTAGTATTAAACTCTCATTAAGAAATCTTCACACCAGTTGTTCTGGGTACCAATTGGCCTTACACAACGCACAATCTGTATGAGCACCTTTTCTCTGTGTAGGAAACTTTTAAAGAAGTGCTTTTCTGTTTGTCTTCAGAGTGGCACTGATTAAATTTCAGTTCAATCTTCCTTCACCTCGTAGTTGGGCTTAGTGCCCCTCAACTGCTCTAAATAGGTGCAAGCTCTCTTTTTAATCCTTTAATCCAGAAAGCTGAAGCCCCAGAAATTGCAGCTGCAGCAATCCACAGTGGAAATTCAACCTAAAGATGCCATAAGCCATAGTGGATGGCTTTAAAGTGCAAACGCTTGTAAATTAACTACAGCAGAGGCAGCCCTGATAAAAGAAGGTGGAGGTGCAATTTTTAGTCAGGTATGAATCATTCATCACTAAGGAACATGTTACCAGCATGACAATTTTTCTGAAAACATGCAGATTGTCACATAAAAATCTACATTAAAAAAGTAGATTTAAAGTGGAAAAGATGAGCACTGAGAAATTAGGAGACAGCTGAGTTTTCAGTTCTATCGTCTGGTGCCACAACAGATTCAAGCAACAAGAAAAGCCTAGCTCAGCTCCTCCCAGCCTAGCGTTGTATGATGATGAATGCTTTGGCACATACAACTTCAGAGAACTTAGCTGAACTCTAAAAATTCCATATGGAGAAAGTAAACATGAATATTTTTCAAAGGCCTGAAAAAAATATGGGTGGTTTTGTCCTCCAGCAGTGCTAAAATAAATAACTCCCACAGTATTTAATATCCAAAACATGATGATTCTTGAGATTCTTAACTGTATGCTTAGAAGAAACAAAGTATAATTGGGTCATAACAATATTGCATCTTGAACCTCATATAGGAATGGTTGAAGCATTTTTATCAAAGAGGAGGGAAAGGGAAAAAGGAAGGAGGAAGAGAAGGAGAAAGGGAAGAAAGAAGGAAGGAAGAAGACAGCTTGAGGCTTGAAGCAGATACAATATTCCAGTTGGAAGAGTTGAAAACTGGAAGCTCCAAAAATCTGAAAACACAATCACTTAATAGAAAATGAACTTAAATGCTACCCACAAAATAAAACAAAGCAAAATGACTTATTAGAACTCTAGTTAAACTAAAGATTAAATTTCTCAAGCTTACACAATCCAAGTATGTACAAAGACAACAGAAGGCCAGCAAGTAAAACTTGCCCAACTAATACACACACATATATGTGTAATCAACGTAACTCATGAACCAAAACACATCTTCAACTTGAATGTCTTTTATGATTCTATTTATGATATCTTACAACAGGCTCTCCTTTCAAGTTGAGGATTTGACAGCTGGAACAAATATTTTTGTTTTTATATTCTTACTTACCTGAAACGTCAAAATACTCAAACTGTTGTTTACAGTTCTGGAAAGATTTAGGTCATCTCTCAGAAAACATGTTCCTGAATTAAAGGTCAATCAACTAATGATGTAAAGTCCACTTGCAAAAATTCAAAAACACAACTGACCTTTATACTGCTGATTTCATTCAGAAGGAAAGTGGCCATTTATCACCTGAAGTTGTCTTTTCCAGATTATTACACCCATCAGCATCATCCAAATGAAGTAGATCAGCCTCTCTACAATTTAGGTAGAAAATTCGGAGTAGGTGTCAATTCTAACTGTGCTGGCAGCTTTATCTAAGTTGCTTGAATTCACAGTGGATTGATGGAAATTCAGGTACGTGTATCTCCACACTGCAGCCCATGGAGGAGCCCCCGGTGGAGCAGGTGGATGTGGCCTTGAGGAGGCTGCGGCCCATGGAGAGCCCCCACAGAAGCAGGCCCCTGGCCGGAGCTGCAGCCCGTGGAGAGGAGCCCACACAGGAGCAGGGGGTCTGGGGGGAGCTGCTGCCTGTGGGGGACCCGTGCTGGAGCACTTTGCTCCAGGGGGATGGACCCCATGGTACAGAGCCATGTGGGAGCAGTTCTTGAAGAGCTGCTGCCTGTGGGCAGCCCCCACAAGATCAGCTGGGGAAGGACGGCATCCCGTGGGAGGAACCCCACGGGGAGCACGGGCAGAAAGTGACTGTGAAGGAGCAGCGGAGAAAAAGCATCAGGGACTGACTGCAGCCCCCATTCCCCTGCACCGCTCAAGGGGAGGAGGCAGAAGAGGGTGGTTGGGGGGGGAAGGTGTTTTTAGTTTGCTTGTAGTTTCTCACTGTTCTAGTCTGCTAGTGATAGGCAATGAATTACATTAATCTCCCTACGCAGAGTCTGTTTTGTCCATGACAGTAACTGGTGGGTGATCTCCCTGTCCTAATCTCAACCCTTGAGCCCTTTATGTCATATTTTCTCCCCTTTTCCTTTGAGGAGAGGGAGTGAGAAAGCAGTTGTTGTGGAGTTCAGCTGCTCAGCACGGTAAAACCACCACAAGGTGGTAGGAAATCAGGTTGTGTGAAAGGCTTACTCAACAGCGGAGTATGGACTGAGACCGAGCTATAGCACTCTACATTTGCACTGCGTTCATCACCATGCCTTTCTGATTTTTGACCACATCGGCAAAAAAGTGCCACAGAGTGATTTGCAATCACAGATCAATGTCTTCACTTAGATCTCCAAGATGAGAGGGTATTTTACCTTGTTGCTCCAGGACAGTCCAACTCCTAACAGAACTTTATGATTAAAAGAACCCAGTATGAAAATGCACTCTCTATCCAGAGAGTAAAAGTATAGACCCTCTCTTCTGCACCGAACTGGAAGCTTTTCTTTTTCTTTTTTTTTTTTTTCTTCTTCTTCTCTCAAGAAGGTACATCTCCCCATATAGCCCAGAATATAAAATCTCACATGTTGAAGACAGAAGAAATGGACAATTATGTGTCATCTGAAATCTATTATTGGTCCAGAGAACAACACTGATCTAATTATAAACAACTAGTTGCACAGCCTCCAACATTTAAATGATATAGAAGGAATAAAATCAAAACATGTAACTGTACTATGGCTGTAAAAAGTCTGCAATTAGATTTTCATAGACTCTCTTTTCATAGGAAATCAATGATTTAAAAATGGTTGAAAAATACAGTTTAGATATCCAAAGACTCTGGTACAAAGATCAATTACTAAAGAAATATATGATTCCATAGGAGCTCAGACTTTAAAACTCACAGAGCTTGTATCAAAGTATGCACTTTTAGTCCCTAATCATTTTAAATTAGCTGTCCTCAAGGTCAACAATTTAAACTCCTCAAGAATATCAGGTAAGTACCCTAATACATGTTGGATTCTGTTCATAAAGGCTAATTGACTGGCTTTACAGTGAGGAAAACAAATGTTAGAGCTGCTAGAAGACTGACTTCAAATTCTAGATATTGATGCGCTCCCCATCAATATCACGGTATAAAAGTGTAGTTTGGTGGTACAGCAAAATAAAATACTCATTTCTTTCCACATCAGTTTATGCAAGCACTTTGAAAGCTCAAGTTACACCATATCTGAATCCTATCTTTAGGAATTCTTTATACACACCCCCTTTCAAATACATAACGCATATAAATATTTAACCTTCCATTAACACTAAAATCTTAAACACACCAAACAAAGCTTCTATTTGTTTAGCTTTTTCAGCATCTTGATGAACAGACCAGCAAAATGTCTTAACCTTGCAGATTTATAAAAACATATTCCCTGTAATGCATTGCTCTGCTGTATGTCATTAAAACAAAGCTTTAGCAGATTAACTTGTTCTTGTCTTCTACTGAATAATCAGATTTGAATACAGCCTTTTCTTGAAGCACTGTTAATTACATTTGTATATGTTTACAAAGCAAAAGGGCAAGGGGAATTCCCCATCAGAGATTACACAGATTATTGTATATTCAAAACACATGCATATTCCTAAATGCAGAACAAACCAGGATATTTTTGAAAGAAAAATTAAGGAAATCTGCCAGGACAGCACAGAGAACTAAACAGCAGAGAACCATCCTCACCTTCTTATCTGCAATGGTGAGAAGCCTGCTATTGGAGATCTAGAAATCATGTTGTATTTTTTTGTTCATAATGTACTGAACTGAAATCAGATTTAAAAAACAAAACCACCACCAACAAAAAACAATAAATGCCTGCATCCAATCCCCAAACTAACCATCACATACATGGCATAGCTCCAGTTATATAACTGCTGTTTCAAAAACAAGTCAAAAATGAAATGTACTTGCTGAATTAAATAAATGTGCAAAAATGAAGTCAAGCTGGGAACTATTTCTACAACAAACAAAATTAATTATTTTAATCCTGCATCATTTGGACTTGAGAGAGAAAATCTTTTCCTTGTACTAAAGGGGAGAAAATCACCCAAGAATTAAAACAGTAGAAGCTACTGTCCACCAGTCCAAATTGAAAATGTTTTTCAAAATACTTTTTTTTTTCTTTTCTGAAAATACAGGCCTACTTGACACAACTCTTTTAATTTCCTTTAAGGTTATGGATGTTTTGATGGGGCTTGACGTTGTATTTCATAATTTGTTTTTCCCACTATTCTCGACATTGCTGGTTTCTTAGTTCTGTATATAGCACACCTTTTAATGTGTACTGTATCTGTATTAACAGATATAACTTGAGAGACCACCTCTGCTAAAAAAAGGCATCTAGTACATTTCAAAAAAAAAAAAAAAAGGAAGAGTAGAAAAAAATATTGCAAAATATCTTCATGGTAAAGGAGAACACTAACAGCTTCAGTTGGCAAAGAAAATAGTTTTGTAATATTAGCATCTTTCTCACTACCCATAACTAATCAACCTATTAATTTATGCTACAAAAATATTTTTAGGTTTCTAAGTTATTTTCAATATTCCTTTCATCTTTTGAAAGACTACTTCATTCTTCAGTATTATTCATTTCACCTTGCAATTAGCAGGGCTTTTACCTTGCAAAAGTAGATGTAAATACTGACAGAAACAGTCCAGATAATAGAAACCCAGGCAATGACTTACTTTTCAATCTCTGCAGCACCTTTTAAAGTTTGCACTCAAGAGAGCCACTCGTATTTTAAATAGAGCTCACCCTGCCAAGACATATCATTCATTTAATTAATCCTTCCCTATTCTGACATGTGGGGTTATGCACAATGTGAAAGCATCTTCTTTGTCAAGTTATCCGTTTAAGGAGTATTCCGTATGAAAGAAGTATCAAACAAGGAAATTGATTAATTAAACACACAGACATTAACAAGCTGGTGGCAACAGACAATAACAAAGATCAGAACTCTTCAGTTCCTGACTGATGGGTCAATAAAGGACCTGCTCATACAGCCCTAGAGAGTCAACCTAAATGTCATCACTGATAAGAACGGGGAAACACAATAACCATGAATATTATGAGATATTTGAGGGAAACTCTATGACTGTGAAAAATATATCTATGGGACAGCTGAAGGAGCTTCTGACTTCATGTAAAACTTACAACTGGATTTTAGGGGAAGGGCCAAAGGCAGAAAAAGGAAAAAATCAGGGTGGACTGGGGAGGAATAAGCAAGGAAAAAATGAAGATCAGGTGGGTTAAAAGGGCCTGGCTGCATGTAAACAGGCCGGCCGCCTATTAACATGCTTGCTTTCCTGAGCCCTGTACCCACTCAACAGTCTGTAACTCTCTTTTTATCAAATCCTTTTTTAACCATTTTTTGTGTCTACTTTTACTCATTATCCCATGTGTGAGTGCTGCACGGTGTAAACATCAGCAACCGGAGAAGCCATGGGCCACAGAGCCTGCAGGTCTAGGTGTCAGCAACTGGAGAGACCGGCATGCAACAGAGGTCCATTGACAGTAACTGGAGAGAGTGGGATGCATGTTGCAAGGTCAGAGTGACAGCAACCGGAGAAGCAGGTTGCAGCAAGTGGAGAAAAAAGAATGTCACAGGTCCCTAGGTATGTGTGTCAACAAATGAGAAGACCTACCTGTGTTTATTTTTCCCAGTTAACTTGATTCAGAATGCATGTCTGTACATGGAATTCATTAGCAAACCTCAAGGTGGACAGGATGGTGAGTAGGAGACCTGCATCTGGAAAGACCCAAGGTCTACGTGTAAGCTGATGCCTGGATAAGGGGCCCAGGGTCCAAGCACAGGTAGTAGGCAATTAAGTATGTGAATATTTTAAAGATTCCTGAGTGTGATTGTTGCTTGGGCGAAGAGAGTGTAAGTGCATGCACCTATTTGGCCACAAACATGAGGAGGATGAACAAGACCTGGCTACCAGTACTCATCTTTTATGTGAGTATTACATGTGGATGCTACGAAGGCCATGTTCTGTCAGTGGTAGTCCATGTGGGTGGCCATGTTAGTGTCCTCTTAGACTGTGTGTACCTCTCTAGGATACATGCTCAGCCTCACTGCTGGGCCAATATGCACGTTGTAACAGCAGCAGTCACATCCACTGGACTGAGACAGACACCTCCTGGGTCTCAAAATGCACTGGGCAGGGTATCAACAGCTACAAAGGAGCAATCTACAGGTCTGAGATTCTGCTAGATGCAGTGACTTTCTTAACATCTATAGTAAAGTGTATTATAAACATTTATTTCAGATTTTTTTTAATTTTTTCTTTTAAATACTGACAAAAAATATAGACAGATGGTGCCATATATTTGACACAATTTCATATCACAAACGAAAATAGATTGGGTGTTTTATTCTTGGTTTGTCTATTACCTGCAAGAGTTTAAATGAAGCAGTTCAATTAATTACCTAGCTCAACTCAAGAGCATTAGTCTAAATCCATCTGTACAAGCAGGCATAAAAATTCAGGGCCCACTATTTGCACTGATTTAATGAAGGTAATTTAAAATCGTTTTTATGACTTTTCCTACATGTGAAAAATGCACTGTTTTAAAGAAAATGTAAATCTAATCCAATTCAATTAAATCCATGGAAGCCTTCTCTAAATAAAGTTAAATACTGAAACTGCTTGTTTTGGTTTACTTTAAGCATTTATTTTGCAAATGAAAGACCACTACTTAAATTAAAATATGCACATCCACAAAGACATTTGTTTTGGTTTATTTAAGGGACAGTCTACAGCAAAAGCAACTGGGAAACAGATATAAATTTTTCCCAGTCAGACACATTGGGTAAGCCTCAACTTATTCTGCACTACAGCTGCAGAGAACAGCAAGGAAGTGAGAAAATCACCAGAAGGTGCTAAGGCAGCATGTGTAACAAGGTGGGTTATATACCTATGTGAATCCTCTTACTTGTCTTTATAGGATAGACATCACTTTGTATAGGAAACAAGGTATTTAAATTTAGAATATTAAATAAACATATGTGGTCTGATACCACACTGATAGCAGTCCTAGTAAACCAGCTGCCAGAGTGCCCCTCATCAAAATTTATAACTTGGTCCATGTGCAGATTTGTCTAAAAGGGCTTGTCTTAGGTAACGATACATGAAAAAAGCACTGCACAACAGACCACAACCTGACTATTCATCGTATCAGTGCTGGTAATTTCAGAACCTGCCATTACATTCCTAATAGCAGAGTTCAGTGTGTAAATGTACACACCAGCTTACTTTACAGTAACTTGTTTATGTACTCATATGTCATTAAGGTGAATAAACACAGAAGGCTAACATAGAATAAGTATTTTTGTTACTTGCATGCATAGAGAAACCATATATAGTCTAAAAAACGTCTTTAGTTCAACTGACACTACTTTCTTAAATAATAAATGCAGGTAACTCTATAGACAGACCAGTTCTAGGAACTGAGATATGAATCCAGAGTGATTTGAGTTCCCCTTCAGTAACATCTTTGCTAGAGATTTTGGAAGTAGATGAAATGCAATATTTTATTCTCCATATTGAAAAGTAGAAAGGAAGAATGCCCAATTTACTGAAATGTGCAAATACAAATAGCATTTCCTAACTTGGCAATAACATGCAGAGTAGCAATATCGTTGTTATTGCTTTTTTATTTGGTATTCACATCCAACTTGCTTGCAAATGTATATTAGAATTAAATTTTCTCAACATTTTCATTTTAGGAGAAAAGTTCTTCACTACAAAGTAATTTCCATAATTCTGAAATCTCTTATATTTAATCAAAATTTTAGGCATTATATCTGCATAGCAGGCTTCTTGAGAAAGGACTGTCATTTTCATTGAAAATAATCCAAATTCACTGTATGATGTTCTGATGCTTACACCAAACAAATTGCTCACCAAGTGAAAAGTAAAGCTAACAAAAGTTAACTGCACATTAACATGAGAAGTTAAAACATGCTTCTTGCCAACTATTTTTATTTCAAGTTTTACAGAAACTGGAACTCCAAGACAGAAGTAGTGTAAATCACTTGCTTCCACTGGACCATCACATTAGTCCATAATTAAAAATCGAATCTGTCAACATTCCTGTGGGCATTACAGCTTTGTTTTCTAGCAAAAACCCCCATGAGATGACAAATCCTGAGCTGAACCCATTAAAAGCTGTCTGTCATGCCACTCATGCTGTAGTAATACCTGCACGTTATAAGCTTATACACAAATATTTAGCCTACACATGACATCGTTTTCCTCCTCCTGCTACACAGCACTATGCTACCTTTCAAAGCAGTTCCACTGGAAAGCAGAGATGAAGCAATGACTAGAAAGCCATTCAACCGGCAGTTTTTAGAATTGGGTTTTATGGCATTCAAATGGAAAAAAAAACAAAACAATTGTTGGAATGGCAGTCCTCGCTGCAAAACTGCCTGCAGAGGCTCTGGACCCTGATGACTGCTGCTGCATGAGATAGGCAGGAAAAAAAAGAAGGGAATCTGTCACCAGAGCTGTTCTTCAAGTGCAAAATAAAATGCATTAAATACATATGGAAATTTTTATTAATAAAAATGTAAACATTAAAAAGACATGTCTATAGATTGGATTTATGTAACACTATATGGCTCTACTTATCTTTCCAACTTGTTAAGAACCTGGAAGCCATCATCATGTCCTTGGTGAAACAATAATTAATAACTGACTGGTAACATACTTTACTGGATATATATTTTCAGGTATTTGCAAAAAAACCACATTGACTGGCATGAGTGAAGTACAAATGAAAATGAGCATCACAAGAAGCAACCAGAAGAATGAGCTAAAAGGATGGCCTATCTCAGGACACTGTCCCTAGAGCACCATTCCCAAGCAATGAAATTGAGGAGTGTGCTGCTTTTATCAAGACCAAAAAGCCTGTGTTCTGATAAATCAAACCACAGCACAATGACTCATCAGCAGAAGACCCCGCATCCTGATGTTAGAAGGATTTTGACAAGGTTGCAGCACATCACATGCACCACTCCCCTTCCCCTAGCTCCAACAAGAAAACAAACCATGGACATACATTTTAAACACATTTAAATGAGGAAAAAGAGACAAGTCCAAGATCTATGGAGGGATAAGTCAGAAAGTCTCTGAGGAAAAGCAAGAACCTGTAGCAATTGCTGATCCCTAGGCCCAAAAGATCTGCGCAAAAACTAGCTCATCACTAGTCATTCAAAAACACTAGATAAGTGAGGAAGAGTGAAGTCCTTTGAGTCCGGACAACTCAGCCGTATCTTGGTACCTTTCAGTAACAATGAATTCAATTTATAAGACAGTGAAAGTGTGCAGGTAAAAATCAGCTCACTTTATGATTTTCTAAACAAATAGCCTTTCCATACAACCTTGCACTGAATTTTATTATTTTAATTTCCCTACACTAGCAATGGAGATAAAAACTTAATATTTGTGAATTAAATCCACTTAATTCAAGTTTCTGATGGATGATGTATCTTTTAGATACTGAAGAAAGGCAGTAGGTTTTTACATGTGCTGAGAAGTTACTTCAAACAAATCTTAGATATCAGTGTGCAGAAGTCTTTTGTCTGCAACGGAAAGGGACTTAAAACCATGCTTTTATGTGGTATCATACATTACTGCACAGCTCCAGTTCTCTGGACTAAAGAGGAAAAAGGAAGTAAAGGTTTCTGACTGGGACATTTCAAAGGCACATTAGTTACTCATGCTAGAATTTAATACTTGGGACTGAAAGTCAAATAAAGTAGACGCAATCCTTGTTGTTTTTTTATTGTTGTTTGTTGTTGTTTTTAAACACATAAAATGAGGCTAGGCTGCTTGTGTAAATACCTCTGAGAAGATATCAGAATACTGTTCTTTCCACAAAATTCATGTTGGAAGTAGAGATACATACAGCCCAAACCCTACAGGGCCACACCAAGGTTACTGAATATGTTTGAGGTTTCTCTTTTTTCCATAAATCTGTCTTGCAACAGGAATTGGTTCTAATTATTAAAGTTTACCTATCAGCTTGTTAGAACAGAATTAAACAGAAATACAACAGAAGTGTATCTATTCAGTATTGCTTCTAATCAAATCATATATACTTTTATTTTTTCAAATATTTTACAAGCTAGTTGTAAAGACAAAATATAACTATGAGAAAATGTTACTTAAACAGATTCTTCCATCATATAATTTTGTTTAATACTCTCTGGATAATCAACTGGCAGTAACTGGCACACCACAGGTATTTTTATTACTTCAAATAAAAGCACTCACCACCAGAGTACATCCACTATCAGCATGACTGGTATAGAAATTCAAAACATAGCCACCACTAGAATGATGCTACATTTCAGCAAAATCCCATACTTCCTCAATATTCTATTTGATGGATTTATTTTACTTATTTCACACCACTTTTGACTTAGCTGGAACACTGTACAGATTAACAGAAAACGTATCTAGAACTGAGCCAAGCCTGAGGAGGAGAAAAAATGTTAAAAGGAAAAAAAAAAAACAAAAAAGCAAAAAAAACAACAAGCAGAACTAAACAACAAACAAACTATCAAACAAAACCGAAGAAATACAGAAAGGTCAGAGCCAAGAGTTACATGTACCTAGGCCAATAGAGTTCTGAAATAATTTTCAGGAACTGAAATTTTCAGTAGCTTGTACAAGATAAAAGTTGCATCAGACTAAAGGTTACAGGAAAAAAAAAAAAAAAAGAGAAAAGAAAGAGAAAGAAAAAGCCAGGGCTGCTTGGCTGCTTTTCCAGAAGCTGAAAGAAAAGTTATGCTTTGGTGCTCTTTCCACTGTCTCTGTATTTCCAGTACTAAAGTATATAACAAGCAAAACATAATATTCTTTGAGATTATCTTCTGAGGAAGATATAAAAGCTTTTTTCATCCTTAATACCAACAATATGAATAGGTCGTTAACAATATCATGGACTCTGACAAGAGTCCTCTACGGAAGTGAGATTTATTGCATGAGAGTTATCACCCTTACTTAACTGACTTTTGTGATGCAGGATATGGCCTCTGCAAGAGAATCAGAAGGAAGGAATATCTGTCTCAGCCTCAGCTGTTCCAGCTCATAAGTCCAATGTTTCAGCATTAATGCATTGTTACTCTAAGTCACGTTCTTAAATTTCTGCAAATTAATTTGAATTCACTAATGACTTATCTCTCAGGACTACAACAAAGACAGTTTCTCATTGTCCCATCCTGTTTTGTGGCAAGTAAAAAAAAAAAAAAAAAAAAGGATTATGGATTCTTGCTTTCTTGTCTTCACAAACCTTTTCCAGGTAAGTTTATAAATGCTACATTGATGAAATGTTATAAACACTCCTAGAAGCTCTGTATCAGCACTAGGTGCCCTATTTGCCTTGGGGGGAAAAAATCCAAAACAAATTCCAGGAAGTAAGTTTGTGGTTAGTAAGCAGCACAAAAATATTAAGTGCTCTATAAAGGTGTAGTTCTTTTCATCCTAAAATCTTAAATCATAATCTGCAATCCTAAATTCTACTTTCAAATGTATAATCTTTCAAAATTCATTTAAAAAGTTATGTTAGAGCTTCATCAAGCTTTGTCAAGTTAAAACTTCCACTGTATGTTTATTTATTATTTCCTTCTCCAGAGTTGCTAATAGTAACAGTATTATTACTAAAACCAATAAAAAGCCCCTGTAGAATCCTAGTAATATGCCACAATATACTACCTTTGTTGAAACCAGTAAAAGCAATTGGTTAGGAATAGAAAAAGCAATATAAAAAATATTTCACAACAAACAAGTTGACTTTTTAATAAGTTATAGATGAATGTTTGTATTTACTAGACCCTCCCCCCCTTTTTTTTCAGAAGCATTTGTAAGCCTAAATTTGTCTGAAGGATTTATTTCATTAATCCAGGCACCCATCTCTAAAGGTGGCCCTGTTCACTTGCACTCTTTGAAGAGAATTTTGGTCTTACAGATCTAATTAGACAACTCTTTTCAAAGTCACTGCAATGATAGCTGCATTCATTTCCCTCCTGTTCCAGACTCAAAGTCAGAAGTAAATTCTCAATTTGTAAGCCAGAACATGTTCTGTCGGATATTTACAGCCAAACACTGAAATCACCAAAACCTGTCAGTGATGTCAAACAGGACAAAAATAGACCATCTTTCTTGTTTTTCCTAAATCAACTTGCATTCATAAAAGATGAAGGAATAGAAGCCTTGAAGAAAAAGAACTATCTTCATCATCTATATTATGAAAGCACTAAAACATCCAACGCTTCTTAGAAGAACCACTTCAAGAAAAGGAATCAGGGTTGTGTATGTGTTTTCGTGTTTTCCCTCTCCACATAGACTGTCCACAAAAACAAATACATTTTAAAAGTTTTCATCCCAAAGCTATTCTGTTTTGTTTTAATGAGACACACATAGATAACAGCAGGATCTACAGAAATGTTCAGGACACTGTAGCTTCTTCACAACAAGAAGAAAAGGGGAGGTGCTGGTTACTTGCAATAGGACCTGAAGGAACAGCATTAAGCTGCATCAGAAAAGGTTCAGGTTGGATATTAGGTAAAGGTTCTTTACTGAGGGTGGTCCGTCACTGCAGTATGTTCCCCAGGGCAACGGTAATGGCACCAAGCCTGCTAGAAGCAATGTTCAAGTAGCATTTGGACAATGATTTCAGATATATGGTTTGATTTTTAGGTAGTTCTTTTTGGAGCCAGGAGCTAGACTTGATCATCCTTGTGGGTCCCTTCTAACTTAGGGTATTCTATGATTCTATGTCATTTCACATGTCACTAAGAAGAACAATGATCCTTAAAAATTGCAGTCCCTAATACCAGGTGAAAGTATGTATGTATGTAGAAATATATGTAAATATACTTTCCCCAGGTGAAATATATATTATATTAAATATAATAAGTATATTTAACCAGATGAAGGACTTCAAATATAACCAGCACAAACATGCATAATTAGTCACTTATAAACGGTATCTTACACTACACCTGCAAACAGTAATCCACTAACCAGATGGCTACAGATAAAAAAACAGGAACAAAATCAAAATGAGGAACTGTTTTTCTGTCTCATTCTTTATTACTAAAGATTTTACTGACAGACAGAAGTAAAAGATATGCACTGGATTTGGTAGGAAGCTGCTGTCAGAACATATCATAAAAATGAGTTGCATGATTTCTGAGAGAATGATTTGCAAAAATTGGTTTCAGGAAATCTAAAGTCTAAGCAATTCTTCTACATTTCATATTTTCAAGCAGTGCTGCTAATGCCCTTGAGAATAATTTTTCTGATCTCCAACTTAGCATCAAAGAAAGAAGCAGAGCTTTAATTACGAATGAATAAAATAAGAATACTTACGCTGACCCCATCGGCCTGTTCTTGGATTCAAATAATTTGGATAAAGTCCATTAGGACGATCCATTTTTTGAAGTAACTTCCGAATGTGCATGACCTAAATTAAATCAAGAATCAGTATCACCACTAACATCTTTCACCAACTCTCTGCATATTGATAAATCTAAAATTTTTTTTTCAGAAGTTTTCATAATCTGATCTGTAATCTGAAGCTTTCTTGAGGGCTTTCTGTTTTGTTTTTTAAAGGTTTGACACATAAACATAAACATATTTTTAAAATGTGATTTTTAAATGTACGTTGAAACAAATAAAAAAATCTTCTGTTGTCATAAATTTCTAAAAAGTCACCTATTTGGTAATAGAAATACATGTACATGTTCGAAAGATTTTACTTGCTAGCAAGAATGCAGATAGAACATAATCCATTACAAAATGCAATACAGGAGGCACTTTCCTTTAATGCAATTTATGCTGAAACAGTAAAAAAGACAATTATATGATTTAAAAAAATGAATTTGATACCTACCTTGTTGTAATACACAGGGTCCCCTGTCAAATAGCTGAGGTGGACAAATTCCATATGTAGAGTACCAAACTCAGCAAGGATGCTGCTTCCTGCGGAAGCCCAGCCCCAGTTTCGACCCACTCCGCTGATTTTCAAGAAATACATGCAGAAATCAGGAAAAAAAAGGACAAAAAAAAATCAGAATTACTGTGCACAGTACTAGTACAACTACTGCAGAAAATTAAAGAGGTAACAGCAAAATATTAATCTGTATTTAAGATTACTGGAGTTGTGGTTTGGTAGATTGGTTGGTGATTTGGTGGTATAAGTTGGGGAGAAAAAACAAACCAAAACATAGTGTCATTGATAAAAAGTCCTGTGATTATATTTTTGTGCATCAATATATTGTATATTTCAATATCTTAACGCTGGATCCAATCTCTCAATTGTTTTCTATTCATTCTATATTATTAAGAACAAGAATCAAAAGCAATTATCAGATGAGACAAGTATACTTCTAAGTGTGGCAGCATTAGCTTCCATCTTCTGTCAGGTATTTGCTGTCTTCCCTTTATTTGTGCTTAAAGTAAGCGTTAGACACTTGAACAAGATGGGTTGGGCCCTATTTCTCTCTACCTAGGAAAATTGTATGTTTACGGTAGGCAGAATATTATGAATTTCTCAGATTCACATAAGGAACCATCAGAATTTATCATGCCATAGATCTTTTGCACTGTAAGAGATATTATGTGTTAATTCTCAACTCCTAAATTACCTCTGTTTTAATTTAATCTGTGAGTTTTCACCAGCTTGCAGGACTAGGTCCTTTAATTTATTGTTAGCCATATTTTCCAGGAGATTCCTTCTACTTTTTTTCATACAAGATTTCAGTTACCAGTAAAATTACAATTACGAATGTCTTCTTACTTATCATAGAAAAATAGAATGACTTGGGTTGCAAGGGGGCTTAAAGATCATCTAGTTCCAACCCCCCTGCCATGGGAAGGATGCCACCCACTAGATGAGGTTGCCCAGGGCCTCTTCCAACTTGTCTTGAACACCTCCAGGAATGAGCTTCCACAACTTCTCTGGGAAACCTGGTCCAGTGTCTCATCACCCTCTGAGTGAAGAACTTCTTCCTTGTATCTAATCTAAGTCTATCGTAATTTAGTTTAAAACTATCCCCCCTTGTCCTGATTTTGCAAAAAGTTGCTCTCCATCTTCTTTCGTAAGTCCCCGTCAAGTACTGAAAAGCTGCAATGAGGTCTTCCCAGAGCCTTCTCTTCTTCAGGCTGAACATCCCCAGCTCTCTCAGCCATTCTTCATAGGAGAGTTGCTCCAGACCTGTTCTGACAGATCCAGATCCTTCTTGTGCTGGGGGCCCCAGATCTGGATACAGCACTCCAAGTGAGGCCTCACAAAGGCAGAGCAGAGGGGGACAATCACCTCCCTCGCAGACGGGGACAATCACCTCCCTCGACCTGCTGGCCACTCCTCTGTTGATGCAGCCCAGGATACAGCTGGCCTTCTGGGCTGCAAGAGTGCACTGCTGGCTCATATAAAACTTTTCATACACTACAACTCCGAAGTCTTTCTCTGCAGGGCTGCTCTCAAAGCATTCTTCTTCCAATCTGCACTCGTATCTGGGGTTGCCCCAACCTAGGTGCAGCACTTTGCACTCATACTTGCTGAACCTCATTAGGTTCACATGGGCCCAATTCTCAAGCTTGTCCAGGTCCCTTTGGATGGCATCCCTTCCTTCTGTTGTATCAACTGCACCACTCAGCTTAGTGTCATCTGCAAACTTGCTGAGGGAGCACTTGATCCCATTATCTATGTGACTGATAAAGATATTAAGCAGTACTGGTCCCAGGACAGAGCCTTAAGGAACACCACTCATCACTGGCCTCTGCTTGGATGTAGAGCCAGTAACCACCACTTTCTGGGTGTGGCCTTCAAGCCAATTCTTTATCCACTGAATGGTCCACCCTTCAAATCCATCTCTCTCCAATTTGGAGACCAGGATGTCATCTGGGACCATGTCAAATGGACCTTGCAGAAGTCCGGGTAGATGACACTGGTCAGTGTTCCCTTGTCAACTGATGCAGTTACTGTGTAGTAGAAGGCCACCAGACTGGTGAGGCACAATTTGCCCTTGGTGAAGCCGTCCTGGCTGTCTCAGATCACCTCCTGGTCCTGCATGGGCCTTGCCATTGCTTCCAGGAGGATCCGTTCCATGATCTTTCCAGGCACAGAGATGAGGCTCAATAATCTGCAGTTCCCCGGATCCTCCTTTCTACCCTTTTTAAAAACGGGAGTGATGTTTCCCTTTTTCCAGTCACCAGTGACTTCACATGACTACCAGGCCTTTTCATATATAATTGAGAGTGGTTGTTTATTATTACTATTATTATTATTATTATCATCATCATAATCATCATCATTATCATTAAAATTGTATTTTATATAATTTTAATAATATTTTATATAATTTTCTAATTATATAAATTATATTAATAATAATAACAATTAGAAAAAGGAAACATTTAAATGAAAAACATTGGTAATGGAGCA
Organism: Anas platyrhynchos; assembly: GCF_047663525.1. Taxonomy (NCBI): domain Eukaryota; kingdom Metazoa; phylum Chordata; class Aves; order Anseriformes; family Anatidae; genus Anas; species Anas platyrhynchos. The sequence continues at coordinate 83,201,755 of NC_092587.1, read as the reverse complement.
GCAATTGTAGCTTTACCTGAGACAGAACATCTTTAAAAATACAGTAACCACTGTTCACAGACTGTATAGAGACAAAAACGTTTTATTTATTTATTTATTTATTTTTGGCTCAACTCTCATAGAGAGAGAAAATAAAGTGTTTCATGAAAAATACAAAATCTAATAAAACACAAGTTGCTAATTTTTCATATCTGTCTTTCAGGCCTTGCCTGTTATGTGTGTGTTAGCCTTATGATAAGCATTCACACATACACATGCTACTGTCACTGCTTCCTTGCATGTCAGCCACTGTATTTTCTGCTGTGATGCCAGCTGGCTCTGTATGCTACCAAGAGACTGAGACAGTGAATGCACTCACAGGAAAATTTTGGCACCACAATGATAAAAATAGAAAAAATGCCTTGTGTCAAAAAATGCTTTCAAAATTTGAGGGAAAACCCAGAATTGAACAAGCAATGCAAGATAAATTAGACAAGGCAATTTTCTTCCACAAGGCAATTCAGACCACCTAAGTTCAGTATTCAGCTGAACAGCCATCAAAGGAGCCTATCCATCTCAACTGACCATAGTGGACTTCAGCACACTAGCCTTTATACCTAAGCCAAACTGTAAAATGAATCATCATGACTGAGTATCTTCAGCATCCTAAAACTTTTTGAGATTTCTGATAACATACAGCTCACAAAGTGCATAAAAAACAGTAAATTCAACCACGGCGTGTAAACAATTTTGTTTTTTAATAGGAATGTGATGACTAAACAACTAATCATTAAGTTCTAGGACAACATATGGCATAATAAACTCAGTATGTTCTAATGACATGTTGAATTCTTACTGCAGAATCAGGGAAAAAATTAATGGTCACAAATTATTGCAGTTAATGAGGTAGGATGCTCTGAACTCTATTAACATTATTCTTAAGTTCCAGAAATACCAATTTGTCATCATTTTCTACAATTGCACTACTTAGAAGAACTGACATATGCCATTACTAATTCTAAGTTGGAGGAAGGGGAAAAACACAGAGAACACAAAAGAAAATTCGTTACCTTTTCAGATTCACCATTGCCCATGGTATACCTGTAGGCGTGTTGAAGGCTGGAAGAAGTTTTCCTGCCAGCTGCACTGCTTTGATCTTGAAAACCTAAGATAGTAGGATCAAGTGGAAATAGTTACAAATTCTGATTTATCTCCAAGAACTATAAGGACTGAAATTTCCTTGCCCCACCCACTTCATCTAAGAAAAGCTTTATGTTGCAAAAAAAGATAATGCATTAACTTCTCATTTATTTTCACTTGTTCACTTTATGAATATCATTAGGATTTGAACATGAAAAGAAAACTTGTTATGTTAATGACTCTGCCTCCATGCTCGCCAGCAACTTTGCGAAGGTTCCTATGAAAGAAGGATATCAATCCTCACTCTACCTCCTTCCACCAACATTAAGAATTTCAAACACTGTCTAAAGCAGTCTTTAGAACATACTTTATATTTTGGAGCTAAAAGCAAGACAACTCCTCCACCTGACACACAAGTGTTTTAACTTTTACAAACTTACAATCTCTTTAACAATATATTTAGTGTAGACAGATCTCCTATCTTTTTATGAACACTGTCTAAGCAAAACCAAATATGCGCAGTTTCCTGTAGCTTTTATTTCATTGATAATACAGAAGAAAAATAACAGGCTTAGTATTTCCTCTCCAGTTTGATTAGTCATACAATTTACTGACAGGACAAAATTAATTTCCATTGTTGTTCTTCATGTCTCTAAAAAATGTGCTTTCAGAACATAAACCTGTAATATCTTTATTTAGAGCCTGATGTTCATTAGTTAAATGAGTAACTTGGAGAAAGTTCCTGCTAAGCCTATAGGAAGCATCTTTTCCAAGAAGGCATACTTGGCAGATGCCTATGACATAAAATTGGTCTTAGTAGCTAGTTGCTAGCACACACATCAATTAACTCATTGTCAATATTCACCATATTTCTGCAAAAGCATCTTCTTAATTAGCAGATAACATTATTCATCTGCTGAGGCACTGCGCAAACATTTAACAAAAAGAGCTACCATGCTCAACAATTACTTATACAACAGGGACATACTATAAAAACAGTATTATCAACTAGCTGACCAATGTTCTGTAATGAAGAGAATTAAAAGCTTTAAGAAGGACTGCAAGACAGCTCTGTTATATTTATAAAAAGTATTTCTTCCTTTTTTAAAGTCTAGAGGAGGAAAAGAGAAAAGATGCTGCCTGGAGAATCTGAAAAATAAGCAATCAAGACTATTCTCATTTTTCATATGAAGGTGGGAAAAGATCAATATCTTAATATTTTAGAAGGTGACTAGTAAGACATGAAATAGACAGAAAAGAATATTAAAGATGACATCTAATTGCATTTGATGCAGTGGAGTATGAAGAGATGGGGGTGGATCTGAAAGCAATGAGCCAGGAAAAAACTTCTACAGAGGTATTCTAAATGAATTCTAAGATGAAGTATGTCTAAACTGAAAAAGCGGATACTGGAATCATCAAAATAGGATTTGATGTAAGTGTGAAGTAATGGAGGCAACGTGGCTTGAATGATTTTCAGCAATGATATTGACAAAAGACAGTGAGAAAACATGCTGAAATTTAACAGTAAAATTCAGAGACTCTGACTTTGAATAAAGACCCAAGTCAAAATAGGAAGGCATAGTATAAGTAAGAGGAATAATACAGGTGGAGTCTATGGTAATTGCAAAAAAAAAAAAAAAAGAAAAAAAAAAAAAAGAAACCCTGAAGAAAACTAAAAGCTCTGCCTTGGCATTGGTAAATTAGCAGCTTTGCATCTATGAATGTATGTCAAAAATGTTGCTGAAATTTTAGATTTTTAATAGATGGACCAAGACCAGATAGAACTGCTATCACCACCTGCAGTGAGTTACCTCTACAATGCAGAACAATTTCAACACCTCCAGAACAGAATTATAAGTTCTACTTAAACAGTACATAGTTTGGAAAGATGCCTCTGACATGAATTTATTAGCTTCAGCTTTTGGATCCTGCACCTTTTGAAAACTCTATGCATACAATTATTTGTTTGCATTACTCTTATTATGAAAATTACTGAAAAATTGTGGCAAGAATATTCAGTGGGAGAATGTCCCTAGAAACTTCCTCACTAGAATATTCCTAACGGCTAACTATTTATGTACTACTATCCAGCTTTTAGTCAATATGAAATGCACTACAATAACTTAGGAAAAAACAATATATTGGAAGCAGTTTTTTAGTAACAGTGCAGAAAGCACAGGCTAAGCTGAGCAAAACGTACATGAATCTACACAGGGGCAGGGAAAGCAATATAGTCACTGTGCCAGCCATTTCAGCATGTGAAAAAAAAACAGAAAGCCAGTGGAAAGTAGCGACTGTTAATTCAGACAATGATATTAATAGCATCTGTGAAAACTTGCTGTGATTACAGGCACATTCCTGCCACCTCTGTTGAACTGAGGACTCTGAGCACTACTATTTAGCGCCAAAGGGTGAAACTGCCCCTCCTTACCCTTCTCATCAAAGAAAACACTAATATTCAACTGATGATAGGCCATTACTTCATATTAGCGTACCTTCCAACCCTACCACTATCTCAGAGTCCTACGAATTTCTCACTGCTGTTTTTGGGTAACAAAACAACCTAATGTTTGATACTGCATTTACCTATGCATACTCATTTATCTATGCATACTCATTTCTCTCCAAGATTGGAGAGAAAGCTACTTAGGTTTTTATCAAAGCAAAGTAACTAGAAGAGCACATTTGTAGAAAGGTAGAGAAAAGAGGGAAATAAAACAAGCAGTGGTAGATGAAATGTCATTTGTAGGAGAGACTGCAGATGTGACCACAGTATTCTGCTGAGCTAACTTAAACAGCTCCTTCTAATAAATTTCAGACGTACCACAACAGCAGCAGTAAATGCACGAGGCCCTAACTTGTAAATAATGCTATGACAGCAGACAACATGATCACTTATAATATAGTAAGCATGAGTTGTTTGTTTGTTTGTTTTGAACAAGTTGAACTGATACATTCTGTTTCAGCCTTGGCAGTTCTCCATTGTTAGGCACTGCATTTCAAGAACAACACAAGCAGGAAGAACAGAGAAGAACCCAAATGAATGGATGCCTTGAAATTAGACCTTGTTAAGAAACAGTAGAAGCACTGTGGTTATTTAGCCTACAGAAAAGATGAAGACAAGATAGTAACCTTTCAGTCCATACAATGCCAATACATGGAAAAATGAAATAAACTGTGTTTTCCATGGTCATGGAGAATATAAAATAACAGAAGCATGAAGTAAGGTGTCAAGGCTGGCCTATTCAAATACTGAAAGCAGATAATGAAGAGAACATCTCACACCAATAGATTCAGACCGCTGAGAATATTGTTTGGCACAGTCTAAAATCTTGACTCAATCTAAAGTAGTTATCTTTTTACCTTTGGAATTCAATATGCATTACTGAACTATTTACAGTTCTTTTGTGGATAACCACCCATTTAAAATTCAACTCATCAGTTAGGACTTCCTGCATGAGCAGAGATAGGGACTAGTGGTATGATTTACTGCTGAAAACCAAAATATGTAGCATTATTGCAAAAAGAAACATAGCTACCTTAATAAGCATATTTGTTTCATTGCCTATGAAGGCACAGAATAAAAAGCCTGCAAGACAGGTGAACAGCTGTAAGTTCCAAAGACACACAACACCCCTATATAAGACTGGGAACACCAGAGTTTTACAATGTTCCTAGGGAGTTCCCCGCTGAAAGAAGGGATATCATGCTACGAAGAAATAGGTCCCTCTTTATAACGTATTTGCTTCTCATAAATTCCAAGGATTTCATTAGAAAGGTCTCTTGTGACAAGAGGGAGATACAAAAAGGTTGAGGTAACATTTCAGCTATCATAGTATGAAGAAAAAAAAAGTGGAAAAGCACTTTGTGAGTAATGATTGAAGAGGTCTGTCTCATCTAGAATTTGTCCTGGAGAAAGTAAATCTGTGATGATGTGAGATTTAGCAAGGCAGCTACAAACTACAACATTTTTGGTGGTAAAAAGATGCAGAATAACATAAATACAACTGCAACTTTTCAGCAGTGGAAGTATATTGAGTCATAGCAGAGGTTTAACAAAGAAATATTAAACACTACCATATGTGTCTTGATGAGCTGTAATGATTACCAAATACTTGACGAACAACACGTAGTGCTTCTAAAAGACAAAGTCTTTAGACAAGAGAAGACTTGTCCTAGAAAGGAATGGTCTCTGAATTTATTTTAATTTCTCTATGACAGAAAAAAATAACACAGAAGTGAAAAACCCAAACCCATCTCAGCATTCTAAGAGTCAAAAAAAAAAAGTTCACCAAGAATCAGCTTAAATCTGGATTATGATGTCAACTGTCTCTGTCTTCTTTGCACCCTCCCTTCACAAATTTATACAGAGATATTTATATTTTATTATGAGATTCCCCGTGTGCTTTCCCTTCTGGTAAGCAGTCCCAGCTTTCACAGCCTTTCCTCATAAGAGAGACTCTCCAGTCTGTTAAGTCATCTTCATGGCCCTTCGTTGGACCCTTTCTGGTGTGTCCACGTCTCTCCTGAACTTGGGAGTCTGGGACTGGATACAGTACTCCAAGTGTGGCCTCACAGCTGCCGAGCAGAGCAGAGAGGAAGGATCACTCACTCCCCTTGACTTGCTGGCAGTACTTGACCTAATGCAGCCAGGATACCATTAGCCTTTTTTCCAGTAAGGGCACATTGCTGTCTCATTTTCAATTTGATGACCACTTCGGTCCTTTTCTGCCTATCTGCTTTCCAGACAGCTAGCCCCCAGTATGTACTGGTGCACGTGGCTGCTCCTCCCCTGGTGCAGGACTTTGCACTTCTCTTTGTTGAACTGCACGGGGATCCTGTCAGCCCATTTCTCCAGCTTGTCTAGGTCTCTCTGGACGGCAGTGTGACCCTCTGGTGACTCCTTATAGTTTAATCTGTGAATGCGCCAATGGTACGCTCAACAGATCAAGATCATTAATAAACATGTTGAACAGGACTGGGCCCAGTACTAACCCCTGGGGTACATCAATAGCTACTGGCCTCTCACTGCTTTGTGTCACTGACTGCTACTCTCTGGGCCTCACCATTCAGCCAGTTTTCAATCTATACCACTATCTGCTCATCTAGCCCATACCTCAGCAGCTTCTCTGTGAGGATCTTATGTGATATGGTGCTGAAAGCCTTCCTGAAGTCAAGGCAGAGAATATCACTGCACTTCTGTAAGGTATGAGGCAGTTATATGCAAAAATTTACAGACAGTCAAAGGAATTGGGTATGGGTCTTTTAATCTCAACAGTCTTCAAAGTTTTAGAACACTGCTAAAATTCACCCTTATGGAAGTCTGGGATCAATTACTTCTGTTTACGCAATTATTGATGTAGAGTCCTCTTGTGGAAGAGAATTCTGGTCTCTCAAGAACAACTCAACTGAGCAGACAATACTTCACTCATAAATATTACATGATTTGCTGATTTACTGGTTTCAGGAAACAAGAAATACTTTATGAAATGTTTAATCTTTTTTAAAAAAAAAAAGAAAGAAAGAAACAACACACAAGAAAAAAACCACCAATCTCAAAGTCAACATTTCTGAATGTATTGCAACTGCTGTTTCCTGCATCTATTCTAATCCGGGCCCCTCTCTTCTGTTTAATGATAGTCTCTAAAGTCAAACTGTTTTTCTTTTTGTTGTTATTGTTTGCCTTTTTTTTTTTTTTTTTTTTTACTAAAGGAAAAGTGCCTTTGTAAAATGAATTTTCCGAGAATTTTCTGCTATATTTTCAAAACTTGTAGACTAGGCCAACATTTTGTTTAGCCAGTGACACTACACATAAGACAAATATTTTTATAAAACAAAGTCATACTGAACACCTCTCTGCAAGATATACTTTTGTAAACAATTTGAAAGAAAGAATGGTAGGAAGGTAAGAAAGGCTGTCCAGTTCCAGATGATGCATGAACTCAGGTGACAGAACAGTTGCCTCTGTTCTAAAAATTACAGTTATGCAAGCCTAGTTACCCTTAATATTTCTATCTAGCTTGCAAAAATTTCTTAACGTGTTGTATTAGAATTATCCTGACTTCAAGGAAAAAGCTGCAATTGTACTCTGCACTCCATTTCTAAAACAAAAAGCCCAGAAAAGCCTGCAGGACTGTACAGGTCTATTCATAACCCAAGTCTCCAGATCTCTTCTTTCCTAGAGGCTCTACACTTTTTTGAGGTAAAAATAAAAGGTCATGTTTTGTGGGATTTTGAACACAGGCAAAGGTAAAGTACCAGTAAAAGATATGGCAAAAAAATACCCCGTTGTATCAACTGATCTGAATGGAACAGACAACCTAGAAAAACTACCCTATTGGTAGTTCCTATGTTACAATTGCACAGAAAAACATTTAAATGTCTATTTGATCATGTAATTCATCTACAGTCTAAAATTGAGCAGAATAATAAATGAAGAAAAATATTTGAACTGCATCAATTAAATCCAGATAAACAGATTATCTGGCTGACTACAATTTTCCCTATTTATATTTTACAAAGGAGCATGTTTGTATGTTCAAATGTTGCTTCTTTAATATATGATAATAAATATTATGGAGGGTTGGTTTTTTTTTGTTTTTTTTTTCTTTTTACCACGAGCAGTGAAGGATTTGCAAACAGAATTCTTAAGTGATACTATCTTTATCTTTTACTAAAGTTTTCCAAACTGCTTTCCTGGACAACAGACTTGAAGAATCTAGTTACTGTTGGCTATAGCATCTTAGGATCTAATGAAATATTCATTGGTTTCACACTACTGATATTTTTGAAAAATCTACATTAAAAAGCTTGTGCATAATTAACTTACTAGAAATATTTGAAATCTTTGCTCTATAAGACCTAAATGTAAAAGTTTGGCATGCACTGGACAACCAGCTAATCACATCTAAATTACCTGGCACGGGTTAATAGTGCCCCAATTAAACTGCATCATTTCCGTTTACTTCCTTGGCATTGGTTTCATGAGTAGAAAAGTTACACTTTCTTCATTTTTAAAGGACCTTCAGATCCGATACACTTCATACCAGTCAGCAAACATCACAAATCATTTAAAATTAAGAATAAGTGCTATGAGAATCTGGCATATAAACGGCTCCTAGATCTGATCGTTCCAGTAAGAGATAATATACTGTTTCTCATCCTGCCTAGCTGAGCCAAAATTCATGGCTGTTTTGAATTAATTCTGTCTTCTATTTTTTTAGAAAGTTGCTTTGAGTCCAGGCATTTTTTTTTTTTTTTTGCTTTATTTTTCCTTCTTTTCAGATTCAATTTCTTTGCTGTAAGTTCAAATATACAGGCTGTATTAACCTGTTAGATCAGTAACCTTCTAGAAGCAACAATCTTGCATTTGTACAACATACCAAACAGAATCACTCACACCTATGCATGCTTCAAAGACACAATTGGGCTTTTAAGAGCCTCTCCATTCACGTGATTTCTTCTTGCTGTGGGAGCCAGAGTAGCACTGGGAACCAGATGTGAGAGCACACAATCTCTGGCATCTGGCTTAAGTGTTCTCCTGGTTGCAGGCAGCAAGAAGAATTGTCTTAAAACAAAAAAAGAAAGCAGAATGAGGAAGATAAAACATCTGGATGGCCAACAGGAAACAAAACAAAACAGCCATCAAGGGGCAGAAGATCAGTGCAGAGCTTTACCAGCAGGGAAGCAAAAGTGGTAAAGGCAGGTCTTCCAGTCTCCCATCTCACACAAAGTGTCAGGCAGAAGAAATTAGAAGAGCATGAACAGGAGCAGAAGGGATGAAGAAGAAGGCATCAGGAGGAAGGCCAGAAAATGAATGGAAGGAAGGCCAAAGCAGAGAAGACAATAACAAGAGACCATGAAGAGAATTACAAGAGTCTAGCTACAAGAAACAAGAGTACTAGGAACAGCCTGGGGAATAGGGAAAAACACTTTCTCATCACCAGAGCAGATTCTTCAGACCTAGAATTGACCCTAACGTATCTGCCTTTCAACATATCTTCCTGGCTAAACACACTCAGACGAAGTAAACAGTAGAAATTTATCTTGGTAGGTTTTTCAGTGTGTTTTTTATCAATGATCCTTGTTATTTTGCTAATACCAAGCCTGTACTATGTTCCTAAGGGTTCCAACCCAACTGATGATCCAGTATCTCTGTAGATTCTAGAACGAAACTATGTATTAGGAACCCTAACAACAGTTCTGAAATCAAGTAATTAAGCCATTTATGCTATATTTACAAGTTTTATGAGAGTCCTTCTCATGCAGTAAAAATTATCTACCACCTCTGATTATTAATCTATAGCATTTTTGGCAACATTTGCTCCTAATACATTCTCCACTCACGTCAAATATCTTATTTTCACATATACTTTTCTGTGCTATGTCATCTTTTTTGTCCTTCAGCTGTGCTTACATTGTATCAGTTTCTACTTTCTGTTATTCCTGTCTCCTCTTTCTCTTCAATGTGCTGCCAAGCTTTCCATTTCAAATCAATCTTGATTTCCCCTTTAGACTTTGCCAGAAATGACTCAGTCCTCCTTAGACTGTATTTGCCTTTACAAAAAAGTTAAACATAGATGAAGTTACATATTGTTTCACACTATGTACACTCATTATAAACAGACTCCTTCCTCCCTTTGGTATGATGTGACAGATTACAGTGCAAAAATCATTCTCTAGAAACAAAATATTCAAAAAAAAAACACATAGCTTTTACATTTACAGAAACATATCCTTCACACTATGTCAGATACAAAATACAGTCCATTACATTGCACCTGAAAGCAAGTAAATAGCGTTTTGTTGGTTTTGCTTTTTTTTTTTTTTTTTAAATGGATGAACTGGCATGTTTTTATATATTTGCAGACATAGTTAGGTTATTCACAGTTATATGCATGCATTAGGTCCAAGCTCTGAAAAAAATTACATGGTGAACACAAGCTATAAGCAATGAATTAGTAAGTACCAAATCTTCATATTTGCATAAATTCTGCAAGACACTAGAAAAAACATTTATTTTGAAAAATGGTAAGAGAAATATCCTAAACTTCTGAAGAATAATTTATAGATCTTACAGCCAGATGTAAAAGACAAGGATTTTCCTCTTTTATGTCATGCAATCAAACAATCAAAAAGGCTCAGAGCAACAATCTCAACTTCTGTATAAAATAAAGAACAATTACCAAAGTAACTTTAAATACTATTTTCTGACAGAGTGACATATCTGGATTGATTTACCTATGATACATTGACTGACTATTCATGTGTACAGGAGTTTCCTCTACCTTTTCATGATTTTTCTACCACTTCTGCTGTTTCTACACATCCTTTTTAAAACATGATTTCCAGTAAGTTTAGAGCATACCAACACTGGCCTTTTTCTTAATGACTTAAACAGAAGTAAATTCCTCCTCATGTTCAAAACTTGTTCTGTAAATCCAAATGCTTACAGGTCTTTTGCCACAAGATTTCACATAAAAAGTTCGAGTTGAGCTGCTCGTCTTCTGTGAATTCCACATATTCTTCAGTCAGAATACTCAAAACACATTCCCTTGTTCTGTTGGTCTGGACAATGTGGGTCATTGTTTTCTGTGTGTTCGTTTTTTTTATAACTAACAGCCTGCATGTACATCTTTGGTAACATTAAAACTGACTTCAACTGTACAAGCCAAAATGACCAGTTGACTGAATTTCAATAGTTTTCTATTTACTTACCATTTCAACATAGGCAAATTAACAGTCAGCTATACATTCTGATGTGAGCCATTTTATTATCAAATCATTTTTATGCTGATGATCTCATCAACTGAATTCCTGGGTGGGGAAAAAGGAGTGAAAATGGACTGACTCACAGATACCTAGGTCACCTTAAATGACCTTTTTGAACATAAACATTCTTCTTGTTTAGGCATGTATCTGAAATTTTGGATTTTTAAACTAAAAGCAAAATAATAATTACTAGGCCAGAGCACTTCTCGGTCATTTCTGTGCAAATTTGTTTGCTGATTTTCCAATTTTTAAACTGTAATATGGTAACCACTGCAGATGGCTTAGCATCCTCTTGATACCTAACAGATTTGAAGAGTTCAGTTTTATCACATGATAGGTGTACATATGCTTAGAGGCAACACAACTTTTGTTAGTGAATTCTTGCTAGTTTTAGTAGTTTTGCTTAGCAACCTTTTTTATTTTTGTTTTAATATTCAAACTCCTTTTTAAAGACGGAATTTAGCACTGAATGCAAAGAAGTTCCAAAATGCAAAACCAAAGATGCCTTTTGTTAAAATGTGATCATGTCTGGAGTTGAATTTTATTCTTGTTTTAGAGGGAAAAGGGCAGCCTAAACAATCCAGCCAGAAGAACTGTGCTCTCAGTTGTCCAAAAAGAACACCATACTTCCTCTCAGAATGAGATCAAGTGTGAAAACCTCCAGTGCAGAAGCTAAACTTCCCAGGAAAGTTCTTGTAAGGAAACTCAGTGAGTAGAAATTAGCATTTACAATGTCAACATCAGTGCAAATTAATGAAACATATGGAAAAATTACAGGTACGATACCATGCTTGCTGTTATCAGTACCCATCAGCATGATAGTTAAAACTACTAAAGAGGGAGCAAAAAGCTAATAGACACAGTCATCAAGAAATGCATGGCATGCAGGTAGTGACAAATGACCTATTCTTTCTTAGCAATTATAACCCTTTACAGTAACGTGACCAAAGAAGATCCCACTGACTGGAAGAGGGGAAACATAACCCACTTTTTTAAAAATGGAAAAAAAGGAGACCAGGGAACTACAGGCCAGTCTCACCTCTATGCCCAGCAAGGTCATGGAGAAGATCCTCCTGAAAACCACAGTAAGGCAAACGGAAAATAAGGAAGTGATTGGTGACAGCCAACATGGCTTTGCTAAAGGAAGATCATGCCTGACAAATCTGGTGGCCTTCTATGATGGGGTTATAGCATTGGTGGATAAGGGAAGAGCAACTGACTTCATCTGCCTGGACTTTTGCAAAGCATGTGCCACTTTCCTGAATGATATCCTTGTCACTAAATTGGAGAGACACAGATTTGATGGATGGACCACTCAGTAGGTAAGGAATTGGCTGGATTGTCGCATTCAAAGAGTCACAGTCAATGTCCAGGTGGAGATCAGCAATAAGTGGTGTTCCTCAGGGGTCAGTATTGGGACCAGCACTGTTTAACATCTTTGACAGTGACATGGACAGTGGGACTGAGTTCACCCTCAGCAAGTTTGCTGATGACACCAAGCTGTGTGGTGTGGTCAACACAGTGGATGGAAAGGATGCCTTCCAGAGGGACCTGGACAGGCTTCAGAGGTGGGCCTAGGAGAACCTCATGAGGTTCAACAAGGTCCAGTGCAGGGTCCTGCATCTGGGTTGGGGCAATCCCAAGCACAAATACAGTCTGGGTGGAAAATGGATTGTGAGCAGCCCTGAGGAGAAGGACCTGGGGATGTTGGTTGATGAGAAGCTCAATGTGAGCTGGTTTAGAGCTCAGAAATCCAACTGTACCCTAAGCTGCATCAAAAGCAGCGTGGCCAGCAGGTTGAAGGAGGTGATTCTTCTTATCTGCTCTGCTCTTGTGAGAACCCACCTCGAGTGCTGTGTTCAGCTCAAGGGCTCCCAGCACAAGAAGGACATGGAGCTGTTAGAACATGTCCAGAGGAAGGCCACGAAGATGATCAAAGGGCTGGGGCACCTCTCCTATGAAGGCAGGCTGAGGGCATAAGGATTGTTCAGCCTGGAAAAGAGAAGGCCCCAGGGAGATCTTAGAGTGGCCTTCTAGTACCTAAAGGGGGCCTACAGGAAAGCTGGAAAGGGACTCTTTGTCAAGGAGTGCAGTAACAGGGCAAGTGGGAATGGCTTTAAACTAAACAACAGTAGACTTAGATTAGACATAAGGAAGAAATTCTTTACTCAGAGGGTGGTAAGGCACTGGAACAGGTTGCACAGAGAAGTTGTCGAAGTCCCATCCCTAGAATTGTTTAATGACAAGCTGGATGGAGGAGCTTGGAACAACATGGTCAGTGGAAGGTGTCCCTGCCCATGGCAGGGGAATTCGAATTAGATGAGTTCCTTAAGGTTCCTTCCAACCCAAAGCATTCTATGATTCTATTTAAGAGTGGCTATCACTGCATAGTTACCCTATTTTTTACTGTTAAAACAGCTTATCCTTTAATTCTAATGCTTTAAGGTTAAGGCATATTACACAAATGGGCAAACCTATTTTCATTTCAACCTACAGTAGAGTCAACAAAATTACAATAAAGTCAGCTTCTTCTTCCTTTCTTCCTCTTCTGGTGCTATGCAGTATTAAGATTCAGCAATAAATTAGGTGAAGTATCATTTGCCAGTCAAAAAAATGTTTACAGAAATTTCTAGTAAACAGAAATTGTCCGAAGTTTATAATCTGCACTACAGTGGGCATACACATGGCACTGCTTTAAAACTCCTTAAAACATATTTTTTTTTCAGGTTGCTAAAGACCTGTGAGTTGTCTGGATCATTTATGAAAAAGCAGCTCATCTCATGGCAATAAACTGAAAATATTGGACAGGATGCACACAATGCTGTCATCTCTTCTGAGTTTTTAACTTTTTGACAAACTTAATTTAGGTAAGCCCCTTCATAAGCACAGGCAAGACAACTGTGAAAACAGTTCACAAAATATATTAGCTTACTGAAGACTTAGATTTTACATATGCAGGTCAGTTGTCAGGGATATCCTCTGGTGTAAATAACACAGTTTTACTAAAGAATTTTCCTGAACAGGAGAAACACTGCATGTCAGTTCCCTGGAAAAATTAAAAAAAAAATCCTTGAAAGGATTATTTTGATTATTTGTTAATGGACCATTGGACAGATTACAGCCCTTGCTCTCGACTCTAAATGACAGATTTCAGGTTGAATTTATCCAAACAAGTTACAGTATCATGCCCAGAAAGAAGCGTCATTTTGATGGTGTTTATAAAAAGGAGAAAAACAACCATGTAAAGGAACTGCTGGCATACGCAAGCACAGTGAATCATTAATCTTTTTCATATTGCAGATGTCATGAATAACTTTCTTCAAAAATAAAACAGTATGCTATGCCTTTTATTGTATTAATAAATCAGCAGCAGACAATAACTGTCTTAATGGCAAGAATGTCCTCCAGCCACCATCACACAACAGCTATTAGAATAATATTTGCTTTGTTTTCTTTATTTGATGCTAGTTCTCAAGTGTGAGTGTAGTGTACTCCCCATAACAACTGACACTGTCAATCCTCAGGCTTCTGTCATCCCATGTGTTACTGCTAGCAGAAATATTTTATGCTACCAGTCACATCAGAAGTTTTAACTGGTGAAGCTCCACTTAATGAAAAAAGCAAGTAGTTCAACAAGTAGCTTAAGGACTCTCTCCACAGACAAATGCTGTTCGTACTAGATAAGATGCTTAGTTCTCCTAACAGCAAAACGGGGCATACTCCAGCATACCTCACAAACCTTTTTATGGACTACTATTAAGTAAACTCCAAGCAAAGCTTATAAGTATCACTTACTAATCCTGCTTATCACTTGCTTTACAAACCAGAACACACAACAACTGGAAACAACCCCAGAATCCTACTGCAAATAGTTGCTGCTGAACTTTTACAGGGAGGCCTAGCAAGATGCCATGGGCTCCATGTTTGGTTTTATTACAGACTTCCCACAAGATGCTAGTCAAGAGAGTTACATCTGAGTTTACAGAGACCACCACCAGCTACAGCACTTCTTGTTTTGATTCGTCTTGCTTCAGAACACGTACTGGATTTTTCAGAGTTTTAAGAACTCTAATCTGTAACTGAGGGTCACAGGCCCTCAGAATACTAACTTCTGAGAAAGGGTAAAGCCAAGCACATGTAACATCATGATTCTGTTCATTGAAGCAAACCTAGATCAGCAAGTATCTCTTGTATTTTATCCACAAATCTATCCACTACTCAACTGATGATGCCTGAAATTAGTATAAGAGGTTCTCTTACAAGAATAGTGAATACCTTAATGAGCAAACATTTATAGGACACATCCAGTACCACTGTACAGAAATAATTAAAAATAGAAGGTTCATCCTGGGTGCATGTAAAGACAGGTGTTAGACACACACACCTGCACAGCCTGCTGTACAGATGGCAGGTAATGACTTGCTCTTCCTTTGTGATCTCCCCTCTGGCTGGGCTTGCATTTTATGTGCTTGCAGGACAGAACGATGCTTCCTAAACAACCTATGACCTACTGACCAAATTCATGTCAGATCTGGCACAGAAGAGCACCTGTGGCACTGTATGCAGCCAGCACATATGCTTTGGAGGGGGAAACCTATGCTCAAAAGAACGACCTTAGTGAACACATTCTGGAGTTGCAGCCTAGTAGCAAGCTCCTTTCAATACCATATTACTACAGATACAGATGTTCATCCATCATTTTGTCCAAAGAACCAGATGCCTCTCACACACCTACTGGACAGGTTTTCTTTTGTGGGTAGACATAGTTGAATTTTGCACCTCAGATAAAATACACCTGTGATGATGCAATTTTTAAACCCCACAGAACAAGCATCTCAAACAAGCAATGAATTCTTGAGGATCAGAAAAAAAAAAAAAAAAACACACACCTAAGCTTACACACTGAAACCCAATGCTTAAGAAGAAATAGTAAGAAAACATGAAATGACTGCATGTCTGTAAAAAGACATAACTAAGATTATGCCAAATGTATATTAACTACAAAAGGTGATGTCACATACAAAAACATTCAAATCAAAATTTCAGCTAAATATTGTCAACTGTCTTGAGTTATTCAGACTCAAAGAATGTAATTTCTCAAAGGCAAAGCTCAGAAAGATAATGAAAGCACACAAAGTGAAAGGATCCATCTTAATATGGATAAAATAAAAAGTGCACAGTGAAACAAACAGAAATCCATGTAACACCATATTCCTCTGACTCTCTTGGTCTGGGTTAGGTCTCTCTCCCCAGCTACTTCATTCTCCTGATGGCGATCTGCAGTCTGTTTCCAACAGTTTAAAAGGGAAACAAGTGACTCCAATAAGTTCTCTTCAGAGGCAGATCTCTCTCTACTGGCTTCAGTTACTGAAAAGTCTCAAGTTTCCTTGCTTATCTCATTCATGCTGATAAACTACAGAGAAATCATCCAACTTGGCAAATTAAGCAGTCTCTCAGGTACCAGAAGCAGTCCTATCTGCCAAACTATTTGAAAGAAATGACGCGTGAACACTTGTTTATGAGTTCCTCTTTTGGAAAATAAAGATAATATATAATCACTTGACAGGAATAATCTTCGACAAGTTATTAAGTGTTTAAAATCCATTGGTGAAACTGATGCCATAGAAATATTTTTAAGTGGCAAAAGTCAGTCCAGTGGTCAAAATTTAAGAAAGAGAATAAAAGCCTTCTGAGAAGGAAAGACATAAAACGTATTGATGAAAACTCTTTACACAAAGGAGATTGCTCTGTCTCTGTTCAAGTGGTTAGAAGGAACTGAAAGGGAAAGGAGTACCCACCCTTACAAATGCAGGCAAACACATGCTTTTGGCAGTGTTTGGCTGCACCCATCTGCATACTGGGGAAAAAGTGTTCTTGCTAAGGTGCTTGTGCAGAGGTATAGCATTGATCTATCTCAATAATCCTGTAGATGAGGAATCATTGTTCTCTCTCTGAGGTTTTCCATGTTCACGGTAGATGACTCCAAGGGGCACGATCCAGCTGAAGTTATCCAGAGACAGGATCAATGTTCGTAGCTGAAAAGATGATGTGGGACTGCACTACTCAATGCTTGAAGGCTTCAGTGATCACATAGTACTAAATGTGATCTGAGCTACAAGTGACAGAAATACAGATTTTTGGAAAGGAATCATCCTTCACTATGCTGCTGAGATCATTACACTAACGGTAAGAACAGCAACTCCTCCTAACAGCTCCAGCTTAGCTGCTCCAGCTGCTCCTTGACACAAGTTGAAAACCACATGCAGCTGAGACCACTCTCCATGAAACATCTTTGCTACAGAAATTGCTACAAGCAGTTTTCCTTGCTTATATCTGATAGCAAAAGAAAGCTTCTGTTCTGGGGGTCTTCAGAAGAAAACTGGTAGGTTAATAATGCTGACCCAGATGAAATTTGGAAGCTTGCTCAAAATAAATATTTGGGATGATCTGTCAGGGATTTTTATGCCTTTTGTTAGGACAAAAGTGTAAAGTAACTGGGCTTGAATTTCACTGCTATTCTGACACAAGTGATAGCTGCTATAAAGGCTGTCTTCCTGAAGAGTTGCCACAGCTATCGGTTTTAAAGATTGACTTGCAACATTGGACCACTCCTTGAGGGCAAAGTATAGGATCATAGAACGGCTTGAGCTGGAAGGGACGTTAAGGACTTTTTAGTTCCAACTCCCCTACCATGGACAGGGATGCCACCCCACTAGATCACGTTGCCCAGGGCCCCATCCAACCTGGTCCTGAACACCTCCAGAGATGAGGTATCCACAACTTCTATGGGATTGTCTCACCATCCTCTGAATGAAGAATTTCCTCCTAATATCCGATCTAAACCTCTTCTCTTTTAGTTTAAAATAATTCCCCCTTGTCCTATCATTATCTATCCAAGTAAAAAGTTTCTCTCTACAGCTTTTTTTTCATAAACCCACTTTAAGTACTGAAAGAGCCCCTTTTCAGTACTTAAAGGGACTTGATTTAGTACTTTACTGAGCTCCCAGTAATCTCTGATGTCAGACCTAAGCCTGACAGATTCTGGAGGCAGAGAAAGACTCACTGCCATGAACGCAAGTTGTTCAGCTCTTAGATTACTACAAATAAAATGGAGTAGCAAAATTCTGTGCTTCTCCTTTCGTTTAGGCCTCTATCACAGACCACATAAATCAGTGCAACAGAAAGGACTGCTTGCAAGTGATCACTCTGCAGACACAGTCCTTGAAGAATGTTGACAACAACAAGGATGAAAAGTAGTACTTGATGAAAAATGGACTCTCAATTTTTTCAGGATACCCGTTGGATTTGCACTCTGTCACTATGCTCTTCTTCCAAAATGAACTCACTTCTAACAAGAAAATTAATGGGTCCCAGGATGATGCCAAATACTTAAAAAGACAACTAATACGGGGTTTCTTCTGGTTCCTCTTAGGGCTGCAGGCTTAAAATCCATGAGAACTTGTTGATATGTATGCAGTAGTCCCCTAAACAAAGGGAAAAAATATGTATGGATACCTGAAAGCATATCAAACTTTAACCTGTGAAATATGGCAGGAAGCCTAAAGTTTTAGGGAGTGGACTACAGAATGGCTAAAATTAAAAAAAAAGAAAAAAGGAAGGAATAGAAAAAAAAATCAAAAGATAAAAAGACATAGGCAACAGATGAAAAGATAGAAAGCTGTTAAGATGTGAGAAGAGCTATGAGTTAATCTGTAGGTTGGGTCAGCCTCCAGCTCCATTAAAGTATGTGAAGCAATGAGGCATGAAATCACAACAATGTTATTGGAAGAGCAAAGTCATCTGTGATTGCAAGTCTTTGGGTATATGCATCCTTTCAATCTAAGCATGCCTTTGGATAAGCACTCAGAAGTGTAAATCTCCAATCTTTTTTAACAGAAATTTGAAAAGTGGGATGGAATTGGCTTGATATTTCTCAGTTTGTCACTGAAAAAATAGCAAGAAGATTGTTGTACTGCTTTTGTCAAACAAACCTGTAGCCTTGCAAGAAAAGTGACAAAAAGATTATTCCTAGCTTTGAGGAGTTACAGAATATCAAAACAAGTTATTTTTGTCACTAAAGAACAGTGATTTGACATTTCAGGTTGATGTTTACTGATGTGGACTTCTTTTGAAAGCATCTCGATAAAACAGTTTCAAAGTTCTAACAAAGGGTCCTAAATCAGCTTAAATGGGCATGGAAAACAACTTTATAGATTCTACTCAAAGAATTTGGTTACTCTGTGTAACTCATTACTGTGAAATCAGTTTGCAAACAATGACATACCAAGATTCTAAAAAAAACTTAATGTGCAACTTGATTTACTAAAATACATTACATGACACAGACACCTTCCAGTATCCTTACCTCTTGGCCTGAAAGGTAGTATGCTGCTAGAAGACCACCAATGAAGCGAATATTGACTTCAAATACAGACACTTCAGAATTCTGAAACACAAAGAAAATGTAAGTAATTAACCAACTCTCTAATCAAAGAAAAAAGGCAAACAGGATGTGAGGAGACTGTCTCAGGTTGTGCCAGGGGAGGCTCAGTTTGGACATTAGGAAGAATTTCTTCATGGAGAGGGTGGTCAAGCACCGGAATGGGCTGCCCAGGGAAGTGGTGAAGTGCCCATACCTGGAGTATTTAAGACATGTATGGACATGGCACTAAGGGCACGGTTTAGTGACAGGACTCGGTAGGGCAGGTTGATGGTTGGACTCAATGATCTTGCAGGTTTTTTCCAACCTAGATGATTCTATTATTCTATATGCTAAACCAATATACATGTAAGGGTTTGTACTGTTTCAATATGTTAAATCGTACCAAAATTCCTTCATGAATGCCTTCATGACACAATGCTAATTCCAGTTCTAGCATCAACTGATTTTTAAAAATCAAATTAGTTTTTCTCCTACTCTCTGATCATATTATCACTACAGAGTACAATTTTAGTTGCTTGGGGACGGTGAGAGAAAGCAACATTTACATTTAGTACATTTCCATAATGCAGCACCTTTTCTCTTATGTTTAACCATAACTTTGAATCTCCTGGTTTACAGGACAAAGTAGAAGAATAATTAGAGAATTCCTGTAACATGTTTTCTTAACATGAATTACCAATGTGCAAATTCAGAGCTTCATTTTAAGATATTCTCCATTGAGGAACAGCCTTTATGTATTCAATGTTGTAACAACAAGAGCTTCTCAGTGGTTTTGCAACTGAAGAGAAACCACTTTACTGCCTCCCTCTACATTAATATATTTGGCTTAAATTCACTGGTACTTTTTGACTCATTTAACCCAATCTGAAAAACTAAGAGAAATTACCTAGTTTTATTATCTTTCTGCCTCCCTCTGAGCCCCACTCACTCCTTTGCTTGCTTACATCCCATGTCTTTCATAAACTTTTATTCATTCAACCCATTAGACACACATGTTGTTTTATCAAAACACATTGAAATAAAACAGGCTTTAATTTATCCAGAAAATCACTATCACACAAGTTTTCCCACCAGTGAGTACTGTCACGGTTTAACCCGGCCGGCAGCTAAACACCACACTGAAACCAGGACAAGTATACCAGTGACATGATATAAACCAGTATATTTTTCCTTTAACACTACTTCTATGGAAACTATAGCTGTATCATGCATTTAGCATGTATACAAAATACGTATATTTTTCACACATTATCTCCAAGAGATTATATAAATAAAGATTTCCTCTAACAGTGCTGATGATTAGAAGTCTGAAGTTTGAAATACTCACAAAAATATTTTTTTAGTAAAAGATGTATTTTAATTCAGATACAGATGACACAAGAAAAATACCAACAATGCAGTGTAGGATTCTAATTAATACCTATTAAAGTCATGAATCACACAAGGAACAGTACAATGTATAGTGAAACCAGTCACTTGTATTTCTCAGTAAAAGAATTCAAGAGGATTTTTTTATTTTTTTTTAGATCTTTAACCACATAAGGAAATCACTCAAGTCTTGCATATACAAGACAACTTGTTAACCTTCAGAAATGTTTTCTGATACAAAGGAAGCTGTAATTTAACCTCAGTGAGTCATGCAAATTTATTTCACCCAAATCCTAGACTAACTCTGTAAATTTCTATAGAGATTTCCTCACAACAGACAAAAGCTGTGGTAGTAATTTATTCCACCTTCCATAATGGCACCATTATGTCTACACCATCTCTGACACATTTAGGGTCTTCAGTTTTATACTGAATAATTATTTGGCACTAACTAAAAAAGGCAGAAAGTAGAATTTCTTTCATGTTTGCCAGACAGGAAATGTATGAAACAAAACAAACAAACAAAATTGCCAACAAACCCTTTCTAAAATGTAGGATTTAATATAAGAATAACAATAAACATCTGCTCATTTCTGACTGTATACCAATGTTTCATTTTGTCTGGGGAGAAATTCTCCTTCACAACTCAGTTATTTCAAGCTATTATGAGCAGTAAACTCTTATTTTCCTGCAATCATTTCTTCTGTAGAAGCCTTGTAGTTTCCCACTGATCACCTTCCTTTTCTTCCATTATCCACTTACAATTTGTACTTTGAAAATATTATATGTATATATCTTTAATTACAATTGGAGAGTTAATGGTGTTCTTTATTTAATATTAAGCTAGAAACAGAACACTTCACTTAAGTTTGCATATCAACTTCTGATACTTTTAATCACAAGTTTTTTAAGCTCCAGCTGAAAGACTTCTCCCCCTCCATCAGAACACCATGAAGGGGACCAGAGTAATATTAGGATGGGTAAATTCTACTCACCACGCTGAAATCAAGATTTTTGTCAATCCACTCTTGTCCTTCTCTGAATTCATCATGAAGCCCCATGATATAAAGAGTATCCAGTGCATCTACTATGGTAGCACCCATTTGTGAGTTTCCTACACACAAAAATAAAGATTTCTATTACAACTGATTATTTCATCACTTTTCCTGAACATCACAGGCATGAGAAAATATCCCAAGCAGTTGCAAAGCAAAGTTACTAGAAGATGACAATATAACAAATAGTCCAATTGAGCAAGGAATAAGCAGCTACAAAAGAGGATTGTATCCCTTTCAAAGCTTAAGTCCTCTGACATAGTTTGGAATCTGGGGAGAAAAAATGACTAAAGACAGAAAAAAACCTTACCTGCTTTCATAACCTGAACATGAGCAACTCTCCTTTGTAACAATAAAGGGACAGAAAGAAATTCAGGTTCAAAAAACTATTAGGAATTCTAGGGCAGAAGTGTTTAAAAACAAACCCACAAAAACAAGATAAAACAATTGGTAAACGAGATAAAACAATCCATGTACTGATGCATTGCATTTCCCAACATTTACTACTGAGCATGTCCCTAAGAGCCACATCCAACCTTTTCTTAAATACCCCCAGGGATGGTTTCTCCACCACCTCCCTGGGCAACCTGTTCCAATGCCTGACTACTTCTGAGAAGAAATTTCTCCTAATTTCCAACCTGAACCTCCTCTGGCACAACTTGGGATTATTCCCTCTTGTCCTGTTGCTAGTTACCTGTGACAAGAGGCTGACCCCCAGCTTCCCACACCTTCCTTTCAGGCAGCTTTAGCGAGCCATAAGGTCTCCCCTGAGCCTCCTCTTCCCCAGACTAAACAACCCCAGGTCCCCCAGCTGCTCCTCACAGGAGTTGTGTTCCAGGCCTTTCACCAGCTTCGTAGCCCTTCTCTGGACATGCTCCTGGGCCTCAATGTCCTTCTTCTACTGAGGGGCCCAAAACAGAACACAGTACTCAAGGTGCAGCCTCACCAGAGCTGAGTACAAGGGGACAACCACCTCCTGGTCGTGCTGGCCACACTGTTTCTGATACAGGCCAGGATGCCATTGGCCTTCTTGGCCACCTGGGCTTACTGCCGGCTCATGTTTGAGCGAGCATCAACTAGCACCCCAGATCCTTTTCCACTGCACTGCTTTCAAGGCACTCTGCCCCAAGACTGTAGCGCTACATGGTGTTGTTGTGGCCAAAGTGCAGGACCTGGCACTTAGCCATGCTGAACCTCATCCCACTGGCCTCTGCCCATCAATCCAACCTGTCCAGGTCCCCCTGCAGGGCCTTCCTACCCTCTGGCAAAAGACGACAAACAACACAGGACAAGCTGTAACCTTTTAAAGCCACCCCAACTCACTCACTAGGCAGAGGTCTTTCTTTATGGAGGAATGCAAGATAATTAGGTATGCATGGGATTATTTATTTTTCACGGAGTGTATAAAACTTCCTAGACAGTAACAAAATAGCCAAATGTCATTGTTCATACCAGTATTCTATGAAGGGTACAATAACTGTATGATTAACAATCTTATGACAGTAGTCCATTAAAAAGTTAACCCAATTTTATTTTGTTAATGTGCTTTTCATCCATAATTGAATTTCTACAGGGCAGTGTTGCCGCTTGCTTGTTTCTACTCATTCATTCCTGCATTTCATGTATTTAGGGATTATTTATTTATTTATTTTACCTCATGAATTACAATAACTCAATTGAGTCATCACCTCCATAGTAGTTCTTTTAAACACCTACGACTGATACGTGCATGCACATTTAATTCCATTTGCAGGAATTTCATTCTCTAAATAACGAAAATTAAACACAACAGTCTTGATCACAAAATAATTGCCAACTAATTTCTTCAAAAATAGCTGTGCAACTGTTTTAATGAATTTGAATGAACCAGATATGGAAAGCAGTGGTGCATTAAAAATATTCATGTATAGATAAGGATATACTACCTTTCTTAAGATTAATTAGAAGACATATCCTTTGACAAGTTGGCTACCATGAACACCTATAACTCTCAGGAGTGAAATTAATTCAGTACAGTGCATAAATACTGCACAGCTTAACACCTCCAGCTAAGTTCTGGATTCCACTGCTTGCAATAGGGTTTTGCTTTGAGCAGAACAACAGCATGCACTTAACTTTGTACCTTTTCGTAAGCCTAATATGACCAGTTATCTAATTTTTCACTTCACAAACACACCAATCAGACCATAACACAAGGACTGATTTCAGTATTACCTGACAAAGTATTTCTGATGTAAAGTTAGAATGTGTTACATCACTATGGCACTAAAAGTAATTTCTGTACTGTTACTTAAACCACAATGAAAACAGTTATCAAATACACAAGGTGTTTGAGTGAATAGGGATACAATGACAACCTGTTTCACACAAGACCCTCTAACACTGTTTGCAGTCACAGAAACACACAGTCCAACAGAACAAAGCAAACTTCTCAGCATTTTTCCCCCAAGAGTCAATTAAAGGGGTAGGTTCATACCTGGAGCATCTTCTGAGCCACTCTCCAACAGCTTTTTCAGGCTCTCTCTTGTGCTACCTGTTTGACTCTCTCTCTCCTCTTTTATGTCTATCCTTCCTAGACCCACAAACATCCAGCAAAACATTACTGATAAAAGCCACTGTTGCTCATACATGCCACTTCCTTGAGCAGTGACAGGTACCTGTTTCTGAGATGCAGATCAATATGGTTGTAGCTTTTGGGTTACAAATGACAGCTCAATCATTTCTTAAAATGGTCTCTTAAGAACAGCATTTACATCCCAACACATAAAAATAGATTCATTTCTCTTCTTATAAGTAGGCTGCTATTTCACCTAAATTTGGTTTATTTTTCCTTTTTCTTCTTACATATAGCATATTCTTACGTAACTAATCCTAATTCCTCACCAGCACATCAATTCCTGAGGAAGACTAAGAGCACTCTTTGGTTTTTAAACCTTTTGAGTTGAACACAATTCCAAAAGTCAAGAGATGACAGAAGACACGTTGCAAGAGATTCTCTACTCAGTTTTCTCCTGTTTAAGTGACAATCAGGCAGCACAACGCAAGCTAATTCTACTCTTGTGCACCCCTTTCATCAAGAGGCATGAGTCCAAAATGTGAAGCTCATTCCCAGAAGTTTTGTATCTACAAGAACAGAGGGTACATCTGGGCATAAAGACATATCCTTTGACAAGGTGGCCACCAGGCATACACGTAACTCTCAGAAAATTAATTCAGTGCAGTGCGTAAGTACTCTAAGGTTTAACACCTTCAGCTCAGTGCCGAATTCCATTACAGAGAATAACAATCTTAACATAACAGCTTGGCCACCCTATGTTGCAAGATAGGTTCGACTTAAAACTATTGCTACGGTGGGTGAAAGATTCAAATTAATGAATTGCTTTCAGCTTCTCTCTCTTGGAGGACTCCAGATGTCTCTGTGTAGGAGATGTCATTCTTAACTTGATCCAAAATACAGAAAGCTTCTGCTGAATTCATAGAATCATAGCAATGTGGTTCATAACCTAATCAGAATAGGCAACGATGCTGTTATAGCTATCTCCTTCCATATTAAAATGTGTTGCTGTACCAGTAAGGCAACAGCTGAAATCTGAAGCAGGAAGAGTTCAAAGATCACTGGTCTGTACTAGGGTCTCACACAGTGCTATAGGGAAAATAGACTAAAATGGATAGGCAGCTATAATTCCCCACTCCTGATGCTGATTCAAACCATTCAGCATGAACTCTCAAAAGTAAGTCATTTTCCATTCATAACACAGTATGGGTTGTTTGTTTGTTTGCTTGTCTTTAAAATTTCGTAGCCATGATAAGATTCATAAATTTTACCTTAAAGGACAAGAGGATAGTCATGGACTTAAATTGCGTGTGTTATTTGAAAAGTAATACAGCACACTATAAACAAAGAGATAACAGTTAAGAGGAGTATAGCATGCCTGCTACCACTTTAACCAATATGATGTGTTATTGCTCCTGATACATAGAGAGTAGATGTCTCATTGTAGTTAAAAAAGCTATAAAACAATTAAATCATAATAGAACATAACACTTTCCCTAGCTGAAGGCACTCCTCCCAGGGTCCACCTCTTTTTAATACAAAGGCTCATTGGTCATGTTGCATAACATAATAACTGATTCCAAAAGGGCTCAGTTTTACAAATGTCAGATTAGGAAGTTTCCTCTTCATATAATTACAGTTCTAGTTGATTGAACTCCAAATTTAATGAAGTTTGCCTAATGAATGCAATACTCATTCTTCTAAATAAAACAGAACATCCATCATGAGCTAATGGAAGGAATTGAGCAGCAAAATAGCTCAACTATTAACAAAATTATGCACACTCATTAAGCAAGAATATTATTTGAAAGGACTGCAAAATAGTAAGTCAGGTTTATATTTAGATAGACTTCAGTTTCCTGAGATTAGACAAATAATTCCTTGGTATGATAGCACATTAATCCAGAGTCTGAAATACCTAGCAAATGATATGACTATCTGTAAGCAGCAAGGCCATTAAAAGAAAATTGGTCTTCCACTTCTTTCCTCTAAAATTCTTTCAATATGCTGAAGTGCTAGGTGAAGAACTGCTTTACTTGCACTTTTTAAAGTCTCACAAGAGACTATCAAAGTATTTAGGAAAAAAATCTTGTCGTGTGTTCCATGACAAAAGAAATATGAAGACAATAAGTAGCCCATTTTCATTCTACCATAAGGTTAAGTGTAGAGATTTATAAAGTTTGATACTAGCTACAGAACTGCTTAGTGTATTTATTATGCAGAAGCCAACAAGACTGTGAGCACTGAGGTACTAGAGAAATTGAACAAGCTGTTCTGATGAATTATGATCACAGAAGACCTCAAAATTTGAGACATTGCCACATTATATAAATAAGGAACAAAATGATAAATCTTTTGACAGCAAAACTTCAGTAATGCACTCTGAGCTGAAAAGTAATCATCAAGCAGGTACTTCACAGAAACTTTGATTATTTGACCTGTCATCCACATCTATTCTTTACTTAAACACGTATACACCACACACAAATCTTGTTACTGGAAAACATTTTTGTGAGGGCTTTTATTAGCCTGAGTTGAGGGCTGAGCAGCTATACTGGGTCTGTCTGGGATGGAATAAGTTTATTTCATAGCAGCCATATGGTGCTGTGTTTTGTATTTGTGACTGAAACAGAGTTGATACCACAACCGGAGTTCTGGCTACTGCTGCGCAGTCTTTGCAGAGCATTGAGGCTTTATGGTTTTTCCCATTCCGCCTCTGCCAGTCGGTAAGCCAGATATGGGCAAGAAGATGGGATGAACACAAATGGGACAGCTGACACAAGCTGACCGAATGGACAGTCCATACTGTATAACATCATGCTTAGCAATAAAAACTAAGTGCAAAGGAGGGAGGAAGAGGCAGACAGACATTCCTTTGTCTTCACTTATCAATTTTTATCTTGTCCCAAGGGCTTTCTCGCTTTTGGTCTTCCTATTCTCTCCCCAGTTCCACTGGGTGAAATGGGAAGTGAGCAAGTGGCCGTGTGGTAGTGAGCTGCCCACCGCAGCAAGAGGTGAGACTCAAGAAAAAACAAAGCTGGAATTTGTATGGCCAACAGATTTCAAGTAACTACAACTATAGAAAGTATTTTTTTTTTCTTTCCCTTTTACTCTGTCTGCTGTGCTCTAACACATGAACGTTACAACACACTTCACATCTATCCAACGACCTTTTAAAGAAGCTCCTTGTCAGAGTTTTTACAGGGCAAAAAAGTCTGCAGCAAGTACTAAAGAAAGGCAGGGTGGACCCACACCATGGCACTGCTAAAACAGTTCTGATTAGGCAGACCACAGATGCCACAAATTTAAGGAAACACAGTGTATTCGAATGGATCTCTCATTATCAAAGTGCACTCTAGGTCAAAGCAGGGCTGCAACAACCAACTCAAAGAAACCAGCCTAAAAGACAAGACAACCACAAGGCCACTCCTTCTCCAAGGAAAGTCATATACAACAGGCCTAACTGGCACGTGTAACCATTCTCACCCTTCAATCTTAAGCAATGACTGAAAAAGAAATACTTTATCAAGTAGAAAAGGCAGCACATGAAAGACCCAAAAGTGGAATGCTCATTAGTTCCTTTAAAATAAAGATAAGTTTTTAATACTTCCTAAACCAGTGACAAAAATATAAAGGAATCTATCAGAGATTCTTCTTCTTACTTACATGGTCAATCTACAGATAACACCACCAACCATAAAAGTTAAAGAAAGTGTTAAGATTGCTTGAAGAAAAACAAATACCTACGATGTTATTGAAGACAATTGCCTTATATCCTCATTGTAGCCTTCCAGTACCTAAAGGGGGCCTACAAGAAAGCAGGAGAGGGACTCTTCATCAGGGAGTATGGTGACAGGACTAGGAATAATGGCTTTAAACTTAAAAAGGGCAGATTTAAATTAGATATTCAGAAGAAATTCTTTACTCTGAGGGTGGTGAGGCACCAGAACAGTTTGCTCAGAGAAGCTGTGGATGCCCCTTTCATGGAAGCGGAGGAATTAGATGATCTTTAAGGTCCCTTTAAACCCAAAGCATTCTGTGACTCTATATCTTAAATAAAATGGATAAAACTTTAAGATTCTAACAAACCTTTTGTGGCAGAAACAGTATTTATCACAGTGACCAGTGACCAATTCCCAGTTCTCATTTATTTCATGGCCCTGGACAGACATCATCTGCTGGAAGTAGAACCTACTTCTACTGGTGCAGAACATCTTTGATTACTGGTGTGTTTCACCAGGGGAATCAATCTGCAGAAAGAATCTAAGAGGAGCACAGTCTTGAGAGGATAATTCAAAGTTCAAAGTTAAAATTCCACTCAAGTGGGTGATCTGGACTTCAGCACGGTACAGCACTACAGACACACTATCCCAATGTCTGGAATGTGCTCCAGCTCAGAACGGATCCTCCCTATCCTGCTGCACTGATTCCAGAAACAAAAGGGGAAATCTCGAACCTCCTCAAGGAAACCCTCCCTGGCACGCTTTGAATCTAAAAGATTATCATTGTTATTTTTCACACAGGAAGGTATATTAATCCCTAGTGTGGGAGTTAAAATGCTTCCTTGATAAACTCAGCCTGATACTAAACAGAGAGTTATTACAGTCTTAAAAAAATATTCTCATTATCAGTAGTCTTGCCTGGCCAGTTTGAGAGGGACTAAAACATGCAGACTGGGCAAGACTATACAGATCTAGGGAAAGTATAGCAATTTCTATCTAAAAAGATTCAAAGAATCTAATTTAAACTGCAGCAACAGGATTTCTTAATGTGATAGACAATTACAGACCTGGCAGAAAAATATACAACATGAAAATTAAAAGCAAACAATTATCAAACCAGTCGTCTTTATCTTTAATGAGGCTCTGGCAATAAAGCTGCCACTACTGAAGCATACCACTTGTAAAATATCTTAATGACTCACAATGAACAAGATAATGTTTAAGAAAATGAATTAAACTTTTGAACAGAATTTAATTCCACCGTGAAAACAAGTGGCTCAGAATTAGTCAATGAAACAATACATTTCATACAAAACTGCAACGTATGATTTCAGCTCAGCCTTAAAATGCACTGAATAAGCCTTTAAGTATCCATGGAGAAGCCAATTGTGTTTAAAATTTTAGACTAATTAAAAAAGCAGAACAAAACACTAAGCTTGTTGATTGCTTAGTTCTGTTAATTTGCTGATAATAGACAGCATGAAAAGGAGTCCCTAATCTTTTCTACCAGACACTTAAAGTATTTTAGCATATAAACAACATTAAATAATTGATTATAATGCTTTGCTTTATTTTATAAATGAGGAAGTAATAGGAATGAAGCATTGAAGTGTATGCTAAGTCTTTGTTCTTTGAATCTATAGAAAAGGGAACCTACAGGTGGATACTATGAATTAAACTGCTGTTTAAATAGCTACGTCCTAAAGACTCAAATTTAAAATCTTTGCCTAAGAATTTGTATTACAGTAAACCTGTCTCTTCAGTGAACTTCACCTGATTGCTTTGCTTTGCTCTCCAAATAAATCCTCCTTGGTCCTTCAGCTTAATTCAAAATTCATACAAGTGCTAAATGCAGTCCCTTTAGTACAAAGCCTGAATATGCACATAACTAATTTTAATAGGGCTTGGCATATAAGTATCAGACTGTTTTGATTTTCTCTATCATCAAGTTTCTCTATCATCTTTGCATTTTTTTTAGTTGTATTTTTTAAGCATAAGCACAAAATTGAATTACTGTAGACAGAAGGAGGAATTAATGGATTGTGTGTAGCCTATAACTAAGACTAACACTGGAAATACAATCTAAGTTAGTGTAAGGATGAAACCTAGTGATAAACGAAAGGCTTCAGTGTGAGAAGGAAAAGATGAGAATGAGCTATGGAGTAAGAAAGCAACAAGGGAGAGGAGATGGCATTAAATTGAGTACAAAGGAGGAACATGAGAGGATGGAAGTATGTCAGAGAAGAGGCAGAATGACAGACAAGAAGTGAAGGTGATGGCAATGAGCTACAAATATGAAAAAAATAAATAAAAGTACACATCTGGAGCCGCTTTATTTTGAGAAATCAGGAAATGAAATTCTAAAGGGAAGAGTATCTGTGAACAATGGCTCAGAAGTTTGCAGAATCTAAATGAAGGCAGCAGACAGTTAAAACCAGCAGCAAACAAAGTAAAACTAATATCTGACAGTAAATAAGAGAGACCAGTATTATCTGGACTCAGGAATGGTTGTGTGAACTGCGTTTCTGTACCTTACATACAAAGTGAGTTAAATACTGACCTTTCAAGATGGTAAAGATACAAGTTCTTACAGATAATTGTAAACAAAACTTCTTTACCAGCTATGCAGTAGGAAAAGCATCACAAAAACCACTCCTCTATGTTATGATGTCACATAAACTTTTCCATCTTCAGATAAACAAAAATATGGGCCACTTCTACACGCTTTGGTCCAAACCACCTCATAAACTCACTCTAAACTGAAGGAGAACTAATTTCAGTTGGATAGCCATGTAACTTCATCAGAATGGTGCAAACCTTGAATGAATAATCTCTGATTGAAGACAAAATACATGAGGCACAATCACAATGCTGCACTCACATGGTTGAGCAGCTTCTGAATTACAGCTGCCTCACAGCAGGTTTCAGATGACAGCAAAGCATACTTGCATCTGCCTCCAATTCTGTATGCATGCTCACACTGCTGTCCTTACGTATTTAAAGTTCAAGTATACTAATCCTTATTTAGTTGTCATGCCTGTTTACTTAATATTGAAACACCATCCAAAATACACATTCTTAATTTCTTTTCCATATTGCATGTTCTGTTCATAATTCCAAATGATAGGAAATGAGTTAAAATTCAGGAATAGCAGTCCTGCAATCTAAATAATTACCAAACCAAAACAAATGGAAGCCCAAAGATTTCCAATGGGAAACATATTTTTTGTTCCTCAGAGCAAATCATCTGTTTTATATGAGAAAAGCAGGGTATGATGGTACTAGAGATCATAAAAATTCTCCACATGATCTTGAACCTTGAATTCTAATGATTTAATTTCTTCCTTACTATTTGATGTAGATGTGAACCTCACTCTTCTATAAAGCAGGTTACAGAAATAAGATGTGCTTGTCTAATCTCACTTTGCATTTGCATTTAATTATATTTTTTTTAAAGGCAGAGTTTTCAATCTTCTGAGTAACAACATAACATTTAGCACCATCAGTTCAGAAACAAATAATAAAAAAAAAAGCTATTGAGATGACTGAATCTAAATAGGAAGTACATGAGTTAATACACACTGGGCACGAGTGTGTATTCCATGGGAATACTGTAGTATTAAAAGGAAGAACAGAAGACAACAGCTTCTTATTGTGAAATATCCTCATATGCATAGGCACACATGACAATTTGACAAAACAGTAGTAATGTTTAAAAAATGTTCTTAGCCAACTACAGCTGTTTTTATGGCACCAGCACTGTAAGCAATTAAGAGCGAATGAACAGAGAAATTGCATCCTTCTTGCACTCATTTGCAAGTTTTAGAGAAATTAGAGCCATATTCTGAATAAAACACCACCTCTACTGCAGTGAAGCAAAGTAATGTTTACAAAACACTACTTGCCCAATTAGCAGCATCAGCAGAAATTTAAATTAGATGAACTGAGGAAGAGTCAAGAGTTATTGTAGAGGGAAATTATATGTTAGCATCAACGTTAAGTCTAAGAAGTCAACCAACTAGAGAAAAGATTTGGAAGATACGTGAGAACAACTGTTAAAGATTCTTAAGAAAAAACTGTCACAGGATAAGAGAAAATTATTCTCTCACAAATGAATAATGATTTAAAAGATAGTAAAGTACAAATAAACAATTACTGTGAGGGGAAATCACCAGTGAGGTTGTACAGAGATGAATGCTTGGATACATGCTATTGCACATATTAATAAATCATTTGATCTAGTGGGTGGCATCCCTGCCCATGGCAGGGTGGGTGTGGAACTGATGATCTTTAAGGTCCCTTCCAACCTGAGCCGTGCTATATGATTCTATGATTTGGAAATGGTGTACACTCTGGATGTGGATACTGAAAGGAATGCTAACACAAAGAAGCCATCCTATATGGAAATTCTAGACTCCATAAGCTGTCTGAAAAATGCAAAGTACAATTAAAAAAGGAACAGTGAACAATCAGAACAAAAAGTTGCTAATTTCCCTCTCAACAGGAAAATTTGAAAACATTAGAGAAAAAAGACAGCAATGTATAGGGATTAAAAACACCTGTGTATGAGAAATGGCTTTAGACCAATAATCTCCATAGAAGACAGACACACAATTGAGGCTATGTACAGTTCTACAAACTCATGAAAGGCAAGGAAAAGATTCATTATGGATGTTTTCTTCAGGTTCTGCTTCAACACCAAAATTTGTCACCTAATACAGTGTGCAGACAGTTCAAAACCAAAAAAAGTTCAGAAGTTCAAAACTGTGGAACCACTTGTAATGACACATTGTGGGTGCTCTTAAGTTTGCATAAACTCAAAAACAGATCAGACAAAATAATGGAAAAATAAACTAAAGGTTATTAAGTAAAACTTGTTGCCTCTGAGTCCAGAATCAGTAACACCACATAAAATTCTGTACGCCCGGACAGTACTCTGAGAAACAGCCAGTAACCACGTGCTTTTCAAGTTCTTACATTTTGTCCATAAGCACCTACTGTTTTCGGTTTTTGGTGAAAGAGTAATTATCATGTTTGACCTTTCATTCAACCTGAGGAAACTTTTATCGCATTATCAGAACACTTTCCTGATTCCAGATTAGGCCAGTAATTCACGACAATTATGTACTTTCTTAAAATTTTGTCTTTCCAAAATTCGCGTTACTGAGAAAAAAAATACACATTGCCAGTGCATATAATGTTCAACATTGTCTCAGCGTAGCCATTCACTTCTGATTTTGCAGAGATCATTGCTGCACATGGCTATCTGAAAGCCAGTTTCACTTACTTTTAAGTAAAATACCTTTTCTATCTTTTCACATTTTTTTCTGAAATACAGAGATCAGGCTGAAATTTGCGTCATGCAATTAGCTCTCTTCACTAGTTAGTGTGCGCAGTTTCTTTCCCCTTTCATTTGCCACTATATTTTCATCAAAATGACAAGAAGCCAAGAACCTATTTGTTTACACATACACATTATTCCTTTATTGCTTTTATTTATCCTCCACATGGAATCAGAGGCTAAAGGCATACACAGAAAAAGGACATTGAGCATAAGTTTTTTCTACTGTCTGTCTCTACCTTATGATTTTTACAATGAGAAGACACCACGAGTTTTTAACCATATTCCTGAATGGTCATCCCTTTGTGTGATACATCCCTTTGGGTGTATCATCTAGTTTCCTCCTAGTAAAAAAGTATTTTTTCTCCATTATTTTTATATATTTGTTGGTTATTTGATAGCCAAAAATACAGCAAAATGGAAGGCCTGCAAAACCTCATGCTCAGTTATATGAACTTGAAAAGTTAATGACAAATAATCAGACAACAGCAGACAATAGTGTCAGAGCAGTTTAAGGAGCCCAAGAACCAAAACAATGGAAGAAGACAAAAATGTCTAATAAATATTTTTCCAGAGTAGTACAAAAAAAATAAAAATCTGTAAAATCTTGTAGCACTACCAAGAAGTATTCCACCTTTTATTTTCTAGATCACAGACTGCACATAGAAATAGGATTATTCTCTTAAGCTATACTGTACTTGCCAGAAATACTGGGAAAATAAACTCCTTTGCCTGACTCAGCTTATTCTTGCAACCACCCCACGTCTTTGCAGTCTGACAAATGCATTTTCTCCATGGGTCTTGGGAGCATTGCTACTCCTGCTCTCCAGCACCGTAGAGAAATGCACTGACAGTTCTCCATTGCTTAGCAACAAAGAGATCTGAGAGGAGAGCTTCCCACGCTGCTGCAGCAGTAGTTGGCCATAGGCTCTGCCAGGCAGGCAGCAGCACGCTCTCTTTGGTAGCAGACAGCTGGCTCAGCGATGTTCTCCTGGGTCTCATGGGTTTATCACTGGTGCTGGTAGCAAAAAGCTGAGATGGGCTGTGCTTTAAGCGAGGCAACAGGATGCATGAAACAAGTGGGTAGAAACCAAGTAATCAATTGGTAAGTTAATAAAAAAAATAAGTTCGGCTTACTAACTGTCCAAACTGAATCCTCAAGTTGTTTGCAGTGATGTATCTTGCTTGTTAAGACACATTACGCATCAAAATTTCATTTTTTCCAAACAGATGAACCAGAAGCACATTATATGTCACTCAATATGCCAGACAGAAAACCCTTATAAAACAGAAAACACTGTATTTGGTCATGTGTTAGGAGAGAGATATGGCACTGCATTGGAACCTTAAGGCTTTACTAGGTAAAACAAAGGCAACAATGCAAATGCAATGTAAATTCATACACAATTTTCTCTTCCTCCTAGAATGCCAAAACACAGCTGGCAGATGTTGCAGATTAAATTGACCATTTGCATAGCATGAGATAACAGAACAGGAGAAGCATGAAAGCACAATAGAGGCATGAGAGTTATAGCATGACAGAACACAAAGTAATAGTTTTTTCAAATGTTTGTGCATAAGAACAGGCCTGTCTGTATGCAAGTGTCTACTAATTAAAAATTCCACATAGTTATCCCTATAAAAAGATCTACTGACATCCTTGAAAATATATTTAGATGTGTATCTATGTGTGTGTACATTATCAGATCATCTTCACATAATACAGCTAATCTCTAGACAGAAACTGTCCAAGTGCAAAGTTTAGAAATGCACTTTTAGTAGTATGGAGATGATTATAATTTTGCAAGAGTTTGTATCACTACTTTATCAAATACTTTATAATAACATGACAAACCGCACATCTTCATTTTATTCTTAGATAAGATTACTCCAAACCCACAAATTGATTTCAGAGCTCTCATTTCAAAAAGCATCAGGTCAGATGACAAACAGTGATTTCTATTTATGCTGAGGCCAGTGTTCTGAGTTGCTAAAGATTATGATCATTTTTCTTTTTTCCTTTTTTTTTTTTTTTTCCCATTTGGGTTCATTCAGATTCTCATTCAGTTGCTCAGGTTCTCAAACTTTTTTTTTTTTAATTGAAGACCGATACAAACCCTTCAATATAAACAGCTCAATTTAAATCCTAACAAGGGGTCTTCAAAGCTTGTGCAACTGTAATTATTTCATGAGATATTGAACAAAAAGGTGCCACAAATACACAATTTAAATCCCTGAATCATATCTGGCCTGAGTAATTTTAACAGCGTTTCCAAAAAATGTTCACCTATGGGTCACCAAACAAGTGCTGGGTCAAAACAACTTTAAAAAGTTATTGCGATCCCCACGAATGAACCCAGGCAAGATTACACTACAGCAAGGCAATCTGAAAATACTAGCAACTGATGTGGTTTTAGCTAAACCTTGAAAACCTTCCAAAGTAAGCTTAGGGTTTGTCGTACTTGCTCATTATCTACATGCATCATTTCCCACCAGTCTTTCAGACTTTCTTTTTTTTTTTCACATCCTTTGTGTTCCAATGAGAACTTGACCCAGATACCATGTAACCCCACCTCTACAATAACACCATGAGGCTGTCAAATTATTTCAGCAGCTTAAGCTGCCCAAAATTATTTTTTTAAGGTCAGCTGCAAAAAACATCAGCAGACCTGCAAACCAAGTTAACTGAAAAATTATATACCTTCTCTCTGCTAAGGCAGAAATAAATGACAAATCTATGATTTTTAAAAGCAGGCAGCTTTCACAAATAAGCAGATAATCTGTGTTTCACCAATACAGAACCTATAAAGGTTCATATCATGTTATCTACGTGTAAGTATCTTTAGAAGCCCATCAATTGCCAGTTACACTTTTCAAAAGCAGCACCATACTACTAATGCTTTGACTCCACTGTTGAAAAGGCACTATTCAGGATTTTGGCTGACTGACTACACAGTTTGATAGGCAATACTTTCAGCAGACTCTGCTTTACATTTTACAGTCATAAGTGTCAGACACCTCAGAAATACTGTCAAGAGATTCTATGCAGGTCACCTAACGTAACCTCAGGAGGCTTTTTTTTAAGAGTCAAACTACTAATTGGAGCAGCCCACAAATGTTCTTGCAGGCATGCTTCAGTGAGGTACTGAGAATATTGCTTTGAAGTTTATCACCTTCTCTTATTTATTTTTTTAATGACTTAGAATTAAGATTTATTAAAGCAGTGAAGGCCACCTCATCTTCCCTTTTCTCACTCAAACCTGAACTCTGCTAGAGCATGTGATGCTGGGAACACTGAAGTTCATCCTGGCATAGGTATCAATACACACTATCTCAGATGGAAAAAGGAGTCCAACAGGGAAGCCTGCGGCCTTATTTACTTTTTATATTGAATTACATTTACCTCATTTGCAAGATTCAATGCAAAAGGATACTGTGTCAACCAGGCTACCACCTCCTTGCTAAATCTCATAGACATGCTATGAATTGAGATAGAAGTGCAACAGGCTCCAGTAATGGCAGAAAACAGTTTGGGTCAAATAATCTTTGGGATTAACAATAAAAGCAGCTTTTGCTGAGCTGCTTTTTATTAAAAATAGAATCAGATTTCAAAAAGAGTTCTGTAATGCTTCTATAAAAGCAAATACCACTGGGAATGGTGTCGTCATTGGTAATAGAGATTGGTAACGTACTAGCAGTAACAATACAGCCTGGATAGTCCTTGATACGACAGCAACAGATTTTTTTTCCCTTCTCCATCAACCACCCACCAAGTCAACAATAGCTGATGCTATTTTAGGTTTGATATA
Source organism: Anas platyrhynchos (assembly GCF_047663525.1). NCBI lineage: Eukaryota > Metazoa > Chordata > Aves > Anseriformes > Anatidae > Anas > Anas platyrhynchos. The sequence continues at coordinate 83,164,570 of NC_092587.1, read as the reverse complement.
TCCTGAGGATATTACGGAAAAGTTTTCCATTGAAATAGCCTTTAACAGAGCAATCATAACATGATTTGGCTAAAAATTAAATAACACAAAATAGCATCTGGATTTCAAAAGAACCAGCACTTAAAAAAATGACTGGGAAAGTTAGCAGGAACAAGAGAACCACAGACCTAAATGTGGGAGAAGTCTACAATTTCTTTCAGACAGCAATGTTAAAACTACAAAGAATAACCATTCCAAATGTGAATCAAGTAGAAGGTCCTCCATCCTCATTAGGAGATATAAGAGAAGCAAGCAGAGGTGAAATGAAAAAAATAGAGTAAAACGGTAATTCCAAATAATTCTAAAATATTGCATCAGACACATTAAAAATGTTTACTTGCCATATAAATAAAAAATAATAATTTCACATGCTGAAATAACATTTTTTTTAACAAATTAATCAACAGAATTACACGTTAATTCAGCAGTGAAGACTACACAATCATACAGGTGAATGAACACTGAAAATTTTCATAACAACTTCATCAGCTGGAAAAAATATACAGAGAAGCCATGATTTAGAGATGACAGACAACTAGGTAAAAAGCAAATTACATCATGGGATGCCTAAAAAGAGATTTTTTTCTGATAGGAATTCAAAGTATTGCCAATTTACAAGGTAGCAATGAGAAATTGCCTAAGCATACCGCACAGTACTTTGAAAACGTAAGAAACGTCTTTGTCTGTCACAGCAGAAGCCCGTTGCTCTCCGCTCTTCCCCGCAGTCTCACATTATCTCCTTGCACTATGCTCAGTGCTGACTGAAGTTTTAGACTCTTCTATTTCACTCTTCAAACTCCCCGTCCATTCCAGATGCTTTTTTCTCCTGAGCATGCTAAATTGTTCACCTTACCCCCCAGACAGCTCCATCTGACCCAATCATTTTCTTTATAAAGGAATATAGAGAAGTAAAACAAATAGCACCTTTCACATCATACTGAAGTGTAACAAAACACGTTCCAGTGCATGAACAAAAGCAATCAATGCCAGACTCCAAGCCATTTGTTTGCAGTAAAAGTGAATAGTCCTTGCTGATGGCAGGGCTGGTATACAAACTGAAGTTACTCTCCTATGAATTTAAAAAGGCTTCCATGTACTATAAGTTTGTGGGTTTTTTTTTGTTGTTTTTTATTTGTTTAAAGTATTTCAGAAATTTTCTCTTCTTAGAAGATTGCACTCCATTGCTAAGAGCAGGGGAAAAAAGCAGAGTGCCTTGTTCTCCTCCAGTATGCATTTTTTTTTTTTTAAGGTTGACATTCACCAACGTGTAAATTTGACAAAAAACAGCTTGAATATAAATAATATTATAACACAGCTTGTTAATTTGTAAGATATAAGAATGGTTTCAAGATAATATTTATGGGGAATAATAGCAGGGACAGAACACCCTACAATCTTAGAAGAGCTCTCTTTTGTGCATTTCAAAATAAATGCATGAACTTCATTGGTCAGTCATCTTAGGTGTTGTGCATTCTGGACCGGTCCAGGCTAAACCTTGTGATGGTTTCACACTGATGGTTGGAGGAACTCCACCACAGCTCTCTCACTCCCTCTCTTCAAAGGAAAAGGGGGAGAAAATACAAAAGAAAAGGGCTCAAGAGTTGAGATAAGGACAGGGAGATCACTCACCAATTACTGTCGCAGGCAAAACAGACTTCAGCGTATGAGAGAGTAATATAGTTTATTGCCCATTACTAAGAGGCTAGAGCAGTGAAAAACTAAAAGCAAATTAAAAACACCCCCACACACACTTACACACCCTTGTGTACCTCCTCTACTTGAGCAGTGCAGAAGAACAGCAAATGGGTGCTGCAGTCAGATCCTAACACTTCATCTCTGCCACTTCTTCATGGTCACTCTGTGTCCCTGCTCCAGTGTCAGGTTCCTCCCATGGGATACCATTCTTCCTGAACTCATCTTGCATGGGCTTTCCACAGGCTCCAACAGGGGTATATAACAGGTGGCAGCTCCCCCCAGACCCCCTGCTCCTGCGTGGGCTCCTCTCCACGGGCTGCAGCTCCGGCCCAGGGCCTGCTCCTGCAGGGGCTTCTCCATGGGCCGCAGCCTCCTCCAGGCCACATCCACGGGGGCTCCTCCACCCATGGGGGGGCTGCAGCGTGGAAATCTGCTCCATGTGGGACCCATGGGCTGCAGGGGGACAGCCTGCTCCACCAGGGGCCTCTCCACCCGCTGCAGGGGAACTGCTGCTGCCTGCCTGCAGCACCTCCTGCCCTCCTGCTGCACTGTCTTTGGGGTCTTCAGGGCTGATGCTCACTCCTCACTCTTCCAGCTGCTGTTGAATAGCAGGTTTTTTTCTTGAATCTGCTCTCATAGAGGCACATTCAATGTCACTCATTGGCTCAGCTCTGGCCAGTGGTGGGTCAATTTTGGAGCTGGCTCGAACTGACCCTTACCTAACATGAGGCAACTTCTGGACTCTTCTCACAGAGGCCGCCCCTGCAGATCCCACTACCAAAACCTTGCCATGTAAGCCCATACAAACCTTAATCACTAACTCCAATGTTATATGTTTTGTTACACCAGAAAATGAACCTAGAGAGCCTCCAGGGCTCAGTCTTCCAACAGTCACAACTACTTCTTTTATACTGTCAGTCTTACGAAATTGGAGACAGAAAAGAGATTTCTTTCCTGGTATGAGCACCAATAAAATACTTGCTATTTTCCAATCACAATTCCACTTATTCTGTCTTAAGGCATATATACCAAAAAAGCAGTAGTGCTGCAGATTGCTGAGATTTTAAGGAAGAAAAGTCCATCTTGTTATCTATTCTGATCACACATATGCAGCGCATACTATTCAATTTCTTGATCTTTACCTTCTTCATGTTTCATACTGTTCAAAATGCCATTTGTAACACTTACATTCACACTCCATTGCTCAAATATCTCCCTTCATCCTTTGAATTTCTTCAAACCTTTGAATTTCTTCAAACCTTTTCCTCACCCTCGAATTTCTATATTTTTCAACTTTTCTTTCTTCTATTCAGGTTTCATAATCACGATCCATAGGTCACACATCAGATAACATCACTCTTACATATACTTTTTTTTTAAAGCTACTTAAAAATTCATCTTGTTACAAGTAGCTTTTCAGCATCTTGCAAACACTTTCTTGTATCATCCTCCAAGAATTAAACTTGAAAATTTAGACAAGAAGAGGTGAGAGTTTTGTTTTTAAGATAAATGTACATTCATTGCATCCCCAAATATCATCACCACACTACCTTATAAATATATATATATATACACACATACACAAACCAACAGTATGAACAGACATGACTTTGCTTTTGCAACAATAAGAACAGGTTACTCCCAAAAATATAGTTTAGTGAAGTTACTCACTAAACCACCACTGAAGTAACTGACAATTCTGTGATCCTCATTTCTATGAAAACAGAATTTACTGGAACACTTGGATAGATGTTCAAGGAGAATAGCATAAACAAACAAACAAACAAACAAACAAAAGAAAACATAGCCTACCAAATATGTTGGTGGAATGTCCTTTCCTGGCAATCGGTTTGAGCTCATTATGTCCCCATCCATATTGCCTATAATTGTCCCAGGCATGCTTCATCATCTAAGAGAGGGAAAAAATAGGAAAAAAATAGGATTTGGTTATGTTGTGAAGCTACTTCATAAAAATATAGTATTTTACTCCTTATTTGAGGCTTCATCTCTCTCAGTCATCCCAGCATACTGATATTGCTACTATTTCTATTTATTTAAGAAGTCAGGTTATATATCATGAGTAAGTATTGAAAACAACTTAAGTCTATTCGACTTGCGATAGAAGATGCTCTGCATTAGTTCACTTACTTTTTCTTTGACTTAAATATATACATAGACATTAAGAAATCAGTGAAAAATACTGGCAAATACCCAAGCTGCTAGCCTGAAGAAAACAAACAAAGAAACAAATAGCAATATCTGAAACATAAAAGATTTATTTACACTAATTATTTATTATTTACACTGGTGAATCAGAGCATGACTAAACAATGTTGCAAAAGGCATGATACATTTTTTTTGTTAGCAACACCTACTTGACAGAAACATACTGTGGAACAGCCTCTACCATGAGAAATACCAAAAGCTTTGTTCATTTTGTTCTTTAGAAAGTATAATGAACAAAGCAGTAGAAAATTCATTCACAGCTTCAGGTTTCTTGTTCCCCCAAACACTCTTTTTAACAGGGATTTATGCTACATAGTAAACTTAAAAAAAAATAAAAGTCTTGTTGGACCATGAGTATTAGTTGCACACATCAGCTGCTAAGCGGTGTTCTTATGTATTTGCTAGAACTTTCAAAATTCCTTGTTTGCATACAGCTGAAATTTAGCAGCCACAAAATTGCAAAATTGAAAGTACAGAAATGCAGTTTAATCAAATAAGGTAAGTTACCTAAACAGATCAAAGCAAGTACCATGGAGGAAATCTGATTCTAAAAACCACTGCCCCAGACACAAGGAAGTTAGAAACAAACCTTTTCTGAACAAGAGCTCTGAATCAACAGCCATGCAGCTGTATCCACAGTGTTATACATAACTTATTTTTCTATCATGTCTTCAAAACCAATATTAAAATATTGTTAAAATAAACAAAAGCCTCCACAAATGTACAGAACTTAAATCACAATATCCACAAGTTTGAGAAATGTTCCCTAAGAGGAAAAACTATGCTAATGCAACTTGTAGACCTATACTAACCCTTTAAGAAACTGATTATTTCAGGGCAAGGAAATTCCATGATTTACAGGAATATAGTTTTTCTTATTGTAATTTGAGGGTCACCATGTTCACAGAAAATATGAAGGGACAAGTAGATGTCAGCTAAGAAGTAAGACGGAGTCATTTGCCCTATTAGCACTAGCTCACACAGAAGCAAGACACCAGCTCTCTTTTAGAGGAAGTCAGCATCCAGTAAACCCAAGCATTTTAAACTGTATCCAAGCTGCCTACTGGGATACGCAAACCGTGAAGTCCCCGTCTCTCTATAATCATCAAGAGATTCTCGTCCAACCCACACAGCCGTAATTCATTTGAACATAAACTAACACCTGAGAAGCTTGAAGGGAGTCAGCTCGTGCCCAGACAATAACTTGAAACAGAGCAGAGGTGAACATACAGAACATGCTCCTGTGTTAAACGGATATCAACCGAGGCACACATATCCCTCTCAAAATGGCATTGGTCCCACTCCTACTGTGCACCATGCCAAGTCAACTTATACGGGTGTTCTCAGTTTTCAACATTATTTTTCACATTATTAAGATTCTGACAAACAATTAGTCTTTTTTTTGTTGTTGTTTTTGGTCATGAACTTGTAATGTAAGAAAAAGCATATGCAAGTATTACACTAAAAGGAGAGAGGAGACATTTCATTAGTATTGACAGATTCTTTAGTGTTTACTAAGCAATTCACTAATTGATCGATTAATAGCTACTAGAAAATGCAGTAAAATCCTGATCATAGGTAGTGTAGAACTTCTTCCGAGAGCTCTTACAAATATTATCCTGAATCAATCCACAATTTATATACACATATGTATATACATACATAGATATATGTTTACTAAAGATCATACAGTCAAGAACCACAGATTCATTCATGCTGGAAGGGACCTTGGAAATGTCTCCAGTCCAACCCCCTGCTCAAAGCAAGATCAGCTATGAGACTGGGGCTTGATTCTTTATCCAGTCAGGACAGGACAGGACAGTCAAAGTCTTCCTGAACTGTCCTGCTCAAAACCGAAACAAGACACTCCTAAAAACATTATTTTGGGAAAAAGGAAAAAAAGACCTGAATTTTTAGAAGGCACTACAGGATAGAGCTAAAGAAGCTGATCTCTTATTTCAGTTTGATAATAGGTAGATATCTACATAACAAGGTGATCGTGACATGACAGTTCTAACCAACCTCTTTCCAAAAAAAGGGGAGTTGAGCTTTGAGACCTTGGAATGTATCAATGAAATATTTCATGACGTAGAATAAATGACCACTAATGTTTTAGCTCTGTAAAAGTTTCAGACAAATTGTAGACACACAGCAGTATAGAACAAAAATTGGCTAGCCCAAAAACAAGAGCAATAAATTGTTTCCTCATGGCAGAATGTTAACCATGGAATATTCTACTGTCCCCACTTGCTGTGCCTACTGGGGGTCTGAGGAGAATGTGTAGATTTTGGTACAGATTTTTTGTTTGCAGATTTTTTTTTTTAGCTCTGAGGAAATTACAGACATTACAAAGGGCTAAAACAAAATCCACCACTACCTAACATGTTTTTATATCTGTAAGTTCCTAAGATATAATTTTTCCTGAGATAAAATTCAAGAAAGAAATTTTAAAGGAATCAATTTCACCAGATTCATCCATTAATGGAAAAGTAACTTAGGAAAACACTACTGAGACCAAAACCACTGCCAAACATGAGACTAAGGCATAGCTGACTGCATCATCTAAGGTTCTGAGAAAGGAAATCATATTTTGTAGAGACTAAGCTACTTTCATAAACATGAACAGGTGTCTTTCCTGTCACCTCTGCCTCTCCCAAACAGGATACAAGTCAAATGGTATTATAATTCCCAAGAATCTTCTTAACATTTTTACACTAGCAAGTCAACTGATCTTTTCCAAATGAATACTGAACACTATTCATGCACACAATGTGATGCTCTTGTCTACCACTAAATGAATAAATACTTGATTATATCTGGTTAGCAGATAACTGCACATTACATGTAAGGCAGAAGCCCCATAGCTCCTGTACACAATATTAATTTTTTTAAGGATCATGTACCAAGAGACCTAATAACAACATAGGATTTCTGCTGTTGCCAGAAGTGGTAGCAGGATATACTGTAGATATAACACCTATATAACTGGAAGTAGTTGTGCAGGCAGAAGCTTGTGAGAAGACAGGAGAAAATGTAACCCGCTGCCAGCTAAAACTTTAACAGAGGATGCCACTTTGGCTCATGAAGTATAAGTAATGACCTCTTCATCTGAAAAGCCAGATTATCTCTACAATTATGCCAGAAAGCATTTATGTAATGAAATTTGCAAATACTGAATTATAGTTGCCAGTAGGCAGTTGCAGGTCTTTCCTTAAAAAACTTGTCTTTACAAGGATAGGGAAGTTTCAGACACTGACTGGAACATCAGCACTAACGGTGATAGAAAGAAGGTAAAAATATGTGATAGGGAAAAAAACACAAAACAAAACAATAAATACCCTGTCAAGAAGCCATTACAGGAGAAACATAAGCTCAACTATGTGAAAGAAAAAAAAATCAACTTGTCCAAGGATGCATTAATAATTCTGTCAAACGAGAAGTGGAAATTTCTATAGCTGAAATTTCCACACCAGAAAACAGTTTGCCAAAGCAAGCCCTTGGAGTTGACGGTGTACAATATGAAGATCTTGTCATGTGGCCACCCAAGAATGAATGTTTTTACTGATAGAATTCTCACTGGTTCTATTAACTCCAGATGACAGATCTTACTTTTGACAGGAAAATGATTCATATGGAATAGGTTCACTGAATACCAGTCTTGAAAATGTTTATCATGGGATGCATCCAAAATACAAGTCAGCAAGACAGCATTGCATGTACAGCTTGATGATTCTACCAAAACAATGAATTTGGACTCTGCTACTATAAAGCCAGAATGGCAAGAAGTGGGATATGTCTCAAATGAAACTGCTTTTGTAGGTACACCATATCTAGATATTTTTACTGACTTTAGAACGCATATGCCTTGTTCATTGGATCTGATCCTCTGCAGTTGCTGAGAAATCAGTATTTTATAACAGCAGAGCGGTAATGTGTCTTAACAAAACCACAGTTTTAACAGTAAAAGGAGGCTACAGTGATGAAAGCGAATTTTGTCAGGAAGTCCCATCACTACAGCAGTGTGTTAAAACAATCTGTATTCTAAATTGTTATTTCTAAAAGCCCCTTTCCACTCCCCGAAAAAGGGCAGACACTTTAAATTAGAAAACTAAATCAGAGTCCTAAGAAATAAGCAAATAAAGCCATTTATCAGCAAATTGCAAAGAATGGTTGTACCTAAAAATCTATTTTTTCATTGCCATCCATCAGGAATATACATAACAGAGACAACAAATAGGCTTTGCTTTCAAAGGAACATATTCTGGTTAAGAGAACGATTTCAAAAGATTATATAAAACACCTCTAACTTCTGTTTTTAAATTAGCAAAGGACTTGCTAGAGAAGCTTATTGCTCAATTGGCAGATTAAAAATTAATAAGCACTTTCCTAGTGTCTGTGGAGATTACTTTCTGGAGGTTCAATTGAGCAATGATCTTTTCATTGTATAGATAGTCTGATGTTTGAAGAAAATTAGAAAAATTATTATTTTACTCTTGTGGGAGCTACAAATTTCTACCTAAACAGAAATTACTTCTGGCATCAGCCTATACCTCTGTCATGCATATCTGAACATTGCTACTGAAAGCATCTGTTTGGAACACATTCCTAAAGAGCACAGAAAGCTAGGTTTTCTTCATTTAGTGATAAGCGCAGTAATAGATCCATTACTAAATTGAAAAAATAACGTTTATTAAATTAATGTAACACAGGAAACTTGTTTGTTTGCATAGAAGACAAAGTGTAGACACCTGATGGATCTAAGGGGATAGTACTTCAAATGGTGAAACCAGAACGGTAGATGTAAATGGCCTAAACTTGGAAAGCTTACAGAAGTGGAATGAGTACTCAAATTTATGTAAGCAATACAAAAACACTTTTTTTTTTTTTAACATGATGAATCCATATTTTTGAAATTGTGTCTTCATCGTTTCAAGAGAAAATGGTAGTCACAGGTTTACTCATCCCGTGTCCAGAAAACTAAAACCTCACAGATTACCCTTTGTAACAGGACTGCAAAGCAACCACTAGAAAGTTCTTTTCTTCAGTGTTCTAACTCTTGCCTTTTCAGGCAATCTAATCATCTTCACCAGCTTACTCCTGTACTTCTGACAGTTTTACCATACCCTTTTTTAAAGTGAAAGACTAGAACTACATGAAGCATGCAAGACGCAGAAGCACCTTAGTTCATACACAAACAAAAGAATCTTGCCTGTTTTGTTCTCCCTTCCTAAAATACCAAAGGTTTGTTTTTTGTCTGCTATTAAGCACTACAGTGACCTTTCCAAATAACTACTACAGTCACAAGTTCTCATTCTCAAGTGGTAATATGACAAGGTATTAGGTGATTTTTTAAGCGTGAAGTTCAAATTTCTTTCCTTCTCAGTCTCAATATGCATCATTTTATATTTATCTGAGAAATAAAAGGGGAGATAAGAATCACTCAGTACCCCTAGATTTTTCTGCGATTCTTCAGTCAGGTCTCAGTTTTCTACTCCAAATCTCCATGTCAGCTAAGTTGATCATAACACTACTGTAGTAGTATTACCCTGCTGGGCAGCTGAACTCTATTACTCCGCTCTCTCACTCCCCCGCCTCAAAGCGGAAGGGAGAGAAAATACGATGGAGAAGGTTCAAGGGTTGAGATAAGAACATGGAGATCACTCAGCAATTACCATCATGGGCAAAACAGACTCAGCATAGGAAGATCATCGCAATTTATTGCCCATCACTAGCAGACTAGAACAGTGAGAAAATAAAAACAAACTAAAAACTTCCCCCTCTCATCCGCCCTCTTCTGCCTCCTCCCTACAAGTGGCACAGGGGAACAGGGAATGGTGGCTGCAGTCAGTCCTTAACACTTCGTCTCTGCTGCTCCTTCACAGTCATTTTCTGTATCTGCTCCAACATGGGGTCCCTCCTGCTGTTGTGCAGCAGGTTTTTTGCCTTTCTTAAATATGCTATCACAGAGGTGTAACCTCCATGAAGCTTTTTGAAGCTTTTTGACTGAGCAGTTCTGACAATGAGTAGTTTACCTGGGGTTTTACTCACTTCTGTTTGGCTGATTGTAACAGGAAAATGAAGCGTTTCCTTGTTTCTTTTATTTTACTTTGCATTTATAAATTTTGAATACTGTGTGTTAGTTCATTGTTGAAAGACAGGTTTTTTTCATAATGAAAGAAGTCTGAAAGAAGTTACTTTTAAAAATGAAGACATTCTTGAATTTTTAATGTTTCCAATAATTTAAGAGTACTAGAAAATTCTGCAATTGCTGCAACTTGATTTGTTTTTTTAAATACCTTCAAACACTCAAACTTGCATTCTTCATTAGTAGCACATTTTAAGTTACCAGCCAAAGCAAACTATCTAGGATATGCAGCTGAAATACTGCACCAGCTACCCACTGAGAAAAAGTTTTATTATCCTCCTCCTGTCTGAGCAGAATGAATACACCAAGATACAAACATACATAGTCACATACATAAATTAAGTTTTGCAACTGTTAAAATTAGGAGTTTTTTGTACAATCACCAGCATGTCAGGATGCAAATCAGTGCAGGGCCATTCCTAACTTGCCTGTACTGGCCAAAGTGCTGATCACACAACTTTCAATCTGATAAAGACATTGAAAATTAGTTTACCAACAGACAATCCTATGTCTTGATGAGGAAGAGTCCATCCTTACTTTACGTAGATTTCACTTATTTAGTAAAGATGAACATCAAAGAAGTACAGTGAAACTAGCTTGAAGCCAACATAGCTGTTCCCAATATGCTGAATTACACATGAGGATCCAGAATATTTCATGAGTGTTGAAACAGAACCACTTACTAAAACATATGCACACACATGTAGGGAGTGCTACCTTAAATACTAAAAAAAAAAGTAGGTCACAATATTTATTGCACTTCATTTTTATTATGATCAAAGCCAGAAGCAGTAAGATATAAAATGCAGTGCAAAAAACTTCACACAATATATACTAAAAAACCTGATGTTCTAACCAAGTAGCAGTCTGAATACGCTGACTGAAAACAAATACACTGTGGTGTCAGCTAAGGAAAGTATGTAAGTTTCAGTAAAGAAACTGCTAAAACATATTTTTAAATGCTGAAAGAAATCCGACACTCAAAAAAAGAAGGCCAATTTGGCTACATCAGAAACACTGCAATTACAGAAAATAAACGAGATTCAGCAATGGAAGTCATATGAACAGTTAACTATGAAAACAGGAGTTATGAAGCATGAAAGAAATATTTAATCATGTATAGGTCTTTTCTCCAGCACGGCTCTTTTCTCAATAAGCACACAAAACAGAACTCAGGTAATGGATACTTATTCTTTTTAAGATGATTTCTTAAGAGAGTAAGGCTTAGGCAATCTTCCTGTCTATGTAACTGTCACTCACCACATACATTTGCAGTAGCCTTTGAATCCATTGTCTAATTTCAAACTTGATTTCACAGAATTGGAGGAACCAGGCATTTGAGACCTCTACTTTTTGTGAAAAAATAAGAAATCAATGTCTCTGTAAGGAAGATGGACAGTAATGAGTACCCCAACTGAGAGAAAGGCAGTTATAATCCGTTCCTTTATTCATTCAAAGGGACAACATTTAGCATACAGGTATCTCTAAACCATGCACAAAACAGATTGCGATTCATGCAGTCAAATAAGAAGATAAGAGGAAGTTCACAGCAATGAGTGCATGAGAGAGAAGCAGAGGGTGGTATAAGGATATGTAGGTCAGAAAGACATGGGAAACCATTAGTTTTGCTGCTTATAAAGCTGTTACTTCTCAACATTGTTAGCAGCCTCTTGAGCATCATCCAAAGACCATGATGAAAATACATTTTAATCATCTCTCTTCTTGGCACATTCTTATAAGTGTTTCCGAAATTGCTTCTGCTAATATGAAATAAATTATTCCCCCTCTGAATAAATAAATACCTCCCTTCTAAAAGGTAGCATATTGGAATTCACATTTTAAAAAGACAATATGCTTTAAGTTTTGCTGAAAAACAGATTAAGCTCACTGGCAGAACTCCGGTCAGAGCATTGTTCCTCACTCATGCGATGTCATCCGAACTCAGCATTCTGCAGGTGTCAGATGCTATAAAATGGGCATCCAGGGTGCATAGGGGACAGTTAAAGATGACTTCCAACAACTTTTGATTAAGAGGCTTGCTCAATGTTTTGCCAAAAAAGCTACAACAGAAGCAGGAACAAAACCTAAGTCTTGCTGTATTGAAAACAATTTGTCAGATACTAATAAAGCATCTCCTTTCAAGTCTATGTCGTGATGCTTAATAAATTTGTGAACAAGGAGCAAGCATGCTACACAGCCAGAACCTCCATTAACTTCAAAAGTGGCTTATTCTGTGAACAACACCGACCCTTTGAGCTGAAAAAGGTTCTATGCACAATTAGTACTGCCTAATTACATGATTACAATTCGTAATGAATGCAGAACAAGTGGAACAAAAGCTTCAGAGAATTCTCAGACTTGCTAGCATACCTTTGAAACCTAGAACATACAATTTCACTCTATTTACTTAGACTACATGTTTGTTCCATTCTGGTAAAGCTTTCTACCAGTTGACAGGCTTAGCTAACAGACTTCACAGAACGGTTGCAGTTGGAATTGACCTCTGAAGGTGATCTGGTCTTACTCAAGTAGGGTCACTGCGAGCACATTGCCCAGGACCATGTCCAGACAGCTTTAGAAACCTGTTGAAGGAGGGAGATTCTGTAACCTAACTAGGCAACCTGTGCCAGTGCTCAGACACCCTCACAGTAAAGAAGTACTTCCTTATGTTCAGGGGGAACCTCCTGTGTTTGTGCTCACTGCCTCTTGTCCTGGCACTGGGCACCACAGGGGAAACTAACTAACTGACTAAACAAACTAAAAAATGCCTGTCTCTGCCCCTTCCTTCAGGCATTTATACACATTGATGAGATCTAACACCCCCCACACACACTCTCTCTGTCTTCTCTACGTTAAAAAGTCAAGGCTTTCACAATTTTCCCTCAAATGAGAGGTGGTCCTCAATCATCTTCAGAGTCCAGGCTCTCCTCCAGCATAGTGTTGTTCCCCCCAAGTGCAAGGCTTCACACTTCCCCTTGAACTTCATGAGGTTTTTATCCACCCATTTCTCCAGCCTCTCCAGGTCCCCTCTAGATGGCAGCACAACCAACCCTCTGGTGTTTCAGCTACTCCTACTTTTGTGTGGTCTGTAAACTTAATTCAGGGCATGTTCTGCTCCATCATCCAGACTATTAATGAAGATTTTTAACAAGACTTGACCCAGTACTGATACCTGGGGTGCATCTCCAACTAGACCACACCATTGATCACCACACTCTGGGCTCAAACATTCAGCAGCCACTTTTCAATCCATGCCATTGTCTGCTCACCCAGCCCATACTTCAACAGTTTCTCTGTGAGGATCTTACTGCGTACAGTTCTGAAAGCTTTCCTGAAGTCAAGGTAGACAATATCCACTGCTTTCCCCTCATATACTAGGCCAGTCATTCCATTGTAAAAGTTTATCTAGCACATCTTCTTCTTCATGCATCTACACTAGCTATCCCAACTATCTGCTTGTCCTTCACGGGCCTGAGAACAGTTTCCAGAATTAGCTGTTCCATCACCTTCCCAAGAATCAAGGTGAGGCCAACTAGCCTATAGCTTCCTGGGTCTTCTTTTCTGAAGATGGTAGTGACATTTGCTATCCTCCAGCCTTTAGGACCTTCTCCTAGATGCCACAATTAATCTAAGATTATTGAGAGGTTTCACAATGACATCAGCCAACTCCCTCATCACTCATGGGTGCATCATGTCTAGGCTCATAGACTTATGTACGGCCAGTTCACTTAAGTGTGTCCTGACCTGACCCTCTTCCACTAAGCTACACTGTCCTTGCTTCAGTCTTTCTGTGACCTCCCATGCCTTGGATTCCTGAAGGCCAGTCTTACTAGTAAAGACGGGCAAAGAAGGTATTCAGTACATTGTCTCTTTCCATCTCTTGTATAACCAGATCTCCCGTCTCCTTCAGGAATGAGTCCACATTTTCCCTAGTATTCTATTTGTCATCCATGCACTTAGAGAAGCCCTTCTTGTCATCTTTGTCATCACTTGCCAGATTCAATTCTATGTGGGCATTGGCTTTCTTAACCCCATTTCTGCATCCTTAGACAGTGTCTCTTACTCATTCTGGGTTACTCATCTTTGCTTTTACCTTTTGTGCGCTTTGTTTTTGTGTTTGAGTTTGGCCAGGAGTTCCTTGTTTGTACCATGCAGGTCTCCAAGCATTTTTGCTTAACTTCCTATTTGACAGGAGATATATTTCTTGAACTAGGAGATAATCCTTGAATATTAACTAGCTTTTTTGGGCTTCTCTTCCCTTTAGAGCTTCATGCCATGCTACTCTACCAAGCAGATCCCTGAAGAGATCAAAGTCTGCTCTCCTAAAGTCCATCTTGCTTTTAGCCCTGCTCCCTCCCTTCAGAATCCTGAACCCCACTTTCTCATAATCACTGAAGTCAAGGCTGCCTTCGACCTCCACATCCCCCAACAATCCCCTTGATGAGTATGAGGTCCAGCAGAACACCTCTACTCACTAACTCCTCTACCACCTGGGTGAGGAAATTATCATTAATACACTCTAGAAACTACTTAGATTGCTTAAGCCCTGCTGCATTGTCCCTCCAGCAGGTCCTGAGGCACCTGAAGAAGGACAAAAAGGAACACCAGACAGTAAGTCAGTTTCAGTAGGGTCCCAACTTAAATCACTCTAAGCAAATACAGGTTGCACAGGAAACAAGCAAGGAAAACCAGAATTTTTAGCCCAGTCTCGGGGCTATGATACCACAGGCCTCAGTGAGATGTGCTGAGATGGATGGCTACAGGCTCTTTAGGAGAGATGGGAAAGAAAAGAGAGGAAGTGGGGGTACATTAGGAAAGGTCCTGACTGCATGGAGCTTAGATATGGTGATGAAAGTGTTGAGTGTATCTGAGTAGGAGTCAGGGGAAGGGCAAACAATGTAGATAGTGTGGTTAGAGTATATATAGAACACCCAACCAGCATGAAGAAAGACAATATTCTACAGGCAGTTAGGAAATGACTGCTAGCCCTAGTGTCCTGATTGCTAGCCCTCATTCTCATGGGAGACTCCAGCTTCATAGATGTCTGCTAGAAACACAATACAGCAAAGAAGAAACAGACTAAGGCATTTCCTGACTGTGCAGAGGACAACTTCCTCACAGGTAGTGAGGAAGCCAACTAGGGAAGATGTCCCTACTTGACCTGTTAGTTAAAAAGGAAGGTCTCATAGGTGATGCAATGGCTGGAGGCCATCTCAGGCACAGCTATCAGATGACAGCTCTCCATCCTTGAGGAAGAAAGCAGGTCAGTCAGCAGAACTGCTACTTTGCATTTTTGGAAAGCAGATTTGGGGCTGTTAGGGACCTGGCTAACAGAGTTCCTTGGAAAATAATTTTAAAGGGCAGAGGTGTCCAGGAAGGCTGGATATTATTTAGAACTGATATTTTGAAGGCACAGGATCAGACCATCCCTATGTGCCAGCAGAGAAGATGAGCAATCTGGATGAACAGAGAGAGCTTCTTCTGGAACTCAAGAAAGAAGGACAAGATAGTTTATAACCTTTGTAAAAAGGAGAAGGCATCTCAGGAGAACTACGAAGATGTTGTGAAGTTATGCAATGAGAAAATTTGAAGGACCATAGCCCAGCTAGAACTTAACTTAGCTACTGTAGTTAAAGACAATAAACATGTTTTTATAAATACATAAACAAAAGAAGGAAAATATAAGGAAATATACTTTATATATATAAAAAAATATAAAGGAAAATATACTTTAATTATTGGATGGGGGGACAACATAGTGACAAGACATAAGGAAAAGGCTGAGGTACTTAATGCCTTCTTTGCCTTGGTCTTTATTAGTGAGACTAATTGTTCTCAGGGTTTCCAGCCCACTTTGCTGGAAGACAGAGGCAGGGAGTGGAATAAAGTCCTTATTATCCAAGGGGAAACAGTTAGCAACCTATTACACCACTTGAACACACAAAAATTGATGGGTCAGATGGAACCCACACAAGAGTACTGAAGGAGCTTGCAGAATTGATGAGCAAGCTACTTTCAATAATTTATCAGAAGTTCTGGCTAACTGGGGAGGTCCCAGTTGACTGGAGGTTAGAAAATTTGACACCCACCTACAAGAAAGGCAGGAAGTAGGCTCTGGAGAATGAGAGGCCTGTCAGTCTGACCTCAGTGCCAGGGAAAGTCATGGAGCAGATCATCTCTGCTGCCATCACACAACATGTGCAGGACAACCAGGTGATCACATGCAGTCAACATGGTGTTTATAAAGGCCAGGTCCTGCTTGACTAACCTGATCTCCTTCTACGATAAGACTATATGCTTAGTGGATATGGGAAAGGCTCTGCATGTTGCTTACATGGACTTCAGCAAAACAGTTGTTTCCCACAGCATTCTCCCATAGAAAATGGCTTCCCACAGCTTGGACAGATGTACTGATTAATGGGTAAAAAAAATGACTGGATGGCCAGGCCCAAAGCATAGTTGTGAATGGATTAAAATCTGATTGGCAGCTGGTCAAAAGTGGTGTTCCCAATTGCTAAGTACAGGGGCCAGTTTTAACATTTTTATCAACAATCTTGATGAGTGGATTAAGTACATACTCAGTAAGTTTGTAGATAACACCAACTTGGGCAGGAGTACTAATCTATTTGAAGGTAGGAAGGCTTTGGCAGAGGGATCTGGATAGGCTAGATCAATGGGGCATATCCCATTGTATGGCATTCAAAAAAGCTAAATGCCAGGTGCTGCACTTAGATCGCAACAACCCAATGCAGCAGTAAAGTCCCAGGGAAGAGTAGCTGGAAAGTTGCCTGGAAGAAAGGGACCTGGGAATACGGGCCAAAAGCTGGCTGAAAATGAGCCAGCAGTATGACTAGGTGGCCAATAAAGTCAATGGCATCCTGGCTTGTATCAGAAGTAGTGTAGCCAACAGGACTAGGGAAGCAATTGTCCCTTTGCATCAGGTTTACATGGCAAGGTTTTGGTAGCAGGTGGCTGCAGGGGTGGCCTCTCTGAGGAGAGTCCAGAATCTGGCCCTTGACAGATAAGGGCCAGTTTCAGCCAGCTCCAAAATTGAACCACCACTGGCCAGAATGGAGCCAATGAGTGACACTGCTTGTGCCTCGATGAGAGCACATACAAGAAAGGGAAAAATACTGCTGCACAACAGCAGCTGGGAGAGCAAAGAGTGAATAACAGCTCTGCAGACACCAAGGTCAGTTCAGCAGGAGGGCAGGAGGTGCTGCAGGCAGGCAGCAGCAGTTCCCCTGCAGCCTGTGGAGAGGCCCCTGGTAGAGCAGGCTGTCCCCCTGCAGCCCATGGGTCCCACATGGAGCAGATCTCCATGCTGCAGCCCCCCCGTGGGTGGAGGAGCCCCCGGTGGAGCAGGTGGATGTGGCCTGGAGGAGGCTGCGGCCCATGGAGAAGCCCCTGCAGGAGCAGGCCCTGGGCCGGAGCTGCAACCCGTGGAGAGGAGCCCACACAGGAAATACAATATTGTAATACAATACAAACAGACTTGTACGTAAAACTTGTACGTCCATAAGTTCAACACTTCTCAGAACAACCATTTATGGACCTGATCAAAATAAACATTCCAATGTTTAGAATAAGATATATAGAGAACAACCTGCACGGGAATGGTGAAATTATTGGGTTAAATACCCTGTTTTGCCAGACAAGCGCTGGCAGTAAAGCAATAGTGTGAAGTTAGTCTGAAATGAAAAAACTTAATCCTGAATAGGGTACAAAGAGCTAAAAGAAATAAAATTTTAAAAAGGAAGAAGATTTAAAAAAATTTTCCTTACTTGACTGGGTAAAATTTAACTCTTCAAGGAACCAAAACTCATTAAAAACAGTACAATATCCATAGTGATTACATTTTAACTGTGGCAAAAATTAATATTCTGAACACTAAAGGACATAATAGAAATTAAGCTTCCTGAATTCCTACTGCTCATGCAATTAATATCTAATTTAACTTAGAAAGAAGACAATGATTTCTAAAAAAACAGTTTTATTCTTAATTTCTTTACATTAGCCTCAAAAAAAAATCTTAAAATCTTTTGAAAGACTATACAAGCCACATCTACCCTTTTATAAAACTATTATAATCTTTATCTTAGTATGAAAAAATCACTACAAAATGTTTGTACTAAGCTAAATTGTAGCAACAAGAATTACTTTCAGATGTTTATTCTTAATAAAGTAATTGCTGTTCTGGTTTTGAAAAACATCTTTTTTAAATCAGTCGAGTATACTAGAGAAGTGCTACAAAGCTTGAATAGTAAGCAGGTAGGAAGACCTTTAACTCTCAAAATTGTCACTGTACATCAAAAAACTCAAAAATGGTCCTTATTTAAATAACTGAATTAACAGAATGTTAGAATAATATAGACAAATTATACAGTTCTGTGATTTAGTTACAATTGAGAACATAGTGAAACACTAAATATAAACATCCGAACCAAAGAAAAAATTAAAACCAGGAGATGCAGATTAGTTTCTGGATTATTTCATGATCTCAAGAAGCTTCCCTCTCTGTGCTCAGTAAACATCTTATTATATACAGCTTCCAATGCTTTACAAAACTCTTAATAGCGTTACACATCTTCTAATTATATTTATGCATGCTTTCTTGAAAATCAAACTGTTTCTAAAATATTTTAAAGTACTGCAAAACTACTTTCTACACTGTGATCAAAAAAAAAAAAAATACTTCAGAAAGTTTCTAGTTGTTTGGGAAGAAGTAGATGTAGCAATATTTTTCTTCTGTAACAGTGACAGAAACTAGTCTGCCTCCCAGCTGCAAAGAGCCATGTTCACGTTACAAATTGACCCCATCAACTCGCCCATGTCTACATTTTCACAATTTGATACTAGGTGAAGTAGGCTACATACATTTGTTTTGTGAATTTAAGTAGTCTAATGCTGTTCTTTGAGAGCAAAGTTCCTCAAATATGCATCAGCACACTTCAAAGTAAACCAAAACAAGAGCCAGTTGCCTCCTCAGGACCACCTAGAACTCTGAAGCCTGTCGATCAGTCTCTATAAGCACTAAACACTTCCCTAGGCAATTTTTTTCATCTTAATCCAGGCAACCGTACTGTACTGCACATCAGAAATGCTACATACACTTGATGTAGACCTCTGCCTAAGATATTATCTCCCAGAACTTGTTCTTTTTGACACATCTGTATCTCATCTACAAAGACTGTTTATATTAGTCTACAATGTTTATGGAAAACAGGAAGAAAAGACATCAGCAGTGATTGCAGCATATTTCATGATGTAGGATTGCATCTCTGGAATCACTGAAGCATTCTGTTATACAACCGATACCCCAAGAGCAGGTTTCAGGCAAAATATTACTCATCTGACACTGTCAATACATGTTTTTACCTCAGCCACATTACATTCACTGCATGCAGCAGATGCCAAAATACAGAAGTAGATACAGAGGCCACACACTAATAATACTGAAACAACATCGCATTCATCAGCATTACAATTCATCCATTCTCATTAGTAGACCTTCTAGTGCTGTATTCTACAGTCAGATGCATGAAGGAGCAGAAGAAACAGTCTGCTGCATCAAACAACTTAAATTCTGGAATTCATTTGACAGCCACAGTACCGATAAGACTGACTCAATGAAGGCAAATCTCACAACAAAGGGAATGTTTCCGTCATACTAGGAAGAGCCTGGACTGCTCAAGTCCAATAGT
Organism: Anas platyrhynchos; assembly: GCF_047663525.1. Classification (NCBI taxonomy): domain Eukaryota; kingdom Metazoa; phylum Chordata; class Aves; order Anseriformes; family Anatidae; genus Anas; species Anas platyrhynchos. The sequence goes on along the minus strand of NC_092587.1, from coordinate 83,144,761 downwards.
CACACTGGCAAAGAATGCTCAGCACAAAGATACGATATCCTAACTGAAGTACTCACCCAGCTAAAGCTTACTTCCACGGAATCTTTGGTCTGTCGATGAGAAGCTACACACTTCAAAAAACACAAGCCATCAACAAATTATTTAATTAAACATCTTGTCAATGTGACTCACACTTTGACAAAGAAAAAAGTAATAAGCCTTTTACAGCACAAGATATATGGCAACTGCAGGTAAGAATCATGAGAGCTATCAGTTATATCACTCTGGATTCCCCCACCCACAAATTACTATACCTGCAGATTTAAAACAGAAAGAATTGTCCAAACTTCACTACTTATTTTTATCACCAAGAAAATTACTATTCTGTGTTAACTTAGAAGATTTTTGTCTCCTCTCAAATGTATACATTCTGACAAAACAACCTCAGTAATGCATATTATCAACCTTCCCCTTTAATTCTAGGTTTGATCTAAAGGAACTTTAGTTTTCTTCAAGCTAGTTCATCATTATTAGCTGTGCTCAGTGCTTTCACATCACTTGGTTAACTCCTTTTAATTCTACCCATTAAATCAATCAGTGGTAAACTCAAAAGGTATTTAAATACAGTAACCTCCAGTTAAAATAAAGAAGAATTGACAACTGCATGACCATATCATTTCAGCATTCATTTTCATCCTACAAACAAGAGTTGATAAAACTAAATTATCTGTATAATCTCACAGGATATGATGTGAGGGCTCAGGATATGAGGGCTCCTCAGTTTTGAAAAGCAGCCTTTTGAAGTCCACAAGTCAGTGCTGTCCTTTGAGAAAGGACATGAGAAAGGAATCTAACAAAGCAGCATCAAGGGGATCCAATACTATATGCACAACTTCAGTCAAAAGTGTTTCTGCAATAGTCACCAATGGAATGTTCACCACTTCACAGGAAGGGTTTGCTACCTGTAGGTTCAAATAGCCATACAGCTCCACAAGCATAAACAATTTTTCATTAGATGAAATCCATTCTTGCTAAGCAGTGAACATTAATATTCGGTAAAATTCTAACTTGGGTGACCTACCCACAGCATGTCACATACTCCAGCTGCTGTACTTCCCAATTGCTAGGACAGCTACATAGAATCACAGAACACGCCGAGTTGGAAGGGACCCATAAGGATCATCAAGTCCAACTCCTGGCACCGCACAAGTCTGCCCAAAAGTTTAGACCATGTGACTAAGTGTGCAGTCCAATCGCTTCTTAAACTCCGACAGGCTTGGTGCAGTGACTACTTCCCTAGGGAGCCTGTTCCAGTGTGCGACCACCCACTTGGTGAAGAACCTCTTTGTGATGTCCAGCCTGAACCTCCCCTGCCTTAGCTTGACACCATTCCCTTGGGTACTATCACTGGTGACTAAGGAGAATAGGTCAGCTCCTACCCCTCCAACTCCCTCTCATGAGGAAGCTGTAGACCACAATGAGGTCTCCCCTCAGCCTCTTTTCCAGGCTGAACAGGCCAAGTGACCTCAGCCTCTCCTCATACATCTTCCCCTCTAGGCCCTTCACCAGCTTTGTAGCCCTCCTATGACTATTTTTTTTTTTAAATGAGCTTATCAAATTCAGATGATAACTTAGTAAGTGACTACATGAGTTAAATCTTCAAGTGCTGTGGCCCCAGACATTCTTCAGTAATAGCATTTGTGCTTGTCTACTTCTGGCCTGAACCATTTCTATCTGCTAAGCTGACTACGGTGCATAAAACTAACCAGAATTGGGGGGGAGGTCCCATAATGTTTCTATCAGATGAGCTAAAAACACAGATTCCGAAAAAAGCCTGGTATAAATAATAAGTTCATATTATCAGGGTAAAAGAGGGCAATGAATCTTACAGGTAGAAAAGATGGCATCACAGTCAGCAATTCCCATGGCAGAGACTGCCACAAAAACAGAAGTTTAGGCCAACATCTTAGTTTGAATGTTTCACAGGAAAATGAGGCGATCTACTTAAATGAACTCACAGTTTCAGAGTCACTTAAAACTTGCTTTGAAAAGCAAATGATAATTTGGTAATTTGCTAGTCTTAGCAATAGGTCATTTTTCCCCCCATCTTTTCAATTCAATTTCATAAACATTTATCTTGCAACACTGTATCATACCATATTCTTTCAATGGAACCTGATAAAGTCAGGCTCTGCTTTAAAGATACACCGTTCCTGTTCCACACCTTAATGACCAACTACAACACCATCCCCATTCTACCCCCATAACACCAAATTCTAGAAAAAATTCATTTTTAATATTTTACTGCATAACAGTTTAACACTCCAATATCAGAAAAAAACATGCAATAATCTGTCAATATTTATTCATACTTGATTTGTACTTTTGACTTACTGTTAATTAAAAAGATTTCTAGTCCTATTTTTTTTATTTTTTTAAACATAGCCACTGAATGTCATAAGTAACTACTATCAGATACAAGAATGGGTAGGACCACATCATCATATTTACCTCTTTAATTTTGTTCCTCTTCTCTCGAATATCCGGGTCTGCTGGTTCTCCACTGTTTATCCCTATAAGATTTGGTAAAGGAACAGGGGGCAGTGGCTTGCTGTCTTTCTTTTTCAACTCTTGCACTACTTTGTTCTTTTCTGTCTGAATCTCAGCTTGTATCTCATCACGTGATTTCTTCAATTTCTCCTTAGCCTCTTCCAGAGCCTTTTCATGATCTGCTCGGATCTTATTTCTCAGACGTTCCTCTTCTTCTCTAGAGACACAAATGCTAGTCAGCATCTCATTACTAAAAATACATTGATCATAAACAAACTGCAGCTTCAAAACAGAAGCCACATTCCAAGTTGGTTTACTCTAAATAATTCTAATGATTCAGACAAGTTTATTGCGTAGAAATGTGCATTAACATATTTCAATTTTGCCATGAAGCTCAAAAGATGAACAGCACACACATCAGTGAAAGTATTGTAGAAAAATGTACCATAAGGTATTCTGGATTATACCTAAGCACCTTTGCTTATCTATTCAAGACTTTAGAAAGGAAAAGCTCTACATCCTGTACTTCAACTACAGGATATACGCACAGGCATATCTAACAATCAGTCTTAATATAATCAAAAGGGCTCTTCCTCACCTTCTGCACAATAATACATCACATGCAACTTGTCAAGATCTGGAGTAATAACTACAAAAAATTGCAGTAAGGCCCTTATTAACAATGAGATCGCAGCAAGAGCTGTAAACCCCATCACGCTCTGTTTTGCCTTGAATTCAGTACTTATTGTTCTGATTGGTATCATCTATAAATCTCACAAACTAAAGGCAGAGTTAATTATAAAGCAATTTAAGAACACAAGGGTTTTTAATAAAGCATGCCTTTGAAACTCACTGTTGCCAAAAGCAACAATATCTTGGTTCTAAGCACAATCTTGCACCATGATCTTTAATGATCAGTAAAAGATGAGTGTCACACACAAAACAAGGAGTGCTGTTTTAAAGCCTGTATTAAAAAAAAGGTTATTCTAACAAATGAAAAATGTCCTAAAATGCTTAAAAGCATCAGGAAAATACATATCATGACCCTCAACATAACAAAACCTTCTTTACAGAGTTGTTCAATGACCAATGTAAGCCAAAATAGTTGCAGAGATTAAAAACAATACACTCCCTACCCTCTGCCTCCCTGGACAAAAAAAATATTCTTTTGCCAAAAAACATTAAGTGGATAACGGAAAGAAGAGAAGGCATGCAGCAAACCACATAAGAGATACCAAGCTTGGCCTAACCACTTTTAGTAGGAGCTGAGTCACTTGACACAAATGACATTTTTTTTTCCAGTGTATTGAAGCAGTACTAATGAAAAGGAACAATCGCTTTCTGATACATGACAATCAAAAGCCAATCCAAAATTTACAGAAAACACAACCATGGGATTAACTCTTAAGCATACATTAACAACAAAAAAAGTAGAAGATACCTACATGTTTAAACTGGGCTACTTTTCCTATAAAATTTATTAAAAATATTTGACATCTATGATAAACTGGTAACATTTCAGAGATTCAACCAAACTAAGTAACAGATTGGGGTGCTGCATTGGAATATTTAGACTGCAATATTTAAGAATATGGACAGACCTTACTGAGCTTTCCAAGTAGAGCAGAACTGTTTTTATTAACCTCATAGATCATGTCATGACTATTATACAGCACTGTTTCACCTTTCCAAAATAGGTCGGAGAACAAAGGCAATATGAGTAACTTGCATGAAGTTATGTTTTATATGTTTTAGACAAAAGACATTCTGCTCATTCTGCTTTCTTTACAGTGTCTACTGCATTTTTAATAATGGCTACTGGGATGCTTCAAGTATTAATAGGGGCTTTGAGACACAAGCAGGAAGGATTAAAAAAATCAAGCAGCCATATCTCAAAGATGATGAAAATAATAATAATAAAAGGATAAAAACACTTGCACTCTGGATATAAAAATATTGCCAGATGGTTTGCAGAATTGATCTAAACTGGGGCAGAGAGAAAAGAAGCCCACAAATTAAAAAAAAAAAAAAAAAAAAAAAAAAAAGTATTTTAACAGCACCTAAAAGAGAATAGTCTAAGGATATGCTTTTCCTGAGCAGATGTGACAACGTAAACTTGTAACTACTGCCCTACAATGATAAGGCGGAGCATAGTAAGCATACTCACACACATCTTAAAAAAGCTCTTCTTCCATCTACTTTCTTATTAAAAATACCTCATGAACATGCTCTCTATACTGTATGCCAATACTCAGATTTCCAAGAGAAAGCACAAAAGGTATCCATCAGAAATAAACTACTAAGAACAGCTGTTATACAGAATAGACTAGACTATTGCAGGCCATGTACCAATTTAGGAATGGAGGAAATTCAAAATGTCTTCTCTAACACAATTAAAAGGTAAAAACTTCTTCAGAGTAGAGGGAATATGGAAAGGACACTCAAGCAGATTAGAATGGGAAGAGGCGCATAATAACCCTGTTGCAGAACATCTCAAATTAACCAGATAAGTTGCAGTAAAATAGATAAAAACAAATTGAAAGAAAAAAAAATCACCAACTTGTCCCAATATTTTAAATGCATCATTCTAGAAATAGGAGTCTTAATGTATTAAAGCGATAGTCTACATTTCAGCACAGAAAAGAAATGTAAGATAAGGACTGCTATGTTTTGAGATGCATTAGTTAATGAAAGTTTATGTTCAACATAACGTACAAAATAGAAATCAGAATTAATGCAGATATAAAGCACGCTGAAACGTTAATGAAGTGTTAATGCACTAACTAGCATTTTCTGATTTTAAACTATTCATTCTCTTAATCTTAAAAAACTGCTTTTGAAAACCGACTAAAACTAAAGTGGATTCCCTAAATTTCTTAAAATCCAATTGAATACAATTTCAGTTACTGTCTCACAAACTTTATTTGACAATTTCTATCCTCCTGGACTATAAAAATGTTTGGGCTAAATATTTCTATAATTTAGCACAGTAATAACAGAGCAATCCCCATAGATTAATCCATTTTGTGTAAGGTGTATGACAGTTACAGTTCTCTGATGAAGGATTATCTAAGTCAAAGTGTAGTAAATCGGGCTTCTCGTTCAAGAAATGCACAGTTCAACCCCCCAGTGCACTAGCCCTGACTGTTATCACATAAATACACAGTATATTTTTAAGTTAAAATGTATATACATCTCAGCTGCACTCTTTAGCTCAGCACATGAGCTCAAGGACTTTAAGGCACGTTTTGTTCGCAGTTTGACATAATCTGACATCACTTGATAACACATGCTGTCAACAAAAAGCTTTGTTACACAGACCGTTGTATTAGCACTTTGTTTTTTTCTTAAGTGCTATTATGTTTGCAATTAAAAATTATAGTAGCACTATTACCTTTATATATTTCATCATGAGAATTGTAATGAAATGCTTTAACAGATGCAATGACTGAAAGGCTTTTAAAGAATTTCTTCAGCCACTTTTCATAGTATCATCCACGTCACATTCAGTTTCTCCTAAACAATGAAAATGAAGCACTGAGCTCCTCTTTATGACCATCAAATCCAATCTCATTAATACAGATGAATAGTAGCAGTCCTTCAAAAACTTGAAACCATAGGTCTGTAGTCTGGAAAGCTTTTTTGAAGCTAGCAGAAGGTGGCTTTGTGGGAGATGCAGCTAGACAGAATGAGGTAGCCAGAACTAGAGATCATTTTGCACAGTCACATTTTCACTAAGAAAGAGTATTCTGTGCAGAAACCAAAGACATGGCTTATGGAGAATGAGAAACAGGAAGCATTATTGAGGTATTTTGATTCTTAAACGTTCAGTGTGGGGTTATTGTATTTTGGAAGCATGTTTCTTGTTTTCAAACTCAGTATCTGGAGGCAAGTGATAACATTTACCTTTTGACTAGATCTATTAATGGTTTTGCTAGTAAACACTGAAATCAGGTTTTTCCGTGAGGCTCATCCTTTGAAAAAAAAAAAAAAAAAAAAAAAGGAATTTTTAGAACATGATAATTATGCCTTTCAGGCCTTCATAAAAAGATGTTCATGGTATATCCACATGAACCTAGTTTGCAGAGGCTACTTTACAATAAATGTGCTTTATCTGTAGATATAAAATTTTTGGTAAAGCCTGTGGTTAACACACATGTACCCAAAGACAATCCCCCAAAAAGATGTGAAAAAAATTAACTATGTTTGAGTAGCTAGAGTAAGTGTGACTCACTAAAGTGTGCCACTGTAGTAACATGCTTTGTGCGTTATCACAACTTTGTGCTACCAAAATCAAGCACCATGAAGATTGTACCTAAGTCCTTCCCTTTAATTTTCAGTCCCAGGACAAGTAACTGGTGTTGAACCTTTCTACCATCCTCATTTATTTCCAGATTCAAACAAAGCGTATGAAACAGCCATAACTCAGAAAAGTTTTGAACTCACGTCTAAACTACTACTGAACTACTATATACATTTATATAGTAGTTTTGATTTCTACAGCTCTATAACCCAACAAGATTCATTAAGAAGGTCTGAATGACAGTCTACTTTCCTTCACCCACTCAGCAGTATATTTAAGTGTTTGAAGAAAATATGCAAAGACTCAATATTAAGATGAAAAGCTCTAGCACTAACTGTATGATCAGCCAAAAGTCTTCCAGGAAGTGACATTTTGAAACAAACATACGAAAACAGTAAGATGAAGAGAAAGGTCAACAGGTATTTGAGGGAGTTTACAGTAGATAGTACAAGAGCTTCTTCTGCAGACAGAAATTCACTGTGCAATTACCAATGATGGACAGCCTGAGCTGCAAGAAATGTCATATTGTATGTTCCAGCTGAAGACGTATTTTACCAAATATATTGAAGTATATGACCTTAGCAAAAGAAAAATCACACTCCTAAAAAGTCACATCACTTTTCTTGAGTTCTTAGGCATTATGACATAAGTGAAAATACATAATGAAGTTGTGAAAAGATTTGAAATGTGTGACCAACTGAGACTCCCCACTGCCTCCCACTCCCCACCGAACAGCACCCAAATGCCAACAAACTCCTCATCCAGTATAAGAAAGAGTCAGCAACAGTTCAATGTGCGTAGATATCATTACATTCAATAAATCATGGAGATAAAGAAGAGAGACCTCAAAGGACCAAAACTAAGAACATATTTGCAATTGAATAAAGATTGGAAACAATCCCAGCATAAACACATATCACAATGTGTCAAAAACGGTTTCCCTACCCAACTATCCCCCTGCTCCAGGCAACGCTAGCAAGCTCTTACAATACACACCATTTGGAGTAATTCTTCAAAAACCTTACCTAAAGCAAAGCTATTGCTTCCTTTAGTCACCCCAACAGCTTGTTCTAAAAATTTTGAGACAAAATAGAGAGGTCTACGTACCATGAAACTACATTGGTAGCATCTTTAAAACAAGCAATATTAAAAGGATCATCAAGTGGATGCAAGGACCATAAATAGACCCAAATAATTACAATCTGAAACTAGACAAGTGCATACCAGAAACAGGTGCAAGTTTCTTAAACAATCACTGTAGTTAACTATTGCAGCTGCTTATGCAAGAATATTGTACACAGTCTGCACAAGCAGACAAAATGTCATTCGGAAAAGACCACAAGTTGTAAGCCTTGATAATAGAATCAGTAGGTGAATCTTTATGTGCTACAAATATGCATGAGGTAGGGAAGTTTCTGAACTTAAGAGTAGCCACTAGAGCTTCCCTTGCCCTGATGACTTTTAATGCAAGTCTCTCCTACCTGCTGTGAGAGAACAAGCTTTTGAATAACTGATCTGGAAGAAAAGAAAAGAAGAAAAAAAAAAGCTTTAAAGCTCTTTCATTCAAGATTTAAAAAGAAAACAAAATTAAAGGAAAGAAAACTGGTGACCAGCAACTGCTCTCCCACACTAAAAAGCATAGCATAGGGTTACCAAAGCAAGACAGCAACCAGTTTATTATTGTTTGGATTCTCAGCAGATGGGTAGACAAGAAAAAAAAATTTGAGTCAGTGACTCAAAAAACATTTCACACATTAAGTATTAAAGTTGCTTTTCCTTCCAACATACACCGTTTTATAACATACACACATATTACAAGCCCATCATGTTTTCCTAGGATATGGAGAATACACTTTCAAGCCATGCAAGGACATAGGTTAACTTTCTGGGCGATGAGAGGCAGCAGATAGTAACTAAAGGTACACACTTCTGGAGTGGTTCCTTTTAGACAAAGGTGACAGTAGAACTTATTTCTAGCAGATGGTTACATTGGCATTGACAGGCGGTACTCATGTCATAACATAAACAAGTGTTTCCTTATTCAAGCACTTTTATCCCTCTCCCTCTAGTTTCAGAAATTTGTCTTGCCATTGCACTTTCCCTTGATCTTCATGTTCTTTTTTCCCATCTTCCTTTACTATTATTGATACCGAGTTATCCTCTGCTAGCTCGCTTCTTTGCTGTTCTTCAAGGACAGTTGCCACTCCAAACACCAGTCCTCCTCACTTTCGTCAGTCAAGTTCTTTGGACTGTGCTAAGGAAAGGTGAGAAATAATTCAATGACACAGTTGCTTCCCTTTAATACTAAATAACCGCTCTTAAACTGCATATAGGCTTTCTGCAACACACTTCTTTTCCACCTGTGAACAATAAACAACACAATAGAATAGTTCAGTTAGAAGGAACCTACGAAGATCACCCATTTCGACTGCCTGAACACATCAAGGCTAACCAAAAGGCAAGGCATATTATTAATGGCGTGAACCAAATGCCTCTTGAACACCGACAGTCATGGGGCATCAACCACCTTGCTCAGAAGCCTGTTTCAGGGTTTGACCACCCTCATGGTCAACAAATTTTTCCTGATATCCAGTCTGAACCTCCCCAGCACAGCTTTGTGCTGTTCCCTTGTGTTTTACCATTAGTTAACAGGGAGAAGAAACTGGCGCTTCCTGGTAATGATGTGTCTGATTTCTTTTAATTTTTTTTTTTTAATCTTAGGCCAAAAGCCTGGGCCTTCAGACACTTTCAGCACAGCTCTCAAATTCCTCTCTGTGATGGAAGCTCACAGATTCCGTTCCAATCTCTCTTGTAAAGCAAAAACCTCAGTCTCCAACATTTCTTTGCAGATAGCTGGGTGTCACCTTCAAGTCCAATGAACCGTAACTTTTAATCTTCCTCCCACGTCTTCTGTTCAACAGTGCAAATTTCTCCATTACCCAGATTGCTCGTGTCTGGGCATTTTTATTTTTTTTCCAGAACTTAACAACACCTAAGATTTTCCTGCCTTGTTTCCACATATTTTAAACATGGTCTCTCTTAACCCATTTGTTTAGGGAACCCTCACAGCTTGTTCTGTTCATTCAGCAATCCTGTCAGGAAGACATTTATCAGCTACTTACATCCTTACACTGCCTTGCTGCATTTTCTTTCTGCAAAACTTGTTACTCATTATATATATTTTTGTTGTCACAATGGCAAGAAAACAGCCACTTTTTTAAGTCCAATGTTAAATTTACTAATTCTTGTGGCTGATCATTAAAGGCCAATGCTTGTTGTAACTTCTGTATCTATCTGTACCCAACTGTTTTCCTTTATCTTGTGATGCAGATAGGGTCCTTTGAAGCAGCTCTGGAATAATAATATTTAGAGAGAATTTCAAAAATAGAGATTGAATGGGCACTCAAGAGAACTTGCCAAAGGGACTGGACAGCTGAAGCACATCCCTTATGCATGAAGAGCAAGCCCACTACAAAACTAAAAGCAAAAAAATTCCTTAGTATTGATAGATATGCTAAATTCAAGTTAATGCTTTTCTTGGCACTTGAAAGCACTGTCATAGCCTGCACAGTCAGCTTAATTTTTACTTGGTGAAGAAAGGCAGAGGTTTTCTGCAAACACTCTCCAACAGTTGCATTCATAATAGCAGCTAGACATTTGTCAGTGCTAAAAAGGGTCACTAGAGACCATGTAAGCATTTTATGCTTACCGTAATTACAAAACTAGGATATTTCATGTATCAGCTCATACAGATTTTTCAGATTAATCAAACCAACTATTTCAGGAAGACATTCAATTCAACAGATATTAACAAAAAAATAATTAACAAATAAATATAAATTAACACAATGCTTTACACACATTTTCAATACTGCATAAGCAAGCTTACTGTTTTGTGTGTAGTGTCTTAGTGTGACTCGACAAAACACTTAGAAAATGCAGTTGATGCGTAAAGTTCAAAAACGTAGAGATTTCAATCACTACAGCTCTATCAAAATACTTCCTTAGATCTTTTTCATTTATATGATGTAAAAATGCATACAATTAGATTTGCCTCAAGGCACTAACAATCAAAAATAGGCATTACAACAGAACTTAGGTTGATTAAAGAAAATTCATTTAATGGCTGCAGCTGGTTGCTTTTGTGCAGAATATTAAGCCTCTATAGAGCAAAGTCTCAAACCTGATTGTCAAATCACTTACAATGCTGTTTCTGAAGAAAAAAAGCTATTTTTAGGAATTGATCTTATTTCCAAAAAAAAAAAAAAAAATTTACTAAAAGCTTATGATATTTCAGAATTCTTTATGTTTGATCAAGAAACATGAATCAGAGGAATGTTACCACCTGCCAAATGTAAAAGGATTCTAAACACCTTCTCGGCATAATATTGACTGGAGCATTTTATCTTCATTTCCAGTGTGTAACCCCATGAGACACTCTTTTTTTTTTTTTTTCCCTTAAAATAATAAAGATGGAAGAACTTTGGAAGAAGCTTGAGTGAAAATAGTATATAGACTACAAGAATGATACACAGAAAATGAAATAGGTATAGGACAAGAGCATCGGGTAGGATAAAAAGTTAGAAGTGAGCAAGACAGTAAGAACAAATATCTGGAAAAGTAGAGTTCATTTTGATACAAGATTTTAACAACACCAAAAATCTTGTAGAATACTTTTAAATTCAAGAAGCCTATTACACTTAATGATGTCAAAATAAAAATTACCACTCCAAACCTCTCTAGCTGGAAACTGTTGTGTAAGTTTAGATATGTATATAGTGATCTATCATAGTATTTAGACTCTATACTAATCGCACTCAAGTCCTATAAAGCATTTGCCAACATCTTGCATGCTGTATTCATTCCTGATTTACAAGACTTACCGTTTGATCACAGCAGAATGACACATAGCTGGTCTTGAGATACTGAGAAAACAATTACACAGAACTGCGTTCTCATACAACAGCAGTGCATCATCTGCTAAGCACACTTACATATAGGACAAACAAAGCAGTCCCACTGCTGTCAATAGCACAAATCAGATACTGAAACATGCTCAAGAAGAGAGAAAGAACCAGGGCACTTCATTACACAGCATCAAGTTCTTAAGTATTATTTTATGTCCAACCTACTACTAGTGTCAAAACCAAGTTTCTTATAAGAAAAGGCATAAGCCCAACTACACAAACCAGGAAGGAAACTAAAAATGGTGCATTCTATCACAGAAGTTGCTGCAAATTCTGAAACACTACTGCATTTTCCATACAGCACGAAGTTGTTCTTTTTCAGAAGTAAACTTACTATGCTCTTTACTAAACGTGTTTATTTTTCTTTATGCTACACAAAACTAAGTATATACTCATTTTTTACAACACTTAAAACAAAACTGCTTTGATGGCAACATTTTTCCTAGCAAAACCACAATCCTATTTAAGCTGCCCAACATCCCAAAGATAGCCAGACTTAGATGGCTGATTTCAGATTACTTAAATGTATATATATTCAAACACCTGAAAACCAAGGCACCACAAAATTACAAGTTCCCACTACACCTTAATTCTCAACCTTTTGAACACACGTAGAACAACTAGCACTTCCTACACTACTTAACATTTTAACGTTCCCTGGAGTGAAAAGTTGTGTTTTGTTTTTTTTTAATGCAGTTCTTACATAACTTTTTTACCTACAGAAAATGAATCATGAGTCCCTTTTAGCATAGCACCAGCATCTGTTTCAGTATATGCTGTGAGAACTCGCACTACATCTTCAGCACTACTGTACCGACTTGCTACTCCTTCACTCACTGCACTAGCTACATTGCCTTACAGTTATACCAAAATGGGGCAGGTTCATAATCCAGCTCTGCACAGGAATTTTGGAAGGAGATGGAATAGGAAACAAGAATAAAGCAACAACAAAAGAACTCTAATTATATATGTACAGTACAGACAGCATCCTTGCTCTCCCTTCTTTCCTGATCTTCTTCCTGACCCTAGAGTTACAAATTCCTCCCCCTTCTGTACATTATACTCCCAGAGGAGAAAACAGTTCCTGGAGGCATGCACAAAATCTTCAGGAATCAATGAAAGGCCCCACACAGTCTCCAGAAACTGAACAAGTCCTAAGGCAGGAGTCTTAACCAGCTGAGAAATTCTCTGTCCTGAATACTCACATTGTGAAGACAAAAAGGAATTTCTTAGCACATCTATTGATTATAGTATGTTTGTGTTCAGGTAGTTTAGCTCAATTAACAGAACACTGTGATATTAGCTTGACTAATATGCTACGAACCGTTTCCTAACATTTCACTTTATACAAAAACAGCAATGTATAAAAGAAAATTTAAGCAAAAGAGAAACAGGATTTCACCTGTTTACCTTTACAAGACATAGCTTGAAAGCACTCTTCCAGCAGAGATCAAAGGCTTGCTGAAACCAGTATGTAAGAACATCACAGAGAAAGCTGCATGAATACCTTGCAGTAAGAAGTGCTAAATATTAACATATTAAATACTTAATATACCAGGACAGCCTCGCTCTCCATATGTGCTATTAAACTGACAATACTAAGAACAGACTGAAAGTTTTAATTTAAAATACTAAGTCGATAACAATAAGAAAAAAATAAAACACTGAGCTGTAATATATTGCTGAATTTTAAAAGCATAAAGTAACTGAGTTTTGGAAACTAGAAAGGAAAAAAACGGTGCCATTAAGACACTTGTTGTATATAACTAAGTACATATGTATATATTTAAGAGAAAACTAAGAAGCAGCAATCACTAAAAGGTATGATAATCATTTTAGCATCCCAGTAATTCACAACTGTAATGTTGGAGCTTTACATCCATTACAGACCCTATCATTTGAGCTATAGAAGATGACAACCTTCTGCTATCAGTTACTATGTAGGTCAACAGCAGAGGAAGAGAAACATACCTTAACAGGGTTTCACATGTATCAGCTTGCAGCAGGAGGCAAAAAAAAAAGGCTCAGGCTACAGTTTCACATGATATTTAAGCTGATTAATGCCTAGCTATTGCCAAGTACAAGGTCCCACTCAGCACTGCACCAGCTCTGGCACTTGTCAGTGGCTGGTGAACTGACTGAGGGTCTTAACATAAAAGACTACCTAGGGGCTTGGTTGTGTTGCCCTGGACATTTGTTCACTGAGTTTTGTTGCATGGGCTTAGCAACCTGAGTTAGCTATGGTAGGGTCAGATGACAGCCAAAAGATAACATGAGGAAAGAAGCAGGAGCAATATTCTGTCTATGGATGAGTCCACACTGCCTTCCCATTACAGGGTCTGCCAGAAACAAAAGTGCACATTGTAGCTAAAAGGTGACTTATACCAAAAAACATACTAATTATAGAGCTCTGAGGTACATAGACAGTGCCAACAGTAATAAGGGAGGGGTCTACTGGAAACTGGCAACTACTAGATATACGCATCATAATATATATTATTATATTAAAATAATGGTAGAAGAATAAATTAACTGACTGGACAACCAACATAACACCCAGACCAGAGATCACCAATGTAAGCACAAGCCCTGGCAGGTTAAGTCTTGTGAAGCTCTTCCAACAGCTCCACCAACCCAACTTCCAGTTAGGGAGAAGACGGCCCTATCTTCATTGTATGCCCAAGGCAGAGAAGTCGCATGCATGAGCAGTAGGAAAACATCCCTGGATGAAGAGAATTTGCTCACCACCAGCATGGGTAACCTCTTCCAATGGCGCACAGGAGCACAACTTCTCTGGCCATGCTACACTGACTCACTGATTGCCAGAAAAGTAGGCATTTTTTAGCATCAAGTCAACCAGCACATGAATGATGTCTCCACATCCACTTATGTTGTGAATTTTAGTATTGCTTACATGTAACAGCAGCATTGATAATATGATCAGCAATATTACATAAAACAATATTCCAGCTGTAACTCAATATTCCTTGTGTTGGTTAGCATCTCTGTGCAAATCATTCTTTCAGAGCATTGGTTGCCCTAAAAAAACAAACAAAAAAAAAAAAAAAACAGAGAAAGAAAAGAAAAACTCCCTTACTCCTTATGCTGGTATTCAGGAGACCAGACAGCAAGCCACTCAGTCAGTGGTGAGCTGAGCCACCTGAAAAATCATTGATCATTTAAGGCCACATCAGGCCTCCTAACAGGCTGACTGTCCAAACACTACTGCTGGAACTCAGATACAGGCAAGATTAAATGGCTGACCACATGGGAGAACAGGACATGAAATCCAAGTGTTACAGAACTGCATATTCAAGAATCTTAAAGTAAATTAAAGTAGAGACCAAGCGACAAGGTGCAGTTTTTCTGCACACAAACTCACATGATCAATAACCCCAGTCATTCCCTCTCCCACCATCACATCTAGTTTCTACTCCTCAAGTTTATCCCAATGATATTGCTTCCTCCATACAATAAGTCACTCCCTACCACCCTAAGGCATTATTTATGCCTTACTGAGCACTCCACTGTGCTTGAAATGTCTCCTTTCCCCAGTGCCACTCTGCTAAGTCTTTGATACCTCACTCAGCCAATGCCCACCTCTTCTCGTGTCTCAGACAACACTTTTTTTTTTTTTTTTTTTACTCTGGGAAAAAGGAGAAGGCAGCTAAAATTACTATTTCACAGCCATCCTGTATTATTTTATTTTGTTCAGTGTGTACTTCCTATCTGCAGATTCCAAAGAAATAAATTGTTCCTTTTCATCACCAAGGCCCTCTGGTAACCCAGACTTACCCCTTCCCCAGGTTCTTGTTCCTAATCAGATACTCATTTCCCTTTTCCTTTTCCCACCCCCTCTACTGTAGAAATAAGAACTCTATCTGACCTGTAGCAATGCCTTTTTCCTGCAGCCTGTGTTCAAAAGTGGTACCACAATAAATATGGTGACTCCTTCCTTTTATAACATGAGTCTTCTCAGCTTCCAGAAGTAATGCTGAAGATCCTCACAAACCAAAGAAAAAGAGCTGAAGAAAGTTAGTAGTTTAAAGCAATAGCCATGATATGACTATTCTTTTAGCCTAAAAAGTACTCATTTTTTCAAATATAATAGTTGAGAGCTAGCAAAAATACACATAAAATGGCTATTGCAAAGGCAGAGTTGCAAACAGCATATAGAATAGACTCTGAGATGGCAAACTTTCAGGTAAGCAGATGGCACTAGACTTCTTTGCACGGAAATCCCCCAGCAGTTTCCACAGAGCACTACAGAACAGACTACTCTCACACAGATGTTCTGTCAACACAAGCTAAACTTCTATAACACTATTTACTCACCCAGCCTGAGTTGCTTTGCACATCCCTGAAGCAACAGTGCTGTAAATATACTACTGAAAGTCCACTTGCACTACTCAGTTTTATCCTCCTCAGGCTATAATTGTTGCTATATTGCTATATGATAAGTTGATATTTTTATATCAATGTTTAAAATCACAATAGTGGTCAATGTGCATGGCACCATAAGACATGCACTCAAATGTACAGCACAGAACCTGAAGAGGAAGAAGAATCCTTGGGAGCTATTCATATAGGAAACTGACACTAGCTCTTCATTGCAGTGGGTCAACATCACTAGGGTTTTACTGCTTAGGCTGAACAAGTTCTAAAAATACAGGTCTCAGCAATTTCTCTTGATTTCTCTTACCACCAGAAAACAGTTATATGCAGTCCTTCGGGTCAATACAGCTTCAATGATGGTCAATTAGCATTGCTTTGGTGTGGGAGCAGCATTTTATCAGTCTGAAAGACAGATTAGCTCCTTGCACTTAGTGTTGGCAGGATCATTCCAGTTGCGATACTCCCTTGCTACTATGTGGCAGCAGTTTAAAAAGTAGTCCTACTTCAGAGAAATTAGAAGAATTATAGAGCAATGATAGAAAAAATTAATTTTATCTCAGTCTCAGAATGTCAGTAGCTTTTAGAAGATATTTCATCATATGTCATGAGAAAAAGACAGGAAAGGAACAGCAGGCAATGGTACAAAGCCTTTACTTACTTCAAGGGGAAAAAAATATATAGGACTTATTTTATACTGTGAACCAGAAGGAATGCAAAAAAGTATATCCACACTGCAGTCTCTGTCCTCTTGTAACAGTAATATTGGTTTAATTAAAATGGAAATACTCTACAGAAAGTTCTCCCATACCACACCTCTGGGAGTGGTTAGACGGAGAGAACAGCAAATCTTTATACCTCTCTACTTGTCAAATCAGCCAAATCAGTAACTGAAGACAGAGCAATGGGCTATCTGGAAATAATGATGTACTGTCCAATCTGCACTTCTCCACAGAGCAAAACTATCTCATTACTCACAAAATTCTTTAATCTTATCAATAAATCAGAGGATGAAAGACAAGTGTGTGACAAGTTATTTAGCCTTCCAAGTGCTTCCAGTAAGTTTCCACATAAAAAAATCCACCCTACTAATAAACTACATAATGATGATTCAGGAGACTGATAATTGGGTGGATCTTTTTTCCTATTAAAAAAGGGAAGAAAACCAATAGTGGGTCAGTTACTCCCCAGAACATATTTATATTTATTCATATTATATATATATATGAAATAATGCAACTCACAAAACTCAGTACATGTATATAAATTTATTATATAGAGTAAACAAGCATGCAGTACAAGTATTGATAAACCAAAAGACTGCACTCTCTATGACCTACAGTCCATCAAGAGCTTGGGCTCAGCTCGACCAAAAACTTAACGTTATGACAGGATACTCTAACTGTTTTAAGTCTCAAAAGGTAAGAAAAACAGTGAAATTGCTGAGACAGTAATTTAACTCAGAAGAAAAATACTGACAAAAGACATAAGACGTTCAGGAAAAAAAAAAAAAAAAGTTGGACTACATCAACTCAACCAGATCAAAAAAAATAAAAAAAAATCAAACTACTCCAAGAAGGAAAGGCAGTTAGTATTTTCCTTCCATACACCTTCCACATCAGCAGGGACTCATCAGGCTGGTAAGCACATTAATCCTTTGCAAACTGCCTAACCAGTTAAGCAACCTGCACTACCTAGAAAATAATTGCTCTGTCTCTGACATGAAGAACCTCTGTGCATGCTAGAAGATGCCAAAACCTCATCCACAGCAATTCTGTATCTTACATCCTTAAGAAATTAAGTTTTATGGAGGCTTTCATTTACTCTTGCTACTCAAAGTGAAAGTTAAGTTTCAATCATTCTTCATGTTTTAGAAGAAAATGAGGCAGTACTAGCCACCCATCACCAGACTTTTTTTTTTGAGACTATGCCTTGTCTTTGTGGAAGAAAAAGGTTGAGAAGAGATGGTGATGTTGTTTTAGATGCCTCAGACCACTCAGACATTTTGAATAGCACTTACAACATTCATAGTCCTATTTTATTGCAACTGTCAAGCATTGAACTGAAAATGGTAGGGTCAAATTGCTAAAAATAAGTGACCAATTTATAAAAAGGAAAAGTAGAACAGAAACTGGAAGTAAAATATAAAATCAGAGACTATCTACCACAAAATTTCTTTGAACAGATTGACGTAAATAAAGATTTCTAACTCTCAGACAGTGTTCCATTTTAAGCATTACTGGACCCACCTGAAAGCAGGTGAGGCAAGGTTACGCCTGATGCAGTTTAAGGCAACTTGTCTCATGCTAGAGTGGAAGAACCCTACTTAGTTTGCACAGACTCCAGAATTTCTCATTAGCAATGGAAGTAAGGTAGATGGAAAAAATGAATTTATATATCAAATAAAGGAGCATTTAAACATTTTATGCTTTCATATAATTCCTAGCTACTACAACAGTATATTTGAGATAAAGAAACTATAGGTAACATATAGATGTAGTAATAGTTATTCCCATAGTATTTTATTCACACAATGGCACTTATATCACTATTCCAATGCAGTAAAACAATCTTAACCTCGGGATATGGTTTAGTGGGGACTGCTAGCGTTAGGTCAGAGGTTGGACTTGATGATCTTGAGGTCTCTTCCAATCTAGAAATTCTGTGATTCTGTAATATTACATAGCTTGCTTTTTTTCCTAGGAATTCCATACTATGGACTTGGAAAGGTTCAAAATAAATTGGAGTTTCCTGGGAACCTAGGAATAGCAAGTAATTATGACTTACTCAACATAATTATACACACCACTTTGGAACTGGGGATGGTTGCTGATTAGTTTTCTTTTTAGTGTAGGAAAGGAAGCATCATAGGCACTTCCTGGTGTTTTTCTTCTTAAACTCCATTGCATTTTGAATTTCCTCAGGATCACCACCAGCAAATTCTAGAGTACAAGAAACTTTGAATTAATGTACTAAACCTGCAGTTGTGTGCTGGGAATTGATCAGGTGACTTGTGTCAGTATTTGAACCTTCCAGAACCAGTAAAGGTGGCATTTTCTTTGCAGTACTGTACATTTCTCCTGCAAGTGTTCCTGCAGGTTACATTACCACTTGAAACGTCACATATTTCATTGAGCATAATCATTTAGGCATCTTGCCAAATTGACACGAATATGTCAAGCGTCATTTTTCTTTGTAATAGCAGTAGACCGGATGATCTAGTCCCACTGTAGTGTGACAGCCAGATGCTATTCTGAGTAAATTACATCTAAGGGGGAGAAAAGGGCTGACAAGCAAACCACTACACAACTCCAATAGTATATCCCTCTGAATAAAATTAGTGATCAAGTGATTTCCATATCTGTAATACATTAAAATCAAAATAAACATTAAAAACCAAGCTAACCAAGGGCCTGGGGTTCACACGAAGAGTGGTAGTGATTCGCAAATTTTGTCAGTTTGGAAACAAGAACAAAATAACCACTGGGCATTTTACTTTATAAGCCAGTAAACTGTTCCCGTAGCCCACTCTGGCCAGCAAGCAGCTAGCAAATGCTGCAATGACAACACAGGTCTGGGTGAAAGCCAGACAAAGATTCCAGGTTCTCTTCCACCACTGTTCTGCAGGCTTTGTTGCCTGTTTTGTTTGATGTTTCATATCAAGTAAGACCAAGAATCATGAAGTGCTGTTTTCTGTTTATTTGGGGGCTTTTTTGTTTGGGCTGTTTTTTGTTTGGCTGATTGTGCTGTTTTGGTGTTTTGATTTTTTTGAGGGGGAGGTGCGGGGAGGTGTTTTTTTTCACTTAATAAAAAAAAAAAAAAAAACTTCTTTCAGTTACCAATACAATTCTGAACGATTCTCATTCTTTTCGGGAATATCATGACAAAAAAAAAAAAGTTTATAATTTGTAACAGAAGTTCTTTGTAAAAAACTCCTGTACAACACCAGTCACCTCATTTGTTTGAAAGTTCACGTACAAGTATTGAAACAACATCAGTGACAATTGATCACCCACTTCACAGAACAGTTTCATATATATACACACATATATCAGAGACCAAGGCAAAGCTTCCATAGGTATCAATCTCTCAAGATGAGAAAGGTGACAGACAGAAAACCCTCCAAAAAAGCTATGATTACCAGGGTGACAGTTACTGCAATGCAGGTAAGTTTCCTTCTATCCCTTTCATCATCCGAGGTATGAACTACTAATATAAATAGGCAAAATATTCATACTGTATGAACTTTTCACCTTACTGATCTGGACCAACTTAGTGACAGTTAGTAGATCCAACTTCACTATTTTGAAGTACTTAAAATCAGTATCTTTAACAGTGTTGATTAACTTTATCACTGTACCTGGTATGTTACTCTATTTAAATTAGTTGTTGTTAATGTAAGAGAATTGGTTAATTCTTCAACAGCAAAACTAATTTGTTTCAATTTTCCCATTTTCTGGAAAGCACCTATTTCAGAGACCATGTTAAGATATCAAGCTGCAGCAGGGGAGGTTCAGGCTGGATATCAGGAAGAGGTTCTTTATTGAGAGGGTTGTCACGCACTGGAACAGGCTCCCCATGGACACTGTTACAGCACCAAGCCTGTCAGAGTTTAAGAAGCATTTGGACTGTGCTCTTAGTCATATGGTCGGAATTTTTGGGTAGACCTGTGTGGAGCCAGGGGTTAGATTCAATGATCCTTATGGGTCCGTTCCAACTCGGGATATTCGATGATTCTATATTAATGGCTATGGACTCCACAGTCTCTGGAAGGTGAAATTATTCACAAAAAATAGAAACTTGAATTCGTTTTCCAAACGTGCCCTTTGTAACATCAGAACTCCACAGTGCAGTGAGTCCACTGACTATTCTGCTGTATTTTCTTCTCCAGAACACTCTGCATTGCAATTCAGAATTTAATACAAGTGTTACTTAATAATTTGGAGAACATTTTCCACTCAAACAGAAACCAATGACAGCAGAACAGATGCCTTTAGGAAACTAAGGATGTGTGATTATAGCACTGGGAAAACAGACACATGCTTGCATCATCTGTAATAATTAAGTTGAAAACAGCCTTTAGTACTTCCAAGATAAATCTGATTCACAAGAGATTTAAAAGGTCACCAGAAACACGGTTCTTAGTCAAACTAGTTCACACCATTTTTTTCAGGACTGATTTTTTTTTTTTTTTTTTTTAAGACTTACTAAAAGTTCTGTAAAATTCTGCAAATCTCAGTAAATTGCTATTAACACACTGGACTTTTCTCTACTAACATTTCTTAAGAATCCCTCATTATTTCTACCCTGAAGATTTTAACCTATGCTCTTATATTCTGATCTCCCAAAACAGCTAGAAAAGTTTGCCTGAATATAGAAGAAAAGATCAACTGGATTTATACATCAGAAAATATGACTGCAGAACATGGATTCAAGAGGATAACAAGGTTTTGAGGGGTTTGTACTGCCTGTCCCCTTTGGGAACAATGGAGTAGGGGAGACCATCTTATCAGGAAGATAATTTCTTATTCTCTCAGAAGTATTTCTCCCACTACTTTTGCCATCCCAGACAAATTCAGATTGTTGTGGGTGTTTTTTCAGATTTTGTTTTTAAATCAAAAAGTAATTTATGATTTCATTAAGTAATAAAAGAAGCAGAAAACTTGTGGTCCAGAAAGACAGCTATATATTAATATTTTTTAAATACACTACAGAAAGAATGCAATATTATGGAACAAAAGAAGAGTCCCTAACTTCCATGGAGAAAACAGTAAATAACACTTGAAATGCAATAAACTCCTAAAGATAGCAACATAACAAGAAAAATCTGTGAGGAAGTAGCACATGCTGTAAGTTATTCTTTCCAGCCAGCATGGCAAATGGGATCTTCACCATCCCACTGAAGGATTTAAGGGATATGCCACTCCTCCAACTAAGATGTTTTTCTTCCCCTTTGTGATCACATTCATTTGATCCAATAACAAGTAAAATGGATTAGTTTGATTTACCACTGACAGTCATCTGCCCGTAAGTAGCCTGACTGTAAGCTTCAGCAGTTCAAACATGTCAGCAGCTCCAGAGGAAAAACAATAACAAATTGCTGAGAAGGAGAACACTCTGAAGCAGCTTGCCCATGTAAACTTCAAATGCCTTGCTGGCCTACAAACTGTGCTAAACCTAAATGGAGATAATTATCATCTTACAAATGCCGTCCAGGTTGCTAACAGCACACACTAAATGTGAAATTTGACATTTGTTTACTGGTGCTAATAGACACAAAGTAATCTCTTTTAAGAGATCTCTTACAGAAAAAAAGGGAAAAAGTACTTTAATCATATGCACTCCCTTAAAGCTGCAAGTAATTCTACTTATACCATATTTAGCAGATTGCATAATTTTAAGTCAAACAAAAACCTCTAACTTGCTCCCTGCCCATTGTAAGCTTCAACAGCAACTCTACGGCAAGGAGTTGCGGAAGTGTTTACAAAACCCTCTGGTGGTTTAAGAATTGACTAACAAGTAAAAGAAAACAGAAAATATTAATGAACCTAATGCCAAATACCATATACAAGGCAATCCTCTTCATAAGTTTGTATGTTTTTTAAATGTTCAAGAACATTAAAAAAAAATAAAGACAGCAAGACAGAATCATAAATATGATTCAGTGTCTGGACAAAAATCCTGCAAGGAACAGAACTATCATTCCCCAGCATTTCACGCATTAGGGTTCTTTAGCTTTCTAGACCAATGTTTCCTACAACGTCAGTAACACATCCCATCAAACCCTACTAACCCCAACCCATTAAACCCCACTAAACCCTACATATTGCGAATGGCTCAGAGTTACACTGGGACAGACTGAAAAGCAGCAGACCAAGTTATCACAGAAAACTCTGGGGCTCACAGTTGTGATTCTTCCTTTCAACGACGTCCCTAACCAAGGTCTCTCTCTTTCACGCAGAAATTAGATAGGCACAAGATACAGAAACGTATTTATTTTGACAGGTTACCCTCTGCTTCTGATAAAAGTTAAAGGAGGAACAGAGGGAATGTAGAAAAGAAGAGGGTCAGCACCACAGGTGAACATATGGTACAACCATATAAACTTTGTTTGCTTAGGAGAAGAAGCAAAAAAATGCTTTAAAGAGAAGCCTCCAACTTAGAAAAGAAGGCTAATAGTCTATAGCATATCTGATCAAAATTTTTATATTTTGAAAACCCCAGTGAACCTGGTCAGGAGCTCAAACAAACAACTCAAAGTTACCAAAAAAAAAAAATAAAAAAAAAATCAATCTCTCATTTCTTTTTAAGATCTTCAAATAATCCCAGAAAGTTAACTGATTTAAGAAAGATTTAGAGCTTCTGTATTTGAGTGAATGGATGAACCTACATGATTTGCTCTGTAGGAGAGGCTAGATCAGGCAACATAGATAATACAGGTAGAAGGAATCAAAAAATCTACAAATTATTATTATATGGTAAGAACTCCACAGTTCTCAAAGCTTTGCCAAGTATTTTCCAACCATGAATACACACTTAATACAGTAAGATTGTGAAATATTGTTGAATTACTAAGTTCAAAAGACAAATAGTAGAAGTCATACAGGTCAAATAAGAGGTACGTAATTATACTGTAAATGCAAGCACTTTGAAAAAGTTGGTCATACAGGACATTCAGAGCCTTCACAATTCTTATTTCAACATTTAAATACCTCCCCCACATCTCCCTGTTTTTCCCCTTTCTTGCTTTACCACCTTTAGCTTGTTGAACACTCTTCTTCCCACAAGCAATTAGCTTACAACAGAACTCTGAATTTAAGTAATCAAGTGACAACCTAGGTACTGAATTAAGACACGTTACAGCAGTCACTTGATTCTCCAACCGGAAACAAAGGCAAAAGAACAAATCCCACAAACTATGTTGAAACACAAACACTGAGGTTCCCACTTAGCTAGTCTTTACTGTGAGAAATAACTGTCTGCGTGTCAGACCAACTTTCTCTTGATCTGCAATAGCAACAGGGCAGAAGGGTGGAGAAGAGACACTGATCATGTTTTGGACTTCATGGGTTTCTTAAAAAAGAACACGAGAAAAAAACATTTTATAACTACCTCTAAAACAAAAGTGTATGCAAACATTTTGCAAGAATTCACAAATAACTATTCAAGTAATAAAGCTTTTCTAGAGCAAGTCTAAACTGAAAATACAATGCTGTAGTCCTCAAAAACTTCATGCATAGATTGCTAATATTTTTCCCCCTTACACAAGGTGAAAGTGGTAACATACAAGAGCAAAAAAAATTTACAATATATTCTCCCTTTTTTTGCCAGTATTAAGTGTAAATTCAATTGTTATGAAAAAACGTATGCATACAACACATAACCAAATGTGATTATTTTTACATACATTTGTGGTAAGCAAGCAAAAATCTGCAACTCGGAACAAGCTGAGAAGGATCAGGATGTTTGTATTTACTACATGCTACTGACAAGAGCGGCAAATGGGAGAACTCTTAGGGCACAGTATGCCCACGTTGCTTACTATTGCCTATACCACTGCAAACACATCAAGTAACCCACATTTATATTAAAATTCTTCTGAGATTTTAATCTACAAAACTCCAAAGCGCTACTGCCTTCCACCCACTAGCTGGCCTAAATCCAGCAAGCAAACTTTCTGCTGTTTTCCCACGCCTAATTGTTTTCCAGTATGCAGACGAAGTATAAATCATGCAGAAAACCAACTTTTTTTTTCTTTAATGGAAACGTTAAGAACTGGAGAACACGATTGGTCATCTCCTCTTCCACAGTGCAAGAAGTGCTTTGTCAAACTTGAGTACAGCAAGATAACTTAAAGAAGCACTCTACACATGATGTAGGCTGTTAAGCAGATGGGGGGAGGAGGAAGGACATCTATACAGATGGTCTGGAATTTGCATTTTGTAATTCAAAGATGGAAGTATTTCTCAGCCTACTATATAATGCACTCATTTCAGCAGAACCTTTTGATATAAGACAAGAGGGTACTCCTCCCATAGCCCAGTACAACTTCAGAAGAAATTCAGATCAAATTTAAGGGAATGTGAGGATTCTGGAAGACATCAAGTGAAATCAGATTTTGGTACGTCTCCAAGCACCAGCATCACTTCTCAACACTCATCACCTGAGCTTACACTCATTGGCCATACTGCACACAGATTGTGCAGTCTGCTCTGAAGGCTCAACTTCATGGAAAGGGAAATTGGACAGAGTATGAGTTTACCCCAGAGGCTACAGCAGATTCCAAGCTTTCAGGGGAAAAAGCAAGTTATCTGAATCACCCATATACTCGTAATTGCACTAATACTCATAATTGCACTAATGAGCTGTGCATCAAGTACGTGCAGGGAGGGAAGAGCAAAAGTTGGCTTTACACAGCTTCATACTTGATGGCATGGCAGAGGGTGATAGGAAACACTGATCCCACTGAGCAATAGCAATTAAATTATCTCCTCTGCCCACTTCTATGTCTTAACAGTGCACTATAGGTGGAAGCCTGTAGCTAGCAGTATCCCCCAGGTGTCAGTACTAGGTCCAGTCTTGTTCAGCTTATTCTTCTGTGACCTGGATGATGCAACAAAGCCCACACTCAGCAAGTTTGCTGATGACACAAAACTGGGAGGAGTGGCTGACACACCAGAGGGCTGTGCTGCCATTCGGAGGGACCTGGACACGCTAGAGAGCTGGGCAGTGAGAAACCTCACGAAGTTCAGCAAGGACAAACGCAGTGTCCTACAGCTAGGGAGGAATAACCCTAAGCACCAGTACAGGTTGGGGGCTGACCTGCTGGAAAGCAGCTCTGTGGAGAAGGACCCAGGAGTCCTGGTAGACAGCAGGGTGACCGTGAGTCTGCCATGTGCTCTTGTGGCCAAGAAGGCCAACAGCATCCTAAGGTACATTCGGAAGAGTGTTGCCGGCAGCTCAAGAGAGGTGATCCTGCCCCTTTACTCAGCCCTGGTGAGGTGACACCTGGAGAGCTGTGTTCAGTTCTAGGCTCCCCAGTACAAGAAGGACATAGAGCTACTGGTGTGAGTCCAGCAGAAGGCTACTAAGATGATGAAGGCACTGGAGCACCTCTCTTACAAGGAGAGGCTGAGAAAGCTGGGCCTGTTTAGCCTGCAGAAGAGAAGGCTAAGAGGGGATCTTATCGGTGTGTACAAGTACCTGAAGAGAGGGCACTGAGAGGATGGTGCCAGACTCTTTTCAGTAGTGCCCAGCAACAGGACAAGAGGTGACGGGCACAAACACACACAGGAAGTTCCAAATGAATACAAGAAAACACTTCTTTGCTGTGAGGGTGACAGAGCAGTGGAACAGGTTGTCCTGAGAGGTTGTGGCATTTCCTTCTCAGGAAATATTCAAAAGCCACCTGGATGCCATCCTGCACAACGTGCTGTACGTGACCCTGCCTGGCAGGGGGGTTGGACCAGATGAGCTCCACTGTGATTCTGTAATTAAGCCACGTAGACCACAGAAGATAAGAGTCAAAAAAAGCATATTCAGTTTTTCAAGTTTCTTTCCAATTAAGAAGAGTGGCAGGATTTAGAAGAATGAAGAAGAGAGACTAATAGGTCTTTGAAAATATTACTTTCACCTCTTTTAACCTGTACAGCAGTAGCAGCTACTGTCTTTAGAGGTAACCATATATTGAACAACAAAGAAAGAGTGCTTTTAAGCGATTGCCATGCAGCTGCTGACATACACCTGGTCATATCAACCTGCTGAGCTTATCACTTCTG
Source organism: Anas platyrhynchos (assembly GCF_047663525.1). NCBI lineage: Eukaryota > Metazoa > Chordata > Aves > Anseriformes > Anatidae > Anas > Anas platyrhynchos. The sequence goes on along the minus strand of NC_092587.1, from coordinate 83,117,792 downwards.
TATAATTCAGAAGCTGATATACCTTAGCCTCACAAGAACAGCTTCAAAAGCATGATTTACGTTAATCTATACGAGCTTACACCCCAAGGCCAAGGTAGTTGCAGTGGTCAGTTGCATTAGTGGTAACTGCTACCAATCTTTTGAAAAGAGAGCTTGTCTTATTTTTAAGTAAGGGTGGGAATTGTGATTTGAAATAAAATAACACAGGAATTTAGCAGCTGAAGATACAGCTCTGCAAAATTCTGAAGGATTGAACCGTTGGCACAGCAATAGTCCAGAGTGCTGTCACAAAGTGGCTTTGCAACTTTGAGCTCATAGAATTATGTATTTATTGCTTCTCCAAATAATGCAGTTTTTCCACAGAAATAATCTCAATTTTTGTCAATATAAAAAGCAGCTTACTAACACATCATTAAAGAAACAAGTCTGCTCAATGTTCTTATTGCAGATACTCATTTTTATTAAAAACTTTCTAATAAATCAAAAAGATTACAGACTGCATTCTCACTTGTTTATATTAAATGCCAAGAAACTATAAAAATATTTTGTTTTGGTTCCAAAGCTATCTTTCAGACACAGTATGGAAGAATAAAATACCTAAAATAGTTGGAAAGAAACTGGGTAGTGAGAAACAGCTTAAGGGTTTTTTTGTTTTTGTATTGTTTTGTGAGTTTTTTGTTGGTTTTTGGTAGCAGAATATGTAGAATTTTCTTGCATAGAGCTGTCACTTCTCACCAAACTTGTGTGTCATTCAAGATTTAGGAGATGTGTCTTCAAAACTGTGCTTCTCTTGTTCCAGAACCTCTGCAATATCCTATTTAAAGCAGAAAGAAATCCATCTTGTAGGAACTGAAGTGGGCTTTTAAAAAGCATGCATGTGTACGTATCTTCAGAAGTCCTTAACTAGTCTTTTCCACCCTCCTTCACCAAGGCAAGATTTTGATACACACCTTTCTAACATTACTAACCCACTCCCTACGTATTACCTTCTAAGAACAAATGAAGAGCTTTCCCCCAAAATACACAGCTAGAAATGTCTATTGTCTATATGAGCTTTGTGCAAGCCATTTCCCAGAGTATCAGTTGCAGCTTTATTTCAGATTTCAACCCCCTTCTTAAAAGAAAGTTGTTTTTCTTTATTTGATAGGCAAGGACACCACAACTCTTGAACAAATGCTTAAGCAATGTGATGGAATACAGAGAAGTTTCAGAAAGAACCATTATTTGCACACCTAACACTAATGCATGGCTGCATGACAGCCCTCTACCTACATCCTTGCTATATTTTGCGAGATAGAAATATGAATACCCTCCAGCAGGCTATAAAGCTCAAAAATTAAGGGATAAGGGAAAACGAACATTAAAATACTATACTCTATATAACAAGAGAGCAGTATAACAATATGGTTTCATTTTTTTTTTAAAGCTTTTGATATCAGTCAATAGCTGCTGTAACAGAATAAATACTTTCCCTTAATCACTAAATAAACACACCTGGCACTTTATGATAAAGTATACTTCATATGAGTGACCTTTGATACGATTTCTTCTTAAGTCTCACAACTCTTGGAAAGACAGCTTGTTAGTCCATTATCATACTTCACATCTTAGACTGCACCCTCCTTTGTGCTACAGTCCAGGTTATTTTCTCGTGATCTTTGCTTTAATTCCTAATTCTATCCAAAAAATAACACCTATGGAGTAGCTGATGCTCAACTTTGCTCCTTGATGGTAAGCCTGACAAAGTTTTTCATCCCAAACTGAGATAACAAGATATCTAGAATTCATTTTTGAAGACATTTTGCTTTCTAAGAATACTGTTGAGGTCCCTGTGACCCATGAGCAGTAACCAAGCACTGAAAATGTCAACAGGCATATGTTTTCCTCTATGGAAAAACAGTCACTATGCCAACCCTAAACTAGCAAATACCCATTGATAACGCTATCAGGTAACAAGCCCATTAAATTACTCCAGAAGTAAAGCACATAACCTTGCCTCACAATGCACATGGTGGAATTCACAAAAGTGTCTTTTAAGCAGGCAGGCTTTTTTTTTTTTTTTTTTTTTTAAACTAGTTAAAGCATGCTTAGAGTTTTGTAATGGATCGCTGGACTAAAGCAACAGAAATACTTATTCTTGCTCAAATACAACCTGAAAGGTGGTCATAAAATTTGTACGTGAGAGGGACAATTTTGGATTGAGGTAGGGAGAAGTACATATTCACAACTTAGAGAGGAATTATAGAAGAGTTAACTGATGACACAGTAACCACTCCTTTTAAGGTTTATTTGGGGTCTGTTTTCGCTTATCAACCATTGGAGCTAAATGCATTTTGTTTATCTATGTGTGAAAGAAAAGCTGTATGCACTTTCGTATCACTACTGAAGCTGTAGCCTCAGAAATTACACGAAGAGCAAACCTGAAAAGGACTCTCATAAGTAGGTTAATCAAGAGCATCACTTCAGAGCCATTAGTATTAAACTCTTATATGGCCCATCTACTAGGCAGCACAAGGTACAACAATCACAGCTGGAGTTTTGAAAATTTCTGCTGAACTCCTTTTTGTTTCATCCGACATCTATTTTAGAACCTGATTTTGACTGTTTTGTTTCATCTTCTATTTTAGAACTTGGTTTTTGACTGCACGTACCATTGTGACGGGGTGAAAAGAAGCAAGATCACAAGAGACAAAAAAAGACAAAGATGAGAACTTCAAAGGTATATTAGAAAGCATCTAAACCTATGTCTTGTGCAACATTTAACTGCACCAGCAATTAACATCGCAGACAAAAGAAGTCCTTGTTAAATATTAAGCGTCCGTGCCCTTTCAGTTAGCAAGAAAGAGCTCATGATAAATGCTCCAATGATATCTAACGGCAAAAACGCCATAAGGAAAAATAGAACAGTATTCAGGTAGTCTGTATAACTCACAAGATGTTAATAAAAAGAGGCAATTACATCCCTTCCTTTCAATCTAGGGCAAATAATCTTTAAATAATTCTAATATGATGTCAATAGGATACATTTCAAACTGTTCCCAAAGAACACTATCAGCATAAGTAACATTTACTTAAATTTCACCATATTATTAATAGCAACATTGAAGAGAACATATTCTATCATCCATTGTCATCACATTTTACACATCTTTGATAGTGAAGAGAGAGCTTACCCGGGCATGAAGATGTGATTTAAGCAATTAATGCATATTAAAAGCAAGTACACTGCAAAACCTTCATTTAAGTTTTTGAATCTGTTTTGAAGACATCTGCACATGACCCAGCCTTGAACGTTTAGGGGCTCACACTGCACAAAGATTTAGGAGGCCCCAAAAAGCTATCAACATCGTGACATTAACACTTATTACTCTTAATTGCTGTTTTATTTCCAATTTCTTCACCCTTGCTAACACAATTACGGAAACTTAATCACTGACACCTCCAATCGTCTAGAATAATATTATAGCAACTGATTTTAAGGGTCACAAAGGGTGATTAAGCCATTTAATAGTTCAACATCCCACACATCATACACTGACAGATTCCATGCTATAATCCTTAGACTCTATCAGACAAAAATCCCACAAACTATTCAGCATCAAGTCAGTGTTTTGAGTAAGCAAGGAGAAGCTATTAAAAAAATGCAGCAGTCACTTAGGCTATCTCCCCACATGCCATAATTTAATCACCCCTTATCTTCCCCCCTCCCCGGCCACGACTGACACTACGTATTGCCTATACTAAGAAGTAATTAAGCACTGGAGGAGAGTGCAGGTTTAGCCACCTAGTCCTCACTAGTCAGAAGGCTAGAATTAAACTCACATTAGGAAAGAAAACATGAAGATGTATCTACGTATGGCAGCTGGAGAACAGGAGAACTCTGAAGTTAATACATATTGGAAAGACATATGATTGATGGAGAGAGTAGCAACGGCAGCATGTGAAAGACTCTTCCTTTTCGTGGCCAGATCCAAGCCCTGGAATGCCTCTGGTCTCTTAAATGACAGTAAGCAGTCATAACTTCTACACTTGGCAAAGGAGCAAATAAACTCCTTATTTTCAGAGGTACATTTTGCTGGGGAAAGGTGGAGAACACAGAACACCCGAGGTCCCGTCCGCAGAGGTAGAAGCCCTTATGAGCGGGGTCTCTCCTTAACTCAGCCCCACTCCCCCGGGCTGCGCTGGCTGGAGCAAGCGAGCGTGATGCACCGCAGCCGTGCCGGGGACGCGGCCACCTACCTGTGCCGATGCTCATCGTGTCCTTGCCCGTGGATCAGGAAGCCTCCGAGGTTTTTGCCCCCTTTGCTGGTATCCACGTGGGGAATGAGCACATCCTCCAAACCCAGGTCAAAGCGTTTGTGCTTCGAGGAGTCGGGCAGGAAGAAGAACGCCCCGAAGCACAGCGTGATGAAGGCACTAAGGATAAGGAGCAGGATAAATTTCTCCGAGAGTCTCAAGGTAGCTCGGTGGTGCGGGAAGGACGACGTCCCCAGGTTCAGAGGGGGCAGCCTCCGCCCGGACAGCGGCAGCAGGGCGGGGGTGGTCATCCTTCCGACAGCGACCCCAACGCGGGGCGCAGCCTCACCCCCCGCCGCGGCGGCCGCCGCCACCTCTCACCCCCTGCGGAGCGCTGCCGGGGCCCGCCTCGCCTCGGCCGCCTCCCAGCCCGGCGCGGGGGCCGGCGGCGGCTTCACCATCCTCCCCGCGGGCGCCCTCTCGGAGGAGCGAGGTGAGGGCTGTGAGGGGAGGAGGGGGCCGCGCCGCCCCAACGGCCGCCCCAACGGCTGCCCCAACGGCCGCCGCTCCCCCGGGGGCTGGGACGCAGCCGCCCCGCTGCCTCCGCGCCCCGGGGCCAACAGGGCCCGAGCGGGCGGCTCCGGTCAGCGGCGCTCCCCGAGCTCGGCGGCGGCTCGGCTGCGGGACGGCGGCGGCGGCGAGCGGGCTGCTGGGGGCCCGGCTTGAGGCGCGGCGTCGCTCCGCCCGCGTCCCCTGGGCCGGGCCGGGCGCAGGCTCATCCCCACCGCCCCGCTGCCAACGGCGCCGGCAACGGCCACCGCAAGCCCGCTCCGGACCCGCTCCACGGCCCGGCTGCGCCTGCGCGGAGGCGGCGGAGAGCGGAGCAGGCGCGCTGGGGAAAAGTGAAGGCTCCAGGAAGCGGCTGCCAGCACGGCCCTGCCCCTCCGGCGGGAGGGGCGGGCCAGGGGCGCGGCCACAGGCAGCGTACCTGGCTTACCGCCTGCAAGCGCTGAAATGTGATTGTTGTCCCCCAAAATGGTGTGCCTGACGGCCCGCACACGTGCACAAGCCCGAGTCCTTTGCAAAGGGTGTCATGTAAAACTAAAAGGAAGTGTAAACTGAAGGATTGGAGAAGCGGGCAGCAGGAGCCAGATTACAATCGTAGAATAGTTACTGTTGGAACAGACCTCCAAGATCACAATGCAACCATCCCGCTACTACCAACGTCACACACTAAACCGTGTCCCTAAGCGCCAGGTCCAACCCTTCCTTAAACACCTCCAGGGTTGGCAACTCCAGCAGATTGCTGGGCAACTCAGTCCAGTGCCTTACTACTTCTTCTGAGAAGAAACGTCTTCTAATTTCCATCCTGCGCCTTCCCTGGTGCAAGACGAGGCCATCGCTACAGTCCTATCGCTACATTCCTGGTAGAATTGCAAGTCTCTGCTGAGCCTCATCTTCTCCAGGCTAAATAACACCAGTTCTCTCAGCCACTCCTCATAGGACTCGTGTTTCAGGCCCTCTACCACCTTCACAGCCCTTCTCTGGACACACTCAAGGGCCACAGTGTCCTTCTTGCACTAAGTAGGAGGAGGTTGTGAAGGAGGAGGAGGAGGAGGAGGTGGTGGTGAAGGAAGAGGAGCTTCCCTACCCTGATTTTGTGATTTCTGTGATTCTGTGATTCTGATTCTGTGATTCTGTGATTTGAGCACTGGCTTCTGAAAAATATAAACAGGTCCTTGCAATCTCCCTGACTTTGTGGTTGTTTTGCTTCCTGGCCACCTTGCTCTCTGTGCCCCTGAGAAGGGCATGGTGGTATCAATGACCTTGAGCCCAGAGATGTCAGGAGCAATTGCCAGGAACCAGGTGTGTAAAGGTGGCTTCTATGGGAGGGTCAGGTCAGGAGCACTGCCCACCACTCATAGTTCTAGTTCCATTTGTGACTCAGTAGGACCATACACCGTGGTTCTGTAAGGCAGCAGCTGGCTAGTCCTAGCATCATCATGACTCCCTGGGATACGTTGCCTGTCCCCTGATTGGCAGGCTAGCGATTGTTAGCTGTTTTGCAACTAGTATGTCATAAACTGAGGGTGTGTCTTCTCCCTACATAAGGTCCAGAGGGTGGCAGTGGGAGGCAGAGTGTTCGGGACGGCACATGGTGCAGCAGCTGGGAGAGGGAGAGGGAGAGGGAGGAGGGAGAAGGAGGGAGAAGGAGAAGGAGGGAGAGAAGGAGAGGGAGAGAAGGAGGAGGACGGAGAGGAGGAGAAGGAAGAGGAGGATGACAACGACAAGAAGAAGGAGGGGGAAAAGTTCATGGAGGAGAAGAAGAAGGAGGAGCTGGAGGTGGTGGCGGCAGCATAAAATGAGGAGAAAAGTAGGTAGTCGCGGGGGCAGAAGCACTGTTGGCTACGGGGGTGCTGAAGGAGGCGCCAGCAGTAGTGGCGGCGGTAAAGGAATAAGTGACAGAACAGCAGGTGGTGGACGAGCACGTGGTGGAGGAGCAGGGGAAAGGGAAAAGGAGGAAAAGGAGGAGGATTAGGAGGAGGTACTCCTGGAGGAGGAGATGAAGGAATCATAGAATCATTAAGGTTAGAAGATAACTTCAATACCATCCAGTCTATCCATCCTCCTACTGAAAATGAAAATGTTTTTAGACCTGTGGTACGAGGAGTTGGATTTGATGGCAGATACGGCTCCCTTTCAATTGGAAATATTTCATGATTCTACATGGTGGAGGAGGATACATAGAATATGAATAGAATAAATAGAATAGATAAATTATTATTATTAATATTAATATTATTAATAGATACATTATTGGTGGAAGAGACCTTCCAGATCACCATGCAAGGCGATGGTGGTGGAAGAGGGGGTGGTGGTGGAGGAGAAGGAATATTTTTAAGCCTGAAGTACCATGAGTTGGACTTTATGATCCTTATATGTCCCTTCACACTGGAAATATTCCATGATTCTGTTTGGTGTAGGAGGACATATAGAATCATTTCTGTAGAAAGAGGCAGTCCAGATCATTGTTCTAGGCGGTGGAGGAGGAAGAGTTGATGAAGGAGGAATTGGTTTTAGACCTTAAGTACCATGAGTTGGACTTGATAATCCTTATTCCTCCCATCCTACTGGAAATATTCCATGATTCTATGTGGTTAAGGAGTATATATAGAGTTATTATTTTTGGACGAGACTTTAATGATCATGGTTCTAGATGGTGGTGGAGGAGGAGGTGGTGGTGGAGGAGGATTTGTTTTTCGATCTCTGCTATCACGAGATTGACATGATAATCCTTTTCTGTCCCTTCACACTGGAAATATTCCAAGATTCTATGTGATGGAGGAGGATACTTAGAATCATTCTTGTAGGAAGAGACTTTGAAGATCATCAGTCCTGGCGGTGGTGGAGCAGGAGGTGGTGGTGGAGGAGGAGGAATTGTTTTTACACCTCTGCTAACATGAATTTGACTTGATAATTCTTATTTCTCCCATCACACTGGAAATATTCCATGATTCTATGTGGTTAAAGATTATATAATGAATTATTATTGTTGGACGAGACTTTAATGATCATCGTTCTGGGAGGCGGTGGAGGAGGAGTTGGTGATGGTGGAGAAGGTATTGTTTTTAGACCTGTGTAACGAGGATTTAGACACGATGAATCTTATGTGTCTCATCCAACAACGAATATTCAATGATTCCATGTCGTAGAGGACGATACATAGAATCATTATTGTAGGAAGAGACAGTCCGGATCATTGTTCTAGGCGTTGGTGGAAGAGGAGCTGGTGGTGGAAGAATTGTTTTCAAACCTCTAGTACCATGAGTTGGACTTTATGATACTTATATGTCCCTTCACACTAGAAATATTCCATGATACTATGTGGTGTAGGAAGATATATAGAATCATTATTGTTGAAAGAGACTTTCAAGATCATCGTTCTAGGCGGTGATGGAGGAGGAGGTGGTGGTGGTGGAGGAGGAACTGTTATTAGACCTCTGCTAACATGAGGTTGACTTGATAATCCTTCTTTGTCCCTTAACACTGGAAATATTCCATGATTCTATGTGGTGGAGGAGGATACATAGAATCATTCTTGTAGAAAGAGGCATTCCATATCATTGTTCTAGGCGGTGGTGGAGGAGGAGTTTGTGAAGGAGGAATTGTTTTTAGACCTCTGCTAACATGAGGTTGACTTGATAATTCTTATATGTCCCTTCACACTGGAAATATTCCATGATTCTATGTGGTGGAGGAGTATACATAGAATCATTATTGTAGGAAGAGCCTTTCAACATCATCAGTCCAGGCGGTGGTGGAGGAGGAGGTGGTGCTGATCGAGTAGGAATTCTTTTTAGACCTCTACTAACATGAGTTTGCCATGATAATCCTTATGTCCCTTCACACTGGAAATATTCCATGAATCTATGTGGTTGAGGAGGATACATAGAATCATTATTCTTTGAAGAGACTCTCAGGATCATCGTTCTAGGTGGTGTTGGAGGAGGAGGTTATGGAGGTGGAGGAGGAATTGTTTTTAGACCTGAAGTACCATGAGTTGGACTTGATAATCCTTATTCCTCCCATCCTACTGGAAATATTCCATGATTCTATGTGCTTATGGAGTATATATAGAATTATTATTTTTGGACGAGACTTTAATGATCATCGTTCTAGGTGGTTGTGGAGGAGGAATTGTTTTTCGACCTCTGCTAACATGAGATTGACTTGATAATCCTTCTTTGTCCCTTCACACTGGAAATATTCCATGATTCTATGTAATGTAGGAGGATACATAGAATCATTACTGTAGGAAGAGACTATCAAGATCATCGTTCTAGGCGTTGGTGGAAAAGGAGTTGGTGGTGGTGGAGGAGGAATTGTTTTTAGACCTCTGCTAACATGAGGTTGACTCTCTAATCCTAATTTCTCCCACCCTACTGGAAATATTCCATGATTTTATGTGGTTCAGGAGTATATATAGAGTTATTATTTTCAGACGAGAGTTTAATGATCATCGTTCTGCGAGGTGGTGGAGGAGGAATTGTTTTTAGACCTCTTTAACGAGGACTTAGACTTGATGAATCTTATGCGTCTCCTCCAACTGCGAATATTCCATGATTCCGTGTCGTGGAGGAGGATTCATAGAATAATTATTGTAGGAAGAGACAGTCCAGATCATTGTTCTAGGCGGTGGTGGAGGAGGTGGTGGTGGTGGAGGAGGAATTGTTTTTACACCTGAAGTACCATGAGTTGAACTTTATGATCCTTATATGTCCCTTCACACTGGAAATATTCCGTGATTCTATGTGGTGGAGGAGGATACAGAGAATCATTCTTGTAGGAAGAGCCTTTCAAGATCATCAGTCCTGGCGGTGGTGGAGGAGGAGGTGGTGGTGGTGGAGGAGGAATTCTTTTTAGACCTGTGTTACGAGGATTTAGACTTGATGAATCTTAGTCGTCTCCTCCAACGGCGGATATTCCATGATTCGGTGTAGTCGAGGAGGATACATAGAATCATTATTGTAGGAAGAGAAAGTCCGGATCATTGTTGTAGGCGGTCGTGGAGGAGGAGATGATGGTTGCGGAGGAGGAATTGTTTTTACACCTCTGCTAACATGAGGTTGACTTGATAATCCTTATATGTACATTCACACTGGAAATATTCCATGATTCTATGTGGTGGAGGAAGATACATAGAATCATTCTTGTAGGAAGAGCCTTTCAAGATCATCAGTCCAGGCGGTGGTGGAGGAGGAGGTGGTGGTGGTCGAGGAGGAATTCTTTTTAGACCTCTACTAACATGAGTTTGACGTGATAATCCTTATGTCCCTTCACACTGGAAATATTCCATGATTCTATGTGGTGGAGGATAGATAGAATCATTCTTGTTGGAAGAGACTATCAAGATCATCACTCCAGGCGGTGGTGGAGGAGGAATTCTTTTAGACCTGTGTTACTAGGATTTAGACTTGATGAATCTTATTTGTCTCCTCCAACTGCGGATATTCCATGATTCTGTGTGGACGCGTAGGATACATAGAATCATTATTGTAGGAAGAGACTGTCCGGATCATTGTTCTTTGCGCTGGTGGAGGAAGAGATGATGGTTGCAGAGAAGCAATTCTGTTTAGACCTCTGCTTACATGAGGTTGACTTGATAATCCTTATTTCTCACATCACATTGGAAATATTCCATGATTCTATGTGGTGGAGGATACATAGAATCATTCTTGTTGGAAGAGACTGTCCGCATCATTGTTCTAGGAGGTGGTGGAGGAGGAGATGATGGTTGCTGTGGAGGAATTTTTTTAGTCCTCTGCTAACGTGAGGTTGACTTGATAATCCTTATTTCTCACATCACACTGGAAATATTCCATGATTCTATGTGGTGGAGGATACATAGAATAATTCTTGTTGGAAGAGATTTTCAAGATCATTGTTCTAGGTGGTGTTGGTTGAGGAGGTGGTGGTGGTGGTAAAGGAGGAATTGTTTTTAGACCTGTGGTAGCGTGAGTTGGACATTATGATCCTTATATGTCCCTTCACACCGGAAATATTCCATGATTCTGTGTAGTCGAGGAGGATACATAGAATCATTATTGTCGGAAGAGACAGTCTGGATCATTGTTCTTTGCAGTGGTGACGGAACACGGGATGGTTCCAGAGATCAATTCTTTTTAGACCTCTGCATACATGAGGTTTTCTTGATAATCCTTATTTCTCACATCACACTGGAAATCTTCCAAGATTCTATGTGGTGGAGGATAGATAGCATCATTCTTGTTGGAAGAGACTTTCAATATCATCGTTCTAGGCGGTGGTGGAGGAGGAGGTGGTGGTGGTGGTGGAGGAATTGTTTTTAGAACTCTGCTTACATGAGGTAGACTTGAGAATCCTTATGTCCCTTCACACTGGAAATATTCCATGATTCTATGTGGTGGAGGAGTATACATAGAATCATTATTGTAGGAAGAGCCTTTCAACATCATCAGTCTAGGCGGTGGTGGAGGAGGAGGTGGTGGTGGTCGAAGAGGAATTCTTTTTAGACCTCTACTAACATGAGTTTGCCGTGATAATCCTTCTTTGTCCCTTCACACTGGAAATATTCCATGAATCTATGTGGTTGAGGAGGATACATAGAATCATTATTCTTTGAAGAGACTCTCAGGATCATCGTTCTAGGTGGTGTTGGAGGAGGAGGTTATGGAGGTGGAGGAGGAATTGTTTTTAGACCTGAAGTACCATGAGTTGGACTTGATAATCCTTATTCCTCCCATCCTACTGGAAATATTCCATGATTCTATGTGCTTATGGAGTATATATAGAATTATTATTTTTGGACGAGACTTTAATGATCATCGTTCTAGGTGGTTGTGGAGGAGGAATTGTTTTTCGACCTCTGCTAACATGAGATTGACTTGATAATCCTTCTTTGTCCCTTCACACTGGAAATATTCCATGATTCTATGTGGTGGAGGAGGATACATAGAATCTTTCTTGTTGGATGAGACCTTCAAGGTCATCAGTCCAGGCTGTGGAGGAGAAGGAGGTGGTGGTGGTAGACGAGGAATTCTTTTTAGACAAGTGTTACCAGGATTTAGACTTGATGAATCTTATTTGTCTCCTCCAACTGCGGATATTCCATGATTTTGTATGGTCGAGGAGGATACATAGAATCATTATTGTAGGAAGAGAAAGTCTGGATCATTGTTGTTTGCGGTGGTGGAGGAACACAGGATGGTTGCAGAGATCAATTCTTTTTAGACCTCTGCTTACATGAGGTTGACTTGATAATCCTTATTTCTCACATCACACTGGAAATATTCCATGATTTTATGTGGTTTAGGAGGATACATAGAATCATTCTTGTTGGAAGAGACTTTCAAGATCATCGTTCTAGGTGGTGGTAGAAGAGGAGGTGGTGGTGGTCGAGGAGGAATTCTTTTTAGACCTCTACTAACATGAGTTTGACGTGATAATCCTTATGTCCCTTCAAGCTGGAAATATTCCATGATTCTATGTGGTGGAGAAGGATACATAAAATCACTGTTGTGGGAAGAGCCTTTAAAGATCATCAGTCCAGGCGGTGGAGGAGGAGGAGGTGGTGGTGGAGGAGGAGGAATTCTTTTTAGACAAGTGTTATGAGGATTTAGACTTGATGAATGTTATTCGTCTCCTCCAACTGCAGATATTCCATGATTCTGTGTGGTCGTGGAGGATACATAGAATCATTGTCGTAGGAAGAGAGTGTCCGGATCATTGTTGTAGGCGGTGGTGGAGGAGGAGATGATGGTTGTGGAGGAGGAATTGTTTTTCGACCTCTGCTAACATGAGGTTGACTTGATAATCCTTCTTTGTCCCTTCACACTGGAAATATTCCATGATTCTATGTGGTGGAGGAGGATACATAGAATCATTCTTGTTGGAAGAGACTTTCAAGATCATCAGTCCAGGCGGTGGAGGAGGAGGAGGTGGTGGTTGTAGACGAGGAATTCTTTTTAGACAAGTGTTACCACGATTTAGACTTGATGAATCTTATTCGTCTCCTCCAACTGCCAATATTCCATGATTTTGTATGGTCGAGGAGGATACTAAGAATCATTTTTGTAGGAAGAGACAGTCTGGATCATTGTTCTAGGCAGTGGTGGAGGAGGAGGTGGTGGTGGTCGAGGAGGAATTCTTTTAAGACCTCTGCTTACATGAGGTTGACTTGATAATCCTTATTTCTCACATCTCACTGGAAATATTCCATGATTTTATGTGGTTTAGGAGGATACATAGAATCATTCTTGTTGGAAGAGACTTTCAAGATCATCGTTCAAGGTGGTGGTGGAGGAGGAGGTGGTGGTGGTGGAGGTGAAACTCTTTTTAGTCCTCTGCTCACATGAGGTTGATTTGATAATCCTTCTTTGTCCCTTCACACTGGAAATATTCCATGATTCTGTGTGGTTGAGGAGGATACATAGAATCATTATTGTAGGAAGAGACAGTGTGGATCATTGTTCTTTGCGGTGGTGGAGGAAGAGATTCTGGTTGCAGAGAAGCAATTCTTTTTAGACCTCTGCTTACATGAGGTTGACTTGATAATCCTTCTTTGTCCCTTTACACTGGAAATATTCCATGATTCTATGTGGTGAAGGAGGATACCTAGAATCATTCTTGTTGGAAGAGACTTTCAAGATCATCGTTGAAGGCGGTGGTGGAGGAGGAGGTGGTGGTGGTGGAGGAAAAATTATTTTTAGTCCCCTGCTCACATGAGGTTGATTTAATAATCTTTATGTCCCTTCACACTGGAAAAAAGGGGATGTCGTTGTGGGAGTCTATTACAGACCGCCTGGCCAGGACGATAGCGCCGATAACTTATTCTTTACAGAACTAAGAGAGGCCTCGAGATTAACTCCCCTTGTCCTTATGGGGGACTTCAACTTGCCAGACGTTAACTGGGAGTGCCACACGGCTGACACGAGCAAGTCCAGGAGGTTCATGAAGCACCTAGATGATAACTTCTTGGTGCAGGTGCTAACGGAGCCAACTAGGAAAGGTGCCCTCCTAGACCTGTTGCTAGAAAACAGAGAGGGTCTGGTGGGAGATGTGGTGATTGGTGGCCGCCTCGGTCATAGCGACCATGAAGTGGTTGAGTTCAAAATTTACGGTGACAGAAGGAAAAGTGCCACCAAAACCTCATCCCTAGATATGGGGAAGGCGGACTTCAGGCTGCTCGGGGAACTAGTCAGCAAGGTCCCCTGGGAAGCTGCTCTTGAAGGCCTTGATGTCCACCAGTGCTGGTCACTCTTTAAGCGATGCCTCCTAGAAGCACAAGATCAGGCGATTCCTAAATATCGCAAGTCAGGCAGGCGGGGCAGGAGGCCGTCGTGGCTGACCAGGAACATTCTTAGGGAGATTAGGCGGAAACAGAGAGTGTTTCGCTACTGGAAGGAGGGCCAGGTGACATGGAAAGAATACAGGGATGCTGCTCGTGTCTGTAGGAAGAAAATTCGTGTGGCTAAAGCACACCTAGAGTTGAAGCTGGCTGTGTCTGTGAGAGAAAATAAAAAGGGGTTTTTTAGATATGTGAATGGAAAAAGGAGAACTAAAGAATACATAGGGCCGCTCCTTGACAGGGAAGGTCTTCTCACAGACGATGACATAGGCAAAGCAGAGACGCTTAACGCCTTCTTTGCCTCTGTCTTCAATGCCGATGATGGGCTTCGGGACCCAGGGTGCCCCGAGCTGGAGGACCGGGACGGTGGGGATGACAAACTCCCGACCGACCCTGAACGTGTGCGGGATCTGCTACTCCACCTGGATCCCTACAAGTCCATGGGTCCGGATGGGATTCATCCCCGGGTGCTGAAGGAGCTGGCGGACGTCATCGCGGAACCTCTCTCAATTATTTTTCAACGATCCTGGGAGTCTGGAGAGGTCCCGGTAGACTGGAAGCTGGCAAATGTTGTGCCGATTTTCAAGAAGGGTCAGAAAGAAGACCCTAGCAATTACAGGCCTGTCAGTCTCACGTCAGTGCCTGGTAAAATCATGGAGAAGATGGTTCTCGAACGTATTGAGGCGCACCTGGGGGACAAAGCAGTCATTGGTCCCAGCCAGCATGGGTTTGTGAAGGGTAGGTCCTGCCTAACTAACCTGATTTCCTTTTATGATAAGATCACCCGTATGGTGGACCAAGGGAAGCCAGCTGATGTGATTTTTTTGGACTTCAGCAAGGCTTTTGACACGGTTTCCCATAGGATCCTACTGGACAAAATGTCCAGCATACAGCTAAATAAAAACATCATACGATGGGTGAGCAATTGGCTAACGGGCAGGGCCCAAAGGGTTATGGTGAATGGGGCTGCGTCAGGCTGGCAGGCGGTCACCAGTGGGGTCCCTCAAGGCTCCATTTTAGGGCCGGTACTTTTCAATATTTTTATAAACGATCTGGATGTAGGAATAGAAGGCATTTTGAGCAAGTTTGCTGATGACACCAAACTTGGAGGAGTTGTGGACTCGAATGAGGGAGGAAAGGCCTTGCAGAGGGATCTGGATAGGTTGGAGAGCTGGGCGATCGCCAACCGCATGAAGTTCAATAAGAGCAAGTGCCGGGTCCTGCACCTGGGACGGGGAAACCCTGGCTGCACGTACAGACTGGGCGATGAGACGCTGGAGAGCAGCCTAGAAGAGAGGGATCTGGGGGTCGTGGTAGACAACAAGTTGAATATGAGCCGGCAGTGTGCCCTGGCAGCCAGGAGGGCCAACCGTGTCCTGGGGTGCATCAAGCACGGCATCGCTAGTAGGTCGAGGGAGGTGATTGTCCCGCTCTACTCTGCGCTGGTGCGGCCTCACCTCGAGTACTGTGTGCAGTTCTGGGCACCACAGTATAAAAAGGACATGAAGCTGTTGGAGAGTGTCCAGAGGAGGGCTACGAAGATGGTGAAAGGCCTGGAGGGGAAGACGTACGAGGAACGGCTGAGGGCACTGGGCCTGTTCAGCCTGGAGAAGAGGAGGCTGAGGGGAGACCTCATCGCAGTCTACAACTTCCTCGTAAGGGGGTGTCGAGAGGCAGGAGACCTTTTCTCCATTAACACCAGCGACAGGACCCGCGGGAATGGAGTTAAGCTGAGGCAGGGGAAGTTTAGGCTGGACATCAGGAAAGGGTTCTTCACAGAGAGAGTGGTTGCACACTGGAACAGGCTCCCCAGGGAAGTGGTCACTGCACCGAGCCTGACTGAATTTAAGAAGAGATTGGACTGTGCACTTAGTCACATGGTCTGAACTTGGGTAGACCTGTGCGGTGTCAAGAGTTGGACTTGATGATCCTTAAGGGTCCCTTCCAACTCAGGATATTCTATGATTCTATGATTCTATGATTCTAAATATTCCATGATTCTGTGTGGTCGAGGAGGATACATAGAATCATTCTTGTTGGAAGAGACTTTCAAGATCATCGTTCTAGGTGGTGGTAGAAGAGGAGGTGGTGGTGGTCGAGGAGGAATTCTTTTTAGACCTCTACTAACATGAGTTTGACGTGATAATCCTTATGTCTCTTCACACTGGAAATATTCCATGATTCTATGTGGTGGAGAAGGATACATAAAATCACTGTTGTGGGAAGAGCCTTTAAAGATCATCAGTCCAGGCGGTCGAGGAGGAGGAGGTGGTCGTGGAGGAGGAGGTATTCTTTTTAGACAAGTGTTATGAGATTTAGATTGATGAAGGTTATTCGTCTCCTCCAACTGCAGATATTCCATGATTCTGTGTGGTCGCGGAGGATACATAGAATCATTATTGTAGGAAGAGACTGTCCGGATCATTGTTGTAGGCGGTGGTGGAGGAGGAGATGATGGTTGTGGAGGAGGAATTGTTTTTCGACCTCTGCTCACATGAGGTTGACTTGATAATCCTTCTTTGTCCCTTCACACTGGAAATATTCCATGATTCTATGTGGTGGAGGAGGATACATAGAATCTTTCTTGTTGGAAGAGACTTTCAAGATCATCAGTCCAGGCTGTGGAGGAGAAGGAGGTGGTGGTGGTAGACGAGGAATTCTTTTTAGACAAGTGTTACCAGGATTTAGACTTGATGAATCTTATTCGTCTCCTCCACTGCATATAATCCATGATTCTGTGTGGTCGAGGAGGATACATAGAATCATTATTGTAGGAAGAGACAGTCTGGATCATTGTTCTTTGCGGTGGTGGAGGAATAGATGATGGTTGCAGAGAAGCAATTCTTTTTAGACCTCTGCTTACATGAGGTTGACTTGATAATCCTTATTTCTCACATCTCACTGGAAATATTCCATGATTCTATGTGGTGAAGGAGGATACATAGAATCATTCCTGTTGGAAGAGACTTTCAAGATCATCCTTCAAGGCGGTGGTGGAGGAGAAGGTGGTGGTCGTGGAAAAGGAATTGTTTTTAGACCTCTGCTAACATGAGGTGGACTTGATAATCCTTCTTTGTCCCTTCACACCGGAAATATTCCATGAGTCTTTGTAGTCGAGGAGGATACATAGAATCATTATTGTAGGAAGAGCCTTTAGAGATCATCAGTCCAGGCTGTGGTGGAGGAGGAGGTGGTGGTGGTGGAGGAGGAATTCTTTTAGACTTGTGTTACTAGGATTTAGACTTGATGAGTCTTATTCTTCTCCTCCAACTGCGGATATTCCATGATTCTGTGTGGTGGAGGAGGATACATCGAATCATTATTGTAGGAAGAGACAGTCCGGATCATTGTTCTAGGCGGTGGTGGAGGAGGAGGTGGTGGAGGAGAAATTCTTTTTAGACCTCTGATAACATGAGGTTGAGTTGATTATCCTTCTTTGTCCCTTCACACTGGAAATATTCCATGATTCTATGTGGTGGAGGAGGATACATAGAATCATTCTTGTTTGAAAAGACTATCAAGATCATCAGTCCAGGCGATGGTGGAGGAGGAGGTGGTGGTGGTGTAGGAGGAATTCTTTTTAGACCTGTGTTACTAGGATTTAGACTTGATGAATCTTATTCGTCTCCTCCAACTGCGGAAATTCCATGATTCTGTGTGGTCGAGGAGGAGACATAGAATCATTATTGTAGGAAGAGACAGTCTGGATCATTGTTCTTTGCAGTGGTGGAGGAAGAGATGATGGTTGCAGAGAAGCAATTCTTTTTAGACCTCTGCTTACATGAGGTTGACTTGATAACCCTTATTTCTCACATCACACTGGAAATATTCCATGATTCTATGTGGTGAAGGAGGATACATAGAATCATTCTTGTTGGAAGAGACTTTCAAGATCATCGTTGAAGGCGGTGGTGGAGGAGGAGGTGGTGGTGTTGGAGGAGAAACTCTTTTTAGTCCTCTGCTCACATGAGGTTGATTTGATAATCCTTCTTTGTCCCTTCACACTGGAAATATTCCATGATTCTATGTGGTCGAGGAGGATACATAGAATCATTATTGTAGGAAGAGACAGTGTGGATCAATGTTCTTTGCGGTGGTGGAGGAAGAGATGATGGTTGCAGAGAATCAATTCTTTTTAGACCTCTGCTTACATGAGGTTGACTTGATAATCCTTATTTCTCACATCACACTGGAAATATTCCATGATTCTATGTGGTGAAGGAGGATACATAGAATCATCCTTATTGGAAGAGACTTTCAAGATCATCGTTCTAGGTGGTGGTAGAAGAGGAGGTGGTGGTGGTCGAAGAGGAATTCTTTTTAGACCTCTACTAACATGAGTTTGACGTGATAATCCTTATGTCCCTTCACACTGGAAATATTCCATGATTCTATGTGGTGGAGAAGGATACATAAAATCACTGTTGTGGGAAGAGCCTTTAAAGATCATCAGTCCAGGCGGTCGAGGAGGAGGAGGTGGTCGTGGAGGAGGAGGTATTCTTTTTAGACAAGTGTTATGAGGATTTAGATTGATGAAGGTTATTCGTCTCCTCCAACTGCAGATATTCCATGATTCTGTGTGGTCGCGGAGGATACATAGAATCATTATTGTAGGAAGAGACTGTCCGGATCATTGTTCTAGGCGGTGGTGGAGGAGGAGATGATGGTTGTGGAGGAGGAATTGTTTTTCGACCTCTGCTAACATGAGGTTGACTTGATAATCCTTCTTTGTCCCTTCACACTGGAAATATTCCATGATTCTATGTGGTGGAGGAGGATACATAGAATCTTTCTTGTTGGAAGAGACTTTCAAGATCATCAGTCCAGGCTGTGGAGGAGAAGGAGGTGGTGGTGGTAGACGAGGAATTCTTTTTAGACAAGTGTTACCAGGATTTAGACTTGATGAATCTTATTCGTCTCCTCCACTGCATATAATCCATGATTCTGTGTGGTCGAGGAGGATACATAGAATCATTATTGTAGGAAGAGACAGTGTGGATCATTGTTCTTTGCGGTGGTGGAGGAATAGATGATGGTTGCAGAGAAGCAATTCTTTTTAGACCTCTGCTTACATGAGGTTGACTTGATAATCCTTATTTCTCACATCTCACTGGAAATATTCCATGATTCTATGTGGTGAAGGAGGATACATAGAATCATTCCTGTTGGAAGAGACTTTTAAGATCATCCTTCAAGGCGGTGGTGGAGGAGGAGGTGGTGGTCGTGGAAAAGGAATTGTTTTTAGACCTCTGCTAACATGAGGTGGACTTGATAATCCTTCTTTGTCCCTTCACACCGGAAATATTCCATGAGTCTTTGTAGTCGAGGAGGATACATAGAATCATTATTGTAGGAAGAGCCTTTAGAGATCATCAGTCCAGGCTGTGGTGGAGGAGGAGGTGGTGGTGGTGGAGGATGAATTCTTTTAGACTTGTGTTACTAGGATTTAGACTTGATGAATCTTATTCGTCTCCTCCAACTGCGGAAATTCCATGATTCTGTGTGGTCGAGGAGGATACATAGAATCATTATTGTAGGAAGAGACAGTCTGGATCATTGTTCTTTGCAGTGGTGGAGGAAGAGATGATGGTTGCAGAGAAGCAATTCTTTTTAGACCTCTGCTTACATGAGGTTGACTTGATAACCCTTATTTCTCACATCACACTGGAAATATTCCATGATTCTATGTGGTGAAGGAGGATACATAGAATCATTCTTGTTGGAAGAGACTTTCAAGATCATCGTTGAAGGCGGTGGTGGAGGAGGAGGTGGTGGTGTTGGAGGAGAAACTCTTTTTAGTCCTCTGCTCACATGAGGTTGATTTGGTAATCCTTCTTTGTCCCTTCACACTGGAAATATTCCATGATTCTGTGTGGTCGAGGAGGATACATAGAATCATTATTGTAGGAAGAGACAGTGTGGATCATTGTTCTTTGCGGTGGTGGAGGAAGAGATGATGGTTGCAGAGAATCAATTCTTTTTAGACCTCTGCTTACATGAGGTTGACTTGATAATCCTTATTTCTCACATCACACTGGAAATATTCCATGATTCTATGTGGTGAAGGAGTATACATAGAATCATCCTTATTGGAAGAGACTTTCAAGATCATCGTTCTAGGTGGTGGTAGAAGAGGAGGTGGTGGTGGTCGAAGAGGAATTCTTTTTAGACCTCTACTAACATGAGTTTGACGTGATAATCCTTATGTCCCTTCACACTGGAAATATTCCATGATTCTATGTGGTGGAGGACGATTCATAGAATCATTCCTGTTGGAAGAGACTTTCAAGATCATCAGTCCAGGCGATGGTGGAGGAGGAGGAGGTGGTGGTGGTGTAGGAGAAATTCTGTTAGACATCTGCTAACATGAGGTTGACTTGATAATCCTTCTTTGTCCCTTCAGACTGGAAATATTCCATGATTCTATGTGGTGAAGGTGGATACATAGAATCATTATTTTAGGAAGAGCCTTTCAAGATCATCAGTCCAGGCAGTGGAGGAGGAGGAGGTGGTGGTTGTCGAGGAGGAATTCTTTTTAGACCTCTACTAACATGAGGTTGACTTGATAATCCTTATTTCTCACATCACACTGGAAATATTCCATGATTCTATGTGGTTTAGGAGGATACATAGAATCATTATTGTTGAAAGAGACTTTCAAGATCAACGTTCTAGGCGATGGTGGAGGAGGAGGTGGTGGTGGTGGAGGAGAAACTCTTTTTAGTCCTCTGCTCACATGAGGTTGATTTGATAATCCTTCTTTGTCCCTTCACACTGGAAATATTCCATGATTCTGTGTGGTTGAGGAGGATACATAGAATCATTATTGTAGGAAGAGACAGTGTGGATCATTGTTCTTTGCGGTGGTGGAGGAATAGATGATGGTTGCAGAGAAGCAATTCTTTTTAGACCTCTGCTTACATGAGGTTGACTTGATAATCCTTCTTTGTCCCTTCACACTGGAAATATTCCATGATTCTGAGTGGTGAAGGAGGATACATAGAATCATTCTTGTTGGAAGAGACTTTCAAGATCATCGTTCTAGGTGGTGGTAGAAGAGGAGGTGGTGGTGGTCGAGGAGGAATTCTTTTTAGACCTCTACTAACATGAGTTTGACGTGATAATCCTTATGTCCCTTCAAGCTGGAAATATTCCATGATTCTATGTGGTGGAGAAGGATACATAAAATCACTGTTGTGGGAAGAGCCTTTAATGATCATCAGTCCAGGCGGTGGAGGAGGAGGAGGTGGTGGTGGAGGAGGAGGAATTCTTTTTAGACAAGTGTTATGAGGATTTAGATTGATGAAGGTTATTCGTCTCCTCCAACTGCGGAAATTCCATGATTCTGTGTGGTCGTGGAGGATACATAGAATCATTGTCGTAGGAAGAGAGTGTCCAGATCATTGTTCTAGGCGGTGGTGGAGGAGGAGATGATGGTTGTGGAGGAGGAATTGTTTTTCGACCTCTGCTAACATGAGGTTGACTTGATAATCCTTCTTTGTCCCTTCACACTGGAAATATTCCATGATTCTATGTGGTGGAGGAGGATACATAGAATCATTCTTGTTGGAAGAGACTTTCAAGATCATCAGTCCAGGCGGTGGAGGAGGAGGAGGTGGTGGTTGTAGACGAGGAATTCTTTTTAGACAAGTGTTACCACGATTTAGACTTGATGAATCTTATTCGTCTCCTCCAACTGCCAATATTCCATGATTTTGTATGGTCGAGGAGGATACTAAGAATCATTTTTGTAGGAAGAGACAGTCTGGATCATTGTTCTAGGCAGTGGTGGAGGAGGAGGTGGTGGTGGTCTAGGAGGAATTCTTTTAAGACCTCTGCTTACATGAGGTTGACTTGATAATCCTTATTTCTCACATCTCACTGGAAATATTCCATGATTTTATGTGGTTTAGGAGGATACATAGAATCATTCTTGTTGGAAGAGACTTTCAAGATCATCGTTGAAGGCGGTGGTGGAGGAGGAGGTGGTGGTGGTGGAGGAGAAACTCTTTTTAGTCCTCTGCTCACATGAGGTTGATTTGATAATCCTTCTTTGTCCCTTCACACTGGAAATATTCCATGATTCTGTGTGGTTGAGGAGGATACATAGAATCATTATTGTAGGAAGAGACAGTGTGGATCATTGTTCTTTGCGGTGGTGGAGGAAGAGATTCTGGTTGCAGAGAAGCAATTCTTTTTAGACCTCTGCTTACATGAGGTTGACTTGATAATCCTTCTTTGTCCCTTCACACTGGAAATATTCCATGATTCTATGTGGTGGAGGATACATAGAATCATTCTTGTTTGAAAAGTCTACCAAGATCATCAGTCCAGGCGATGGTGGAGGAGGAGGTGGTGGTGGTGTAGGAGGAATTCTATTTAGACCTGTGTTACTAGGATTTAGACTTGATGAATCTTATTCGTCTCCTCCAACTGCGGAAATTCCATGATTCTGTGTGGTCGAGGAGGACACAGAGAATCATTATTGTAGGAAGAGACAGTCTGGATCATTGTTCTTTGCGTGGTGGAGGAAGAGATGCTGGTTGCAGAGAAGCAATTCTTTTTAGACCTCTGCTTACATGAGGTTGACTTGATAATCCTTCTTTGTCCCTTACACTGGAAATATTCCATGATTCTATGTGGTGAAGGAGGATACCTAGAATCATTCTTGTTGGAAGAGACTTTCAAGATCATCGTTGAAGGCGGTGGTGGAAGAGGAGGTGGTGGTGGTGGAGGAAATATTATTTTTAGTCCCCTGCTCACATGAGGTTGATTTAATAATCTTTATGTCCCTTCACACTGGATTTATTCCATGATTCTGTGTGGTCGAGGAGGATACATAGAATCATTCTTGTTGGAAGAGACTTTCAAGATCATCGTTCTAGGTGGTGGTAGAAGAGGAGGTGGTGGTGGTCGAGGAGGAATTCTTTTTAGACCTCTACTAACATGAGTTTGACGTGATAATCCTTATGTCTATTCACACTGGAAATATTCCATGATTCTATGTGGTGGAGAAGGATACATAAAATCACTGTTGTGGGAAGAGCCTTTAAAGATCATCAGTCCAGGCGGTCGAGGAGGAGGAGGTGGTCGTGGAGGAGGAGGTATTCTTTTTAGACCTGTGTTACTAGGATTTAGACTTGATGAATCTTATTCGTCTCCTCCAACTGCGGAAATTCCATGATTCTGTGTGGTCGCGGAGGATACATAGAATCATTATTGTAGGAAGAGACAGTCTGGATCATTGTTCTTTGCAGTGGTGGAGGAAGAGATGATGGTTGCAGAGAAGCAATTCTTTTTAGACCTCTGCTTACATGAGGTTGACTTGATAACCCTTATTTCTCACATCACACTGGAAATATTCCATGATTCTATGTGGTGAAGGAGGATACATAGAATCATTCTTGTTGGAAGAGACTTTCAAGATCATCGTTGAAGGCGGTGGTGGAGGAGGAGGTGGTGGTGTTGGAGGAGAAACTCTTTTTAGTCCTCTGCTCACATGAGGTTGATTTGGTAATCCTTCTTTGTCCCTTCACACTGGAAATATTCCATGATTCTGTGTGGTCGAGGAGGATACATAGAATCATTATTGTAGGAAGAGACAGTGTGGATCATTGTTCTTTGCGGTGGTGGAGGAAGAGATGATGGTTGCAGAGAATCAATTCTTTTTAGACCTCTGCTTACATGAGGTTGACTTGATAATCCTTATTTCTCACATCACACTGGAAATATTCCATGATTCTATGTGGTGAAGGAGTATACATAGAATCATCCTTATTGGAAGAGACTTTCAAGATCATCGTTCTAGGTGGTGGTAGAAGAGGAGGTGGTGGTGGTCGAAGAGGAATTCTTTTTAGACCTCTACTAACATGAGTTTGACGTGATAATCCTTATGTCCCTTCACACTGGAAATATTCCATGATTCTATGTGGTGGAGGACGATTCATAGAATCATTCCTGTTGGAAGAGACTTTCAAGATCATCAGTCCAGGCGATGGTGGAGGAGGAGGAGGTGGTGGTGGTGTAGGAGAAATTCTGTTAGACATCTGCTAACATGAGGTTGACTTGATAATCCTTCTTTGTCCCTTCAGACTGGAAATATTCCATGATTCTATGTGGTGAAGGTGGATACATAGAATCATTATTTTAGGAAGAGCCTTTCAAGATCATCAGTCCAGGCAGTGGAGGAGGAGGAGGTGGTGGTTGTCGAGGAGGAATTCTTTTTAGACCTCTACTAACATGAGGTTGACTTGATAATCCTTATTTCTCACATCACACTGGAAATATTCCATGATTCTATGTGGTTTAGGAGGATACATAGAATCATTATTGTTGAAAGAGACTTTCAAGATCAACGTTCTAGGCGATGGTGGAGGAGGAGGTGGTGGTGGTGGAGGAGAAACTCTTTTTAGTCCTCTGCTCACATGAGGTTGATTTGATAATCCTTCTTTGTCCCTTCACACTGGAAATATTCCATGATTCTGTGTGGTTGAGGAGGATACATAGAATCATTATTGTAGGAAGAGACAGTCTGGATCATTGTTCTTTGCGGTGGTGGAGGAATAGATGATGGTTGCAGAGAATCAATTCTTTTTAGACCTCTGCTTACATGAGGTTGACTTGATAATCCTTCTTTGTCCCTTCACACTGGAAATATTCCATGATTCTGAGTGGTGAAGGAGGATACATAGAATCATTCTTGTTGGAAGAGACTTTCAAGATCATCGTTCTAGGTGGTGGTAGAAGAGGAGGTGGTGGTGGTCGAGGAGGAATTCTTTTTAGACCTCTACTAACATGAGTTTGACGTGATAATCCTTATGTCCCTTCAAGCTGGAAATATTCCATTATTCTATGTGGTGGAGAAGGATACATAAAATCACTGTTGTGGGAAGAGCCTTTAATGATCATCAGTCCAGGCGGTGGAGGAGGAGGAGGTGGTGGTGGAGGAGGAGGAATTCTTTTTAGACAAGTGTTATGAGGATTTAGATTGATGAAGGTTATTCGTCTCCTCCAACTGCGGAAATTCCATGATTCTGTGTGGTCGTGGAGGATACATAGAATCATTGTCGTAGGAAGAGAGTGTCCAGATCATTGTTCTAGGCGGTGGTGGAGGAGGAGATGATGGTTGTGGAGGAGGAATTGTTTTTCGACCTCTGCTAACATGAGGTTGACTTGATAATCCTTCTTTGTCCCTTCACACTGGAAATATTCCATGATTCTATGTGGTGGAGGAGGATACATAGAATCATTCTTGTTGGAAGAGACTTTCAAGATCATCAGTCCAGGCGGTGGAGGAGGAGGAGGTGGTGGTTGTAGACGAGGAATTCTTTTTAGACAAGTGTTACCACGATTTAGACTTGATGAATCTTATTCGTCTCCTCCAACTGCCAATATTCCATGATTTTGTATGGTCGAGGAGGATACTAAGAATCATTTTTGTAGGAAGAGACAGTCTGGATCATTGTTCTAGGCAGTGGTGGAGGAGGAGGTGGTGGTGGTCGAGGAGGAATTCTTTTAAGACCTCTGCTTACATGAGGTTGACTTGATAATCCTTATTTCTCACATCTCACTGGAAATATTCCATGATTTTATGTGGTTTAGGAGGATACATAGAATCATTCTTGTTGGAAGAGACTTTCAAGATCATCGTTCAAGGTGGTGGTGGAGGAGGAGGTGGTGGTGGTGGAGGTGAAACTCTTTTTAGTCCTCTGCTCACATGAGGTTGATTTGATAATCCTTCTTTGTCCCTTCACACTGGAAATATTCCATGATTCTGTGTGGTTGAGGAGGATACATAGAATCATTATTGTAGGAAGAGACAGTGTGGATCATTGTTCTTTGCGGTGGTGGAGGAAGAGATGATGGTTGCAGAGAAGCAATTCTTTTTAGACCTCTGCTTACATGAGGTTGACTTGATAATCCTTCTTTGTCCCTTTACACTGGAAATATTCCATGATTCTATGTGGTGAAGGAGGATACCTAGAATCATTCTTGTTGGAAGAGACTTTCAAGATCATCGTTGAAGGCGGTGGTGGAGGAGGAGGTGGTGGTGGTGGAGGAAAAATTATTTTTAGTCCCCTGCTCACATGAGGTTGATTTAATAATCTTTATGTCCCTTCACACTGGAAAAAAGGGGATGTCGTTGTGGGAGTCTATTACAGACCGCCTGGCCAGGACGATAGCGCCGATAACTTATTCTTTACAGAACTAAGAGAGGCCTCGAGATTAACTCCCCTTGTCCTTATGGGGGACTTCAACTTGCCAGACGTTAACTGGGAGTGCCACACGGCTGACACGAGCAAGTCCAGGAGGTTCATGAAGCACCTAGATGATAACTTCTTGGTGCAGGTGCTAACGGAGCCAACTAGGAAAGGTGCCCTCCTAGACCTGTTGCTAGAAAACAGAGAGGGTCTGGTGGGAGATGTGGTGATTGGTGGCCGCCTCGGTCATAGCGACCATGAAGTGGTTGAGTTCAAAATTTACGGTGACAGAAGGAAAAGTGCCACCAAAACCTCATCCCTAGATATGGGGAAGGCGGACTTCAGGCTGCTCGGGGAACTAGTCAGCAAGGTCCCCTGGGAAGCTGCTCTTGAAGGCCTTGATGTCCACCAGTGCTGGTCACTCTTTAAGCGATGCCTCCTAGAAGCACAAGATCAGGCGATTCCTAAATATCGCAAGTCAGGCAGGCGGGGCAGGAGGCCGTCGTGGCTGACCAGGAACATTCTTAGGGAGATTAGGCGGAAACAGAGAGTGTTTCGCTACTGGAAGGAGGGCCAGGTGACATGGAAAGAATACAGGGATGCTGCTCGTGTCTGTAGGAAGAAAATTCGTGTGGCTAAAGCACACCTAGAGTTGAAGCTGGCTGTGTCTGTGAGAGAAAATAAAAAGGGGTTTTTTAGATATGTGAATGGAAAAAGGAGAACTAAAGAATACATAGGGCCGCTCCTTGACAGGGAAGGTCTTCTCACAGACGATGACATAGGCAAAGCAGAGACGCTTAACGCCTTCTTTGCCTCTGTCTTCAATGCCGATGATGGGCTTCGGGACCCAGGGTGCCCCGAGCTGGAGGACCGGGACGGTGGGGATGACAAACTCCCGACCGACCCTGAACGTGTGCGGGATCTGCTACTCCACCTGGATCCCTACAAGTCCATGGGTCCGGATGGGATTCATCCCCGGGTGCTGAAGGAGCTGGCGGACGTCATCGCGGAACCTCTCTCAATTATTTTTCAACGATCCTGGGAGTCTGGAGAGGTCCCGGTAGACTGGAAGCTGGCAAATGTTGTGCCGATTTTCAAGAAGGGTCAGAAAGAAGACCCTAGCAATTACAGGCCTGTCAGTCTCACGTCAGTGCCTGGTAAAATCATGGAGAAGATGGTTCTCGAACGTATTGAGGCGCACCTGGGGGACAAAGCAGTCATTGGTCCCAGCCAGCATGGGTTTGTGAAGGGTAGGTCCTGCCTAACTAACCTGATTTCCTTTTATGATAAGATCACCCGTATGGTGGACCAAGGGAAGCCAGCTGATGTGATTTTTTTGGACTTCAGCAAGGCTTTTGACACGGTTTCCCATAGGATCCTACTGGACAAAATGTCCAGCATACAGCTAAATAAAAACATCATACGATGGGTGAGCAATTGGCTAACGGGCAGGGCCCAAAGGGTTATGGTGAATGGGGCTGCGTCAGGCTGGCAGGCGGTCACCAGTGGGGTCCCTCAAGGCTCCATTTTAGGGCCGGTACTTTTCAATATTTTTATAAACGATCTGGATGTAGGAATAGAAGGCATTTTGAGCAAGTTTGCTGATGACACCAAACTTGGAGGAGTTGTGGACTCGAATGAGGGAGGAAAGGCCTTGCAGAGGGATCTGGATAGGTTGGAGAGCTGGGCGATCGCCAACCGCATGAAGTTCAATAAGAGCAAGTGCCGGGTCCTGCACCTGGGACGGGGAAACCCTGGCTGCACGTACAGACTGGGCGATGAGACGCTGGAGAGCAGCCTAGAAGAGAGGGATCTGGGGGTCGTGGTAGACAACAAGTTGAATATGAGCCGGCAGTGTGCCCTGGCAGCCAGGAGGGCCAACCGTGTCCTGGGGTGCATCAAGCACGGCATCGCTAGTAGGTCGAGGGAGGTGATTGTCCCGCTCTACTCTGCGCTGGTGCGGCCTCACCTCGAGTACTGTGTGCAGTTCTGGGCACCACAGTATAAAAAGGACATGAAGCTGTTGGAGAGTGTCCAGAGGAGGGCTACGAAGATGGTGAAAGGCCTGGAGGGGAAGACGTACGAGGAACGGCTGAGGGCACTGGGCCTGTTCAGCCTGGAGAAGAGGAGGCTGAGGGGAGACCTCATCGCAGTCTACAACTTCCTCGTAAGGGGGTGTCGAGAGGCAGGAGACCTTTTCTCCATTAACACCAGCGACAGGACCCGCGGGAATGGAGTTAAGCTGAGGCAGGGGAAGTTTAGGCTGGACATCAGGAAAGGGTTCTTCACAGAGAGAGTGGTTGCACACTGGAACAGGCTCCCCAGGGAAGTGGTCACTGCACCGAGCCTGACTGAATTTAAGAAGAGATTGGACTGTGCACTTAGTCACATGGTCTGAACTTGGGTAGACCTGTGCGGTGTCAAGAGTTGGACTTGATGATCCTTAAGGGTCCCTTCCAACTCAGGATATTCTATGATTCTATGATTCTATGATTCTAAATATTCCATGATTCTGTGTGGTCGAGGAGGATACATAGAATCATTCTTGTTGGAAGAGACTTTCAAGATCATCGTTCTAGGTGGTGGTAGAAGAGGAGGTGGTGGTGGTCGAGGAGGAATTCTTTTTAGACCTCTACTAACATGAGTTTGACGTGATAATCCTTATGTCTCTTCACACTGGAAATATTCCATGATTCTATGTGGTGGAGAAGGATACATAAAATCACTGTTGTGGGAAGAGCCTTTAAAGATCATCAGTCCAGGCGGTCGAGGAGGAGGAGGTGGTCGTGGAGGAGGAGGTATTCTTTTTAGACAAGTGTTATGAGATTTAGATTGATGAAGGTTATTCGTCTCCTCCAACTGCAGATATTCCATGATTCTGTGTGGTCGCGGAGGATACATAGAATCATTATTGTAGGAAGAGACTGTCCGGATCATTGTTGTAGGCGGTGGTGGAGGAGGAGATGATGGTTGTGGAGGAGGAATTGTTTTTCGACCTCTGCTCACATGAGGTTGACTTGATAATCCTTCTTTGTCCCTTCACACTGGAAATATTCCATGATTCTATGTGGTGGAGGAGGATACATAGAATCTTTCTTGTTGGAAGAGACTTTCAAGATCATCAGTCCAGGCTGTGGAGGAGAAGGAGGTGGTGGTGGTAGACGAGGAATTCTTTTTAGACAAGTGTTACCAGGATTTAGACTTGATGAATCTTATTCGTCTCCTCCACTGCATATAATCCATGATTCTGTGTGGTCGAGGAGGATACATAGAATCATTATTGTAGGAAGAGACAGTCTGGATCATTGTTCTTTGCGGTGGTGGAGGAATAGATGATGGTTGCAGAGAAGCAATTCTTTTTAGACCTCTGCTTACATGAGGTTGACTTGATAATCCTTATTTCTCACATCTCACTGGAAATATTCCATGATTCTATGTGGTGAAGGAGGATACATAGAATCATTCCTGTTGGAAGAGACTTTCAAGATCATCCTTCAAGGCGGTGGTGGAGGAGAAGGTGGTGGTCGTGGAAAAGGAATTGTTTTTAGACCTCTGCTAACATGAGGTGGACTTGATAATCCTTCTTTGTCCCTTCACACCGGAAATATTCCATGAGTCTTTGTAGTCGAGGAGGATACATAGAATCATTATTGTAGGAAGAGCCTTTAGAGATCATCAGTCCAGGCTGTGGTGGAGGAGGAGGTGGTGGTGGTGGAGGAGGAATTCTTTTAGACTTGTGTTACTAGGATTTAGACTTGATGAGTCTTATTCTTCTCCTCCAACTGCGGATATTCCATGATTCTGTGTGGTGGAGGAGGATACATCGAATCATTATTGTAGGAAGAGACAGTCCGGATCATTGTTCTAGGCGGTGGTGGAGGAGGAGGTGGTGGAGGAGAAATTCTTTTTAGACCTCTGATAACATGAGGTTGAGTTGATTATCCTTCTTTGTCC
Organism: Anas platyrhynchos; assembly: GCF_047663525.1. Classification (NCBI taxonomy): domain Eukaryota; kingdom Metazoa; phylum Chordata; class Aves; order Anseriformes; family Anatidae; genus Anas; species Anas platyrhynchos. The sequence goes on along the minus strand of NC_092587.1, from coordinate 83,087,516 downwards.
CTTCACACTGGAAATATTCCATGATTCTATGTGGTGGAGGAGGATACATAGAATCATTCTTGTTTGAAAAGACTATCAAGATCATCAGTCCAGGCGATGGTGGAGGAGGAGGTGGTGGTGGTGTAGGAGGAATTCTTTTTAGACCTGTGTTACTAGGATTTAGACTTGATGAATCTTATTCGTCTCCTCCAACTGCGGAAATTCCATGATTCTGTGTGGTCGAGGAGGAGACATAGAATCATTATTGTAGGAAGAGACAGTCTGGATCATTGTTCTTTGCAGTGGTGGAGGAAGAGATGATGGTTGCAGAGAAGCAATTCTTTTTAGACCTCTGCTTACATGAGGTTGACTTGATAACCCTTATTTCTCACATCACACTGGAAATATTCCATGATTCTATGTGGTGAAGGAGGATACATAGAATCATTCTTGTTGGAAGAGACTTTCAAGATCATCGTTGAAGGCGGTGGTGGAGGAGGAGGTGGTGGTGTTGGAGGAGAAACTCTTTTTAGTCCTCTGCTCACATGAGGTTGATTTGATAATCCTTCTTTGTCCCTTCACACTGGAAATATTCCATGATTCTATGTGGTCGAGGAGGATACATAGAATCATTATTGTAGGAAGAGACAGTGTGGATCAATGTTCTTTGCGGTGGTGGAGGAAGAGATGATGGTTGCAGAGAATCAATTCTTTTTAGACCTCTGCTTACATGAGGTTGACTTGATAATCCTTATTTCTCACATCACACTGGAAATATTCCATGATTCTATGTGGTGAAGGAGGATACATAGAATCATCCTTATTGGAAGAGACTTTCAAGATCATCGTTCTAGGTGGTGGTAGAAGAGGAGGTGGTGGTGGTCGAAGAGGAATTCTTTTTAGACCTCTACTAACATGAGTTTGACGTGATAATCCTTATGTCCCTTCACACTGGAAATATTCCATGATTCTATGTGGTGGAGGACGATTCATAGAATCATTCCTGTTGGAAGAGACTTTCAAGATCATCAGTCCAGGCGATGGTGGAGGAGGAGGAGGTGGTGGTGGTGTAGGAGAAATTCTGTTAGACATCTGCTAACATGAGGTTGACTTGATAATCCTTCTTTGTCCCTTCAGACTGGAAATATTCCATGATTCTATGTGGTGAAGGTGGATACATAGAATCATTATTTTAGGAAGAGCCTTTCAAGATCATCAGTCCAGGCAGTGGAGGAGGAGGAGGTGGTGGTGGTCGAGGAGGAATTCTTTTAAGACCTCTGCTTACATGAGGTTGACTTGATAATCCTTATTTCTCACATCTCACTGGAAATATTCCATGATTTTATGTGGTTTAGGAGGATACATAGAATCATTCTTGTTGGAAGAGACTTTCAAGATCATCGTTCAAGGTGGTGGTGGAGGAGGAGGTGGTGGTGGTGGAGGAGAAACTCTTTTTAGTCCTCTGCTCACATGAGGTTGATTTGATAATCCTTCTTTGTCCCTTCACACTGGAAATATTCCATGATTCTGTGTGGTTGAGGAGGATACATAGAATCATTATTGTAGGAAGAGACAGTCTGGATCATTGTTCTTTGCGGTGGTGGAGGAATAGATGATGGTTGCAGAGAAGCAATTCTTTTTAGACCTCTGCTTACATGAGGTTGACTTGATAATCCTTATTTCTCACATCTCACTGGAAATATTCCATGATTCTATGTGGTGAAGGAGGATACATAGAATCATTCCTGTTGGAAGAGACTTTCAAGATCATCCTTCAAGGCGGTGGTGGAGGAGGAGGTGGTGGTCGTGGAAAAGGAATTGTTTTTAGACCTCTGCTAACATGAGGTGGACTTGATAATCCTTCTTTGTCCCTTCACACCGGAAATATTCCATGAGTCTTTGTAGTCGAGGAGGATACATAGAATCATTATTGTAGGAAGAGCCTTTAGAGATCATCAGTCCAGGCTGTGGTGGAGGAGGAGGTGGTGGTGGTGGAGGAGGAATTCTTTTAGACTTGTGTTACTAGGATTTAGACTTGATGAGTCTTATTCTTCTCCTCCAACTGCGGATATTCCATGATTCTGTGTGGTGGAGGAGGATACATCGAATCATTATTGTAGGAAGAGACAGTCCGGATCATTGTTCTAGGCGGTGGTGGAGGAGGAGGTGGTGGAGGAGAAATTCTTTTTAGACCTCTGATAACATGAGGTTGAGTTGATTATCCTTCTTTGTCCCTTCACACTGGAAATATTCCATGATTCTATGTGGTGGAGGAGGATACATAGAATCATTCTTGTTTGAAAAGACTATCAAGATCATCAGTCCAGGCGATGGTGGAGGAGGAGGTGGTGGTGGTGTAGGAGGAATTCTTTTTAGACCTGTGTTACTAGGATTTAGACTTGATGAATCTTATTCGTCTCCTCCAACTGCGGAAATTCCATGATTCTGTGTGGTCGAGGAGGATACATAGAATCATTATTGTAGGAAGAGACAGTCTGGATCATTGTTCTTTGCAGTGGTGGAGGAAGAGATTCTGGTTGCAGAGAAGCAATTCTTTTTAGACCTCTGCTTACATGAGGTTGACTTGATAATCCTTATTTCTCACATCACACTGGAAATATTCCATGATTCTATGTGGTGAAGGAGGATACATAGAATCATTCTTGTTGGAAGAGACTTTCAAGATCATCGTTGAAGGCGGTGGTGGAGGAGGAGGTGGTGGTGGTGGAGGAAAAATTATTTTTAGTCCCCTGCTCACATGAGGTTGATTTAATAATCTTTATGTCCCTTCACACTGGAAATATTCCATGATTCTATGTGGTGGAGGACGATTCATAGAATCATTCCTGTTGGAAGAGACTTTCAAGATCATCAGTCCAGGCGATGGTGGAGGAGGAGGAGGTGGTGGTGGTGTAGGAGAAATTCTGTTAGACATCTGCTAACATGAGGTTGACTTGATAATCCTTCTTTGTCCCTTCAGACTGGAAATATTCCATGATTCTATGTGGTGAAGGTGGATACATAGAATCATTATTTTAGGAAGAGCCTTTCAAGATCATCAGTCCAGGCAGTGGAGGAGGAGGAGGTGGTGGTGGTCGAGGAGGAATTCTTTTAAGACCTCTGCTTACATGAGGTTGACTTGATAATCCTTATTTCTCACATCTCACTGGAAATATTCCATGATTTTATGTGGTTTAGGAGGATACATAGAATCATTCTTGTTGGAAGAGACTTTCAAGATCATCGTTCAAGGTGGTGGTGGAGGAGGAGGTGGTGGTGGTGGAGGAGAAACTCTTTTTAGTCCTCTGCTCACATGAGGTTGATTTGATAATCCTTCTTTGTCCCTTCACACTGGAAATATTCCATGATTCTGTGTGGTTGAGGAGGATACATAGAATCATTATTGTAGGAAGAGACAGTGTGGATCATTGTTCTTTGCGGTGGTGGAGGAATAGATGATGGTTGCAGAGAAGCAATTCTTTTTAGACCTCTGCTTTCATGAGGTTGACTTGATAATCCTTATTTCTCACATCTCACTGGAAATATTCCATGATTCTATGTGGTGAAGGAGGATACATAGAATCATTCCTGTTGGAAGAGACTTTCAAGATCATCCTTCAAGGCGGTGGTGGAGGAGGAGGTGGTGGTCGTGGAAAAGGAATTGTTTTTAGACCTCTGCTAACATGAGGTGGACTTGATAATCCTTCTTTGTCCCTTCACACCGGAAATATTCCATGAGTCTTTGTAGTCGAGGAGGATACATAGAATCATTATTGTAGGAAGAGCCTTTAGAGATCATCAGTCCAGGCTGTGGTGGAGGAGGAGGTGGTGGTGGTGGAGGAGGAATTCTTTTAGACTTGTGTTACTAGGATTTAGACTTGATGAGTCTTATTCTTCTCCTCCAACTGCGGATATTCCATGATTCTGTGTGGTGGAGGAGGATACATAGAATCATTATTGTAGGAAGAGACAGTCCGGATCATAGTTCTAGGCGGTGGTGGAGGAGGAGGTGGTGGAGGAGAAATTCTTTTTAGACCTCTGCTTACATGAGGTTGACTTGATAATCCTTCTTTGTCCCTTCACACTGGAAATATTCCATGATTCTATGTGGTGGAGGAGGATACATAGAATCATTCTTGTTTGAAAAGACTATCAAGATCATCAGTCCAGGCGATGGTGGAGGAGGAGGTGGTGGTGGTGGAGGAGGAATTCTTTTTAGACCTGTGTTACTAGGATTTAGACTTGATGAATCTTATTCGTCTCCTCCAACTGCGGAAATTCCATGATTCTGTGTGGTCGAGGAGGAGACATAGAATCATTATTGTAGGAAGAGTCAGTCAGGATCATTGTTCTTTGCAGTGGTGGAGGAAGAGATTCTGGTTGCAGAGAAGCAATTCTTTTTAGACCTCTGCTTACATGAGGTTGACTTGATAATCCTTATTTCTCACATCACATTGGAAATATTCCATGATTCTATGTGGTGAAGGAGGATACATAGAATCATTCTTGTTGGAAGAGACTTTCAAGATCATCGTTGAAGGCGGTGGTGGAGGAGGAGGTGGTGGTGGTGGAGGAAAAATTATTTTTAGTCCCCTGCTCACATGAGGTTGATTTAATAATCTTTATGTCCCTTCACACTGGAAATATTCCATGATTCTATGTGGTGGAGGATACATAGAATCATTCTTGTTGGAAGAGACTTTCAAGATCATCGTTCTAGGTGGTGGTAGAAGAGGAGGTGGTGGTGGTCGAGGAGGAATTCTTTTTAGACCTCTACTAACATGAGTTTGACGTGATAATCCTTATGTCTCTTCACACTGGAAATATTCCATGATTCTATGTGGTGGAGAAGGATACATAAAATCACTGTTGTGGGAAGAGCCTTTAAAGATCATCAGTCCAGGCGGTCGAGGAGGAGGAGGTGGTCGTGGAGGAGGAGGTATTCTTTTTAGACAAGTGTTATGAGGATTTAGATTGATGAAGGTTATTCGTCTCCTCCAACTGCAGATATTCCATGATTCTGTGTGGTCGCGGAGGATACATAGAATCATTATTGTAGGAAGAGACTGTCCGGATCATTGTTCTAGGCGGTGGTGGAGGAGGAGATGATGGTTGTGGAGGAGGAATTGTTTTTCGACCTCTGCTAACATGAGGTTGACTTGATAATCCTTCTTTGTCCCTTCACACTGGAAATATTCCATGATTCTATGTGGTGGAGGAGGATACATAGAATCTTTCTTGTTGGAAGAGACTTTCAAGATCATCAGTCCAGGCTGTGGAGGAGAAGGAGGTGGTGGTGGTAGACGAGGAATTCTTTTTAGACAAGTGTTACCAGGATTTAGACTTGATGAATCTTATTCGTCTCCTCCACTGCATATAATCCATGATTCTGTGTGGTCGAGGAGGATACATAGAATCATTATTGTAGGAAGAGACAGTGTGGATCATTGTTCTTTGCGGTGGTGGAGGAATAGATGATGGTTGCAGAGAAGCAATTCTTTTTAGACCTCTGCTTACATGAGGTTGACTTGATAATCCTTATTTCTCACATCTCACTGGAAATATTCCATGATTCTATGTGGTGAAGGAGGATACATAGAATCATTCCTGTTGGAAGAGACTTTTAAGATCATCCTTCAAGGCGGTGGTGGAGGAGGAGGTGGTGGTCGTGGAAAAGGAATTGTTTTTAGACCTCTGCTAACATGAGGTGGACTTGATAATCCTTCTTTGTCCCTTCACACCGGAAATATTCCATGAGTCTTTGTAGTCGAGGAGGATACATAGAATCATTATTGTAGGAAGAGCCTTTAGAGATCATCAGTCCAGGCTGTGGTGGAGGAGGAGGTGGTGGTGGTGGAGGATGAATTCTTTTAGACTTGTGTTACTAGGATTTAGACTTGATGAATCTTATTCGTCTCCTCCAACTGCGGAAATTCCATGATTCTGTGTGGTCGAGGAGGATACATAGAATCATTATTGTAGGAAGAGACAGTCTGGATCATTGTTCTTTGCAGTGGTGGAGGAAGAGATGATGGTTGCAGAGAAGCAATTCTTTTTAGACCTCTGCTTACATGAGGTTGACTTGATAACCCTTATTTCTCACATCACACTGGAAATATTCCATGATTCTATGTGGTGAAGGAGGATACATAGAATCATTCTTGTTGGAAGAGACTTTCAAGATCATCGTTGAAGGCGGTGGTGGAGGAGGAGGTGGTGGTGTTGGAGGAGAAACTCTTTTTAGTCCTCTGCTCACATGAGGTTGATTTGGTAATCCTTCTTTGTCCCTTCACACTGGAAATATTCCATGATTCTGTGTGGTCGAGGAGGATACATAGAATCATTATTGTAGGAAGAGACAGTGTGGATCATTGTTCTTTGCGGTGGTGGAGGAAGAGATGATGGTTGCAGAGAATCAATTCTTTTTAGACCTCTGCTTACATGAGGTTGACTTGATAATCCTTATTTCTCACATCACACTGGAAATATTCCATGATTCTATGTGGTGAAGGAGTATACATAGAATCATCCTTATTGGAAGAGACTTTCAAGATCATCGTTCTAGGTGGTGGTAGAAGAGGAGGTGGTGGTGGTCGAAGAGGAATTCTTTTTAGACCTCTACTAACATGAGTTTGACGTGATAATCCTTATGTCCCTTCACACTGGAAATATTCCATGATTCTATGTGGTGGAGGACGATTCATAGAATCATTCCTGTTGGAAGAGACTTTCAAGATCATCAGTCCAGGCGATGGTGGAGGAGGAGGAGGTGGTGGTGGTGTAGGAGAAATTCTGTTAGACATCTGCTAACATGAGGTTGACTTGATAATCCTTCTTTGTCCCTTCAGACTGGAAATATTCCATGATTCTATGTGGTGAAGGTGGATACATAGAATCATTATTTTAGGAAGAGCCTTTCAAGATCATCAGTCCAGGCAGTGGAGGAGGAGGAGGTGGTGGTTGTCGAGGAGGAATTCTTTTTAGACCTCTACTAACATGAGGTTGACTTGATAATCCTTATTTCTCACATCACACTGGAAATATTCCATGATTCTATGTGGTTTAGGAGGATACATAGAATCATTATTGTTGAAAGAGACTTTCAAGATCAACGTTCTAGGCGATGGTGGAGGAGGAGGTGGTGGTGGTGGAGGAGAAACTCTTTTTAGTCCTCTGCTCACATGAGGTTGATTTGATAATCCTTCTTTGTCCCTTCACACTGGAAATATTCCATGATTCTGTGTGGTTGAGGAGGATACATAGAATCATTATTGTAGGAAGAGACAGTGTGGATCATTGTTCTTTGCGGTGGTGGAGGAATAGATGATGGTTGCAGAGAAGCAATTCTTTTTAGACCTCTGCTTACATGAGGTTGACTTGATAATCCTTCTTTGTCCCTTCACACTGGAAATATTCCATGATTCTGAGTGGTGAAGGAGGATACATAGAATCATTCTTGTTGGAAGAGACTTTCAAGATCATCGTTCTAGGTGGTGGTAGAAGAGGAGGTGGTGGTGGTCGAGGAGGAATTCTTTTTAGACCTCTACTAACATGAGTTTGACGTGATAATCCTTATGTCCCTTCAAGCTGGAAATATTCCATGATTCTATGTGGTGGAGAAGGATACATAAAATCACTGTTGTGGGAAGAGCCTTTAATGATCATCAGTCCAGGCGGTGGAGGAGGAGGAGGTGGTGGTGGAGGAGGAGGAATTCTTTTTAGACAAGTGTTATGAGGATTTAGATTGATGAAGGTTATTCGTCTCCTCCAACTGCGGAAATTCCATGATTCTGTGTGGTCGTGGAGGATACATAGAATCATTGTCGTAGGAAGAGAGTGTCCAGATCATTGTTCTAGGCGGTGGTGGAGGAGGAGATGATGGTTGTGGAGGAGGAATTGTTTTTCGACCTCTGCTAACATGAGGTTGACTTGATAATCCTTCTTTGTCCCTTCACACTGGAAATATTCCATGATTCTATGTGGTGGAGGAGGATACATAGAATCATTCTTGTTGGAAGAGACTTTCAAGATCATCAGTCCAGGCGGTGGAGGAGGAGGAGGTGGTGGTTGTAGACGAGGAATTCTTTTTAGACAAGTGTTACCACGATTTAGACTTGATGAATCTTATTCGTCTCCTCCAACTGCCAATATTCCATGATTTTGTATGGTCGAGGAGGATACTAAGAATCATTTTTGTAGGAAGAGACAGTCTGGATCATTGTTCTAGGCAGTGGTGGAGGAGGAGGTGGTGGTGGTCTAGGAGGAATTCTTTTAAGACCTCTGCTTACATGAGGTTGACTTGATAATCCTTATTTCTCACATCTCACTGGAAATATTCCATGATTTTATGTGGTTTAGGAGGATACATAGAATCATTCTTGTTGGAAGAGACTTTCAAGATCATCGTTGAAGGCGGTGGTGGAGGAGGAGGTGGTGGTGGTGGAGGAGAAACTCTTTTTAGTCCTCTGCTCACATGAGGTTGATTTGATAATCCTTCTTTGTCCCTTCACACTGGAAATATTCCATGATTCTGTGTGGTTGAGGAGGATACATAGAATCATTATTGTAGGAAGAGACAGTGTGAATCATTGTTCTTTGCGGTGGTGGAGGAAGAGATTCTGGTTGCAGAGAAGCAATTCTTTTTAGACCTCTGCTTACATGAGGTTGACTTGATAATCCTTCTTTGTCCCTTCACACTGGAAATATTCCATGATTCTATGTGGTGGAGGATACATAGAATCATTCTTGTTTGAAAAGTCTACCAAGATCATCAGTCCAGGCGATGGTGGAGGAGGAGGTGGTGGTGGTGTAGGAGGAATTCTATTTAGACCTGTGTTACTAGGATTTAGACTTGATGAATCTTATTCGTCTCCTCCAACTGCGGAAATTCCATGATTCTGTGTGGTCGAGGAGGACACAGAGAATCATTATTGTAGGAAGAGACAGTCTGGATCATTGTTCTTTGCGTGGTGGAGGAAGAGATGCTGGTTGCAGAGAAGCAATTCTTTTTAGACCTCTGCTTACATGAGGTTGACTTGATAATCCTTCTTTGTCCCTTACACTGGAAATATTCCATGATTCTATGTGGTGAAGGAGGATACCTAGAATCATTCTTGTTGGAAGAGACTTTCAAGATCATCGTTGAAGGCGGTGGTGGAAGAGGAGGTGGTGGTGGTGGAGGAAATATTATTTTTAGTCCCCTGCTCACATGAGGTTGATTTAATAATCTTTATGTCCCTTCACACTGGATTTATTCCATGATTCTGTGTGGTCGAGGAGGATACATAGAATCATTCTTGTTGGAAGAGACTTTCAAGATCATCGTTCTAGGTGGTGGTAGAAGAGGAGGTGGTGGTGGTCGAGGAGGAATTCTTTTTAGACCTCTACTAACATGAGTTTGACGTGATAATCCTTATGTCTATTCACACTGGAAATATTCCATGATTCTATGTGGTGGAGAAGGATACATAAAATCACTGTTGTGGGAAGAGCCTTTAAAGATCATCAGTCCAGGCGGTCGAGGAGGAGGAGGTGGTCGTGGAGGAGGAGGTATTCTTTTTAGACCTGTGTTACTAGGATTTAGACTTGATGAATCTTATTCGTCTCCTCCAACTGCGGAAATTCCATGATTCTGTGTGGTCGAGGAGGATACATAGAATCATTATTGTAGGAAGAGACAGTCTGGATCATTGTTCTTTGCAGTGGTGGAGGAAGAGATGATGGTTGCAGAGAAGCAATTCTTTTTAGACCTCTGCTTACATGAGGTTGACTTGATAACCCTTATTTCTCACATCACACTGGAAATATTCCATGATTCTATGTGGTGAAGGAGGATACATAGAATCATTCTTGTTGGAAGAGACTTTCAAGATCATCGTTGAAGGCGGTGGTGGAGGAGGAGGTGGTGGTGTTGGAGGAGAAACTCTTTTTAGTCCTCTGCTCACATGAGGTTGATTTGGTAATCCTTCTTTGTCCCTTCACACTGGAAATATTCCATGATTCTGTGTGGTCGAGGAGGATACATAGAATCATTATTGTAGGAAGAGACAGTGTGGATCATTGTTCTTTGCGGTGGTGGAGGAAGAGATGATGGTTGCAGAGAATCAATTCTTTTTAGACCTCTGCTTACATGAGGTTGACTTGATAATCCTTATTTCTCACATCACACTGGAAATATTCCATGATTCTATGTGGTGAAGGAGTATACATAGAATCATCCTTATTGGAAGAGACTTTCAAGATCATCGTTCTAGGTGGTGGTAGAAGAGGAGGTGGTGGTGGTCGAAGAGGAATTCTTTTTAGACCTCTACTAACATGAGTTTGACGTGATAATCCTTATGTCCCTTCACACTGGAAATATTCCATGATTCTATGTGGTGGAGGACGATTCATAGAATCATTCCTGTTGGAAGAGACTTTCAAGATCATCAGTCCAGGCGATGGTGGAGGAGGAGGAGGTGGTGGTGGTGTAGGAGAAATTCTGTTAGACATCTGCTAACATGAGGTTGACTTGATAATCCTTCTTTGTCCCTTCAGACTGGAAATATTCCATGATTCTATGTGGTGAAGGTGGATACATAGAATCATTATTTTAGGAAGAGCCTTTCAAGATCATCAGTCCAGGCAGTGGAGGAGGAGGAGGTGGTGGTTGTCGAGGAGGAATTCTTTTTAGACCTCTACTAACATGAGGTTGACTTGATAATCCTTATTTCTCACATCACACTGGAAATATTCCATGATTCTATGTGGTTTAGGAGGATACATAGAATCATTATTGTTGAAAGAGACTTTCAAGATCAACGTTCTAGGCGATGGTGGAGGAGGAGGTGGTGGTGGTGGAGGAGAAACTCTTTTTAGTCCTCTGCTCACATGAGGTTGATTTGATAATCCTTCTTTGTCCCTTCACACTGGAAATATTCCATGATTCTGTGTGGTTGAGGAGGATACATAGAATCATTATTGTAGGAAGAGACAGTGTGGATCATTGTTCTTTGCGGTGGTGGAGGAATAGATGATGGTTGCAGAGAAGCAATTCTTTTTAGACCTCTGCTTACATGAGGTTGACTTGATAATCCTTCTTTGTCCCTTCACACTGGAAATATTCCATGATTCTGAGTGGTGAAGGAGGATACATAGAATCATTCTTGTTGGAAGAGACTTTCAAGATCATCGTTCTAGGTGGTGGTAGAAGAGGAGGTGGTGGTGGTCGAGGAGGAATTCTTTTTAGACCTCTACTAACATGAGTTTGACGTGATAATCCTTATGTCCCTTCAAGCTGGAAATATTCCATTATTCTATGTGGTGGAGAAGGATACATAAAATCACTGTTGTGGGAAGAGCCTTTAATGATCATCAGTCCAGGCGGTGGAGGAGGAGGAGGTGGTGGTGGAGGAGGAGGAATTCTTTTTAGACAAGTGTTATGAGGATTTAGATTGATGAAGGTTATTCGTCTCCTCCAACTGCGGAAATTCCATGATTCTGTGTGGTCGTGGAGGATACATAGAATCATTGTCGTAGGAAGAGAGTGTCCAGATCATTGTTCTAGGCGGTGGTGGAGGAGGAGATGATGGTTGTGGAGGAGGAATTGTTTTTCGACCTCTGCTAACATGAGGTTGACTTGATAATCCTTCTTTGTCCCTTCACACTGGAAATATTCCATGATTCTATGTGGTGGAGGAGGATACATAGAATCATTCTTGTTGGAAGAGACTTTCAAGATCATCAGTCCAGGCGGTGGAGGAGGAGGAGGTGGTGGTTGTAGACGAGGAATTCTTTTTAGACAAGTGTTACCACGATTTAGACTTGATGAATCTTATTCGTCTCCTCCAACTGCCAATATTCCATGATTTTGTATGGTCGAGGAGGATACTAAGAATCATTTTTGTAGGAAGAGACAGTCTGGATCATTGTTCTAGGCAGTGGTGGAGGAGGAGGTGGTGGTGGTCTAGGAGGAATTCTTTTAAGACCTCTGCTTACATGAGGTTGACTTGATAATCCTTATTTCTCACATCTCACTGGAAATATTCCATGATTTTATGTGGTTTAGGAGGATACATAGAATCATTCTTGTTGGAAGAGACTTTCAAGATCATCGTTGAAGGCGGTGGTGGAGGAGGAGGTGGTGGTGGTGGAGGAGAAACTCTTTTTAGTCCTCTGCTCACATGAGGTTGATTTGATAATCCTTCTTTGTCCCTTCACACTGGAAATATTCCATGATTCTGTGTGGTTGAGGAGGATACATAGAATCATTATTGTAGGAAGAGACAGTGTGAATCATTGTTCTTTGCGGTGGTGGAGGAAGAGATTCTGGTTGCAGAGAAGCAATTCTTTTTAGACCTCTGCTTACATGAGGTTGACTTGATAATCCTTCTTTGTCCCTTCACACTGGAAATATTCCATGATTCTATGTGGTGGAGGATACATAGAATCATTCTTGTTTGAAAAGTCTACCAAGATCATCAGTCCAGGCGATGGTGGAGGAGGAGGTGGTGGTGGTGTAGGAGGAATTCTATTTAGACCTGTGTTACTAGGATTTAGACTTGATGAATCTTATTCGTCTCCTCCAACTGCGGAAATTCCATGATTCTGTGTGGTCGAGGAGGACACAGAGAATCATTATTGTAGGAAGAGACAGTCTGGATCATTGTTCTTTGCGTGGTGGAGGAAGAGATGCTGGTTGCAGAGAAGCAATTCTTTTTAGACCTCTGCTTACATGAGGTTGACTTGATAATCCTTCTTTGTCCCTTACACTGGAAATATTCCATGATTCTATGTGGTGAAGGAGGATACCTAGAATCATTCTTGTTGGAAGAGACTTTCAAGATCATCGTTGAAGGCGGTGGTGGAAGAGGAGGTGGTGGTGGTGGAGGAAATATTATTTTTAGTCCCCTGCTCACATGAGGTTGATTTAATAATCTTTATGTCCCTTCACACTGGATTTATTCCATGATTCTGTGTGGTCGAGGAGGATACATAGAATCATTCTTGTTGGAAGAGACTTTCAAGATCATCGTTCTAGGTGGTGGTAGAAGAGGAGGTGGTGGTGGTCGAGGAGGAATTCTTTTTAGACCTCTACTAACATGAGTTTGACGTGATAATCCTTATGTCTATTCACACTGGAAATATTCCATGATTCTATGTGGTGGAGAAGGATACATAAAATCACTATTGTGGGAAGAGCCTTTAAAGATCATCAGTCCAGGCGGTCGAGGAGGAGGAGGTGGTCGTGGAGGAGGAGGTATTCTTTTTAGACCTGTGTTACTAGGATTTAGACTTGATGAATCTTATTCGTCTCCTCCAACTGCGGAAATTCCATGATTCTGTGTGGTCGAGGAGGATACATAGAATCATTATTGTAGGAAGAGACAGTCTGGATCATTGTTCTTTGCAGTGGTGGAGGAAGAGATGATGGTTGCAGAGAAGCAATTCTTTTTAGACCTCTGCTTACATGAGGTTGACTTGATAACCCTTATTTCTCACATCACACTGGAAATATTCCATGATTCTATGTGGTGAAGGAGGATACATAGAATCTTTCTTGTTGGAAGAGACTTTCAAGATCATCGTTGAAGGCGGTGGTGGAGGAGGAGGTGGTGGTGTTGGAGGAGAAACTCTTTTTAGTCCTCTGCTCACATGAGGTTGATTTGGTAATCCTTCTTTGTCCCTTCACACTGGAAATATTCCATGATTCTGTGTGGTCGAGGAGGATACATAGAATCATTATTGTAGGAAGAGACAGTGTGGATCATTGTTCTTTGCGGTGGTGGAGGAAGAGATGATGGTTGCAGAGAAGCAATTCTTTTTAGACCTCTGCTTACATGAGGTTGACTTGATAATCCTTATTTCTCACATCTCACTGGAAATATTCCATGATTCTATGTGGTGAAGGAGGATACATAGAATCATTCCTGTTGGAAGAGACTTTCAAGATCATCCTTCAAGGCGGTGGTGGAGGAGGAGGTGGTGGTCGTGGAAAAGGAATTGTTTTTAGACCTCTGCTAACATGAGGTGGACTTGATAATCCTTCTTTGTCCCTTCACACCGGAAATATTCCATGAGTCTTTGTAGTCGAGGAGGATACATAGAATCATTATTGTAGGAAGAGCCTTTAGAGATCATCAGTCCAGGCTGTGGTGGAAGAGGAGGTGGTGGTGGTGGAGGAGGAATTCTTTTAGACTTGTGTTACTAGGATTTAGACTTGATGAGTCTTATTCTTCTCCTCCAACTGCGGATATTCCATGATTCTGTGTGGTGGAGGAGGATACATAGAATCATTATTGTAGGAAGAGACAGTCCGGATCATAGTTCTAGGCGGTGGTGGAGGAGGAGGTGGTGGAGGAGAAATTCTTTTTAGACCTCTGATAACATGAGGTTGAGTTGATTATCCTTCTTTGTCCCTTCACACTGGAAATATTCCATGATTCTATGTGGTGGAGGACGATTCATAGAATCATTCCTGTTGGAAGAGACTTTCAAGATCATCAGTCCAGGCGATGGTGGAGGAGGAGGAGGTTTTGGTGGTGTAGGAGAAATTCTGTTAGACATCTGCTAACATGAGTTTGACTTGATAATCTTTATGTCCCTTCACACTGGAAATATTCCATGATTCTATGTGGTGAAGGTGGATACATAGAATCATTATTTTAGGAAGAGCCTTTCAAGATCATCAGTCCAGGCAGTGGAGGAGGAGGAGGTGGTGGTGGTCGAGGAGGAATTCTTTTTAGACCTCTACTAACATGAGGTTGACTTGATAATCCTTATTTCTCACATCACACTGGAAATATTCCATGATTCTATGTGGTGAAGGAGGATACATAGAATCATTCTTGTTGGAAGAGACTTTCAAGATCATCGTTGAAGGCGGTGGTGGAGGAGGAGGTGGTGGTGTTGGAGGAGAAACTCTTTTTAGTCCTCTGCTCACATGAGGTTGATTTGATAATCCTTCTTTGTCCCTTCACACTGGAAATATTCCATGATTCTGTGTGGTCGAGGAGGATACATAGAATCATTATTGTAGGAAGAGAAAGTCTGGATCATTGTTGTTTGCGGTGGTGGAGGAACACAGGATGGTTGCAGAGATCAATTCTTTTTAGACCTCTGCTTACATGAGGTTGACTTGATAATCCTTATTTCTCACATCACACTGGAAATATTCCATGATTCTGTGTGGTGAAGGAGGATACATAGAATCATTCTTGTTGGAAGAGACTTTCAAGATCATCGTTCTAGGTGGTGGTAGAAGAGGAGGTGGTGGTGGTCGAGGAGGAATTCTTTTTAGACCTCTACTAACATGAGTTTGACGTGATAATCCTTATGTCCCTTCAAGCTGGAAATATTCCATGATTCTATGTGGTGGAGAAGGATACATAAAATCACTGTTGTGGGAAGAGCCTTTAAAGATCATCAGTCCAGGCGATGGTGGAGGAGGAGGAGGTGGTGGTGGAGGAGGAGGAATTCTTTTTAGACAAGTGTTATGAGGATTTAGATTGATGAAGGTTATTCGTCTCCTCCAACTGCAGATATTCCATGATTCTGTGTGGTCGTGGAGGATACATAGAATCATTGTCGTAGGAAGAGAGTGTCCGGATCATTGTTCTAGGCGGTGGTGGAGGAGGAGATGATGGTTGTGGAGGAGGAATTGTTTTTCGACCTCTGCTAACATGAGGTTGACTTGATAATCCTACTTTGTCCCTTCACACTGGAAATATTCCATGATTCTATGTGGTGGAGGAGGATACATAGAATCATTCTTGTTGGAAGAGACTTTCAAGATCATCAGTCCAGGCGGTGGAGGAGGAGGAGGTGGTGGTTGTAGACGAGGAATTCTTTTTAGACAAGTGTTACCAGGATTTAGACTTGATGAATCTTATTCGTCTCCTCCAACTGCCAATATTCCATGATTTTGTCTGGTCGAGGAGGATACTAAGAATCATTTTTGTAGGAAGAGACAGTCTGGATCATTGTTCTAGGCAGTGGTGGAGGAGGAGGTGGTGGTGGTCGAGGAGGAATTCTTGTAAGACCTCTGCTTACATGAGGTTGACTTGATAATCCTTATTTCTCACATCTCACTGGAAATATTCCATGATTCTATGTGGTTTAGGAGGATACATAGAATCATTCTTGTTGGAAGAGACTTTCAAGATCATCGTTGAAGGCGGTGGTGGAGGAGGAGGTGGTGGTGGTGGAGGAGAAACTCTTTTTAGTCCTCTGCTCACATGAGGTTGATTTGATAATCCTTCTTTGTCCCTTCACACTGGAAATATTCCATGATTCTCTGTGGTCGAGGAGGATACATAGAATCATTATTGTAGGAAGAGACAGTGTGGATCATTGTTCTTTGCGGTGGTGGAGGAAGAGATGATGGTTGCAGAGAATCAATTCTTTTAGACCTCTGCTTACATGAGATTGACTTGATAATCCTTCTTTGTCCCTTCACACTGGAAATATTCCATGATTCTATGTGGTGGAGGATACATAGAATCATTATTGTGGAAGAGACTATCAAGATCATCAGTCCAGGCGGTGGTGCAGGAGGAGGTGGTGGTGGTGGAGGAGGAATTCTTTTTAGACCTCTACTAACATGAGGTGGAGTTGATAATTCTTATTTGTACATTTACACCGGAAATATTCCATGATTCTGTGTGGTCGAGGAGGATACATAGAATCATTATTGTAGGAAGAGACAGTCCGGATCATTGTTCTAGGCGGGGGTGGAGGAGGAGGTGGTGGAGGAGAAATTCTTTTTAGACCTCTGCTTACATGAGGTTGACTTGATAATCCTTCTTTGTCCCTTCACACTGGAAATATTCCATGATTCTATGTGGTGGAGGAGGATACATAGAATCATTCTTGTTTGAAAAGACTATCAAGATCATCTGTCCAGGCGATGGTGGAGGAGGAGGTGGTGGTGGTGTAGGAGGAATTCTTTTTAGACCTGTGTTACTAGGATTTAGACTTGATGAATCTTATTCGTCTCCTCCAACTGCGGAAATTCCATGATTCTGTGTGGTCGAGGAGGACACAGAGAATCATTATTGTAGGAAGAGACAGTCTGGATCATTGTTCTTTGCGTGGTGGAGGAAGAGATGCTGGTTGCAGAGAAGCAATTCTTTTTAGACCTCTGCTTACATGAGGTTGACTTGATAATCCTTCTTTGTCCCTTCACACTGGAAATATTCCATGATTCTATGTGGTGAAGGAGGATACCTAGAATCATTCTTGTTGGAAGAGACTTTCAAGATCATCGTTGAAGGCGGTGGTGGAAGAGGAGGTGGTGGTGGTGGAGGAAAAATTATTTTTAGTCCCCTGCTCACATGAGGTTGATTTAATAATCTTTATGTCCCTTCACACTGGAAATATTCCATGATTCTATGTGGTGGAGGATACATAGAATCATTCTTGTTGGAAGAGACTTTCAAGATCATCGTTCTAGGTGGTGGTAGAAGAGGAGGTGGTGGTGGTCGAGGAGGAATTCTTTTTAGACCTCTACTAACATGAGTTTGACGTGATAATCCTTATGTCTCTTCACACTGGAAATATTCCATGATTCTATGTGGTGGAGAAGGATACATAAAATCACTGTTGTGGGAAGAGCCTTTAAAGATCATCAGTCCAGGCGGTCGAGGAGGAGGAGGTGGTCGTGGAGGAGGAGGTATTCTTTTTAGACAAGTGTTATGAGGATTTAGATTGATGAAGGTTATTCGTCTCCTCCAACTGCAGATATTCCATGATTCTGTGTGGTCGCGGAGGATACATAGAATCATTATTGTAGGAAGAGACCTTCCGGATCATTGTTCTAGGCGGTGGTGGAGGAGGAGATGATGGTTGTGGAGGAGGAATTGTTTTTCGACCTCTGCTCACATGAGGTTGACTTGATAATCCTTCTTTGTCCCTTCACACTGGAAATATTCCATGATTCTATGTGGTGGAGGAGGATACATAGAATCTTTCTTGTTGGAAGAGACTTTCAAGATCATCAGTCCAGGCTGTGGAGGAGAAGGAGGTGGTGGTGGTAGACGAGGAATTCTTTTTAGACAAGTGTTACCAGGATTTAGACTTGATGAATCTTATTCGTCTCCTCCACTGCATATAATCCATGATTCTGTGTGGTCGAGGAGGATACATAGAATCATTATTGTAGGAAGAGACAGTCTGGATCATTGTTCTTTGCAGTGGTGGAGGAAGAGATTCTGGTTGCAGAGAAGCAATTCTTTTTAGACCTCTGCTTACATGAGGTTGACTTGATAATCCTTATTTCTCACATCACACTGGAAATATTCCATGATTCTATGTGGTGAAGGAGGATACATAGAATCATTCTTGTTGGAAGAGACTTTCAAGATCATCGCTCAAGGCGGTGGTGGAGGAGGAGGTGGTGGTGTTGGAGGAGAAACTCTTTTTAGTCCTCTGCTCACATGAGGTTGATTTGATAATCCTTCTTTGTCCCTTCACACTGGAAATATTCCATGATTCTGTGTGGTCGAGGAGGATACATAGAATCATTATTGTAGGAAGAGAATGTCTGGATCATTGTTGTTTGCGGTGGTTGAGGAACACAGGATGGTTGCAGAGATCAATACTTTTTAGACCTCTGCTTACATGAGGTTGACTTGATAATCCTTATTTCTCACATCACACTGGAAATATTCCATGATTCTGTGTGGTGAAGGAGGATACATAGAATCATTCTTGTTGGAAGAGACTTTCAAGATCATCGTTCTAGTTGGTGGTAGAAGAGGAGGTGGTGGTGGTCGAGGAGGAATTCTTTTTAGACCTCTACTTACATGAGTTTGACGTGATAATCCTTATGTCCCTTCAAGCTGGAAATATTCCATGATTCTATGTGGTGGAGAAGGATACATAAAATCACTATTGTGGGAAGAGCCTTTAAAGATCATCAGTCCAGGCGGTGGAGGAGGAGGAGGTGGTGGTGGAGGAGGAGGAATTCTTTTTAGACAAGTGTTATGAGGATTTAGACTTGATGAATGTTATTCGTCTCCTCCAACTGCAGATATTCCATGATTCTGTGTGGTCGTGGAGGATACATAGAATCATTGTCGTAGGAAGAGAGTGTCCGGATCATTGTTCTAGGCGGTGGTGGAGGAGGAGATGATGGTTGTGGAGGAGGAATTGTTTTTCGACCTCTGCTCACATGAGGTTGAGTTGATAATCCTTCTTTGTCCCTTCACACTGGAAATATTCCATGATTCTATGTGGTGGAGTGTGGGTAGTTAGGGTCTGGCGGCCGGAAGATGTCGTGCTGTACGGAAAGGTGGAGCCCCTCCCTTGATGGACAGTAGCGTGTGGCCTGTGATGTAAGCAAGCGGAAGTGACGCTATGGGCCTCGGGTATATAAGCCCATGTGACTCGACAATAAACGCCATTTGCCATCGACCACATTGGTGTCTGTGAGCTGATGGACCGAGCGGCCTGGGGTTGGCCGCCGTGCCGTTCCTGAACCAGGTCGCCACTGCCCCCTGAAGGCAACAGGTGGAGGAGGATACATAGAATCATTCTTGTTGGAAGAGACTTTCAAGATCATCAGTCCAGGCTGTGGAGGAGAAGGAGGTGGTGGTGGTGTAGGAGGAATTCTTTCTAGACAAGTGTTACCAGGATTTAGAATTGATGAATCTTATTCGTCTCCTCCAACTGCGGATATTCCATGATATTGTGTGGTCAAGGAGGATACTAAGAATCATTTTTTTAGGAAGAGACAGTCTGGATCATTGTTCTAGGCAGTGGTGGAGGAGGAGGTGGTGGTGGTCGAGGAGGAATTCTTTTTAGACCTCTACTTACATGAGGTTGCCTTGATAATCCTTATTTCTCACATCTCACTGGAAATATTCCATGATTCTATGTGGTTTAGGAGGATACATAGAATCATTCTTGTTGGAAGAGACTTTCAAGATCATCGTTCAAGGCAGTAGTGGAGGAGGAGGTGGTGGTGGTGGAGGAGAAACTCTTTTTAGTCCTCTGCTCACATGAGGTTGATTTGATAATCCTTCTTTGTCCCTTCACACTGGAAATATTCCATGATTCTGTGTGGTCGAGGAGGATACATAGAATCATTAGTGTAGGAAGAGACAGTCTGGATCATTGTTCTTTGCGGTGGTGGAGGAAGAGATGATGGTTGCAGAGAATCAATTCTTTTTAGACCTCTGCTTACATGAGTTTGACTTGATAATCCTTATTTCTGACATCACACTGGAAATATTCCATGATTCTATGTGGTGAAGGAGGATACATAGAATCATTCTTGTTGGAAGAGACTTTCAAGATCATCAGTCTAGGCAGTGGAGGAGGAGGAGGTGGTGGTTGTTGAGGAGGAATTCTTTTTAAACCTCTACTAACATGAGGTTGACTTGATAATCCTTATTTCTCACATCTCACTGGAAATATTCCATGATTCTATGTGGTGGAGGAGGATACATAGAATCATTATTGTTGAAAGAGACTTTCAAGATCATCCTTCAAGGCGGTGGTGGAGGAGGAGGTGGTGGTGGTGGAGGAGGAATTCTTTCAGACATTTATTACTAGTATTTAGACTTGATGAATAATATTCTTCTCCTCCAACTGCGGATATTCCATGATTTTGTGTGGTCGAGGAGGATACTAAGTATCATTATTGTAGGAAGAGACAGTGTGGATCATTGTTCTAGGCAGTGGTGGAGGAGGAGGTGGTGGTGGTCGAGGAGGAATTGTTTTTAGACCTCTGCTTACATGAGGAAGACTTGATAATCCTTATGTCCCTTCACACTGGAAATATTCCATGAGTCTTTGTACTCGAGGAGGATACATAGAATCATTATTGTAGGAAGAGCCTTTAGAGATCATCAGTCCAGGCGGTGGTGGAGGAGGAGGTGGTGGTGGTTGAGGAGGAATTCTTTTAGACCAGTGTTACTAGGATTTAGACTTGATGAATCTTATTGTTCTCCTCCAACTGCAGATATTCCATGATTCTGTGTGGTGGAGGAGGATACATCGAATCATTATTATAGGAAGAGACAGTCCGGATCATTGTTCTAGGTGGTGGTGGAGGAGGAGGTGGTGGAGGAGAAATTCTTTTTAGACCTCTGATAACATGAGGTTGACCTGATAATCCTTCTTTGTCCCTTCACACTGGAAATATTCCATGATTCTATGTGGTGGAGGAGGATACATAGAATCTTTCTTGTTGGAAGAGACTTTCAAGATCATCAGTCCAGGCTGTGGAGGAGAAGGAGGTGGTGGTGGTAGACGAGGAATTCTTTTTAGACAAGTGTTACCAGGATTTAGACTTGATGAATCTTATTCGTGTCCTCCACTGCATATAATCCATGATTCTGTGTGGTTGAGGAGGAAACATAGAATCATTATTGTCGGAAGAGACAGTCTGGATCATTGTTCTTTGCGGTGGTGGAGGAAGAGATGATGGTTGCAGAGAAGCAATTCTTTTTAGACGTCTGCTTACATGAGGTTGACTTGATAATCCTTATTTCTCACATCTCACTGGAAATATTCCATGATTCTATGTGGTGAAGGAGGATACATAGAATCATTCCTGTTGGAAGAGACTTTCAAGATCATCGTTCAAGGCGGTGGTGGAGGAGGAGGTGGTGGTGGTGTAGGAGAAATTCTGTTAGACCTCTGCTAACATGAGGTTGACTTGATAATCCTTCTTTGTCCCTTCAGACTGGAAATATTCCATGATTCTATGTGGTGAAGGTGGATACATAGAATCATTCCTGTTGGAAGAGACTTTCAAGATCATCGTTCAAGGCAGTGGAGGAGGAGGAGGTGGTGGTTGTCGAGGAGGAATTCTTTTAAGACCTCTACTAACATGAGGTTGAATTGATAATACTTATTTCTCACATCACACTGGAAATATTCCATGATTCTATGTGGTGGAGGACGATTCATAGAACCATTCTTGTTGGAAGAGACTTTCAGGATCAACGTTCTAGGCGATGGTGGAGGAGGAGGTGGTGGTCGTGGAGGAGGAATTATTTCAGACCTGTGTTACTAGGATTTAGACTTGATTAATCTTATTCTTCCCCTCCAACTGCGGATATTCCATGATTTTGTGTGGTCGAGGAGGATACTAAGAATCATTATTGTAGGAAGAGACTGTCCGGATAATTGTTCTTTGCACTGGTGGAGGAAGATATGATGGTTGCAGAGAAGCAATTCTGTTTAGACCTCTGCTTACATGAGGTTGACTTGATAATCCTTATTTCTCACATCACACTGGAAATATTCCATGATTCTATGTGGTGGAGGATACATAGAATAATTCTTGTTGGAAGAGATTTTCAAGATCATTGTTCTAGGTGGTGTTGGTTGAGGAGGTGGTGGTGGTGGTAAAGGAGGAATTGTTTTTAGACCTGTAGTAGCATGAGTTGGACATTATGATCCTTATATGTCCCTTCACACCGGAAATATTCCATGATTCTGTGTAGTCGCGGAGGATACATAGAATCATTATTGTCGGAAGAGACAGTCTGGATCATTGTTCTTTGCGGTGGTGGAGGAACACAGGATGGTTGCAGAGATCAATTCTTTTTAGACCTCTGCTTACATGAGGTTGACTTGATAATCCTTATTTCTCACATCACACTGGAAATATTCCATGATTCTATGTGGTGAAGGATAGATAGAATCATTCTTGTTGGAAGAGACTTTCAAGATCATCGTTCTAGGCGGTGGTGGAAGAGGAGGTGGTGGTGGTGGAGGAGGAATTATTTTTAGACCTCTGCTTACATGAGGAAGACTTGATAATCCTTATGTCCCTACACACTGGAAATATTCCATGATTCTATGTGGTGGAGGATACGTAGAATCATTATTGTGGAAGAGACTTTAAAGATCATCGTTCTAGGTGGTGGTGGAAGAGGAGGTGGTGGTCGTGGAGGAGGAATTGTTTTTAGACCTCTGCTCACATGAGGTGGACTTGATAATCCTTCTTTGTCCCTTCACACCGGAAATATTCCATGAGTCTTTGTAGTCGAGTAGGATACATAGAATCATTATTGTAGTAAGAGCCTTTAGAGATCATCAGTCCAGGCGGTGGTGGAGGAGGAGGTGGTGGTGGTGGAGGAGGAATTCTTTTTAGACCTCTGCTACGATGACGTTGACTTGATAATCCTTCTTTGTCCCTTCAGACTGGAAATATTCCATGATTCTATGTGGTGAAGGTGGATACATAGAATCATTATTGTAGGAAGAGCCTTTAGAGATCATCAGTCCAGGCGGTCGAGGAGGAGGAGGTGGTGGAGGAGGAATTCTTTTAGACCTGTGTTACTAGGATTTAGACTTGATGAGTCTTATTCTTCTCCTCCAACTGCAGATATTCCATGATTCTGTGTGGTCGAGGAGGATACATAGAATCATTATTGTAGGAAGAGACAGTCTGGATCATTGTTCTTTGCAGTGGTGGAGGAAGAGATGCTGGTTGCAGAGAAGCAATTCTTTTTAGACCTCTGCTTACATGAGGTTGACTTGATAATCCTTATTTCTCACATCACACTGGAAATATTCCATGATTCTATGTGGTGGAGGAGGATACATAGAATCATTCTTGTTGGAAGAGACTATCAAGATCATCAGTCCAGGCGGTGGTGGAGGAGGAGGTGGTGGTGGTGGAGGAGGAATTGTTTTTAGACCTCTGCTTACATGAGGAAGCCTTGATAATCCTTATGTCCCTTCACACTGGAAATATTCCAGGATTCTATGTGGTAGAGAATACGTAGAATCATTCTTGTTGGAAGAGACTTTAAAGATCATCGTTCTAGGCGGTGGTGGAAGAGTAGGTGGTCGTAGTGGAGGAGTAATTGTTTTTAGACCTCTGCTAACATGAGGTTGACACTTTAATCTTTCTTTGTCCCTTCACACCGGAAATATTCCATGAGTCTTTGTAGTCGAGGAGGATACATAGAATCATTATTGTAGGAAGAGCTGGAAATATTCCAGGATTCTATGTGGTAGAGAATACGTAGAATCATTCTTGTTGGAAGAGACTTTAAAGATCATCGTTCTAGGCGGTGGTGGAAGAGGAGGTGGTCGTAGTGGAGGAGTAATTGTTTTTAGACCTCTGCTAACATGAGGTTGACACTTTAATCTTTCTTTGTCCCTTCACACCGGAAATATTCCATGAGTCTTTGTAGTCGAGGAGGATACATAGAATCATTATTGTAGGAAGAGCCTTTAAAGATCATCAGTCCAGGCGGTGGTGGAAGAGGAGGTGGTGGCGGTGGAGGAGGAATTCTTTTAGACCTGTGTTACTAGGATTTAGACTTGATGAATCGTATTCTTCTCCTCCAACTGCGGATATTCCATGATGCTTTGTGGTCGAGGAGGATACATAGAATCATTATTGTAGGAAGAGACAGTCCGGATCATTGTTCTAGGCAGTGGTGGAGGAGGAGGTGGTGGTGGTCGAGGAGGAATTCTTTTTAGACCTCTACTAACTTGAATTTGATGTGATAATCCTTATGTCCCTTCACACTGGAAATATTCCATGATTCTATGTGGTGGAGGATACATAGAATCATTTTTGTGGAAGAGAATATCAAGATCATCAGTCCAGGCGGTGGTGGAGGAGGAGGTGGTGGTGGTGGAGGAGGAATTCTTTTTAGACCTCCGCTAACATGAGGTGGACTTGATAATTCTTATTTGTACCTTTACACCGGAAATATTCCATGATTCTTTGTGGTGGAGGAGGATACATCGAATCATTATTGTAGGAAGAGACAGTCCGGATCATTGTTCTAGGCGGTGGTGGAGGAGGAGGTGTTGGAGGAGAAATTCTTTTTAGATCTCTGATAACATGAGGTTGACTTGATAATCCTTCTTTGTCCCTTCACACTGGAAATATTCCATGATTCTATGTGGTGGAGGATACATAGAATCATTCTTGTTGGAAGAGACTATCAAGATCATCAGTCCAGGCGGCGGTGGAGGAGGAATTTTTTTAGACCTGTGTTACTAGCATTTAGACTTGATGAATCTTATTCGTCTCCTCCAACTGCGGAAATTCCATGATTCTGTGTGGTCGAGGAGGATACATAGAATCATTATTGTCGGAAGAGACAGTCTGGATCATTGTTCTTTGCGGTGGTGGAGGAAGAGATGATGGTTGCAGAGAAGCAATTCTTTTTAGACCTCTGCTTACATGAGGTTGACTTGATAATCCTGATTTCTCACATCACACTGGAAATATTCCATGATTCTATGTTGTGGAGAATACATAGAATCATTCTTGTTGGAAGAGACTTTCAAGATCATCGTTCTAGGTGGTGGTAGAAGAGGAGGTGGTGGTGGTCGTGGAGGAATTCTTTTTAGACCTCTGCTTACAGGAGGTTGACTTGATAATCCTTATGTCCCTTCAAACTGGAAATATTCCATGATTCTATGTGGTGGAGAAGGATACATAAAATCACTGTTGTGGGAAGAGCCTTTAAAGATCATCAGTCCAGGCTGTGGAGGAGAAGGAGGTGGTCGTGGAGGAGAATGTATTCTTTTTAGACAAGTGTTATGAGGATTTAGACTTGATGAAGGTTATTCGTCTCCTCCAACTGCAGATATTCCATGATTCTGTGTGGTCGTGGAGGATACATAGAATCATTATTGTAGGAAGAGACTGTCCGGATCATTGTTCTAGGCAGTGGTGGAGGTGGAGATGATGGTTGTGGAGGAGGAATTATTTTTCGACCTCTGCTAACATGAGGTTGACTTGATAAGCCTTCTTTGTCCCTTCACACTGGAAATATTCCATGATTCTATGTGGTGGAGGAGGATACATAGAATCTTTCTTGTTGGAAGAGACTTTCAAGATCATCAGTCCAGGCTGTGGAGGAGAAGGAGGTGGTGGTGGTAGACGAGGAATTCTTTTTAGACAAGTGTTACCAGGATTTAGACTTGATGAATCTTATTCGTCTCCTCCACTGCATATAATCCATGATTCTGTGTGGTCGAGGAGGATACATAGAATCATTATTGTCGGAAGAGACAGTCTGGATCATTGTTCTTTGCGGTGGTGGAGGAAGAGATGATGGTTGCAGAGAAGCAATTCTTTTTAGACGTCTGCTTACATGAGGTTGACTTGATAATCCTTATTTCTCACATCTCACTGGAAATATTCCATGATTCTATGTGGTGAAGGAGGATACATAGAATCATTCCTGTTGGAAGAGACTTTCAAGATCATCGTTCAAGGCGGTGGTGGAGGAGGAGGTGGTGGTGGTGTAGGAGAAATTCTGTTAGACCTCTGCTAACATGAGGTTGACTTGATAATCCTTCTTTGTCCCTTCAGACTGGAAATATTCCATGATTCTATGTGGTGAAGGTGGATACATAGAATCATTCCTGTTGGAAGAGACTTTCAAGATCATCGTTCAAGGCAGTGGAGGAGGAGGAGGTGGTGGTTGTCGAGGAGGAATTCTTTTAAGACCTCTACTAACATGAGGTTGAATTGATAATACTTATTTCTCACATCACACTGGAAATATTCCATGATTCTATGTGGTGGAGGACGATTCATAGAACCATTCTTGTTGGAAGAGACTTTCAGGATCAACGTTCTAGGCGATGGTGGAGGAGGAGGTGGTGGTCGTGGAGGAGGAATTATTTCAGACCTGTGTTACTAGGATTTAGACTTGATTAATCTTATTCTTCCCCTCCAACTGCGGATATTCCATGATTTTGTGTGGTCGAGGAGGATACTAAGAATCATTATTGTAGGAAGAGACTGTCCGGATAATTGTTCTTTGCACTGGTGGAGGAAGATATGATGGTTGCAGAGAAGCAATTCTGTTTAGACCTCTGCTTACATGAGGTTGACTTGATAATCCTTATTTCTCACATCACACTGGAAATATTCCATGATTCTATGTGGTGGAGGATACATAGAATAATTCTTGTTGGAAGAGATTTTCAAGATCATTGTTCTAGGTGGTGTTGGTTGAGGAGGTGGTGGTGGTGGTAAAGGAGGAATTGTTTTTAGACCTGTAGTAGCATGAGTTGGACATTATGATCCTTATATGTCCCTTCACACCGGAAATATTCCATGATTCTGTGTAGTCGCGGAGGATACATAGAATCATTATTGTCGGAAGAGACAGTCTGGATCATTGTTCTTTGCGGTGGTGGAGGAACACAGGATGGTTGCAGAGATCAATTCTTTTTAGACCTCTGCTTACATGAGGTTGACTTGATAATCCTTATTTCTCACATCACACTGGAAATATTCCATGATTCTATGTGGTGAAGGATAGATAGAATCATTCTTGTTGGAAGAGACTTTCAAGATCATCGTTCTAGGCGGTGGTGGAAGAGGAGGTGGTGGTGGTGGAGGAGGAATTATTTTTAGACCTCTGCTTACATGAGGAAGACTTGATAATCCTTATGTCCCTACACACTGGAAATATTCCATGATTCTATGTGGTGGAGGATACGTAGAATCATTATTGTGGAAGAGACTTTAAAGATCATCGTTCTAGGTGGTGGTGGAAGAGGAGGT
The DNA here is from genome assembly GCF_047663525.1 of Anas platyrhynchos. NCBI lineage: Eukaryota > Metazoa > Chordata > Aves > Anseriformes > Anatidae > Anas > Anas platyrhynchos. Next base: position 83,060,044 of record NC_092587.1, on the reverse strand, counting down.
GGTGGTCGTGGAGGAGGAATTGTTTTTAGACCTCTGCTCACATGAGGTGGACTTGATAATCCTTCTTTGTCCCTTCACACCGGAAATATTCCATGAGTCTTTGTAGTCGAGTAGGATACATAGAATCATTATTGTAGTAAGAGCCTTTAGAGATCATCAGTCCAGGCGGTGGTGGAGGAGGAGGTGGTGGTGGTGGAGGAGGAATTCTTTTTAGACCTCTGCTACGATGACGTTGACTTGATAATCCTTCTTTGTCCCTTCAGACTGGAAATATTCCATGATTCTATGTGGTGAAGGTGGATACATAGAATCATTATTGTAGGAAGAGCCTTTAGAGATCATCAGTCCAGGCGGTCGAGGAGGAGGAGGTGGTGGAGGAGGAATTCTTTTAGACCTGTGTTACTAGGATTTAGACTTGATGAGTCTTATTCTTCTCCTCCAACTGCAGATATTCCATGATTCTGTGTGGTCGAGGAGGATACATAGAATCATTATTGTAGGAAGAGACAGTCTGGATCATTGTTCTTTGCAGTGGTGGAGGAAGAGATGCTGGTTGCAGAGAAGCAATTCTTTTTAGACCTCTGCTTACATGAGGTTGACTTGATAATCCTTATTTCTCACATCACACTGGAAATATTCCATGATTCTATGTGGTGGAGGAGGATACATAGAATCATTCTTGTTGGAAGAGACTATCAAGATCATCAGTCCAGGCGGTGGTGGAGGAGGAGGTGGTGGTGGTGGAGGAGGAATTGTTTTTAGACCTCTGCTTACATGAGGAAGCCTTGATAATCCTTATGTCCCTTCACACTGGAAATATTCCAGGATTCTATGTGGTAGAGAATACGTAGAATCATTCTTGTTGGAAGAGACTTTAAAGATCATCGTTCTAGGCGGTGGTGGAAGAGTAGGTGGTCGTAGTGGAGGAGTAATTGTTTTTAGACCTCTGCTAACATGAGGTTGACACTTTAATCTTTCTTTGTCCCTTCACACCGGAAATATTCCATGAGTCTTTGTAGTCGAGGAGGATACATAGAATCATTATTGTAGGAAGAGCTGGAAATATTCCAGGATTCTATGTGGTAGAGAATACGTAGAATCATTCTTGTTGGAAGAGACTTTAAAGATCATCGTTCTAGGCGGTGGTGGAAGAGGAGGTGGTCGTAGTGGAGGAGTAATTGTTTTTAGACCTCTGCTAACATGAGGTTGACACTTTAATCTTTCTTTGTCCCTTCACACCGGAAATATTCCATGAGTCTTTGTAGTCGAGGAGGATACATAGAATCATTATTGTAGGAAGAGCCTTTAAAGATCATCAGTCCAGGCGGTGGTGGAAGAGGAGGTGGTGGCGGTGGAGGAGGAATTCTTTTAGACCTGTGTTACTAGGATTTAGACTTGATGAATCGTATTCTTCTCCTCCAACTGCGGATATTCCATGATGCTTTGTGGTCGAGGAGGATACATAGAATCATTATTGTAGGAAGAGACAGTCCGGATCATTGTTCTAGGCAGTGGTGGAGGAGGAGGTGGTGGTGGTCGAGGAGGAATTCTTTTTAGACCTCTACTAACTTGAATTTGATGTGATAATCCTTATGTCCCTTCACACTGGAAATATTCCATGATTCTATGTGGTGGAGGATACATAGAATCATTTTTGTGGAAGAGAATATCAAGATCATCAGTCCAGGCGGTGGTGGAGGAGGAGGTGGTGGTGGTGGAGGAGGAATTCTTTTTAGACCTCCGCTAACATGAGGTGGACTTGATAATTCTTATTTGTACCTTTACACCGGAAATATTCCATGATTCTTTGTGGTGGAGGAGGATACATCGAATCATTATTGTAGGAAGAGACAGTCCGGATCATTGTTCTAGGCGGTGGTGGAGGAGGAGGTGTTGGAGGAGAAATTCTTTTTAGATCTCTGATAACATGAGGTTGACTTGATAATCCTTCTTTGTCCCTTCACACTGGAAATATTCCATGATTCTATGTGGTGGAGGATACATAGAATCATTCTTGTTGGAAGAGACTATCAAGATCATCAGTCCAGGCGGCGGTGGAGGAGGAATTTTTTTAGACCTGTGTTACTAGCATTTAGACTTGATGAATCTTATTCGTCTCCTCCAACTGCGGAAATTCCATGATTCTGTGTGGTCGAGGAGGATACATAGAATCATTATTGTCGGAAGAGACAGTCTGGATCATTGTTCTTTGCGGTGGTGGAGGAAGAGATGATGGTTGCAGAGAAGCAATTCTTTTTAGACCTCTGCTTACATGAGGTTGACTTGATAATCCTGATTTCTCACATCACACTGGAAATATTCCATGATTCTATGTTGTGGAGAATACATAGAATCATTCTTGTTGGAAGAGACTTTCAAGATCATCGTTCTAGGTGGTGGTAGAAGAGGAGGTGGTGGTGGTCGTGGAGGAATTCTTTTTAGACCTCTGCTTACAGGAGGTTGACTTGATAATCCTTATGTCCCTTCAAACTGGAAATATTCCATGATTCTATGTGGTGGAGAAGGATACATAAAATCACTGTTGTGGGAAGAGCCTTTAAAGATCATCAGTCCAGGCTGTGGAGGAGAAGGAGGTGGTCGTGGAGGAGAATGTATTCTTTTTAGACAAGTGTTATGAGGATTTAGACTTGATGAAGGTTATTCGTCTCCTCCAACTGCAGATATTCCATGATTCTGTGTGGTCGTGGAGGATACATAGAATCATTATTGTAGGAAGAGACTGTCCGGATCATTGTTCTAGGCAGTGGTGGAGGTGGAGATGATGGTTGTGGAGGAGGAATTATTTTTCGACCTCTGCTAACATGAGGTTGACTTGATAAGCCTTCTTTGTCCCTTCACACTGGAAATATTCCATGATTCTATGTGGTGGAGGAGGATACATAGAATCTTTCTTGTTGGAAGAGACTTTCAAGATCATCAGTCCAGGCTGTGGAGGAGAAGGAGGTGGTGGTGGTAGACGAGGAATTCTTTTTAGACAAGTGTTACCAGGATTTAGACTTGATGAATCTTATTCGTCTCCTCCACTGCATATAATCCATGATTCTGTGTGGTCGAGGAGGATACATAGAATCATTATTGTCGGAAGAGACAGTCTGGATCATTGTTCTTTGCGGTGGTGGAGGAAGAGATGATGGTTGCAGAGAAGCAATTCTTTTTAGACGTCTGCTTACATGAGTTTTACTTGATAATCCTTATTTCTCACATCTCACTGGAAATATTCCATGATTCTATGTGGTGGAGGACGATTCATAGAACCATTCTTGTTGGAAGAGACTTTCAGGATCAACGTTCTAGGCGATGGTGGAGGAGGACGTGGTGGTGGTGGAGGAGGAATTCTTTCAGACCTGTATTACTACGATTTAGACTTGATGAATCTTATTCTTCTCCTCCAACTGTGGATATTCCATGATTTTGTGTGGTCGAGGAGGATACTAAGAATCATTATTGTCGGAAGAGACAGTCTGGATCATTGTTCTAGGCCGTGGTGGAGGAGGAGGTGGTGGTGGTCGAGGAGGAATTCTTTTTAGACCTCTACTAACATGAGTTTGACTTGATAATCCTGATGTCCCTTCACACTGGAAATATTCCATGATTCTATGTGGTGGAGGATACATAGAATCATTCTTGTTGGAAGAGACTTTCAAGATCATCAGTCCAGGCGGCGGTGGAGGAGGAATTTTTTTAGACCTGTGTCACAAGGGTTTAGACTTGATGAATCTTATTCGTCTCCTCCAACTGCGGATATTCCATGATTCTGTGTGGTCGAGTAGGATACATAGAATCATTATTGTAGGAAGAGCCATTCAAAATCATCAGTCCAGGCAGTGGAGGAGAAGGAGGTGGTAGTTGTCGAGGAGGAATTCTTATTAGACCTCTACTAATATGAGGTTGACTTGATAATCCTTATTTCTCACATCTCACTGGAAATATTCCATGATTCTATGTGGTGGAGGATAGATAGAATCATTCTTGTTGGAAGAGACTTTCAAGATTAACGTTCTAGGCGATAGTGGAGGAGGAGGTGGTGGTGGTGGAGGAGGAATTCTTTCAGACCTGTGTTTCTAGTATTTAGACTTGATGAATCTTATTCTTCTCCTCCAACTGCGGATATTCCATGATTTTGTGTGGTCGAGGAGAATACTAAGAATCATTATTGTAGGAAGAGACAGTCCGGATCATTGTTCTAGGCAGTGGTGGAGGAGGAGGTGGTGGTGGTCAAGGAGGAATTCTTTTTAGACCTCTACTAACATGAGTTTGACTTGATAATCCTGATTTCCCTTCACACTGGAAATATTCCTTGATTCTATGTGGTGGAGGATACGTAGAATCATTCTTGTTGGAAGAGACTTTAAAGATCATCGTTCTAGGCGGTGGTGGAGGAGGAGGTGTTGGAGGAGAAATTCTTTTTAGACCTCTGATAACATGAGGTTGACTTGATAATCCTTCTTTGTCCCTTCACACTGGAAATATTCCATGATTCTATGTGGTGCAGGAGGATGCATAGAATCATTCTTGTTGTAAGAGACTATCAAGATCATCAGTCCAGGCGATGGTGGAGGAGGAGGTGGTGGTGGTGGAGGAGGAATTCATTTTAGACCTGTGTTACTAGGATTTAGACTTGATGAATCTTATTTGTCTCCTCCAACTGCGGTAATTCCATGATTCTGTGTGGACGCGTAGGATACATAGAATCATTATTGTTGAAAGAGACTTTCAAGATCATCGCTCAAGGCGGTGGTGGAGGAGGAGGTGTTGGAGGAGAAATTCTTTTTAGACCTCTGCTCACATGAGGTTGATTTGATAATCCTTCTTTGTCCCTTCACACTGGAAATATTCCATGATTCTGTGTGGTCGAGGAGGATACATAGAATCATTATTGTAGGAAGAGACAGTCTGGATCATCGTTCAAGGCGGTGGTGGAGGAGGAGGTGGTGGTGGTGGAGGAAAAATTCTTTTTAGACCTCTGCTCACATGAGGTTGACTTGATAATCCTTATGTCCCGTCACACTGGAAATATTCCATGATTCTATGTGGTTTAGGAGGATACATAGAATCATTCTTGTTGGAAGAGACTTTCAAGATCATTGTTCTAGGTGGTGGTAGAAGAGGAGGTGGTGGTGGTCCAGGAGGAATTCTTTTTAGACCTCTACTAACATGAGTTTGACGTGATAATCCTTATGTCCCTTCAAACTGGAAATATTCCATGATTCTATGTGGTGGAGAAGGATACATAAAATTACTGTTGTGGGAAAAGCCTTTAAAGATCATCAGTCCAGGCGGTGGAGGAGGAGGAGTTGGTGGTGGAGGAGGAGGAATTCTTTTTAGACAAGTGTTATGAGGATTTAGACTTGATGAATGTTATTCGTCTCCTCCAACTGCAGATATTCCATGATTCTATGTGGTCAAGGAGGATACATACAATCAATATTGTCGGAAGAGACAGTCTGGATCATTGTTCTTTGTGGTGGTGGAGGAACACAGGATGGGTGCAGAGATCAATTCTTTTTAGACCTCTGCTTACATGAGTTTGACTTGATAATCCTTATTTCTCACATCACACTGGAAATATTCCATGATTCTGTGTGGTCGAGGAGGATACATAGAATCATTATTGTAGGAAGAGACAGTCTGGATCATTGTTCTTTGCGGTGGTGGAGGAACACAGGATGGGTGCAGAGATCAATTCTTTTTAGACCTCTGCTTACATGAGTTTGACTTGATAATCCTTATTTCTCACATCACACTGGAAATATTCCATGATTCTATGTGGTGGAGGAGGATACATAGAATCATTCCTGTTGGAAGAGACTTTCAAGATCATCAGTCCAGGCTGTGGAGGAGAAGGAGGTGGTGGTATTAGACGAGGAATTCTTTTTAGATAACTGTTTCGAGGATTTAGACTTGATGAATGTTATTCGTCTCGTCCAACTGCAGATATTCCATGATTCTGTGTGGTCGTGGAGGATACATAGAATCATTATTGTAGGAAGAGACCTTCCGGATCATTGTTCTAGGCAGTTGTGGAGGAGGAGATGAAGGTTGTGGAGGAGGAATTGTTTTCTGACCTCTGCTAACATGAGGTTGACTTGATAATCCTTCTTTGTCCCTTCACACTGGAAATATTCCATGATTCTATGTGGTGGAGGAGGATACATAGAATCTTTCTTGTTGGAAGAGACTTTCAAGATCATCGTTCAAGGCGGTGGTGGAGGAGAAGGTGGTGTTGGTGGAGGAGGAATTCTTTTTAGACCTCTGCTCACATGAGGTTGATTTGATAATCCTTCTTTGTCCCTTCACACTGGAAATATTCCATGATTCTGTGTGGTCGAGGAGGATACATAGAATCATTATTGTAGGAAGAGACAGTCTGGATCATTGTTCTTTGTGGTGGTGGAGGAAGAGATGATGGTTGCAGAGAAGCAATTCTTTTTAGACCTCTGCTTACATGAGGTTGACTTGATAATCCTTATTTCTCACATCACACTGGAAATATTCCATGATTCTGTGTGGTCGAGGAGGATACATAGAATCATTATTGTAGGAAGAGCCTTTAAAGATCATCAGTCCAGGCGGTGGTGGAGGAGGAGGTGGTGGTGGTGAAGGAGAAATTCTTTTTAGACCTCTGCTCTCATGAGGTTGATTTGATAATCCTTCTTTGTCCCTTCACACTGGAAATATTCCATGATTCTGTGTGTTCGAGTAGGATACATAGAATCATTATTGTAGGAAGAGACAGTCTGAATCATTGTTCTTTGCTGTGGTGGAGGAACAAAGGATGGTTGCAGAGATCAATTCTTTTTAGACCTCTGCTTACATGAGGTTGACTAGATAATCCTTATTTCTCATATCACACTGGAAATATTCCATGATTCTATGTGGTGGAGGATAATTCATAGAATCATTCCTGTTGGAAGAGACTTTCAAGATCATCAGTCCAGGCTGTGGAGGAGAAGGAGGTAGTGGTGGTAGACGAGGAATTCTTTTTAGACAAGTGTTACCAGGATTTAGACTTGATGAATCTTAGTCGTCTCCTCCACTGCATATATTCCATGATTCTGTGTGGTCAAGTAGGATACATAGAATCATTATTGTAGGAAGAGACAGTCTGGATCATTGTTCTTTGCGGTGGTGGAGGAAGAGATGATGGTTGCAGAGAATCAATTCTTTTTAGACCTCTGCTTACATGAGGTTGACTTGATAATCCTTATTTCTCACATCACACTGGAAATATTCCATGATTCTGTGTGGTCGAGGAGGATACATAGAATCATTATTGTAGGAAGAGCCTTTAAAGATCATCAGTCCAGGCGGTGGTGGAGGAGGAGGTGGTGGTGGTGAAGGAGAAATTCTTTTTAGACCTCTGCTCTCATGAGGTTGATTTGATAATCCTTCTTTGTCCCTTCACACTGGAAATATTCCATGATTCTGTGTGTTCGAGTAGGATACATAGAATCATTATTGTAGGAAGAGACAGTCTGAATCATTGTTCTTTGCTGTGGTGGAGGAACAATGGATGGTTGCAGAGATCAATTCTTTTTAGACCTCTGCTTACATGAGGTTGACTAGATAATCCTTATTTCTCATATCACACTGGAAATATTCCATGATTCTATGTGGTGGAGGATAATTCATAGAATCATTCCTGTTGGAAGAGACTTTCAAGATCATCAGTCCAGGCTGTGGAGGAGAAGGAGGTAGTGGTGGTAGACGAGGAATTCTTTTTAGACAAGTGTTACCAGGATTTAGACTTGATGAATCTTAGTCGTCTCCTCCACTGCATATATTCCATGATTCTGCGTGGTCAAGTAGGATACATAGAATCATTATTGTAGGAAGAGACAGTCTGGATCATTGTTCTTTGCGGTGGTGGAGGAAGAGATGATGGTTGCAGAGAAGCAATTCTTTTCAGACGTCTGCTTACATGAGGTTGACTTGATAATCCTGACTTCTCACATCATACTGGAAATATTCCATGATTCTATGTGGTTTAGGAGGATACATAGAATCATTCTTGTTGGAAGAGACTTTCAAGATCATTGTTCTAGGTGGTGGTAGAAGAGGAGGTGGTGGTGGTCGAGGAGGAATTCTTTTTAGACCTCTACTAACATGAGTTTGACAAGATAATCCTTATGTCCCTTCAAACTGGAAATATTCCATGATTCTATGTGGTGGAGAAGGATACATAAAATCACTGTTGTGGAAAGAGCCTTTAAAGATCATCAGTCCAGGCGGTCGAGGAGGAGGAGGTGGTGGTGGTGGAGGATGAATTCTTTTAAGATAACTGTTTCGAGGATTTAGACTTGATGAATCTTATTCGTCTCCTCCACTGCATATATTCCATGATTCTGTGTGGTCGAGGAGGATACATAGAATCATTCTTGTTGGAAGAGACAGTCTGGATCATTGTTCTTTGCGGTGGTGGAGGAAGAGATGATGGTTGCAGAGAAGCAATTCTTTTTAGACCTCTGCTTACATGAGGTTGACTTGATAATCCTTATTTCTCACATCACACTGGAAATATTCCATGATTCTATGTGGTGAAGGAGGATACATAGAATCATTCTTGTTGGAAGAGACTATCAAGATCATCGTTCTGGGCGGTGGTGGATGAGGAGGTCGTCGTGCTGTAGGAGAGATTTTGTTAGACCTCTGCTAACATGAGGTTGACTTGATAATCCTTCTTTGTCCCTTCAGACTGGAAATATTCCATGATTCTATGTGGTGAAGGTGGATACATAGAATCATTATTGTAGGAAGAGCCTTACAAGATCATCAGTCCAGGCAGTGGAGGAGGAGGAGGTGGTGGTTGTCGAGGAGGAATTCTTTTTAGACCTCTACTAACATGAGGTTGACTTCATAATCCTTCTTTGTCCCTTCACACTGGAAATATTCCATGATTCTATGTGGTGGAGGAGGATACATAGAATCATTCTTGTTGGAAGAGACTTTCAAGATCAACATTCTAGGCGGTGGTGGAGGAGGAGGTGGTGGTGGTGGAGATGGAATTCTTTTAGACCTGTGTTACTAGGATTAAGACTTGATGAATCTTATTCTTCTCCTCCAACTGCGGATATTCCATGATTTTGTGTGGTCGAGGAGGATACTAAGAATCATTATTGTAGGAAGAGACAGTCCGGATCATTGTTCTAGGCAGTGGTGGAGGAGGAGATGATGGTTGCAGAGAAGCAATTCTTTTTAGACATCTGCTTACATAAGGTTGAATTGATAATCCTTATTTCTCACATCACACTGGAATGATTCCATGATTCTATGTGGTGAAGGAGGATACATAGAATCATTCTTGTTGGAAGAGACTTTCAAGATCATCGTTGAAGGCGGTGGTGGAGGAGGAGGTGGTGGTGGTGGAGGAGAAATTCTTTTTAGACCTCTGCTCACATGAGGTTGATTTGATAATCCTTCTTTGTCCCTTCACACTGGAAATATTCCATGATTCTCTGTGGTCGAGGAGGATACATAGAATCATTATTGTAGGAAGAGACAGTCTGGATCATTGTTCTTTGTGGTGGTGGAGGAACACAGGATGGGTGCAGAGATCAATTCTTTTTAGATCTCTGCTTACATGAGGTTGACTTGATAATCCTTATTTCTCACATCACACTGGAAATATTCCATGATTCTATGTGGTGAAGGAGGATACATAGAATCATTCTTGTTGGAAGAGACTATCAAGATCTTTGTTCAAGGCGGTGGTGGAGGAGGAGGTGGTGGTGGTCAAGGAGGAATTCTTTTTAGACCTCTGCTTACATGAGGAAGCCTTGATAATCCTTACGTCCCTTCACACTGGAAATATTCCATGATTCTATGTGGTGGAGGATACGTAGAATCATTCTTGTTGGAAGAGACTTTAAAGATCATCATTCTATGCGGTGGTGGAAGTGGAGGTGGTGGTCGTGGAGGAGGAATTGTTTTTAGACCTCTGCTAACATGAGGTGGACTTGATAATCCTTCTTTGTCCCGTCACACCGGAAATATTCCATGAGTCTTTGTAGTCGAGGAGGATACATAGAATCATTATTGTAGGAAGAGCCTTTAAAGATCATCAGTCCAGGCTCTGCTGGAGGAGGAGGTGGTGGTGGTGGAGGAAGAATTCTTTTAGACCTGTATTACTAGGATTTAGACTTGATGAATCTTATTCTTCTCCTCCAACTGTGGATATTCCATGATTCTGTGTGGTCGAGGAGGATACATAGAATCATTATTGTAGGAAGAGACAGTCTGGATCATTGTTCTTTGTGGTGGTGGAGGAAGAGATGATGGTTGCAGAGAAGCAATTCTTTTTAGACCTCTTCTTACATGAGGTTGACTTGAAAATCCTTATGTCCCTTAACACTGGAAATATTCCATGATTCTATGTGGTGAAGGAGGATACATAGAATCATTCTTGTTGGAAGAGACTTTCAAGATCATCGTTCAAGGCGGTGGTGAAGGAGGAGGTGGTGGTGGTGGAGGAAGAATTCTTTTTAGATAACTGTTTCGAGGATTTAGACGTGATGAACCTTATTCGTCTCCTCCACTGCATATATTCCATGATTCTGTGTGGTGAAGGAGGATACATAGAATCATTTTTGTTGAAAGAGACTTCCAAGATCATCGTTCTAGGCGGTGGTGGAGGAGGAGGTGGTGGTGGTGGAGGAAAAATTCTTTTTAGACCTCTGCTCACATGAGGTTGATTTGATAGTCCTTCTTTGTCCCTTCACACTGGAAATATTCCATGATTCTGTGTGGTCGAGGAGGATACATAGAATCATTATTGTAGGAAGAGACAGTCTGGATCATTGTTCTTTGCGGTGGTGGAGGAACACAGGATGGTCGCAGAGATCAATTCTTTTTAGACCTCTGCTTACATGAGGTTGACTTGATAATCCTTATTTCTCACATCACACTGGAAATATTCCATGATTCTATGTGGTGAAGGAGGATACATAGAATCATTCTTGTTGGAAGAGACTTTCAAGATCATTGTTCAAGGCGGTGGTGGAGGAGAAGGTGGTGGTGGTGGAGGAGGAATTCTTTTTAGACCTCTGCTCACATGAGGTTGATTTGATAATCCTTCTTTGTCCCTTCACACTGGAAATATTCCATGATTCTGTGTGGTCGACGAGGATGCATAGAATTATTATTGTAGGAAGAGACAGTCTGGATCATTTTTCTTTGCGGTGGTGGAGGAAGAGATGATGGTTGCAGAGAAGCAATTCTTTTTAGACCTCTGCTTACATGAGGTTGACTTGATAATCCTGATTTCTCACATCACACTGGAAATATTCCATGATTCTATGTGTTGGAGGACGATTCATAGAATCATTCCTGTTGGAAGAGACTTTCAAGATCATCAGTCCAGGCTGTGGAGGAGAAGGAGGTAGTGGTGGTAGACGAGGAATTCTTTTTAGACAAGTGTTACCAGGATTTAGACTTGATGAATCTTAGTCGTCTCCTCCACTGCATATATTCCATGATTCTGTGTGGTCAAGTAGGATACATAGAATCATTATTGTAGGAAGAGACAGTCTGGATCATTGTTCTTTGCGGTGGTGGAGGAAGAGATGATGGTTGCAGAGAATCAATTCTTTTTAGACCTCTGCTTACATGAGGTTGACTTGATAATCCTTATTTCTCACATCACACTGGAAATATTCCATGATTCTGTGTGGTCGAGGAGGATACATAGAATCATTATTGTAGGAAGAGCCTTTAAAGATCATCAGTCCAGGCGGTGGTGGAGGAGGAGGTGGTGGTGGTGAAGGAGAAATTCTTTTTAGACCTCTGCTCTCATGAGGTTGATTTGATAATCCTTCTTTGTCCCTTCACACTGGAAATATTCCATGATTCTGTGTGTTCGAGTAGGATACATAGAATCATTATTGTAGGAAGAGACAGTCTGAATCATTGTTCTTTGCTGTGGTGGAGGAACAATGGATGGTTGCAGAGATCAATTCTTTTTAGACCTCTGCTTACATGAGGTTGACTAGATAATCCTTATTTCTCATATCACACTGGAAATATTCCATGATTCTATGTGGTGGAGGATAATTCATAGAATCATTCCTGTTGGAAGAGACTTTCAAGATCATCAGTCCAGGCTGTGGAGGAGAAGGAGGTAGTGGTGGTAGACGAGGAATTCTTTTTAGACAAGTGTTACCAGGATTTAGACTTGATGAATCTTAGTCGTCTCCTCCACTGCATATATTCCATGATTCTGCGTGGTCAAGTAGGATACATAGAATCATTATTGTAGGAAGAGACAGTCTGGATCATTGTTCTTTGCGGTGGTGGAGGAAGAGATGATGGTTGCAGAGAAGCAATTCTTTTCAGACGTCTGCTTACATGAGGTTGACTTGATAATCCTGACTTCTCACATCATACTGGAAATATTCCATGATTCTATGTGGTTTAGGAGGATACATAGAATCATTCTTGTTGGAAGAGACTTTCAAGATCATTGTTCTAGGTGGTGGTAGAAGAGGAGGTGGTGGTGGTCGAGGAGGAATTCTTTTTAGACCTCTACTAACATGAGTTTGACAAGATAATCCTTATGTCCCTTCAAACTGGAAATATTCCATGATTCTATGTGGTGGAGAAGGATACATAAAATCACTGTTGTGGAAAGAGCCTTTAAAGATCATCAGTCCAGGCGGTCGAGGAGGAGGAGGTGGTGGTGGTGGAGGATGAATTCTTTTAAGATAACTGTTTCGAGGATTTAGACTTGATGAATCTTATTCGTCTCCTCCACTGCATATATTCCATGATTCTGTGTGGTCGAGGAGGATACATAGAATCATTCTTGTTGGAAGAGACAGTCTGGATCATTGTTCTTTGCGGTGGTGGAGGAAGAGATGATGGTTGCAGAGAAGCAATTCTTTTTAGACCTCTGCTTACATGAGGTTGACTTGATAATCCTTATTTCTCACATCACACTGGAAATATTCCATGATTCTATGTGGTGAAGGAGGATACATAGAATCATTCTTGTTGGAAGAGACTATCAAGATCATCGTTCTGGGCGGTGGTGGATGAGGAGGTCGTCGTGCTGTAGGAGAGATTTTGTTAGACCTCTGCTAACATGAGGTTGACTTGATAATCCTTCTTTGTCCCTTCAGACTGGAAATATTCCATGATTCTATGTGGTGAAGGTGGATACATAGAATCATTATTGTAGGAAGAGCCTTACAAGATCATCAGTCCAGGCAGTGGAGGAGGAGGAGGTGGTGGTTGTCGAGGAGGAATTCTTTTTAGACCTCTACTAACATGAGGTTGACTTCATAATCCTTCTTTGTCCCTTCACACTGGAAATATTCCATGATTCTATGTGGTGGAGGAGGATACATAGAATCATTCTTGTTGGAAGAGACTTTCAAGATCAACATTCTAGGCGGTGGTGGAGGAGGAGGTGGTGGTGGTGGAGATGGAATTCTTTTAGACCTGTGTTACTAGGATTAAGACTTGATGAATCTTATTCTTCTCCTCCAACTGCGGATATTCCATGATTTTGTGTGGTCGAGGAGGATACTAAGAATCATTATTGTAGGAAGAGACAGTCCGGATCATTGTTCTAGGCAGTGGTGGAGGAGGAGATGATGGTTGCAGAGAAGCAATTCTTTTTAGACATCTGCTTACATAAGGTTGAATTGATAATCCTTATTTCTCACATCACACTGGAATGATTCCATGATTCTATGTGGTGAAGGAGGATACATAGAATCATTCTTGTTGGAAGAGACTTTCAAGATCATCGTTGAAGGCGGTGGTGGAGGAGGAGGTGGTGGTGGTGGAGGAGAAATTCTTTTTAGACCTCTGCTCACATGAGGTTGATTTGATAATCCTTCTTTGTCCCTTCACACTGGAAATATTCCATGATTCTCTGTGGTCGAGGAGGATACATAGAATCATTATTGTAGGAAGAGACAGTCTGGATCATTGTTCTTTGTGGTGGTGGAGGAACACAGGATGGGTGCAGAGATCAATTCTTTTTAGATCTCTGCTTACATGAGGTTGACTTGATAATCCTTATTTCTCACATCACACTGGAAATATTCCATGATTCTATGTGGTGAAGGAGGATACATAGAATCATTCTTGTTGGAAGAGACTATCAAGATCTTTGTTCAAGGCGGTGGTGGAGGAGGAGGTGGTGGTGGTCAAGGAGGAATTCTTTTTAGACCTCTGCTTACATGAGGAAGCCTTGATAATCCTTACGTCCCTTCACACTGGAAATATTCCATGATTCTATGTGGTGGAGGATACGTAGAATCATTCTTGTTGGAAGAGACTTTAAAGATCATCATTCTATGCGGTGGTGGAAGTGGAGGTGGTGGTCGTGGAGGAGGAATTGTTTTTAGACCTCTGCTAACATGAGGTGGACTTGATAATCCTTCTTTGTCCCGTCACACCGGAAATATTCCATGAGTCTTTGTAGTCGAGGAGGATACATAGAATCATTATTGTAGGAAGAGCCTTTAAAGATCATCAGTCCAGGCTCTGCTGGAGGAGGAGGTGGTGGTGGTGGAGGAAGAATTCTTTTAGACCTGTATTACTAGGATTTAGACTTGATGAATCTTATTCTTCTCCTCCAACTGTGGATATTCCATGATTCTGTGTGGTCGAGGAGGATACATAGAATCATTATTGTAGGAAGAGACAGTCTGGATCATTGTTCTTTGTGGTGGTGGAGGAAGAGATGATGGTTGCAGAGAAGCAATTCTTTTTAGACCTCTTCTTACATGAGGTTGACTTGAAAATCCTTATGTCCCTTAACACTGGAAATATTCCATGATTCTATGTGGTGAAGGAGGATACATAGAATCATTCTTGTTGGAAGAGACTTTCAAGATCATCGTTCAAGGCGGTGGTGAAGGAGGAGGTGGTGGTGGTGGAGGAAGAATTCTTTTTAGATAACTGTTTCGAGGATTTAGACGTGATGAACCTTATTCGTCTCCTCCACTGCATATATTCCATGATTCTGTGTGGTGAAGGAGGATACATAGAATCATTTTTGTTGAAAGAGACTTCCAAGATCATCGTTCTAGGCGGTGGTGGAGGAGGAGGTGGTGGTGGTGGAGGAAAAATTCTTTTTAGACCTCTGCTCACATGAGGTTGATTTGATAGTCCTTCTTTGTCCCTTCACACTGGAAATATTCCATGATTCTGTGTGGTCGAGGAGGATACATAGAATCATTATTGTAGGAAGAGACAGTCTGGATCATTGTTCTTTGCGGTGGTGGAGGAACACAGGATGGTCGCAGAGATCAATTCTTTTTAGACCTCTGCTTACATGAGGTTGACTTGATAATCCTTATTTCTCACATCACACTGGAATGATTCCATGATTCTATGTGGTGAAGGAGGATACATAGAATCATTCTTGTTGGAAGAGACTTTCAAGATCATTGTTCAAGGCGGTGGTGGAGGAGAAGGTGGTGGTGGTGGAGGAGGAATTCTTTTTAGACCTCTGCTCACATGAGGTTGATTTGATAATCCTTCTTTGTCCCTTCACACTGGAAATATTCCATGATTCTGTGTGGTCGACGAGGATGCATAGAATTATTATTGTAGGAAGAGACAGTCTGGATCATTTTTCTTTGCGGTGGTGGAGGAAGAGATGATGGTTGCAGAGAAGCAATTCTTTTTAGACCTCTGCTTACATGAGGTTGACTTGATAATCCTGATTTCTCACATCACACTGGAAATATTCCATGATTCTATGTGTTGGAGGACGATTCATAGAATCATTCCTGTTGGAAGAGACGTTCAAGTTCTTCAGTCCAGGCAGTGGAGGAGGATGTGGTGGTGGTGGAGGAGGAATTCTTTTTAGATAACTGTTTCGAGGAATTAGACTTGATGAATCATATTCGTCTCCTCCAACTGCGGAAATTCCATGATTCTGTGTGGTCGAGGAGGATACATAGAATCATTATTGTCGGAAGAGACAGTCTGGATCATTGTTCTTTGCGGTGGTGGAGGAAGAGATGATGGTTGCAGAGAAGCAATTCTTTTTAGACCTCTGCTTACATGAGGTTGACTTGATAATCCTTATTTCTCACATCACACTGGAAATATACCATGATTCTATGTGGTGAAGGAGGATACATAGAATCATTCTTGTTGAAAGAGACTTTCAAGATCATCGCTCAAGGCGGTGGTGGAGGAGGAGGTGGTGGTGGTGGAGGAGAAATTCTTTTTAGACCTCTGCTCACATGAGGTTGATTTGATAATCCTTCTTTGTCCCTTCACACTGGAAATATTCCATGATTCTGTGTGGTTGAGGAGGATACATAGAATCATTATTGTAGGAAGAGACAGTCTGAATCATTGTTCTTTGTGGTGGTGGAGGAAGAGATGATGTTTACAGAGAAGCAATTCTTTTTAGACCTCTGCTTACATGAGGTTGACTTGATAATCCTGATTTCTCACATCACAATGGAAATATTCCATGATTCTATGTGGTGAAGGAGGATACATAGAATCATTCTTGTTGGAAGAGACTTTCAGGATCATCGTTCTAGGTTGTGGTAGAAGAGGAGGTGCTGGTGGTGGAGGAGGAATTGTTTTTATATCTCTGCTTACATGAGGAAGCCTTGATAATCCTTATGTCCCTTCACACTGGTAATATTCCATGATTCTATGTGGTGAAGGAGGATACATAGAATCATTCTTGTTGGAAGAGACTTTCAAGATCATCGTTCTAGGTGGTGGTAGAAGAGGAGGTGGTGGTGGTCGAGAAGGAATTCTTTATAGACTTCTACTAACATGAGTTTGACGTGATAATCCTTATTTCTCACATCACACTGGAAATATTCCATGATTCTGTGTGGTCGAGGAGGATACATAGAATCATTATTGTAGGAAGAGCCTTTAAAGATCATCAGTCCAGGCGGTGGTGGAGGAGGAGGTGGTGGTGGTGAAGGAGAAATTCTTTTTAGACCTCTGCTCTCATGAGGTTGATTTGATAATCCTTCTTTGTCCCTTCACACTGGAAATATTCCATGATTCTGTGTGTTCGAGTAGGATACATAGAATCATTATTGTAGGAAGAGACAGTCTGAATCATTGTTCTTTGCTGTGGTGGAGGAACAATGGATGGTTGCAGAGATCAATTCTTTTTAGACCTCTGCTTACATGAGGTTGACTAGATAATCCTTATTTCTCATATCACACTGGAAATATTCCATGATTCTATGTGGTGGAGGATAATTCATAGAATCATTCCTGTTGGAAGAGACTTTCAAGATCATCAGTCCAGGCTGTGGAGGAGAAGGAGGTAGTGGTGGTAGACGAGGAATTCTTTTTAGACAAGTGTTACCAGGATTTAGACTTGATGAATCTTAGTCGTCTCCTCCACTGCATATATTCCATGATTCTGCGTGGTCAAGTAGGATACATAGAATCATTATTGTAGGAAGAGACAGTCTGGATCATTGTTCTTTGCGGTGGTGGAGGAAGAGATGATGGTTGCAGAGAAGCAATTCTTTTCAGACGTCTGCTTACATGAGGTTGACTTGATAATCCTGACTTCTCACATCATACTGGAAATATTCCATGATTCTATGTGGTTTAGGAGGATACATAGAATCATTCTTGTTGGAAGAGACTTTCAAGATCATTGTTCTAGGTGGTGGTAGAAGAGGAGGTGGTGGTGGTCGAGGAGGAATTCTTTTTAGACCTCTACTAACATGAGTTTGACAAGATAATCCTTATGTCCCTTCAAACTGGAAATATTCCATGATTCTATGTGGTGGAGAAGGATACATAAAATCACTGTTGTGGAAAGAGCCTTTAAAGATCATCAGTCCAGGCGGTCGAGGAGGAGGAGGTGGTGGTGGTGGAGGATGAATTCTTTTAAGATAACTGTTTCGAGGATTTAGACTTGATGAATCTTATTCGTCTCCTCCACTGCATATATTCCATGATTCTGTGTGGTCGAGGAGGATACATAGAATCATTCTTGTTGGAAGAGACAGTCTGGATCATTGTTCTTTGCGGTGGTGGAGGAAGAGATGATGGTTGCAGAGAAGCAATTCTTTTTAGACCTCTGCTTACATGAGGTTGACTTGATAATCCTTATTTCTCACATCACACTGGAAATATTCCATGATTCTATGTGGTGAAGGAGGATACATAGAATCATTCTTGTTGGAAGAGACTATCAAGATCATCGTTCTGGGCGGTGGTGGATGAGGAGGTCGTCGTGCTGTAGGAGAGATTTTGTTAGACCTCTGCTAACATGAGGTTGACTTGATAATCCTTCTTTGTCCCTTCAGACTGGAAATATTCCATGATTCTATGTGGTGAAGGTGGATACATAGAATCATTATTGTAGGAAGAGCCTTACAAGATCATCAGTCCAGGCAGTGGAGGAGGAGGAGGTGGTGGTTGTCGAGGAGGAATTCTTTTTAGACCTCTACTAACATGAGGTTGACTTCATAATCCTTCTTTGTCCCTTCACACTGGAAATATTCCATGATTCTATGTGGTGGAGGAGGATACATAGAATCATTCTTGTTGGAAGAGACTTTCAAGATCAACATTCTAGGCGGTGGTGGAGGAGGAGGTGGTGGTGGTGGAGATGGAATTCTTTTAGACCTGTGTTACTAGGATTAAGACTTGATGAATCTTATTCTTCTCCTCCAACTGCGGATATTCCATGATTTTGTGTGGTCGAGGAGGATACTAAGAATCATTATTGTAGGAAGAGACAGTCCGGATCATTGTTCTAGGCAGTGGTGGAGGAGGAGATGATGGTTGCAGAGAAGCAATTCTTTTTAGACATCTGCTTACATAAGGTTGAATTGATAATCCTTATTTCTCACATCACACTGGAATGATTCCATGATTCTATGTGGTGAAGGAGGATACATAGAATCATTCTTGTTGGAAGAGACTTTCAAGATCATCGTTGAAGGCGGTGGTGGAGGAGGAGGTGGTGGTGGTGGAGGAGAAATTCTTTTTAGACCTCTGCTCACATGAGGTTGATTTGATAATCCTTCTTTGTCCCTTCACACTGGAAATATTCCATGATTCTCTGTGGTCGAGGAGGATACATAGAATCATTATTGTAGGAAGAGACAGTCTGGATCATTGTTCTTTGTGGTGGTGGAGGAACACAGGATGGGTGCAGAGATCAATTCTTTTTAGATCTCTGCTTACATGAGGTTGACTTGATAATCCTTATTTCTCACATCACACTGGAAATATTCCATGATTCTATGTGGTGAAGGAGGATACATAGAATCATTCTTGTTGGAAGAGACTATCAAGATCTTTGTTCAAGGCGGTGGTGGAGGAGGAGGTGGTGGTGGTCAAGGAGGAATTCTTTTTAGACCTCTGCTTACATGAGGAAGCCTTGATAATCCTTACGTCCCTTCACACTGGAAATATTCCATGATTCTATGTGGTGGAGGATACGTAGAATCATTCTTGTTGGAAGAGACTTTAAAGATCATCATTCTATGCGGTGGTGGAAGTGGAGGTGGTGGTCGTGGAGGAGGAATTGTTTTTAGACCTCTGCTAACATGAGGTGGACTTGATAATCCTTCTTTGTCCCGTCACACCGGAAATATTCCATGAGTCTTTGTAGTCGAGGAGGATACATAGAATCATTATTGTAGGAAGAGCCTTTAAAGATCATCAGTCCAGGCTCTGCTGGAGGAGGAGGTGGTGGTGGTGGAGGAAGAATTCTTTTAGACCTGTATTACTAGGATTTAGACTTGATGAATCTTATTCTTCTCCTCCAACTGTGGATATTCCATGATTCTGTGTGGTCGAGGAGGATACATAGAATCATTATTGTAGGAAGAGACAGTCTGGATCATTGTTCTTTGTGGTGGTGGAGGAAGAGATGATGGTTGCAGAGAAGCAATTCTTTTTAGACCTCTTCTTACATGAGGTTGACTTGAAAATCCTTATGTCCCTTAACACTGGAAATATTCCATGATTCTATGTGGTGAAGGAGGATACATAGAATCATTCTTGTTGGAAGAGACTTTCAAGATCATCGTTCAAGGCGGTGGTGAAGGAGGAGGTGGTGGTGGTGGAGGAAGAATTCTTTTTAGATAACTGTTTCGAGGATTTAGACGTGATGAACCTTATTCGTCTCCTCCACTGCATATATTCCATGATTCTGTGTGGTGAAGGAGGATACATAGAATCATTTTTGTTGAAAGAGACTTCCAAGATCATCGTTCTAGGCGGTGGTGGAGGAGGAGGTGGTGGTGGTGGAGGAAAAATTCTTTTTAGACCTCTGCTCACATGAGGTTGATTTGATAGTCCTTCTTTGTCCCTTCACACTGGAAATATTCCATGATTCTGTGTGGTCGAGGAGGATACATAGAATCATTATTGTAGGAAGAGACAGTCTGGATCATTGTTCTTTGCGGTGGTGGAGGAACACAGGATGGTCGCAGAGATCAATTCTTTTTAGACCTCTGCTTACATGAGGTTGACTTGATAATCCTTATTTCTCACATCACACTGGAAATATTCCATGATTCTATGTGGTGAAGGAGGATACATAGAATCATTCTTGTTGGAAGAGACTTTCAAGATCATTGTTCAAGGCGGTGGTGGAGGAGAAGGTGGTGGTGGTGGAGGAGGAATTCTTTTTAGACCTCTGCTCACATGAGGTTGATTTGATAATCCTTCTTTGTCCCTTCACACTGGAAATATTCCATGATTCTGTGTGGTCGACGAGGATGCATAGAATTATTATTGTAGGAAGAGACAGTCTGGATCATTTTTCTTTGCGGTGGTGGAGGAAGAGATGATGGTTGCAGAGAAGCAATTCTTTTTAGACCTCTGCTTACATGAGGTTGACTTGATAATCCTGATTTCTCACATCACACTGGAAATATTCCATGATTCTATGTGTTGGAGGACGATTCATAGAATCATTCCTGTTGGAAGAGACGTTCAAGTTCTTCAGTCCAGGCAGTGGAGGAGGATGTGGTGGTGGTGGAGGAGGAATTCTTTTTAGATAACTGTTTCGAGGAATTAGACTTGATGAATCATATTCGTCTCCTCCAACTGCGGAAATTCCATGATTCTGTGTGGTCGAGGAGGATACATAGAATCATTATTGTCGGAAGAGACAGTCTGGATCATTGTTCTTTGCGGTGGTGGAGGAAGAGATGATGGTTGCAGAGAAGCAATTCTTTTTAGACCTCTGCTTACATGAGGTTGACTTGATAATCCTTATTTCTCACATCACACTGGAAATATACCATGATTCTATGTGGTGAAGGAGGATACATAGAATCATTCTTGTTGAAAGAGACTTTCAAGATCATCGCTCAAGGCGGTGGTGGAGGAGGAGGTGGTGGTGGTGGAGGAGAAATTCTTTTTAGACCTCTGCTCACATGAGGTTGATTTGATAATCCTTCTTTGTCCCTTCACACTGGAAATATTCCATGATTCTGTGTGGTTGAGGAGGATACATAGAATCATTATTGTAGGAAGAGACAGTCTGAATCATTGTTCTTTGTGGTGGTGGAGGAAGAGATGATGTTTACAGAGAAGCAATTCTTTTTAGACCTCTGCTTACATGAGGTTGACTTGATAATCCTGATTTCTCACATCACAATGGAAATATTCCATGATTCTATGTGGTGAAGGAGGATACATAGAATCATTCTTGTTGGAAGAGACTTTCAGGATCATCGTTCTAGGTTGTGGTAGAAGAGGAGGTGCTGGTGGTGGAGGAGGAATTGTTTTTATATCTCTGCTTACATGAGGAAGCCTTGATAATCCTTATGTCCCTTCACACTGGTAATATTCCATGATTCTATGTGGTGAAGGAGGATACATAGAATCATTCTTGTTGGAAGAGACTTTCAAGATCATCGTTCTAGGTGGTGGTAGAAGAGGAGGTGGTGGTGGTCGAGAAGGAATTCTTTATAGACTTCTACTAACATGAGTTTGACGTGATAATCCTTATGTCCCTTCAAATTGGAAATATTCCATGATTCTATATGGTGGAGAAGGATACATAAAATCACTATTGTGGGAAGAGCCTTTAAAGATCATCAGTTTAGGCGGTGGAGGAGGAGGAGGTCGTGGTGGAGGAGGAGGAATTCTTCTTAGACATGTGTTACGAGGATTTAGATTTGATGAATATTATTCGTCTTCTCCACTGCATATAATCCATGATTCTGTGTGGTCGAGGAGGATACTAATAATCATTATTGTAGGAAGAGACAGTCCGGATCATTGTTCTAGGCAGTGGTGGAGGAGGAGGTGGTGGTGGTCGAGGAGGAATTCTTTTTAGACCTCTACTAATATGAGTTTGACGTAATAATCCTTATGTCCCTTCACACTGGTTATATTCCATGATTCTATGTTGTTGAGGATACATAGAATCATTATTGTGGAAGAAACTATCAAGATCATTAGTCCAGGCGGTGGTGGAGGAGGAGGTGGTGGTTGTGGAGGAGGAATTCTTTTTAGACCTCCGCTAACATGAGGTGGACTTGATTATCCTTATTTGTACCTTTACACCGGAAATATTCCATGATTCTGTGTGGTGGAGGAGGATACATAGAATCATTATTGTAGGAAGAGACAGTCTGGATCATTGTTCTTTGCGGTGGTGGAGGAAGAGATGATGGTTGCAGAGAAGCAATTCTTTTTAGACCTCTGCTTACATGAGGTTGACTTGATAATCCTTATTTCTCACATCACACTGGAATGATTCCATGATTCTATGTGGTTTAGTATCATACATAGAATCATTCCTGTTGGAAGAGACTTTCAAGATCATCGTTCAAGGCGGTGGTGGAGGAGGAGGTGGTGGTGGTGGAGGAGGAATTCTTTTTAGACCTCTGCTCACATGAGGTTGATTTGATAATCCTTCTTTGTCCCTTCACACTGGAAATATTCCATGATTCTGTGTGTTCGAGGAGAATACATAGAATCATTATTGTCAGAAGAGACAGTCTGGATCATTGTTCTTTGCGGTGGTGGAGTAAGAGATGATGGTTGCAGAGAAGCAATTCTTTTTAGACCTCTGCTTACATGAGGTTGAATTGATAATCCTTATTTCTCACATCACACTGGAAATATTCCATGATTCTATGTGGTTTAGTAGGATACATAGAATCATTCTTGTTGAAAGAGACTTTCAAGATCATCGTTCAAGGCGGTGGTGGAGGAGGAGGTGGTGGTGGTGGAGGAGAAATTCTTTTTAGATAACTGTTTCGAGGATTTAGACTTGATGAATATTATTCGTCTCCTCCACTGCATATATTCCATGATTCTGTGTGGTCGAGGAGGATACATAGAATCATTCCTGTTGGAAGAGACTTTCAAGATCATCAGTCCAGGCGGTGGAGGAGAAGGAGATGGTGGTGGTTGAGGAGGCATTCTTTTAGACCTGTGTTACTAGGATTTAGACTTGATGAATCTTATTCTTCTCCTCCAACTGCGGATATTCCATGATTTTGTGTGGTCGAGGAGGATACTAAGAATCATTATTGTAGGAAGAGACAGTCTGGATCATTGTTCTAGGCAGTGGTGGAGGAGGAGGTGGTGGTGGTCGAGGAGGAATTCTTTTTAGATCTCTACTAACATGAGTTTGACGTAATAATCCTTATGTCCCTTCACACTGGAAATATTCCATGATTCTATGTTGTGGAGGATACATAGAATCATTCTTGTTGGACGAGACTATCAAGATCAGCGTTCTTGGCGGTGGTGGAGGAGGAGATGGTGGTGGTGTAGGAGAAATTCTGTTAGACCTCTGCTAACATGAGATTGACTTGATAATCCTTCTTTGTCCCTTCACACTGGAAATATTCCATGATTCTATGTGGTGAAGGAGCATACGTAGAATCATTCTTGTTGGAAGAGACTTTCAAGATCATCTGTCCAGGCGGTGGTGGAGGAAGAGGTGGTGGTGGTGGAGGAGGAATTGTTTTTAGACCTGTAGTACTCTGATTTGAATTTGATGATCGTTATGTGTCATTTCCAACTGGGGATATTCCATGATTCTTTGTGGTGGAGGAGGATATATAGAATCATTATTGTGTAAAGAGACCTTCCAAATCATCGTCCTAGGCGGTGGTGGTTGAGGAGGTGGTGGTGGTGGAGGAGGAATTGTTTTTAAACCTCTGCTAACATGAGTTTTACTTGATAATCCTTCTTTGTCCCTTCACACTGAAAATATTCCTTGATTCTGTGTGGTGGAGAAGGATACATAGAATCATTATTGTTTAAAGAGACCTTCCAGATCATTGTTCTTGGCGTTTCTGGAGGTGGACAAGGTAGTGGTAGTGGAGGAGGAGTTTATATAAGACATGTTTGCCATAAGTTCGTCTTTGTGATGCTTATGTTTCCCTTCCAACTGGGGAAATTGCATGAATCTGTGCGGTGGAGGATGATAGGTAGAATCATTATTGTAGGACCAGACAGTGCAGATCATTTTTCTAGGTGGTGGTGGACCAGGAGAAGTAGGAGATTTTAGTGGAGGAATTTGTGGTGGTTGCGGTAGAGGAGATGGTGTAGGAGGTGGTGATGGTAGAGGACTTCTGGGTAGACCTGTGGTACCAGGAGTTCCACTTGGTGATTCTTATGGATCCCTTCCAAATGGCGGTATTGTATGATTCTATGAGGTGGAGGATTATTCATTGATAATGAAAATTATTGATCCTATGATCCTTCCAACAATAATGATTCTACAAAACCTCCTCCACCTCATAGAATCATAGAATATCCGCAGTTGGAAGGGACCCATAAGGATCATCAAGTCGAACTCATGGTACCACAGATCTACCCAAAATTCCTCATCTTCTACTACCACCTCCTCCTCCACCACCACTTCCTCCTCCACCACCACCACTTCCTCCTCCACCTTCACCACCACCAGCCTAGGAGAATAAACTTGAAGTTTCATTCAACACCTCCTAGAAGGATGATCTTGAAGATCTCTTTGAACAACGATGATTCTACAAAACCTCCTCCACCACATAGAACCATAATGATTATCAAGTCCAACTACTGGTACCACAGGTCTATCCAAATGTCCTCCTCCATTACCACCAATGCTTCCTGAACCACAACCACCTAGAAGGATGTTCTTGAACATCTCATCCAACAATAATGATTCTATGAATACTCCTCCACATCATAGAATCATAGAATATCTCCAGGTGGAACGGACACATAAGGATCATCAGGTCGAACTCCTGGTACCACAGGTCTACCCAAAATTTGCCCACCACTACCTCCTCCACCACCACCACCTCCTCCACCACTACCACCTAGAAGATTGTTCTTGAAGGTCTGTTCCAACAATAATAATTCTATGAAACCTCCTCCACCTCATAGAATCATGGAATATCCCCAGTTTGAAGAGACCCATTAGGATCATCAAGTCCAACTCCTGGTACTACAGGTCCATGCAAATTTCCTTCTCCACCACCACCTCCTCCTCCACTATCATCTCCTCCTTCACCACTGCTATGACCTTCTAGCAGGATGATCTTGAAGGTCTCTTCCAACAATAATGTTTTTGGAACATTAAGAATTTGGACTTGATGTTTATTATTGGTCCCTTTCAACTGGAGATGTTCTATAATTCTATGATTCCATGAGGTGGAGGAGTATTCACAGAATAATTATTGTTGGAAGAGTCCTTGGAAATCATCATTCTAGGAGGTGGTGGTGGTGATGGAGGTGGAGGAGGAGATGGTTGAGAAGGCCATTGTGGAGGAGGTGGTGGTTGTCGAGGCTGTGGTGGTGGTGGAGGAGGCGGCAGTGGAGGTGGATGCAGTGGTAGAAGAGGAGAAACATGGCGAGGTAGTAGTGGCTTTTAAGGAGGTGTCTGTGGTTGTTTTGGAGGTAGTAGTAGAGGAAGTGGCGTAGGAGGAGATGGAGCATTCAGGTTTCATAGAATCATAGAACGTTTATTTTAAAGAAAAAAAAAAGAGTTCTTTTTATTGCAAGTTTTTGCCATTTGGTCTTTATAATCCTCCTTGTATGCTCTTAAAGGAGTGAGGGTATCTTCTGTTCAAGTGCAGATGTGAGAACACGCCAGACACCAGTGTGCAGTGCTGGTGACAGAAGAAGAATTGTGGCTGTACACAGTTGTGTGGAAATTCCCCAACTTCCCATGTTTGTCACCATTCTTTCTAAACCATGAGTTTTACATGCTCATCTTAAGTGAAGAGGAATTGGCAATTGATGTCCCAGCAGCCTCGTTGGGGTCTCAGGTCCCTCACACTGGATGCTCCTGCCTGCCTCTGACTCAGGTACAAATTCTGGCCTCCAAGACTGAAGCTGCACTGAGGCAATGTCCTGAGGGGCAGCAGAGAGATTTGAGGATTTGTGTGGCTTCACTTGTGGCAGAGGCTTCCTGGTCATCTTGCTCTGCAACATTATGTTTGGAAGAGACCTTCAAGATCATCCGGTCTATCCATCACCCTATACTATTAATTTCACCCAATAAACTATGTCCCAAAGTGCCAGGTCCAACCTTTCCTTGAACACCACCGGGGACGGTGACTCCACCAGATCCCTGGGCAACCCATTCCAGTGCCTGTCTGCTCTTTCTGAGAAGAAATGTCTCCTAATTTCTAACTTAAACCTCCCCTGGCGCAATGCGAGGCCATTCCCTCTAGTCCTTTTGTTAGTTACCTGTGAGAAGAGACTGATCCCCAGGTCCCCACAGCTTCCTTTGACATTATTACTGGGGAGATAAAAGACCAGTAGTAGGTCCTTAATAGTGGGAGACAGATTGCACCTTCTGCTCTTTTAAAGTAGGATGTTTGTAGAGATTTAAAAAGATCTTGAATACTCCCAGGTTGTAGAGAGTCTTTAGTGAACCCAGCAGACAAGGCTGAATGATAGCCATGGAAACAGGAAGGCATAGGGAGAGGATAGGCACGTTGAGCCTGCCAAAGTGCAGTTACCTGGGCTAGAGAGGACTTCCAAGGTGTGCTTCCAGGCAGCATCCCCAGGATGTGGTCACACTGACAGGATGAGAAATGAATGGAAGCATCAGGCAGCAGCTCCCTGTGGGGAACCCCCCAGCTTTGCTCCAGAAAGTTACTATGCAAGAGTGAGAGCAATGCACTGGAGAAGAAAGCAGGAGAGAAAATGAGGTCTGTGTTGTGTGCAGACAGAACAGGCACTGAGCCAAGAATGGCTTTAGCTGCCACTAATGCTGCCAGTACCCATGAGTGGTGCTCCTGATCACAGTCACCGCAGTTGTTGGTATCTGAGCAGAACAGGTTTGATAACTCTCGTTTCAGTAAAACCAGGCATTTAGGTCTGTTGCCAGTCTTACACTTTGTGTTAAATGTTTCAAATTGCTGGGGAATTATGCTGGCCTGTGCAAAAATGTTCCAAATCCAGCAGGATGTGCTGTATTAATGAAGGTTAGTGCTCAGCTTCTGGTCTGAGTGTCATATACTGTGGAAATTAAACCTCAAGAAAAGGCTACTTTGGGACAACTCCAGGGAGGGAAACGAGCTCAGCTAATTGAAAAACTCTGATGGTCAAATGCAGTGGCATGAGTGTGGGTGGGTCAAAATAATCCAGGTCAATAAATGCTTAGGGTCATTCAGTTTGTCTGAAGTTAACTGTTGAAGGTGAGGAGACCATCTTCTATCTGAGACTAATTCTGCTCAGAACAATCCTTATGTCGTCACATCCAAGGCAACTCACACATAGCTGGATCTTTTTGCATAGCATACCAGAAATAATGGCTTTTCCCATCTGTCCATCCAGATAAACCGTTCCATCAAATAATATACTTGTATCCTCTATGCTGTTTTTTACAAGCCAGAACTACAACGATGTTGTACAGCAGACTCCTGAACCTTGGTTGCTAGTCTTATGCTAATCAAAACCAGAAGAATGTGTAAAACTCTGCTGTGAGGTGATAGAAACCAAAGAGCCAATGTGGGGCAGAGATGCAAAAGAGAGGGCATAAATGATAGCAGCTGCCTTATCAATGATACAACAATGCACTCCAACCAGTACAGCAACTATACCTAACATTTTGTGCTGTTACTGAAGGATCAACTGAAGTTGATCAACAGGCTTCAACCAGCTTCAATAGGTTTAAAATTTCAGCTGCCTTCTAGTTTTGCTCTGTTAAAGCCAAATATCTTCAAATACGTTCCCATCTTCATTTGTTAAATTGCTTCCACACACAGTCTGAAGGAAAAAAAAAAAAAAAGAAAAAAAAAAAAAAAGAAAGAAAAAAAAAAATTAGTCCATGAAGATATTTGTTCTTCAATCTTTTTGCCCTTTGCTTTACTCTTCTGTACTAACTGTTAGTTTTTCTTTGGCTTTAAAGGCTTTAAAAACTGAGCAGAAGCTTCCAATTTCTTTATAATATGTTTCTTCATGTTTAGCTCACTGCAAGGAAGTGACATTTCTGTAAGATTTGTAGTTTATGATGACCATTCCAAGTTCTAAAGCATCTGTGTCTAACCTGGGATGAAGTTTTTCTACAATTTTGTGCATGTTTTGCTCTTAACAAAGTCTAAGAGTCATTTTTCATCCTTTGGTTCTGTCATACTGGGTAATATGCATATCCCTGTAACTCTGCCAGCGATTTTCCACACTGCAGTAGTGTTACTCTGTAGCTGAACAACATTAAATATAGAATGATATTGAATTAGTTGTTTTTACGAGCCTGTGCTACACTACATAGATTCTGCATATATTAATGTTTTCTCACAGATGCCCTGAGCATTCTCAGAAATGCCTTGTGCTGAAACCTAAACGTTTTCACAAGAACCAGGAATTTCCTGTGCTCACTTTGTTGTCTTTGATTGCTTATGTAACTGAGGGTTTAAAGTGCAAAAATGCTTGATCATCAGCACTGAAGTCACTTTATTTCTGCAAGCCAGCATTTCTGGAAAATTATTAGGAGAGTTCACGTTTCCTACAGGTAGAAAAAGTATGATTTTCCTACAAAAGTACAGGTGGCTCATACCATAGCCGTGTGGTCTTTCTTTGTTCTTAAAATGATCAGAGGGATCCTGTCAAGCCTGAAAATATGGGCACACAGTATTCAATCATTATTTTCAAAGATGCTTCTTCAGCTTTCTCCCAAATATTTTCCAGTCTTTCCTCAGATCCCCAAGTTCTATGGTAGGTCTGACACAGCTCAAAATGGCATTCACGTTGATGGCAACTAAACCAAGGTGAGCATACTCTTCACGAAGTCTCTAGTGGTTCCTGTGACTCTGTCTTCATGTTTATCATCTTATCCCTCCAATCATCACTTCTTTGGAAAAGACCCCTCAACAACAGCCAGCCTTTGCCACAAGATTTTTTCTTTGGCCCATTTTCTGCTCTCTCTGTACCTACTCATTGTGTTGTTGAATGTATGTAAACATACATTTTACTGTTCTTTCTGTGTGGACATCCTTCTGATCAGCCTCTCTAATTCAGGTCCCATTTTGTTCAAAACAACATTTACCCTTACATCTGCATGAAAAAGGCTAGCCTTTGCTCATTCTCAGTGTGGCTGTAACAGGATGATTCACTAATCTCATTCTCCTATCTCCTTTCTTGACAGAGGTAGAGAACACAATATTCTAATTCAGACCCATAACTCATGCGTGGTCTTCTGCTCTGAATTGTCCATGGAAGCTCTGAATCACACTTTGTTGATTTTTTTTTTCAATGTAATGTATCAAAGATATGGCTTTTCCCATCCATCACCTACACCAAACTGTCCCACATAGGCATAGTCTTGCTTCCTTTACTCTGGGTCTCACAGAGGCTGACTTGCACCTTTCTGGTCCATTCAAAGTGCTTCTGGAAAGATATTTTTTTGAGTGTAGTAGTCCTTGCTGTTTCACTTTAAGTTTTGCATTGTCCCATTCTTTCTGGACATGCAAGGGCGGCATGCTCTCTCCTAGAATTTCTGATTCACTACCAAGACACCAACTCCTCCTATACCTAGCTGGCCTATAATATCAGCCTCCAGCGTGTATTTGTTAATGTATCACAGATTCACAGGCTTTCTTCTTTGCTTCCCTAAGGCATGAAGGGACTTGCACATCAAAAAGGAGTTTTGGTACCATGAAAGAGTATTATAGTCTGCCAGTAAATCTGCAGCTATGAAAACTGAACTCTTGGATGGTAACTTCTGTACAGAGATACAGAACAGGCATAAATATCAGACTGTAAAAGAAAATATGAGATCCAGGGGTGTGTATTTTAGGACAAGCAGCACTGACATTCTTTTACTGAAGAAGTGAAAATAAGATTTCCAAAGATGCTCAGAAGCAAGCTTCAGGAGCTCCAAAGATGCTTGGAAGCAAGCTTCAGGAGCTGCATTGCTTCAGGACCTTGAGACCAAATGGTTGCCTGTAGTGTGTACTGAAAGAACCACCTTAAATTATTGGAGCTTGTTAAACACGTGGAAGAGATTGTGCAATGACTTAAGTATATCATGTGTAGTCTGGGTTTACAGATGATGGGACTTGATGACTGAAGACGTCTCTGGAAATAAGAACCATACTGATCATTGGGATGGTCACAAATCTCACATATCTGACATTTCATATCCTAGCACAATCTGCATTAAAAGTAAAGCAAGATTAATGCCCTATCTGTGCAATCCTAAAATAGAATTGCTAAGACATCTTTACAATAATGGAGATGAGAAATTTCTACGTAAATAAAGTATGGTTTCCTGTTACCAAAAGTTTATTACAGAAATGAGTCAAGATAAACATTTTCAGCATTATTAAGAATAAGTCGGAACCCTCTTAGAAACATAATTTTAAAACCTGCTTCCCATTGCCAGTGGCGTACTGAGATGGACAACACTCAACAGTGGCAGATTAATCAATCCATGTTTGAAAGATTCATATTTTACTTAAGTTTCCAGCCCAGATCTGGTAGCAGCTACAGGGGAGCTGAAAAGCAGCTTCATATTTTATAGGGAAGTGTTCTTCCATTCTGGAGAAGGCAGATTAAAATTTGGCTAGAAAAGAGAGAAATTCACTTCCTTACAGCTGTGTTTGTAAGAGCTGCATGTGCCTGTTCCTTTACACAGATCTTCATGCCTGTCTCAATGAGCCTCCCTGCAGGCATATGGATCCAACTGCACTGATTACTTTGCAGAACTGGGGGTTAGAAATTACAAAGCCACATGCTTTATAACTGCAAACTCACTAAGTTATCCCAGTCTTGTTCAATGATCTTCTCCTTCCCAGCAGGGCCCATCTGTTTCCATTTCACTAACTCCATGTTTTAATGAGATCCATTTTCACTACTGGATTTTAAGAGATTTTATTCAATATCTACATATTGAAAGAAAAAATGTTTTATATTAAAGTAAGTAATAAATATGTAGAAAACTGAAGGGCCCTTTCATATATTTGACATTTTATCATTGCATTGTTAGTAGCTGTACATTATCATCATTACTTGCTAAGAGTTGTTAAAAGACATTTCCCTTTAGAAAGAGAAAGAACATGACAGAGATGGACATTCAGGTCTGAATAGTGTTAGAAATACTGCAAGCTGATAAGCCAGTCCTTTGGAAACTTGATCTTCAGGTAAAATGTCGTCATTCAGCTAACGGTACTGAATTAAAACCAGTCTGTGGACAGGCAGTGAAAAAATCTGCTGTTAAAGGAGAATATACCATTTGACATAAATATAACTGATCTGGTTCTCACATTAGCAGCTCTGTTCATTAGTCCATCCACAGATTTGGAGGGAAGAAGGGATTTGCACAAACAACAGCTCTCCTAAAGTAGGTCAAGCCTGAGGGTGGAAATGAAGGCACCAAGGCAAATTGACCAGACACAGTAGCTGTCATTTGGCATGATTTCCCATGGAGTATATGAGGTTCATGTGCTCCCTTGTTCCAAAGGCATAAGTGAACCCAAAATGACAGATCATGGGCACTATCATAATCTACAGTGGGCAAATGCATGACTGTTGCATGGATGTTTGTGCTCATACAACAAATTCCTGGCACACTGTTGTCCAGCCTGCAGTTACCTACCTAACTGCAGACTGACACATGCAGCAGGGAAAGCTGCAAGATATGTTATTCACCTTCTAACACCCCCCACTCCAACTGCAAGAGAATTTCTAGCCACAAATCCCAGCAGGTCCTTGATTGTATTCCAGCCGTACCATGTGAGGCTGACTGGCATCTCTCTGCTGCTCTGGGATTTCCCAGATAAATAGTCATGTCTTTAAGTAGTAAGCCTGAGTTTTTGGATTATACTGCATTTAAGATATGAATCTATATCGTACATACATAATGAATCTGTCATTTCCAGAAAATGCTAGTCAGGCTCAACTGACTGGACAGCAGACACTTGCTAATTGAGTCCCATGCAATTGAGTCCCCCTGGTGTCAGCTCTACTCAATGGATATGCAGCAACCATGATGGATGAGTGTCTGAAACCACCCTACCATCCAACATGCAGCACTCCAGCTGGAACAGCTATGCAGGACCCATTGCCAGACTTGCAGCCATTTGTGTCTACTAGATACACTTAAAAATCCTGAAGTTTAAGTAGGTTTGAAATTCTGGATGCCAAAACAAAGCTTCTCTGGGGAAATCTAGGCATGTGACAACAGGTGAGGAAGAAAGAAAAACATTTCTGTTCCTGCCTTCAGTGGTTGTGATGACCAGTGTTGCCACTGTTTATGAAAATGCCCACACAGATTAGACTGGGAACCTCTCTGCTATATCTATGATTATACATTCACTCTGATTATACGTTCTTTTTCTTTTCCTTTCCAGAAACACACACACATGAATACAAACGCACACATTGACAACTGATAACACTGAGCCATCTCCCCTCAGGAAGAATGAAGCCAGATTCATTCCTTCTCTCTCAAGCATGCATAAAGATCTGCTGACCCTATTTGGACATCTTCAGAGCTCTACAGCTAGCCCTTTCATGCCTCAGAGCCTATCCTGCCTCACAATAAATGCTGCTGTGGAGGTTTATGTTCCATCTGATAGTTAAATAATCCCTGGCAGGTTATTGTGTTGAACCATAGCTAGATTTTCACACATTCCTTTGCGGAGAGAGGCAGAAATTAAAGCCAAGATGAAAGATGGCAGCATGAGTGTTGTGCTTACTGTTTATGTTTTTCTTTTTGTTACATAAAATTTGCATTTATTAGGACTGCAAAGAAAAGGGGTCCTTAAAAGTGGAAGTCACAAGTCCCAGTAAATACAGAAAAACAGAACAAAGTTGTTCTATTGATGGAACATGTTGGGTGAAACCAACTAAACTCAGTACAGAAAAAGTCACAATAAAAACAAAGTTTCAGAGTCTCTGTGGCAATATCATGGCAGCTTTAAAAATTATGAGATGCTGAATAAATCTTGAAAAAGTTCATGTTCAGCTAGCACTTTAGTTGCACATGAAAATCATCAGGGCTTGTAAAATGGAAGATGATTAAAGGAATGGCAGTGGTTTTGGGAGTATTGGTTGCATTTTATTTATGGAGGTGAAGGGGAAAGTTGTTTTGAAATGTTAAAATAAAAGTAGGAAGAACATTCTGTCCATAAGAAGAAATGCTACACATTTTTTCTGTAAGAATTCAGAAAAAAAAAGAAAAAAAAAAAAGAAAAAAAAAAGGAAGAAGGACTTTTTCACACTCTGAAGAGTCTTAGATAGATAGATAAATAGATAGATAGATAGATTAGGACTGTTCATTAAAGATCAGAAAATTTGGGATTCATTGAAGAGATATTTGAAAGACCACTGAATCAAAATCCTAAAGGACTTCAAAAGGCATGGATCACATTATACCAAGCAATCCATGTAAAGTATTTCAGTAAAGACTAGAGAAACTGAAATAGCAATTGAAATAAACATGCCAAACAGTGTCAGCAAAACAGAAAAAGAAAATGTCCAAATGCCAAGGAAAAGCACAGCAATGAGCTCAGCTGGTTCACAAAGTTATAAGCACAAGGCAAAAAAAATATTTGTTTTGAAGACAGTACGACTGGGAATAAGCTCTTCCTAAGAAGGATAAAGGAAGAAAGTGTAATTTCTGAGAACAGCTAATAAGAAGAGGCATAAGTAGTTCATATCCTAACATACAGAACAGATGCTACGCCATCAGGGAAAGTGAAAGCAGAAACAGAAATAACTGAAATAAAATTATTCACACATGAAACAAGTTTGAAATGTCAAAGAGTAAAATGCGATGCTAGTGGAGAAGTTCCAGGACTGAGTAATGGGGCAGCATCAATTAGGAGAAAAAGCAAAATGTTAAAATGGTGGTGTGGGGGGATGCCCAGGCAACTGACTAGTTTTGGTCCAAATCTCAGAGGGAGTGGATGTGTTTGGCCTAAACCAGGTGCATGGAGTTACAGAAAATCAGCTTCCTTAAAATGCCTGACCCAGATCTGAACAAGGTATTTTCATCATATAAAGCTGTACTCACAGGAAAGAGATGTCTCCCAATGCCAAAAGAGTATTTACGGAAGGCCTTAGAGGCCACTGTAACTTGCAGGTTTTCTGTTTTATTTTTTGTTTGTTTGTTTTGTTATTGTTGTTTGTTTGTTTTTGTGTGTGGTTGGTTTTTTTTGTTTTGTTGTGTTTGCTTTGTTTTGTTTTTTACAATACTAAAGACTTGTCCTTTTGATGTGTTTGGCAGATATTGCCTCACTAAACTCTTTCATAAGGTGTTCTGCATTTCTGCGTAGACACAAGGACCTGTCTAACTATTTCCAGGCATGGTTCTTCCTGACACTTACTCCTACTTTGCCTGCTCTTTTAATGAGGAGCAATTTTGGCAGAAACACTGTGGCTAACCTGACACCCTCTCCAACCTATTATTCTCAGTTTTATCAACTTCCCAACTCATCTACTCCATTTTTATGAGTTTACTGTGTCCAATGCCCACATTTTATGCCTCCTTTGGGCTATATTTGGGTCAGTCTGGGTTGCACCTACATCTCAGTTTGCAAGTATGTTCTGTAAATTCATTCTGTGGTGGTTAGAAATCTTCTAATTTCTGTTTCAGATTTGTAAGGATGCATATATAGCCACTTATTCTTGCTCAGATGTTGTGTTAAACTGCTAGCATTATCATTCAGTCTTTCTGAATTTCTCTTTAGAAAAACTTTGAAATTTATTTCTGGTGGGATTTGCCTCCATGGCAGTTCAAGAACCCATTGTTAATGGATATCCCATAATAAGTAATACATGTATCTATAATGTTTGCTATAGATCTGTGCCTTCTGCTTATGCTAGATTTCATATTTTTTCATGTCTATTTACCTAATTACCAACAGGTAGAAGAAATATACTATTTAGATTAGATAGACGACCTTTAAATATAGCACACAACAGTTAACTTCATGCCCATTAGGCGGAAGCACATAAATCTTCAATATTCTCTGTCATCAGCTACACTTTATACCCCTCACAGACATTGTTTAAGAATTGAAATGGAATTAGAAAACTAATTTGATGCACTTTTTAAAGGTTAAGGTAGTTTAAGGTAGACAGGTACAAATTAGCCTTGACATGGACCCTGGGAAGCAAAGGAACCAAAAGTTAGGCCAAGCAACACTGCTTCCACACCTCTTCCAAAGGTACATCAGGGAGGACACTCTCTGAATGTGCCTGTGAAGCTCAGCTTTTCATCTTTAGAAGACTGCCCCCCACCTCTCTGTCCCACCAGACCCCTCTGCCACCAGGATGCAGCACTAGACAGCCCCATGGCTGGTCATAATCTTTTAGTCCAGTTTCCCTTTTTGACAGTTCCTTCTTTTCTTAGAAATGTGTTGGCACTGCTGCACTCTTCACTTTCTGACACAAGGTATGATCAATGCTAGTTCTTAAAAACTACAAATGCCTTTTTTTGCCAGCATGACCAACAACTGACATTTCATATGCCAGCAGCTTATCAGTCTTCATGCAGGAAACAAATCATTACACATTCCCCACAGGTCAGAATAAATGTTCCACCATGGGACTTCTTTATCATTACTAAAGGAGAAGTACACCTAAAATGAAAACACCCAATATTCATTCTGAAAAATCCTTCAGAAATTCCCTGGAGTCTGCCTTTACTCAGTGCTCCTGGATGCAGGCTGTGTGAAGCCACAATGTGGCTACATTAAACTTTTCTTGTTACTAATTTGGAAAAAAAAATAAAATAAGGAGGTTGAAAAGTTGAGATTAAATAAAAGATGTGCTATCTACTATATCTTTTTACAGAATCATTACTGATTCTATAAAGGCAAGGCTGCATAAGGGTTTAAATTCTAATCCCTTGTTTTCAATTACCCATAATTACTCTAATCACTCTTCTAACAAAATTTTCCCGTGCCTGTCTTATCTAGTCGCTGAATTTCCTTCTGTTACGTTTAAGCAAAAAACAGTTTCAGCCTCTCTCATCAGGAAACCAGGGGGAAATCCTGGTTTTTTTTTTTTTTTTTTTTTTTTTTTTTTTACAACCTTATCTCCTAAATGTCTCAAACTTTAACATGGAGTTGTAAAATAAAAGTTCTGATTTAATTAAGTGACAGGACTTATGTCTTGCTAGGTTCACTCAGTCAACACAATTGTGCTGCAGCCTGGGAGGATATAACACAGTTTTCAAGCACAAGAAAAGCCAGCCTGTGGTTACCAGGCCTTTTGTCCTGAATTATACTGAGTTGAGTTTTTGAGTTTTCCCAGGCTACTTGTCTGTGAGTATGCACTATCAGCCAATTTCTTCCACTCTTTTTCTAAGAATGCTGGCATTTGATTTTAAACTCATCTAGTGGAAGCTGTGCTCCATTCTACCCACTATTTCAGACTAAAGTCTTTGGATGCTTTACAATTGCTCACATCACACATGGAGCTGCAACAGAAGATTGTCCTTTTGAATGCGAACCCACCTATTGGCATGGGGTTAGTCACAGTGTGGCTGTCAAAATGTAAATTCAAAGAGTCTGTACCATGTACCACCTGACAATCCGACCACCAGCTGATAGTTTTCTGAGTCAAGAAACTATTGCTCAATGACTGCTTGTATTTTGCAAACAGTTACCAAGAGCTGTCGTTTAACCTGTTATCAAACTAGTTAATACGTCCTCTTATCTCGCCACACTGTAAAAACTTTTTGATCAGTGATGACAAACTAAATAAACTGCTTCATAAAAGTCCATGTAGACTATATCAATGTTGCTGCCTTTATCAGTGTATCCTGTGGTGCTCCCAGCACAAGTGTTTGATCTGACTGATTTCCTTAAAAATATGCTAATTGGGATAATTTATAATCTTACCCATCAGGTCTTTCTTAGCTAAATCCTTAAAAACTTTTACCTTTTATTTTCAGGACTGAATCAGGCTATATAACGTATATGTAGTGGTATCATCCTTTTTGATTAAATAATTTGATACTGTCCTTAGACCTTCCAGCCAGAGACCTCCTTCTTTGGCAGTCTTATCCTCCCTAAACGATTTTCCAAGGTTTGTGGCTACTCATACATTGTTTACGTTGTTCTTAGGACTTGTTTCCAATTTCTATTTGTTATAAAATGCTTATTTATTTCTAAACATGGTTTTCACTTAACCACTGAAAAAAGTATGGCCAAACTTCTTTTTTTTTTTTTTTTGGCAACCTGATAAATTCTTCTGAATAGCTACCCTTTTCCATTTACATTTTTCTGCCAGATGTATTTTCCCAATTGACACTATTCATAACTTCTTTGAGATTTGATAAATTAAAGCTTTTGAAGCTGTCTGTGTTTGGGATTCTCCTGTGCTTGTCCATGCTAACAAAAAAAAATCAGAATGAGAAAACTTGTCCCTAGAAAACCACCAAGTTCCAGTTCAGCGACTTACATCTTTATTTCTTGTAATGAACTCCAAAATAGTTATGTTATGTTGGCTGACTTTTATGTTATAGAGGTGTCATTTTACCAGCTTTGTGGAGAAAGTTATTAAATGGCTACTACCACTTTGAATTCAGAAAACAAGGGTTGATCTCTTTCTAAAAGACATTGTTTGACCTACTTTTGAAAACAAAATGGTTATCCAGCCTTTGCACATAAAGATTGGTTCAAATGAACACAGAGGTCCCTTCTGGCCAGAAGAGTCACTGAACAAAAAAGAAACTCTACTGATGTTTAATTGGTAACTGCAAATCTCCCAGTTTTTCATTTCTCCATAATGGTGCAGGTTTGAATTCTGGCCATTATATAAACATGCATAGGCTTACCTCGTCAATTTAATTGCTAGCTTTCTAACCCTTCAAAGCTAAAGGATTGGCACCTTTCATATTCTTCTTTTTGTTTCTTTCCACCCTGCTACACTAGTTGTTTTTTCCTAGACAGTATTAGTTGGCACACTACAGGCATCCAGCAGTCCTACACTTCTGATTTCTCTCTTCTTGCAGGTGCAGGAATAGGACGAGAGGCAAAAGACACAAGTTGGAACATGGGAAATTCCAATTATACAGCAGGATTTATTTATTTATTTATTTTCTTTTAACTTGTGTGTGGTCAAATATTGAAAGAGGTTGCCCAGAGAGGTGTTTAAGACTCAACTGGACATGGCACTGAACAAATTAGACTTGCACTGAGCAAGGAGGTTCCATTAGATTATCCCCAGAGGTCTCTTCCAACCTAGCTTATTCATGGTTTTATGATCTACGGCTCTAATATGAGGTAATTGTATCTTCCCTGTATAGTCCTACCTCTGAAACTTTTTTTTTTTTTCCTATATATATCCCTCTTAATCACATAATAACCAGAGGTGTTAACATTCCAGTCATAACATCTGAGCAGGTCATTGTCATTGATAATGTCAGTGAAATTAAAATGTCTTATTAAGTCTGTGAGATGCTCCATTCCTTCAGGTCTTTTCCTCACCAGACTGCAGCCCAATGCTTCATAAAATCAGTCTTTCAAAACAGGTCTTATTTCAAATGTTAGGATTCTATAGTATGATTCTGCAGTGCTCTATTACTGCTCATTACTTCTTTTCAGGATAAAAAATGCATATAACAGAAGTAATGAAGTACGTATTTGAATAGTACTACATAGGCAGATACAGGTGTCTCAATTAACCAGGTTTTAACTGTACAATATTTGTCTTGCACAATATTTGATTTAGTACATGGTTCCTTCAGGCCTATATAAATGAATGCACTGGGCAGGGCAGGTGGGGCACTATGAAGTATGCAGAGATTTCTAAGCTTTGAAGAGCTTGTATTTTAATATAAATGTAAATCTAAAATGGCTAATATATATGTTTGTAGATTATATTTTTATTTTTACTTTTAGGACCTTCTGAAGGACTAGGGATTTCAGAGCATTGCTAATAAACTCCAGAGCTTGAGTTTGCTAGAACTGGAATGAGATAACAAAAGTACATTAAACAGCCTTCAAGAAAATTTCAAGATCCATTGACTGTTAAAAGTAATGAAATTTCAAGGTGAAGTACTTCAAGTTACAGAAGTTAAAGTTGTTCAAAGAATAGCGCATAATGATGAGGTATGACAAAATACAATGGGCTCTGCAACACAGACTGAATAAATTTTTAGGAGACCAAAACTACATAAACAGTCCATCAAACCTCATGAAGTTATAATATAATCAGATATAGCTGTTTTGTTGGTTTTGGTAGTTTTGTGTGTGTGTGTATTTATTATTATTTTTTCCTAGTTTGTACACTGTTAACATATACATGTACACCCAGGCATATCTAGGCATCTAATGTAATGGCCTTAAAATGATGTGGTAAGCAGGTGTCTTACAAAGAAGTATATAATGAAGTCAACAACTGCACTTTATATGAACAAAATTGGGTTTCAAATTGTGAAATTACCTGTCTGAACCTTAAAAATCTGTAGTAATGGTAATATAACAAACGTAACCTTCTTTTCAGTTCTCTGAGGCAGCTGCTAGACTTATCAAGATTGCTGTTTACTGAGCAGCTTCTGTAATTTTCCATTATTCAATCTAATTGCTCTTATTTGATTCAAAATGATTTAAAACTCTGTTTCCTATTTTGTCAAGCTAATACTCTACGAACACAGCTTCCAACCATCGCAATGCAGGATGATCCAGGGTAGCAATTTCTATATATTTGGATGTGTACAAGCTATCATGCACACACACTCAGTTTCTAAAGGTTATAAAAATTAGTCACCACTAGGCAAGTGTCTATAGCGTTTGCAGTCTGGAGTTGTCTTCTGCTTTGGATTAGCCTCAGGACAGCAGCAGGCTGCATCTTGCTGGTCCAAGAGGAAGCTACCTGTGCTGCTTAACTTTAGGGATGGGATTGTTATTTTCTGTACCTCCCCAAACATATTGAGGGATGCTTCATATTGCATCTCTGAAATATGTTGAAAAACTCTTGTTATCCCCTTTGACTTGAAAGAATTATCTTCAATTTAGTGCCATGTCAAGCCCTGAAAACTGACCTCTCTTGTGGGCAATTTGGATATTTGCAACAATATTTTTGCAAAAGTAGCAATAGAAGGGTCTCAAGATATGAAGTTTTTATAGGAAAAGAAAGAAATTACTGCACAGCTCTTTCACCAAACTCATGTATAGGATTACAGATGAGTTGAATATGATGTCAGTTTCTGTCATTTCCTGTATGTTTAGTTTCCTTGATGACCTAATCCACTATTATTTTCCCTCACTTCACAGATACTTCCAGTGCGCACCTATCAATGCTTTGTATTCTTTCATCTGTTCTTCAGTTACTCTTGGTCCTATTAGCAGGCAAGAGGGGGAATGGGGGGAATGGGGGGGGGGGGGAGGGGAGGAGGGAAGAAATAGTCATCTTGCTCACCTTAGCTAGAGGAAGGTCACCCCTGGCAAAAGCATTGCCTGTAGTTCCCTTAATATGAAATTTAGTTAAGAAAAACAAAAACAAAACAAAACAAACAAACAAACAAAACCCAACAGTATTATCAGATATGACATAATATGGAAAAAGAGATTTAAATACCAAAGCCTTATGCAAAGGAACTTATTTATTCCACATTTTCCCTGCTTCCTTCAAGTGACAGCTAATATAAGCTTTGAAGAGAAACTAGTTTATCAGGGAGTGTAGTGATAGTAAAAGAAGTAATAGCTTTAAAGTAAAAGAGGGTAGATTTAGATTAGGTATAAGGAAGAAATTCTTTACTTTGAGGGTGGTGAGGCACTGGAACAGGTTGCCCAGAGAAGCTGTGGTTGCCCCATCTCTGGAAGCATTCAAGGCCAGGCTGGATGGGACTTGGAGCAACCTGGTCTAGTGGGAGGCATCCCTGCCTGTGTTAGGGGGATTGGAATTAGATGACCTTTGAGGTACCTTCCAGCCTGGGCCATTCTATGATTCTATGATAGTTGCTCTTAATACTTAAAAAAAAAAAAAAAAGTAAATTTTCAGCTTAACTTCTTAAATTATTATCTGTATTTTTTTAGCAATTAATTTAATTTATGTTAGATACAAAAAGGAAACCATATATGAGCAAAATCCTGTTTCACATGTTAAATGATGTTTCCACACAGTGGGCTTGCACTGCAGAACATACTACAATCATGTACTTCCATTTTCAGCCAGTTTTTCTTTTCTTTTCTTATTATGAGGACTGACAGATTCTCTTAAGATCTAGGAGGAGCTGAATTAAAAAGGATGTGTTTTGTGCTCTGGTCTCAATTCTCGTAATTGTTTCAGTCAGCATAACGTAGAAAATGTTTTGTTATTCTGTATGAGGCGTAGGCAGGAGCACTTCAGTACATCAGCATATATACAGGGTTAAACGTTTATAAGCTAACTGTCAATTTAAATTTGATATATTTAATTCTCTTGTATGTTACCATCACTTCCACATCAAAGAATTGTATTTTGTTTAAACAAGTTGAGAGACCAGAAGCCATGAGAAAGAAATCCTCTCCAAATACACTGGACTCTAATCTTCATCTCACAAAACTCAGACATTGTATATTAAATAAACCTTGTTTCCAGTTTAACTGGAACATCCTGTAGGACACAGCCAATTTAATAAATGTAAGGAATGAAGTTTAAATAGAGTTTCGCCTACCCCATAGTAATAACTCCTTCTATCTCTGAATCAAAACTAAACAGAGTGTACCTGAGAGCTCTGATGTTCTCATTCCTGGACAACTGTTAGAATTTGCTGAAATAGGTCCTGGGATGAGCAGAATTTCAAATTTCAGTCTTTTCTGAAAGCTAACATATTTTCCGAGACACTGCTGTCCATTGCTTCTAAGAGCTGCACTGGATATCTTCTTTGAGATGAGAAGACTTGAAATGTAATTTTCAGAAGGCTTTGGTAATCTCCATTGACCAATAACCTAACCAAAAGTGAGTCAATTACTGCATCTGATTATGGTAAGAGGGAAGCAGTCTCTCCACTTAAGCCAAGTCCACCAAAGGTTCTCAATACCTAAGAAGGCTCCTGGACTAGATTGCAGGTACCCAAACTCAGAAGGACAATCATGAAAAGTCCCTGCTCAGCTGTTACTTAACTTTAATTCTATAGTGCTCCAGGCTTTCAGGTGGCAAAAGTTGAGGTGCTTAGAGAGAGTTTATTAATTCAGGCCCTAGCGAGATCTAGTCCCAGCCAAAAGCCAGGAGAAAGCCTTTCCTCTGTTTGTATTGTTTGTGGGACTTGGTGTAGTTGGTTGTCTCAGAACACAGAACATATTTACTGAATCAGTTTCTGCACAAAATTAGATTGTAAATTCTTATAGTTTTTGAAATACAATTAGGATGATCGTTCTCTCTGCCTGTGAGACTGGGACTATTTCTTACCGCTGCTTTGTGGTTAGAGCCCTCCACTTCCATGGAGTGAGTGCAGGCCAGTTCCCAGTCCTGTCTATGTTATATGTGTACACTTCTATCTCTCATATTATAGAATAGTGCTGTAGTCAGCTATATTCCCTGAGCGGTAGCAATTCTCAGCGACTCCTGAACCTGTGGACTATAATGCAAAAGTATTGCTTTAGATTATGATGAGGGCAGTCTTATAGACAAGATCATTCCTGGTCTTTTCACAGCCCCAAGACACTGCTGATGTATTCAACACAATAATATTTAATGCAAAACTCTAAATATAGTCCTAAGGGCAGCAATGTGCATCCAGAACTTCCATGTCACAAACAAAGCACTAGAAAACAGAGGCCAATCTGTTCCTTCTCCATCTCTCACCCAGAGACTATGCAATTCTTCTGCACAAACTGGAACTGATTCAGAAGTGATTCAGTCCTGCTCCAGGACTGACTGTAGCCTGATATACTCAGAATTCCTACAGAGTCAAAAAGAAAATCAGAATCCCCTCACAAGAGCTATGAACCTGCCTCCCTGCCATGTCCAGGGCAGCCTGGCTCCCAAAGAACAGAAAGGGGATTTACTTGCACTCTTCTCATGGAGTGATACATTATTCTTTTTAAAAGGTGAAGATGCTTGTGAGCAGAAGCTTCTGGACTGTGAGTCCTGAAGAAAAGGAGATACCTATTAGCAAAGAATGAGAAAACCACATCCTAGAAAGTGGTTAGGTTTACAACATCCTGACTTTTCTCATAGACCTGTGTAGGTGGCTCCCTCAGCAGTGTGCTAATTGTCAAAATTTCCATTTGGAACCATTAAATTCTCCCTGTGAACTGTACAAACTCTATGTTTAGCACCTTTTAGTTTCTGGATGTGGGCATACAAATCCTTAATTATGATTGCAGTGTTGCTGTAGCCAGGATAGTCTAAGCTAAGCAAGATTTGTAGAGATGAAGTTTGCTATTGGAACAACTCACATACAGAGAAAAGAAAGCAGGTTGTCAGGCCCTTTTCAAGACTTATTTTTGAAAACTCTCCTTGATTTTTTCACAAATATTTTAATCTAATAAAAGATATTTCTCTGTCTATAAAAGTTGTTTTATCAACTTATGGAGAAAAAAAAAAAAAAAAAAAGTTTTACACTCCTTTCCTAGGTTTTCAAAATTTCCCTAGATTTCAAAATTTGTTCTGTACAATCCATTTGGAGAATACTACCTGCCAGAGTTGATCTTATTTCTCTGAGTGAGCTGTGACTGGGAAATTATAAGCAAGACAATAT
Source organism: Anas platyrhynchos (assembly GCF_047663525.1). Lineage (NCBI taxonomy): Eukaryota > Metazoa > Chordata > Aves > Anseriformes > Anatidae > Anas > Anas platyrhynchos. The sequence goes on along the minus strand of NC_092587.1, from coordinate 83,015,988 downwards.
TGTTTCCTGATCTTTTTGCACTTTGTGCCATCAGGCCACTTAGCAGAGATTTTAGCCTTAGTGGTACCCAGAGACTCTAGAGGCATTATGTTGGAACAATTTCATAATCATGCTTCTTGAGTTCCTAGATGCCACCCAACAGTAACTTGGGTATTAATACACTTTTGTTGGGAAGCTCTTCTTGATTTTTAATCAATCAATCAAGCATTATTTCTGAGGGTACTGAGAGAACTGGCAGAGGAGCTGGCCAAGCCCCTATCCATCATTTATCAGCAGTCCTGGCTATCGGGGGAGGTCCCAGCTGACTGGCGACTAGCAAATGTGACGCCCATCTACAAGAAGGGCCGGAGGGCAGACCCGGGGAACTACAGGCCGGTCAGTTTGACCTCAGTACCAGGGAAGCTCATGGAGCAGATCCTCTTGGGAGTCATCATGCGGCACTTGAAGGGCAAGCAGGCGATCAGGCCCAGCCAGCATGGGTTTATGGAAGGCAGGTCCTGCTTGACGAACCTGATCTCCTTCTACGACAAAGTGACGCGCTGGGTGGACGAGGGAAAGGCTGTGGATGTGGTCTACCTTGACTTCAGCAAGGCTTTTGACACCGTCTCCCACAGCATTCTCCTCAAGAAACTGGCTGCTCTTGGCTTGGACTGGCGCACACTTCGTTGGGTTAGAAACTGGCTGGATAGCCGGGCCCAAAGAGTTGTGGTAAATGGAGCCAAGTCCAGTTGGAGGCCAGTCACTAGTGGCGTCCCCCAGGGCTCGGTGCTGGGGCCGGTCCTCTTTAACATCTTCATCAATGATCTGGATGACGGCATTGAGTGCACCCTCAGTAAGTTCGCAGATGACACCAAGCTAGGTGCGTGTGTCGATCTGCTCGAGGGTAGGAAGGCTCTGCAGGAGGATCTGGATAGGCTGCACCGATGGGCTGAGGTCAACTGTATGAAGTTCAACAAGGCCAAGTGCCGGGTCCTGCACCTGGGGCGCAATAACCCCAAGCAGAACTACAGGCTGGGAGAGGAATGGTTGGAGAGCTGCCAGGCAGAGAAGGACCTGGGAGTGATGGTGGACAGTCGGCTGAATATGAGCCAGCAGTGTGCTCAGGTGGCCAAGAAGGCCAACGGCATCCTGGCTTGTATCAGAAACACTGTGACCAGCAGGGCTAGGGAGGTGATCGTCCCCCTGTACTCGGCTCTGGTGAGGCCGCACCTCGAGTACTGTGTTCAGTTTTGGGCCCCTCGCTACAAGAAGGACATCGAGGTGCTTGAGCGGGTCCAAAGAAGGGCGACGAAGCTGGTGAGGGGCCTGGAGAGCAAGTCCTATGAGGAGCGGCTGAAGGAGCTGGGCTTGTTCAGCCTAGAGAAGAGGAGGCTCAGGGGTGACCTTATTGCTCTGTATAAGTACATTAAAGGAGGCTGTAGAGAGGTGGGGGTTGGCCTGTTCTCCCATGTGCCTGGTGACAGGACGAGGGGGAATGGGCTAAAGTTACGCCAGGGGAGTTTTAGGTTAGATGTTAGGAAGAATTTCTTTACTGAAAGGGTTGTGAGGCACTGGAACGGGCTGCCCAGGGAGGTGGTGGAGTCACCATCCCTGGAAGTCTTCAAAAGACGTTTAGATGTAGAGCTTAGGGATATGGTTTAGTGGGGACTGTTAGTGTTAGGTTAGAGGTTGGACTCGATGATCTTGAGGTCTCTTCCAACCTAGAAATTCTGTGATTCTGTGATTCTGTGATTCTGTATCAGTATTTAATTTTCTGGAGCAGAAGAAGAATGTTTTAGCATCCTTTATGCCTTTAACAGAAAACTGAGGTCCTAAACAGAGCTAAGGGACTTCTCCCACTGTAAACTGGGTTGTTGTCTTCCTCACAGCTGCCATCATCACAGTTTAGATCTGGTCTGATTTTTCACCGCCCCCTAGTGACTACTTCAGTTTCAGGCAATGGATCTTGCAGTTCCTCTAGAAGCTCTCTGGGATTTCCAAGGAAGACACCTCTTACTTATTTGGAGGCCACACCATTTCCTATGACACTAGGATCATTTCCTTCAGGACGTCCTTAACTTCCCTCCCAGCAAATCCCAAGACCAGCTTTCTGAGATAACAGCACAGCACACAAACCTTGTGTGATTCAGTATATCCGCTTTTGACCATTTCATCCCATTCTTTTCCCACTCCGTCAAGTACCTAAAAAAACATTTGCCTCAAAGTCCTTATCACTTTAAATTGCTACATGTGTGTACTGTGATCAGTTCAGCCATCTACACTTTAGCCGTGTGTTGCTTTTGGAACCTGCTGACTTTGAGGAATGCAGCCTGAGCTGCTCACACTATTCAAAGTCCTCAAATTGTGCTCCTTGTGGGTGGCAAGACACATCCATCAACATATGCTGTAGTTAATCTCTTCCATTTCATTTTATCATAATATAAGTGTCTTGCACCCTAACAGCTAACCCTAAACTTAACTCCTAACTCTAACACTAGAACGAATTCCTAATCCTAAACCTAATTCTATTTAGAAGGCCCATAACCCTAATATTAAATGTAATGGCTAACACTATCCCTAATACTTACCCTAATCCTAACCTTAATGGCTAACCATAAATCTAACCCTAATTTTAAACCAGACCACAAAGCCCTGAACATTAACCTTAACTTTAACCCCAATGGCTAACCCTAACCTCACGGTAACCTTAATGGCTAACCCTAAACTTAATGCTATTGCAAGTATCTATCACTAACCCTATCCCTAAAGGCTAATCTTCACCCCAGCCCTAACTGTAATGTCCCTAACCCAAACCGTAAGCCTGAAGGCTAACCCTAAATAAGATGTAACTCTTAAACCAAAACCTAAATATTAATCCTAACCCTGATCCAAACACTATGACCTCTAATCCTAGTTCAAACCCTAACAACAAGGCCCCTAACACTAACATTAATGGCTAACCATAACTCTGATGACTAACTGGGGACTGACCTGCTGGAGAGCAGCTCTGAAGAGAGGGACCTGGGAGACCTGGTGGACAGCAGGCAGACCACAAGCCAGCAATGTGCCCTTGTGGCCAAGAAAGCCAGTGGTATCCTGGGCTGCATTTGGAAGAGTGTTGCTGGCAGCTCAAGGGAGCTGGTCCTGCCCCTCTACTCAGCCATGGTGAGGCCACACGGGGAGTATTGTGTCCAGTTCTGGGCTTCCCAGTACAAGAGAGACATGGAGCAACTGGAGTGAGTTCAGAGGAGGGCTACAAAGATGCTTCGAGGACTGGAGAACCTTTCTCAGGAGGACAGGCTGAGAGAACTGGGCCTGCTTGCCATGGAAAAGAGAAGACAGAGGGGAGACCTCATCAATGTGTATAAATATCTGAGGGGAGGGTGTTGAGAGGATGGAGACAGTCTCTTTTCAGTTGTGCCAAGTGACAGGACGGGAAACAATGTGCACAAACTGAAGCACAGCAAGTTCCAGCTGAATATGAGAGGGCACTGTGAGGGTGGCATAGCACTGGCACAGGTTATCCAGAGAGGTTATGGCATCTTCTTCTCTGGAGACATTCAAAACCCGCCTGGATGCCATCCTGTGCAATACCATGTACATGTAGATGATCCTACTGGGTAGGGGGGTTGGACTAGATGATCTTTAGAGGTCCCTTCCAACCTCATCCATTCTATGATTCTGTAACTGTAATGACTAACCATAGCATCAACCCAAATGGCTAACCTTAACCCTAACTCCACCACTATCCCTAATGGCTAGCTTAACCCTAACCTTACCTGAACCCTAACGCTAATGAACCCTATCATTAAGTTGTGCTGTAATTCTAACACTAACCCTAAGCCTAATCCACTTAACCCCAACCATAGCCATAACCCTAATACCACAAACACAAACTGGAACACTGACAATAATGACTAACACTAACCTAAACACTACATCTAAATCTATTGGCTAATCCTAAAAACACCTAACCCTAAAACTAAACCTAACCGTGACCCTCACTTGAGCCCTAAATCTAACCCTAATCCTACACCTAATACTAATCTTAAATCTAATGACTAACCCTAAGGCCCCTAGCACTAACCCTAACCCTAACCCTAAACCTAAGGACTGTAACCCTAAAGGCTAACCCTACCATTAATGGCTAATGCTAAATCTAACTTGTAACCTGAATCCCTAACCCTAGCCTTAATGGCTAACCTTAACTATAACCTAACCCTACCCCTTGCCCTAGCCCTACCTCCTAAACCTAACCCCTGCCCCTAACGGAGATCCCCAACCCTACTCACTAACCCTAACACTTACTGCTACATTGGAAATATATTTTCAGTCCTTACTTTGTCTTCTTATTATTCCTTTCCTTTCCTTTCCTTTCCTTTCCTTTCCTTTCCTTTCCTTTCCTTTCCTTTCCTTTCCTTTCCTTTCCTTTCCTTTCCTTTCCTTTCCTTTCCTTTCCTTTCCTTTCCTTTCCTTTCCTTTCCTTTCCTTTCCTTTCCTTTCCAGCAAGAGACAAAAGAGTGGTTGAATATTTGCTGAAAATTCACTCTTAAACCTGAGCTTTCAAGTTCAGTCTTTCTGAATAATTGCTTACCTTTCCCTTCATGATCTCCCATCAAGTATTATTCTTTTCCCTGAACATGATTAAAGTTTTCACTAATTTATTCTTAAAACATTTATTTGCTGCTACTAACTCCTAGTACTGTTCTACAAAATCCCTGGTGTTCTGTGGTCCTTCTTATGTATTTTTTTGTGTTTCAGTTAAAGCCTAATTTAATTTCTCTTTCCCTGCCTAATCACCATCTCTGTATTGCACCAAACCTTTTACAGAATTACTGAATCAGAGCATGGTTGAGGTTGGCAGGGACTTGGTTGACAGGGGAAGGCAGAATTGCACATAATACTCCAGGTGTGGTTTGTCAATGCTGAGTAGAGGGGAAGGATCACTTCCCTCGACCTGCTGGTGACACTCTACCTAATGCAGCCAAGAATACCATTAGTCTTCTTAGCAGCAAGGGCACATTACTGGCTCATGTTCCACTTAGTGTCCACTGGGACTCCTAGGTCCTTTTCTGTAGAGCTGCTTTCCAGTCAGATACCCCCAGCATATGCTGGGGTGGTTAGTATTTAGATGCTCCTCTGATTTAGCCACATTGGTTTCCTATTTCAGCTCTCACTCAACAAGTATTTTGTTTACAAGAGAATCACAGTGAATACATTGCCAACAGAGTATCAGCATCAAATATTGGTTATATCAATAACAGTTCAGACAAGGAGAATCTGTTAACATATAGCAAAACTTCCACCATGAACAAAGAAACAAATTCTACCACATCAGATGTTCCTGAGGCTCATATATGGGTACTGCCTCTTCATCCAACTGCAGCCAGACTGTCTGGCCAGTGATTTGACTCAAATGAATACTGAATGCAACACATATGTGTGACAATGAGTATAAATGGTGAGACTTTGTAGGCAGAAAGTCAAAGAATATGTAACATTTACAATTTTATTGCTTCCAGCATGTTTAGATCACCTCCATCATTACTGTTGGTGAAATCTTAGAGTGGGAGGAAGATACTCCATCAACACCAAAAACCTATGCACCTCTACCGTTTTTTCTTGTTAACCACAACACTGACTTGCAAGCAAATACAAAATAATAAAAAATAATAAAACCAAAGAAAGAAAAACAAACAAACAAGCTTGTAAAAGCTCTTAGGTTTTAGATTTTGCTCAGCTTGTTTAAAAAACACATAAATTAGATCTAATTAGTTTTTAATCAATCTAGTTGAAGAAATTACTCTTTTGGCTGCTTTCACAGGAAACTTAAGTTAAAAGCAAATTATAGCTCCCTGATTGCTACAGACTCGAGAAAACAACTTCCTCTTTTTCACTCATAGCAGCCTTTTTCTCTATTTTTAATCAGATCTGATGAGTAGTTTGTCCTGGGCAAAGAAATGGATGTGTATAGAAACTGATTTCAAATTCATTTCTAATAATGTTTAATAGGTAGTAGATGCAGGCTGGATTTTTCTCCCCAGACAGCTCCTTTTTGAATGCCATGTATAAAATGTGATTCAGAGACAAGAGTCTCAGGTGTGAATAATATTTGATTTATGCCTGGCAAGCACAATTGCAGTCATTAAACTGGGCTTTTATGAGGCTCACAGCATGTTCATAAGCAAACTTGAAGCAAATCTTAATGGATGATAAAGTCACAAGTTTTACTAAGCTATCAGAATAAAAATGAAGTTACAAGAGAATCAAATGAAATGTAAATAAATTGACAGTACAGAAGAATGAAGTTATCAATTGATAGAAGAATTATATGTATAAATAGTCAAACATATATGCATAACATATTTACTGAGTCGTATAGAAAACTAACCACTACATGACAAGCATAGCAGTTGTGGTATAGGTTTGGCTTTAACTTTCTTTTATTTTCCATAATTGTTATGGAATCAATCTGAATATCAGCATTCTTATACAAAAATCTATTAAGCTCTATTTTTATTGTGACATCTGATCTCAGATTAATTTAGTAGCTTTCAGCAGCAGAGAATTGGGGAAGGACAGACAGTTTTGTTTAATCTCATTGGAGAAAGTTCAGTCCTTGCCAACAAAACTATTTCCCCTTCTGTTAATATAGTTTAAGCAAACAGAAGTGAATAGAACTTGCCAACCATAAAAAAAATGAAGCCTTATTCAAAAAGGGCTATTTCTTACAGGCAAAGGGCTTTTTCCTGAAGGCAAAATCCAAATCCAAGCAAAGGTTTTGTAGAAGACAAGGGCTAACACAGCAATTCAGGAACACTCTGAGTAACAGCAATGCTTATCAGAGAATTAAACATGTTTGGAAACAAGGGGAATTTCAGCTTCAAAAGAGGAAGCTTTTAGACAGAGGCTGCTTGCTATAAGAAGCACATGCATATTTGTGATATGAAAGGGTTGATTTTCTGTGATCAAGGTGTTCTGCATGTACTGAAGGACAGGCTCTGAGGACAAAGGAAAGTGAACGTTACTGTTGTCAGGATCTGTACAGGACTAGTTTGCCGTGTCTGAGACAGGAAGCTTAGAGAAAGAAATAGGGTACTCCCTAATATTGTGATAATGTTTTCAATTGACTGTCACCTCCTTTAGTTATCTTATAGATTTGAGCAGTTACTGAGGCAAGCCTTTGTAACACTCCTATAAACAAATAAGAGCATACACTTGTAAGATGAAATTTCTATTAGTAAAGTAACTCTACAGCTGTTCTCTGTTTCATTTGAATCACAGTTGCTAATCATAGCAGCTTCACACGCATCTCTTATTCCCTGAAGCAAGCTGACCAACCCATAACAGAGTGAGACAGAACCCTTTTTATAGTGCCATCAGCACAATATTTCCTGAACTCCTAGGGTAGGACATATATAATCAGAAACTGGGTAAGAAAATAATGTAGAACTGCAGGATATTTTCTCATTATGCACATTATAAAAATGGCAATCTTATTTTACAGCAGTAGGTAGGAGACTTGGGTCCTTTCTTCTGAACTACTGTAATTTTGGTGGCTGAGGGAAGGTATCCAAAACCTCTTCCTTTAGCTTTGTAAATCAGTTAATGTGCTGTAAGAAACACCATGAGAAAATAAACATGTATCCCCACAGTGATTTCTGCACTAAAACTGGGAGTAGCAGAGCTTGGCTCATTTACCTGCACTTCTGAATATCACATCTTAATTTAATAATTGAGATTAATTTATTGCAAGAAGAAAAAGGTAGTTCCTGATCAGTGATGTTCTCATTTAAGAAGCAGAACGAGGTTTGCATCATATTCACAGCTGTTTTTTAATGAGGTTTATTAAAAATCAAGCATATAATACCTGAGAACCAAACATATAATATGTTGCATGGCTGCTAATCCTTGTTATACATATTTGGGTATATGTTAGGAATCAATAATGAATTTATTCTTTTGTATATGGCCTTTATCTTGACATGAGAGAAAAACTGTTTATAATAACAGAATAACAGAATTTTAACAAAATTCTGTTATTTTAACAAAATAACAGAATAACATAATGTATTTTAACAAAATAACAGAATAACAGAATTTCTAATAAAAGAAAACTGTTATTTGAGCTTGTGTCTGTGACACCCTGTGTAGCCCTGACTTGAGCTGAGAGTTTTAGCCTTAACAGCAACCCATTAACTTACCATTTCCAGGCAAAGCATCCCTTGTAGAAGTCTTAGAAGAGGGATGGCCTGTGAGTGAGCATCTGAATTTCCTCTTCTTACTCACTCTTCTGACTCTTGAGGAAACTCCAGCAGCTGACTAATCTGTTAACCAGTTGCCGTCTCTAAGTTGTGACCTGTGTGGGAACAGGGGCGCATTCCTTCTGTTTCCTTGCAAAGTCAATCGGGTTAGTATGAACTATGGAGAAGAGAATCAGCCACTTGCTACTTCCCAGCTGAGAAGTTTGCATGACTAACGTCAAAGCAAGGGCAGAGGCTGGGAAAGGAGGACAGATGTCATCATATGTGGTTACCTGTGATGCAGGAGAGGTGGTTCAACAAATTTGTCAATTCTGCAGCCAGATATAGCCTAGAGTGTGGAAAAACATGTCAGCCTGACCTGTAGGTGGAACTCAGAGCAAATACCACAGCTAATTCCAACAACTGTCTTATTCTGGCTGATGATGTTCTTCCCCTTCAAATTCCCCCCACAGTTTCAGTTACGTGGAGTACTTGTTCGTGTCCTGTGATTCGTGCTCTGGCACTGAGCATTGTTAGGCAGACTCTGTGCTCTCCTTCAGAGATACTTTTCTTTTAGTTGTGGATGAAGAATTCTGTTTGCAGAGGCAGTGGAATACTCCATGATCTTTGGACCAAAGGTATTATTTAAATAATAATTTGTGTTGTTTCATTGCTATTAAAAGACCAGATTGTGGGTGTTAGAACAAAGTAATCCCAGAATCATAGAGAAAGTCATAGTTCTCTGAATATGGTAATAATGAAAGAATGTTACTTAAAGAGGGGATAGTGAGAAGGAAAAAAAAATGCATTCATAAATTGAGAACTGTGGAGACAGATTTTTTAGAATGTAACAACAACGTAATTAAACAAATCCAGTATTTACAAATTTAACTTAGTGTAAAATAATTTTCTAAAATAGAATGAGCAATAGGAAAAAAATAGCTATTGATTACAACAGTGACACTTTCTTGATGGAGAAACACATAGGAAACATAAGTTGTCTGAGCAATATTATGTTTTTAAAAATGTCCATTCCAGATATTTATACTGCATGTCTGAGTATTTGGGTGGAAGGAATACTACCATTCTCAGACTTTGCTATGTTAAAGGAATTTCCTTAATTTTTTCCATCCCTTTGATAACACTTGCTCAAATCATCCTGTATTTCCAACGAAGGAGAAGGCTGATAATGTATTTGAGCACAATTTCATTTAGAACTCTCTAGCATAGCTTTCATGTCAGTGATGAAAAGTCTTAGTTACAGATGTCTTCAGGAGGCTCACAACACTACCCATGGAGCTACTCAGTGTTGCACAGCATGGAAATTTAAAAAAAAAAAAAAAAGTCCCTACTCAAGAAAAGTCAAAACAGTAGGTTACTAGTTTAGTGGACAGTTTTGTTTTGAGATCAAAATAAGGTGAAATAAGGGAGAGGAGAGTCTTCCCATGGAAGATATGTACCTGATGTAATAAAATAAATTAACTGCATGTTCTTAGATACTCTTTAAAAGCAAATTTTGAAAGGAACTGAAGGAGTTTGAGTCAAAGACCACAGATTTGACAGTATCTTTCAAAAGACAATGACTACATCCAAAAGTGAAAATGGGAAAAAAAGAGAGCAAATGAAAATTCAGGCAAAAAAAAAGGGGGGGGGGGGGGGGGGGGGGGAAGGAGGGGGAACTATTGTCTGTGATGCTTCAATTTGCATATATTACACACTGAATTTAGAGGGAGAAGAAACAGAAAGCACAAGCCAATTTCAAAGCAAGTCCCAGAGGGCTTTCTCACAGTTACCCTCAAAAGTAAAATGAGCAAAGTCACCTCTTTTTCTCAAACCTCTATCTTAGAGTTCTTCAGGGAGGAAGAAATTTGTATTCAGCCAAATGGGAGCTGCCTCATGACTCCTCTCAAACTGCTTTAGCCAAAATAAAAGCAGTCATGAATAGGGCAATAACACATATGAGTACATGTACTCATATGTTTTCTTCTCCTTTCGGTAAATAAAGAGCTGAAGGTAACTACTGGTGCATACTGTCATAATTTCAATTAAAATACTTCTCCATTTTTCATCTCTGACATCCACAAATAGTTTGTAATCCTGAGTCACGAGGGCATCTCTGGGAATGGCTGACAGAGCTTCAAAAGGCAAGAAAAACACTAGCTACATAGTGCCTTTTCTGTAGCACTTCTTTAGCAAGGAAAAATGTTTACCTCCCTGAGGACCAACTTCACATACTTCTGAATGTCAGAGATGATTTTTTAAGCCCTGGGTCTTCAAAGCACTCCTAACTCATCAATTATTACTAGCATCCTGAAAAAGTGCCACGGACACAGAGGCACAACACTCTGAAGCGGAGTGCTCATGCACTGGACCATGACCACAAAGTGGGGCAGTTCATTCTCCACCATTAGCCAGTAGCAGGCCATGCCATGAAGTAGAATCTATCTTTCCCCTCTTACCTGGTCCCTTTTGACTCCTTAACAATTCTGGGACATTGCCATTCTTTCAATGGCCTGAAGTTGTAAAAGAGAATCGAGCACAGAATTTGTATTGAAAGTGTCCTTGAAAATGCCTAAGAAATCATATAAGTAGCCAACACAGAGACTCTTTAATTCCTCTTCGTCCCCACAGTCTTCTGGAGACTGCCTCCAAGGAGTTGCATCAGCTGGTTAAAGGCATCCTGTAAAAAAAGGAAGAGAAGCCGTTCACAGCACTGAAGTTTTTCTGTCCCACTTCATGATTCAGCAACTACCTCTAAATCAGCTCACATAAGAGAAGCAGTTTGTCACACACAGTTACCTCTCTTGCCAGGGTATGTGGAGGTATGTCCCTCTACAGACTCCCAGAATCCTTCATCGTGCAGCCACCCCCAGCTACACACCACCTGGAAGACAGCATCCAGGACAGCCTGAGGGACCTTTGAGACTTCTGTCCTCAGCTCCAATTCTAACCCATAAAGAAAGGCAAGGAGTGTTATCTGTTGTGTGTTTTTTGTTGGTGGTGATGGTGGGTTTTGTTTTGTTTATTTCCCCTGGGTTTTATTTCTCTCTCTTATTTTCACTTCTGGTTTGGGTTTTTGCTGCTCTGAGACAGTCATTGCAACACGTCTTGTTATAGCAGTATACTCTGTCTCTTCCATTTATGTTTCCAGTCACCAAATTATTTTAAGTCCTACTCTTATAAACCTGCCTTGGATCAAAGAAAAAACACGGCTATAGGACTATCACATTTTTGTTGTTGTTTGTTTGTTTGTTTGTTTATTATTATTTGACTGAAAGCAAAACTTCTTGTTCACAGGAGAGAAATATGCCTGCTGAGAGGGACTTTCTGTAGGTTTCTATGACTTGGCACAGGCAATTTTATTTAGAATCATAGAAACATAGAATAACCTGAGTTGGAAGGGACTCACAAGGATCACTGAGTCCAGCTCCTGGCTCCACACAGGTCTACCCAAAAATTCAGTCCATATGACTAAGAGCATAGTCCAAAGGCAATCAGGCAATTTAGGCAATCAGTTGTGTAGTTTAATTTGGTGGGACCCTACCTAGGAGGAAAATTGCTCAGTAAAAGTTGCCACCACATAGCAGGTTGGTTTGTGCTCTTGTAGTCTGGAGCAGAAAGAGAATGATCTCTGTTTACAGCAATGAATTCTGGATGAGCCCCCTTTCCTTTTCCAAGGAAGAAATCAATGAGTCTCACTGATCACAAAGAAAATTTTTTATACCCTCTGACACACTTAGGATTCATTCTCCTCTTTCCTAAGAAAAGGCAGTCTGAATCTAGAAGTAAGTAATTACTAGTTGTGTGTTATATGGTACATGCAAAAAAAAAAAAAAAAAAAAAAAAAAGACAGCTGACTGAGAGAAATTCTGTGTTAAACAGAAAAAGAGACCTGCACTCCCAGAGATCTGGGTAAAGGTAAAGACCAAAGTGTACAAGCTTAATATAAAACTTGACAAAAAAAATGGAAACCACCAGAAAGCTATGCTACCAGTCAGGACACCAGACATCAGTCTCACTGTTTTTAAGTATTGTAAAAGCTGAAGAGTTTTACATCTGCTCCACCAAAAGAGGATTCTCTGCATCATTCAGGACAGTGATAGATGTTTTGAATGGGTTGGTGTGGAGACTTCTCCCAAATACATGGAAATAGCACAGGAGATAGACAAATGTGCTGCTAACCAGCAGCCACAAGTGAGTCGGATGAAGGAGCTGCTATTTCACCAATAAATGAGAAAGACATGAGAAAAGGGCCCAGGCTTTTAAACAGGATTAAAGGCCCCTACATCATGTGAACCCAAGCAGTCATAGAAGTGTTTTGCTTATAAGAGGATTCTTTTTTTTGTTGTTGTTGTTGTATTTGTTTGTTTATTTCTAAAAAGATATTAGTTTTTCTTTAGCTAACTGTGTGATATGTATTCTCAACTATTTAAACTATGTAGGATTACTCTCAGTTGTCTTTTACTGTAGTGAGGGATACGTTCCTGTTGCAAAACTAAAGGTCACACATTTCATCGCTTCTGGTAGCTGACATCATCATAAAGTCTCCCCCACCTCCTCCTTCTGTGTCACTTTCTTCCCCTTCTACTTTCAGTTACCCCATTTTCTTCCCCACACAGCCAAGGGCAAGCACGCTCCCCATTCCTCTTTCCTCTGTACCAGGCATTCTAGGTATTCATCCTGCCCTTTGCAGATCAGCGGCTCTGCGTTCCTCCCATAGCATACCCTGTCTGCAGCAATCTTGAACCTCATCACCTTCTTTGTAAACCAGAGGCCTGTCATAGGATGATTCTTGTTGCTAAATGCTATGAAGAATACAGAAATACTTCCACCAGTCAGGGGGAAAATGTAAGATTAACTTTCTCAAAAATCACTCTGAAAACTTCCTGTTTTACCGTTTCATTGGGAGTACTTGAGAAGGTACTGGAGTGTTTTCAAACTCTAAAATACTTGCTTAATTCTTCCTTCTTACAGTATCATGGAGGTCTGCATATTCTTTCTTCATGTAATAATACTTCTCCCAGGTAAGAGGAACATTTTAAATTGTAAAACCTGTTTTGATTACTTGTGTCCTGCTATACATTTTCATCTACTCAGAAACCCATTCCCTAGTAGTAATTAAACATTCCAGTTGTACAATCAAAGTCACAGAACCTATGTGACATATATTTAAATTATGTGCAGAGACTCTATTAAATATCTAGTAAGTATTTTCTCCAGGTTTATATCTTTACATTATATATACTTTATGTTGCTCTTAAATTTTCAGTTTAAATCAATCTTTAAAAATGTGTGTATATCACCTCTGTATACCATAGAGGACAGCAGTATTAAACTGATAATGGACAGTTTGATAAGGAACAACTGGAGTTTTTGGCAGCTGCAGAGATCACTCTGCAGTTTGGTGTTCCAGAAAGGCAGTGAAAACTTTGCTTTAGGAGAGAGACTGTGAATATACTCCTCCTTTTTAACACAGCAGAGGTATTTGCACCTTCTTGGACAGAGGACTGCATTTTCAATTGCAAGAAAAGACTGTTCTCCTAGCCCATCAACACCCATTATAACAATGGATACATGCTGTGGTGAAAGTGGGAGAAAAATCATCCCCTGTGTAATAACAGTATATACTTTTGTTGCATGAAGACATACATGTAATTGTGTATATTGACTATTTCTGTTAACAAGATCAGCAACAGAACTGTTAAATCTGACATTTAATTTGCCATTACATTCTACATTAATTACAGAACAGTTAAATCTGACATATAATTTGTCATTAAACTCTAGATTAATTCTTCAGTGAGACAGAAAGTGTTTACCTGTTTCTGACTTTATGGTCATATTATCCTCAGACACCGATATTTACCACACAGTGTGCACTTTACATTTTCTTCAAAACTGTAATGCTGTGTTGTTGTATGAAGAGAATGAACTTAACTTTCAGAAAAGAAATTATGCAACTATCTCTTTTGTGGCAAAATCTCACTACATACACATGCAAGAACCCTTGACCTCTTGCCTGCTGGCAACCTCTGTATGGTAGGCCTTCCTTGGAAAGTGAAATATAGGAAGTAACAGTAATATAAATATATAAGTAATATAGAATAATATAGTATAATAATGTAGGATAACATAGTATAATAATATAAAATAATATAGCATATAAGTAATACAGTATATAAATAATATATATATAGTAATATAAGAATATAAGTAACAGTTTTGTGACCTGAACTCCACAGGACTAAGTGTGTCAGTTTGAAGAAGTAAGTATCCTCCCACACCTAGTGGGAGAATTTGTGTGTAAATGCTGGTGGTTTTGTTGCTATTGTCGTTGTGTTGCCTCTGTGACTTCAAATACTTGGTGTTCTTTTTCAGCTGATGAAAATCTTAATTTCTTATCTTTCTTTTTTAAGGTATTACTGCCAGTGGGCATCAGGTGAAGTCATTTTTCAATCACACTGCATACCTGTCTTGCTATTTTACAAACTCTCAGAAAACTGACATAAAGGATTTAAGAATTTTTTGGCAAAAAGGCATTGCTGAAGTGGTTCATGAAGTATACTATGGCCAGGAAAAACACGACAACCTTAGTCCCAAATACATAAATCGCACCAAGATGGATATGAACAAATGGACCTTGCAGTTGTTAAATGCAGGGATTGTGGATGAGGGACAATATACCTGTATTATACAGCACAGAGACAAAGAATCACCAAAGGTCATACACAAATCTGAGTGTTCACTGAGCATCATTGGTAAGTAATCTCTGCTAATTGACATCTGTTTTTGTTGGTGGTGGTTCGATGGTTGATTGGTTGGTTGATTCTCTGTCACTTTGTTTAGTCCAGAAACTTGTGGTTGTGTCCCCAGGCCACTGGAGATGTACCTGCACTGGAGCAGAATTTCTAAATATCATTCTCAATAGAAAATCCTCATCTCTGAATTAGCTAGCTCTGTATTAGTAGTACTATGGTGAAAGCAATCAGAAGAAGTAGAAAATAAAGAAATAATTTGTTCAACATTGAACGTTCCTGACTCCCACCCTATCACATTTTATAGTGAAAACCATTCTGCCTTCTTTCTGTTGCTTCCTACAAGTTTTATGGCTTTTAGAACCCCAGAAAATACATGTTTTATTTACACTTGATGCACTGTCTTCTATTAAAAGCAATAGTATTAGCATTTACTACTAAAACATAGTATTAGCATTGTTGGAGATAAATCACAATTGAAACAAAAAGATCTCTGCAAACACCCAGCTATTTTATGAAGATATAAATTGTAGGGAAAATTAAGAAAAGAGCAGCTCATATGTGGAGGAGTAGAAAATCATATGCTCAGTTAAGGGAGGAGTGAAAATATCTCTGAAGAAAAAATGCAGGCATTGATGAGACTTAACTTGATTTCTTTCATGTTAAAGACAGAAAATCTTTAGAGGGATGGGGTTCAGTGAGGAAGCAATATTGTCCTAATATGTATAATATTTTAGTAATTCCTAATATATTTTCATAATGTTTTTCTATTTTAAATTGCTCTCCTGGCAACCTTTGTTCATGTGGCTGTGTTTTCTCTACTGCTAGGATAGTGGTAGTTATTAGTAATAAGAGCTTCTAACTTCCACTGGTGTTCTCAGACCTCAGGATACTGCTTCAAAAGAGAACAGGCCATGTGTAACAGCAGCCAGAAACAGCGTACCAAGACTTCTGAGCCTATTTAGTATTGTGCTACCAGCAGATGTTTTCTCAGCCCACAAACAGATAGAAAGTCTAGATTAATTCTGGTTCTCCCAGAATTTATTTCCATGACAAGTATTTTCAGCAAACTTTCAGACCTCATAATTGGCACTCAGTATCAAGATCTCTAATTTAAGAGCTGCTTAGTATCAACCATTCAATTAATTCAACATGTTCCAGAAGTCTTATAAATAAGCATTAAAACTTTTCCAAACCTTTAATTTAGGAAGGTTGTTTTACACTATTTGCTGCTGTGTTTCTTTCAAATTACTTTCTGTTCAAAAAGCTCCCAAAGGAAGGAACAATATGGAATTCCATGAGAATAAAAAATACTAAAATAAAAAATACTAAAATAAAAAAAAAAAAAAAAAACAAATGTTGAAATGTGCCTGTGCTTATCTACACTTTCTTAACTAGAAACTTACAGCACGCATAGAGAACTTTTTTGTATTATGGAATTTCACACTTTTTGTATTATGGAATTTCACTCTTAAAATGGACATAAGAAAATTTGACTGCTATACAGGAATGAAAGGACAGTCACAGAAAACTATCTAGACCACTTGATGACCAAACCTATTCCAAAATACCCAAGCACCTTCTAATGTAGTTTATGCATCTAGATTATATATATTACATCAGGACAATACATAGGTAAAGGTATGTATATTATATGAATTTTATAAAGCCAAGATTATTTATATAAGAACAATGAACACAGATCGTTCTCCAGAAAAGGTGGGTTTCGTAATGGAAAACTTTGACTCTTAAAACAGACAAGGTAGGGATTTTGTGGACAAGCTGTTTAACTGGAAATTCTGATCTTTCTGCTACATGTATGTAGTGCTTACTCTGGACTGATCAACAAGGGAAGAAGACTAGGAAAGCTATTTAAAAATAGGCTCTCTTCAAATTCTTGATGGTAGATCCAATGCCAGAATACAGACTAGAGTTTGTGTCCTCATTTTATAGAAGGAACACTGAAAAGTTTAAAAGCATGAACAAAAGCTGTACTAGAATTATCTGAGGGCTGGGAAAAAATACAGTCATAGAATATCCTGAGTTGGAAGGGACCCTTAAGGATCATCAAGTCCAACTCTTGACACCACACAGGTCTACCCAAAAGTTCAGACCATGTGACTAAGTGCACAGTCCAATCTCTTCTTAAATTCGGACAGGCTCGGTGCAGTGACCACTTCCCTGGGGAGCCTGTTCCAGTGTGCAACCACTCTCTCTGTGAAGAACCCCCTCCTGATGCCAAGCCTAAATTTCCCCTGCCTCAGCTTAACCCCGTTCCCGCGGGTCCTGTCACTGGTGTTAATGGAGAAAAGGTCTCCTGCCTCTCGACACCCCCTTACGAGGAAGTTGTAGACTGAAGTCCAAGTGGAGATGTCCAAGTAGAGATGTTGAAAGATTAATCAATTACTTTTTAACAAAGAAGACTTTAAAGAGTCTTGTTTTCTAAGTATGGGAACCCAAAATATACATAAAATAATATATATTTTAAAAGGCTAAATAATTCATTGAAGATATAAAAAAAGTCAGTGGCTGGGAAGCAAGTGAGTAAGCTGCATTGTCACTTTAGGATGCAAAAACAAAACCAGGTAGGGTGATTAAGCCATTGGGAAAAATAATAAAGGCCTGATGGATCTGCTGTGTCTTGAGGTAGCCTACTTGGAAGATGTTATCTTTAATTACAAATATTGTCCTGAAATATGCTTTTCTGTTAGCAATGCAGATACAAAACTCACACATAAGTAGTGCACACTCTGCATGCAAGCATCATCACTTTTCAGTAAATTAAGCTTCCCTTCCAGAAGCCATGAAAATGAAAGTGCTTTGATAAGGGTATATTCCCCTATTTCCAGTTGCTTACTGTCAGTAAGATTGAAACTCTTAAATCACTTAGATGATATGGCAAGTTTCACAGCCATGGATTACCTTTCTGCCCTCCCCATAAAATACTAAGAATAAATACTCCAGACCAGGAGCTAAAGTGAGCAGTCAGATAAGCAAGTCAGACCTTAAGGAGAAAAAGGAGGCTTGAACCCTCCCAAGGGACAACTTAACTACATTTTTTTAGGGTGCAAACAATATGTTTTTTTGTTTGTTTGTTTGTTTGTTTGTTTGTTTTGTTTTTCCTTCCGGACTCTTCCAGGCATTCAATTGACTAGAATAAATCTGTTTCCCTATGAACAAACAAAAGCAACATGATTTTAGCTTGGAGAAGAGGAGAATGAGAGGTGACCTTATTTATGTTTGTAAATATGTAAAAGGTGAGCGTCAGGAGGACAGAATGGGTGTAAGCTGGAATATAAAAGGTTCTGCTTAAATATGAGACAAAACTTTTTCACGGTGAGGGTGACAGAACACTGGAACAGGCTGCCCAGAGGGTTGTGGAGTCTCCTTTTGAATGTCTAGAGACATTCAAAACCTGCCTGGATGCACTCCAGTGTGACCTGATCTAGTTGTTCCTGCTCCAGCAGGGGGATTGGACTTGATGATCTTTCAAGGTCCCTTCCAATCCCTAACATTCTGTAATCATATTTCTTCCTCCATTTACATTAAGGATTCACTGGGGCAAGGATTACAGCATGGATCCAACACTTTGAGTATGTATATAGAAGAGTCAGACCCCTTAGGCTCATATTTTTCTAAGAATATTTTGCCCATCTCCAATATTTCTCCATGTTGTCTTTAGCACAAAAATACTTTGACTCTGAAATACTTAAGTGTTTTCAATGAAGTCCTGAGCCTGTTACTTTTTTGTTTTCATTAAAAGATCCTGCTTATCCTTCATGTTTTATGTTTACACAGTCCTTTTTTACCAGTTATTTCTTGACTTGGAAACTTGGCTTTTTAAAGCAACAGGCTTGTTTTTCATTGATTGGGAAGAGTATGCAGTGTCACAGAGTAAAGAAACCTGTACTGTAGTCACTTCCACATTTTAAGCTGAGCTAAGGGAGGCCTACGTTTCAAGTTAAGATGAGTGAATTTCTTTGAGCTGCAAAACAATCACTCGTAATATTGACAGACACCAAGGATGTGTCTACCCATGACAACACTGGACCTTCAACTTACCTCATCTGAAATCCCTCAGATAATTTATTTGCACACATTTCAAAATTAGAGGTTTGTATTTCAACTCATAATTAATCAAGAAGTTGAGGGTAGGTACTACTGTATCTCATTCCAATTTTGTGCTTAAGCAGGCCTGCAAGTTGTCCAGCTTTGATTATTCTAAAGTGTCAATTGGTCCAAAGAAGATGGGAGAGATGGAGGCCCACTCTCTGGCTGATCTGACCTATGCCATTGAAAAGTCCCAAGGTGAAGGAGAAGCAAGTCAGTGTATGCAACAAAAATATAACAAACCCTTCTTAGGACCCATATTGCTTTTCTGGGAAGATTGTTTAGATTTGATTATGCCTGAAAATCTCAAATAATTGACAGGAACTGTCACAAGATGTGGTGTGTCCAACTCATGATGCTTTTTCTTTGCTCTGTTTCAGCCAACTATAGTCAACCTGAGATAACACAGCTACCCACTGGGGAACTAAAGCCCAAAGAAAACTTGAATCTTTCCTGTTCTTCCAGCGGAGGTTATCCAGAACCCAGACAGATGATTTGGCTAATTTCATATGAAAACACAACAAATAGGCATATACATCATATGGATATCTCACAGGATGCTGTAACAAAGCTGTACAATGTTACCAGCAAGCTGAATATCACAGTTCCTACAAACGTCCTCACTAATATTAGCTGCTTACTTCACCTTAGAGAGGAGCTGGGGAGCCTTGTCTCAGCGCCACTAGTGATCGGTGAGTTTTCATTTGCCAGTTCAGATTTTTGCATGGGTAGGAGATGGGAACACTGTAGTAGAAATGATCACAGATGGCAGCATAGTCAAGGCAGAGAATAAATTCTAAGCAGCAGTATGGTCTAGTTACAAGGGTTGTATGTTCTCCATCCTTTTCACTGATAGCCAAGGCCACCAAATTCCTTCTCCTTATCTTACCATAGGAAGCCTTATTAGAGCAGGGAGTTGGCACAGGGAAGGAAGACGACTGATACACTGTTTAGAACAGGGGATGTTCATCCCTTCCCTAAATGCTGCTGCAGCAACAAAGCAACCTGGATGCCAGTATTAGGCTTCAACCAGTCTCTGGAGGTGACATTTCACTATTAAGATAGAGGTTGCTGCATCACAGAATCAGAGAACTGATGAGGTTTGAAGAAGCACCTGGAGATCACCCCACACAAAACAGGGTCAATAGGTAGCTCAGGGCCTCATCCAGTTGGTTTTAAGTATCTCCAATCATGGAGACTCCACAACCTCTCTCAGCAATCTGTTCCAATGTTTGACCACTCTCACAGTAAATACGTTTTGTTTTGTTTTTCTGATGTTGAAGTGCTTGAGCTGCTATTCCTAACCTCTCTTGATAGAAAGGCTGAAGGTTGAACAGAAAAGACCCTTGGACCAAATTTAGTTCACAGGCAGCCAAATAGACTGCACTGAGCTTAAATGTAAGGACCATGAAACTTTGACCAGTCTCAGAAGCATTCCTGGTGGTTTTCATAATATTTGGCATATAGAGTGTGTATTCCAAAATGACCACTTAGGGATTCTTTTCTCTGGGATTGTGGTGTGGTTTTTTTTTTTTGGTTTGTTTGTTTGTTTGTTTTCCAGACACCTCTTGTAAGATATGTATGTTCTGTGCCATTCTAAATATTCCCTGATTTATTAATGACTACAGTGTCAGTTGTGTTTAGGTATTCTTTGTCTGCCACACAGTTTGCTACTTTCACTTTTCTAGCTGAATACTGTATGCCACAGTGAGCCCTCATGGATCAGGGTTCCATGTGAATGAACCTTTCTTTCAACTAAAAATGTATTTTATTTATTGCTTGGGATAGGAAAACATCCAACATCTTTTATTTTTATTTATTTATTTTATTTATTTATTATTTTTTATTCATAAGCTACAGCACAAACACATAAAAATAAAGATGTTTCCCACTTTGGTCATTCGCCTTGCACATCTCCTTTAGTGTTGAAGCTGTGCTTCAACTCACAGGAACATGGAGCCCAGAGATGCTGGTAGCATTGCAAGAAAGTCTGCTAGGGAAGTACAGGCTTCCCTACTTAACACTTACTGCAGATGTAAAAGAGGATTGCAACTCGTTCCTAAAGAAGTTCCACAGAGCAATTTTCTTCATTTATCTTTAGCTAAAGGGTTAAGTCATCAGTGCTATATATAGTAAACTGCCTCTGAAGTCCTTACATTAAAGTAATGTAAATATTGTAATGTAAAATTGTATTGTAATTGTAAAATATATACATAATGCAACATATTGTATTGTAATTGTAAAATAATATAAATGTATACGTAATTTTAGTGTAATTAACATTAAAATACAATTCAGAAATCTTCTGAGGTTTGCATAGCCTACGTGTTGCTCAAGAGTAATACCATCAATAGTATTAGCCATAATTTTGCATCCCCCTCTTCCCTGTTCAGTTCTCTCCTCCCTTGCTTTACGAAAGTAAGCCACTTGATAAATAGTGATGGTGGGTAAGAAACCAGAAATTCTAGATAAAAAACAACTTTATTTGATGACAACTGACGCTGTATTTGTTGCTATCCCTAGCAACCAAGAACTCAAAAGGACAATAATCAGAAATAAAGGGAAACTCCCTTGAACTCCTTGCTTCTTTCACATCCCTTATGGCTTTTCATTAGGCTTCAATCATCAGTTCCAACAGATACCAAATAGTGAGAAATCCCAGGTTCTTGAAATTCGCACAGTAGCACAGAGCTGCAGTAGCACAGCAGTGGCCTCATAGGCCCTTGTATTAATCAAGCTGATGATTTCTCATGTTACCCAAACTTCAGAAATAATACTTTGCCTTACTGTTGTTGATGTCATTTAGCCTTGGTGGACTTGCTGGTTATTGGAAATGGAAATAAACCATATAGATAGTGATTATTTAACATTATTAAAGTACTGTAAAAGTAAAGTATACTGAGGGCCTTTCCCTAAACTTTTAATTCACATATTAATTTTGAGTTAGATTGGTTAAGCCAATTGTCACCAAATTAAATCTTTGTTGTGTGCATGTCCTCTGTTTTCTTATTCAGAGATACAGAGAGAAGAAACGGAACAAGGGAAGGTAAATTTCTTTGGCCCACTTATAGCTGTAATTATACTGATCACACTTCTTCTGGGTTTTGTGATATTGAAGAACAGAAATATCTCATCTACCAGCCAGAGTAAGTAATTACTTCTCATTCAGCTTTACCTATATATAGCTGCTGACAGAAAATTGGCTTTTATGCTGGACTTAAATTAAACTTCCTTGGACAATTTAGTTCCTGCAACAATTTAGTCTATCCAGCATATCCAAACATTTTTCTCTTATCTCCTCCTGCAACCATTTGTCCCTCTTCTTTGTGCTGTGTGAGATTGTCATGGCACAAACATACCATTTTTTCCTGCACTTTCATCTTTTTAATGGCTTATTGTTAGATTTGGCACTTTATAAATCTTTATTGTCCATCAACATTTATAAGAAAAGTGGAGCTGGAGGAAGGATGAGATGAGGCTTCTGTCAAATGCAAGTATCACTGTCATCATTGAGGTGAAGGGTCCAAGGCATTGCTCCACCACAGGCTGCCCAGTACTAGACTGGAAAAATTATCATATACCAGAACAGAATGTGATCTTTGTTTTGAATTTATCTGTTTTGTTGCAACACTAAGTCTCAGCAGTCCAGGGTTTATTCTGTGCTGAAAGGGCCCTTATGCTGGCATCAAAGTCTATCCTTCCTTTGTAGTAAGAAGGAAATTCATTCGTCACAGACAGTCCTCATTCCTCACAGAGACAAAGATCCTGAGGCCAACCTCATTCTTCCAAATCCTAAGATAAATGGACATGTGTTATCAATACTTTTTCAGCTCCTATTTCTCATGTTTCTGTAAATCACACGTTCATTTATTTTAGGTGTCAGCCTACCAGTCTAGAAGCTATCAAGCTTGAAATGGAGGCCAACAGCCAGAGTGTTGACTGGGAACTATCTCTGCATACAGTGAGGCCCGAGGTCCCATAGTATCGGATGCTGTGCCAGAACAAGAATCCTCTCCAGGTACTCTGCAGAACAACATGCAACATGTTTGTCTGATGACTGAGACCTACTATCCAGTGTTCTCTTTTATTTTTGCTACAGAATGGTAGCAAGTACAATGTTCTGCTTGCCTATTTGACTTTCTTTCACCCTTTGGGAAAACTGCTAATTTAATGGGCTTTTAGGCCAAACAAGTGCCAGTGCTCTCCTCAGTCTTCCACATAATTCATTGGAAAGCACAAGAATTTTCCTGGCTCTTGGTGTGCTTACTCTGTCTGAACTCCTGATAACAGAAGAGTAGAGGTAATGCCACCTTGGAGCGTCCTGCACCCAGTGTTTTGTTTCACTGCCACATGGACTAATGTATTTTTGCCTTCTGTGATACTGCTCAGAAATGAAGAACTGAATTTAATGAACCCATGAAAACTGGAAAGAAGAGATGAACCCCTTGCCATCTACATCCCACAGAAGAAGGATTCTTCCTTTCTTTCAGCACAGAGATATGCAAAGACAATGCCTTTAGCAACCAGACTGGAAGGAGGATGGTGAGATCTGAGGGGCAGAGATCTTCCCACTTTGTCAGTAGTAACAGATATCCAGAGAAGCACAGCAGGAGCTGCTCCAACTGTTATAAGGACAAAAGAGACTCATTTTATTTTTGCTAGGACTCCTTCACAGTCTTGACAGGACTACAGAAAACTTTGCTATGCAGTTAGCAGCACTACTATTACTAGCTAAGTGGCAGCTTTTTTTAAGGGCAGGAGCTGACTTGGAAAAATCCTGAGTGTCTGCATAAGGAGAAACTGTTTAAAAATCAAATAATTCCCCAAACCTGTGCAGTTCTTCAGTTGGATGGTTGAGTTTGATCCCTGTGACCTTTTTGCTGTACCCTTCATTATGCACTGTAACATCATTAAATCTTGTCAGTGAAAGTCAATGAAGAAAGCAGAACAGGGTGGATTACAGAAGGAAATGTCTCAAAAATTGAGAAAGAGTTGGGCCACAGTCTGTGAACCATAACCCTCACTGGAAATATGAACAGAGGCAGTGTATTAGTCATGAGCCATAAATGCTTTGGGCAGAGCCATTGTGGCTTTGTACTAGTAACTTTCTTGTAAAACTCCACACTGGAAAGAGGAACTTCAGGACACTTCCCCACCTTCTGAGAAAGTCATGCAATTCCTATAGGATATTTGAAACTAGAAATAAGCTGAAGGAAAGATTTGTTTTGAATATAATTTATGGCTATTTTAATTACTTTTCTTTACTGCCATTGGAGCTTATTATGCCCAGATGGTTAGTATCTCTTACACTTTGTTCATCTGTATTCTGACCAGATGCTGTACTGCAGGTTTTTCTGATGGATGTAAGGAAATTAAAGCTCGAGTTATCACTTATTTGTATATAAATTTATCTAAATGTATCTAAATATAAATTTAGATATACAAAGTTAAGCTAAGCAGATACTGAAAACATTTTATAAGTAGGTTGTGTTCCAGTTTGGTTGACTATGTTCTCCCTTTCTTAATTGTGTTTCAAAATGTAAAGATGCACCAATCCATACATGATACTGTGCTCAACTATAGGGTATAGTTTTACCTTTCAGAACAGGTTCTCTGTTTCATTTAAAATGTGCTAGTTCTGCAATTTTGAACAATCTTTGCACTTTATATTCTTTAACACCACTGACGTCTTTCAGGAAGAATGCAGTAGAACTGAGATAAAATTTTCTGAGATCTTGATTGTGTTTGTAAGCTTGACATTTTCAACATAAACGAGGACATGAACATCACATTCACAAGACAAAATTCAGCTTAGAGTTACACTCTATGGACATAAATTCTCTATCATTTCTGCCAATTACAAATATTTTCTGTTAAATGATGTTAAGAGTTGCTAGATTCCACCTGGTTTTACCTCCATTTTCACGTGGATAAGAGAATTTGCATGTCTTTTTGAGTTAGCAAAACCATTTGGGAGTCTGTTTACTAAGCTATTTACACTAACATCACATACTTTCATTCAGATTAGTATCATTCAAATTATATGAAAAGTCAAAGGTTTTATTTTTATGTAAGAGTTTATATTTGCTAGCAAAGTTATTTAATTATATTAAAGTATACATATGTGTATTATTTTTGTGATATATATATATATATTATTTTGTGTGTGTGTGTGCCGGTGTTTTAATCTCCTGACATTAAAGCAGTGTATTGGGGAATAATGATATCCTGTGTTCTAGGGGAGGAAATGCTCCCAGAATTGCTCTCAGAAGCAAGTGAATAAAAAAATATTGCTGCAATGACCAAGAATGATACAACTAAATGTTTCATATGTTCATTCATGGACATGCACAACTCTGTGTATGCACACATCCTTGACTTGCTGACCTATATTCTTCAAAGATAAGATACAAAATTACAGCCTGAAAACTTGGCCTTTTGATTCTATTTGGTAGGTTGTCAAATACATCTCCAGTGTGTCACTCAATCTCCTCTAACTCTTGGTTAACATTTGATTCCCTAAACAAAGCATGCATTAAACTGTCAGGTGTACTAACTCAGGAAGATACTCAGTAGGTTTCTGTTGTCCCTCTTGATCTCTTTAACTCATGCTGGAATTCATTTTTTGTTGTTTTGTTTTGCTTTTTTTTTTCTTCCAAAATTTCCCTTCCCACTCAACTGATTCCCCTCAAATCCTCATTAACATCGAGTCTTGTCTGAACAACACAGAGAGCCCACATTACTGCTACAAACAAGCCCTGTGGGTCTCCCATCTTCCATATGACTAGACTCACTCATGTACCTATACACTCTTGAACTCACAGCCTCAGAACTCTCATCAGTCCTGAAGTGCTGCAGAGCTGGTCAGCTTTAAACACGGAGGGTAGAAAAAACCATTACCAGCCTTTCATGTTTGTCCACAGTAAAAAATAATAGCCAGCTTATGGGGAAGATATCTGGAAAGTTTTGCTATGTCTCAGAGTCCTTCTCAAACATATTTGCTTAACCAAAAAATAAAAATAAAAATAAAAATAAAAATCCTAGCACATGGCAATTCAACAGCTTTTCCAAGATGTCTTAAAAAGATATGTCTTTTTTAAGAAGACATGTCAACAGCTTTTCCAACATGTCTTAAAAGTCCCTCAGAGGGGCTTTTGACCACAATTCATTGACTACTATCACTCTACTATCACTACCAACAGATATAACCAGACACACACACACACACACACACAAACACACACACACAAAAAAAAAGTCACACAGTGGGTTAGGTTTCTTTGTTCATAATAAGTGAACTTGTCTGTTTCACCTTTTCTCTAAGGAGGAAATAATTTGCCATCCCTCTATTTGAGGCTGCCAAATTCCTTTTATTACCTTCTCAGTATCCCTACCTCTTCTTTTCTTGCTCTTGA
Source organism: Anas platyrhynchos (assembly GCF_047663525.1). Classification (NCBI taxonomy): domain Eukaryota; kingdom Metazoa; phylum Chordata; class Aves; order Anseriformes; family Anatidae; genus Anas; species Anas platyrhynchos. The sequence goes on along the minus strand of NC_092587.1, from coordinate 82,989,486 downwards.
ATTAATGATCCCTAATTGCCTCCTGTACCTAAAGGGTATTAAAAAGCAGACAGTCTTTAGGAAAAATCTTAATTTGTGTTGATTCAAATGCATTAATCCTCTGCACCATCATGGGTAGTGAGCACAGTAGGAAGGCACAAGAAAAGTGTAGCTGAGGTATTTGCATTTTTGTCTTCCACAGCAATACACTCAGATTTCCTTACCTGCTTTGTAGATTTCTTTTTTTTTTTTCCCTTTTTTTTCTTTTTTTTTTTTTTCCTTTTGGAAGCATGTGTTAAGTCATTTAGTAACTCCACAAACATGGCAAACAAACAAATGAGCAGACACTCATTACATACCACAGCACGGAAGAGCTTCATTTAAAAAAACTTTATGTTTAGGTGTAACATTACAGAACTGAAAATGTGAGAAAAGACAAGAAAATCCAATGTCCTAAGGTAGAAAAATACCATCATTAGGCTAAAGGTTGCAATAGATTGCTTCAGGTTCACTGATTAAATGGCAGAATCACAGAATCACAGAATAGCTGAGGTTGCAGTGGACCTAGGGAGATTGCCTAGTTCAAGCAGGACCACCTGGAGAAGTCTGCCCAGGACTGTGTCCAGATAACTTTTAATTATTTCCAAGAAAAGAGATTCCACAACCTCTCTGGGTGACCTATGACACTTTCACACTAAAAACAAAGGTTTCCTGATGTCCAGTAAGAACCTCCTGTGTTTCAGTTTGTGTCCATTACTTCTTGTTCTGTCACTGGGCACCTGATAAGAGCCTGGCTCTCCTTCTTTGCACCCTCTCTTCAGATATATTTACACATTGACAAGATTCTCCTTGTGCTTTCTCTTCTCCAGTCTGAACAATCCCAGCTCTCTCAGCTGCTCCTCATACAAGATACTCCAGTCCTTTTCATTGTAGTGACCCTTTAGTGGATCTGCTTCAGTAAATATTTTTTCTACTTGTGAGTTCCAATTATACACAGTACTCCAGCTTCAGCCTCACCAGTGCTGAACAGAAGGGAAAGATCACCTTTCTCAGCCTGCTGGCAACACTTTTTCCTGATGCAGCCCAGATACTCTTGGCCTTTGCCACGAGGGCGCACTGCTGCCTCATCTTCAATCTTTCCACAAGGACATCCCTGTCCTTTTCTGCAAAGCTGCTTTCCAGCTGGCCTGCCTGAGCCTATACTGGTTACTCTTCCAAAAATGCAGGACTGAATTTCCCTTTGTTGAGCTTCATTGCTCTCTACACCTACCTGAAAGGAAGTTGTGGTGAGGTGGGGGTCAGCCTATTCTCGCAGATAATGAGCAATAGGACAAGAGGGAATGGCCCCCAGTTGCACCAGGGGAGGTTCGGTTTGGAGATCAGAAGAAATTTCTTCTCAGATAGAGCAGTCAGGCATTGGAACAGGTTGTCCAGGGAGGTGGTGGAGTCACCATCCCTGGAGATGTTTAAGGAAAGGTTGGATGTGCTACTTAGAGACATGGTTTAGTGAGTAATATTAATAGTAGGGGGACGGTTGGATCAGATGGTCTTGGATCTTGGTCTTTTCCAAGTTTATTGATTCTGTGAAACTAACTTTCACTTGCCTTTCAGTTTGCCCAAACTACAGTCTGTTTCACACCTGCGAGGGCTAACGCAATCCCTGCGGGATGTGCTAGATAGAAAATGGACTGTGACACTGAAACAGAGGAGAGCTTACTTGCACTGTTAAATGTAATACTGTATCCAGAACAATAAGTAATATTTCAAAAAGAGATTAAAATAGTAAAAATTGAAATGAAGTGAAAAGAAGTGACTATGGCTCCAGAAAGCAAGTTTTTTAAGTGAAGTTTATGGAATTTGACCTATGCAGATGATGAAGGAGAAAACAGAGAATGGACTTGATGAATCAATCTAGCATTCTGATACTGGAATGACTAGACGGATGAGAAAGATGGGAGAGATCCTTCCTTCCAAGTGGCTCTTTGGGTAAACAGTACACAGTATTCCAGGTGTGGTCTCAGTACTGCTGTTACATAAATCCAAGACTGTGGAGCTGAGCAATAAGGAAAGAAAAGATGCTCGGTGGTATATACACTTATCACTAGATAGCTTTTTTGAACTAAATAGCAGCGGTCTGGTTCACAATGTCCATTACTTAATTTGCCTGTGGTAGCAGAGTGCATTGTCACCAAGGCAGAAATCAAGCTTTTCTTGTAAGACCAGACATCCAGTAGAGAATGACTAATATTCAGGAACCTTCTTTCTGCAGATTTTTTTTTTTTTTTTTTTCTCTCTGGAGTATTGTACAACATCCATTCTCCAACTACTGTTTGAAGAGTGTTTCAGTTGAGGTCTGGTCAGATCTTACTAAGTGAAATTGGTACAACTATACCGATGAATAACAACAGAAAATATGGCCAGTCATCTTTGACCAGGTGTATTGAAAAGATCATTTTTTAAAATGAACCTCAATAACAGATAATTCCTTCTACTGTTTTAATTCAACTACAATAAGAGATGTTCATTACACTTAAAAGGTAAAGGTATTTCTTATGTCTTTGAAGTCATGGGAAAGCAGGTTAGAAGTGCTCAGAAGTGAACACTAGATTTTATACCTAAGCCTTTGCAGAAATTCTGTTAGAGTATAAGCACAAGGAGAGCTTTTCTGCTCATGTCAATATTTATGTCCTTCAATTTTATGTAAACACCTAGAACAGAAAATGTGTAAAAATAACAGCAATACAAGAAGAGAGTAGGTTTTAAACAAAATACTAAAATGCTCTATCAGGATGACACTCTGATATATCAAAACCAAGCTTCCTCTAAAGTAAAGCAGAGTAATTTATTGATCCCAGAATATTCGTCTTCTCATACCTGTTTTCACTACTCCTTATCTTCCTCTTATTGGCAAAAATTAAGAGGAAAACTAGATTCAAGTGTATTGCGTTTTGGGCATTCATCGGTGGGGGAATTTAGGGGAGCAGAATCCAACTAGCCTTTCTAAAACCTGACATGCACATGCACAACAGAATGAACACACTAAGGAAGATGCAGTCACATCTAATGATGACAGCCCCTTGCTGTCTAGAGAGGTCTGGCCACCCTGGGAGAGAGTCAGCCCTCAGGTAGGCCTGGTGACTTTGTCCAGCCAGGCCTTAAAAATCTGCATGGATGGGGACTGGTCAGCCTCCTGGAGCAATCCTAGCTGACTGATTGCCTATGCTCATGGAGAAAAATGACTCTTCTGTCATTAACTTCATTGACAGAGAACATTTCACCATTATCTTCCTCCCTCTCTTTAGTATTTTTGACAGCAGCAGCTAACACTTTGGGACATGAGGTATTGAGAATTTATGCATTCACCCTGCCAGTCTTTGATGGCCTGTTACAGTTTTCTTGTTATTTCTCCTCTTTCCAACTGGTTTGAAGCCAATACCATAAACCTAGGCCATCCTCAACCTATTATTTGTAATTTGTTCTGTTCACAGTTTTAGGAACTATTCATGTAAAACTAGAAGGTACTCAGACGATACAAGGGAAAGGAGATTTCTTTGCATCAACAGAACAGTAAAGCAGCCCAAGTGGGAAAAGAAAAAAAAAAAAAGACAGAAAAAAAAAAAAGCCATGGCACAAGACTGAGAGACTGAGGTTTAAAGAAAGGAAAGGAATTATAAGGCATGTTTGAAAGTAGAAAGATATTCAGACAACTGAATACAACAGGGAGAATTGAACTCATACAGCACTTGAGAACCTGGATGATAACATATCAGAGACAGGGACAAAAACTCCCTAAGGGGAGAAGTTTCTTTTTCATTAAATTTATAAACTCTGCAGGTGAAGATTGCAGTTAATAGAAAGCAGTTTTCCTCAGAGGGAAAATGTTAATAATTCAAAGTATAATCTTGCTCTTAAAAGACAAATAATGAAAGGAACATATCTGTTTAAAAAAAAAAAAAAAGTGTGGAGGGGGGGAATCCAGTCAACATTTTTAATTTCAATTGTGTTAGTACTATACAATCCAAACAAAATAATGATCACAATTAGAACATACTAAAAATCAAAATAATCCGTTTTGGATTTTAATTATTTAGAACTCCCCATGCCCCCCACCCCCAATTTCTAAAGACAGTTTTAGAAAATTATTTTCACCATTTTCAAAGTCTGTTGAAATTTTCCTACTGAAACTTAAAGGCTTCTCTGAACAGATTTTTTTTTTTTTTTTCTGAGCTAATTTTAACAGACCTAAAGAGAAACACTGGGAGACTGCTCTACCAGAGAGTAGAGGTCTGTTGGCTTTGATTAAATAGCAATTCTGCTATATTTAGACAAGTATCAGTATAAGTACTGTGTTGGTTAAGCTATGTAGTACAGTGCAACTCTATTGTGTATACTCTTTCAACTGTATTTTCTGAATCTTTTATTCAAGTATAATTTCAGAAAAAATAACAATGTAAAAAGAATGGGTAATTAAATATTGCTGTTAAAAGCAAGAAGGTCAGAGAACAAAATGCACCTTAAGAGTCTTCAGATGGCATAGCTGTGAAAAAAACAAGAAGCATAGCATTAAACCCTTTCAGTTTATACTCTAACACTTTATACAATAGAACATCAGCCTTTTGAGACATGAAAAATCCATTCTCTTACATGCTGCTATTACAATTTCCAACCATCCAGGTAGGTTAATCCTTCCTGTAGGGGAAGGATCCTGCACCTCTTTTATCACACACTCATAATAACTCTCATTGTGCAACGTAGAGTGGTATTGCTAGAAAGTGTGACACTGGGTAGGGGTGTCACAGTGACACCTGAAGCACTCTTTTGCAACTGCAGGCCAAAAAAAATCAACCTACAAAATTACATTGAGGTCATGTTCACTGGGGACCCTGACACCTTTAGGAAAGATAATCCTAATGGCACTTATAGGGTAGCAAGCAAAGGAGCAGATGTAAGGCTCCATCGGAATGAAGCAAGTATTCCTGTGATTATGGATTTTTAGCAGCCAAGTTTTGCTCTCCCTGCACATTTTAGGAGGTAAACTGAAGGGCACACTGGATTTACAGTTTTGAATACATAAACATGACAATTTATTTGGCTTTATACAAAAATGTCACCTACTTTGTATAGGTCTTCTGTGGGATATTTTGTCTTTGTGTACATTCATTCTGTTTTCATGCAAGCAATATTTACTGAAGTTTTTGCTTCGGCAATATTTGAAATGTACTTTAAAACTACACTCCCTTTTCCTCCTTCTCCCTTTCACATGTGCATCAAACAAACAAACAAACAAAAAGGATAGGAAATGTCCTACCCTTAGAGTTCTGGTGGCTCCCACTTGAAAATAAATAAGTGAAAATTTTGAATGGAGATCTGGCCTGGAGTTATTTCCTACTGCCTTTCCAGGAGACTTTGCTATGGGGAAAAAAAAAAAAAATCCTGCGAATTGCAAATGACTCTGCAATAGGAAAAGTGTCCAAGAGATTGCTACCTTCAGTGAGGGAGCAGTGTGAGGGTACATCTAATTTTGTATGTGTCATATTTATTCTAGGGAGGAGCAACTCACTACTGAAATATCCAAGAACCATAGCAAATGTTTAACAATGCCTACAGACAAAAGGTTCAAAAAGAATCAGAAGGACTGCTGACTAGTTGAAAATTCTAAGGAGTTCATTTTCTGCTTTTGAAAATAGATAGAGAAAAAAAAATAAATTAAATTAAATTAAATGGCTGTTACAACTAGCTGCAAACTGATTTATAATCTGATATAAATGAGCAATAGGCAAAGTTTGGAATATTCTCCAAAGAAAAGCTGGAGAAACATTTAGAAAACTAACGTTGCAGAAAGGCATCTGTGAAAGCATTGTTGTCTTTGTAGCACTGAGGTATGTATGAGGGCAGATACAGAATCATAGAATCACAGAATCATAGAATATCCTGAGTTGGAAGGGACCTGCAAGGATCATCGAGTCCAACTCCTGGCTCCACACAGGTCTACCCAAAAATTCAGACCATAATACAAAGAGTACAGTTCAAACACATCTTTGACACGTTTGGTGCCATGACCTGGGGAGCCTGTTCCAGTGTCTGACCAACCTCTTGGTGAAGAACCTCTTCCTGATGTCCAGCCTGAACCTCCCCTGTTGCAGCTTGACATCATTCCCACAGGTCCTATTGCTGGTCACTAAAGAGAACAGATCGGCGCCTGCCCCTCTACTCCCCACTGTAAGGAAGCTGTGGGCCGCCATGAGGGCTCCCCTCAGCCTCCTCTTTTCCAGGCTGAACTGGCCTAGTGACCTAAGCCACTCGTCATATGTCTTCCCTTCTAGGCCCTTCACCACCTTTGTAGCCCTAAAATTTTTGATTGGAGCTATCTAGCCATTTAGGTGTTTGTTTTCCTCAGCATCACTAATTCCCAAGAGAATTAGACAAGTAATATCACTCTTTCCCATGGCAGACCTAAAACACAGTTAACTAATTTGACTGAAGGCATACAGAAAGTCTTTAAAAGAGCAAGGTACAGTATCTTGGTCTGAGAATCACGCCAGTGTCTGATCCACAAGGCCATTTGTCCTTGTCTTTGCCAGCTGTTCAACAGCTGATCTCAATCACTGCAACTGCTTTTTTAACAGGAAATCCTGTTCCAGGTTGTACTTAATCCAGGTTAAAAAAAGGATGTAGATGTCTCTGAGTTGCAAATCTGTTACAAGCAAGTTTTTAATCTGAGTGAACTTTGATCTGCAAGGGAAAAAGAGCCCAATGGAGGAAACAAATAAGTCAGAAGCTTAGAAGTAGCAATTTGGCAAACGTGGATTAAAGGAAGTATTGATTTATTGGTTTAAGTATCGTATTTTCTTGTCAGAATATGCTTTTTACTATCTAGAGCAAATATCCCTGCTTGTCAGACATCTAAACAAGAATACTTAATCTTTTATTAATACTGCATCTCTTAAACAAGCCATTGGCATCTCCATGGCTCCTGGATCCTAGACCATAACACACATACAGTCAGTACACAGCGATGTTAATAGATTTTCCATAGCAATCCCATCGCTGTTCAGTTCCCAGCCACCTAAAAAAATACACTGCATCAGCAGTATAGTGCAGATACAGCTGGTAGGAAGTGCCAGGAAGCTGTCAGTAGGCATTGAGAACCAGCTTACTAACCTGATCAGGAACTTTTAAATTTTACTTTGATGGGGACAATATAGAAATAAACAGCTTGCCTTGTAAATTATTTCTTAAGTCATTTGCATCCATGAGGAATGTGCTTCTCTGTGCGTACATCCGTGTTGTTAATTGATGCCTCCAGCAATTCCATCCCCTGTAAAAAAATAAATAAATAAATGAAAATAAAAATAATAAAAATAGAAATAAATCATGTTATCTCCTCTTTATCTTACATGGTCAGGCCTCCTACTCAGGATACCTGCATCAGCACCTTTTTTTCTGTGCTGGTCTTGCTGATCCATACCTTTGGCAGTTATTGATAAAAGCTAGCTACCACCAGGTGATGAAGTGTTCATTACCAACAAGCAGTATGTGCTGCCAGGCCCTCATCTGAGGAATACTGCATTGCTTTTAAGCACAATCCTTAAAACTGCTTATGAATTTTCTGAAGTAACATTGTTCATTAGAAAAAGCTAATTTACTGTAACCATCCACGCTAGTGAGAAAGAACAGCTTTTCATAAACTGACTCAGTAAAAGTCTGTGAAAAAAAAATACGAGGTTATGACAGCTGAATTTAATGTTTTCATAATGAAGCCTTCTTTTTCAACTGGAAAATCTTTTTTTTTTGTTTCCAATATTTATGTTTTAAAAGGCTTAAAATGTTCAGAAGCTCAAATAAAAAAAGTGGTTTTCAAAATCAGCATAACAACATTTCAAATATCCCCAATCTTTTTTTTCCCAGAGACTATTTCCCACAGAGTTTCTATTCACTATGTTTTATAAGCTGAGGGTCTTCATGCCAGGAAGAAAAGATACTTGAAAAACAGACCTTCATAGAAACAAAAAAATAAAACAACAACAACAACAACAAAAATACTTGAGATTCCTTTGTAAACTTTACTTATTTAATTAAATGTTATCTCACGGATGCCTATCCAAATATTGCAAATCAGGCACAGGCACTCTTCTAAAGCAGTTCATACTACAGTCTTTGCCAATAACTTTGCCTATTTTCCAAACATCTGCTTCTGTTTAGTGTGATTCATTTAAAATCACAGGCACTGGCAAAATGAATGCATTCCATCATGCCCTTTCCTGTACTTTGGTACTCTAGGTGTTATTCAGACTTTCTAGATCAAAGAAAGAACCACTTCATATTTCAGTTCCAGGGTATGAAATACTGCAAGAGCAATATGATCTATCCATACAGTAGTATTATGCTATTTCTAGTTTCATTCCTGCCTGATGAGGGCAAATGAAGAAATATGTAAACACTTAAAAGCATAAATTGAATTTGAACCTCGAGCACTTATACGTTGGACAAAACATTTTTGGATTGCTGTTGTCAGGCTCTGTAACCAGTAAAGAGTTTCTTTTATACTGACTGCTTCAGTACAGCAACGTACAACTTCCCAGTGGGAGATTTGATTCTTAGGGCTCAGAAAGTCAATCAGAGTCTGCAGTAAGGCCCAGATTTAAATAAATAAATAAATGTTGCTGCATTGTCTAGCTTCATGTGTTTCAGTATTTGTGATCTTAAAAAGGTGGACAGAGCAGGACTGTAAATACATAATTGTTGCAAATGTTCATTCATTAGAACACAGGACTGAATGTTGAGTATCTCATCTCTAAAATGGGAATAATGATACTTCCTAGCCTGGGTAGTTATTAGTCTCCCTTTTGGGAAATCACAGGGATTTCGCTACAGAGTCACATTTTGCTGGTCTTTTTGTCTATAGGATGGGTTAGTCCATTAATTAATATGCTAATAACAAAGTATTTGTCCCCTTTAAAATTAGATCTTTGTTGCTATAAAAACAAGGTCCACAGAAAAAGGAGCAGTCTCCACTGTTGCCAGCCCTTACTTTCTGATTGCGTGACTTGGCTTTGCACCTCAACTCTCTGCACATTAGTGTCCCTGATTGCTAGATAAGGTAATGGTCCCCCAAGCTACAAAAGCGCTTTAGCATCCTTAGACAAAAGGCACTGTGGAAGCACAAAAGAACTGTTTACATGAGTTAAAAAATAACTTTTAACCTTTGATCTTGAAGATCTGTTTCACATGTGCACCATATGCTCAATGGCCTAACAGCTTCAGCTTCACTGTTTTCCTGTGGATACACTCTTTGACTTCACAGCCCTTATGCTTTTAGCTTGATGGCATCCAAGGTGTTTCTTAGCATTCATATTCTGCCAGCAACACATATGCTTTGCTCCTCAGGATCTGGGAAATTTGCTGCATTCCTTTCTTTTCAACACTAATCTTTGAAGAAGTTAACCTTTGAAGAAACCTAAGCAAACAAACAAGAAATCCCACAAGCATAAGGGATTTGCAGCATGTTGAAAATGCATAGGGGTGGAAAAACAACTCTGTAGCTGTCAGCTGAACCTGATCCAAACAATCTGATCAAAGATGATAATTCGACTTTGTTTTGTACAGAAGACCTTTGTTTATACATCAGGTGCTCAATAAGGGGAAACCATTAGCAACATTTAAGCAGCTGGTCTAAAATAAGAAATATGATGTCTAGAAGAGAAGAACAGTAGCCTACAGAAGAAATTAAATTTTTATAGGACTTCTGGTGACAAAGGAGATTGTATGGAATGTAGAAGGTTTACTTCAGGGCAGAAGATATATGAAGGATATTTTGCCTCTAAGGGTTGGAGAAGAGTGGCTGGAAAGTTGCCCAGCAGAAAAGGATTTGGGGGGGGTCTGGTCAATAGCTGGCTGAACACAACCCAGTAGTGTTCCCAGGTGGCCCAGAAGGCCAGTGGCATCCTGGCCTGAATCAGAAATAGTATGGCCAGCAGGACTATGGAAGCGATTGTCCCTCTGTACTTGCTGCTGGTAAGACTACACCTCAGGAACTGTGTTTACTTTTGAGCTTCTCATTATAAGAATGATATTGAGTTGCTGGAATGTATTCAGACAAGAGGAATTAAGCTGGTTAAGGGACTAGGAAAGACATATGCGGAGTGTTGGAGGGAAATTGGGTTGTTTAGTCTGGAGAAAAGGTGCCTGAGGGGAGACCTCATTGCTCTCTACAACTACCTGAAAAGAGATTGCAAGCAAGGTGGGTATCAATCTCTTTTCTCGGGTGAAAAGGGATAGGATGTGAGGAAACAGCCTCAAATTGTGCCAGGAGTGGTGTAGACTGGATATCAGGAAGAATTTCTTAATGGAAGGGATGGTTTGGCATTAGAACAGGTTACCCAAGGAACTGGAGTCACCATCCAGGAGGTATTTAAGAGACGTGTGGATGTGATGCCCAGGGATGTAGTTTAGTGGTAGTTGGTGGTTGGACTTGATGATCTTAAGGGTCTTTTCCAACCTATTTGTTTTTATGATTCTATGATTCTTGTATTTGTTTTAGGGAACATTGTGGGGCTATAAAAAGAGCAGGAATAGAAATAGGAATAGAGGTACTAATGAGCATGCTACATATGCATTGTATAGTGATTATGCTTTAAAGACTAAAAAACAAAGACCTTTTACCCAAGCCAAATGGACATAAATAGAATGAAAACATGAGAAATGAAACAAAAGAGTAGCCTCACACTTTGAAAACTGCAAAGTCACTTCAAAATACAGGACAAAGAGAGGAAAAGAGAGGTTTTTGTCCCTCATCTCTCCATCTCTACCTTCCCCATTTAGCAGTCAACTAGCAGTCAGCACTTTCTTACTGATGAATCAGTCTCATATCCTCATGCACTCAATGCACCACTCCATCTCCCTCTCCTTCCCCCATCCCAGCTCTCCAAATGTAAGAACAGCCGTGCTCTATATTGTAGGTCCACTTAAGAAAACAGCATACTAGCTCTGTAGGCCAGTGGTAAACATGGGAATAGCCTGAGTGTGGTTCAGTTCTCCACTAGTTCAAGTCCTCCTTACAGTCAAGAGCAGTCATCAGTGGAGACTTCTTTCATGAGATTGCCTAATCCCATTTTGAACCCATTCCTAGTTTTGTCCTCTTGCCATCACAGAATCACAGAATGGCCAGGGTTGGAAGGGACCTCTGAAGATCATCTAGTCCAACCCTCCTGCAGAGCAGGATCACCTAGTGCACGTTGTGCAGGATGGCATCCAGGCGGGTTTTGAATGTCTCCAGAGAAGGAGATGTCACAACCTCTCTGGGCAACCTATGCCAGTGCTATGTCACCCTCACAGTGCCCTCTCATATTCAGCTGGAACTTCCCGTGCTTCAGTTTTGTGCACATTGCCTCTCATCCTGCTGCTGGACACAACTGAAAAGAAACTGTTTCCATCCTCTCAACACCCTCCCCTCAGATATTTATACACATCGATGAGGTCTCCCCTCAGTCTTCTCTTTTCCAGGCTAAACAGGCACAGTTCTCTCAGCCTGTCCTCCTGAGACAGGTGCTCCAGTCCTCGAAGCATCTTCGTAGCCCTCCTCTGAACTCACTTCAGTTGCTCCATGTCCCTCTTGTACTGGGAAACCCAGAACTGGACACAATACTCCAAGTGTGGCCACACCAGGGCTGAGTACAGAGGGAGGATCACCTCCCTTGACCTGCTGGCAGCACACCTTTGAATGCAGCCCAGGATACCATTGGCTTTCTTGGCCACAAGGGCACACTGCTGGCTTGTGGTCTGCCTGCTGTCCATCAGGTCTCCCAGGTCCCTCTCTTCAGAGCTGCTCTCCAGCGAGTCACCTCTCAGCCTGTACTGGTGCCTGGGGTTATTCCTCCCTAGGTGCAGGATCCTGTACTTACCCTTATTGAGCATAATAAGGTTCCTCTCATGAGGTTGCCTCTCAAGTTGCATCCATTGTCACTGAACTACACAATGTGTTCAGAAAAGGTACACCACACTTTTGTCTGTTCAGCACTTCTCCATATTGTTTTACTTGCTTCCCAGTCTACTTCTTGTCTTATGGGAAGTTTCTTATTTGCTTTTTTCCGGACCATTCATGATTTTGCAGCCCTCTATCACAACAGCCCTCAGCTATCTCTTTTGCAAAGTGGACAGCCTATTTAGTCTCTCCATAACTACATAATTCCAGTCCGCTGATTATTCTTAATCCTTTACTTTCTACCCCTCTCAGTTCCATTAACTTCTTTTTGCAGTGGGAAAGATCAGAGCTGAGGACAACTTTCAAGATGTGGGCATGTTATAGTCTTCCCATGGCATCTACAAGTCTACTAGACTCAACAAGAAGCTGAAAGGAAAAGAAATGGTAGCTGAATAGCAACCAGGTATAATCACTGTAAGTCCTTTTGTACTAGACAAGTACTTCTAAAAGTAAAACAAAATAAAATAAACAAAATTAGCAACCACCAAAAAAAAAAAAAATGAAGACAAACATGCAAAACAGTCATCTTTGCCATCACCCTAAACAAATAGGCAGCAGAAAAATAAATTTGAAAAACATTGCTAATGCCAAGCTATGATGCCAAATGTTTTCTTCTGCCTTGCAAAATGATGTATGTTGATTTTATTTCAACTTCCAAACAAAGTAATTTGGGTTCTGGGAAAGTCAAAAAATTAATAGCTAAAATACTTTCTAAGTGTGGCAAGTGCTACACAGAACAGCAAATAATGCAAAGCAAGTCTAATGATAAAAGACTAAAAGAGAAGACAAGTGGTAAAAGCAGTAAGCATGACTACAACTGATGGAGGACTACACAATGATCAACATAAAGCAAAAGGTGCAATTTCAATGTTAAGAGTACAGAATACTGAAACATCATATCTGAGTGCTGTCATTCCAGTCATCCCAGCCAAAAAATCTATGAAGTGATGATACTGATTTTTGACCCTCTGTAATAACAATTAAGTTATGTGTAAAGTGTTTGCTGTAGTTTTAAAGTTGAAAATGCGTAACAAATTGAGTAGCTAGATTATGAATGCACTTGTATCATTCTTTCTAACCCAAAATCCTAGAAATTTGAGGTGAACATTGAGAAGCGAAAGCATGAATTAATGTCTGATTGAAATTTGATTATACAAATAGAGGACCTTTCAAGCTGAAGAATAACTTAAGCTTACAAAAGAATTTTGAGAACCCCTAAGCAAGGGCTAGCCACTTGCAAGAATCTACCTCAAGTTAATTCAAGTGTTCTGGGTTATTTCTCAGAATAGTTTCAGGAACCTTCAAGGAACAAAGACACTCTTTAGGGCCATTTATAAATATTTTTTTTCTGATGCAGGTATGTCCACCTTTCTGTTCCCATCTAGGCCCCCCAGTTATGATGATACTAAAGACTGTAGGGCAGTACAGGGAACAGGATTAAATTTATATATATATATACATATATATATGTATAAAAGAAATACATATATGTATAAATGTATTTAATTAGGCTTCTTCATTCAGATGAATTGCTCAGTTTCTTGTCCATCCTTGCAACTATACTAACACAGCAAAGAAGGGTAAATAGGATGGGTAATAAGGATGGAAGGGCAATAAGGATGAGTGCTTAGGGCCAAGGGAGAAAAGTAAGAATTTCTTAATTTTGTGCCTCCGCTAGGAGGATTTTCAAGGAGCCACAGTCTTGTCTACAGACACTGAAGGAGATACATCTGTCATAGTGCCTTTTGGACACAAGAGGAATAGACTTGAATGCTTAGTGATATATGATATTCATCTGTGTATCTTGTTAGGCCCTTTCTGTCTATTAAATATCCAGAATGACTGGTGTCACAATAATAGGCCCATATACTTTATTTCAATAGTGACCTAGTTGTCAAATTACCTGTCAGGCTTCAACTGGATGAAGCCGTGAAATCAGTTAGTTAAACTGGCCAGTCGCTGGCAGATAATGAGGTAAACAAGATCCTACCAAGATTTGTTACAGACAATTAGACCTGGTTATATGGAAAATGGTTTTCGAATATCCAGCACTAAAGATGTGTCTAATAAATCACTGCCTAGGAGGAGTGGAATTACTCAGTCCTGTAACTATCTGAAAGTAGTCTCTGCAATACTGAATATGGATATTAATTCAAGTGAGGTGAGTTCTATTTGCAAAGATGAGGCAATACTCAATCAAGCGTGTCTTTGGAGCAGAGAACTTTCCAAGAAGTAAAATACTTCCTTAATTTAGAAAGTTTTGTCATAGAACCTAACAAGATGAATGTAAAAGAAAAAAAAAAAAAAAAAAAAAAAAAAAAAAAAAAAAACACTGCAACATCATATCATTTTAAATTTATTTTTATGTTTTTAAAAAGAAACAGAATCTACTTTCTGATGTACATTACAGATAATATATCATCCCATTAGCAGCTGTGGCTCAAAAGACAAGATTAAATATTTCCTTTCCTTAATGACTAGATTTATTCAGTAATGGCTGAACCATTTGCGTGACCATTTGACAGGAAAGCAGAGGTGGTTAATGAGAACTTCATTAAGACTGATGATGAAACAATACTGTAATAAAGGCATCAATTCAGAGTGTGGGAGGATGCAAAGACAGGAGTAAGCACTGCAAATGTGTAGTTTGACCTCTTCTGTAATAGAGACTGTGGGGTTTGAAATAAATGTCTGGCTTTTAAAAACGAAAGAAAAAAAAATGTTTTAAATTGAAGAGATTTTCATTTCAGGAGGATGTTGGTTATTGTTCTGTCAACAATTTGTCAATAATACTTATGAAATGTACTTGATTTCAAAAATCAAATTTTGCTTAAATTCAAATTCCAATAAATGTCTCTTGTCATACTTTTGTCCTTTTATGTATCTGATGCCCGTTTCTGAGGAGTCAGGAGTATACCCATATATCTTTGCTTAGCTTGGAATACCAAACAGGTGTGTTTGCTTTACTACCATAAAACCGTCTTTTACTAAGAAACTGAAGATCTCTCTATTAACTCTTTTTTTCCTCCTATTTTGATATCTGAAGACTGTGATAAACGAACATCTTCACCTTCCTTTTTTATAAACAAACCTGTTTCTTTAAAAATTTCACTGAGACCTTTTTTTTTTTTTTTTTCCAAATATTTAGTAATTCTCATGCCCTTTTTCTTGCTCCTCTCCAGTTTTAAGGCCATCTGTCTTAAAGTGAGAACACTTGCACTTGATACACCATTCCATCTGTTGTCACAGCCGCCCAGATACAAAGGCAGAATATCTTCGATTTATAACTTAACTATTTTCTGTGAAGCATTGTTCAGGTGAACTTGATGTTCATCGTATCTACTGAGATTTCCGACTGCTTTTATAGCAGTTCCGGAATAAACCATAGTGAATACATGTGCAAGTGTCAATGTGTGTGGATTTCTTATCGTGAATAACCCAAGCAGAGATGAAGAGATTGAGTAGTTCTGAATGAATGAGTGAAATTACTGAGGCAAGTTGAATGGCATTTTGTGTTAATCTAAAAAGATAATGAGAAATAGATTCATTCTGGTTTATTTTTTTTCCATCCAGACTTTAAGGCCCTGACTGGAATGCCTTTATTAGGAGCAAAATTGCTTCACGTTCCCTCTCTAGTAGTTAGAGACAGGCACTTCCAGGGGAAGGTTCAGATCTTGGTAGGGAACATTACACTTTCACTAACCTTCTGTTATATGTTATATATTGGTTATCCTAAAGGAGCTGTGTTACAGATCACAGCTTGCACTGACAGATCTTCATCTGACTAATGTTATTAGAAAAAACGAGAGAAAGCAACTATTTTGTAGAAAGGCAGATCTGTGATTTTTATGGAAGAATGCATTAGCATTCAGCGTTTACTATGGTAAAAACTTTCACTTACAAAGACTGTAGGAAAAAAGAAGCTATTAACCTTCATCATCATAAATAATTAACCATGATAGCAGCTGTACATAAGATCCATCTCTCAGTTAATGTTTATCCAGACGGATAATACCTGAACTGACCAAAACCAAACACAAATCCCATGGCACACCGAAGTCAATCTGTCAAAATCTGCTTACATGTCCAACTGCATGAAAAAGAATCGACTCATTAAATAAATAGCATTCTAAAATTATTTTTTTGCTTGTGAGCTAATTAAGATCCTACAGCTCTTCGAAGGCTGTTTATTGTTTGGAGTGCAAATACAGAGTGTTACAATTTGGGGAAAGATCCTGTGTGCAACACAAATGTGGAACAGAAATTACAAGAGAAAGGATTTGTGAGAAGAATCCAGAAAGGCAAGACCATGTGACTGTGTCTAGAAATCTTGTTAAAATACAGCACTTCAGTGACATGTTCTCTTCATAGAAACAAAACAGGAAATCAGGGAGGACAGAAGCTAGGGATGCATGAATGAAGATCAAGAGGCTTCTCAAGAGTAAACAAGCACTCAAGTTCAGTTTTGACCTTGAAATTTTTGAATACACATATATAGGTCCTCCAAAAGCACTTTTAAAAGGAGGCAGGTGTGGGGTGTGAATTTCTTAAGGTATTCAGCTGTAACTTAATAATCTTCTAATTTCAATGTGTTTTCATTTTTGTTTTTAATCTTAAAGTATAATTTTGCTCAGGTTGTCAGTGCTGAAGGGATGTTGGGGACCCTCCTTTGAAATTAGGTTTGACAGTTCTCCATCCCAACACTACATTTGCGCTAATTGCAGGCTGGCACAAAAGGAGTAACCTTTTGCAGACCTGTGGACTTACTAATCACTATTGCCTCAGGGAAAAGTGGTACCCCTGTGCTTCAGTCTGAGGCAAAAGAGTAGGCAGTATGTGTGAGAAATTTTTTTTTTTTCTGTAGCTCTTCTGAACCAAATTTTGGAAATATAGAGAAGAAATACAGATGTGAAAATGAGGGAAGACAATGAAAGAACTAATATTAGAAGGATTTAAAAAAAGGACGGAGGTAGCGGGGGGGCAGGAGGGGGGAGAAAACTGAGGAAAGAAGATCAGAGAATACAGGAGGAGCCAGCAGGCAGCCAAAGCCTAGTAAATGTTGTCTTCAGTTCAGTTATTGTGCTAACATGGGAAAGCTTTATGCTAAGCATCCTGTCTTTTCACACTAATTGTCTCTTTTCATTTATGAGCAAACACAGATATTGTTCGCCACAGTGATTTTTAAATAGTTGTTAATGGGCTCTGGAAATGAAATACGAAAAGCAATTCCTACCTCTCAGACTTATTTTTTGAAGCTTGCAGTATTCAGGGGCATATATCAATCACCACATCCATTTTGACTGGCTCACATCTGAAAAGTTTTCTTTGCAGTCATAAAATGTGGATATGAAATTGTTTGATCCATGATCCTGAAGCACTAAGATAACTCTATCATGAAGGAAAACAGCTTGCTCGCTAAGCTGCCCCGAATAGGCTAAATGTGACTTACAGATCCAACAGATGCAAGTACAGAGTGATAAACAAAGGAGATACAACAGTTATAAATCATATTATAGAAAATTCATTGCTGAAAATTACAGCAATAAAAGGTTTTAAGAAGAGTGTGCTTAGACATGATTAATAGAGTAATGCTCTTTGTGTGCTTCTGCTTTGGTATTCAGCAAATACCTTGGAGCTTTTGTTTTGTTGTTTGTTTGTTTGTTTTTTCATACTCCCCAGGGCAGGTTATTCCAGGGTTGCTCAACAAATAACTGCTGAAATGATACCGCTGAGGCTGCTTGTGTCTGCCAGAGTAGCCCTGCCCAGCTACACAGATCCTTTATAAGAAAGCCAAGGAGGGAGAAGAAACCCTGTAGGACAACAAAATAATAAGTGCCTGTACCTGAAAAAGGAAAAGGAGAACAAAAAAGACGAAGAGACAAAAAAAAAAATAAATAAAATAAAAGAATGGACATCAGCATCTATTTCTAGATCTTTACATGAGGAACACAGATCTCCCTCCCCAGGAATCAGAACATTACAAAATGAGTTTGAAGGTGATCCTGGAAAATGTTCATGCAGAACAATTCTGCAGTGGCAGCAGGAGGGATGGACTGGATGTGAACTTACTCTGGGTCTCTTCCATCTCCAGTTTCTATGAAAACAGTCACCATTCTGTAGAAATATGGTAAATATTTAAAAAAATCATAGATACAAACTAAATAAAATATATTAAATAACAAGTTCAGCCAACTTAATCATGACTTTTCAACTTTTTGAAACAAGACAGCAGGGAGGAAGAAGGAACGGGCTTAAGATTTTTAGTCCTCTTTGTTTAAGGCTAATTCACATAGGACACACCTTCATGAGACTTGTTCAATAACATTTATGGAGCTGGGCTGGAGTTGTTGTTGGATTGTTCTCAGTCCACAGAGCTGCTGATTCTACCCAGTGCACACTGGGTGCTGTCTCTCTCTAGCAGCCTTTAATTCAGATTTAGCTTTGTTTGTATTTCACTCCTTAGCTGGATCAGTAGATATCGTTTTGGGTAGTGTAATACCAGTCCAGTCCTTGCTGCATTTACTCACCCAGAGGAAACTACACCAAGTGCTGATTTCTTTCTTCATTCCTGCACTGAACAAAACAACATCAGTTATCCTCCAACAGCAAATCTGCTCCTCTGCAAAAGAGCCATGTGTTGCAAATACAAAGACTTCATCATCCTCAGCAGGGGAAGAGGAATTTTTGATTTAAAAAACACAGAGCTCTGTATTTGAGCACGTGGTGCATCTACAAAGTCTAGCTGTAGTGAAGGGACTTGTGTTCCATGGGACAGCCACTAGACAGTGATATAGCCTCACTTACACGGCCAAAGTATGTCAGCTTCACACACCACTAACTGCCCCTGCCCCTATCTGTCATTTCCTTCACAGCCTAACAACTCAAATTTTCTCTGAATCCTAGACAAATCTCAGCTTGCACGTATTCCTTCTGTGTACTCATCATTCAGTCTCAGCAGAGAGGAAGACTTGAAGCCTTTTCTTCTATAAAAATCCAAGATGAGGAACATTCTGGGATAGAGGGAGACAGGAGTATGCCTTGCCTTTTATGATGTGTCTGTCCACTGGAAGGAAGACCTCAGTTTTCTGGGTTGTAAATCTTCAGAGTGCTGTCTTTACACTATCAGCTCAGCTTCTTTTATTAGCACTAAAAACAACTTAAGAAGATACGGCAGACATAGTTGTTTTTCCTATCATGTACTTCCCTGAACTTATGTAAGAGAACAAAACAAAGGAGAGCCTGTTTTATGCTTTATATCTATAATTCTCTTCAGCACATTGGGGCCTGGTCACAAGGCTAAGCCATTGGTAACGTGGTTCAAATTTGGACTCCAGCTTCCCAGGCAACTGGCTCAAGCCAGTTGCACCCATACCTGTAGCATTAGGCATACCTCTGAGAAGCACCAGCTGCATCATCAGCAAGCTTTGCTGGAACCAGCATCAGACTTTCCAGTCAGGCCATCTGACTTTGCACCTTGCCATTTAGCCTTCATGCCTCACTCCTGGCCCTTTCTTCTTCTCCAGCCACATGCACACCTTTTGTAAGAGGCACAGATAATAGGCTAACTCACTGGAGCACCAAGCCAGTCCTAGTGCCAATACACCCTTCTGCCTAGCTGCTGCACTTGAGAGCTGCAAGAGTTCTGTTTGGGAGGTCACCTACATCTCTGTCCAGAGCTTGCTAGTTAGAGATATGGATGTAATTGTCCTCTTAACCCTCTGCAGAGTTTCTGCAGGGAAACCCTTCTGTAGCCCCATTTGTGGTATTATTTTGTCCTTCGCTCCCAGTAGGGACCTTCAATGCAAGAACAAAATTACTATATGCAGAAAGCGACCCTTACTTCTCTTCTGTATAAGCTGTCACCTGCCTGGTTCAAATCAACACAACTTTACCCTTCCCCATGCTTCTGTGGGGCTCCATCACCTCATGGCATCTGCACATTCCCTATTCCCGTTACTCAGTAGGAGATTAACTTGGAGAGGAGAAAGTCATCCTCACAGCCAATGTGTCTGCAAAGTCCTGCAACAGAGATATTATCCCTGACTAGAGGCCATCAAAGGCAGCATCAAAAGAGCTGGCAACCTACATGAGTTGGTTCAACTGTGCCTCTGTTTGCCTTAGTGCAGGGCATAAGTTGTGCTACATGCATAAATCCACAGCTAGGCCTAGGTGGCTACAGATGCTACTCCAGTCCATGGTCTCCTCCACAGAGCTAGACAAAATCTATGACATAATTTCCACCACTGGCTAGGTGGGGCTGGTTCAGCGATGAATACAGCAAAATCTGTCTGTCAGATATTGTGGATGAAGTTTGGAAAGGCACCACAGGCATTTTGTGACATCTGGCCTGGATCCTTTCCTACTTAAAATGTTTTGTTTTCTTCCATCATTTCTGCCTCTGTCACATAACTATAGTTGTGTGTTTGCTCCAAATATCCAACTCTCTCTTCTTCTACAGTTTCTCCACAGCCAGAGAACAGCCTTTAGAAAAAGGGTTTTTTTGCTATGCTCTGGTGTAGTCCTGGAAAATATAATTCCATAAACTTGGTGTACTAAGAAATCTCTAATGTTTCTTAAAAGAAAACTTTATTTTTATTTGGGATTCAAAATATTAACACATTAGAGTGCTGCCTGGAACTGCTAGATTTGCTTGGGTGCCTAAAGATCTTTAGTTTAACCTTAACAGTGAATTCTCTGCATTTGTAAACCTTTTCTCTAGAAACTCTTCCAATTAAGCATGATTCAGAGTTATTCATTTACCTTTGCAATCTATAAAATATTTTTTTTAATCTGGAAACTGTAGTCCTCTCATTATGATTATACAATTATACTTTAAAAACTCCTAAGGATGTTGCTCTATTTCTTAAAAAAAAGTATATATTGTACTGCAGTAGAAATGGGAAAATAAATTAACTGCAAAATTAACTGCTTCCTGATTTGTGCAATGCTATTTGAGGATCCAGGTGGGTTTGAGAGCATTGGTAGTTCTGCAAAAATATGTGGACTAGTCATTTACTAAAGTTAGGCCTTGTGAATCTCTTTCAGAAGCGAAGGTCTTGTGTCAACTCTTCAGGATGAAAACTACCATACACTTTTAATATATTCTAAGCATCACTCTCACAAGTACATTGAAACTCTAACAATATTTTCGTTGTTATTATCTTCGGAAAATTGAAACTAAACTTTTGGAACGTATCCAGACCACTGGGGTTGAGCTGCAGAATGGCACAAAAATCTGAGTATAGAGCTACACGCAGCATGATACCTTAAAAAAGCAGTAGAGATAAGCTTCAGATATACGCCTAAGAGATGAGCTTCAGATACAAACTATGTAATGATCCCAAAAGACAGTGTGGCTCTCAACCAGTGTTGAACTTTGGATGTGAAAAGAAGTGTAAGGTAAGTGCTAGCAAATACTGATGAAAACATTTTTTTCTCTGTATTTCGTTTCTTGAGATCCAAATAAATTGTCCATTTAGGTGAATAAAGAAAATGTGGGGTTATATGTATGCACGCAACCACACAACACAGTACAGACAGAGCTGAGGATTTTCTGCTTCGGAGATCCAGGTCTCTGGCACTGTCTTCACCGCATCAGGTTCAAGCCACAGGGGAACAACAGAGAAAAGAAGGCTGGAGATTTCCCAGCGTGAACTGGAGTCCGACCCCGCTTCTACCCTTTGGAAAACGAAGCGAGGGATGCTTTCCTTCCCCACGGCAATGCTCCACCACAGGGCTCCGGGCTCGGGTGTCAGCCCGGCCAGTGCCGGCACACGGAGGGGAGCGGCACACGGAGCATCCCGGCGCATCGCTGCCCCGCGTGGGAACTTGCCCGTGGGGGCAGCCCCGCTGCAAAAAACCTTGGTGAAGCCTCGCAGAGGTATCGGCTTCGCCCACCACCCCACACCCGGTGCCCCGGCCGGGCTTTGCCGAGCCTGGGAGCGGGGCGCGCCCGGGCGGGTCCCCGCGGTCTCCGCCGCCCGCCCCGCCTGCGTGGCCCGTGGGAGCGGGTCCGGGTGCCGGAGGCGGCGGGGAGGGCTGGGACGGGGCCCTGGCCAGGGGTTTCTCTCTCCCCCACCCCCCTCCTCCCCTCGCCGCCGGTTCCCGTGAGGCTGCAAGTGCCGCCGCGGCAGCTGGGGGGCCGGCGGGGGATGCTGCCGCCGCCCTGCCCAGCGCCGGAGTAAGGGCAGGCGCTGGTGGCGGCAGGAGCAGCCCCGGCGGAGGGACGAGGTGAGCAGGGAGCGGGGGCAAGGGGGCGGGTGGGCGCCCGGCAGCGGGGCCGGGGCGGGCAGCGCTGCCGTCGGGAGCAGCCCGCCCTTGCTGGGGGCTGGGGGCGCACGGGGAAGGGACGGGGCGCAGCCCGCGGGGTCTGCTCCGTGCCCGGGAGGGGGGAGCCCGCAGGGCAGCGCGGCGCCGGGTTTGGGCTTTGGGGGTGCGGGAGAGCGGAGGAGCAGCGGGGTGGGGGCGCGAGTCGGGGGCGACGGGGAGCGAGGGGCATCCCCGGCTGACTGAGCCCGGCCGGCAATGCCGGATGCAGACGTAACTCGTCGGAGGGACCCCCTCCGCCTCCCCTCCCCAAATCTGGGGCAGGATGGCTTGTGGTACAGCTACGATCCGGCGAAAGGAGAGATCGCCGTACAGCTCAGAGGTGTTTTCTCTGGCTGAAGTTATCTAGAAATAATATTGAGGCGAAGAACCGTAATTCATAACAAAACTTTGAAGAGCAACAGGTCGTTTCACTGAAATCACACGTGGTGGGGAAAAAAATCGCCTCAAGTTGTGCCGATGGAAAACAACTAATAGCGATATCGTGTATACCGAATCATAAGTATTGTTTGGGGAACTCCAAACACTACTCAAAATGTTACCGTATGTCTGAAGAGATTTCAAAAAACTAGAGAGTCTTTTCTTAAAACCTTCGTTTTTACTTCTGGGGATACAATCTTTAGAATTCCTTTGATACATTTAATCGTTTGAAGTGTTTCCGTTTTTGATGATGTTTTTCCAACCTGAAACAGACGGCCCAATATATGCAGACCTCCTGTTTGCTGTCAGGTTTTGCCCCCCAAACCTGCCTGTGTGCTTGCTGCACAAACTAGAATTAACCGTGCTGGACAACCCAGGCTGCACTTAGAGGAGCGGGGGACATAACGGGCAGGGGACATAATAAGCCAGTCACCCTACATATCCCAGCAGCACCAGTGTGATGCTCCTGTTCTATCATGGGTGTGGAGGAGAGTGGCTTTGCATCTGCATCCTTCCCTGATTTCCCCATTTGGGTTGTGTTTCTATCACAGTCAGGACTTTCCTGCGAGCTACTCGAGTTTCACTAACTGGTGTAAATGTAAAGAGGATGTGCTGGGAGGGGCGAGGTCAGGGGAATATTAGTGAGGCATTGCTAAGGCTAATTTCCAGACAGTGTAGTGTCCCTGAAAGTGTTTATGCTAGTAGTGGGAATTAGAGCCCTTAACTCCCGTTCTTGATTTAGGCTGGGGCTAGGCAGCTGTGGACTCCTTCCTCTCTGTCCTGCCTTTCTGCAGCCTCACCAAGCTGCATTACTAAGCTCTTCTTTCAATGAGAAATGCAAGTTCCAGCCCAGGGAACAGGATCCAGTCCTGCTCCCAGTGAATTCTCTGGGATGTGGTCATTGATCTCAGCGTTATGGTTTCTGTATCCATACATCCTTTCTAGTTGTGAGAGGGGAAAAAATATGGTTAGGATGATTATGAAATATATTTTTGCCAAGGTGTACTGAGTGGCAGTGAAGGGAGCTGATGGCTGTTCAGAGGAAGCATTTGGAGTCACCTACATATTTCATAGGGTGATCCCAACTTTGTGCAAAGTGTGTTTCGCAGTATTTGACACCAAACTGTCCAACCTATAATTTTTTCTACGGTTAGTGGTGGAATGGGTGACATCCAGGCAACATTTTGGCATTGTTCTCAAAGCAGCAGTAGAGTGATGTTGAAGAAGATTGTACAGTTACTTTCCACACTAAATTTAAGGCTCAGTGGAAGATTCCAGGTCTGTCAGTCTGACATGCTTTGCACCACTCTCAGAGCAATGCTTTCTTGATATTAGATTACCTTGTTAGAATTATCTTCTGAAATATAAGCAAAAATGTCAAATGAGACAGTAAGAGCTTTCCAGTAAGCTCCCATTCCATCTGCATGTGTACTGGTGGCTGCAAACAACCTCTTCTGCATAAGTTGATGGACTTTCTCGGTCACTTATTAACTGCAAGAGTGAGGAATGCTTTACCTGCACTAATTTGTGCCAAGGATTGCAAGAACGTTATTGATACTCAAAGTAGACTGAGGAGGGCATTGGTAGCTCTAGTATCAAAATCTTCTCTTCTAATGTATCTGGGCTATTCCATATGAACACATTTTGTTCAGTTGAGAAAGTTAGGATAACTGAACTGCTCAGCTCACAAAATATGAGAGATTGTAATCTTTTCATGTGTATGTGAAACGCAAGTGAGTGCAATATGATCCAGTGACTTAATTCTAAAGATGATTCCAGAACTTGTTCTGGGTTTGGACACCGACCTTGAAAAAACTATTTCCTTTCAGTTTTCCTGTTTCAAAAGTGGGGTGAAGGACAGCATTTTATGTGGTCTTGTTGGAAATGTCTCATTTAGAAATAGGTGTTTTTTTTAAAGCACACTGGAATTTCCATGCCAAAAACTCTGTATTGTTTCAAAGCCTAATTACCATATGGGAAGATGAAAGCAAAGGGAAGTTTCAGAATTTTCTGGTCCTTTTTCCCACCGTGTTCAGGAGGTTTCAATCGACTGCTGTGGTGCATAGGATCATGTGACTGCTTCTGTTTTGCATTCTTCAAGTGGATCTTACAACTGGATCCCCTGTATCTGAAACTAGCTTTATTGATCAAAATGAAGTTTTCAGTCGTAGGGAAAATTTCATGATACTTAACTTGACACTTTCTAATCATTAGCTTGGGGCACTTGGCATTGACATAGTAACATATGCATACAATTCATTGCACTGATATTGAGTACTTTGGTGGACAAGATGCTGAACACCTGGGTGAGTGTATGATATGGGGATGGCAGTTAGTAAGTGCCTGGGTTGTTTTTTTGTTGTTGTTTTTTTGTTTGTTTTTCATGTGGCAAACGTGGCTGGGGTGGGAGGAGGCTTTGGGTTTGTTGTTTTGTTTTTAACACAACTGTGACACTGTAGATACAGTCCTGCAGCATTGTCTTACGCAGAGAGTAAGGGCCATTGTGCTGTGTCCTAAGTCTGGAGGTAGATTTGAGCCATTGCTCCCCAGGATTTCTCAAAGTGTAAGTACTCATGGCTATGGTGGCACTTCACATGCTAAGTGTCCATTCCAACACCCACCATTTCGCTGCATTGCATTGGGAGTGGGAACTTGTGGTGGCAGATAAAAAGAGAAAAAGGAAAAGAAGCCAGAGAAAAGAAAGAACAAAGGAAGGGAAAAGAGACAGGAGCAAGGGTAGCAGTAATTCTAGCAAAGGGAACATTTTCCAGTGAGCAATTCTGAATGTGATGTAAAAAATAACAACTGAAAGTTTTATTTTACTACACAGAGCCCAGATTCTTCCTTTGATCTCTGTGCAAGCTTCCTTTTGGCATCTGTGGGAGATCAGTGGAAAGAGGGGAGTGTGTAGTCTTGAATTTATGATGCAGCCCATGAACAGTCATGAAACATAATTCAGTCCTCTCCAAAAATGAATACATAGCTGTGAGTCAGCTAGGAAGGTACACTGACGGTCCTGAAATTAAAATAAAATAAAATAAAATAAAATAAAATAAAATAAAATAAAATAAAATAAAATAATAAAAACTCAGTCTGTTCAGAGGCATCTCACCACCAAAATAATAGATAAGCCATCTGAATACACTGCTCATTGCAACTAAAATGTTGGCATCTGTTGAAACTAGCTCACTATCTCTGCTACTGCCTGCAGGAATTCATGTGTATGCTTGATTTGTGTAATAGTGTATACAAATAGACTATTTTTGAGATTTTTACTCGTAGTCAGCATCTAGAGACACAGTTACTTCAGCTTAATAAGGTAGGAATGCATTAAATGGCCCATAATGAATAACAAGAAATTCTCTACACTTCCTTAAATTACAGGATCTGCAAATTTTAGTTTATTCTTAGTTTAAATTGTTAGTAAATTGTAATAGTTGCACTTTGAACTTGCAATTAGCAATATATGAGAATTAAGAGATATTAACAGATGCACCAACTACTCTGAGCAAACCAAATATGCAAGAATTCATGTAACTTTAATCAGTTGACTTCAGATGTTAATCATGAATAATCAAAGAGCATTTCTACGTATCTACAGAAAGTTTGCTGTAACTTGAGAGTTTGATGCATCTATTTCTTTATTGTGCCACTAATATGCTTGAACACTTGATATTGTGAGTTAAAATATTGGGAAACTAGGTTCTTTAGGATCCTTTACATACCTCTTATGAGAAACAGAACATTTAGGAGCAACCCAAAGCAAAGTCTAACATTAAATTGTCAGTGTAAATCACCTCTGCTGTAAAAAGCCCTCCCCACTTTCTGCTTTCAGTCTGCAAGTCCTTCTAGCACTGTGATGCTGCTCAGAGCAGTGTGCTGGGTTTTGCAAGCAGCAGGGCTGCTGACATGTTGCTGTTACCATTACTTCTCTTAGGAGGGCATGTCAGAAACCAGAATACTCATCTATAATGTGCTCTGCAAACAGAAAAAGAGCTGGTCCTTGCTATAAAGTGCTGAGATTGTCCCTAGGAGATTAGGTTAAGGAGACGAAAGACATTTCATCTTTTCATCTCCTGTCATCATCATCTCAAGACAGAGTTTAACAGATGTAGCCCTTTTCTCCAAGAAGTACCAAATAACCTGTATTTTCTGCGTTCTGTTCTCTGTTCTTTGTTTTCATTTTGCAACATTGCTTGAAATGGTGACATTCATTCCCCATTTCTGTTTTTCCATCCTTTGTCTTACTAGTGGCATGACACCATTAATTAAGCATTTGTTTGAGAAGTTGCTTTGTTTGAGAAACTGCCTGTGCAAAAGGAGCACCACTGAAGACAAGCTGTTGGAGACATGTAGTATTATGGGGAGATTTCCTCCAGCCCCATTACTCCTAGCTCCTCTAGCACCAACTGGAAGCATGAGCAGGTGATGGAGATGAGAGCAACTGTCTCAGTGAGTGTGCAGCAGATCTGTGCCTCTTACACCAGCTTTTAGTGTCAAAGTGTTCAGCAAATTTAGAAGGTCTTCAGGAGTATCCACTCATGGCTGCATTTGCATGGTCCATTGCACACGGATCTCCACAGAGGCAAGGCAGAAAGCAAGCATGGGCTTTGGTGATGATGGTATTCACCAGTGAAGTTACGGATTGGGGATAGAGGTAACAGATTTCATGTTCATCCAGCATTACTTAAATTCATCTTTGAGAAGCCTGAGATGATGTAGAGCTTGCAGACAATTTCATCAAGCCCCCTCCCTCTTCCCAAAAATGTTCAGGATCCTTTACATACATAGTGACTGTCATTTTCGATGCAAAACAGTAAGTTGCCTAGCCCACAGCTGTTATGTCCTGGAAGGGTAAGGACCTGTAGGTTTGGTGTTATGTCTGCTAGCCTGGTGCAGTTCTCTCAGCATAGTGTGTGGGCAGGTTTAAATATCCAAAACAGTGCCTCAGTAGTTGGTGCTTTTGGCAGGGGTTGCCTTCTTATTCCCATAATTTTTCACCTCTCACCTCATAGCTGTCACACACAATACACATTTCTGCTCTGTTCTTTGGCCTCACTTGAGAGTTGTGGGAAGCTCTGTGGGTCTACATGTACTACATGCAGTCCACTATGGTAGCTGTTTTCAAGGTGAACTACTTAGCTGCATGCATTTTTAAATATTTTGAACATATCATAATTGGTATTTGCAAGGAACTTCTGACTAACATTGAGTGAGCCAGCCATCTAAGCCCTGCAATACTAAACCAGTTTTCAGATCTATCTTTCTTTGTTTAAATTTTACAACACATTCTACATTTAGCCTTTGAGGAGGAATTTAACTAAACTGTACCATGTCTACACCAAGCAGTACACTCACTCTATGCCATGCACTGGGGCAGCTTGCTCAGATGTTGTTCTCTCTACACAAGGGTTTTGAAAGTATTTTTAATAATGGAAGTAGTTCCTTCCAGGAGACTTCATATTGGAAAGGCTGCAGTTCTCAATGGACAATTAAGGACAACTTATCTACATCACATTTAAGTCCCACAAATACCATGAGTCTTTCTTCATAGTCATATACTTTGCAAGACTGTCATATTCTTGCATAAATGATAAAACAGCAAATGCTGCTGATGAGTTTTCTCCATTTAGTAGCCTTCAGTCTCGGGAAAAAGCACAGATTTATAAACCAAAATGTAATCCTAAATCTTCCGCTGCTTTTATCATGATTCCAGGCAACCTGCCTACAGTCCTTATCTTACCATAGGAAAACAACTGTAATTCTTCTGTTTTATGAATTAGAGATTGAAGGGGCTGGATCCAGGTAACAAATGACATACTAGATATAAAATTGGTTTCTAAACAGCAGAAATAGTTTCCACCCATTGCACCACAACATCCTTAAATACATCACTCTATATGTTACCCTTGCCTAAAACATTGTAATAAGGACACAAACATTAATAGTAACAGTGGGGCGTGAATCTATAGGTGAACGCAAAGGCATGATTTTTTGGTATGATTTAGACTTATGTCTTCAATAAATACATCAATAAGAGATTCTGCTTCTTTTACTTCCCAGGACAGTGTTAGGTTGAGTAATTATACCAGCTAGCAAAGGTAAACTGCTGCTTCCATATCTTGGAAGGCTTGTTTGCACATTTAATGGTATCATGTATCATATATCTGACGTATCATGTCCATTTTCATGGGCATTTGCATATTTACACCTCTGAAAAGCTATCAAACAGAAATCTCTGCTTAATCTTAAGGAAAAGCCTTTTTCCTCCTCTCTCTACAGTTAGATCAGAGCATGTACTTCAAATACACTGTCTTGGAGCTTTCAGTTTGAGAACTTTGAGCAGAGTCTCACTATGAAATGATGCAGGAGGCATAGCGTCAATGTGTTAGCATGCAGAGAAGATACCTTGACTATCCAAGGCTAGGCAGCATCTGAATGATACTTTGAGGGTGGAAAAATTTCTGTGCCTGAAGTGGGTAATGAGTATCTCAGGAACATTTGAGCATTTGAACTTCAGTTTCTTGGTATTAATAACTGCAATGGCTTCCTCTTCTGGATTGTCTGCCACATTTACTGTATTTGTTTCTCTGTACTTACGTGTTGACATTTTGGTCCACAACCATGAGAGCTAGAAGTGTTTAATTTAGCTGGAAATCATGATTCAAATTAAAACACCTGATTGCCGATCAACAAAGTCATACGTACATTTTTGCTGAGTTCATGCTCTGACCATAGATGTATCTGTAGCTCTATGTCTGGAATCTCATACAGGCAGAGCCTATCAACTTTTATTGGAAAGAGACAGAATGAAGCAGAGTAAGTCTGTTGTTTTCTGTTGGGGTTGTTTTGCTGTAGCTATTGTTGTTGCTTTCACAAAGTTTATTTAAGTTTTCATTTGGGGCAAGGAAGTATTTTATGATGGAAGACCAACAAATATTGGGCACGAGGCACTCTGAATGGAGAGGAGTTTAACACGACTAGAAATGCTGATATGTTCATGTGATGAGTGTGGTGAGTGTCATGGATGAACTATATGGAGAGAAGAGATACAGTGGTTCTTCATGTTGTTGGACACCGTCCATGAAATGATAGAGCTGAAAGAACTTAGGTAGGGCCTGGATCTAGCCAGATTTCAGTACTTGTCAAACTGGAACTGCTCTGGTTGAATTCAGATGTCTGACATTATGTCTACAGTGCTGAACAAGGTAGCTGGGTAGAGTAGTGTGATGCCACTATGTCAAAGTAATTTAAAGATTTTATTCTGAAATGTCTTCTTCCTGAAAGTTTTATGGTTTTGTCAAATTATCTCTCATGTAAGCAATACTGTGATATCTTTACCATTTTCAATTTTTAGAGTGAAATTTTATTCTGGGATGTGATTTCTAATAGTCCTGTTTTCTTATTCAATACAATTGTTGCCGTATTTATCAAGGTGAGAGCTGCACTTACAAAAGACAAAAACAAATCTTGAGCACTGTGGTTTCTATTAACATTGCAAAACTAGCAGAGCTGACACTACTATTTGTACCCTCTCTCTTCATTAGTATTGCCTAGAAAATTACTGACTTAAGTGACAGTTGTAACACCAGACAGGAAAATATGGAAGCGCCTAAGTGACACAGAGGGCACAATTCATTGTAACAACTTGTTGTTGTTAACAACTTGCAGACTGGAAGGTAATCTTGGAGCAATGGCCATTAAAAATAATAATATATTACAAATTATGAAGTGAATGCACTTGCACACAATTCATGGAATTTTAAGATTTTGTTTTTATCATAGCTTTTTAAAACAGCTCTACATTATGTGGCCTTGACTGAAAGCTATCCTTGTAGTAAATCACAGCATATTTAAATAGCTGCCTCAGAAACAAGAAGGTATGGCTGAATTGATCCAGGATTTGAACATAAAATTCTAGACAGTAATAACTGTTGACAATGGCTTGGCCTCCAGATATTGTCTTTCATCAAAAGATCTGAAAGAGCTTTTAAAAATGTATAATTACAGCATAATGGGTTTCCATTTTGTATCAAGGATTATCAAAATATAAAAAATATACAACAATAATTTTCAGATCTCTATTGCTGGGTACTCATGTTCATTTTATGATTCATGTTATTGGTCTAAATATGGGTTTAGATGGCAGTTTGCATTCTAGTTTCAAAGTAATATGATTTCCAGACCCAAAGATGACAGGGAGAATTTTCCGTGAGCATATAAAACATTTTAAAGCCTATTTTATTTATTTTTGCCCACTGGTATCTGTGCTCTTAAATTTCTTTTTTGCTTTAAATAATTTGTCTTTGCTTCAGTTTGTAGTCACCAGCTAACAAAGCCCTATGATGCTTAAGCTAATAATGTAGCGTCTTCTTCAGAAGCAAAGCAACTACTAAAGTTATTCAGGCAACATTACAGCAACAATAACAAGGAAGGGAAAAGGACATAATTCTTGGTTAAGCATCTAACATAGCAGTGCCGATGTGTACCCAGCAATGCACATTTCCTCCTACGTTAAGTATTTTAGGTGAGCAAGAATTCACATCCTGTTGGAGAAGGGGATTATGAGATACATATCTCTTAATTAAAGGAACACAGTTTCACTAATAGAGCTGACAGTAGGGTTAGATAACTCATGCTTTAATCTTTTTCTTTTGATACTGTGGACTGATAGAAGTCAAAGATGAACAGTGACCCTAAGGGATCTCTCTGTTTTTCCTATGTACTTTGTTCACATTAAATTTAAGTGCTCTCATGTTAATATTTTGGCACTTTTCTTCCAAAAAGTTTGTGGATTACAGTTTTAAGTTGTTTCTAAAATTTAGAGACCAATCTCCTGAGAACCTGCTAACTTCCTTAACTTTTTCTGTAATTAGAGAAAATACCCATGGGAGTTAAAGATAACCTTCCCCCAGTGGTACTCAGTTGTTAAAAACCCTGTCAGAATCATGGGCAACTGAGTGATGCAGAGTGGTCCTGTAGTTATACAGCAGCATGCAGGGCTGAAGCTGGCTTCCCTGCTTGTTACTGGATTTGGGGAAATGCAAAAATGTCATAAAGTTATTTCTGTTTCACCCTGTCCCATCTGGCCTTATGCCAAGAACAGCTTGGAGAATCTGGGCATGACTTGTACAGCAGCATTTACTTATGTGTAATTGTTGCAGCTCGTAGTTCCTCCTCAGTTAAATGTTTAACCTATGGGTTGTAACAGATGCTGAGATGCATTGCTTTCCACTATCTTTATTTTTTCATTAATAAAATAATAAAATACTTTTATACATGGATTGTGTAGATCTTAAGAAGGTAAAAAATAAATCTGTCTTCCACTGCTTACTTAGTTTGCAAGTCCTGACAGTTTGTTGGAGTCCTGATATCTGTTTATCTTGGTGCATATTTGCAGTACAACTTAAAAGGTTTACAATAATCATTTTATGAAAAAATATATAGATTTCCTTACTCTGAACAAAATTTATAACTATATCAAATGGTCTTATCCTAACTCTGATTCAATATACCTGCATTTTTCCTATGACTGAAGAAACAGAAAGATCTTGTGGTTCTTCTGCAGATTGTTAAATGAACTATCCTACAACCATTTCTTCCAAAAAATTCTACATGCTCCAAGATGCTACAGTGATATGTGCAAAATGATAATAACAGCTTCTTGATATGATATTATTCTAGGAATACTGTATGAATGTATAAATAAAGATTACATGATAATGCAAATCTCATCTAGTTGAAAAATGAAACAATGGACAAATAGATCTGTACAGACTTTAGCTCGTGCTGTGGGGTTGAGCTAGCTAATTTTTTAGTTCAGTTCTAGTTCAGGTGTTGCCATGACAGAAGTTGTTTCAGCTCATTTAAACAAAAAGGAAAAATAATCATTCAGGTTCAGCTCGGATTTGAAGAAAAGCTCCTGCTCTTGCATCCTGATTCTGGGATCATTTAATCACACATAAGTAATCAGATTATTACTAATAGAATATAAGTAAAATTGATAGCAGATTTTGAAATTTTAATCAACTTTACACAGATTTAATACTTATTTAGAAATTTTTATCAGTAGTAAATTTCCTTTGCTGTTCTTCATGTATTATTCACTATTCCATAGTCTTAAAATATTATTAGTTTAGAAGTTAGAAAATATGTATGCAACTAATGGATCCTTTCAAGGTTAAATGATACCAAGAGAAAGAAACTTTCTTATATGTTATTTGTCTGAGCAACTCTTTTGTATTGACAGAATAGAATAGAGCTTGAACCAGACATGCTACTTCAACTTTGTCTTTACCTGTATTTTGAGCATTTCTGGTAATCTATGTTATAAAAAAAAAAAAGTATTAAAATAATAATAAAGAAAGAAATAAAATATATGTACATATAACAATCATATGAATGCATTACATTGAACATGCTTTGAAAAATAGTTTAGAGATTATGCCAACTGGCACTGCAAGACCTGAGTGACAGAGACTGAACTCTCTTTTCAAAACTGACTCCAGGTCAGGCTTTTCAAGTCAGAGAATTGATGCTCTCTGGTGAGCAAGTCAACACTTAGTTTTGTCTGGTTAACCGCTCATCAGTTTTTTTTATCCTGAATTACAGATTTCCTACATAACATATGAATGACCTGTTGAAAGATTTGAAGGTAGCGATTAAGTTGGGAGCTGCATAAATTGCCATGGAATAAAATGGCAAGTAAAGAGACTGGGATGCTCCTCCTCTGTGACGAGATTCCAGCTGTGTACTCTTTTTATCTACCTTCTGGCTTCTGGTACTGTGCATTTTTCTCACTAGGATACTGAATTTCCTATTGTCAAACCTTTTCAGTATTGGTAAATTTGGTTCAGACTTCTTGCTGTGTGGTTCGACCAGTGGCAGACCACATTTGAAGTTCATGCTCTGCAAGTGCATGTTCTTCGGTCTACTTTAAAAGCCTAGCTTTGGAGACTTCATCTGGGGGTCTGAGCAGTTCACCAGCTTGTCTGGGTGTGTTCATGAGCAAAATGGTAGATTACTATAGTCATGTGTGAACAGGGATAAGGGAGATTGGAGGTCTTTTCAGTGATACTCATCTGAAAGATAAATGAGGGCAGGATTTAACAGAAAATTAAATTATTTAAATCAAATCATGGAAGTTGTATCAGTAAGGTGGTGTTTGTTGTTGTTGTTGTTTGTTTGGTTTGGTTTGGTTTGGTTTTGCAAAAACACAGTATGATTTGGGGTCAAAAAACAAAGACCCACTTCACAATTGAATTACAATAATCTGAAGTTTGGTTGGTTCAAGTCTTCCAGCCAAGTCAACGCTGAGCAGATGTCATATCTCCAGAAACTGTGTTATAGACAAGTGTCCACCTCTCCAATGTCCATGTTTGTCCTGAGCAATGTTTCTGACATTTCTGGCTTAAAACTGGGAAAGGTTTTGTAATTCTTCTGATGCTGAATGGAAAAATATCTTAAGTTCTGCCAGCATTCACTACATAGGGATTATTTATTTATTTATGACATAGCTTTGTTATAGGGGTAGCTGTCTAGTGGTTTTGAAACTGAATGACACCTACATGGTAAATAAATACATCTTGGACAGGTGTAAGCCAAGCTCCTGCTGCTTTTCAGCAAGACTTAGATTCTCAAGGGTGAGATTTTTATACTTAATTAATACCTAAGCATTTGATTAGGAAGTTACTGGGCTTTTCAAACACACCTAATTATCCAGCTCTTTCTGACTTCAGTTTCCAGGTCTGAGGACCCTCATCTATAGTGTCTATTGAAACGGCAAGTGTTTGTGGTGTTGTGACATAAACAATTAGCATTTATTTGATCAAACTGTAGTCCAATGTGTTTTCTCTCACTAAATCTCCAGTTCCTAGTTTCATTTGTTATTTCCATGCCCTGTTGTTATCAAACATTGTAACTGTTCATTCAGCAACTTTTTTATGGGGGGTGAAGGGGAGAGTGGTTGTTTCAGGTATAGGTCTATATTTTACAGATGTTATGGCTTAGGAAAAGTTGTACTACCTGCAATGATTGGTCCATTTCAATGTGTGTCAAATGTATTAAAAGTGTTTAAACAGGCACCTCTCTCAATACAAGAACTTCTGAAGGTGATGGAACTGTGTAACTATATGTGTTTGGCACCTGTATTCTTGCAAATGAGACATCGGAATTTACCCTAAAAACTGTATTGTTTTAAAGCTGCAGGTAAAGCTCAATTTGCATGTTTTTACAGGGCTTATATGATGCTAACTTTATCCAACATGGCTAGATTCCAGAAGACACAGAATAGGTGATAGTCTTAGTAGTGAGGCCAAACCCAGGAACAGCAGATTGACAGGCAGACAAAGACACAGTGCTTCTCCGCTGAGTTCACATGATTTTAAATACATAAATGTATTAATGAAACTTTTGAGTATAAATATCCATTTATAAACTATAAATTCAGAAATAATCATACAGGTACATAAATAAGAATTGTGATGGTATCTAATTGATAGTTCTTGACAGAAGATACAGTAACAAGCAAATATGGTAAAGACAACTGAGTCAAAAATGGCTTACCTTTGAAATAAGAAAAAGAACAGCTGAACTTGCATTTCTGGATTTCAACAGAGTGTTCCTTACATTTTGTCCCCTAAATACAGTTTCAGCATGGTCTCTTCCTGATGGTCTTACCATGTACATAACAATATGTTTGTGAGCACTCTCCCATCTCCATCCTTCAGCCAGGATAGACAGAAAAAAGCAGTACAGAGTGGATACTGTGTGACTGGTGTCAACTGGTGGAAAACTAAAGCACAAGATAATTTTTTTTTCAACCCAGGAATATAGCAAGCTTACAAAAGTGATTTATCTTTTTATCTTTTTATCTTTTTTTTTTTTTTTAAGTAATGACAAATAATAAGAGCAATATGAATATTCATTGCTAATGATGAAACTTACTGGTAGAAATATGAAGTCCTTTTGCATCAGTGCTTCAACAACTTAAAACTGTAGAAGATGAAGATGAGACTTAAGGTGGAAGGTTAATTATCACAGCTCAGTGTATATAGTTCTGAAATAACCAACAATAATTTATACTGAAGAAAGGGTCTAGGCAAGTCATGTAGAGGTGTGGATCTATTTTTCTCTGTATCTGTATATAAATCTTGGTTTTCTTACTGGGAGTCTGATAATCAACATAATATATTTTTATAATATTCCCCTCTTATTAATCTATCTCTAAGATAGTATTCCTAAGATAACAGGAAACTTTTCTATCTATTCAGAAAACCTTTTGTGGCTTCCTATAAACTCTGAAAACACTTAGAGTCCCTTGATACTGATGTTCCAGACAGAGTTATTAGTGCTGAGCCTCCAGACACAGAAATTGAATTTACAGGCTCTTTGCTCAAAGGCTTCAAAGAGCTGAAAGGATGGAGATAGTCTGGCATGGAATAGTATACTTTTCCTGATTTCACTTTACAGAAATTAAATAAACATTTACAAATAAAATCATGAAAACATTTATTTTAATTAGGTGCATAAGAATTAGCTGTTCATTATATCCTCCCACTTGCACATTGTGGGGAAGAACTATTTGTCTTCCAAGAGTGTGGAGGTGAGGCAAGACTTCATTTAATGTTCATTAGGAAGTCGTGGATCCTTGGAGAGAAACTATGAGAGGTGTATGCAGTATTATTATCATTATAAGGTATGTATAATAACATCCTCTTCCTTTATTCTACTGAGAAACAATGATTCATTTTCAGTATAATCCATCCTCCACTGAAAAGGTCAAAGCTAATTGCTATCTCTCTATTTACTGCCTTGGTAAGAAGAGGTTTCTTTTGCTGCATCCAATATACAAGGAGTAAATGACCAAGCAAGAAATCAAGCTATCAAGAAACAGGGCATATACAGTGAACACTGGAAATCTTACTGATGCAGTGTACCTTCTACTACTGTTTTCATAGCCATGTTTTTGTTGTTAATAAGTTAAGCTCAGAAAGAGGTTATAAATGTTAATGTTAGATTTGTGTTCTCCTTGATTCCTTGCAGAAGGACCAATACGGGGGTGTTTTGCTTTGTTTGAAGTTGTTTCCTTCAGCTTTGCAAATATCAAGAGAAATGAGCATGCTGTCCTCTTAAGATTTAGGAGTAGCCTTGACATTTAATAATTAAATGATGATTGTGCTAGGTCTTTTGCAAGGCTCTTTAGCAGTGTTTTCAGACATAATTAAAAAATAAATAAATGGGAGAGGGTAAAATTTTGATTAAAATTAGCTGCTCCAAGTCACTTTCTAAATGTTTATGATGGTACTTTTGTGATGGTACTTTTTCACTGCCTAGCTGGTATTTTCATAGAGTTTTCCAGATTGCAGAAATGCAGATTTGCTCAAGTGAATTTCTGTGGTACATCTTAGATCTCTCTTTTTAATAGTGGGAAGGGGAATTATATTACCATTTTTTCATTGACAGGTTGGTTTTAAGATTATTTCCCTTTGCTTTGTATCACATTAGCTTTTTTTTTTTTTAGCAAACTGCAGATCTGGTAGACTTGGGCTTAGCAAAGGCACATTTTGAATATTGAATCTGTGGAGTTAAAAAGCAAAGAAAATTGTACATTACTTTATTGAGAAGCCTCAGGAGGGTTAGAGAATGTGTTTTCAGGTGCTGCATTTGTGCTTCCCATTGTAAATGTAGTTAGCTCTCTTAAAAGTGAACTATCAATGAAATGACCTCTTGCTAATCTATATTTATTCTTCTTTTGAGGCTTTGTCTTTGTTCTATTCAGTTTCTAAGTCAAAACAAAATAAAACACCATTGCTAACACTGCAGGTTTAGCCTACTATCTGAAAATCAAGCTGGGCTTGTTCTGCTTCACTACAGTAGCACCCACAGCACAAGCACTCTGGATCTGGAATTTATCAGGGCTTTTTGTTTATGTTCAAGACAAGTATACACGTGACCTAGACTTCAACTTTTACAATGCTGACACTATAGGAAACGCTTCCCTTGTCAGTAAATTGATATGTCAACACCACTAGTTACAACACTTAAAACCAGTGGCAACTTTTTTCAGTTTCTCTGTTAACTTTTTTAGATACTCAAAAACAGTTGCCTAAACAGCTGAAATGTGAAAGCTCCACTGAGTTAATTCCTCAACAGCCAAAGTATAGACAATCTGCAGCATAATCCACTACCACATTGTTCTCATTTCATGACAGTGATAAGCATGGCACTCATACATGTTGGCTTTTAAAAATGTTATGCTCTGAGGAGCTTGCAGCAAAACTGTCATGGATATGTACCCTTCCTTTACCCAGATGCTATGCATGTCCTTTGCTGCACATATAATCACAATAAACAAGGCTGTGATTGCATCTCCTGAAAAAATGTGTTTGAATATTTGAAGATCTTGTAAATCTATCAAATCTCTGGGTTTAAGTTTGTTGTTTGCATCTCCCTGTGGAAGTCTAGGGAGATAAGAAGAGAAAACAGTGACTTAGCTGCACTTGGGATTCTCGCCAGTCTTTGTGAGATGGAAAATTCCTTCCTAATTCCATATCTGACTTTAAATTTGACCCTCAGCATGTGAGCAAGATAGACCAACACACACACTTCAGAAAAGAAAGATTCTTTGTGTCCTAACAGGACACTGGTGCAACTTTTCCAACATCCTAGACTGGCTGCTGCCGATCAATGAAGCTTTATCTTCCCTCAAACATCCTAGAGTGTGTGGGTAAATTGGACATCAGAAAAAAGAGCCGTTCTCTACCTCCTTCAGGCTGTCAATAGAGACCTTGAAACATGAGAGTTGGTTGTAGCGTTCATCTCAATGCAGAGTTACCAGAAAGAGGAGTATATGGAGTACAATTCAGAAAGCCACTAGTCACCATTGGAGAGTTGTAGTTTATATATTCCAACATTAGGGATCATTTATACATGAAAATTATACTCTTCAATGCTAGCTTTTGTGTTCTTCTCAGTTTTTAACAAAACCAGTTTTATTTTGCTATCTAGATGACTAGTTAATAAATAATGAGTAAATAAACTCAAAATGAGACTGATGTCCAAATGATCTCTATAGAAATGCCCCCACTCATTGATATAATGCCTTTAAAAAACCTTTGAGATTTCTCCATAAATTAGTTTTGAATCTCTCCGTTAATTGCAATTTTCAAATGCATTTGCTCATATACCTTGGAGAAGTCCATTCGGTACTCTATACAGTCACATTTATCAAGCAGTTTCTCATAATAAAATAGGGGGACATGGGGGACACAAGGCAATTCATGTTAATTTCACTTTATCCTTTCTGATTTTTTAGAAAGAATGCTAATTTAATTGATTTCATTGTTGTATCCACATTGATATTGGGGTACAATGCCTAAAATTTCCTGGGCATTCCTTCTTTAGTAATTATTTAACACCTAGATACATTTGCAGTTCTCTGGCCCTTTGGAATTTTCCCCGTTTTCCATGAGATGTTCAGTATCAACATCAGTGGTTCGAAGAACTCCTCATACAGTTTATGTAAGACTCCAGGCCTGTTGATTTGAAAACATTTAATTTTAGCAGATCTCATCTCACATCTCTTTTTATTACCTACAGTGAATTTTGTTGGGCTGACGTAATATGGGATGATACATTCTCCAGCTTCATTCCAAGGACAATTTTGTCCTTGTGCAAAGGACAAAATGTTTATTGGGTATTGCCGCCTTTTCTGGATTGCCATTTATAGTTTTATCATCCACACCTAGTAATGGGCTCATGGCCAGTCCGAAACTTTTTCTAATATTTATAAAAATATATTTTTTCTCTCATAAAACTCTGTTAACTACTAGTATTTCCTTGATTTTATTAAGTTCCCTCATAAGTTTGCTGCATATTTTATCTTATAAATTGTTATTAACATTTACTTTTCCCTTTCTTCCATGCTGCAGATAAGTGAGTTTTACTGTTTTATTGCCATCATCTAGCCCAGACAGCTTCTGGTTTAGTATAAATATTTTTGTGCTTAGAAGTGCATTTCTGGCTTGTGATTGGATATGCTTAGCACTTTATTTTACATTTCCCATTTGATTTTACACTACCAGTCAATTGGGCTAACAATCATCCTAAACTTCGGAATTTTGTCCTGTTTAAAGTTCCAAGTCTATATTTTGGAACCGATCCTCTATTACTGATTGATGACACATTCTGCTTGCACGTGGTGACTATCACCACTACCTAGGCAACTGCCAGTTCAAGGCAAGCAGTTACACCATCTACTCCACCAGAAACACATTTGTGGCTGATCTATTTTAGCTTTGACAGGGAAGTGTCTGCGTTACCACAGGAGCCCTGGTAAACTTAACAGTCATTTTGTTATTGTACACTTGAAAGATACAGCACATACTTTTTAGCAAGAGTACAGCCCTGATGACACAGTTTATTTCAAGTTAGCGAGGAAATTGTAATAAGAAGTAAATGATAATAAGAAGAAAGCTTTCACTGAGGAGATGAGTAAAAAGTCATTAGGAATGATTCCAGCAAGATTCCAAAAGGGGGCAAAAGGCTGCCTAACCCCCCCCCCCCCTTTTTTTTTTTTTTTTTTTTTTTTTGTCCTACCAGCTGCATTCTTATTCTGTGCTTGCTGTTTGTTGTTGGATCACAGCATTTCTAAAACATCATCAGTGAAGATACATTCTGATCTTCAGGTTTGTCTTTGGGTGCAGGAAAGCATGGGTCATGCCCTGGTCTTGCACTTGTATCGTTGCTGGAGAACAGATCCCTAAATGAAGGGGTGAGGCACCTTTTGAAGCTTAATAATGGTCTGTCTCTTGCCTCCCTCCAGTTCTTTTCCTGAGATTTCCAGAGGGCAGAGATAAAATTTCTGAATTTCCTTCTTTGGGAGATTTATAGACTGTCATGAATAATTATAGGAGCAACTCAAGACTAAGCTGGATGGTTCTCCTTTTGTAAGGAGAAAAAAAAAAAAAAAAAAAAAAAAACAACTAGATGAGGGGAAAGTATGGCCAAGAAATGGTGAACACACATTGATCCTTGTGGGTTCCTTCCAACTCAAATTGTCTATGATTCTACGATTTGTTTTATGACTTGAGCTTGCAGAGGAGTCACTCCTGTCACCAGAATTGCGTTGTTTCCCCTCCCAAGTAGTTGCTGAAAGCACCCATTGACTCTACCGATGCTGAGAACCATTCAGTGATAGAGTGAAAACCCATGGATGGGGGCAGGGGTTGGGGTGAATTTGTGCCCATGGAAACCATTACTGGAAGTGAAATGCACATCTAAGTCTGGCCCTGTCCTGGCATGCCTTCATTTGCTACGTTAACCCTGACAGCAGCACCACCAGTCAGCCTAATTCCTTGTTATAAACAAAGATATATGCATAAATATCTAGTAGGAAATGTGTTTATTTTTTATTTTTACATTTCTATTCTATTCTTTTATTTTCTTTCTTTTTCCACTTGCTTAAATAAGCACCACAGAGCTGTTGTGTTTTTTGTTGTTTTTTTTTTTTTTTTTATCACGCTCCTGCTCCTGCATTTTTCCAACCCAATTAGGCCATTACCACGGCTAAATGAGGCATGGAGCCTCCAAAAGTCACACCGTCGTCCCGGAGATGAAGCACATATAGCTGCAGAGTTGGCAGGCAGGTGAGGTGGCTGGGGCTCACTGGAGTGTGACCCTGACTGTTTTTGTGTTCCAGAAAGATCACCTTCAGAACGAGGTGGGGAGGGGAGAAGTCAAATTAAAATATTACTTTAAAAGAGCACCGTGCTCACTAGGGGTTGCAATGTTGTGGTCAAATGATGTGGTTGTGTTTGTTAGGGATGCATAGATGATCCTGCTTACCTCAGGCCTATGTAGATTCTTTGGGACGTGGTACTCAAGGCCCAGTGGCTAATTGGCAGGAGTGCCAGCTCACAGTTCCTATCCATGGTCTCTTCTGATTTCTGAACGACATGGGAAATAAAAAGGGCTGTGAATGTGAAGAATGTGAAAGCAAAGACTGTGAAAGCCATAATATATCTTCCTGGGTTTCTGACATCATTTTTCTCCTCACTGGTCAAGAGCCCCATCCCTACCAGAGCCTGCCCATAGGCCTGTAGTGCTCCTGGGCAATCCCACTGCGTGGGGGGGATGATGAGTACAGCAGCCAGGCTCCATCTGACAGTGTTTGGGTCATTTGTACTGTGCCAGCTTGTGCAGTAAAGCAGAGCGTTCTTCAGCACTTTCCATGACACAAAAGAATAGATTTGCTTCTATCTTTCTATGGGAATTTTTTGTGCTAGGTATTGAAAGGAAGCGGAGGAAAGGGTCATCTGTCCTGCAATGATGCATTGATAATCCTTGCCAATCTTTCTTCAGTAACAAATTGGAAAAACTTATGTGTCTAATGAAGGGGGGGAAAGGGCTCCATTGGAAAAATAAGGAATACAAACTCTAGAAATTAGACTCACCAAAGACAAGCTTGGGATCCCCTGCTTTATTTCAGAGAGGAACTCTGACAGAAAGGATGATGATTTTCTGTCCTATACTGTTTTAAGCACATAAGTTTTTGTGTGCTGAAAGAAAAATAATACTTGCACTTTTATGCATTCCTGTTTTGTACAGTGAAGGGTTGGATGAAGTCCTTAGCTCAAAGTGCAGATTATTTTAGAATTTGAATATTTTCCCTTGTCCACAACTTCACCTCAGTTCTGCTGCCTTCACTCACACTGAGCAAGATGTTGATTATTTTATTCTAGAACTGACTTATAGGGTTGATATTCACAAAACTGTTTAGGATATTAACCAACTGTTAACTAGTGGAGCTAGAAATATTTCTTGAGACACTAATGTTATAATAGTCTAGCACAGTATTGTTGAAGCATATATCACTGGGTACTGCAGGATCTCACACCAAATGAGATATGAGGTCTCAGACCAAATGAGATTCTGCTTTGAATAAAGATGGCAATTTCTATAACTCTCATACATTACAGAGCAGAAACCATGCATCTGTAGGGTTCAAAATTAATTCTGTAAATAATCTTTAAGAGAATATTGAAAAAATGTTTGAATTAGTCCTCCTCATCTTCTACAATTAATCATGGAAAGTTTCCGTGCAAACTTGTAAAAAATATAGTACATCCCTGCAAAGGGCAGGTGTAGCAATAGGGGAGAGCTATGCTGGGTGCTTGCACATTGCTGCTTTGGATTTGGTACTGCCAGTACTGACTGCATGTCATGGGTCTTTGTTATCTCATTGACATCTTTAGCAGGGAAGTGGAGCTCCACAGACCCAGCCAGCATTTCTTAGGTGAATAATAAAGCCATAGAAGATAAACAAGTACTTGCATATCACTTTGATCTTCCAGTGCATTGCACATGAAAATAAGGGTTATTGGTCCTATTCAGGGATCAGCATATAGTGTATGGTATTGTATTCCACCCTGTGCTACTGCTGCCATGAGACATGCTAGCACAAGCCAGCTCTGCAGGGTTGAGTCAGCAAAACCTGCTTTTCTCTCCCTGTAGGACTAGGGCAGGACATATGCCTGTCTGTGTCAGTCACTCACCTCTCCTCATGCCTACATTTCTATTGTTGATTTTCTTCTTTGCCTTCCACTGATCTATGTTTAGTGAATTTCATGGGTTCAGCAGAACTTCTGTCCTTGTTAAGAGTCCAGTATTTCCCATGAACTTATCAAGACTCTCTGTATATTAATCATACTTTCTTTTCCTGGGGACCTTCTAGGTCCTTATTCACCCCTGCCTTCTTTAATGGGAAGAGGTTACACATAGTATACAGGCAAAAGAAATACAAAAATGGGAGAGATTTTTGCTATTAGAATGAAAGGAGAGAGAAGAAAGCTGGAGAAGGAATAATTATTCGGTTTAAAAATCATAACAAATAGAAAATAGGTAATAGAAAAATGGGGGAGGGGAGGGGAAGACATCCTGGGACAGTAGAGAACTAGAAGTGTAAAGGAAAGAAAGTGTAGGGGAAAAAAAAAAAAAAAAGAAAAAAGAAAAGAAAAGAAAAGAAAAGAAAAGAAAAGAAAAGAAAAGAAAAGAAAAGAAAAGAAAAGAAAAGAAAAGAAAAGAAAAGAAAAGAAAAGAAAAGAAAGAAAAGAAAAGAAAAGAAAAATCTAAAAGAATTTATTAATAAATCACTTTGGACAATGATAAATTAAACCATCCAACAAAAAGAAAGTGTTTATTTGTTTTTAATAAGAGTATAAATGAGAATGGAGCAGCCAGCCAGGGGCTACTTTGGCTTCTGATTCAGCAAACCACTAAAGTACATGGTAAGCTTTTAGAATCTACTAAATTTCATTACAGTCAATCTCACTAAAGTTGAGCACATACTTAAGTGTTTTTTCTGAATTGGATTTATGTTGAAATTGGCTCAGAATTACAGTTGTCCTTATTATTTGGTTCACTGAGGATTCTGCAGGGGAAAAATGGGATCAAAAATGTGTTTTGCTTCAGACTGAGATTTTTTTTAAAAATTCAAATAAAATTAAAGGAAATTACTAGGCAAAATATGTTTCTCCCTTGCAAGCAATTTCACAAAGTTGAATTGGGAAAAATGTTCAGTTCTCAAATATGATTTATATTTTTTTTCCTAGAG
The DNA here is from genome assembly GCF_047663525.1 of Anas platyrhynchos. Lineage (NCBI taxonomy): Eukaryota > Metazoa > Chordata > Aves > Anseriformes > Anatidae > Anas > Anas platyrhynchos. The sequence continues at coordinate 82,945,168 of NC_092587.1, read as the reverse complement.
GAAAGTCTGAATCAACCTTAATTCAGCTGATACTCAGTTTGATATTTGTCAGTTTCACATTGAGGAAGCATAGTTGCAAGAAATTTCTGAAATAATTTCTAGCTACTTTTACAAGTCAGGAAGACAAGTCCCAGACAAGGAAAGCGATTGGAGTAAGGCTACCTAGTCAGGAGAAAGAAGCAGGTATCATGTCAAGGACCCTTGCCCATGCCACCTCCAGGAAAACATCACTTTTGACAAAGCCATACCACGTTGTTATCAGAAATCTGTTATCCTACTTATTTTTAAAGTTATACTTCACAGACAGATTGACATTTCTAGTAGCTTGCAATGAACATCAATGCATCATAGAAAGTTTTGGAAAGAATTTTACTGATACAACCCAGATTCTTCTCATATTTATTTAGATGATCCAAGCTTATTTTGCTCCTGCTATTTTTAAAGGAATGATGAAAAGCTAGTTTATTAACTCCGAAAAATACAGAAAGATACTTATGTTTTTCTTTATTCTAGTGTTCTTATTCTATAATTTCATGTTCTCTGACATTTCATCTTGCTAACCAGAATATCTTACACTGGCCAGTCAGAAAGTGTGAGATCTCTTTTGAATGATATTGCACTACATCATGTAATTTTAACTACTTACAGACCACTGACTACTTTGGCATCTCCTACATCACTCTCCAATTCTTTCCTGCTTCATGACATAGCATAGAGAGGAAGCCACTTAAAAATGTCTAGTCCTTTTGACCAGTCCTTCTAAACAGTTATTTTCTAAGCAGTTGAAAGACAAAAAAAAAAAAAAAAAAAAAAAAAAAAAAAAAAAAAAAAAAAAAGGATGTAGGGTACAAAGCATCCAAAACTTGATAACAAGGATATTTACTTCTTATTCTAAGACAGATTAAAGAAGCACAGTTTCAGAAATTATGTTCATGGATTGGCATTTGTTCATATACAAGAACTGATCTGAAGCTTCTTTTCATTTGCTTGTAGAGAAAAACGTCTTAAGAAATGCCCTGATGCAAAGTGTATAACACAATTGTATTTTTTATGGGCATGCCTAGAAAGGAAGAAAGATTGTGCTAAAGGGATTGAGCCCTCTTCTCAACCCCAGACATGCTTCTTTTAGGAAATAAAGAAGATAGACTAAGATCTGAGAAAGATGGAGAAACTTCCAGTTACCTACAGTGTTGTTCTGTAGGGCAGTGTTGGATTTTCTTCTGTGGGCTGTGAACACAATGCCCATTTACACTTCTGTATCTTCTAAGGACAACCTCAGAAAAGCTATTAACCCTGCAAATTAGGAATTAAGAGAAATTCAGTTGGGTGATACTTGCTTGCAAAGCTTAGATGCAGAAGAAAAGACTTGCTTGAGATGCAGGGAGGTATATATAATATACAGGAATGTAAGAAACCCTGAAAAGCACACAGATTGAATGCCTGACCATTTCACCTGCAGGCAGAAGTGTGAACTAATCAAACTTTGCAAAGAATATCTAGTGCCATCCCACAAAGCTGTAATGCCCTCATTCTGCAGAGCACCCCTCAAGCTTGCTTTTTCCATCTCTCCAGGATTGTCTAGTAACCTCCCAAAAACATGGAGTGGGGTAACAGAGTTGTCACTGGATTGCACATGCTTACACACTTTAGCATGGTTGCTGGGACTATCTTTAGAAAAAAGAAAAGAAAAATTAGAGAGACCATCATTAAAAAAAAAAAAAAAAAATCTTAGTAAAGTACTTTACCTCTCATTTTATGGTAACTTTTAAGGGTCCCAATCTCCCCTCTAAATGAAGACAAAAATCACAGAATCATTCAGGTTGGAAAAGATCTCTCAGATCATCTGAGCCAACCCTTAGCCTAGTACTGACAAGTCCACCAGTAAACCATGCTACAAAGTTCTACATCTACAAGTCTCTTGAAGGTCTCCAGGGATGGTTACTCAACCACTTCCCTGGGCAGCCTATTCCAATGCTGCACAACCCTTTCAGCAAAGAAATTTCTCCTAACAACTGACCTGAACCTTCCATGGAGCAACTTGAGGCCATTTTGCCTCATCAGTTGGTGCTTGGAAGAAGAGCCTGATACACATCTTGCGACAACCACCTTTAAAGTAATTTTAAAGTACAGTAAGGTCTCCCTTGAGCCTACTTTTCTCCACATCAAACTCAGCTCCCTCAGCCACTCCTCACAGGACTTGTTCTCTAGACCCTTCACCAGCTTTGTTGCCCTTCTTCAGACACACTCCAGCACCTCAATGTCCTTCTTGTAGTGAGGGGCCCAAAACTGAACACAGTACCTGAGGTGCAGCCTCACCAGAGCTGACTACAGAGGGACAGTCACTTCCCTAGTCCTGCTGACTACACTATTTCTGATATAAGCCAGGATGCCATTGGCCTTCTTGGCCAGCTGAACACACTGCTGGGTCATGTTCAGCCAGCTATTGACCAATACCCCCAGGTCCCTTTCCTCCAGTCACCTTTCCAGACACTCTCTCCTGCCTGTAGCATTGCATGGGGTTGTTGTGCCCCAAGTGCAGGACCCAGCACTTGGCCTTGTTGAACCTCATCCCATTGGCCTCAGCCCAAGGGTCCAGCCTATCCAGATCCCTCTATAGAGCCTTCCTGCCCTCGTGCAGATCAACGCTCATGCCTAACTTACAATCGTCTGCAAATTTACTGAGGGTGCACTCAATCCCCTTGTCCAGATCACTGATAAAGATACTGAGGAGAACTGGCCCCAGTACTGAGCCCTGGGGTCACCACTAGTGACCAGCCTCCAGATGTATTTATCTCCATTCACCACGAGTCTTTGGGCCCAGATACCCAGACACTTTTAAGCCAGTAAGGCATACATCCATGAGCAGTCAGCTTCTTCAGGAGAATGCTGTGGGAAATGGTGTCAAAAGCCTTACTGAAATGTAGGTAGACCACATCCACAGCCCAAATTACCTGTGATCCTCAGACTGTTGTTATATCTAAGTCATATTTTCACCCACTTTAAACAACTTACAAGATGGTAGGTTTTTAACAGGATGGGTAGGAAACAGCCAAGTAAGTTATCCATGATAAGGCAAGAATTTCAAACATAGAGAAGAAAAACACAGCAGATGCAGACCACATGAATTCTTTGGCACCTAAAATCTTTAAATCTGAGATTGCTTGAGGGCCCAATGCAGTTCCCAGCATAAATTAGGGTAACCAGTAACTGGTTGGTTCATGACAGCTTTCCAAAAGGCTAGAGACAGGCTGTTGAGCTCTTAGAACTCCCTAAAGCCTGGAAATCACTTGAAGCCCTGCAGTTCTGCCATGGCTAGTGGGTGGTGATGGTGGGTGCTTAGCTCCTAAGGATTTTTTAGCTATTCATTAAACAGTTTGATGACTTTATCACATTGCTTCTTGTCTAGTCATTTCCCAGTAAGCACTGCAGGCACAGCAGAATGTTTTGCTTGGTAGGATGCTTTGATATCCTCACTCATTTCAATGTTTTCTGATACGCATACGCGCACACTTTTGCTATGATTGTACTGAAACAGGAACAGGAGTGGAAAGATGAAAATTTGCAGGATTGTCTTATTCCCTCCTGGAGTTTGCTTCAGAGATTTGTGGTATGTCTTTCAGAAATGGGGTTTAGCTCTTCTTATGGAAAATTCTCACACTTCAGAGGAATAAAGAGATGTCCATGAGGTCCTCAGAGCTGCTTTACAAGCTAGCCTGAAACCTTGCCTGTGTAGAAGTGGCTCCAAAAACAAATGTCACCCACCACATAGATATCCACTAGGCTCTTTCTGTCCAAAAATCACTTACAGACCCATGTCTGTTAACATCTAATGGAGTTAGCTGAGACCATTCAATGTTAAAAGCCAAATATGTCTCTGAGATTTTTTCTACTTCCACTTCTGTTTTCGCTTTTTTTTTTTTTTTTTTGCTTCCCACCATCAGCAAACACAGGGTTATTTCTACAAACAGGTATCAGTTCCCAAGACCTAAATCACACTGATCAAGGATTTTGAACATGCTACTCCTGGTTTGCAAGTTATTTCAAAAGTGTTATGTGAATCCCTAAATCAGGCGTAGTCCTGATGGAATGGAGGTTGCTATGAAGTCACATGGTCCCACCTGTATTGCTTAGCCTGGAATCATACTCTCTTTATGAGACAGTAAAGTCTCATAGTCTCTCTACTAAATCATGGTAAATGCTGCCTGATGAGCTGAGAAGGTGTGGGTTTTTACCTGGTTGTGCAAAAGCCAGGAGCTGATGCTCTTTTAACTGCCCTTGCAAACTGCCATTTGCTACCACCAAATTTGTTTGAGACTCATTGAAACAGTGCTCTGGTTAGACCTGGCTGAGGCTTAGGCATCAGTCTCTAACAGTTTAGGATTCCTTGTTCTCAAATTGCTCTGTTGTGCAGATTATCAATAGTGATACCCTAGGCACTTTTCTCCCCTCCTGCAATTTAGAAGTCCTGAACACAGATCAGAGTGTGACTTTTTATTATTCTTTATTACTTGGATGCCAGTACATGAGTTTAGTGCTAAAGGAAAACTAGTGATATGACTGCTACATGAAAATAATGCTACAGATATGAAAACTATTCTAAACACCTAGCAGATGGTAACCCCCTGACAAACTTCACACTGATGGGCATATCTGATGCAGCAGAATTAAATGTGATACAATTGCCTGGTTTACTATATACATTTTTGTATTTAGTTTATCCTGGAGAATTAAGAATGTTAATCTAGGACAACTTCTTAGGTTTTCTTCACCAACTTAAACATGTTCTAAGGCCTACTTTCTTTCTGCAGGCTATTCCTCCCTGTGCTAAGAATATGTGTTGTTTTTTCTTTTTTAATCTGACCTGGAGAGCTTTTGTTATTTACGAGCTTCAGCAGCTTCTTCAGTATCATGGCAGATTTGTATGAAATATTTTTGGCCTTGCTTTAGCTTCTCTAATGCCAAATGTGATTCTGATATATCTTTTTTTTAACATGTTTTTTCAGTAGTATAATAGGATATTTGCATCCTGATTCCTTCCAACAGAGTTCCATTTATACCAGATATCACCCCCTTAAGCTAATAACAGGGCACAGAAACACTGTCTTGGAGATCCTGTGCTGATAGTCTTGATGATTTCATAGTCTCATTCTTAGTAAAACTTGTAGCATTCATGTTTTGTTTTGTTTTGTTTTTGTTTGTTTGTTTGTTTTTTAATTTGAAACCAAATGTGTGTGTAGTGGTTTTTAAATGAAATCATTATTCTAGATCTGAATTTTCCTTTCCATACCGCATGTCTCTGAACTCTCCATGCTTTTCTGAGGTTGAGATCCCATTCTGAATCATGTCACTTTACCAGACAAAAATCTCTCTACTATAAGGGAAGGTAATAATTGTTGCTTTTGACATTGGCAAAAACTGTTTTATTTTCACCTAACATTTTTCTACTTTAAAGACAGAACAGTTTAATTCCACCAAGTGATTTCAAATACAGATCTTCTGTTAGAGCATAGTAGCAGTCTGGATTTGGTTATATTTTTGATGTGTTCATTTTGACCAAACAGGTGAAAAAATGCTGTGCTAATGCCTGCCATGATGACATATATGAACAATTTACTTCTCATAGTATCATGGTACCTCAGAGCTAGAAGTCTTGTCTGGTCTCAGTACTATGAAGTTTTGTGTTCTGTGTCCATCATCCATTTCTCTATGGAATGCCCTTCTTCAGCTGTCTTGAGCAATGAGATTGGACACAAACTTGACCACATTTATCCTCTAATCTCTGTTATACCTGAATCTCTTCCACGTTAATTTATGGCAGGCATGTTGCTCAACAGGACTCTAGTGGGTAAGTGATGAGCTCGGCTCCTCCAAACCAACCAACACCACAGCTCTGGAACAATCTCACCTACAGGCCCTGCTTACTGTGGGGCATCCAGGCCTCACAAAGGCAGGGCAGACTGGCTAAGCAAGACTATGTGGCAGTCCAAGGTCTTTTGGGGTCTGTGGATGAGGACAGGCTTATTGCCATGGTACACAGCCAGGACCAGAAGTCCTCCCCAGCTCTCCAGCTCCCTGCTGTATAAAGGTCTTGCAAGCCCAGGAGACAGCAGAGCTTGAGCATGTTGGCAACCTTGCAGCACCCAGGCTGACCACATGCAGTTCAGCAAGTTCTACCTTTATTCTGAATGGGAGAGAAAACCTTCTGAAAGATGAGAATTTCTTCTGAAATTTCAAGGCCTTGTGGATATAAACAGGCTCAACTTTGATTTGTGTTCAGCTGATGATCTACCATAAGTTAACAACGTCATGCTGTTCCAAAAAAGACAAGTGCCATGCTGAGATGTATAAACATTATAGGGCTGTAGCCTGCAAGTAATCCTACCACTCTGCTCAGCTCTGGTAAGGGCCCAGCAAGAACACTATGTTCATCTCTGGGCACTAGTCTACACTAATGGAGACACACCGGAGAGAGTTCAGAGGAACGAAACAAGAATAATCTGAGTTCAGGAAAACATTGTTTTTGAAAAAGGAAAAAAAAAAAAAAGGATATAGTTTGTTTGGTCTAAAATAAGGGGATATAATAAGAGAAAGGGAATTCAAATTTCAAATAGGTGATTATAATGAGGAAGGTGCTAATATATAATGGGAAAAGAAGATAGGATTAAGCTGCAACAAAAAACATTCAAGTTAGATGTAAGGAAAAATTTGCACTGGAAATAGTAGAGGAAGCATTGGAATAGGTTGCTCTGGCAGTCCGACACATCTCCTTCCTTGTAAGGCTTTAGACAACATATGCTGGGACTAGTACAAACATTGCTGTGCCCATCCTTGGCTAAGGGACAGGCTATATAACCCCTTGAGATCCTTTCCTACTCTGTTATTTTTGAGAAGCTGCCATTTAAAGTTGTGGTTCATTCCTGTTCGACTAAGAAGTAATACGTACTATGAAAGTGCCATTCATATTCTTTTCACACAAAGAACAAACTGAACATTTCTGAATTTTCTGCATGATTCCTGACAGCCAGATTCAACTAGCAAAACAGTGCCAGTTGCTGCAAATCTCTCAAATACATGTGCCTGCCCAAGGATACCTCCTCTTCTCCCTTAGGTAGTGTTTCTGCCATGACAGTAGTGTCCCATTGTCTCCTCCTGTGCCTGGAGCCCCTTCAAGTTCCTCAACTGAAGTTTAAGTGAGATAGCTGCTATTTTACTTCCACTTCCAAAAGAGTTTAAAATCAAAAGGTCTGACAAAACAGAAGAAAAAAAAAATAGTTAAAAAAATACTTTAAAGTCTTCTGCATTGGAGAACATATAATCAATGTTTACATGCTAATACTAAATGTTTTAAATGTAAAACTATTTGCAAAGAAAATAAAATAGTAACAAAGCTTTTTTCTAAATTTAGTTGTTTGTTAATTTAATCTTTTTAATTTGTTAGCTGAAAACTGCAGGATCACAGTAATTTGTTCTATCAGTGGTACAATTTCCACCTGTATTTTGCTAAATTCTTATGTCTTCAGGCATGCATTAGCAGGTAATTCAATATTTGGCTGCATAACACTCTCCTTTAATAAGGAAGAGGCCCATAATCTTAATGCAATTATAGAAAAGAGACCTGAAGGAAAATTTGCTGCAATGAAAGATGATGCTAGAGGATATTAGCTCTTGTTACTGGCACCGAGCAAATAGCTGCTCATCACAAAATCAGTATCTTAATTTTTTTTCAACCTCAGGCACAGACGGCACTTGAAAGCAGCTGGGAGACTTTTGTCATATTAAATGAGTTGAAGATACCTGATGTCTGAGCAGTAGGAGGTATTTATTTATGGACAGCCATAGACTGAGATTTACAAGGAGCTGGACATACACTTAGGTTTGTCTGTTGTTGTTTTTCTTTGTTTGTTTTTGTTTTGTTTTGTTTTTGTTTGTTTGTTTGTTTTTGTTTTGTTTTGTGTTTTTTGTTTGTTTGTTTGTTTTCTGGATATCTTACAGGACATCTGCATCTTTTTTGTCAGTACATCTTTGTACATCTGTGCCTCAGTTTGCTGCCACAGGGATGTGACTTATACATCCACAGCCTATTACAGACAGGACATGTGATATTATTTCAGTTCTGAGTCCCAATCCTGTGAATAGATAGTTCCAAATTATTCAGTGAGATGCTAATTATCACCTTATACCATGAATGAGTAACTTTGTTCTCATTGTCTAATGCCTTGTCATGCTCTTGGATGACATCTTGGAGTACTGAGTTCTGTAAATACTGTTTTAAAAGTAACCTTTTTTTATCAGTCCAAATCTGTTACCTTTCAACTCTGTCTGCTGCACAGAAAGATAAAGAATGTGAATTCACTTTTCCTGCATTTAATACTTCAGGCATGTACAGTTGGGTGTCAAAGAGAGGTTCCTAAATATTTAGTAGCATCAGCTCAAACCCCTTCACAGCATCCCAGCAAACTAAATTACATTATCTGTCTGTTCATGGTGAAAACTCTTTCCTTTTCATAAGCAAAGAACCCTAAAGGTAAAAGAAAGCCATATTAAAGAGAAAACAGAAAACTGGGAAAAGCAGATTATTAAATCAGAAAGATGTGGTCTTAAGCTCACCCTCTTCCCACAGAAGATGTGGAAGTCATTGATCCCTTCCCACCTTGGCCGAGTCCCACACACAGTGCCCCCTGAAGAAGCATGCATACCTCCAGCTCTCTTTGCCATCCAGAAGGGAGTAAAGAGGGAAGGATGCCCTTGGCTAAATAGTAAGACCATCTCATCTCTTTGCAACCACCTGAAGAAATCATTGCTCCCTGCTTCAGACACCTCATTTTTAAGTACTGTACTCTAAATTCAGCCTTGCTGGTGCTGAACCTCTCCTCAGTATGCTGTATCAGCTTTTTTTTTCCTTTTTTTTTAAGTATAAAAGAAATAAAAATTCAGATAACTCTTCCTCCTGCTTCCCTTTCTGAGGACTCCTCCCTGTTCTCCTGTGAAGCTGCCTTGCTGGATGGAGTAACTCCTCATCTCCCTCAGCACAGGAGTGATTCCGCAGCCTACCCTTAGTCTGGGTACAGCATGTTTTGTCCATACTGGAGGTGATGAGTGATATTCTGTTCCACCTCAAAACTGGTGGTATTTAAGCAAGAGTGCTCAACAATAGCATGACTGCTGTGCCAGTGATGCTGGCTCCTCTAGTCCGTGCTCACTAAGAGATGCTGGCAGAATGCTCCCTATGGAAAGTAGCCTCTTGCCAAAGCTCCAGCTTGCCCCTCTTTCCTATGTCCACAGACATCAGGAGTTCTTGATTATTAACTTAGGTTCCATATACTGCCTGTAATTTCACATCTTTTCTGTTCTCCTCTTTCCTTCATGTCCTTTTTCAATTTAAACAGTACCAGATTTTCTAACCATGAAATCTCTCCTGGACACACAACTTTTTCACTGTGTTGTTTTTTTTTTTTTTTGGGGGGGGGGCTGATTTCATATATTCTATATTCTACATTGTGACGTGTATCTGAATCAACACTATCTGCAAGCATATTGAAGTTGACTTCAATAATACTGTTATGTTACTTCTCAATTTTAAATCTCTCTGTGCTCCCCAGAAGACCATTTTGCATACCTTTTGGCTGCTATTTCTTTTGGAACAGAATTACAGAATTTCTTACTGAAGTGTTCAGAAGAGGTCCCAGTTTTCCAGTTCATTTGAATTTGTGCCTCCCTGCTGCCTGATTTGAGGGGTGCTTGGGAAAAAGGACAAGCAGAGTAGTGATAAGGATGTTCTGGCCACAGTTCTCCATGCAGGTGTGAACTTTCCTAAGCGGTTCTTTCAATTGGGCAGGGAGTGGCGGTGGGCAGTAGAGAGTGTGCATGGTACACTTGACCTCCCTCCCAATCTGCAATGTATTTGATGTGCTCCTTAAGCACTGAGCTTGCTGAACATTTGTTAGGTGCTTGACTGTATGCACAGAAAGGCTGGCAATGTGCCAAGATCATTGCATATAGCTCTGTTCTGTAGCAGGGAGACGAAATACCTTTTCTCCTGCCATGAGACCAGATATCCATTCTGTAGATGATTGTAAATACTTCCATGGGGCATCAGACAGCAGGAGGCCTTTGTGAACCAGAGCAGAATGAAACGAGTCTGCAGCTGACTGCAGTGATTGCTTGCCTTTCAGTAACATGTCCCATAGGAGCTGGCAGACTTAGCCTCAGCCAGGTGGGAAGATATATTGCACCCTGAATAGAGCAGTGTGACATAACTCCAATTGCTTGCCAGAATAATGTCCCAAAGTGTTTTCTAGCTGACAGTGTCAGCAGCAGCTGGACATTTCATGCACATGTTTCAGATTTGGGGGATGGAGATGAAATGCCCACTCAGCAATAGAGATCTAGCTGTCGGGTTTGCCAAAAATGGGAGTTTCAGACTTTGGACTGAGTCCCTTTGATGCTGTGAACATGAAATATGTCTTTTTTCATACAAAACCCAGTATGTTCCTACAAGATCTTTCAATGTGACTCCACATTTCCTGGTAGAAAATCTTTTGCCTAGCTGTATTTTGATCTCTAGCCAAAGGTTTGATTCTCCTTGCCAATAAAAATGTCTTTGTTTAAGCCAGGACCAAAGCATAGTTTAGAACAGATAAGAGCAGCATATACCCAGCCCTCCAAGTGTGCTGACTGCAGAGGCATGAGAATGATGTGAGCTCTGTCTCTCTGCTTTTGTTGACTGCTGCTTCTGGACCTTCATTTTAACCAAAATGTGTGAAATATTTGCATGTGCTTGGTGGTTATAAAGCATGCACAATCATTAGGGCTGAGTAGTAGAAGAACCTCTGTGATAATAGTGTTTCCCTGCAATAGCTCCTCTTTTGACCTGGGTAGAGGTCAAATCCTCTAGGTATATCTACTGCATTATAAACCATCCTCATAAAAATATTCTCAGCACTTGAAAAGTGTTGATGATTTGCTTCAGAAATTTAAACCATCTTCAGGATTAGCAGGGTAGACTGAAAATTGGCCAACTTCAGAGTTTTACTGCTAGTTTTTGCACCTGTACCCAATAGGCAGAAGAGCCATTTATGATGAATTTTCTTGTCCCCTCCTCCCTTAGAGCCACTGGCATTTTTGTATGCTATAATTAAGTTAGCTCTTCTTTTGGCAGGCCTGTAGATGTGCTGAAGGGAAAATGTATTGAGCACAGAAAAGCTGCAGTATTTCTTGTCCTAGTAGGACACAAGCTTCAAACCACTTCAGGTAAACCTGGAGTGACGTGCTGACTGAACCTTTCAAGCCTTCCCAATTAATTATGGAGAAGTATCTTGACTTCAGATGCTTCCCTGGAAGTTATTCTTGCTTTAGATGTCTTTCTTCTGACCTTGTTTAATTTTTAGCAAGAATAAGTTCAAAACAGAAAGTAAAGAGTGATCAATGGAAAGGATAGGATGGAAATACACCAAAACTTCATCCTCGTTATTTGCTTAAGAGAAGGTTTTAGTTCCTAATACACATTTGATTTTTCCATATTTCCAGCTTTCCCATCCAAGCATCTCCTACAATGTGCTCTGTTCATTGAGGTCTGATTGCAAGTTTTGCAGGGTCTTCTGTGGCCATAGTCATGTAGAATCGTGGGTAGGTTTAGTAATACATTTCACAGGTGTGATAGAGAGTTAGGGCATCTGAGAGAATCCCTGACACTTGTTTGAGGAGACATGGCTAGGATCTCTGTGGTGCCTGAACCTCTTTCAAAGTTGGTATGTGTCCTGGGCAGGTTGCTGAGTGGGGACAGCCTTGGAGGGTGGCATACTGAGAGGTTTCTTTGTCAAAGTAGAACCACCCTGGAATCACAGGGCCCTGGTGTGTAGCTGGGATCACTTCTCATTTCTTTCCTTTGCAGTTCTCAGAGATGGGCCCTATGTAATGCTTTGGCCATGAAGAAACAAGGACTGCTGAATTGCTGTTTTGCAATGGAGAAGAGAGAGGGAGAAGTACCAGCACTGTGGCTTCCACCTTGTTGCTTACTTCCCTGCAGTCATGTGTCCCAAATCCTCCCTGTGCTGTATTAAGGAAAAGAAAAGCTTGGACATTTCAACATCTGCTTTTGTACGTCATATTTTCCAATTTCACATCCTATAACCCCTGGTGAAAAGAGGAACAATGACTTTATATAGCTGCTGTTTGATTCTTTTGCTATTTATGTGGAACACTGCTGCCTATGGGCCAAACCAACGGGCACAGAAGAAGGGAGACATTATTCTTGGTGGATTGTTCCCCATCCATTTTGGAGTGGCTGCTAAAGACCAGGATCTAAAGTCAAGACCTGAATCAGTAGAGTGTATAAGGTAAGCCACAAAAAGAGAAAACAAAAAAGTTTTGGTGGGGGAGTACTACAGCTAACTGCAAGTGATATGCTATAAACTGTATACATACAGTCTGTAATCCAGTGCTTGTAGAGACCTGCTCTACAAGGCAATGGAAAGATATGGTGTAAATAATAGGAAAAAAAGGGGGGGGAAGACTGAAGTGTGTATTTTAAAAGAGTATCACAAGTAATATTTGGACAGTAAAAGAGGGCAATCCCTGCATTACTCAACATTGCCAAACCAGGAATATGCTGATCTATCTGGCCATTCACAGTGGACGTTTGAATAGTATCCAAAAACTAGTTTTCCTAGCAGACAGACAGAAAATCACATGTAGTACCTTTGAGTTCATTTGATTACAGTCATACATGACAAAATAGCTCAGAAATCAGATTTGGAGTTTCATTTACAGTCTGCCTCTCAACTTTACAAACTGTTTGGTTTCCTAAACAAGTGAATAGGTGAGAGTGGCATAGGTCACTGCTTTTGAAAAAATCCCACTGAACACATAGCTGTCCCCTTAGGACATTTACAAATCCCAGACTTGAACTCTTTACTCAGCTTTTCCTCACTCAGTCTTCTTCTTCTGTGTAAACAGTACATATAGATTTTGTCTAAATCTTTGTCAGTTAACCCTGGAGGGAGAAATGCACATAAAAACAGCTTCTCTTATTGAAGTGTAGGCATTTTTATGATGAAACACGAGACACTTTACAGCTCTGCACATAATACACATAACAACTGGGAACTGACAGAAACTGATTGCAATTGAAATACATACATACAGCCAAAAAAACAGTTGATAGGGAATTTTGTCATGACCTTGCATGGGAAAGCACTTCAGTGTCATAGGACCTCTTTTGAAATCATATGTAATAAATTATATATCTAGAATTATTTGGACCTCTCATCCTAGTTCAGTTCTGTTGCAATGGTAATGAAGAATAACTGACAACATTCCTGCAATGCTCACAGATTCCAGGTGCAGTCTCCTACTGAAATATTCAGCAGAATGTATCCATCCAGGTTATGAGAGCATACCCAGATGTTCTCATAGGGAACACACAGAAAGGAGAGTAATTAAATAGGGGTTCTTTTGCCTTCTTAAGTCCGTGTACACAAAAAACAAAAACTAAATATGTGTAGAATGTCTTCATGGAGCAAGAGGTAGCTTGTATTAGTATTCTTTCTTTCCTGGATGCAGCAATTTAAATCTGGAATGCTGAGAAGTGATGGAATATTTCATCTCATTGTCTTCTTTACCTGCTCCATGTGACAGGCAGCACATGCCAGTATTTGCAAACTGAATATAGCATTCATTTCAGCTAGTACTGGGTCAGCCTCAGTGACAGTCTTGACAAGGACGTATTATTAGAATGCATCACAGGAGAATGTTCCCTCAGAAGTACCGCAAATGTGTGGTTGCCAAAAGATTTGTTAACTAGGCAGTACTGCCAACAACAAGCATATCCTGAAAAAGTAGACCAGCTGTTTTATGGACACAATGGGAGCTCCGTATAGGTGGCATTTGATCTGCCAAGAGGCATACTCCACCTGAAATTTCCATGGGTAAAATCTATGTTCCTCTTACCTCTGCACCAAGAAGCTGCAGGCACAAAATGAAGGAGTTGACTGAAGAGGCACTTATGCCATTTTCCATATTTCTTCAAGGAACTGGACAAGTTATGAGTTGGTAGCATAATGCAAAAGAATACTTAATGGAAGACAAAAATCTAGCTGCAGAGGTAGTAGCAACTACAACAGGAGCAATTTGTCTAGAGGTAGCTCAAAGCTCTTTCATTGTACATCTTCACCAATAAATGCCTATTTCCAGGAAAGGTTTAATTCAAAAAATGGTTAGGTTGGGCAGACCTTTTGAGACTGGTCATCAGATTTTAATGATGAAGATATTTAATCCATGAGACAGTTTATGTGCTGTGGTGAGGTTTTTGTTATTAGTGCATATTAAATTGAAAGCAGATATTTTTCCTGAAATGATTTGCCATCTCAAGCAGAAGATTCCTCTGTCTGGAATTGCACAGAGATCTCACAAGACAGGACCACAACCAAAAGGTGGTCTTTTTTGGTTTTGGGCCCTATTATTAGGTAGCAACCTGGGGCAGGGTTGTGTGTGCAGACTCAATACATTCTCCAAGTCATGAGCTAGAGTCTTTCATATCACACTTCAGTTTCCTCAGTTCTGGGCAGTTGGTTAGTCCAGAAAAATGAAACTCATACTTTCTGGACAATAAAATTATAGGCTTCAGTTTCTTCCCAAAGTCAAATCTCCCCAGTCTTGTAGAGCCAAAACCTTTTGTAGGATGGCAAATCCACTAAAGTAGCATAAGCATGGCAACATCTGGTAAAACCAACAGTGCAAAATCTGTTTGATACTTTGGCTGCCCTTTTCACACTTCTCTGAGCCTTCTTCAGTGGTACTGTATCTTTTCAAAGCTGAGGCTAATTCATTTTGTATCCATCCCTTTTTTAGATGGCCTTTAATCTCTTTATTGAATAGCAAAATATGTCACATATCCATTAGGAAAATTAGACCCAAGTCAGTAGAGTAGTCTGTGGGCATCCTCTCTCCTCTCTCTTTCATAATTCTCTCCACCATTAGGCGATAACAGCAACAAGTCATCAGTCCATGACAGGCTCCTTGCCTCGAGTCCAGGAAAAAAACTAAGGGTCCCACTGAAACTCTACAGGTGGTTTGTCCTCTGTGTCTTCTGGAGTTCAGTATCAAATGATTTATGAGAATGTGGCTTTCCTTTCATCTGAGAACCATTTAACCCGATCTGTGCTGTTTGGACTTTTTTCCACGCATGTAGCTCTGGTCAGTGCCATACCTATACTCCTGAACAGGGCCTCTCAAAATGGGTAGGACAGTTTTCCCTCCACTCTTTAAATTTTCACAATCTTCATACTGTTGTGGTACTGTGCTTATGTCCCCAGCTCAGCATACAAACCTACTGTGCATACCTTGCACATGATTATTTGAAAAACTGTTCCCATAACCCAGCAGTGAAAGGAAAAGGGAACAATAATGACCTGTTCATAGTTCCTTTCATGCTGATTCATACTGATACTGAAAATGCATCTTTGCATTTTGAGCAAGGGGTTATAGAGTCCAAACTGTAAACTTTCTCATGATTTTGCCACACCAAATGTCATAGAGAAGTGAGAGCAATGTGTTTCCTGTGCTTCAGAATTAGTTACAGGGTTTATTGTTTAAACAATCAAGTGTCCCGCATTTGATATAAATACACCTTCTGTCTTTGTGTACCTCAGGTGCTGTCACAGCAACTTTCCTTATAACATTTGCTGATGCATATCTGATGTGTACGGTTGGAGACAGAGTCTGCAGCACAAGCGATCCCTGACCCCTGTTCCCTATCAGCACCAACAGAGGCCTATTCATAACCTGATTTCTCTGTCCTTTCTTGATGCCAGGTAGATCAGCAGTTTTAGTGGTGGTAGTGTTGTTAGTGTTATTGTTAGCAATGTTATTGATAGTATAACAATATATTTTATATATTGGTCATACATTAGGCACAGATTGGTCATACCCATGGATTTTTCTCACTGTAATGGACTGTTTGCAATGTGCACATACCTTCACCGTGTTGAGATACAGCATAGCCAATATGGTGTAACAAGGTTGTGATTTTTTGTGAATATTTCCTTTATTCTGATCAGAGATCTAGACAAGGTCCCACACTGTGACAGCCTTTGAGCTGTGAAACACTACATGGTGAGACATTGTCCTGGTGTCATAGTGTATGGCTTCACACTGCAGGTCTCCAGGACACTTGAGCTCACTGGGTCAGCATGTCTGAGAGAACAGAGTTTTAATGCTACCCCGATGCACTCTCTCGTGGATGTGTTTGATAATCCAAATGCAGAACTGTATGCTTATTATGCTATTTAGATCTTCTCTTTCCCCTCCAATTGCAAGTTACTTCCTTTTCCTCTTTCTCTTCTACCCTCCTTCTCAGCCTCCTGAGCTTTGGCTTGCACAATTAATTCCCTTCACCAAAGTTCTAACTTTTAAGGGTGGTAAGCAACTCGTTATACCTCCTGACTGCAGGAATCTGACAAATGACTGAAGGTCTCCCCTTCGCATATCTTAGTAATAGCAGTGGTAGTAGCAGCAATAACATGTAATTAATGTACTGGAAATCTAGAGAGGACAGAGAAATTAGTATGTGTGTACAACCACTACAGCAAGAGGAGCACTGGTATGAGTGAAGAGGCATATGCAACCTTTGCCACCATTCTTGAACAAAAACTATGTCAGATATGGGAGAGTAAGTGGAAGTTGTTTAGCTGTTTAGCAATGTTTCACATTGCTTTCTCCTTTTCCTTCATATTGTATAGGTCTCAGTTTCATGCCTTGCAGGTTTTGATAAATGAAGGTCATGAATTCACATGAAGCTGTCTCTCCTTCATGGAAACTAGCACATCTCCCTTTTCCTGCTGGATCCAGATAATGTGAGCTGTTCTATCAAGAACCAGACAAACAATCACTATTTCAGGTTTCTCTTCAGGGTTTCTTGCAGTCATTAGGCTCTGCAATCCTTCATCCTTTCTGACACTCCCCTGTGCATTTATTGGCTTTGGCTTCATCTTACAGATGGAGAAACTTAGAGAATAGCTTGAGCAGGGTCCCATCATAAGCCCGTGACAGGAGTAGCATGTGCATCCTGAGCATCCCTGGACAGACACATTTCTACCAACTAGAAAGACACCTATGGGAATTAGTGAGATGTTGTTTGCAATATCATCTAGCAATCTAGTCTAGCAAAAAATCTTGTTTGCAATCTTGTCTAGCAAACTGGACTGCTGCAAAAATAATCTTTCCTCTGGGGATGTGAAGATTAAGATTAAGATTTGTGGAAGATTTTTTCCTGATATCTTTTTCCTTGTTTGTGTTCCTGCCTGGGAACTGAAAGAACAGTGGATTGCTCTGGGTCTGAGGGACAGGTGGGAGAATGGTCATGATAGCGGAAGCATTTAAAGAACTGAGTGTACATAAAAATTCAATTCTACACCTTTGGGCACTGAATTATTTACAGTAAACTTCCATTTAGATCTTAATGCCCATTTTTCATAGCTGCACATCTCAGAAATGCTAAAGTACAAGACTAAGTCAATGCTCCTGTAAAAATAACATGTCAGAAAATAAGTTTTGGAGTCTGCTTATTTCCCACTAAAACAATACCAGTAGCTATTTAAAGATTCTAGAAGTCTAATGAAACGTCTGCTTCTATTAGTAAATGCTTTGCATGTTGTGTTTTCTTCGTGGAAATTACCAGTCAAATTTCTGCATGGTTGAAAGAATATAACAGTGACTAGTAATATTAGTCACAGCAGGTCAACAAGAGGTCAGCTGGATCTGTGTAACCTGCTGCCAAGTTCAAAGGCCATTTTTACCCATCATTCACATACACACCAAGCCAGAAGTAACCTATTTGCAACCTTTTGTTGGAGTCTTACAGTAGAATGGAAAAGTATTTATCCACACAATTTCCATTCATGGAGATTGAAGGAATCCTGAAATCTTGCTTCAGTAAGACGAGTTTAGTGTCACTGCGTTCATCTGACCATATCAGTGTTAGCTCTATAGTACTGATAGAATACTCTCAGTTAACAAATGAGACCTTGTCTGAAGATCTAAGAGGTATTAGAAAAGATGGAGTGAGATGTGTTTGTCTCCATCCCATCTGATCCTCTTCTGCTGATCTGCCGATGCTGCTATTACTAGAGGTGCAACTGGAAAGAACTGCATGCCTGCTGTCCATGTTGGTATGAGCTAAATTATCAAAAGCATTTCAAACACATTTGGAATCTAGCTCCTAGACAAGGCTTCCTTCCCTTCCTTTCCCCTCCAAAAGAAAGCCAACCCAACCTCAAGCAAATGAAGTGCAGGCCTAATGCTATAAGTAAATATTCATCAGGAACATACATGTATGTCAGAAAGGAAAAGAAAAGCAGTTGTGTATCATGGGTCTGTTATATCTCAGCCACGTACCTCAGAGATTGAAAGTTCACAATCTTATGAAGCTTATCTTTAGAAATCTTCACCTTGGTAATGGAAACATATCTTAAAGTATTTTAAAATGGCACTCGTTTTAAATCTAAAATCTAGTCACTCTGCATCTAAGTGATGCACATGCCATATGGAATAACAAGCATTCTTTGAAATCAAGAAGAAGACAGTTCAATTCTTACTGCTTTTGACGATACCACCTGAAATATTGCAGCATTTTAATAATTTAAAACGAATTGCTGTCAAAGGGACAGAAAACTCAATCTAACTTTTTTTATCCACTTCTATAATTTAATGTGAACTCGCTTATACTTATGTTTACACATACTAGAGTGTGTGAAAATCCTTACAGTTGTACTTCCCAACTTCTCAAGAGTTTCCCCTTTAAATATATAAAAATGTTTTATTTTTTTCTGTTGCACACCAGAAGCCTGAATATTGTTCCTTGTTTCAAATCCTATTTTCATTTTAGTTAAAAATATCTGTGCACAGATTTAGATTTTTAAAAAGAAGTACCATAAAACCCCTTCTTGCTGCCATTATGATTCCCAGAGTTCATCAGAGACAGCGTGAGGCAGCTTGGTATGTCCAGCACATTTGGTTTTTGTACTTCAACTGCCTCATTCACTCTGAGACTTGCCCTTTTATTTCAGAGCTCTCCCATTGCCTTTCACTCCTTAATGGTTTGGAACTAGAGAACAAAAAAATCTAAATGACCAACTTCTAAATGTAACCCACATTCCCATGCTCTAAATGGTGTCCATTTTCTAAAGGGTGATCTTAGTAAAGCTAGCTGTCCCTTTGGTCATACATTATAACTAAGGATTTTTATTGGCCTCAACCTTTCTGACCTGAAGTTGCTCAAGAGATTTGTGCTGAAACCATGCTGTCTGTTGTTTGAGGTACAGAATCAGAGCAGAACATCTTTTGGAAATTATCCAAAGATTTCTGGTGAAATGAAGTTGGATAAATTAAGTTTTTTAAGACCTAAAGATGAACCTTAGATGTGATATCTTTAGAATTTCTGAGTCCAGATAAGTCAGATAAAACTCTTAGAAAAGCAGTAATTTTGGTATGTTCATTCATCTTTGAAGAAATCAGTCATGGGAAACATAAATTTTGGAAGCAATCCATTTAATCCAGTAATTAAAAAATGTCATATATCTCAGAAATTGAAAGGCCATGATTTTATGAACCTCGTTTTTAGAAACCTTCACCTTGGTATGGAAAAGCATTTCAAAATAGCACTTACTTGAAACCCAAAATCTACCATTTTATATAGGATCTATTCTAGGGTCAACCATTTCCCCAGGCTCATCCTGTTCTGGGTCCCATCAGTTTTTCCAATTAATCTCAAGCATAACAGCTTTGAAACCTTCCTGTTTCCAACTGCAACTCAACACTAAACTGTAAGCCAGCTGCTAACCTGATCTATAGTGCATTACAAGGAAAGGCAAGTGTCAGTTCATAGACGAGTTAGCCATTCCAGCTGAGTTATCCTAAAATGTAGCAGCTTAATAGACACTCAACTGGTTGCTTTCAGAGTTTTACAGCTTTTACTGTAAGAGAATAGCACATGACAAAGTTACTTTCTTCCTGCTGCTTTCCATGAAGAAGCCTCTCTCTGTTTTGGGTTAGTCACTCACCCAACATCAGCTCCTATTCCATGTCAGAAAACACAGCTTCTCCACTTCAGAGAACAGAGAAAGCTTCAAAAAATAGTGTTTCAGTTTCACAGGCCAGCTCTGGTGGCAACTTCTGAGCTTGTGTCTAAAGCAGATGTATGAAAACACCATAATAAAGAGAATATTATTGTTTCAATGAGAACAATGAAGTACCTAATTAGCAAGTTAACAAGTTACACTAGGATTTATGCTTAACATATCTCTGTTTGCTGATATAAACAGGATGGCTGTGCCCTCTCTCACAGTGTGAAGTGGTGATACGAGGCCCAGTGTTACAGATGACTAAATTTTCCTGAGCAGAGCACCAACAGCATGCCAGTGCTGTGGCTTATCTCACATTGCCTGCCTAAAGCCACCAGGCACTGGCACATTAGGCATCCCTGAGCCCAAGTTCCTGACAGCATCGTGGTCAGGCTTAGCAGACACTGCCATCTGCATTCAGAAATGTGTCAGAGGAGGCAGGCTGGAAGGAAATCTGGTAGGAGAAGCTCTGTGTTAGAGCATTTTCTGAAGAATCATGAGATCCAGGCCCAGTGTCCTCAGGAGAACCAACCCTCCAGGCATGTTCTCTTTTGACTTTCCCAGAATTTAAGGAACTTAGAAAAGGTCGTCTTATCCTCATGACCTCTTAACTGAGCTCCCAAAATGATGTGTTGAAAAGCAGAACAAAATCTTTTTGCATATGCACACCTCTCTTACAACCACTGAACAGACAAAAGCAAAAGTTTCTGAATTCAGACGGATGAGAGACTGAGATGAATAGCATAAGCTGCTTTTGCCTTCTGTGTCGAGAATCTTTCATTTTCCCCTTGTCTCAGCCCTGGTCTCATCTCCTCTGTTTCCCCCCTTCTCACTCTGTGTTATTTTTGTTTCACTCTCCCAGGTATAATTTCCGAGGCTTCCGCTGGCTCCAGGCTATGATCTTTGCCATAGAAGAAATAAACAGTAGCCCAAATCTCCTTCCCAACATGACCTTGGGATACAGGATATTTGACACTTGCAATACAGTCTCTAAAGCCCTTGAGGCCACTCTGAGTTTTGTGGCTCAGAACAAGATAGACTCCTTGAACCTGGACGAATTCTGCAACTGCTCAGAACATATCCCTTCCACCATTGCAGTTGTGGGGGCAACCGGCTCTGGGGTCTCCACCGCCGTGGCCAATCTGCTGGGACTCTTTTACATACCTCAGGTATGCTTTCACTTGTCTTGCTTAGATTACAGGTGTGGCCTGCCTCTCTGCTCTGCAGTGCTGCCAGGTGTATGGCGCAGCTGGGGATATTGCTGTTTGGAGAGGGGTACATTACAGAACAAGGATGGAGAACCACACTGCTGCTTATGTGCTCTGTCTCTGTTTCAAACATAAGAAGGTTTGGAAATGGAGAGGCCCTAACTGTATACAGTAACTGAATACATCCTAGGAGGGTTAAGGGGCAAGGCAATAATGGGAAGCACTGTCTTTCAGAGTGGGACAATGGTTTATATAACAGAAAACAGCCTTAATTACCTCCAAAAGTACTGTGTCACATCAAAATGAATACTTTTATTAGTAAAAGATACAAGCCTTTGGTCTCAGATGTGTCAGATACATATTTGGACTACTACAGGCATATTCAGAGGCTGTGACAGGTCCTCCATTCCACTCTCTGCCACCCACCAGAAGGCCTCAAGCAAAGTTCAGCCTCCATGGCTAGTTAGATCTTTGCCACTTCACATAGACCCTCAAGGAGAAGGACAATACAAAATATGTGATTGTTTTCTTATGGGAGAACTATTTCTTGCTAGAAATTTGTAATTCCCCCAAAAAAAGATTGCCAGGCAGCCAGTAATGACATCCAGCCAACAGCAATATTGTAGCCTAGGAGACCTCATTCATTGCCAGACACACTTATTTCTGTCAGTATCTCTGATTATTCAAGTAGGTGATCTGTAAAGTTGTTGTTTCTGCTGATCAGGTGCTGTAAGGGTTGTTCTGGGCTGGCCTGCCTTTCTTTGACCTAGGGACTCCAAAACATGGTTTGTGAGAGTATGTGCATATGTCCCAACTTGTTCCTGGGTCATCTGTGTGGCAGTGTAGTTGTGCCAGCTGCTGTGCCATAGCATCCTTCATGCAGTTTGCTGACTCTGTTGGGACCAGGGACGGTAACCACAGTCCCACGCTTTTGTTTGGCAAAGCTGTTGCTCTGCCAAGACCCTAAGCAAAATTAGAGGCTGGCATATTATAGCCTAATGTTGCTGTTGTTGATTTTAGGTTTCCACACTGAAGACAACTTCTGAAAAGTGCTTGGCTTTATGCATTTAGGTGTTGCCTTGTATAGCCTAACTTTTCTTGTTCCCATTCTAAAATGAGTGTTGGTGCCAGAGCTTACAGAAGGCCTTGTGACAAGACTGCATCACACTGTTCTCTTACTCTGCCCTGAAAGGATATATCATTATTTCGGCCAGGGTTCTAATTCCCATCTATACCACAAATGAAGAAGGAAGAATTTTTGCCTGCCTGGTGCACTGTAATATATCTTGTCTACTTAATGTTCTTATTAGCCTGATTCCCTTGCAGGAATCTGAAGAAATGGATATTGGGTGTCTGAGCAGGAAAGAATGGTTTAAGCTACGACCAACATCTGCTGCCTAGATATTGCCCAGAGCAGCATTGGAAGGTGGCGTATAATAAACACTGTGGTGGCATTTTAAGGCATACTGTTAATTTACGCAACATGTTATCAGGTTAACGAGGGCTACTGAGAAGGGTCGGTGGGTTTGACTGTACCTAATAGATGTTTGCAGTTCTCGGAGTTTTTCTTTGAACGGGGAATGATGTTTATGCTATAAGGAAGTAGCCTTTTCTAGTGGTTACAGAAATGGGTAGAGGTCAGTAGGTTCAGTTTGCAATGTGGAATGAAATTTCAGACAGGTGGCTGGAGTCTGACAACAGAAAGCAGGCTTTTAAACTGGGAGTTGTTGGGGAACATTAGAATATGCATTATCACTGCCATTTACTGCAAGCCATTAGCAAATCCATGTTTAATAAACCCTACATTTCAGTATAAGATGGAAGTATATTTTACAATTAATCTAAGGCTCATTACTCACCCTGTTGACATAGAAACTGAAAATGTTACGGCTTCTGTTCTATTTCTTAGTATCTTACTTCAGTGTACCCTATTAAATTGCTAGTGGTTAAGAATAAGGGGCCTCATTAAAGATAGACTTTTTCACATTTAAAAGAGATGCCAGGACATTTGCTGAAGTTCCCAAACCAATGGGCACTGCTAAGGTCTAAACAGGGAAGCCACTGTGACCTCGTCTAGGGTCACCTCCCTTGGAGAATCCAGGCCTTGCTCTGGCACACAAATATCCCTGGAGAGGAAATTCACCTCTTACAGCACCTGCAGGATTGGGGTACCTTGCCTGTACCTTCTGGCACGAGGTTGCAGGAGATGAGGGTAGTTCTGGGTAGGAGCCTGTCCAGGGGAGAGCACAGCTCTGTGAAAGGACAATATGTTCCTGTGGCCCTTGAAACTGCACTAGGAAACCTCCTTCTTTTCTTTCTTCTTGCAGAAGCACTAAATGCCAGATTTTAAGGAAGAGATAAGGTTTTATGTAAATTTCCACTTTGTACAAAATGAACTGTTTATAGAAGATTTTTCAAAGTGAGAGGCAGTCCTAAAGAGTTCAGATACCAATCTCAAAATGCAAAGATAAGTGAGATTTAAAACTTCTTCATATCTTTAAACTATTCTCTTTTGGGTTTTATTGTTTCCCTACTTACGGAACATCCAAATTATATCTTAAAAGCATATGGCACTTGTTCTGAATATGAAAAAGAAAACATTTCTTGATAGTTTTAGTAAAGGCAAAATTTTGATGGCAAAACATGGTGGCTCATAGAGTGAGGAATGTCTACTGGCTTCTTTGCTGATTATGTCCGGCAATCGGGAAATCATGCTAAGGTAATGACTAGCATTACCTCAACACTCCCCAGGGTCAAGGCCACTGATGCACATCACATCCTTTCTCCAGCTGGCAGGGGTTGTAAATATGGCCTATGTAAATATGCCTATGGTTCCTGATGGAGCCTGTTTAAGGGTGGGGACAGAGGTGACAGGAGAGTCAGTGCCACCCATGGCTCACCTCCTCGTCATTCCCCCAGGATGGTGTCAATGTCATGCTCCCTCTGACCCTTGGCCTTACAGGAGGGCACACACTTGCTCCATCCACTGAGGTCTGAGCAGCTGCTTCTCCCTGTGTGTCTCTGTAGGACATCCAGAGGTACAAGTACATACTCAGTCTCTTAGATCGTGTGCAACCACAGGCCAAGAGAACATGGATGACCATGTGGTGCCAGTCTTCTGTTCATCCCATCTGAGGTTGTACAGGTTGACAATTAATCTAGGCAAATGTTGGCATTTTATTCCCAGGCAGTTCACTTCATAGTCTCTTTTACTTGTCTGCTGTGCTCTTGCAGGTCAGCTATGCCTCATCCAGTCGTCTTTTGAGCAATAAGAACCAGTTTAAGTCCTTCCTCCGCACAATCCCCAACGACGAGCATCAGGCCACCGCGATGGCAGACATCATCGAGTACTTCCGCTGGAACTGGGTGGGGACAATTGCAGCTGATGATGACTATGGACGGCCAGGGATTGAAAAGTTTCGGGAGGAGGCGGAGGAGAGAGACATCTGCATCGATTTTAGTGAGCTCATCTCCCAGTATTCGGACGAAGAAGAGATCCAGCAGGTGGTGGAGGTCATCCAGAACTCCACAGCAAGAGTGATTGTTGTTTTCTCCAGTGGCCCGGACCTGGAACCACTCATCAAAGAGATCGTCAGGCGAAACATCACTGGCAAGATCTGGCTGGCAAGTGAGGCCTGGGCCAGCTCTTCCCTGATAGCCATGCCAGAGTTCTTCCGCGTCATTGGCAGCACCATTGGGTTTGCACTGAAGGCAGGACAGATCCCAGGCTTTCGTGAGTTCCTGCAGAAGGTGCATCCCAAGAAATCCACCAACAATGGCTTTGCCAAGGAGTTTTGGGAGGAGACATTTAACTGCTATCTCCCTGATGGGTCCAAAAATTCTCCAGCTTCAGCTTCCTTCCACAAGGCCCATGAAGAGGGCTTGGGCATTGGAAACAGTACAACTGCCTTTCGACCTCCATGCACAGGGGATGAGAACATCACCAGTGTGGAGACACCATACATGGACTACACACACTTGCGGATATCCTATAACGTGTATTTGGCAGTATATTCTATTGCCCACGCTTTGCAGGATATATATACCTGTACCCCTGGGAAAGGGCTCTTCACTAACGGATCCTGTGCAGACATTAAGAAGGTTGAGGCATGGCAGGTAAGTCCTTTGTTGCCGTTAAGGCATACCTGTGCAAGATACTCATAGAAAAAAAAGAAAAGCTGTCCTGGAGCGCCTCCAGGCTGCCTGGGGAGGGGTGCCTTTCACAATCCTGGGTCTTGGACAAACAGTCAGGTTCCTAGGATTTAGCATATCACTGCAGGCAATTTAGGTCCACCTTGCAGTGAAAGTAATTTGTGTAAGGTTTGCCTGCAGTGGAAGGGGTTTAAACTAAGTTAAATTTTCTTGTATTCGCTACAGGCCAAAAGTGCACACACAGACAATTACCACAGCTTGGCTGACGCAAGGTAATTTGATCATATATTAAGCCCTTACATAAACAAGAGGGTCTGGAGAGAACACATAAACAAGGAAAACAGTTTTTAGAGTTCATTGTCTTTGGCAAGCTCTACAGGTTTTGCAATCCCACAGCAATTTTCCATACAGGCCATATTTTTTTTCCACAGTTTTCAGCTTATATAGGATCAAACTAAAGCAGATTGAATAATGAAGAAAAATAATGTGTGGCCGTTGGGCAAATAGATAAATAATAGATGGCAATGGTATTTGTGAACTGATAAAATGATACTAACAACACATTCACTAATTCAGTTGATAAATTCTGCTCACTGGTTTATGGATAATATTCTGGCATTCTGGTCTTCTGATCCTTTATTAATACTCTATATCCTGTCATGAATTTGACTGTGCTATCTAATGCACTATTCATTGTGTGTTTAGACTATCCAGTACATTCTCAAATAGAAGGATTAGATTTAAGGTTAACAAATGAAAATATGCCAAATATGCAGCAAATTAGTTGTCCAGTTCTGGTCATGACATAAAACTTGGATCCCAAACTGAAATCTGAAAGATTCTGAAATCAGAAGAACACTAATGAATGAAAAGAGGATCACAACCATGCTTGTTTGTGTAATTCCCTCTGTCTGGGATAGACTAACCAAACTAGAGGCTGCCCATGCCACAGACTTTGCAGATATTGGGTCAGCATTCACATGTGTGAACTGCAGTTTGGTTTCTGTCTGTTCTCGGTAAATGCATAAACATCAGTCAAGACAAAGTAAAAGATTTTTCTTGGCAGTTTTGAAAACTGCACTCTTTAGCTCTAGGTACCTAATTTGGGTCTGCCAAAGACATTTTACTTGGAGTTATTGAGTGCAGGTTTCGACCCTAGTGTAGAGGAATTCTGCAATTGCTGGCTCTGAGGTTTCTGTCTTTCAATGTTATTTTGCTTTTCAGGAGCATACTGGCAGAATTGGGCAAGTCATAGACAGATTTAGCTTTAATTTGTATTGCTAAAAGTGTTTCAGAATAAATATATTTTTAAATCCATTCCCTCATGCTTTGTCACCTTGGAAAGAAAAAAGAATGGGATATTCACAATATATTGTAGTAACGTGTTTGTTGAGGATTCCAAAATAGGGAAGAATGTCTTTTTTTTTTTTTTCTTGTCTGGTACTTAAGGATAGCTATATCAAAATGTAAAGCACCCTGATACAGGCTTCCTGCCTTATAGCACCAAGAAAGAGTTGGGGGGGAGAACATAGCTGGATAGGAATAGCAGGTGCTACAAGGGAGCAGTGCATATTTGATATGACCACCATTATGTGGCGTTGGCTGTCAAGCATATTTGATATTTGTGCATTTTTTCACTTCATTTCAACATCAAACTTACGAATAACAGGTAAATGCCAAATCTGTGTGCACACCTACTTCACATTGTAGCTCATTGTAGCTCATTGTAGTTCATTACATTCAGGAAGTTTTCCTTAGCCACAGGAGTAATGAGTTTACCTCACAAACCTCCATCCTCCAGCATCTCCAGAGAACACTTTTCTGAACAACCAGAATCTAAGACTGAAGAAAACCTTACTGCAGAAATTAACTTCCTGGAACAAAGCAGTTCTGTGACTGCTCCCTTTTCTCACAATCACTTCAAGGGTTTCTTAGTAGAAAGCAATCAGCGGGAGTGAGAAAGGTGTTAGGAAGCCTCCCTGCCAGACACTGGAGGCAGCAGCCACTGAGTGTCTGAAATCACTGACCAGGTGGTGTGTGTGACAGACAATGCAATCCCTGTGAACTTGTGGCTCCATTATCCTGAATTCCTTTCCATGGTTGTCTTTGCCAGCAGAGTCAGTGGCTGGTGAGGATAAATAGTGTGTTCTGCTTTATAATTTCATATAGTTTGAATTTGTTTCTTTTCAGTGATATTATCCCACTAACTCATAAGAGTTATTTTTTTATTGTCTGCTAGTATATTATGTACTCAGAATACAAACCTTTTGGAGGAACTGTTATATATATTTTGTTCAGGGTGTTTGTGTGGATTTTTGTGTAGAAATAACATTTTTATCTCAGTGATCAGTTCATCTGAACTGGATAGCATGAGGCCTGGCACAGAACTGTGAGCCAGCTAGATACGCATTCTCATTCACTGGTAGACTGTGATTTTTTTAGAAGAGTGTATTGAGTAGAGCTAATTCTGTTTGTTTTGCTGGTTCATGGACTTGTTTTCCCCAGACACAGGCTCTCCCATAAGCTATAGAACAGTATGGCAAGGGTACAACATGAGCTCAGGCCTCCTGCACTGAAGCTTCTTCCCTACCTCCGTCCTGTTTATCAGTAACAGCTCCAATAGTCTGCTGTTACAGCCCTTCTTTTCTTAACATCTTCTCTGATAGAACAAATCCACATTTTTGAACAAACAGCTGATGGGCTTCTCTTTCTGTCTCAGAATAAAATTGTTGTGATTCAGTAGGGTTTTGAGAAGGCTCTTGAGAAGGCAAAAGTGTGCAGTCACAGGGTCATGGAGCAGAGCATCCTTAGATGGACTATTTTCAAGTTGTGATTATACTGGGAGCTGTAAACTTTGGCAGGCTCATGAGTAAAAAATGAGATAGCTCTTCTAGTCACCAAGGCAAAGATGTACATGCTGAAAAATGTTCTGTCCAAATGGTTAGCAGATAAAGGACACACTCAAGTAAATTATGCCTGGTAAAGAATGCCTAGAATTAATTAGAAAAATCATATATGAATTGGCTTCAACTAGGATCAGCTGAAGTCTTTTATAACAGGACTGTGTACCTCCCAGCCAACAGTTCCTTCCTCGGTGATACCCATTATGAAGAGGTAAAAATGGACTGGTGCCTTCTCCAATTTTGCATTTTAGTATGCCTGGCTGTGTGTCAATTGATTCTGTGAGGCCTTAAAGAAGCGAGTGTTTCCTTAGATGACATACGTCTCTCCAGACTTTTGAACCTAAGCGCTTATCTAATCAATTTTGTGTCTGTTGAACTATATAGGCCAGTTGGACAATTAAAATGGTGTACTGAAAACAACTGCTTTGTGAAATAGAGAGCAAGATAATTTCAAAACAGGTATTAACTGAGGCTGGTATGAAACTTAGTCGTTCAGGAAGAATTGCTGAAGGCAGTTTCAGATCCTGTTGGGACTTTGAATAGACTGACTATAAAGAGTTGTTACTGGAAAGTGACAGCAAATGGGTGCAGAGAGCCTCATATATTGATTAGATCTCTGCACAGATGGGTAAAGATGGCATTAAACACCTCCCAGAAGAGACATTTCAATCAGATGTGGATTATGCTACCTAAAAACACTGAGCTTGTAGGATAACTATTGGCTCTACTAAGAGCTTTAATAATTGGACAATTCACAATATACTACTTAGAACTAAATTTAGACTTAAATTAATAAAAAGAACCCTATTTTAGGCTCTTAGATATTTTGCCATAACAGTTATTGTGCGGTCTGTTGACATCCCAAGAGCATTAAAGCATCATTTACTCAGTCAGGATTTCTGACGATAGATTCTTCACCATTAGTAAACACAGTTCCCTGGGCCCATGTGTGCAATGGATTAGTTCATATTGCATTTGTTAAAAGTGGAAAACAAAGCAACTATGGCATCGGGTATAGACTAGGTGTCCACACTGGTCCTTTTATATGGTGGCTCTAGCTACAGATAGAAGCATATACACTACAGAGCACCATCCAATAGCTCTGACAATGAGCTCTCCCTGTACATGTGCTGCTGCTTTTGTCTGTACAGAGACAAAACCTTAATAGGAACCTCAAAAATGTTAAAATAGAGCCACTTGCTAAATGATTGTGCAGTTTATAATCCTTTGTATAATAAACCATGTAAATATATATCACATTCAGGAGAGTAATCTTGATTCATCTAAGGCATGCTTTACATTAGATGTAAAGCCTGGGTATTTCACTTCTGAAGGGCTGTGCTCGCCAGCATACTTGTGTTGAACAAGATTTATTATCCCCAGCAGATGTGCTACCTAGCAGAGCTTTTTCATTATTAGTACAGTCTATGGCAGGTCACAGCTCCTGTCACAGATCGTCTCTTATTTCTAGTTTGAATTTGTAACTAGCCTTTAGTTCCACTGGTCTCTACTTGGCCTTGCTCTATTAGATTTTAAAGTCCATCATATCTCTCAGTGAGGTGTTTATGCACATTGATAAATTATTCCTCAGTCTTATCTTGGTAATTTAAACAGAGTAAATTTAGTTCCTAAGATACTTTATCTGGTTTATTTCTGTATCTTGTCCAGTTACTCATCCTTTTTGACACATTTTCAGTATTGCTATAACAGCCTCAGCACAGCCAGACAGTGGAAAAAAAGTCCTACATTTACATACACGTATTACTTCCTCATTTATACATGAACAAGTCACATTAGCCTTCCTTACCATGGTGGAAAGGCTGCAGTGAATTGCCTGTAATGCTTTACAGGATATGATACCCTTTCTGTGCCTGTGGCTGGAATTTCTTATGCCTTAACACGTAAGTCTGAATTTTACCACATTAAACCCAGATGTGAGAGAGCAACCTAGGGGGAATGATTTGTCTTTGTTGTTATTTACCCTTACATTAATCCATTTGTTTTCTGCAAGTTGTCCCAGCAGCATTTCTGTGTTTGCTGCCAGAGTACTGAAGGACATATTGGATAGCTGAGCTGTTTACTGAGCCTTGAGGAATTCTCTGTGAATGGATGGTTTGCTTTTAGAAATCTGCTGGTAAACCTTTAGGAGGATGCTTTACATTAAATGTAAAGCCTTGGTATTTCAATTCCAAAGGGATGTGTTTGACAACCAAACTTGTATTAACAAGACCCATATTTCTCAAAGCCTTATTGACTGGTAGCAATTATGTGTATGTCCTGTAATTTTGTATTAATTCATCCTCAACCCCTAACTCTTGTTTTCCCATTGTTTTTCTTGGGATTGAGGTCAGGTTAACCAGTCTGGTTACAGAGGACATTCTTCTGCCTTTTATTGTCTTCCTTTGGCCCCTGTTGCAAGCCCATCAGAGGCTGACTCTGGAGTGTCCCTTTGAGCAGTGATGCATGTCCTACATGGGCTGATACAGAGGAAAACTTCAGACATGCTCTTGGCTATGCATTACACTTGAATGTATACTAGCAATGTGGGTTGTGATTGCTGTGGAATAATATTAGGTAGCATACTGACTTTGTCATTCAAGGCCAGTGGCATTTTTATGTGTATATTGTAATCCAGCTGTATTAGCACTCTTCTTATTGCTAGTAGAATGCTGTGAAGAACTGTCTGCTTCTGTCAGTCTTTTAGATCCAATTTAAATTGCTCAGGCTGTTCTCTAATCTCTTTTTAAGGACCTTCCACTTCCATTAATGTCATATTATGGCTTCAAAGCAAGTGCCCTTGGGATAGGAACATCCTGTGTGTTTTTCTTTCTGATAGCGAGTGCAATAACACATCACTCATTCTGCTTTCCTGCTCCTTCACCATCCTCTTTATCTGTCTCTTTCAATCTTACGTCATGAGGGTCTGGCATACGTGACACCCTCTTCATTTTAATACATTCAAGACATTTCTTAATACACCGAATGATTTTTTCCTATTTGTTCTCCAGGAGTTTGTATATGTGTTCTACTTTCCATTAGTATAATACTTGTGTTTCACAGTCTTGTTTGAATGATCTCTGTTGAAGCAACACTCAGAGCACCCCACAATAAACAGTGCTCTTTGAGATTTATTTGTATGATGAAGTCAGTGACATATCATTACCACCTAATTAATGAGCTTTCGTTTTAATGAACACAGACAAAACCTCTGAACTGATACTGGGTTTATCATGTATGCAGATCAGGCACAGCCATTCCATCATTTCCTCTAGATTTTCAGTGGATTTTCTCTGTTCTGTTGGATACAGAGACCTCCATTATGACTGGCCTACACTTGCACATTACTGAGTCAGGTGACTAGTCAGAAAACTGCTTGATTTTTTGTATCCTTATATTCCAGGCCTAGGGATTCCCCATAGACATGATTTCTTCCTTTTGCTGACATGATTTTTGTCTTAAGTAATAGCAACTACATTAATTCCCACTGTATTTGTAAGGAGGGGAAAGATGCTGACAATACAGGCATTTTTCTCCAGAAGTATAGGATCACAGACTTCCAGATGCATATTTAAATCCTACAGGCACTCCTCTTCATTGGTGGATCAGATGAAGTCTTCTTGGGATGGCACTGAACTGGGACCAAGGCTACCTCAGATGCCTTCACTTCTGAAGTTACTCCTAGGAAGGACTCTTTTGGACTCTACAGAACTGATCATACAATTTCATGCTGTGGGCTATACAAATATCTTGAGTTACCATCATACAGCTGGATTTTCATTTAAATCAGAAAGAGGGAAAAATGTCAGAGTTAAAACTCTTCCCTTAGAATTAACCTAAGATTATTCTGAAATAGTGTTAAAACATATTGCTATTGTAACCTCCATTCTCCCCTAGAGTTAATCAAATTCACTAGCTTCAGTTAAATCCAAGTTAGTTGCAACAACATTATCCAAATAAACATTTTGAAAGACTCAAAATGAAGTGAGTCTTTTTCCCATTAAAAAGTAATTACAATTAAAAATAGAACTGTGATTTGAAGGTCACATTTTTAAGTCTGACTTTAAAAAATACATTGCACTGAATTTCAATTGACTGGATTTCACATGCTGTTTTCCTACATAAATCTTTGAAAACTCCGGGGTTGAGATGTAATGCAGAGGATGTTGCCACTCTGTTTATTTGCTCTTATATTACATACATTCAATCAAAGCTAAGCAAATGAAAATTTTCCTGCTACGCTTTCGAGCAAAATCATCATCCTTTATCATAGCATCCTTAAATGATGTGTTATTCACTACCAGCTTTGCATTATTTCAGTACCAGCATTCTATGGACAAGTGCTCATAGAATGAAAAAAACAATTTCACAAATGCTCAAACACAATGTACTGTACAGCTGTTCTGCATATGACCAGCATTAATTTTTGAGGACCTTCAGGAAACAAAATATCTTGGTCCCATGTTTATTATGTCCTGTGCCCTCCTAGCTGATAGTTATATCATCTGAAAAAACAGCCACACGATGGCTGTAAGATCATACTGTATGATCATTTCTTGATTCCTTTGGGAACTTCTGTGACTGGGCAGATAGTTCTTTCTGAAGCACAGAATCACAGAGTCATAGAATGGTTTGGGTTGGAAGGGACCTTAAAGACCATCCCCTTCCAACCCCTTTTAGGCTTCTGCGTTTGAGTTTTTTTCTGGTCATCCTTGTAAACATAGTACCTTAGTAAATTTGACCCTAAATCAGATTGGCCCTATTTTATATCATTTCTCATTTTGAAACATATGTCTTTAACATGTTTGGTCTAAGTGACCTGTTCCACTGCTGTTACTTCTGTCCCCTCTCACTATCAATAAACCATCAAAGCTGCTACAGCTTTGAATCGGCAAAGCAGCGTCCTTTGATTGTTAGCTACAAAAACACATAAACTAACCCATCAAGCCCAGTTGCAGTCAAACAGACTTACAAACAGCCCTTGTTGTAAGAAACTTAAGGCTTCCTCAGTTTCCAAGCAGACTGAGCGCTCAAAGCATAGCACAAGATACAGAGAACACCAAGAACCTTCCACTGAGCAGTAAGTGAGGTGTTTCCAACGCATTCCATCTAAGCTGCTCTATCGTCCAATTTCACAACAGTCTGATATCCTACACTTGTCTAAATCCCTGAATAAAGTCAGCTGGCTTTGCAGCAGTCTCTGCTTCTGTATGAATGTAAATCACCTCTTTCCTACAAATCACTACATGTGTCATAAACTTCCTCTGCCTCCTCCCTTGAGTTAAATAATTCTGCACTTTTTAATTTCTCATCAAATGGAAGTCAAACTGGCTGTCTAAGAGTTATCATCACCACCTCTGGACTGCTCTAATCTTCTTTTATTCTTTTTTTCTGATTAAGCAACTAGATCTAAATGCATTTTCCAGGGAAAACTGTATTATTGAGGTACATATTGACACCATATTCTCAGCATTATTATCTTTCTCAGTCTGTTCTAACATTTTGTTTGCTTTTTCAACTACATAATACAAAGCTTTTTACTGTGCTGCCTACAGTAACGAATGGGTCTTTGTCTTAAGTGGTTACAATTAATTTAGCTTCCAGTAAGGATCACAAATAGCTTAAATTCTTACTTTAATATATGGCACATTGCATTTTTCATATACATTTAGTATTCAGTCACATTGTCTACTGACCTACCTAGCTTTATGAGGATGTCATTCAGCTCTTATTGAAGCATAACAACTTTGAATGATTTTGAGTTATTCTCAGCCTTTGTACAGCTAGTCCTGAATCTTGAACTGAATGCTTCCTTTCATGTTTTTTTGAGCCTGTGGCAGATTTAGTATTTCACCAGAGCTGGGATGTCCACCCTAGCTTGCCTGAATTACTTTGCAGTATTGTCAGTGAGTCTCTGACTATCAGTATTCCCTCCCTTCTACTCTGGCACCAGCCCTTTGCCCAGAGATAAACTCCTTTTGTTAATCTGCAGTGCTGGCAACCTGACACTTTCCATCCTGAAGCATAGCCTAGTCCTTGTACAGTAGGCAATGACCAGTCTTCATTATTCTAGCATGAGGTGCCCGGTAACCCACCTATAGACCTTGTGCATGGGGCTGAAAATGCGTTACAGAGAGACATCCCAGGATCTTTTCCAACAGAATGACCAATTGGTCCTGCATAAAAAAACAGCAAGAACAAGATGGTCCAAAATAGAGAAAGCAGCAGGAGTTATACATTGGGATACACAATAAAAATTAGAGCTTTGCTAGCATGAGGATAAAGATAGATACATAGAAGGGAAGGAATGGAGGAAATAAAAAACCCTATTGCTGCAGGGAACATTGCCTTTATGGCATTTTATGAGTTGTTCTTTCAGAAGTGCCATGCACATATTTCTTCCTGGTACTTGCCAATTGGAAATCAAATGCTGTATGCCATGACCACTGGGCTAATACAGCAGTCTTACAGCCCAGAAAGCCAGCCATATCCTGGTTTATATTAGATATAAGGAGAAAATTCTTTATTCTGAAGGCACTGGAACAGGTTTTCCAGAGAGGCTGTGGATGCCCCATCCCTGGAAGTGTTTAAGGCCAGGTTGGATGGGGATTTGGGCAACCTGGTCTAGAGGAAGGTGTTCCTGCCCATGGCAGGGGGGTTGGAACTAGATGACCTTTAAGTTCCCTTCCAACCAAACCATTCTATGATTCTATGAAATCTTTCTTTAAACACTTAAAGAGTAGGAGTGAATGCAGATAATCATAGATAATCTGACCATAGACAATCACTGCAAAAGAAAAGGTAAGGCCATAGCAGGAAAGAGAAAAAAAAAATATGTGTGTTCACTATGGAAGAACTTGAGAGAACTTGAGAAGGTTCTTGAGTTTGTTCATTTATAGGGGATTTCTAGAGGATCTGTCTGATATTGTAGTGCATGTAGAAGAAGCTAGGGGACACAGGAGCATACAAAACTTAATAACTACGTGCAAGTGAATAACATTATCCCAAGAGCTCTGCCAGAACTCATAGATGAAGTAGATGAAGTCCTGGCTATGGTGCCCAAACTCTTGTTTAAAACTGTGTTGGGCCCTGAGGCCTACAAAGATAGCAGGTGTGAAAATCATTTTTTAAAGGTTCTGGAGGAGATCCAAGCAACTAGCAAAGACTGACTGAGACCATTATTAGAAATAGTACTTTAATAATAATAATAATAACAACAACAATAATAATGATAGTAATAATAAAGAATGGAGGCAAAACAGAATATACTGAGGAGTCAGCATGACTTTTGTAAAGAGAAGTCCCATTTTACAAACCTCCTGAAATTGTTTGACGGCATCAGGCTGCATGTGGATAAGGGAGATCCTGTTTGTAGTGACAGCTCAGGCTTCTAGGTGGCTTCGTATGTTTGCCACAAAATTCATTCCTTTCATGGATTAACTGTTGTTTGAAAGACAATGAGCAAAGGAAAAAATAAATGGTTGGTTCTGACTAATCACAAATGATATCTTCAAGACTGAACAGGTCCTCAGGTGGACTGCTCAGTTCTGGCTGAGCAATAATCAAAGAAGCAAATGGAGTGTTAAGAATGGTCATACTGGAAAGGGGGCGGAGAGGAAAACTGCTGGAGCCATCTTATTAAGCCTTGGTGCATCTCACTTCAAAAATATGCAGGTCTCTGAATGGATGAGGTAGACTGGGAAAATTTGGAGAAGAGTCAATGGAGCAGCTTCTGTATAAGAAGCAGCAAAGTCAGATAGGACTCATCAGCCTTGGAACGAAATAGCTGAAGAGAGATCTGACAAAGGCTTGTAAAATCCTGAGATGTATGGAAAAGGTGATTTGCAAATCATGATTCTTTGTCTCTTCCAACATAAGCACAAAGTGTATCAAAAGAGATTAGCATCTGCTCTGTTCCAACAAGTAAGTAGTTTTTGTCATAAAACGTAGATCTCTTTGCTAGGAGGTTGTGGATGTGAAAACCTTGCACAGGTGCAGAACAGATATGCATCATGGAAAAATAATCCACTATGGGTTATAAAGTACAAATAGCTTAGGCCCAGGAAGTCACTGAGCTGCAAAATGTGTGAGTATTCTGGGGAAGCATCATGTCCCCTTTGACTCTTGCCTAGGCATTTGCTGTTTGGCTACTGTCAGAAACAGGTCCTGCGGAGATGGGCTGCTAGTCTGACCTACTACAACTATATGCGTGTTATGTTTTTATGCTCCTTGCAGTGGAAATAACATTACTCAGAATATCCAGTCTGGATAAAGCATGGGAGGCAACATGGCTGGGAATGGCTTTACCATGGGAATGGCCTTACCTGGCTAGGAGTGGCCTAGGAAGGTGGACTAGAAGGCACCTTACAAGTCCTTTCTGATAACAGGTGTTTTAATTAAAAGGCATTGTAATTCAGACAGAAGAGAAGGGGGAGAAATTACAGAAAGAAACATCTGAAGCCAGCAGCTTGTGGAACAGGCTCCCCACAGGCTTCCACCAGCTGCTGAAGGTGTATTCAAGCTATGAGGTCAACACTTCTTTCTGTAAACTCTTGGTTCCAGAATGCTATACATACACCCATGACACATGTCGTTGCCCTCACTGAAGCAGGGTCTTTTAAGTCTTCGTGCATTGAGTCTTGGGTATTTATGTTTCTATGTTTAGTTACAAAACATAGTGACATGTTTTTAACTGTAAAGCTTTTAGCTAATCATTAACAGACTGCTGCCTATAAGAGTGCAGCAGTAATTCTAGGCAAGCGTAGAGTCTACAACTTCCTCTTCTGAAGTTTAGTGCTTATATATTTCTTGGCTGTTTAAACTGTATTTTCATCCCATAGACATTAAAACTCGTTGTGTGATATACAGGTGACATCCTTGGATTTTATTACCATCTAAAACAAGAACATGTCCTAGCAGTCACTCAGTTACTGGCTCACAAGCTGCCCCTCATAAATTCACACTTGAAGGCAAACTTTGGTATTTGCTGAGAGGAGAAACCTATTTTGTTACTCCCGTTGTCCTGATGCACCTCCGCTGTGAATTTTAAGGAACAGAGTGACTGAGATTAATGCTATGAAGATAGATTTAAAAAATATATATATATCCAGGAGATCCAGAAGTTTCTCTATCATTTATCTCACTGACAGTAAGAACAGCCAGCCTCCTGCCTCTGCAGCTGAGCAGGAGAGGCAGGACTTAAACTGAAGCATCTTAAATACAGCTCTTGCAAGATTGTCCCTTAATGTGTGTAGTAACTTTAATCAAAAGAAATGCGTGTTCTGCACCTCCTGCCTATACAGATAAAGTTCAACCCAGCAGTGATACCCACTCAGGGCTAGTGTAGTTCAGCAGTGCTGCAGTACTGCATGAGAGTGTAACATTTGATTCTATGATTTTGTTGGAGTGAGGAGAAGGATGAAACACAGCTCATCATGACAACTCTGGTCTGGATGTCAATACTGGAGGTGTTACCCTGGGGTAGGTGCTAGAACTTGAAGAGGAATGCAGGTTTCCTGCATCATCAGGTGCTTGGGTACCGTCCTTATGGGCAAAGTTCCTGCAAACACATCCAGGATTGCAGCCCTACTGTAAAAAAAAAAGGCCAAAGTGAGATGATGCAGTATGGAGGAGTCCCTCCAGAAGAGGGACAGTGGGGATGAGAAAGACAGAAAAAACTCTTCCCTCCACCATCTAACTCAACATTCAAAGACTAAATAGTGTGTTAATATTTCAGTATACTTCCATCAACATTACACAAAGATTATGTAGTAAAGTATAGCCAGCCATGTCCTGTGTAGTACTACTCTGATTGTTCCAGACTCTCTCAGGTTGGCATTAATATAAGTGTGAAAAGAGACAAGGGTATCTCTGGAGCTCTTGGGATTTTATTTTGTGATAGAAGGATCCTAAGGGGAAACAGAGAAAAATGAGACAATTTCGCAAAACTGACAGGAATTAATGAAGTGATTCTGCTCCTCTGTCCCCATGTTTCCAAGTGAAAAGGCTTCAGCAAAACATTTTTATCTGTTCTATGTCTATGGGGTGAGGAGGTCTCTGCCTGCCCATAGATTGATTTAGTTTGGGTTTTTGTTTGCTTGTTCATTTTGTTTTACATTTTGCCATCCAGGATTGTATGGTTGGGCACCCATAGATAAAAGAGGGAGAACTGGGCTCAAGCTGTTGTAGGTGCTAGAACCAGAGCAGCAGTGGTCTAGGGACAGCTGACATCCAGCTGCTGTTAGAGCCACAACAGCTGGAATCCATACATGACTTCTACAGGAAAACTGTAAAACTAAGAATCTCAATTTAAATTAGGGAAAAAAAAATGATAAATGCGTAAGACAGCAATTTATTCTTGAAGATTAGAAAAGTACCTACTATGTAAAAGAATTGTCTCACAGTCATTTGTACAGGTTTTCTTCTATGCTGCTGCTCCTTTTCTCTACTTGTCCAGCTATCAGGATCATGAATTTTGCAACTGCAGTTGTTCCTGGTTTAAACTGCTCTTGTTCACACCATGCGACAGCTTAAGGCATGAAAATTACAGGAGTCAACACGTGGGGACAGGCAGAATGTGATTACCTGAAACCATGTGACAAGGAGACAGGAGTCAAAAAAAGTGCTGTGAACTGCCCAGACCTGCCGTGTGGTGAACAAGTCTGATTTGCTGGATTATTCTCAAGTACATTGGATTTGGAGTTTTTAAATCAAAGGACAAATTTGAATTGCTTCACAAGCATTTATGTTTCTAAGTGATTAATCATTCAGAGATGAATGATGCCAACTGGGCCTGAGGAAGTGGCTTGAAGCTGCGACAAGGGTAGTTCAGGCTGGGTATCAGGAAAAGATTCTTCACCAAGAGGGTGGTCAGGCACTGGAACAGGTTCCCTAGGGAAGCAGTCACAGCACTGAGCCTGCCAGAGTTCAAGAAGCATTTGGATAGTGCTCTGGGGCACATGGTCTAATTATTTGTGTGGTCTTTTGGGGATCCAGGAGTTGAACTAGGTGACCCTTGTGGGTCTCATCCAACTTGGGATATTCTATGATTCTAAGATTGTTTTTATTTAGAGCATAACTTTTGCAAGAGCAGGGTGAGTGGGATGCCTGGGTGACCAAAACACTTTAGTGGCTGCCATCACTTTTCTGCCCCTAAAGAAGAGCTGTGGGTTTGGAGAGGTTGTGGGAAGGGACTGAAGATGGGTACCAAAAAGCTGAGAGGGGCAGCAACTAGTAAGCTAAGTTGCAGATGGCTGCCATCCATCCAATGGACCACAATACTTTGCGATGTCTACAAGGTTTCTACAGAGTTTCTGTTTCCATGTGATGTCCATGAAAAAAAAGTCAGCTACTGCTGTAATGAAGTGATTTTTAAGAGATTAAGCACTGTAGTAAAGTGATTATTTCCAGTTTTGTCCCAATAGCAGACGTGTCCTGTGTTAGGGTTGTGACACAGGTGTTCACAGTGTCTCTATATCTCTCTCTAGGTTCTGAAGCACCTACGCCACTTAAATTTCACCAATAATATGGGGGAGCAAGTGGACTTTGATGAGTTTGGAGACCTAGTAGGGAATTACTCAATAATAAATTGGCATCTCTCTCCGGAGGATGGCTCAGTCGTCTTTGAGGAGGTTGGGCACTACAACGTCTACGCCAAGAAAGGGGAGAGGCTCTTTATCAACGAAAACAAAATCCTGTGGAGTGGATTCTCAAAGGAGGTAAGTGCTTAAATCCTCACAGCAGTATTTAACAAGTTGCTTCAAGATGTAATTTGAACCAACCTTGCATACTCCTCATATTATTGCTCCATGCCTCATTAAAATACCCATTCATCTTATTGTATACATATTCTCTGCCCCAGTCCTTCACGCCCTCAGTACACACTTCTGGAAATAATGGGCTGCTTCTCCCTTCCTATACATTT
Source organism: Anas platyrhynchos (assembly GCF_047663525.1). Classification (NCBI taxonomy): domain Eukaryota; kingdom Metazoa; phylum Chordata; class Aves; order Anseriformes; family Anatidae; genus Anas; species Anas platyrhynchos. Next base: position 82,904,871 of record NC_092587.1, on the reverse strand, counting down.
GATAAGCCTATGCACGAATGCTTTAAATAATGCCTTTTCTTTGGCCCAAATAGTTAGCTTAGGTTTTCGTAATGCTGTTTCTACAAAGATGAGAAATTCATTGCCCAAGCCTGGCTGTTGACTAGGTCAAGGTTTCTTGAGCACAGTAGTTTCATCACTGAAAACAGACATCTCTTCTGCTTCCAGTATCTCTGAAACAAGAATTGTCTCTTCCTGTTCCAAGTTAAGCTGTTTCTGCTATCTTTACCCTCCATGTCCCAGAGCCTTCCTCATACCTTTGCCTTGCAAAACAAACAGCACAACTCCTGTTTGTTGTCCTAGGTTAACTTGGACTTGGTTCTCAAATGGTGGAACACACCAGAACCTGATATCTTTTTTTAATTTACCAGAAGGTATATGTACAGGTATATGTCTCAAAAGTACTTGATGTAACCACTGACTTTCATTAGGCCTAGGTCCTTTTCTGCTTAGTTGTAGGTGTAAGACCTTTTTATCATGATTGTATCTTCTCTAGCCTCCAGTACTGTCTCCTCACATGATGGGAACATGATAGTGCAGAGATCTCCAGACAAGAGCTAAGTGTACAGACTGGACAGAACAGACAGCTTGGCTCCTGGAGCAGCTACTGAGCAGGCATCTAGCTTGTGGCCTGAGAGGTGACACAGGGCGTGTTAGTTTAAAAATGTTGCCATCGGGCACTGCTGCAACATTTAGATGTGTTAAATTGGCACCTGATGAATAAGGCAATTTGCTTCCAGGTGATTATTCGCTTTGGCTGGCAGACTGAGTAACTCTGTCTGAACAACTATATTTGCCTTATACCTTTACATCATCAGTTAAGCATTACCTTTGCTCCAGCTACACCAGTTTCACTTACGGATTAAATTAAGTGCTCTCTGCCTAATCAGGATCTGCTAATCAGGCAGAGCTCACCACTGCAGAAATACCAAGCCCTGGCTTTTCTAAGTGCAGCTACAGACTGAGCCTAAACTGCAAGTGGAGTTAAAAACCCTGATATTCTGACCCCTTCTTCTGATTGTTACAAATGTCACTGGCACCTTTTCCAACACTCAGGACACTCCTTTTCTTTTCTTTTCTTTTCTTTTCTTTTCTTTTCTTTTCTTTTCTTTTCTTTTCTTTTCTTTTCTTTTCTTTTCTTTTCTTTTCTTTTCTTTTCTTTTCTTTTCTTTTCTTTTCTTTTCTTTTCTTTTCTTTTCTTTCCTTTCCTTTCCTTTCCTTTCCTTTCCTTTCCTTTCCTTTCCTTTCCTTTCCTTTCCTTTCCTTTCCTTTCCTTTCCTTTCCTTTCCTTTCCTTTCCTTTCCTTTCCTTTCCTTTCCTTTCCTTTCCTTTCCTTTCCTTTCCTTTCCTTTCCTTTCCTTCCCTTCCCTTTCCTTTCCTTCCCTTCCCTTCCCTTCCCTTCCCTTCCCTTCCCTTCCCTTCCCTTCCCTTCCCTTCCCTTCCCTTCCCTTCCCTTCCCTTCCCTTCCCTTCCCTTCCCTTCCCTTCCCTTCCCTTCCCTTCCCTTCCCTTCCCTTCCCTTCCCTTCCCTCTCCTCTCCTCTCCTCTCCTCTCCTCTCCTCTCCTCTCCTCTCCTCTCCTCTCCTCTCCTCTCCTCTCCTCTCCTCTCCTCTCCTCTCCTCTCCTCTCCTCTCCTCTCCTCTCCTCTCCTCTCCTCTCCTCTCCTCTCCTCTCCTCTCCTCTCCTCTTTTCCACTTAAACTGAGTAATTATGGTTTTTTTGGTCTGTATTCCTCCAACAGTGTAACATTTATCTCTATTCACTGTCCTATGCAGCTGGATATTGATGACTTTCATGCCAGGACAGGTAAATTGTGTGCCACCAGGAAGGGATCATGATCTTTAGGTCTACTGTAGGTATTTTTTTTTTCAGTTTATAGAATTTGAATTTCTTCAAGATAAAAGGCTCTGCTCAAAAGACTATCCAGTACACTACTCATTGAAGACTTCTGGCCTTCAATCTTCCTCAAAAAAAAAAAGATTAAACATAATTAATTTTAACATGGGAACAGCAGTATTGGCCAGATTTGCAAAAGAACAAGTTAAAGAGTAGGTAAGATAGATTCATTCTGGCAGAACTTGATGAAATTTCCTACAGAATACTGGAGAAGACAGCCAAAGCAATCTCAAAAGTACTAGAAATTTGTCATTGAGAAATGTGGAGGACGAGTGATGTCTCAAAGGATTAGGGGAGGGTAATCATAATACCTGCTTCTAAAAGCAGATATTGGAGAGCCAAGGGAATTACACACAATTGAGCTGAGCTTCAGTAACCCAAAAAACTTGATAAAAAATATATTAAACAATTTATAAACACTTAGAGGATAGTAAACTGATAAGAAAAAGGCAACCTGGATTTGTCAAGATGAAATCATGTCAAACGTATTTAATTTTCCTCCTTGGCAGCACACTCAGCTTAGTAGATAATGGAGAAGCAGCACGCAGCCTCAGCTGGGGTTTTGATTCAGCCCTGTTCAAGCTCATCACTGGCAGCCTAGGGAAGGACAGTCTAGAGTGATCAAATCCTCTTGGTGGATGCACAGTGTGCAGAAAAACTGACCCAGGGAATAGGTATTAACAATTCACTGCAAAGAGTGCTTCAGGTGGGGAGCTGCTGGAATTTGCCCTGGATATGCAACTGACCAGTTGATTTTGCAATCCTGATTAACAGCTTAGAACCAGGATTCCCAAACTGTGCTGCAACTATTTTTCAGAGCAACAGGCAGCAGCAACCGCTCTCAGCTGCATGTGAATACCAGAGCCAAAAGGTGGGCATCTCCACAAAGGAGTTGCCACTTCCCATGACTTGCTTACCCTGTGGCTGAGGTTTATGCCTGCACACAGGCAATTTCTAGACTAAAACCCAGGGTCGCTGCCTAAGCATATCCACAGAGGAGCTTTCTGGAGATGAGAAGGTTAGCAGCACTTGGGCCAGGCAATAGGAAAAGCGAGGAAGTTAAAGGATTCAGGTAGGTTTTAGATCCTACAGTAAGGAATGGAGAAGGGTAGGCTCATTCCTTTCCACATAGCAGAAAACCTGCAAAAAAAACATGATTGGAGGCTTTCAACCAGAGCAGCCCTTAGCTACATACAGGTCAGGGCACTCTGCTGGCAGTGGAAAATGTGGGTTTAACTAACATTTTTACATGCCCATGCATGCTCATCTGACCACTCACTGACAGGGTATGACCATGCCCAGGTGGGTTCATGCATAGGATAAATGTGCAGTCAGAAGATGACACTTCTGGTCATTTGCAGCAGCAAAAGCCTTGAAATCCAAGTAACCTTTCTGCTGAAAGTTCTGATGAAAGTGAGATGGGGGGTTTACAAGTCTCCTCTATGGACTTCAACATGGTGTACTTCTTGTGGACATCCCCTTTTCTGTATCTGCCATATAGCTGCTGATCTGCATCTGTAGATGCTCAGTGTTGTTAAAATTGGGCCTTTCTCTCTTTAATATGAAGGCTTCTCTCGCATAGTTATGTTACTTTTTGTTTCTAGGCCAGAGAGGGTCTTCAGGACATTGGGAGGAAGTAGGTTTCGGGGAACCGTTTTAAGCCCCATAAATCATTAATAGTCGATACGCAGTCTATGGGATTGGGGATCAGTAGTCAGAGCCCATCATCTCCAACGCTGACTCAAATTCCTGCCAGTAGACATGGATTGTCTTTTCTTTTAATCACCTACTGACTGTTTTTTGGCATATGTCTCATGGGTCACAAACCAGTTCACAGTGCACACAACACAGTAGAGATTACAGAGCTCTTGCTGATCTTCCCTATCATTCCTTGATGCAATCCTTCAAACAGGTATCACTTCAGAGGCTTAAGGGAAGACTATTATGCAAGATGTGTCTCTTCTGTGGAAAGAAGAGGGGACTGTCTGAGGCTCTCCAACATTTAACCAAGCAGCAACACCCTCGGAGTAATCCCAAGGTCCTGCTGTGGGAAGTCTGTACATGGGGCACTGCTACCATTAACCTTCTGTGGGCTCTTTTCTTGCAGGTACCTTTCTCTAACTGCAGCAGGGACTGCCTCCCAGGCACCAGAAAAGGTATTATTGAGGGAGAGCCCACCTGCTGCTTCGAGTGTGTGGACTGCCCCGACGGGGAGTACAGTGATGAAACAGGTAATACCCACAGGGTTGCTCTGGGGTTTGCAGTGGACCATATGAGCCCTCTGTCCATCACCCACAGTTCTGTTGAAGTCACTTACCTGCACTACTGAGCTGGAGGCTGCTTTGCCAGGGGCCTTCACAGAAAGCCTGGAAGGACATTCTCCTGAGAATTTTACGGGAATTGAGTCCTGTGGTCCTCAGGTCTTGTGTTCTGCTAAGCTGCTTGTCACTCGTGCTCTGAATTAGGAAAATTAAGGCAGAGAAATTGAAAAGGACTTGCACATAGGAAGCCTCTCAGGCCACAGGCAAACTCCACTGCATTGTAGCAATAGCTTTTGCTTCTCAAAAAACCTGGAGGAAAGAGACACTCTCTACCCTAATCCTAAGTACTGTAATTATCTGTCTGCCTCCATCTTTCCTCTTGTTATTAGCTTCTTATTTCATGCTTTACAGAGAAATAAAGACCATTCCATTCCCGACTTCAAAAGCAAAGAGGAACATTTCCCTTTATGGGGTCACCAACCACAGCTTCTTAACATTGGTGCTGCAAGACAGCAGAATCTCTTGGGTCCTATCAAACACCCACAGCCACAGCATTCTTTTTGTTGGTTGAGGTGGGAGCTTGTATCAAGCCACTCAGGTTCTGCAGTGAAGGGAAAAGTTAACTCCAGTTTTAGAGTTGCTTGAAATTTTCTGAATGCCCAACACCATCTTCTTCCTTCACCAACTTCCAACACCAACAACACTTTCCTTGGTGTTGGACATGCCCAGGCTAATGAAGGCAAGTAAATCCTTTCCAAGCAGAAGTCCCCCACATACTGCAGAGTGCTCAGGACCCTCTCCAGCAGCACCAGCCCCAGCGCATACTGCAGACCTTACTTGAGATGAAAACCAGTAGGTTGCATGCAAAACTTAAGAAGTATTCTCCTTTGGGAGAGAATCTAATCTGCATCCTATCAGACAGGAATTGTAATACTTTTACAAGAACACATAGTAAACACATAGCACTTTAAAACACTATAGGTACATAAACATATATTACAAGTTGCTTACATGCAACATATTTTAATTAAATAGAAGCAATCCTGGTCATTTTTAATAGGTGTCATTTGGTGTTTTTCACAAGATTTTGGGAGCTGGCCCTGGTACATTTGTGAAATTTGTGAGGCTGAGAGCATGACTGCTTTCTGACTCCTCAGTTTTCTGCTGCAATTTCAGCTGACAGCAATGCTCTTTACTTCCTGTACTTACCAGTTTTATAGGCACAGAGAACAGTTTCACAACCAGCCTCATCAAACTGACATAGTGATACTACCGAAGGAGACAATCTCTCGTCTCCTCCCCAAGCTGTTTGCTTTCATCCATTGTCTAGTACTTGTGCAACCACAGAGCAAATTGGATCAGGTCTGTGGTCTTCCTGAAAACAATCTCATTTTTTGGCAGATTGCATTTCCAACTGGAACAAGAAGCTGCATGAATTCTCGTGCTAACACAAAGAGGGGAAGGAATGAGCAGCCCTGGGGGAGGAGGGAGATCTGTTTTGCTCCCTTATGTGGCAGCATAGTCTCTAGGTCAGCTCAAGACAAAAATGAAAGTACTTCTTTAGGATGCAGTGATAAATAGTTGCCTCTGTATCAGGTGGAGGTGGCTGAATTCCCTGGCATGTGAAGTTAGCTTTGCTGTACATGCAGTTTGCAATAGGCTTCCGGGTAAAAGACACACCAAAAAAAAAAAAAGATTGGCTGAACAAAAGTCAATGAAATGTCATGGTGATGGGAGCTTCTGAGTGTGCTTTTACATCCAGTGCAAGTTTTTCAGGTGAACAACTTAGGTGAGAGAGACAAGCAGTCATTAGGAGAGTAGAATCATATCAAGCAGTGGATGCTCCCCACAGTCACCCCTCCAGAAGAGAGAGCTTGAAATACTTTGCACTCAATTCCCGACTTCTTCATTAGCACTGCTATCCTGATGGGATCCCAAAGGAAGAGGCAGGATGTAACCTCCAACTCGTTGCTCTCAACCCCTTTCCACTGCTATCAAAGGAGTCATGACCCTCACCAACGGAGCACAAGACCTGTCTGGGTTGAAAAGCAGGAGCAGCAGGCTCTTCCCTTTTGATTATGGCAGCCATTGGAGACAGATGTTGCCATCCCAATAGGTTCTAATTATTTTTATGCAGAAGAAGGAGACAGAGGCATGAATTTTCCCCCTGCAACTATCAGTGAGACGCTTGTCTGAGTGGTATCCTTAGGACACATCTTCCCATGATGTTCCAGAATGAAATGAGAGTGTGCTGGGAGTCAAGGGCATTTCCTGCCTTCAGAGATGAGCAATTTACACAGTTCTAAGACTCACTTCCAAGGAATAAGAAATAAGCTCTCAAGCACTTAAGGAGGCAAGCACGTTTTTCATTTTCTCTCTAGTAGAGACAGGCAGGATGTTTCACATGATGATAAGAGTGCAAGAGGTATGAAGACAGAGAGAAGCAGATGATAGAAACAGAGTTGGACACAGCTTGTGTAACAGCTAAAAGTAATCAAACAAGCTTTGCAAAGTTTTACCAAGAAATGGATCCAAAAAGCAGAGTGCATGGGCATGATTTTTTTTTGTTGTTATCGTGTTGTTGTTTTTTGTTTTGTTTTCATTTTTTGTTTGTTTGTTTTGTTTTGTTTTAAGTTGGCAGGCTTCTTGTTTCACTGTAGAACACTCTGAGACAGTAATAAATGATATTGTGAACCTGCAGGCATCTGAAGGGAACACTTCCTGTATTTAAGGTGAAGAACAGGGCGTAGCTGCCATGCACTTTGTCTCCCACTTCAGTCTCTTATTCTGACAAACCTTCCCTCTCCCTGTCACTTCTTTTTCAGACGCAAGTGCTTGTGACAAATGCCCTGAGGATTACTGGTCCAATGAGAACCACACATCCTGCATCCCCAAGCAAATAGAGTTTCTATCCTGGACAGAGCCCTTTGGGATTGCCCTGACTCTCTTTGCTGTGCTGGGAATTTTCCTGACTTCTTTTGTCCTGGGAGTCTTCACAAAATTTCGCAACACTCCCATTGTCAAGGCTACAAATCGGGAGCTGTCCTACCTCCTCCTCTTCTCCTTGCTCTGCTGCTTCTCCAGCTCATTGTTCTTCATTGGCGAGCCCCAGAACTGGACTTGTCGTCTGCGGCAGCCAGCTTTTGGCATCAGCTTCGTGCTCTGCATCTCCTGCATCCTGGTGAAAACCAACCGTGTCCTGCTTGTCTTCGAGGCAAAGATCCCCACAAGCCTCCACCGAAAGTGGTGGGGCCTCAACCTCCAGTTCCTCCTGGTCTTCTTGTGCACATTTGTACAGATTGTCATCTGCGTGATTTGGCTCTACACAGCCCCACCATCCAGTTATCGAAACCACGAGCTGGAGGACGAGATTATTTTCATCACTTGCCATGAGGGCTCCCTGATGGCCCTTGGCTTCCTCATTGGCTACACCTGCCTTCTGGCAGCCATTTGCTTCTTCTTCGCCTTCAAGTCTCGAAAACTGCCTGAGAACTTCAACGAGGCCAAGTTCATCACCTTCAGCATGCTGATCTTTTTCATTGTCTGGATCTCCTTCATCCCTGCTTATGCCAGCACATATGGCAAGTTTGTCTCTGCTGTGGAGGTGATTGCGATACTGGCTGCCAGCTTTGGGCTCCTGGCCTGCATCTTCTTCAACAAAGTCTACATTATTCTCTTCAAGCCATCCCGCAACACAATCGAGGAAGTGCGCTGCAGCACAGCTGCCCATGCTTTCAAGGTGGCTGCCAGGGCCACATTGAGACGGAGCAATGTGTCACGCAAGCGCTCCAACAGCCTCGGGGGCTCCACTGGATCCACCCCTTCCTCCTCCATCAGCAGTAAAAGCAACCATGAAGACCCTTTTCCTCTACCAGCTTCAGCTGAGCGGCAGCGCCAGCAGCAGCGTGGGTGCAAGCAAAAGGTCAGCTTCGGGAGCGGCACGGTAACCCTGTCCCTGAGCTTCGAGGAACCGCAGAAGAACGCCATGGCCAACAGGAACACCAAGCGCAGGAACTCCCTGGAGGCCCAGAACAGTGACGACAGCCTGATGCGGCACCGGGCCCTGCTTCCCCTGCAGAACAGTGAGTCCCTCGGTGCTGAGCCTGGCTTCCAGGCAGCTTCCAGCCCAGAGTCCAGCTCGCAGGAATCAGTGGTGGGAGACACCAAAGAAGAGGTACCAAGCCCTGAGGCAGAGCCTTCCCTGCCATCAGCTAATTCTCGAAATTTTATAGGCACTGGAGGTGGCTCTGTCACAGAGAACACGGTACATTCCTAACAAAAGAAGATCATGAAAAGCGCACCAGTCCCCAAGAGGAACTTGCTCACCTCTTGCTTCTGAATGGGAAAGACAACAAAGATACATATCTGTGACACAGCCCCACCACACGTTATTGTTAGTGCCGGCAGGGTAACACACATGCCTCCAGAGGAAGGACTGTCAGAAGCCTGTGTCTGGGGAGCCTTGAACTGAATTTGCATTTGCTTTATTGAAATCAGGACATCTTGGAAGGACAAGTGAAGATTGCCTCTGGTGGGGCTTAAGCAGAACTTTGCATGCTGCCTTGCCTCTGTAAGCTTTTCCTGCCAGACTGCAACTCAGCTGACTACGGGAGGCACTGGGCAATTCCACTATACTCTGCTTTTACATTTATGTATAATATTCCTCTTCCCCACTATGTATAATATTCCCTCTTTACCCAGTATATGTGATCTGTAACCATGTGCATCAGGACTCTCAGCTCTTCAAAAGCAAGATACACAGTTTCACTTGGGGAAAGCACAGTCAGGGGGAAAATAAAAAAGCCCCCAACGTCCTGCATGCTGTGTACAGCCAAGGGTGTGAACATGTAAAGTATTTAATGTGACAGAGCGCCTTGCTATTTATATTTAGTAATGTCCCAATTTCTCCTTTCCGCCCAGCAGGAAATACTGGACTATACCCTTCCTAGACTCCATTGCACTAGACCAAGCTACTAGGTTCCTACTGTTTTCTTCCGGCTGAGGTGGCTTTACCTCCAACCTGCCTGCTTCGGTGGAGGGGGAGAACAGCTTGTAAATGCCCCTGGAGAACGTTGCGAGAGCACAATGACATGTATTCATGATTGATTATGTTGCTAGTAGTTGTATGCTTAACAAAGTGTTGCTGCTGTAATATTCCACATGGCATACATGGCTAACCCTTTCACACCATAGTCAGTGTTGTGCTTTGCCATATTAATCTGCCTCACACCCACACATAGCATTGCGCTAGTCATGACAGTACTCGTGGGCCTGATACAAAGCCAATAAAACAAGGTGAAATGGAGGAGTTAGGGATGGAGAAATAGCCCCAAAATTTGGTAATATTTCAGATGAATATTGCAAGTGTGCATGCTGGTAGATGATGGGGTGAAGAAAATGTACAGACCTGGGCTCTGAGATATTCCAACAGACAAATGAGTAAATTGTGTATGTTTTGGTTCCTATATGCCTTCTACTTGGTTATGTCCCTCCTGGCCCGTCTTGAAGAGAGGGTACTTAGAAGAGGAAGGGTGCACTGTACCTAGAGGAGAAGAGTAAGGACTTCAGAAGAGAGCACAGTTGACCTTCATTACTCTTGACTCTTGTTCTACACCCCCAAAAGCAGACATAAGTGCTCCTGGTTGTGCAGGGTATGCCTGGTTCCTCTCCATCCATGCTGGAAAGGTTCAAGTAAGAGAGTCGTTAGAAGAGAATTTTGTTGCAGCCTGATGAAAGAAAGAGTGCCTCTAGGCAGTCCAGCAGGAAGGGTGAGGCTATGTTGCAAAATTTATTTACCTATTTACAGATCCCATATACAAGAACAGGCATCTGCTGTGAAGATGTCAGTACCTTCACTCATCAGACATGAAGGTAGTCTAGACCCCTGTGGAAAGGTATACGGGCCTGCAGCTTAGCGTGAGCAGAGATGAAAGGACTGTGTGAATGTGTTGGGGAAAATACAATTCTCTTGTTACTGTTTTTGCTTGTTTGTTCTTTCGCCAGGGCAGGAAAATAAAACTTACAGGTGACATTACTGCATAAAAACTTTGTTTTGCAACCTCCACTGGCTGCTGAGGAGTTTTGCTTTACGGGGGCACAGTGGAAATCCAGAACCCAATGAAGAATGCTATTGAGACAAGTTATTTTAACTCTTCTGTTGCTCTGCTATATTCTACTTGGAGTGGGCTCAAATTTTAATTACACAATGTAAGAACCAATCCAACTTTAACTGTTTGGCCTGCAAATAAGAATATGTGATTAAAGCTATGGTACTGCAGGTTAAAGGAAAGAAAAAGAGTTTGAAAACACAAGTCACTGTGGCCACACTTTCAGAAAACACTGGACCAAGTGGGAGTTGCTCATTGTTCCTGAAAAAAACACAGGTCCCTTTCCCAGGCTGCTGCTGACTGCAGCCCCCAGGCTTAATTTAAAGGTGCTAATTGAAACCCATGGATTCCTGGGTCTAAGCAAACATGTGAATGCAGATAGCTATTAGATGCCAAAAGGGCTAAAAAAATACTTTAATTACAGTTCACTCTCAGTAAAAGTTCAGTAGCCAAATAACTTTAGGGCTAGTGAACCACTCCTACAGGCCAGACCCAGTAAGTAGCCCCTGAAGCTGACAGCCTTGAAAGTATAGAAGTTCTCCATGAATCAAATGAGCACAACACAAGATATAAACTGTGCACAAACACATGTAATGTGAGAAATGAAGTCATCCCTGCCTGCTTTGTTTGGAGGACAATATTCACTGGCTACACTCACAGTAGATAATGTTGATATTGTTTGCTAAGCTTGTTGGGTGTTTTTAATTCATTACGTCTACTTAAAAGGAAGTTCTACCCTGGCACACAATGAGGCTCCAATGGCCTGCCATAATTTCCTTGTGACAGATTTGAATGCTCAGTTTCCTGGGGAAGCCCCATCCACCTTCACTGCACACTTACCCTGCGCTGAAAGCCTCAAGCCACACAGGCTATGTGCGTACTTCTGCTGCAGCCTTATTTGAGTGAGGCACGCACTAGAGGCTAGGGAAATCAGTAAAGAAGGAACCCCTTCATGAAGGTGATTTGCAACCAAACTCTTTTTTTCCATGCATGGAAAAAAAGTTGGGTTACGTGCTTCTGTGGAAAGCTCAAGCCCAAGAACTTCACTGGCATTCCCCATCAGAAGTCACTCGTGTGAATGGCTGCCCCTTCACACCCCCCACAGCTCAAAAATCTACATCAAAGCATGTGCCCTTGGTTGGTATCTGCAGGACCATCAGAAAAGGGACGATGCAAGGGGACAGAATTTCTCCTTCCCTGTTCTGTTTCACGTGTGTCCTCCCTTACCCCCTGCAGGATGCAACACCCACCGCTGGTAAATTCATGGATATATTTACCAAATTTACAAAGGGGCCTTGGGGATGCGCAGGGGGAGGCGGGTTTGCTGTTGTTTTTCTATGTAACCTGCTCAGAGCAGCTAGAAATAAACACACACCCAGCGCCCTGGGCCCGCCTCGGCGGCAGGCCCGGCCCCGGGGCGGGCCCCAGCGTGGAGGCCGCTGCTCGGCGGAGAGAGGAGAGGGAAAGGCCGGGAAAGGAGAGGGAAGGAGGGGAGGCCGCCGTCATGTTGTGTGGGGGCGCCTCGGCGACCAAGCCTGCCACCAGCGAGACCCAGAAGATCGCCGACGAGGTGAGGGGGACGGGCACGGCGAGACCCCGCGGGCCCGGGCGGCTCCCGCAGGGCCTGAGCCCGGCGTGGGCTTGCTGGGGGCTGCCCTGCGCCCCCACGGTGCTGGGGTCGCTGCCTGCAGGGATAGATATCGAGAAAAACATGCTCTGTGAAATCAGGATAGGCTTCTCAAATGATCTTCTTTGCTCGAATCTTTGTACTAGAGCCTGCCGGTGTGCTGAACGCGGGTGCGTTTCCTGTTCCTGCTTTTCCAGCTCTCGCCTCCGCGGTGTTATTTCGTAAGAGCAAGGATTCCCTCCCGGGTTTGCTCATCTTTGGCTTCTCGCTGGAAGCTGTGCCAAGGATTAGTCAGGGTGATTTTGAACCCTCGTCTTTCTCGTAGCTGTTTGGGGAGTACGCAAACAGGCTGTGCAGATCATCCAAGAGCTGCCAAGATGTGATAATTTCAGCCCTGTCACTGAATTGCAGATGTTCAGCTGGGAAGGGGCTACACCTCCTGCTCAGTGAAGGGTCAGCAGTCCCAGGCTGCTTGAGGCTTTGTTCACTCAGGTCCTGAAAAACTCAGTGATGGAAACTGCACAGCTTCTTTAGGCAACCTGTTGTGCTGTTGGACTGTCCTCATTCACAAAAAAAAATTCTTTCTCTCCTCAAAGGGCAAGTGTTGCAGCCATCTTAGCTCATGGTGGCCCTTCACTGAGCTCACTGTGTTTATTGACATCTCTCTTTCTTGTTTTGGGGGCCCAAAACTGGACAGAGTATCCTAAATGTGCTCTGACGAGTGGTGATGCAGCCCAGTGTGCTGTTAGCCATCATTACTCCGTACTGAGTCAGGATGTCCATTTGTCATACGCCGTGGTGAGTCATTGCCATGATACCCCAACAAGCTACAGCTGCATGTGACTCTGAGCTGTTTGTAGCCACCGAGCCTAGTGCCAAGCTTTGTGGAGGAAATAGAAAATGTGCTGATCTGGGGCAATTTTGAGACCTGTGGAACCAAACTTGCACAGCACCTAGGCTTAGTTAGGGAGCACAGGACAGGATAGAGGCAGTGGTACACTTACATCTGCCCTCCCCTGTGCTTCCTAAAATTTGGAACAGTAGCTCTACTAGGAATGAGAAAGGAAACCACTTGCTCCATCCTCTGACTCAGTGGGAAGAAGCAGGGAGGACTGAATTACTGTGCTTTCTGGGACTCACCCCTCCATGCATTTGCAAATGCAAAATTATTGGGTGCACTTTGATTTCTATATGCCAAAAAGCATGTGTACACAACCATCCAAACATCATTATCTTACTTTTGATGTACTGCTTATAGCCTGGAGGAAGTATAGAGCTGTGACCTCAGAGGGAAGATGTAGAGTATGGTCACAGCTCCAAGGGACAGGGTGGCTACCGATCCACTTTTGTACACAGAAAAGCACAAGGGTTTGGTCCAGCAGCTGAGTGGTGGCAGTGGCACGCATTTTCCCCCAAGTTGGGATGCAGGCAGGACAGCAAATGTATTAATTTACAAAGAAGAAGTGTAATATAACTGAAAAGAGAAAAACTATTCGCTGCTGTTACTCTTGCGTTGAGAGTGGAGTGAGGGTTATGTAATGATGCACTGCAGCTGGGGAAGGCCTTCTGGGTACCACCAAGCTTGCAGCAGGGGTTTTAAGACTAATTTATATTGCCCTTGTAAACAAAGCCTAAAATCTGCTTTCCTACCCAAGAAGCCATGATGTTCTAGGCAGACAAGTCTGGGACAGAAAAGGTGCATGCAACTCATGCGAGCTTATGTCCCTATCAGGGGTACTGGGCAAGTTATTCTGACTTCTTCAGCACAGGTTTCACACTCTGGAAACTGGAAACAATGACTCAGAATGCTTCTTATTGTGGGGAGGGAAATGTTTACAGTTTGAAACGCTTCATATTGCAGTTATTAAATGCTGGAAGAACTGTCAAGTGTTGTAAAGCCTCAATCCGAGGTGTGTTGCTTTCCAAGCTTGCTTTTTGGAGTCCTGTCTGTTGAGTGGTTTGAAGAGGGAGTTAACGCTGAAGACAGCCCTCTTCTTTTTGTACAAATTGTATATGTTTTAAATCTTCTCTTTTCAAAAGACCTAAAGTCTTGTGCATGTACATAGTAAACCAATTTACATTTGTTGTTAAATACAGGGCAGAAAGGGAAGCTGAGACGTTAACAGTGGGAATAACATCAAAATAAATCTTCCAGAATAACAACACAGTTCTTTGGTATAGGCTGTCTCCAGACTTGGTTTCTGTCTCTGGTGATGGAACCACATCACTGTCTTGGCTGTGCTGCCTATCTAGACTCCTGGCCTTGCTTTAACACACAAAAAAAGACCTTCAGCGTAATCAGGCACACTGATAGTGTGAGCCGAAAGTCCTAAATACTTGAGTATTGCATCAGTCTTAGTAACTTGTTGTTTCCTTAAGGTGAAGCCTCAGCTAGAAGAAAAAGAAGGGAAAACCTTTGATGTCTTCACTGCAGTGGAGTATAAGACTCAGGTGGTTGCTGGAACAAACTACTTTATCAAGGTAAAGGACATGGAGCAGTGGAATCCCCCCCCCCTTTTTTTTGTCCTTTTTTGTTTTTTATAAAACACGTTTTTCCTTTACTTTACCTACACAGGAACTCTTGTGATTTGGCATTAATAAGAATATACCTGTGCATTTAAATTAAAAAAAAAAATCACCCCCACCTCCCAGCCTGTCTTACTTAGTGAAACTTGTTTTTTAAAAATTACACATCCATGACACTGAGCACTGATACTGTATTAAGTGAAGTCCAAATGTGGAAGGATACAGTTAAGCATCAAACCTGCTTTGACTCTGTGTATAGTGATGTCACACAAAAAAAAATAAGCAACTGTGATCAAAGCATTTCAGTCTTTGTTCTTCCGGATAAGATTAGAGTATTTTTCATGTATTTAATCACTTCTCAGCAACTCTGAGACACATTCCCTGTCTCAGGCGAAGGGAGGATTAACAGACAGAAAGATCAGGTGGTGTTTCCACAAAGTCACAACTCTCAGTCTGCCTCAAGCAAGGCCACACCTTCTGAGGTGATGTTCTCCCTTACTGTGTCTCTGCTTCCCCAGCCTCAAACACACCAACCTAAATCATCCCTCCCGATGAAGGCGACTGTTACTCCATAGCATTCACTTGTTTTTATGCCTTTCAGGTCCATGTTGGAAATGATGAGTTTGTGCACCTGCGGGTGTTCAAAAGCCTTCCTCATGAGAATAAGCCACTGAGTCTCCACGGATACCAGAGCAGCAAGTTGAAGCATGATGAACTGACTTATTTCTAGCAAACTTATGTGACTATGTGACTTCCTAATGATTTCTTATGTATATTTTCTATAGGCTGCAAAATGTTGATTCCTGTTCCAACAAAGAACAAGAAAATATCTTTCTTTTTAACAAAGCTGGAAAGAAAATCCATTTCTCTTTTTGCCATTTTCTTACAGTGCAATATCTAAATGAATCACATAGCTCTCCTTTCACCCTTTGCTAATGCAAACCCAAGGAGCTGCACTGGCTACAGTGCACCTCAACCAGAATACTGTGCCTGAGTCGTGTTTGTGGACTTCCCTAGTCTGGAAGTTGCAGGGGAGTGACAGTAACACTCGTGGAAGGTAGACTTGAACAGAAAAGACTTTGAAAGCAAGAGGATCAGGAGTACTGTAGTCTTTAGAACGTTCCCTTAATCTTTTTTTCTCTTGCAGCAGTAGGATGTAATATCCAGTAGAGGGTGTATGAGATTTTTAAAAAACTTGCTTATTTTCTGAGTCCTAAGGAGAAGTCGTAGAAAGTCGTAGAAATTCGAACTGTACAAGCATTTCTGCACTGACAACAATAAATACTTCTCTCAAATTTAGACGGTATATTTCACTGGCATTTCTCTGTCTTCTTTACTGCTTTTTCAATAATAGTTGCTATCTTTTTCATTTTTTTTTCCGTGAGCCTTTTTCACATTCCAAATGACTAAATAAGAATCATTTCAGTTGAAAAAGACCTCTAAGATCATCTGGTCCAACCCTTAACCTAACACTGCCAATTCCATTGTTAAACCGTGCCACTAAGCACCACATCTATGTTTACATGAATATTTGTTTTACTTAGAAATACTTTGTTTTAATTGGGTGAGGCAACAACAAAGGCTTTGGGGACGAAGGATAGGGGTTGGAGGTCAGGTGTATGTGTGTGTGTGTTGGAAATTTTGATATTTTACTTTGGGAGAGGTGGTGCTGCATTCTGAACTGAGAAGAAACAGCCCACGTGTGTATGACACCAGGGCAGATTCTTGCTTCCACACTGAAGAAACTACACATGCACATTCTTATGCCTCTTGGGGCAGGAATGCTGTGTGAGCATGGAACTAGCACGGTTTAGAGCATGTTCTGCTTCCTAAAGCATTAAGGGAAACTTCAGGGAGCTCAGACTACTTTTTTGCATATATTCTTTTGCTCACATCAACCCAAAGAGTCCTCCCACACTCCCAACATAGAACATTGGTGGAATACGTCAGGGCTGTTATGCACTGCTTGTTTTGTTAAAATAAGGGGCTTCTGGAAATGGTATTCTTTGTTGCTGGTAAACTCTCGATCCTGAAGTATTTTATAAGGTTCAAAAAAGCTAAACATATTGCCAAATGATATTGTGAGAGAGGTCAGTTAGCATGGATAATGCTAGACTTAATGCATGCCCAAACTCGTTGGCTTGGATTGCACCGGATGTAATTCAAGAGCACCTACCGAAGCAGCTGCTAACACAAAAATATGGTTGTCATGGTTTGGGGTTGCTTTCTTCTTTTGTTCCCTCAGAGCTTAACTGAAAATTGATCTCATTGCAGGTTTGTGATTCTACAAAAAATGAAAGAGCTGCATGCATCTCCAGTAAACCATGCTCTGTAATCATGATGGTCAAGCTTTGCTCCAGGGCCTGGGTGCTGGGATTGAGCTCTTCCTGCTGCAGCAGGAGGTCGCTCTTCGTGCTACTTGGAGTAGGTCGTGCCTTTCCTCACCCAACCCTAACCAGTCAAGCTGCCCTTACAGAGGGGCACACCGTTCGGCTCCTCAATTCCTCCCCTAGCAGCCAGTAGCTTATGTTTAATGCACTAAGAGCAAACTCAAGAAACAGGTAGCCTGTTACACCTAAAAACACTGACAGTACTAGGAAAGAAGAGAGAAAAGGAGTGTACTCTGTCTTAGAGCTACAGCACCTTAGGTGGCAGAAAGAGCTCTGACTAGTATTTCAGAGCCCTCTCAAGCTTTAGACAGGCGGCAGACTCAGACACAACAAGCAGGAGATGAACACAGCTTTCAAAACTTATTTTATTCTCATGCATTTACTGACACAGGCAGAATCCCCGTGCAACTTGCAGAAGTCGGGAAACATTCCCCACCATCTCTCAGAAGTACTCCAGAGGATCATCTCTGGTTTTGTCAATCACATATCTGATAATGATGGGATCTTTTTTCTCATAGGGAAGGGCTTGGAACACCACTAAGTGGGCGTAGCTGGTATCAGAAATTTGAACCTAGAAACCAGAACAGTGGGAGAATGAGGATCATATGTGAAACTAAAAGGTGCTCTTACATACTTGGAAGGAGATCTCTCAGAAGCTTAAGTTTAGGCATATCTTCACTTCTACTACAGTGACACTTAGCCCAAGTCTGGATGGTAACAGGTGGCAGGAAATACATGGAGAACTCAGTCTCTATGCATCACAGATTGTAATAAAACACATAAAGAACATCAGACAGATGTTAATGGAAAATCAGGACTTCTTGGGGGTAGAAGCACCAGAAGAAACAAAAGGAGAAAGTTTTTGATGGCATTCCATTTAGCTCTTCGAGATCCTTGTCCATCAGCTTCAAACTTCTCGGGACATTTAGAGCAGGAGACAAAAGCCTAAGACCTAATGGCTCATAGGTGGGATAAGATGCAGACACCATATCAGCTCCTAGACGGTACAAAGAGATCTATCCAAAACCTTCACATGGTCTTAAGAACAACCCCAGAGATGCCATGACAACTTGAAAGCCAAGATCCCTGGTCTTTCTTACTGCAAACCCACTGCTGCCTGGACAGACAACATGACATGTCTTTGTGCTTGCACGGATGAGCATGAGCGGCTGAAATCATTTTGTAAATAAACTTGCCTTCCCCTCCAGAAAGCCCTCGCAAAGATTTCCTACACAGTTGCACAGAATTTCCCGCATACAGAGCCAAATACAACAGGTGCTCAACTCCTAGTGTGTGAGGTCTACGGTATTAAAGGAAGGTTTAATGCCTTAGGCTCTTAAGAGGTCTTTACATGCCTTCTGGTGACTGCAGTGTTGCACTATGTTTGTTGTTGTCTGCATTACATCTCAGCTGTAAATTTGTTGGTAAAATATTAGTGATGTGGAAAATTCCCAAGTATAAAAGAGCTCACTCCAGTTAATGCTAAATAGAAGAAGTGTTTCCTGTCACTTGCAAAATTGGGAAAGACATCATCAGTCACCAGTACTATAAATACATTTATTAAGATTGAATTTGTTAAAATAAATCAAATTAATTATAGTAAACAGTACTGGAGGACACAAGAGGGAATATGAATTCTGCTGCTTTGCCTTGAAAGGCAACAGAGAGCACAGTTCCGGCTAGTTGAGATAATTTGAGCTGAGAAGGCTATCCACTGTCTTCAAGTGAGATGATCTTACAAAAGTTATCATTCACATCTCAACAAGCACAGTGAAAGTTGTTTAAGTTTTTATACTTCTATTCTAGAGTAGTGACACAGGAATTTTATAAGCAGCTAGAGATAGTGTTGATTCTTGTTGGTCACATCAGGTTTTCTACATTTGCTTCCCTTTCTTGCTATAAGCCACTATGCAAGTCACCTAAATGGTTGGACTACAAAGTAATCCCTCTTATAAAACATACAAACCTTAATGAAGTAGTTCGTTCCAGCAACCACCTGAGTCCTATATACTATGGCTCGAAAGGTATCGTATCTTTTGTGTTCCCTTCTTTCAAATTCTGCCTTCACCTGTAAAAAGAAAAAAAAAAAAAAAAACTGTTGGCAGGTTCATATTTAGGCTGTTCTTCCCTTCTACCACTCCAGTTTTCATATTTCTAAACACGTACCTGTAAGAAAATAAACCCAGAACCATCAAAATAATTCAATTTACAACCAAATCTCCAGCATTCTTTCCTATTTCAAGTGTTGCCTCCAGCATTCTTTAACATCACATTAGAGTTAGGCTTCCTAAAAATTTTTTTCCTAATAGCTGCATATCGGTACCTATCACATACAATCTTCTCCTTTCAAATATAGCAACCACAGTGCAAGAACAGTAGAGTTGGTCTTTTGATTGTATTCAAAGATTAAGTGGAGGTAGCCAGTAGTATGCCTGCCTATGGACAAGGATGAAACAGAGAAGTGATTTGGGTTTGTCTTACTTGCACAGTGCCCACACAGAACACTGAGAAAAATACTTCCTGGCAAGGGCATTTGCTTCACTTTCAACACTCAGTATCACCACCTGGTCTCTCAGCCTTGGCACAAGATTCACCCTTCACACAGACTCTATCTTCAGATAGGTTGCAACTCACCTGGTCAGCAATATGCTGGACTTCTGGAGTAGCAGGCTGAGTTTCAGATAAGCCCCCAGTCTCCATGGTGGCAGGTAACGTCTCCGAAATGATGGGTGGTTCTGAGGAGGGAAGTCCAGAGTAGTCTGAGAAGAATCACCAGGCACCTTGTATATATATAACTCTAGGTACCATGGAGTCCTATGACTATTAACAAATACAACCAATCACTACTCTAATCTTAATCAGAATATCTCCTGGCTGGCAACTTGAACAGCTTCAGGAAAAGTGTTTAATGCACAGAGGACTAATCAAGGGGTTTCCTGAGAATAAGCCTGTAATCAGTAGGATTATATTCTGAGGGAACATAGTACATCTCTGTATTCCTAAGAATGGTCTTTGCATACATTGTAACATGCCACGTCAGAGTAGAAAAATGTCTATGGCAAACAAAGCTGGAATAACAAGGTATGCCCTTCAGTTGAACCCTTAACAAATGAGGAGAGACCTCATCGCGGCCTACAGTTTTCTCACGAGGGGGAGCGAAGGGACAGGCGCCGATCTGTTCTCTTTAGTGACCAGCGATAGGACCCGAGGGAATGGTGTCCAGCTGCACCAGGGGAGGTTTAGGCTTGACATTATGAAGAGTCTTGGTGCTTTGACTCCTGTTTGTACAAGATCCCAGCCTGAACCATCGTACGCACATCAAGTTCACACAGGGATTCATGGGAGATTTCAAAACCTGGATACTTTCTTACCTTTACCCCAGCTTGCACTGGAAAATAGGAAATACCCTTGGGCCAAAATTAAACTGGGGATAAATATTTCCAGTTTCTCAAAGGAAATTCCTGTTGTGCCTCCGGAGCAATACTAGTTTCTGTAAAGACAGGTATTTTCCAGTTAGAATTAAAGTTGCACCCAGGTATTTTGTATAATCCTGTTAACAAGCCGAGTTGATGAATCCCGTGAGTATTGTCTCCCAGCTGGGGGCATCATCAGCTAGGTGGTTCAGAATGCAGGCCTGGGGATCCCACATGTGAATTCTGTCTGTCTCATGATTTGGACCAGGGCCTTCCATATTCAGCCGTGGTTTTGACCTTTTGTTGTCTAGGGGCCAAACACTGTCACCTAGATTGAAAAGGGCCTCTAGCTGGTCCAGATGCCCTTGAGCACTGCGGTGATGCTACAATTCCTCTAGTGATTGCTTCAATGGTTGGGGCATCTTTTCCCCTATATTTTTCAGGGTTAGACAGACAAGTCTGAAGCCTGACAATATATTCCACAATAGAAGACTCTCCGCAGGTGAGACGATTAATATGCCACCACAATAATCGTTTACCTCTATCAATTGATGTCATTTGAATTTCACTATACACCATCAAATGAACTAGCACAGGAATAGGATAACCTAGATTCCATTTTTTGTATCTTTAAAACTGGTTCTTCAAAAACTTCATCTAATTCCAAATCTTCAGCTTCTTCCTTAGAAACCAATACTTCTGGGGAAATGTCTGTGCTAGGAGGTGCTAAGTCCTATGACCTGGCAGAAGCTTTTTGTAAGGGGATGGTGGTTTAGTAAAAATCTTGGATGAAATCTGCAAATTTGGTGGCTGTAATAACATTGAGCATTCAAACTTGCATTAGACCAATAAGGCTCAAGAGCAGTTTCTGATTGTTGCAATAATACTTTTACATCAGGAAAGAAGTCATCAGGTAAATCACGTACAGAAGACAAAGCCCTCTTTACAGTGGGATCCATGCACAAAGAGTCATTCAAAGCACAAAGTGAACAAGGTAGAGTTACAAGCAACAGCAGCAAGAAATGCATTAGGGTTACCTTGGTTTCAAGCTCTGTAAAGAGAGGGGTGTAATCTTAATCAGAACTGGACGAGGGGAGAAATGGTGCAAGCAGGAGCAAAAAGCCATGTAAAGCACTAATAATAATAGTAGTAAATGTAAGGAGCACCTTAAAATCTTATGTGTATAATGGCTCCATGCCAGCAAGAAAGGTAAATGTCTCCAGCCATCCATACACTAAGACAGTTGGTTAGGGCTGAAACTAGAAGCCTCTTGCCTCTTCACCCACATGCAGGTGACCAGTCTGTACATTCAGGAAATGCAGCAAAGCCTCACTCAGCATTTTCCAGCTCTCAGAAAATCAAGGTAGATTTTATATGCAGTAACATTTATGTTAGAATTTATATGCAGGAACATTCATGTTTTTTCTTGAAACTCCAGGGCCAATTTCCTGCTTATTGACTTCCTCACAGATAACGAGTGATGCAACAGACTGAAAACATGCTTCATATCTAACTTCAAGACCTGTTCTTGGTACATAGAACTTGAGATTGAGGAACAAGCACTAACACAGGTGTAAATTCAATGGTATACAGATCAAGATAAGAGCATGTTACAAACCAGGATGTTGCAGAATGCCCCAAGCTTGAGCAGCAGTGTTGTGTAACTGGATGAAAGCTGGATGAGGAAAAACTGCTGTCCTAATACCACTTCCTGAACAAAATGAACAACATTCACAGTTCTTGGGAAAAAAGGGAGTGGCAGGTGTTGGAAGTTTTCCATTTTCTCTCAGTACACCACAACAGATGAGGAGATCCTCATAGTCCCGTTCATGGAGGGAACGACAATTCAAGCCAATGAATTCAATCTCTTTCTTTTGTTCAAGACATTGCTGATTCATTCAAACACTGATCGTCTTCTGCCATGTTCCTAACACGTGTCTCATTCACATAGCAAGACAGGTGAGCTAGCTAACTGGGAGAGCCAGCTCGCCACGCTGAGGCCACAAGTCACAGAGTACATCCAATAACAGCACAGCACCAGGGCTAAACCAAGCCAGTTTAGAAATTTCTCCACTCACCAGGATGCAGATTTCACTAATGCCCTTGGAAGGTATTCTGATTCGGTTCCCAAAGCAACACAACCCCTCTGGAGATATCTTGCTTCTGATTACTAAGAAACGCACTTAGTACAAAGACAAGTCAGGTTATGATCTCAGGTAAACTTTAGGAGTGAAACTAAAGGTGTTAATAATGTGTGGAAGTCATTCCACACTTCTGGGTTTGTTGGGTTTTGTCTTCAAAGCACAAGAACCTCTTTCTTCCCCCAGAACGCAGAGTTGTGCAGAAGGGAAGGGAAGCCAACCTTAACTGTTCAGCTGACACTGAAGTTTACACATGAATATTAGCTCGTTGTCTTTCAACAGATGTATTAACGGATGTCTCAAAATGCAGTGATACATATAACACCAGGATGCAGTGCTCTCTCGCACACACAGCTCATGAAGTCGCTTTGAAATGCTGACATCTCACAGACTTGTTCATCAGTGGCAACGGGCTATCTAAGGCAGTCTAAACCTCTCTCCATCAAACACTGTCTGTAATGAAACAGCATTTGGAACGTTGCCTTGAAAAGAACAGCCATCCTCATTACAGCTCTGTCGCGTTAACACGTGTAGACAATTACCCATTACGGGTCCAGACAGATTCAGGGTACCAAACTATCGCAGTCACAGATTCACCAATAAAGAATTAACCGACATGGGTCCGGTTGGATTCAGAGTACTGAACTATCACGGTCATGGATTCACCAACAATGTAACACATCCTTAACAGTCACATTCAGTGAGAACTGTCACAGCTAGGAACAATGCAATTCAATGCAATTTATTACAGCAAGAGGTACACAGGTTCTTTGGATTGCCAGCAATGATTTACTGTCTGCAAAAGCAAGCTAACATGCATGAAATACACAGCCTGGCAATTCATGCGTTAAAAAGGTACAAAGACCCTACAGAGATTTCTATGTTTCTGCAGAGATACCCACTATAACCAACTGTCCAAATCTCACCCAAAGGTGTCCCAATTGTGGGAGGGGGGAAGAGACATTCAGCCCGTCAACTGGTCCCAGAAGTCAGGATGGTATCTTCCCTAACATCCCCTCTCTCTTAATCCAATTTATATTATTTTCTCTCTTCTAGGTGGAGATTGAGTGACTCTAGTCATACACACCTTTCTTATGATTGGTGCTAAATTTTCTTGCTTTTGTTTAAAGTTATAGGCTCCCAGAAATTCAGAGCACATGCGCAGTGCGGGGTGGTCACACCTTGGAGGTGGGTAGCTGTGGGGATGGAGGTGTGTTTTGGTATTATAATGATATTATAATGAGCAAAGTTCACCAAAAGGACAGCATTTTGTCAAAAACATGGCAGGCCATTGGCCCAGGGTAGCAAATATGCAGCTTATCAGTTCCGTTGTACACCTTTGAGTTCCCATCTTAACACGGAGCCTGGCCGCGATGTCTCCACTCCGCTCCACCGTCCGTACAGTTCCTCTTAGAGGCAGCACACCAGCTTCCCCTAGTGCAACAACATCTAAGCTTCTCGTTAAAGTGCTTTTACTTGCAGAAACAAAGTTTCAACCAGAAAAGGGATGAAATCCAGGTATTTGTTGGGTCCAGTATTTGATACACGTGACATCAAGAGGCCCGGTAATGTTGTGACTACCTTGATGGCAAAGCTGAAAGAGCATTCAGCCACAGACTAAGCAAGATCCCAGAATGGAAAGGGGGCACTAGACACAGAGACCATTTTATCAGCACTCGTTTAGCATGGCCCACAGCTACACCAGTGCCACTTACATCCCATCACAAAACATCCCACCTCACAGACAGCACGTGTGCACCTGCAGCCCAGAAAGCCAACCATGTCCTAGGCCACAAAGATGATCAAGGGGATGGAGCACCTCTCCTCTGAAGACAGACAGAAGGAATTGGGATTCTTCAGCCTGGAGGAAGACAAGGCTCCAGGGAGATCTTAAAGAGTTCTCAATGTGCTCTGACGAGTGCCAAGTAAAGGGCAATAATCACTTTACTCTCTCTTCTGCCTCGACTCCTGCTGATGCAGCCCAGTGTGCTGTTAGCCGTCATTACTACCAGGGCACGCTGCTGGTTCATGCTTGGTGTACTGCCCACCGGGACCCCCAGATCTGGACCTTGATCATGAATTAGCAGAGTGGGTTGAACTTGGGCCTTTCACGGATTACTTCTCTCTCAGTTCTCCAGACTGTGTCAGGATGTCCATTTGTCATACGCCGTGGTGAGTCATTGCCATGATACCCCAACAAGCTACAGCTGCATGTGACTCTGAGCTGTTTGTAGCCACCGAGCCTAGTGCTGAGCTTTGTGGAGGAAATAGAAAATGTGCTGAGCTGGGGCAATTCTGAGACCTGTGAAACCAAACCTGCACAGCATCTAGGGTTAGTTAGGGAGCACAGGACAGGATAGGGACAGTGGGATACTTACGTCTGCCCTCCAACATGCTTCCTAACATTCCGAATCCACTCTTGTGTACAGAAAAGCACCAGAGTTTGGTCCAGCATCTGAGTGGCGGCAATCGTGCTCACTTCCCCCAAGTTGGGATGCAGGCAGGATAGCAAATGTATTCATGTACAAAGAAGAAGTGTAATATACCTGAAAAGAGAAAATCTGTTCTCTGTTGTTACTGTTGTGCTAGGAGTGGAGTGAGGGCTTCCTAATGATGCAGAGAAATGAAGAAGGCCTTCTGGGTAGCACCAAGCTTGCAGCAGGGATTCCATGACTATTTCATATTGCCCTTGTGAACAAAGAATATAATCTCCTTTCCTACCCAGGAATCTTGCTGTATAGCCATGATGTTCTAGGCAGACAAGTGTGGGACAGAAAAGGTGCAAGCAACGCATGAGAGCTCGTGTTCCTATCAGGGGTACTGGGCGAGTTATTCTGACTTCCTGAGCACAGGTTTTACGCTCTGGAAACTGGAAACAATGACACAGAATGCTTGTTTATTTTATTTTATTTTATTTTATTTTATTTTATTTTATTTTATTTTATTTTATTTTATTTTATTTTATTTTATTTTGTTTATTTTATATTATTTTCTTTTATTTATTTTATGTTATTTTGTTTTATTTATTTTCTTTTATTTTTCGTGGGGGGGAATATTTACAGTTTGAAACGCTTCATATTGCAGTTATTAAATGATGGTAGAACTGGCCAGTGTTCTAAAGCCTCAATCTGAGGTGTGTTGCTTTCCAAGCTTGCTTTTTGGAGGCCTGTCCGTTAACTCTGAAGACAGCCCTCTTCTTTTTGAACAGATAACATACGTTTTAAATCTTCTCTTTTTAAAAGACCTAAGGTCTTGTGGATGTACATAGGAAACCGCTTTATATTTGTTGTTAAATACACAGGACAGAAAGGGATGCTGAGACGTTAACAGTGGGAATAACATCAACATAAATCTTCTAGAATCACAACACGGTGCTTTCGTAGAGGATGTCTCCAGACTTGGTCTCTGTCTATGATGACGGAATCACATCACTGTCTTGGCTGTGCCGCCTCTCTAGACTCCTGGCCTTGCTTTAACACACAAAAAAAGACCTTCAGGGTAATCAGGCACACTGATAGTGTGAGCCTTCAGTCCTAAATACTGGAGTATTGCATCAGTCTTAATAACTTGATGTTTCCTTAAGGTGAAGCCTCAGCTAGAAGAAAAAGAAGGGAAAACCTTTGATGTCTTCACTGCAGTGGAGTTTCAGGCTCAGGTGGTTGCTGGAACAAACTACTTTATCAGGGTAAAGGACACGGGGCAGTGGAATCCCTCCTAGGCTGCAAAAGGTTGATTCCTGTTCCAACAAAGAACAAGAAAATATCTTTTGTTTTGTTTTGTTTTCTAACAAAGCTGGAAAAAGACAATCTATTTCTCTCATGCCATCCTCTTACTGCACAGTATCTGAATGAATCACATAGCTCTCCTTTCACCTTTTGCTAATGCAAACCCAAGGAGCTGCACTGGCTACAGTGCACCTCAACCAGAATACTGTGCCTGAGTCGTGTTTGTGGACTTCCCAGGTCTGGAAGTTGCAGGGGAGAGACACTAGCACTTGTGGATTTGCAGCAAGCAGCAAGAGAAAAACATGCATCTTTTTATGTACAGTTTTGCAACAGTGAATACATCTGTAGATTTAAGGTATACTACATATGTTATTGGCAAATACCGGAAGGTGGACTTGAACAGAAAAGATTCAGAGAGCAAGGGAAAAGAGGAGTACTGCAGTCTTTGGAAAGAAACATTCCCTTGGTAATCATGTTTTTTCTCTTGCAGCAGTAGGATATAATATCCAGTAGAGGGTGTATGAGTTTGTTTGTTTGTTTTTTAATTTGATGTTTTTCTGGATCCTAAGGAAAAGTCCTAGAAAGGAATTCAGACTGTAAAAGCATTTATGCAGTAATAAGAGTAAGTACTTCTCTCAAATTTAGATGGTATATTTCACCAGCATGTCTATGTTTTCTTTGCCATTTTCAATAATAGTTACTATCTTGTTCGTTTTTTTTTCCGTGAGCCTTTTTCACATTCCAGATGACTAAATCATAGAATCACTTCAGTTGAAAAAGACCTCTAAGATCATCTGGTCCAACCCTTAACCTAACACTGCCAATTCCATTGTTAAACCGTGCCACTAAGCACCACATCTGTGTTTACATGAATATTTGATTTACTTAGAAATACTTTGTTTTAATTGTGTGAGGCAACAAGAAAGGCTTTGGGGGCGAAGGATGGGGGTTGGAGGTCAGGTGTGTGTGTGTGCATGTGTATTGAAAATTTTGACATTTTACTTTGGGAGAGGTGGTGCTGCATTCTGAACTGAGAAGAAACAGCCCACCTGTGTATGACACCAGGGCAGATTCTTGCTTCCACACTGAAGAAACTACACATGCACATTCTTATGCCTCTTGGAGCAGGAATGCTGTGTGAGCATGCACGGTTTAGAGCATGTTCTAGCACGGTTTAGAGCATGTTCTGCTTCCTAACTATTAAGGGGAACTTCAGGGAGCTCAGAATACTTTTTTGCATATATTCTTTTGCTCGCATCAGCCCAAAGAGTCCTCCCACACTCCCAACGTAAGAACACTGGAGGAATACATCAGGGTTCTTATGCACTGCTTGTTTTGCTAAAATAAGGGGCTTCTGGAAATGGTATTTTTTGTTGCTGGTCAACTCTCCATCCCGAAGTATTTTATATGGTTCAAAAAAGCTAAACTTATTGCCAAATGGTATTGTGAGAGAGGTCAGCTAGCACAGATAATGCTAGACTTAATGCAAGCCCAAACTCATTGGCTTGGATTGCACCGGGTGTAATTCAAGAGCACCTACCGAAGCAGCTGCTAACACAAAAATATGGTTGTCATGGTTTGGGGTTGCTTTCTTCTTTTGTTCCCTCAGAGCTTAACTGAAAATTGATCTAATTGCCAGTTCCTGCTGCTACAAAAAAAGGAATGAGCTGCATGCATCTCCAGTAAACCATGCTCAGTAATCATGATGGTAACGCTTTGATCTGGGGCCTGGGTGCTGGGACTGAGCTCTTCCTGCTGCAGCAGGAGGTCGCTCTTCGTGCTACTTGGAGTAGGTCATGCCTTTCCTCACCCAACCCTAACCAGTCAAGCTGCCCTTACAGAGGGGCACACCGTTCGGCTCCTCAATTCCTCCCCTAGCAGCCAGTAGCTTGTGTTTAGTGCACTAAGAGCAAAACCAAGAAACAGGTAGCCTGTTACACCTAAGAACACTGACAGTACTAGGAAGGAAGAGAGAAAAGGAGTGTACTCTGTCTTAGAGCTACAGCACCTTAGGTGGCAGAAACAGCTCTGACTAGTATTTCAGAGCCCTCTCAAGCTATAGACAGGCGGCAGACTCAGACACAACAAGCAGGAGATGAACACAGCTTTCAAAACTTATTTTATTCTCATGCATTTACTGACACAGGCAGAATCCCCGTGCAACTTGCAGAAGTCGGAAAACATTCCCCACCATCTCTCAGAAGTAGTCCAGCGGATCATCTCTGGTTTTGCCGGTTTGATAACTGACAAGGCTGGGACCTTGTTTCTCCTGAGGAAGGGCTTGGAACACCCTTAAGTGGGCGTAGCCAGTATAAGACTCAGAAATTTGGACCTAGAAACCAGAACAGCAGGAGAATGAGGATCATGTGTGAAACTAAAAGGTGCTCTTACATACTTGGAGGGATATCTTCTCTCAGAAGCTTAAGTTCAGGCATATCTTCACTTCTACTTCAGTGACTCTTAGCCCAAGTCTGGATGGTAACAGGTGGCAGGAGCTACGTGGAGAACTCAGTCTCTATGCATCACAGATTGTAATAAAACACTTAAAAAACATCAAAAAGATGTTAGTGGAAAACAAGGACTTCTTGAGTGTAGAAGCACCAGGAAAAAAAAAAAAAACAAAAAAAAAAAACAAAAGGAGAAAGTTTTTGATGGCATTCCATTTAGCTCTTTGAGATCCTTGTCCATCAGCTTCAAACTTCTCAGGACATTTAGAGCAGGAGACAAAAGCCTAAGTCCTAATGGCTCAGAGAAGGGATAAGATGCAGACACCATATCAGCTCCTAGACGGTACAAAAAGATCTATCCAAAACTTTCACATGGTCTTAAGAACAACCCCAGAGATGCCATGACAACTTGAAAGCCAAGATCCCTGGTCTTTCTTACTGCAAACCCACTGCTGCCTGGACAGACAACATGACATGTCTTTGTGCTTGCAGGGATGTGCATGAGCGGATGAAATCATTTTAAAATAAACTTGCCTTCCCCTCCAGAAAGCCCTCGCAAAGATTTCCTACACAGTTGCACAGAATTTCCTGCATACAGAGCCAAATACAACAGGTGCTCAACTCTTAGTGTGTGAGGTCTACGGTATAAAGGGAAGGCTTAATGCCTTAGGCTCTTAAGAGGTCTTTACATGCCTTCTGGTGACTGCAGTGTTGCACTATGTTTGTTGTTGTCTGCATTACATCTCAGCTGTAAATTTGTTGTTAAAATATTAGTGATCTGGAAAATATCCAAGTATAAAAGAGCTCACTCCAGTTAACGCTAAACTGAAGAAGTGTTTCCTGTCACTTGCAAAACTGGGAAAGACAGCACCAGTCACCAGTGCTATAAATGAGTTTATTAAGTTTGATTACATATCAGTCTTAACTTCTGAGTAGCTTGGTCAGGCTCCTCAGTAGTAGGTAGGCTACTCAGTACTTGGTAGGCTTACCATGGACAGCAGGCAAGTGCTTTACACATGTGGTTGCCTAGGTCAGCAATAAGCACTAAGGGAAGAAATCTAACTGGGCGTGACTTCTGGCTCTACCGTAGCCTTACTATGAGTCGTTTCTCTTCATTACTCACTACCTCGACCACAAAATGAAGGCACATCTCACAGGAGCAGGGGAAGGATAAACATCAGTTGTTTAAGTAAGACTCAACCTGGCCATACAAGTAGGTGGCCTGTCAGTACTGTTCCCTTGTACCCACAGAATGTAGAAATAGCTGTTAACAGTTAGGTTAAGGAAGGACTCAGGAAAGGAGGTTTGGCACTATCTGTCCTTCCTGGGATCAGCTAAATACGGGCATCTGAGAGCAAATGCTCTTTATGTCTCTGCGAGAATCACTGTTCCCCAAACCCTATCTGCCAGTTCTCTTCCATAAACAAACAAACTCTGACTCTTGTCAAGAGAGCGCATCCTACCCAGCCTTATATCCACACATACGTGAGGTTATATTAGAGCAGTCACATGCAGGGTTCGTGCTATGTACAGAAAGCCAGCCTGCCTCTAAGCAATGTTTTCAAGCCTTCAGTTCTGCTTGCAGGATATGACTTGCAATTTCTTATATGTTACTTCTCAGGAAAGTGCCGAAATTCATGGGTAAGTTTTTCCAATAGAGGATGAATTGCACTACATTCGTCTGAAAAGTGGTTTGTTTGTTTGTTTGTTTGTTTGTTTGTTTGTTTGAACTAAAGAAAGAACAGGCAGGCTGTACCTCTGCACCAGAAGACACAGAATCAAAGGATCAGCACACGTGCTTGCATATAAAACCGATCAGAAGAATCTGGGATGCTCCCATTAAATTAAAAAATGGACTAACTCTCCATCAAATGCTCAGGCTGGCTTCAAATTAATCATCATAAACACTACTGGAGGACACAAGAGGGAATATGAAATCTGCTGCTTTGCCTTGAAAGGCAACAGGAGAGCACAGTTCCAGCTAGTTTAGATAATTTGAGCTGAGAAGGCTATCCACTGTCTTCAAGTGAGATGACCATTCACATCTCAAGAAGCACAGTGAATGTTGTTTAAGTTTTTATACTTCTATTCTAGAGCAATGACAGAGGAATTTTATAAGCAGCTAGAGATAGTGTTGATTCTTGTTGGTCACATCAGGTTTTCTACATTTGCTTCCCTTTCTTGCTATAAGCCACTATGCAAGTCACCTAAATGGTTGGACTACAAAGTAATCCCTCTTATAAAACATACAAACCTTAATGAAGTAGTTCGTTCCAGCAACCACCTGAGTCCTATATTCTATGGCTTGAAAGATATCAAATGTTCTGTCTTCCCTTCTTTCAAATTCTGCCTTCACCTGTAAAAAGAAAAAGAAAAAGAAAAAAAAAAAACAACAACTGTTGGGAGGTTCATATTTAGGCTGTTCCTTCCCTTCTACTACTCCAATTTTCATATTTCTAAACACGTATCTGTAAGAAAACAAACCCAGAACCATCAAAATAATTCAATTTACAAGCACATCTCCAGCATTCTTTCCTATTTCAAGTGTTGCCTCCAGCATTCTTTAACATCACATTAGAGTTAGGCTTTCTAAACATTTTTTTCCTAAAAGCTGCATATCAGTACTTATCAGGTACAATCTGCTCCTTTCAAATATAGCAACCACAGTGCAAGAACAGCAGAGCTGGTCTTTTGATTGTATTCAAAGATTAAGTGGAGGTAGCCAGTAGTATGCCTGCCTATGGACAAGGATGAAACAGAGAAGTGATTTGGGTTTGTCTTACTTGCACAGTGCCCACGCAGAACGCTGAGAAAAATACTTCCTGGCAAGGGCATTTGCTTCACTTTCAACACTCAGTATCACCACCTGGTCTCCCAGCCTTGGCACAAGATTCACCCTTCACACAGACTCTATCTTTAGATAGGTTGCAACTCACCTGGTCAGCAATATGCTGGACTTCTGGAGTAGCAGGCTTAGTTTCAGATAAGCCCCCAGGCACCATGGTGGCAGGTAACGTCTCCGAAATGATGGGTGGTTCTGAGGAGGGAAGTCCAGAGTGGTCTGAGAAGAATCACCAGGCACCTTGTATATATATACCTCTAGGTACCATGGAGTCCTATGACTATTAACAAATAAAACCAATCACTTCTCTAATCTTAATCAGAATATCTCCTGGCTGGCAACTTGAACGGCTTCAGGAAAAGTGTTTAATGCGCAGAGGTCTGATCAAGGGGTTTCCTGAGAATAAGCCTGTCATCGGTAGGATTACATTGTGATGAAACATAGTACATCCTGGTATTCCTAAGACTGTTCTTTGCATACATTGTAACATGCCACTTCTGAGTAGAAAAATGTTTGTGGCAAACAAAGCTGGAATCACAAGGTATGCCTTCCAGTTTAACCCTTAACAAATGAGGGGAGACCTCATCGCGGCCTACAGCTTCCTCAAGAGGGGGAGCAGAAGGGCAGACACTGATCTGTTCTCTTTAGTGACCAGCAGTAGGACCCGAGGGAATGGTGTCCAGCTGCACCAGGGGAGGTTTAGGCTCGACATCAGGAAGAGGTTCTTCACAGACAGGATGGTCGCATACTGGAACAGGTTCCCTGGAACATAGTCATGGCAGCAAGCCTGTCAGAGTTTAAGAAGCACTTGGATTGTGCTCTTAGTCATACGGTCTGAATTTTGGGGTAGAGCTCTGTGGTGCCAGGTGTTGGACTCTGTGATTCTTGTGGGTCCCATCCAGCTCGGGATATTCTGTGATTCCGTGGTTCTATGAATTGCCCTTTCCTTGCTAAACTGGGATGTTGAGCACCCGCCGCTGATACAGGAAATGGCCCCCTTTTGGGATGTAGCATCCATGGCTAATCTTGGAATTGGTATGTTATTACAAGGACAGAGTGCCAGCCTGCAGGTCCCTGTAGCATCTTTGTACACAGCTACTTTGTAAGGACGAGAAAAAGAAAAGTTACATTTAGCAGTGATAACTTGATACCATGTTTTAACCAATTTTAGCCAGTGTTTTAGCCCCCTTAACCAGTTCCAAGTTTTTCTGATTAATGATTCCGCTCCTTTTGCCTGGTACCCTGACGTGGGCTTGTGTGGTCCGTATCCTGTTTGGATCTGTTTGGAAACAAGGTCTTGCTGTTCTCACAAGTAAGCCATACCACAAAAAGAGACTCGGTGCTTTGACTCCTGTTTGTACAAGATCCCAGCCTGAACCATTTTACGCACATCAAGTTCACACAGAGATTCATGGGAGATTTCAAAACCTGGATACTTTTTTACCTTTACCCCAGCTTGCACTGGAAAATAGGAAATACCCTTGGGCCAAAATTTAACTGGGGATAAATATTTCCAGTTTCTCAAAGGAAATTCCTGTTGTCCCTCTGGAGCAATACTAGTTTCTGTAAAGACAGGTATTTTCCAGTTAGATTAAAGTTGCACCCAGGTATTTTGTATAATCCTGTTAACAAGCCAATGCTTCTTCTGGGGCCATGTCTGTGCCAGCAGGCGCTAAGGCCTGTGACCTGGCAGAAGTCTTTTGTAAGGGGATGGTGATTTGGTAAAAATCAAATCTGCAAAGTTGGTGCCTGTAATAACATTGAGCATTCAAACTTGCATTAGACCAATAAGGCTCGAGAGCAGTTTCTGATTGTTGCAATAATACTTTTACATCAGGAAAGAAGTCGTCAGGTAAATCACGTACAGAAGACAAAGCCCTCTTTACAGTGGGATCCATAGACAAAGAGTCGTTCAAAGCACAAAGTGAACAAGGTATAGTTACAAGCAACAATAGCAAGAAATGCATTAGGGTTACCTTGGTTTCAAGCTCTGTAAAGAGAGGGGTCTAATCATAATCAGAACTGGACGAGGGGAGAAATGGTGCAAACAGGAGCAAAAAGCCATATAAAGCACTAATAATATTAACAGTAAATGTAAGGAGCACCTTAAAATCTTATGTGTATAATGGCTCCATGCCAGCAAGAAAGGTAAATGACCGTCTCCAGCCATCCATACCCTAAGACAGTTGGTTAGGGCTCAAACTAGAAGCCTCTTGCCTCTTCACCCACATGCAGGTGACCACTCCATACATTCAGGAAATGCAGCAAAGCCTCACTCAGCATTTCCCAGCACTCAGACAATCAAGACAGATTTTATATGCAGGAACATTTATGTTTTTCTTGAAACTCCAGGGCCAATTTCCTGCTTATTGACTTCCTCACAGATAACGAGTGATGCAACAGACTGAAAACGTGCTTCATATCTAACTTCAAGACTGTTCTTGGTACATAGAGCTTGAGATTGAAGAACCAGGACTGACTGGGGTCTAAATTCAATGGTATACAGATCAAGATAAGAGCATGTTACAAACCAGGATGTTGCAGAATGCCCCAAGCTTGAGCAGCAGTGTTGTGTAACTGGATGAAAGCTGAATGAGGAAAAACTGCTGTCCTAATACCACTTCCTGAACAAAGTGAACAACATTCACAGTTCTTGGGAATAAAGGGAGTGGCAGGTGTTGGAAGTTTTCCATTTTCTCGCAGTTCACCACGCCAGATGAGATCCTCATAGCCCCATTCATAGGGGGAAGGACAATTCAAGCCAATGGGTTCAATCTCTTTCATGTGTACAAGACATTGCTGATTCATTCAAACACTGATCGTCTTCTGCCACGTTCCTACCACATGTCTCATTCACATAGCAAGACAGAAGAGGTAGCTAACTGGGAGAGCCAGCTCACCACGCTGAGGCCACAAGTCACAGAGTACATCCAATAACAGCACAGCACCAGGGCTAAACCAAGCCAGTTTAGAAATTTCTCCACTCACCAGGATGCAGATCTCACTAATGCCCTTGGAAGGTATTCTGATTTGGTTCCCAAAGCAACGCAACCCCTCTGGAGAACTCTTGCTTCTGATTACTAAGAAATGCGCTGAGTACAAAGGCAAGTTAGGTTATAATCTCAGGTAGACAGTAGGAATGAAACTAAAGATTTTAATAATGTGTGGAAGTCATTCCACACTTCTGGGTTTGTTGGGTTTTGTCTTCAAAGCACAAGAACCTTTTTCTTCCCCAGAATGCAGAGTTGTGCAGAAGGGAAGGGAAGCCAACCTTAACTGTTCAGCTGACTCTGAAGTTTACACATGAATATTAGCCCATTGTCTTTCAACAGATGTATTAACGGCTGTCTCAAAATGCAGTGATACATCTAACACCAGGATGCAGTGCTCTCTCACACACACAGCTCATGAAGTCGCTTTGAAATGCTGACATCTCACAGACTTGTTCATCAGTGGCAACGGGCTATCTAAGGCAGCCTAAACCTCCTTCCATCAAACACTGTCTGTAATGAAACAACATTTGGAACGTTGCCTTGAAAAGAACAGCCATCCTCATTACAGCTCTGTCACGTTAAGAGGGGTAGCCAATTACCCATTATGGGTCCGGACAGATTCAGGGTACCAAACTATCGCAGTCACAGATTCACCAATAAAGAATTAACCGACGTGGGTCCGGTTGGATTCAGAGTACTGAACTATCACATTCACAGATTTACCAACAATATAACACATCCTTAACAGTCACATTCAATGAGAACTGTCACAGCTAGGAACAATGCAATTCAATGCAATTTATTACAGCAAGAGGGACACAGGTTCTTTGGATTGCCAGCAATGATTTACTGTCTGCAAAAGCAAGCTAACATGCATGAAATACACAGCCTGGCAATTCATGCGTTAAAAAGGTACAAAGACCCTACAGAGATTTCTGTGTTTCTGCAGAGACACCCACTATAACCAAGTGTTCAAATCTCACCCAAAGGTGTCCCAATTGTGGGAGGGGGGAAGAGACGCTCAGCCCGTCAACTGGTCCCAGAAGTCAGGATGGTATCTTCCCTAACATCCCCTCTCTCTTAATCCAATTTATATTATTTTCTCTCTAGTAGGTGGAGATTGAGTGACTCTAGTCATACACACCTTTCTTATGATTAGTGCTAAATTTTCTCACTTTTGTTTAAAGTTAGAGCACATGCTCAGTGCAGGGTGGTCGCACCTTGGAGGTGGGTAGCTTTGGGGATGGAGGTGTGTTTTGGTATTATAATGATATTATAATGAGCAAAGTTCACCAAAAGGACAGCATTTTGTCAAAAACAAGGCAGGCCATTGGCCCAGGGTAGCAAATATGCAGCTTATCAGTTCCGTTGTACACCTTTGAGTTCCCATCTTAACACGGAGCCTGGCCGCGATGTCTCCACTCCACTCCACCCTCCGTACAGTTCCTCTTAGAGGCAGCACACCAGCTTCCCCTAGTGCCACAACATCTAAGCTTCTCGTTAAAGTGCTTTTACTTGCAGAAACAAAGTTTCAACCAGAAAAGGGATGAAATCCAGGTATTTGTTGGGTCCAGTATTTGATACACGTGACATCAAGAGGCCCAGTAATGTTGTGACTACCTTGATGGCAAAGCTGAAAGAGCATTCAGTCACAGACTAAGCAAGATCCCAGAATGGAAAGGGGGCACTAGACACAGAGACCATTTTATCAGCACTCGTTTAGCATGGCCCACAGCTACACCAGTGCCACTTACATCCCATCACAAAACATCCCACCTCACAGACAGCACGTGTGCACCTGCAGCCCAGAAAGCCAACCATGTCCTAGGCCACAAAGATGATCAAGGGGCTGGAGCACCTCTCCTCTGAAGACAGACAGAAGGAATTGGGATTGTTCAGCCTGGAGAAGACAAGGCTCCAGGGAGATCTTAAAGAGTTCTCAATGTGCTCTGACGAGTGCCAAGTAAAGGGCAATAATCACTTTACTCTCTCTTCTGCCTCGACTCCTGCTGATGCAGCCCAGTGTGCTGTTAGCCGTCATTACTACCAGGGCACGCTGCTGGTGCATGCTTAGTGTACCGCCCACCGGGACCCCCAGATCTGGACCTTGATCATGGATTAGCAGAGTGGGTTGAACTTGGGCCTTTCACGGATTACTTCTCTCTCAGTTCTCCAGACTGTGTCAGGATGTCCATTTGTCATACGCTGTGGTGAGTCATTGCCATGATACCCCAACAAGCTACAGCTGCATGTGACTCTGAGCTGTTGGGAGCCACCGAGCCTAGTGCTGAGCTTTGTGGAGGAAATAGAAAATGTGCTGAGCTGGGGTATTCTGAGACCTGTGAAACCAAACCTGCACAGCATCTAGGGTTAGTTAGGGAGCACAGGACAGGATAGGGACAGTGGGATACTGACGTTGCCCTCCACCATGCTTCCTAACATTCCGAATCCACTCTTGTGTACAGAAAAGCACCAGAGTTTGGTCCAGCATCTGAGTGGTGGCAGTCGTGCTCACTTCCCCCAGGCTGGGATGCAGGCAGGATAGCAAATGTATTCATGTACAAAGAAGAAGTGTAATATACCTGAAAAGAGAAAATCTGTTCTCTGTTGTTACTGTTGTGCTAGGAGTGGAGTGAGGGCTTCCTAATGATGCAGAGAAATGAAGAAGGCCTTCTGGGTAGCACCAAGCTTGCAGCAGGGATTCCATGACTATTTCATATTGCCCTTGTGAACAAAGAATATAATCTCCTTTCCTACCCAGGAATCTTGCTGTATAGCCATGATGTTCTAGGCAGACAAGTGTGGGACAGAAAAGGTGCAAGCAACGCATGAGAGCTCGTGTTCCTATCAGGGGTACTGGGCGAGTTATTCTGACTTCCTGAGCACAGGTTTTACGCTCTGGAAACTGGAAACAATGACACAGAATGCTTGTTTATTTTATTTTATTTTATTTTATTTTATTTTATTTTATTTTATTTTATTTTATTTTATTTTATTTTATTTTGTTTATTTTATATTATTTTATTTTATGTTATTTTATTTTATTTATTTTATTTTATTTTTCGGGGGGGGGGGAATATTTACAGTTTGAAACGCTTCATATTGCAGTTATTAAATGATGGTAGAACTGGCCAGTGTTGTAAAGCCTCAATCTGGGGTGTGTTGCTTTCCAAGCTTGCTTTTTGGAGGCCTGTCCGTTAACTCTGAAGACAGCCCTCTTCTTTTTGAACAGATCACATACGTTTTAAATCTTCTCTTTTTAAAAGACCTAAGGTCTTGTGGATGTACATAGGAAACCGCTTTATATTTGTTGTTAAATACACAGGACAGAAAGGGATGCTGAGATGTTAACAGTGGGAATAACATCAACATAAATCTTCTAGAATCACAACACGGTGCTTTGGTAGAGGCTGTCTCCAGACTTGGTCTCTGTCTGTGATGACGGAATCACATCACTGTCTTGGCTGTGCTGCCTATCTAGGCTCCTGGCCTTGCTTTAACACACAAAAAAAGACCTTCAGGGTAATCAGGCACACTGATAGCGTGAGCCTTCAGTCCTAAATACTGGAGTATTGCATCAGTCTTAATAACTTGATGTTTCCTTAAGGTGAAGCCTCAGCTAGAAGAAAAAGAAGGGAAAACCTTTGATGTCTTCACTGCAGTGGAGTTTCAGGCTCAGGTGGTTGCTGGAACAAACTACTTTATCAGGGTAAAGGACACGGGGCAGTGGAATCCCTCCTAGGCTGCAAAAGGTTGACTCCTGTTCCAACAAAAAACAAGAAAATATCTTTTGTTTTGTTTTGTTTTCTAACAAAGCTGGAAAAAGACAACCTCTTTCTCTCATGCCATTCTCTTACTGCACAGTATCTGAATGAATCACATAGCTCTCCTTTCACCTTTTGCTAATGCAAACCCGAGGAGCTGCACTGGCTACAGTGCACCTCAACCAGAATACTGTGCCTGAGTCGTGTTTGTGGACTTCCCAGGTCTGGAAGTTGCAGGGGAGAGACACTAGCACTTGTGGATTTGCAGCAAGCAGCAAGAGAAAAACATGCATCTTTTTATGTACAGTTTTGCAACAGTGAATACATCTGTAGATTTAAGGTATACTATGTATTTTATTGGCAAATACCGGAAGGTGGACTTGAACAGAAAAGATTCAGAGAGCAAGGGAAAAGAGGAGTACTGCAGTCTTTGGAAAGAAACATTCCCTTGGTAATCATGTTTTTTCTCTTGCAGCAGTAGGATATAATATCCAGTAGAGGGTGTATGAGTTTGTTTGTTTGTTTTTTAATTTGATGTTTCTCTGGATGCTAAGGAAAAGTCCTAGAAAGGAATTCAGACTGTAAAAGCATTTATGCAGTAATAAGAGTAAGTAGTTCTCTCAAATTTAGATGGTATATTTCACCGGCATGTCTATGTTTTCTTTGCCACTTTTTCAATAATAGTTACTATCTTGTTCGTTTTTTTTTTCCGTGAGACTTTTTCACATTCCAGATGACTAAATCATAGAATCACTTCAGTTGAAAAAGACCTCTAAGATCATCTGGTCCAACCCTTAACCTAACACTGCCAATTCCATTGTTAAACCGTGCCACTAAGCACCACATCTGTGTTTACATGAATATTTGTTTTACTTAGAAATACTTTGTTTTAATTGGGTGAGGCAACAAGAAAGGCTTTGGGGACGAAGGATAGGGGTTGGAGGTCAGGTGTGTGTGTGTGTGTGTTGAAAATTTTGACATTTTACTTTGGGAGAGGTGGTGCTGCATTCTGAACTGAGAAGAAACAGCCCACCTGTGTATGACACCAGGGCAGATTCTTGCTTCCACACTGAAGAAACTACACATGCACATTCTTATGCCTCTTGGGGCAGGAATGCTGTGTGAGCATGCACGGTTTAGAGCATGTTCTAGCACGGTTTAGAGCATGTTCTGCTTCCTAACTATTAAGGGGAACTTCAGGGAGCTCAGACTACTTTTTTGCATATATTCTTTTGCTCGCATCAGCCCAAAGAGTCCTCCCACACTTCCAACTTAGAACATTGGTGGAATATGTCAGGGCTGTTATGCACTGCTTGTTTTGCTAAAATAAGGGGCTTCTGGAAATGGTATTTTTTGTTGCTGGTCAACTCTCCATCCCGAAGTATTTTATATGGTTCAAAAAAGCTAAACTTATTGCCAAATGGTATTGTGAGAGAGGTCAGCTAGCACAGATAATGCTAGACTTAACGCATGCCCAAACTCATTGGCTTGGATTGCACCGGGTGTAATTCAAGAGCACCTACCGAAGCAGCTGCTAACACAAAAATATGGTTGTCATGGTTTGGGGTTGCTTTCTTCTTTTGTTCCCTCAGAGCTTAACTGAAAATTGATCTAATTGCCAGTTCCTGCTGCTACAAAAAAAGGAATGAGCTGCATGCATCTCCAGTAAACCATGCTCAGTAATCATGATGGTAACGCTTTGATCTGGGGCCTGGGTGCTGGGACTGAGCTCTTCCTGCTGCAGCAGGAGGTCGCTCTTCGTGCTACTTGGAGTAGGTCGTGCCTTTCCTCACCCAACCCTAACCAGTCAAGCTGCCCTTACAGAGGGGCACACCGTTCGGCTCCTCAATTCCTCCCCTAGCAGCCAGTAGCTTGTGTTTAATGCACTAAGAGCAAAACCAAGAAACAGGTAGCCTGTTACACCTAAAAACACTGACAGTACTAGGAAAGAAGAGAGAAAAGGAGTGTACTCTGTCTTAGAGCTACAGCACCTTAGGTGGCAGGAACAGCTCTGACTAGTATTTCAGAGCCCTCTCAAGCTTTAGACAGGCGGCAGACTCAGACACAACAAGCAGGAGATGAACACAGCTTTCAAAACTTATTTTATTCTCATGCGTTTACTGACACAGGCAGAATCCCCGTGCAACTTGCAGAAGTCGGGAAACATTCCCCACCATCTCTCAGAAGTAGTCCAGCGGATCATCTCTGGTTTTGCCGGTTTGATACCTGACAAGGCTGGGACCTTGTTTCTCCTGAGGAAGGGCTTGGAACACCCTTAAGTGGGCGTAGCCAGTATAAGACTCAGAAATTTGGACCTGGAAACCAGAACAGCAGGAGAATGAGGATCATGTGTGAAACTAAAAGGTGCTCTTACATACTTGGAGGGATATCTTCTCTCAGAAGCTTAAGTTTAGGCATATCTTCACTTCTACTGCAGTGACTCTTAGCCCAAGTCTGGATGGTAACAGGTGGCAGGAAATACATGGAGAACTCAGTCTCTATGCATCACAGATTGTAATAAAACACGTAAAAAACATCAGAAAGATGTTAATGGAAAACAAGGACTTCTTGAGTGTAGAAGCACCAGAAAAAAAAAAAAAAAGAAAAAAAACAAAAGGAGAAAGTTTTTGATGGCATTCCATTTAGCTCTTTGAGATCCTTGTCCATCAGCTTCAAACTTCTCAGGACATTTAGAGCAGGAGACAAAAGCCTAAGTCCTAATGGCTCAGAGAAGGGATAAGATGCAGACACCATATCAGCTCCTAGACGGTACAAAAAGATCTATCCAAAACTTTCACATGGTCTTAAGAACAACCCCAGAGATGCCATGACAACTTGAAAGCCAAGATCCCTGGTCTTTCTTACTGGAAACAGGCTGCTGCCTGGACAGACAACATGACATGTCTTTGTGCTTGCAGGGATGTGCATGAGCGGATGAAATCATTTTAAAATAAACTTGCCTTCCCCTCCAGAAAGCCCTCGCAAAGATTTCCTACACAGTTGCACAGAATTTCCTGCATACAGAGCCAAATACAACAGGTGCTCAACTCTTAGTGTGTGAGGTCTACGGTATAAAGGGAAGGCTTAATGCCTTAGGCTCTTAAGAGGTCTTTACATGCCTTCTGGTGACTGCAGTGTTGCACTATGTTTGTTGTTGTCTGCATTACATCTCAGCTGTAAATTTGTTGTTAAAATATTAGTGATCTGGAAAATATCCAAGTATAAAAGAGCTCACTCCAGTTAACGCTAAACTGAAGAAGTGTTTCCTGTCACTTGCAAAACTGGGAAAGACAGCACCAGTCACCAGTGCTATAAATGAGTTTATTAAGTTTGATTACATATCAGTCTTAACTTCTGAGTAGCTTGGTCAGGCTCCTCAGTAGTAGGTAGGCTACTCAGTACTTGGTAGGCTTACCATGGACAGCAGGCAAGTGCTTTACACATGTGGTTGCCTAGGTCAGCAATAAGCACTAAGGGAAGAAATCTAACTGGGCGTGACTTCTGGCTCTACCGTAGCCTTACTATGAGTCGTTTCTCTTCATTACTCACTACCTCGACCACAAAATGAAGGCACATCTCACAGGAGCAGGGGAAGGATAAACATCAGTTGTTTAAGTAAGACTCAACCTGGCCATACAAGTAGGTGGCCTGTCAGTACTGTTCCCTTGTACCCACAGAATGTAGAAATAGCTGTTAACAGTTAGGTTAAGGAAGGACTCAGGAAAGGAGGTTTGGCACTATCTGTCCTTCCTGGGATCAGCTAAATACGGGCATCTGAGAGCAAATGCTCTTTATGTCTCTGCGAGAATCACTGTTCCCCAAACCCTATCTGCCAGTTCTCTTCCATAAACAAACAAACTCTGACTCTTGTCAAGAGAGCGCATCCTACCCAGCCTTATATCCACACATACGTGAGGTTATATTAGAGCAGTCACATGCAGGGTTCGTGCTATGTACAGAAAGCCAGCCTGCCTCTAAGCAATGTTTTCAAGCCTTCAGTTCTGCTTGCAGGATATGACTTGCAATTTCTTATATGTTACTTCTCAGGAAAGT
This sequence comes from Anas platyrhynchos, assembly GCF_047663525.1. Taxonomy (NCBI): domain Eukaryota; kingdom Metazoa; phylum Chordata; class Aves; order Anseriformes; family Anatidae; genus Anas; species Anas platyrhynchos. The sequence continues at coordinate 82,862,669 of NC_092587.1, read as the reverse complement.
GCCGAAATTCATGGGTAAGTTTTTCCAATAGAGGATGAATTGCACTACATTCGTCTGAAAAGTGGTTTGTTTGTTTGTTTGTTTGTTTGTTTGTTTGTTTGAACTAAAGAAAGAACAGGCAGGCTGTACCTCTGCACCAGAAGACACAGAATCAAAGGATCAGCACACGTGCTTGCATATAAAACCGATCAGAAGAATCTGGGATGCTCCCATTAAATTAAAAAATGGACTAACTCTCCATCAAATGCTCAGGCTGGCTTCAAATTAATCATCATAAACACTACTGGAGGACACAAGAGGGAATATGAAATCTGCTGCTTTGCCTTGAAAGGCAACAGGAGAGCACAGTTCCAGCTAGTTTAGATAATTTGAGCTGAGAAGGCTATCCACTGTCTTCAAGTGAGATGACCATTCACATCTCAAGAAGCACAGTGAATGTTGTTTAAGTTTTTATACTTCTATTCTAGAGCAATGACAGAGGAATTTTATAAGCAGCTAGAGATAGTGTTGATTCTTGTTGGTCACATCAGGTTTTCTACATTTGCTTCCCTTTCTTGCTATAAGCCACTATGCAAGTCACCTAAATGGTTGGACTACAAAGTAATCCCTCTTATAAAACATACAAACCTTAATGAAGTAGTTCGTTCCAGCAACCACCTGAGTCCTATATTCTATGGCTTGAAAGATATCAAATGTTCTGTCTTCCCTTCTTTCAAATTCTGCCTTCACCTGTAAAAAGAAAAAGAAAAAAAAAAACAACAACTGTTGGGAGGTTCATATTTAGGCTGTTCCTTCCCTTCTACTACTCCAATTTTCATATTTCTAAACACGTATCTGTAAGAAAATAAACCCAGAACCATCAAAATAATTCAATTTACAAGCACATCTCCAGCATTCTTTCCTATTTCAAGTGTTGCCTCCAGCATTCTTTAACATCACATTAGAGTTAGGCTTTCTAAACATTTTTTTCCTAAAAGCTGCATATCAGTACTTATCAGGTACAATCTTCTCCTTTCAAATATAGCAACCACAGTGCAAGAACAGCAGAGCTGGTCTTTTGATTGTATTCAAAGATTAAGTGGAGGTAGCCAGTAGTATGCCTGCCTATGGACAAGGATGAAACAGAGAAGTGATTTGGGTTTGTCTTACTTGCACAGTGCCCACGCAGAACACTGAGAAAAATACTTCCTGGCAAGGGCATTTGCTTCACTTTCAACACTCAGTATCACCACCTGGTCTCCCTGGTCTCCCAGCCTTGGCACAAGATTCACCCTTCACACAGACTCTATCTTTAGATAGGTTGCAACTCACCTGGTCAGCAATATGCTGGACTTCTGGAGTAGCAGGCTTAGTTTCAGATAAGCCCCCAGTCTCCATGGTGGCAGGTAACGTCTCCGAAATGATGGGTGGTTCTGAGGAGGGAAGTCCAGAGTGGTCTGAGAAGAATCACCAGGCACCTTGTATATATATACCTCTAGGTACCATGGAGTCCTATGACTATTAACAAATAAAACCAATCACTTCTCTAATCTTAATCAGAATATCTCCTGGCTGGCAACTTGAACGGCTTCAGGAAAAGTGTTTAATGCGCAGAGGTCTGATCAAGGGGTTTCCTGAGAATAAGCCTGTCATCGGTAGGATTACATTGTGATGAAACATAGTACATCCTGGTATTCCTAAGACTGTTCTTTGCATACATTGTAACATGCCACTTCTGAGTAGAAAAATGTTTGTGGCAAACAAAGCTGGAATCACAAGGTATGCCTTCCAGTTTAACCCTTAACAAATGAGGGGAGACCTCATCGCGGCCTACAGCTTCCTCAAGAGGGGGAGCAGAAGGGCAGACACTGATCTGTTCTCTTTAGTGACCAGCAGTAGGACCCGAGGGAATGGTGTCCAGCTGCACCAGGGGAGGTTTAGGCTTGACATTATGAAGAGTCTTGGTGCTTTGACTCCTGTTTGTACAAGATCCCAGCCTGAACCATCGTACGCACATCAAGTTCACACAGGGATTCATGGGAGATTTCAAAACCTGGATACTTTTTTACCTTTACCCCAGCTTGCACTGGAAAATAGGAAATACCCTTGGGCCAAAATTAAACTGGGGATAAATATTTCCAGTTTCTCAAAGGAAATTCCTGTTGTGCCTCCGGAGCAATACTAGTTTCTGTAAAGACAGGTATTTTCCAGTTAGATTAAAGTTGCACCCAGGTATTTTGTATAATCCTGTTAACAAGCCAATGCTTCTTCTGGGGCCATGTCTGTGCCAGCAGGCGCTAAGTCCTGTGACCTGGCAGAAGCTTTTTGTAAGGGGATGGTGGTTTGGTAAAAATCAAATCTGCAAAGCTGGTGGCTGTAATAACATTGAGCATTCAAACTTGCATTAGACCAATAAGGCTCGAGAGCAGTTTCTGATTGTTGCAATAATACTTTTACATCAGGAAAGAAGTCGTCAGGTAAATCACGTACAGAAGTCAAAGCCCTCTTTACAGTGGGATCCATAGACAAAGAGTCGTTCAAAGCACAAAGTGAACAAGGTATAGTTACAAGCAACAACAGCAAGAAATGCATTAGGGTTACCTTGGTTTCAAGCTCTGTAAAGAGAGGGGTCTAATCATAATCAGAACTGGACGAGGGGAGAAATGGTGCAAGCAGGAGCAAAAAGCCATGTAAAACACTAATAATAATAGTAGTAAATGTAAGGAGCACCTTAAAATCTTATGTGTATAATGGCTCCATGCCAGCAAGAAAGGTAAATGACCGTCTCCAGCCATCCATACACTAAGACAGTTGGTTAGGGCTGAAACTAGAAGCCTCTAGCCTCTTCACCCACATGCAGGTGACCAGTCCGTACATTCAGGAAATGCAGCAAAGCCTCACTCAGCATTTCCCAGCACTCAGACAATCAAGACAGATTTTATATGCAGGAACATTTATGTTTTTCTTGAAACTCCAGGGCCAATTTCCTGCTTATTGACCTCCTCACAGATAACGAGTGATGCAACAGACTGAAAACGTGCTTCATATCTAACTTCAAGACTGTTCTTGGTACATAGAGCCTGAGATTGAAGAACCAGGACTGACGGGGGTCTAAATTCAATGGTATACAGATCAAGATAAGAGCATGTTACAAACCAGGATGTTGCAGAATGCCCCAAGCTTGAGCAGCAGTGTTGTGTAACTGGATGAAAGCTGGATGAGGAAAAACTGCTGTCCTAATACCACTTCCTGAACAAAGTGAACAACATTCACAGTTCTTGGGAAAAAAGGGAGTGGCGGGTGTTGGAAGTTTTCCATTTTCTCTCAGTTCACCACACCAGATGAGGAGATCCTCATAGACCCATTCATAGAGGGAAGGACAATTCAAGCCAATGGGTTCAATCTCTTTCTTTTGTTCAAGACATTGCTGATTCATTCAAACACTGATCGTCTTCTGCCATGTTCCTACGACATGTCTCATTCACACAGCAAGACAGAAGAGGTAGCTAACTGGGAGAGCCAGCTCACCACGCTGAGGCCACAAGTCACAGAGTATATCCAATAACAGCACAGCACCAGGGCTAAACCAAGCCAGTTTAGAAATTTCTCCACTCACCAGGATGCAGATCTCACTAATGGCCTTGGAAGGTATTCTGATTCGGTTCCCAAAGCAACGCAACCCCTCTGGAGATCTCTTGCTTCTGATTACTAAGAAATGCGCTGAGTACAAAGGCAAGTTAGGTTATAATCTCAGGTAGACAGTAGGAGTGAAACTAAAGATTTTAATATTGAGTGGAAGTCATTCCACACTTCTGGGTTTGTTGGGTTTTGTCTTCAAAGCACAAGAACCTTTTTCTTCCCCCAGAACGCAGAGTTGTGCAGAAGGGAAGGGAAGCCAACCTTAACTGTTCAGCTGACTCTGAAGTTTACACATGAATATTAGCCCGTTGTCTTTCAACAGATGTATTAACGGATGTCTCAAAATGCATCTAACACCAGGATGCAGTGCTCTCTCGCACACACAGCTCATAAAGTCGCTTTGAAATGCTGACATCTCACAGACTTGTTCATCAGTGGCAACGGGCTATCTAAGGCAGTCTAAACCTCTCTCCATCAAACACTGTCTGTAATGAAACAACATTTGGAACGTTGCCTTGAAAAGAACAGCCATCCTCATTACAGCTCTGTCACGTTAAGAGGGGTAGCCAATTACCCATTATGGGTCCGGACAGATTCAGGGTACCAAACTATCGCAGTCACAGATTCACCAATAAAGAATTAACCGACATGGGTCCGGTTGGATTCAGAGTACTGAACTATCACGGTCATGGATTCACCAACAATGTAACACATCCTTAACAGTCACATTCAGTGAGAACTGTCACAGCTAGGAACAATGCAATTCAATGCAATTTATTACAGCAAGAGGGACGCAGGTTCTTTGGATTGCCAGCGATGATTTACTGTCTGCAAAAGCAAGCTAACATGCATGAAATACACAGCCTGGCAATTCATGCGTTAAAAAGGTACAAAGACCCTACAGAGATTTCTATGTTTCTGCAGAGACACCCACTATAACCAAGTGTTCAAATCTCACCCAAAGGTGTCCCAATTGTGGGAGGGGGGAAGAGACGCTCAGCCCGTCAACTGGTCCCAGAAGTCAGGATGGTATCTTCCCTAACATCCCCTCTCTCTTAATCCAATTTATATTATTTTCTCTCTTCTAGGTGGAGATTGAGTGACTCTAGTCATACACACCTTTCTTATGATTAGTGCTAAATTTTCTCGCTTTTGTTTAAAGTTAGAGCACATGCTCAGTGCGGGGTGGTCGCACCTTGGAGGTGGGTAGCTTTGGGGATGGAGGTGTGTTTTGGTATTATAATGATATTATAATGAGCAAAGTTCACCAAAAGGACAGCATTTTGTCAAAAACAAGGCAGGCCATTGGCCCAGGGTAGCAAATATGCAGCTTATCAGTTCCGTTGTACACCTTTGAGTTCCCATCTTAACACGGAGCCTGGCCGCGATGTCTCCACTCCACTCCACCCTCCGTACAGTTCCTCTTAGAGGCAGCACACCAGCTTCCCCTAGTGCAACATCTAAGCTTCTCGTTAAAGTGCTTTTACTTGCAGAAACAAAGTTTCAACCAGAAAAGGGATGAAATCCAGGTATTTGTTGGGTCCAGTATTTGATACACGTGACATCAAGAGGCCCGGTAATGTTGTGACTACCTTGATGGCAAAGCTGAAAGAGCATTCAGCCACAGACTAAGCAAGATCCCAGAATGGAAAGGGGGCACTAGACACAGAGACCATTTTATCAGCACTCGTTTAGCATGGCCCACAGCTACACCAGTGCCACTTACATCCCATCACAAAACATCCCACCTCACAGACAGCACGTGTGCACCTGCAGCCCAGAAAGCCAACCATGTCCTAGGCCACAAAGATGATCAAGGGGCTGGAGCACCTCTCCTCTGAAGACAGACAGAAGGAATTGGGATTGTTCAGCCTGGAGAAGACAAGGCTCCAGGGAGATCTTAAAGAGTTCTCAATGTGCTCTGACGAGTGCCAAGTAAAGGGCAATAATCACTTTACTCTCTCTTCTGCCTCGACTCCTGCTGATGCAGCCCAGTGTGCTGTTAGCCGTCATTACTACCAGGGCACGCTGCTGGTGCATGCTCAGTGTACTGCCCACCGGGACCCCCAGATCTGGACCTTGATCATAAATTAGCAGAGTGGGTTGAACTTGGGTCTTTCAGGGATTACTTCTCTCTCAGCTCTCCGTACTGTGTCAGGATGTCCATGTGTCATACACCGTGGTGAGTCATTGCCATGATACCCCAACAAGCTACAGCTGCATGTGACTCTGAGCTGTTGGGAGCCACCGAGCCTAGTGCTGAGCTTTGTGGAGGAAATAGAAAATGTGCTGAGCTGGGGCAATTCTGAGACCTGTGAAACCAAACCTGCACAGCATCTAGGGTTAGTTAGGGAGCACGGGACAGGATAGGGACAGTGGGATACTTACGTTGCCCTCCACCATGCTTCCTAACATTCTGAATCCACTCTTGTGTACAGAAAAGCACCAGAGTTTGGTCCAGCATCTGAGTGGTGGCAGTCGTGCTCACTTCCCCCAAGTTGGGATGCAGGCAGGATAGCAAATGTATTCATGTACAAAGAAGAAGTGTAATATACCTGAAAAGAGAAAATCTGTTCACTGTTGTTACTGTTGTGCTAGGAGTGGAGTGAGGGCTTCCTAATGATGCAGAGAAATGAAGAAGGCCTTCTGGGTAGCACCAAGCATGCAGCAGGGATTCCATAACTATTTCATATTGCCCTTGTGAACAAAGAATATAATCTCCTTTCCTACCCAGGAATCTTGCTGTATAGCCATGAGATTCTAGGCAGACAAGTGTGGGACAGAAAGGGTACAAGCAACGCATGAGAGCTCTTGTCCCTATCAGGGGTACTGGGCGAGTTATTCTGGCTTCTTCAGCACAGGTTATACACTGTGGAAACTGGAAACAATGACTCAGAATGCTTGTTTATTTTGTTTTATTTTAGTTTAGTTTAGTTTAGTTTAGTTTAGTTTAGTTTATTTATTTTATTTTTTTGGGGGGGGGAATATTTACAGTTTGAAACATTTCATATTGCAGATATTAAATGATGGTAGAACTGGCCAGTGTTGTAAAGCCTCAGTCTGAGGTGTGTTGCTTTCCAAGCTTGCTTTTTGGAGGCCTGTCCGTTAACTCTGAAGACAGCCCTCTTCTTTTTGAACAGATCACATATGTTTTAAATCTTCTCTTTTCAAAAGACCTAAGGTCTTGTGGATGTACATAGGAAACCGCTTTATATTTGTTGTTAAATACACAGGACAGAAAGGGAAGCTGAGACGTTAACAGTGGGAATAACATCAACATAAATCTTCTAGAATCACAACACGGTGCTTTGGTAGAGGCTGTCTCCAGACTTGGTCTCTGTCTGTGATGACGGAATCACATCACTGTCTTGGCTGTGCTGCCTCTCTAGACTCCTGGCCCAGCTTTAACACACAAAAAAAGACCTTCAGGGTAATCAGGCACACTGATCATGTGAGCCTTCAGTCCTAAATACTTGAGTATTGCATCAGTCTTAATAACTTGATGTTTCCTTAAGGTGAAGCCTCAGCTAGAAGAAAAAGAAGGGAAAACCTTTGATGTCTTCACTGCAGTGGAGTTTAAGGCTCAGGTGGTTGCTGGAACAAACTACTTTATCAGGGTAAAGGACACGGGGCAGTGGAATCCCTCCTAGGCTGCAAAAGGTTGATTCCTGTTCCAACAAAGAACAAGAAAATATCTTTTGTTTTTTTTTTTTTTTTTTTTTTAACAAAGCAGGAAAAAACAATCTCTTTCTCTCATGCCATTCTCTTACTGCACAGTATCTGAATGAATCACATAGCTCTCCTTTCACCTTTTGCTAATGCAAACCCAAGAACCTGCACTGGCTACAGTGCACCTCAACCAGAATACTGTGCCTGAGTCATGTTTGTGGACTTCCTAGATCTGGAAGTTGCAGGGGAGAGACACTAGCACGTGTGAATTTAAGCAAGCAGCAAGAGAAAAACATGCATCTTTTTATGTACAGTTTTGCAACAGTGAATACATCTGTAGATTTAAGGTATACTATGTATTTTATTGGCAAATACCGGAAGGTGGACTTGAACAGAAAGATTCAGAGAGCAAGGAAAAAGAGAAGTACTGTAGCCTTTGGAAACATTCCCTTTGTAATCATGTTCTTCCTCTTGCAGCAGTAGGATATTTTTAAAAAACTTGCTTATTTTCTGAGTCCTAAGGAGAAGTCGTAGAAAGGAATTCGAACTGTACAAGCATTTCTGCACTGACAACAATAAATACTTCTCTCAAATTTAGACGGTATTTTTCACTGGCATTTCTCTGTCTTCTTTACTGCTTTTTCAATAATAGTTGCTATCTTTTTCATTTTTTTTCCGTGAGACTTTTTCACATTCCAAATGACTAAATAAGAATCATTTCAGTTGAAAAAGACCTCTAAGATCATCTGGTCCAACCCTTAACCTAACACTGCCAATTCCATTGTTAAACCGTGCCACTAAGCACCACATCTGTGTTTACATGAATATTTGTTTTACTTAGAAATACTTTGTTTTAATTGGGTGAGGCAACGAGAAAGCCTTTGGGGATGAAGGATAGGGGTTGGAGGTCAGGTGTATGTGTGTGTGTGTTGAAAATTTTGACATTTTACTTTGGGAGAGGTGGTGCTGCATTCTGAACTGAGAAGAAACAGCCCACCTGTGTATGACACCAGGGCAGATTCTTGCTTCCACACTGAAGAAACTACACATGCACATTCTTATGCCTCTTGGGGCAGGAATGCTGTGTGAGCATGGAACTAGCACGGTTTAGAGCATGTTCTGCTTCCTAACTATTAAGGGGAACTTCAGGGAGCTCAGAATACTTTTTTGCATATATTCTTTTGCTCGCATCAGCCCAAAGAGTCCTCCCACACTCCCAACTTAGAACATTGGTGGAATACATCAGGGCTGTTATGCACTGCTTGTTTTGCTAAAATAAGGGGCTTCTGGAAATGGTATTCTTCGTTGGTGGTAAACTCTCCTTCCTGAAGTATTTTATATGGTTCCAAAAAAGCTGAACAGTATTGCCAAATGGTATTGTGAGAGATGTCAGCTAGCACGGATAACGCTAGACTTAATGCATGCCTATTCAGTACAGCACCAAATATGAACACAAGCAAGGCATGGCATGAGACCCATTGAAACACTTAATGTCTCACATCTGAGCCCAAACTCATTGGCTTGGATTGCACTGGGTGTAATTCAAGAGCACCTACCAAAGCAGCTGCGAACACAAAAATATGGTTGTCATGGTTTGGGGTTGCTTTCTTCCTTTGTTCCCTCAGAGCTTAACTGAAAATTGATCTCATTGCAGGTTTGTGATTCTACAAAAAACAAATGAGCTGCATGCATCTCCAGTAAACCATGCTCTGTAATCACGATGGTCACGCTCCGGGGCCTGGGTGCTGGGATTGAGCTCTTCCTGCTGCAGCAGGAGGTCGCTCTTCGTGCTACTTGGAGTAGGTCGTGCCTTTCCTCACCCAACCCTAACCAGTCAAGCTGCCCTTACAGAGGGGCACAAATTTTGGCTCCTCAATCCCTCCTCTAGAAATTTCTCTCACACTTTCTGAAGAGCAGCCAGTAGCTTGTATTTAATGCACTAAGAGCAAAACCAAGAAACAGGTAGCCTGTTACACCTAAAAACACTGACAGTACTAGGAAAGAAGAGAGAAAAGGAGTGTACTCTGTCTTAGAGCTACAGCACCTTAGGAGGCAGGAACAGCTCTGACTAGTATTTCAGAGCCCTCTCAAGCTTTAGACAGGCGGCAGACTCAGACACAACAAGCAGGAGATGAACACAGCTTTCAAAACTTATTTTATTCTCATGCATTTACTGACACAGGCAGAATCCCCGTGCAACTTGCAGAAGTCGGGAAACATTCCCCACCATCTCTCAGAAGTACTCCAGAGGATCATCTCTGGTTTTGCCAGTTTCATAACGCTCAAGGCTGGGACCTTGGTTCTCTTGAGGAAGGGCTTGGAACACCCTTAAGTGGACGTAGCCAGTATCAGAATTAGAAATTTGGACCTGGAAACCAGAACAGCAGGAGAATGAGGATCATATGTGAAAATAAAAAGTACTCTTACATACTTGGAAGAAGATCTTCTCTCAGAAGCTTAAGTTTAGGCATATCTTCACTTCTACTACAGTGACACTTATCCCAAGTCTGGATGATAACAGGTGGCAGGAAATACATGGAGAACTCAGTCTCTATGCATCACAGATTGTAATAAAACACATAACATCAGGCAGATGTTAATGGAAAATCAGGACTTCTTGGGGGTAGAAGCACCAGAAGAAACAAAAGGAGAAAGTTTTTGATGGCATTCCATTTAGCTCTTCGAGATCCTTGTCCATCACCTTCAAACTTCTCAGGACATTTAGAGCAGGAGACAAAAGCCTAAGTCCTAATGGCTCAGAGGTGGGATAAGATGCAGACACCATATCAGCTCCTAGACGGTACAAAGAGATCTATCCAAAACCTTCACATGGTCTTAAGAACAACCCCAGAGATGCCATGACAACCTGAAAGCCAAGATCCCTGGTCTTTCTTACTGCAAACCCACTGCTGCCTGGACAGAGAACATGACATGTCTTTGTGCTTGCAGGGATGAGCATGAGCGGCTGAAATCATTTTCAAAATAAACTTGCCTTCCCCTCCAGAATCCCTCACAAAGATTTCCTACACAGTTGCACAGAATTTCCTACATACAGAGCCAAATACAACAGGTGCTCAGCTCTTAGTGTGTGAGGTCTACGGTATAAAAGGAAGGTTTAATGCCTTAGGCTCTTAAGAGGTCTTTACATGCCTTCTGGTGACTGCAGTGTTGCACTATGTTTGTTGTTGTCTGCATTACATCTCAGCTGTAAATTTGTTGGTAAAATATTAGTGATGTGGAAAATTCCCAAGTATAAAAGAGCTCACTCCAGTTAACGCTAAATAGAAGAAGTGTTTCCCGTCACTTGCAAAATTGGGAAAGACATCATCAGTCACCAGTACTATAAATACATTTATTAAGATTGAATTTGTTAAAATAAATCAAATTAATTATAGTAAACAGTACTGGAGGACACAAGAGGGAATATGAATTCTGCTGCTTTGCCTTGAAAGGCAACAGAGAGCACAGTTCCGGCTAGTTGAGATAATTTGAGCTGAGAAGGCTATCCACTCTCTTCAAGTGAGATGATCTTACAAAAGTTATCATTCACATCTCAACAAGCACAGTGAAAGTTGTTTAAGTTTTTATACTTCTATTCTAGAGTAGTGACACAGGAATTTTATAAGCAGCTAGAGATAGTGTTGATTCTTGTTGGTCACATCAGGTTTTCTACATTTGCTTCCCTTTCTTGCTATAAGCCACTATGCAAGTCACCTATATTGTTTGACTACAAAGTAATCCCTCTTATAAAACATACAAACCTTAATGAAGTAGTTTATTCCAGCAACCACCTGAGTCCTATATACTATGGCTCGAAAGGTATCATATCTTTTGTGTTCCCTTCTTTCAAATTCTGGCTTCACCTGTAAAAAGAAAAAAAAAAAAAAAAAACCTGTTGGCAGGTTCATATTTAGGCTGTTCTTCCCTTCTACCACTCCAGTTTTCATATTTCTAAACACGTACCTGTAAGAAAATAAACCCAGAACCATCAAAATAATTCAATTTACAACCACATCTCCAGCATTCTTTCCTATTTCAAGTGTTGCCTCCAGCATTCTTTAATATCACATTAGAGTTAGGCTTCCTAAAAATTTTTTTCCTAAAAGCTGCATATTGGTACCTATCACGTACAATCTTCTCCTTTCAAATATAGCAACCACAGTGCAAGAACAGTAGAGTTGGTCTTTTAACTGTATGCAAAGATTAAGTGAAGGTAGCCAGTACTATGCCTGCCGATGGGCAAGGATGAAACAGAGAAGTGATTTGGGTTTGTCTTACTTGCACAGTGCCCACGCAGAACGCTGAGAAAAATACTTCCTGGCAAGGGCATTTGCTTCACTTTCAACACTCAGTATCACCACCTGGTCTCCCAGCCTTGGCACAAGATTCCCCCTTCACACAGACTCTATCTTCAGATAGGTTGCAACTCACCTGGTCAGCAATATGCTGGACTTCTGGAGTAGCAGGCTGAGTTTCAGATAAGCCGCCAGTCTCCATGGTGGCAGGTAACGTCTCCGAAATGATGGGTGGTTCTGAGGAGGGAAGTCCAGAGTGGTCTGAGAAGAGTCACCAGGCACCTTGTATATATATACCTCTAGGTACCATGGAGTCCTATGACTATTATCAAATACAACCAATCACTACTCTAATCTTAATCAGAATATCTCCTGGCTGGCAACTTGAACAGCTTCAGGAAAAGTGTTTAATGCACAGAGGACTAATCAAGGGGTTTCCTGAGAATAAGCCTGTAATCAGTAGGATTATATTCTGAGGGAACATGGTACATCTCTGTATTCCTAAGAATGGTCTTTGCATACATTGTAACATGCCACGTCAGAGTAGAAAAATGTCTATGGCAAACAAAGCTGGAATCACAAGGTATGCCCTTCAGTTGAACCCTTAACAAATGAGGAGAGACCTCATCGCGGCCTACAGTTTTCTCACGAGGGGGAGCGAAGGGACAGGCGCCGATCTGTTCTCTTTAGTGACCAGCGATAGGACCCGAGGGAATGGTGTCCAGCTGCACCAGGGGAGGTTTAGGCTTGACATTATGAAGAGTCTTGGTGCTTTGACTCCTGTTTGTACAAGATCCCAGCCTGAACCATCGTACGCACATCAAGTTCACACAGGGATTCATGGGAGATTTCAAAACCTGGATACTTTCTTACCTTTACCCCAGCTTGCACTGGAAAATAGGAAATACCCTTGGGCCAAAATTAAACTGGGGATAAATATTTCCAGTTTCTCAAAGTAAATTCCTGTTGTGCCTCCGGAGCAATACTAGTTTCTGTAAAGACAGGTATTTTCCAGTTAGATTAAAGTTGCACCCAGGTATTTTGTATAATCCTGTTAACAAGCCAATGCTTCTTCTGGGGCCATGTCTGTGCCAGCAGGCGCTAAGGCCTGTGACCTGGCAGAAGTCTTTTGTAAGGGGATGGTGATTTGGTAAAAATCAAATCTGCAAAGTTGGTGCCTGTAATAACATTGAGCATTCAAACTTGCATTAGACCAATAAGGCTCGAGAGCAGTTTCTGATTGTTGCAATAATACTTTTACATCAGGAAAGAAGTCGTCAGGTAAATCATGTACAGAAGTCAAAGCCCTCTTTACAGTGGGATCCATAGACAAAGAGTCATTCAAAGCACAAAGTGAACAAGGTATAGTTACAAGCAACAACAGCAAGAAATGCATTAGGGTTACCTTGGTTTCAAGCTCTGTAAAGAGAGGGGTCTAATCTTAATCAAAACTGGACGAGGGGAGAAATGGTGCAAGCAGGAGCAAAAAGCCATGTAAAGCACTAATAATAATAGTAGTAAATGTAAGGAGCACCTTAAAATCTTATGTGTATAATGGCTCCATGCCAGCAAGAAAGGTAAATGACCGTCTCCAGCCATCCATACACTAAGACAGTTGGTTAGGGCTGAAACTAGAAGCCTCTAGCCTCTTCACCCACATGCAGATGACCAGTCCATACATTCAGGAAATGCAGCAAAGCCTCACTCAGCATTTCCCAGCACTCAGACAATCAAGACAGATTTTATATGCAGGAACATTTATGTTTTTCTTGAAACTCCAGGGCCAATTTCCTGCTTATTGACCTCCTCACAGATAACGAGTGATGCAACAGACTGAAAACGTGCTTCATATCTAACTTCAAGACTGTTCTTGGTACATAGAGCTTGAGATTGAAGAACCAGGACTGACGGGGGTCTAAATTCAATGGTATACAGATCAAGATAAGAGCATGTTACAAACCAGGATGTTGCAGAATGCCCCAAGCTTGAGCAGCAGTGTTGTGTAACTGGATGAAAGCTGGATGAGGAAAAACTGCTGTCCTAATACCACTTCCTGAACAAAGTGAACAACATTCACAGTTCTTGGGAAAAAAGGGAGTGGCAGGTGTTGGAAGTTTTCCATTTTCTCTCAGTTCACCACACCAGATGAGGAGATCCTCATAGACCCATTCATGGAGGGAACGACAATTCAAGCCAATGAATTCAATCTCTTTCTTTTGTTCAAGACATTGCTGATTCATTCAAACACTGATCGTCTTCTGCCATGTTCCTACCACATGTCTCATTCACATAGCAAGACAGAAGAGGTAGCTAACTGGGAGAGCCAGCTCACCACGCTGAGGCCACAAGTCACAGAGTACATCCAATAACAGCACAGCACCAGGGCTAAACCAAGCCAGTTTAGAAATTTCTCCACTCACCAGGATGCAGATCTCACTAATGGCCTTGGAAGGTATTCTGATTCGGTTCCCAAAGGAACACAACCCCTCTGGAGATCTCTTGCTTCTGATTACTAAGAAATGCGCTGAGTACAAAGGCAAGTTAGGTTATAATCTCAGGTAGACAGTAGGAGTGAAACTAAAGATTTTAATATTGAGTGGAAGTCATTCCACACTTCTGGGTTTGTTGGGTTTTGTCTTCAAAGCACAAGAACCTCTTTCTTCCCCCAGAACGCAGAGTTGTGCAGAAGGGAAGGGAAGCCAACCTTAACTGTTCAGCTGACAATGAAGTTTACACATGAATATTAGCCCGTTGTCTTTCAACAGATGTATTAACGGATGTCTCAAAATGCATCTAATACCAGGATGCAGTGCTCTCTCGCACACACAGCTCATAAAGTCGCTTTGAAATGCTGACATCTCACAGACTTGTTCATCAGTGGCAACGGGCTATCTAAGGCAGCCTAAACCTCCTTCCATCAAACACTGTCTGTAATGAAACAGCATTTGGAACATTGCCTTGAAAAGAACAGCCATCCTCATTACAGCTCTGTCGCGTTAACACATGTAGCCAATTACCCATTACGGGTCCAGACAGATTCAGGGTACCAAACTATCGCAGTCACAGATTCACCAATAAAGAATTAACCGACATGGGTCCGGTTGGATTCAGAGTACTGAACTATCACAGTCATGGATTCACCAACAATGTAACACATCCTTAACAGTCACATTCAATGAGAACTGTCACAGCTAGGAACAATGCAATTCAATGCAATTTATTACAGCAAGAGGGACACAGGTTCTTTGGATTGCCAGCAATGATTTACTGTCTGCAAAAGCAAGCTAACATGCATGAAATACACAGCCTGGCAATTCATGCGTTAAAAAGGTACAAAGACCCTACAGAGATTTCTATGTTTCTGCAGAGACACCCACTATAACCAAGTGTTCAAATCTCACCCAAAGGTGTCCCAATTGTGGGAGGGGGGAAGAGACGCTCAGCCCGTCAACTGGTCCCAGAAGTCAGGATGGTATCTTCCCTAACATCCCCTCTCTCTTAATCCAATTTATATTATTTTCTCTCTTCTAGGTGGAGATTGAGTGACTCTAGTCATACACACCTTTCTTATGATTAGTGCTAAATTTTCTCGCTTTTGTTTAAAGTTAGAGCACATGCTCAGTGCGGGGTGGTCGCACCTTGGAGGTGGGTAGCTTTGGGGATGGAGGTGTGTTTTGGTATTATAATGATATTATAATGAGCAAAGTTCACCAAAAGGACAGCATTTTGTCAAAAACAAGGCAGGCCATTGGCCCAGGGTAGCAAATATGCAGCTTATCAGTTCCGTTGTACACCTTTGAGTTCCCATCTTAACACGGAGCCTGGCCGCGATGTCTCCACTCCACTCCACCCTCCGTACAGTTCCTCTTAGAGGCAGCACACCAGCTTCCCCTAGTGCCACAACATCTAAGCTTCTCGTTAAAGTGCTTTTACTTGCAGAAACAAAGTTTCAACCAGAAAAGGGATGAAATCCAGGTATTTGTTGGGTCCAGTATTTGATACACGTGACATCAAGAGGCCCGGTAATGTTGTGACTACCTTGATGGCAAAGTTGAAAGAGCATTCAGCCACAGACTAAGCAAGATCCCAGAATGGAAAGGGGGCACTAGACACAGAGACCATTTTATCAGCACTCGTTTAGCATGGCCCACAGCTACACCAGTGCCACTTACATCCCATCACAAAACATCCCACCTCACAGACAGCACGTGTGCACCTGCAGCCCAGAAAGCCAACCATGTCCTAGGCCACAAAGATGATCAAGGGGCTGGAGCACCTCTCCTCTGAAGACAGACAGAAGGAATTGGGATTGTTCAGCCTGGAGAAGACAAGGCTCCAGGGAGATCTTAAAGAGTTCTCAATGTGCTCTGACGAGTGCCAAGTAAAGGGCAATAATCACTTTACTCTCTCTTCTGCCTCGACTCCTGCTGATGCAGCCCAGTGTGCTGTTAGCCGTCATTACTACCAGGGCACGCTGCTGGTGCATGCTCAGTGTACTGCCCACCGGGACCCCCAGATCTGGACCTTGATCATAAATTAGCAGAGTGGGTTGAACTTGGGTCTTTCAGGGATTACTTCTCTCTCAGCTCTCCGTACTGTGTCAGGATGTCCATGTGTCATACACCGTGGTGAGTCATTGCCATGATACCCCAACAAGCTACAGCTGCATGTGACTCTGAGCTGTTGGGAGCCACCGAGCCTAGTGCTGAGCTTTGTGGAGGAAATAGAAAATGTGCTGAGCTGGGGCAATTCTGAGACCTGTGAAACCAAACCTGCACAGCATCTAGGGTTAGTTAGGGAGCACGGGACAGGATAGGGACAGTGGGATACTTACGTTGCCCTCCACCATGCTTCCTAACATTCCGAATCCACTCTTGTGTACAGAAAAGCACCAGAGTTTGGTCCAGCATCTGAGTGGTGGCAGTCGTGCTCACTTCCCCCAAGTTGGGATGCAGGCAGGATAGCAAATGTATTCATGTACAAAGAAGAAGTGTAATATACCTGAAAAGAGAAAATCTGTTCACTGTTGTTACTGTTGTGCTAGGAGTGGAGTGAGGGCTTCCTAATGATGCAGAGAAATGAAGAAGGCCTTCTGGGTAGCACCAAGCTTGCAGCAGGGATTCCATGACTATTTCATATTGCCCTTGTGAACAAAGAATATAATCTCCTTTCCTACCCAGGAATCTTGCTGTATAGCCATGATGTTCTAGGCAGACAAGTGTGGGACAGAAAAGGTGCAAGCAACGCATGAGAGCTCGTGTTCCTATCAGGGGTACTGGGCAAGCTATTCTGACTTCCTGAGCACAGGTTTTACACTGTGGAAACTGGGAATGATGACTCAGAAAGCTGTTTTTTTTTTTGTTTTTTTTTTTTTTTTTTTCTTGGGGGTGGGGGACTACTTACAGTTTGAAATGGTTTGAAACGCTTCATATTGCACTTCTTAAATGATGGTAGAACTGGCCAGTGTTGTAAAGACTCAAGCTGAATTATGTTGTTTTCCAAGCTTGCTTTTTGGAGGCCTGTCTGTTATGTGATTTTAAGAGGGAGTTAACGCTGAAGACAGCCCTCTTCTTTTTGAACAGATCACATATGTTTTAAATCTTCTCTTTTCAAAAGACCTAAGGTCTTGTGGATGTACATAGGAAACCGCTTTATATTTGTTGTTAAATACACAGGACAGAAAGGGAAGCTGAGACATTAACAGTGGAAATAACATCAACATAAATCTTCTAGAATCACAACACGGTGCTTTGGTAGAGGCTGTCTCCAGACTTGGTCTCTGTCTGTGATGACAGAATCACATCACTGTCTTGGTTGTGCTGCCTATCTAGACTCCTGGCCTTGCTTTAACACACAAAAAAAGACCTTCAGGGTAATCAGGCACACTGATCATGTGAGCCTTCAGTCCTAAATACTGGAATATTGCATCAGTCTTAGTAACTTGATGTTTCCTGAAGGTGAAGCCTCAGCTAGAAGAAAAAGAAGGGAAAACCTTTGATGTCTTCACTGCAGTGGAGTTTCAGGCTCAGGTGGTTGCTGGAACAAACTACTTTATCAGGGTAAAGGACACGGGGCAGTGGAATCCCTCCTAGGCTGCAAAAGGTTGATTCCTGTTCCAACAAAGAACAAGAAAATATCTTTTGTTTTGTTTTGTTTTCTAACAAAGCTGGAAAAAGACAATCTATTTCTCTCATGCCATCCTCTTACTGCACAGTATCTGAATGAATCACATAGCTCTCCTTTCACCTTTTGCTAATGCAAACCCAAGAACCTGCACTGGCTACAGTGCACCTCAACCAGAATACTGTGCCTGAGTCGTGTTTGTGGACTTCCTAGATCTGGAAGTTGCAGGGGAGAGACACTAGCACTTGTGGATTTGCAGCAAGCAGCAAGAGAAAAACATGCATCTTTTTATGTACAGTTTTGCAACAGTGAATACATCTGTAGATTTAAGGTATACTATGTATTTTATTGGCAAATACCGGAAGGTGGTCTTGAACAGAAAAGATTCAGAAAGCAAGGGAAAAGAGGAGTACTGCAGTCTTTGGAAAGAAACATTCCCTTGGGAATCATGTTTTTCCTCTTGCAGCAGTAGGATATAATGTCCAGTAGAGGGTGTATGAGATTTTTAAAAAACTTGCTTATTTTCTGAGTCCTAAGGAGAAGTCCTAGAAAAGAATTCAGACGGTAAAAGCATTTCTGCATTAATAAAAATAAGCATTTCTCTCTAATTTAGATGCTATATTTCACTGGCATTTCTCTGTTTTCTTTTCTGATTTTTCAGTACTGGTTGCTATCTTGCTCATTTTTTTTCCATGAGCCTTTTTCACATTCCAAATGACTAAATCATAGAATCACTTCAGTTGAAAAAGACCTCTAAGATCATCTGGTCCAACCCTTAACCTAACACTGCCGATTCCATTGTTAAACCGTGCCACTAAGCACCACGTTATGTTTACCTGAATACTTCTTTTACTGAGAAATACTTTGGTTTAAATTGGGTGAGGCAACAAGAAAGGCTTTGGGGAGGAAGGATAGGGGTTGGAGGTCAGGTGTGTGTGTGTGTGTGTTGAAAATTTTGACATTTTACTTTGGGAGAGGAGGTGCTGCATTCTGAACTGAGAAGAAACAGCCCACCTGTGTATGACACCAGGGCAGATTCTTGCTTCCACACTGAAGAAACTACACATGCACGTTCTTATGCCTCTTGGGGCAGGAATGCTGTGTGAGCATGGAACTAGCACGGTTTAGAGCATGTTCTGCTTCCTAACTATTAAGGGGAACATCAGGGAGCTCAGAATACTTTTTTGCATGTATTCTTTTGCTCGCATCAGCCCAAAGAGTCCTCCCACACTCCCAACGTAAGAACACTGGAGGAATACATCAGGGTTCTTATGCACTGCTTGTTTTGCTAAAATAAGGTGGTTCCACAGATGGTATTTTTTAGCTTTTACTAGTATTTCAGAGCCCCCTCAAGCTTTAGTCAGGCAGCAGACTCAGACACAACAAGCAGGAGATGAACACAGCTTTCAAAACTTATTTTATTCTCATGCGTTTACTGACACAGGCAGAATCCCCGTGCAACTTGCAGAAGTCGGGAAACATTCCCCACCATCTCTCAGAAGTAGTTCAGAGGATCATCTCTGGTTTTGCCAGTTTCATAACTGACAAGGCTGGGACCTTGGTTCTCATGAGGAAGGGCTTGGAACACCCTTAAGTGGACGTAGCCAGTATCTGATTCAGAATCTTGGACCTAGAAAGCAGAACAGCGGGAGAATGAGGATCATATGTGAAAATAAAAGGTGCTCTTACATACTTGGAAAAAGATCTTCTCTCAGAAGCTTAAGTTTAGGCATATCTTCACTTCTACTGCAGTGACACTTAGCCCAGCTCTGGATGGTAACAGGTGGCAGGAAATACATTGAGAGCTGTCTCTATGCATCACAGATTGTAATAAAACACATAACATCAGACAGATGTTAATGGAAAATCAGGACTTCTTGGGGGTAGAAGCACCAGAAGAAACAAAAGGAGAAAGTTTTTGATAGCATTCCATTTAGCTCTTCGAGATCCTTGTCCATCAGCTTGAAATTTTTCGGGACATTTAGAGCAGGAAACAAAAGCCTAAGTCCTAATGGCTCAGAGGCAGGACAAGATGCAGACACCATATCAGCTCCTAGACGGTACAAAAAGATCTATCCAAAACCTTCACATGGTCTTAAGAACAACCCCAGAGATGCCATGACAACTTGAAAGCCAAGATCCCTGGTCTTTCTTACTGCAAACAGGCTGCTGCCTGGACAGACAACATGGCATGTCTTTGTGCTTGCAGGGATGAGCATGAGTGGCTGAAATCATTTTTTAAATAAACTTGCCTTCCCCTCCAGAAAGCCCTCACAAAGATTTCCTATACAGATGCACAAAATTTCCTACATACAGAGCCAAATACAACAGGTGCTCAACTCTTAGTGTGTGAGGTCTACGGTATTAAAGGAAGGCTTAATGCCTTAGGCTCTTAAGAGGTTTTTACATGCCTTCTGGTGACTGCAGTGTTGCACTATGTTCGTCTTTGTCTGCATTACATCTCAGCTGTAAATTTGTTGGTAAAATATTAGCAATGTGGAAAATTCCCAAGTGTAAAAGAATGGGTCTTGCAACAGAGCTCATTCCAGTTAACGCGAAATTGAAGAACTGTCTCCTATCACTTGCAAAATTGGGAAAGACATCATCAGTCACCAGTGCTATAAATGCATTTTTTAAGTTTGATTACATATCAGTCTTAACTTCTGAGTAGCTTGGTCATGAGGCTTACCATGGACAGCAGGCAAGAACTTTACACATGTGATTGCCTAGGTCAGCAATAAGCACTAAGGGAAGAAATCTAACTGGGCATGATTTCTGGCTCTACTTCTGCAGCAGATGACACAGAACCAAAGGGTCAACACATGTGCTTGCATGTGAAACTAGACAGAAGAATCTGGGATGTTCACATTAAATTTAAAAATTGACTAACTCTCCATCAGATGCTCAGGCTGACCTCAAATTAATCATCATAAACACTACTGGAGGACACAAGAGGGAATATGAAATCTGCTGCTTTGCCTTGAAAGGCAACAGGAGAGCACATTTACAGCTAGTTTAGATAATTTGCAACAAGCACAGTGATTTCAGTTTTTATACTTCTATTCTAGAGTAGTGATAGAGGAATTTTATAAGCAGCTAGAGATAGTGTTGATTCTTGTTGGTCACATCAGGTTTTCTACATTTGCTTCCCTTTCTTGCTATAAGCCACTATGCAAGTCACCTATATTGTTGGACTACAAAGTAATCCCTCAAATCCCTCCCCCGAAACATACAAACCTTAATGAAGTAGTTTATTCCAGCAACCACCTGAGTCCTATATACAATGGCTTGGAAGGTGCTATATGTTCTGTTTTCTCTGCTTTCAAATTGTGGCTTCACCTGTAAAAAGAAAGGGAAAAAATGGTGGTCAAGTTCACATTTAGGCCTTTCTACCACTCCAGTTTTCATGTTTCTAAACACGTGCCTGCAATGAAATAACCCAGAACCATCAAAATAATTCAATTTACAACTAAATCTCCATCCTTCTTTCCTGGTTCAAGTGTTGCCTCCAGCATTCTTTAAAATTGCACTAGAATTAGGCTTCCTAATAGATTTTTTTCCTAAAAGCTGCCCAGATAAACTGTTTCCTGCCAAAAACCAACAACAGACCTGCATAAACATCATAAATTCTTCACTACGTAGTAGTTGCAGATAGTGCAGTTTCAGAAGAAAAAATACTCTGTGCTGAAAGCATTTACCCTCTCAGTTCAGGTAGATACCTTTATGTGCAGTATCCAGGTTAAGCCCTGTGGATCTTAAAATATGCACAGTTAAAACATTTACTGACTTTTCATAAAAAAAAAAAAATAATAAAATAAAAAAAAGTAAAGAAAGAAAACAAGTAACTATTTCTCCTGAAACAAAGCATAGGGAAAGTTTTAAGTTCATTACCCATCACATTGGTATGGCCCTCTGAGGCAAAATATTCCTACAATTCTTACAATTACGAGGCTGAAAGGGCAGGGAAGTAGCAGGGGGACAGCTGTGAGCAGTGGTGGAAGTCTTTCCAGGTGTCTAAGGCATCACAATTTATGTACCAGTGATTGTTTTGCTACAGTTATTTGCATCCAAATTCCCAATAGAAAGGCATTCACTGCAAAAGTAACCAGAAAACGTATTTCTGTCATCTAGAAAGCATAAGCAATCTTTTGCAGGTCGGGTAACAGCCTCTCCTCAGCACATGACACACGTTAATGGCTTGATGCACGGAAGATGCATTCCAGAAGTCGGGCAGACCAGTGCATAATCACTCAGCAGCCTGCTCAGGCAGTCCCTGGGAGGAGCTCAGCACTTACCACCAGGCTGTTTCACACACAGAACAAATTGCCCTTCCCAGCACACCCACCTACAACTCTTTGCCACTCCCATTCCTTCCTACTGAGCAGGTCCCAAAGAGTGCCCTGGTGACATCCAAATCAACTGTTTTCAGTCCAAAATTATCCAATACCTTCAATTCATCATCTTGAGGCTTCTCTTACTCTCTCACTGTTATCATTTACTGAAGTAACTGCCTTTTGATGTTCATCCAGACAAATGAGGCGGGTTCCATATGGCTGCAATTTCCAACCCTCTTCCAGCTGGCTGGGTCTGGGGGCTTCTAAGGTGCAAAAGTTAACTGTGGCATCTTTAGGTACACTTCATTCCTCTCTCAAGACAAAAGAAAGTCAGCTCTTCCCCTCCCCAGGTTTATGATCTCGCCTGGCCTCTGACCACTATTTCCACATTTGTCATTTATGGACAGAGCCTTCAGTAAATTCAGGCAGGCAAGCAGACAGCTTCTTAACCCACAAACGGACAAAGACAACATTTCTAAGCCCTTATTTAACAGCTCCTTAAACCCCAAACATTCCTCAGCTTTAGGCAACAGCTATAAAATAAGGAGACTGGATAAAGAGCATTCCCCAACTCACTAAGGTTTAAAGTACAAACGAGGCAAAAGGTGTAAGTAAATAAATATGTAATCCCAAGAGCCAATAGACCTTGAACAAATATAGCTATATATATGGTATATAGGATACTGAGTTATGCAGATGCATAACTTCACTCAAATCATATCAATTGCTCCTTCTCTTAGCAGATCATAAAATTGTATAGAATTGCATCATTAAAGGGTGACACTTACCTCGCCATAAGCACAGGAGGGCTGCCCCACCATAAGGTTTGCCTTCGCAAGAACATTATCCTTAGAGAACTACATTAAAGGCTCTGCAGTGGGGCATGAGCTTTTTCAAAGGCAAATGGCCCGCAAAGGGGAGGGCTGAGAGGAGCAGCAGGGACACCCCTCTCTCACCCTCAGCAGAAGGCAGAAATTTCACCTTGCAGAAAATTAAGAGCGAAGAATAATTTGCTTTCATTTTCCTGAAGTTACTGAGAATAGAAGAGCACCAAAAATTATATCAGTCCTCTTCTGGAATCAAACTGAATGCCACTACGTTCACATTTTAGATTCTGAATTTGTCCAGGACTTTGTGAACATTAGCACAGATTGAAACAAACTTTTACATTTTAAGGTGCATTTGTTGCCCACTGACCACCAGGCACAAGGTTTCATACCTGCTGTGCACTGCAATAGGGTAGGATTTGATCACCCATTGCACAGCCCAGCATTAAAAACACAGCTCTGGTATGCTACAGTGCCCTAGCACCGTTCGAAGAAGGCCTTTAACACATTTAACACACCCATTGGTGAAACCTCACAGCCTTCAGCTGGCTGGAGACATTGCCCTCCCTGTCTTACACGTGAAGAAACCACAATTGCAAATACACAAAGGTACCACAAACCCTGGCATCATTCTATGGTCTTCAGCTGTCTGTGGTCTTCTCTCTGTGTGTAAAAAGGAGTTTGTGATCTATGCAAGTGCTGCTTGCTAAACCACATCCATCAGCATAGGAAGAACAGTAATCCTGCTCCTGAGCAATTAAATCCATGTCCCACAGACAAATTTAGATAACCCTTTCCCTTCCTGTTCTGCAGACTATCTCCCCTCTGACTAGCCTGTTAGCACCATCCAGCAGCACACGCACCAACTCTCCCCCATCTATATGTACAACTGACAGCCCCGGTATGCCTGTTTTACAGGGATCTCCTGGTTGCAATGCCTCTCCACACAAACAACCCAGCTCACCTCAGTCTGGCTCCATCATTGCCTGCTGTTAGCCTACAGGCTCACAAGAAACACAAAACAATGCTGGTGGAAATGCTGTCCACTATGGCACAGCAAAGGAGAGCTTGGAGCCCTGTGCACGCAGCAGTGTGCAGCAGTGTCAGCCAACATCTTCAGCCCCACTACTTCTTCTGTTTCCTCAAGTAGGGCATAAATTATACTTTGTACAGGTGCCAAACAAGGAAGACCCTTCAGAGTTGTGAAGGTATAGGGGATTGCTAGGATGGCTTGGAACACCAGACGGGAGGTATGAAAGGAGCTTTCCCATGCCACATGGTCCCCCTCCTGCTCCTCAATGGGTGCTCTCTATCTTTTGGAGTTGCTGCACCACAGAGCATTAGAGAGCATCTCCAGAGGTGTTGTCAACACTGGTGCTTCCAGGAAGGCACCACTCACTGCCTGTAACTAATCACTTTGGCAACTCAGAAGAGGTTTGGCAACTGGTCTCACCCTGTCCACCTTGTGCCAAGCTCGCCTTGCCCTGCGGGCTCAACAGCAGCCCCTGCACCACAGCTATTATCTCTAGAAAGCACTAGATGCCAGGAAATTTAGTTACATGGCTATTTAGTTATGCCGTGTCCTGCATATCATTTTTTTTTTCGCACATACACTGCACATGGCTTGTCCTGTCCACATCCTTCAGTGAGGAATTAATTCAGTCAGGTACAATCTTCTCCCTTCAGATATATTGACATCAGTGCTGGCACAGGAGAGTTGGTCTTTTAATTGTATTCAAAGATTAAGTGGAAGTAGCCAGTACTATGCCTGCCTATGGACAAGGATGAAACAGAGAAGTGATTTGGGTTTGTCTTACTTGCACAGTGCCCATGCAGAACGCTGAGAAAAATACATCCTGGCAAGGGCATTTTCTTCAGTTTCAACACTCAGTATCACCACCTGGTCTCCCAGCCTTGGCACAAGATTCACCCTTCACACAGACTTCATCTTTAAATAGGTTGCAACTCACCTGGTCAACAATATGCTGGACTTCTGGAGTAGCAGGCTTAGTTTCAGATAAGCCCCCAGTCATGACAGGCAACATCTCCGAAATGATGGGTGGTTCTGAGGAGGGAAGTCCAGAGTAGTCTGAGAAGAGTCACCAGGCACCTCATATATATACACAGACACATGTGTCATGGGATCATATGACTTTTAACATATGGAACCTACCACTACCGAAGTGGAGGAGGAGAAAAATGCTGAGAACAGGGGCAAAAAGCCGTGTAAAGCACTAATGATATTAATAGCAACTATAAAGAGCACATTAAAACCTTATGTGAATAAAGTCTCCACGTCAGTAAGAAAAGTAAACGATATTCTCCCGCCATCCATACCTTAGGATAGTTGGTTAGGGCTGAAACTAGAACCTCTTGTCTCTCCACCCACATGCAGATGACTAGTCCATACACTCAGGAAATGCATCAAAACCACACCCAGCATTTCCCAACACATTTAATATCAGAAGAAAGCGTTCAGCAATTTCCTTAGTGCAGGCCCCGTTCTACTTGGAATTGTATTGTCTCGATATCCTTCCAGGTGGGAAAGAGGAACAGATTTTGTTTTACATGCAGTGTCTTTATATATTTCTGCCTGACCAGAAAGATGCGGAGGCAAAATTCAGAAGGGGAAAAAATTAAGTCCTTGGCTCATGTAAATATTACAAATTAGTTAATTCTGTTCCTTTCCCATCAAACCTGTAGTTAGTTGCATTCAGACAATCAAGATAAAGATTCAATATGCGGTACCATTTATGCTTTTCTTGAAACTCTGGTGTCAGTTTCCTGCTTATTGACCTCCTCACAGATAATGAGTGATGCAACAGACTGCAAACACATACTTCATGTCTAACTTCAAGGCCTGTCCTTGGCACAAAGAGCTTGAGATTGAGAAAGTAGGGCTGACAGGACTAAATCCAACGGTATACAGATCAAGATAGGGGCGTGTTACAGATAAGGATGTTGAAGAATTCCCCAGAACTGTTATGTAACTGGATGAAAGCCATATGAAGAAAAACTGCTGTCCTGATACCTCTTCCTGAACAAAGTGAAAAACATTCACGGTTCTTGGAAATAAAGGGAGTGGCGGGAGTTAGAAGTTTTCCGTTTTCTCTCAGTTCACCACACCAGATGAGGAGATCCTCACAGCCCCATTCATAGAGGGAATGACAATTCAAGCCAATGAGTTCAACCTCTTTCTTTTGTACAAGACATTGCTGATTCACTCAAACACTGATCGTCTTCTGCCACGTTCCTACCACGTGTCTCATTCACACAGCAAGACAGATGAGCTAGATAACTGGGAGACCAGCTCACCACACTGAGGCCACAAGTCACAGAGTACATCCAATAGCAGCACAGCACCAGGGATAAACTAAGCCAGTTTAGAAATTTCTCCACTCACCAGGATGCAGATCTCACTAATGAATGCCCTTGGAAGGTATTCTGATACAATTCCCAAAGCAACACAACCCCTCTGGAGAACTCTTGCTTCTGATTACTAAGAAACGCACTGAGTACAAAGACAAGTCAGGTTATAATCTCACGTAGACTGTAGGAGTGAAACTAAAGATGTTAATAATGTGTGGAAGTCACAGAATCACAGAATCACAGAATTTCTAGGTTGGAAGAGACCTCGAGATCATCGAGTCCAACCTCTAACCTAACACTAACAGTCCCCACTAAACCATATCCCTAAGCTCTACATCTAAACGTCTCTTAAAGACCTCCAGGGATGATGACTCCACCACCTCCCTGGGCAGCCTGTTCCAATGCCTCACAACCCTTTCAGTAAAGAAGTTCTTCCTAACATCTAACCTAAAACTCCCCTGGCGCAACTTTAGCCCATTCCCCCTCGTCCTGTCACCAGGCACTTGGGAGAACAGGCCAACCCCCACCTCAGTACAGCCTCCTTTAAGGTATCTGTAGAGAGCGATAAGGTCGCCCCTGAGCCTCCTCTTCTCCAGGCTGAACAAGCCCAGCTCCTTCAGCCACTCCTCGTAGGACTTGTTCTCCAGGCCCCTCACCAGCTTCGTCGTCCTTCTTTGGACCCGCTCAAGCACCTCGAGGTCCTTCTTGTAGCGAGGGGCCCAAAACTGAACACAGTACTCGAGGTTCAGCCTCCCCAGAGCCGAGTACAGGGGGACGATCACCTCCCAGCCCTGCTGGCCACAGTGTTTCTGATACAAGCCAGGATGCCATTGGCCTTCTTGGCCACCTGAGCACACTGCTGGCTCATATTCAGCCGACTGTCCACCATCACTCCCAGGTCCTTCTCTGCCTGGCAGCTCTCCAACCACTCATCTCCCAGCCTGTAGCTCTGCTTGGGGTTATTGTGCCCCAGGTGCAGGACCCGGCACTTGGCCTTGTTGAACTTCATGCAGTTGACCTCAGCCCATCGGTGCAGCCTATCCAGATCCTCCTGCAGAGCCTTCCTACCCTCGAGCAGATCGACACACGCACCTAACTTGGTGTCATCTGCAAACTTACTGAGGGTGCACTCAATGCCCTCGTCCAGATCATTGATGAAGATGTTAAAGAGG
Organism: Anas platyrhynchos; assembly: GCF_047663525.1. NCBI lineage: Eukaryota > Metazoa > Chordata > Aves > Anseriformes > Anatidae > Anas > Anas platyrhynchos. The sequence goes on along the minus strand of NC_092587.1, from coordinate 82,835,262 downwards.
ACCGGCCCCAGCACCGAGCCCTGGGGGACGCCACTAGTGACCGGCCTCCAACTGGACTTGACTCCATTTACCACGACTCTTTGGGCCCGGCTATCCAGCCAGTTTCTAACCCAACGAAGCGTGCGCCAGTCCAAGCCAAGAGCAGCCAGTTTCTTGAGGGGAATGCTGTGGGAGACGGTGTCAAAAGCCTTGCTGAAGTCAAGGTAGACCACATCCACAGCCTTTCCCTCGTCCACCCAGCGCGTCACTTTGTCATAGAAGGAGATCAGGTTCGTCAAGCAGGATCTGCCTTTCATAAACCCATGCTGACTGGGCCTGATCGTCTGCTTGCCCTTCAAGTGCCGCATGATGAGTCCCAAGAGGATCTGCTCCATGAGCTTCCCTGGTACTGAGGTCAAACTGACAGGCCTGTAGTTCCCCAGGTCAGCCCTCCGGCCCTTCTTGTAGATGGGCGTCACATTTGCTAGCCGCCAGTCAACTGGGACCTCCCCCGATAGCCAGGACTGCTGATAAATGATGGATAGGGGCTTGACCAGCTCCTCTGCCAGTTCTCTCAGTACCCTTGGGTGGATCCCATCCGGCCCCATCGACTTGTGCACATCCAAGTGCCGTACCAGGTCACCAACCAGTTCTTTGTGAATGGTGAGGGCCACATCCTGCTCCCCATCCCCTTCCACCAGCTCAGGGTACTGGGTATCCAGAGAACAACCAGTATTGCCGCTAAAGACTGAGGCAAAGAAGGCATTGAGCACCTCCGCCTTTTCCTCATCTCTTGTAACTAAGTTTCCCCCTGCATCCAGTAAAGGATGGAGATTCTCCTTAGTCCTCCTTTTTGTGTTGATGTATTTATAAAAGCGTTTTTTGTTATCTTTAACGGCAGTAGCCAGATTGAGCTCCAGATGAGCTTTGGCCTTCCTAATTTTGTCCCTGCACAGCCTCGCTACATCCTTATAGTCCTCCCTAGTGGCCTGCCCACTTTTCCAAAGATTATAAACCCTCTTTTTTCTCCTAAGCTCAAGCCACAGTTTTCTGTTGAGCCAGGCTGGTCTTCTTCCCCACTGGCTCGTCTTTGGGCACATGGGAACAGACCGCTCCTGCGCCATTAGGATTTGCCTCTTGAAGAGCACCCAGCCTTCCTGGACCCCTCTGCCCTTCAGAACCGCCTCCCAAGGGATTCCACCAACTAGTGTCCTGAGCAGTCCAAAGTCAGCCCTCTGAAAGTCCAATATAGCGGTTTTACTGGTTCCCTTCCTGGCCTCGCCAAGAATAGTGAACTCCACCATTTCGTGGTCACTCTGCCCAAGACAGCTCCCGACAATCACATCCTCCACCAGTCCTTCTCTGTTTGGGAAGAGAAGGTGTAGCGGGGCACCACCCCTGGTAGGTTCACTGATCAGCTGCGTCAGGAAGCTATCTTCCACTTTCTCCAGAAACCTCCTAGACTGCTTTCTCTGGGCTGTGTTGTGCTTCTAGGATATGTCAGGGAAGTTGAAGTCCCCCACGAGTACAAGCACTGAAGATTTCACAACTTCTGTCAGCTGCCTGTAGAACTCCTCATCCGTCTCCTCATCCTGGTTCGGCGGTCTATAGCAGACCCCGACCAGGACACTAGCCTTATTGTCCCTGCCGATCCTAACCCAAAGGGACTCGATCTTGTCATTCCTAGCCTCGAGTTCTACAACATCGAAAGACTCTCTAATATAGACAGTCACACCGCCACCCCTTCTGTGCTGCCTGTCCCTTCTGAAGAGCCTATAGCCAGGCATAGCAACACTCCAGTCATGAGACTGGTCCCACCACGTTTCCGTGATGGCAACCAAGTCGTAGCCTGCCCGCTGCACGATGGCTTCCAGCTCCTCCTGTTTGTTACCCATGCTGCGTGCATTGGTGTAGATGCACTTCAGCTGGGCCTTTACCTTATCCTCCGGCCTTGCCATTGCTCCCCCTGGCACAGCCCCAACAATCCTTGCTTCAGCCCCATCCCCCTTCTTACCTAGTTTAAAGCCCTCATTCCACACTTCTGGGTTTGTTGGGTTTTGTCTTCAAAGCACAAGAACCTTTTTCTTCCCCAGAATGCAGAGTTGTGCAGAAGGGAAGGGAAGCCAACCTTAACTGTTCAGCTGACACTGAAGTTTACACATGAATATTAGCCCGTTGTCTTTCAACAGATGTATTAACGGCTGTCTCAAAATGCAGTGATACATCTAACACCAGGATGCAGTGCTCTCTTGCACACACAGCTCATGAAATCACTTTGAAATGCTGACAACTCACAGACTTGTTCATAGAATCATCATAGAATCATAGAATCATCATAGAATATCCTGAGTTGGAAGGGACCCTTAAGGATCATCAAGTCCAACTCTTGACACCGCACAGGTATACCCAAGTTCAGACCATGTGACTAAGTGCACAGTCCAATTTCTTCTTAAATTCAGTCAGGCTCGGTGCAGTGACCACTTCCCTGGGGAGCCTGTTCCAGTGTGCAACCACTCTCTCTGTGAAGAACCCCCTGCTGATGTCAAGCCTAAACTTCCCCTGCCTCAGCTTAACCCCGTTCCCGCGGGTCCTGTCACTGGTGTTAATGGAGAAAAGGTCTCCTGCCTCTCGACACCCCCTTACGAGGAAGTTGTAGACTGCGATGAGGTCTCCCCTCAGCCTCCTCTTCAGTGGCAACGGGCTATCTAAGGCAGTCTAAACCTCTCTCCATCAAACACTGTCTGTAATGAAACAGCATTTGGAACGTTGCCTTGAAAAGAACAGCCATCCTCATTACAGCTCTGTTGCGTTAACACTTGTAGCCAATTACCCATTATGGGTCTGGACAGATTCAGGGTACCAAACTATCACAGTCACAGATGCACCAATAACAAATTAACCGATGTGAATTCGGTTGGATTCAGAGTACTGAACTATCACGGTCATGGATTCACCAACAATGTAACACATCCTGAACAGTCACATTCAGTGAGAACTGTCACAGCTAGGAACAATGCAATTCAGTGCAATTTATTACAGCAAGAGGTACACAGGTTCTTTGGATTGCCAGCGATGATTTACTGTCTGCAAAAGCAAGCTAACATGCATGAAATACACAGCCTGGCAATTCATGTGTTAAAAAGGTACAAAGACCCTACAGAGATTTCTGTGTTTCTGCAGAGACACCCACTATAACCAAGTGTTCAAATCTCACCCAAAGGTGTCCCAGTTGTGGGAGGGGGGAAGAGAGGCTCAGCCCGTCAACTGGTCCCAGAAGTCAGGATGGTATCTTCCCTAACATCCCCTCTCTCTTAATCCAATTTATATTATTTTCTCTCTTCTAGGTGGAGATTGAGTGACTCACCTTTCTTATGATTGGTGCTAAATTTTCTCGCTTTTGTTTAAAGTTATAGGCTCCCAGAAATTCAGAGCACATGCTCAGTGAGGGGTGGTCGCGCCTTGGAGGTGGGTAGCTTTGGGGATGGAGGTGTGTTTTGGTATTATAATGATATTATAATGAGCAAAATTCACCAAAAGGACAGCATTTTGTCAAAAACATGGCAGGCCATTGGCCCAGGGTAGCAAATATGCAGCTTATCAGTTCCGTCGTACCTTTGAGTTCCCATCTTAACACGGAGCCTGGCCGCGATGTCTCCACTCCGCTCCACCCTCCGTACAGTTCCTCTTAGAGGCAGCACACCAGCTTCCCCTAGTGCAACAACATCTAAGGTTAGAGGCCTAAGGAACACTTTGGTAATGCAGCTACACTCCACCCTGAAAGCTTCTTCAATGCTGGACATTGTCTTTAAATTGTGAATATTAGTTTAATCTTCCTAGACACTTTAGGCAATTACTCCACAATCTCTTGCAGGACATTGACGACCTTGACTGTGTCTCTACTCTGGTTCAATGTAAACAACTTTAAGTAGTAAACAGAAACTGTAGTCAATAAAAATATGGGTACAGTAACAACAACAACAACAAAAGAATCCAAACCCTAGGATTAGGTATTCATGAGTTATTTTCAAACAAAAAATGAAACCATCTGCATAGAAGTGACTGGGACATCTAAGGAAGTGGGTCAGTCTGATGGTTGCACAGTGAGTGATAAGACATGACTACCTGCACAGGATCAAGACTCAGCAAGGATACCAGCTAAGCTTCTCGTTAAAGTGCTTTTACTTGCAGAAACAAAGTTTCAACCAGAAAAGGGATGACATTCAGATATTTGTTGGGTCCAGTATTTGATACACGTGACATCAAGAGGCCCAGTAATGTGACTACCTTGATGGCAAAGTTGAAAGAGCATTCAGTCACAGACTAAGCAAGATCCCAGAATGGAAAGGGGGCACTAGACACAGAGACCATTTTATCAGCACTCGTTTAGCATGGCCCACAGCTACACCAGTGCCACTTACATCCCATCACAAAACATCCCACCTCACAGACAGCACGTGTGCACCTGCAGCCCAGAAAGCCAACCATGTCCTAGGCCACCAAGATGATCAAGGGGCTGGAGCACCTCTCCTATGAAGACAGACAGAAGGAATTGGGATTCTTCAGCCTGGAGAAGACAAGGCTCCAGGGAGATCTTAAAGAGTTCTCAATGTGCTCTGACGAGTACCAAGTAAAGGGCAATAATCACTTTAATCTCTTCTGCCTCGACTCCTGCTGATGCAGCCCAGTGTGCTGTTAGCCGTCATTACTACCAGGGCACGCTGCTGGTTCATGCTTGGTGTACTGCCCACCGGGACCCCCAGATCTGGACCTTGATCATGAATTAGCAGAGTGGGTTGAACTTGGGTCTTTCAGGGATTACTTCTCTCTCAGCTCTCCATACTGTGTCAGAATGTCCATTTGTCATACGCCGAACTGGCCAGTGTTGTAAAGCCTCAGTCTGAGGTGTGTTGCTTTCCAAGCTTGCTTTTTGGAGGCCTGTCTGTTACGTGATTTGAAGAGGGAGTTAACGCTGAAGACAGCCCTCTCCTTTTTGAACAGATCACATATGTTTTAAATCTTCTCTTTTCAAAAGACCTAAGGTCTTGTGGATGTACATAGGAAACCGCTTTATATGTGTTGTTAAATACACAAGACAGAAAGGGAAGCTGAGACATTAACAGTGGAAATAACATCAAAATAAATCTTCTAGAATCACAACACGGTGCTTTGTTAGAGGCTGTCTCCAGACTTAGTCTCTGTCTGTGATGACGGAATCACATCACTGTCTTGGTTGTGCTGCCCATCTAGACTCCTGGCCTTGCTTTAACACACAAAAATAATACCTTCAGGGTAATCAGGCACACTGATCGTGTGAGCCTTCAGTTCTAAATACTTCAGTATTGCATCAGTCTTAATAACTTGATGTTTCCTTAAGGTGAAGCCTCAGCTAGAAGAAAAAGAAGGGAAAACCTTTGATGTCTTCACTGCAGTGGAGTTTAAGGCTCAGGTGGTTGCTGGAACAAACTACTTTTCAAGATAAAGGACATGGAGCAGTGGAATTCCTCCTAGGCTGCAAAAGGTTGATTCCTGTTCCAAGAAAGAACAAGAAAATATCTTTTTTATTTAAAAAAAAAAAAAAAAAACTGGAAAAAACAATCTCTTTCTCTCATGCCATTCTCTTACTGCACAGTATCTGAATGAATCACATAGCTCTCCTTTCACCTTTTGCTAATGCAAACCCAAGAACCTGCACTGGCTACAGTGCACCTCAACCAGAATACTGTGCCTGAGTCGTGTTTGTGGACTTCCCAGGTCTGGAAGTTGCAGGGGAGAGACACTAGCACTCGTGGATTTGCAGCAAGCAGCAAGAGAAAAACATGCATCTTTTTATGTACAGTTTTGCAACGGTGAATACATCTGTAGAGTTAAGGTATACTATGTATTTTATTGGCAAATACCGGAAGCATTCTTTAACATCACGTTAGAGTTAGGCTTCATAAACAATTTTTTCCTAAAAGCTGCATATCGGTACCTATCAGGTACAATCTTCTCCTTTCAAATATAGCAACCACAGTGCAAGAACAGCAGAGCTGGTCTTTTGATTGTATTCAAAGATTAAGTGGAGGTAGCCAGTACTATGCCTGCCTATGGACAAGGATGAAACAGAGAAGTGATTTGGGTTTGTCTTATTTGCACAGTGCCCACGCAGAACGCTGAGAAAAATACTTCCTGGCAAGGGCATTTGCTTCACTTTCAACACTCAGTATCACCACCTGGTCTCCCAGCCTTGGCACAAGATTCCCCCTTCACACAGACTCTATCTTTAGATAGGTTGCAACTCACCTGGTCAGCAATATGCTGGACTTCTTCAGTAGCAGGCTGAGTTTCAGATGAGTTCACAGTCTCCATAGTGGCAGGTAACGTCTCCGAAATGATGGGTGGTTCTGAGGAGGGAAGTCCAGAGTAGTCTGAGAAGAGTCACCAGGCACCCTGTATATATATACCTCTATGTACCATGGAATCCTATGACTATTAACATATAGAACCAATCACTACTCTAATCTTAATCAGAGTATCTCTGGCTGGCAATTTTAACAGCTTCAGGAAAACTGTTTAATGCACAGAGGACTAATCAAGGGGTTTCCTGAGAATAAGCCTGTAATCAGTAGGATTATATTCTGAGGGAACATAGTACATCTCTGTATTCCTAAGAATGGTCTTTGCATACATTGTAACATGCCACGTCAGAGTAGAAAAATGTCTATGGCAAACAAAGCTGGAATCACAAGGTATGCCCTTCAGTTGAACCCTTAACAAATGAGGAGAGACCTCATCGCGGCCTACAGCTTTCTCACGAGGGGGAGCGAAGGGACAGGCGCCGATCTGTTCTCTTTAGTGACCAGCGATAGGACCTGAGGGAATGGTGTCCAGCTGCACCAGGGGAGGTTTAGGCTCGACATTATGAAGAGTCTTGGTGCTTTGACTCCTGTTTGTACAAGATCCCAGCCTGACCCATTTTACGCACATCAAGTTCACACAGGGATTCATGGGAGATTTCAAAACCTGGATTCTTTTTTACCTTTACCCCAGCTTGCACTGGAAAATAGAAAATACCCTTGGGCCAAAATTAAACTGGGGATAAGTATTTCCAGTTTCTCAAAGGAAATTCCTGTTGTCCCTCTGGAGCAATACTAGTTTCTGTAAAGACAGGTATTTTCCAGTTAGAATTAAAGTTGCACCCAGGTATTTTGTATAATCCTGTTAACAAGCCGAGTTGATGAATCCCATGAGTATTGTCTCCCAGCTGGGGGCATCATCAGCTAGGTGGTTCAGAATGCAGGCCCGGGGATCCCACATGTGAACTCAGTCTGTCTCATGATTTGGACCAGGGCCTTCCATATTCAGCTGTGGTTTTGACCTTTTGTTGTCTAGGGGCCAAACACTGTCACCTAGATCGAAAAGGGCCTCTAGCTGGTCCAGATGCCCCTGATCACTGCAGTGATGCTCCAATTGCTCTAGTGATTGCTTCAATGCTTGGGGCATCTTTTCCCCTCTATTTTTCAGGGTTAGACAGACAAGTCTGAAGCCTGGCAATATATTCCACAATAGAAGACTCTCCCCAGGTGAGACGATTAATATGCCACCACAATAATCGTTTACCTCTATCAATTGATGTCATCTGAATTTCACTATACACCATCAAATGAACTAGCACAGGAATAGGATAACCTAGATTCTATTTTTTGTATCTTTAAAACTGGTTCTTCAAAAACTTCATCGAATTCCAAATCTTCAGCTTCTTCCTTAGAAACCAATACTTCTTCTGGGGAAATGTCTGTGCCAGCAGGTGCTAAGTCCTGTGACCTGGCAGAAGCCTTTTGTAAGGGGATGGTGGTTTGGTAAAAATCAAATCTGCAAAGTTGGTGGCTGTAATAACATTGAGCATTCAAACTTGCATTAGACCAATAAGGCTCGGGAGCAGTTTTTGATTGCTGCAATAATACTTTTACATCAGGAAAGAAGTCATCAGGTAAATCACGTACAGAAGACAAAGCCCTCTTTACAGTGGGATCCATGCACAAAGAGTCATTCAAAGCACAAAGTGAACAAGGTGGAGTTACAAGCAACAACAGCAAGAAATGCATAAAGGTTACCTTGGTTTCAAGCTCTGTAAGGAGAGGGGTGTAATCTTAATCAGAACTGGACGAGGGGAGAAATGGTGAAAACAGGAGCAAAAAGCCATGTAAAACACTAGTAATATTAACAGTAAATGTAAGGAGCACCCTAAAATCTTATGTGTATAATGGCTCCATGCCAGCAAGAAAGGTAAATGACCGTCTCCAGCCATCCATACCCTAAGACAGTTGGTTAGGGCTGAAACTAGAAGCCTCTTGCCTCTTCACCCACGTGCACGTGACCAGTCCATACATTCAGGAAATGCAGCAAAGCCTCACTCAGCATTTTCCAGCTCTCCGAAAATCAAGATAGATTTTATATGCAGTAACATTTATGTTAGATTTTATATGCAGGAACATTTATGGTTTTTCTTGAAATTTTATTTTATTTTATTTTATTTTATTTTATTTTATTTTATTTTATTTTATTTTATATTTTGGGTTGGAGGGAAATATTTACAGTTTGAAACGCTTCATATTGCAGTTATTAAATGATGGTAGAACTGGCCAGTGTTGTAAAGACTCAAGCTGAATTATGTTGTTTTCCAAGCTTGCTTTTTGGAGGCCTGTTTGTTACGTGATTTGAAGAGGGAGCTAACGCTGAAGACAGCCCTCTTCTTTTTGAACAGATCACATATGTTTTAAATCTTCTCTTTTTAAAAGACCTAAGGTCTTGTGGATGTACATAGGAAACCGCTTTATATTTGTTGTTAAATACACAGGACAGAAAGGGAAGCTGAGACATTAACAGTGGGAATAACATCAACATAAATCTTCTAGAATCACAACACGGTGCTTTGTTAGAGGCTGTCTCCAGACTTGGTCTCTGTCTGTGATGACAGAATCACATCACTGTCTTGGTTGTGCTGCCTCTCTAGACTCCTGGCCTTGCTTTAACACACAAAAATAATACCTTCAGGGTAATCAGGCACACTGATCGTGTGAGCCTTCCGTCCTAAATACTTGAGTATTGCATCAGTCTTAATAACTTGATGTTTCCTTAAGGTGAAGCCTCAGCTAGAAGAAAAAGAAGGGAAAACCTTTGATGTCTTCACTGCAGTGGAGTTTAAGGCTCAGGTGGTTGCTGGAACAAACTACTTTTCAAGATAAAGGACACGGGGCAGTGGAATTCCTCCTAGGCTGCAAAAGGTTGACTCCTGTTCCAACAAAAAACAAGATTTTTTTTTTTTATTTATTTTTTTTTTTAACAAAGCAGGAAAAAACAATCTCTTTCTCTCATGCCATTCTCTTACTGCACAGTATCTGAATGAATCACATAGCTCTCCTTTCACCTTTTGCTAATGCAAACCCAAGAACCTGCACTGGCTACAGTGCACCTCAACCAGAATACTGTGCCTGAGTCGTGTTTGTGGACTTCCCAGGTCTGGAAGTTGCAGGGGAGAGACACTAGCACTCGTGGATTTGCAGCAAGCAGCAAGAGAAAAACATGCATCTTTTTATGTACAGTTTTGCAACGGTGAATACATCTGTAGAGTTAAGGTATACTATGTATTTTATTGGCAAATACCGGAAGGTGGACTTGAACAGAAAAGATTCAGAGAGCAAGGGAAAAGAGAAGTACTGTAGCCTTTGGAAAGAAACATTCCCTTGGTAATCATGTTTTTCCTCTTGCAGCAGTAGGATGTAATGTCCAGTAGAGGGCGTATGAGATTTTTTAAAAAAAAAAACCTCTAAGATCATCTGGTCCAACCCTTAACCTAACACTGCCAATTCCATTGTTAAACCGTGCCACTAAGCACCACATTATGTTTACATGAATATTTGTTTTAATTAGAAATAATTTGTTTTAATTGGGTGAGGCAACAAGAAAGGCTTTGGGGACGAAGGATAGGGGTTGGAGGTAAGGTCTATGTGTGTGTGTGTATTGAAAATTTTGACATTTTACTTTGGGAGAGGAGGTGCTGCATTCTGAACTGAGAAGAAACAGCCCACCTGTGTATGACACCAGGGCAGATTCTTGCTTCCACACTGAAGAAACTACACATGCACATTCTTATGCCTCTTGGGGCAGGAATGCTGTGTGAGCGTGGAACTAGCACGGTTTAGAGCATGTTCTGCTTCTTAACTATTAAGGGGAACTTCAGGGAGCTCAGAATACTTTTTTGCATATATTCTTACACTCGCATCAGCCCAAAGAGTCCTCCCACACTCCCAACACAGAACATTGGTGGAATATGTCAGGGCTGTTATGCACTGCTTGTTTTGCTAAAATAAGGGGCTTCTGGAAATGGTATTTTTTTGTTGGTGGTAAACTCTCCATCCTGAAGTATTTTATATGGTTCAAAAAAGCTAAACAGTATTGCCAAATGGTATTGTGAGAGATGTCAGCTAGCACGGATAATGCTAGACTTAATGCATGCCTATTCAGTACAGCACCAAACATGAACACAAGCAAGGCATGGCATGAGACCCATTGAAACATTTAATGTCTCACATCTGAGCCCAAACTCATTGGCTTGGATTGCACTGGGTGTAATTCAAGAGCACCTACCAAAGCAGCTGCTAACACAAAAATATGGTTGTCATGGTTTGGGGTTGCTTTCTTCCTTTTTCCCTCAGAGCTTAACTGAAAATTGATCTAATTGCCAGTTCCTGCTGCTACAAAAAATGAATGAGCTGCGTGCATCTCCAGGAAACCATGCTCTGTAATCATGATGGTAACGCTTTGATCCGGGGCCTGGGTGCTGGGACTGAGCTCTTCCTGCTGCAGCAGGAGGTCACTCTTCGTGCTACTTGGAGTAGGTCATGCCTTTCCTCACCCAACACTAACCAGTCAAGCTGCCCTTACAGAGGGGCACACCGTTCGGCTCCTCAGTTCCTCCCCTAGAAATTTCTCTCACTCTTTCTGAAGAGCAGCCACTACCTTGTATTTAATGTACTAAGAGCAAACCCAAGAAACAGGTAGCCTGTTACACCTAAAAACACTGACAGTACTAGGAAAGAAGAGAGAAAAGGAGTGTACTCTGTCTTAGAGCTACAGCACCTTAGGTGGCAGAAACAGCTCTGACTAGTATTTCAGAGCCCTCTCAAGCTTTAGACAGGCGGCAGACTCAGACACAACAAGCAGGAGATGAACACAGCTTTCAAAACTTATTTTATTCTCATGCATTTACTGACACAGGCAGAATCCCCGTGCAACTTGCAGAAGTCGGGAAACATTCCCCACCATCTCTCAGAAGTAGTTCAGAGGATCGTCTCTGGTTTTGCCGGTTTGATAACTGACAAGGCTGGGACCTTGTTTCTCCTGAGGAAGGGCTTGGAACACCCTTAAGTGGGCGTAGCCAGTATCAGAATCAGAATCTTGGACCTAGAAACCAGAACAGTGGGAGAATGAGGATCATATGTGAAACTAAAAGGAGCTCTTACATACTTGGAGAGATATCTTCTCTCAGAAGCTTAAGTTTAGGCATATCTTCACTTCTACTGCAGTGACACTTAGCCCAACTCTGGATGGTAACAGGTGGCAGGAACTACATTGAGAGCTCTGTCTCTATGCATCACAGATTGTAATAAAACACATAAAGAACATCAGACAGATGTTAATGGAAAATCAGGACTTCTTGGGGGTAGAAGCACCAGAAGAAACAAAAGGAGAAAGTTTTTGATAGCATTCCATTTAGCTCTTCGAGATCCTTGTCCATCAGCTTCAAACTTCTCGGGACATTTAGAGCAGGAGACAAAAGCCTAAGGCTCAGAGGAGGGACATGATGCAGACACCATATCAGCTCCTAGACGGTACAAAGAGATCTATCCAAAACCTTCACATGGTCTTAAGAACAACCCCAGAGATGCCATGACAACTTGAAAGCCAAGATCCCTTGTCTTTCTTACTGCAAACACACTGCTGCCTGGACAGACAACATGACATGTCTTTGTGCTTGCAGGGATGTGCATGAGCGACTGAAATAATTTTTAAAATAAACCTGCCTTCCCCTCCAGAAAGCCCTCACAGAGATTTCCTACACAGTTGCACAGAATTTCCTGCATACAGAGCCAAATACAACAGGCGCTCAACTCTTAGTGTGTGAGGTCTACGGTATTAAAGGAAGACTTAATGCCTTAGGCTCTTAAGAGGTCTTTACATGCCTTCTGGTGACTGCAGTGTTGCACTATGTTTGTAGCTGTCTGCATTACATCTCAGCTGTAAATTTGTTGGTAAAATACTAGCAATCTGGAAAATTTCCAAGTATAAAAGAGCTCACTCCAGTTAACGCTAAATTGAAGAAGTGTTTCCTGTCACTTGCAAAACTGGGAAAGACAGCACCAGTCACCAGTGCTATAAATGTGTTTATTAAGTTTGATTACGTATCAGTCTTAACTTCTGAGTAGCTTGGTCAGGCTCCTCAGTATTAGGTAGGCTACTCAGTACTTGGTAGGCTTACCATGGACAGCAGGCAAGTGCTTTACACATGTGGTCGCCTAGGTCAGCAATAAGCACTAAGGGAAGAAATCTAACTGGGCGTGACTTCTGGCTCTACCGCAGCCTTACTATGAGTCGTTTCTCTTCATTACTCACTACCTCGACCACAAAATGAAGGCACATCTCACAGGAGCAGGGGAAGGATAAATATCATTTGTTTAAGTAAGACCTGGACCTACTGGCCATACAAGTAGGTGGCCTGTCAGTACTGTTCCCTTGTACCCACAGAGTGTAGAAATAACTGTTAACAGTTAGGTTAAGGAAGGACTCAGGAAGGGAGGTTTGGCACTATCTGTCCTTCCTGGGATCAACTAAATACGGGCATCTGAGAGCAAATGCTCTTTATGTCTCTGCAGAATCACTGTTTCCCAAACCCTGTCTGCCAGTTCTCTTCCATAAAAAACAAACTCTGACTCTTGTCAAGAGAGCGCATCCTACCCAGCCTTATATCCACACATACGTGAGGTTATATTAGAGCAGTCACATGCAGGGTTTGTGCTATGTACAGAAAGCCAGCCCGCCTCTAAGCAATGTTTTCAAGCCTTCAGTTCTGCATGCAGGATATGACTTGCAATTTCTTATATGTTACTTCTCAGAAAACTGCTGGAATCCATGGGTAAGGTTTTCCAATAGAGGATGAATTGCACTACATTCGTCTGCAAAGCGGTTGGTTTGTTTGTTTGTTTGTTTGAACTAAAGAAAGAACAGGCAGGCTGTACCTCTGCACCAGATGACACAGAATCAAAGGATCAGCGCACGTGCTTGCATACAAAACCGATCAGAAGAATCTGGGATGCTCCCATTAAATTAAAAAATGGACTAACTCTCCAAGAGGGAATATGAAATCTGCTGCTTTGACTTGAAAGGCAACAGGAGAGCACAGTTCCGGCTAGTTTAGATAATTTGAGCTGAGAAGGCTATCCACTCTCTTCAAGTGAGATGATCATTCACATCTCAGGAAGCACAGTGAATGTTGTTTAAGTTTTTATACTTCTATTCTAGAGTAGTGACAGAGGAATTTTATAAGCAGCTAGAGATAGTGCTGATTCTTGTTGGTCACATCAGGTTTTCTACATTTGCTTCCCTTTCTTGCTATAAGCCACTATGCAAGTCACCTATATTGTTGGACTACAAAATAATCCCTCTTTTAACACATACAAACCTTAATCAAGAAGATCGTTCCAGCATCCAACTTAGTCCTATATACTATGGCTCGAAAGATATCAAATGTTCTGTCTTCCCTTCTTTGAAATTCTGCCTTCACCTGTAAAAAGAAAAAGAAAATAAGAAAAAAAGAAAAAAAAAAACTGTTGGCAGGTTCATATTTAGGCTGTTCTTCCCTTCTACCACTCCAATTTTCGTATTTCTAAACACGCACCTGTAAGGAAATAAACCCAGAACCATCAAAATAATTCAATTGACAACCACGTCTCCAGCCTTCTTTCCTATTTCAAGTGTTGCCTCCAGCATTCTTTAACATCACGTTAGAGTTAGGCTTCCTAAACAATTTTTTCCTAAAAGCTGCATATCGGTACCTATCAGGTACAATCTTCTCCTTTCAAATATAGCAACCACAGTGCAAGAACAGCAGAGCTGGTCTTTTGATTGTATTCAAAGATTAAGTGGAGGTAGCCAGTACTATGCCTGCCTATGGACAAGGATGAAACAGAGAAGTGATTTGGGTTTGTCTTATTTGCACAGTGCCCACGCAGAACGCTGAGAAAAATACTTCCTGGCAAGGGCATTTGCTTCACTTTCAACACTCAGTATCACCACCTGGTCTCCCAGCCTTGGCACAAGATTCCCCCTTCACACAGACTCTATCTTTAGATAGGTTGCAACTCACCTGGTCAGCAATATGCTGGACTTCTGGAGTAGCAGGCTGAGTTTCAGATGAGTTCACAGTCTCCATAGTGGCAGGTAACGTCTCCAAAATGATGGGTGGTTCTGAGGAGGGAAGTCCAGAGTAGTCTGAGAAGAGTCACCAGGCACCTCGCATATATACACAGACACGTGTCATGGGATCATATGACTTTTAACATATGGAACCTACCACTACCGAAGTGGAGGAGGAGAAAAATGCTCAGAACAGGGGCAAAAGCCGTGTAAAGCACTAATGATATTAATAGCAACTATAAAGAGCACATTAAAACCTTATGTGAATAAAGTCTCCACGTCAGTAAGAAAAGTAAACGATATTCTCCCGCCATCCATACCTTAGGATAGTTGGTTAGGGCTGAAACTAGAACCTCTTGTCTCTCCACCCACATGCAGATGACTAGTCCATACACTCAGGAAATGCATCAAAACCACACCCAGCATTTCCCAACACATTTAATATCAGAAGAAAGCGTTCAGCAATTTCCTTAGTGCAGGCCCCGTTCTACTTGGAATTGTATTGTCTCGATATCCTTCCAGGTGGGAAAGAGGAACAGATTTTGTTTTACATGCAGTGACATTACATACTTCTGCCTGACCAGAAAGATGCGGAGGCAAAATTCAGAAGGGGAAAAAAATAAGTCCTTGGCTCATGTAAATACTACAAATTAGTTAATTCTGTTCCTTTCCCATCAAACCTGTAGTTAGTTGCATTCAGACAATCAAGATAAAGATCCAATATGCGGTACCATTTATGCTTTTCTTGAAACTCTGGTGTCAGTTTCCTGCTTATTGACCTCCTCACAGATAACGAGTGATGCAACAGACTGCAAACACATACTTCATGTCTAACTTCAAGGCCTGTCCTTGGCACAAAGAACTTGAGATTGAGAAAGTAGGGCTGACAGGACTAAATCCAACGGTATACAGATCAAGATAGGGGCGTGTTACAGATAAGGATGTTGAAGAATTCCCCAGAACTGTTATGTAACTGGATGAAAGCCATATGAAGAAAAACTGCTGTCCTGATACCTCTTCCTGAACAAAGTGAAAAACATTCACGGTTCTTGGAAATAAAGGGAGTGGTGGGTATTAGAAGTTTTCCATTTTCTCGCAGTTCACCACACCAGATGAGGAGATCCTCACAGCCCCATTCATAGAGGGAACGACAATTCAAGCCAATGAGTTCAACCTCTTTCATCTGTACAAGACATTGCTGATTCACTCAAACACTGATCGTCTTCTGCCACATTCCTACCACGTGTCTTATTCACACAGCAAGACAGATGAGCTAGGTAACTGGGAGAGCCAGCTCACCACGCTGAGGCCACAAGTCACAGAGTACATTCAATAGCAGCACAGCACCAGGGCTAAACCAAGCCAGTTTAGAAATTTCTCCACTCACCAGGATGCAGATCTCACTAATGCCCTTGGAAGGTATTTTGATACAGTTCTGAAAGCAACACAACCCCTCTGAAGAACTCTTTATTCTGATTAGTAAGAAATGCAGTACAAAGAGTACAAAGACCAGAAGAGTTACATTATAACCTCAGGAAGACTGTAGGAGTGAAACTAAAGACATTGATGTTGTGTGGAAGTCATACATTGGACTCCACATTTCTGGGTTTGTTGGGTTTTGACTTCAAAAATTTTGTCTCAAAATGCAGTGATACATCTAACACTGGCATGCAGTGCTCTATTCTTGCACACATAGCTCATTAAGTCATTTTTAAATGCTGACATCTCACAAACTTGTTAATCAGCAGCAACGGGCTATCCAAGGCAATCTAAACCTCTCTCCATGAAGCTTTGGATGCGATGAAACAGCATTTGGAATGCTGCCTTGAAAAAAAAAAAAAGCCATCCTCATTACATTTCTTGCGGAACATTGACAACTTTGACCGCGTCTCCACTTCAGCGTATGTGACACGTTTGATGTTACATGCCCATTCCAGCCCATGCTCAGCATTTGCCCAGACTGCAGTTTTTCTTCACGTAAATGTTCTGCTGTAAGCTTTGAGAATCTGTACTGGAAGAACAGCACTACTGATCTATATAGCTTTAAAGCTGGGTAGCATCGTCTACTTATTCAGCTAACGAAGAAAAAACTTTGCAGCTTGTACACTACTACTCGCTGGTACACCTCTGGTTCTATGCAAGCAATTTTAAGTAGTAAACAGAAGCTGTAGTCAATAAAAGTAACAGTACAGTAACAACAACAACAAAAAAGAATCCAAACCCTAGGATTAGGTATTTATAAGTTATTTTAAAAAAGAAATGAAGCCATCTCCATAGAAATGATAGGGACATCTAAGGGAGTATGTCAGTCTTGTGGTTGCACGGTGATAAGACATGACTAATCTTGACTGGATGAAATGACACATGGTCTGCACCAAATTTCATCAGCTGTGAAAGGAAAGCAGTCCTCCATCTGCTGACTGAGGATCTAGTTGGCATCATCACAGCTTCTCATTAAAGTGCTTTTACTTGCAAATATTTGTTGGGTCCAGTATTTGATACATGTGACGTCAAGAGGCCCAGTAATTTTGTGCCTACCTTGATGGCAAAGTTGAAAGAGGATTCAATTGCAGACTAAGCAAGATTACAGAATGGAAAGGAGTCACTAGACACAGAGAGTATTTTATCTACACTCGTTTAGCATGGCCCACAGCTCACACCAGTACTGCTTATATTCCACCACAAAACATCCCACCTCACAGACAGCACGTGTGCACCTGCAGCCCAGAAAGCCAACCATGTCCTGGGCTCCATCAAAAGCAGTATGGCCAGCAAGTTGAGGGAGGTGATCCTCCCCCTCTGCTCTGCTCTCGTGAGACCCCACCTGGAGGGCTGTGTTCAGCTCTGGGGCCCCCAGCACAAGGACATGGAGCTATTAGGACATGTCCAGAAGAAGGCCACAAAGATTATCAAGGGGCTGGAGCACCTTTCCTACAAAGACAGGCTGAGGGAGTTGGGGTTGTTGGAGTCAGAGAAGAGAAGGCTGCAAGGAGACCTTACAGCAGCCTTCCAGTACCTAAAGGGGGCCTGCAAGAAAGCTGGGAAGGGACTTTTTGTCAGGGAGTGCAGTGATGGGACAAGGAGTACCAGATTTAAACTAAAAGAGGGTAGGTTTATATAAGATAATAAGATATAAGGGGATAATTCTTTACTACAAGGGTGGTGAGGCACCAGAACAGGTTGCCCAGAGAAGCTGTGGATGCCCCATCCCTGGAGGTGTTCAAGGCCAGGCTGGATGAGGCTTTGAGCAACCTGGTCTGGTGGGAGGTGTCCCTGCCCATGGCAGGGGGGGTGGAATTAGATGATCTTTAAGGTGCCTTCCAACCCAAACCATTCTATGATTTTATGACAGATCCTAACTATCAAAAGATAGTAAATCTCTTCCTCCTTTCCCATGCCCCAAAGCATGACATGAAATTCCAGTTACTCACCTTAGTGTTCCACTAAGTTCAAGAGCATTCAAATAGCCTCTGATCCATGCTATATGCTGTAAGAGAGAGCCCTCTGCACTCAGAGCAGACCAAATAGAGCAATTCAACTTTTTAGTACAACCCTTTGTATGTAACAAGCTGTAAACAATTGGAGAACACCAAACAGGGACTTAAAAATCTTTTTAGGGTTCAGAACCTTTACCATATACAGGCTTATATAGATCTACTTGCTTAGCTTTATATTCAAATGAAAAATTGCATTAGAGGTTGCTTTTTTTTCCCTTAGATCTCTCCCAATTAATGCTAAGCTGCACTACCAGAAAAACAAACAAATAAACAACCCCCTCCCCCCCCCCCCAAAAAAAAAAAAAAAGTCCTACAAATGTATCCCATCCATACAGGTCACTTTTCACAGCATCTGCTTAGCTGAAGAAGTTCTCACACAACTGTTGAGCAGACATCTGGATGGATAAAGGAAGACAGTGATTAATTCCCATTAGAATCTCAAGTTTTTACTGATATACAACAAAAGCTTAATTATGTCAGAGATATTAATGCTACCTTATACACACTGGCAGAAATTTGTATCATACAACTGGCTTAAAAGGACTGCAGTTGTAGACCCAGACCCTGGAGAGAACAAATATTTTAGGCGCTTACATTATGTGCCAGCCTTAGAGCAGTGACTTTGAAATTAAAACTAACTACTCTCAGTATTTGATTAACGGACCATCTCCTGTGGAAATTAGGTTACTGGCAATTCAGCCCACAGTTCTGAGAAGTACTCGACTTCCACTTCGCTTTAATATTAAAGAATAAACACTAATAAGGATTTATCAGTGTAATAGCAAACTTTTTTTCCCCTTGCTTTCAGACTTGCAGAAAAACAATGAATACTTCAAGAGGGAAATGAGAGCTTCATTCAATCAGAGTAAAGCTCTGCTTAGAGCAGTTACAGTACCTTAAGTTTTTTTTTGTTTTTTAAGAAAAAAAGTGTTTCAATATTAGGATTTACACCCTTAAAGAATTAAAATAGATTTCTACTTCATTCTCAAAAAAAAGTGTGTCTGAATGACACCACAACCACCCCGTTGTCTAAAAAAACAAAGGTGACCGTGTAGTCTAAGGATCTCTGCTGGACAAATGACTATGGAGATGACACTACAAAGATCTTTGCAGTTTTCAGTGACACAAAGACATTCCTCCAGCTACTTCCTACTCGCCGTACGTGCAAAGCTTTTAAGGACATGAGAGTACGCAGTCATTTCAGTGGTGTAACTGAATTCCAAAGTGTTTGCGAGATGATGCCTGTACTTTTAAGGCTCTGATCAATGTTGGTTTTTTTAAGCATTATTACTCTAACAGAAACAGCTGGTAAGCAAGCAGTCCATTTGACTTGTCAGTCAGAGTTAGTAAAAAAAAAAAAAAACAAAAAAACTGAAGATATAATCACAGCAATTTCACTTTAGTCATATTTTTCCAGTTTTAAATGATGCTTTCTTTGCTGTATTACTGCAGGGGTGTTATATTTAAAGCTCTCTAAATACAATATAAAAAGCAGACTCAGCAGTATCAGGTATGCACAGCTATTTTCTCTAGATATAATTCACCTACAGAACTAATTTTTTAGAAAAAGGGGTGGAATAGGGACACCAGAGTTAGCTGTCTCCTTCCTAAATGCTGTTCAAATACATGTTTTCATTTCCAACACAAAGTAGTTTTAATCAACACCACATTCTGTGTTTAAAAAAAAAATCCAGAGCATGGTAACAAAGGTGTAACAGCAGCTGCAACAGATGCTGCCTGTCAGCATTGGGGAAGTCAAAGGAAACTTGTATCCACAGGCAGGGTTTGAATCAATGTTGCTAGTGTTGAGTAATTCAAAATAAGGCTGGTGGCTTCTTACTTTGATGGGTGCTGAAACTATGGTTACTTATCATTCTGCAATGTTTATTTCCTTTTGAATTTTCGCACCATGTTCAATGACTGCTTACCAAGCACCAGTTCTGGGAAAACCCTGTCCACACTGCTCAGAGCTGTTTGTTTGGTTTTTTTTTAAACAAACAAAAGCCCAACATTTTCTTCCCCTCTTGGGCTCCTGAAGCTTTGAAGTTTAAGAAAGATACCACATTCCATTTGAAAATTATTTTAATACTATAAAACTCATTTGTTCACATATTTTGTACAAAAGATGAGTTGTTTTCTCTTAATTAGAGGAGAATTATTTAAATTGAGATTCCAGCTAGCGTAGGTCCAAAACAAAACAGGACTGGGTTCTCCTGGCTCTGGAGGGTCCCAGTTCAGCTCGCCCAAGGTCTCTTTCCAGTTTGGCTCTCTTGGTTATGGACCACCTTGATGGAAAGTACTTAACATCATTGACTCTTCGGAGGCTTGTAATGAATTCGGCAACGTTCATTAAATACCTGAGACAGCAAAACAGAAGAGCAAAAGTGAGTAAGTCCATGTCTATGGGATGATCTGATCTTCAGAGCTAGTTCAGGCAACTGTCTCCTCCTGTAGCACCCACTCTGAGGTGCCCAGCCCTGCTGTACCAATAAATGGTACTTACCAAGGCATCTGTCTCCATTCACTTTCTCTCCTGGCTTTACTGAATCCAAAGCTTGCAGCCTGGTGCTGGGGGACTGACTGCACAGCACTAACAGTATTCTCCCTCAGATAGGGCAGACACAATCCTGGCGGTCTGTCACTATCAAGGATGCTGAAGCTTTTGGTTGCTTGGTTGGTGGGAGATTTTGTTGTTGCTGTTCTAAAGAGGGAGGGAAAAGACCAGCAGAAGGATCCTGACCAGCTGTGTTTTGTTAAGTTCACTGTGGCATTGAAACTGGGACATCACGTTCTTCTCTTTCCTGAGCAAACACACTTTACATTGTTGGGACAGCTAAAAAGAAGTGCGAGTGTGTGTTCTTGGAAGCAGTGGTCCTGTTTTTAATTATTTGACTGGGGATGCTGATGTTGCCAGCATCCCCTCAGAAAGGGCATTCTGCTCTCGCCACGTTCACCTTTCTCTGGGTAAAGTTTAGCACACAGAGCCAGAACCTGAAGATTGTTTTCATTTAGCTCAAACTTGCAGACCTCGTCAAACAGCCTGCTTAACCTGACGTGGGCCAGTCATTAAATTACAGCAGTTTGAATCGAAAGCACCACACACAGACTCACACCAAAGTTACTGGGGCTGTTTTCACAGGATTTAGTTATTTAAAGTTTTGGCGCCAAACTATCCCGCATACATCCTGGAGTGTAGCACGAGCTCCACCTAGCACCAAGCTGAGGCACTGGTGGTTATTATGTCCACCAGCAGCACTCCTACAACGATGTATTTTGCCAGGGTATCCAGGTACTTTTCAGATCTCCAAATGCCTGTGATGTTGAGGATGTCAAGTTTTGTGAAGTCTCCCTTAGGCTTCACATGCAAAGTGACTGGTCTTGTCATCTTGGGGAAGTAACACGTCTTATTTAAAATGTTACTTTAAAGTTTATCTTCCTAGAATTGTCTGCTTTTGCAACTGATCTCCTTATTCAGCACCAATGGCAAACTTCAACAAAAGCAAGGTATGCAGCATGCCTTAGTTATGCATTTATACCTAACAATTTTTAAGTAATCTTTGACTTATCATCAAATTTGGTTCACTTTAAGAAAGACACATTACAAACCAATTCACATTAAAGAAAACATGGAAGTTGTGATATAATTTCTTTCACATGCACACACAGCCTGTCTCACTACATTCCCACATGCAATTGAAAGCTCTGGAAGAGTTAGGAGTGTGTAAAGATCCAAAATCAGGTAACTGATAGAAGGAAACAGCAGAAATCAACAGTCAACAAAAAATTTCCTATTCACAGAATCACAGAATTTCTAGGTTGGAAGAGACCTCAGGATCATCGAGTCCAACCTCTGACCTAACACTAACAGTCCCCACTAAACCATATCCCTAAGCTCTACATCTAAACGTCTTGTAAAGACTTCCAGGGATGTTGACTCCACCACTTCCCTGGGCAGCCTGTTCCAATGTCTAACAACCCTTTCGGTAAAGAAGTTCTTCCTAAAAGAAGAATTTTAATACTGGGAAGACTGTTCCACTTCTGTCCAAGTCATTTAATATGACTATATAAGACATTTAATATGACTATGTCTTAAAGGGTACTGGAAATACACTTTAAGCCACTGTAAGGCCAACTCTCACATCAAACAACATACCAAAAAAAAAAAAATCTCAATTTCCAGCTTGCTATCACGCAAACTTTGAAAGCATCATTATCAGTACCTCTTTAGACCATGGAAGATCAATATTACAATCTTATTAACACTGCCTCCTACTTTTAAGGTCATCTACCCACAGATCTCAGTGTGTTGCTCAGTCCAATTAACTCCTATAGTCTACCTGTGAAGTATTACTTTTTTCAGACAAAAAAACACTGTCCAAGATACCCTAAAATGCATGTTGCTATGTAAAAGTTTGATTTTGATGTCTTATGTAGTAATACAAAACACTCTGCTGATAAAGGTGATATAGAGAGACTAAGGCAAATGTGTTATTTTGGAACCCAATTCACCCTGTGCCTTTTTAAAATAAAACTGACAGTAGAGCTGCCGTGAAATGTTCGCCACTGGCAGTGTGTTGTTAAAGATAGAGCATTTCTGAGTTTTATCTGAGCTGGCTCTAAATTCATTAAACTTAATAGACTAATTAATTAAGGGCATGACTAGCTTTTTCCATTTGGTATTGACTGGGAAACCCTTTAAACACTCATCTGTTCAGTCTCCATGGAGCTCTATTATGGTGACTAGACCTCCAAGAACACCCAAGACTTAAAGCTGTATTGCATTTATCCTGATGCAAACTTCAGGGCTGAAATCCTAAAGCCGAGATTAAGAAAGGAGCTGCAGCCAGTGTTAGCTATTGGTAAAAAATCTTTTACATTTAGCAAGGGAACGAGGTTACTTATGCAGAACTGAGAACTCTAGAAAGCTAGAACAAAGCACAAAAGCATGCTAGAAGTGAAATGCTGCAGCAAGAGAATACGCAGGGAGTACTTCACAGTCCCTCCTCCCCACTGAACCAGCCACATTTCTTCCCTTCACAGCGCAACTGAGAAGCTTTGGTGTCTGCTTCTACAAATAGGAAAATGACTGAGCGCTTTCCCTTCTTTCCCCAGTGTTGCCCCCACCTATCTCTAGTCCACCTGCCTCCTAAGGCATCAGCCCCACACCTGCAGCACAGGACAGTTCAAACCCACGGCAAAGAACCACAGCACTTTGGTAAATGACTGAGTACCTTCCAACTTCTGTCGTTTACCACTTCTTCGACGTTCAGCTCCGACTGCATCAATTTCAACTGCAGAGAATAATCAACAAAGAAACAGATTAAAGCCAGTAAGAGGTGTGCATCCCATCCAATGGTACAAACTGAAGGCGGTCATCCTGAAAGCCTGGTCCCTCCATTCAGCCAATGCTTTGGGTATGCTAGAGTTGTCCACAAGACATACTGTGAAGGCAGACTTGCAATGCAAGCCTTGCAGAAATTACTAATTCTGGTTACTAATTCTCCACTTTTAAATATTGCCCACCAAGATTTGCCAGCATTTAGCTGATTAACCTTCACAGCTTCACCAACAAAAATAACTACGCCAAATTCAAGCACTCAGCACAGGGAATGGTAGTGCTAGGGTTAGCTTTGCAGCCTGGAGTTCTCATTCTTCCACCCATGCATTATTAGAGTCAAATAGGACAGCTGGCAACCAAACTATGACAGAAATGAATCAGATTCTTGATTTAGGATTAAGATCATGAAGACATCCCCTCTGCTTTCTTTGCCATCTACTCTGTGCACTGACCAAAAAAGGATCTACAAGAACAGATCATATATGTTCATGTTCTCTGAACCATTTACTATGGTACGTGATCACAGTAGGACAAATCAGATTTACATAGATCCAAGAAATAGCACAATAAGCAGTTCCTGAGCACTCGCTCAATCCGTGAGAACTTTTTTTCACCTCTGTTAGTAACTCCAAGGGGCACTCGTGACAGCTGCGTTCAGATGACCTGTGGGAATTTGACCCTGCCACACGTTCCAGAAGCAGTAGTAGAGGACTTAAAGCCCAACTGCCATTTATGCCTATGTTTGGGATTTATTTTTGTTGGAGTTTTAGACTCTAGAGTGAATAAATTTTAACTATGTGGCTCCAACTAGAGAGCTGGTGAACAGATACAAACCAAGAGAGCAATTACATTACAAAAAAAAAACTCCAAGCAGGATGTCCAGACACACACAGTTTATACGGGTATTGGATGAGCTTCTACATACTCAAAAGGACTCCAAACTGGTTGAAATAATAACCCAGCACTACCAGGGTTGCTAGATGACCAGCATTAGTCTCTATAACACAACTGCAAAAGATCTTGAGCATTTCAAAGAAGGGCTTTTCCTGCCGGAATACATGAATAGGTTTACAATTGCCAGCATCGTCACATAACTCAGCTTTGACACCAAGCCTCAGCAAAACTACTATTCAGCCTGTTGCTTAGGGTTACAGACCCAAACAGGAGTGCAATCAGAGTTAATCAACAAGGCTATACAGGTGTTTGTTTGTTTCTAAATTTGCATTTTTCCCCCCTCTCCTCCTAAAACATACTCCAATATTTTTTAGCAGACCCCCCTAATTCACTTCATAAAGCTAATACTTGTTAAGCTATATGTTTTGAACTTGGAGAATTAATTTGGGTGGCTATTTTCACAGAATCACAAGATGATACCAAATTTATACAATAATCAAATGATAGTTTTATGTAAGTGACCTGAAAGAATTGACTGCTAGACCCACACAGCTCCAAGGTTTTTTAAGTAGTGACCTAGAAGCAGTAACTTTATAC
Organism: Anas platyrhynchos; assembly: GCF_047663525.1. NCBI lineage: Eukaryota > Metazoa > Chordata > Aves > Anseriformes > Anatidae > Anas > Anas platyrhynchos. The sequence goes on along the minus strand of NC_092587.1, from coordinate 82,810,506 downwards.
AAAGTCCTCCAATTTGTACCATTAACAGTATGCAAAAAGTATAAAGAACAGATCTGTATTTCTAACAAATATACATTTAAAATGAGTAATCTTAACTTTAGGATGCATTCTCCCAAGAGAGCTTATTTGAGTTCCAGAAAAAAAAAAAAAATGAACTCATGAAGAAGGAGAAGAAAAAAGTAGAAATGGAGAAGAAACCACTCTCAAAATCAAGTGCAAATTTGAGGTCATCTGATCAAAGGATTTCTGGGATGTTTCCAAATTACGGATTGTTTTTAAAATTTGAAATCACGTCCAATTATTAAACATTATCACTGAGATTCTCCTATTGGTTTCAGCGGTAGGTTTCGGGCTCAGTAACTAAGCGATTTAAAGAATTGACTCTGGGAAAAAAAAAAAAACTTACAGAAAATACTAAGCTATCATTTCAGTTGTCCAAAAGTAATAAGGATGCTTATTAGAAGTTCTGTAACTTAGGCTTTAAGAACAAAACCACTTGCCTGCGATTTGGTTCTTCAAATCTGAGCTCACAACAGAGCACTTCTCTGAGAGCATGTCAAACATGCTCAATGCCTGGGAAAATCAGATGCTGGTTTGTGAACCCCTGAACTCAAGTCATCTCCCCAGAAAGCTCTTCAATTACAACTGCATCAGCATTCAAGTGCTCTGCAAAAGACCACTTCTTTCCACTTCTGACAGTCCATCTAATTCACCTCTGGTGAATTCGCTTTCCATCCAGAGGCCATAAGGTTGAGAAGGTTTGAACATTAAAACTTCTTGTGCAAGCCCAGAAATCACTCTCACACCATAAAAGCTAAACACTAAACAACAAAAAAATGGCTTAAGTGGAATTCAAGGTTGACTAACAGCTCCTCACAGTGGACAGGAACTCCAGTTAATACACTGAGTAAGAATAATGCTTCTCAGGGTGATGTTGAATAGGGACAGCTTTAAGTCTGTGCAACTGTGTGGTGCAAGAGACAAACGTGAAAGACATTTCATTATCTTCTAGCATTTGCACCTTGGCACACAGCCACCATTTGCAGATAGACTACTTTTCACAAAATCTTAAAAAAGGCAAAAGGAACCTCTGGGTATTTTGAAGAGAATAAACAAGCCCCAGTTGAGTTGTACACTAAGTGGCGCTAGTCAGTGAAAGTTAGAGTCCACTCTGGAAGAGCACGCATGTTTTGCTATGCATTTGTGTAATAGAATCTCCAAAAATGTTCAATTTACAGGATAAAAGCAGTTCTGTTCTGAGTGCTAGTGAAAATACCACTCACAAACCCATCTGACAAGAACCCAGGACAACATCACCTAAGTCAGAACCCCCTTCAGGTTCCCTCCATCATGGATATCTTTCAAGTTGGGAAAGACTCCCTCTGACTTCCAAGTGACCTCACAAAATCCCCACCACTCACCTTTGTCTGCTCTTTCCTGAGTTGCTTTAATAACGCTACGTCATCTTGTGCTTTTTCCCTCTCTTCTCTGAGAGTTTTCACTACACTGGAAGTCTGAGCGATGCAGTTTTTGATGATTCTCTCTCTGCTGGTGTGAGCTTCCATCAGCTAAGTGGGGATGAGACAAAGTCACAACAACTAGGTCAACTACCCAAGAAAAAAAAAAAAAAAGCTCTGAGTTACAATCTGAGTTACAAATTTAAGAGACTTTCTGAAGTTAAGGCATTGCTATGCCTGCAGAACTCCCTTTAACTCTATAATCTACACGGAAGCAATGTTGCTTGGAGCAGTAGTTACCGGCATGAACTGATGGTAAAAGTCAAAGATACACGATAAGAGTCTTTGACTTTTGGACCACAAAAGTGCACCAGCACCCATTTTTAAAAGAAAGTGGGGTGTCTGCAGTACACCTCAAAGGACTGGTATTGCAGGACAAGCAAGTCCACAGCATGGTTTAAGAGTGAAGTAGCTTTCGCATGCGTGTGGTTTAGCTACGTAGGGAAGTCAGGCGTGCCATTATGAATGCATAAAGCACGGTGCATCAAGGGTCTTTTCCTTAGAAAAGGAGGTGCGCAGCTTTAGCGGCTAACGAACGGAGCAAAAACTCAGAAAATAAGCTGGAGGTTAAAGAAACGGACGCTTACAGACTGGTAGAGCGCTTTACACGTCTGGCTGGCGTCGACTTTCCCGACGAAGGAGGCCGTAGGAATCGTAGTGTTCAGCTCGTGGACGATCCTGTCGTCGATCGTCCTCATCACCCTGAGCAACTCCTGCATCAAAGAACAAAATAAATAAATAAATAGATAAATAAATAAATAAACGCTTATGCACTCCGGGCCACGAAGGGCAGGCGGGCGCCCCTCAGGGCGTCCCAGCGGCCTGCTGCGCCCCCTGCCTGCCCCACACACACGGCCGGGGGCTGCCGCCGGGCGACCCGCCGAGCGAGGGCCGGGAAGACCGAAGGGGGACCGGAGGGGGCAGCCCGGGCGGCCACGCGTGGCGACGACCCCCGGCGGGGAGAGGAGGAGGCCCGGAGGCCCGGCCCGGCCCCCCCCAGCCCCGCTCTCGCTACCTGGAACTCGGCGAAGTCCTCACAGCCCGCCGCGCTGCTGGGCGCCGCCATATTGGCAAGGCCGAGGGCGGAGCGGGGGCCGGGGCCGGGGCGGCACCGGGCGGGGACGGGGAGCGGGGAACGGGGCGGGAGGGAAGGGAGAAGGGGGGGGGGGTGACATTGAGGGGCCCCGCGCCGCGCTGCGGGCTGCGGGCAGCGCCATGTGGGGCCGGGCCGGTGAGTGCACGGCCCTGCAGCGGGCCCGGAGCCGGGATGGGGGTCGGGGGGCTCTAGGGGGGGTCTGTGGGGCCGGGCGGCCGCCGGGGGGGCTGGAGGTTGAAGCCCGGGGGTCTCCGAGCTGGATTAAAAAGTCAAAAGGGAGGGGAGGGGGGTGGTGGTGGTGGGGGGGGAAGGTTCGTACCTTTTTGTTTTGTATTTTCTCCTCAGAAAACCTTGGGGATGGGTTTGGTTTTGAGGGTGTCTTTTTAATAGTTTTTTTCCTATACTTGAGAAATTTTCCAGCATAAAGAATACTAAAAAAAAATACCCGTTTACATATATATATATATATATATATATATATATATATATATATTTACCAGCCCTTTATCCTCCAAAACTTCATTTTTTTCCCTCAGAAATTTCTCGCCAAATGGTGATTTGAAAGGTTTTTTAGGGATATGGTTTAGTGGGGACTGTTAGCGTTAGGTCAGAGGTTGGACTCGATGATCTTGAGGTCTCTTCCAACCTAGAAATTCTGTGATTCTGTGATTCTGTTTTCCTCTACAAGCCTCCCGGTGCAGTATCTCAGCGCTGCGGGGTCCGGCTTCTGCCGTGGTAGCCCCCCGTCAAGTCACTGACTTACTTCTGGGATGTGACGAGGCTGTCAAAATCCTGGTGCACAGCCCTTGAAAGAGCCCTGCCCGAAGTGTACCTGATGCCTAGGAATAGATAAGTGCCTTGAAGTGGTGATAAGTTCGTAGCACGTCTTAGAAATTGCTCGTAGGCTATAATCTGTCGGTCCGGTTTTCCTACGTGTGCTTAACAGGTAAGCTCCAGCGATGGTTTATGGAGTTGTCCTTAATTTCTTTCTAAATCTGCTTAAATCTGCAGTTACAAATCTGCAGCCTAAATCTGCACAGTATTAGGTTTGTACCCGCTGCTTTTACTTCTGATTTTCCCCTGCAGGTGGGGAGGAGAAACAACCTCCTACATTCCACTTCCAGCATTCTCACTATTCTGAGTTAGATTTAACCCCCTTTGCTTCTTCTGCTTTCTCTTCCAGACAGGGCAGTTAAACTGCTGGAAAGAAACATTCCCTCAATTCTGAGGTTGACTAGAGGAGTAGATCTGAAGGTAAACAGAAGGCTTTGCAGCAAACCTCTCCAAGAAGGTGCACCTCAGCCAAGAAGTAAGTTTCTGATAAAGATCATGGCACGTTTCATGCTTTGAAATATTTAAGTACTCGGGCTGCAGTCATCTGAACAGGCGTTTTGCAGACATGTATTCCAATATCCCTGATTTTGTGAGAGGGAATTCTAACCTTTAGGCTGTTTAGGACATTAAAATTAGCAATGAGATCTTGTTTTTTAACAAAGCCAGGGGGCAATTTTTTGTCTCGTGACAATAACACAGCTTTTGCTTTGTAGCAGATCATTAGTAATGTATTTGATGTACAGCCCTGCACTCTGAGGCTCTTATCTGTGCTCTAGAACAGACTGTTCAGCCCCAATATAAACTGTCGGTGTTTAGGAATATTATACTAGATAAAATACTTTTGCAGTTTTACATAGTAGAACCAGTTCCAGCTGTTCACAAATTTGAACATGCCCTGTAGGAAAGAGTCAGTCTCGATCATTGGCTTAGTTAGTCTTTAAAGGTGAAGTTGGTCAGGTAAAGCTCGGGTGTTGAGACATTTTGTAACTGATTAGAGCACAGTTTTGGCGCTCTAATCAGACTCCTCTATAACTGTTTTCCTACTTGGCCTGTTGATGCGAGATAAAAGCAGCATCCAGATGTGAAGCATTTTGTATACATCTGTGTTAAAAAAAAATAAAATCAGTAACTCAGCCATACTAGGTACTCAGCCAAAGGTCTGTTTAACAGTGTCACTCTCCAGTAGTGGCCAGTGAAGGAGGGCCCTTACATTTTTGTGAGGACTAACAGGAATGGTGATCAATAGCAAGGCTTTAAGAAGTAATATAGAAACAGGGCAAACATAGTGTTTCTTACCTAGGCTGCTGTCCCAGAGGTGAAGTCTTTGTTTAATGGTCCTTGTTGGATTTTTCTTTCCTAAATTTTCCCAGTATCTTGAAGCTGTATCTATTTTTAGCATCCACAGCCTCTGGGAAGGAGCTCCTCAGCTGAACTGTGCTTTGAGAAAATAAGTACAGGCTTGTGTTTGGTTTTGAGCCTGGTACGCACTGTTTCCCTCCAGACAGTCATTCCAATCTGTGTTCTCAATGTGAGGTTAATTCTGGCACCCTCCGTTGTGATGAAGGAGTTTTCAGTTAGTGCTTTTCCAGGCTGCAGGGTCTCGCTCTATTACATTGTTTCTTACATGGTGGTCATTCAATAGCTGTGATCACACTTGAGAATTTTCTCTGTGCCCATTCTAGCTGGACTGTTTTTGAGATGAGGGATCAGCGTTTTGCACACTTTTCAAAATGCTGGAGCCATCTTTTTCATACAGTGGCATATTAAAGCTATTGTGTTGGCCTGTGTTCATTTCCTTGTCATTGCTAATAATGCCTTTTTGCCTTTCTGTTACTGAACTTTTCCCAAAACCTCCTAGAAACCCCAAGGACTTACTTTGCAGCAATAATGGTTAGGTTAGATTTTGTCCTTTGTATGTGAACTGGAATTGCTTCTTACTTACATAAATGGGAGGGATTTTCACTGGATTTCACTGAGTTGGGATTCTGAAGTCCTGCAGATCTTCACCCTTAGTCATCTTCTCAATAACATAGCGTTGTCAGGAAACTGTGTATCCAACACTACTTCCTAGGTCATTTATGAATCCACTAAGCAACACATCCATGAAGAACACATCCCATTGTTGTTGTTTTAATGCATATTTTTGCACTTTGTATGCTAGATTTTAATGTTATGTATAGAAAAACCTTCCTGTTTTATTCTAAATATTTTGTATTTGGAGGTTGAAACACTGAACTGAAAATTAAGGATCTTATCTTTACTTATAGTAACTTATTTGTAATATCTCCAAATAAGATAAAATCCTACAGTCCATGTAAAACTTAAAATACTCTTATGCTATGGTGCAGCATATTGGCTTTTTTGCAACAGTTTCATTTCATTTAATTTCTTTAAACTAATTTAAATGTAGTAGAAAACTATATCACAGCAGCTTAGGAAGCATAGATGATGGAGCAGGTTCCATAAATTTAGAGTTGTAAATATTCAGAGCTTGCCTTGGGCAAGATTTGGCTTTCCTACCATGGCCTCAGTTTAATCCATATTTAGAAGTTCATTAATCTGACTACGTGATAAATTTTTGTTCTGTAACCTACTCTAGTAATTGTACTTCATTGCTCAACCTAACTGGTTTATTACAGCTGCGGCAATTCAACTTTTCTGACTTTCTATTTTTTTGTGGGTTTTTTTGTTTGTTTACCTTATTTTATTTTAGGTCGGTCTGCTTTAAGGGTACCTGGACACAGGCCGACAGACTGGGAGAAAAAATGTTTGTTGTGGGCAGGCCATTTCAAAAAACCAGAGGATATACCAGAGACTGTCTCGTAAGTGTCACTTTTGAAGCTGTAAGAGAAGCATTATTTTCACAGGAATATGTTACTTGAATGCAATTCATAAATACCTTTTCTTAACAGGAATGGGTTTCTACAGCTGAAAATTCTTATGCTGCTGTGACTGTTGTATCACCTTGTAGATAAGATTATACAACCCGGGGAACTCTCTATTTTGATATACATGTATTTAGATTCTTCTGAAGGGATGGCCAGCACCTATCAGTTGTTTCATTAGAAAAACAACACATTTCAATTAATCTTTATTCTTCCAATCAAAAAAGCTTTTTGTAAATATTGGTGTGAGCTTTCCATAGTGTTTTTCTTAGTATGTCAAAGCCTAATGCATGAAATTTTCATGATATAGCCATAAAATAATTGAAATGCATTTCAAATATTTATTAATGAATATCTGGATGGCAGAGGCCAACTTTCTTTACTCTTGGCGTTTAAACTAACAAATAGTGGAAAGGTTCCCTTGCAAAAATAAAATAGTCAAAATTTCCCCATTGCTGGCGAAACACAAATGCCAATGCTTTGTCCTGTGTGCGATGTAGAAAATAAAACTGGATGTTCTATTTTGCCTATCTAAAATGAAGATCAAAGTTTTTAAAAAAATGCAATTATTAGTTTAAAAAACATTTCTAGTGTTAGTATAGTTGTTATCTCTTAGAATACGCTTCTAATGTTTCTATGTATAGATACTTATTCAAAAGATTGAGTCAATCTTTTATTACTTAGGTGAGCAAGTTATGTAGCTCCTGTCTAAAGATATTCTGTTTGGATGCATAGTATAGGAATTGAAAATACACCCATGTACCTAAGCTTTTTCTAAATGTATCACAATGTTGAAAATTATTCAGTTTTGTTTTGGACCATTTTTCTTGAAATTAAAGCTTGAAATAAAGTTTTAAATCATTAAAACATTAAATTATGTCAATTCCTATATTTTTGCATACAAAATACCTGTTATGAGTGTTTTTAAGAAAAGAGTTATCAGACTGAGTGAAGGCATTGACTGTGCATCTAAAATCATGCTTTATTGAAAGGACAAACCAACTTCTGATAAAAGCTGATCATTTTTGCAAGTGCACAGGTTGAATCAGTGGTTTTGTTTAGGGAAATAGTTCAGCCAAAGTTGAAAAGACGGTTAAGAACTATAAAAACACAAAAGCTTGTTTTCTTTGTCTAAACCGCGTAAGATTGGGTTGTAAGGGCATGTGATACAACCATATCTTGCAAGTTATGTTCATTAAAAGTAAATAATTTATTAAACAAAATAAAAGCTAATCTTAGCCACTGAATTAATTTTTAAGTGAAAATTGCATTCAGATAACTACTTTTTCCTCTCGTATAGTCTAGCACACACAAGGTAACTCAAAAATAAAAACTCATAGTTTTTAAATCTGTGCATTTCAGCTTAAGTGCAGCCAAGAACCAAAGTTGTTCATCACAAATTATTTGCAAAAACAAATAACCTGGAAGCTAAATTGCTAGCTTGATGCTAGATCGACATGTTCTCTATGATTAGAAGTTTTCTCAGATCAGTACTATGAAATGGTGATCAAATCACTCTCACATTCCTCTTCAAAAGACCAAAATGTTTTTAGTTCTCAGGTCCTACGTGATTTAGCACACTGAACCATCGTGGATCCCTTGGTGTCTTTTTCCTCCAAGTAGAAGGGTTAAAATGTGATATGTTTACATATTTACTGGTGTTTGTGTACAGTATTAGCCTCCCAGTTCTGTTAAGTCTATTATCCATGTTAGGCTTAGCATATAATTACCTCGTGTGATGCATTTTTGTGCCGTTACGTTAATGCTTCTCCAGTCCCCTGTAATTTTATAATACGCAAAATTAAATCGGTGAGAATATTAAACTTCCTCAACAAGAAAGTCAACTGTTCTAAATTCTGCAAGGAGAATTAAATATATAGGACTAAGTCACTGGAAAACATCTGGAAATTTTACACTTCATTGGCGTTCCTTATATGAACTTCTTATTTGTAGTATTTCAGGTGCAGGTTGGTAGAATGATCTTCAGTACAGCTGGAAGACTTTAATAACTGATATTCTTCTTGTGGAGGACTTCTGTGTTCTAAGATAACCATAGACAAGGCAACAGGTTTCCTAAAGAAGTGGCACAGCTACTGGTACATCTGGATAAGCATGCTGAAATATGGAAAAGATTTAAAGGAGTTACCTGTCCAAAAGCTATGTTGGAAAGCTTACACTCCTCCATGCCTCTCTAGTTTCCCCCTAGCAGAAGGGAAGTTGTAACCACGGGTCTTCTACCACGTCCTATCCAGATTTTCTAGGAGTATTATGTCTAGCAGACAGTGTGAAATCTAAAAATAGCATTATCAAATGCTGTAGTAGAGGAAGCCTTCTTTGGAAAATAGACAGTACCATAACTGAAAGCATTTTGAACCTCAGGCAGAAAGAACTGTTAAGCTGTGAAGGTATTTACCTCTGTCTAAGAAGCTCAGACTGTTAAACAACATATTTTATTCCTGCTGACAGATGTTTTTTACCATGCTTCTGCTATCAAGGGAACGTGCATATTTTACAGTGCTAAAATACACTGAAGTTCTAGTATGGATAGGGCACTTGCTGTCTTCACAGACTTTAGGAAGCGGTAGTGTTAGTAAACTAGTATTAATAAAAGCATCCCTCTCTTTTTCCTGTCCTCCCTGCAGTGAACATACATAATTAAATACTGCAGCCTTCTTTCCCTTGCATTCCCTAATAATTCAATACTTTAAAACATTGGGTTTGTTTCCAGCTTTAAGAAAGCCCTTTGTTACCGTGATTTTGTATATCCCAAAGTAGCTAGGAATCAGATGTTCCCATTCCTTTAAAACCTTTTTAAATTTATTTTTCTTTTTTTGTGGAAAGAGCCAAGTACTGTTAGCATTATACACAGAGGGCATACCTAGATTATACAGGTAGCATGCTAGGAGAAATTAAACAACTAGCCAATGATTTGGGTCTCCAGTAATGAGTCTGTTCTTTTATTATTATTTCTTGAGGATTGAAGCAATCAGAGCAGCACAGACCACACTGCGTGTGAAGGTCAGCTATGTAATGATTGCCTTGACTATACTGGGATGCATAGCGATGGTGATCAGAGGGAAGCAGGTAAGCACAAATTTTTGGCTGGTGAGTGCAAATGGATCTCAATATAAACTCATTTGGATTGTTAGTACTGTTTGTCCTTCTTGTTCCCTAACCCTCACTAATTAATTCCCAAGTCAGAAAAGGGTGATGTCACTGTTAAGACCATATAAGCAAAAATAGTCCTTCCCCCCTGCCCCTCAGTGCAGTACTTAATCTTATCTTGTACTAGTTTAATTCCTCAGTTTTGCTGACAGGCTGCAAGAACTTGAAAGGACAGAAAACCTTCTCTTCTGACAGTCTGGTAGGCAAGTAAATGCTCCTTGGGCCTATAGGATCCATACACCATTCATTTTGTGGATTTATTACAAACACCTCTCTACACACTGCAATGCTTAAAGAATCAACGTAATAGAAACAGCACATGGGTGTATTTCTTCACAGAAATCTCAAAATCTTTGTAAACAGTGGGGAGGTGGTCAGCAGTAATTCTGTGCCCTTTAATTGAAGTAGAAAAGTCTCTCTTTATTGTGGATGGAACTAATTTTTGGAAAAAAAAAGTTTATATTATAGAAAAGTTTCCATGTCCTGTAGATGCCAAGCGTCTTTCACTTATATATAATTTGTCATGATATCTAAGAAGTAGATATCTAAAAGGTATCTAAAACTAGGTCTGTGATTTAATTTGCATCATTTGAGGTGAGGAAGTGTAAAGTTTAAGATTCCAAGTGAAGGACGAGTTAGTCATGCTTTAATTTTGTGCTTTTTAACATAATTGGTAAACTATTAACTTTGTTGTTTTTATAAAGAAACGAGCACTTTTTGCACACTGAAGTCTCAGCATCATTCGTCTCAAAGTCAAAGAACATGAATATAATCTATGCAACTTATTGTTACGTTGCTTTGGGGAAAAAAAAAAAAGCACAGGGCTAATAGAAATACAGTCCACTACATTCTTTTAAGAATGACTAGAAGCTGAAAACCCTGCACTTCTTAAAGCATCTATACAGACAGAACCATAGTGTATGCTTCCTCTCTCTGCAGCCGTTCTTCTGATCACTATGTTCCAATCTTCTTTTTATTGACAACTAAGTCACTAGTGAAACGTTATTAACTGAGTCTTAGTTAATAAAACACTGCAAATTATTTAAGTGTCAAGTATCATTTGTACTTGTCAGCATTTGCCTATCAAAATGAAAAGGATGCATTACTCTGAAATCAGTGGAAAGGTTTTTCTTTTGCCTTAGCAGAAGAAATCAATGACTGATAATTCCCAGAACATTTTCCTCTTAGGTTTACATAATACGAATGCAAACACCGGAAGAGGAGAGATGCTTTGGGACCCTTGTTTTCACAGCAGCTGGAATCTATTTAACTTCTGTTTTTTTTCCAGTGTCTCTGACTTCTGAGGACCAGAGATTAATATTAAATATTGACTAGAAGCCCAGAATACATCTGCTAGTGCCATTAACAGAAGGGCTTAATTTATTCCCAGAGAAATGATAAATTTAAACTAATCTCTAGATGCTGTATTTTAACCTTCTCTCTTCCTGTCACTAAAGCTGACAGAACTGTGCTATGGTAGTTCTCTGTGATAGGCCAGATACTTTGAAAAAAATTATTCAGTGTTTTTGTGAATTGTTTTGGGAAATATCACTACAATTGTTTTCTGTGGTACTTTCGGTGACACCTTCTGCTTCTTTCTTTGTCATATGTTGTAGGCTATAAAAAGGCATGAATCACTTACAAGCATAAACTTGGAGAAGAAAGCTCAGTGGAAAGAAGAAGCTACTCAGAGTACATCTGCTAAACCGTAGAGGAAGAAATGGAGAAACCAAGGATGGGGGAAGAAAAGCCTGAAGTCCTCCTCAGCTCTTGGAGGAGGATATAGTCACATCATCCTTGTATGTTCTGTACTCTTGTGTTCAAGAATGAATACTTGTGATCATTAAAAACAGAAACATCTGTTTTTCTTCCTGGTACCTTCCCCTTTCCTCCCAACTCTCTTCTTCAAGCCATGTAATTTTATTTCCTTCATTAACTTAATTGAAGTAATAACTAACGTCATCCACTATCACTACTACAGGTCCCTTTAGAAAGAGTGGTGCTATACGTATTCTGTACTGTTACAGGCTGCCCAAATTTTTCTGTATGTTCTTTGTGTAAGAGAGAAAAACTATTAAGGAAGTCCTTGAGTCGGGAATAATTACATGACTGCATTAACATGGTCAAAATGATCAGAAGTTATTAGAAAGTCTGCTTACTTACTTGTTCCAGGTCCAGTATATTCTGGCTACCTCTGTATAAGTTGAGGATTACTTGTCTTCTTTGCTAAGAAGAGGAAAAGGAGTGATACCCTGGATACCACAGAAACGATGTACTGCACGACAACCTAACATTTTTTACACTGGAGTTGCTAGTGAGGTGAGAGGAAATTCAAGTTAAGAGTACAGAGATGAGTATTTTGACAAATACTGATTGATAACTTCAGCCTGTGCTATCAGATATGCTACTTAGAGGCACATGAGTATAAGAAAGTTAATCAAGCATTTCTTCTCTCTGCTGCCAAGCTCCTTTTTTCCAAAATTTATTTGGACTTATTTGCATATTTTCCCTTTAAAATGCCACCTGTACTTTCACTTGCTAGCCCACATAAAGATCACCTGCCTCAAGTTTCAGAAGCAGCAGACCCAGTAACACCTGCAAAGAGCAACTCCCAGTAGCCCTGTTTCTGGCATTCATCCCAGAAGCGTCACGTACTGTTCATGCTAAACAGCACACAGCAACTGGAGACCAGTATTTTTCCCTCTTCCTTTCAGATCATTTGGAAGGAAATGTAGATTAGGACCATCAGGACTGTTCAAAACCATGTATTTTCCCAGGACTGCATGCTGACTGGCCCCTGGGGACTCCAGAAACAGAAGAGGCATGTTTGACAGATGTAGTTTGTGAATATCCTGATTGCGGGAGGCAGATTATTTTTCCTGAATCTTTTCAGTTTTTCTTGTACTACTACAAATTAGCAATATTACTGAATTAAAAGCCCTTCAAAAATGCAGGATAAACCTTGTATTTATAATTGGAAAGAAATAATGAGGTATCTAATGCAGTCCTCTCTAGTACTTTGTCCTTTATTTTACAGATAGAAAATAAATAACTGCTTCAGTCCATCTTTCTATGAATTGCATTTCTGGCTACCCATACTACAGAGATCTAACCAATCCTAGAAGCCATACAGTCATTCCAGAGAAGTTTAAAGCAATCAGATGATGCTACAACCCCTTATCAGACTCTCACTAAGACAATTATTAAAAGTATGCTGTCATGCAAGCAGAGCCAGCTCCCACAGGTTTGTCCGTTCAGTTAATACTGAATGCAAGTCATGCTTAATTCCACTGCAGGTATGTGAACAGATCTTTCATGACTACACCAGTAAGCATATAGGTCAGAATCAAAAAGTCTTACCAGATTATGTGCCTGTGCTTGTGCATTTATTAAATGAGACCAAGGAGGAAAACATCAACTTCAGGCAATATTTCAGGTTACCACAGATAGAAACTGGTGATTTGACTTAGCTTGGTGATGGTAGAACTTAAAACCAGAAAGTGTTCTGCTTTCAAGAAGCAGTATATTCCGAGTATATTCTTTGAACAGAGCTAGAAGGTACCTCATCTAGTTTTGTATATAAAACCATTCGGACTCATCCAGGTGGTAAAGCATTTCAAATAAAAATATGTAAAATACCACTCAGAAAGCAATGCCCAGAGCAGCAATGATCAATAGTTTTACATTTTGCTCAAATATCTATAAGCTTTATGCCCACGTACTCGAAAATTCAAACCCTGGTCCATTAGTTTGACAGAAGCTCCATTTAGTAGTCACATCATATGGGTCATAGAATGGCTTGGGTTGGAAAAGACCTCAAAGATCACCTAGTTCCACCCCCCTGCCGTGGGCAGGGACACCTCACACTAAGTCAGGTTGCTCCAAGCTCCATCCAACCTGGTCTTGAACACCTCCAGGGATGGGGCATCCACAGCTTCTCTGGGCAGCCTGTGCCAGTGCCTCACACCCTGAGTGAAGAACTTCCTCCTAACATCCAATCTAAATCTCTTCTTTTAGTTTAAAGCCAATCCCCCCTTCTTGTCCTGTCATTGTCTGCCTGAGCAAAGAGTTGCAGAGTACCCCAGAGCTTTTTCCCTGCTGAACATCCCCAGCTCTCAGACTTTCTTCATAGGAGAGATATATCCTTATATCCTTTCCTTATATGCCTGGTATCACCACCATTTCTGGATCTACCATAAAACCTGTTTATCACTGCACTGGTTTGTTTTCTTTCAGCTTCCATGTAGGCTTCATGGTCTCAAAAACCTGAGCATGGGCTTTGTGCCTTCTCCAGCTCACTCCCAACCATGGCAGTATTTTATTTTTTTTTTTTTTTTGCAAGTAGCATACTAGAAAAATCTGAGAGGGACCATGAAAGTAACCACCTCTTTCCTAGTACTTCCTAGCTTCTAAGAAAGCACTTCCGAACACACTGTTTTAAAAACTTCATGTCTCTGCCTAAGCAGCCAGCCTAGCTGACTGGAGAACACCCCACATCACCTGATGAGGTCGTAGCTTTAGCCTACGCTATTATAACAGTGCCTGATGAAATGGAATATATTAAGCCCTTAGAAAAATATTTCCCTTCTCCCCTCTGGCTTGGTCTGCAACACCATTTATGTTTATTCTAAGTAGTAAAATCACTAATCCTACACCATATGCCTTATCGCTGTACCTCTTCCAGATGCAACAGATACTTCCCAATACAATGATCGATCTCACAACTTGAACGCTGCCTCAGAAGACCACGCAGGAGCCCTATGGTCACTGTAATAGTAGTACACAGATACACTGTTTATTTTCTGACTAAGACAGGCATCTGAAAAAAACAAACAAACAAACAAACCTTAACGCCTGCTAGCTAAAATTGGCATGTGAAAGTACTAATGACGTGTTGTGCCAATCCCAGAAGAAAAGAAACCATACTGGAAGACATGGGGAAGTACTTAAAGCTGGCACAGAGCTGAAAACTGCACAAAAGTAAGATATCTGTCCCCGCAAATCCTTAGGAAAGCACAGAGGTGCATCACCAGGAGCATCATCACTTTCAGAACTGGGTGGTGGGATTTGGTTCTTAACAATCTTAGCGCTGATGTTACAGAAATGCAGGGTCAGGAATACACGTCTTTCTGGGTCAACGTCTTCCTGTCTTCCCTTAAGATTAAAAGAAGAGACTTTGACCAACAGTATTTAGTTGGCTTCAAAGAACCAACACAGAAATACAAGAATGGGCTGAAGTCTCTAGGCAGTAAATGATTGTTTGCCTCCGTGGTGTATTCTCAGAAGCCCCAAACACTGGTCCTGGCTTAGTTGCTGAAATTTTGTTAACTTTCTGCCCCACTACCTCCTGTATCTTCCTGAATCTAAAAGAAGAACCCTGTGTGCAACATTCTACTGGGATCTTTACCAACAGAAAGAATTAAAAATTCTGTTTGCTGCCCCAACAAACACAACATTTGAAGGCATTACAGGTCTGCAGACAGGACGGTTAGATAAAAATACCAGACAATCCTGCATCTTCCTTGCCCTAATGCCCAATGTAAAGTTTGGCGCTGTTAAAACCTGACAGTTCCTTAGTGATGCTCCAAGAACAACTCAGAAATTCTTGGTTCTCACGAATCTTCTCACCTTAGCAGCTCACAAGGCTTCTGGAATTTGCCTACATGGGGTCTCCACAAGCAGAAACAAATGCATTAACTTCCATTTATACGGTAAGGGAAGCAGAGAATATGTGAAATCCCTTTTCTGGCACTATACCCTGCATAGCAGAGCTAAGAGAAGAACCAAAGACATCAAACAGTTTCCTGGCATATCCTCTGCTTATTAGATGGTGCTGCCTCCTAGCTGTACACAAAACAAGAACAGATCACTGCAAACAGTGGAGGAGGCTACAGGCATTCTCTGAGTTAGTTCCATCTGAATTGCAACATACTCTTTAGGAAAGCAGAGAATACTGGTTGAAATGTTTCTAACAGCAAACGTAATACTTGTTATTCTCGTATCAGTCTGGCAGTTATTCTTGAGGGTAAAAAATGCCTTTTTTCTCATCTGAATTGAACCTCACACCTTTTAACAGCTGTTGTTGCTCCCAGTTTCGTGTCTCTTTTTAAGTGAAAATAGCAACACTGAGAATGCTCCTGTAAAAAAAAAAGTTTCAACAAAGCTGAACGTGAAGTTCACATAATTCCCCATTTCTACTAAAAGATTTCTTTTTATACCTATGAGAATTACACTAGCCACACAGAATCATGTCAGGTAACCAGTATTCAAGTGATAATGTATAATGAACCTCAGACTTTTTCAGAGCACTTTTCCTTCAAAACAGAGTCCTTCGCATGTGGCCTGAATGTCATTTATTAGATGGGTAATGTAACACCACACATTTGGCTCTATCAAATGCAAACAGTCTGATTGCCCTTGGTTTACCAAGTAATTCTGATCAGTCTCTATCAGTAAACTGTTCCTTTCATAATTCATATGTCTTCTCCCCTCCATACTCATATAATTTGCAGCGTTTGTTAGAAGTAGTATTTCTTTTCAAGTCATTAATAAGGCTAAGTAAAGCAAGGACAAGAACTGGTTGCTGGAAGATCCTGATGAAAATACACTCAATTAAGCACCATTTAAAATTAAATTGAGACCTATGAGTTAGCCACATTTTAATCCATTTAATGTGTGCCATGTTGACTTCTGTATTGTTTTAGTTTTCAATCAAAATATTACGCAGTACCAGTCAAATGCTTTACACAGTCTAAGTATATATGACAACAATATTACCTGTGTCAAACCAAGCCTGTCACTTCAAACAAACATACCAAGTTTAAAGATTTATACTTATCTGCTCTGAATTCACATATCCACTGCAAAAGTAACAAACACTGGCTAGGCTCCTTACACAGGAAGGCACACCATTCAGCTTAAATGGACTCTTTTTTAATTCACTCATTTAGAGGCAACTGTCATTTTTTTTTCTTGGGGGCAGGGGAGGGAAACGCCAATGCACCACATTGTTTTCACTAGCCTGGAAGAGAAAACACTTATATATATATATAGATATATAGATATATAGATATGTATATATATACACACCTACATATTTGTGTGTATATATATACACAGGTGTGTGTGTATATATATGTATATATACACACAAGTGTATATATACACAGAATATACATATATGAATATACAGAATATATGCACACACACTTTGCTCAGATTTGTTTACAAAATATGTAGCATTTTTATACCATCCAATAAGAGGTAAATGATTTTAAACAAATCTTATAGAAATGACATGTTATTGGAAATTTACACGTAAAAAAATCCAGCACAAAAAAATCCAAAAGCTAAAACAAGATTTTGCTACTAATCAGTGCTTCTATCACCCTTCAAGAAAAGAGAAACACAGTTATTTATATGTGATGTAAAGGCAACATTGAGGGTTTTTTTGTTTTTAAATTAACCACCAAATTTAACCCCCTAAAATTACAAAGAATCAAAGTCCATTTACAGATCAAGTGCAGTAAACTAAATGTTCCTTCAGCACAAAGCAGCACTAGAGAAAATAATTGGGAGAGGGAAGGTGGAGGCCATCTGGCTTAGCTAGGGAGGCAGCAGGTGGCTTCTGCAGTGGCCACACAGGTCAGAGTCTCCATCCTGAAGCACAGACAGAACTGAAGACTGTATTTAAATAATGGTCACACAGAGCTGATGTTCAGGCCTTTGCCTAGCTTCTTTCAGCAGTTTGACAAGTGACGTTATTTTATTATTTTTATTTTATTTATTTTTTTTAAACTCTGAATCCAATGGGCTGGTTTTGCTTTTGCAGTGGCTTGTCACTGAGAGGAGTCATAAGGAGGATCTTGCAGACAGTTCTGCCACTAACATTTACCACAGGTACACGACGCTGCAGATGTTAGTGGCATTTTTGAAATGCTTACACTGGACAAATGTGTGTTCCAAACGTCCCAAATGGCTTGCAAGAACATAGCCCGATGCCAGGGGGAGCAGACAGCCTGGAGAATCCATTGCATTTACAGAAATGGAACTGCCACTTTCAATCACATGGCATCTCCCGATGTGTGAAGAGTTTGGTGTCAATGTCAGCTGAACTCAGTGAGGAGTGGCAGGCCTTTGCATCAGATGTCTGTGATCCAAGCAGCTTGCGGAGCCAAGAACATGCTGCTAGCAGAAGAGCAGTCTACAGCTGTGGGTAACAGCTGTCATGCAGTCAGCAATGCCTTATAGATGTCACCTGTAGGAACCACATGTTCCATACTAATTCACCTGAAGTCCCGTAAACAGCAGAAGGAAAAATGAAATGAAAGGGGCAGGCAGACCTGGGTGTAACATTACTATCTTTTGAATGTAGTGTCATTTTATTTGTTAAATAAGGGGCTTGACCACGAGGACTCTTATCATGAGTTGAAGAGGAAGCTCATTTCATGAAAACCAAAGGAGATCTAACACTCCTTATGCTAAGTTTTACAAATTACGATTTTGTTTTCAGAGTGTAATTTTTCAGAAGAGAAATCTGTTCAAGTCAAGCTGTGTAAAAATGTAAAGAGGCAGATAGGATTTTTTCCAACCATAACTCTAATACCAAGGACCAGACTCTGAAATATGAAGTCAGGAAGGGCTGGATTTTAAGGTAGGCATGGCCAGATCATACTGTGCTGGCAAGAAAAAGTGGGGGTAGTTTCTCCCTTCTAGAAGCTGGTTTGGAAAGTCATTTCTGGGGGTGTGGTAAGAGTGACTTAAATTCACAGGTGATTTTTTTTTGTGGATGGAGAGGAAAGACTGGGAAGGTGTACAAATCTCCACAGTGGTCTGCAATCCAGCTTGAGAGCTCAGTGTTGAGAAGGGGAAGGACCAGGTGTGTTCAGTATTCTTAAGAATCAGAAACCACGTCCATTGGAGCCTGTTGTTGCAGGGGACAGAGAACTCATTCCATTATTTGTAACGTTCTGTATGCCAATAACTCCAGCTGGCACATATAGCAAAGTAGATGCATTGCATGTGAAGATTTAACACATCTCACACAGCCATCCAAAGAGGCATCCAGGGAAAAAAAAAGAAAAAAAAAAAGTATGGGAAATTAATTCAGCTACGTTCTCAAAGTCTGAATGTCTCCCTGGGCTGCAGGCACACACTGCAGTAAATACGTGAGAAAGGCAGCCTTACCTTGGATGCCAGGAGTGTGGGGGCTAGTGGAGGAGGAATTACTTTCCTGTAACAGGAGTAGGGAATATCTCAAAGTATAGAAAGGTGCCTCAACTCCACAAAGATGACAGTGGAGAGGTTCAGAATCTAGAGAAAAAGGGTGATTCTGGCAACCCCTTGCCAAGAAGGGGGCATCCTGCCACGGAGCCAAGAGTTTTCCGGACGTATGTAAGAGCATGTGCACAAGGCAAGCGAATGAGCGCAAACAGGATTATGGAAAACATTGAGAGAATCACTCCACGGGTGGCTTGTGGCTCAACAACAGGATTGGCTAGGTAGAGGAGCACACAGCACGGGGGCACCTCAGAGCTGGAAGCCTTCCATGGGAGCCTCACACTGCTGGAAGATGTACTGTTGCTGGCCAAGATCCACCTGTGGGGCAATGCTGCTGTCTTCATCCTCTGTTCCAAAGTAGTGCTCAATCAGATCAAAGGCCTTCTGATAAATCTCTTGATTCTCATGGCTCTGCAGGAATTCAATCTTGTCCAGGCCTGCAGAGAAAAGAAGCACATAAAAGTTACAGCTCGGAAAAAGCATTATGGCCATGATCATTTTCAGTCTGCTGTGAACATCACATTCCATGGCAATTCTCTCCCACCTTCAGAAAAGAAAGATCCCACTATGGAGACCTTTACAACACTCACACTCTCCACAGCCAAGGAAAATCAGGTTGAACTACAGGATTCCTTTGCAAATGCACAATGTTCCATAATTTGTCTGCCTCTCCCCTCCCACGCCAAAAATCTAATAAATCAATGAATGTGTGAAAAAACAGGCCTCAAGACTTTTTCTGAACAGAGTTTTAGAACCATGTTTCCTGAAAGTGTGTTCTTAGCACTTTTGTTTACAAGGACCATGACTATACAATCACTTAACTGCAAGTCAGAAGTCATTTTTGGTAATCATCTAGTCCAACTTGCAGCTCGGAGCAGCACTACTAGCAATAGCAGATTAAGTTAGCTGTGCCTTTGTCTAGTCATGTCTTCAAAATCTCCAACAATGGAGACTCCACTACCTACTACATATCATGGGTATATACAATGCAGTTAAACTTGTACAATCACATCAAGCATGTCGTCAAACTCAAGCCTCATAGTCAGAAAATACGGCAAACGGAACTATCCTTGGTATGTAGGAATGAGGCTATAATGAAATCCAAGTTGTAGCCACCCTAGTAAATCTTTAGTACATGGGGTACTGTAGAGGTTTTCTCGTTCAACTCCTTTTACTGAGTATGGATACTAGAGGAAACAATTATCTGGCATTGTATTGACGTTTCTGCAACCCTGATGTAAGAAGGGAAGTTCTGTTTGTACCTGTGGCTTTTGTTAAATAGGGTACGCATCAGAGGCTATCCCAAGCTAAGATTATGATACTGTGAAGAGAACTACTGATCTCACAGTAACTCGTGACAGAAGACAAAGGGACACAAAAATGAATAAAGGAAGGGAGCATCTATCCCATAAGGAGAAGTTGAGAGAGGTGGGACTGCTTAGCCTATAGAAGAGAAGGCTCAGGAGCAGGTGCGGCCAGGATCTTACTAAGATACGTACATATCTGAAAGGAGATGGGAGACAGAGGGATTTGGCCAACCTCTTTTCAGTGGTTTGTGGGTGCAGGACAAGGGGTAATGGCCACAAGATGGAGCACATTAAGTTCCACAACAACATGCGAAAGGACTTCTTCATGGTGAGGGTGACGGAGCACTGGAAAAGGCTGCCCAGGGAGGTTGTGGAGTCTCCTTCTCTGGAGATATTCAAGGCCCATCTGGGGCCTTGGCCAGGCCCTTTTCAGCAATACCCAGTGACAGGAGAAGAGGCGATGGACAAACTGAAACCCAGAAGGTTCTGTGTGAACACCAGGAAAACTTTTTTTTTTTTTTTTTTTTTTTTACTGTGAGGGTGACTGAGCACCAGCACAGGTTGCCCAGAGAGGCTGTGGAATCCCTATGCTGTAAATACTCAAAAGCTGCCTGGACATGGTCCTGGGCAATTGGCTAGACAAGATGACCTTCAGAGGTCCCTTCCAACCACGGCCATTCTGTGATTCTCTGAAGTCGTAGGAATCATGAGCAAGTGCTGACAGAATACAATTCGTAAAACACTTGGAAATATATGAGGCCCCACAGTCACTCAAGAAGCAGCAGTGCTGTCCCAATTCTCTGAATGCAGCAGCCACTAATCAAGGCTTCCCAAACCATAAATGAAACCTTTATGCTAGGAACTGCCACACCTCATTCGAGAACCTAAAACATCTCCAAATTAGAATACCCGCTTACTTTTCATGGAAAAACAAACAAACAAACTAGAACCAGACACCAAAAAAAAAACTTATTTTGATGCAGCTCTTTCCTGGAAGTCACATATTAATCAAGAAACAATATTCCATGCTACTATCCTCTCCTATACTGCTCTTGACAACCCATTTTTATTTTTTCTTAAAGCTTCAGTGCTGGGCAGCATGGAAACAAGCATAACAAGTCAACTACGCTAACAAACGTCTAAGATGACTGCCTTCAACTTTACCTCTACAGGACAACTCAAGACTACTCCTCTTGAACTTCAGAGCATTTAAGGATATCTCACTAAGGGCTACTTATATTTAAAAAAAAAAAAAATGACCCAGACAACCAATTCCATCTGATACTACTACCTTTAAGGCAATGAACAATTAATACATTACAACTGGTGCAAAACCTACTTAGCCAATCCAAAGAAGAAATTCTCACCGGAACGCTGTGCAAGCTACATTGCATACCAAGTAAAAGACTTATGCTAAGGTTGAGGGAAGTGAATTGGATTTGAACAGAATTCTGGAATTATGTAGGACTTAACGTATGCTTAGGGAAAAAGCCAATGACAGGGAAATGGTAGGATCAATGCAGATCATAGAGAAACAAACATGACAAAGTAGAGAAATAGAGGCAATATTAAGACACTGGTTGCATATAATGAGTATGCTCATCGAGCCAAAGCCCTGTACCTCATCATCCGTAATCTGCACTACCTTTTTGTTAAATTCTGTTTTTAGTTTCTCACTGTTCTGGTTTGTTAGTAATAGACAATAAATTATATAAATCACCTTATTCTGAGTCTGTTTTGCCCATGATGATAAATGTTCAGCAATCAACCTGTCCTTATCTCAACCATTGAGCCCTTTCCATTCTGTTTTCTCCCCCTTTCCTTTCGAGCGGTGGGAGTGAGAGAGCAGTTGTGGTGGAGTTCAGCTGCCCAACTGGGTAAAACCACCACAACCATATAGATAAAATATGAATTGTGTGTCATTTCAGTATTTTTGAAAGTTTAAGGGCAGCTGTGAGTTTAGAGACAGAATGTCCCATCAGAGCAGTATGCAAAGAGGATAGAGGATCAAGATTCATAAAGTGGAGAGCAAGCATATTTGCTGTGTTCTTTGTGCTTAAAAAAAAAAAAAAAAAAAAAAAAAAAAAAAAAAAAAAAAAAAAAAAAAGAGCTATACAGAAGAGAGGAGCTGTCACTGCCTGAACAATGCATTAGGGAAAAATCCCACAGCAAGGCAAGAGTGTTAAACAGCGAGCAATTTACAGGCTCTCCACCTTCAGACTTCTAGACAGACTGCTACATAGTTTTACCCTTTATGACATAAGATTATGCTTTTCTCAATGATACTTAATTCTGCTGAGAAAAGCTGCTGAGGTGAAGAGAGAGATACCACATCGGACAGAAAATGGCCAGACTGAATTGAGAAAACCCCAGGCCTGTTAACAAGGAAACTAACCTTAGGAGTAGACATATCTCAGAACCAGGACTAAATGTTGGCAGTGCATGCCATAACTACAGCAAAGCCAAGCCAAAACAAGAATTTGCTGCTGCTGGCAGAATTCTGCAGGGCAGCAGAGAGGGAAAAGAAAGGCCTGAAATCTGAGAAACAGAGCAGAGCTCCTGAACTTTTATCTGCTGCAGAGAAAAGATACTAGGGCTGAATGACATCCAGGAGGTTTCCGCAACGTGAAAAAGAAAGAAATAAAATATTCACACACTATCTCCAACTACATACAGACAAAGGTAACGTGAAAACTGAAGCACATTGGTAAACAATTTGTCTAAGAACAGTTAATTTTCAGGTAAAAGTGGTAAGAAAATTAATACAATCTGGTCTACTGAAACTCTAACAGATCCATGATCACTGCTTTAATCCCTGCCACCCACAGATGTTTTGCTCATACCATATGCTTCCTCAATAAGAGCGCAGTAAGGATTAATGCCAGTGCCACTGCATTTGGATTCCTGCTCTCCAAGCCTCAGGATGTTCTCCAGCCCATTCAGTGCTACTTGCACAATCTTTGAGTCCATTACTGTAAGGAGGTCACAGAGTGGTTTGATGCATCCCAATTCTACTAAATACCTGAAAAACACCACAGACAACAGTTAATTGTTTGTAAAGTTAAAACCGATATAGCCATTTAAGCATTTAGTGTGAAGTATAAAGAACCAAAACAAACATAAAATATCAACTTGATTGCAGAAACTGGAAAAATTACAGACATCTATATGTATCCAGTCAATTCTGCTGAAAGACTGAAAATATCTTTAAAATATATTATCTGTCTACACATTTCTATGTGTAGAATGATAATGAAATAATCGTCTAATTTTGTAACTTTTATTTATAAATTTATAAGTTTATAATGTATCTTATCAGCTTAACTATATTAAACTATAATTTAAAGTATTAACATTGTATAGAGTTATATATAAGCATAATATACTAGTATAAGTTAAACAGAAAGAACAATGAACACGAAGCCCTTGTCTCAGGGGCTTGGGAGTACATCTTTCAGCCATGACTCTCCAGGTTGCATTTTGTTACACTCTGTAACAACCACTGTGAAAAAGTTTAAAAAGTTTAATTTGTGGTTTGTTTGCTTTTTTTCCACATAAGAGGAATGGTTCAATTAATGAAGTAAGTATTACAGCTGAAATTCTTCTAAGATTTCTCCATACAGGAATGAATGGCTCATTCACAACTCAATCTAAAGATGTCATCTCTCTGGAGACAAACTCTGTAAGCATACAGAATTTTACATACAGACTGTCAAAACTGTACCAACTCTTTACAGAAACATTTTTGAGTTTCTATGTTACTAGCTTGGTTTCTTGCAAAAACACTAATTCACTCAATTTCATTGAAACATTTGTACTATTTCATACTTGATCTGTTCAGCAGAGCCTCCAGATGTTGCATTTGTGATTGCCCATGCAGCTTCCTTCCTCGTCCGAAATTCAGCTGTTTGCAAAATATTTATTAGAGCTGGAAAGATATGGGCATCGATGACTGTCTGCAAAGAAGAAATGACATGTCAGGGTTATAATAAAAATTAGAAATAAATTCCTTGTCCTGAGCCTATGCTCAGCACAACACATTAAACAATGAAACATTACTTCTCAACAGGCAAAAATCAGTTTACAGCTTTACATTCTAAACCCTAATTATCACTGGAGTTAGCGTTTATCCCAAAGTAATTCATAACATGTTCAGACTGAACTATCACCATATCTAACGCGCAACTTAATTATACCTTGACAGCAGGAGAATGCCATATTTCCCTTATTTTTCCAGGTAATGAACCACTCAGATCTTAAGTCCACTAACTCATTAAAATCCCCCTAAGCTGAAAAAAAAATTCATAAACCTGTTTGTGAGATACTGTATTTTGGCAAGACTAGACAACAGAGAAAAGAGAGAATGTATTGTAAGAACTAAGAACTCCTCAAAACCATGTATTCTTTCCTGGTGAAAAGACAAAGCAACAGATGGTTCAGTAATATGGTTAACTGCATAGCCCATCAAACAGATACAAGTCAAACAAGTACTTAATCAGCAGCACAAAGTTTCTAGTAACTGCCCCTGGAAAGAACCTTTTACAGTAAAAAAATAAAACTGGTTCAGTTACACACCTACCACAAAGATCTGAAACACTTTCTTTCACAAGGGTAACTAAAAGAAACAAGAGCCTAGGGTTGCGTTTTTAAACCAACCATTTAATAAGGACATTATCACTGAACTGGTAACACCAAACTCAAAGAAATCCTTTGCAAGGAGCTCTACAGACAGAAACAGACCACATCCAGCATAAAGTTACAGGCAATTCACTGGCTGGACAATTACCCAGTGGAAAAAAAAACAACCTGTTGACATTTCTTTTATCCTTCCTGTTTATCTGGGCAGCCAAGCTGCATGAATTCGTAAATCCATACTGTGCATTAGTTTTATCAACAGTCTCCTTTACCACAGAATCTGCAATTCCATAAAGGCGATTTGTGGCCCTCGACTAAAAAGAGTGTATGAATTTAAAAGCTATCACGAAATAAAACTCAACAGGAATTGGATAAGAATTTTTTTTTTCTTACATTTTTCTGCTTTCTAGCATTGAAAGGTTTCATATTTGCATTAGATTGAGGGGAAACGTTCACTAAGAGTGACAAGATTCAAAATCAATCCTTTTATAATTTTCTGCACCGCTTAGAGGTACAGGGCACTATAGCCTCCACCATCTTGCCACCAAACTTCACCAGAGAGCAACTTAAATAAATAACAATAGTGGAATATAAGAAACTCAACACTGGGGTTTTTAGGTATGTCTCTTAGCTTCACTGATCGTAACGCAACTTTTCTGGAATCTAGGGTAACATATTTTGAAGGAACACATGCAAGACTGCGAAGATTGGTACAATAAAATTTTAAGAAACCCTTTGTCTTTGCTGAACGTTTTGAAGATTATTGCTTCTTAAATCCCTCTTCCAAACAAGAACTTTTACAAGAGATTTACTTATAAAGCATCTTCTCAGAACAAACTTCTTTAGTAATCAGAGAAAGTTACACAGTAGCACCCAACTAAATCAGCGTATCTTAGCCATCAGGCTGCAAGCATTTTAACTTTGATCAACAAAAGCAAAATATACCTTAAAATATTTAAATTTAGACCTGTAGGAGGTGAATAGTAGGGAGAATTCCAGAACAAGGGGTACTAGCAATGGGACAGTAACAAGTGGGAAAAATCACAGATCTTAATTCTTTTCCTCCAGGCTCATTAATTTTGATCTCTTTGCTTCAGTGAAAAGCCTGGTGGATAAAAGCACTCTCCTGAGAGTGGCAAAACATGCCTTTGAACTTTTTCAGAAGGAAATGAATCCAGAAGTCTTGGGTGAATGATCAAACTTCTAAGCTATTGCATAAATGATTACAGGCACCTTGTGTTCACTTCCCTGCTGTACCCCAAATTCAGCCATCTTTACCCAAGAACATGCTAAAAGACCACAATGATTACTACAGCCTTTGGTAAGGTACTTCATGCAAGGAGACTGGCTCAAGAGAAGACCAGCAGTCATTAGACTTTTAACTTTCCCACTGCTTGACATGCGTTAAGTGCTGTCACCACCTCACTCCAAAACGAGTCCCAGTTAAACGCACTTAACTACCCCTCTATAGTACAGCACGGTTTTTCAAGTAGCAGTCTATTGACAGTTGAAAATCACAGGCCTTGTATTTGTAAAATAAATATTTACTAGATCAGAAAACAGCTTGCTTTGAACTTAATATCTTCACTGAACTTTACAAGTTCAGTTAAGCTCCAGTGGGGAGAAAACAATAAAACATTGAAAAAAAAGTGCTAGCAGCAGCTATTATTTTAAACCCCATGTTTACAGCCTTTCTTGCAGTGATTATTCTTGAAGTCAAACTAGACTACACATGGACTCCTAGCTCTGAAATCTTATGTTAGAATAATTACTATAGAAATAAGTCATGTGTTCCTTTCAATTAGATTTACTTACACAATAAAATAGTAAGCCACTGAAACAGATTGCTGTTGTGTTTTGCTTTTGCCCTTGAAGAAAAGCAAACTTGAGGCAGAGCAACACCCTAAAGGACTGCGGTAAGGTGAGATCCAAAAAGTGATGATTTAAATATTGATTTGAATGATTTTATTTTTTTTTAACCTTATTACCAGAGTATGGGCATCTGACTTGTAAATGTGCTGAAAACTCAAGTAATGTAGTGAATATAAAGAATGTTCAAGATTATATCTTTCAAATAAAATGAACACTGTTAAGGGATTTCAGTTTAATAACTTTAAAAAAATGATAAAAGTAAAAGATGAAAAAATTTCACGGTGTAAACTAAAGACTGACATACAAACATCTCGCTCTGCCAGCTGTTCGAGTGTTCCGCTATTCCTTGAAAAATTTTAGGTGCCTTGGCCATTCATGTGTGCAAATGTCTCATACTAGCTATAATGTAAAAGATATTAAAACATTCTTTCTGAGCAGCTGATGTACGGTAACTTTCTTATTTATCTATGCCTTCTAAAGGTGACTGAAATTTTTAAAGGAGTCTGATGACAGCAGGCTAACAGGGTAACAATTTTAAAGAAACACTCCAAGAACCATGTCATTTTTAGCAGTTCACATAGATTTTTCAATCCAAATCACTGTTACAATCACATGTAAGAAAAATATTTTAACATCCTGCTCCAACATCAATCAAAAGCAGATGCACATGAAAGTGTGAACTCTTTGTGTATTTCAAGTTTTTAAATTCAGTTACAGCAGTGAGTTTTAGTTTGACTACACCTGTAGGAAAAGATATGTGCTCATTTGTGTAGCACCTACTTATTACTCTGCAGTCTCTTCCTTTGATGATCTTGCTCAAAAGCGAAGAATAATTCTTCTTCTTCTTTCTTCAAAGAAAAATTCATCTTCTCAGATGCTGTTCATGTTTCTACAGCATTCTCTATGTTTCTCTACCTGTCCCTTAGTCTATACAGTTGCACCTCATATAAAATCAAGTTGACATTTTATGGTTCTCCTTACCACCCACTTCATTTCCCATCATGTCCTCTGAAAACTGATGTATGTACAGGGCAACACTGAAGATCTATACCAGAACCAGAATAACTTTTTGTTTGCTTGTTCTATTTATCCCTTTCCTTAAGATTTTAAATATTTATGTTGATTTTAGGCTGCTACTGGGCACTGAAGTAGCATTTTCAAAAATGTTATAAATTGGTTTTATGCTCAAGAGCTAATGCAGAGCCCATCCTTTTAAAAATGAAACTAACACCAAAATTTATGCCCAATTGCATCCCTTCATGTTTGTTGGAACTGAACTCTGTTTTGACTTATCATTGAGTCTTTCTGAAAATCAAACTGAATTTGAATCAAAAACTGAATTTTCAAATTTAATTTGAAATTGAGTTGTAATACCCAGTCCTTTAGCAAATCTGGCCCTTGCTTTTGAAGTATTTTTTTTTGTTGTTTTAAAACAGATGGCATTCCTCCAGCTCTGACACTCCAAGAGGGTTGTCTGTCTCTTCGAAGCACTTCATCCTTTTTATTTCTTTTAATCAAGCTTATTCACTTCGTAATATTTGATTTTAAAGAGCTGAGACAGATGAAAATGAACGTTCAGAATTTTATTATATCACCATGCATGCTGAATCTAACTACAATATAGTCATGGTTAGGGAGCAGCTCTTCAGCAGCAGTGTATTAAATCAGTACATGAACTGGCCAATACCAAATTAATTTGCTCCTCTTCTTTGGGTTCCCACAAATAAATCACTTATGGTATGCAAAAACACACATATAGTATACAAGTGTCTACACATGAATCACCACATGCCTGTGATAGCAACAAAGTCTTACATTGTGATTGTGTTCTGCTCCTGCAAGCTCTCTTATTGCCTTTAGCAACTCAAGATTACAGTCCCCACCTTATCTGGAAGCTGTGAGTATTCCTACTACTACGTTCTCCTCCTCCAGGCTGGGAATTTTAGTTCACAGGGGTTTCTCCATAACTTGTGATCCAGTTATACTGTTTACAGATTCAATTTACAACTGCTTTCTAAATGACCTAGCAAATATTTGTAAGGCAAAGCCACTTCAGATGATGGCATATAAGTACAAACCTGCTGCCATATGAGTCAAGAAGGAAGCACTTCAGATCTCATTTCTAATGGGCTTACATTGTTGACACTGACACTAAATCCATATACTCCAAGCTGTGTATAAAGTAAACTTTATACTAGTTTACACAGGTTGCTATTGCTCTCAGGAAGAACCTGCACTATAATGAACAGCACTGTGTTAAGCTGTCTCCAGATTTTAGGGTCTGACCTCCAAAAAATATAGTAATATGTACTGATGAGGTTTTCGGACAGAAAAAAAAAATCAAAGGTATCCTAGCTGTGCTACCCTCAATATGGTGTGATGTACAGATGCATCACATGTGGAAGCCTAACAGCAGTTTTACTTAAACACAAACTTAAACCTCAAAATCACTCGTCTGACTTTTGCTGGTCCACAGACAAAGAAACGTGACATTTACAGCAACACCATACTTTGCTCCTATTTGAGAGGCTTTTTAAAGCCCTGCCACCACAAACAGCATATGAGGATTTGAGACCATCTGTGCAAACTAAGGCATGAACCAAACACATTTTATACTTAAATAATTTGATAGTTTGCCTGTGTAAACTGCAACTCTGCATGTGAACTGTGGTATTCTTTTCCAAGGCCTCAGTCTTACTCTGGCCTTTTTGGAGAAGACCTGACAATTCTCAGCTTGTATCTTTACCCAGTTTGTAAAAATGCATTTCATTCTAGAGTTTCTAGAACTGATAGGCAATGTAGCATTTGCTACACTTGCTTATAGCACATTTCATCAAGGATGGGAAACCCTAAAGAAGAAATGAACGGCACAGATCCTGTTGCTACCACATGTAGCCGTATTCAGGTTTCCAGATGTTCTTGTGAGAATTTAAGGTATATCAGAAAAGAAGTGATAAGTTTCTTAACCTGTCAACAGGAGAGAACTCCTATGATGTCTTCACTGTCAGATATGGAAGATTGTATCTGGTGTACTGCCTTTCATAGCTTTTCAACAGGTTGCGTTTTCTGAGGCATCTGATAGCCTTTCATACCCTTCAGAAGGGTCGACAGTCAGGATTTAGCTTCAGTTGTGCAGTTCTCCTTCTGATTCCCAGGAAGATGTAGTTCCCCTTCTCCCTGACTGGGGAAGCTATCCACTGAAGTACAGCAAAGCTGTATACAAACTAGGAAATTAACAAACAAAAACTATACTTAGTGACAATCATGACTGCATCAGGATATACACATCCATCCCAAACCTTAAAAGCACAGAAATAAAGAGGGGAAAGACTGCTGTATTCCATCACTTTTCCATTGCCTAAACACTGTTGATAACACACTCTGAAAGGCTTTCACTTCCACGTTTGGTGGGGGAAAAACAAAAAAACACTCCTGTGTTTTAAACATTAGATACAAACAAAGTTCAGCACACATTTTATGCATGTTAACTTACATTGCTTACCAGTAGGAAGAGTTTACTTGATTGTGTTTGAGTGCGAATCTAACAGTGATAGGCTCCCATCTTATCTTTTAGAAATGGCAGTGAAAGCCTTTGGAGTGTGCTAACAACATTATAGGCAGTATGAAAGTGGAAATGAATATAGAAGTCCTTCCCTCCAACTTTATATTTCTATACTTCTGAGTGGGTGGATGGAGGAAGTGTAACCCAATGCAATCTTAAACAACACTAAATATAGCTCTGTCTGTTAATATTGGTTGGGTAAATATGCATTAGATTTATTGAAATATTTCATTTTCTTCTTGGAGTGCTGAAGCGATGCTTAGATTATGATTTGAGCACTACCCAGAACTTCCATGGTATTCAAACATCCTGATGGCTCTGGAGCAACAACCCACTCATTAGATCAGCTTGTAACTTGTAATAATGTACTTACTACGCAAAGCAGATATTTAACTTTCAGGAAATACATTACCATGGAGTGAATTTTTTTTTACTTGATTTCTGGCTAAAGATTGTGAGCGGTCAAAATCCAGTTAAGACAGCACAGACTGGAATAGATCTAGTTACAGTCTGTAATCTGCAGTAGGAACTACTGAGCCATTTGGAAGGTCTGAGGAGGAAGGAAAATAAATGACTTAGTTCAGAGCTGCATCTAGTATTTAGAATTCCTTCTGTAATGAAGGGCAATTCTCAAGAACTGACATTTTAATTCACTGCGATGTGTGATGTTACCTTTAAAGTTCATTTCTACAGAGTAAAAAATGCAACATGGATGAAATAGGTCCATCCATGCACTTAGTAAATTGGATATTCTTCACAGATGGGAATTATCCCTTGTCCTCTCAGCTAGTGAAAACAAAACAGGCTTCTACTCTCTATGCTACATTTTAGCATAGGACCATGTTCAAGAAGAACTTTACCAAAAGCATAGTCCAACTTCAGAAACTATTTTGAAGCATTTTTCAGCTCAAGCATTTACAATGATTGGCATGGAGTAGGAGTTATCTGAAAGAATAGCTCAAAGAAGGAAGTTTGTGAGAAAAGCAGACGTATCCGCTCCAGAATTGAAAGGAGGTTTTATTACACCTTGAATCTCACATGACAAAATCTGTAGTCAGAGTAGACTCTAAAGATTTGGAGCTTTTCTGGAACCATTTTATACATCTGTGATGCGACTTGCAGCATCTGATAATCACTGCAATTACACTTGCAATTGATAATAATTATTTCTAAGAAACAGCAGCTTCAAGATCTCCGATCAAACACATTGCAAACATTTAGAAGTATCCTTTATTTCACAACTTCACTCTAACAGGCCTCTTTCTTCAGTTCCAAAAACCTAAGCCTCATGATGGATGTGATTTGCAAAATGTCCCAATTACCCGGATAGTTAACGCCTGCTCCAGATAAAAAGCACTGTGTGTTTTTTTAAATCTCAGTTTTACAGCTGACAATATAGATTGTATTGGTAATGCACTTGGGAGAGTCAGTATTTCGCTACATAGCATGTGTGTGCTTAGAGTTCAGAAGTAGCTCAATTGCTCTGAATTGGTCCTAGGGGATTCTTGAATGAGGAACTACAACTTTCACTTTTGAGAATTTTCTTCTCTTTTTTCTTTTTTTTTGAATGCAAACATTCATTGAAAAACAGGCTTCCAACTTCGCTTGTGACGTAGCCAAAGGCAGGCTATACTTAAAGCTGAATTCCTTTAAATCTAAATGCATTTTGGTGATGTGATAGACTCTGTATTTTCTTCCTGACACAAGAATACTGAGAAAGAGCTACTTCCCAGACAGTAACTATTTTTCTTTGCAAAGCAAAAGGGTTCTTCTGTACTTCTAAAGGATCACCAGCTAAAAATGAAGGTGCAATATTAATGGCTAACAGCAATAATTTCCCCATCTTTGCCTTCCCCACCTCCCTTTCCCTAGGCATAAAACAATTCTATTCTGTTCTCAGTAGAAAGAGGTCTCACCTAAACTGGTGATGAGGCATTTTGAAACCTTTAAAAACTACTGAACACACACACACACTTTTGTTTAGCTAGACTACCTAACAAATTTGTTTAGCTAGTGTAAGCAATTTTTTTTAACAAAAGAAATATTACTTTATCACATTTTTTCAAATAAAGTTGAGACAACAGGTGAAGACTCAGAGGTTTGTGAAGGGTACAGTTAAGATTCCACCTACACCTTTACTTTTAGATGTCTGAGCAGTGCGTATCAGGTGTAGGAATAGTGTCTGTCCTTGTTAGCACAGTAACTCCTTCACTTGAACAGGATGATGTGATAAATCGAATACTTACGTAGAAGGCACAAAAGCAAGTGGATTATTGAAATAGCTTCTAGGTAAACTAGAACAAATTACCTCTAGAACTCTTCACAATTATATCTTCAGTAGATCACAAATATGAAAACAAAGATCCTGAGGTTTTGAAAAAATGCTCTAATAACGAGCTTCACTTTCTATTGCCATTTTAAATACTTGTTTCTTTATGGAATGACTTTATTTCTGATTTTCTCAAGATCATCTTTTTCATAGTCTGAAACACTCCTACATGATTCTGTATCTTAAAGGACCTCTAACAGAATTGGGAAAAACGAAATTAAATAAATGTGCTGGGCTGGACTGTTCCACAGAACTCTTAGGCTCCCCAGAGCCTCTTAAGCTTCCTGGGAAAAGCAAGAATAGCCTACTAAATAGACAGGAGGAGAAATATTTTCTAAGGTAGTAACAGTATGGATAAGGCAGCCAAAAGATCCTTCACTGCAAGAAAAGCAAAGGCAAAAACATTTTTACCTTATTACAAGTGGTAGTAACTACCTTCTCAGCACTGCTAATTGTACAGCAATTAGAATTGCTGATACAAGAAAAAACAGGATGCAGTTGCTGATTTTATACAGTGCTTTATCTTATATATTCACCTAGTCCACAGACCTAATATACAAGCAACAGCAAAGCTAGAATTGAAATTCTTGGAGCTCTCCCAACATTAGATCAAGTGACCAAATCCTTCTGAATCTGACAAAAAACATGATCTTCAGTGGAAAGAGTAAAATCTTGACTGAGAAATGTAAATACAGCTGTAAGAGGTTTGTTTGCTCTCAGTTCCATCTTAGTCACATCCTTGCATCAAATGAAAAAGACGTAGCTTTTCAGCTCATAAGTTTTATTTTCTTGCCTACTTATTTTCTAAGATGAGTACCTCTTAAGTTAGATAAATATTCACACTTAATTACAGAAAGTTTAGCAGACTTATCTTCCTGAAAAGTCTCATCTTCATTTCCTATTTTTTTCTGAAAGGTAGATGAAGACCTCTTCAAGATGTTAAGACTTTATGTTGCCCTTTCAGCAGATGAATATTGTTTGTAAGGTAGAAGGCTTAACTAAACTGCTGCAAAAACCACCTGCAAAGCATGTATCAGGGCTTCATCAGGGAAAACAATGCAGCTTTTTTCACAATCTCATGCAAGATTTCTGCAAAAAAGAATTCCATCCCTTTGGTGAAGAAGCTTGACCACTTCATGCTAATAATGCTGATACAGAATGAATAATCAAGAGCCATCAGATATAAGAATAACAAGTGTTAGACTGCCTTCTAAGGAAAAGGATATGACAAAAATATCTCTCAGTCACTTCTGCCAGCGTAATATGGACTTGGATTGCTTTCTGCCTGGTTACTACATAGTGACAAAAATATTCCCAAAGCCTAATATTTCTGCTATTCTTTTCTATTCCTCAAAGACTAGATGCCTTCAATTGGACTTCCACACATCCTCTGCAATCCCTGAGAATACTCTCTATATCCTGTGAGGGAGAAGAGCACTGAGAAATGCAACTTCAGAAAAATTAAGTTTGATTTATGCAAGGAACCTTCATTCAACCAGCTCGATGGGGACCTAGTACATTTATCAGATGCAGCCTGGTTTCACTACAATCTTGTTTTTCCATCAGTTCAAAGAATCATAGAATCATTCAGGCTGGAAAAGACCTCTGAGATCATCTAGTCCAACCTTTAAACCAGTACTGAGAAGTCCACCACAAAACCATGCTACTAAGTTCTACATCCACACACTTCTTGAAGACCTCCAGGGATGGTAACTCAACCACTTCCCTGGGCAATGCTGGAAAAAAATAAGGAAAGATGTTCTCCTTGAAAGCCAAACAAAAAATTTCTTAGTATGGTTGTTCTTAAAAACTTCACACCCAGGGAAAACAAAAACATATTGAGCAGTTTCTTCATTTCCTAGTCTAAGGAAAAAAAAAAAAAAAAAAAAACCTGTAGAGGAGATGGTCAATCTCTCACTGGGAGACAAGTCCCAGGACTTCCTCCTGATGGCTGAACCTTAGACCAGATTCTGAACAAATATGTGGTCTTTTGGAGGCCTGATTTTAAAGATTGACATAAGGGACTGAGACTTTCATTCACTTGTGTGTGCTACCCCTTAACATGATAGGATTACAACATTTGGTGCAGCCAGGAAGGACAAACCCCAGAGCAACATGTTAGACATCTCTACTACTGCTCAGTTTAATAAAAAGCATTTTTTTTTTGATTTGGCTAAGCACAACTGCCAATTTTAGCAATTATAAAAATATATAATTACGACTAAAAGTATTTACAATGTAGTTGGTCCATATCTGGTGGTGAAATCAAGAAACATCTAAAGTTATTTGATTCTCAAAGTTCGTAGCTTCCTTGTTTCCTATTTGAGGATTCCTATATCATAATTGTCAAAGGCATGAAGCAAATAATTTAAAGTTTTTCTTGAGCTTAGTCCACTTTTGTCATTCATTAGCATGACTGTTGCCCCCACCCAATGTGTGGACGGTTATGAAATTAAATAATTCTAAATTTCATCTGAGGGATGACTGAGGCATTGAAATATTCTAATTATCCCCAAAATCCATAATATACTTCTGCTTATAAATAATTATATATTCATATAATTGTGTATATACAATGCAAAAAATAGTTTGTGTTGTACATACACAACATAATTTGTATAGTTTGTGTTGTACCACCCGATATGTTCTTTCTAGCCTGCAAGACAAAGATTACCAATCATAGCTGAAACGGTTACCTGGATCTGGGCTCTGTTTCCAGCTGTTATATTAGATATTGTCCAGCAGGCTTCCTTTTTGATAGATTCTTTAGGGCTGCTTAGCAAATGCAGTAAGCTCTGCAGGGCAGAACAATTCAGAATTACCTGAATACAAAAGAAAAAAAAAATCACATCTTAGAGGAAATTTAGAATAGAGAATTACATGAAATAAGGAACCTACCAAGAAACACAGTAATTTTGTCTTGTATAGCGAAAGCAGGTAGCTTACAAAGACCGTGTGATGCAAAATTTTTCTGAGAAATTCTTCAGCCTGCTTGTGAAGGTGAAAAGGATGAGACAGTCCAGTTAAGTAACGGTGATAATTTCTGATCTTGAAATATGTGGATTCCCTTGCTTATCACTCTTCCCCTTTCCACCTACTACCTCCTCTCAGACTCTTCACATACTCTTATAACTTTCCATTGCAAATTAAGAATTTTAAAAAATAAAAAAAAGAAAAAGGTGATGGTTTGATGGTTTAGGATTTTCTTATATATATGCTAAGACAAGAGAGGTTTATTTTTTTCCTCATACATGACTTCTTTTTTGTTTTTCTCATCTCCAAGCACCTACAATTATTAATAGTTGGAAGTGAGACGTTAGGTAAAAGCAGCCTGTGCTTTGAGGCTGTAACACAAACCTTCTTTAGGCAACTGGTGCATATGTTGCTCTCATATTCAGAAACACATTGAGCGTTAAAGCTGGGCTCTTCCTTCTCCCTCCAAGATCTGTTTACATGCAGAGATTTTAGTGTGTGTTCTGGACCCCTCTTTAGCATACAACGTTGTCTGCATGCAGGATCATCAAGCTATCTTCCTTTAAATATTCTTTAGAATTTTAGGAACACTTGGTAAGCTCTTCTTAAAAAAACAGCATGCAAATGAGTTGAAACATTTTCTTGAACTGAACTCTAAGATTTCAGTTTATGAAATGCACTATTTAATTATCTCCATTACACGTGATTTAGTGATCCCTTGGGGTTTTACTTCGAAAAACAACACTATGAAATCACAAAGCACATCTCATGAGCAATCTGCAAAATAGCCACTGAGAAAATACAAAGATGCCAATGCAGTCTAGCTACCCAACAATCAAAGTAACAATAAAAAAACATGTTGACTTCCTCTAGCACTAGTGACAAGATATTCAAACATTATCTTGCTGCTGACTAACTTATCCTTGTCTCTGACCTCATTGTCAGAGAGCAATAAAATTCAAAAGGATACACTTATACAAGCCAAGAAGTAAGCACTGAACAAGCCTCAAGGTGAGGAGATTGAATTTTAACTTCAGCATAATTTACATGGAAGAAGCAGTTCAATGCTTTGCATAGGAAATCTCATGCTTTATGCATCTACACTTGACTGAAAGCATTTTTTTCTAGACTCTTCCCATCATCTCACACGTTTAGTTTCTATCACTATCTCCTGGATGTCCATGTCACTTCCTCCACTGCACACACCACCTCATTTGCAGCTACCACCACTTCTTGATCCCACTTCTGTCATCAGCGTTAACAAAGCAGCCCACCACAGCAAGCCTGTTTGAGTAGTACCTCTGAGGCATCAGGTTCCTGGCTCCCAGTTTAATCCCAACACAGTGGTGGAGCCACTGCCTAATACTTCTCCAAGAATGTACCCAGATTGTGTGACATGCTATCCAAAATCTGACCACTCTTTTTTGGTATATTCATCATAGAATACGTTGACACTGTTACTGGTGTCAAACACAACAGGTCCTTGATAGCCCCACCATGCTACAACATTCAGCATAAAATTCAGCACAAGAGGAAGACTAGCTTTAAACAAACCAGAAAGGAAAAGAAAAATATCAAAGAGCATTGGACAGCTACATCAGAATCCCAGACACAATTATGTAAGAATTAACAGCAGTTCAGGATTGAAGAGAGAACATAAGAAAACCAATACATATTTTGAAACATCTAGTGTCAATGTTTTCACTTTCAAACTTCAAAAGAAACAGGACAAGGTGCTTGTGAATAGGTTATATCAGGTTAATCACTATTGAAAAGATGAACAGGGGTACAACACAAGAGAAAGTGAATCCATACCTGGGTCTGGATATCATCTCCTGTGACTATGTTCCCAACAGCTCGTAAGGCAGGAGACACTACTTTGTAGTCGTTGTGCCTAGAATTACCAAAGATAGACTGAAGTGTTAACCATCCTGAATTATCATCATCTTTACCTCCTCAAGGAAGGAACATGAGCTAGGGGAAAACTTCCTTGCTAAGTCTGACTTAACTCATCACCTGAAACAACACACACTTTGATTTTAAACTAGCGGTAACTGTTTCTAGGGTTACATATCATTTAGCAGCATAAAAATTCAAATATGAGATTAAAAAAATACAAGTACCTCAGAATATAGGCATCTTTTGGAAAAAAAATCAGCTTTAACTATGAAACATACTTAATGTAGTGTGCACAAAGGCAAATAATGAGACAGAGGAATACAGTCCTCTGTAAACAATCATTTAATCATATTCTGCCATCATATGCATTCGCCCCTGCACTGCATCTTCCCATCACCATCGTTAAAATCAGGACTGGAAGGAAAAACCAAAGATTTTTTTTCTGAAATGAAAATGCTTCTTTACAAAAAAACATTATTTTACGTAACACATTCTATTCATTAATTCAATGACAGATTTGCTTTAATCTAACAAGCCTTAATTGCCTTTTTAATTTACATCATTGAAATCTATTGTTTCTTGGTTTTAGGTAAACGTTACAAAAATGCATCTGTTAGATGTGGGAAAATCTTTTTAGAAAGAACAGAACTAGGCCAGAAGAAGTTCCATTCTGTTACTCATGAGTGGAGACAGGTAAAATTATAAAACTCATATCTTGTTTTTTAGAAAATTATTAAATTTCAGGATATATCTAATTATACTTCCTGTTGAAGCAACCTTGATTTTAGGGAAAGAAGTGAATAATGCATTTGCTTAGAATGAATTTCTTACATTAGCAGTTCCACAAGTCTTCTGCAGACTCCTGCATCAATCACAGCCTGGATTTTATCGTTGGGGCCATCAGACAAATAGGACAAAGCCCAGCAGGCATCAGCTAATACATCTGTATCATTGACAAAGAGCAGCCAGGAAAGCACACTGAGACAAGGTGAAACCTGTAGAACATGAAAAATAGATACGTACGTTACACGATTAAAAGGGCAAGAATATTTATTAATGTCAGTTAATTCTGTACATGGCAATAGAACTATTCACTGGCATCAAAAGAAGCATGGCCAGCAGGTCAAAGGAGGTGATTCTCCTCTTCTACTCTGCTCTCATGAGACCCCACCTGTAGTGCTACATTCAACTCTGGGGCCCCCAGCATAAGGAGGACATGGAGGTATTAGGACATGTCCAGAGGAGGACCACAAAGATGATCAAGGGTCTGGAGCACCTCTCTTATGAAGACAGGCAGAAGGGGGTGGGGTTGTTCAGCCCGGAGACAAGGCTCTGGGAAGAACTCATAGCAACTTTACAGTACCTAAAGGGGATCCTACAGGAAAGCTGGGGATGGACTTTTTATCAGGGAGTATAGTGATAAGACAAGAGAGAATGGTTTTAAACTAAAGAAGGGAAGATTTAGATAAGATAATAGGAAGTTTTTCACTATGAGGCCAGAAAAACTGTAGATGTCCCATTCCTGGAAGTGTTTAAGGCTAGGCTGGGTGGGGCTTTGAGCAACCTGGTCTAGTAGAAGGTGTCCCTGCCCATAGAAGGGAGGTTGTAATCAGATGATCTTTAAGGTCCCTTCCAACTCAAATGGTTCTAATATAGCAAGCTCATGTACTAGGAAAATTTCAGACCTCTGTAGCACTTCTGTGCAGGGCTATAGCTACATAAATAGGGAGGAGCAAGTCAGCAGAAAAGCACTATGAGAATTCTTCATCCTCTACTGTATAATATCTGGCAACTGTAACTCATAGTTTTCACTAAGGCATGTCATACTTTGCACTAAATCAGCCATGATTCAGAGTTTTTTGTTCTACTATGCAATGGGCATCTCTGATATAGGTGCAATAACAAACTAACTAGGAGGCAGCAATATCAGAACAGTGGTGTTATGAATATCTGTCAAAAATACTAAAACCAGTTTGTAAGAAGCCAATACATTGTATCAGAGAAAATCTGAAATGTTTCTGGTATAGTTTAAGCTTCACCACCTTTATTGATTATTTGGACACCACCACCTCACAATATATTTCACAATATATTTCAAATAATTCTTACCTTGGCAAAATCTGGAGGAGGATTTTTTCCTCTGCAGAGGTTGGATAGAGCCCATACAGCATTTCGGGTCATGGTGAGACGGTTCTGTTTTGAAAGCAATCTAAAACAAGCAAAAATTCCAAGCTTTACTTTTTCAAAATCAAAGCCAGGCAACCCAGGAGGGTCAGCTGCCTGATTCATTCACATGAACTCAGACTTATGTTATAACTGATGGAAGGGAAAAATGCACTAGTTTTTGTTTGTTTTTTTTTTCTATAAAAATGCATCCTGAGGAAAATTATGCTTGATGGCTGGATACTAATCTACATGCCAGACACACGAATACTAGTATCCTGGCAAGAACAAATACTATTACACTAAAATCACGTTAATTTAACTTTCTAGATGTTGACATGGCAGATTAACAGTCAAGAGGCACA
This sequence comes from Anas platyrhynchos, assembly GCF_047663525.1. Lineage (NCBI taxonomy): Eukaryota > Metazoa > Chordata > Aves > Anseriformes > Anatidae > Anas > Anas platyrhynchos. The sequence goes on along the minus strand of NC_092587.1, from coordinate 82,770,625 downwards.
AGTATTGTGACAAAATTACTGTAAGTGGAAGTATGTGTAGATAGTTTTGAAAAATACTCTCTTGTTGAACAGTCATTTGTGTGTCAGTCTCAGTCAATCAGCTCTACTATAGACTTTTCTTTTTTAAGCTTACTAGTGACTGAGAATAGAACTTAGAGAACACATACAACCACCTTTAATGTTTCCCAGATGTTTCCAACAGTCACTTATCTCACAGCAACCACAGTTCACAGACTTTCTGTGCATAGTGGTTCCAGTCCCAGCCTAAGTCTTGCCCACTAGGTTCTTATAAAAAATTCTACAGGTCACCCCAAACCAGTACCTTTCTGCAGTTTTTACAGGATGATATTCACGTACCATCTGCAGGGTTCACCTTCTGCTCCGTAAGACACAGGAATGCAACAGTGTGTTGTACCGTAATACTGACATCTTTATGGTATCTGCATACCAAAGTCACCCTCTTATGTTAGGACTACCACATTGACCGAAGTCGCTCCAGTCTCTGGTACACTGTATGTCCCCTCATCTGAGCTCAATCCTGCACAACTATGTCTGTGCAGTTGTTTAATTAAGGCAAACAGTGGGAAGCCTTTAAACGAGGCATTTTCCTGACAGCTTAGAAATTACTCGTCATGGTGTTCTTTGGCCTAAGAGGAATGCACTAAGGCAAGGCCTAATTTTTCCACAACTGTAACAAGTTGTTTTCTTTTTCTGATAGCTATCATATCCAGTATCATACCGATGCCTCTGTGATAACAGGGTAGAACCCCAGAGAAAATTCTGATTAGGCATCAGAACACTGTCCTTTCACCATGCCATGATCAAATACTGCAACAGGTTGGTCTGTGTGGTTATAAAATCTATGTATGATTTTCCAAATTCGACTACTGTCACAGTTTTAGCTGGGACAGAATTAATTTTCTTCTTAGAGGCTTGTATGATGCTGTGGTTTAGATTTTTAATGAAAATAGCACTGATAACACACCAATGTTTTCAGTTGTTGCAGAGCAGTGCTTACACATTTAATGACCGTTTGTCCTGCCCTACCAGCAAGGAGGCTGGGAGAGCACAAAAAGCTGGGAGGAGACACAGCCAAACCCAAACTGACCAAGCACGTATTTTGTACCAGATAGAATCATGCTCAGCAATAAAAGCCAGGGTAAAGGGGGGGAGAATGACATTTGGAATAATGGCTTTTGTCATTCCAAGAAATCGTTATTCACGATGAGCCCTCTTTTCCTGGAAGTGGCTAAACACCTGCCTGCTGATGGGTAATGAATGAACTCCCTGTTTTGCCCTGATTGCGTGTGGCTTTTACTTTACTTTATGAACTGTCCTTATCTCAACCCATGAGTTCTTACACTTTAACCTTTTGAATTCTCTCCCCCATCCCAGCTGGGGATAGTGAGAGAGCAGCTGCATGACTCCTAACTGCCTGCAGGCTTAAACCATGACTAGTTAAGTGGCTGAGCAACCAATTCTGAGTTTGCCTAGTAAGAGGAGAGGATGTGACTAGATGACCTCCAGAGGTCATTTTAAATTATTCTATAATTCTGTAATAGTCCCAGGCACCCACACACACTGTAGAATAAAATAGCTTCAGTTTAGCCACTCCTAACACATTTCCTTTTAGGTACATTAAAAAAGAAGCCCCCATAAAGAAAACTGATTAGTCCATGACAATAAATAATTGTTTTTTTCAAGGCAAAAAAAACTTCAGTCTCATCAGGCACTTGAGCTAAATTCTGAAGAACATATTAAAACAGACTTACTGCAGTAAAGGGGGCAGGATATTACAGTCCAGTACATAGTCTCTGCACATAGTACTGTCTCCAGCAATGTTGCCAAGAGCCCATACTGCCTGCAATGAAGAACAGAAGAGTAATTGTTTTTGTTTTCACAATTCAACCTATTCAGCATATGTATTAGAGTGGGAGATACTCTGTTCTCACTACTAGACCCTAGACACTGTACAAGAGGGGAATGCATTCTGGTTAGGAGTTCCATATATATGCACCCAAGCTCAATATATGATTCAGGAATATTAATGCAGATCTAAGAGGAGTACCGAACCAGTCAACAAGTATGTCTCCAAAGACTTTGCAGGCAGACATAACCTTACTCTACCCACAACATGAGAACTTATCTCCTCAGGCTCAGTTACACACTAATTCTACACATCCCCTGGTTCAGAGCTGGTTCAAAGCACAGGTCAAGCAAGTTTTGATCTACTCAGAGATGTGTACAACAGCTCATATTAGTATTTCCTAAGAAGCCATTAAAGCATGCTTTGTTTACACAGTCATTTTAAGAACGCTGATACCCAGAAAGATGAAAATGATGATTTAGATGCAAGATAAAATAATACTCAAAAAGTTCAGATTGTCATTGTTATATTTTAAGAGAGCTACAGAAGACAGAACCAGCGTTGGCTATTAGACATATGCAGGATAGAATACAAGGACATCTATTTCCTCCCTTGGGCATCAGTATTACTCTAAGCCCTCATTTTGAGGAATAAGATCGAAAATAAGAGAAAATAGATTTCATGCTTGTTTAGTTATCCTTTATGTTATGAAGAGAATAAAAGATTTAATTAGATTTAATACATTTGGGTCAAATGGTGTATTTGATATCACTGTCAACTACTACACAAGAGCTATAACAAAAAAAAAAAAGGAAGTAGTCTGTACAAGTATAAAAGACTTCCACAAATTCCATGTGATTTACAGACATTTTGCCACACAAGAAAGCATATGAAATATTTTTTCTTTTTAAGTAAACAGAGGACTAAGTGTCATATCAAATAGAGACATTTATCTGTTTATTAGGTAAGATCTATGCAAAATCTATACAGCCACTGGAAATACTTCCAATTGAAGTTGCTGCATATTGAGGACTAAAGCAATCCTGTTTATCATGTGCAACAGCAGCATGTCCTTGATAAATTTCTCTTCAGTTGACAGCTATTTATTTCAGTAAAAAACAGTGTGTAAACATTTAACTGAACATACCTAGATTCCCCACAAAAAAAAAAATACATTTTTTCTGTCTCTACTTGAAATAAAATATTCCTCTAAACAAACAGAATAAGCCCTATTTGTTATCTAAAAGAAATTCTCAGATAATCTAAAATAAACTTAAGTATGTCAGTTGGTTAACTGCATTAAATTTCTATAGTAACAAGTTTTTAAAAGATGGCAAAAAAGAGGTGCGACTTTAAAATACAAGTGACTCCTCTTTCAGCCTAGAAAATTCTCCTCCAGCCACTCTACAGGTCAAAAAAACACTAGCAAATCTCTGTAAAATTAATAAAGCTGAAGCAAAGTAATAAAATGTATATAAAAGAATCTGTATCTGCATTTTGTCAGCTGCTAGATGCAAAATACAAAAACTGTTCCTCTGTACTATAGATAGATTGACTGATAGAAGTCCCCACACTGCAAGTTGTTACAGACTAGGAGACTGTTGTGGAGAAGGATTAGCTTGCTTTGTTCTCCTACTGTTTTTCAGGCTTCTGCTGTCAGCCACAGTCAGAGAGTACCAGGCTACATGGTCCTTTGCTGTGAAATTGTACTGTTACTACTATTCTGGCATGTCCCTCTAAACCTAATCTTCAAAAGAAAGCTTATTTTTCATTCCAATTCTTATTATTTTACAACTGTTGTCACAACAGTTTGTCTGAAATTAAAGTATAATGTTACGTCTGGCAGCCTTGTGGCTCAAGATGGGAGCTACCAGAAAAGAAAAAAAAAAACTTAAGAGACAGACCATATGCCAGCTCTGCCAAAGTTTCATTTGTATGATAACTGTGAGCAGCCATGCTTGTTGCTCACTGCAATGCTTGTATTTCTACAGTGATGAGAAACCCTAGGCAGGAATCAATTTCAGATTTCAGCAGGTTCTATACAACCTTGTCAATCACAGTAAAAACAGGGAGGGGTGGATTTTGCAATAATCTCCTTGTATTGAACATGTGGGTAACTGTAAAACAATGCAGCCTCCTTGTCTGGACACCCTTACACCCACTGAAAACTGTATTTCACTCATCTGTAGACTGCCATTATAGGAGTTTCTACTTCCAGGGTTGGATTAAATGGCTATTACTGTTGTCAAGCATCTATTCTGACACTAAATGACAGACCGGTTCTGCAACAGCAAATCTCACATCAGAAAATCTGGCAAGTGAAGTCCTAAAACCACTGTTTTCCTACTCTTGAGTGTGTAGGGCAAATAAGTCTGACACCACAGGACTTGGTAACAGAGGATGTTGAAAAAAATCTCATGCTAACCTCCAGTAGTTCTGAATCTTACACTGATGCAAAGTATCTTTAGAAAAACTACAGAGTACAGTCCAACAAGGAGAATATCTTTCCTCAAGGCACCATTTCAAGCCTTCAGATAAATGAGGCACATAAATCAAGCTCATTTAAACTCATCTTATCAGACACTGTTATAAACACAAAGCTTCACTGTGGTTTCCACGAAGACATGTGAACACTGACAAGTGTCTTCAGCTTTTCTGTCCGATTAACATTCAATGATTTCCATTGATGCACACTCCTCAAGATGCAAATGGCTTGACTGCCCTAACATTTTTGGCTTCATTCTCAAAATCGCAAATATTTTTATCTTCTCTTCTAGATAGCTGTCAAAGTAAGAGGATATTTAATTCCAGGAAACTTCAGAGTTCATTAAATTTATCAAAATGTCAAGCTTAACAAAATTAATTTCAGTACTTTCCACTAGCCACATCCAAACTTGAAGACTGAAAGAACTCATAATTTTAAGATTTGCAGTCTTTTGAACCAGTATCAAGTTGTATACAAACTGAGCAAATGCTCCCTTGTCAACTGACAGTATGGATTTTTGTAGAGCTGTGTAAGTTTTGATTTATTGCTAGTGATCAAGTGTGGTTTTTTGCAAGCCTCCAGTATATTTTACTCTAGTAAAACACTCTTTACTCTTCAGTCAACTCTAGTGGCCACAAGGGCACACTGCTGGCTCATGGTTAACCTGCTGTCCACCAGGACTCCCAGGTCCCTCTCAGCAGAGCTGCCTTCCAGCAGGGCAGCCCCAACCTGTACTGGTGCTTGGGGTTATTCCTCCCTAAGTACAGGACTCCGCACTTAACTTTGTTGAACTTCATGAGGCTCTGTTCTCTCCAGTCTTTCCTGGTCTCTTTGAATGGTAACACAGCCTCCTGCTGTATCAGCCACTCCTCCCTTTTGTGTCATCAACAAACCTGCTGAGGGTGCACTCTGTTCACTGTCACCTATTCACTGATGAATAAGCTGAACAAGACTGGACCCAGCACTGACCCCTGGAGGACACTGCTAGCTACTGGCCCCCAACTAGACTACACCGCAAAGAAAAACCATCTGAGCTCTGCCATTCAGCCAGTTCTTGACCCACCTCACTGTCCACTCATCCATCCCACACCTCCTGAGTGTGCCTAAGAGGGTGTTATGGGAGACAGTGTTGAAAGCCTTGCTGAAGTCATGGTAGACAACGTTCATTGCTCTCCCCCCATCTACCCAGACAGTTGTTGAATCCACAGAAGGATGGATTTCCCTGGATTCTGAAGGCTCTCAACCACGTATTTCATTACATGTTTGAATATTGAAACCAAGAGCTAAGCCAACCACCAACTGTGCATGAAGCCTGTGCCTTTCTGTGGAGACAAAATGTTATGAATCAACACTTTTGGCTGCTGACATGGGGAAACAGATCTAATGCTAGGATGAAGAGAGTGAAGATTAGCTTACAGACAAATGCAATTGGACTAGCGCACACATGGAAGGATACCAGAGGGCCAAGAAATTACTTCTGCTATGCCCCAACAAAGAAAACACATTTCTTTCAGCCCCTAGGCTGATCATACTTATTACTGGAATACGATGAAAATAACTAGAGAAAGTATCTCATTCTCATGCCTCAACTGTTGTTTTGTTGTTGTTTTTCCCAATTTTGATTATTAAGACCTAGTTAGTAGGGCTGCCAATGTATAAGCCAGAGAACAGATCTTGGATACCAGACTCACAGGTCAACTCTGCCGAACAGTGGTTATTGAAAGAAGTGATACAACTAGAAATGGAAAAATATTGAGGGAAAAACAAACTGGTTGCTTTAGCAGAAAACACATACATTCCCAAAGGATAGTAGGGCAGCTGAGCATGTTCCTTCCACCAGCTACCCTTCAGGTGCAAAGCAGAATGACAAATCTGTCACTGAAAGATGATCTCAAGAACCTCAGACATGGAGCATAATGCTTTGTACAGGTTTTGAAGGAAATTCTACGTTCATCAAGGGAACCCAAGCTGACAACTGGGTTTTACATATGCCTGCAGTAAAGGACTTCCAGGATAGAACTGCAGTTAAGACTGCACTGAAACTACATCAACCTTAAAAGCATGCCTAAAGGGCTTTGATGAAGTCCTTAAATACTATTAACTTCAGGCTGGCATATCTAAATTTCTAGATGCATTTTGAAAGAAAAATAAATTGTGAGAAGTAGAAGAAGGTTAGGAGATATGCAATTGACTAAATCTCAAAAAAAACAGCATACTAAAAATGGAGAGGGGGTGAAAAGGGATAAGGATGGGGGGAAAGGAGAGAGAGAGAGAGAGAGAAAGATGTAGTCAAGAAGTTTTTATAAATAATGGAGATGAAGCATCTGCAATAAAACTGTTTTCTTTGGAAGAAAAATAGTTTGACCACTAATTAAGGGGAATGTCCAAGAAAGGCTGTTATACAACCTGAACAAGGAAATCCAAGAGTTTAAAGGATGGTAGAGTAATTAAATGTCAGCCTACATAGCTTAATGGGAAACAGATCTTGTAAAAAGACACAAGCTACGATTTCGTTAAAATACATATCGTTTAATAAATAAAGTTATAAAGATCCCTCACTGACTTCTGTAAGACCAACCATTTAGTATCACACCAGACTCAGACACCAGCATATGCAAAAACAGTGCAATACATTAGATCTGGCCTACAAATATGAAAAGACTGCTGAAAGAATCATGATTAGATAAGGTGAACTGGTATGTTTTTCTGAACAACTGCTAAGGGAAGTTTCAAATAAAAGAAAAATTCAATGGTGTGAGCCTATTGATGACAAAATCAGTTGATAACGATTAGCCATTAAGACAAATTAAATGACAAAATGAGTAAGTTTCAATTTATACTATGATACATATTCAGAACAGTATTACTACTTAGATTTCCTTCTTCTGTAATGCAGAAGTACAAGAGCTAACATGTATATGCCTAATGCCTTTATTTTTTATTATATGTTACAGTGAAGGATTCTTTTTTCTTTTTAAAAGCTGTCAGAAAGAGCAGGTTTTTGTTTTTTTTCTAAGCTGACCTGAATTAAACCAAAAGTCAGCAGTTAAGCAGGGCTGCAACCTCTACACCTGCAGCACAGAAATCCATTATGAAAAGGTGTAGGTAACATTGCAGCATTAGCTTCTCTAGCAGTTCACTACAAAAAGCAGTTTTGTACTGGTAGTCAGAGACTTACTGATGACAGACAGATCATGGACTCAACACCTGAACTGTGCAGAAAAATATTTTTCAGTAGCTATAACTGATTCTGCCTGCAATCTGAACTTTAATATATCAGTTTATTGGAGTCAGAGAGGAACTTAACTGTGACCCCCCCCAAGTTCTTCTGTTAATTCACACACATCTGAAGGCTGAAAGCTGCACAACTCATTCTAAAGCAGGTTGGATCTTCCCACATGCTCTCTGAACATCAGCAAGGATGACACTAACAACCTAATAAAAAGTTAGCTCTTACACAAGAGACCATTAGAAGTAAAAAATGTAGTAGCCTTTACTACACTCAGTGCACCAACCATTCTGCAGGAACAGCACTTTACAAGTGATGGCTGAATTTGTAAAGTAATGCCACCCCCCTAAAAACAGACTCTAAAAATTAGCTTTTCTATCATATAGCTAAGTCTGCACAGATTTTCACACAGGCAGAATATAGCATCTCTACCATTTCAGGAAGCTCCCCATCACATTTCTAGTTTCTGGGAAAAAAAAAGTGTTTCCTCAAAGAAAGATTAAAAAATGACAAAAAATACTTATTTCCTTGAACATAATTTTCTGGGGCAACCAAATTTTCTTTAAACACCTTTGCCAAAATTATTCAGCCCGAGACAGGCCATTGCCAACTGAAAGTTACAGAGTGGAAAGCTACAAGCAGCTGGAAAAACGTGTCTGTCTTGTGTAAAATGTTAGGCAACCTTAAGTACAGGTGGCACACTCTGTGCCAGCTGTAAGATAGAACAGCAAGTTACACAAAGTGATCCCATACTTATGAGACGGACTCCTCCACTCATGCATCACAATACAGCCAAATGCAAGGTCAGACATCTAGGAAAAGAGAATAGAGGGCACACTTACAGGATGGAGAACTGAGCCCTGGAAGTCAGTGACTCTGCAAAGAACAATGGATCACACTGGGTAATCAGCTTAACCTAAGCTCACAGCAAGCCTCTGTGGCAAAAGAGCCCTCAAAGACATCTTGGATATTTACGCAGGGAAGAATCAAGTTGAAGTTAATATTAGGTACCACCTCTGCAAACAGCATTGATGGAGCAACACTACTTGGAATAACTAGTGCTTGTTATTTCACCACCACAAAAAGATACTGAAACAAAGAAATGTTCAGAAAAGGATCATACACACGCAAAAAAAAAAATATCCTTAATAAGAATTCAGATTTTAATTTCATTTGCCCAAGAAAAGCTTAAACTATCATCTATTATAAGCTATAGGAAAGAAAACAGAGCTAACACCTGGACCCAAAGCTAGACAAATTTATAGAGATATATATGTAAAAGCTACAATTATGAATTGCTGAAAATCTGTTCTTCAATATGATTAATATTTCACCATCTTAAGTACTTAAAGCAAGATTAGATGTCTTTTAAAAATCCTACATAGTTCAAATACGAGTTATGGCCCTCAAGTGGAAACTACTTTGTCAAGTGTTTGGTCTGTGCTTTATGCTGACCCCTTTGGGCCTTAAAGGATATTAATCTAATTTGTAAGGAAGGCATTCAAGCTGAATTTATGGATAAAGATCACATCTATTCTTTCACGTCAGCCCGACTTCCACAGTAAAAACCATCAGCTTAGTAAACTACATTGCTTCACCACCTTTTTCTGACAACATCCAACAGACCTACAGCATGCTTAATTACACTTTTGACTCCTTTTCCTACATTTCATGAGAACCGATTCCCGTAATGTTTTATCTTCAGGAGTAATACACATATCTTTCCAACTCTGAAGTGATTTTTAAACAAGGTTTCTTGAATTCCTCAGTAAGCTGAAAAACACTAACTCAGTAGAGATCAAAATGCATTACTACATTGGCTGTAGTTAAACATATTTCCAGAAAAACAAAAAAGTAACACTTGCATCTTAAACTCAGGCTAGGTAGAAACGGACTCTTGTACAAAACTGCCAAACAATATACTTTCCTCTAAAGCAACAGGACTTTTATTAGTCTTGTACACCTCTTTGTTTTAAAAAAAAGAAAGAAGAAAAAAACAACACAATTCTTAATCTCTACCTGTTCCTGTACATCTTCAAACTCAGAACTAAGCAGCTCTATGAAGATGGGGACGGCTCCTGCTTGGATCACTATTCGAGTTTGAAGGGAATTTCCCGAGGCAATATTTGTCAACACCCATGCAGCTTCAAACTGGAAAACAAAGTACAGAGAAAGTTTACTGGGACCTTTCTGTGCCACACCAAAAAGTAACACTGTGTTGCTTTGTTTTTTGTGGTTTTGTTTTTTTTTTTTTAAAGTCCATTTTTTACTGGATAGTCCATTGTGCTACAGGCTTCTACTGTATTGTCAAAGACTCAAACAGTTTCATGTTCACTAGCATAGAAGAGTTTCCACATTCAATCCATCATACAAACAGCATGTGGGGAAAAATACTTAGGATACATGCTTTTACTTACTGTCTACATACTCCTCAGAAATAGCTAGCAGACCTTCAGAATTCTGCTGGTCTTAATTTGAAAAGTAATTTCTATAATTTATATATTTATTTTGTAAGAAACAAAAAAAAAGGAAAAGTCCTGTTTGCATATTTCCACATACCAAAATTTGGATATTGCATGGCATTAACAAAGTGTTGCCTTATGCCTTTTCAAAGAATATCGCATTAACCATGCCTTTTGAAAGAACACTGATTTAACTACATATTGTATTTAGCAGTTAACTATTAATGCTTTCTTTCATTAGAGGATCAATTTCCTCCCATTTTATACTAGTCCAGAAGAAACATTACTTACGAGAAAAAATGGAGAGCTGGAAAAAAGACAAAGTTCCAAGAACTACGTCCAAAACAAATTAACCACCATTGTAGCAGACACAATTTAGTTTTTCAAACCAAAGCAAGCAAGCTGCAGGGTTTCTATGTTTATATTTTAATTTTAACCTTTTTAGAATTTAATGAAAAATTTAAGTCATAATTCTGAAAATTAAAACAGTTTTCAGTTGGTACAAAAGGTTAACAATACAGTTTAGTTTAATAGCTTTTCCTTCTTTGAGGCCACATTTCAAACGATTTTTGTTACACAAGAAAGTCAGTGTAAACGCTCCATATTAGCCACCACACAACATAACTCAGACTTCTTTCTCCTGTCCCTATCAGAGGCCTAGAAATGGAATTTGTCTTGAAGAAACCCTCAATATAAAATAGCCGTGTTATCCTTGTGAAGAACAAGAGAAGTATAGCTCATTAAGCAAAGTACTGACATTTTCTACTTGATTTACATCACCAAATGTCTTCATAATACAGAAAGATAGATATATTCGTATACCTGTAATGTACAGTTTTCTTTCCGTTTGAGGAACTCCACAAACCTTGCCACCACTCCTGGTGTGCTTATGACTTCGTCTATTGGGGGATTTGGTTCTATTTAAAATAAAATGCAAAGTTAAATATATTAATTTCTTTGCCAGGGATTTCCCAAATTACTGCATCAAAATATCAAACGGCATGTTGACTGTTCTTTCCTGAATGTTAGTTTTCTGTAACACAGCTTTGCCTATATTAAAAGGCAATAGATTAATATCTATCACCTAAGGAAGTCTCCAGCTTGAATTCTGAAATAATAAGGTAACACAATTCAAAACAGTAATGCATTCAGTAATGTAGGCACACGAACTTGACAGCAGCAGATCTGCAATGTCACTTTGGCACACGCATGCAGAGCTCAACTTCTAGAAAGCAGCATATGCAAGCCATAGAGACGCTGTCCACAACACTTTAACTTACATTACAGATCAGAGATCACATCTGCATCACTTAATAGTTTTAAAGATTTCAAGAGCAAAAGCAACTATTAAATACATCTAGTTAGCATTTTGGAAAACAACACTGTTTGGATGAAATTCTTCATCCAGACATTACTGTATGAAACAATCTTAATTGCTATCAAAGTCAAAATATATGCCGTGGACTGTTTTACATTTTTCTGCAAGTAATTTCAGCCCTTACCTTTAGAAAGAAGTTTTCGGAATTTCTGAGTGGCTGAAAGCTGCTGTTCTGGACTATTGGAGAAAATCATTTCAATCATATCAGCCGTAATGACAGCACTCTACAATTCAGGTAGGGGAGAGAATGAAAGCAACAAAGAGAAAAAGAAAATTGGGGATTAGTGGAGGAAAGGTTAGAATATTTGCTAACATGGTAACAAGTTTCTCTCTTATTGAGCAAATACCTAGATAAGAACCAGTATGGACAATAAATGAGTCATCATACATGTGCAGCTACCATAACTAGAAACACTTCAGAGCAGTCTTTCTTCCTGGAAGCCCAGATTCAGATTTTACTCAATTATGCCACAAAAAATCTTCTTACAATCTCTCACAGGTATTCTCTCCCCTTTTCTCTTATCTCCCTTTCTCTAGAATAACTGTAAAATTGTCAGCTTGAACAAAAAGTAGTTTAAATTAGAATAGCAATTACTGTTACGCAAGAAGAACACTGATTATGCTATTGTTTGGGTATCTGCAACATGTACATCATGAGCCATTCTCTTACACCAAAATGTACAGGAACTGTCATTTTAGAAACATTGACAAAACCAATGCTTGTCATCATAATCAAATAGAGTATTAAGTTTTTCACATTACTGATGGTTTCCACTAATATGGCTAAACTAAATCAGTGACTTTTCTTATGCCAGTTAGAATCTGGTATCATTTCATTTGACCCATTCAAATCCGTGAAAAGGAAGTTGTTGGTTTTTTCTTCCTCTGATTCAAATCCTTCTATAGATCACATCCAAACCCCCTAACACATAGGAAGATAGATTACAGTAATGAAAACATTAGAGCTTTGTCTGTACTTTTACAACCCAGTAATAAAACAGAATAAATCTAGATTTTTATCACATGAAACAGTTTACAGAGAGTAGGGAAACAAAACATGCAGTACTTCTAAATCTTTCATTTTTCATCCCCAACTCTTTCGACCCTGAAATTATTTTATATTTAAAATGCTAATCTGTATAAGATTGGCTTTCCTTACTTTTTACTATCTATTTAGTTTGTGTTTTCATACAAATAATTAAATGGTATGTAGGACTCATCTTATGTATTAAGATTATCTTGAAGAATAAAACAATATATTCTATTAGTTATCTACCATATTATAGGCATTTCTCTCGAGTAATTTTCAAGACTGGTCTAACCACCAGCAGTAATCAAAAGCATCCTGATTTCCATCAAAGCATACTCTGAACACAAAAACAAATACGAAGATCAAAGATCAAACTTTACAGTCCACACTGAGTCCTATTTTTCTTTAACCTCCCTGTTACAGCCTGAATCCCTTACCATTTTCCTTCACAGGGAGAAGACTGCAGTAAAGAAATGAAAAAATCAGAAAAAAATAAATATCTGCTAAAACAATGCTTTCCTGCAGGATGAAATTCCAGCTTTGAAAGGAGTTCAAGGACACTTGCAGATAGCTAAACAGGTCTAGCTATGTTTCCAACATTCTGGTTTAAATTTCTGCCACTTGAATGTTTGCTGACAGAGATTTCCAGCCAGCCTCTTTTTACTTTCCAGATTGCAAGAACACATTGACACATTTGTATTTCCATGTTTCAAGCATTATGACTTTCATATTTAAAAAACACACAACTCTGGGCAGAAGTTGATAAAATTACCAATATCGGTCAACATCAAAACCAAGAAGTGATCAGCCTGATTGGAACAATGTTATTTCATTTTCTTGAAGGCATATCCCCTGAGCAACCACTCGCTCTACCCATAACATAATCTGTTTCAGGTCAGTTTACTGATACAGGTGTTTGCAAGTTGTCCATAAGCTCTTCAAGTTTTCCACAATTTTGTGCAATTCTGCTCCCCTCAAGTCACTGCATGACAGACCTGCTCAGTTTCAATGAACAATAATCCTGTCTCAACACTTACAGAAGTCATTTCCATGTTGTTCATTTGGGCCTCATGGAAGCCACCATCTGACATAACTTCCTCCTCCGCTTCCTCCTCAGCTGTTGCAACATTTCGCCGTTTGAACAACTAAAGAGAAAAAATATTTAATAAAAGCAGTGTTGAACTGAGGGCCAACATAAACATGACATGTCATATTATGCATAGTAAAAACTATATACAGTATCACCTGAAAAGAAGCCCACTCACTGCCCACTCTCCACGTTCCAGCTATCTCTAGCTTCCAGGCAATTGATTTCTTGCCCACCCCAAGGTTAGCAGGGGAGGCTCATATTAAAAAACCTGAAAAATTGTTGTGTATAACAAATACCTGCAGAACAGCTACTGAGACTGGGATAATTGAGTTACTGTGAAAAAGAGAAGACTCTGGGCGATAATCATTTGAGAGTAGTCTAAAGATATGATATTGGGATGAACAGAATTTGGTTGCTATCACATAAAGGAGGTAGACAGAGACGTCAGGAGAAAGAGAGGCTACGGCTTCTCAATTCAGCTGTCTCACTGGAAGAAACATTATGACAAATGACAAGATGGATTGAGGAGTGCTGCATGGCCTGTCAGGTTCCTCCTCTGCGTTCAGGAAACAAGACTCCAGCACTGAGCCACGTCAGATTTACACCACTAAAGAGGGAAGCCAAGACAGAGCCCTGACACCAACCTGCTGCTTATTTCTCTCAGTCTTCTCTGGAGAAAAAAAAAGTATGCAAAACTGGTACATTTACACCAGCCCCAGTTCAGTGATAGGCATCCTTGTGAAGTGCTGTTCCTTCCAGGCTAATGGACAATGTGCCCACCCAAAGCTTTTCAAACACTGCTCATATACAAACCTAAGCCAAATTTTACATGTTGGCAGTTTATGCAAAAATTCAGATGCTTGAGATTGTTTTTGTGGGATATAAAGCCAAGTAAAAAAAAGAGGACTTTGAACAAGCTTCAATAAAAGGTCAAAAGATTCTCCCCACAGAGGCTGAAAATGCAAAATCAATGCTAAGACAATAAAACAAAGAATATATTAAAAATATCAGAATACAAAACTGAGTACAAACGAAAACAAGCAAGTCAAAGAGTAAAGCAGGTTCCCTCACATAATTAAACCACAGCTCTAACTAGCAGGTGCAATGTTAGCTCTGTCATCCTCAATGCCAGTCATGCATCCCACTGACACTCCCATGTGCCAAATACATAAAAATAGAAGTACCTGCACATTAGGTTTGAAACTGTTGCAGTGGTAAAGGAACATAACAAAAGACTGCTTGCAGCTCCACTTCCACTGCACTGTCTGTCCAGATAGGACCTACAATTTTCTTTAAGAGAATAAAAGTACTACTACGCTTTATTTAGGCAACCTGTGGTAATCAGGTAAAAGAGAGGTCAGAGGCACAGATAAGAGATTCCTAAAATGACTTCCTCATTTTCCTAATTTAGTATCAGCTTTACAGATAAGACCAAGTACATTCTGTACTACCAGTGGTCTGGAAATACTGCCTGCTGTTCCCAGTTAAAACCTCCAACAAGAAATCTTGCAATTCCCTCTCAGAATTCTTCCCTAACTAGAGACTTTCCTTTAAAGTGCCTGGTATTGACACTATGAAAAGGATATTGAATGGAACAGATTACAGAGCTGACCTACCATTCCAAACCTAAGCATGTCACTATCTTTGTTTTAACTCAACATGGATAAAAATTTTTTCTTTTCATTTCGCCTTACCACTGTTTAAATGAAGATTAGAGCCACCGCAACTCAGCTAGCAGAAAATAAAAGTGAAAAAAAAAAAAAAAAAAAAAAGGATTCCTCAACTACCTCCAGCGCAAGGTCAGACAGCTTTCCAGAAATCACCATTATTTCCAAGCTGCTCTGGTCAATCTTACACTTGAGTGGATGATGAGCACCCTCACATTTTGTACTTCCTGAAGAAGAGGCAGTACAGTCTGCAAGTGACCGATTTCAGACTGACCACATATGAACTTGACAGGGCAAGAACAATCAAGCAAAGCAGCTTTGAGAGAAGCAAAAAAAGTAGACAGTGCAAGACACAAATGTTTAACAACTGGTTATGGTTGTCACAACTGTAGTACAGTACCTGCTCCTCTCTTTTTTGCTTCCGTAGCTGAAGACCCTCTTCCTCCCGCCTGCGGCGCATCTCATCAGGATTCAAAGATTTGTTCTTGTAGCTCTTCAGTCGGAAATTCTCTTTTCCTGAGGTCGTCATGATTCCTTTAAATTGCAATTAAAAACAGAATCAGTCAGAGAATGATTACTCTTCAACAACACATTCGTTTATGGTCTGTTTCTGTAGAACCTCTCCATGCACTTCCAGCTGCTGCCTCCCTATAACCTGCCACCTAACTTCTAATAACTTTGAAGGTGTAAAATGACTTTACAGAATTTACACTTCAGTGTGCCAGTTTTTCCACATCAGACCACCAATCTTTTATTTTACACTTTGAGATTGCAAGACATAAGTGAACTGTTTTATTAAGAAGGAACTGAGATTCTTCTGAGATTCACTCAGAAGTGAAGTAATCTTAGCTCCTTCTTAGCTTAATTCACTTTGGAAGTCAGTAGAGGCTTCCCGCACTTCAAATACACATTTTCAATTAATTCAACACAATCTCATGTTCCTTCAATCCAGACAAGACCTACAAGAAAAATTAAATGGAGACAGACACATCTCAGGCAAGGATAGTTTACCCACTGAAAAGACTTGCTTCTGCAAAAAGAAGTGCCATTCTTACCCCTCTTCCTCACCCCCAGACTGCAATCCTGTTACTGTTTATACAGAAGAGCCTTTCTTGAGTCTATTATTTCCAATTGCCAGTTTTCCTATGTAACTCAGTAGATCAAAATTAATATCACCTCCTGACAATTTTCACATGTACAACGATGCACTTTGGAGTTACTTAGCATAAATCAATAGCTATAAAACTGAGTTGAAAGACTACCCTTAAACCAAATGGGCTGTGGATCAGGTCTCTACCCTCCATGCTCCACTCTGCTACTACTTCTGGGGCTGTTCAGCCTAAAGAAGAGAAGACTCTGGGGTGATCTTATTACAGTTTTTCAGGACTTAAAGGGGACTTACAAAAGAGACAAAGAGTGACTCCGCTCCATCAGATAATGGCAGGACAAAGAGGAATGGTTTTAAACTAAAAGAGGAGAGATTTAGACTAGAGTTTAGGAGGAAATTCTTCACTCAGAGGGTGGTGAGACATTGGAACAGGTTACCCAGAGGGGTTGTGGATGCCCTATCCTTGGAGGTGTTCAAGGCCAGGTTGGATGATGCCCTGAGCAACCTGATCTAGTGGATGGGGTCCCTGCCTACGGCAGGGGGGTTGGAACTAGATGATTTTTATGGTCCCTTCTAGCCTGAGCCATTCTGTGATTCTCTTCCATCCCCCATTTAAATCCAAACAACGTTAGGAATAGAATTCTAAAATCTCTCCGTATTCCCATGAATCTTCCTGCGGGTACAGAATGTGCAGTATGTTGTAAATCTTTGAAGCTCTGTAATATGCAATTTAGGAAACTATACTACATATAAAGTGGCTCTTCAGGACTTTTAAAGGTCTCTTTCAAATGTCCTAGCATATTGTATTAGATACTCTACCCACTTCAAATTCCATAAGCACAGAATCACCAGGTGACAAACGATCTGTTGTGCACATTATTTTAAAATGGAGCAACACAGGTGTACAAAAATTCTCAATAGCGTTGGTTACCTTTTTAAAAATATATCAGATGTATACCAGAGTCTACTCTAACCTCCTTTCTGTTAGCACAAAGAGTTTTTAGAGATTAAAAACAGAGGATAGCCAAATGCGTTTCTTATTAGAGCCTCTTTTTAAAGTCACTGATATCTGACAATCACGTATAAAAATCCTGATATTCAGAAGACATTTCAGGTATCCCTTCAAGCTGTGTTCCACTAGGCAACATTTGAACACTGCTAATAAACACAACACTACTGCATTCAAGACCAGCCAGTCACAGGTAGCACTGAATGAAACATGAAAGCCCGATCACATAGGCAATTCAGCAACCTAATTCTGCTGTAAGGACTCTTCCTAAAATAGCTTCTTTTTAACTGAAAATCCTACAAAATCACAATCTCAGAACTCCAGAAGTTCCCTACATCATTCGTAACAGCTGCATTCTTCCTAAGAGACTATATTCTTCATGTGTTTAGGTGTCTAAGCTTAAAGTTTTCACATTTCTTTCAATATGCTTGGCAATAACATTATGTGTTTCCTGGTTTTAGGTTTTTCAAATGCCTACTACCTGCTCAGTAAACAGAAAAACTATTTGTGGGAGCCCTGAGCTCTACTGTTTTAACTGTTAATATACAGGCCAATATTTTATATATTTTAGAGTCGAGAAAATTAACTAAATTACCAGTTGGAAAACACAAGCTAAAAGGACACATATAACAGGGAAAAAAAAAAAAAAAAAAGGCTTTGTAGCCACCCTAGTCAATCTGCCCTTGAACATGAACACAGGCACACACAATAGCCCAGATAAAATCTCCAGCCTCCTGGGACATTACTAATCATTCTGTGCTTTTATCTGAAACATCTTAAACTCACAAGATCAGATTTGCCTTCGCTGGGGATTTCAGGACTTCGATAGTCCTGTGATCACTCCACATTTTCACTTTCAGTCCATAAAAGCTCACAGTTTATAGAAATCCTTGACATTTATCATCTTCATTTCTTATTACTAATTTCACCTCATTACTGTTATGCAGTCCTTCCATATGATGTTCCGATATTTCTAAATACCAGTGACGTAATCCAGCTTCATCATCAACAAGTTTCCTTATCATACTCTTCTTCCTCATATATGTTTTTTTACCTCGTTTATGTCTATCTCACACCTTAATATATCAGTTCCTTTCAAATTTGTTTCTGGCTTTGAGGAAATAACTTCCATTTAGCTCTGTCAGCCTTGTCCTGTTGCGTTATTTATCATCTTTATTGAAAATACAGGCACGGCTTTTATTAGTTTATTATATGAATTCTGACTTTACCTCAACTGCTCTACCTAAAGGCTTCACATTTTCCCGTTCTCTTTTATGTTTAGAACTTCAGAAACGACATCCTCTACAAGCTTTAGCTGTAAATTTTGGCTAAGCTTATTTCTTACTCCCAAGACAAAGCAAGCCTTTGCTGACTAACCCCCTCTATTTTCTGAGCAATCGGTACACTTAAAATCCTTTCACAAGCATATTGCGTATTACATCGGAGTAAAATCTTCCTACACATTCCCACCAAATAACTAGGAAGACAGTTTTTTTCCAATTAAAGGCAGAGAAATTAAGCTTCCTTCAGCATTTGGAAGTTCTCAAATTCAAGTAGTAATGAATTCAGTAATTATTTCACAGTAGTCCCTAACCGGCAGCATATCAACAAAGTCCCAACGCGTGGCCATACAACCATTTTATATCTCTAATTGGTACAGTTATTCAATCCAAAGTTATTTCCTAAAGGGCTCTATAATACCCTCAATAGCTCCTAAACCTCAGTCTAAAGTAACACAGTTCTTCTGTTGGTTCCCACATCTACTGCCAGCATCTTTAGACCTATTCCATGTGAGCACGCTTTTTTTTCTTTAGGAGTGAAAATAAAACAATCTTACATGTATGTTGGTCATTACAGTCACCCAAGAATTACTTTCTGTAAAGATCCTTTTCCATTTTTCAGGATGTAGTCTTTCCCTCACACTAAACCAGAGAGGGGAATACTTCTCACTCGTCTCCAGCAGCTTTGTTGCAGCTTAACTGAAAATCTTCCAATGGTCACTTTAAATTCGCCCATGGCGAGTTCTTCATAGTAAATCCTGGATCTTCTCTGAACTATCAAAATTAATGCTCCCTCTGGTGAAAGTCTGTGGTGGTTGTCATGGAAATGTTCTACGAATCTCTTCTTTCCTAAAGATAGCATAGTATTTTCCACATTTCTGGATACTCCTGTCTATAGATAAAAATCTTTGGTGACCCAGGGAGTTTTCATGATGTACTCTTTGACTTTTTGTGCAGCACCAGCCCAACCCCATATGACCCCCTCCTCAATTTAGCTACCATGAAAAAAGTATTTTTTAATAAATGAAAAAACACCATCTATTCCTTAGTGTCTGCATTCACTAAGGAAACGATGTTCCCTGTTTCTTTTGCTTATCGAGACAAAGGCCATACCAAAAGCGGAGGTGATCAGAGCACAAATTTCTAGGGAAAGGAAAAGTATTGCATTTCTCCTCGCTAGTCAAGTCAAAGAACTTCGGTTTGCACTGTGAAATGTCACACGTTGCAATGACCTGCCTTGTCCCAAGCAATCACCTATACAGGGACAAAAAGGAACTCCCTGCCTTCTTAAATCAAGTATCAATCATCTAAAAGAGGGACAAAAATGAACTTGTCTTGTTAAACTAGATATCACTGTCACTAGAATTGCAGGTACCACTAGAAAGAACACCACATGACTAACACCCTTGGCTATTCCCACCAGCAGAGATTTTTTGGTTACTCTTAATGAGAGACTGGGAACATATCAATCTTTTTTTTTTTTTTAAAAAAATTTTCTTTTTTTTTTTTAATCTTTTTTTTTTTTTAATTTCTTATTTTTTCTTTTTTTTAAAAAAAAAAGAAAAAAAATATTTTTTTTTTTTTTTTTAAAAAAAAAAAGCAACCACCCTGAATGCAGCACCTGGTTATTCGTTACTCTCATCAGCCAACAAATCCAACATTTTGACCACAGGTGTATTTTTTTACCCGCAAAGTGTTTATTTTAGAAAGCCTTGCTATTTTGCTTTTTGCCAATTTGAAGGCAACAGGTTCAGGATACTCAGAGAATTATTTAAATATTTAGGAAATAAGCTGTCAGCTTTCTTGCAAGTGACAGAAAACTTCCTAGTATATAGACATATAAAGACAGGCACAGTCTTCATAGTAAAACCATGAATAATATATGGTGTATAATGATACAAATACTACCTAGAGATTAATGCTATTTCCCTGGAAAAACTTTTATGCAGCATCCTACATTTGACATCATGCTAGAGAGATGCAACAACATCCACCAAGTCTCTGCACTGCTGACAGTGTTATCTGAGGAAAAAAAAGAACATACAGAATATCAGTAGGCTGACATCTCTCTCCTGTTGCTTGAAAAACTGACATTGTGGTGAGGCTGTATCTGCTTCTTTTGTTAAATCTTTGGAGTCTATGGAATGCCCATCAGTAGAAACTGAAGGGACAAGGCATTGATTTCTAATTTCCAAAGGCCTCAGACTGCTGTAAGCTCGGGACAACTAGAGGAAAGTATATTTAACTAAGCTCCAAGAAGCTATTCTTCAAGCACAACACAGCCCATTTCTAAAACCTTAGCTTAACTTTCTCCAGCTATAAAGCGAAATTGCAAAATATGTCTCACAAGGACTATAAAAGAACAAGTAGAGTATTTGTAAAGACCTGCAAAGCAACTTTTGATGACGATAGTTCAAACACTAGCACTAACTAGGAAACAAAATGATCGCGTGAGATGAATGTTCTGAATGTTCTGTGGCTTGAGAAAGCTGCAGCAGCAGACAAGCCCTACTCACTAGAAGGAAGGACAGACCTCAGTGTATGTAGCACGGCAGGGACACGCACTCCAACAGCAGACCTCACAGAGGAACAAGCAGGAGCCACCTTCTGACAGCCAAGAGGTCAAAAATTACAGGAGTTTCAAATGCAACGTAACATTCATGGTTGAATTTGGATAGAACCTAAAGCCTTGAACCAGGGTTCAGAGTCTTAGGAAGCTGTTGTCAAAACATGGAAGTAGTGAGGGGATTTCAGCATGGAATTCCCGCCCGTCTCCATTTCTTTCAAATCTGCTTTATTATGCACCGATTAATTTGCTTCCATAGAAGCAGAGAATCATTTAGATTGGAAATGACCTTTAAGATCATCCATCACCAGTTAATTCACAATCGCTTCTGTCTTAGCAGCTTTATAAATCTGTACGATAGTAAACCAGGTATTGATCCACTTCATCTACAATAAACACAGCATGTTCTCGCTGCTCTTTGGCCACTTAGCAAGTTTGGCTGCTACTTGCCCAAAATAAGGTCAACCTTAAGTCAATTATAACAAAGCCTGAGAAGAGGGACAATTTCGCACAATGTGAAACATCAAATTACAGACTAATTAAAAAGCTCAATATTGACTGTTACACTAATATAACAGACATGCTGAAAAGCAAACAGAGATAGAAAATAGGCTACACTGTAAGAACGATATGGAGAAGACCTGATGTCAAGTTTGTAGGGATGACACATTTCAAGGATTTCTCATCTTCCACGAGAAGGAAAAAAAAAAAGGCAGAAACAAAATGAAAATGTAATGCAATAAAAACAAAAATACAAAGGTGTTTTTGTGAAACAACTAAACCTGAAGGGTCAATTTAGCATGTTCCCAGGTAGCCTTCAGAAAGATCTTCTGCACTCACAAAAGCATAGATGGGGTTTGCAGATTTATTTATTTTTTTAGATGTCCCCAAAGGTAGGCAAACATCAGCTTGCCAACCCCTAATCTTCCTTTATCACACTGAAAAACACACAGAAAGAAACAAAAAAAAAATCAAGGAAGCATACTCACGGTTGCAGCAAAAGAACTAACAGAGTTACTTGGCACTTGGTGTTGTCTCGGAAGAGATCTGGCACACCAGCCTGGACTACTTTTTAAGTGCAGACACACCCACAGGACTGGTCACTTCAGCCAATCTTAAGAAGTTTAATGATTACATTTTTGTGGTGGCTTTTTTGTTATGTGGTTTTGCTTTTTAAGTAAGCAACACTGGAGAGATTAAGTAGTAAGGCACTTCAGAGGTTTATTAGAAAACAGTTTTACTGAAGAAGAAAAAACAATAAAAGATAGATGGACGCAGTATACCTAGTACTCCATTGCAGATTCACTATCACCAAGTTATTTCTGATGTGGTTTTAGTCCCATTTTTTAAAGGTCCGTTTTGACTTAATGAGACAACAGATACAGCTTCCAAAGTTTTGGAAACCTTTTAATTTGAACAAGAGGGCCAAAAAACACTCACTCTTAAAGTCAGGGGAACTTAAAAGGAAAACACCTAGGAATTTATTAAAAGGGCCTGTCTGATTTGAATAACAAACACAGGTTTTTTCTGCTGCATTCAAAGCCATTGCAGTGCACACAAATCTGTTTAAATGAATGCTGATTTCTATAAACCCAGAGCGAACAATCAACCAAAAAGTTCCCACAAGCCATAAAACAAAGCAGCTAGTGATGGGGAATTAAACTTTTCAACCACATAGGATTATGTTAACATTAAAAAAATAACTTTATGCTAACGTGACCACGTACATGAAACAACAAAAGTGATTACTCCTATTAATAAATTAAAGTGCAATGCTTTTCTTTTAAAGCATAGATTCATTTTTATTTTCATTAAGATTACAGCACCTCCTCCCCACACTTTACAGAACGAGCTGACCCACAATATATTTTCTGTATTTTCTCTAAAAACTAGGCCATTTGAAAAATAATAGTCCAATAGGTATCTATGTAATTTGACAGTTGTTGTCTGCTGGAAAAAAGTCATCATAAAATTTTTAACGTGTCCTAAACATTCTTTGCAAGAGAACAAGCATGAACCTTTCAGCACTCCGTATCATGAAAATAAGAAATCCCATACAATCTTAAACAAATTAGGTTAAAAAATAAACTAAGTTCGATTTGTAGTTTCAAGTAACTTTTATTTGGGGTTGTGAATGACCGCAGGCACTGAAACAAAACCTCTCTCTTGTATCCCCTGATGACAAATTTGCCTCCGACAAATTTATTGGTTGCTGTGACTCAGCATTATGAAAGGTATGAAATGTGCCCAAAGCTCTTCCGGGTAATTGGACACCAATGGCAATTGTAACTGCACAAAATAACAGTAAGCCAAAATTCTGCAGAATGCGTACGAGCTCTGGACATCAGCAACTGAAAGAGTTTCATAATACAGATGGATCGGCCACACCAAGCCAAAACGCCCAAGAAGTTTAAAGCTTGAGGATGCTGGCTCTGCCTCCCGGCGTTGGCGCCTAGCATCCCTCCTACCACCTGCTCCTAAACCCAATGAACGCAAATCTCCTTTCCAATCATTTAATACAAAAGTAATAATAAATTGAGAACATACAGACAGTTAAACAGGCTACCATGTATGCGTTAGCTACAAAGGAGTCCTACATCTTTTAAGAGGCAACTTCATCCTGCTTCATATTACTTTAAAAAAATAATAATTAACAGTTTAATGATAATGACAAAATTATTATCTGGTATTTCTTAAAGGTACTTTGTGGTTTTTTTTGCAACCAAAAAGTGGTTTGTTCACCAAAGTGACATCTTCATACACCAACAGGTGCACTTTGTGTCAGGTGTAACCTCAGCACTGGATTTAGTAGGCTTACAGTGCCTTCTTTGGAGATAAATACATTCAGGATGTTTAGCCACAGGATATTTAATTCCAAAGCCAGCAACTCTTATCATCTCAACATCAAACCCAGATTGTAAAATAAAATAAATCCTCGCTTGTCAAACTGGTTCAATTCTCACAGAACATATGAATTCTCCTGCTGAGCCTGGCGAGCCACCCAAACTACCAAATAAAAGCAGGAAAAGAAAGAATAACTATTCTAGACCATAAAGATAGTTTCAGCAGTTGGTGACTAGCTAACTAAAATCTTACGAGATACGCTTACAACTCAGTGTGTAACTCTGGGTACACACCCAGGAACACGGTCCTGTTTCTTTCAGTTCTAATGCTTTTAGATTCTGTCTCCTCGTGACACTGAGCATTAATAATGTTTCAAGAAAATATTAACTTCATCCCAATACAAGATTTATTCTGGTTCCAAACTCCATTTACCCCTTTACAGCATGAATGGATAAATAGAAAAGTTACGTCTGATTCACCACTACTTCCTACCACTTCTTCCTACACCTACTACTAACATAATTTTTAAACCCAAAATTTATGGTGAAAGGAAATTCACTGTCCATCACCTGCCTAGACGACCCCTACTTTTTCTTTCTTCATAATAAATTACTGAATTCACACATTTAGTACAGTTTGAGACATTCATGAGTTGGCATAATATGATTTCCAGTCCTATTGCTCTGCAGCTTTTCTACGTACTGGAGGATTTCACCAAGTACTTTACACTCCTTTTTGCTGTTTTTACAGAGTTCCCCTACCATCTTCAAAACAATTCAAAAGCACCGATATTTCTGTGAGACTTCTATCTTGCTGTTGCATTTTGTATCATGAAAATCCCACACTCATGCCTGGATATAAAACAGACCAATTTAATCCATTACTCATTTGACTTCAAAAGTTGTAACAGACTATGGACACATTTTTTATTTTTTTTGAGAGCAGAAAAAAAGATGACTTGCTATCAGATCATTGCCACTTATCTCTGAAGTTTATACGGGGATTTTTTTCTCTATTATTATTGTATTATTTAAACAAGGAGTTATGTTTAGTGTCTTCTCATGAAGCTGAATAATTTTCCTATCAGTTCATCTTTAGTTCTTGTTCTCTCAAAGAAGAGGTGGCCTGGTCTTTCTAACTTGTTGTTTGTCTATGACATCATTCCAGAACCTCTTGTTCAAATATTTTAACCTCTCATAATGTTTTCTCAAATGAGTAATTCCCTTATTGTCTTTTATTTTTCTTGACTCGCTCCTAGCCTATTAGACTCCTGTGCACACTTACTCTCTTTGCCCTTCTGAAGTATTTAAACAAATCGACTAAATTTAGCTACTTACTGCTGCTGTTTCATTTCCGCTCCTGTTTCTAATTTAAATTAGAACCAATCAAATACAAAATAGGTGATGCGAATCATGGTTAACTGTTACATGTTATGCTTTTTCACATAAATTTGATTTTCATTTTTCTGGAGGGCACTGTTTTGGCTCCATTAATCTCACACTTCTTTCCACAGTTTTTTCAACCTTTACAGTTGCCTTTAAAGACGGTTTCCTTTTGTGTTCTTAAGGACATGAGTTAGGCCCATTTGCCCCTCCAAGACATGAAAAACATCTGAGAAAAATCCACAATCTCAAGAAGAAAGAAACAAAGACATCAAAGCAAGCCTGCTATATACAAACAGGCTAAAATAAAACATACCATTCTGTTCACTTCAACTTATTCAACAGAAGAAAAAAGAAAAAAAAGGAAAAGAAAGAAGCGCTGTAGCACTGTACGGAAACACCGAAGTTGTAATAAAGCTGTCAAACAATCCAGTTAAATAAACATTTACACTTTAGTGTCTATAAAGAGCATTTCAGGAACTTGTACAATATCTGAAAAGTTTAACGCTTTTTGTTGTAATAGCATCTTTTCTCAGTGCTGTTGAAATGAGCTATTGCTGCCTTTCCCTTTCTAAACTGGAAGGCCCGTGACTTGCACAGTGAGCAGCACTGAGCTCAGTGCGCAGACAGGACCACCAAGGCAAGCCAGGTCTGAACACTTTAACACTGGGAACGCATCAGGAAAAAACAATGGGTGGCACACTGATAGCAAAGGGAAACGTCCTGGTACAGAGCTGGAGTTAGAGATGGGATGTGACAAAGGCACTGTTTAGAAACCTCAGGGGGAAGTTACAGTCTCAGTAACAGTGATAGTCTCTTGGAGCTGAAGCATTACTACAACTATTTGAAAAATTCTGGCAGGGGACCCCACTGCGAGAACCTCTACCTCCCACATCATCTTACATTACCATGCCTCAAGCTACTGCTCATCTTCCCTGTGCCTTTGGGCACATCTCAAACACAATTAAAGGTGCAACTGTAGTTCCAGTAGAAACAAAGTTGCTTTGAACTAGCTCCTTCATATGTCAGCACAATGCGTTAACGCGCCAGAGAGTGCAACATAATAAAAACAAGGACGGACATACCAAAGCCCCGTCTGATTCGAACTATTAATTGCCATACCGTTCCAGTTTATACAAAAGGGATTTCAAACAGCTAGCTGCTGGGTGTAAAGTCGCAATCCATCTCTGGATAGCCCACAGACGCATCTCAACTTGTTACGTCTGTCATTAACGTTAAGGAGTTAGAGCAGAATATACGTCAGGGAATAAAAAAAAATATGTATCTAGAGAAATAGAAAGTTGGATAAAAAAAGATGAGGAAAGTACTAAATGCAGAATTCCATTTGGGAATTTTGCAAAGCGGCAGCCCGGTGTTGTCACAGCTCACGCCGCGCACTTCCAGCCTGGAGTTTCAGCTTTCACTAAACGCCCTCAAGAGGCAAAGCACAAAACCACCACCCCAAGCATCCCGCTACGAGGGAGCCGCGCTCCACGAGTATGAATGGGGGCGAGCCCCCGCCGAGCACGAAGGGCAGATAAATAACAAATAAACACACGAGGCTGAGGAGACGCGCGGCAGCCCCTGCCCCACGCGGCCGGCCGCGGCCCCCTCCCAGCGCCGTGCCCCTGACGGACATGGGGGTGCCGGGGCTGCCGGGCCAGGCACGATCGCAGCCGGGAGCCGGGGGCGGGGCGGGGCCGGGCCCGGTGGCTGCGGCCGTGCTCCAGGCGCGGGCCTCCCGCCGGGCCCGCCCCGCCCCGCCCCGCCCGCCCGCTGCACGCGCGCACGCCGGGGGCTCCCTCAGCACCGGGCCGGGCCCGCTCGGCTCCCGGCTCCGCTCCGGCGGCCCCGTCCCGTCCCTTCCCGTCCTTTCCCTTCCCTTCCCGTCCCCTCCGCTCCCACCTGCGGCCGGCCCGGCCCGGCGCTGGCTGCTGAGGGGCCCGAGGCGCGCGGAGCGCCGCTCCCTCCCTGCCTGCCCGGCGCTGGCTGCGGGCGGCAGTGCGCGTGCGCACGGCGAGCCGCGCAGCTTCCGGCCCCAGCGCGGGGTGCTCTGGGAGGGGGAGGCGTTCCGGCGGGGTAGGAGCTGGTAGGCTGCGGGAAGACTACAAGTCCCGGCATGCAGCGCGGCGTTGTGCACAATGCGGCGCAGCCGTAGGAAGGCGCGCAGAGTGTGCTGGGGGTTGTAGTCTGGAGAGTGGTGGATAGGCCATGTCGCGACTGGTGGGTGTGTTGGGATAGGCGCGGGTGCGATACGGGATGTGTGTATCCCAAGCAGCAGGGGGAGTCCTGCCCCGTCTCTGCCCTGCCCCGTCTCTGCCCTGCCCCGTCACAGCCCAACAAAGGCCATATTCCATATGCATGGCAGCTGGTATACAGCTGTACCTCTGTGTATATACAGTATGAACACGCACATATCTACAGCTACACCTACAGCTACACATCTATATACGTACAGTATGTACATGCACATGTGTATTTACATGCGTATGTGCATATACATATCACACAGATAACATACGTTTCATAGGACGTCCATACGGCACAGTGTTTCCACCCATAAAATTGAGATAAGGGAGAATAAAGCATACATTCAACAGCTTTGTCCAGCAGTATTTGCCTCACAAAATAAATAAGTTACTCGTTCTTCTCAAAGCAGTCACATTTCTTCCATCCCACCAGCAAACACATCTGTACTGCAGTGGGAGGTCTGGTTGCTGGTTGATGTTCCTGAGGTATCTTGAGTCAAATTAGCACAGGTAATGGTGGCAACAAATATCTGTAAGTTCGCCCGTTTTTTGCTGAGAGTATAGTTTCAGATGAAGCCGAGCTAATACAAATGGTGTGCTGCAGGTAAAAAAGATAAATTCCTGTTTTCTGTCACCTTCTCTGATGAAATTAAGATAGAGGATAGTTTCATTTCTGGGACCACCTGCTTCTAAAGCACTAAATACTTGTCATCTAGGTTAATTCAGCTGGAGAATTTATTATTATATCGGTAGCAGAGAATTTTGAGAAGCAGATTTGTGTAAAAGTGAAGCATATGAGCAGTATGTTTTTAAGCAGTCTAAAAAGACAGTGACAACATTGAAGAAGTTGCTGTGGGTCAAGGCTGAAGAGTAATTGTGAACAAGGAGGTGAGGGGTTGAAGTGGAAGGGACAAACACATTGGTGATAGTATGATTGGGTGAAATATGGGTTCAGACATATTCCTGCTGGCCCCTGTTTTCCTGAGTGCAGTGGGATGATACAAAATGGTACCACAGTAATACAGCCCTTTCTAAAAAAGGCCACAGAGCCAGCCTGCTAACCGTATTTAGCACTACTAAATTACAATTGGCACCAGCAAGCCTTGGTTGTCACCTACTGACATTTCGTTCAACCTAAAAATGAAAACACAGTTGCCTGCACTGTTTCAAACCATCAGCGTTACTGAGGTCTCACAGATAGGGAAAGAGAAAGATAAGGTGGAACAAAAAGCTGTCTGTGATTTAGGATCTCAGAGCTTCCACCACAGCAGCAAGGTGTTCCCCCACCAGGGAGAAGCAGCAACTCATCCTGTGTGCTCCCACCGCTGGAGCGAGTGAAGGCAGGAGCAGGGGACGCAGTGACAGCTGCAACAGCAGAGCCTACAGGCTGATGTGGGCACTGAGAGGAGCGGCGTGGTTAAAGATGAGAATGGCAGGAAACTCATACAAGGCTCTGGGAAATGCTCTGAGCTTTTCCTCTGAACACCCAGGGCAGAGGGCAGGGTTAGTGTCGTCTCTTACATCCTCTCTTACATCCTCTCCGTTAAGTATCACGCCAGTAGTGACAGTGTTAACAACTACAGTGGAAGAGACAGCTCTGAAAGCTGAGCTGCCCAGTCACATGCACAGGTTTTATTTTTAACATCCCCAAACTACTTGATGTTTCTACTTGGGCTTGCTCTGTGTCCTCTCATTCTCTCTTCTTTCTTTGCTTCTTGTTAGCCCTTACTCACCTCACTTCAACCCAGCTGAGCAAAACCAAGAGCGCAAGTGTTCGGTACAAACACAGGGACACTATGATTAAGGTAAGGCTTTGTAAATAGGGCTAGAGCCTTTATTGGTGAAAACTTATGCAATGCGATGGTTACTGTGTCAAGCTATGAAAGCCAAGATGTCTTCAAAACAGTCTTAGTAATTAGGATGAAGTAGAATAATCAGACACAAGATGTCTTCAAGTGACACCTGAGAAAAGAGGCAGCTGGTAACTCTGAACACTTCTGTGACAGGCTGCTCTAACAACAAAAACCCTCCATAACATATTCGGTGGATTAGCCAGGGCTTGCAGCACTGCATCTGGGGTTTTAAAAAACTAACATACTGGCTCTAAAATGGGAACTTCGGTATTATGACAGATAATAAATCAAAAATTCAATTTATGTAACTTTCAAGAAAGAAACAAACAAAAAAAAAAAAAGTAAGTCTTAAAATCCAGTGAGTTTTAAGATTCAGACTGCAAACTGCATTTTTAGTCCAGACTAAATAATACAGTGATGAAGTAAGAATTACAAGCATTACAGGTACTACTTACAGTACCTTTTAGAGTTGTGGATGCTTAGCAGTTTTTATTCATGAATCTTTTAGCTTTTGTTTTTATGACTTAGATCTTAACCATGAGCACTCACATTCTTTGTACTGGGCATCTGGGTTTAGTTGGTTTTCTTTTGTTTTGCTTAAATCCATTCACTTGACTATCTCAAGAAGTTTTCAGAAAAGTATGTTAATGAGATTGTTACCAGGGAACAAAAATAGAACCTGAGCCCAAAACAAAACTGTTTTGTTTTGTTTTGTTTTGTTTTGTTTTGTTTTTCTCAAGCTTCAACTGAACTGTAACCTGTTATTTTAAGGCACTTGGTGAACTCAAATCATAAACCCAGGTGCTGATGCACAGTAAGAGTTTGCCTAACTGTGTCCCTCCCAAGGACAGTCCTTCACATTAGGTGCAGAGTGGGTGCCTGTCACAGTCTCTTCCTTTCCCACTCCACTCCTCAGCCCCTGCTGCTGTGCTGCCCGGTGTCACACGTGAACCCAGGGGACCGTATCAGCATGATTTTTTTGGTGGGTTTGTCTTAGATGAGCTGTGACTATGTTGTTCCAGGTAGGGAGGAGCAAGAAATATTGCTGATCCAGTGCTCAGACAAGTGCCGCATGGGGTTCCTACCAGCAGTGCCCTGTGTTACCTGTGCCCCATTACTCTGAACCCTCCCCTGCTCCTCCCTCAGCA
Source organism: Anas platyrhynchos (assembly GCF_047663525.1). Lineage (NCBI taxonomy): Eukaryota > Metazoa > Chordata > Aves > Anseriformes > Anatidae > Anas > Anas platyrhynchos. The sequence continues at coordinate 82,739,978 of NC_092587.1, read as the reverse complement.
GCACTGGTGCATTTGGTTGGATAGAAATGGCCTGGGTGAGTTTCTGTGCCTCTTCACTGCACACATGCAGCACAGATTTACCAGGAGAAGGGATGTCTGGTGATGTGACAGCTTATCTTTTGCTCCATGGTCCTGCATGCCGTGTTTTGGGAGCTGAAGGGAAGTTGATGTGCTGTTTCAGGAACCTGAGTAGCATGCATCATCTGGAGGAAAAGCAGGGAACTGAAGTCTCTGCCTGACTGATGCTCTATGCCGTGGACCCACTCTGTCCCTGACATTTTAAAGTATATTTCTTCATATAAAGAAAATCCGACACATTCAGCATCTCCAAACCAGTGGTTATTGCCACAAAACATCACAGTCTCAGTCAGCTGGTCTCCAGCTGAAAAATACAGGGAATAGCTCCCTAAATGTCATTTGTCCTTCCATCTTTGGGCTTATCCAATGGGACAGTTGTCTCATGGAACATCTTTTCCATCTTCATCTCTTATATCAGGGACTTGAGGTTCATGAGAAGGATTGCCCTGGCATCAAAGTGCCCCTGTAAAATCTGTATGAACTTGTTCAAGGGTTAAGACTCCAGGCAACTATGCCTTGCAGGCACTCAATAGAAGTTTGTTAGTGTTACTGATAATTATTTCATCTACACTCTTTATTCTCCCTTTTCATGTACCCTGAGCTGTGCCATGTTCACTACTGGGCTCATCTGAAGCCTGGCTGGCAATGTGCTTGTAAATCAGTCTGAATGGCAATTGCAGAGCAGGCGTGCCATGCAGGACAGTGACCTGGCTGCGAAGATGTGGGGCGTCACTCACTTAGAGGTCACTGTGACTCCAGATGGTGACATTCTTGGATTTGCTTTTTATTTTGTAACGAAGGGCAGGATGTTAGAAAACTTAGTCTCCTAGGAATTACATAAACATGCAGTTTCCACTGGCATAGTGTTTTCTTCCTCGGCTCCCAGAAATAAACATGTCTGTGCTGTGACTGGAGACCCAAGCCTGATTTCTTGCTGAGGTTGTTCAGGTTGTGGTGACTGAGGTGGTGCACTGCACACAAAGAGAAGAAAATCTCTAGTTTAGAGAGGCTTGGATTTTCTAGAAAATATGATTCTATTGTTGCCTCTGCCAGGCAGGTGAGACATCAGAACCTGGGCATCCCCTTGCTTTGCTTTTGTTTTATTTACAGAAACTATTATAGTTAATTATATTTGCTTTGGTTTTCCTACACTCTAATTCTACATCTGTCAGATGGAAGTACCAATGTCTTTTAATCTCAAGTGCACCTCTAGTACTGCAAAGACAAATTCATTATCACTTGTGAACCACCCAGATACTACGGTAGTAAATATATTGAAAAACCCTGTAAGGAAATCAGCAACTCTATATTCACCCCAAGATTTAAGTATTATGCTGAAAACAAGATATACACTGTGACGGGGTAACAGGGATTAAAAGAAATAGTAAATAACTGCTATCTGCCCTACATACTTCACATTCCTTTAAAATATTTTTTTTGTTGTTGTAATATTATATGTAACTTTAACATTCTTGGCTCCAGTGTTTGGATGAAAACTTCCCAGAGATTTTTAAGAGATGCTTATCATGTTGTAAATCTTAGAAAGATTGTTTTGTATTCATTGGTAATCAGATCTCAGAGGCAGTCTGCAAGATAATTGTCTGGGGTTTCTGATGGCCTTTTAAAATGGTTTCTTAAAATGGGAGGCATCCCTTGAATCTGCAAGAAGAGTTCAGATATGATGTGCAATTTTAGTATGTCATATTATCAGTCACCTACACAGAACAAATACCAAATAAGGAAACAGTTGTGTTGTTTTAGCTCAATAACTGCAACTAAATTTAATATGCATTTACTGAAAATAAATTATAATTGATTTATAAACTACAAGTTATTGTCACTGAACAGATCTACTTCAGACACAGACATATCTGTAGTTTAAAAGGCGGCTGTATATTTTTAAACCTTACTTGATTTGCTGTCATGACAGTCTAAAAATAAAGATTTACCAAAGTGGACAGACTGTGGATGGGAGTTTGCATCTTTTCATTCCACAGCACCTTAAGCATGATTCAAGTAAAAAATTTTGTTCGTTTTTTTTTTTTTCTGTTGTTGTTGTTTTTTTAAAGCAGCCCTTCAAAAATATTGCAAGTTGCAGTGAAACAAGATGTACGTCGGTTTAGAGAAGTGTTTTATTACCTGACATATCTGTGTGTTATCTGCCTCTGGATGTTAATGTATCACTTACTGAGGCAAGAATTGGTAAATTTTCTGTCAAGCGTTTTGAAAAGCTGTTGTAGTTTCTGTATTGACAATGACATCAACAACTAAGAGATGGAGCTAATCATCAGTTAAAATACAGAGCTCATGATTATTGTCTTGTCAGAACAGAAGCATTCAAACCCTAATACATATCAGAAAAATTCTCTCTCACTTCTCCCTGTCTTCTAACTTCACAGATCTGACAATTAGAAGAGAGAGAGAAAAATATTTTTTTCTGACTGAACAGCGTGTACAATTTAGAGATGGGGTAAAATGAACTAAAAATGGCAAATCTGAGTAATCATGAAGACTGACTCTAGATGTGAATGCTGTGATGTGGTCATTGTTCACAAGCAAAATTTATATTTCCTTTTTCTCCATGTGATTCTAGTGTGGTTGGTTTCAGCACACAGCAGTGTGAAAGCAGGCTCCTCTCCAGAAACTTCACAATCAGCCCTTTCTGTGTTTTTGGAGAACCGTAAGGCCTGCGCTTCAGATGCGTTCTTATTTATCAATTATTTCTCTCTAATAGCTAGTTTTGCAGTGGAAAGTGTTGTTCATACATTCATGTTTTTGTTTCAGTGTAATGTACCCAGCCTTCCTCTGACCTTACGCGAGTCATAGCTGGGACTATTTTTAGAGATTATATTTGCAGCAAAATGCTACAAGAATGACAGTAGCAAGGATACTGCCAATGTGAAATAAATCCATCTGCATCTCTTTCTTCCCTGAGCTGCATAAATGTAGATGTCACTAAACAGCCTAAAGCAGAATGGATGTTGTCCTAAATGACATTTATTCAGGGGCTGAAGCTGTCTGGGGCCATGCTGACCAGCATTGTGGTGTCAGCCCTGGGCAGAACCCTGTGCTTCCCACGACAAGCAGGGAACATTATTATGAGCAGTCATGAAATACTGCTTTTCTGCTTTGCTGTCTTCAGTCCCTTGGTGAAGGTATCAGAAAAGACTTGCTCCTTTAGTAGTTAGGATGGAGAGGGAATAGGGTTGATTCAGTAAGGGGATTTAAACAGGTTTTGGTCAGTTTTGGAGACTGTGATGGACGGAATGGAACTGTGTTGAGCTATGGTAGGTCCTACTGCATAGGAAGCATGGTGGGAAGATGAATCAAAGATCTTTTTCTCATTTTCACAACAAATAAATACATAAGCACATAAATAAATAAATAAATAAATAAATAAATAAATAAAAAGCCCTGGCTAACCACCCTTTACAGCAAAGGAAAAGTCAGAAAGCCTGGAGTTTTCTACTTGCAGCAGCTATTCTTTGGGCTAAGTTGCTGTTACCAGATCAAGTTATCCAGGGAGGTAGCTCCAAGCAGTACAAGGACTGGGCAGCTTCTAGGTCTCCAGTACAGCAACTGTGGATGCTGAGAGCATATGAAGGGAAAAGTCCTGCGGATCCACAGAAGCTCCCACATGTTCCCCCGAAGCAAGGTTCACCTCTTATGAGCATTGTAGAAGGACAGTGCAGGGGTGGATGGACCACTGGTCCGACCCAGACTGTCATTTGTTATTTTCTTGTTATGTTCTTATTTTTTTATGGCAAAAGAAGACATGCCTCATGCTAATGACCACCTCTATTTAGTTGCTGCCAAATTCTGTGCTTCTGTTTTCTCATTTTTAGGGAGGAGTAATACTCTTTGCCTGGAATTCTTGCAAGGGTGGGGATATTATAAGCAAGGTGCACTGATAACTTTTGGAGACAGGCCTCATAAATGTATTATTTTCAGCTAATTAAAGTGATTTAATTGATTTACTGGGAAAGAGTGGAAAACACAACAATGAAACCGAAGCAGATGAGTGATTCATTCTGACACAAAGCTAGTAATCTGGCAGTGATATCTTTTTCTGTAATGGTCTCCGTACTCCATATTCTTGTACTTCTGCTTTTTGCTGTTGGACCTCAGGAAAATGGTATGTCCTTTTCATTTCAACATTTTTAGGGAGAGAAAAGCAAAAGAATATATTTTTGAAACCATGTTAATATGGGAGTGTGAGAACTGAAATGCATTCTTCCTTAAGAAAACATTTAGCCTTTTTATATGATAAGGCTGGTTGAAATTTCTGAGACATTTGTTTTGGCATCCTCAACTTGTTCTTTTCATCTAGTCTGTGAGTTGCAAAACATTAAATTAATGGACCTGCCAGGTGGCAGCTGAATTTATGAAATGGAGTCTGGTTTTGTTTATTTCTGTTCTTGTTGCCTGGGACTGTTCCCTATTTTCTGGGCCGCTGTGGCACCACTAACACCTTCATAAACTGAATCTAAAATATGATCACCTCAGGATCACCTATCCGGTTCTGGGTCGTGTTTGACACTGACTTGTAAGTATGTAGGATGAACTAAAAAAACGTAGGGCAGTTGCAGTTGGTTCATTTGTGACCATTGACCATTCATGTCCATAGTGGGATGAGGAAGGTATGACAAGACATGTGGGCCAAATGACCAGCTGATTTTTCTAGGGAGGAAAAAGAAATATCACCTTTCCCATTCAAATCATATCGAGGAAGTGGTGGAGCTCCCTCTCTGCCTGCAGCAGTCTTGATTTCAGCAATAAGCAATGGGCAGGATCAGCACAAATATTGAGGCAGAAAAACAGCTCGTTCTCAAACCTTTGCTGTCTCTGCTGGGATAAGAGCAAAGAGCGCTGAGGTCTCACCGAGATCCATGCTGCTATCAGGGCACACTGTCCTGTGGGGATCAGTGCTCATCAGAGCTGGGCATCATTTACCCACAGCCTTATTCCTGCTAGGAGTGCATGTGAGCATCTAACTCGCAGAAACCAGGCATGGGCATGGGCACTGGTGGTCTGTGTCCTTCCTTGCCCCTCCAAGCAGTAACTCTTGTCTTTTCTACGTCCAGCACAGAGCTCAGAAAACTCCCCCCGGGCAGCACAGGCACTGTGAGAAATGCTTCAGCCGGCACTGCCGCGCGCCGATCGAGCCCTCCGTCTCCTGCATGGTGATCAGCTGCCGCTTTCACTGCGGAGCCACCTTCCACATGTGCAAGGAGGAGGAGCACCAGCTGCTCTGCCCCTTGGAGCAGGTGCCCTGCCTTAACTCAGACTATGGCTGTCCTTTTTCCATGGCCCGCTTTAAGCTGGCAAAGCACCTTCAGGTCTGTCCAGCCAGCGTTGTCTGCTGCTCGATGGAGTGGAATCGCTGGCCAAATGTGGATTCAGACACAACCCTCCACAAAAACATTATGAAGGAGACCTTGAGTGAGGAGTGTCTGGACACGGCGTTGGCGCTCAGAGACCAGAAGATACTTTTCAGGAGTTTGAGGGTAGCCGACTTGTTTCCAGAGTGGAGGAGAAAGGATGAAGTGGAAGACCTAATGGATGAAGCTATGGGTGGGGAAGAAGGTGCTGTGGGAGGATTGGCCTGTGGTTCCCAAGAGGGCAATGACCCAGCATCTGAGCTCAGCCAACGTGAGCGTGAAGATTTGGCAAAGGACAAGGAAGGAATGGATCTGGGGAGTTACAAAACCTGGGAGAACATTTTCAGCAAAGAGCTCTTGGCGTGCAAGGTAACGGGCTCAGCAGCTGGCAAGGGAAAAAATACAGAGGAGGCTTCCAAGAAAACAGCATCAGGACCTTGTGCTGCCAGCTCTGCAGAGAAGGCAAAGGAAACGCCTGGTAATGCAGAAGAAGCAAAAGACCAACAGCCTGAACAAGTAACACCGAATAAAGAAATGACAGGGCTGGCTCCTTGGCAAGAAGGGGTCCTGGAGAGGCTGAAGAAAGAAGTTGGTGTGGCCGATTACAACATGTATCTGGTACATCACGGGGGAATGCTCATCCGCTTTGGCCAGCTAGCTGCTTGCACTCCGAAAGAAAAAGACTTTGTGTATGGGAACTTGGAAGCTCAGGAGGTGAAGACTGTCTACACCTTCAAAGTGCCAGTTAGTTACTGTGGCAAAAGAGCACGGCTAGGAGATGCACTGGGACACAAGATGCCAACTTCAGACAAGTCGGTGGATACCTCAGATTTGGGAATAAGTCCAGAAGAACTGCCTACAGCAAACGTAGTTCAAGCCACACTGCTGTGTGCATTGGAAAAAGAACTGAAAGGCCATGAGATCTCCGAAGCAAGAGGTATTGATGGACTGTTTGTGGACTTTGCAACACAGACTTACAGCTTTCCCCTGGAGCCTTTCTCCTCCAATGCTGTTCTAGCAGATGTTCTGGATGAAAAAAGCCAACCAGAACTCCATGTGGAGCTGTACACTGAATGTGTAACCAGAAGACACAACAAAAGCAGTTCAGCTTTCACATTCACTTGCAGTCATTTCTTCAGGAGAGACGAGTTTGCATCCCACTTCAAGAATGTGCATGCTGATATCCAGTCATGTCTGGATGGATGGTTTCAGCATCGCTGTCCTCTGGCCTACTTGGGATGTACTTTTGTTCAAAATCACTTCCGCCCTGATGGACATAAGGCCAAGGTGATATACAGCAAGCTTCTCAAGACATTTGCTATTAAACCAGAGGTTGACACTGTCCTTGCTGAGTCAGGGAAATGCAGTTACACAGTGGACAATCGAGGGAGAAACAAGGATTTGCTGAGCAGCCTCCCACTGGAAGTGCTGAAGTACATTGCTGGGTTCCTGGACAGCTTCAGTTTATCTCAGCTATCGCAAGTGTCAGTGCTGATGAGGGACATCTGTGCCACTCTACTTCAAGAGAGGGGAATGGTCCTGCTGGTCTGGGAGAAGAAAAGATATTCCCATGGTGGTACTTCATGGAAAGCTCGCAGAAAGGCAAGTGACTGCAACACTGGGGAAAGGACAGCCAGGGGGTATCACCAGATAACACACAAGCATAGCAAGTGATGCTGCATATAAGCATGTAGGTAGGGGGAAGGTTCGTGAGGTTAAGAATTTGCAGCCCAATTTGTCCTGGGTGGTTGGTGCTATAGAGTACAGTACATCTAGCAAAGGCAGGAAGGTGTAAGTGGGTATCTACTTCCTAGCTGCAGCTCCCCACCCAAGCTTGTCTTGAGTAACCTGTTTGCATTTGCACCGTATTTAGGCAACAGGAGCTGAGAATTCCTGATACTTAAAGGTCACATAGATGGTTTTAAAGAACTTGCAGTTCACCCTTTTGTTTTATTCTTTACAAGCTGATATAAGAGTACACTGAAGGGTAAAGAACTAGATGTGACTGTGAAAGGAGCTCAGGCATTCACATCAATCCAACAGGGTTTTGAAATCATAATCATAGTAAAGAATTTATTTCTGATGTCTAATTTACATCTATTTTCTTTTAGCTTAAAACCATTACCCCTTGTTTTATCACTACACTCCTTTACAAAGAGTCCCTCCTCATCTTTCCTATAGGCCCCCTTTAGGTACGAGAAGACTGCTATAAGGTCTTCCCAGAGCCTTCTCTTCTCTGGGCTAAACAACCCCAACTCCCTCAGCCTGTCTTCCTAGGAGAGGTGCTCCAGCCCTCTGATCATTTTTGTGGCCCTCCTCTGGACCCCCTCTAACAATTCCTCATTCCTCTTGTGCTGGAGGCCCCAGAGCTGAAGGTAGCACTCTGGGTGGGTCTCACAAGAGCAGAGTAGAGGAGGACAATCACCTCCCTTGACCTGCTGGCCACACTTCCTTTGATGCAGCCCATGACATGGTTGGCCTTCTGGGCTGCAAGTGCACATTGACAACTCATGTTTAGTTTTTCATCCACTGATACCCCCAAGCCTTTCTCCACATGGCTGCTCTCCACCCAGCCTGTATTTGTGCTTGGGATTGCCCCGACCCAGTTGCAGGGCCTTGCACTTGGCCTTGTTGAACTCAATGAGGTTCACCCAGGCCCACATCTCAAGTCTGTCCAGGTCCCTCTGGATGACATTCTGTCCCTCCAGCGTGTCAAACGCACCACACAGCTTGGTGTCATCAGCAAAGTTGCTGAGGGTGCACCTGATCCCACTGTCCATGTCACCAACAAAGATGTTAAACAGCACTGGTCCCAATATCGACCCTGAGGAACACCACTCATTGTTGCACTCCACCCAGACATGGAGCAACTCTGTGAATGCAATCAAATCCAGACAATTCCTTACCCACTAAGGAGTTGATCCATCAAAATTCATGTCTCTCCAATTTAGAGAACAGGTTGCTGTGTGGGACTGTGTCAAATGCAACAAGTACAGTGGCTGCAAGCTGAATCAGCCAAATCCAAACAGGAGTTAGCCACTGAGACCATTTGCTGGAGGATGAAGCTTCCAGTAGCAAAAGGAAGAAATTCCACCTGGTCTAATTAACTCCAGTTCCAATTAACTCCAGTTACTGTTGCACAACTTAAAACCAGCAGCCTTGAATTTAAAGGCTGTCTAAACCCTTTCTTGTCAGCCGTCTGTACTGACCATGCAGGAATCTTGTATTCAGTGCACAGATTCTGCTTGAAAACATCTCATTTGTAATTAATCTGAATTTATTGTCTACTTTGTATGATAGCTATGATTATATAGAAACAGGACAGGCTTAGGTAACCTTAAATGCAGCACATCCACATACTGTCCTTCCACAGGAAGGAACATTTCTAAACTATGACTTTAAAAATTCATTTGATTTAATGGCATACAGGAAATATTCAAGTGACTTATTCATGGTCTTATCACTACATGGTGGTGTATCAGGAGATGACACATGGTAACACTGCAAACAGAATCAGAAATTTTTAATTGCACATTTCTGTTTTTTACAAGCTTGTAACTCTTCTAGGAATGACCTTAACCTTAGATTTTTCCAGGCTTGTTCTGGGGTGGGGTGAGTAACAGCAGTGTTATAATGTTCCTTCCTTTGAAGTTACTGATAAAGACTTTGGAAGGTCTTTATGAAGTCAGGTTTCTTTGAGATACGTATCACACAAGCATCCCGTAGTCATTCTGCCTTATAATTATCATTGGATACACCTATAAGCACCTTGGACCCCACCTCACATGTGATGTTGTGGTGGTCAGCTGTCCTGGGTTTCCTCATGCCCAGCACTAAATTGGCACCAAAAACTGTGCTTTCCTGTTAAAAATGGCAGGTGATGACTAAAGCAGTAAAAACAAGTGTGAGGTACATAACAATGCAGACTACACTTGTTGTGCAGCCCTGCGTGGTCTGGTTTTCACTAACCAGTACAAGTAATGCATACCTACTACAGACATATATATATTTTTCTGAAAATCCTCTTCTGTTTTTACTAACATATCAGTTTTCCCTCCCCGATTTCTCTCTCCTTCCCTATCGCCACCCAGACCTGGCAGTTCAGCAGCCTCTTCTCCAGAGTTAACAGGTGGCAGCACAACGAGGTGGCATGCATGTCAGAGCACCTGAAGAAGTGCCCATTCTACAAAGTGGAGCACAAGACGGACCCTGTGCTGCTGACCGGCATGTGTGAGGCTCGAGAGCCTGTTCAAAAGACTTTGGTTTCCACCTTCAAGCGCAAGGTCTGAGCAACCAGCTTCTCCTCTGACCCGCTCCTTTCAGTGTCCCTTAAAAGAAGCTCTGGGAAGCTGGATGTAAAGATAGTTGCTTCTAACTCTCCTTTGGAAGGACAAAACTGGCATCTCCCCAGCTGCATTGGGAACATCCTGCAATTTCTTTTTTCCTCCCTGCATTATTTTAATTGTTAAAACTTCATCCAAAGAGTTCTGGCACACTGCTCACTGATGTCTTGTGCTTTCTGTTTATTTTTCTGTTCTCTGCTTAATAAAGCACCCTGGAGAAAGCAGTAAGGATATTGTTTGAACACAGCATCTTTGCATCCTTGAAGACAGGCTGTTGCTCCTAACTCCGTGTCCCTGAGAGAAGCAAGAGCAGTTAGTGTACCTAGCTTGAAAAGGTACAAAACTCCTTACCTGTGGCTGGAAAGCTGAGCTCTGGGAGCACAGACAGATGCCCTCTCACCTGACAGACCTAAGGATTGCTAATGTCTCTGGGGACCTGGGCAAAGGAAAGACACCCCCAAAATTGCGCTCAATTAATTAAAACTCCATTGAAGACTCAGGATAGCACCACACAACCACAAACCATCCTTTAGGCAATGCAAGCTTAAAGCTGAGCTCGTGGCAACATCAAAACCAAACCAAAGCAAACAAATGTGCTCTTTGTTGGAAATAACCAGATAGCAAACCTGGCTGTTTAGGGGCTCAATTGACTTTTTCCTTTTTTTTAGTTAATAATTTTTGTGTGTGTGTTATGTTTTAAATCCATTAAAGCCATCAAAAAATACCTGAAGACACTTTTAGAATGCCTCACTTATTCAGTTTTGCAACTGTAAATTGCAAATTGTAGTCATAAACAATTTGTCAAAGAATGTTTGTTTGTTATGTAAAAGAAAAGGTGTTCAGCAACCCATTCAGCAATGGTGTGAATAATGATTGCTTCAGTTAAATGAGTTGAAGTTCAGTTGAATGAGTTGAGTTCAGTTAATTGAGTTGAAAATGGGCATCGATGGATGGAGATATGCTGCACCTGTGATTCTCGGTTTTGATGCAGATGCAGGATAGGGCTGGCCATGCAAAGAGCCTTCTCTTATTGACAGAGGCTGCCATTCATTGTTGCTGATGAACCTGAGCTGGATGCTGGGTACTGAAGGCATAAGCTGCGCTGTCCTGGCAGCTCAAAAGGTCCTCGTGAGATTTTACCATATGAGGATGATTTCTTCACCAGACACATTCCCGCAGGATAACATAATCTGAGCTGTGGGGATGGTGGGTTTGTCCTGACATGAGGAGCAGGAGTATCAGTAGTGACAGATTCTTATTATTTATTTTTAAATCAATTTTCTTCCCCTGGAGATCTTTTTTTAGGAAGTCTCATCATGCTTCACCCATAAACCCGTCTGCACAGGTGCCCTGTAGAAAATACAAGTTGCACCCCAATTTTATGCAACAGAAGCAAACGAACACAGGGGATGTGAGCTGGGCCAAGTACAGCTACAGTCAGGTGCTCTGTTCCTTTGCCTTGTGCCTTAACCACCTTGTAAAAACAAACTGGCCATCCTTTAAAATTGCTTGCAAAAACACACACCTGTCCTCATAACATCCATGATACTCACCTTGTCTTCAAAACCCATGAAACGGGTCACCCAGTATTATTGCCCTCTGTTTTAAGCAGGGAAGTTGTCAGAGGTGAGAACATGCAGTTATCCAGCTTTTTTGGCTGCCTTTATGGCCTCCTCCTCCTCCACGTGTCATGTGCCTGATTTTGAAAGAAGCTCAGCACCAAACTGTAGACCACAGCTGTCCAAGAATCAGGTGCCAGCATCTATACTTGGTGCTTAAAAATAGAGGCAGTCAAAATTATGGACACTTTGGAGAGGAAAAAAAAAAAAAAGACCCTTAAAGGATAGCGCCTGAGAGTAAGTCAGTGTTCATGGCTGGTATAAGAGACCACTAAAAAGTTAGTCCAACCTATGAACCATCTGATCAGCACCTTAGTTTATGTAAACTGGAGAAATAGTGGTTTATGGTAGGTGTGAATCAGGCCCATTTCACCTCCAGCATTGCTGCTATTCTGATTCCGGCCTACTTCTGTCAATGCCAGAGGGTTTTGTTCTTATATCTCCCTTTTCCTGGAGATCTCATGATTTAAATTACAGCCCCACTGCTACTGCCCTTGCTTCTTCCCCAGCCAGGAGGTGCCAGCATCAGGTACAGAGAGGATGCAATCTCAGCCAATGTGAGATAGCTAAAGATGTGGGTTACGGATAGGGATGCTGCAACTTCTACCTCTTGGGGTATAGATACAACATCTAGGAAACTAGATATGGATCATTTTCTTTCTAGTACTACTACAGGATACACTGGAGAGGCACAAGGTGTTAATTCACAGAGAAAGAGACAAATTCACCCCCATGAATACCTATGTATATTTCTGTAAGCTGTAAATTTGATTGAGTCAACAAGATTCATTTACGATCCTGCCTTAAGCATACACAGTGCAAGCTGTAATCCGCAGTGATCTTCAGGTTAGCCTGGTTAATCCAACCCCAGGAGAGGGAAGACAGTACAAGGAGGTGGAGGTCACTTCCAGAACAGCACATACCCACCTAGCAAATGCCAGCTGGTAGCCACTTCATACTTTACCTCTCATTTAACACTAGAGGAGAGCTGTGGGCTGGTGTCAGATGCAGTCTGTTTAATCAGAAGAGGCATGCCAAGCTAACTCAGTGTTGATGGTCCCACTCATTAGCAGAGTCAGTAGAAGCTTTTGGGGAGCTGCTGCAAGGAACAGAATTTGCCTGAGCATTGCGTGAGCATAATGCTGGCTTAGTGTAAAAAGAGAGGCTATGGTTTGGATTCAGCAAGTCCTTAGGCTCCTAATTTAAGCTTGGAGCTTGGCTGATGGAAAGTTCAAATAAATAAGGCTGACAGCTTTTGTGGTGTTTCCTCTCGTTGGACAAATTGGAACTGAAATGATGGCACCATGGAAATCAGAGAGGTCAGAGCAGGGCAAAAAGGCTCAGGGCAAGAGAATGGGAAGACTGGAAAGAAGAAAGGTAAGTGGTTTGGATAGAGGACAGATGACTAAATGTGGGTGTAATGGGGAGAGGCAAATGGAGAAAGGTAAAAGGGCACAGGAATGGAGGGAAGAGGGATGTGGAAGAGGTGATAGGGCTTCAAATACGCTAGGAGGAAATGTTTGAATTCAAGAAATGCTAGGAGGATAGGGGTGACATTTAGAGCAGCAGAGACCTATGGGGATATTAAGGGGAATAGAGAGATCATATTATTTGGTTTCTACTGACAAAGTAAGATGAGCCTGGTGAACTCAGTAAACTGCAGACTCTATTTTGAATTGTAATTTTTACAGTGAACCTCACTCTGTGGCACAACCTCTTTTCTGGGTTAGAATATTCAGCCAATGTATTGTTGAAGTGCAAGCTAAGAGGCCACTGTGAAACCACAAAGAGCCTCCAGTTTTGACATTCCTGCGCACTCACCATTTGCTGCCAACAGCAGATTTTCTGGATAAATGCTTGGAGAAGGGGCTAGAAGCTCCCTATCAGTGTTATACATTAACATGGGATGATATTTCTTCAGGGGTGAAAGGGTAGGTTACCTACTGACATGTACATCCAGGCTGGACTAAGAAATTACTCTCCAGGCCTCTATTTCCCAAAACCAACTGAACCCAGATAAGGTGAAGTTTATCTGTACAATGTATGTTATTTTGCAAAACCATGTAACTCCTTGTTGCTTTCTTAAGAATAATAATAAAAAATATGGTTAAAAAATGCATCAAAATCCATGTCTTATTTTGTTTTCTTAGTTTCATCACAATAACATTAGCTTTGCTTTCTAATCAGATGTGGTTCCTGTACCCTCATATTCATTACTTTCATCTGCTCCATTCGGTATAACTTTTCTGGTTGAAGACTAAGGCTATGTATCAGCAACACGTATTGTTATTCTTGGCCTCGTCCTCTTTGTATAGTCACTTTGTCCTTCCTTGTTATTTACCTGTATGAAAAACTTTCTCTTCTAAAAATTAATTTTCTAGATTAACATCCCATTATATCTACAAACACCTGAAGAAGCATTTTCTTTGACAACCTATCTCCTTATTCATCACTTATATTCAATAACATTGTGACCATTGATCATAGTAACCACAAAAAGCTTTTTTTTTTCCTCCTGGGGTGCAATTTCCATAACTGCTCTACATCCCTCACAGACATTCTGGGCTTCTCTCACATCCAGTTCCCTCATTGCTATAGTCCACTTCAAAGACTTCTCTCATTTCCTGTATTTATTTATTTATTTGTTTGTTTGTTTCCCTTTTGAAGCAAAACCTCCAAGTACTGTACAGACCTATTTTTATTCAGCTTCCTGCTTCATTTATATGTAAGCAAATTATGATCACGTGCTCCAAACTTATTTTTAATGACCACCTGCTCTATGACTTAACTGCTATTTACAACTAACAAATCTTTTGTAGGCTCAGTGACTGTTTTGTGAAGGAATTTGTCCTGTCATGTTGAGACTTACAGGCCTAAGCACCACTATGATTATAGGAGATTATTCTCCAGTCATTAAATATGAAATTAGTTTCCTATGGTAGCACAGCTCCTACTGGGAGTTATCACCCAGTATTAGCACTCTCTCTACATATCCAATTATGAACTGGAGTGGTTCACAGTTGTCTTTGAGCTGCACCACAAAAAAAGCACCTATTTTGAATTTTTTCCTCAGTTTCACCTAATGCGCTATTTTTGTTCTTCATTTCTATCAGTCTGAACAGCAGGATATTTTAAAACCAGGGGTGACTGGTATCCTACCATATTTCTGTTACCTGTAGGATAGCTAGTTTCCACCCCATATTAGTTGTTCATATTTATTTCATACAGATATCTGGAAGGGAGTTAAAAACAGAATGGAGCCAAAGGCTCCCTAATAGTAGCAGCTAATATAAAGAAGGGCAATGGCAGCAAGATGAAGCTTGGGGAGGTACTATCTCAGTGCCCTCTGGTCTCACCCCCTTCCCAGGACTGAACTCAACATACCTTTGCCTGCCTGCCTTGTCTGCTGTGATTCTCTTACCACAATTACGATATTCTTGCCCTTGTTGTCTAGACTTCTGCCCATTGATACCTCTGTATCTGTCATGATACACCTATTTAACTGTTTTTGGTATTCCTGTGTACAAAAATAGGCACACTGCTCTCTCCCAGCCATTGCATCATCGTCAAAGAGATCTTTTGCGTGTGATGCATACACTGTAAAATTCTATTTACTAGCTAGCTCAGTAAGACGCACAACATTTTACTGGAGCCATTTCCTTTAGCCAGGCCAATCCGGCATGCAGTATGTTGCAGCTTGGAGACTGGAAAAGAGTCCCAGCTTCTGCAGACATCTGGAGGGATTTGATGACACAGAGCTGTCAGGGGTGGCTTGCTGCTCAGAAGGACAAACTTTATCACAACTACTGTGTTCAGGCCACTCTACCAGCAGTAAGCCACGACCCATTTCACAGACACAACTTCCCCCAGCTCCTGGGTGCTGTTGGCCAAATCAGCTCCTTTAGGCTTGAAATGCATTTTTGGCCACACTGGCACAGCAGGGAGAATTAATATTCCTTGTGAGACTTTTCTAAGTGGGACTGGAGTGGTTAATGAGGATGGGGTGGGGATGCAAGGGGTAAGTGCATATCAGGAGTTAATTGGAACAAACCGGGGTGGTTTCACTGCTGAGCAGGTGTCTGTCCAGCACAAATCCTGCCTGGGCTGGGCTTCAGGAAGTTGCATTGGAAGAGATGGAGAGATTGCTATCATGTTTGCTGCGCATGCGTACGCATGCTTATAGCAGGCCACAGCAGGGCTAGGTTGTATTACTGCAGGGCTTGAAAGACAGAGGAGAGGAACAGACCACCAGAGGAAAAAAAAATGCCGTTTTCTCTCAGTACATCTGAAAGATGTGAAAAAAGGCAGTAGTTAAAATGCCATCAGAGCTCATCCATTCTCTCTCTAACAGCTGTGCTCAGGCTTGTTTTTTTTCCATGATGTTTTTTCCCATGAAGCAAGGGCTGACTTGGCAGCTTGCGGCTCCACAGCCACTGAGCAAAACAGCTCCCGTGTGCTTCATGGCACTTAGAGAAGGATCCACAGGGGGAAAAAAAAAATACACAGCTTCAAGCTCCAAGCCTCTCACAAAGCTAAAATCTTCTAAAAAGCAAGTGTACAGAGACACAGCAGCTTTCATGGGGTGCACAGTGAGCCAAGGGTGGTGAGAAAGGCTGACATAGCATTGACTCTTAAAGAGGTATCCAGCAAAAGCAGCCTTTCTTCGGGGTTTGGGGATGCTTCTTGATCCCATTTCCCTGCTGTCTCAAGCCTTCAGCATTATGCCCTCCTGTTAAGACTGCTATTCTTGGTAAAGAAAGAGTTAACAGGCGTAATGGAGTTGTGCTTTTTTTTTTTTTTCTTCTGCTTTGTCAAAGTGAAAGTGAAATTAAAACCACGAGTGCTGCTAGCAGTCTGGGGCCGGGGCTGATTCCCGTAAATTTTTCTGTGTTTCAGCCGGCTGGAAGCCCTTCCCTGGGTGCAACATGATCAGAGAGCTCATCCTGTGCTGCTGCGTGCTGGCTCTGCATGCGGGTGAGTCGGGGTCGGATCCTGCGCTTCCACCCCAAAAAGGCTGCACCCTCAGCAGGGCTGGGAGAACAGCCTGGAAGAGATTCATTCATTAAACTGTTTCTCTTCCCTCCCTGCAGGCCCACTGGAAGATCCCACAGCAGTGCCTCAGTATCGCACGGTGGATATCATCCTGGACTGCTCCTATGTGTGGGATGGAGGACTGCTGCATGGCTTCGGTGCCTCGCTCTCCAAGCACCCTGCTACCCTAGTGCTAAGGGGTATCAGCGTCAGAGACGACGGGAGCTTGGGAGACGTAACTGACTACGAAGTCCCACGGGAAACTCCTGACTCCACTCCTCCCATCATCTTTGAAGCCTCAGGTGAGTGGGAGAGCTGGGGTAAGAGAGCTGCCTCCAGGGTTTTGACCATTCACATGCACCAGGCCTGTACAAAAAATCCCTCGCCAAAAACAACTGAGTAATTACGCCACTATGTGTTGTTATTGCAGCCTTGAGCATTCCTATCTTTTGTCATTGCTAGTATCAGCTTCTTGGTAAGTGTGCATGAAGCCGAGCTGTCCCTCTCAGGGCCAGCAGCAGGTACTGGGAAGCACATAGGTCACTTATGGGTGGTCATGTAAGATGCTTGTGCCTACAAGTAAGCCTGTGCTTTGAACAAAAACACATACAGCCTGTCCCTACATCCAGCCACTCCTGCCTTCTTGCCACACTTTCTTTCCTTAATTGAGATGCTTCAGGGTCCCCTTTGCACCTGGATTCAGGCCCCAAAAGAATAAACATTGCAAGTCTTCACCGGGTAGTTCACATATACAGCCTGCTTTGTTGAGCTAGCTGAAGGGAATCTGTTCTGCATATTCTCCTTTCCTAACAGCTTCCTTTGCTCACAGTGAACTCTGCGGGAAGAAATAAAACCAGACTGAGGGATGTAAAGAAATCTCAACTAACTTCTAACCTTTCATATTCTTTACTGGCCTTCATTTGATAAGCCTAGCCTTGCATTTCTGCACCCTGACTGACCCTCACAGCACATCTCATCCATTTACTTTGCCTTCCTTTCGGACCCGGATGGCTAAATGTCTCCCTCTCTCCTCACAGCCCAGTCGGTGTCCATCCCACACGCAGAGGCCCTGCTGCACATGGACTGCAACGGGGAGGAGATGAGCTGCGAGCTCTCCCTGTACAGCTCCCGGCGGGATGGCGAGGGGCCCTGCCGAGCCTCCTGGTTCACGGCCACCCTGCAGCTCTCCGGTGGGATCAGCATCGCCCTGGTGCTCAGAGGACCCTGCCCCGGCGGACAGGAGGAGGAGGGACACGATGCAGTGCTGCACCCAAAGCTGGGGATTCCTGTGAGCAAGGAGGGGACGTTGCTGACCACAGGTGACCAGGAGGCCTGGGGTATCCCCAGAGCACTGAGAGATGTGAAGGAGGGGAGCCTGCCACCCCAAGAGCCCCGTGACCCACCTCTCACTAGGCACTGAGGGCTGCCAGAGGAGTTGCTTAGGAAAAAAACAGGTCGTGCAGACTCCTTTTATAAAGGTCCTTCTTTGGGGACAGACTTGCCACCCCCTGTGCCTCCTCTCTGAGTTTTCTATGCCCTGGCTCCTGAGGATAGCACAGAATCACACAATGGTGGAGGTTGGCAGGGCCCTCTGGAGGCCATCTGGTCCAACCCCTGCTCCAGCAGGGACACTCAGAGCAGTTTGCCCAAGGCCATGGCCAGGTGGCTTTTGAAGATCTCCAAGGAGGGAGACTCAAGCAAGTGCTTCAAGACCATGGCATGCACTTGGTGTCCGCCTGTTTGTCCACCTACTAACCCCACTGGGCTGGCTTCCTCCATTCTTCAGCCCACGTGGCCCCTGGGACACCACATAAGGTGCCACCTCTGCATGAGGACACCACTGCCCATGCTTTGCAACTGAGAGTGCCTTTTTTAACCACATCTGCTTAACTCCCCACTTGCCTGTGTCCCTCTTTCTATTTCTAGTTGAATTTCAGTCCTCATCAAGCAACACTTCCATGCGCACAAGTCTCGGTGGCTCTGTTACCCTCGACTGCCGCTTTGCCTTGGCCCCCAGCTCCACGCTGTCCTCCCTGGAGTGGAGGAGGCAGCACCGAGGCAGAGGCCAGAGCATTTACCAGTACCAGGTGGGGAGCACAGGCCCTGCAACCCAGCCAAAAGTCCATGTGGACGTGGCACAACTTCTGGGGAGTGGAGACGCATCACTGAGCCTGCAAGGAGCG
Organism: Anas platyrhynchos; assembly: GCF_047663525.1. Classification (NCBI taxonomy): domain Eukaryota; kingdom Metazoa; phylum Chordata; class Aves; order Anseriformes; family Anatidae; genus Anas; species Anas platyrhynchos. The sequence continues at coordinate 82,721,343 of NC_092587.1, read as the reverse complement.
ACTGTGGCTGACGAAGGGATGTACATCTGCATGGTGTCCACCGCACAGCACCAGGCCCAGCACAACATCCAGCTGCTTGTGGCTGGTGAGGAAGGCAAATCCATGGGGGTAACAGCAGTGCTGTGTTCCCAGGCACTGAAACTTCACCCAGCACCCTTACTCTCTTGCTCCCAACACTTGTCACAGGCAGCTTGTGGGTGGATGGCACTCGTGTTGCCTGCTAATATTACTAAGTCTAATCCCTGTTTTTTCCCTCTCCAGAGCCCCCAAGGGTCCGTGTGCTTCCATCAGTGGTGTCATTTGAGAGCGATGAGACAATTACACTGTCCTGCATCATTGCTGGCTATTACCCCCTGGATGTCTCGGTGAGCTGGACACAGAGGTCTCCTGAGAATGAAGCAGAAATCCGCCTCTCAGACACGCGTTTCTCCAGTCACCGGCAAAGCCAGGATGGCACCTACAGCATCACCTCCTACCTCAGCCTCAGCTCTGCCACAGCGCAAGCACCAGCCACCTACACCTGCCACGTTTCACACATGGCTCTGGAGGAGCCCATCTCTGTCAGTGCCCATCTGAAGGCACCAGGTGAGTGCAAGGGGTGGAGGAACAAGTCCTTTGCCCTGCCTGGACCTCCTGCCACCTCATTACCCACCACAAGGATTAAAAATTCTGACACTTGCCTGTTTCTTCCTGCTTTCCTTAGGAGTTAGGAGCCTAGCTGGAGCTGATGTTCAGCTGGAGCTGATGTTCAGCTGGAGACTGAAGCTTCTCAGGAGCTGTAGTCCCAGCAGTGCAACAAGTGCTTCTCCCCCTTGGAGCTGATGTGCAGTTGCTGCTGTTCTTGCTCTCCTTCCTAATGGGTCATTGCTTCTATGTATCCTTCTGACCCAGCAGGGAAAAGCAGGCAATGTTGCCATTTGACAAATTACGACACATCAGTCTAGCCAGTATAACTGGCCCTGTGCCTGTGGCTTTAGTGCACGTGTTTCGTGTCACATTGGTGTATCTGAGAAGAGCACGTGCTGTGCGGACTTGTTGAGCTGTGACAACTCTCTGTCTGCTCACCTGCTCAAGCGAGTGTAACATCCCTGATCCTCCTCTTCCTCTACAGAGCACAAGGGATGGGAAGGACTTGTGGGGATGCTCATTGCCACTGCCATTTTCATCACTGTCCTCTTCACTGTGCTCAGACGGAAAAGAGCAGGTAGGAGGTTAAGCACCGAGCCACTTGCCTGGTATGGGAGATGGAGCAAGGGACATCTTCTTTAAATTGGCACCTCGGTGTCACTGCTGGGGAGGTCCTGCTGCCCTCTCCCTTTCCTCCCTTGCCCCTGCAGTGTGCAGGGCTACCATCCCATAGCTGCAGTCTTACTGCCCTTCCAACGCCTCTTGGCAGGGCAAGGATGCAGTGCTCTTCTCCATTCACTTCTGGTGGATCCCTGCACAGGGTGGTGTTCTGTACCAGTTTGGTCTTGCTGAATCTTAGGTGTGTTTTTTGTTTTCTTCTTCTTTTTTTTTTTTTTTCTTTTTCCCCTCCTTTTCAGCTAAGCCAAAGTCTGGGTAACTTCTAACAGTTTCGGAGTAAAAGAAGCTCTTGTGTCACCCACCTGCCCTCCTTTGTCTCCCTGCTCTTGACACATCCTGCTCCAGAGAGCCAGCCTTGACCAAACATTGGACAGAAGATATTGGTCTGTATGGGAATGGTAGGGCTGCCCTTGGTGAAGGAGCTGAGTGGCCATTCAGAGACAGAGGCTGAAAAGAAACACTGGAAAATGTGCCTTCATTTTGGGAGGGCAACACTGACAGGCTCAGCTCTTTGCTGGGATGCCATGCTAGATGGAACATGCATGCATTTTTAGAAATTACCATTTTTCAATTTCAGGGAAAAATAGTTTGTGTGTGTGTATATATATATATATATATATATATATGAATGCTTGTATTACTGTATGTGTGCATGTGTCTGTATAGATAAGTGTATGTACATATACATGTTGTAAATAGGTATGTGTCTGCAGATTTGTATAAGTACATTTGGCTAATAGTAAGCTTTTTAAGTAAGATATTTATTTTTTATGCATGTATATGCTTTATCTGTAATGTCGGACAAATAACTAGGTACTTGAAAATTGGTTCTTCAAAATGGTTAACCCTCAAACTGGGGTAAGTGATGGCTTAAGTTGATTGCATGTCTAGCAATCAGAAAAATACGATGAAAATTCTCCACTGAAAAGTTACAATATTTTTAATAGAAATTTCACTGGCAGAAGTTTATAAGGTGGAAAAGATCTGTGGTTCTGTAGTTGTGAAAAAAATAGACTCAATTAAAAACCTTTTCTGCCTAACAGGCAATTTGAAGGTAACACTCAGAAATCTTATATATAACCAATGGGAATAAATAAATAAATAAATAAATAAGTAGTAGAAGGAAGGTTTAGATGGAAAGAAGGTTAATGGCGCACAAGTTAGAACTTATGGAGCATACACGAAGCATACAAACTGATAAGGACTGCTTCAAATATCTGGGAAAAAAATGGATTGCTGCAACTGCTAAAGGCTGTTGGAGGTTTTTTTTCAAAATATGTTGGAAGCCAAGAAATTCTAGCAACAGCCTCTTACCAGGTGGATGTAGGTAAAGCTGTTAACAGAGATTTCAGATGGAGATTTTTTGATACAGAGAAGACAAATCTTTTAAAAAGAAGTAGCCAGATTACATGAGGAGAGTAACAACTTTCTAATGTACCTGTGAAATAAGGAGGGTTTTTAACAGCTTTTATTAAGCTTAAGTATTTTCAGATCAGTAGGCCAAGATAATTTGCATCTCAACATCAAAAAAGATTGGGTTGAGAAGCTGTCTGGTCCAATGGAGTTGGATATTTAAACATCCTGGAATACTAGAGAAATTCCAAGGTATTGGAAGAGCAAGATGTGCCAGTGTTCACAAACAAAAAGCAAGACAACTACGTGACTTGTAAATAGCAGTAGTCATAGTTAAGACAGTGTGAAGCTAATACAAATCAGCTAACAACAGCTTCAAAAATGAAAATAACATTAATAATTTCATATGTTTCTTTATTTTTTAAAAAGTTATGAGAAAAATAACTCCCAATTTATTGATTAAATAATACTTTTTTTGATAAAAATACTTGTGCAGATTTAACAAACCAATGAATTTGTAAACCAGCAAGACATTCTGAAGAAAGTAATGATACTGTATGTCTGCATCATAATTTGCATCATGTATATTAATTACTGCCTAACAGACAAATGACAACATTTAATTGTCCAAAAAGAAGTCTCAATCACTGCTGAAAGTGTGTGCCTCTGCAAGAGCTGATGGCGATCCCAATGCTTTTCCACATTTGGATCAGGAGATACAATTATAAAAATGATTGTCGATAAAAGTTGCAAATGGCAAGATAGGTAGCTAATGTGGAGGGAGTCCTTTAGACCCACATGAACCACTAGATGTTCATCGATGCTCATCTGTTGAGTTGATCATAATCAAACAAGATGAGACGTTCAGTAATGCTGGTGGCATCTCCCTGGGTACTGGACCTCCACACTGTCTCCGTGTTCAAAGATCTCAATAATCTATCAGTCACTGTTAGTAACCAGCATGCCTAAGAGTGACCATTGGAGGAAGGTAACTGCTGGCAGAAGCAGCTTTTGCTTGTAGCATTTCCTCTTCATTTTTTTGATGAATACCCTCACTCCCAGAGAATGCTAATCTGGAGCTTTTTGCACTGCCAAATGTATTCAAAGCAACCCCCAGATAAGGGATGAGTGTTTGGATGCAGGCACATGGCAGCATAGCCAGGGAGGAAGGACAAAGTGCCAGGAGCAGGAACTTCATTTGGAGAAGTCCCTTCTGTTTGTGACTGAGAACACCGAGCTGGAAGCACAGCGAAACCTGGAGCTGCCACAGCTGTCTGCAGTGCAGGTGCACACATTTAAAAATATATATGTGTTGAAAGCTTGGAGGTGGCACAGAGTTAAATGACAGGAACAATTAGGAAGCTCAGAAAATGCTTTCCAGGGAGGCATTTTGAAACATTGCTCTGATCTTACTAAGACAGTTTCTCTTAACTACATTACAGAAGGTAGGGTACTGATGGCACCATAACCTGCAGAGAGATGCAGAGTGAGAACCAAAGGCTGCAAGTTACATTTAGGCATGTACAGAGCAGAATAAGACATAATGTGCCCAATGGTGAAGAGGATTGTCCTAGCTGCCTGTCAATAAAAATGGTAGACCGTCTCACAAAGTCTTCAAATACAGGACAGATTACTGTTCTGAACCTGTTCTTTAACCAAAACAGTTAATGGCCTCAGTTAAAAGAGAGATTGGTCTCTTTATTTAATAAAATGCCCAGGCCTGTGTTGTGTGTGAAGTGTGAGCTGGTGATTTGTTTGCCATTTTGGCCCATAAAACAGCATAAAGCAAAGAAAAAGTAATAGAAAGATGTAGGAGATGCATTGGGAGTGGTTGTATCCCTTGTAAGGAGAAATATACTGTGGCACTTGATTTTACTCCACAGCATTTTCTCTGATGCTCCCCACTTAAGTCCCTGTATTACTGTGCCCCTGAAGTTTTCAAGCTGAATTTAAACCACAAAAGTCAGACATACACCCTAAAGGAGAAAAAAGTAATACTGATAAATAAAGTGATGCTATGTTTAACAACAATGTTCCTTACATTTAAATACAAACTGCTTATTACAGAAAATACCACCAAGAGACTAAAAGTTTGTCAAAGATAAACTTGATTGCATTAGAAGGATATGAATAATTAATACTATATGTTCTGTGTCTCTGGGAGACAGCCACTCTGCCTTCCAAGGTCAAATGTGCAGTGGCCAAGTGCCACGTGGCATCAGTGCCTGCCCACGTGAACTGAGAGGTAGGAATCTGTTTGTCATCTGATTAGCTGCTAGTCAAACCAACCCGCTATAAGGTATGTGTCTATACAAACAAATATCAAATGTAGATGTTTTAAATTAATTCTTTAAGAGAATTGTTTAATGTAAGGTATGAAATTTGATTGGGATTTTGTCAACCTGTAAAATGTAAGATTAAGTTCTCTGTACACGAGTCAATACAGGACTGCTTTGGGTCTATGACTGTGCTGTACCGTGAATAAAGACAAGCCAAAACTTCTCATTTGGTATTGAAATATTTGTCACTGTGAATAGAGCTGAGCACAAGATTATCACTTCCACGTAGGTTCCCCTTGTTCAATTGTGCTTCATTCAATTTAACCTAACAAAATTGACCCAGAGATCTAACTGCATTGGTTTAGATGCAGTTTATGAACATAGCTAAATTTTGGCTAGCATGCATCTCAAAGTGAACGTGCATTAACTAGAAGGCATGTGTAAAGTACTTGAATTGACTTTGTGTTCACTTCAGCCTGGCAGTGTACATCATAATCCAGAGCAACTGAGGACATTGCTTCTCTGGAGCCAGACTGCAGCACGGGTACCCTGTTCAGTCGAAGCCCTTTTCTGGAATATGGCAGACGCGGTGTATGAGCAGTCAGTCATGACCCTGAAGGACATGTGCAGGCCCTCACCAGCCCTCTCCAGCCACACAGCTGCTGCCTACATGCCACTGGAATTCAGTGTTCCCATTGCAAGGCACCACAGTAAGGACAGGCTAAGCAAAGGTTGCTTTTAAAATCATGGAGATGTCACTCTTGAAACATTTGAGAACGACATCTCTGGAAATATCAGGAGTCCATCCTCCCTGGGCGGTGCTCATCCTCACTTGTAACCACCAAGGCCATCACAGATCAGGCTAGGAAGAAGCCTTCTTTTGTTGCATGAAGTGTTACAGCTGAGAGAGCCGTCCTTCATAAAGCTTATCTCCAACTTGGAACCAGATGCTGGGGCTGAGAAGCTTCAAATTCCACCAGTCACCCTGCAGCTCTCATGGACTCATAACAAAGGGCCTAATATATGGGAATTAGTCAGAGCTACTACCTGTCTCCCATAGCCCACCAGTCAATGATGGACAGCACTCATTCAAACCTAGTGTGCAACAGGAAACAGATTTCCACATTGACCACAGAAACACCAAACTTCTCCACATTTCCCCAACAAGCTGCAGGTATCAGGGCAAGGTATCAGGGCAAGCATTCATGCCCTCCTACTGTACTTGTCCTCCAGATCAGAGGCTTGAAGCAGCAAGCTCTATTCCAGGAACATAGCATTACAGTCCTCATAGTTATTTTCAACAGCTGGACAGCTCTTTTTGTAGAGACGGTCATCTCACAGCTATACAGTGGCAGCTTCCCCTCCCCAGAACTGGCCTTTAGGAAAAATGCCCCTGTGAAACGGCCCTTTCTCTGCGAAGAGCATGAAATGCTGGTCAAAGACATGTATTCACTAGGGCTGTGTTTTTGCTTTTCTCAGTAAGAGCAGTCTTCTGCACTGATCATTTTCTCTGGTCTATCCTTCACCTGGTGTTCACTAACAGAAGCAGTAGTAAGGTACAACAGGTTATGAGCCTCCTGATCTCATGTAATGTTGCATATTTCCTCTCTCTCTTCAAGGGAAGGGAGGGGAAGGGAAGGGAAGGGAAGGGAAGGGAAGGGAAGGGAAGGGAAGGGAAGGGAAGGGAAGGGAAGGGAAGGGAAGGGAAGGGAAGGGAAGGGAAGGGAAGGGAAGGGAAGGGAAGGGAAGGGAAGGGAAGGGAAGGGAAGGGAAGGGAAGGGAAGGGAAGGGAAGGGAAGGGAAGGGAAGGGAAGGGAAGGGAAGGGAAGGGAAGGGAAGGGAAGGGAAGGGAAGGGAAGGGAAGGGAAGGGAAGGGGTTGGTCTTGTCTTATCCCAAAACTTATCCAGCTCTTTTACAACCACACCCTAACTTCCAGGCAAAACACTTCTGCAGATCCCCAACTCCAGCTTTTCAAACATCAACTTTCAAAGAAATGACTGCCAGAAACACAGGGCAGTACTGGACAATGCTGATGGACAGCTGAGGAGAGGTCCAGGTAGGATGGGCCAACAATAAGGAACAGCAAATGAAAGGAAAATGACTGCAAAAACATGAAAGGCAATACTTCATTGTTTTAAGGATTTGTGGAATAACTTCAGTCTTGCCTTCTGTGCTCCAAATTGTCTGGCATGAGTCATCTTCTGGGAGTTATATAACTTGCTAGCATATATTGCAGTATCACTAGGCTCTGCAGGCCTTCCCACCACTACCAGGCGCGATCTGTGGGGGCAGGAGGGCATGGCTTTCTTTTTCTTCTGAGTTCGTTTGTTACATTTCCATTCATCTCCCTTTTCTATCCTCATGTTCAACTCTGTTTTTCGCCATTTTCTTTTCCTCTTTTTCAAACACTTCTTAAGTCATCTGTTTGCTTAGTATTGATTTCTTTATGATTTGCTGTTTTGTAATTCTTGTTTTATACATTTATATATATACAAATGGTTCTCATAGACCCACCCTCCCATGAAATACCATCAATACCCTACTAAGTTCTTAGCATGGAAGATCAATTGCCAATAAATATGCACAGCACTGTATCAAAAGGTGGGCTGCAAATGCTTTGAGACCCTTTACAGGGCATTTGGAGGGCAAAAGGCCCTAGAGTCTGTGAGTTAAGCTCTTTGCCTCATCAACCCTTCCAGAGCTTCACTTCTTTTTTAGACTGCCTGTTCTGCCTGATCTTTTGAGGGTTGGTTCATATTGACTGGGAAGACAGAAAACTTCCCAAGCAGAGGAATGAGCAAACCCATCTGAACTATTAAAAAGGACTTGGGAAAGGGGGGTGATGTCTTCTGCTCATCCTTTTGTGAAGGGTGTGATGGGATGTGTTTCCTCAAGCCATTTGGCTATGAGATTTGGCCTTACCAGTAAAAGAAACAAAAGATTTACAGATGTGCTTCTTTAAAGACTTAATTTCCTGTGGATTCCCTTTCTGAGGGGCATAGCTGCTTATATTCTAAAGGAGGAGAGGATCACCAGAACCAGAAGCAACGTGTAGTCCCTGCAGTAAAAGTGACTGAGGAGGACACCTGGAGAATTATGTGGTGCAGCATCAAAACTGGAGCTAAACATAAACTAGGTTGCCTTAACATCAGCTCAAGCAAAGCTGCAGGTGGGCAGCAGATAGCATCTGTGTCTAGCAAGCAAAACTATGCTGTACCGTGCCGGGTGCTGTGCTGTGCTCAGATGGTGACTAGGCACAACAGCATGATCCTTGCTGGCTGAGGAACAGCTGGTGTCAAGAAAAACTGGTCTGAGGTGGCTGCGTCTGCTTCAGGTTTCCAGGAACAGGCAGAAGAGATCATGAAAGGGGTGGGGATGCAGGCCCGGGGAGTCAGGTGGTTGTTATAATAGTTATATTGTTCTGTTTGGAATGAGGAAATCAAAGATCTCAGCTGAGCAGGAGAACGATGGGGCAAAAATCTCAGGGAATCTCCATCCTGATCTCCCCATTCATTGACGGCCCCTCAGGACACAGCAGACAGGGAAGTCACTGGATTTGATCTCACAGACCGGTGTTAGTCTTAGCTATGCCAGTGGGAGGCAGTTTTCATACAGCCCTTTCCACATTTGATCCTATTGCAATTGGTTGACACTGAGGTCCGTATCTGAGGAGCTGTCAGTCTGGCTGAGTCAGCCTAAACAAAACCCTGGGTTTAGGAAATATGTGGCAGAGGCAGAGCTTGAAGTCCTATTTTCATTTCCCAGTCATTTTCAGGTCACCAGCATCAAAGGCAGCAGCTGACTTGGACTCGTACAAAGCGGTGTGGCTAAGGTACCATAGGGTCTGGTGATTCAGCTGCTTCAGCACCCAAATGGATGCAGTGCTGGCAGGAGGCAATATCCCTCATCCTGCAACACAGACCACAGATGGGAGAGAGCTAAGTATTTCAGCAGCTAATTCAGATTTGTCAGCTACGGCAGGGTACGAGCACCTATATAATCTCTCCTCCAGGCCTCTTCAGCAAAGAAAGAGGATCCACACAGGTCTTCTGGGGTTCACTCATGCTAACTTCATCCTCCTAGGAAGAGAGATGCACCTCCTTCCATGGAGTTTCCAGAAAGATTTTCTCAGACCTACAATATTAATTCCATGATCTCTACTCTACAGTCTCTCACCTCTCATTCTGAGAGAAGGGCATAATGCTCACTGCTTCAGTTTTTCCCACAAGTCTACCTTTTGCATCAACAGACTTGCTCTCTGTAACCACTCTGTTCCTAGAAAGTAGAAATGAATAAACACACTGAAAAGGAGCCTCGTCAGGACACAAATGTGTGGGAGCGAGTACATGGACATGCTCCTGCTGCCTTTGGTACTAGCGGTTTTTTGGAACAGATACCACTGCCAGCTAGCAAAGTTGAATTAGTAGCCAGGAAGAAGGCACTCAACAGCCCACTAGACTGGTTGGCAAATCCCTGCTGGCTGTTTAATAATGATTCTCTTCTGCTTCAAGTGAGTCCATGGATCCTGGGTAAATAATTCCTTCCTGAAAAGCAACAGCAGTACGAAGTGTAGCCTCACATCTAACCATCTTTACCAGCTACTAGGCTGGTGTTTCTTTGGTCAGATGCTTCAGTTAAACTTATAGCATCATCTGTGCTGCTACTCCTTGACATTTCGGGTTACTAGCTTTAATACAGAAATACATAATCAGCTGTAGATAATGCAGAAATGATCTAGAAATAATTGCTCACCTCTACCATGCAATGGAAGGAAAAGCATTGTGTGACATTGTTGTGTATATACTTACAGAAAAGAACTAAAATGATCAAAGGTCTTTCAAGTAGTTCAAAAATGTGTATCATTTGTTATGGCTGCAATCAAGTGGATGTAGACCAAGTACTGCAGAGAGAGCCTTTCTTTTTCTCCCACCACAGTAGCAGTGCATTGCATAACAGAAAGTTTGTCTTATTTTAAAACATTGTGTGCATTTCAGATCATTATCACATTCTTACCTGGGCAGCTAGGGGACACACCTGATAAGGAAACATTTCAGATTTGATGCTATAAAAAATGATTCATGTTTACTCAAAGGTTTCTCAGTAGCTATAAAAAGCAATCATGTATTCAGCTTGTGAAGATGTGATATTCAGAAGCACTGTCCACAACAACAGCGTGCTTCCCATTTCAGCGGAGAAGAACCTAGAGTAAAACACCTGAAGGGAAAGGATCTTCTCATTATAAAGCTCCTTGGATTCAGTACTTTGATAAAGTATACGTGATGAATTAAAATTTCCAGAAAGAATTTGTAATGCCTGATGGAAGATCATTCATCCTAGAGGAAAACTTGGACCATTCATCCTGTAACTGCTGATCCTGAATCCTCCTGCAGTGCTCTGAGGTGTGCCACAGCAGCAGGTAGCATCTGGCAACCAGAGCTTCTCACCAGCATGAGATAGGGGAAGAGGAATTGCTTCAATCACGGCTAAGAGCAACTGGAAATTATGGAAGAGCCAACAAATGTTGTTTTTTAATTCTTTAGAAGAAAAAAAAAAATATGTGGAAAAGCCTCCTGAAAAATAAGTATATCTGGATGTGTATGTGTATATTGAGAAACACAGATACATGATGTATGTGATTTATGCATATATACATATAAAACATACAACACATACACCCACGCTCTAATTAGTTGTTATTTTTGTCCAAACTGGCAAAGGACAAAAGTTCTCCCAAGAAACCTGATGATGGAGATTGTATGCTATGACAGATAAAACTGCTTTAGGCTGTCATTTGAGACACCAAATCAGTCCAGATGTTTCAATTTTTAATTTTTCTTCAAGCCAAAAGAAATTTTTTAAATGTCACTTACCTTTCCTTCACAGCCAGCAAAAAGTTTCTGGACTTCCTGTCCTGTGTTTCTGAACTCAATTGCAATGATCAGCCGAATATAGTTTAAAATGCTTTTAACTACTGCGGAAATCACAGAATGCCCAGTTATCAGCTCTGCCAAACTGGGCTGTAGTTGTTTTGTGAGTGCCACTAACTTAAATTAGCATAAAATGGGCATTTCAGAGGCATTTTTTTACATTTTTTTTGTTTGTTTGTTTTGTATTTATGGCACGATTCCAAAAAGACTGATGCAGTTTTAGAGGATGGTCCGTTAGTGTAAATGAGCATAATTTCAGGAAATGATGATAACGCAAACCAAACAAGTTATAAACACTCTATGAGGCTACTGGATTATAGCACCTGAGGTTACGCTGGTGATTTACCTGCTGATGTTCTGTAATTGTTACATGTCTGTATTTGTTCACATATTTTAAGGGAGTGTACAAAGCTGAATCAAAATGCTGATGTGCACTTCTGGGGACTATCCCTGTGTATCTGAGTACATAAAGCACACAAACGGCACAAGAGAGAAGAGCTCACATCCTCCTAAATGTCATCACCTACTGGCACTGCTAGAGGTGGGATATAGAGCAGAACAGACCATCAGCCTGATCCAGAAAGGTGTTTCTAACGCTCTGAGGAAGCTGTTTTGTAATAGGCATTTGAGAACAATATTTGTTCTTTTCCCCCCATCCCTCCCACTCTTTGCAACTAATTTTCCTAATGATAAAAGTTCAAAACAAATTGCTTGGTATAACAACGTTTACAGTGGCAGAAAAAAATAAAATATGCTTTTGTTTTTTTTTTGACACCTGACGGAGCTAGGGGAAAGCTCTTAGCAGTGGTTGTAGGTTTGTAAGGAGAAGCTGTCACGAGGTTGCTCCTGGCATGCTGTCACTTATGCCAGGCTCAGAAGTGTACTCCATGCCGTTTTCAAGCCTGGTATTTTGCAGCGTGGAGAGGTCTAAGTGGCTGTGTCACTAACCAAAGTGCTGCTCATTCCAATGAGGATCAAGATTCGGGAACTGTGAGAGATGAATTGGAACAAGGACTGATCTGAAGAAAGGAAAGAAAGAAGTGAAAACTTAAAAACTGTGCTAAACTGGGAGAATGTAATTTGGAGAAATTATTGGGAAAGTGGTTCCGCTGCTACAAAGGCAGTGAGGGATTCCCAAGCACATTTGGTTACAGGTGGTCATTTCCATGGTCTGAGGAAACGCTGCAAAGGTGTTAGGTAACAACGAGAGGCCTCAGTTTCCCACACACAGCTCAGTGAAACACGTTGCCAGCAGTGGCTGGGCCAGCTCGATCTGGATGCGGGAGATTTCTTCAGTCAATGAACCGGCAAAGGCGATGCTACCTCGAGCGTATCGCCTAGCCCCCGCGATCCTTCTCCGCCCCAGCCCTCGAGCAAAACTCACCCCAAACTCTCTATCCACCTTTGCTTTGCGAAATCCGGCGCTTAGAGCCTCGCACGAGCCCCGGGGCGCTGATGCGACGGAGGAGCCCGGCGGTGCGGCGGGGCCCCCCTCGAGGACCACCGCGGAGCCCCGACGGGCCGGGCCCTCGCTCCTCGCTCCCCTCTCCCCAGACACGGTCCTGCCGCCCCCCCCTCTGCACGGGGGCCCTGCCTCCTGCCTCCTGCCGTCCCCACGCCCTCGGGACGAGCGCTGCCAGCTCGCTTTCTGCATCACCTCCCCTCGCCGGGACGCCGTGTCCCCGACGGCGGCGGGAGGGGGGAGCTGGGAGGGGGGGGACACGCCGTTCCCTGCGCCCTACCTGGCCGGGGCAAGGCTGCTGGCTCCGAAATGGGGGCGCCGGGGGGGTCCTGCGGGCACAGCGGGGTCCCGGCGACATCGCCTCGCCCCCCGACGGCGCCGCCAAGGTGACCCCCTCGGGCCGGCCGCGGACACTTGAGAGTTTAAAGAGGCTTTTCTTCCCCGGGAGCGGCGCAGGGGGGGGAAGGGGAAGGAAGGGTGGGCGGGGAGAGGCTGGCAGGGCAGGAGCCGGGCGGGGTGCCGGCTCCAACTGGAAAGGAACCAGTCCCAGCCCAGCCGGGGAGGCTGCGGGCGAGCCGGCAGCGCCGGGCGGCAGCGCTGGGGGAGAGAGACCCGGCCCCGGCCCCGGTCCCGGTCCCAAACCCGGCCCCGGCCCCGGTCCCAGCCCCCGCCGTCGGTGCGGGACGGCCCCGCCATGGGCACGGCGCCGCAGGTGCCGGGGGGCTGCGGGCGGGGACGGGGGGACCGTCTGCGGGGTGCGGGGCTGGGGACCCGCAGCCCTGGTGGGGTCGGGGAGGAGGGGGGGAAAGCAGCGAGGGTTGGGGCAGGTGGGGATGCGGAGCTGGGTTTGGCACAGAGCGTGGCTTCCCGGCGTTGTCTTGCAGGGGTACCACCAGCTCGGGCTTCCTTTGTGCTGCAGGGTGGGTCTGTGAAGACGGGGAAGATGCCAGAAGGGGAGAAGACGAGGCAGTGCAAGCAGGAAGCGGAGCAGCAGCACAAAGAAGATGAGCGGGAGGGTCTCATCGAGTTCTACGGCTCCTACCAGGAGCTCTTCCAGTTCTTCTGCAGCAACACGACCATCCACGGCGCTATCCGCCTGGTGTGCTCCAAAAAGAATAAGATGAAGACAGCCTTCTGGTCCGTTCTCTTCTTTCTCACCTTCGGCTTGCTGTACTGGCAGTTTGGGATCCTCTACAGGGAGTACTTCAGCTACCCTGTCAACCTCAACCTCAACCTTAACTCCGACAGGCTGACTTTCCCTGCTGTGACGCTTTGCACCCTCAATCCATACAGGTAGGAAATAGTCCACCAGGGCTGTCAACTGCCTCTACTTTTGTGGGTGTGGGATAAAAGCATGTACTCTTATTCTCCTCCTGGTCCTTGAGTGTCCCCTTCAGTAGGAGTGCAGGTGGAAGGGACACTTCTCTAGGTCTCTGCTGCTGCAGGGCATTCACGGTAAATTGTGTTAGTTTAAGGTGCTCGACTTAGTGCTGTGTGTTAGTGGCTGCACTGTAAACTGCCACAGGGCAGAAGCAGATGCATTTCCTTATCTCCTAGAAGGAATGGTGGCCTCCAGCAAAGGTGATGGATTTTCAGCTGTCAGCAGGAGTGACCCGAATCACCACAGCAAACTTTTGCTTGCCACACGTCATACTCAGAGCTGTTTGTGTGTGTCCAGCCCTAAACCTGCAGGCTCCTCTCTCCCCCTTGTATAGATACAGTGCCATCCGGAAGAAGCTGGATGAGCTGGACCAAATCACCCACCAAACGCTGCTGGACCTTTATGACTACAACATGTCTCTGGCACGGAGTGACTGGTCAACGGCATCCACACGGAAGCGCACCTCAAGGAGCCTGCTCCATCACGTCCAGCGCCACCCGCTGAGAAGGCAGAAGCGTGATAACTTGATCAGCTTCCCAGAGAACAGCCCCTCCGTGGACAAGAATGACTGGAAAATTGGCTTTATTCTGGTGAGATCCCAAGATACCTTCTGTCCTGCCCACGCCAGTCTCTGTCTAGGCACTTCTGTCTTGTTAGACGCTTGGTCGTGCCCTTCCCCATACAGACGGGCTTTTGTTACCAGCTTTTGTTAATGACAAATAAAGGTAGAGCTGAAACCTTTGCTAAACATATTGCTGCTCCCTGAGTCCTGTCCCTGGTCATGTGGGTCACAGGAGACTTGCCCATCTTTTCCTAGGTAAGGCAGGGAAACTTTGTCCTTCCTGAAGGCTACATCCGTCTTTTAGAGCCATTTATTAGCATCAACCACAGTGTTGCTCAATAGTAGTCAAGGGGACAGTATTGTATGGCTGTGGGCCATGCGAAATGTGGTCAGGTTGTATTTGCTCCTGGGCAGCATCTCCTTCACCCTAGGGTATCTGTGTTTGCATTTTAAAAGGCACTGAAGGACTGAAGCTAATTGCTTGCCAGTTGTCTGGAGCTCTCAGGGGATCACCTGTTTCTCTGGACACACCCTGAAGGAAGGACTCCCCATGCTAGAATTTAAAGCTTCTGGTTTTATAACACATAGGTTTTAAGTGCAGTAGATTCATAACTCACTACAACTTGCTGTCTCTCACTCAGCCGTGCCCATTGACCTGGTGTTTAAATTCCACCGAGGAGCTGCCCTGGGATTGCTTTTCCCCATGCTATCGGTTGCCTTTTTATTGAGCACAGCAGCCCTACAGAGCTCTTCTGCTCCATTTCCCAGCTGTGCTGAGGGAGCACAGCTGCTTTCTCATGGACAAGACTTCCCTGACACAGCTGTTTGTGTTTTGTTTTGTGTTTTTTTTCCTTCTCTTTTTACAGTGTAGTGAAAACAACAAGGACTGTTTCCATCAGGTGTACTCCTCAGGGGTGGATGCAGTGCGGGAATGGTACAGCTTTCACTACATCAACATCCTGGCGCAGGTGCCTGATGCGAAAGCCCTGGATGAGTCTGACTTCGAGAATTTCATTTATGCCTGCCGCTTCAATGAAGCAACCTGTGACAAGGCGTAAGTGGTGGAAACATCCCACTGTGTATTCCTAAGGACACCTGGATTTTGTGCCTGGGTCCAAGGAATGCAAGAAACCCAGATAGAGAACTTCTTTCCCACGGTGGGATTGTCTTTGTTCAGGTCCCGTTGCCTCAAGTGCTAAGACTCTTGAGTCTTTCTTGTGGGTTGTGCTCACCAGAGTCACAGTCACTGTTACCTGAAGCTATGGACTTCAGAGGATGGTTTCTCTTCTTTTTCTCCTGGATTTCACACAAACTATACTGGCACAAACCCCAGATGTACAATCTAGGAGTCTGGTATCCGTGCTGAGGGTGATGTGCAGTGGTGGAGTGGTTTGTTTCAGACCACATGCAGGAGGAGGAGAAGAGAAAATTTTTACTCAAAGACGGTAAAAACAATATCACACTTTTCTCCTGATGCCATTATGGTTCAGAAGCCCCAAAGAGGCAGTGAAATGAAACCCATCAGCAAGGGAAGAAAAGGAGTACAGACAGATAAGAGCTTTGTCAGTATTAATACAGTAATTGCTAGTACTGCTAAAATCCATCTGGGCTAATGAGTGCTCATGATATAAAAAACCCATTGTAAAAGCCTGTCCAGCTCAAGGACATTTTCTACAACATATTTTGATTGTTTTTTCCTGTTCAGGTTAGTTTACATAACAAACACTGCTCGTCTGCTCTAAGCCCCTCTTTGTGCAGGTAGAAAAGAGAATTGTTCCTTTCAGGTCTCGCAGCCCTTCTCAACCCGTGAGTATTTCTGTTCCCATCACAGGAATTATACCCACTTCCACCATCCCTTGTATGGGAACTGCTACACCTTCAACGACAACAGCAGCAGCCTGTGGACGTCCTCTCTGCCTGGGATCAATAACGGTGAGAGGCACTTTTTGGTGGCACAATTTGGCTGTTTTCCCCATGGCAGGTTGCCTGGCAGGCTGGAGGGGTTATGAACAACCAGCTTTGCTTACCTTGGTGGTGGCATGTCTGGGACACGGCTGCCCTTCACTGCTGCCCCACTGGAGTCTCTTTCCCCCTTTAGTGCTTGATCCTTACATTCATTGCTTTCTCTGGACTTGCGCTGGCCCATACTGAAGTTCTTTATTGAGATCTAAGAACTTAGCCTTGATCTCCTCCTTCCCCATTTACCAGTTCCAGCAGCTGACCTGTATGTGTTCCTAGCCTCCATTAAGCCACTCTAGGGCCAATCCTCAATCTTTTTCCTTTGTCTAACTCTAAATCTCTCTCTGCCTTCCCAGGTTTGCTTTTTCTAAGCCATAATTAAGAAATCCAGTTTCCTCTGGCCTCTCCTGGATCCTCCAGCCCTGTCTCTGGCCTCTCTCCAGCCACCCTCCCATTTCTGCCCAGCTTAGGTTCAGTCCAGGGTGATGTTTCTCTTCCTTTACCTCTTACTGACACAGATTTAATATTTCTGCTCTCTCCTTTCCCACATGATGACCTCCCATGTTCTTTGACATGTCCTCAGGTCTCTCTCTGGTGGTGCGCACAGAGCAGAACGATTTCATCCCTCTGCTGTCCACGGTGACAGGAGCCAGGGTCATGGTCCACGATCAGAATGAGCCAGCCTTCATGGATGATGGGGGCTTCAACGTGCGTCCGGGCATTGAGACCTCCATCAGCATGAGAAAGGTGAGGAGGCAGCAGCAGGGATGAGAGCTGTGGATGTGAGGGTACGGGCTTTGGTGTGGGAGGTTTAACTTGGATAGATGGAGATGGGTTGTCAGGGACTCTGTGTGTTTAAGGGAGGGGATTAATCACCTGGGGTGAAGGGAGGGGAAGAACAGCAGTTTACTGGACTAGATGAGAGCATTTGGTTGCATTTTATGGGAGGACAATGAAATGGAGGAAAGCAGGAGGTGTCGGCATCCACAACTAGGCATAAGGAGGCGGGTTCTGATGAACAAGCATGAAAGTGTAGAAGGAGGACAGCAAAGCAGTTTTGTGAAATGACTATTTGATGTTCTAGGAGATGACTGTGCGTCTGGGGGGCAGTTACAGCGATTGCACAGAGGATGGCAGTGATGTGCCAGTGCAAAACCTGTACTCATCCCGCTACACTGAGCAGGTAATGCTTGATCACTGCTTCCACGCCATCTCATTTCCCCATATTCCTGGGATGCTTCAGTCCTGTAACAGGCACACTTGTCCATGGGCACTGTTAATAGGATGATGTGATCCAGGCTACAGCGGCTTTGGTTTCCTTGTTCAACTTTTTCCACATCACCTGCCTTCCAGGTCTGCATTCGTTCCTGCTTTCAGCTCAACATGGTAAACCGCTGTAGCTGTGCGTATTATTTCTACCCCTTACCCGCTGGAGCAGAATACTGTGACTACACTAAGCACGTAGCCTGGGGTAAGTACTCAAGGGACAGGAGGAATTATATAGTAAACCTCACACACACACCTGAACCTGTTTGCTTCACCTCATGTCCCGGTAACTCTCTTCATTGTATGCAATGAGCTTCCCGACTTTCTGGTGTGGGACATCCAAAAGACACTCTTCTCTTGGATGGTTAGTCCCTCTGAGGCTGTGGAGCGAAGCTTTCTTTGGATTCCCCTTGCTGTTGCACAATACTTTTTCTTTTTCTTTTTTTTTTTAATATATGTATTGTGAACTTACCTGGATTTACTTTCTCTGCTGCTCAGGCTACTGCTATTACAAACTCCTGGCTGAATTCAAAGCAGATGTGCTGGGCTGCTTCCACAAGTGTCGGAAGCCTTGCAAGTAAGTTCTTCAGTTAGACTGGCAACTCTGTACTCCCAGGGGTGTGTGTTGGAAAGCATTCACTGATGAGGGCAAAAGATTGAGTCAATAGCTGAAGTGCAAACCTAAATGATATTTCTCCCATCAGGAAGCCGAAATGGCTGAGGAGCATCAGTGTCAGCTCTGGGGTGAGCTCCTGAGGACTGTGCAGAAGCTCTGTGGGAAGTGGGCAGAATTTCAATATGGGAGGGAGCTTCCAGGTGTGAATAGGCATTGAGAGACCTTGCCTTGTGGCTCTCACAGCTTCAACAGCTAACAGAGTGTCTTGTTTTACAGAATGACAGAATACCAGCTCTCAGCTGGATACTCTCGCTGGCCTTCTGCTGTCTCAGAGGTAAGGAGATGGTTTCCTGGCTCTGCAGCACTGCTCTGAACTCCAGTTTAGTCCTTCCTCAACTGGTTCTAAACCTACAAGAGGTGACTGGGGTCGTATAACACAATTTATTGCACTTTCATTTCAGGATTGGGTTTTTTACATGCTTTCACAACAGAACAAATACAATATCACATCCAAGAGGTGAGAGACCCTTAACCTTAACGGAGGTTTTATCAAAAGCAGAAGTAGCCCTAGTAGACGGGGGGTGGGTAGGGAGGTCATAGTTTAAATTTAATGGCTGATAGGAAGAGATATTGCATGGACCTGTGGACAAGGCCAGTGGATTTAAAACAGTGGAGATAAACTGAGAATTTGCCAAAGACTGGGAATCCAAGTGAAGAGTCTGAACATGATCTAGTATGAAAATAGTAAGCCTCAGGCTGCTGCCATGTGGCTTACACATGTCACAATAAGGGCTAGTGGAAGACCGGGAAGGACTTAGGACAACACAAATGCTAGTTTGCAGTGCAGTTTCAGAAGTGCAGTATAAGTATCAAAGATTGTTTTTCATGCACAAGGAGAGCAGAGATGGAGAAAAGCTTCTGGGTGGTACATGCATGAGGACAGGGGCTGGACGGGGACAGAGAAAATAAGCTTAAAGAAGAAATGTAAGGACTGCAGATTTAGGGTTGTTCACCCCCATCTTCCCTTAACAGGAATGGAGTTGCCAAAGTGAATATATTTTTTGAGGAATGGAACTACAAGACCAACGGGGAGTCACCGGCCTACACGGTACATATTTTATTTACTATCAAATCCACCCACTGCACCACGATGTCCCTCTGTAGGGGCAGGCGTTCATTCCAGCAGCATTGCTGGCTCAAAAATCTCCTCTTGTGGCAAGATGGGAAGAACCCCAACAAGTTGCATCAGGATACTACCAGTGGGAGCAAGCAGGGATGCAAAAAGCTCCAACAAGCAATCTCCTCACTGCCCATTCTGTCTCTTGCAGGTAGTAACTCTGTTGTCCCAGCTGGGGAATCAGTGGAGTCTGTGGTTTGGATCCTCTGTCCTGTCCGTGATGGAGCTTGCCGAGCTAATTCTGGATTTCATTGCCATCACCTTTATCCTGTCCTTCCGCTGGTTCCGCTCCCGGCAGCGGCACTCGCCCCCAGCACCCCCTCCAAACAGCCACGACAATGCTGCCTTCCAAGACGAGGCATCAGGACTCAGTGCTCCGCATCGCTTCACCGTCGAGGCTGTAGTGACCATGCTGCCTTCTTACAACAGCCTGGAACCACACGGTCCCAGCAGGGATGGCGAGGTGGGACATGAATAAGGTAGTGGTAATGTAGTGGTTTATTCCACAGTTCAGATAGGTGGCAATCAGACTAGAGGCTGCAGTCTCTCTGTGGGACCTTTCTCTTTGGGATGCCCTGCCTGGATCAGAGCAGAGGACTGCACTGTGGTTGGCCTATGTTAATTGCTTTCACTATTGTACGATAATTCTTCAGTCACATAAATTACTATTGCTCTGGGGATCACCAGGGATGACAGTCAATCCAGTGTTTGTATGGGCGAGATGTTAATTTGGTTTACTTACGGTCCTTCCATGTGCACACCTACACGTACATGCATGCTTTCTTTTCCCTGCAACAAGGATGCTGCCATATCTCTCATCTGCTGTTCATTAAAAGAGGTTTAGCACATGTGACTGGCCTTCTCTGGAGTATGGCAAGGGACAGAAATGGAGTCTCAGCACAGGTATAACACTTTCAACAGGCTGAGCCTCCTTAAGCTTTCCCTAAGGTTGAAAACTGGTTGCAGTTTCCTGATTTTTAATGGCCAGTTCTGATCCCAAGACCATGCTGCCCATCCTCTCTTCTCCCAGAGGAGGAGCTGCTTGTACAGCCCTGAGAGAGCTGACAGCCACAATCTCAATCCATATGATCAACACCCAAGAGAGGTGGTTGATGGTTTTAGCTGCTCCCAGGTCAGGACAAAAAGGGAGAGCAGAATAAGCTCTCCCTTTTTAAACAGCCCAAATAGCACTGTTAGATCTCAGCTGTATAGTAGTCTCCCTCCTTGTGATATACCATATACACGTACATCCAGCCATTTGATCATATGCCAGAGGGTTCAGATTGAATTGATCTTTATATTTGCTTGGCCCAGAGGAGGCCCTCATCCTCTGCTGAGGATTATGAATCACAGGAGAAGTGCTGCAGGCTTTAATCTAAGATGCTTATAGGGACCAAATAGATAATCAAGGCCAGGGCAAAGGTTACCTCTAAACAGGAGACAGTCCTCTTCTAAAGAACTATTTGGGCATCTTAGGATAACAGCATACATCTTATTTCTTGCAGTAAGTTTATCTTTTCTTCTTTTCTTTTTTTTTTTTAAGAAAAAACTTCTGCTGCAATGATGTTTACACAGCACTTTATGTGGTGTCAAGAGAGCAAGGGTAATGTCCTTAAACAGGATTATCCACTCAACTGGACACAAACACAGCTAGCAGAATTAAAGCAGATAGTTTAGACAAAGACTCATGTGCTCAATCATACTGCAAACACACTCTTGAATTTAGACACTAGTTCATTGTAACAAAAGAAAAACTTCAGGTATTTTAAAAGTTAAGGTAGATGCACCACCCTTGGGAACCTAGAGAGTTTTACTATGGTATGTAAACTGTTGCCTAACTTTCCCTTTTGATAATGTTAAAAATGTTTTAAATGCCTGTTATACTGCTGTTGCCTTGATTACCTAAACGAACTTCCCACATCCCAGCAGTGATTTTCTTCCTCACAGACATGAATGCTATACTCTGTTCAACAAATAATTTAAAAAATCATTTCTTCAAATGTAAAAAAAAATCCACTCCATGCTCACAGAAGGATGTAAACAAAATAAAAGAGTAATGAAAGAATGAAATTCCAAAGTTGCTTTAATGAAGGGAGTCATGTTCTGTAAAAGCTCACTCACTGCCTAAGAGGCAAAGTTAAAAACTAGATCTAGTGACAAAAACAGCATTTTGGTGACAAGTAAAACAATCTAAACCTAGAAAAAGGTAACAAGGATTTAGAATATTGCATGTGCAGCCCGGTTCTTGGTTGTGAATTCAGCATTACAGACTGATGCCTTAGCAAGTCACTAGCATATGGATGAGCAAAAATGTGACACTGGACACACAAAGCCACTTCCAAATTAAGGAGAGAAAAAGATCAGATGCAACACAAAACAATCTCTGTATATCATAAATGTACAGAGATTCATACACTGAGCCTGATCTTTCTGGAATACGCAGAGATTAAGGCATGATTCCTCGCATTACACAGTACCTTGTGATAACCATAAAATTGATGCAACCCACTGCATCATGCATAATTTAGTTAACTAAAGGAAGATTAATCAGAAGCATAACTACTGGAAGCATATTTAAATTCTCCTCAACTTCTTAAAGAAATATTGCTATAGAAGAAAGTGATGCATTCCCTAGAGGAAGCTTGCACCATATTCTCTCTTCTATAAAAGCAGTAAAATTTAAAACATCTGTTTTGACTGATGAACTCAAAGAAAGTGATTGCCCCATATTGGGTAGCTGTAAATCCAGAACTAAAAGCCTGTACAAACATGAAGTTGTTATACTGGTTGGTAATTAGATTAGCCCTACCTTGTCTTAAGGATCAACACAAAAATTGCCATTGGGGAGAGATCAGGTAATCCTCCCAGGAACATCCCTATACTTGCTCTAAGCAGGCAACAACACCAATTACCAGCTCAACAGATGTGCAGTGAGTTTGGCTAAACCAGAGGCAAATCAAGTAGTACTGGAATGTGAGTGCAGAAAATGGGAGTGTTTCACAGAATATGAGAAATACTAGAGAAAAGGGAGGAAAGCATGCATTCAGAGTGATTCATAGGTCAGTGATGGGAAAAGGTCTGAGCATTCAGTGTAGTGAATTTGTACAACAGGAGAAAGTCAAGTCATTAGTCACAAATGTTAGCAGCACAGTACAGTTATTTGAAGAACATGGAAAACACAAGGAACAACTTCAGGCCACAGGATGCTGAAGAAAGGCAAGTTATCTTTTTAGGCTGGGAGTATCTGTCATCACAGGGGAGGTACAGATGAAGGAATACAAGCGCCTGAAGGGGAAGGAAAGTGCAAGGGAAAAAATCATTTTGTGATTTTTCACAGAATCATAGAGTTTGGAAGGGACCTCTGGAGACAGAGTCCAACCCCACTGATAAAACAAGTTCCCTAAAGTAGGCTGAGCAGTAAAACATACAAGTAGGTCTTGGATATCTCCAAAGAAGAAGACTCCAGGGCCAAGTACAGGGAAATTGAAAGTAGTATTGGAAGAAGAGGAACAATGCTTCAGCCTGTCCAGCAAGAAGGGTTTGAGAACACGAGGGTGCAAGAGAAAACCAGGGGATAACAGGATGAGAGGAGACTCTACACACTGCTGGAAAAAGTTATGAGACTGTACAGAACACCCAAAGAAACTTGAATGTTTAGAGTAACTGAAGTGATAAGAAAAGCCAGGGAACTAAGAACGTGTGACAGGAGAGGCTGGAGGAAATTACAAGGGAGACAGCAACATTTAGTGAGGAAAGTGTTGCTGGGGAATTTTCAACACAAGTACATATGTCTGGACAAAGGGAAGTTCAGAGAAAGGACAAGCAAGAGCACAAAGGCTAGGAAAGAGCATGAGGCTTGAGAAGGGCCTTACACTTCTAAGAGGGACAATAGCATTCAAATAGCTGAAGAACTGTGGAAAGCCCGTGTCAGAATTCAAAGCTGGTGCACAGCTACAAAAAAATTAATAGAACACAAGATGCATCTCCAACTGGACTTTTGGAGAAGATGGGCAGGTGAGGACATGAAGAGACATTTTGGCCACTGCAACAATTATTTGGTAGGTCTATGAAAAAAAGTAAAGGATGCTAAGGAGCTGTTCATATTGGAAGCCTGGAAAACAAGGACGTTCTGAAAAAAATCAGGAAAAAAAATAATTATCACAAGTATGAAGGCTCTAAGTGCAACTTTTATTTGTCCTATGACCAGGACAAGTTTTGTGAAGGGACCCACTCATGACAGCTCCTGGGATCTGCAGTTCTCCATCTTCCAAGAGAAAACATTGCAAGGGGACCAGATGAAACACTAGACTGAACTCATGTGAGCAGGCACAATTGAGTTGCCTATTCTGTGAAACCTACATCCCTTATGTACATATAAGGTTGTAAATAGTTGTTTAGCAGTTAGAACGAACAAACCCTCCATACTTCCCCATTAATGCTCCTCTTCAAGCCAAGGCTTCCAACCCCAGCAGTTACTTCAGAGCTGGGCCCTCTACCACTTCAAAGGAAAGCTAGGTCCATTAAACAACAGCTGATGTTCTAGTCCGATTCTAAAGTGAAGTGTTTTATGCCTTCCCTGCTATCATTTGGTTACTCCCCAGCTGAAACAAACACTCACTGCTGATAATAGCTACCAGGCATGCAACCTACTTCTTTGACCAGTGCATGGAAACCTCAGCAAAGGCCAGAGCAAAGCCTAGAACATATAGAAAGATGAAGGTTTAAGATATAAGACAGTTAATAGCAGTACAGGTAAGGCTTCCCCATCATCAAATCTGAGAGTTACAAATCATTAGGATGAAGTAAGTTGATAGGGAAGCAGAGCTTGGTTTTCTAACTATACATTTCATAGAATCATAGAATATCCCAAGTTGGAAGGGACCCATAAGGATCATCAAGTCCAACTCCTGGCTCCGCACAGGTCTGCCCAAAAGTTAAGACCATGTTACTAAGTGCACAGTCCAATCTCTTTTTAAATTCAGACAGGCTTGGTGCAGTGACTACTTCCCTGGGGAGCCTGTTCCAGTGTGTGACCACCCTCTCAGTGAAGAGCCTCTTTCTGATGTCAAGCCTAAACTTTCACTGCCTCAGCTTAACACCATTCCGATGGGTCCTATCACTGGTGTTTACAGAGAATAGGTCACCTGCCTCTCCACTCCCCTTCGCAAGGAAGTTGTAGACCACGATGAGGTCCCCCCTCAGCCTCTTCTTCTGCAGGCTGAACAGGCCCAGCGTCCTCAGCCACTCCTCATATGTCTTCCCCTCAAGGCCCTCCACCATCTTCATTGCCCTCCTCTGGACACTCTCCAACTGTTTAATGTCCTTCTTGGACTGTGGTGCCCAGAACTGCACACAGTACTCGCGGTGAGGCCACACCAGCGCAGAGCAGAGTGGGACAATCACCTCCCTCAACCAACTAGTGATGCTGTGCTTGATGCACCCCAGGGTACGGTTGGCCCTCCTGGCTGCCAGGGCACACTGCTGGCTCACATTCAACTTGCTGTCTACCACAACCCCCAGATCCCTCTCTGCAGGGCTGCTCTCCAGCATCTTGTCACCCAATCTGTACTGATAGCCAGGGTTACCCCATCCCAGGTGCAGGACCCAGCACTTGCCTCTGTTAAACTTCATGTGGTTGGTGATCTCTCTGCAAGGCCTTTCCACCCTCATCTGAGTCCACAGCTCCTCCAAGTTTGGTGTTGTCGGCAAATTTGCTCAAAACACCTCCTAGTCTTACATCCAAATCATTTATAAAAACATTGAAGAGGACTGGCCCTAACATGGAGCCTTGAGGGACCCCACTAGTGACCATCCACCAGCCAGATGTGGCCCCATTTACTACAGCCCTTTGAGCCCTGCCCATCAGCCAATTGCTCACCCATCATACATGTATGATGTTTTTATACACTGGACGTTTTGTCCAGTAGGATCCTATGGGAAACCATGTCAAAAGCCTTGCTGAAGTCCAAAAAGATCACATCAGCTGGTTTCCCTTGGTCAACTAGATGGGTGATCTTAAATAATTATCTTATTTAATAAATAAAATTTAAATATCTTTCAATAAAGCATTTGTGCACATTTAAACCATGTTTTGTCCATGACACCAAACAGCAGAAGTAGCAAAGGCACAGATACTTTAAAGTATAGCAATTCAGAAGATCAGTTCCAACAATGCATGGCACATTAACAACTACGTGAGAAGGAGCCATCTGATATTATTGACACCATGACACTCAGTCTCCTGGTTTTGTGCACTGCAACAAAGAGCAGGGAGGGTCAGCCTCTTCTCCCAGACAATAGCAATAGGACAAGAGGGAATAGCCTCAAGTTGCACCAGGTAAGGTTCAGGTTGGAAGAGAAATTTATTCTCAGAAAGAGTACTTAGGCATTGGAATGGGTTGCCCAGGGATGTGGCGGCATTAGCATCCCTGGGGGTGTTTAAGGAAAGGTTGGATGTGGTTTAATGGGTGACACTGGTGGTAGGTGGACAGTTGGACTAGATGATCTCAGAGGTTTCTTCCAGGCTTAATGATTCTGTGTATAGGTTAGATATGTAACTCTTTGCAAACCAGCACAACATGACTCATGAGCTGGGCACAACCCCTGGGACTACTTTTTGCCTGCTGGGAGTGAGGCAGTGTTCAGACCACACCTTTATGCTCCAGATCAGCTGGCCAGCTTTAGGGAGTGAGCATGTCTCTAGGTTTGGCTAGGGATTTTGAGACTACATCAGTGAACTGGAAATGTGAGTGTTACAAGATCACACGAAAAAGAGTCCTTCCCACCCTCAACAAAAACAACACAGAACTAGAAGGCAACACATCTTGCTAGGAAGTGTAGCACAGCTAGTTTACACAGGTTGTACAGACCTGATCTGTACTGATGTTTAGATTGTATGTGCTACTTCAATTCACTGGCCAGTCCAGACACCATTCTTTCTCAAAATGGCTTCCATTTTTTGAATAATTAGCCAAGCTGCACTATCTTAATTTCACCACTGAGCACACATTGTTCTGATATGGTTTTGATGAAGTTAAGCCTGGACAAAGATTGTGATCAAAATATGTTGATCAAAATGAAACCACAAGCCACAGGGAGCATTGTTTACAACTTAAAGTTCATAACAGCAAGGGCACATGGACCTAATTTTAAAGCAAATCAACACTGGACAGAGTTATAATTTCTTTTTAATGAGTTTAAGATATACAGGTGAAACAAAACAAGGGGGCACTTACCTTTATTCCAGCCATGCTTCAAGGTATGTTGTGAATAGCATGGTGCTTTTGGAGCTCTTAATTTGGATCCTGAATATGTCCCAGCACCACTCCAACCCCCACGAAAAATTGTCTGGACTGATGGACCCAAAGGTAGCTTATTGAAACCCAAAGGCAGCACAGCCTGAGGAGCAGGAACTACCAGCAACACATCCATTCAAGGGTCCATCTCCCCTTACATTGCACTGTGGCTGGAAGTAATATTGGCTTGCAAAGCCTCTCACCCCAGAGCAGTGAGTCTCAACGTATTGTTACAGACTTACCACTGAGTCGGTTCCAGTGGTATCGGAACTATACATGTATGCTTGACTAGCATCACTGCAATGGAAGACCGCCCGTTGCTCTGAGGATAACACTTCAGGTGTGTGTATGGGATAGAAGTGACAAAAATGTTCTTCCAAGAAGCAGTTTGGGATCCCAGTCCTTCCCCACCCACAGACAGACCAGACAGACTCAGTAAGGTGGTGAATTATGTTTCTTAGAGACTGTTTAAAGTACATGAGCTGATTACTGTAACATGCCAAGGGGTTTACAGTTATGTTTTAGAGGAAATAAACTGCACGTGCGTGACTACCTGTAATGCTGTGGACAGAATCCCTCGCTTTTACTCATAGGGCCTTGGTGATTTTTTTCTCCCCCACACACAGAGACACAAAGGAGGGCAAAGGTAGCAGAAGAAGCAGCAATATACAACATACAAGAGAAAGAAATGGAAAAGACAGCCTAAGGGGACCTCAGTCCCCAGAGGAACAGGAGGAATGGGGCACCAACAGCTTGTTAGAAGAGTTCAAGAGAACTGCTGGTCTGGGGGCCTCAAGCTTGTATACCCACCCCCTAAATGACAGCAGTAAGTAGTACAAGCAGGCCCTGGCTCCTCTTCAGCAGATGCTCTTCTGACCATCCGTCACACCTCAGTTCCACTGGGAATTAGGAAAGTGCTCAGGGGACGAGGGCTGCATCATTCCAGATCTTCAACTCTGCTCTCACCCAAGGCAGGGAGGGATGGAATTGCAGGGAGGTGAACTCAGTGCAAATGAAATGCTTGGGCATGGAAGTGAGTGTGCAAAATCTAGCTCCTACTTAGACACCCTGTGACAGGGGGAAAGGGGCTTTCCCAGCTTACCCACTGCAACCAAAAGCATCTGCTCCTCCCATTTTTTGTACTGCACTCCCATATGGGAGCTCCATAGGTGTTCTTCCTCACAACCCCTTAAGCCTCGGCTGATCCCACCAGTGTATTCTACACCCAAGGCAGAGCTTCCCCAATTAAAGCCCTCTTTCCTGTCTAGATTACAGGCTACAACATAGCTTGTGAAGACAAGATGTACACTCCTCACAGGACTGCAGAAGCTGAGGTACAGGGCAGCTCATTTAATCCCAGTTCGACAACACACTCATGCAACTCACAGCTCTGATTCTTTCTGAGGAACATGGAAATTGGTTACAGAAAGCCATAGTGCTCCACACTACAAGTTTATTTACAGCACAGACCACCCCAAATCTAGCGTTCAAAAAAGCCCACAGCAAGTGGGAAGATTCCAGCTTGACTGGTAAGATCTCTAGAGATCAAAGCTGCCAAACTAGCATCTGATGCAATACCCATGCCCAAAGCAGCATTTTCCTTGCTTCCCTAACTAACAGTATTTTCCTACCTTCTGCTGAAACTTAGGGCTTTCTGGTAGAAGAAACAGAATAGGTGTTCTTACTGAAAGCTGTGTGGCTCACTCAGTCTTATTTGGAATACCTCCAGTCTCCTTCACCCTCCACCTATCATGTAGTAGATTTCCTTTGACATTCAATACAGTAACACTGGAAAGCTAAACTCCCATTCCTTGTTCTGCTACTACCTCAAAGTCTTCCAGAAAGCTACAAGATAGTAGAAAACCATAAGGTCCTGGCTTGTGCCTGCATAGATGAAAACGAATATTTGATACACACCCAACCACCACACCACACTCCTTGCGGTTGTTCATTTGTTCCTTCTGGCAGATTTTATGCCCACACACGCCCTTCAGAAAGCAACAAGACTCCTTTCAATTAACTGTGTTCAGTCTGTTGCACTTCACTGAGTTAATCATACAGACTCCCCTTTGTTATAACTCACACAGCCACATTCAGAGAGCAAGTCACCTTAAAATAAAGATAGGCAGAATAAATTGCTTAAGTGCTCGAGTGCTTATCTCTCTATGGCTAGAGCAATCTAGATGACTACATCTAGCTCAGTCAGGTGGTTCAGCCGCTAACCAGCGCAAATTAGCAGTTATTTCAGAAACTCAGTGAAAAGCTGAAGTAACTCTTTATGGAGAACACAAGAATCTCACATGAAATCCCGCATCCCCAAAGGCACTGCATTAAGGCATTCTTATTTTGCTAGTCTACAGAGGCACTAGTTGACAAGTTTACACCCAAAAATAAGCCACAGAAATTCCCCTGCAGAAGAGCAGGGGCCACCCACTCCTTCCCTGCTTCCCATTCCTTTACACTAAGATGACCCTCCCTAAAGCTGTGGCAGCTGTGGAAGAGTCTAACCTGTGCTCAGTAGAGCACTTCAGAATCTTAAATAGAAGACAAACCAGAACCAATAAAGGAATCAATGAAGAAGCTAGGTGGAAGGGAAGATTCAGAGGCAAGAAGAGACAGGCAATGGGACAGTAGGTGGCAGACTGAAGGGGCTACATTCAAGTAAAAAAGTAGACTGGAGATAGAGCAGAAAAAAAAAAAGAACACAGGAAAAAACAAAAGGGCAAGTTACCCCAACAATCCCCTAGAGACATCCAAATCCCCCATGAGGAAAGGTACTTGCCAACCCACCCACTTCAAGATGCTGTCCCTCATACTTACAGGTTTACTTGACCAAGTAGGCAAGATTCCCCATTTCTACAACAATAGCCACCCCCACTTTCATTCCTTGCTATGTAAATCATAGTGTTTCCACAGTAAGTGTGGGAGTTCCAGCACCACCACCTCCCTTCCCAGGGAAGGAAGTTACCACTTATGCAACCCTACAGATCATAAATCAAAATGAAAAAGTTTCAAGTATTCTGGAGCTGGGGCTTCTTCACCTTTGATCCCAGTTCTTTCGGTACTTACTTACAATCACCACCACCATAATGGCACAAATCACTCCCATCATGATCATCATCTGGAGAGAGAGATTATCAGACAGTAATACTCAGAACAAGATGACAAGTTCACAGCTTCCCTGATAAGCAGGAGAGAAAAAGCCTCTAAGACTTTCTGCAGTGAAATAACCAAGCATGCGATATATTTATTAAGCCTCAACTACTCTCTCAAAGGGAGAACACCAGACTAATTTCCGTCTCATGAAGGAAATAATGAGATCAGGAAACTCACCTTGCAGTTCTTCCACCAGTACTTCCTTTTAAGTTTTGCTGCACTACTCTCAAATACAGAGGCACCAGCCTGAAGTGCATCTGCCCGGTCATCAAGCTCTGCCAGTTTCTCATCTCGTTCCAGCACCTTATCTACATTTACACGCATTATGTCAACCACCTGGAGAAGGAAGAACAGTAGAAGTGGTTATCATGGTAAAGAGGGTTGAAAGTGTAAGAGCAGTAACACAGCCAATAGCCAATGTGAGATACTAACAAGTGAAAGCCTGAAATGAGGAAAAAAACAGGATAAACACATTTCAAGCCATTGACTATTTAGAAATTAGGAAAAGAGTCCTAGACACTCTGCTAAAGCTTTAGTACCATTAAACTATGTTTTCAGCACCCCACTTTCATCCATTTTTAGAAGTCCTCGAGCCCATCAAGCCTGTACCACGCCCTCATCACAGCAATGGTTTGCTCAATCACAGCTAACTGCAGAGACAACTTAGCACTGCATGTTGCTGCCCCATCGAGGCGTGAAGGAGCTATTGCGTGTCAGCAGACACCAACCCTGTAAAATCAGGCAAGGTTCACTTTACCGACCAAATCTGCTCACGGGCTGCTCCCTTGGAGCTGCTGGCAGGGATTAGGAGCTGCTCTGGATGCGGTATGGCTTTATTTCCATAACAGAGGCATAAGATGAGGTAACAGAAATCTACCAGGACTACCCCTTAGATGCAGTACCTAGAATTGGGCAGCTTTTAAACGTAAGTTTTAAATGTAGAACTAATTCATCTCTTCCTCCAGCTTCTTTAGAGGCTGGTCGCTATACTATTTCACTAGCCAGTACTACAGTGACTATTTGCGCGTTTCCAGCACCCACAGCCCCAAAGCAAGGATCAGGCTCCGCTACCAACCTCCTCCACCTGCGCCTGGGTCTGCTGCAGCCGCCGGTTGCTGCTCAGGTTAGGGGGCGACCCGGGAGGCCCCCCAGCAGGGGGGACCCCCTCGGGGGCCGGCTGCTGAGCTGGGTCGGACCTTGGGGAAGGAAAGCAGAGACAAAATGCGCTCAGAGCCCTGCTGTGCGAAGGGCAGACCCCCCCCCCCAGCCACCGCGCTGCCCCCGGCTGCTGCAATGCGCCACCCGGCCGGCTCGGGTCGCCGCAACCGGGCCCGTGCTCGGCTCCTCGCTCCCCCCCCAGCACCCTGAGGCTGCCCCGTCCCGTCCCCGGTCGGGGGCACTCACATGGGCGGCACAGAGCGTTGTGGGACCCCCGGGTAGGGCGCTGACGAGGAGCTCTGCACCACAGGGCGCCCGCCGGCACACTGAGGGGGTAACGGCCGCGAGGCCCTTTTATAGCTGCGCCGGCCTCCGCCGCAGCCAATCAGCGCCCGCCGCTGCGGCCCGCCCGCGGGAGTCGGAGCGGGCTGGGGTTTAGGGTTAGGGTTAGGGTTGTGTTTAGCGTTAGGGTCAGGGTTAGGGTTAAGGTTAGGGTTAGCATTAAGGTTTAGGATTCGATTTAGGGTTACGGTGAGGGTTATGGGTTGGGGTTAGGGTTAGGTTTCAGTTTAGTGTTAGGAAGAGGGTTTGCATTAGGGGTAAATTTAGGGTTAGGGTTAGAATTAGGGTTAGAGTTGGCTATGGTTATGGTTATGGCTATGGTTATGGTTAGGGTTACTATTAGGGTTAGCATTTCATTCAGGGTTGGGGTTAAGTTAGCGTTAGGGTTACCATTAGGGTTAAGTTTAGGGTTAGCATTAAGTTTTGGGTTAGGTTTAGCGTTAGGGTGAGGGTTAGGATTTGGGTTTAGGGTTAGCAATAGTGTTTGCATTAGCATTAGAATTAGCGTTAGAGTTATGGTTATGGTTAGCAATAGGGTTAGTGTTTGGTTTAGGGTTGGGGTTAGGGTTAGCATTAGGGTTACCAATAGGGTTAGCATTAAGTTTTGGGTTAGCATTAGGGTTAGGGTTAAGATTTTGGGTTAGAGTCAGTGTTAGGGTTAGATTTCATTTAGGGTTTTGTTTAGAATTAGCGTTAGGATTAAGTTTTGTTTAGGGTTTAGTGTTAGGGTTAGGGTTAGCATTATGGTTTAGGGTTAGGGTTTATGCTTAATATTAGGCTTATTTTAAGGTTTTAGGGTTAGGGTTATCATGAGCGTTAGCATTAGGGTTAAGGTCTAAATTTAGGGTTAACATTGGCATTTGGGTTAATGTTAGGGTATGGGTTAGCCTTATAGTTAGGGCTTAGGGTTAGGGTTTTGGTTAGCATAAGCATTTGGGTTAGCATTAGGGTTAGGGTTAGCGTTAGTGGTTGGCTCGGTGTTAGTATTAGGGTTCAGCTTCTGAGACCTACTGGATCAGGAGGGAGGACTCCTCCATTCGGGACAGAAAGGGAAGCAAGAACAAACTGGAAGAAGTCTCTCTGCAGCATTTTGCGTAGGAAGCAGGGTAGCAAGCAACTGCTTCAGAGCTACATTGAACAACTTCATAAGGTGATGCAGGCCCTAATTTAAAGCTTTTAAGGACAAACCTGGAAAATGAGATACACAAAACAGCACCTTACAACCTAGCATCCAAAAGGCTGTGGCTACAAAGAATATGGGGACTACTGAGCGTGAGAGAACAGCCCAGCTGCAGCCTCGGCAGAACTGAGGGGTTTTAAACTCTGCCTTCAGACAAACTGCGAAGGGACAAGTGGGGGAAAAAGCTTCTGTAGCTTGGCAGCCTTCCTGCTCCCATTGTCAGGTGAGGACTGCTCCAATATCCTTGTGAACAGAAGGCAGAGCTTGCTGAATTACTGCTTTGCTTCACTTGGTATGAATTGCTCTCGAGACCCAGGGCAAACAGAGCTGGTACGTGGGGACTAAGGGCTGGCAAAGGGAACCAGATACTTCCCTCATACTTCTCCAGTTTCTGACATTTCTAGAAAAGGATTTGTTACACTCATGCTTTACACTTGTGATAACCCCCAAAAGCACCTTCCAGGTGCTCGCTCTGTCTCCACTTGAATCCGTAAATATTCTGAATGCTCAACACCTTTGACAACAATCCCACAGGTCTACTACCCTGCTCCGGGGAACACGGACTTTGCAGTTGCTTGAACAGAGAATTTGGCTTCACCTTCCTAAGGCACAGACCCAAACCCTTTTTCGTTCCCTGCTGCTTCCAACCAAATGCTTTTAAAGACAGAGCAATGTCACTCTGTAACAGGATACATCAGCAGCAGGTATCTTCCCAGTCAGCTAACAGCCAAGCTACAGCTCAGGCAGAGGCATGCTCGTCTTCCAAATTTTATGCTGATTTTTTCTGCAATGTGTAACAGCAGAGTTCACGAGAAACAGGATGCTGGACTTGAGGGATCCCAGCTTTGACTTTCTGTAGCTTAGAAACAAGTAACAGTCATGGAAAATTAGAAGCTGAGTTTTTTTAAACCTGTTAAGTGCCTAAATTACTTAAATGAAAAGCTACTTGCCTGGTGTCATTAGTATGGGGTTGTCATCAATGTGTGAAACAGCAACAAGTCCTGTTCTAAAAGCATGTTTTGATGTATTTCAACTAACAATTGGATCATTCAAACAGCGTTAATCATGGTTAGGCGGAGGACAGAGGGCAAGCAGTAAGTATGAAGTGGTATTAGGAGGCACGCTTATAGCTAACTTGATAATTTGGCTATGAGGAAAAACCCAAGATGAAGCGTCCTGAATTTGCTGGGTGTGAGAACGTGGGCCTCACAAAGACTGAAAGGAAGCTGGAAGCCTGGCCAAAAAAGTGGAGGACTCTCCAGTAAGAGTTAGAAGATGCAGGCTGGGACTGCATGAAGCGTGCCAGAGATGGTTGTTGGGGGCTGAACCTGCAAAGAGCTCTGGCCTGAGGCAGCAGCACAACCCTGGGACCAGCAACACACAGCACAGGCTGCAGGAAGCACTGGGAAACCAAACGTAGGAACAACAGTCTTTATTCAGACCGCGACGCCTCAGAAGCACACTCGGCAAGCCAAACCCCCCTTGGCTCCTTCCTAGCGGTGCTTGCCGGTGCGGTTGAAGCGGCGGTACAAGAAGCGGATCCTCTTGCTGAGCTTGTGGTAGTCGTCCACAAACATGCGGTCGCCCACCATCCGCTTCTTGCGCAGGCACCGCTGCAGCTCGTTGCCCCGCCAGCCCCGCAGCCACTTGGGCCCCACGATCAGGTCCTTGGGGTGCATCTTGAAGCCGCCTGCCAAGAGAAAGAGGATGCGGGGTGAGACGAGGTGGAAAACCGGGGAAGGGGGGTCCCCAATGCGGCCGGCCCCGACCCGTGAAGGGGGCCCGTGAGGGGGTCCCGGTGCCCCCGGGCGGGCTGTGGGCGCTCACCCAGGATGCCCACGTTGTCGTAGACCCCGAACAAGGCCCGCTTCTCCGTCCAGCGATCCACCTGCTGCGGCTTGGGCGGCTCCCGCACGCGGAAGCTCGGCGACAGCCCAGCCAGAGGGGACGAGAGGGGCAGGGGGGGCCCCGGCCG
Source organism: Anas platyrhynchos (assembly GCF_047663525.1). Lineage (NCBI taxonomy): Eukaryota > Metazoa > Chordata > Aves > Anseriformes > Anatidae > Anas > Anas platyrhynchos. The sequence goes on along the minus strand of NC_092587.1, from coordinate 82,686,949 downwards.
CCCCCCCCCACCGCCCCCGATGCCCCGCGAGGCCGCGGGCAGCGCCAGGGCCCGCCCCGCCGCCCTCACCAGCGCCAACATGGCGGCGTCCACGGGCGCTAACGGCCGCGCTGAGGGAAGGCGGGCGGCGATTGGGCGAGGCGCCGGGGGGCGGTCGCTCCTCCGGGCGCTGATTGGCTGAGGCGGCGCGGGGGGCGGGGCGAGTGAGGCCAGCGCGGGCCGTTCGGAGGAGGCCGGCGGCCATCATGGCGGCGACGTGCGACTTCCAGCTGCCCCTGGTGGCCGGAGACCTGCTGCGGGGCGGCGGCGTGGGGCGCTACGTGGTGCAGGATGTGCTGTCCGGGAGGGAGCTGCCGCCCGCGGTGGCAGGTAGGGGTCTGAGCACACCCCCCCCCCCAGTGTCCAGGCGAGGGCTTGTTGCCACTGCCGCCATGTCCCCGTCAGCTCCGCCCAAGCCCCCCTCGACCCCCCCAGCCCTCCCCTCAGGCCTCACAGCCCCCCCAGTTCCCTCTCAGCTCCCTCGGTCCCCTTCCAGCACCCCTCAATTCTCCCCCAGTCCCCCCAATTCCCTCTCAGTCCCCTTCAGACCCCCCCACGTCCTCCCCTCAGCACCCCCCTGATTCCCCCCCAGTCCCACCTCAGTCCCCCTCAATTCCCCCTCAGTCCCCCCCAGCCCCCCCAATTCCACCTCAGTTCTCCCCCAGTCCCCCCTCAGTCCCCCCCAGCCCCCCTCCAAATCCCCATCAGTGCCCCCTAGCACCCTCCAAGTCCTCTCCTCAGTCCCTCCTAGCCCCCCTAATTCCCTCTCAGTCCCCCTTAGCACCCCCCTAATTCACCCTCAGTCCCCCCCCAGCTCCCCAATTCACCCTCAGTCCCCCCCACTCCCCCCTAATTCCCCCTCAGCCCCCCCAGCCCTCCCCAATTCCCCCCACTCCCCTTCCAGCCCCCCCAATTCCTCCCCAGTCCTACCTCAGTCTCCTCTCAGCCCCCCCAATTCCCCCCCCAGTCCTACCTCAGTCCCCTCCAGCCCCCTCTAACCCCCTCCCAGTCCTCCCTCAGCCCCCTTCCAACCCCCCCATAGCCCCCCTCACGCCCCCCATCTCTCCCCACAGCTTTCCGGGCCGCTTTCCGGGCGCAGGGTGCGCTGGCTGTGCTGCAGCACTTCGACACCATGTACAGCTTGCTGCAGTGAGTATCGGGGGGCTGCCTGGGGGTGCTCCCCCTCCCCGGGGGTCCGTGCGCTGCCCTGACACGCTGTGCTTGCCCCCCCGCAGCAACTTCCAAGCCGTGGCACCTGCCCTCAGGGAGGACGCCCTGGAGCTGATGATGCAAGGTGGGTGCCTGCCAAAAGGGGGGTTTTGCCCTCGTTCAGCAGCTCCATGATGATATAAAGGCTAATGTGACTTGGCCAGCTGGGTGGCACCCTCAGCCCATTCCTGTGTAGGGGTCTGTAATCTTGGTGGGCAGCGCAGAGCCGTGCGTGCTCGCTGTAAGGGCAGGCCGACAGAAAATCCCCTTCCCCACATCCCTGGAAAGGCAAATCCTGGGGGTGCATCAGCTCCGAGTGAGTGCTTCTCGCAGCTGACGGGGGGGCTGCGGGAACAGGGTTGGAGAGCGCTCCCAGGTTTGGGTTGCAGGGGGCAGCCTTGCAGCTGGCAAGATGTGAGCACACATCTTTGGTAATCTGATGGCTGCTCGAAGTCCTCAGCAGAGAGCATGGCTGAGGAACCTGGCCCAAAGTCCTCACCTCTTCGTGCCTCTCTCCAGTGGCGTCCCGTCATTCCAATGAGCTTCCTGCCATCCTGGGTGATTCTGGGCTGAGCCACGCAGACCTGAGCGCTCACCTGAGCGCTCTCAAGATGAACTGCTACGTGCTGACTGGCCTGTTGGAAGCCTTTGAAAAGCAAACCTCCAAGAATGGGCTGGTAGAGGTGGATCCTGGTGGAAAGGTAGGTGAGAAGACTGGGGAGAAAACAACATAGAAAATGCAGGAGCTTGCTGAAATGTGGGTCAAATGGTATAACTGCGATAATTTAAACGTGCAAGAGCAGTATTTCTGTGAAATCCTTCTTGGAAGGCAGACAAATGTGTGCCTAAACATCAGCCGGGACTCAAATGCCCAGATCTGTCTTTCACTCTTCAGCTTAAGAGTTCTCTCCTGTGCTCCAAGATGACAGCAACAGTCACTTGGTGTGGGCATAAAAATGTCTTACACATCTTAATGTGTGCCCCTCCGTGCTATAGGGTTTAACAGCTGTGTTCATTGTCAAGGGAAGCAGGATGGAGTTCTCTTTTCTTTTTTTTCCTGTTGTCAAGCTACTAATGTATCACATCACGTAATTTTCTTTCTAGAACAAAAAGAACCGTGCAAAGGGCTCTGAATCCTCGTGGGAAGAGGAGAGGGAGCCGCTCTTGCGTCTGTTAAACCAGTTGCTGCAGCTGGATCTCCGCCGGCTTTGGGGTGGCGTGGTGGAAGAAGATTTTGTCAAGTAAGGGAGCGCCGAGAAGGGATGGGATGGAGTGGATGTAGGTGTGGGAAGAAGGGGTTAAATGTTAAATCTGCCAGTGAGCTGGTATTGCAGCCTTCTGCAGGATGCCCCTCACTGGGAGGCTGAGGAAACCGTGAGGCATTTAGGAACCACTTCTTTTTCTTGTGTAGTATTCAGATGTTTGTTGCTCAGTTTCTGAAGGATATTGGAGAATCTCTCTGGTCTCAGGGAGAGGTGTGTACATAGAGCAGTTTGCTAGGCTGACATTGGTGCAACCTGCAGTAGTGAAGCTGATTGTCTCTTCTGTGTGGCTTTAGCTTAGTGACAGGAGTCTGCTACCGCATCCTGGAGAATCCAACTATCGGTCACCAGAAGTATCGGGCCACGCGGGATGCAGTGACACATCTGCTTGCCACAGCTTTGACTCACTACGATCACCTGTTCAGTGAGTTCCTGCTTTTTCTGCCTTCTTATGGAAGCTGTCCCCAGGTATTTTCCCTGACCTCTTTCTCCCTCCTTTCGTCCTAAAGGTGCTACTCTGAAGATCACGCAGATGCTGCAGCACTCTGAACACGTAGCCCCAGTGTTTGTTCGGGCTGTGACTGTCTGGGCTACAGAGTATGGTCTGAAAAGTATAGTGGGTGAACTTCTGAGGTGAGAAAAATACACCAAGGCTTCTTTTTCTAACCCCGGCAACTGGAGGTGCCCTTTTCCTTGTGTCATCTTTCTGTGCAGGGAAATTGGACAGAAAAATCCGCAGGATTTATCTCGTGATACTTCTGGAGTGAAGGGTTATGCCACCTTTATAACGGAACTTGCTGAACAAAACCCTGCTCTGGTGCTATCCAACATGAGTGTTCTGCTGCGTCACTTGGATGGCGAGGTACGTTTGCAAAACATTTACATGTCTGGAGAAGTCAAGTAGTGGAAGTGTTGTTCTCAGTTTTTTTTTTCTTTTTGAAAACAGGACCTCTTTTACAAAGACTTTGTAGCCAAAACCTGCCCTTTGGAATAGGTCACGGCCTTCCCTAAAACATAAAAAGAAAACACAAAACGTGATGTCGAGTCTCTGTCACTTTCAGAAATTCACTCAAGGCTTGAGCATGGGACTTAACAGGCCTGAACTCTGGGCTGTCCTTTCCATTGGCATACCAGGTCAGGCTTTTCTGTTCCTGGTCCAACAACTCCTCTCTTTGCAGAGCTACGTGATGCGAAACGCCATTCTGGCAGCTATGACAGAAGTGCTGCTGCAGGTGCTGAACGGTGACCAGCTGGAGGAAGTTGCCCGTGGTACTCGGGACCATTTCTTGAGTATGCTGCAGGCCCACATCTGTGATATCAGTGGATTTGTGCGCAGTCGGGTGCTGCAGCTTTTCACCCGAATCGTTCACGGTAAGGTAAGTGTGGTGTGGAAGTGGTATTGCCTCGGTCACCCTCCCCTCATTTGTTTTCTAAGGGAATTTTTGTCACCCTGTTCTTCGTGTGCAGAGGCTGGAGTCTAAGTGAGAAAGATACTGTCCTCCAAAGGAATTGTCTGCAATTCCTTTTCACAAGTGAACAAAGATGCTAGGGTTAAGGGAAGTGGGGAACAGAAACTGCATGCTTCTTGTTATTACTGGGACAGAGTAGAAGGAAGCACATGATGTGCAAAGACTTTCTGGACATCGGTATGGGAATACACAGCACTGGGAATATTAAGGCTCTACTCAGCAGGACCTTGGCAAACCTAATCTAAGTCCTTGCTTTCAACAGAAGTTGTACCAGATGTATGTTGTACCCTTCAGACCCAGATTTTTTATGAATCTACAATCTGTGCCTTTCTGTAGACAAGCTTTTCAGTAGAACAGCACACAGGTGTATTAATGTATCTGCGAGAAAACAACTTCTTGCAAGTCTCCAGAGCTTCTCGATAACTTTGCCTACACTCTCATTGTGCCCCAGGCCCTGCCTTTGACTCAGTTCCAGTCTGTGGTATCGCTGGCTGTTGGGCGTCTCCAAGACAGATCTGTGGTGGTAGTTAAAAATGCCATCCAGCTCCTGGCTGCGTTTTTGTCCAACAATCCCTTCTCCTGCAAGGTAATTCCTACTACTGTGCTACGTGTCTGCAGGCTGAGTATCTGCAGCGTGTTACAGGCAGGGCAGTGCTCTTTCTGTACCTTGTGGAAGAGACAGGGTAACTTCTAACGCTGCTAGCAGGAGCTTTCAGAAGTTTCTGTTGTTCAGGTCTTATTCTCTGGCTCTTCGCTCACTTGGTGTAATTGATAAATATGCAGGACCGAGAGGGTTATGGTCTTGATTGTGGAAAAACCTGCAGCAGTTTGATGTGAATTCACCAGGGGATTTCTTTCCTTAGAATCAGAATTAGTCTTTAGAACATTCTACGCAGAATTCTGCAGTTCTTTATATTCAGCTGCAGCTCTTCCTGACTTTCTGAGGCTTAAACTGGTGTTTTACAGCAGCAGCCATTCTAGGATAGCGACCTGGGTCTGCTACTTCAGTTTCGAAGATACAGGTGTTCTGAGGGGACTGATAACTTAAAGTAGAGAAAAGAGAATTCTAGAAAAAGAAGCTTAAGTAATGTATTTTTTCCCTTCCTGGCATCCTCAGTTAAGCTGTGCTGACTTGGCTGACCCACTCAAGAAAGAGGTGCAGAAGCTGCAAGAAATGAGGGACCGCTGCAGAGAAACTGCAGGTAACTTCTCTTCCTCTTTGCCCTTTACAAGGTGTACCCTGTACCGTGGCCAGTAGGAGTTATTCTGTGCTTTTTTTTTTTTTTTTTGTCATCTTACGCTTGCTCCCAGATTGCAGTGGCTTTTGTCTCAGATCTTACTTGTGTGAGACAGTAAGCCAGGTAACTGGAAATAAACTTTTTCTGAGTTTATGTTGTAATAAAAGGACCTTATGAATGTCCTGTTAACAGGGTAAGAACTTAAAAACTTCTATGAACATCCTCCGGGACTTCCATTGTCAACCACTCAAGGAGTCCTGGCTTCAGCCAGGAGTTAGGTCCAATATTAAGTTAAACTTGATTAACCTCGTGTCTCATGCTGCCTACAAAGCAATAAATAGCAAATGGTGGTTCTCTCAGCTGCCCTTCAGTGTATTCTTTTTTTTTTTTTTTTTAATGCCAACTTCTTGTCTATTCATATTCTTGCCTGGATGGGATCAACAGTGGGAATACTGTCTTGTCTGTGGGGGGAAGAAAGTGTAGGATTACTTCCAGATGAGTTTTCTTTCCCTGCTTAGGGTATCATTTATGTCTTCTCCATTCCCCATCTTCCCTGTTTCATTATAGCTCCAGCAATCACCCCAGAAGAGGAGTGGGAAGCAATGCTGCCAGAAGTTAGAGCTGCCGTAGAGCAGCTCCTACCGCTTCAGGAAGAGGAAGATGAGGTGCTGGAAGTTGAAGAAACAGCAGAGGGTGCATCAGAGCAAATCACTGGGCTTCTGAAGAAGCTGAATTACAAGTAAGAGGGCTCTGCAGTTCAAGAGAGGATTGTATAATAGGGGATATGTCAGTCTATCATTCTTTGTTTGAGCTTCAGGGGAAAGGGATGATGTCCAATAATGTTATTCTGTGGGAGGAGATTGATGAGGGTACCCAGCGCAGCATGCTTTCAGGAACTGCTTCCCTAGGTGTTCAGGGCAAAGCTGGATGTTTTCCCTTGTTTTCTGTCTGAACGGGTTGCTGACATCCTGTTGGGCGATGTTGTTGTCCAGGAGTGCAGTCCACCTTACGCAGAAGGCCCTGTGCCGCTTCCAGGGGAAGGAGCCCTTTATTAGCTCCGAGGAAGAAAATGAGGAGGCAACAATCCTGGGCATTCTGAAGAGACTTTACATAGGTAACTGCAGCACACTGGTCTTTCTCTTCCCTGAGTTCAAGCTGGTACCAGAGTTAGACCCAAACCCTCTGGAATGCCATATCCCTTCTTTTGACATGTAGACTTCAGTTCTGCATGTACTTGGCAGCTGGATTATTGACTGTTTTATTGGTTCTGGTGGGAAATGTTCCATGTTCCCACTGGAAGTGCATTTCTGATGTTTTAAGTCATATCATATCTGCTATGGGGCGTGAAGCCGGTGTTAATCCACTCCTGCACTTCTGTCCTGTCTGAATTTGTGTGGAGTTCTGCCTCCTGAACAGGTGGTGGCACATAATGCTCACTATTGAGCAAGTATCAGAATCAAGCAAAGTCTTATTTCTCTGGGGCTCATGCTTATATTTTAAGACTTTGCATGCTTTATCTTTTGTATTTGGTTCAGAATAAGGTCTCCCAGCTAATCCCCTTGAACTCATTTCTAGTTAAAAAAAAATACTATCTAAATAATAATCTGAACTTTGTCAGCTCCCCAGATTTGAACATTCTTTGCTACAGAGTTAGTAGTTTTTTTCCTTCTTTGTACTCTGCTCTGATTCCCTTTTAGGCCCTTGTCCATCTTCGGGGAACTGTCAAATTCAGATTAACTCCTTCATTGTTTTTACGGAGTTTGAGTAAACTGGACAATGCCTTTCCTGACCCCTGTCTTAGCTGGTATATCTGTGGTGCATCATGTTGTAGTACTGGAGTTTATAGCATGTTGAGATTTTGTCTTTGTAGAATTCTGATGGCAAAGTCTGTAATTTTTTCATTTGCTTTTTGGTTTTATTTTTTGTGGAAGTCTCTTGATTGTTACAAGATGTCAATATGGGGTGGAAGCAGAACACTTAATGCCCTGAGCAGTGCCTGTTTCTCTTGTACCTTCAATACTGTTAACAAGCAAGTGTTTATGCCCAGGTAAGAACCATGAGGATTCTCCATGTGACAACAGGAGTCTTGCGATCGAAGAAGTTGCGCCCAAAGAGCAGCCTCAAGAGCAGGCTCAGACAGAGCTGGTCAAACAGGAGATGTTGGTGCAGTATCTGCAAGATGCTTACAACTTCTCAGTGAAAATCACAGAAGCCCTGAGCCTGGTCAGCAAGCTGATGTATGAAAATTCTGTCTCAGGTATGTGAAATAGCCATGGGGCCATTTTTTTCTCCTTTTTTACAGTTTTCTAGGTCCCTCCCCTTACTGAAGAGATGTAGGAGCGGTGGGACACCAACAAAAAGGCTGGAAGAGCTGCTGTTTACTGAGAAGATGTCACAGGCTCTGGAATACTGGGAGCAGGAAGCATTATCTAAACTAGTGTTGTGAAAGGGTCGCATTAGGATGTGAGTAGGCTTCTGAGGCATGTGTAGGATTGATTTTTTTAAATATCAGGATTAAAAAAAAAAAAAAGACCAAAATTAATTTATGTAGGCTTCCCCTCTCTTGTGGGAGGAGATCCTCATCTCAGCTGAGGTTCTCCCAAAGCAGGCATGGCAAGTTAAGCAGGGTTCTGTTACCTGCTTGATGCTGCTTCAGGTGTTACACCGGGCAAAAGAGAGGAACTGAGCAGCATTTCTCATTAACATCACCTCTCCTTAAACTTTATTCTGTAGCCAAAAGCAATCCTTGTCAGCAGGTCCTATGGCCTGATTCTCTTCAGTTCTGTACCTTCAGTACAAAGGTGGAGTGATGAGTAGTCCCGAATAGTGTTAATTCAGCTACTAATGTTAGACTTTTTTTTTTTAAAGTGTCATAAATCAACACTCCTGAGACAGGTGCAGGGTGCAAATCCCACCTTGCTCATCCACTTGTCCCAACCCCTCATGTATTTCTGGAGTGTGGGTGGCTCTGGACACTACAGCATCTTAGCATCATGCAGATGCTTCTGGAGCTTCACCTGTGATGAGAACTTGTATCTTAGCCGTGCTAAGCATGCAGGCTTCCTTCAGCAAGGTTGGGATTTTTTAGCTGATTGCATACACAAGAACGAACTCGAATTCAGCATCTTTACGGGTCACTTGTAGTTTAAGGGTAAGAGAGTGCCCCTCAGCTGGTATTTCAGTGCCTGTTGCTTGGTTGGTTTTTATGGTTTCAGTTTTTACTAGCTTTTGTCCTGTGCTGTAGTACAAGGATGGCAAGTTAGATATCCAGACAGTATGCTGCTGTGGTGCTGAGTGGGACTAAGGGATGTGTATGTTCAGATTTAATTTTTTTTAATTAAGATTTAAGATATGAAGATGCAATTTTATTTTTCTCTGGTAAGAGTGCACCTTCTGGTGTGACTGGGGGCAGCACAAGCATAGCAGACTGTCTAGACACACACACTTTCATGTCTGGTAGGGGTACAGCCTCTTCAGTGAGACGTTATTTTGCCCATACTGCCATAAGCTTCCACTTAACCGGAGTTCAGGCTCTATAAACTGTTCATTGTACAGATTCTCTAATCATCACTGTGGCTTTCTTGTGAATGCACTGTAACTTAACGTGTTTTTTTCTTGTCTTATGAACAGAAGACTGGGCTGTATATTTTCAGGAACTGTCAAGTTAGAGTCAAATTATGTTATTCCTTATACATGGCAAATGCTTTGTACCCCATCAATGCATCGGGTACCTGAGCTGTTCTGGTTACAACATTGTACTGAGACAGCTGCTTTTTATCTGCTGTGACCATAAGATCTTTTTTTTCAAAGCTGCTGTTTCCTAGAATAGATTTATTTTTTCCTGAAGTGTGGCTTCTGTGCTCATTTCCTAGGTCTCTCATATCACAGCTAGCTATAATGTTGTTAACCTATGCCCAGTTCTTCCAGGACATCTGTATCTCTACCAGGGACCCTATTCTGACTTAAGCCGTCTGCAGACAGTAGCAGTGATCTTTGATGCTCCTAGGGTTAGTTGTAAGAGCAGTGTGCCTGTGAATATGTTTTAATGGCCTTTCTAATAAGGAGAAGGAAGAAACTTCACTAATGCAACTATTCTTTCCTCTGCAGTGGTTCAGGAAGCCATTGAGTTCTTTGTGACGGTCTCCCGGTTTGGTGTGCCCCAAGCACTGCTTGGAGTCCGCAGGATGCTCCCCCTCATATGGTCGAAAGAGCCTGCTGTTAAGGAGGCTGTGCTGAATGCCTACAGGCAGCTCTATCTGAGCCCGAACGGGAATTCGGAGAGGTATGGGACATCCTATTCAGAGGGCTTTTCTTGCTCTTTTTCCCCCTCTCCATTTTCCTTCCTTTGGGGAGTTGTTGGAAACGGAATACAGACAGAAAGAGAAATCAAAGTTGCCGTGCTTCATGCTGAGCTGAAATGTAAGGTTTGTGTCTACCAGTGAAGATGTTTTCTCTTTGAACTGTTACTAACACTTGAGCAGTTCCAATGTGGTTTTATGTGTGTGGGTATCCCAGTGTTCCTCTGGGACTTACTGATGAGCTTCTGCTTTTGGTTTGTTGTAGTATTCATATGTAGGAAGTTAACACAGCAGAACTCCACGAGACCTTACAGGAGGCAAAATTACGAAGTCTTTTAAATGAAACTGCTGTCAGGTGCTCACGCTGAACTTTCTCCTAAATTTCACTCATACAAAGCACCACACCAGGAGGCATCTGTTCAAATGATCTGAGTAGGATCATTTGATATCAAGGGGCGTCAGCTATTGAATATTTGTCATGTCAGCTGGGTTCTTGATTCGCAACAATGAACTGACTTTTGGGCAGGTATTTCAGTCCCTTATGGGATCAGCCCATAGCAGCTGGCTTCCAGTCTTGGAGACATGGGAATTCACCCTCCTTGGGCAATGTTGTAGCCCAATGTCTGTTCCTCTATTTTTTTTATTATTTTTTTTTTAATGATATAGTCTCTTGCCATTGGGTGGTTATAAGAGGAATAGCATACAACTTGGTGTAAACGTAGAATTTTTGTTCCCAAACCTCGGGGTTTCTGCTGACAAGTCATGCGTGCTGTAGTCTTTGAGTCTTATTTGTTCACAGATAGTTTTGCAGTTTGTTATGCTCTAGTGAGTAGTACTGTGACTTGTGGTTAAGAGTAAACTGGGAAGTGGCTGGTGAGTGCCTCTTGTTGGGCATTTGTGTGGAGCATAGGGAAGAACAGCAGTGGACTTCGGAGCTCATGGTGTGCTTGCTGAAATTTGGTCTGTGTGACTCTGAGGACTGTAGCTTGTGGAAGGGCAAGTTTTCTTGTTCCCAGAAATCAGATCTTTTATCTAGTAGTTGTCCTCAGCTCTCTGAATAGGTGAGTGAGTAATCATGACAGTTGCTTTTTCTTTTTTTTTTTCTCTTCCCCTTCAAAGGGCCAGGGCCCAGAACCTGGTGCATTCTCTCTCTCTCATCGTGGTGGATGCTTCACTAGGAACAATACAGTGCTTGGAAGAAATGGTGAGTATTTGCTTTGTCTGGATTTGAATTGTATTTGTGATCTTAAATATCTGTTATGCTAAAATGGCAGTCAGTGCCGTGAATGTCTTTGTTGGTCTGAAGTCCGTTCATCCTCCTCTGCCTCTCACTGCTTGTTTTATTGTACTTCTTTTCCAGATCTCAGAGTTTGTGCAGAAAGATGAAATAAAACCTGCTGTGATCCAGCTGCTTTGGGAGCGGTTCACAGAGAAGTTGCAGTGCTCGCCTCTAGAACGACGTGCAGCTGTGATGCTGCTGGGGTTGATGGCACGGTGAGCCTAGGGCCCAGTGTGATCTTGTTAAATTTTGTTCTTACCCTTTTCACCCCGTAAATTGTGCATTCTAAAGCACAGACCTAGTGTCACAGGTAGGAAGGGGAGGTGGGTGTAAGGATTTTTCTTTTTTTTTTGTCCCCATAAGGTACAAGGAGCATTTCTCTTGTCTGTGTATGTTTACTGTAAACTTTAATCAGCACCTCACATAATACTCCTGTGTCTTCTATTCCACAGAGGGAAGCCAGAGATCGTAGGTAGCAACTTGGATGTTTTGGTGACAGTAGGGTTGTCTGAGAAAGCATGTGAAGACTATTGTTTGGCACAGGAAGTATGCAATACGATCTCCAAACTTGCCAGTAACCCTAAGGTAAGACTTCCAGTTTACCCATGAGGTCACAGTAATAGTGGTTTTAAAAAGTGGGAAGTAGCTTATATTGAGAAGAGAAATAAGAAAAAATGTTACTAGCTAGGGAGGGGGGTATGTTTTGTGTGTTGAAATAAGGTAGGTTGAGACCATTCAGCAGCGCTGTCAGGAAAGCTTACCACACATCAGTGAACATGCAGTAACAATTTTCATTAGGCAACAGGTTGAATTCAAAGTAGCAGAGAGTCCTGTACGCAAGAAAATCTGTTTTTCTTCGACTTCTCTTAGTCAGACTCCCAGTTCTAAGCTGACTTGTGTCTCCTTGGTCCTGGAGTCCTTTCATCTATGGTATTTTCTGCTGCTGTTGCCTTTACCCTCCCTATTAATTGGTATTTGGGAGTGGCAGCTGTACAGCTGAGCATAAGACAAAAGATTTTCAAACTTGTTCGTGTTGTAACTGGTAACCTATCACATGGCTTCTCTGTCGAAGAACACTTTATGCCTTTTCCACCCCAACTGTATTAACAAATAAAAGCTTTTTTCTTTTTTGACTCAAATATTTAGGGCATTTCAATTCAGGAGTTCCAGTATAAAAGCAGCCCTCCTTCACACAACACAATTGTTCTGTTTTGAGAATGGTGATGCTAATGCAGGAATTACCTTCTTGAATTAATGGGCATTACAGCGCTTGTAAATGTTCTGAAGATAGTTGTAATTTAATTTTAGGTTGACTGCAGTTAAGTTAGTATATGAGAAGGGACTGATACTTGACTAATGGTGGTAGCTCTTCTGCCCCAAACCAGAGATTTAGTATGGAGAGTAGGATTATAATAAATTGAGAATTTTTGTTTCCAGATAGTGAAAGCTGTTAAAACCTCAAGCAGTAGCTTCTTTTCATCAAGTATATCTTGATCAGATAGCCACAGATGTGCTGGGATATCCAAGGCATTGTCAGTTTTGTTTTAGTTCTCTGGGTTATATTAGCCTGGGAATAAGATGTAGTGGGAGTGATACAGAGCGTTCTAATCACTGCAAGTGCGAGGTAATGTTGAATCCAGAGCTGTCTTCCACTATTTCTAGTGATGACATTTTACTTTTAAACAAAACCTTGTGGTGCTGGAGTACCATACCCGTAGCCAAGGGCATCTTGTTGATTTACCTTTGCTAATTCTGAAGATGCTCTGAAGGTTTCCATCTTCTTCATTATGGTGAATGAAGGAGCAAAGTAACATCAAATCTCAAGAGTCATTTTGAGATTTCAAGAGTTATTCTGATTTAAAGTGAAGTAGTGGAACTGTCTGGTTTGGGGTCATCCTCTGGCCAAACTGAATCTGCGCGGTGTCTTCGAAAGTGACAGAAATATCCCTGCGGTGTGTTTAGTTGCAGAGCTGTGCTGCCTGTCACTGCCACAGGCATAGCAGGCTTTTGATTGGGATTGTGCACACAGCAAGATGAAGTGCTAGGGAGGGCACGGGGGAGTTCTGTTGTGTGGTTAAGATCTGTTTTCTCCGCAGCCAGCACTGGAGAGGAACAAAGGCCCTTTTCGACTGCCCCAGGATCACATGCTCTTTGGGTACCTGACTGAGGCTGTGAGTAAAGGTGAGCTCAGGACAGCAGGAGGTTTGGAGGAGGTGGAGTTGGGCTGTGAGACAGCCTGTGCTGTTGCTGTTACACGTGGTACATGGCTCCGTTTTCTCATCAGGCTTTGTTCAGCCAAGTGGTGACTGGATCCCTTTCATGGAGGCAGCAATAACACTTATCTACCAGCTAGCAGAAGGGGCAGACGAGATCAGTGCTCGCATCCTGCAGGTGTGCAGCCAGAAAGTTCTGGACAAGCTGCAGGAGGCTGATGGGCAGAAAGCTGGTAAGGAAAAAAGCTGGTGAAGAAAGCCTGTACCCGTGGTTTCTAGTGCTGTGATTGGGGTGGTTTGGAACAACTGCAGGAGGAGAACAGAGCTGAGGAGCTAGTGGAGATGTTGGCATGGAAGGATATGGGTGTTGTGAAGGGGTCTGTGGGGAGTGAAGATGGGTTATGCAGTTAATGAGATTTGGCAGTAACTGGTGGAGGGGGGTGAAGTCCAAATTAATACTGAACTGCAATCATTTTTCTCCCCTAGATCAAGAGGCTTCTCCCAGCAGAGTGTCTGGTGCTAGCAGTCTCCCTACATTCCTGCTGTTGCATCTGGTGTCCCTTGTGGGCCAGGTGGCACTGCAGCAGGTAGCATATTTGGAGGTGTCCGTGAGCGCAGAGCTGCGCAGACGCCGCATCCTCAAGGAGGAGCAGAAGACCAAGAAATTTGACAGCAGCACAAGTCAGAGGTCTCGGGTGAGAACTGAGTTGTGAGGTGTTGTAAGTAAAACTCCAACTGCTCTTGGGTTTGGAACAGGCAGCAGGGAAGAAGCGAAGGGTGTTATCCTAACCAGGTTTATCTTCCTGCTTGCGGAAAGTTTCCTCTCCACCCATCACCTCTTTTCTTAGCATTGCAATCTTTTTGCAATTGCTGTTGGTGTTGAATGCCCATTTGTGCCCTGAGTTTCACAAAAGGCCTTCCAGAACCTTGATCCATAGAGTTCAAGGACCTACAGTCTCTCAGGGAATGATGATGAAAGTATTTCCCAGTAGCCTTCTTACTGGGATCTGTGTGATAGAAATACGGTCTGCCTCAGTGTTTCCTGGAGCCCAGCAAGGCTGATTTCTTTTCTCCTTCCTATTCTTGCTCGAGGAAAAGTCTCATGTACTTAAGCTTCCAGTCTTTATTAGATGCCTACACTGCTGTGTTCAGAGAAACTTGTACTTCATTTTCTCATCCACCCTGCTTATCAGTAACTTCCCACACGGGGGGAGGTTACTATGAGATTTTCTTAGAAGTAGCAGTTGGATGCAGATTTGGTCCTGCAGATTTGTGTTGTTTTTTTTTTCCTTGCCATAAGGTTTCTGTAATCTTGCTCACAAGGCCACCAGTTCAAAGGCTGCTTTGATCTTCTTTCTTGCTTTTAGGATTTGTGTGTCCCTTGAATTGTGTTGGACTCGGGCACTGCTGCCAGGTGTGTCTTATTTCTGTCTCAGCTTGTTAGCTTCAGTAACTTAGACTTTCTTTGGTACTTGGTGGCATTTGGACTAGCAAATCCTGGATACCCTTCACAGCTTCATTTAATTCTTAGGAAAAAGGGGTTATAAAACTCTCTGTCAGTCTGTTCTTCCAAACTGTGGTCATGCTGCTGGTGACTTGCACCTCTTCTCTAAGAGAGAAGTATTTCACGAAGGAAAGGATTATTGTTGCCCATCATCTTTTGCAATTGTCCTTTCTGCACAGAGCACAGGAAATGAGACCACTATGGAAGAGGAACTGGGCCTGGTGGGAGCTTCTGCTGACGACACTGAGGCTGAGCTCATCCACAGTATTTGTGAGACAGAACTTCTAGATGGTAAGTGTGGCTCTGCTAAAGAGCACAGGTTCTGTCTACAGTGAGAGAAAAAGTACACTGGGTAGCACATCTAGAAGGAGGGGGGCTGTTTCCTTCATAAATACTGCCATTTTTCTTCAGTATCAGTTTCTCTGTGCACTTTTTCTTTGTTCTGCCTCTCTGGAGTTGTTATTTTTGGTGTCAGTTAGTATAGTCAGTATAGTCCCCAGAAATTCTGGGATAAATTGAGTAATTGTTCTTCAAGAGTACTGCTCAAATAGTGCTCACGTACCTGCTGCCTTCATTCCCCACTCTAGAAAAGCACCTGTTTTCTGCCTTTGTTCCACTGGTGCTCAAGATCTGCAACAACCCTGGGCTCTACAGCGATCCAGCTCTTAGAGCTGCTGCAGCCCTGACTCTTGGCAAACTCTGCATGATCAGGTAATGCCATTATCCTCTTTTAAACCTCCCTGGTACTAAAGCACAAGAAATGTTGCAACTCCTTTGCATTGGAGAGGGGGGAAAACCAAAGAGCTTTCATACATATGTTGTTGTTTTGGTCCCACTAGTATCAGAGGCTGGGTTTTGGTGTCCATGCCTTCTTTTCTTTACCCTGTCCCACCAGCTCTGAGTTCTGTGACTCCCACTTGCGCTTGCTGTTCACTATGATGGAGAAGTCCAGCCTGCCTGACGTGAGATCCAACCTCATTATTGCAGCAGGAGATCTGGCCATCCGTTTCCCCAACCTGGTGGAGCCATGGACACCACATCTCTATGCCAGGTAACGCTGTGCTTATTGCTGGCAGTGGGCAGGTGATGAGGGCTCTGGGGAAGGGTGGCGCTGGGATTCTGGGAGGTGAGAGTGATGCAGGAAAACAAATTTAAAAGTATCAGTGCAGGGAGACAACAGAGAACCGGCTTGTGGGGTAGGCTGTCAGAGGTATTGGTGGCTTAGAGAGGCTCGGCTGCCTTCTGTGGTAACTGCGTGCTTCTGTCAGGTTGCGGGACCCCTGTAAGAGCGTGAGGCAGACGGCTGGAGTGGTGATGACACACCTCATCCTCAAAGACATGGTGAAGGTGAAAGGCCAAGTGAGTGAAATGGCGACTCTGCTTATAGACCCGGAAGAGACAATCGCAGGAGTGGCTCAGAACTTTTTCAGTGAACTCTCCAACAAGGCAAGTGGATGATCAGGAACCTCAGCTCACCTGAGTGGAGGGGGGCTGGTGGGGGCTGGTGAAGGCTGGGTTAATGATGAAAGAGTCCGTAGGAAGGTGTGTCAGGGGTGTAAAGATTGTCTGTCTCTCTTCTGTGTTGACTGAATGTTGGTAGATAAAGGGAATTTTGCTAAGTGAGTTTTGGTTTAACCCTAATGTTGTTGAATTTGACCTCATCCATTCACATTGGAAACCAGGCTCCAAAGCAGAGCTTTTTCTCCACTCACTTTCTTCTGCGTGCCCAGTTCAAGTTTGGGAACAGATTTTTCTGCAGTTTACCCTTCGGTCTTGTAAGAGTTCCCTGACTTTAGGACTCAGTCAGTGCATCATCTCTGACATTGGCTTTGTGATTTGGGGTTGCTTAAAATGAGGCAGTTACAGTCCAAGCAGGTTAAGAACTACAGCAGTGCAGCAGTGTTACCCTCTGTATACTGATTATTTGACATGAAGGCTGCTGCAGGCCCTTCAGAGTTTCAGATTTACTGCCTGAGAGGCTGCAATGATGCTAAAAACTTTACTAGTAGTCTTGGTTTGCTCTGTTAAAAGCTAAGTAAGCCACCTGACCACACTGGTTTCCTACCTCTGCAATGGCTTTGACTCAATGGCTTTGACTAAGCCACGTAAAAGCAGTGGGAAAGGGAATCTGCACTGGGTTGTTTCAGGCGAGGTGGGAGGCAGTTCCTGAAGCTGTTTGCTTCCTTTATCAGAACACTTTTGTGCTGGGATGTGACCAGGTTAGAAAAGAAAGAAACTGCATCCAGCTCTGCCAAAGAGCTGAGCTGTTGCAAATCAAGAGTTGGAGTTGTAAGCTCCTTAGCTTTAGCAAAGTAGCCCTGGCTAGGTTTGGCTGGCTGTGTACAGCTCGTTTTGTGAAGCTGATGCTTTCAGTCAGTACTTTGGATTGGGGAGCTGCTTATTTGTCTTGTCTCAAGCTGTCTTTCATAATTCTGTGTCTCATGTAGAACCTTGTGTCCTGCACAGGGTAACGCCATCTATAACCTGCTTCCAGACATGATCAGTCGCCTCTCAGATCCTGAATGTGGCGTAGATGAAGAATCCTTCCGCACTATTATGAAGTATGTGAAATCTGGGATGAGAGTTAATGAAATCTGTTTTGACTGTGACTACATTTATGCAAAAGGGGTGCCGTGTCTAGGGAAGAGAAACTACAGTGACATAACAAAATGCCTTTTCACTTGTGCTCCCCAGTCTGACTGTTCATAGCCTGCATCTGAAAGTCAGGCTGAGGAAAATTGGTTCTAAAGGCACATAGTTGGGGAGATGGAAAGATTCCACATTACCCAGAGAGGTTGTGGAGTCTCCTTCTCTGGAGATATTCAATACCAACCTAGATGCCATCCTGTACAATGTGCTCTAGGTGACCCTGCTTGGTAAGGGGGTTGGACTAGATGATCAGAGGTCCCTTCCACCCTCATCTATTCTGTGATTCTGTGAAAGGAGCTGCTCGGAAGTAGACACTGCAGCTTTTTCAGCATCCCTCCTACCTCACACAGATGTAAGCACTTCTCACTCCAGACCTGCAAGAGTCTCTGTTTTAGCTGATTTCTTAGTTTCATCGTAGGCAGACGTTCTCAGACAAACATGCTGTTTTAATTATGTCATAGCAGCTGTCCCACAACAGTGACTGTGATTACTACATAAGCCATCAGCATATAACACGTTTTCTCCTGAACAGAGTCTGAGGCATGCAGGGCTCTCCAGTCTTCATGTCTGAAGGACCACCCAGCTGATCACTGGGTAGAAGAGCTGCAAGCATGCAATTGTGTAGGCAAAACCAGGGTTTCCTCTCTGGGCTTTCAGCTTTGCTATTTTTTTCCTTTGCAGACATCTCTTCTCCTATATTACAAAAGACAAACAGACAGAGAGCTTGGTGGAGAAACTTTGTCAGCGATTCCGGACTGCCAGGTGGGTTTAAATCCTAAATTTCCTGACAAGTAAGTCTGTCTGTTTCTTAAGAATTGTTAGAAGAAACCAGCTTCTATACAGTGGGGGTGACAGGCTCCCATCATATTCTTCATGTCACAAACGCTAAGATATAAAGAATAGAGAATAAACAGAATAAACAACAGAGAAAAATAGAGAATAAAAGAATAAACAACACCTCTAATTCAGGTGTTGTTTTCTTTCCTCTTTTCCCCATCTTCCTCTTAAAACTACTTGAATAAGAACAGAAGGTCAAAAGTTGTGTAGATTTATTACATTGTGATTGGACCCTCTCCCCTCATCTTGGGGGAAAGGTTTTGTGACAATTTAGATCTGCATTATTTACAGCTAGACAAGGAGATACCCCAAGTGTGGTTTTTATGCACCTTTGTCCTTCTTCAGAGGCACCTCAACTAAGAAATTAACGTGTTCGACTGAGGAGTTGAAATCTCTTTATTAGTCCTGCCTGGGTTGAGAGGCCTGTCCTTGTTCTGTGTGGATGAGCCGTTCAGTTCTAACTCTATGCCTAGGGCTCTGTTTTGTTGTTTGAGTGCTTGTGCTGCAAGATGTTTATTCCTTTGCTGCTCTTGCTCTGTCACACAGATGTGTGTGCCTTGCTCATGGTGCTGATTACAAAGCATACAGTACAGAGCCCATCCTATGAATCTGAAGTATCTTTTTGCTTCCCGTTTGATTGTTTTGTTTTTTTCATTGCTCCTTTCTCCCTGTTCCCAAAGAGGTAAATTCACTGACATAAATGTACACTTCTTTTTTTCTCAAAGAGAAAAAGCAAAAGTTTATTTGCCTCTTTGCTGTATATTTTCACTGTTATCTTTTACCTGCCACTGGATTTAGCATACCTAGCTTTCCTCTGTTCCGATGGTTTTCCTTCTTTGTAGCTGTGACTTTGCCCTTGAGGTTTAAAGCTGTGTCTGCTTATCTTGGCCGTTTGTACACAGTGCCTGGGCATGTGACCTGCTCAGCTGCCTCAGGGAGTAGCATATTTCCCAGAAACAGTTGGATTTCGTTTCCTATCTGGAATGGAGAGTGGACTCTCCAAAATTTCCTCCCAGGAACACTGGTGAGCTCTTCAGACCACGCTTGTAAAGATCTGTCTGGGTGTAAGACACATGTAGCATTTGCTAATCTGTCCTAATATTGCCATACCACAAAGATGATCAGCTCAGTGCACACCAGAGGTAATACTAGAGCAAGATTCTCATTCAAGGCTAAACAGGAGCCTACCAGAGAAGACTTTGCAGTCACCATCCTTAGGATTTCTGGAGTACTAAACAGCAGTGTGCCGAGTATTGTTGAGATGTTAAATGGAAGCACCGGGATGCTGCAGCTTTATTCTCTGTCTGCGTTTGGACAGTGCGTTCTCAAAGTGTTTATGCAAGCCCTCTGCTTTGTACGCATGAATAAGAGGGGGTTCGACCTCGTGTTTCTTCCTCCCATTCTGGCACAGTGAGCTATATTAAAGATATTAGTTTAGATCCATTTTTTATAGTAACTTTCACTGGAATCTGGACCTTGTTGTCCTTTGACACAGCAGATACTGCTTGTTCACTTTCTATATTAATGAAAATAGCCATCTTTATGCCTATTAACTGGCCAGGTAGGACAGAATTTCAAATACTGCTTCTGCTTGAGACAGTCTCAAACATGAAAAAATGAGCAACCATTTTTTTCTTTGTTTTTTAGTTGAAATAAGGCCCTTCAAGAAGAGTTCTCACCTCACTGAGTGTTTTTCCTACTAGCCAACACTAACTTCTGACACCTTCTAAACAAACGACTGTGTTCTTTAACAGTGAAGCCTTCGTGTTTGTGACAGGCACTAAATCAGTGTCCCTGGGATACAGTGGTTGTTGTGAAGTGCTTGGTGTGGCAGGGCACTCTGGAACAGATCTGTAACAAAACAGCATAAATCTCATGTACTAAAGGGGAGAAACACCAGAAGGAAAATGCCTCATCCCCATGTGCCATAGTTCTAGGTAGGATGTCTTCATCTTTGCACAGCCCTTTTCGTATGAGCTAAGGGCAATCTCTCCTTCCCAGGAATGAGCGTCAATATCGGGATCTGTCCCACTGCCTTACTCTGCTTCCCATCTCGGAACGGGGCCTTCACAAGCTGCAGGACAACTTTGACTGCTTTGCAGACAAGCTACAAGACCCAGCTGTCTACAGTTGTTTCCAAGCAGTGCTGGTTCGATTCCGCAGAGTACCCAGCAAGCCTGAGAATAAAGTAAGGATGGTGGGAAGTGTCCAGGCGAGGAGAACTGCTTTTTACACATAATGATTGGAAAGACGTGCTGTTCTCTGTGTTAAACAGGCTATTCCTTGGTCTCAACAATTTCTCAGAGATCATGATGGAAATTCTGGGGTAGGAAGTGGCTGTGCTATGGATGTAATGCTTCTCTCTGTTTCTTCCCTACTCTGTTTGTGTGGTTTTGTGTTTTTGTTTTCCCCTGTTACATCTATCCCAGGCTCTAGCTGAAGAGCTGGAGCAGAGGCTGTCTGCCTGCCATAACCGAGGACTGGATTCGGCAGAGACATGCCAGGAAGGCAGTAAAACTCCAATGCCAGCCAAGCGAAGGCCAACAGCAGGTATCTTCCTTCTGCGAGACCGCAGTCTTCCTCCCTCATCCTGAAGTACAGCAGACACCTAGAGACTTTTCCTCACCCTTTCCCTTTTTTTTTTTTTTTTTTTTTTTCCAGCAAGCTCACGCCGCCAGCCCCTGAGCACAGCCAACAGGGATGATGATAAAGCTTTTGTCACCCCCCAGCCTCGCACGTTGCGGAACCCGAAACGTGCCCAGAAGAGCCGTCCACGCAAAAAACCTATCATCACCTTCTCCAGTGATGAGGAGAACAGCTCTGAGGATGGTAAGTCATTGGACAGGTATGTCTAAAGGTAAAAGTGGAGACCTGGAGCTAGACTGTAGACGTGGCACCTCAAGAACTTTCCTCTGGGAGGAGCAGAGGGTGTGCAGGGATTCAGAGCACTGCGTTGGCTGGTGGTAGATTTCTCTGTTCGAGGTAGGGGAGTGCTGGTTATTGACACGCTTTACTCTCTTAGAGTTTTCAGCAGAATTAACAGAGGAAGAAACCCCCACCAAAACAACTCCCATCACCAGGTCTTCAGCCCGACGGCTACGCTGAGGCAACGATCTGCCCCTGTCTGTAAGCTAAAAATAAAGTTCCTTTTATACAACAGTTGTCTTCTCTTGCCTGAACTACCCAATAAACTTGTAGTGCTTTAAACAAAGAGAAAAGGGAAGTTATGCAGCAGCCTGAGAAGACCAAACCTGTCTTCAGATATCCCCACAAAGAAAGGCAGTGATAAGCATGACTCCTGTTTTGACTGTTTGCACTGGCTTTGCTGGTGGAAGTTGCCCTGATTTAAAAAAAAAAAACAAACACAAAAAATGGGAGAAAGGGCAGGCATACTAATGCCTGAATAAAAAATGCTCATTTCTTGCATCTTGTATGTGATTTTAAGTAAATTTTCAGATTCTCTGAATACAGGACCACTACTGTTGCTGGGTTCATGCCATTTTATGTTTGATTTCGCTCTGTAGAGCCCGCTATGGCTTTGAGGGGAATGCTACCCGCGTCTTTTTCTTGTACAAAGCTCAAAGAGATCTCACAGAAGAGGTGAGGGATGGGGGGGGAGGAAGAGAAGGAGGTGGGGGAGAACACAGGCTCATTTAGACTGTCTAGAGTGATTTAATAGAGAACATAGAAGGATACATATCAAAAAGTTTAAAAATATATACATATATGCAGAATTATGGTTATGTTTCAAATAAGACAAGCGTTTCACCTCTTCCCTTCTGGAGATGCCATACTTGGTGCTCACGTCAGGCCTGGCACTCCTTAGACTGTCATGTGAACAAGAAGTGCCTTAACTGAATGTTAATCATATAAACAGCCTTTAACCTCCTGTCTCACAGGCACGTTGGCATTTGGCCCAGGGCTATAGTGCAAGTTATTTCCTCCTACCTGTCAGTTGCCTAGAAAGCAGATGTTTCTTAGGCTAGTGACTGGCTGGACAGGAATCAGACTGGTCCGCAGGTTCCTTCAGATCTTCCCCGTCCTTTCTCTGAGGACCTACCTCTTCCTGCAGTCGTTGTCATATCCTCAGTTTACCAGCAAACAGAGCCTGTTGCTCAGTTCTCCTCTGGTCTGGCTGTGTAAATAGTGACAAAAGACTGCAATAGTTTATGTTTTTGATCGCTGTGTAGAAGCAGTGGCAGAACGTGCACAGTTTTGCAGTGTCCTGGGAATGTTTTTTATGCCAATACCTGACTGGACGCAGGGCACATTAGCAGTTTGTAGAAATAAGGGACCCATGGGGTGTCGTGTCAGCGTTATTCATGGAGATGGCTCCTGTGGACTACGTCCCCTGACTCACCAGAGGGATGGGATGTGCCCCCTTGCAGCTACTACTGTGTAATATTGCCAAATACCAATCCAATCCCTCACCCATCCAGCACACCTGTACGGACAGGACAATTGCATGAACCACAAAGATCAGAAAGCTACAGCAATACTGTCCCACTCCCCCCACGTTAATATTCAGTGAAGACTACAAGAAACAGGCAGCAGCTCTGCATTCAACAGCAAATACAAGTCATGCGTACCGTACACAATGCTTCCACCACCACCCACAGCCCCTGTACGTCACTCACAGATGGGAACAAAAGAAAAAACAGCCTCTATGGATTCCTGCCTAAGCTCAAGGCATTACAAGTGTGCATAGTAAACCTTCTGTACCTACGAGAATGATACAATGTGTGGCAATACTTCATTGAGGGAGATCCCAGTGTGAATGGAGGTAGCAAGCTGGCCATAAATTCGTGTCTAAGTATTGGCTTACCTTCAGGCTACGCACTGCCCTTTTCCATTACAAGCAGATAAACTTCCTTCAGGAAAGCAACTCCCTAATACAGTGCAAAGGTTTGGCAGTCAGTGACTGGGCTGGCACAGTGGATCCTTGGCTGCTTTGCAGTCTGTCCTTTGCTCTTCCACGGGCACTGCACTCCCTGTCCAAGTGAGAGTGGTATTTCAGCAAAAGGGAGTTTCTGTTGGTCCCTGTCTGCAGGTTGTTCAGGTGGAGCATCCCCCTCTCCTCACCAGCCTCTCCTGGCACTGGAGGAATCAGCAATTCTGTATCATGGACAAAAGTCCTGTGGATGGAAGAGGTTTGAAAAATTACACAGAGACAGCTACCTTAAGCAGCCCGTCACTGCCGTTCTGCTCACAAGCAGCTCTGCTTGTGGTTGCCATGATGACCATGAGTCGCTGCTGAAGGAGACAGCCTGTACTGCGTGTGGGATGAGTCAGTACCAACAGCAGTGGAGTCTGCGTTCCCTGAGGGGCTCCAGTGCATGGCGGCTCCAGACTTGTGCCCGTCGTGCTACTGGAACGACACAAATATTGCTGGAGCCCGCAGCAACCATCAGCCCTTTGTACCACCGTGGGCCAACGGGTGTTCCCAGAGCGCTTCACCCAGTTCCTAGTCCTCCTGCTCTCTGTTTGCCCTGCTCCTTTCCCTTTGAGCGATTCTGTTTATAAAAGACTGATTGTGATTCAGCAGGAGACCTCGTTTCTGGTGGTCTTGCAAGCTCTAGAATCAGCGTCCCAGCATCAGAGGGGGAAGGGTTTTTACAGAAGAAACTTGTTAGCACCAGAGAGGAAAGAAGGACAATAACCTATTTGAGACAGAAAACTGGGGCAATCAGGGACTCGTCGTCTGCCAGAGCCTTTTTGCTTCACAGTCATTGCCAGGACGTGACAGAGCAACTATTCAGTTACGCTGCACTCCCAGCAAGGATCTGGGACAAAGCGGCTGCAGCTTCAGTGCACCTGAGTCGAGGAGTACCTGCAATTCACCCAGGCTTTGCAAATTTGCAAGAATTTGAAAAAAAAATATTTAAATTTTCTACGGTTTCTTTAAGTTTCTTGCTTGGTATGGGATAGCAGTGACTCCTTCCCTCCTGCCAGGCCCAGCTTTTGCTGGACCCAAGAAGGGGACCAGTCACTTGAGAGCTCAGAGCCCATCCATCCCTGCAGCGCTCAGTTTGCGTGCAGCTGGGCTGGAATTTACAGCAATTGCAAATGCATTTCTGGCATTCTTCTTGCAGCATGGGAGCTACCACATTCAAGGGATGCCAGACCAAGCCACCACCACATTTTGTATCAAAACCAAAGCATCATTGTTGTTTTTTTCTTACCTTTCACTCAGGAAACAGTTGACTCCTGGAATCTGTGCATTCAAACTGAGATTTTTCTGGCTGTGGCCATCTTGCAAGCAGCATGAACACTGACAGACTGACTCAGCTGCTTCAAGATGGTAGAATGTGATCAGGTAGTAGAGGACAACATTTTCAGAGACATCTTTCACGTGGGATGAACACATGTCTGCTTCACACCCTCCCTCCCCTTTTTCCCACCCCTCTGAAACTTTCACACGTTTTCCCTGCTGCAATGGTGGAGTCAATATACTTGGATATGCCCACACACGTCACCCTACCTGTGCAAAATCTCTCCTGCTTCTGGCTTCAGTGCTTCAGACTCAAGCCCCACACTCACTTTTCACAGGGTTGATGCAAAATGGTTTGTAATACTCTCTGGCTCCTTGGGCAGAGAAGAAAGGGTCCCACAAATCTGCATCTACAGGTGAAAAATGCTTGCAGAGAAGGGAGGGAAGGAAGGAGAAAAGTAAGGCAGGGCAAATAACTGAACTGTGACTTTTGCTACCTCTGCAAAAGACTCATTTTCTTTTTTTTTTAAAAAAAAGGCAAATAAATAACAGACAGCAGAACACTGCCTGTCAAGTTTTGTCCCAACTGCTTTGTGCAAGGATACTGAAGAACGGTACTGAAGGTATTAAACTCACCTAGCACAACCACTACTGCTCCGGTACTGGGGTACAGTCCTCCCCTTTTCTCCCTCAACAAACTTTCCTGATTAGTTTCTGTCTTCACACCCAGGCTGACTTCTGCACTCTGGTCTCCAAACAGTGACCTCATTGCCTTGTTCAGCTGGTGAGAAACTACAGTAAAATGGGAGAGGTAAACAAAGGGGGGGAACTAATGGCCAGAAGATTTAGGAGGTAAGAGTCTGCTCCTCGGCGTCCCACTGCCATTGTGCGCCCGAGCTTGAGAAAGTGCAAGTCCAGCCTCGATGAGCTCTTTTCTGTGCTGGTTCCTCTGGAAACTCAGCCCAGCCCTCCAGATGGTGTACGTTGAATAATGACTCAGGACAACCAGCGTGCATGTTATGTTGTGTGCCCACATGTATTTAGACCCATGCCCCTGTCACTGCCACAGATCCCACAGAGTTAGTGCTGGAATTCACACATCCACCGCAGCAAGACTCTGTGCTCCCAGGCTAAATGGCTCATCAACATGTAAATATTAAAAACTAGAGCCCGTGTTGTCATGCAGCTGAATTTGTGACAATTCCTGCAGAGAGCAGTGTGACTATCACCAGATGAGCTGTAGTTCATGCTCGCACTGGTTAAAGAAATAACATTAACAGCACTCTAAGAGGAGAGTGTTCAGTACCACTGCACAATGCAATACCTTCAGTACCTTTCTTCAGGACGTGTCTTGAAGTCTCACCCTGTTTCTGACCCTAACAGACACCTCCAGGTCCTGGCCAGCAGCAGCTCCACTCACATTCGTCTTCCCAGACACTCAGTAAACACCTTTGTGTCTTTTTTCTTTAGAGGAAGGGGTCTTGCTGAGCTCACCCTGAAATATATCACCACGGACAAAAGGGCTGAAAGGTTAAGGAGCTCCGGGGGGGTAGTTCAGCAGAGAGCTGGGGGCCAGGCGCCTGCCAGAACCAAAGCTATAAAGGCAAGGAGGGGACAGGGATCACAGATGCTGCAGATCCTGCCTCACCTCCCACAGGCCCTGGGATAAGAAGATGCTGGGGCTGCAGTCGTGGCCTTGCTCGCTTTTCCTCCTCTTAGTTCTGCTCTCAGCCAGCGTTCAAGCTATGTCCTTACCAGGACAGAGGCTACAGGTAGGAGGGGCTGGGATGGAGCTGAGGGAGGTTTCAGGAGCAGCAGGGGCAATTTGGGGAGGTCGTGTTTGAACCTGGGATGAGTGGTGAGCCCAAATTCCAGCTTCCAAAGGGTGCTGTCTATTCTCTCTGCTCTTTCCCCTTCAGTCTAATAGCCTCAGCTCTAGGATGACTGTATCTTTATAACCCAGCTCCTTGGGGAGCACCAGCATTTCAAGGCAGAAAACAGACAAAAGTGTTTTAGTGCTCTTTGGTCTGTGGGAGGCTGACTGGGGGACTCCACACTGCCTGCAGAGGCTTTTAGCTGTAAAGAGACTACTCCTATCTATCTAGCTCAGCCCTGTGCCAGCAGCCAGCAGAAATCACAGCCACGTCCCTTGCATTAAGTGACAGGCAGGCATGCAGAGGGATCTGCGAGAAATACTGTACGTGGTGGTTATCCATTATGCTCAGTGGCCTGGTTCTGACATTTCAGAAGGAAAATGCACCGTGTGATGTTGGGATTTTCACTCCTAAGCTCAGTCATACCCCACAGTAGGCCCTCTTTTAGTCCAAGAGGATGCTAGCAAGGCCTTCTTCATTTTGGTAAATCTTTTACCCTCACCAGTTGCAGAAACAATACTTAGGGCTTTTGAATTTACCCAGCTTCTTTTTTTCCAACCCCTACCCTGTGCTCTGCCATGTTGTGTTCACATCATTCACCCTGTCCAATGAGGAAAACTGCAGGGAAGTAGTTAGGAGATGAACTAAAAACACGAGACCGATTCTGCTATGACTCACCATGGAGACGCTTTCACTCCCCGCTGAAGATGTCTGTGCCCGCTTCCATTAACTCACTGCGGAACAGAACCGAGCTAAATTGCAGAAAGGCAGCGTCAGCCTTGGGTCAGCGAGCATCCACATGAGGAATAGATGTGGCACAGCTACTGCAGGCTGACCCCATGGGCAGGAATGCTGTGCCCCCTCAGGCCCAGCGTACCTCCCGACTCTTGTCTCCATACAGCCGGAGGCGGCTGGCAGTGACGGAGGCGTGTAATTGAATTAGCACATGCCCACCTGCACCGAAAACCTAGAGAATTTCCTAGCAGATGAGACGCCTGCCTTCCTCATGCCTTCTTCCACGACACTGCCATGCCTGCCTCTCCCTTATTTTAGAACCGAGTATTTGGGTTAGGTCCCGCTTCCCCACCAGCCCTCTGGAAAATGCCACGAAACAGTCTGAGCACACAGCTCAGCACTGGGAAAAGGATCAAGGACGGAAGCTTTGGTTATCTTCAAGTGTGTGGGGGGGGAATCCTGTTAACAACAGCAGGGCAAGGGATGCACGGAGAGGCACACCCACACCAGCTTCCTACCTGCTCTTTTGGGCAGCAAAATCATTTCAGACAGCGGGAGCTGCAGTTCCAGCCCTTCCCTTGGTGACCTTGGTCTGGATGCAATGTCACAGACAGGGTGCTTCGTGCACAGACACTGTTTTATGTCCTGTCTGAGTCCGGGGGAAGGTGTGGGGCTGTGGGTCAGTGGGTTTGGGGTGCCAGGCTTATCACCAGGATTGATAAGTGAGAAACAGGAGCACAGGCACCTCGCCGTCACCCCATCCCCTCCCTGTTTATCCGCCTTCCCAGATGCTCCTTTCCCAGCTGCTGCCCCTGGACTCCGAATCCACGCAGGCCGAAGAAGAGAACACAAAGGAGGAGGGATCCAGCTCGGGACCCCAGCTGCTCTCCTCCACCCTCCCGTTCCTCCCGTCTGGGGCCAGAGCTGCCCGCGCCCCGCTCTGGCGCAAGACCCTCACCAGTCGCAAGTGGGCACTCCCTGGAGACTGGGCCTGGAAGGCCGTGCCCAGGGGCTGCTTTGGGCTGAAACTGGACCGGATTGGGACCTTCAGTGGTTTGGGGTGTTAGGCCTGCAGGGACCTGGAGGTGAGCGGGCTGGCGGTGAGGGGTCAGCAAATGTAAGGGGAGACCTCAGGGCATGAATTGCGGGGAGGGCGCGGAGTGAGGGGGGGAAAGCTGGCCCCAGGGTGGGTTGTGGGGCAAAATGAGCTGAGTGCTGGTGGGGTGAACGCAATGAGGGTGGACATGGCAGTGCTGCGTGGGGGACGTGGGGCACAGCCGCTGCCTGGCTGCTGGGCAGCTCACCGGCCATGCCTGTCCGCAGGTGGAGAAGGAGCCTTCGGAGGAGCAGCTCGGGACCAGAGGGGAAGGAGCACGGCAAGGCAGCGGCTGCAGCCCTGAAGGCCGGGAGTGCGGAGGAGCCGCACGGCGCTCCTGCTGCCCGCTCCCCGCGCGTGAGGACTCGCTAATTAAACACAGCTAATTAACCGCCGTGTCTGGGCTCAGCGGCACCCCGCGAGAGGAACCCCGCTCAGCCCTAAGGGTTGTGCTTTTTTTTGGGAGGGGGGGGGACCACGGCACCTCCTCGCCCACCGGGAGGTGGCGGCAGAGCCCGCGGCACGGCCCCGGCCCCAGCCCCAGCCCCAGCCCCAGCCCCGGTGGCGGCGCGGCCCCCAGGCGCGGGGCCATTTTGGGCGCCCGCCGCCATTCCGGGTGGGCCGGGCGGCACGCAGCGGGCCGGGGCCGGGGCCGGGGCTGCGGGGCCGCTGCCAGGAGGCTGAAATATCGATCGTGGGCCCCGCTCGGGGGCAACGGGGCCGCTGCGTTGGCTCATCCCGCCCGCACTCTGCCCCCCTGCGCGGGGAGCTGGGCTGCCCGAGTGTTTGCTGAGCAAACACGGCGCCTCCCGTGCCTGCTGGGGGTGCCCGGGCAGCTCCCCCCGACCCCGCGGCCGGCTGCTGTGCAAGGGGTGCAGGGGGGGGTGCAGGGGGGATGCAGGGGGGGTCCCCCCCGCCGAGGGATCGCGCCCCTTGCAGCTATCCCGCAGCAGCTCTTCCCCCCTGGCCTTTAAGAAAAGGTCGTAACCTCGGCCGGGGCTAAACTTAGCCGCCTGCCCCTCGGTGCACCGGGAATAGCAGCTGTATAAGGAGAGTTGGGTTACGTACGAGATGTGTGACCCCTTGCTAGGCACCCACCCCCCCTACTCTTCCCTCGAGCGTAGCTGGAGTCCTGCTTGGCTGAGCCAATTCGGCCCTCCACATCTGCAAGCCAACATCCCATGCCTTCCCAAACCTTTTTCCTTGCCCCCCCATCTCCTCTCAGGCACCATGTTCCAGGTGCCTGCTCCCTGGGCACCCCCCTCCCAAGGGATGGAGGCTTTCGAGCCTAGCGTGGGTCTGTCCCACAGAGCCCCGGCTTGGGCTGCACCAGCCCTGTTGCTTCCCAGCGGCGCACGCCGAGCCAGCACGGCACAGCTTGGAGAGCCTCTCCAGCACGTGGGGTGCCAGTAGGGCCACGGTGGCTGTCACGCGGGGAGCACTCCCTTTTCACACACCCCAAACCCAGCCGGCCGGCAAAAGGCGGGCCAAGGTGGTGGCGGCACGCCGTAAGCTCTCCCGGGGCGATGGGCAGGATTTCCGCCGTCACGTCCCGCGGGTAGCAGCAGCAGCAGCAGCGCCGCAGTTCCTCATTACCATGGTCCTCACGCTGTGTGCCGCGCTGCCTGCTGGGCAGGCAGCCGCATTCAGAGCATGGCCTGGCTAAAACCACGCAGGGGGGACAGAGAAAGGGTTGGGGGGCCCTCAGAGTGGGGACTAGCAGCCATCCTTATTCATGTTGTGATGGCAAGGAGCAGGCATGGCGACCTGCTTCTCCCTCGGTGCGGGAGGCTTGGGGGACCCACTGCTGCCATGTGCCCAAGCAGGGGGAGCGAAGCAGGCAGCAGCCCAGCACAACCCTCTCCTTTGTTGCCCATCTACCACGAGGATCCCCCCCCCATTCCCCATGCTGTGTGCAGGGAGCCCCCAAGTGCCAACCCCCTGTCCCTATCCCCACCACCACCACCACGAGGGGCTTTGTCCGCCCCGCCACACACACAGCTCCCCCCCCCCATCACACCACACATGGCGTTGGAGACCCTGGCCCCATTCCTCCTCCCCCCATCGCTATTTTTTTTTTTTTTTGGGGGGGGGGGGTCCCTTTGTTGCGGGGGCCGCCGGCTGGGCGCACGTAGCCCCGGCCCGGCCCCTGCGCTGCCATTCGGCGGCGGCCGAGCGGGGCGGAGCGGGGCGGGGGGGGCGCAGCCTCGGCGGCTATAAAGGGCGGCGGAGGGGCCCCCGGCCACCTCCTCACTGCGCGCCAGGCACCGAGCGGAGGCAGCCGGTAACGGGATGGGGCTGGGTTTGGGGGCGGGGGGCTGTGGGTTTTGGGGGGAGGGGGGGGGTTGGGGAGCGGGGTGAGGGAGGAGGAGGAGGGGAGGGGCACAGTGCAGCCCCGCTGGGGGATGGGGAGGAGGGTGAGGGGCTGGGGGTGGGGGGGCACAAAGGCACAAAATGGAGGCGGTGGGGAAGGGGGGGGGGTTGGAGGGGGTTGGGGGCGGGATCAGAACGTGCGGTGGGGGGGGAGTCGTTAATAGGGTGGGGGGGCGTTAATAGGGGTTGGGGGGGCGTTGAGGGGGCGGCGGATCGCGGGGTGCGGAGTCCCGAGGGCTGACGGCTGGTTTTGTCCCCGCAGGAACATCTCTCCCCCACCCCCCCGAGACAAGATGGTGAAAGTCGGAGTCAACGGGTGAGCGCCAGGGCCGGGCGCTGCGGCACCGGGAGGCGCCCGGCGGGGCGGGGATGTGCATGGAGGACAGAGGGGGGGTAGGGGGAGGAGGATGGGGCAAGGTCGGCTGAAGGACGCGGGGATGAGGTTTGGGGATGGGGTTTGGGGGGGATTGGGGGTGCTGCATGGGGACCCCTGCACCCCGGGTAACGGCCCCGCAGAGGGCGGGGTGCTGAGTCACTTCCCTGCAGGGACGTGGGGTGAGTCACCCAGGAAGGACCGGCGCTGTCGGCGCGGCCCCGTCTCCATTTTGGGGTCCCCCGCGCCCCACTGCGGGCTGTGGGGATGGTGGCTCCCCAGGGAAAGGTCGCCAGGTGGATCGTGTGTCGGCAGCGCCCCGGGAATGTGACCTTCTCCCACCCTGCTGAGGAGTAACCGGATCCCCCGGGGCTTTCAGTAAATTTAGCGCCTGACCTTTCTGGCGGGGTTGCTCCGGCTGGGGGTCGCTCTTAATTTTTAACCGTGGCTCCTTGGCCTTTGGACGCTGCTGTTGGACTCCCTCCTGCCCTTCCGGGCAGGGAGCGGTGGATGTTCTTCCATGCCCAGTCAGGCATGTTGCTTGCTGCTCCTCCTCATCTGCATCTCTTTTTCTCCCCAGATTTGGCCGTATTGGGCGCCTGGTCACCAGGGCTGCCATCCTGTCTGGCAAAGTCCAAGTGGTAGCCATCAATGATCCCTTCATTGATCTGAACTACATGGTGAGTTGCCTTGGAGTGCCCCCTCTGGGCACTATGTGTACCTTGCCTCTCATGGAAATAGCACAATGGGGCAAGAGGCTCCCCTAGCTCTGTTCTAGCTGCTCCCCATGGCAACTACATGTCAGGCTGGAGATGGATTAAGGGGCAAATGAGACATAGTAGTGTAGGCTAGGGAGATACGGCAGAGCCAAGTACAGAATCTCAGTTGGACAAGGTCACTGAGAAGGTGGAGAGCTGAGATTGTGGCATAGGCAGAGCAAGGGGTGGGGAGATTGCAGCCAGGATGTCTGACCTTCCTTCCCCGTTCTCCCTGCTAGGTTTACATGTTCAAATATGACTCTACTCATGGCCACTTCCGGGGCACTGTCAAGGCTGAGAATGGGAAACTTGTGATTAACGGGAATGCCATCACCATCTTCCAGGAGTAAGTATTTTTCTCTGCTTGCCTCTTCGGAGAATAAAAGAAATCAGTCTTGTAGAACAGCTCTCAAGATTTCATCTATCCTCAGGCGCGACCCCAGCAACATCAAGTGGGCAGATGCTGGTGCTGAATACGTTGTGGAGTCCACCGGTGTCTTCACCACCATGGAGAAGGCTGGTGTAAGTATGCCACTGTAGCTTGTGGAGAGATGGGATACTGCTGATCCTTCCTGTGGGTCACATTGAGAACCCTGTGGGTTCTTCGGAATAGGGAGGAGACTGTCTGAGGAAGTGTCTTGCTGCTTAGCTGTGGGGCATTGCAGGTTATCTAATCGCTTTCCCTTTTTCCAGGCTCACCTGAAGGGTGGTGCTAAGCGTGTCATCATCTCCGCCCCCTCAGCTGATGCTCCCATGTTCGTGATGGGTGTGAACCATGAGAAGTATGACAAGTCCCTGAAAATTGTCAGGTAAGGAGAAGGATGCTCCCTGGCCTGCGATTTTGACCAGCTGCTTGGGATCTCACCTCACCTCACTAGATAATGTTGCCTCTGGCTGATATTTGCCTTTCTTCCTCAGCAATGCCTCTTGCACCACCAACTGCCTGGCGCCCTTGGCCAAGGTCATCCATGACAACTTTGGCATTGTGGAGGGTCTTATGGTAAGTCTGGAGCTTGCTGATCAGGAGAGAGCCCTACCCCAGGCTCCTCATGTATGAAGAAAAGCATCCGCCCTCCCTTGGGATGGAGGGGAGGTGCCTGAGATGCTTTTTTTGGAACATCAGCAGTGTTCTCACTGTTGTGCTCTCTTCCTCCCCCGCAGACCACTGTCCATGCCATCACAGCCACACAGAAGACAGTGGATGGCCCCTCTGGGAAGCTGTGGAGGGATGGCAGAGGAGCTGCCCAGAACATTATCCCAGCCTCTACTGGGGCTGCTAAGGCTGTGGGAAAAGTCATCCCTGAGCTCAACGGGTGAGTGTTGGCCTTCCTTGGGTGTAAGGAGGAGGTGGCAGCCAGTGCTTGGCTGGCTCTGACCTGTTCCTAGCAGGATGGCGTGCTGGCAGAGGGATGCTGGGTGCCGTTCCCTGCTGACTCATGTCTCTTGCAGGAAGCTTACCGGAATGGCTTTCCGTGTGCCAACCCCCAACGTCTCTGTCGTGGACCTGACCTGCCGCCTGGAAAAACCAGTAAGTGTTGTGGACAAGGAGTAACAATCTGCAGGCTCACTCCTATGTCCTCTAAAATTATTTTTACCTGCAATTACCCCTTGTGCGTCCATCTCATCCCTAGAAAAAAAACTGATCTTGGTGAAAAAAGCACCTGACATACATGACTACTGCTGTACAGCTCCCAGTGTCTGGGCTGCTGCGGTGCTTTTACCTCCCTGCTCTGCTGATGTTTGTGTGAGCTGGGATCTGACAATCTTTCTTAACTTTGCCTTTTCTTAGGCCAAGTATGATGACATTAAGAGGGTAGTGAAGGCTGCTGCTGATGGGCCCCTGAAGGGCATCCTGGCATACACAGAGGACCAGGTAAGTGGCTTCTATTCTCAGCACCTGTGACTGGGGATGTTTGTATTGCTTTGATGATACCAGCCTTGCTGGAATTCCGGTTCAGGCTGTTAGCTAATTGTGAGGTGATGGTGTTTGACCATATTCTCTCTGTTCAGGTTGTCTCCTGCGACTTCAACGGTGACAGCCATTCCTCCACCTTTGATGCGGGTGCTGGCATTGCACTGAACGACCATTTCGTTAAGCTAGTTTCCTGGTATGTACTGCCTTGGGGTGGTGGGAAGGCTCCGAGGGGTAGGGGCTTGGCACTTCTGTTGCCTGTCTGCTGTTCATAAGCACCAGCAGACAATGCGTGGCGAAACATAACGCACTTGCTGAGTTAGGGTAGCTCCAGCATTTAAAAGGCTCTGGAGTGAAATGGTTTCATGCCTGAAATGGCTGCAGCCTTCTTCCCGTAATGGAAGGTGGGGGGGGGGTGTTGCCTACTTAGTAAGAAGTGCATGGGGAGTCTTCTGAGGCAGTTAAGTGCTCTGGGTGGAGGAGCATTAACATACAGGAACAGTCCTGACAGCATTTCTGTCTCTGCAGGTATGACAACGAGTATGGATACAGCAACCGTGTGGTGGACTTGATGGTCCACATGGCATCCAAGGAGTAAGCCAAGCATGCAGACCCCCTGCTGCCTAGGGAAGCAGGACCCTTTGTTGGAGCCCCTGCCCTTCACCACCGCTCAGCTCTGCATCCTGCAGTGAGAGGCCAGTTCTGTTCCCTTCTGTCTCCCCCACTCCTCCAACTTCTTCCTCCACCTGGGGGAGGTGGAGAGGCTGATAGAAACTGATCTGTTCGTGTACCACCTTACATCAATAAAAGCGTTCACCATCTGAAGTGCCTTGTCTGTCTTAGTGGGGAATCAGAAGGAATTCAGCAACTGTTAGGCGCCTGCCAGCCCAGCACAACTGCTGGGCCAGCTCTAACAAGTGCTCTATAGTGTTCCGTGCCCAGTCCTAAGCTGACAGCGTGTCAAGGCCATGAATCCAGGCAGCAGAGGCGGGGGGAATGCCAGCTGGTGGTTTGGACAGCTCTGGTCACGCATGGGCACGGAGCAGTCCTGGGAGACGTGATCTGTAAGGAACAGTGAGCGCCCAGCTTCACCCGAGTGCACAGCTCCTGCCTGGGGAGCTGCGGTATGCGGGCTGATGAGCTACCCATGCCTGTGGGGAGGGGTGGGACTTCTGCCCCCGAGCCAAAATAAGGTGTGGTGCAGGGCTGGGACTGCAAGAACGGCAAGGCTGTGGTAGAATGGAAAGCAGCTCTGCTTCTCCGTCTCCCTTCCAGCTCTCTGGATTTGCTTGTCTGATGGGTGCATGCAGAATGGAGTGCTGAGAAATGACTTGGCTGCATTTGATTTGGCAAAATGGCACAGAAAGCAGTTTCTCTTCCCCCTTCTTCACTAGCAAAGTTACAAAGAGGATTTTTCATTCACTTTTACAGAGCTTAAAGTGAATCAAATTGCCCTGGGGGAGGCCTGTGGAGGTAGCTAGAATTAAGCACGGCCCTGACTTGCAGGAGCAGCAGTTGCAGGCAAGCTCGAGTACTAAATCTCTGCAAGTATCAGCCCCCTGCCAGGAGCTGCAGAACCTCTTCCTGGAAGCAGAGCAGGAGCTGAGCCTTCCCTGACCTCTGAGTGGTAGGGTAGATAAGCAGTGCACTGCCACCAAGGCTGTGACACTCCTTTCCTATTAAATTTACCGGGGCTGTGAGCTGTATCAGAGGGTGCGTGTTGCTGTCTGTGTGGGAGGCAGGGTTGGAACTGCTGTCTGGAGCCCAGCTGCTTTTAGAGCCTGATCCTGAAGCAAGGGTTTGGACTGGAACAGAGTTTCCTGGAGCTGCTCATCTCCAGTGGTATAGCTGTGTGAAAACTAAATGTTTACTGGACTGGGGGCAATGACTCCAATTTGCTTTGCTTAGGGAAAATAGACCAAAGGCAGGTTATTCAACCTTACAGTACGAACCGGGGCTCTGAGCAGCTTGTTAGCTTTGGGACAGCAGCAATACCTGACTTACCCTGTAAACAGCCCTGCTAGAGCTTTAGGTAGCTCTGGAGATAAATTTCAGCTGCCTGATGGTTTTCGGTTGTGCTGGGGCTCACCAGAGGCAGCTCTCCTGGGTTGGAGGGTTTCTGCCATGGAGTGGGTTAGCCCGTGGCCCTGTCAGGCTTCCAAGCATGCCCTGCGTGGGTCCCATCCTGTCTGAAATTGCTGTGCTTGGGTGCTTTGAATGGCTGGCCTGTGTGCTACTGCTGCATACTTGTGTGTGTGCCAGCGGGCTCCTTTGATGACATGGAAATGCTGGAAGGCAAACACCTTGAGGGGGAGTTGCCTATTTTTTTCATGTAAAACAAAGATATTAAGGTATTTTTGAACTGAATAGCCTGGTTGTAAGGTAGTTTTTCATCTAAGAAGTCTTGAGAAAGGTTGCCTGAAAAACTCACCTAGAGCAGAGATCTCGTTATTTATCAAGAAAGAGTCCTATCAAATTACTGTGGGAGCGAGAGCAAATTAATACCACCTGGGAGGTGGGGTAGAGTAGGGAGTGGAGGAAGAGTGCCTGTTGTTCTGAGGAACAGCAATTGCTGTGTACGTTTCGGATAGAAAGTTTTGTTCTGTTTTCATTAAAATGCTATTTCAACCCATTTATAATCTTCCTTGAAGAATGATACAGGCAGCTAGGGGGAGCAAGCTGGGAACCACAGAATTTAAAACACGGGTGCTCTTGTATGGAAATAGTGAGAAACAGCTTGACAAATAAAGCCGTGCAGCCCTTAGACCGCCTGGAGGGCTCAGTTTCCTGAATCATCCTACAAGCTCCCTAGCTCCTTCCTCCAAATCTGCATTTTACATCCGGACACCGTGCCTGCAGATGGCACCACAGCAAGGCCCCTCAGGACAGATGGAAAATCTAGCTCAGTGTCTAGCCACCACCGGTGCCACACTGTCCAGCAAACTGTGTTTTTTACCGTTGTAAAAAATGGATTAAATACATATATGTATATTGCCAATTTGAAAGATTGCCACTGGGATAAAGAAGGAAGCTCTGCTGTTGCAGCTGACTCTTATGCTGCAAAAGAGTTTCTGACGATGCAGAGGAGCTCTAGGTTTGCTCATAAAATCGTTTGAAGGAAAACTCATAGAAACGATTGCTCAGGGGAGTCAGGCTCTTGGACTGCCATAAAGAGGTTCTTGCTCAGCAAAGGAGCTAGAAGCAATCATGCCACTCTGCCAGGACAAACCGGCTCCAAGAACAGCTATGGTTAGCCAGAAACCACGCTGGTCTATGAACTTCTGGGAGGGAGAGATACCTGCGAGACGGGTTCAGTCTTCTGCAGCGTTGTGCTGACACAAAGCACGCCAGCCGACCCAAGGGATATCTCCGGCAGCCAATCATTTCTAGGGGTGGTCAACTGCAAATTATTTTTTTTTTTCGTCTTTTTTTAAGACAGAGGAAATTCAAATGAAGGTGCGGTATGGTAATTAGCAGTGCTGTTAGAGGAAAATGCCCTTTTATGGCAATTTTAAATGTTAAAATAATTTAATGCATTGCTGGCGTTTGCACACACTATCACACACGCATCACTCCCCAAGAAATGGCTGGAGTAGTCCTCAAACCACCTTCTGAAGATGTCAGCAGGAAAATTCAGCCTTAAGCAAAATGTTGTGTAGTGAAAAGCATCTTGAGCAGTTGTGGAAACTAATTCATGCTATGCAAATAGCACAACAAAATGGCAACTGCATTAAGCACAGTAAAAAAAAAAATTATAAAAAAAGAAAAAAAAGCTTTGGCCACTCAAACTATGTCCACTTCTCAAGTAAACTAGTGGCTGATCAAATCAATTAAAAAGATCTGTGCAAGGAAGATACAGGTCTTGGATAGAAAAGACTATGAGGCAACGCACGTATTGGACATTGGTACGAGACAAACACCTTCAATGACAGCGTTCCAAACTCTTCTTTGTAACAGATGCCATTCACAAAGCACAGGTTCACAGCTTAGTCGTGGTACACAAACAGTGCTGTGTGCACAGTCACTCACAAAAAGCAGGCGTTTCACCAAAAACAAGCTGCCTACATTTTGGCAATCTTATTTATATACACTGCAAAACCAAATAATTTGTTGCTTACTCTTGTGAGCTGAATATAATTTCTTACTACGGCACAGCTAACTTACCTCCATGTATTATCTTACTATAGCAGTGGCATCTTCTCGAGGGAATTATTTTCAATTAAATGTACATCTCCTAGAAGAAACAATAGTAATGTGTTATACTTTACTGCATAAGATTCAAAGAGACAGCCTTCAAAGAGCAGTTGCAGTAGTCAAATGAAAACAGAAGAAAAACTCATAAATAATAGCAAATTAAATTTTAAAGAGCCTAAAAAGGGCAGGTTTTAAGGAAAATATGTGACAAATAAAAAAGGTAGTATTAAAACCTTTTTCAAATGCATCCCAGACACAGGAAAGCTGCCAAAGAGCCATAAGATGGAATGGGACATTTAGGGAAGGCCACTGTAGAAAAGTACAAGCGATGTTGTTGCCATGTAGGGGTATTCCCAGATTTTTCCCTCAACAGAGGTGAGACAAAGACACCATTGCCAACCGAAGTGTCAGGACTTGATAATATCTCCATGATATGGAGCAGCAACCTGTCAGTACCAAGTGAAAATCTCAGATGGTTTGGGGCATGAAACAGCTCAACAGCAAACTAAGCTGCAATTCATTATGCACACCAGACCTGACACCAAAGGATTAGAAATTTACAGACGTGATGGCAGATTTTTAGAAAGGCTCACCAAAGAGTCCAGAAAGTAGAGAGAAGTATCAGTTTTACCTCTGTATAAGACAATTCAGCTGAAGCCCAGCATGGTCAGCACCTGGTTGACAGTGAAGCAGTGGGGTAGGCTCCGTGTTGCTTTCATTGCAATAAACTATGCCTCCGAGGTCTGTTTGCACCCTTGGATGCATTTGTCAATGTGATTGCTAGTAAGAGGAACTCACGTGTTGAAGAGCAAGTGGATTTAGAAAGGATAAGAGTGGCCAAACCTTTTAAAGGTAGTTTGTAATCTCCAGCTTTTTGGTTACCCTAAGGGCACGCTGACGTTTCACTGAATGCATATGGCCTCCAGTCTCCCCAGCTCCTCATAGTCCTTGTATGCCTTTCTCAGCCTGATTAAACAGCCATATAGTTCATCAGATCCTCATGGGCAAAAACTGTCATTTACCCTTTTTTGAGGAGCTAAAGAGACTAACCTTTTCACTCTCAAAGCATTTTTCTCCAGCCTGGAATCAGAGTTAGGCCTCTTTGCTCCAACTACTACAAAATGAGATGGAAACCTGGACAAAACACACCAATGCCAAACAGGAATAAAAGATGTTTAAAGACAGCTGGCTGAGAACTCACATCAGGCTGCTGCTTCCTCAGTCTTTCCAGAGCTCCTGTTGTCCCAGGTATGGTCAAACACTATTATTCCTTGCTCTTAGATTTATTCATGCATAGCTTACATGTTGGCTATGTAAGTATGGTAACAGAGCCTGTTTTTAGCCCTATTTAAAAACTTAAATTATGAAATTATATTTCAATGCCTCATTTTGTTTGAGGCATTTACCCCTTTTGAGACTCTTGGGATATCATATCTACATATCAAAAATGGTAGCAGATTTGTCTATCAACTTCTTCTCCCTCCATGTCCATGCAGACTTCTTCCATCATTTCCTGATTTTTACCTTCCCACTGGTTTCTCATCGGTTTCCATATGTGGGCTGCCAGGCTCACCACTTAGGTAATTTGTTCACCCATCTGCCCAGTCATTTTTAAATGGGTCTTCCCCACTTCATTTAAGAATTGACATCAACAAACCATGAATTTCAGCAGCCAGCACTTTTTCATCACCAACGAGATTAGGGTGCTTTCTAAAATGATGTTTGCAGGAAAGCAGCTGCAACAGCACTATGCTTTTTTTTTTTTCCAGGGTCACTCATTCCATCTCCCTCAAGCAGCCTCAGGCATTGTGTAGTGGCTTGTTCACACCACAGCACTCCATGCATTTCTCCCCATCAGAGCGCTCTAGGTCACCTGTACCTGGAAAAGTGGAAGTGTTCATCCTTAGAAGATCCTGTCAAGAATTCGCCTTAATTACTACTGGCTTGGAAAGTGCTTCATTCCCCTATGACCACGTTCTGCTCTTTACAAATATAGAACAGACATATCTGATGAGTACTTCCTTTTTTTTTTTTCTTCATTTAGGACTTTTTTTTTTTTTTAAATCCCCACCAAGAAAAAGGCTTATATTACTGCAAGGATTGATTTTCCTTTAAATATAACTAGGACAATGTGTTAGCATCCTTAGATATCCACCTATAGGTATTTATTCTTGAGGTCATCAGCCACTCATATAACTTTTTTTTATACATCTCAATTATTTTGTCATCCCTGTATTTGTCTTCCTCCACACACAGTCACTGCAGTTGTTACAATGTTTATTTTATTTTTATTAATTGAGGTATTTTTTTTTTATTACTTTTATTAATTATTTTCAAGTACTACTATCACATGGCCACTTAGTCATGGAATTGTTTTACTGAAAGCTATCTTCTCATGCATACTAAATCACAGATTTTCAGATAACTGAAAAAAAAAAACAACCTCTCATCTTCCCAAGGATCTTCCACTTAAATCACAGTTTCCTGATACTTCTCCTAAATAATTCCACTGTAAGAAAAGGCTATATAATACCGCACAGTTCTCTGTTGTGATATTTTTGTCCTGGGTGATATCTTGATTTGTTTCTCACTCAATTCCTTGTCTTTAGGCAACCACCAATTCTAACTCAATCTTCATCTGTCATAAGGGCATGTAAAACCATTGCCTTACTTGGGCATGCAATTATTTGTAACTTGCTGAGAAGCTCCCCGTGGCATAGCATATTCTTTAGTATTCCCATCCAAAGTCTCCCATGACAACATAATTTTCCTTTTCACTTGAAGCAGAGAGGTACTTAAGAAATAAATCACTGTGTTTTGTTTGGTGACTGAGGATTATACAAAAGACCTTCCAATGCCTTAATGAACGTGTGTGTCAGATCATAGTGTTTTTACTGTTGGCTCTAGAGGGAATGTGGTTTTTAGCACAGCTTGCACCTGCAATTCATGATTGCCCTTCCCTACTCCACCTTCACCAGTGGGTTAGACTGGTGAGCTGGGAGTTCTGTGATGTGATGTTGAACTTAAAAAATGTCAGTTAATCATATTTCTTCCTGTCCTGAGAACTCTTACTTCCTCTTGCATGTTGCCCAGATGCACTGTCTTCTGCGGAAGCTTAAATTGTTGCCTCTTCCCATGTGTTGTAATATTGATTCAGCTTGATTGTGACATCTTTTAGCGGCTGCTTGAACCCCTTTTTCATAGCATTACTTTAGTATCTTCCCAGCTAGCATAGCTGCTTCCCAAGCTATGAAATCTACCCTTTCTGTCAGGGGGCCTATTGCATCCTCTCCTTGCTCACGTCCCAAGCAAAAATTTATCCAATCATTCTACAAATTCACATCTAAAACAGTTCTCAGTCTCATACTTCCTTTGGAAGATTTTCAATGGTGACTGAACTTCCCTTAAGCTGCCTGTAGCCCATCCAGTCCTCCTTGCTGCCTTACCAATTGTTCCCAGAATTAATCACCACCAGCAGGGGCTTGTCAGATGATTTCATGAGCCTGCCCATGCATCATAAGATGAATCCCCAAGGAGACAGCACTCCACTGTGTTCTGAGTTAATTCTGACCTCTCCTCATGTAGAAGTGGAGCTCTTCGTGTAGAAAGCCTCAGGAAGAGTCTGCACCACCCTTTTGGATGCTCTTAGGATCACTCGACTGCAGCTGGAATCGACAGAGCTGCTGACACAGCCAAGGCTCTGGTGGGGGTTTATCATCTGGCCTAGCTCCACCTTGGCTGCCTCACAGCAGGACTTCAAACAAGGCCTGCCATCTATTCTCAGCTCTTTTGCAGAGCTGGCAGGCAGATCTCTCCTTAGAAGATCACCACCGCCACCTAAACATAGAAAGAGTTTTGCAGCAGAGGTATGAGGCTCAGGAAAGCCAATCTCCTAGCTTGAATGTAGAAGCGAGAGCAAGTTTTTATGCAGCTTTGATTGCTCCTGCCCTCCTAGCTTAGCACAAGAACGAGATAAATAGAACACTACACAGGTTACCAGGGAATGAAAAGCTGCTCCAGTGAAGGCTGTCAGCACCACATTTAGGACCATTAAAGGGATCCTAGAACAGGGAAAAGCTATCTCACACAAAGCTGACACATGGGGCAGGGACAGAGCCTCCAGCAGAAGGCTGCTGGGTGGAAAGCACCACCAGACAGCTGAACAGACAGACAAGGGGCTTTTTCAGTTCTGAGGTATGATCTAAGATCGATGGGACCCAGGAATGAGCAAAGGGAGGGAGAGGGCTCAGACCTGCTTAACAGAAGGAAAAATTACCTGGGCTATGTAGTGGTCGGG
This sequence comes from Anas platyrhynchos, assembly GCF_047663525.1. NCBI lineage: Eukaryota > Metazoa > Chordata > Aves > Anseriformes > Anatidae > Anas > Anas platyrhynchos. The sequence goes on along the minus strand of NC_092587.1, from coordinate 82,645,129 downwards.
TGACTGAACCCTTCCTAGAGCCTAGAAGAACATCCCCCATCCCCATGATGAGGTGCAAGGAGGGTGATGCTCCCTGACCTCTCTGTGGGGAAATCTGGTAGTCTTCATGAAGGAACTCATTGGGCCTATTTTGGCACCCGGTGTCTTTGGTACGAAAATTCACCTTTCACATGAAAGAGGGATGAGGAAGGAGAGGCCACTCTGCCTGCCACTGGATCAGAAAGGCAATCAGCAGGGAGACAGGGCTTAGTCCTGCCTTACAGCAAAATGCCTGGCATTGTTTGTTGAAGTGCCTCGCCAAGAGGCTGATCTCAGCACAGCAAGCACAGAGCACAGCAGCCAAGGCAGAGAACTGCGTCCCTCCCTCCAGCTCAAAGGCTGGCAGTCTCCCCTGGTGCCTTATGGAGGCAGGATGCTGACCAAGTGGATACGTCCCAGCTCTTGCATCGAGAGATGATTTTCATGCCACTCCCACTGCTGTTAAATACTTGCACCTGTCCTCACCAACAGTCCAAATGTTGGAGAGGGAGAAGCCATAGCAAACACTAGCACGTTCCCAGGCTGCCACAGTGATTCTGCACCAACACAGACTTCCACAGTGTGGGGAAGCTGAACCAGCCTTCCTAAATACTCAGTGGGAGGGCTCCAACACCAATCCAGAGACACAATTATAAAACCATGGTCTTTGACAGATGATCATGTAGATGACCAGACAGCAGTCACATCTGAAGGGTCCTGAGATGGATGCTGGCAGGACTGGCCCAGATGCATCCTTCCATGGGACCCCATTCAGTAAGACACATCCGTGCTTGGACTGTACTTGGGTGATAAACATTCACATTAATACGTGGATGCTGAGATAGGACTTCATCCTCTGCATGCCAAGGTCCACTCTGGTGTACTAGGAGGGAGTAGATAAGGCTCATCTGCAACATGTTCCCAGGTGAGCAGGGTCAGCTGGAGAGTGTGACTGACCTGCTCCTCCAACATTCATTTCATCCACTCATCTGCCGGGTCCAGGATAGGAGAAGGCCCCCTCCATCCAGTGACAAGCTGCCCCTGCAACCAAGATTTTGAGAAAGCTTAGGCCAAACAAAGATTTTGAATGGGTTGTGGTCTGCGGATAAACGAGACTCATGATTATTCCCTATGAGATGACTACAGGTGTCCACAAAGACTAAGCAGCTAAGACCTGGGTCTCCCCTAGACAATTTCTTCTGATACTGCTTCTTGTCAGTGCTGCAGCAAGGTGTCCTGGAAGAGGGGTGAGGCTGGGACATCAAGAAGCAACACAGTACTGAACAGTTCCTAGATACCACAGTTCCAGAGAAAGTATGCTAGATACTCCCCAAGAGGAACAGAGAGGAGCCTAGAGTAGGATTATATAAATGGAAGATCCACATCTCCTTGTATCCAGCATCAAAGATGTGGAGTCACTACTGAAGGATAGGCAGATGCAGGGGAGATTGTCCAACCACCACCAGAAGCTTTGGGCTGTGCTTCCCATGCTGAGAAGTCACAGAAGGAAAGGATCAGCGTTGCATGTCCTGCCAGCGAGATCTCATGAGCTTTCACACTGGTGAGGATCAGAACCTGTGACCAGCAATGCAGTTCACCAAAGGACATCATCTTGCAGAAACGTGATGGAGACATCTCAGTTTCACTGCAAATGAGATTCTGACAAGTAGTGTGGGACTGGGATACCCATGCGTCCTGGTGCACGGGTGTCTGACAGCACCAGGTGCTCATCTGGGCAATGATTTCTAGAGGCAGGGATGTTGGTCCTTCTACTCTTCATGCTTGAAATCTCTCAGCATACATTCTTTGGAGTAGTAGATTTCTTAAGCAGCACAGACAGATCAGAGGCCAAGATATGCATGCCATGGATTACACACGGGGAGAGACAGACTTTGCCAGCTAGTCATAGAGATCTCCACATCAGAGAGAGAGCAGAAAATGCTGCAAGGAAATATATAGGAAAGGGGATTTGCATGAACCACAAGAGCCTTCGGGCAGGACAGAAAGCGATCTTTGAGCTACTGTGTGTGAGGCATCATCACTCAAAAGAAAAACCACGGATTAAAGTATTTGGTCTGTTTTCAGTTCTTTTAGGAAGAAAAGATAAAAGGCAAGAGGAAAAGAAATGGAAAGAACCAGGGAAGGTGGCGTGGAGGTAAGGCCACGAGGGTGAATGCCCAGTCTCTCCCGAGACCTCCTGTCCGTGCAACTGCATATTGCAAGGGCAGGAGGGGAGCACCCCTGTGCTGGCATTAAGCACACTGCTGCATGCAGCAAACATTTTCCCATCTTCTCGGTGAGAGGTGAGTGTGGCACTGATCCCAGCAGCAGCAGCAGACCATCAGCTAACGAACCGCAGTGTCCCCATCCCAGCAGCAGTGCCCTGGCCTGGAGGTTTCCTTGCAGCTGGCACAGCCTCACCCTCCCACCCCCAGGAACCAGACCTAACCAGACAGCTTCACGTACGCCGCAACACCAACACGTGCTGTAACACGTCTTGCAGCCACGCGGGGAGGACCTCACCCTGCTTAAACGCCGACCCTCTGCATCGTGACGTGCAAATGCTCAGGTGCTCATGTGCACGACAGCGTTAGTTACGCAAGCCAGACCTGGGAAGGTAAATTATTGCATTCCCCCAGCCCGTATTTTATCTACCTTACCTAATCTTACGGGTGATCCAAAAAAACTCTACTGTGATCTACTTTATCTTCCCTTCGGGGCCTTTTGCAAGAGGTGTTTTTCTCTGGAGCTTCACCTGCTTTTGCTCTGCAGCCCGGGTCCGCTGATCTGCAGACGACCCTGCAAAACACTGCCTCTCAGCAGGGTACTTCTCCCACCCAAAAACATCCCGTCACTGCAGGAGGAAGCGCAAGGTCCACAGGGGTAGAAGGCTAGAGGAGGTGGTGAGACAGGGGCACCCTCGGTTGGATGCAGAACTGAGGCCAGGTAAGGAGATGCCCTGGGACACCTTGGTAAAAAGCTGACGCAGCAGAGGAGAGCCAGCTCTTAGGCAGGACGGTCTGCAAGGCACAAGCCATGTTCAGTTTTGTTTCCTCCACAGGAACACAAACCTCTCCCGTCCCTCAGTATTGCTCAGTCATTCCCCTCAGCAACCAACCTCAGCCTGCTGTCAGCTTTGTCTAAGTGTTTTTTTGTTTGTTTGTTTTTTAAACGGGAATTGGGAGAAAGCTGGAGTGAGGATGCTGGCCTGTGGTGAAGGGGTGCAGACACATCAGAGGAAGGTGCCATCGGCATCAGTGCAGATAAAACAACTCGGTTTGGTTTTATTTTAAGCCTGGAGCCTGGCCCACGCAGTACCAGCGTTATAGGTGGCCCTTTGAGGGCCTTGTAGCTGCCCAAAGAGGGATCTCACCGCCAGCACCTTCCTGCCCGAGGGACGGGAGCATCCCGGGGAGCAGGGCCGGGCAGAGGAGGCCCCGCTTGGAGCAACGCAGCCCTGTGCCTGCTGCAGCCCAGTGAGAGCCCACGCCCGGAGAAGCTGTAGAAAAGGCAACTGTCCCATTTAATGACCCCTCGCCCCTGTAACAAACGCGCCACCGCCGCGCGTGTGGCAAAGCAAAGTGCACGGTGAGCGGGACTCGGCGTCCCTGCCCCACAGGGAGGGGACAGCGGCGGTGCCCAGCGGGGTGCCAGGCTCACCCCGGTGCCCAGGGAGCAGCGAGGGCTCGGTCCAGTTGGCACCAGTGTCGGGTCCAGTTTGCAGGGAGGCACAGCTCGGGTTCGGCTCCTGCGCGGCACGAGGAGGGCAGGGGGCAGGCCAGGTGCACCGGGGCAGAGCCCGGAGGAGGTGGGTTTGGAGGGCCTGGGGGGGACAGGTCCTGGAGAGCGCCGCCGTGGCAGGTTTTGGGGCCACCCTGCCCGAACCGCAGGTAAACCGAAGCGGGGAGAAGGAACAGAGAAAGGGCTGGAGGGCGAGCGGCCCAGACAGGGCCTACCTAGCTATTCCCATTCGCAAGACACCTGGCGGCAGGCGCATCTGCCCCGAGGCGGGGTGACAGGCGTTTACCAGCAGCTCCGTGTCCCTGACAGTCTCTCCCAGGCGCGGCTCAGACACCCCCCTGCCAGGAGCGGAGGGCGGGGGGAGCGGGGCCTCCCCTCATTATCTGATGGAAGCGTCGCTGGGGGGATCCCGGTCCGACTCCTCGCTCTCCTCGTTGGGCGCCGACTCGCTGGTGGAGGCCGGGGTGAAGGCAGGAGACTTTCTGCAGAGGATAAAGGGCACAGCGATGTCAGGGGGAGCCCTGGCAGACGCGGCACCATGCATGGAGGCTGCTCACTGGGAGTCCAACAGCGCCAGCCCCGGGACCTGCCCTCTCCTCACCCCACACAGGACTGGTGCTACTGGCTGCTACCATGGGTATCTCGGCCCTCCCGCTCACCTGTCCCCAGACTGGGTGATGAGCCGCCGGCAAGTCTCCATCTGTACGTCCAGACCTCGCTTCATGCTGCACATCTCCATGTATTCGTGCAGGTGCCGGTTCATGTCGTTTTTTGCTGTGGCCAGTTCCAGCTGCCAAAGGGAGATGGTGCAGAGATAAGCCCAGGGGGCTGCAGAGCAGGGGGCAGGGCCAGATCCTCCAGGGAGAAACCCACTCCCCCCATTTCCCACCCTTCTGTCACTCCCTCCTCCTCACACCTCTATTTGGTCGATGGTTTCCTGGTACTCCTTCTCACGGCTCTTGAACAACGACTCTGTGTCCTTGATCACCTTCTCCAGGCTGTCATCTTGTTGCTGGGGAGAGCAGAAAGCATGTTTAGAGGCAGGCAAGTGTCCAGCGTGATGAACCAGGGGAAGGAGACAGAGATCAGAGAGAGAACTGGCAGCAGTGGACAAAAGAAGAAAATTCATGAGCGATATAGCCAGGGTGACAGAGAGGACATGACTCAGTCCTGTCAACACATGGCAGAGAGACCTGAGACATGCCACACTGGACAGCAAACACATCAGCCCAGAAAAAAGCCCAGCAAAGCCAGAAACTTTGGAGAACACAGCTGCTGCCTTGATGCCCTGCACATGCATGAGCCCAGGGTGAAACCCAAGAGGGAGGCTGGCACCACCGTTACCTCCCCCTGCACCTCTGCAGCAGCAATGGCGTATCCGGAGAAGTCCTCCCAGAGCAGCAGCGTCTCTTCCGTCTCCTCCCACGTGAGGCTGTCACAGTCATCTTCAAAGTCGTATTCCCTCCTGGGGGTGAGGGGACGGCACGTCAGCACCAGGCAGAAACACCCTCGCGAGGAGGACAGGCAGAGCAGGGGGTTGTGCTGGCGCTGAAACCCTTTGCCCCTGCTCGTGGGCAGGGCTGCAGCTCTTGGATGTCTGTGTGTGGGTGAGCTCAGGCATGCCCAAAACCGACAGCTGACGGTGAAAGGGCCAGCTTTATGGTCAGGAGCCTCAAACCGAGGCAGTGACTCACAAAATCCAGGAGCAGTGGTGAGAGGAGGGGCAGGGACAGAGGGAGGGTGGCTCAGCACTGCTGCTCAGCAGGCACGTGCTGCCCACGAGGGCATTGCCATGGAGGTGAAGGCACAGGGGGGACTGAAACAAGCCCTAATGGGATAATTAAACATCCTCAGGAGGCTGTGGGGATGGGAGCGAGCTGCAAGCTCCCAGGGACAGGAGGGCAGAGCTACAGAGTGCAACCAGGCACCGGGAGCAGCATCCTCCCCACAGCCAAGGAGGGCTCAGGAGCTGGTCGGTCCCACCTTGGTGCAGCCACAGGGCACGGGGCACAAACACCAGCCCTGATGGAGCTCCCACCTCACCCTCACCCTGAAATGGGAGCTGCAGCCTGCTCCCATCCCTCACCTCCCCAGCCACCAGCCTGCACGTCCAGGGTGCCCACAGGGGAACCTGGTGCCCAGTGGGGTGGAGAAGAGCCAGGAGGACACGCACCACCACAGAGCCTCCCCTTGGGAGCACGGCCCCGGGGGCAGCCCAAAGCCACAGCCCGCAGCCGGGTGGGCCACGCAGCCCCTCGGGTGGTGGGGCTGGGGGCTCAGCACCACGCCGGGAGCGGGGCAGCTTGCCCAAGCACCTTGCTGGAGGTGGGACAGCAGAGGAAAGGCTCTCTGCAAGAGTGAGGCCGGGCCGCACTCACAGCTGGTTCAGCATCCTCTGCATTTCCTCATTGATACTCATGGCCGTGGTCTCATCCTCCTCTTCCTCTTCAGGCTTCCTGGAGGCATCGCTCTCTGACAGCGACGTGTCTTCATCGCTCACCTGCTTGCGCTCCCGCTTCCGCCCCACCGAGGCTGGGACCTTAACGGGAGACAAGTGCAGAGACTACAGAAACGAGGCCGGGTCCGAGGTCGGGAGTAGGTAGTTGAGAGGAGATGGAGGAAGAAGGAATGGCGGAGAGACAGAAAGACAGGGAATGAGAAAGAGAGAGAGAAAGGAAGAAAGGAAAGAAGGAGAGAGAGAGAGAAAGAGAGAGAGAGACGGGCTTATTATGATCAGGTTGAAGATGGTGCAATGAATAAAATATGGCTTTAGCATTTTCCAAAATTAAAACTAAGCAACCAAAGATGAATTCTATGAATTTGATGAGACAAACAATGAGGTTTTATTGCAGAAGAACTCAAAAACACCCACCACCCTAGACCAGAAACAGAGGGCAACACAGCGACAGAAACGGGAAAAAAGAGACAGTCTAAAAAAAGTGAAACATGTCCGTATTTACAGTCCAACCTTATAGAAAGCTTATAATTTGTACAATCTCTCAACTGAATGAAACTAACCAGTTGCTTCTGTAGGAAAAAAAGAGACAGAAATGCAGCAACATCCAGAAAGAGGAAAGAGACAGAGACAGAGAAGAGTGACAGAGAAGATGACGGAGAGGGGAAGGGGAAGGAAAGAGATGGAGTTAGAGACAGACACTCAAGAAATTTGTCTCCCTCCTGCAGCTGCTCCCCTATCGCTGTGGTGTCTCAGGGCCCAACACAACCAATTGGCAAGAGGTCGAGGGGCCTGCTGACGCTTGAAGCAACGTTTGGAGCTCTCGGACTCCTCTCCGTGCCCTTTTGTCTGATGCTCCCAAAGCACAGCACCCAGGAGAGACCGAGAGCAAGGGACCACGAGGAGTAAGGGGCAGGGTGACCAAGCGTCTCCCCTAGCGGGGTCCTGTTGCTGTCTCTTCTACCTCCTTTGGGAACTCCGCTCCCCAGAGCTGGCTGCCGAGCCTGGGACAGGCGCATCTCACCTGAAACATCTTGATCATGTCCTCGCAGTTCCGCTGCTGCGCCACGTCGCACAGCTTGGCAGTGATGTCGATGCGCCGGCAGATGTCCATGTCCACCTTCATGGCCTTCTCCTGGATCTTCGTGTCCAGCTCTGTGATGTTCTGAACCCGCAGCGACCGTCACAGCGCCGCAAGGGAGGGACAGAGGAGGAGGGTTAGGCAAGGCAAACGCCAGCCAGACCCCCACGTTCCCCTGGCAAGATAATTCCCCGTGTTATAGGGCTGGGCCTGCGTTCCCACGGTGCTCACTGCACCCAGGACCACCTCTGTCTGGTGGTGATGTGCCCACCACGGGGCTCTGAGCCAGCACAGATGCCTTTCCATACAGGTCTGCTGTTCGAGGAAGCACACCGCAGCCTGGACCCCACCACTCAAGCAGGACACCCGCTGCTGCCTGCAGACTCACATTGCTCATCAGTCCCTTGAAGACAACAAGCTCTGCCTTGAGCTGCTCCACCTTCATGGCCAGTTCTTCTTGGCACGCTTCAGCCTCTTGGGCTTCCTGCATCCAGGGCAGAAGGAGACAGACGTGCACATCAGCGAGGGGCAGCCGGAGAGCAGGGGAAAAGGGGCGGCGATGCTCACCTCCTGCAGCTCAGCGACTCGGTCCTGAAGCTGGACGCGCACCGTGTACTCCTCTTCCCATCTAGGGAGAGAAACGTGCGGGTCAGATCCCACCCGCCTCGCATCACAGGCTGCTGGAGAGGACGGGGTGGCAGCTGCTCACCCCAAAGCTATCCCGGAGGGGGCGAGGGTGGCAGCAGGGTGGGAGGGAGGACATGCCCAGGAATGCATTGCCGTTTGTTTCCAGGCAGCCACAGCTGCCAAACGCCCGTCAGCCCTCCTGGCCACAAAGCCAGCTCCGCAATGCTCTTCGCTGACCTCACGCTGGGCTGGCCAGCAGCTCCCATGGTGGGGGGAGCTGGGGACACCAACCGCAGGCTCCACGCAGCAGCTGCAACACGTGGGAAGGGGCTTGGAGCTTCTGCGGGTACTGCAGAGCTGCACCCACCTGCACCACATTTGTGGCTGCATTTGTGGGGCTGCATTTGTGGGGCTGCCCTTTGGAAGCACAAAACTCGATGGTTACGCAGCTGTGCTGCGCTTCGATGTGAAGGTTAGAATAAAAAAACATTTTTGTCCTGCAAGGAGGAGTGACGGATTGGCCCGGTTTTGTGCCAGGTTGCGCCACCTTAGCCCACGGATTGATCGGGTCGGGTGGTGGGAACCGCATTAGGCTTTGCAAAAAGCTCTGCAGAAGACCACAGAAGGCTGAGCTGCGAGGTGCCCAGGACCACGTCACCCAGCAGCAGACTCCACCGTGTTTTGCAGCCATGAGATCATCGTCTTGGGCCGTGCTGCGGCGCTGGCCCGGCCCGTGTTCAGCTGGGAGGCTGCACTACTGTTTGCTAAATGACAATCAGGGAGAGCAAACGGGTTGGCACGTGCCCTGTGCCCACTGCTGCCCCGTGCGATGCAGCGTGCTGCATGTCCTACCCCCAGCTCTCCTGGGACAGCAGGATTTCTCTGGGAAAGCAACCAGAGCTGGGCCCTGCCTGGTGCTGGGAGCTCTGCTTTCTGTTTATTGCCTGCAAGTTAGTGATGACCCCAGCTTTTAAATGGCATGAGGATACGAAAAACCTCTTCTCCCACTTGCTTACACCAAGCATGGAAAATTAGTCCTGAGGACCAGGAAACCAGAGAGCTCATGAAAAGTCCTCGCTCCTGTTAGGGTAAGAAGACAATCTGATGATTTGGGCGAGTCCTGACTTACGAATTTCCAAGCTCTTTAAGCTCGCAGTGCTTCTCCTTATTCAAACAGGGACAAAGCGTGCGTTCCTAGTGTTGGTTGTACCCCACAGCTCCAGAAGGGGAGGCAAAGGGGTTTTGCATCCCTTTGTGGGAAGAAAAAGACAAAGAAGGAGGGGAAGAGAAAGCCCAAAGGTATGATTTTCCTTATATGGGAACTGCTCAAACAAGGCCTCTGTCCCAGGGGAGAAAACGCATTCCACTACTAAAAAAAATATTGTCAGCATCTTCCTCAGCATGGAGCTCACTCGCTGTTTGGGTCTCCACCTCCCTCTGGGTCTCTGTACAGCCTGGACTTCCAAAACCTTGGAAGAATTCGTTTCACATGGATGCCATAGAAGATGAGCACAGATCAGATAAATGCTGATCTAATGGCAGAGAGCAAGAACGGTTCGCCCCGAGAGCGAGGGATCTGCATGCCCATCCTTTTACGAACCCCTCTCCCGCGCGCTTGCCTCCTGCCTGGCTCCGTTTCCCTCTTCTGTTCTGCAATGCACCACTCCTAATAATAACCCGACTGCAGCACTGCACCCACAGCCCGGAGCAGCCAGGAGCCTCTGCCAGGTTGCTGCTGGTCGGATCCAGGCTTTGCCACACAGCCCCGGCTCGCAGCCTCCTTGCTCCACCATCACCACGCCAGGGGGACACGCGTCCTTCCCGTGCCACCACGGCACGGCGACGTGCCCAAAGGGAGAGGGCAGCAGCAACCCCAAAAACCTTTAAAAATGCTGTTCACTGCAGGCGCTAGGTGCCTGACTGCACGTTTATGGCAGGCTGGTGCTGCTGGATGCCCCTCCGACTGCTCGGTGCTGGAAGCTGCGCGTTTCCCTCTCTCCTGCTATTTTGGAGCTACGTGGCACACCTTGCTAGAGGGCAATCGCAGCGTGTGTGTGTGCTCCAAAGGCCTCTTGCCCCACACAGGATGCAAAGGGCTGCCTGGGGACACCACCATCCATGTTGTCCCCACGGCAGCCCACAGCAGTCCCTGCTCCTGCGCAGGCAAGGGGAGCGTCGGGGTTGGCCCTCAGCAGAGGCAAGAGCATGGAAATGGGATCCTCCTCTCCCATCCCCTGTTTGGGACCCGGTATAGGAAAGGGTCTGGGGGTGGGGTCTGCTTCCTCCCAGCTCCTGGTAACACCGTCCAAAAATAGACCCCACCACCAACATTGGCCCACGGCAGCTCGTCCCCGCTGCCTCGGTCACTGCCCCAGCAGGCTTTCCCAAAACCTGCTTTCCCAGGCGGGACAACCACCAGGAGCTCTCCTTTCTTCCCAAGTTTCATCAGCACCAACCAACAAAACAGAGTCAGGCACTCCCAAGCCCAGCAGCTTACGGGCTCACAAGCCCGGACAGAGGCTTTGGCATCCCAGCTGTACCTAAACACCGTCTCCCATCCTCCTTCAGCGCTCTCTCCACTTTCCCTTTCCAAAAAGGTGGCTCCGCGCCCGGCTCAGGTTGCCCTGATGCAGCACTAGCTCCAGGCTATCTGATCCAAAAAATGCAGTGCAAGGCGAGCAGACCACCCCCGGGGAAGGAACCTGACCCGTGCTTAATAAAAAGGCCTTGGGTGCACAGAAAAGTGGAGGCGATCAGTAGGACAGATGGGGTGCCACCTTTCTTCCTGCAATCCTCTCTTGGTGCCATTGGAGCACCGGCCATGCAACAAGCACTGCTCAGCCTTATAAAGCCAGAAACGTGAGGTGTCATCTCAGATCCTAACCCCAAATTTTGGCACCAGACCCCACAGCCCCAAGGCACCAGCCAGCAGTTTGGGTCACTTGGGTAACGCGCTGTGTTTGGCTCCTTTGGGTGCGCACTTAAGCACTAAGTGCTGCTACAGCATCACGAAGCCATTTATCCTCTTCAGGAGTCAGACACGGGGGCAGCAAGCAGCCAGTGACTGCACTGCCCTGCCCGCTGCTCTCCTCCAGGCCCTGACCCAGCAACGCCAGCTCGCTGCCTGAGCTCACCCTGCGTGCAGGTCCTGGAGCAGCCTCACCAACTGCCTTGAAAACGCCTGGTGGGATGGATACTGCTGGGGAAAGCCCCTGCCTGGCTGTGAGAGCAAGGGAGGAAGGAAAGGGCCCGGAGGACCCAGCCACCCAAGGGTTTCTCAGCACATCCCCATGTATCCAGAGCCCTCCTTCTCCTCCTCCTCCTTGCAGCCTCTTCCTACCCAAACCTGCTCTGCTCCTGCCCGCTGCGCCTTCACCTTCCTCACCTACCCTCCGGCTGCTCCTCCTTCCTAAGCATCTCCAGATGCCCTCCCCTTTCAAACCCCAGCTCCTGGAGTCCCGCTATTCCTTCACCACCCGAGTCCCCGCTTGGCAAGGCGCTTCTCCTCCAGGTGCCGGGCTGAGAAGCCAGGAAAAGCATCCCGAGGGCGTTCAAACACCGGGAGCAGAGCGAGGAGATCCGAACGCTGAGAGCTGATTTTGGGGTCCACCATCCCTTTTGCCTCGCCATGCTCATGTTTCCCAGAGCCCAGGCTCCAGAGGAGGGCTGAGGAGAGGCTGCCAGCCTGTCCCACGCCACCCCAGCTGGGTGAAGCCCCCCGGCCACCCCTTCCTCACCTGCGCTTGTACTCGTCGCGCTCCCTCTTCACCTTGGCCAGCACGTTGTAGAGGGCCCGGATCTCGGGCGTGATGGTGTCGATCTGCACGCCCACCCCGTCCGGGTGGATCCAGGAGACCCCGGGGCCCTGCACCAAGGTGGTCTCCGGCCCCGGCCCCAACCTCCGAGCCTGCGAGAAGGACCAGATGGTGCCGGGCATGAAGCGGGACGAGGCGGCCAAGGGCGGCGGCGCCTGGGCGGGGGCTCCGGGGTGGCAGCCGGGGGAGCCCAGCGGCCGTGCGGGGCCGCAGAGGGCGGCGGGCCGGGTGCCCCCCAGCCCTAACCCTAACCCCAGCGGCCGGATGGGCCCCACTAAGCCGGTCTGCACCGCCTGGTCGCGGCGAGGGGGGCCTCGGGGGCGGCCGCCTTCATCCAGCGCCTGCTGCAGCTGCTTCTCCAGCTGCCGGTTGCGCCGCTCCAGCTCGTGGACCTTGGCCAAAAAGCAGCGGAACCGCAGGTTGAGGGTCTTCAGCACGCTGATGTTGGAGCCCAGGTCGTTGCGGAGGGCCATGGCGGCGGGCGGCGGGGGGAACGGGGCGGCGGAGGAGGAGGAGGAGGAAGGCGGCAGCAGGGGGGTCGGGGAGCCCCGCTCCGCCGCGAAGGGCTCGGCGGGGCGCGGGGAGGGCAGCGGCGGCGGCTCGGGGCCGGGCAGCCCCCCCTGCTCCTGCGGCAGCAGGAAGAGGTTGGGGCCGAGCAGCGGGTTCATGGCTGCGGCGGGACGGGGCCGGGCTCCGGGGGGGAACGGCCGGGGGGGAGCGGGGGCCGGCCCCGGCGGCGGGGGCGCGGCTTCCGCTGCGGATGGGATGCGGCGGCGGCGGAAGGCAGCAGCAGCCGCCCGGCCAAACACACGGCGCTGCTCCAAAGCCTCCGAGGTTATCAGCTCACCCTCAGCAGGGGCACTGCTGGCCCCCAAGGTGGTCCCACACCGCATCCCTTACCCCGCTTTAGCTTTCACTGCCCCTTTGAGATGCTCCCCCTCTCCCAGGTCACAAATCTTAAAAGCATCCTCCTGGCACAGGTGCTTTGTAGATGAAACACATTGCCTCAGTTACTCAAATTAGCTCCAGTGCTTTCCTTAACACCATCATTTTGAGACATACGTGATGCTGGTGCGTGTAACATCCCCGTGTAACCCACCTCCCTGTTCTCCTTCCCTAGTGCTACAATCCCATTCCCACCAGGCTCTGCTGGAACTGCGTGTCCAGTGTGAGCCCTTCAAGTCTTGCAACTTCCTAGATGCTGCACTTTAACCCGCCCCTAAAATTGCTTCTGTCTACAGCTAGAGGCTGCAACGAGCACACAACTTGTGGACACGTTTCTGCCTAGTAAAGCCAGCAGCCCAGAGGTAGTTACCTAGAGTTGGGTGCAGAAGGACTGGCAGCAGAAGCTGGGAAATCACCATACTAACCTATCCACAATGTCGCTATGACCAGCAAAAGAGGTAAAGGATTTTCTTTAAAGAGAGAGAGAAATGCCTTAAGCATGAGCCCAGCTGTGTAGCCAGCTCTCGGTGCTATAGCCTTACTCTTCCCAGCAATGTGTCTTTAGCTAAGCCAGGCAGGTCGGACACACAGGCATCCTCTTCGCAGGCTCTCCACGTTCTGCCTGTTAGGAACACGGATGGACAGCTTAGATGAGCAAAAATCTACTGCTGTAAGCTCCTAGAAGTGTATCTGTGTGGTTATGTACAACAAGAGCCAGTGCTCCAGGATCTAAATGTTGTGCCCAAATTCCTGAAACATGCAGTATTTCAGTCCCTTCCTCTGGATGTAGCCTGACAAGAGACAACGCTGCTGCAGGCTGCAAACCCTGTTTTGAGCACATCACTGCCATCAGTGCTAGACCTATATTGCTGTTAGATTTTTTTGTTTCCATTATGCCTTCAATATTGTTTTCAGCTTCTCCTACAGAAACCTTCAGTTTCAGCTTTGTTTGCAATCGTGCTTTGCCTCAGTTCTTGCTTTGCTCTGCCCCAACTCATGCTTTTGCAAGCCATACTACCAGCAGCTTTCAGACATTCAAACAGCCTCAGACCAGAGCACAGAGACCAAAAACCAAACTTCCCAACTCTTAGAGGAACCATTTTTCACTAGTTTCTTAACCCGTGCAAGTTTCCAGCATGCACAGGATGTTCTGCAGCCATCTACACCAACCAGGGAACATCTGTGGGTGCTAGAAGCTGATGGTGAAGTTGATGGGTCCTAGGATCTGTTCTTCTCATTGGAAAACAGCAAGCATCTGTTTGCTGTTCGTCTTCTCAGTGTTACCCATACTTTTACATCCCATTGTATCACTTCTTTCCCCATGGTCCCTTCCCCAAGCTAGGGAGGCCTAGACTCTGGCAGCTCCTCTTGTAGATGTACTCGTCCTCTGACCATTTCCCATCCCTACAATCCTTTTTTCTGACAGAGAACACTCAAAATACAGACAGAAGTAGTACATGCACTGTTACTTTAGACAGGGAAGTAACGGAAGTAACCTTCTCCATTTTGCTAATTATTCTTTTCATATCAGTGCCTAGTATTGACTTATTTTTTTTTCTGAAAGACCCTGGAAAACCCTAGGGTGTGTATTAGGCAGTCTAGAGACTTCAGCACACAAGCTTGAAGTGAGACAGATCCGTTCAGAGGCTCCTCCCTGCCCTGATTTTCTGTGAAGCAGGGGGAAAAGTAATTTATAGCTGTAAGGAGATGTTTAATGGCTCATTAACAAAAAAAAAAAAAAAAAAAGCAGAGCTGTAATAAATTAAACACACAGATACATAAGCCCTAAGAATATAAGAAGGGCTGTAACAAACACCAGGACTCCTAAGACTGACAGACTGAAGGAGTGCAGCAACCATTCAAGGGTATGCTTGAAGAGGTTCACCCAGAAACCTTGTAACTCAAAAGAAAACAAGATTAGCATAAGGTTTTAGAGGAAAAAGAAAAAATTGTTACAGGACCTTTGAGAGGAACTGTTGCACTTCATAAATTTTATGCAATGCTAAAGAGGATGATGGGGGCAAAACTCACTATGGGATATTTATGGGAAATATCAAAGGTGCGGAAAGGGAGGCATCAAGCTAGATGAGGGAGGAATAAGCATGGGAAAATGGAGAGGAGGAATATACACAAGGTCACCTGGAAACGGGCTGGTTAGTAGGTTTGTCCAGCTGTGCTATCTTCATGTTAAGCTATTTATATCAATTTTCTCTGCAAGCATGCACATTTGAGAAACGCTAGCAAACTCCAAGCTGGAATGACCAAACAATAGGATAAGAGATCTGAGAGCCAGATAGTGGACAGACCACAAGTTTGCAGACCAGCAACCAGAGAATGCACAAAGCGTGCATTCAGAAGGTCCACTGACACACTCAAAGTGCAATAGGCCTGCAATTAAGAACAGAACTGGGCCGTTTTTTTCATTTCTTCTTTTGAGTGTTGTGTTTCTCAGCACCTCTCATCGCCCATTTCTCCTGTTTCTGCTAATCTGTCTGCTGTTGGCTGTATCTATCATTTGTGTGCACACATATTTCTGGAGTTCATGCTCAGTCTCACTACCTGCTGAACCTGGAAAAGACTGAGAGCAAAGTAATTCCCCAGATCCTACACCTCACTGCGTTCAGCTGTCCTTAAAACCAGACACAAAACACTGTAATAGCACATCAAATTCTCCCACGAACAGCTCCAGAACACTGGTAGAGCAGACACTGGAGAGCATTCTTAGCACAGAGCTTACTTATAAATTGTCTCTAGAAAAACATCTATTCACTGGAAAGCAGAACCAAAGATGAGAATGCCAATTCACACTGACAAGGAAAGGAACCTAGGCTGCCATGCAAATAGAAACAGCCCAGGCCATTGCTTGTTATATCTTGAGAAAAACCTACTACATCTGGGTGAGCAAAAAGGCAAAAAGAACAGGACTGCACAGCACCAGGACCAGCAGCAATGCTATTTGCAGCCTGGGAGGCCACCCAGGAGATGGCTGGGGACAGACTGAGGGAGTTCTGGGATTGCCCAGAGAGGCTGCGGAATCCCCCTCCTTGGGGATCTCCAAAAGCCTCCTGGACACGGTCCTGGGCAACCTGCTCTGGATGGCCCCACGTGAGCAGCAGGTTGGAGCAGATGGCCTTGGGAGGCCCCTTCCAACCCTGACCATTCTGTGAGGAGCACCAGGAAGAACTGGGGACAAGCACAAGAGTGAAGTGGGCCAGCAGACAGCGATGACATGGAGCTGGGGACCAGCACAGGAGCACTGACCTAGGAGCTCCAGTCCTGCCCTAAGCACCCTGCTGACAGGGTGAGGTTTCAACATACACCTCATTGAGGCAGCTACGATTTCACTGCTGCTCCCAAAAAACCATGGTGCAGAGTGACAACGGCAGTAAGAACAGACACCAAAAATACCAGGGCTTCGGATGGAAGCGGAAGGAGATCTCCTTCTGTTGCAAAGGAGAAAGGGGACATGACAGAGTTCTCTGTTCAACACTCGAGGGAAAAGGACAAGATTTGAGCAAGAGTATAAAACTTTTAATGGGTCAGTGTGTCAGTCCTTGATGCAGAGGAGAGAAAGGAGTGAAGGGGGTTGTTGTGGCTGTCCTGGGCACTCAGCACTGCGGTGAGTATCTGCACAGAGCAGGAAAAGCAACGTGGTACACACGCAGCCAGGACAGCCCGCTGACCTTTGCTCCCTACGGAGGGATACAACACCTGAAGAGCAGTTCCTCTCACTGTCCATTCTGTTTCACCTTGTGCTTCTTCCTTGCAGGGACTTGAGCGTGTGGCTTCTGGAAAGAACGCGGGACAGCCTTCAAGGGTCTCCTCTGCCCCTGCAAAGAAAGTCTCTTCTTCAAAGCAGGCTTGTTTTTTTTCTGTTCCTGGACAATTTGTGTGTCCTCAAGTTTCTTCTTTTTTGGCTGAGGCTCCACGACAGTCTCAGGGCCAGTGGACGGACTTGCTGCTTCCACAGCAGGTTCTTCATCTGCAACAAAAGAGAGAAGTGCTGCAGGAAGAACCCACGTGGTTTCTGCGTGGCAAGCAGCCCGTGAGAGCAGGCCCAGGCAGCTCAGCAGAGCTCCAGTACCAGGTTACCTTTTTGTGCCTTGGGAATGGCGTTAGAGAACTTCTTGAATTTGGCAATGAAGAACCCATCCATGTTGTGTGTGTGGGGATAGAAACGCCGTGTATGCTTGAGGGAGGGGTGGAAACGCCGGTCCTTGAACCTGGAGGAGGAAAAGGGATGAGAAATGATAGAAAGCCCCTGGTGAACCCTGGTCAGCAAGGAAGAGTCAGTCACCTGTGCAGCTTGTGAACTGGCACGCACCTGGTGAAACCTTCCTTGCCAAAGTCCAGTCCTGTGGCCACCAAACGGACATTGCGTTTCTTCAGGGCATAATCCACCACCCACTCGTTTTCCTCCACCTGCCAGAGATTAAATGTTAGGACCCAGGGCCTGCCAGCCGCCGAGGAGATAACCACAACAGCGTGGACTTACTGTGATGGAGCAGGTGCAGTACACAACATAGCCCCCTGTCTCTGAGGCAGCATTGACCGAATCTATAGCGCTGAGAAGCAGCTCCTTCTGCAGGTGAGCGCAGCGCAGGATGTCTTTCTCATCCTGAAAGGGAAAGACAGGTTAGGATGCCGGAGGTACAGGGAAGCACCCCCAGGGTTCTGAAACTACTGTGGATGGAGGGGTGGCAGGAGAATGAGGCACAAGATATAAGAGATTCTGCGGTCTTCTGCAGAACTAATCTCAAAAGAAAAACACCTAGCTCCAGTGCAACAGGCAGAA
Organism: Anas platyrhynchos; assembly: GCF_047663525.1. Lineage (NCBI taxonomy): Eukaryota > Metazoa > Chordata > Aves > Anseriformes > Anatidae > Anas > Anas platyrhynchos. Next base: position 82,627,652 of record NC_092587.1, on the reverse strand, counting down.
TAGAAAAAAGCAGGAAAAATCAGTTTCCTTACTGCAGAGATCTCCCAAGAAAGCAGATGTCCTAAAGTCCTCCCTCTCACGATGCACACCTGATCCCTCATCTAGCATCCCCACTGGGCACTCACCTTATTGGTTTTGACAGCAGGATCCTTGGAAATGACGCCTGTTCCGCTACAAGGAGCGTCAAGCAAGACACGGTCAAACCCTCCAAGTACCTGCAGGCAGACGTGCATTTAGAGTTATGCTCGTTGGTAGGGACTGAGAACAAGACTGAGACCAGAAATGAAACCAGATGACTGGGAAAGCAGGAAAGATCTCTCGATCCTTCCCGTCTCCCTTCATGTTTCCACATGAAGCAACAAGCACACTCCCCTGAAGCTCTGCTTATCCTTCTGTGAGAAACAACTTCACAGAACAAAGCTTTGCTAAGGGGACAGCACAACTCTGCACAGGAAGAACACTCTGGAGCAAACAGGAACGTACCTTGGGGAACTGGCGTCCGTCACAGTTGCTCACCACAGCATTGGTGACCCCCAGACGATGCAAGTTCCCCACCACGCTACGCAGCCGCTCAGCATTGCTGTCATTGGCCAAGATCATCCCTGTGTTCTTCATGAGCTGAGCTGCCGGAGGGCAAAACACATCAGCAAAGGGCTGAAAACCTCCCGAACTTTTGCCCATGCACAGCCACCCCCCTTCTTCCCCCTGAATTCAGTCCCATTCTGTTTCCCCTTTCTGCAAAGGCTAGTGGAAATGCATCACTTTGCAGAGCATCCCTCCCAGGCCTGCCAAGAAAGGCTCTCGGGTGGTACCTATGTAGCTGGTCTTGCCTCCCGGGGCACAGCACATATCCAGGATGCGTTCGTTCTCCTGCGGAGCCAGAGCCATGACGGGGAGAAGACTGGAAGCTCCCTGCAGCATGTAGTGCCCAGCCAGATACTCAGGGGTGGCACCTGGGCAGGGAAGGCAGAACAAAAGACAGCTTGTGAAATGAAGAGAGCCAAGAGTGGGTCAGCTCAGCCCTGTGATGGGAAGGGTGATCTCACCGATGGGCACGGAGGAGTCATAAATAACAAGCCCGGTTTTTGACCACTTTCCCAAGGGGTCAAGATTCACGCCACGGTTGATGAGAGCCTGCAAGACAATGAGACGGGGCTGAGGCACAACTCCATGTGACAGGCAGCGCAGGCAACAGCCACTGGTTTCTGCTCTCACCTGTGCCAGGTCCCGTCGCCGCGTCTTGAGGGTGTTGGTACGAATGGTGACGGGACGGGGAACCTCGTTGGCTTCCAGAAAGTTTATCAGCTGGACAAAAGAAAGCAAAAGAAATAACGTAAAAATGAAGAGCTAGGGAGGCTGCCACGTCCTCACCTGTCAGCCTAGGGAGGATTCTACCTCAGGGAGTGGGAAAATGTCCATGAGCTTCTTGAGCAAGAAGTCGCTGTAGGAGTAGTAGGCAGCCATGTCCCGGCGCAGTAAGGTGAGGTACTCCTGCCGCGTGCGCCCTTCCTCCCGCTTCACCCTGAAGTCCTGCAGCACCTCCATGTTGCCCTTGATGCGCTGGTGAATGATGTGCAGGTCCAGTGGCTCGTTAGGTAGAAGGACCATTAAGGGATCACAACCAACCAATAAACTTGCACATTAAGTTTGTTTCAGGCTCGATCACTCACGAGGGAGTCTTGAATCGCCACATCACCAGCACCAGAAAGGCCTTGTTGGAGAACGCACATCTACTGAACTCGGCATTTAAGCTTCCCACAGAGTTCACCAGAAAGGGGGATTCAAAGGACAGGGCTGGACAGGAAAGTTCACAAGGCAGAAATTGTGAGACACTTGAAAAGAATATGGTTTAGTTTAAATAAACAGGGGAAAAAAATGGGGAAAATGTCTTCCAACGCTGAAAACTTTATCTGCATCAGAAAGGAGATCACATGTTCCCCAAAGACAACTATGGGGAACAACAGAGAAAGAGAAGCAGCAAGATTAAATTGCACAGGGAGAGGCAGGAAATGAAAATCACCGAAGCCCAAGAGCAAGCACTTTGTATGCTGGAGTCACTACTGCCAGAGGCTCTATGACTGGGTTAGACAAACACCTGCTGGGAAATCAGGGTAGAGAGGAATACACTATGTGACGGATCCATATGTATTTAGGACTAAAAAGAAGGAAGATGGGGGCAGGCTCTCAGCCCTTTACAGGGCATAACATATTTCCTAGCTATACTATAGTGCAGCATTATACAGTAACTGCTAAGGCAGCTCATCTAAAAACGCCTCATCAGGCATCTTGCTAAACAATACATGTGATAAAGCTGAAAGCTCTTCAGCTGTGCCCAGGCTCTGTACTGCTGTGTGCATATGGCTCATGGATGTCACAGATATAAAGGATATTCTCTTTTTCAATCTGCTCGTTAGTTGGCAATTTGAACTCTTCATCTACATCCAGGTTGAGCTGCAGATCTTTGCTCTCTTCTTCCTTCTGTCCCGTCTTATGTGTACTTGTCTCCTCATCCTCCTCCTCTTCTTCCTCTTCCTCCTCCTCCTCCTCTTCACTGTCATCTTCACTGAGGCCTCCCCTAGGTATAAAGAAAAGAATGGACGTTTTATACAGAACAATTCGTTGCACAGGCTCTTCACAATCGTCACCTCTTGGATGTCAGAGAGGACAGAAAAGAATGAGCAACTCAGGCTCCTCATTGAACCACAGAAGATTCTGCTGTCTTGCGACGTTCTCAAATCCTTACCTGTCAGACTTCTGCTTCAGGGCGGCTTTTTCAATAGGCAGCAGCTAAATAGAGAGACAAGAGATTAATGAAACAGTATTGATGAATACCCCTTAACTCCTTGCCACCTGTGAAATTCATCTGCTGTGCTTAAAAAACAAAAAAGACGTTGAATGTTGTGCTGACATCAGCTGCTAAACTTGAAATTGCTCTTGTGAGGCAAAAAAGGACAAAGCTCTCCATCACCTCATTGTCCATCCCTCCCAGTAATGTCAGCCTTTTCCCCTAAGCCTGCTGGGTCTTTACAGCCAGAAAAGTCAAGCATTTCTTGAAAAATTAAACACAAAAAGTTCTTACCTCTTCCTCCTCAGACGATGAGGCGCCATAATCATCCACCATCTCCTCTCCGCTCTCATCTTCGTCCTCCTCCTCCTCCATCTCCCAGCTGCCCTCTTCCACCTCCCCATCGCTGGATAACTCCACATTGTTTCCTTTAGACGAGTTCTTTTTGGCTTTGGCTGGGGTCAGCCATTTCGCATTGCCGTCACTGAAGCCAGACTTGCGCTGCGGGGCTTGCCCTGCTGCCCTTTTGGGTTGCGTCTCCTTCTGAGGGGACACCTGCTCTTTAGCTACAGGCAGAACAAGCAGTTAGAAGCTAGGTGTTGTCAGCAAAGGCAACTGTCCTGTGTTTTTGACTTGGTGTGCACAACGGACCTGAGCTGCCTGTCAATGAGAGGGGTCTGCTTGCCCCTCCACGTCAATTTTCGCAGTCAAAACACAAAAGAGGTGTTCTTAACCCTCCACAAAGCAGCTTTATAAAGGGTTGTGTAGGCTACCACGTTAAAATATGGTTGTAAAATCCTGATGGTGTTTATGCAGGGAGTTCAGAAGCAGTTTGACAGCACAGAAGAGAGGCTGTTTGCTGTTTTATTCCTTAGTGAATGTGCCCCTACCTGGTGCAGCAGGTCCCAGAAGCGAGCCCAAAGGCATCCCCAGAGCACTCACCTGCCGGCTGCCGCCCTCCTCCCGGCGCCTTCCTCCCCGCCGGGCCGCTGGCTGCTCCCAGTCGCCTCTTGGCAGCCCTGCAGCGGAGCGAACGCACCGTGAGGCCCAGGGGGAGCAGCACCATGACGGAGCCCAGACCTCGGGGCCCCCCCTCACCTCCTCCGCGCGTGGCTGGACAGCTTCCTCCTGCCGCTCTCCTCCTCTGCGGGAAGACAACAGGCGGTTAGGCAGCACCACCCGCCCCGGCGGCACCGCCCCGGGAATATTTCGACTCGATTTCGACTTACCATGGGGCAAGAAGCGGGCCAGCTCCACCTCGGCCCCCCGCTGCTTGCGGGCCTTGCGGCCGGGGCCGCGCTTCTCCCTCAGCGGGTCGAGCTTCCGCCCCATGGCGCCGCCGCCACACGTGGAGGCCGGTAACGGCCGCGCGCACGCGCAGCCCCCTGCCCGCCCCCGCACAAGATGGCGGCAGCGCCTCAGCCCAGCCCCTTCCCCTCCCACATCTCCCTCGCACCACCCCCTTTACACACTGTAAAATAAAACGAAGTAAAATACAAGGAAATTTTATTTTTTTTTCCACTTTTACCAAGATTTTGCTCTGTTTTTTATGTTTTTTGTTTTGTCGTCACTTTTGTGTTGTTTTTTTTTTTATTATTATTATTAGTGGACAAGTCCGGTCAGTTTCTGTATTAAAAAGGATCTTGATGGAGGTAGCTTTGTCTCTGTCCTGGCTTCGTCTTTTTTTTTTTTTTTTGCTTGGTCTCACCTGTGCACTCATCTCAGTAAACAAACGCGAAATAAAATTAGAAAACAAAAAAAAATAATAACTGGAATCCCAGGCCAAGGCAGCGAGCAATGTAGCCAGGCTCTCCGTGTAACAGACGTGGCGCCGCGGCCTCCAGTCACTATGTACAGAGTCCATCATACATCCCCCTCTCTCCTCAGCACACTCCTTGCTCCAACGGGCTGGCTGCAGTGGAAGGAGGCTCTCCTCCTCCCGGGGACCTGCACGGCAGCTTCCATGGAGGGAAACAGCACCCAGTCAGGAATGTCAGGCAGAGGGGTAGAGCGTGAAGGGGTAGGGGAGGGAGGGTCACTTCAGCTTGGCCGAAAGATGAACAGCACTGGGCTGGGGGCTCACTGCTGCTGGGCCACCTGTAAACCAGAGAAGACGATGTGAATCAACACCATCATATTACACTATCAACAGACCTCAAAATGGGGCTGTTTCCACTCCTAAACAGCCCTGCTAGGGGTACGTACTTGTTGGGGAGGGGGTGGTGGAGGGGGCTCACTGCTGCGGTTGGCCAGTCTGCTGAGGATGTTGCGCTCCGACATCTGGAGGCGCACAGCCACGGGTGGGATGCGGGCGATGGTGGCTGGCAAACGAGTCACATCTGCCTTCATGTCACTCAGAAGCTCCTCCAGCTGCTTCAGAACTAGAAGATGAAAGGACACGTTCAGGGGAGGAAAAAAGGGGCTCTGCCCAAGAAAGAGACAGGAGGGGGCAGCAATGCTAAACACATCTCCAGTCTTGCTTAGCACACACAATCACCTTTATGCAGCACAGCGTTGGCTGGTTTATTCCCAGCCATCGACTCCTTAGATAGATGCTGGTGGCTCTCAGCCAGGCACTCCACCTCCGCAAAACGTGTGTTCAGAGCCATTGAGGGGTGAGACGGGTCTTCTGACATGTTCAGATAGGCAGCTCGTCGCAGCTGCTCCTCAATCACCAGTGCTTGCTCCAGGAGCTGAAAGATAGGGTAATAATGAGAAAAAGTCATCCAGCAGTTGCTGGAGAAGCAGCCTGTTTGCACCACCCCTTAGCCTGCTTCTGATCTAGTTCTCTACTGCTTCATAAGGTGAGATTCTGCACCCGAGTCTCCTTTCACCAGCTTGTTTGTTTTGTGGTATTTTAGGCCTTACTCCAAGATAAGAGCTCCATTAAGCCAGGCACACAGGAAAACCAGGCTATGTATATCTAGTCTAATAAGAATACTACCACAAACTCAAATTCTTATTCCTTTGCTAAGATGGCTCAGATTTTTAAAGGCTTTTTGAGGACCAGGTTACTTGCTCATTTACTCTTTCTGCAGCGAGCATTTGGGATGAAGTTTTTCCTTAGAACCTGAGTGAGAAGTATCCTATGCTACTTACAGGAAGCACCTAAAGAACAGTTAAGCATGTCAGGGACATTTGAAGAAATTAATTTTAGTACTATTAGAGCAGGGCTGATCAGCCAGACTATATCAAATTAATGTTTAGTTCCAAGATTCAGAATTACGTGGCCTAACCGCGTTGGTCTTAACTTCCAGAGCTAAATGGTAGTCACTCCCAAGTAGGTTTAGCCAGAATGAAAGCTACTCTTTCACCATTGTAATGTTATTCAACTTTTCTAAATTCTGCTTAGGCATATAGAATGGTACACCATTAGGCACATCAGGCAGAACTTGTGGTGGGAACAGCCATTTGAACCTGCATGTCTCCTGCATGCCAGTTGAAGCAACATTGGGAGGAGGTGGAAGCAGAGAGCGCGCTGAACTAAGTTCCTTAACACCACTTCATAAAGAAAAGGACTCCTATCATGAAACTACTACATTATTTTGACATTTTTTTTTTAATAGAAGGCACTGCAGAAGCCTTCCCTTCAGTGAAAAAGTAAAAATCAAAACATCAAGCTCAACTAGGCAATCATCTTGTTCTTAAAGGCCCATCAAGCTGAAAGGCTCTTGTCACCCTGAAGAGAGCGCCTTACCTTAAATCTCCTTGCCAAGAACTTGTTCTTTATTTCCAGGAAGTTACCCCTGTTCATCTCACCCTTGAAGGGCTCATTGAGGATGGCGTAACGTGGATCATTCTGAATATCTTGCCAACGGGCATAGCCATGACTGAGATGGGATGAGCTCAGGCAAACAAAGGCAGTGAGAACAAGGGAATATGCAGCTCAGGCAGATACAGTTCTTGAGAGGAGGTGGGGGGAAAGAGGGTGCAGGGAGGGGAGGAACAGGAGCCAAGGGAAAGGAATGAAAACTATGTCCTACTAAATCTTAACTGTGCTGACAGGAAAACTCTCCTCCCACCACTTTCACTCTGGTGAAAGAAGATAAAGACAGTCTCACTGGATGTACTGCAGTCAGACCTGAGACGGTCACCTTCACAGTAATAGCTCATGTACAAGGGGAGAGAACTGGTCTATCAGGGTAAGGATACTTGATAATTCCAGCAAGGAGCCAGTAGTCATGACGCCGATGCCATATCTCATAGGTCTTCTTTGTGACAGTTGCAGCTCGCTCTTCATTCTGCCACAGGGAGTGTAATTCTGGAAAGGCAAGATACACAAAAATAATTGAAAGTTATTTCATGAAAACAAGTGGTATCTTATACTTCCAGGTATATAAAGATGTCTGGTACCTGTGAAGCCACCATCAGCTATGTTGAACATGAACCGTTGCTTTACTGCCTTCTTGTGCCTTTCATCTGCTGTCTCTTTTAGCATCTCCCCATTCTGCAGCATCACCACGTCTCTCTTATCATCCTCCTTTTTCTCATCTGTACACACAAGAAGTCATTAGAACACAGACAACACAGCAAGTTGGACCCACAATGAATCCTTGCAAAAGATGGACTCAAGAAGAGGATGGAATGACTCACCTTTCTCATCCAAGGTGATTATAGGAGGTTCAGGGGTATTCTCAACAGGTGCTCTGTCTTCCACTTTCTCCACATCAGCTGCAAGAGAAAAGGGGAACGTGAGATGGAGCTGGCAAGTACAAGGCTTTATTCCTGAATCTGTGAAACTTGAAACTGTTCCCTGACTCCCTGTTCAAAGTCCTGGAATTGTCCCCACTGACTATGTCTGTTTCTGTAGGGTGAAGTACTAAGGCAGAGAAGGTGCAGCTTTAGGAAGACATTTGTATTTTTGTTTTGGTGCATGTTGAAGGTATTGACGACCTCTCTAGAGATACCTTTGCTTTCAACTTCCATTGGCTCATCTGGTCTTTCCTTCACCTCCGGTTCCTCTACTTTTTTCTCTTCTGCTTCTGTGGGATTTGCTGGGGATTTTGCTTCCTGTGGTGGTGTCTCCACAGGCTGGGCACATTGCTGAGGACAAATCATTGAGAAGTGAGACAAAACAGCACATGGAAACAGAACACAGTCAAATCAGTTCTGAAAGCAAAGATGCACAAAACTGCTAGGCCAGCTCTGAGGATGTAAGAATTATCTTTAAGCATTGTTCCAAGAACTGTAAATGTGAGCACAAGTAGAGATATTTGCAATCGCATGAGGCAAACAAGCACCCCAACACTCACCTCCATAGGGGCCTCTGTTTCCGTAGCAGAGGCACTAAGCTCTTTCTCTGGTTCAGCTGACTCTCCTTGCTCCTTGGTACTGGCTCCTTCTTCCACCTTTACTCCTTCCTCTGTATATTCCCCATCCCACAGCAGCACAGCAGACAAGAGAAGGAGAAAAGCCATCAGTAAGGTCTTTCCTTCAATGTAACTAAGCACACATCTCCTTCACTCCTGGAGATTATCCCCAAACAAATGGGACCAATATCACTCGAGATAAAACCACATTCCTCAAACACAGCTTCTCATTTATATCTGTTCATCCAAGGAAAGCTGGTGTCCTCTCTTGCCTTTAAGGGTTTGCAAATATATTTGGCAGCCCTCCTAACACGAGAGGTAAGTTGATCTGTGTCCACCCCCAAGCCCCACCACCACAGCTCCGGTGAGGGGAAGAGCCAGGATGAGGTCAGGACACAGAATTTCACAAGGGGGAAGCTCTCACCAGGTGGAGGGACAGGGGCAGGTGTATTTGGCTGTGTATCCCCCGGTGTTGAAGGAGTTGGAGTTTTGGGAGAGGGGGAGCTTGGCTGTGAAAGCTTCTTGTTCTCCTCAATCTCTGCCAATTCTGGCATACTCCAGCGACCATTCACATGCTCAAATTCCTGCACCTGCAAGAGAAGGAGAGAAAGACATCACAGGAAGAGTCATACAAGACTTGTCCTCAAACCAGAAGAGACAGATCACTCAACACCCAAAGAAATAAGTGAGGAAGAAGAGAGAACTCACTAGCTCAGCACCCTAGTGACTAGAAGCTGGATGGAGAGAAAAGGCTGTGTTGCTCTCAGGCACCTACCTTTTTGCGTATAAGTGACATGACCCCAATGCGAGTAAGCACATGCTGTCGGGAAAGGCCTTCCCGAGGGACCCCATCTGCAAAGGTCTCTGCACCATCAGCTCCAGGTTCACACAAATGGCGCATGAACAGCGAGACATAGGCTCTAGAGCAGTTAAAAAACAAGTCATTTAGGCCATAAAATAGATTAGCTGGAGACAGACCCCTTCCACATCAGACCCCTTCCCAGATAATGGAAGTCACCCCAAGCCTTCTAAGCCATCATGACAACTTCTGAGGTTCCCAATTTCTGAGGTTCCAGGCCCCCTTTCACAAAAGTTTCCTTACAGAACTGTTACATTCACAGAGGACACAGCTGTCTTCATGTTAAGCCAGAAAGAATTGTAAGCCTGGAAAGAACTGGGAAGGTATTATTACGTGCTTTGCCTGGCTATGCAAGCATTTGATTTTGGTGACTGATGCATTGAGTCCAAGGAAGAAAACCAGAAGCAACACCCTGGCCTCTCCCAGGTCCTAGTCTCTCCTCATGGCCCTGCAAAGCTCAAACTAATATTTTACAAAAAGGCCAGAAGAGGGCCATTTTTCATTCTTCCTCAAAGGGGCTAAACGTTGCCCATCCCTGCCTAATGCACTTACTTGAATTCTTTCTCTGACTTGCCCCGGAGGTCCCGAACAAGCCATTGAGTGGTGAATGCATCCTGAGGTGGCATTCCATAGCGCATGATAGCATTAAGGAAGGCTTTCCGCTGGCGGGCATTGAAACCCAACACCTAGAATGAGGGAAAGATAGATATGGAAACAGCCATATAGGAACAACTAGAATTTACAGACCTATTCTGCTGCTACTTACCTCAATGTTCCCTCCTACTCGGGCAAGCAAAGGAGGCAGGGGCTTATCCTTATCATTTCTCAGGCCTTTGCGGCTAGGCCGACGAGCTGCTGAAGAGAGAAACGCAGCTAAGGAGGAGAGACAACGCACAGCACATTGTTGCGTGAATACTTCCCTTGCAGAAGGGCACCACAAAGTGTACCAAGCATCCAGAGTCCCAGCTGCTACTACATGCAGAGAAAGTGACCCAGGAGCTCCAGCTTCACCAGAACTTACCTTCAGACCTCTCATCAAAGTCTTCGTCTCCTTCTTCAGAAGCAACTGAATAGTCTGACTGATTATCTGACTGGTCATCCTGCCAGTCTGAAAGAAAAACAGCACGTGAGCCTGAGACGCTACTCCGTTACTCTCCCAGTAACACATACTTACACCCATTTCCCCCAGGTTCCTGTGGATTTTTGTACCTCTATCCTCCTGAGAGCCATCATTGTAGTTAACTTGCTTGCGAATACGTTTGCCCTTCCCCAGATTCCTGGCCAGATCCTCCTGTTGCTGCTCGTAATGGTGACGGAGCAGTTTCTCCCAGTAATCAGGATCCACTGATTCCTCCTGCTTTATGATCTCCCGTTCAACCTCTTCTTCCTCCTGCCACACAGAGTTAACACTAAGAGCCCTACATCACATATCCCAACCTGCTTGAGTAGATTTATGCCTACTTGCCCTTAAAAGCATCAGAGCTTGATTTAACTGCTCTTATACAATCCAGCAGAAGACCCTAGCTGATGTCCACCTCATACTCACCCCCATTTCCTCTTCACGCACTACATACTGGGCCACCTTGAAGGAGCTGAGATACTCATTCATGCCCTGCAGCTCTGTGTCTTCTGTTTCATCCTGGTTCCGATCCAGGAGGCGCTCAATTGCCTTGTCATCATAGTGGATAACACTGCTGTCCTCACCTTCTTTGTTATCCCCTGCGGAAGGAGCACAGACAGACATTTGCTATGTGGATCTCAAGGGATTAGGAGAGGATATGACACCCTAGACCTCCTTGTAGAGCTCTGATCAGTACTGTGCCTACAATTACTAGCTAGGTAAGGATTCCTTATTTAGTACTTCCCCACCTCCTTCACTTCTACTCTCAGGCACTCACCACCCTCAGTTGCCTCATCCTTGAAGAGCTCTTCAGTGCCAAATTTGAGAATGTCATCAAGTTCCTGTTTCGACATGGAGCCTGTCTTGGAGCCCAATCCTGGTCTCACTACCAGGTGAGTTAGCATCATTTTCTTCTTGGCCACCTGAGTGATACGCTCCTCCACTGAGGCCCTTGTCACAAAGCGGTATATCATCACTTTCTTGTTCTGTCCAATTCTATGTGCACGGCTGAACGCCTAGAAGAGGGAGACACTCAGAACAGTCTAGAGCAACACAAGCAGTAGCCTGCTACACCCCACCTACTTCCACAAGTTTCACACTTGCCTTCGTGTTTAGTCTTAACATTAGTTAAGACATGCCCTCTGCTTGTTCACTTCCCATCTCTACCCAACCTCACTGCTCTAATTTTGTATGTTTCTAGAAGGAAAGTCACCACAAATTCCTTCACTCCCTCTGATGCTTTCACTTCCCTTCTTCCTCAAAGGCTCCCTATAGTGAGTGGTCTCATTCAAACTCACCTGGATATCATTGTGGGGGTTCCAGTCTGAGTCATAAATAATCACAGTATCTGCTGTGGCCAAGTTAATACCAAGACCCCCAGCTCGAGTGGAAAGCAGAAAGCAGAACTGCTGAGCACCAGGAGCTTGGAAAAAAAGGAGAGAACAGAAGTAATCAAGGGAGAACACATTACTCAAACAAGAATTTTTATCATCTCAGGGGAATCACCACCAGTTTAAGATTCCAGAAGAGCAATGGATGACTCGGGCCACTATCAACAATCCCATATTGAACACTAAGCACATACAAGGCAAGAAATTTAATTTTGTACATAAAATACAGAGGAGAATTCTTACCATTGAAGCGATCGATAGCCTCTTGACGCATATTGCCCGTGATTCCTCCATCAATCCGCTCATACTTGTATCCTTCATGTTCTAGGAAGTCTTCCAAAAGGTCTAACATTTTAGTCATCTGCATATCAAAAATCACCACAAAAAGAAGTGAGGGACAAGGGGATAGCAGAACAACAGGCTCCTTTCCTTAGGAAAGGAATTCCCAGCTTTAAGGTTTTTCCTCACATACCTGAGAGAATATGAGCACCCTGTGACCTCCTTCCTTGAGATTCTTTAACATCTTCTGGAGCAGCAACAGCTTTCCAGATGCTCGAATAAGAGCACTACCATCATACATGCCATTTGGCATCTTTGGAGCTTCCTAAAAAGAAAGAAAAAGCGAGGGGTGAAGAGAAGAAAACTGCTTCTGCTTGATATTAGTCCCTAGCTGTGTTCTTCAGATGCTGACTCACGTCTAGTCATTTAACTCAGTACAACCACAATGCACAGCATTACTTATACAAAACATCAGTGCCAGCCTGTGCTACTTATTTTGCAGTTTAACTCCTAGATCCCCTCTTTCTGACTCAGTCCCTACTCTGTCTCTCTCATCTTGAGAGAATCAAAAGATGTTCTTACTTGTCAATAAAGATAATGGAAAAGGAGTATCCAGTATGTGATGTCTACATAAAGGCATAAATATACAAGATGGGGAAAAATAGCACAAGAATAAAAAGGGAATCCCTCCATACTTGCCATGGAGCTCACAGTCTCCCTGGTAACAGCCAGCAGGGAATTTGCTTATATAAGAATAAGTCAGCAACTGGACATACCATAGCAGCCACAGGGAAGAGGTAGGGGTGGTTGCAGCACTTCTTCAGATCCATAACAACGTTGAGCAAGGAAACTTGGTTTCCACCACCACGTGCATTCAGTGCCTCAAAGTTCCTTGTCAAAATGTATTTGTAGTATTTCCTGAAAAGGGAAAAAATATATGTTCATAAGACACACACACACCCCTCAGGCAACCCTCATGAGAGCAACTACCATACTGGTTTGTTAACATCCATACAGTTCCTGCCATTACCTGGTAAATACCCAGGCTCTGCCAGTGGCAATTACTATCCCTTTAACCCTTACATCAGACCACAGGACTACTGCTTCCCTCAACTACCGTGGCAGCAGGAAGTGTTCCTCCTATCCACTGTGCAGAAAGCTCTACAAGGAGGCTAAGGCTGTTTCAGCATCCTCTTTGGAACTGCAGAACAGAGCAACAGTAGTTCCACAGCAAATGTGCCATCCCCACACTCACTTCTGCATGGGGCTCAACTCCACTCTGACAATAAGTTCGGTCTTAGATGGCATGTTCTTGAAAACGTCAGCTTTGAGACGCCTCAGCATATGTGGGCCCAGCATGTCATGCAGCTTCTTAATCTGATCTTCCTTGGCGATATCCGCAAACTCTTCTAAGAAGCCCTCCAGGTTACTGCAGAGAAATAGACATTCAGCAAAATCCACAAAGGAAAAAGAGCAAAAAAAAAGGGAATAGGAGTTTCAAGACAAGCAAGCTTTGCCTGGACTTGCACTGCAAGACTTACTGGAATCTCTCTGGTGTCAGGAAGTTCAGCAGGTGGAACAGTTCTTCCAGGTTGTTCTGCAGGGGAGTTCCTGTAAGCAGCAGCTTATGCTGGAGTGAATAACCGTTCAGCACGCGGAAGAACTGGAAAAGTAGAGAGTAGGGAAGGAAGAGGGAGAGACAGAGACTTAGGTCACAGTCCTATAAAAAAAGTCCTAGAAAAAAAGAGCAAGCTAGGATTTGATTTAGATTGTATCAGCTGTTTGGATAAGAGCTCCAAGTAGCTCCCATTCCAGTCAGGGCCACTAGACTGATCTTATTTGGATCACTCTTCTGCATAACAAGTGACTGCAGCAAGTCCTACAAGCCATCAGGTGCTAGAAGATTTCCCTTGCTTTTTTAAGTTACAAGCTTTCAGACCACCAATCTTTTCCAGACTGCTGTACTACGTACTTTCCTCTAAATTAGTGTTCTACATTCTTACTTCTCTGCCTCGAGACTTCTAGAAATAACCAAGTCACTCTTCCTATTCATATCAATCCTGGCAGCATTCCAGAGTTCTGAACAAGCAGAGGAGAAAGAGCTAAGGGTTTGCCAATATGCCTTTGAAGTGATTTGTGCTGGCTTTCACAACAATGAAGTAATTCCAGGCAGAACTAGTGAGCAGGTAAGGTACTGAACTGAAAAGCACAAGTATACAGTGTTCGCTAGCACAAATTGACAAAGCAGTAATTTATGAGCCTAGCCATTTGTTTGTTCATTTTAAACTTAACATGATATAACATCAAACAGTATGAGAGTAGCTTGTACTAGGTGGCAAACAAAATCAAAAGAAATGCCACCCCTCATTTTGGTTATTATATCAGAAGGATTCCTTTCTTGGAAAGAAATATGGAAGTTACTTATATCTGTAAAAAGATACTTGTTGGTAGGCAAACATCACCTTCTGTCAAAAAAGCTGATCTGTCTCGTATCCAAACACCTAAAGCTGTCCTTAAGGGATAGGAAACTGATCTCGAAAGAGGTAGACTTAATGGTCTTGGTGGATAATCAATTGCAACTTAGTCATGGTGAAGCCTTGAGATTTAGTATTCCCTTTCTGTTCATATGTATGAAAAACTAGTGTTCTTTACCGTTTCCAATAATTTCAATTCTAAGCACAGAACAACATTCAGTTTTAGGGCCTACAATCAAGCATGATCTGGAAACTGGATATCAAGCACAGCTGTGATATATTGGAAAGATACCTCACATTTGGATCTGAAAAGCTGAAGCTATTTTTTCTTTAAACAAAGAGGTAACTTTCTCTTACAGCCTACAAGAACCTATAAAACCAGATTTCCAGTAACAGTTGTTTAGTGTACTAAGCCCTAGAATCCGGCTGAAGACAGACAAATCAATACCAGAATTAAAACACAAGGGCTTAGGGAGGGGCTGGATTAAGAAAGTACAGTCAATTCAACTGAATTAAAACAAGCTTAGTTAAGGTACAGCCTTGTATGAAAGCAGCTGTATGGCTTTCAGCATTTGTCCAGGCATTGTTGAACACCCCTGCCCACCTCTCCCATTTCTATAACATAGAATTAGCTCTGCTACAAAGCTAGATGAATGCAGAGGCCAAGATTACTCTGGAAGCAGGACAATTGTGCTCATGAAGCTTGTTTTACACTCAATATGGTAAAAAACCCTTTCATAATAGAGATGGTGCAGGTATATGATCTGCTTCCAGAGAAGCCTATTTTTAAGAAAAAACATCCAGGTTTTCTTTGTTCTGTTTTTTAACATTTTTTTCTAGTATACACCAATTGTCTACTCAGAGAGGAAACTGAGTTAATGAGTGAGACACACGACAAGTGAAGTTGTTACCAGTTATAATCAAAATGAAGGTTGTTCCCCCCACCCCTCCCCGCCTTTAAGATAATGCATCAAATTTGCTGTCAAACATATGACTAAGAGCTGGCAGACAAACTTACTTGCTTAGGAACAGCAATCTAATCTTCTGAACTATCTCTGCAACACGTGCCGTGCCCATAAACGGCATTACCTATGCTTTTCCATACCTTAGACTGGTTGTTCTTCAGTCGGTGAGCTTCATCCACAATGAGACAGGCCCAGTCAATAGACCCCAGTATGGCCATATCAATTGTGATCAGTTCATAGGAGGTGAGAAGCACGTGGAACTTCACAGCAGCCTCCTTCTGCAAAGGAAAAGAAGGGACATGGTAATGAGATAAGGGAACGCCCCAAGACAAAGGGGTCTCTCCAAGCTGTTCCAACAAGCCATGGTTGAGCAGCACGTCAAAACCATTTTTCACATGCAGTTTCCTGTCAACAGATTCAAGAATACCACCCAAGCATTCCAGTTCTTCAATCCCCTATTGTTTTACACAAGTAAGTCTCTTCAGCCTCCTTGTTACTTACTACTTATGGACAGTAATCAAGTCTTGAAACAAGTTTACAAATAAGCTGTGAATAGAGGCACATTATGGAAAGATCTGGAGGTATGTAGCTCATCAAAAAGTTAAGACTTAAATAGCTTATCAGAAAAATTTGTTAGTACTCGGTGCAGATAAGTTTCAAGGGAAACCAAAACCAAGGAGTCCTATTTAACTCTGCCACTGGGAACACTTTTCCTAGTAAAAAAATAAGGTGGTAGCTAGACTAAAATTCTATTAAAAACAGCCACTTATGTCAGGATCTTCCTTCCTGTCTGGGCACAGAATGCAATTTCTCAGATGTCTAGATGTGGCTTTACTACCAGCCAATTCCTCATAGAGAGGTAAGAAGGAGGAGTCAAGTTCATGCAGGTTGGCAATTCTGACATTGACTTAGATCTGTACGGAGTACGATATACAACTTCACAGATTAAGCAGAAGAATAAAGAGACTTGCCTATAGCCAGTATTGCTTTAGTCAACACCCTTTTTCTTCAGGGCTGTATGGTTCAGACTGGTAAGTGCTTAAAACAGTCTAGAAAAGGAGTCTAACTAAATACCCAGTAGTCATCAATTTGTAGTTATTTCCCCTGCAAAGCTAAAAGTATAGTCAGTTCCCAGGGATTTCAGAATATCTGAATCTTGGCTGCTGAAAACCAGTCTAGTGCATCTCTTCTTCCAGTTCAGGCTTGCAATACAGCAAAGTTCTGTACCTTCATTCTGGATGCTTTTTTGCCTCCACGTATGGCATTATCCTCGAAAGTGAACTCATTCTCACGGATGATGGCCCGACTGTCTTTGTCCCCAACATAGGTCACTACATACATATCTGGTGCCCACATCTCAAATTCTCGTTCCCAGTTGATGATAGTGGAGAGCGGGGCACTCACCAAGAAGGGTCCCTTTGAGTGGCCCTACGAACAGAATCATTAAGAACATTAGATGAATGCATCCACTCACTCGTGGCATTTTCCTGGGTAGTGTTCTCCCAGCTATGTTTGGCCTCTCACCTCTTTGTACAAGGAATATAGGAACACAGCTGTCTGCACAGTCTTTCCCAGACCCATTTCATCTGCCAAGATTGTATCTGTGCCCTGAGCCCAAGAGAAACGCAGCCAGTTCAGTCCTTCCAGTTGGTATGGATGCAAGGTACCCCCCGTTACATCGAGGTACTCAGGTTGCCGGTCATATTTCACTGTTGGCTACAGCAGAAAGAAGGAAGAGTTGAGATTACTATTTACCTTATCAAGACAACTACCAAGAGTTCTTTCCCAGTCAACACATTCTCTAGATGAGACTCCATTGAAAACCACCAGATTAAGCCCAATACCCACTGAAAACCATCAGGTTAAGCCCAGTACCAAATCCCTAAAAAGTCAGGTGTCCATCAGCCCCCCCACCTTATTTTAAGAAAATAATTTTATTTCTATCAATAGCCTGCCAAGTCTGTTTCCAGCATACAGACTAGGCTTATCTGAAGGTTGTATGAACCCATTTACTTTTTAGGCCTGGAAGGAATTACAAGCCTTGTGTTTATCACCCTTAGCTTTTCCATTTACCAAGCCTCAACCCCACTCAAAACCACAAGCTCCATCAGACGGCACCAAAGCAATAAACAGTAACTTACATCTACCGTGGGAGTTTCAGGGGGCCTTTCCAGTTTCCGCATCTTCACCTTCTTTAGCTTCTTGCCAGGCCTTCCTTCTTCACCCCTCATCAGCTCCCTATGCAGAGACAGTCCCAAGAATACACAAGTTTAATGGCTTCTGTAATGCGGCCTGTGCTAGGTAGTGATTATCTCAACAGAAAGTATTTGAGTATGAGGAATGTGACCTCTAGATATTTTCTCCTACCTGTGATTCCAGTAGGCTTGTTTGTAAAGGTCATAGTCTTGGATATCCACATCCTCGCTTTCCCACGATGCCTGGTCATAGGGCAGGTCTCTCCATTTAATCAAATAGTGGACATTCCCCTTCTTATCCACACTGAGGGAGAAACCAGTAAGTCTTAAGCACAGTGAAAAGACACCATTCACCCAATCCACTCAAGTTGGAGAGAAGAAAAGGATCCCTTAATGAAGCAACAGACACAAGAACAATGTTTGTCATATAAACAAAAGAACTCCCACTTTTCCCCCTCATTAACGATGCAGCTTAGCTCATCCACTCTCCCTTAACCCTACCTAAGGCATTTGTTAAAAATCCTCCTGCTCTTCCATAGGGAGAGGTATTTAGATGAGAAAAATTTGTCTTTGCTTCCTTCCCTACCTATGATTAAGGATTCTGTGGATCATCATCCACTCTGGCTTGATCCCATATCGGTAGAAGCGCTCCTCCATTTCAGCATATTTGGGGTCCTTGTTCTTTCTCTTTCGACTTTTCTCCTCTTCACCTCCGAAGTCCCCTGAGGGTGGCTCATCCATATCATTCTTGCGTTGGTAATTTCGAAACATGACCTGACAGTGCAGCTCCAACTGGAGTCAGGACAAAGTTAGAGATCATAAGTATCTCTCCCCAATTACCCACAGAAATAACCATATCATAAGGGTGGATGGCAAAAAGTTTTAAACTCACCTGCAACTCCGACACCCAAGAGCAGTGCCAGTAGGACATGCCCTGCCATTTGACAAAGAACTGCCTTTCAGGCCGACCCTCCAGAGGCTTCGGAGGAGGAGCATTAGGGTCTGCATCAGGTGGACGTGGTGGCGGGGGACCAACTGGGGGCTGACCCCATTTCCAGATCAAGATCTTCTGCACCTTTCCTTTCAAAGCTGGGCACTAAAAAGTTAGACAGATCATTATATCAGACTGTAAGTATTCTAACTGCAAGTGCTGAGGAGTAGAGTGTTCAAAGAGTCACTGTTCTCTTCCTTAGTGCTTTACTACACAAGCAGAGTTTACTCTTTGGGCTTGGAAGCTTTCATCCTCTTATTTCCAGCATTTCCCTGAGCTTTCTCTAGTTTGTCTTCCCTCCCCTCCCAACCAAGACTGGGGAATCCAATTCAGTATCTTAATTTAGTTGTCTCCCCAGGGCACAAAAAAATTCAGAAGTTCTACATGAATTACACACATTGGAGTTCTGGTTGGATGGACTGACATTAAGCCCAGCAATGTACCAAATGTTTTTCTGTAGAACTATCAGCCCAGTATTGGGATGTACCCTGAAGCAGATTCTATTTTGTTCATTATCTTAGAAGTCCTCATCACTGACTGAAAGCATCTAATGCCAGTTATAATACTTCATTTCAGTAATGTCTTGCAACAGTGTGAAATTTCTGACCATCTACTATGAAAGGGCTTGGCATTACAAAGCCTGCAGCACAAGATCTGTTTGGCTCAGTATCAGCTTAAAATATTTAAGTGCTGAATTTGCTTGCACTCACATTGCTGCTTCTACATATACACAGGGCCCAAGAAAATTGAGCTTTGGCATCCTGGACCCAAGACTGCCCAATTACTTCACACATGGGCAAACCTCACGAAACTCAATTGCTGTAATCCTGTACTTCCTGCTCTCTGGAGTAAAAACAACCAAGCTAAATCCAACCACAGAGAGCCAGACCTCAGCGAGCTATGACAAAAATGCAATAGCCTCCTCTGAGGACCTAGCATTTCCAGGAAAGTGTGATGTTCAAAAGGGAACAGATCCATCTGCTCTTTTAGCCACAGGAGAGTGGTAGAGCAGGAACTTACAGTGCAGCGAGGACACAGCCACTCCCCATTGGGAATCTCTGGCAATGGGGGATTCAGACAGTGGATGTGATAGGACGAAGGACAGGCATCGCAGCATAGCAGCTCTCCTCCATCCTTGCAGACTCTACAGAACTCCATATGGTGGTCATCTTCCTCCTCAGCATCCCCCACAACATCTTCCAGGATCTCCTCACCTTCGGAGTTATCCTCCTTTGCTTCCCACTGAATGCCCTCTTTTTCCTATAGGAATAGGAAATCAGAAAAAAATCAGATTGACGCATTTGTGATTATCTTCATTAGCGCTGAAGAACAGCACCAAGTCAACTGACTTTCCCCCTTGACAACAGATTCGGGGGAATCCAGTACTCACACAGTGTGGGCAGCTCCATTTGCCCTCTGGGGCTTTCTCCATGTCTGGGTCCAGGCAAACCATGTGGTAGGCACGAGGGCAGGTATCACACAGTATGATTTCTCCTCCCTGCTGACACACCTCACAGTAGTCCTGGTGATCAGTCTCATAGCCATCCACAGCCACTGTGGAGTCCTCCTCACCTGCAGAGGATATGGGGAGTTAGAATAGCACAAGGCGCAGCAGATACAAGCTTCTTGCAGCAAGCAAGGGCTGGTGCCTAAAGCCTGGAGCCTCCCTCAGCACCTGACTATATAGTTGCAGAGTGAATTTTGGATTCTGCATCTCTCTGTCCTTATAATAAACAGGGCAGGGGGCAAAAATTGAAACAGAAGTGAAGCGAAGCCCTTTGGGGCTCCTTCCACCCATGAAATTAAAGGTGTAGCATAGGCCAGGAAAACTCAGCACTGTATCTGCTCCTCTACCAAAGAGGGAAAGAATTCCTGGGCACCTTTTCCTTACTGGAAGTAATAATCAGGTCTTTCCTCCATGAAGGATTCTCCTCCCTCAAGTACACTGAGAAGTATCCAAATGCTGCACAGACATTCCTCTCATCTCTACATACACTTAGCTGCAATTCTGTTTCCAGCTGACAGCAAGCAGCAATACCTTTCTTTTTCTTTTTCCCAGCTTTGAGTTTTTTGCGACTGCGACTACTGCGGCTGGTAGATCCATCTGAAACAGAATAGCTGTTGATGCTGGCGTCATCGAAGTCTGACTCCACATCCAGATCATCATCTTCGCTCTGAGGTAGGGAAGAAGAAAGATGTGCTGCTCAGGCATGCACGCTGGGGACAGCAATCAGCCCCAGATCCCAGCATCTCTAGCATGTCATCAGCTCCTCCGCAGAATATCAAGGAAGGAGGGTCACTTACCGATGATCTCTTACGCTTGGAGCCAAATCCTCCCAGTTTGATTTTCAAAGGTGCCACTTTCTTTGTTTTAGGTTTTTTCATATCAGGAATACGAGGACTGGCCTTGGGCTTCCGCCGAGCATTGGGTCCTGGGAACAGAGGAGCCTGTGAGTGGAAAGGACTACTGCCTTGACACCACTCTGCCACCCCATCAGATTTTTTATCTCACCTTTGCCCTCCTTTGTCTTGGCTTTCCTGAGCGGCACATCTACCGGGGGCTGCGGCAGCACAGCATCCACATTTGTCACCATACTCTCCACTACTGCAACAGCTGCAGCGGCAGCAGCAGCCACAGATGCACCTGAACTTCCCTTGAATGGGTTGTTTGTGCTAAACTCCCTCCATTTGGCTCCCAGTACCATCATCATCTTCGACACAGCTATTTTAGGGTTCTTGGCTGCAATAAGTGGCCTGCATACAGTTAAGGAAGGAAGAGTTACTAACCAGCCTGAAGTCTAGATGATTCTTTCTCCTCCCATTCCCCCCCCCAACCCTCCCAGCAGCACTTCTCTCCCAAGCTACATTCCTTTCTAATCTCTGATCTCAACAGGCAATGAATCTCTCCACTCCCTCCTATCCTTCACACAGTGTGGAGGTAAACGCTCCAGGATTTGGAGATCAAAATGGAATTTAGCACATTGGGGGGGGGGGGGGGGGGGAAATGGACTAGAAGTAAGAACTTGCATCATTTTAAATCACTGAAAACAAAATATGTGCATCAATTATTTTAGCGTTGCTTCAATTTTTGCTCTAGGTAGGATGCTAGTGTCTCTAACATGGTTTTGGAACCTCATGACACAAAACCTAGTCTTTTTTTTTTTTTTTTTTTTTGCTCTTCAGGAGTCCTTCCAAGTGCTACAGACTTGCAGATCACCTGACAAACTGGCTGAAAGCTTTATAGTTGGTGAGAGTGCGGTAATCCTCCTCTGTGAAGATATGGTCAATATCCTCCATGCCCCAATCCTCTAAGAGCTGAGCAGATGACTTTGGCTCCTGTGCAAAGAGAATCACAGCAACTCTGAGCAAAAGCGCATGCTCTACAGAAGAGCTTCCATACATCTACATCATCTACCTTGCACCTACAGATGACCCAGTGGGTCAAGACTGGGGGATTTCCACCTCCTCCCCACCTTCACTTGTCACTGCCACAGGACACAGCCTCACTAGAACATCAGAAGTGGGAAAAGTCTTTGGATTCAATATACTTTCTAGGTGGCTTTAAGGTAGGAGAGAGGAAGGCATGCAAGATGGGACAGCATTCAGGTCAGTCAGGTTTAGCAGAGGAAGAAACTGAACTGTCCCCACTTCATGCACAGTCACAAACAGCACCAATCCCCAAAACTGGATAAAGGGAAGCAAGGAACAAGCAGGCCATCAGCAGGGCATCCTCTCACCTTGGAGTCATCATCTTCTTCCTCCTCTTCTTCTTCCTCCTTGCGCTTCGCTTTGTTTTTCTTTTCCTTCTTAGGCCCTAATTTCTTCTTTTTCTTCTTCCCAGGAGTATAGTCACTGCCTTCACTGTCCGAGCGCAGAACCTCCTCTTCTTCCTCCACAAACTCATTGCCCTCACCAGAGCTGTCCCCCAGCTGGGGAGGGAGGGAGAGAGAAGATCAGGCAGCTGTGAGAAAATACCCCGGATAAGCACTAAATGCCACATTCTCCCCAGGCTCTAGAGGATTCATACAACGGATTGCTGCTGTAAGTCAACAAAGCCAATCCCCCCTCATGCCACATATCCATAGAGCTTGATCCAAGACATCCTTTTCTCACCTCCTTCTTCTGACGCTTGCTGAGCTTGGGCACTTTGGGTTCCTTTAGTTTCTTGGGCTTCTTCTTCTTCTTGATTTTGGGTGTTTCAGCCTCAGACAGAAGCTCTTCTTCCGGCTCTTCTTCAGGCTCTGGAGAGGAAGAAGTGACATGTAATTTCAACCCCCATTTGTGCACTACACCATAGCTCACTTTTCACAGACATCACTTGATTTGTCTAGCTTCTACATAGTTACAAACATAGAAGCATTTACAACTGCTTACCCTGTTACTGTTTATAACATACTACTTAATCATATAGTAACACATTTTCCTCCCTCCCTCCAACAAGGCCCATTTCCACAGTATTCCTTCTCCAAGCAGAGCTGCACTCAGATCTTAAGGCCCAGAAGTTTGTCTTAACCAAACAAGAGGAAAGGGCAGAAAGCAGATGGCCACATCTGAAGGAGATGAAATAGTGAATATATTGGAGAACATGAATAGAGGACTGAAACAGTATTCGGGTCTCCAGAAGAGAAGTTACTTAACATCTTCACCAGGGCATCAGCATGCAAAATAGAGTCCATAAGCCACTCCTTGGCCTCCTCCATAGGTAAGCTGCTACTCAGCAGCTCGGTTCTGATTTGGATTTGGCACGGCTTTCTCCTCCCAGCCCTCCCCTCTATGCCAACAGCTGGCAAGCTCACCCCATGGGCAGGGACCCACAGACTCCCATTCCCTCCCCAAGGCCTGTCTCCCTGCGGCCCCGGGGCAGGGGCAGCCCACTGCTCCTTTGTGGCAGCCTGCAGGAGCAGCCCAGCCATTCGCCCTCCCCTGCCGCCCCGCCCATCGCACACAGCCAGAGTCACTCCTTCTGCCTCCAAGGGAAAATGGCCTCCTGACCACAGGGGCTGGGCAGGATGGAGGAAGACACAGGTCAAGAGAGAGCTGCGGCGGTGGGATGAGGGGAGGCAGGTAGAGCTCTCGGGGTTTGGGGTCCCTGCATCCCTGACATGCTGCCAGCCAATTAGTAGCTCTTCACTGGCACGGTCCTGCAACACCAGTTCCTTCAGGGATTCCACATCTTCCTCTCCTGCTAGTTCTGATTTAGAGCCTCTAGTGTCCCATCCCTTCCAATGCATCTCCTAAAGCTCTCAAGTTTGCAGTGATTTTAAGTTTTTCTTCACCAAGACTTTCCTTACAAGGCTTACTGACAATCTTCTCCCTACCTAAGATTTTAGCGGGACCAGAAGGCACCTGGAGTCAAGCCTCATGAGAAAAAGCCAAGAAGCCCTTAACACCACTTTCCCTTTCCAGATGCAACATTTTGTCATATGATACTACAACACTACAGCACGACCTGGTAAGAAAAGTCAAACTTGTCTTACAGTCCAGCACATTAGGATACACGTTCCATTTTACAAGGAAGCAGAGAATCCAGATGTTTAAGGACTTGCTCTGTGGACATGCAGCGATAACACCAGAAACAGAGGAGTACCCAGGGCTCTAACTCCAGTCTGATGGTGACGAGGATGCAAGCAAGAGGGAAAAGGCAAGGTACAAAGACTACAAGAAAAGCAAAGGTGAGCAGACAGCACAGAGCAAGAACCACAAGAAGCCTCAATAATTGGGTGTGGTGAAGAAAAAGTGGGTCACGCAACAGCCCAGGGCAGTTTGCTCTGGACGTCAGCAGGTCTGGGATCCCTGATGAAAAAGCCAGATGTGCTGCCCTTTCACATAGTGCCCCCCATCGCCCTCCCCACTCAGGAGGGATGAGACTGGCAGGCGTTTCCATAGCCTGTCAGGGTTGGACATGCTGCCTCCACCCCTCACACCTCCTCAAAGCATGCGCCCCTGACAACCCGCGATGTCTCGGCACGAAGTCAGCTCCACCTGACGCGAAGCCACGGGCCTGGAGGTGTAAAGTAGCCCCAGGACTCTGATACCCAAATGAAAACCGCACGCCTGGCTCCGAGTCAATAGCCATATCCCCCCCCCCCACCCCCCACAGACCACGCGTTTCACATACCCATGGTGAGAGGAGCATTACCCCACTTCACACCCGGGCTCTGCAGGCCCTCGATACCTTGGTGCTGGGGGATGGCGTTGTTCAGGAGGATCTCCATCTCATCGTCATCGCTGCCCCCGGAGCACGGTGAGGGCGACCCAATGCCCGACGCCATGTCCTCCAGACTGGGGGAGGCCCGGGCTTACAGACCGCGTCGTCTTCTCGCCAGCCAAGCCGGTGCTTCAGCGAAAGGAACGAAGAGGAAAGTTACAGCGGGTACCAACTCCGGCTTCCCAAGCAATAGTGCTACCAAGAGGCGAGAAAGCTTCGCTAGCAACTTCCCCGCGCTGGGAGCCTGCGGGTACCCGGGGAAGGCTGGCAGCAGGCACCAGGCGGGAGCCGCAACCAGGCACAACCGAGCCAGCACCTGCACGGGATCCGAAGCAGCCTCCTGCGGGAACACCCCCCCCATCCCCCTGCAGCCCTGGCTCACGCCTGACCCCCGGGGACCCCGCACAAAAGGCGGCGGTGCCTGGGCGCTGCCCGCAGCCCCGTTCCCTGCCCGCCGCTCCCGCGCCCCCGCCCGGAGCGGGGCTGCGCGGCGCAGGGCGGGGGTGGCGGAGGGGAGGGGGGGTGGGGGGGGCACGGTGCGGGGCGGGGCCGGGGAAGTCCGGCTCGCAAGGCAGCGAGGGGCCGCCTCTCCCCGGGGACGGCCGCCGGGGCGGAGGCCGAGCAGCGAGCGGCAGAGCCCGGCGGGGAGGCCGCCCCCCACCCCGCACCCTGCACACGCAGCCGGGAGGGGGAAGGGGGGCGCGTCCTGCGGCCGCCCGTGAGGGGACAGCGCGGCCCCTCGGGGAAGGGGGAGCCGCGGAGGAGATGGGGGAGCTGGGGGGGTCCCGGGGGGTGGGGGGAGGCTGTGCCCGCCCGCGTCCCCTCCCGGCTCCTCACCCGGCTGCAGACCCCCAGCTCCGCTCTGCCGCCACCACCACCGCCGCCGCCGCTGGTGCTGCTGCTGCTGCTGAAGGGAAAATGGCTCCGACCCCGGCACCGCCTCTTAAAGGGGAAAAAACCCGGCCAGGCCCCGCCCCGCTCCCGCCTCCATCCCATAATATGCCCCGGGACCCCGGCAACAGGCTCCGCCTCCATCTCCCCGGCAACACCCCCCCCCCCCCCCCAACCGAGACATCCCATAATATTCGTCCTCCCCTCAGAACTTCCCACTCACTGCCCGGCCCGGCATCCCATAATAACCCCCCCCCCCCCCAGTCTAGAAACATCCCATAATATGCCCCCCCCACCCCCACCCCCCACTCCTCGGCCGAGCAACATCCCATAATACTCCCCACCCTCTCACCCCTTCGCTCCGACATCCCATAATATGCACCACACCACCACCACCACCACCCCCCCCCCCCCGACCGGGACCCTGCGCCCCCCGCGGCGCGGCCCCTCGCCCGCCATCCCATAATAGTCACGGGGGGTGGTGGTGTGTGTGTGTGTGGACAGCAAGCTGTAGTAACCCCCGGAACATCCCATAATAGTCATACCCCAGGCGCACATCCCATAATACTCACCGCCACCTCCCCCCCCCCCCCCCCCCCCTTTCCCTTGTGCGGGCAGACATCCCATAATAGTCGCCGGGAGCCAGCGTCCAGCCAGCCAGCCCATAATACTCATGGCCGGCCGCCCTCCCTGCCAGCCCGCGGGGGCTCCGCCGTGCCCACAGCCCACCGGGCTCCTCCGTGCCACCCCACAGGTCCTAGGAGCACTGGGAGCACTGGGAGCACTGGGAGCACTGGGAGCCTATAAGGCTGCCCCTGCCCCGGTGATGCCCCTGTGTACCTGCTGCCCTCCGCCAGGCACCATCGCCTCGTGAGGGCCATAGGCAGAAGCACACCTCGCGTGGTGGCACTGCTGCTATCGATGGGTGTATCGATATCGTATCGATACCTGAAGTACCCCCGTGCACGTGGATATTCCGCAAGGCCACCCCTCGGCCTCTGCTCACTTGGGCACTGCCCCTGCCTCTGTACCTTCGCCCGAACTATGACGGTGCTATTATTTATCTCAGCTCCACAGAGGGAGAGAGGCAGGAATGAGCCGTGCTACTACACCACAGACACTATCTATCCTTCGCGTGGATAAACCCGAACAGAATATCCTGCCTTACGGAGGCGTGCGGGTGATAGCGCTACCACCGAGCTCACGCGGACCCCCGCAGGACTTTTCTTTCCCCTCTTTTGTGCGCTGACAGCCGTAATCCCCTCTAATGGGAGCAGTGCAGGCAGCCATGCCAAATTCCTGTGCTAGGCAGGCCAGCCCAGACAGTTACTGCGGTTACTGTCCGGTCACCTGGCAGGAGGCACGATACCGGCAGGGACCCCGCAAGGTGGGTTACTGCACTCTGCATGCACTCGGTAGCGCTTGTGCTGGTTATAATCTTGAGGGCTGTTTGCTACCATTTGCCTAACGTGTCCTACAGCCTTGGATGCTCCAAGTCCCAAGCTTCCCAATGAGCCACCACTTTGCTGAAGTCTCAAACACATTTGTGTCATCAGCGCTGAGCTTCCCCGCCTCAGCTCCGACTCATTTTTCTTCGTAACTTGGAGTTGCTCAGCCAGCAGAAACCTTACTTTTCTCTCTAAAAAATCCCAGGCAGGGTACAAGCAAACATGACGAAGATGTTTTCAGTGTTTGTGAGGGCCGACATTAAATGAATTCCCCCAAAAAAAAAAAGAGAGAGGGAGAGACAAATGACAATGAGATGTCTTTTGTGACAATGCCACAAGACAGATTCTCAGCTGCCCTACCTCTCCACTTACCAGGTTTAACAGCAACTTTGGATTCTGTAGCACTTGTTTGGATAACAATCACCACAGGGTCTCTACAATGTAACCTCCCATGCCTACTGATCCATGTCAATGCCCTGAACAGCACTATGGTGCCCTCCTGTTGGGGAAAATGGCCGTGATATGCCCCCACCCTGGTTAAGGAAACCCAAATTACCCAGAAGGGTCCCCATGGACCTCTGCCCAGCTCTGTTTCTGAGGATGACTGGGTGAAAGGGGCTGCTTATCCCCGTGGTAACATGGTGGTGGGGCTTCTACTTAAATTATTTCTGCAGCTCCATGCGTGGCCCATATTCCTGGGGCACAGTCCTCACCCGTGAGGTGAACGCATCCAAGGTTTGTGTCTAGGATCCAGGAGACCTGCCCCATCTATCTTTCCCTACACTGCAAGCAGCCTGCACATAAACCCTGTCGCATTTAGCCACGGACCGCCTGCCCCCCGCCTTTCATCGGGCTCATGGTCCTTTTCAGGTTTCGCTTTCAGCAGAGACGCGTTTCTTCAAGGCAACACCAAGAGCCAAGCATGCTGTTGTTTCCCCGTGGCCCTTGCTCGGTGTTTTCACTCACGCGTGAGCGGAGGCCAGAAACCACCCCCTGAGCATTTCAGTGCTGCCACGTGTGGGAGGCACGCAGGGGGGGCAGGGACACCGGGGCCCTTTGGGAAGAGGAGAGGCTTCCCAGGCTGGCGTTAAGCTCTTGTATGTAGGACAGAGATAACACGCTGTAACCGTGGCTCGCTAGCGGTACGACAGCGTGATCTTAGCGGTCAGTTTGCTGTCTCTCAGGTTGCTTTCTGTTAGCTCCTTTTGTGCCCGGTAACAAATCGGAGGTGTTAATGGTTTCACATGCTGAGTACTGTGATGCTGCCTCTCAGTTACTTCATTAGGGCCCTAGGAAACAGACCTGCTTCTGTTTTAGTCTTCTTCCTCTTAGCTGTTCCTCTGACCGAGGGTTGCTCTCGCCTCTAACTCCGCTTTCTTTGTCAGGTTAAATACCACTAGTAACATTAAACTTATCCATCAGCATCTGTGTAAAACTAGCTTCATCTGGTGTATTCATAAATGTGACTCTGTTCCCCTACGGCTGCAGATACATTTTGCCTCTTTCTTTAACCTTGTTTTGCCCATTTGTAGTTAATGTGGATTCATTCATCTCTCGAGTTTTCTGTTCAGCAACCCTGTAGGCTCTCCCTGTCACATTGATGCTTGCCATAACTCTGAGTTGAAGCCTCGCACTTTCTGCCAAGTAACCTTGAAGATCTCTGGATTTCTGAGAAGCCTTGCCTTTGTTTCTCTTTGGTAACACAGAGAATTTTGCCCCAGACCATCTTGAGAGGGGAGGGGCATCAGACTCCCAGGTTTCAACTATTTACTTTGAAATCAGTAAGAAACTGGTCCAAATTTTCATTCACTGTTATTCTTCCAGAGTCTGTCTCTTCAGTCCCTCATTTCACAGTATTCTACGGATTTGTGAGAACCCTGTGTCCCCAGCACTGGCCGTAAGAATCATCCTGAGTTCTTCAAGTTTTCTCCAACATTACAGACCTCATTCCTCTGCCTAAGACACTCTTCTCCACTTCCAGATTTCTGCAAAGTCTCCATGGCAAGCTAAGGCAATTTAAATGATCCGTTTTCATTGCTGCCCCCTTCAGTGTGCCCCCCTCCCCCCTGTTCTGTTTGTTTGATTGTTTGTTCATTTAATAAAGAAGTATTAACTAGTTTGGCACGATAGACATATCTTAGCTTTGGTGTCAGAAGCGGAAGCAAACGACACAAGGAACGGTCTCCTCTTCTTACGGAGAAGAGACGACTGCCTCTCCTGTCATGCCCAAGTAGCTGCTCCTGCAGCAAACAAACACCTCAGGAACAGGAGTCAGAGACAGACTTGCACACAGAGAATTTACTAGCATGCAACCTGAATAAGATCAAGATCGGCTGAACAGACCACTTGTGTTTCTTTTTTTTTTTTTATGACAGCAACGCGCTTGTCAATGGAGGATCCCGTCCCTGTCACTGTTAACAACCACCTAGCCGGGGACTGCTCGCACGGCAGCATGACTCTGCACCCACTCCGTTAGGAGAGCCGCCGCTCAGACATTGTTCTGCACTCCTCCTGAGCCTCGCCTCCTGGCCTGCCAGGAGGAGAAGGAGGGGGCAGGGTGGATGGCACAGCCCTGCAGCCAGAGCCGCACCACGTCAGCCAGGCTGCGCGTGCTGCATGGAGCAGCGCTCAGTGGCAGAGCACTGAGGTGGGGGTAGAGACAGAGAGGAGACAGGAGATTGCTCTGCACCCTGTGAATCTGAAGAGTTGATCTCTATCTTTGTATGCCTTGCTAGTCTGCTCACTCTAAAAAACATCACAGATGCGCTTGGTAGTGACACCTTTAGCTAAGGTTACTTGATATTTTCCATCACAACTCTTTTCAGTTACTCAGAACTTTGCTGAACACCAGGCATTCAGATTTGAATTTTCCATGGTTATCTTCACCTTTTTATTTTCTGAAGCTGGAAGCACTTAGTAAGATGGAAGAAATAAATGTTGTTTTGCAATTGTAAAAAAAAATTGTCAACTGGTGGCAACACCACCAGTTTTTTAACATAGAATTTTATATACAATGAATAATGAAAGCTGGAAGTGAGACCCAAAGTTCAGATTGTTTATTAATTAGCGTTTTTATGTTTCTTAAAATGCCTTAAATAGATGCCCTGTTACCCTCTTCCTGAGGCAAACAGTTGGATTCAGTCAGAGAAGAGGCAAGTGTGGTCTCAAAGGGACTGCAATATTGCCCTACTGCTTGGGCTGCCTGGATTACAATTCTATGATACCTGTTTTTGTGTCCTGTACAAATGTTTGTGTGCCCTGGCAAAAAAAAATCAGTGGCACTGAAACACATCTCTAAGCTCAGTTAGCAGAAATATTAAAAACAGCAACAACAACAGGCTGGAGCAGACTCCTCCTTCCTCTCCTACCTCCAGCTGGATCTGGGAGAGGTCTCTCCATCGCTGCACCCAGCAACATCTGCGCTACAAGGAACAGCGCAGATGAGTCTGGAGGTTGCATATCCCATTGGAATTGGGTATGAACCCCACTGCCACTGAACAGAGCTGGTGGACTTGGGTGTGTTTGAGAAAAGTATGTGTATAACTGCATAACTCAGATCCGAATTGTGGGGAGGGGGAGGCAGGGAGGAGGAATTACATTTCCCCTTTAATTTTAATAAGTACATTTGCCCCCAAGATGCGGCTGCTCTGGGTGACATCTGCTAAGACACCTTCAGCTCAGAGACGGCCAGGGGTTTGCAAAGCTGGTAGAGCGGAGAGGAAAACCTCTGGGAGAGGTTTTCTCCTCTCTCACAACGGGCAATAACCAGCCAGGTAGCTTCGAGGGCTGCACCCTCCGTACAGAAAGCAAGAATCACATACCAGGTCCTGCTCTAAGACAAGCTGCTCAGGGACGGGTCTCGCCTTGCAGCACGCACATGCACACGTCTTGCTTTTGAAGTTGCCACCTTGGCGACACTCGGACTTATGTTGCAAGTTTTTAACTTAAAAAAAAAAAAAAAAAAAGGAGGTATTGGGGATCAATGCCTTTATTATTTTGCACGAACGGTCTGGGGTCCTGGCTGGAAGGGCTGGCTATTTTTTTTCTTTCCTTCGTGAGCAGAGGCTCCAACTTGGTGTCCGCGACCCCTGTGGGGTTTTTTGTCCCCATCCCGTCCCCGCACCCAGGCTGTGCCCCCCACCCCCCGGCCAGGTCCCCCCCCCCCCTGCAGCCCTCCTGGGCAGCCCCACCCTGCGGCGCCGGGCACATCCATCCCATAATAGTCCACAAAGGCGAGTCCATCCCATAATAGCCACCCACGGGAAATGCTCCATGGCAACCGCCCCCCCCCACCCCCGCACCGTGGAGCAGCCATCCCATAATAACCCTCCCGCCGGCTTTATTGGCTACGACTTGGTGGGAGGCTGGGGAGGGGGAGCCGGGGCGAGGGGCCCTGTGCGGGACGGGACAGGGACACGGGGACATCGGGAGGGAGCCGGGATAAAGGGGGGGGGGGGGGGTCCTGGTGGGCACCCCACGAACCGCAGCTCTGGCTGCAGCCCCCCCGCCCTGGGCTGCACCGACATCCCATAATAGCATCCCCCCCCCCCCCCCCCTCCTCCTTCTCCTTCTCTTTCCCCCTCCATCCCATAATATTTCCCAGGGAGGCAGTAGGTACGGCGGCATCCCATAATAGCTGCCCGGTCACACGCGCTGGGAATTGTGCCATCCCATAATACTCCGCTCGCTCTGGCTGCAGAGGGCCCTGCCATCCCATAATAAGCCTCCTGCTTCCCCCTCCCTCCCCGCCGCCGCCTCATGGGGCACCCCCATCCCATAATACTTCCCCCCCCCACCCAGCCGCAGAAGGGCTGCCCATCCCATAATACTCCCTTGCCACCCACCTGCCCCCCTCCGGTGGCGGAAGGCCTCGCCATCCCATAATAGTCGCGGGCTCTCCCTTTCCCTCCCCACCCCCCCCCCTTCTCACCACCCGCCCGGCGCACAAGGCCCTCGCCATCCCATAATACCCACCGCCTGCCCTCTTCCCTCCCCTTCTCTCTCTCTTTTCCCTCTTCCCCATCGCCAACTCGGGGCCCCCGCCATCCCATAACAGCAGCCGCACGACCCCGCTGCCTGGTCCCCAGCCCCGTATCACGGCACCCTCCCTCCGAAGCCACCCGCTCTGTGTCCCCACGCGGTGCCGCGGTGGGCGCACCGGGTTTGGACGGGCCCTCCATACGCCGCTCCTCGGCGCGGTCATGACCGTCTCTGGGCTTTGCTCACCTCTGCCTCCGCGCCTCCCTTGTGCCTAAAGTTCGCTATCGGCTCCTCGCCGTAGCGTGGTTGAGGGCTCGGTGGCCGTGGTGGTGGTGGCGGCTGCGTTGGCTGCCCCGGCCGTGTGAGCGCAGCTCAGCACCCGCAAAATGCGTTTATGTTTTGGTAAAGCGAAAGTCTCCGAACAGCTAGAGGCGCGGAATAGTGAAATGTAAAAGGTTTGCGTTCAGGGAAACGCCAACAAAATGCCATTTCCCACACCCTGCATGGAGACTCCAGAATAACAGTAGATTACGAGTATCTATTGGGCTCGGAAACAGTAACAGGCGGTGGCAGCGCAGCCAGATGTTTCCTTTGTGGTGAGGGCCACAAACACAGCCAAGGTGCCTGCGCTCGTCCCATCGGGTCCTCGCGCAACAAGCGCAGGGATTAGGCTCTGGAGCAGCAGCAGCGAGTTTCGAACCCAGAGCAAGGAATGGCAGGAAAGATCCTGCTCTCCCTGCCAAAACCCCACCGCCGCTGCTCCAGGTGAAGCCGGACGGCCAGGAGCGCGCGCACGGCCCTCCGCCCGCCAGCGGCACACGGCAGCGCAAGGCATCGAGGTGTGGTCCCTTTGTCTGGTGGCTTTCTGGCGGCGGCCGCGGGAGCCCCCCTGGCAAACTCGGTGCTTTACAGAGTCCCCCTGTGGCAGCTCGCTTAGCGCAGAAAGCATCTGCAGGGGAGGGAGCGCGGCGTGGCGCAGGGTGCAGCCTGCAGAGCACCGTGCGTTTTGCTCTGGCTGTCACGCGTCGGGCCTGCCTGTTTTGCTTCCACGTGATCCTTTGGCACCGGCTAGGAACAAACGGATGAGCAAACACAGCGCTCCGTAGCCTGGAGAAGGAGCTCTGGACTCGGAGCCTGGGAGCACCGAGTCCCTTCGACAACGCCTCCTGCTCACTGCATTTCGTGTTTCTGTGCGCTTTGGTACCCGGTAATAGGTCTCCCCTCGTCAGGAGGACAGCTGTCCTTCACCTCTCTTGTGTAAAAGCTTAGGGGACAAAGGGGTTGATGCCAGGCTGAGCGAACAAGCTAACGCAGAGCTTTGGTTCGCAAGGTGCGACCTGTACCACCTGCACACGGCGCGTTTAGATCAACGTCACATCTCTTCAGCGAAATCCTGTGCGCACCTAGCGCAGGGGAGGAACCTGCACTGTTTCAAGCCTGGCTTTAATTGCGTGGATTTGTGGTTTGGGCACACGCTCACTCAGCAAAAACCCGCTGCTCGTTAGGCGCTCCTGCAACCCTGGCCATCCATTACTGACCTGCTGCAGCAGCAGCTGCTCCTCTCGCAGCTCTGGCGGGCATGCGTGTAATGCTCTGCTCCTGCTCCAGTGCAAAGTCCAGCGTGTCACAGCACACGAGCCGCAGGAGGAGGCCTGAGCTAAGCCGGGTGGTCCGACCCCAGTGCCGATTCTGGGACCCCACAGGGGCACCCCCTGCCTGCGTGCCCTGCCAGTAGTTGTTCCCTCCTCCCCTCTGCATGCCCTCCTTCCTCTCCTCTCCTCCTCTTCAGTGCCCAGAGCAGCTCTCGGGGAGCCAGGCTGCTCCCCTGGGGAGCAGGAGCAATGTTTCTTTAGGGGTAACAGCTACAGCTCGGCACTGTAAGCAGACCCAGGAGGGGCACTGGTGTACCAGGCAGCCAGCCGTGCCAGTCTGCGGGCTGTCACCGTGATTATACTCCACGAGCAGGCGTCTCGTCCTTTAGTGCAAGAACTCACCACGTTTAATTGCACCGATTCAAAACGTTGTGTCTCTGATGAGGCTTACACACACCCACATTTAGCCTACTGCTTTTAAAAATCCACACTTTTAGACGGCTTTTAAGTTGATTGATTTATGCCTATGGTATTGGTAAAATGGACAAACCATTTTATGAAAAACTCCAGTTTTCAGCTTTGCCCCCTTCTCTTTTCAAACAAATATTTCAGCCCTTGCATTTGAAGCAGCTGTTTCTAGCCATCAAGCCTCATTTCTCCATCCCCATCTGCCTCACAGTTCAGACAAAGCTTCTGAGAAGGCATGATCCATGGCAAAGCAAGTGCTGTGTCCCTTCCATGTCAGTCCATAGAGGAGATAAACATTTTTCTTCTGCCAGTTATTCTTAAGCGGCTAGGGACAGAACTGTGACGGATCCCAAAGTGCTAAGTTCAAGCCGCAGGCAGACCAAGAAGAAAGTTAAAAGCAGAGCTGGAGTTAGACTGTCTGGACAGTCCTGTTGTAAAGTGTTCAGTCGCTTATAACTTTTATGATTGGAACTGAAATTTTCCACTCTGGCTGTCTGCCAGAATCTGACCTTTATTATTATTTTTTTTTAATATGGCTTCAGCCTGCACATTTAATCTACTCAAAAAGAAAAGAAAGGAAAAAAAAAAAAAAAAAAAAGCAGAGAGAAGCATTTTGTCTAGGACTATGAGGGAAAGCCACACATTTTCTGCAAGCACTGCTTTGCCCAAGCTGCCAGGGCAAGCACATGTGCTCCGCTGGCTGGTCTGGGCCCAGGTGGGGTGGAGTTGGAGCAAGGGAGCGCAAGGAGGACAGCAAGTCTGGGGACAGGTGATGCTAGAGCTGCTGTGTGGGTTAAGATAGAAGCAGTTACTGGAAAAAGAAGGGGTGGAAAAGGGAGAAAAGAGCCTTGACTGGCTGAATAACATGTCTAGACTGAAAGTCAGAGTATGTGGGATCAATAAAAAAAGACTGTACATGTACTGAAGCAGAGCTTAGAGAGAGGGAAGACTAGGACACACAAACTAGTCTTGGGATCTGCAGAGGAGGCAGGAATAGGGAGAGAGTGAAACAAGGGGAAAATGGGAGCTAAAAGTGTTGGGAAGGGAGTAACAGCACTGGACATAGAGATAGGAAAGAACAAGCTGTGACAGGCGCATGAAGGAGGCAGAGGGCAGGAGGAGCACTCAGATTAACTGGGCAAAGAGTTTTGAGATGGAAGGGCGGGCAATTAGCTGGACAAGCAATTGCCAGTATCTGTTCTGTTCTGGGGACACAGGCAAACCCCCAGGTTCCTTCACCTCATCACTCGGGAATTCCCATGATTTGGGAGTGCTCAGGCTGGCAGCACTGCTACCATGAAGTGCCAAAGGAGAGAAGGAAAAAGAAGAAAGGGTAAGACGGAGGGGATTCTACAAGAAATTCTGAGCTGCTTTTCTTCACAAAAACAAATGAGATAGTCCTAAAAAAAGATCTGCTTCCTTCACCTGCTGATAAATGACATCCTGAGACCACTGAGCAAAAAAGACCCCCTTCTGGTGCCCACATTCTCATGGTGGTGCCTGCCAGGCTGGAAACTGTCAGCCTGGGAACCTGGCCTGGGAACCGTGAGCATCTTTGGAAAGCACAGCTGGCATCCTTGAAGTGCAACTGTCTACCAAGAAACCAAAATATCCTGAGAAACCCTTGATAAAAGGAGAAAAAAAAAAAAAAAAAAAAAAAAAAAAGTTTTCTTCCTACAACAACAAAAAATAATGGAAAAATAGTCTTAAAAGGTGGAAAACAGCCTGAGAAAATAGGAACAGGCAACATCTTTTGGTGGCTCTATCTGCAAAAACAGAAAAACAGCCTGGGAAAGTAAAGCTTGGTCTGAGAAAATGACAAACAGCATCATCTATTGGCTATTCCAGGTAAGAAACAGTTAGCAACATCTACTAGCTGCTCCAGGTGGCGGTGTCCTGTTCCCTCTTACGTCTCTAACATAAAAAAATCACTCGGTTTCCACCCAAAATGGAGCTTCTCTCTGAGATCTTTCCCTGCGTGAACTTCCCTGCTCACAGACTCCTGTTGTACAGACCGGACCCTGGCTGGGGACTGCACCCTCACCTGGCTGTCTGCAGAGTCTGTGCCTGGATCGCCTTTGAAGCCAGACTTCATCCACTGGTGATTAGTTTCACTCCTGGGAGAGGTTTGGTGAGAGCTGCACCGGTAATTCTTTGAATACTATATGTATAGGCACACATGTAAGTTATTAATCATAAGTCTAATTGCTTTACTGGTGGTAGTTTGTTGTAACTTCTAATATCTACTTGCTTTACTAAAAGTAATTTGCCGTAATCTGTGATAAAGACATTTAAGAAACAAAAATCCCTGTGTCATTGTGTGTTACAGATTCCTACAAGCTCATCCTTACACACCTGCAAGCTGGGTAATTTTCCTCCAGGCCATGATACCAGTTCCCCTTACAATCACCACACCAGCCCTCCATGCTCACTTACTGCCCAGGCTGTAAGGGGTTTCTCCAGGTCTGCTGGTTGGGGTCTATCCAAAATCTTCTGAAGGCTCTGATTCCTCTCCTTTACCCACCTTATTGAAACACTGTGATGCTGTGGAGGGTGAAGTGGGAAAGGCTGAGGCTGACTGAGTGACGGAGCACTACAAGGTGTGCCATTCCCAGGCATGCTTCTCTCTCTCTACAACAACATCTGGCATGTTTGCTGACAGATGCAGTCACCCAGACTTGAAGGAGAAACAAGGATAGCAATAGGAAAACCCCGGAGGTTGTACATGAGAACAACATTGGATGTTAAAATTGGTCTTCAAGTCCTTCTGGTACCATCTTGCTTAAAACAATCCTTCCTTCACCAGCCAAATAAACTCCAGCAGCCAGCCAAAATCAGGACACAGCAACTTACCAACAAAATTTCCCGTTTGCCCTGCAGCAGTTGCATGTAGAGCTGAGTGAAATCTCACTTTCTGTGGTCTTTCACATTTTATGGAATCGCAGGCTCTTTTTATTTTATTTATCTATTTGTTTATTTATTTTTAACAGAGAAGCCATAGGAGCTACATTGTTTGGACAATGCTGTCAGACATATGGTTTGAGTTTTGGCTGGTCCTGTGCGGAGGCAGGGGTTGAACTCGACGATTCTTGTGGGTCCCTTCCCATGAGAGCTCTGTAACTCTGTGATTGTGACAGAGTTACAGAAAGTAATGCTGCCTCTCCTTGATCAGCTCACACAGAATTGTAGGCTGGGAACCCCCTCCTGTGCTGCATGAGGAAGGAACTTGAGATGGATTTGGTGCAGGATGAGGAGAAGCAACTAGCACTTGTGAGCTATACAGGTTTGGGAAGCTGTAAGCTCCAAGATTCAGACATGAGCAGGTTCAGGCAGAAGCAAAGCCCCATCTCAGATTCCAAAAGCATCCACTGCTGTGGCATGAATCCAAAGAGACAAAACGAAATGTCTTTCTGGACATTTTCCCTAGCATCAAAGCGCAGAGGCAGTGCTATGAAGACACTGCGTTCTAGGTAGGGTCACTCTTCTGTTACCACCTCAAAATGTTCCTCTGGGAAGGAGCACAAACATCTCCAGCAGCTTGCAGAGCTTCTGCCTGTTCCTTTCTGGCTTTGTTGCAGTGAGTGCCCTGAGAATCTGAAACATGAAAGCAGGACAACTACCCTCCACGACACTCGGCTGCTAGCAGAAACTCTGCAAGGAAAAGAGCTGACAGACTCTGAAATCCCCACCCACCACCCTGCTTAGCCCTGCAGGCAGGGAAAGCAGTACAAAGCTCAGCTGGATCCAACCATCAGCTCTGAGGAGGTTATTTCTCAAGACCACTAAAACCATCTCCGTGCTAAATCCAAGCCAGAAGGAGACATTTTTGATTTTAAATTGGTGAAGGCTACCTCCTATAGAGGACTGCAGAAGTCAACCCAAGGACAGGAAGAGAAGTGGTGAAAAAAGGCAGGCACAATCAGCTTCATCCCATGTTTTGGTGTCCCTGGGAAGCCACTCTCCTCGTTGAATTATGTTTTTGGCATAAATTGCCTCAGGTTTTTGGAAAATAATTGATTTTCTTAGTACTTTCAGACTGCATGTTTAGAAAATGACATAAGGGAGAACAGTATGGAGGGAACTGAGTAGCATAGGGTTGGGTTTGAAGAAAACAAAGCAGATGATTTTATGTGTGACAGGGCCCTTCCAAGCTTCAAAAATAACTTAAATTATGAGTCTGGACATCTTCCTTTGAAGCATCTATGTCAGCCTCCCTGTGGCAGTGATCTACTTATCAAATTGACAATATATTGTTACTGGCAGTTACTCTGAAACAGCTGAAGTTAATAAATACCATTTCTAAATTAAGTACCCAGAGTATTTTCCTATTGCTTCTCATCCATCTAATTCTTCCTTGTCCAGTAAGTCACGGCAACCTGCCCAATAGCTTGCTGCTCCCTCTTTAGAAGGTACAAAGTGCAGAATGACATAGAGCAACCTATCTTGCCTTTTTGTCTCTCTAATGCTTCTACTTTCAAAATTTTATTTTCACATTACTGCTGAACTATCATTTTCACTTTGATTATAACTGTAGGTGCTTTTGTTAAATAAACCTCACCTGACCGGCTGCCAGATCACACCGGTATTTTTCTGTCACTGCGTTTCTTCCCTCATCATCTCCCTTCTCTGGAGGCAGGTCCTTTTGGACCTTCAGTCGTGCATAGTGGTTGTGCAGGTTACACTCCAGATGCACAGATAAGGCAATCGGATCACAAAGTCAACATCTGATTGCCAGTCCAGCACATTAACGCCTCACTACCCATTGCAAAACCCTCCAAGACCAAACCAGCTTGTGGCATCACCGATCCTTTCTGAGCTTACAAACCCTTGCCAATAATTTCTACAAGGGTCAATGACACAGCCCTACTGTGGCTGCATGAGATTTCCCTTGCATGTCTCCCAAATTCAGTTCTCTCATAAGGTTTCCCATGTGCGTGCTGCCACCCAGACTCCCCCACATCTCAGCAGTGACCACTACCCCAACACACAGCAGTACGTTTCCCCAACATCTTTTTTTTTTAACCTCTCTGTCCCCTCTGAATAGGCTGTAACCGGAGACTCGAGCGCTGCAATCATGCAAATTGTCCCACTGTTATTATTATTATTTTTTTGTAATGCTAATTATATCAAATGGATGCTCATCAATAAGAATGTCTAATTCCCCCTGCTCATTATCCGGATTTCACACGCTGACAGAGAAGTGTTTCAAGAATCCACCTCCCCACAACACGGCGTTTGTGACCCCCTTGCCACCACCTCAGCAACCCCTGCCTCTGCCTGGAGCCCCCAGGTGACACCGGGCACCAGGACATACGCCAGGCTGTTCCTGGAAACCACTGCTCTTTTGACCCTTCTTGTAACAGCCCTCAGCTTGAGACTTTGGAGTTTGAATTGCAGAATTGCTTATGTCGTGTATTTGTGAATGAAATCAGTAGGAGCTGCATGGAAAATGTATACATGCTATGTAGCACTCCGAAAAGTGACATCTGAGGTAATTCAGAACATACGTATTAGCTGCAACATTTCCTGCCCATAAATTAGTGGTAATGCCATACTGGCTCACGGGCCTCTTGTGGGGGAAGTTAATTCAAATTTATGAAGGCACTGGATGCAGAAAGGACAAATCCTACAGAAAAGCATGGGGATGAGAAGATCGGTAGCCCTATTTGCAGAGTGGCGTTTGGATATGTGCATTAAAGTGCTCATAGTTTTGTGTACTGCATATGAGAGAAAAATAAAATAAAATAGCAAATAGCTACTTCTTTTTCTTCTTCTTTCTGTGAGCAGTGTTCTTCCTACGCGGGGAACAAAGAAGGGACTTTGTGGAGAAAACAATCTGTCATTGTGTAACCAAGGACAACCGCGACACCTATGCACAAGGAGCCCACAAGGAGGAAACTAATTCTGGCATTTCTGAACTGAGAGTGCAGGGCTTCGAAACCTTCCCAGCGAGGGTTTTCCTTTCCTGCAGCACTCCCGAAGTGTGCGAATCCAGCGTTTGCTGGTCTGCGATTAGGTAGAGTCCCCACGAAGGAGACGGGCCTGTGTGACGGGCAACATTACTCTGAGAGGCTTTTGGTGCTGCTCCTTTTGTTTTCCTCATCTCACACCGGGGTTTTGCTATGATGACAACAGAATTAACTCCCCTTCTCGCTCTGCTCCCCTTGATCCCCGCCAAAGAGGCGCTCACACCTTCCCTTCCTTCCTTTTACAGCCTCTTCTCCTTATTATCAATTTTATTATTTTTTTTTAATTGTTTTTTTCCCCGAGGGCTGAGCGGGAGACCCCCCGCAAATAACCCCGCGCCCTGCTGCGCGCTGAGCCCGGGCACTGCCGCAGCCCCGGCAGGGCCCCGGGGTGGTTTTTGGGGAATCCCATCCCCGGGTCGAGCCCCTCCAGGGGTCGCGGGGAGGCTCCGGGGAGCCGCCGGGGGTCCCGCGGGACGGCCCCGGCAGCGCCGCCGCCGGGAGGCCGCCGGGGGCCGCTGTTGGCCGCGGAGAGCTCGGGGCCGGGAGCCGGGAAGGAGGCGGCGGGGCCGGGGGGCTGCGGGGGGCTGCGGGCAAAGCAGGGGCCGGGCCCCCGCAGGTGTGTGTCTGAAGCTGGGACAGGCTGTTCCCAGTGCCACCCGGCTCTCAGGCTTTGGTCCTGTCATCTGCGTCCATTCCTGATGCAGTGACAGGTTGCTTTGTAGCTCACTGATGCCTTTACTTTTTTTTTTTTTTTCTTTTCTTTTTTTTTTTTTTTTTAAACCTCTCAGAAGAGGTCTTTTCATCACCACTTTGTGGTGGAAAGTTTGATCCTTCCCCTCCGCCCCTTTCCCCCAGAGGAAAGCGCTTTCTTGTTCCCTCGCATTTCAGGGACTGAAGTGGAGGATGACTGCCTGCTCTCAGAGGCAAGCGTTTGCAGAGCAGGGAGGTGTTACGGCTTACACAGAAGGCTAGCTCACCATTCCCTTGCCACTGTCACTACCTGAGTTAAATAGGTTAAAGCACGGATAACCATCTTGGGCTTTAGCACATCCATTCCAATTACCCTCTGATAAAACTAGCAGCATAGCACGTTTTTTCCGTGATATTGTGCTATTTTTTCTCATCTTATCCAGAAGTCCTTAGAGACCACTATCCCATTGGGCAAGATGCTGGGCAAGGCAAACAAGCGCTCAAAAATGCACGCTCAAAAATTCACACTCAAAGATCTCTTGCACTGTAAGAGAAGAGGCAGCGGATGACAGGGAAACGTGGGAAAACACAAGGAAGTCCTGAGATGGTTTCGGTCAGCAGGATGGATGTACAGTGCTATCAGCACAGCAGTGGCCAGGCCTCTGCTGAGATTCTGCCAGCATTGCAGAATACACAAATTTTAAAGAAAGGCTTCAAAAGAAATTAATGAAAGATGAGGCTTAGGCTAACTAGTGATTCTCAGCTGCACAGACAAGGGCTACAGCTGCAGCTGGGAGTCAGTCAGGATGTCAGCAGAGTATGATCCAAGCAAGAAAATCTCTAAGAGTGGGTGATACTAAAGAAGCACCAGACATCACCGAATGTCACTATACTGTGAAGTCTTTAACCAGGATTTGGCAGGGTTTGGTGGTGGGGTGAGGGTTTCTCTCTTTAACACTTCTCTGTGCAACACTGAAAAATGCTTGGGATACCAAATCAGCATCTAAAACACAGGAGCAGAGAATGATAAAATTATTTAGGTTGGAAGGACCTCTGGAGGACAATTGTTTCAACTCCCAGAGACTGGAGTGCTGGGGGAAAGTACCCAAGCCCAACGCAGGGACAGCTTAACTTGACGAGGACATTTGTAATACGGCATATGTATTTTGTTGGAGGAATACTCCAAGTGGTGGGAGGCACACACAGCTAGTATGTGGTGGAAAGAATACAAGCAGTAATAAAAACAATTTTAAGATTAAGTCTGGCTTGTTCTCGGGCTTTTTTTTTTTTTTTTTTTTTTTTTCAAGTGGACTTGCAGAACCCAGATTGTCTTTGGATTTCTAGAAAGCATAAAATTAATTTAGCATCATTATTAATAGTAATAACAACATGTTTCTAAATTTTCCAAGCAAGGAGCCATTTCCAAAAGTGGATGTCTGTTCTGGAAATCAAGAGACTTGAAATCCTCATGTACTTAAGACTTTTGCAGATAACCCAGCTGATCCACGCAGAATAAGCATTCTGTGCTCATTTGCCATCTCTCTGACCTTTCACTTGTTTAGTCTTACTTGATAAGAAGACATTTGTTTTATGTGCACATCTGCAAATGACACTAAGTGCAGGAGAGTAATGAATAGCAGCTTTTTTTCCCCTGACATACTTAGCAAGAATACTTATTAAAGAATTATTGCAATAGGACATAGAGGGTCACTTGCATAGGTTGAAAAGTCTCTGGTGAACTTACTTCCCCATTTAATTTTTCTTTCTTGAATACCTTTGTTCTGTGGGTTTTGTTTGTTTCTGTTGTTTTAAACACATGCTTTATAGTCGTTCTGTTTTGTGGCAATCAGTATTGTGCCAAAAGCTTTTTTAAAATGGGTGAAATGGGCACCATCATACCCTGGGTCTTTTAGATTTGTTTGTTTTATATGTACTCATTAAGTTATAAAGCAATATAGGGCTAGTGAGTCATTTCCCTTGAAGACAGTACATGCATGTTCTCCTCTTGCTTATCACCCCATGATGGAATAAAAACTTCAGGCAAACAAAGGCAAAAATGCAGGAAAAAAAAAAAAAAAAAGAGAGAGAGAAACAAAACTAGTTAACACGCACTCTCTCTGGCAGAGAATAATTACCAAAATCCCCTCCAGAATCCAAAGTGATTAAACTTGACTAGAATTCTCAAAAATGAAACAAAACTCATGCAAGCTAGAAATGGTTTAAAACCCAGAGGACAAAAGCCAGCAACCTACACTGGGCACACCATTGACTTTATATAACAATAATGGAAAGCCTTTAAAAACCCAAATTCAGAAACTTTCCCACTGCATGTAGTGTGGCCAGCAACATTCTTTATTGCTAAGTTGTTTGATGAGTTCCATTAAGAGATCAGCTTTTCAGTTATTTATAATTTTGTCAAAATATTTGAGCTAAAATTTCCTCTGCTGGAGGTGGTATATTTATAAAATGTTCCAGGTAAAAATAGTTTCGCTATTTTTAAGAATAAAACTACAAGAAAAGATGATGTTTTCTCATGTTCTTTTTGAGAAGCTCTGTGTTTTGGGAGCATGCTTTACCTCTGGCAGGGGAGCAGCTTCTTTCAGAGGAGCGGTGTTTGCCTGACAGATTCATTCATATTTGGCAAACTCGCAGGCCCTTGAACGATCCCTGTTCACCCCAGCTCTGGGGAGTTTGGTGCCTCTGTGAGGATGACAGCTGCAGAAGTATGCCCTGGAGGTACCTGTGCTAGGATGGTGTACGTGCATCCATCCCAGAGGTCTCCTGTGTTACCAGAAATGTGCGCTGGTGTCCAGGGAGCACCACCCTTGGTGCTTTCCCTGATATTTCCCAAATGCAGGGTGCTATTAGCAAGAGAGCAAAGTCAGAGACACCTTCCCTCTGGTGATTTTGGGGAGGGCTCCTGAAAAGCTCTGCTGGGAGCCTCAGCCAGGGAAGCTGGAGCTCTTCTCCTGAGGTGCTTTTGAACTCGTGCTCTTGCCCAGGGCTCCTGCCTCAGCTGTAATTGCAGCCTTGCTTGTGCCTGGCCACGTACCATGCTGATCCAGACCCATCAATAGGCTCCCAGGCTTGACCCAAGACCTGCTTTATCACTGTGCACTTTTCTGGCAGTCACCAGTCTGCGTCTGGCCCTGGTGACTGCCTCCAGACCCGGTCCTGAAGCTGACTCACCGCCTCGACTTCTTGGTGTGACCTTGGACCTGCCTCGTCACCGCGGGCAATCTGACAACCTGGATTCTCAGCTGAGCTCAGCTGCTCTCATCGTACACGCCCTGCACACCTCGCCTGTGTGCTGTGCCACGGGGCCTTTGCCGGTGAGGGCTGGTCCTCTGCCTGAGAGCACACCGGGCTCTCAGCTGCCTTCCTCTGGGAGCAGCCAGCCCTTGATGTTCCCTGCCACCTGCTGAGGGCAGGGAGTTGGGGTAGGGGCCTCCAGAGCTCCCTTCCCACACAAATCGTTCTGTGAATCTGCGGTGGTGATCTAGCCAAGCTAAAAGGAAAGAAAAAGTCAGCTTCTCTGGGCAGAGTAGGAAATGTAGCAGCAAAGGCATTGTGTTGATGCTCGGGTGCATGGCGATCTGGGGAGGGGAGAAAGAATGAGAAGAAGAGGGACAAGGAAATTTGCTGTAATACCACTCCACTACCCCATAAATCCCAAAACAAAGGAGTAAAATCAAACCTACCAGATGATAAGCACACAGACCTCTACAGCTACACCGTGTCACAAGTGATTCACATTCACACGACAGTCCTCAATTTTGAAAACAGGAGTACCTGCAGCCCCTCTAGCCCTCCTCCATCTCTCTCACTGCATCTCTCAGACACCATTAAATGTCCTTCATCTGCAGGGCTAGATTCTGGTGATGCATGTGATGAGAAAGGCAGCGCAGCTGACTTGCCCAGGACATA
The DNA here is from genome assembly GCF_047663525.1 of Anas platyrhynchos. NCBI lineage: Eukaryota > Metazoa > Chordata > Aves > Anseriformes > Anatidae > Anas > Anas platyrhynchos. The sequence goes on along the minus strand of NC_092587.1, from coordinate 82,583,111 downwards.
TATCTCCCAGGTCAACCCGTGACACAAGTGTCTCTGTGGAGAGGCTCAGACTTCTTTCTGGAGGCATCTGTAGTAACAAGGGAGATTGAAAAGGGGGATCTAAATCTCTCTGTCTCCTAAACTGTATTGTAACACGAAATCTTGATGCATCACAATACCTTTCCCCCCCCAGTACTCACAAGGCAGGGATTTGAAATGTGATTCACTGCTAATTCAGAAGGTAGTCTCAGAACATGGACTTTACCCCAAACAACATTTCTCATCAACTTCCCTTACCATTCCTTCAACTCTTTCAACAAACAAAACCAACCAAACAAAAACCAACCAACTTCATACATACTGCAATGGACCCACTCTGGGGTGACCTGGGTCCTGCTGGGATCCAAAGAGAGGCTCAGTTGCAGTGCAAATGGGAAGGCAACCCTCGGTCACTAACAGGAGTGAACAGCAGGTTGGTTGTTTTTTTTTTTTTGGCATTACTGGTGCACAGCTGCATCCATCTCTCGCTTCTGGGCAGATTTATAGGGCTTTAGCATACAGTGCAGTCTGGAAAGCTTGTACAAACAGTGCAAGCAAATGTATTTCACTGTGGCCTCATTCCGTGACATCATTTCGCTTTGACAGTGAAAATCACCCAGAGCTGAAATCAATCAGCCTGAGGCCAAGTGACAAGAAAGTGCAAAGCAGTAACGTCAGTGAGATCTTCAGAAATGACCACGGTATTGGTATTCCCTCTCTCTCTCTCTCTCTCTTTTTTTTTTTTTTTCCTGGGGCCATTATGAATGCTGAGTGTATTCTCAAGTGTGCTAGTGTTTCCCAAGCTGTTTCACTTAATGTAATTGTATAGCCATTGTGCTGCGTGTGTGTGTGTGCAGCTGCACAAGCACATTTAATGTACCTCCTAAACGTAGTTTTGCTAAGGTCTATGACTTGCTCTACAATTAGTAACCTATTTTCCGTGAGAGTACTAAATATTCAGCTATTCTCTTTGACTCTAACAAGAGTTGCTAAATGCTTCAACTCTTTTGGAAAATTAAGACATTTATTTAGGTGCCCCATGCTGGACCTAAGGCTGTATCTGAGGCATCTAAAAAAACAAGAAAACAAAACAAAAACTTTCCCTCAATATTTACTATTACATTCACCCTGTCAGCAATGAGTACTGTATCTGTGTTCTGATTATTCTCAAAATTGCTTATTGTTACAGTGCATCAAGGAGGTGCTCAGGCAGGATCAGCTTATCACAGGAACCAGACCTAGACACAGCAGACTTTTTTCAAGTACTCGTTCCCCACTATGCTTCCTGTACCAACAGAGTCAGGTGGGACCATGTCACCAATGTATCTGTTTATTCAAAAACATCCTTTCATCCTTCAGCTTTGAACCATCACATTCACCCACATACAGCCTGCTGTGCTCCCTCAAACAGCTTGCTAAGTTACCTTGGGCTGTTTTCCACCGTCTTGCTTTAATTATTGAATGGGCCACTCTGCAACTCGGTAATGCTACGACCTTCCTGTGGTTATATTTCTGAGTCCTCAATAGGGTCATTCAAAAATACTGCAGTAGGAAGAGTTGGAAAAGGTTCATTGGGACAGTTAACATTTTTAGATGGGAACTGTTTTGTTTTTGTGGCAGCATGGTTTTGGGCTGACTTTTGCTCCACAACCTGACTCTTAAGCATCCCTGCATCTGAGTCCCAGGTGTGTCCCTGTCGCAATTTCTTAAAGGTGTTACGGAAACCTTCAGTGCTAAAGTAGTAGATCAGGGGGTCCAGAGTGCAGTTCATACTGGCCAACAGCATCGTCCTAATTAACACGTCGCGCACAGAGGACTGTGTTTCTGGTCGTACTTTAATCACCTTGGCCTTTAGCAACCCGTACACTGCCAAGGTAGTGTTGTAGGGCACAAAGCAGATGATGAAGATGACCAGGTTGACCACGAGGAGACGGACTGTCTTCTGCTGTCGCAGGGTCCTTGTCTGGCTGGCCTGGCAGAGCTCTCGAAAGATCTGAATTGAGCAGTACGTCACAGAGGTCAGAGGCAGGAGAAAACCCAGGATTTCAGCCAGGACAACTAGGGGGAAGAGTTTGTTCTGCCACATGTTGTCACTAAAGCTTTCAAAACACAGATATGTGGTCTGGTTCTCTGACACACAGTGGTTTTGCTTGTGGTATATGGCTGTGGGGATGGAGCCCATGAGAATCATTACCCAGACAACGAGGCACAGGAGCCTGGCCACCTTGGGGCGCCGCAGATGCCGCCAGCGAAGTGGATGGACAATGGCGACATAGCGATCCAGGTTGATGCACATGAGGAAGATGCAGCTACCATACATGTTGATCTGGAAGACAGAGCCAGAGACCTGGCACAGGATCTCACCAAAGGGCCACTCGTGGTTGGAATAGTAGTAGAGCCGCAGTGGCAGAGGGAGCGTGAAGGTGAGGTCGCTCACAGCCAGGTTGAACATGTAGATCATCACTACAGACTTCAGGCGCAGGCAGCGAACAAGTATCCACAGAGCCACCACATTCAGTACCAAACCTGTAATGAATATCAGGACATAGCCAGGCAGCAGGAGGTAGTGCTGGTATTTGTAATCCTTGCACATCTGAGATGAGTTGTAGGCTAACATGCCCAGGGATGAGGGGAGGATCTCAATGAGATGGCTGAGACAGCTGGTGAGTTAAGAAGGTCCAAAGAAAAGCACCAAGCAAAGTCATTCCCCTTGAGGAAGCTCTGGGTAGGGCATTCCCCTCATCTGCAACTGGGAGGTAGATGGGCACATCTCTCTCTCTTGACTGGCACTGCTTTGGATTGTTGGTCAATGGTCATCAGGAAGGGATGGTAATGTAGTCAGCTTCTACCTCTAGTTCATTTATTCTTTCCAGTGGTTACGGGGATGTTGATGTGATGAAAGGTCATTTCCAGTTATTCAATGTCAGCACAATTCCTGGGCAGAGCAGAAAACCAAGAAATAAGAGTTCAAGTTAGAAGGGGAAATCTCTTGAAAGGTCAAAATCCCACCACGGTGGCTTCTATTGCAAGACTTTGTAAAATAATTGAAAGATGAAGAAAAATGTACAGTAGAAAAATGAGTGGTTAAACAGCAGAAGAAGCCAGAACACAGAGAAGGAAACTGTTGTACAGGATATGCACTTCCCAGAAAATACACATTGTTTTGATTGGTGCTGTGAGCACATGCATGCAAGAAAGGAACAGCACAAGAGCACACAGAGAAAGTAGTTAAGGCAGCTCAGGGTAGGCGGGGCGGGGGGGAAGGAGGAGAGAAATAGAGAAAGAAATAGAGAAATAGAGAAATAGAGAAATAGAGAAATAGAGAAATAGAGAAAGAAAGAAAGAAAGAAAGAAAGAAAGAAAGAAAGAAAGAAAGAAAGAAAGAAAGAAAGAAAGAAAGAAAGAAAGAAAGAAAGAAAGAAAGAAAGAAAGAAAGAAAGAAAGAAAGAAAGAAAGAAAGAAAGAAAGAAAGAAAGAAAGAAAGAAAGAAAGAAAGAAAGAAAGAAAGAAAGAAAGAAAGAAAGAAAGAAATAGGGAAAGGTTGGTTGGTTGGTTGTTTGGTTGGAAGGAAGGAAGGAAGGAAGGAAGGAAGGAAGGAAGGAAGGAAGGAAGGAAGGAAGGAAGGAAGGAAGGAGTTTGAAGCAAAAATGCTGGCTGTAAGGAAATTAGAAGAGAATAAAAACTGCATGGTAGTTTTGTATCAGAGAAACAGGACTTTGTACACCATTGCCAATAAAAAGAATGACGCTATAATTAGACTTGACTCCACCCTAGCTCCCTTTTGTAGGTGAAACAACCCATAGAAGTCTGAGTCCCAGCTAAGGGCTGGACCACCATCGATAAACTTCAATGGATTGATGTGTAGGGCCAAGGAAATCTTCTAGAAACCTGACTCGTTTTTCTAGAGATTTGAGTGCAAATGAGACCAGGGCATCCATCTCAGTTCCTTCCTCAGCATTTATAAGACAGAATAACAGGGACGATGAATAACAGGGTAGAAATGACTGGGCCTCAATTTCTCTATGAAATTTCAGCTAAGCACGAGGAAAGAGAGGATTTATGTTACAGTAGCTGAATTTCCTTGAGCATCTTACATTCACACAGTTCCTGCTCTAGCTCCTTTTTGGGGTGCTCTCTTGCATGGTATAAGTGGTGCCTATTGCAATTGCATGTCCTTACATGCTTACAACACCACAAAGTATGAAGAAGTCCATGTCCCACAGCCACAAAGAATGCCCAGGTAAAGAAGGAACACAGTAAAGAAGGAACCCATGGGATTAATGCAGACAAACATGTCCGTGACTCCTACGTAGTTTGAGGCTGGTAACCACTCTAGATTCTAGTGGTAGCACTGCCCTGACAAACATTGATCAACTAGACTAGGTCCAGTGGAAGGCCACCAAAAAGATCTGGGGGCTGGAACACTTGCCCAGTGAAGAGATGCTAAGGGAACTGGGCTAATTCAACTGAGAGAAGAGAAGGCTCCAGGTGACATAATAGCAGACTCCCCATACCAGCAGGAGAAAAGAGAAAAATTTTGCCTAAGTTGGATATTACTGTAAGAGGAAGCTCCTCAGCAACTCGACAGGCATGTCAGACCTTGTGGCTGGCATTGTAGGGTGATGCACAGGTCTAGAGGGAGTATCTATGAAAAACAGAGGAAGTGCATGCTGGTTTCATAGGTGGGAACTGAGTCAACAGTCTCATTGTGGTAACTATATTAGACAATGAAAGTGGAACTCAACTGTGAGAGAATGGGGATAAAGAGCAGAGAGTAATCAATTTGCCCTTCCTTTTGTGTCATTGGGAAGGTCCACCACCAAGCCAGTTTTCTTACAGAAACTTCTGCTGGTTTGTCAGGATACATTTGAATGGCTTTCTCCTTCTTTAAAAATGAATGACAACTTTGTGTGAATATTTGCTTAAGTTTAAAATATAGAATAATCCAGCAAAACAAACTGGAGATGTTTAAGGAAAAGTTGGACCTGGTGCTTAAGGGCATGGTTTAGTGGGTGACATTGGTGGTAGGGTGATGGTTGGACCAGATAATCTTGAAGGTTTTTTCCAACCTTAATGATTCTCTGATTCTAAGAATGTTGTTGGTTTCAAGTGAAATGATTAGATGCCTCAAAAAGAGAAACTACAGGGAGATATGCCAGCTTTTGCTACAGCCAAAACCCTGCAATGACTCCAGATTGAACAGATTGGAGAGTACCTTCATCTTGACTGAGACAAATTGAGTGAGACTCAGGCTCTGTGAGAAAACATGACCTTCTCCAACGCGTGCCCAGACCATCCGGCTGTCAGATGAAGGTGACTTGTCTAGATAGACAGCCTATTTTTGTCAGTTGGTATTTAATAAACACCTCTAGAGAATACAGTCTGTAAGCATGGTCCATACTGTGTGAGAGCAGTGGTTTATCTACAACTAATACTCTAGCTCAGATCATGGCTGATGAAGGAATAATGTAAGAACAGTACAATTATGCAGTGATACTCCTTCAAGTTCTCTTTCTGTTTCCAACAAACTGTGGCCCAGGGATTTCCTGAGCCAGAGGAGACATATTTATATTTAATAGTCCTCAGGGATCTTTTATTATTTTTTCCAATTGCTTTTTGAATCCAGATAAAATTTACCATCGACAACATCCAGTGACAGCAGTGCCAAGGTTTTCCACAGATTAATTACATCACATGTGAAGAACCGTCTCCTTATACCCACTTTAAATCACCACCAGCTAGATTCAGTTCCTAGTTTTAGTACTGAAAGAGACAGTGGAATAAAACATTCCTATTTACTTTCACCTTACCACTGATGATTTTACAAGCTTCTACCATACTTCCCCTCAGCGACTTTTTTTTTTTTTTGAGGCTAAAGGGTCTTAGCTTCTCAGTTGCTCCTCTTTTCTGAGTATCCGTTCTGTAACTTTGAATGTCCTTGTTGCCCATTCTCAGAACTTTTCCTCCTCTTCTACAGCCGTTGTAAGCCTTGTGGTGAGGGGCTCAAACTGTACAGACGGAGTGTTGAAGATATGTATGCACTGAGCTGAGTAGGCATAGAACTCATTCACAAGGAGTAATGGTAGGTTCAGATTGTTTTTTTCTCATCACTTAGCTAGATGAAATTTCAGCTGTTATTTTAAGGCCAGTCACTCACTCTTTTTCTAATCTCTGCGGTTCTTCTCAGCCACTCTCATCTTTTCTAACTTGAATAATTTTATGTCTCCAACAGATTTGTTTTTTCATTATTCATCCTTCATGAATAAATCAAACAGCCCAAGCCCCAGCATGGGTGTCTTATAACTCCATTGCAAAAACTGACCATCTACCCCCATTCTCTGTCCTGTCTTGTACCAACTTTTTATCCAAATAGGAATCTTTTCTCTAAATTTCTTTAAGCACCATTCACGAGAGCCCTTTTGAAAGCCTTTTGGAAACCCACACAGGCCACTGTTCATGTGCTTGTCAACTCCTTCACAGTATTCCAGTAGGATGGTGAGGCACAGCATCTCTTTACAAAAGCCATGTTGACTCTTCCCGAGTAATTAGATGTGACTGCATGCCAATTGATTTTTTTCCCCTTCTTCTACTGCTTCTACTAATTGTGTTCAGCACAGATATCAGGCTCCCTGGTGTAAAATCTCCCAAAAGCCTTTCCTCAAATTGTGCCTGTTAGTGAGCACCACAGATAGTCACTTCTTTCATACTTAAGTTGTTTTAGGACCACTGGGATAAGAGCCAGAGATTTAATAAGTGCTTACTTAATCTTGCTGCTTTATAACCCTTCATAACAGCATTTTCATCAGAGGCAGTCCTTTGATGAATTTCCCCTTAAAGATTGTTTCTGCTGTGGAAATCTTCCAGACTTTCCTGACATGAACACCGGGGCAATAAATCTGTTTAATTTTCTACTCACCTTCACCTTTTCCTTTTTCTGAGTGGTCTTTCCTTATATATTAGCCCTTAAGCCTCTGAGACACCAGATAGCAGAGTTCTGAACTGATAGCAAAGATCACTGGGAGTGAAAAATAAACTTTTTCTTTTTCTTTCAGGTGAATTGGTTTCTTTTTTGTTGGTGGATGGAAACACAGAAGCAAGAATCCTTGAGCTGAGTTTTACTAGAGGCTAATGATGGTGTTATTAAAAATAAGGTGATAGTCTCAAATCTGATGTAATAGATACTGTAATCGAGATGTCAAAGACCCAACTTAAGATGTGTTTGTACATGGTCTTTGGAAAGAGGAAGCTGTGGGGGCAGAGCACTTCTCTGCAGAGCTCTGAAGGTACAGCTTTGACTGCTCATCACTGATGAGGAAATCTCCTGATAAAGCAGGCTGGTAGCAGGGGGGCTGAAACTGGTTCAGTTATCCACGTCAGTTAATGTTCAAAGCCACTGGCAGCATTCATTTTGGCTGTTTCCAAAAGAACCTCAAGCTCTACAAAAAAGCTACTGAGAGGTCTCAAGTCATCAGCTGTGTCTACACAGGGAATGGTACCACAACTTGAACTAGCACTAGAAGAAGAGCAACCAAATAGATATTTTGACTCCAATGTTCTTCTACGGAAATAATATTCCTTGTGATGAGATGCTGTCTTGAAATCCTGAAGGAGCTTCCTATTTGGCAACTGACTTTAAGTGGCCCATGAGGAGGAGTAAGCATCTTTTCACCTTTTAGTGTAGATCAGTACGAACCTTGAAGGACCTTTTCCCCAGTGGAGACAGAAAAGAGTAATTCAAACTGCAGATGCCATCAAAGCAGATACCTCTTCCTGCCATGGCTTCAAGCAGAAATTGAATTTGTTGGTGGTGTTCTTGCTCCGGGAAGGGGACAGGAGGAACAACATGGACACGTGCATGTACACACATACTAAGCAAATTCTGCAAGGGAGAAGAAGAAACTAAAACGAAGGGAAGGCAGTGTCAAGGGAGGAAGAGGTGCTGGTAGAGGTGTGAAACGGAGGCAATGTTGACTGCTGATGATGTGTGAGGGGAGAGAAGAACACCATGCCGGTAAACAACCTGAAAACCAGTTAAAGAGAACATGTCACGCTCCCCTCCCACATACTTGTGATCACCCTGCATGGACTACAGCCAGCCACGTTGCCTCGTCCAAGTGCTTAGGAAGCTGCCCAAGGGCCATGGCTGGTCTGGGGTGCTCCTGATTGCCTCGTGGCACCAGCAGGGGACAAGTCACAGGTCAGACCCAAGGTGAGCACTTCCCATCAGAGGCAGAAAAGCAGCTGCTAGATCCCACAGGACATGCCAAACCTGTGGGACTTTACATTTTGGAGGGTGGGAAACCATAGCTGTACTTCCTTACAGGGGTTGAAACAGGAAGGCCTTGGGATGAGATGAGATGATGAGATGAGTTGAGCTGAGCTGAGCTGAGCTGAGCTGAGCTGATGAGATGAGTTGAGATCTCTCTGCCTAGTCTTAGGCATCTTCTCACAATACCTTACCTGAGCCACTGCTGCCTAGCACCACAAAAATTATGAATGACCACAGCATAGGGGGACACAGGTTTTTCATAGAATGGTCATCTAGTCTAATCCCCCTGACATGGGCTGGGACACCTTCCACTACACCAGGTTGCTCAAAGCCTCATCCAACCTGGTCTTGAACACTTCCAGGGATGGGGCTTCCACAAGCTCTTTGAACAACCTGTCCCAGTGTATTGCCACCCTCATCATGAAAAGTTACATCTTTATATCCAATCTAAATTCACCCTCTTTCACTTTAAAACTGTTGCTCCTTGTCCTATCACTACAAGCCCTGGTAAAAAGTCTTTCTCTGTCTTCCTTATAACCCCCCTTTATGTTTTGAAAGGCTGCAATAAAGTCTCCCTTGAGCCTTGTCTTCTCCAGGTTGAACAACCCTGACTGTCTCAGCCTCTCTTCATAGGAGAGGTGCTCCAGCCCCCTGATCACCTTTTGTGGCCCTCCTCTGGACTCGGTCTAACAGATCCATCTATTTCTTATGTTGCGGGCCCCAGAGCAGGATACAATCCTCCACACTTATGAGAGCAGAGTAGAGTCATGCATGGGGCAGGGAAATGAGGCGGAAAAAAAAAAGAGCTAGAAAAGTCTTGCCAAGCATGCCACAGAGTAAGTGTTTCTGAGAATGACTTGTTATTTCATCTCTAGTGCACTCCGGGGTTGCCTGTAGATGCAGGAAGAAAGCACAGCATCAGGTAGCAAATGTGAAGAGCTTTGCCAAAGAGAACACAAACTGCACAAGCTGGCTTAGTAGATCTGACACCAAGAGGAAATAACAAGGAGTGTGCCAGACCTCAATATAAAAAAACAACAACAAAACAGCCAGTTTTGTTTTAGAAATTGAAGGTACTTTTTTTTTTTTTTTGTAAATGTGGATAATTTTTACTCAACGTAGGTGATATTTGAACCTCACTTTTCACCTTTATTTCTAAACATGAAATTAGATTATTGTGGTAATTAGAACCATGAAAGCTAAGGCTCGGGATGTCTTATCTTTTATGAGGTGCATGGCACCAGGGCTCAAACCTCAGTATATAACTCACAAGGACTGATCACACTGGTACTGCCTGCTCCCTAGAGGTTTCACCCACCCTCATCTCGTAAGGGCCCCATGGAAGAGGACTTCCACTGCGGGCACCATGTCAAGCAAGCTCTGCAAGCTGCTGACACTCTTACTATCAGGAGACCCCAAAGAAAGCCCATGTTTGAATGCACACTGAGATTTGCCACGCAATTCTCGACTCAGTGGGTGACCGAAGAGATGTTAGGGGTTTCCCTGTGCCCTATGATCAGTTGTGGTAGCACCTGCCCAACACTCCCACACCATCCTGCCTGTGAGCTGCTTCTGTCTCACTTACCTGTCTGCTGGTGAAGAGCTGAGGGTGCATGAGAGCTCGCTGTCTGCTCACTGCAGAGATTTCAGTTCATTCACCAGGGCTGCCAGTGGCTTGAAATACCAGAGAACCAAGCAGGCTCTCTGTCTACTTGCTTATCCAAATCACGTCCGTCCCCACTGCCGTGGCTGGTTCTATATCTGTCAAGCTGCAGTTCATGATCCCTCCTTCCTCACTTCCTGATGCACTGGCCACAGAGCATGAACTTTGCTATTTAAGGCTGATAAGCTAAAAGACATTCTATGAGAGCGATTGCAGTTGTGAAAGACGCAATCCTCAGGTGCACTAGAAACAGAGGAGGCATGCCCTCAGTCACCATGCCAAATATTTCTTCATCTTTGCCCCCACGATAAGGCAGCCACCCCCACGGCTGAATTTTCCACGGGGGAAATTAACCCCCCCCCTTCCCCACAACATTGCCAGACAGAAGTTAGAAGTGAAATATGGGAAGTGAGAGCTAGTGCGTGCACACAAAGGCTTTAATCACCAGACAGCACAGTGGCTGGGCGTCCTGATGGCCCCTGGGGGGGCACTTTGGGGCAGATGCCCTGCCCAGGGGCGCAGCTTCACACGGCTGGCAAGCATCAGGGACCCCAAATAACCGAGCTCGTGAAGGGGCTGTCAGTGCCTGCAGTAGGCAAAGGCACGTTTGCCACGAGTGTCATCCCTGTTGGTAGAGGCATGGTGCCACGAGACCCAGCATTGCCAGGCAGGGCTGGGAGAGCCCATCTGGCACTCTGCTGCTTCCTGAGGTCCTGTCTCTGCTTGGTGGTCCCAGCATACCTGGAAGAAGGCGGGGACCATGGGAACGCTCCTATCCTGACCGTCGTCCTTCCCCAGGAGAGCTGCTGCCTTCTGCCCCAGATGAAGCTCACGGGCTCCCAGCACCTCCGCCTGCTGGCTGTCACGGCCAATGTTTGACTTTCTCACTCCCTGTGCCCCTTGTTCTGCCTCATTCAGGGAGTGACATGATGAGGGATATATCTTCCTGCTGCTCGTAAATCCTCGGAGGGTACAATAGCACCCGAACTGCTGATTTCACTCTGCTTTGCTTCACTGTCTCTCTCTTTTAACCAGTCCCCCTTTCTCACTTCCTAGTTGCTGGGATCTTTGTTCTCATGGCTCTTTGTTTTTTTTTTTCTTTTTTACCTCTTTTTTTTTTTTTTTTCCCCAATTCCTGCCAAGTCTCTTGTACCACGAAAGACTTGCAAATCTGTTGAGGAGCGGGGGCTTCACCCTTTGCAAAAAGAAACCCTAAAACCTTCTGCGGGGCGTCACCCCTCCCCTGAGCCTCTCGCTGCCTTCCCCCCACCTCCCTGCCGCAGCCTGGCAGCCCTGCCTGCACCTCATGTGTCAGAAGAGCTGCCCTGCGTGTCCGTGCCACCCCACTGCATCCCTCACACCTTGCTCCCCAGGTTCACTCACCTCGCTGGGTCTCAGAAGCCCACAAACGCCACCCTCCCAGGTGGGCTCGTGCCCAAGCCCCTCAGCTGCTGCCCCTCGGAGGTTCAGCTTGCAGGGCCGAGCAGCGCAGCCCCCAGCGCTCCTCGCTGCTGCCTGAGCCTCCAGCAGGTAAGACCAGATTGCTGGGGTGTGTGTCGGAGGCTACACCCTGGTGCTGCTGCAGATCCCAACATGCCCACCGCCGCCGAGCACCGGCTCCAGAAAGCAGGAGCAAGGACCAAAGCGGAGCTGGGAGCTGGGAAGATGAGCAGAGAAACAGAAAGCCTGCCGCAGCAGAGCAGTGGCTGGGGTTTGGGAGGATGCCTGATAAACCCCAACGCTTTTCAGACCTCGTTGTGCAGGCAGATACAGACAAGCACAGCAAAGGTGTTAACCTGCATGCAGAGGGGATGGAAGAACAAGGCCAGAGCCACAGCGTTTTGCTCTTTGAATGGTTCCGAGAAGGAAAGCAGAAACCTCAGGGCTGGGTGAGGATTATCACCTTGCAGAGACAGCAGACGGTACTTCCCCGGCTGAAAGGGGTCCTGACACAGGGGATAGGGGGTATACAAGGGAGACCTGCCAGGGAAAGAGTTAAGAGGGCTGGGAAGCTGCCGGGCTCCGTCTGTTTGCTGTAGCTATGTGGGCTGCAGGGTAGGGAAGAAGAATGTCCAGGCTGGAGGAGGCAGATTTGGGAGCCTCACCAAGGACAGTGGCTGGGGAAAAGGCAAGCAGCAGGTCTTCCCCTCTCTGCCCTCAATGACTGCCACGGCAGGGAAAGCCTCTGGTTCCCCAGGGCTTGATGACAATGCGGTGACGAGCTCATGTATCTAGCAACAGCTGCCTGCACCCGTAGAGTTTCTAGACCCTCTGGGTTGAACATCTGCGAGGCTTTTCTTGCATGGAAAGATCTGTGTGCTGCCAACGGGATCTTGGGCTGCTTCCTGCTGATGAAGTGAGTTGCCTACGAAGGAAGACGACCAGATCACCTGCTTACAGGACATCAAAGACCAGGGCTCAGGCAGTGATGCCATCCCCAGCCCTGTGAGCTACCTGTGATGGGTGCCCACCTCAGAGCCCTGTTTCAAAGCTCTTCCATAGCACTGGCAGAGCTGTAGGGGACAACACTGCATGAACGTGCTCCATCCAGCTGGTTCTGTGGGCCACCAGGTCTCTCAGGTCGCTGGCAGGGATTTGGGTGCCTGCTGCTTTGTGGCTGAAGGTGGAGTTTGGCCAGGGACAGGATGGAGATGGTGTGGCTATGCACGGTGCTGATCCTGATGCAGCACGTCCTTGCCGTGACCTGGCTGTAAGTATACTTTGCACTTATACTATATAGGTTGAAAAGTCACCTGGGGAGGTGTTGTTTGTGAAGAAAACGTGCGGATCTGCGAGAAAGGTGTGGGAGAAGGAACCTTGGCAACCCAAATGAAGCATTTGAGAAGGAGCATCTCTGTGAGCACAAAGGGAGAGGGGCAGTGACATGGAAGAGATGCAAGCAGGGGAGCAAAAATGTCCAATTTGCCACAGAGAAGAGGGTGCACATCCCCTTCCCTGCCCATTTTTCCTCTAAAATAGAGCTATAGAGGGGTAATCCTCTGCAGGCATGACCCTGTCTCCAGCCCACCTGTGACTGAGACTCTCTTCTGCCTTACAGGCACCTGGCCAAGCAGACGTCCCTGCGGGGGGCCCTCAGGGACCCCGGTGTCTGCGCAGGTCTGACGGGGCTGGTGGAGGAGCAGGTACGGGTTTGCCGTCGGCAGGTGGAAGCCATGGAGGCGGTGAAGCGAGGAGCAGAGCTGGCTGTGGAGGAGTGCCAGTACCAGTTTCACTCTCGCCGGTGGAACTGCTCCACCCTGCAGGGGCTGCAAGTCTTCGGCAAAGTCGCCATCCAAGGTCAGCAGGGGCAGGCTGAGCATGCAGGGTTGGCATGGGGTCCCTGCAGTATGCAGGGTGGCTTGGTGTGGCTTCCTTCACATGCTAACACAGCAGTTTTGGAATGGCATGCATGTGCTACTGCAAATATTAATATTCTACCTAAATTTCACCATTTGGCCAGGCCTGGCTTTTAGGTCCCATCTGGACCATGCTGGGTATCAGCTCTGCAGGCTGGCAGATCTTGCCCCTAACCCCTGCCACCATCCCCCAGGAATATCAGATCAAATCGAGCCTTTTGCTTTAAGATCACAGTCCTTTTTTGTTTCATGCCTGGCAAAAAGGCTCTGCCTGTGTCTCCAAAACCAGTCTGCACAGGTTTTGCACATGCTTCACATACAGGGAGCAACAAACAGGGTTTCTGTGGCTTCCCACCCCCAGGCTCCCCTTTTAGCTGCCTCTGGGCAGCAGGGCTGCTGACTTCTCTGCATCAATGGGACACGAGGCCCAGGAGCTGGGGGTGCTGCAGGCTGGCTTCAGGCCTCAGGAACCACAGCACTGGGTGAACATCCTGATGGTGATTTCTCCTAAGCAGTCTTCAGCTGAATGTATTGATCCAGCCTGCATTTACAGCCTCCCTCCCCTGCTGCATCCCACCAATTCCTTCCCCCTCTCCACAAGGGAGAGCACCGAGCTCAGCAGAGCTCAGCCTTTTCTCACCCCGCTGCAGGCACACGGGAATCAGCCTTCATCCACGCCATCTCCTCTGCGGGTGTTGCCTTTGCCGTGACCCGTGCCTGCAGCCGTGGGGAGCTGGAGAAGTGTGGCTGCGACCGCAAAATCCGAGGAGTCAGCCCTGAAGGTAATGGAGGAGGCCAGGAGCAGAGTTGAGGTGGTAGAGGATGAGATCCATGGGGCAGGCCCTCACCAGGGGAAGTGAGACCTCATTTTGCTTCACAGCCCCCTTCTGGAGCTCCTCCCAGAGCCTCTCACTTTTCATCTCACGGCTGCTTTCCCTCTGCAGGTTTCCAGTGGTCAGGCTGCTCTGATAACCTGTCATATGGGATTGCCTTTTCTCAAGCCTTTGTAGACAATCCCGAGAGGAGCCGCGGCATCTCTTCCAGCCGAGCTCTCATGAACCTGCACAATAACGAGGCGGGGAGGAAGGTAAGGGCAGGAACAAGAGCTGGGACTCAAGCCCAGCTTCTGGGGCTTTCTCCTTGGCTGGGCAGAGCTTGCTCCAGCCCCTTATCCCGAGTAGCAGTTTGGGGCAGCCACAAGCTCACAGAGCAGGTCTGTGTCCTGCTGCCTTGCTATGCCTTGCCTTGCCTTGCATCCTCCTTTCTCCCCTTCCCTTCCCATCCCTCTGGTTGATGCTGCCCTCCAGCTGAACACCCCTTCCCGAAGCCCCCCAGCCAGGCCCCATATGGGAAGGCTGGGAGGGAATGGAGGCTGCCTGGGGCTCACAGGCACGGGGCAGGTGCCCCACATTGTGTCCCAGATCTGTCTGGCAGACACCTTCTGCTCCCCAGGCGCTCCTGGCCCACATGAAGGTGGAGTGCAAGTGCCACGGCGTGTCAGGCTCCTGCGAGGTGCGTACCTGCTGGAGGGTCATGCCCCCCTTCCGCAAGGTGGGCAACGTCCTGAAGGAGAAGTTCGAGGGGGCGACTGAGGTTCACCCACAGCGGGTGGGTTCCCGCAAGCTGCTGGTGCCCAAGAGCTCTCGCTTCAAGCCCTACACAGCTCACGACCTGGTCTACCTCTTGGCCAGCCCAGATTTCTGTGACCGGGACCCCCGGCGCGGGGTCTTCGGTACCTCTGGCCGACAGTGCAACCGGACATCCCCGGCCATGGATGGCTGCGAGCTCCTGTGCTGCGGCAGGGGCTTCCACACCACGCAGGCCGAGGTGGTGGAGCGCTGCAGCTGCAAGTTTCGCTGGTGCTGCTCCGTCAAGTGCAAGCAGTGCCGGCACCGGGTGGAGGTGCACAGCTGCCGTTGAGGGGACACGGGGGGTGGCTGGGGTCCGAGCAGAAGATAGCCCAGGGAGAGGGCCACGGGGTGGGGGGAGGCAGGGTGGGTGTGGGGGAAACCTGTCTGGGTCTCTCTCCCCAGTCTCATCAGTTTTGCAGTTTAAACTTGTTTTCCAGATGGAGGGTTGGAGGACATAGGCCCCAGAAACCCTTAAATGTTAGAAATAAAGCAGCTGCAATGGAAAGCAGAGTGTCTACGTTAACTCCTTCCTCACGCGCCGTGTTTAGACCTGGAGGGAACCTTGCCCTCAGAGCCTTGTCACAAGGGCCACGTGGGCAGTGGTGAGCAAGCAACACCAGTGAGCCATGCAGAGGGAAGTGGGGAGCCCGCTCAGATGCGAGAGGGGTCTCCAGGGGGTCTGACAGAGTGGCAGCAGCAGAGAGAAGGGCACAAGTTAGGTTTGTGGTCTCATTTTTATAAAATAAGACTCAGCCTTGAGAGCGTTACTGATTCGTATCGGCCTGCAGGGGCAGGAAAGCCAGAGGTTGCTGGGATCTTCAGGCACTTGGGCTGGTGGGTCTAAATCCACGTCCTGGGGCCAACGCCTTCTCCAGTGCTCAGCCACTCCTTCGGCTGGAGAAAACTCTTTCAGGAAGGAGTTTGAGTAGACAGCACAGTGAAATGCTGTTGAATGTTGCTCCCATCCTGGTGTGTTGCTGCCATGAATGCAGAGCAGGTTCTCAGGTGGCAAGACCTGGCCACGAGGAGTCTCTGGAGAGCCGTCCGAATCTGTCCAGGTTCTCCACATTGCCACGGCTCTGGAGAGCCTGCTCTGGAGCCCTGTGCCTCATGTGCGTCTCCCACCACCATGCCTCACCCTTCGATGAGGCTGAGGAACCTCTGGTGCCACCGCCTGACTTCCTCCTCTCCCTCCTCCTTGCTCAGCACATGGTAAGTCTGGTTTCTGAGGCAGCCATGGCGAACCACCTGAAAGGAGAGCCTGAGTTCATAGGGTTGGTACCACTGCCCGTCCTTCCCCTGGCAAAGGGGACTCCACGAGGGGTGGCATCTTCCAGCAGCCGTGTAGGTGGGACAGCCCTCCCCAGCTCACAGACACAAGAGAGGAGCCCACCAGAGGGGAGAGCCTGCTTGGGAGCGCTGGGGAGGGGATGATAGCTGAACTGTGTTTCCCTGCAGGATGCAGAATAGTCAGCCCTCTGTCCTGCTCTGGGGTTTCTGGGTTTTGTTACTGGCTAGGAAGCACACAGTATATGGGGGAGATGCTCCTCTGTGAGAGGAAATACAAGAACACCCTGATGGATGGGAGGCTCCCCATGGCTTCCTCTGTCTGTGAAGACATCTCTTACTACCTCTGCACAAATCCCACTGCTTCAATTACGTATCAGCAGACCCTCTGTGCTTGGGTCAGTACTTTTGATCCCCCTCCCCAGACACAACAACCTGTGTGCTGTTGGGAGGAAAAGCACTGGGCCAGTGAGCTCTGCAGGGACTTGGAGATGGCTGGAGCATGCGGGGCCTTGGAGGAGAAGGCAAGGTCACAGGCTGCTTCTCACCTTCTGGTTGTGGAGGCTGTGCTGCAGACACTGGTGGCTCTTGAAGGCGCAGTAACTGGGGTGCTGAACTCCACCCGAGTCGCAGATCTGGGGAGATGAGAATGAAAGCCAGGGGTGGGAGAGGAGAAGGAGAGATGGGAGCACCCACCCGGCACCCACCTGGCTTGGGGTGTCCCCGGCTCGGAAGGCGGCGTACTCTGCCTGCAGCCAGAGCATCACACGAGGGTCATCGCAGCCCTGGGTGGCTATCTGGCTGCACCAGTACTCTGCTCGCAGCCCCTGGGAGAACTGCATGCCGTAGGGCTCTGGGAAGCCGGTCTGCAAAGGGGTGGGATGAAGAGAGATGTGCTTCTTCCTCCCCATCCCCACCACCCATCGCACAGGTGAGCTGTAGAGGCGGCGTGCTCAGTACCTTGTTGCCCATAGCCTGGTGCTGGGCTGAGATCTGGGGGTTGATGTAGGTGATGAAGTTGCCTTTCCCACAGTGAACACGCCTCAGGTTGTTGGAGTTCTGGCATTGCTCCCTCTTCAGTGAGCAGAAGGCACAGTCAGGGCACAGGTCCATGTGCCGCCGCCCAAGGCTGTCGCACACCTAGGGTGGGTGCAACGGGGAGGTCAGGGAGAAAAGAGGCAGCTCCCGTAGCCCTGCTTGGGTCTTGCCTACCCAGTCACCCAGCTCAGCTGCTCCCAAGAGCTGGTACCCGTAATGGCAGTGCTGGTGAGCACTGTCACTACTACAGGGAGCTCTGCACACAGCGGGGGGCAAAGATGGGCTTCATCATCCTTACCGAATCTCCAAAGCCGAGGATTTTTCCTTCCATCTCCTTCCAGGCCTGGGTGACAACTGATGAAACACAGATTCCCTCCAGCACTGCATAGCACAGGATCATCACTGCTTCCTTCTTCTTCAGGGCTAAAAGGCTGGCAAAGAAAGGGATGGAGTAAGTCAGTTCTCTTCCCTTGTTGTGAGCTGAAGAGATAGACCCTTAGATAAAAACAGAAGGGGTGTGGGGAGGAGGAGGTGCAATGGCAGAGTTCAATCCCAATGCAAAATGAAAAAAAATCACACCACAAAACCCTTCATGAAGAAGCCTTGGAGTCCTGGCCAAACTGCACAGAGGAGTGGGGATGTCAGCAGGGTCTGCATGTGCCTGTGTAATGTGTAGGATGGGGATGCATTCAGGAACATGTAAGAGGCACTGGACAGGCGCAGGTTTGGGAACTTTTCCAGGACCACCGAAGCAGCTGCTGTGTAGTTCTGTCCGTCCAGCTGCACAGCAAAGGGATCTTTGTTAGAGGCTGCTGAGTGTTGGTCACAGGGCAGCCCCACTGGGGTCAAATGGACAAATTATTAAGCCTCTCTCCAGCTTGAGACAATATTTTTGATGGAAAGGGGAATAAACTGGTAATGATGGTGAATTAAATTTTCGTTCAGACTGATGTGGGAAGCCAAAGGTAGAAAAATTAAGGACAGTATAAGGACAGATAATGACAATAAGAATGTTTTCCACCTTAGGAACAGCAGAAATCATAGACTGGTATTAGACAGGGATAACGTGAATTATCAGCAATGAAGCAGAAGAGGTAAAAACACTCATTAAATATTTCTCATCTCTGTCTGGAAACAAATCCAGTGATAAATAGATAAATTTTTTATCTGGCAGAAAGTAAGAAGAAAAAAGCAGCAATTACTTATATTAAAATGTTCTTAAAATCCATGCATGAGATAACCTGTATGGAGGATTTGTCCTAAGATTGACTGAGACTTTTTGGAGGCCTTCAGACTAGCCTTAAAGAGAAAAGAAATAGGTGGAGAACCTGGAGGGAGGTCATTAAGACGAGATTTCCTGCAGCCTGGAAAACTTTCAAAGTGAGAAGCTGAAGAAGCTGAACTTGGTTGAGCAAAGGCACTACTGAGTGGCCAGTCAGTCAGTCTGTCCTTTTACCAAGGTGGAGGTCAGACGGAAGAGTCTGTTCATCAGATGAAGAGCAATGACTTACAGCAACTGGAATTCAGGGTGAGATGAATTCAAATCAGAAATTAGCTGCATGAAATGAAGGGTGTTTACCGTGGGAGCAGCTTATGAGACAGTTTCTCTGTGGCTCAGATAAAGATTGATAAAGATATCCCTGAGTTCAGTCAGAAGGGCTACAGCTCAGCCATGAGATACTGCTTTTTCTTCAGGAATCCCCAGACATGGCTTCACGTCCTCTGCTGGACATCAGAAAAATTTGCCAGGTTTGAAGGCCAAAAGAGATCAATCTCCCTGCCATTAAACAATTACATTCTGTGAAAAGAAATAATGCTGTAAGGAGCAACTGGTGTTCACAGATCCATGCACAGTGGAGCAGTTTATACTGTTTGTGCTGAAACCTGTGAACGCCAGGCATTTGCACTGGGTTTGAGTGTGCTCTTGCAAATATGTGTGAGTGTCAGGACTTGGGAAGAAGTTTTGTGCACCTGTGTAAGACGACACATGCATATATGCAGGTGAACATGGGCATTTACCTTGTTTGCTCTGTACATACATATGTACATTTAGGTACAAGAGAACCTGGAAAATCTTGTTTGCAGAAAATATCATGAATGTCTCCATACCATTTTTTTAAAAAGACATTATGGTCAAGCCTGTCTTATCACAGCGCTGCAGATGCTGCTTGAGCCTGCACTGAGACAAGAGAAGATGTTGTTTCAACACACATTGCTGTGCTGCGCTCTGGACAGGCTGCAAATGGTATTCCGAGGGTACAGACACATGAACAAATTGCAGCGGCGCCAACCCACCGCACATCAACAACATCCACTGGAAAAATGAGGGCAGTTCAAAACCTAGAAATCTATGCACTGCAAGCCTGTGCATATATTACTGCAATGCACCACACCGTGAACAACCTGGTCATATGTTTGTGGAGGGAAGATCTGAGCTCAGGAAAGACAAAAGAATGCAAATTGAGGACAGCACTAACAGACACAGCTGGAAAGAATGAAAATGTGCCAGTGAAAAAAAGGGAAACAAAGCCTGCTCATCCTGGAGAGAGCCCTTCCAGCACCTGCAAGACCCTTATGCCTACTCCTGTACCCCATATAATCTTTCTTTTCTCCATATAATCTTTTTTTTTCTTGGTTCTTCTGCAAACACTCATAGGAAAGCTTTTGAAATTTTAGCAAAAAAGTACCTCTGGTCTGTACTGATCCCACATGAAAACCCTGTCTGTGGTTGTTTAATAAAACCCCCTCAGCGTTTTACTGTGACTGGATGCTGGCCTTCACTAGAAGAGGAAGCAGGGACAGCCCGCGGGCACACCTAGCACTTCTCCTCCATAGAGGATTGCTCTTTGAGTGGGAATTACCTAACGCTTACAGTTTCTCTCTCTCAAGCAGCTGCTTCAGAGCAGCCCATGAGATCCAGATTTCTTTGTCCTCTGTGCTGATAAACCCGTGACAGCTGAAGGGAGTCCCTGCCAGCACTCAGAAGCCTGACTGCTCATTCACAGTTGGTTCTTGGCCTTTAAAAACTGGTAAATTAGCTGGGTCATCTTGGTGGGACTCAAAAATTTGATTAATTTGATTAATGACCTGACATGATTCTCCAAAAATTACATGAAACAATTTACCCACAAATATATCATCATTGCCTCTTGTTCCACTACCCACTTTTTATGCCAGTGGCACATTTTGATTTTATTACTTCTTCATCAAGCCAGGATGATCAAGCCATTAAAGTGAGAGGCATATTAACAGTCATTAAACATGGTACGAATAGCTCTGATGTTTTCCTCAACAAGGTAGAAAAACTGTCCAGCTTGTTATACTTTTTTTTAAAGATACTAGTAAATAATTAACAACCTAAAGCTTAAAATGTGGCTTCTACTAAATGGGTTTAACAACCTTTTCTTGCTCCTGCACATGCACCAGCCCAACAAGTGCTGCCCAAACAAGATGCAAATAGAGGACTGCAAGGAGAAGGGGCAGTAAAAGGGAACTCAGCCCCAGCCTCTTCTAGGAAGAGTGCTTCCATAAGTAGCTCATAAGCAGCAATAAAACATCTGCTGAATGCTGATGACCTACTTGGTTCGGAACAGACTCTGTTCTGAGTCTGATCTCTTCACCCAGGTCAGAAATCCCCGCACTCCTAAGCGCTGCCCGCTGACACTTTGCTGCTGGCCATGTTTGCAGAAGCACACAAATCGAGTCCATGGCATCCGCTCACCCATCCAGGAAATCGAGCCGTGCCATCTGCCTGAGGTTACCAAGAAATTCTGCCGCTCTCTATTTCACATCCATTTCCTGCTCTATCTCTGTTCTACATCTCCGCTGCGAGGCTTTCTGGCCACAAGGGCTGCATGTTTATCTGTTGGTTTACTAGCACCAGGTGGGTGAGGTAACTCTACATCATCCCCAAGTAACAGCTAGCCCCTGAAAGCAGCTTAGAGGTAGCAGGGGAAAGGTTCCCATCCCACATCACCAGGCCCAGGGACAGGTCCTGGGCTCCTCCCTCACTTGCCAGCACCCGCAGCCCATGATGCCAAGGCTCTGGGTGCACCCATTGCCACCGCTGGTTTCCTGGCATGACAGCTGGCAACGTAATGCTCAGAGAAGCCCCCTGCTGCTACCTCTCTCTCTAAAAAAATAGAGTTGAGAAGGCTCTGTCATCCAAGATCAGTAATTCCTCAATGGCTCAAAGAGAGAACTTTGGATGAAAGCCCATGCTGTTTTAGCAACTCAAGGCATGGCGTGACGCATACTCAGCCTACTTCACTTCAGTGGTGTCTCTGAAGAGGGCTGGTTGACAACATCCACTTCTCCCTCAACATAATGACAAGGATTTGGGCCATTAACTTTCGGCTGCTGAACCTCCCTGCTATTAGCAGGCTGCGTGAGGCAAGCAGAAAAGACGATAAGGAGCAAACAACAGCTTTCCAGCACTTTATGACTTCTGACTTGTGTGGGTTGCTGTAGGAAACTAAAACCACTAAGGGAAAAGCCAAAGTTAACAGCCTCAGATAGAAAAGTAGATTACTTTTTTTAAAGCATACCCATACAGTACATTGTATGGTTATAATGTTATAACGTTATGAAGCCAAAAGGTCTTTGTTGATGCGTTGTGTCACCTGGAGCAATATCTTCCAGCCCATTCACAACAGAGAAGGGTGCTTAACAATACATATTAAGAATAAATTTTTTTGAATCGGTGAGTATAGAAAACATCTCTAATTCTTAGTGAGCCGACCAAGGGGATCTCTGGCCACCTGACATCACCTGTGACAACTCAAGTCCCAGCGATGCCTTGGCAGCCTGCAGGTGGCCCAGATGCCACAAAGACAAGACCAGCAGGTAATTGGGTGCAGGAGTCATTGGAAGAATGGGACATAACACCTGGCCAAGAGCTAGCGGATGCAGACTCTGGGAAAATTTGTATTCTTTAAGCAATTACACTTTGGGGTAAACTTTTGACATTACGTCACCTCAAGTTCCTGTTGCAAATGTTAGCCAGTGCAAAAAAGCCCAGCCAGGTCCTTGTTAAATAGGAGGCTCTGGTTTGCAGGACCTGAGGTTTCCAAGTGCTGGCGGGGCAGCCAGTTTCATCATTTGCCTGGATCCTTTGTACCATGAGACCTAACTCCTCTTCAAAGTAAGCCACACGCAGTGATGACGTGGAAACAATAAACGGGCCCTGGCCTTACCAAACAGCCAAATTTTCAACAACAACAACAAAGGAAAGAAAATAATTAAATAAATGTAATAAGAGACACATATTTTTCCCCACAATGAATCACTGCTAGCAGGACTACCACAAAAGTGTGCTGTGAGTTTTTCACTTTGCTATTTTGATATAATTGGCATCTCTCTCTCTCTCTAAAGGTCACAGCTAGCTTCACCAAGCACCACAGAGCGGCTGCCACAAGCGGGGCCGAGCAAGGCGGGGTGGATATCCTGCGAGACATACGACTGCAGAAGACGTGCAGCCCAGGCTCCACTGCCCCTGTCACAGCTGTGTGCACCCGATGTTAAACCAGACGCTGAGCAGCACCCGTGCGTGCTGACCAGTCCCACCCGTCGCTATCACTCTGGCTGGAGTGGAAATGCCCCCGAGCATTTCGCCCCTGTTTTAGGTCATGTGCTGAAGTCCCCTTGCGAGCAGGCAGGATGTGGTGAGCAGCAAAGCCGACAGGCGTAGCCCAGCTCGCTTTTCTATCTCACTTGAATTTAAGCTTTGCTTAGCATGATTGATGGGGCCCGGCTGTCAGGCTGCAGGCACAGTCAGCATTAGTGCCTTTGAGGAACTCTGCAGCGGAACAACGAGTGTCATCTGTAATCACAGCAGTCCCCCGGTAATCCCGATATAACTAAATCAGAGCAAAGCTCAATTTCGGAGGCAGGGAAGATGAACATATCTTCAATGAAACATAACTTTGCCTTAGCGTACATACGCCAGGAAAATATTTGCTGGGCAGTAAAAGCCTCCTAAAGTATTAGGAAGGAGGATGGCACAAGTTGCAACCTTGTAAGGGAACAATTATAGTTTCAAGGATATGGTGCAATTTGTTTTTACATGTAAAAGTGGGATCTGAGGCTCAACTGCAGCAGCATGCAGTGTTTTCAGTAGAAACCACATGTGCAATCACACACAGACTGAGGTGCTTACAGGAATATCACTGGCCCACAACGAAGTGAAACCAAAATTACTTATCTATGAAAATCACATTCAGACAGCACATTTATGTCTTTGGTAAGCAAAGTAATCTTTGCATTACAGTCAGAGGAAGTGGTCCTCTGCCACAAAGTATGAAAGGCTCAAAACAGGAGTCGCGCTGGTCCTGCCAAGCCAGCCTGCTCTGTGCTCCCAGCCCTGTTTCCTGGTTTTTAGTTCTTCCTTGGGCTGCTTTAGTTCTGTCTGGGTGAGGACAGAGCACGGCTCGGGGCTCTCCTCAAGCCGGGATGTTTCAGAAAACACCTGCTTGCTGTTGCGTGGAGGCGCGCACAGGCAGACAGTGGTGTAGCCCAGCGTCCCAAAGACCTGTGACTGCACGAAGGCTTTCTGCAGGTCGCTCAGACTGCCAGCAGACATGAGCTGGGAGGCGGATGGGCGCAGGGATGATCACACAGCACAGCTGGCTGCAGGATGGGGATGCATCATTATCATGGGACATGTACAGAGGATAAAGCCCTGACTGAATCTCGGGCATGGTCAGGAGGCACTTTACCAGGCTGGGAACATTTCCATTTGAGGACTGCACACATGGCATACAGCAACCAGCACCCAAATGGGTGGGGAGCTGCGTCTCCCCCTCACCTGCCACGGGAGGCCTCCTCCTGCATCCCCTCCTCGGCACCGCTGGGCACGCTCCTCAGGTCTGACACGGTGTCGGGGTCTGGCGTAGAGTCCTCTGTGCCCGCTGAGGTCTCCAAGGTGAGGGCCAAGCCGATGAGCTGCCGGACACTGTGCTGCAGGCGGCGCTGCCAGGCTCGCTCTGCCTGGCTGTAGGGTGGCGAGGGGGCCAGGGGGGCCGGGACCAGCAGGGTTGGTGTGGGCTCAGGCAGCCCCCTGTTCCGCGAGGGTCTCGGCACCGCTGGCAGGGCCGGGGGGAGCTTCCTTGCCAAGGGTTTCTGGCTTGACAGCGCGTAGGAGTACTTCAGGAGCATGTCCACGTTGGAGTGCAGGTGGATGTCGGTGGGAGAAAGAGAGGCCTGCTCGGGTGCTGGGGAGAGAAGAGGACAGGAGAGCTGGGGAGCAGAGCTGGCCTCCCTGTCTGCCCTTCTGGAGGTGGAGGGCAGCTTTGGGGCCAGACAGAAAGCTGCCTCCTCAGAGCTGCGGCCAGTCAGCACACGTGCTTCCTGCTGCTGCACTTATGCATACACATGTGGGACTGGGAAGGTTTCTGCCAGTCTTCAGACCCTTCACAGAATCACAGAAGGGCTGAGGCTGGCAGGGACCTCTGGAGGCCATCTGGTCCAACAGCCATACCTCCATCTGTAGGAGAGCTTTCCTCCTTCACCTGGAAGCCCACAGCATGAAGCCTCTCTGCTGGACGAAGAAGGCCTTTTGGAGGAGAGCCACTTGGACACGGGATTCGCTGAGTGGAGAGAACAACAAGAGTACTACTGTGCCCTCCTCCTTCCCTTCTCACCCCAACCTGGGACCCTGTCTCCTAAAGCTGGCACCTTCCTTCTCCCAGGAGATGCTGGTACCTCCCAACCCCAGCCCCGTGCCTCACCTTGATGTAGAATTTGCGCTTGGAGCAGCGGTACTGGGCGAACTGGCAGAAGCTCTGGAACCACCGTGCCTCCGGGACGGCAGAGCAGACAGGTCCTAGGGACAGGTGAGAGACAGGGCAGGTGGGGACAGGGTTAGGGATACGTCCCTTGGCCTGAGCGTGAAGACTGGCACCTCTCAGATGCTTATTTTCAGAGCTCGCTTGTGGTTGAACGGGGAGTCAGAGGTGTCTGCCCCCATGTGGAGATCACGGCGTTGTGCTGTTGAAACCACCACCATTTCATGCCACTTGTTTCCCTACACACCACCTAGGGGTTCGGTACACCCCCAGCCCAGCTACATGCAAGCAGGTGGAGAAAACTTTAGAGAGAAGAGCATCTCTTCAGCATCCTTCAGAAAACAATGTGGTGACCGCAGGACAGTCCCCTGAAGGCCTGCCAGTGAGGGTCAAGTGCAGGTGGAGATGGAGGAGTTCAGCAGTGAAATTACACCACTCTTGCTACTCTCCCAGTGTGCATTTTGTACAGAATATGCACACTTGTACATCTTTTGTTCATTATGTGAATGCCTGTTTTTCAGTCCATCGTTATTCAGCTCTAGAGGCAGCTGGAATCAGATCAGACAAAGGCACTCTAACAAGGGCCCATGCTCTTGTAGGCTCATGGCAGCCAAGCAGTGCAGGTGCAGCGGTGTCTCCTGTACTTCTGCATGCAGGAGCAGCACGTGGCAGCACCTCACCTTGTGCTCAAAGCCAGCCCCAGCACGCTGCACAGCCAGGTGCTCTCCCTCCTCCCCCCGTTTATTGCCAAGCATGTAGCAATTAGCATATCAAACTGCCCTTGAAACCAAATTTTTAGGCATTAATTGTGCAGGGACCAGAGCATCCTGTGCTGCTTTGTTTTTAGCTTAGAGTTGAATTCGGTTGTTAATTTTGGCAAAAGCAATGGACAGGATGAGAGCTACAAACATGAAAACAGTCTGGAATCAGGGAACACAGACCTTTTGCACCAAATAAGGGCAGATACGGACAACACGATGAACAAGACAGCAGTCTGCAAAGGGTGTGAGAAACACATAATACATGAAAGGCAGAAAACACCAGCGTTAAGTGCACTTTGGGCTGATTGCTTGAGAAGTGGCCCTATGCCATGCAATAAGCAGGAGGCCGTAACCCTGCCTAAATCATACCTCTCCCCTTGTGCCAAGCATACAAATTCACTAGCAAGAGCAGAATTTCAGCCATCTACCAGAAAAATGCCCAGTGTGATGGGAACAAGCCTGACGGTCCCCCCGCGCTTTGCCCTTTCTTTGAATCCTCTGACCTTCCTGCCAAGAGGAGCCCTTCCAGTATTATCTGTTTAATTTAATCCATAAGATTTTTTGCTTCTTTCCTGTTCTCTTCCTGCCCATTTGCTTGCTGCAAATGGCTACAACTCTTGGAATTCCGGAGGCCACCTCTATGGGCTTTGTGGCCAAGTCTGCATGCAGGAACTCCCAGCACTGGGGGCTTCCACGGAACAAGAACAATTAATTAACAATTTCACCTTCACTGAAAGGTGGAGCCAGCCAAGATGTTTTCATACACTCATCAGGGACACATCATCCTGACTGGGTTCTTCCATGGCAAAGAACATCGAAAGGTTTTGTGTGCACTTATAGTGCTCCAAGTATCTCCAAGCACTGCCATGCCAACCGTGGTGTCCCAGAGGTCCCTGGTGACAGACATTGCCTGGAGAAGAACCAGCAGCAGCCCTGCGGCACCCAGAGCCCTGGTATCACCGACTGCAGGTGCCAGCAAGAGAGGGAGCAGCCCAGGACCTGTCCCTGGGTCTGGCGATGCGGGATGGGAACCATTCCCCTGACACAGCTGCAGAGGCAGGCAAGAAATAGTTGCCCTCAAGCTGCAGTCCAAATAAGCACAGACAGTTGGCTGATCATTCAGTTCATTGACGTTCATAGCTAAATATAAAGACATATTTTTAATGAGAAAATTGTTCCTATTTTTTTTTTTTCTCTCTGAAGAAAAATACAACAGAAGTAGTCCCAAGTTTTTCAGCTGCACAGATATAATTATGCCACTTAAATTCACTGATGCAGGGGTTCAGGGAAAGGATGATTGCAGAGATTTAAAGGGTGCTGTTGCTATGGCACTTTCTGAACTGGGATGTTTCTCCTCTACTGAAACGTTAAACACTTAAAAAAAAGCAGATTATCAGCTCATGGTTTCTTAAGGGCCTATGAGAACCTATGAATCAGGCTTCTGCACTAAACCCTAGATCTAGCTGGAAACGTTCAATTCATAAGATGAACTGTTAGGAAGCGCCAACGAGCTTCAGTGTGCTTCAGAAAAACGTGGCGGCTGTTATTTTATTTTTTTTCCCTGCCTCCCCACCACACACAGTTCAATAGGGGTGTGGAGGAACTGAAGGGCTGGGTGAAGAGCCATTGGTGTGGCCAGAGCCTCAGCCTGTTACCTGTGGACAGATGCTGGGGGAGATGCACTTGTTCAGTCAGGTGGAAGGCCCTAGTTTACAGATAGATAAGAGCAGTCTCATATTCATAGGCCTTAGTCCTCTTGGTAGGCTTCAACCACCCCAAAAAGTGCTGGAGGGACAGCAGGGCATAAGTATTTTGGGAGGTTCCTAGATTGCACCGATGATAGCTTCCTCCTCCAAGTCACAGAGGACTCAATGAGGAGGGGTGATCTGCTGGACCTCATACCCAGCAATAACGAGGGACCTCTTAAAAGATCTGCCTCGAAGAGCCCCATAGGATCAAGCTCCAGGAGAGGGGCCCAAGAAAGCTAAGTTAATATTAAAGTTAATATTTAAGGATCACCTCCTCCAAGAGTGGTGCATTCCGATGAATAGAAGCACCAGGAGGCCTGTGTGGATGAGCAGAGCGCTCCTTACCAAACCCAAAAAGAAAGCATACAGAGGGTGGAATTAAAGTAACCTAGGAGAAGCACTGGAATTTGTGACCAGAGAGGCAACGAAACCACCCTTGGAGGTTTCCAAAATTTATCTGCACAGAGCAACGGTGATCTAGTGCTGGGACTGTCCTGCTCTGAGCTTGAATTTGGACCACACACCCAGCAAAGGGCCCATTCCACCACCATTCCCGCAACTTGGTGGCATTTTGGCAGCTGGTGACAGCTGGGTTGGCATCCGCCACTGCCCCTTGAGGTGGGGTGAGCCCACACCGCCCTACCTTTGGGGACATGGCCGTGGTTCTCTTGCTGGTCCAGCCGCAGGACGGCGGGGCTGAGGCAGCCGTACACCTGCCGCAGGTGGCAGGACGCCTGGGCCTTCCAGGGTGGGCGCAGGCTGGAGAAGAAGAGCTGGTATTCGCTGTCAGACAGGGGGCTGCCTGCGGGAGGCACGGGTGCCGCGGCGGCAGACGTCAGCCAGACCAGCAGCCCTGGGGAGACAGCAGGGACTGATGTCCTGATGCCCCTGGAGGTGCCCACGGTGCAGCTTCTGCTGCCCACCTCTCCCACGTGCCCCCTTCACCACCAGCAGCCCTATCCAGCACACCAAGGACTGTGCTCCTCCGTGAGGATGTTCCTTCCTTCCCTCCTCTCCTTTGCCCCCAGCTGTGCCCCGAGGTCCTGCTGATGGCCCTGGGAGGCCGGGCAGCAGCTGGGGGGGGGGGTCACTCACCCACCAGGGAGGGCAGCCTCAGCATTTCTGCCCCTCTCCTCAGCACCCCTGTCCTGCTGACCCCTCTGCTTGGTGTCCCTGGCAGCAGCGGAATGAGAAGGGGGTGGTGTCACAGCTGGAACATGGGGGGACAAGGGGACACGAGCCCCCCTGGAACCAGGGGGTGGGAAGGGCTGGTGGGCACTGGGATGAGCAGTGCGGGGGACGCGAGGCCCAGGCTGGTGATGTGGAGGTGTGAGGGGGCTTTGGCATGGCCACACCACAAGAGATGAGGAGCAGGAGCCTGGGCTGAGAGCTGCCAGCACAGCAGACGGTGTCGGACAGCCCAAAGGAGGTGTAAGCACAGCAGGGTGCTCCTGAAGAAGTTGATCCTAGCACAAACCCCAGGAGATTCAAGCCGCTCTGCTCTGCGCAGCAGCTGCAGGGAGCACGGCGGGTGAAGCAGCTGCAGTGGCAGGGCATCATCTGCCAGCAACCCCAGCAGCCACGCAGGCCAAGAGGCGAAAGCTCAGATCTCTGCAGCCATGCACTGCAAAGGCATCTGCCGGCAGCACGTAGCTCTGCGCTTCCTTACAGGAGGCAAGACGGCGTTTGCTCCAGGAGCAGGAAGGCAGCGTTTCCAAAAAGCCAACCATTTAACGACAGCATTGAATTTTAGGGTGTTTTCACAGCTTCTTACAAACACTGAGACCATTTGTCAGCTCTCTCTTGCCACTCATTAAAACAGGTGCAGTGTAGCACTGACCTCAGTGGCTGATAGTAACTGATGACCTAGGGAAGCACATGACATGCAGTGTTATCACAAGGGCTCCTATTCAGATTTTATGGCATATAGGAACAGAAAACATGAATGAACGGGCTGGAGTCTCTGAACACACTCTGAGAGCTGAAATACAAGGCAGAAGATAAAGGAGCTGACAAGGAGATCATCCGTGGTTGATGTTCCAGTAGCTCTGCCTGTGAAGAGCTACTGCATATTTCAAAAGATGGTGTTCAGTGATGTGAGGACAGGTTGGCTGCTTTGTACTTCCCACATACTTAAAGAGGCTTGCTCAGGCCCAGAGCCCAGCTTACCTCTGTTGGTTCAGGCTGTCAAAAATCCTTCAGGAAGCTCTTATGGCCCACAGGTGCACGGAGAAGCCAGACTGCAGTGTGTACCCGGCAGGGCTGAGAGATGGTGAGTGGCTACTGGACACTTGTAAGTTTCTGCAAATAATAATTTATCCTTGGGACAAGGATGAGGATAGGAGAGACAGGAGTTTGAGCAGGAATCATCAATGCAGCACGCTGGGTGGTGGTGGTGTCTGCTCCTTAGGGAAAGGTCTGTGAGGTGAAGCACAAGAGTGACATTAATTCCAGCATTTCCTGGTATCTGAGATTTGAGTTGGCGCCTATAAGGCTGCACCACTACAAGCCGCATCGTTCATGCACTGAAGCAGATCTGTGACCTCATTTTCAGGGCTACCACAAGACCCAGCTCCCAGCAGACCATGTCCCTGTGCTAGTCGGAGCTCAGCGAGCTTGTGTATACTGATGTAAGCCTCGGGCCTACAGCACGCCTTACTGCTGCAATAGGTAAATACGGCAGCAGGATAGCAGCATGCAGCTGCTACAAGGAAAGAAGATGCATTTTCCATGTAGCTACCTGATTGCCGTGCCCACAAACACCACTAACAGCAGCAATGGCTGAAAACCTCTTGACAACCCCGGGGCTGTAGCTCACGAGTCCTCCTTCCTCTGCTGCAAGGGGAATATTGCCCCTTCCTTCATCGGGCTGATGGCCACGTTTGTTAGACCAGGCAGGAATTACAGAATCAGTGCCTTGCCCAGTAGCCCTGTGCTGAACGCATCCTCCTGATGGTTACAGCCCTGTGGGAAGGGACGCGGGTACCATCTCGCTCAGAGCAGGGCTGGCATCTCCATCTCCAAAGACAAAAGCATTAGGCAGTGCGATGAATTAAACCGAAATGATATGAATTGATGGCTTTAATAACAGGTTACCTAATCTTCCTTCTGAGTTGCACTTCATTTTTGTAGGTTTACTGTCACTGACTGAGAGCTATTCGAATGAGCTGATAAATATAGCCCTTACATTAAGATTAGCGCTCATTTTAACTTGGTGGATATGTTAATCTATTCACATTTATACAGGCACTGTACAGTTATAATGTGCATTAATCCAGAAAGCTAATTTACATTTTATTTTGTTAGGAAATAATGAATGAAGCATTTTTTTTCCCTTGTCATTTAGAAAATGGAAGATTTAATTGATTGCAAAAAACGGTATTTAAAAACGGTTTCGTGAATTATTAATACAACCTAAAATGGAGTGGGCTCACATGAGAATGCTTGAATGAACTGCCCTGGTCTTTTTAGGCAGGCTTGTTTAGGGCAAGAACAACCTGACCACAGTTAGCCCTAGCGCAAGCAGGGGGTTGTGCTACAGAGCTCCAGAGGCCCCTGAATCTCTCTGTGGCAAATAATTAGAGCCCTTCAGGCTTTCAGAACAAGGAAATCTCGTTGTCTCACACTTTTTTTTTTTCTGAATGCTTGTCATTGACGTGTGAAAAATAATTCCAACCTTTTTTTCCTCCCAGCTTGGTTTTCGGCTTTGAATGAGTTATCCCTTCAGTGGCAATGACCCAATCCACTGAAATTAAGTTGTACAAAAACTAAATTGTGCAAATATTAAATCTTCAAAAAACAGCCCAAAGTAGGCAATTTACAGAACATTTTTGCAAACTAGGCTTTAGCTTAGTGTTTATCCCAGGTTTGCCTGCCCTTAAGATGTGGGGAAAAAAAATATGCTTTTTTTAAACTAGTATTTTAATTTCTTTTATGCATTCGGAAGAATAAATATAAATTACCATAAATTAATCAAGATGTCGGACTATTTTTGTAAATGAAATGCATTTTGTTTGATAAAAACAGCTCTGTGTCTCCTGATACTGTAACCACTAGGCAACAGAGTTGGAGAAACTTCCTTCAGTTGTTTTTGAAAGACAGATAGCACACTTTGTTTTCTTCTGCTAGTGTTTAACTCTATGAATGTGTTACCCAAGAAAAGTTAAACACTTGAGGTCAGCTTATGAATAGGTGTCACCTCCCCTTTGGAAGCCCAATGTGTCCCAACAGTAAAAAGCTGACATGACCACAGTGAGGGAGGACTGGCCAGGCCCTAGAGGTCCCTTCCCTCCAGCATCTCTTGGACTCTGTCCTTCTTTACATCGCAGGTCCTCATGTAGCCACAGAGCTGCTTGTAAATTTGTCTTGTGGAGGTAAGGGAGTCCTTTGATTTCTCAGCAGTAGAAGCGATATGGGAGATTTGGGGCCTGGACTTGTTGAGGGATTCATGATCTTTCATGTCATTGTTTTATTAATCTTTGAAACGCAAGATCCTCTTTCTGCTCAGGCACAGAAGTAAAAACCAGACCTTTGCACATGGTCTGTTCAAGCAAAGCCTTCTGCAAGCTCCTTAGCCAGAGGTCTAAACTATTCCTGACAAGATTAATGCCTCATTGAAAGCCTTGCAGAGATGATATCGATGCCTTGGTAGTTAACAAGGAAGCAACCTGGATCAGATAGCCATGGGTAATCACAGCCAGCTCTGGTACACTGGAACATCAGGACAGGACAGGACAAAACAAGTGTATCTCACACCAAGTTTGCACCAAGGCATCCTTTTACTTCAGAAGTTTAACCTCGGGTGTTTGCTGTTCCCTTGTGCCCAACACCAGCACTGCTGAAAGCATTAAGTTCAACACCAGCTGATCTGGGACCCTCTTTTCTGTGCTGCCCAGTGTCAGGAGAAGAGCAATGGGCACACGCTGGAACACAGGAGGTTCCCTCTGAACATTATTAAGCACTTATAAAATGTCGTAAAATTTAACCCCCCAAAATCTAAGTGAATACATGATTAAGAGCGCTTAATTAAAGCTATTGCTGAGCAGTGGTGACTGTTTTAATCACTTTTAGATGTGTAACTGGTGACGAAAGCCGTGCTGGTCCAGGGTGACAGCTATGGCTGGCACAGTTTCTACACACCCTGCGCGTGGCAAAACGCACACAAGAGAAGTCCCAGGGATGAGAGATTACTGAAAATGTGCTCACTGCAAATGAGTATAATTTGCTAGACAGTCTTATCAATCACACTTGCCCAGCTAACCTAGGAGTGATGCCCACCATTAAGACAATTAGAGCTGGAGAAGATAAACCAGTCATTCGTGTGCACCATCAAATTTTTATCAATAAATTTGCTTAAAGAGGCTGGCAAAAGTCTTACCTCTTGCAGCGCTGCATGGCTCCAGCTTCTTGAAACTGAGCCTTGCCTTTACTTATTATTACCAGTCAGTCTGAGAGGCGATTTCACCAGTTCCACTTTCGAGGGTGGTTGTGTTTCGTTGACAATTACTCCAACAAAGCTGCAAGTTACCCAGTTCTTTAAAGGAGTTTGTGATTATTTTAAGAGAAGCATTACAATCACAAACTTGTAGGTGGGATGAACTTTTGGATGCTTGTTCCAGTGATTATAACAGTGCTACAGGTGACTATTTAAAGCAGCCTTTTCAAAAAACGTATCGGGTCATTTTGACAGACTTTTCTGGTTGTTGTTTGTTTTTTGTTTTGCTACTTCTAGCCAGAACAATTTAATTTTATTGACCTGGAATTCTTGCTTGTTTTAAAGAGAAGCCATTTGCTTATTTGGTGTGTCAGTATTTCGCATCTAGACCGGTACTGGCTGCTGTTAGCTGACCTGCAGCAGTCCTCCCGACGTCCTTAAAGCCCAGCACAGCGCTGTCTCTTCTCTGTCCTTGCAGGCTTTCCCTAGCACTCCAGAAACTGACAGAGAGCAGACCACGGGTGCCTTCAGGCGATTTTCACAGGGCTACAAATGCCATTTGCTGAAGATCACTGATCAAAATTGTTCACCCCAGTGGATGCTATTTAAAATCCCCCTCACTGTTTGCCTGGGAAGTACATCATCCTAATATGACACCAGCACCAACACAGAACAAATATTTACAGAACACTTCCCCCTCCTCTCATTACAAACAATTCTGCTATCTGCAGTTGGCAGTGGACACGTGCCATGTTCAATTACACCAGAAACAAAAGACGTTCTAAAAAAAAAAAAGCTGCTTATGTTTCTAGCCTCTTCACTTACAGGCTTTGTCTCCAATGGCTTCATTTTTGTGCTATGTAATTTCTAGCTTCTCTTGATTCCATTATTTCCCCCCTTTGGTTATTAAATATTGCACAGTTACTGTCTTCATTCTTTCTCTTCCAACACTTTATGTCCTTTCATTTTTATCCATCACTGTAAGCCTTTTTAAAAGCCTTGGTTTTCACTCACATTTGTGTCTAAATTCCCCCTTCCTGCAAGTTTGCTTTAGGGCATCCCCCCACCTGCAGCAAACGATCCCCGAATGCTGCACACCACTGGACAGAATTTCCTTTCGCCCAGCAGCAGCAGGTCACACTGGCAGGACTGGTGGGTCCCATTTCCCCCCCTAGCACTCCTCTCGGTTTTCTCCACCTGGCCTATTTGTTTCTCACATGTTTTGTGTTAAATAGAAGTAAAGGGGATGTTCCACCTATTTGCACCCCCGCAAACAACCAAAAAGCCTAGCAGGAGCTACAAACTGTAAATAACAGGGTGGGGAAGCATCCCTTGCGTCCCAAAGAACACATTGATAACTTTCTGCCCAGGCTTTAGCCTGAAACCAGGCGTATTCTGGTCTGCCTCCTCCCTCAGCGCCCTGTGCTGACTGCAGAGGACCCGAGTTGTTTCTCAAACCAGAGCTACCCTGAAGAGAACTGTGCCTGCAGGGTAGAGCAGTGCCTAAGCAACAGGTCACCGTGTTTCCTGGGTCGGCACGCAGTAACCCCCTGCCCACTCACTGCATTCACTTCACACCGTGTGCCTTTACACAGCACTTATCATCCCTTATCAGTGGTGGCTTTGTAACAAAGCCACCACCTCAAACACCTCTCTAACCCCCACTTCCTAGAGGTCTTGCTGCTCATGTTGGCCACCACAATCCAGTGATTACCGACCCCGTGATGGCCAACATCCCCTCAAAACCATACCATTTAAAATAGTTTTTGCATCTTTTGTAACCACTGCACTTTGCCAAAAGCCAGTTTTCAGCCTCAAACCATGCCCTGTTGTACTTTTATCACTCATTTGGTATCCGGATGAACCCTAGCTCAATAAATTAATTCTCCTTCTCACACAGACGCACGGTGGCATAGCATCTCCTCCTGACTGTGTCAGATTCACAGCCAACATCTTCCAGCATTTTCCTCTTCCATATTTAAGGAGGGAAGCTCCAGGACGCAGGCTGCGGCAGCAGCACACCAACCACATGAGCCAGTCTGGGTAAGAACTTACCACAGTGTTTTTCTGTGCAAGATGGGAACCCAAGCAGCCCTTCCCAAAGCAAAAGGAAAGAACAACCCAGTGCTCACTCACCTGAACAGGAGGCTTGGCACAAGCTCCTGAGCTGATGGCTCTGGCAGGATCCCATTACAATTACATAATCACATCATGATGGTGTCATTCTCCAGCTACACGGATCTCTGAGTTATTTTAACGACGAACCCCTAAAAGAGCTCCTGCTTTGTGACCACAGGAACAAAATTGCTCCACCAATCCTCATAAAAGTTATTTATTTGAGGAAAGCATTTATTGTTTCCTGTGAAAAGCTTAAATCCTCCTGAATAGCAGCGGAAAGGCAGGAAGAAAAACTCATCAATCTCCAGGCCAAGCCACTGGAATAGACAAAAGGTCAGCTTCAGTATGGATCATCTCCTCACAGCTACCTGCAGACACTAGAGAGAGACACGCCTCCAGTAACTGTTTTGGAGCCTAATGCATTTTAGTAACAGCATCTGGAGCTTCTGGCAACAAGGTGATCTGAAGTATAGGTGATTCACTGGGGAGCATGTTAAAAGGTACCTCAAAAAGCTGCCCAGGCTGCCCACGTTCTTGCATGCACGTGTTTTGCCTTGATGGCTCACTCTCTCAGCTGTGCTGCCCTACAGTCATAGCGAGGGTTGGTCTTTTATAACCTCGGTCACTCTTGTTTGAGAGAGGATAACTGATGCAAAAATGATCCAACAAAAATGTGAATAAACATACCGTTGCACGGGGGGACATGACTTAACAGGCAGGTGTTTTTCACAGACACTAGAAAGCTGCGTAATTCTTTGCTAAGTGTATTGGGAGCATTTTCAAGCCTGACTTACACAGCATGTCTAACTGGTCGGGATTATCACCTCAAGACAGCAGAGCTGAGAGAGAAAAAAATAACTGAAGAGACCCATTGTTTACTTTGGAGGTGACAGCAAGGCAAACAGAGTATTTGTTCCAATGAACTTTATTTTATTCCGTATTATACAAGTGGGATTTGGATCCCAAAACTTCTTATCGTGAACATAATGGAGAAGCTCCACTGCACAAAACGGAGGGAGAATTTTGGAGCCAGAGGACAGGCTAGATCAAATTGTTTCTTGCCATGCAGCCAGCAATTCTTCCTCCTTCATACAGTGTGCTTCAAAGGCCAGCAGGTTTACCCCAGGAGTAAAGGAGACAGCCAGCTCTAAACACTCCTCCTTCCTCCTCACCCCAACAAAAGAGGCAGCTCAATGCCAGACAGAGTAGTGGAATGATTAAAGATAAGGAGTACATTAGGTTTTCAGTCTCTCAACCAACCCACTAGATTAAGCAGTGGCCTGGTTACTCCCTCTCTCCTGAAAAAGATCCAGGCAAATCAAAGACCTAAAATACTGCAGACTTACCTCCTTTCCTTCCCCCATCCCATAGCCTTGCTCTCTAAGCAGAGAGCAGGCAATGAACTCTGAGGAGGCTGAAGGAAAGCCAAGGGAAATCAGGGGCTACCTGAATCCCTGGGAATCTGGTGGCTACCCTGGTGCCCTCATTCATTCCCTGTGAGGTTCAGGCACCTGTTTGGAATAGTACACAGAGAGGGCCTCCCTTAGGGACTTGGCAGCAACCAGGGACCCAGAACACAGAGGAAGTGCCGTGAGGGTACACACCATTCCAGGGATGGCCGAAACCACAAACAGGGCAAGGCTCCCCCCAGCCAAGGCCCCAAGGGCTGGGGGAGTTGGGACGAGGCCCTGGCAGGGGGAAGAGAGCTCCTGCAGCAGTGCTAAGGGCTCATGGGGTTTTATTTCTTCTTCCTCTCCTGGGAACAGCGAGGGCAGAACCTGGCAGGAAGGGAAGTAAAAAGCCAGCATTTATGGCCTGATACACATGTATAAATACATACAAAGATACAGTCTCAAAAGCTCTTTTCCAAGGTTCCAACCAAAGCCTTAATTCAAATTTTCCTTCTGCAGAGGACATCTAAGCGTGTACATACAATATCCTCCCTCTTGCCACCCCAGGCCTCCCCTTTCCAGAGACCAACGGGCCCTCTAGGATGTTTGCTTTTAGCCCTCACTCACCATTTTCCTCTTGGTTTTGTTGTCAGACCCACACAGGCAAAATGAAACCATTCAATGGAACACTGTTGGGGTGGAGAGCAGGCAGTTAAAGAGCAGTTTTCTTTCGAAATCTTTGTTTCTGGACTACTGAAGTTTCCCAACATCTGATCAAACTCCTACTAGCAGCGATGTTAACGGGATCAGTCAGGAAATGGGGACTCACACCCACCCCATACAATGTTAGTGAGCAGAATTCCCCTCCATGCTTGCTGAGGGTGGGGCCAAAAAAGCAGCCTGTCATTTCAGGAGCAAACCTGGAGGAAGTTACACGTAACAGGCCACATCGCTGCTCTGCCAAACTACCTGAGGTAAGACCTCCTCCTGTCACTGCTTGCTACCATCAGCCCCCCAGGCAGGACACGACATCCTGTAGGAGACTCTCCTCCCCCACCTCCATCATGCACGGGCTCTTACGTCTGGGTTGTCGCAGCCAATCATCTCCCCGTAGGAGACCTGGTGGCAGAGGCAGTACGTAGGCTCGTTGGGGTCCACAGGCATATCCAACACATCCGAAGGGTGCACGTTCCCAAAAGTGACTGAAGGCATCCCGTATTCCGTGCTACTGCAGGAGAAAGGAATAACCTAGGTGAGCAAATGAACCAGCATCGGTTGCCTTCGTGTCCCCCATGACGATGCCCTTATTTGCCAGACAGCCACACCTCTTTTTTAAGCACACCCACCCACCTCCACCGATGTGACCTGCGTTCCCCTTCATGCCACACTCCCCTGAAACAAATAAAAGGTCTCTTTCTTGTTTTTTTCCCAAACAGGGACACACAGCCTGGTCTGGGGGAGGACCGGATCCTTCAGAGGGAAGTCTGGCTAGGTCACCCTTGGTCTGATTTGTACTGCTGCTCCTCACTTCCCCAAATTTCTTAAATGCTTACGTGCGGACAAGCTTCAGCTTCTTTTGGGCAGTCTTTGGTGCCTCCTCATCAGAATTCTTCCCTTTAGAGCGAGCACGGGCAGCTTTCTTCTCTTTCTGGGCTCGGCCCTCTGGTAACAAGAGAAGAAGTTGTTGCATCTGCCACCCCGTCAGAACAGACCCCTGACAGGAACACCCTCTTCAGCACTACGACGCGCTCCTGCTGCGGAGCGTGTGTTGGCTTTGGGCCACGCACCCCATCTTAGTTTTATCTAGCGGCCTTGCACACGCTCACAGAAAAGAGCCCAGGACACCATCTTTTTACCTGTCCTTCAGATTCCAGCGTAACAGTCTTTGATCTGTACCACTCCAGTGCCTGCCTTCATCCCCACCACTTCCACAGGCACTCGGCTGCCTCCTGTCTCAATCTGCAGCCCAGTGGTGGTACTCACTCTTCTTGCCCTTGCTGGAAGAGCTGTCATAGTCGCTCGACTCTATCTGCTTCTCCTTCAGGTCTGCTTCAAAGCGAGCAAGGTCTGTGTCCAGCCGCCGGATGTGCTTATCGACCTGCAGAGATGACATTGAGCAGGAATTACCACGGAAAAGAGCCCAAGGGAGCAAGGAGCAGAGAAGCAAGAGCGTGCAGGGCCCGAAAAAGAGATCAGGGCCTTCCAGGACTGGGGGTGTCAGTACAGCCTGTCATACAATAACCACTAGACACTTCCCTTCATACCATCTCGTAGGTCTGCATTGCCAGCTGAACCTTGTCATCCCCAAACTCCTTGCACTTCCCATAGGCCTCCTGGATTTGCTTGAGGAGCCCCAGTTTTTCCTCTGACGACAAAGTCCGTGCGTTGCTGATGTACTCCGTGGCCAACTTATCGATCTCCGACTTGAGGTCTGAAACAAGCTTAGCATTAGCACACAAATACACAAACATACACTGGTGGGACGGGTTGCCCAGGGGGGTGGTGGAGTCACCGTCCCTGGGGGTGTTTAAGGAAAAGTTGGACGTGGTGCTTAGGGACGTGGTTTAGTGGTGACATTGGGGGTAGTGGGGTGGTTGGACCAGATCTTGGAGGGCTTTTCCAACCTTGATGATTTTATGGAATGGTTCTGTTAGGAAAGACCACAAAGTATAAGGATAGGAAAGAATAGGTTGGGATAAGGTTGGGAAAGGATGAGAGCAGCTGCAGGTTTCCTTCCCTGCCCTGAGAACCCTGTGATAAAGGCAGAGCACAGAAGAGCTGGACAGGCCGCACGCTTTCTGTCTCATCACAGAAACCATCTCCGATGCTCACCTTCCGTCCTCTGATCCAGATCTCGCATGAGCTGGAAGTTTCTCTGCAGCTCAAAAGGCAGGTTCTCGATGCCTGCAGGGGAAGGAGGAGACATGGAACAGTCAGGTTCAACGCAGGAACCAAGCTAACAGCTGATCCCAGCACCTACACCAGCCCCGCCACTCCCAGCACGCCTTCCTGCTGCACATGAGCCTGCCTCTGCTATCAGCTGGCCCTTCTTCTGCCTCCTATCCCACAACCTCAGCGTAGCCTGTCCAGCACCTGCAAGATGCTGTACATCACAAATAACAAATGTTTCTACAACCCTGCACGAGCAACGTGAAGCTGAGAGTCAATTAATTCTCAACGCGCAGCGCTACTCGCCCCCTGGCCATCACCAGATGCTGCGCTGACAAAGCTGATAAAAACAATTCTCATTTTCCATGGCTGTCTGATCAAACGGAGGGCTCCCATCACTGCGCTAACCTCAACTCCAAGCCTGATCGCTGCCACCTCTATACCTGACAGAAAAAAAAACAATCTCGTGCAGGTATAAATAAAAGGGGGGAGGTGGGGAGGAAGAGCTCTTCAGAAACACAACATAAGCACGCCTGCCTCCTGAACCCTCCCTGCAGCACAGGCAGAATGTAAATGAAGGCGTCTCTGCCCGTAATCAAAGCTGTCTAACACAATGGCCCCAGCAGTGCTCTCTGCTTTCACTGCCATATGCTTCTACACCAGAGACACTTCCTGAAAAACAAGAGATGTTTTAATTTTTTTTTTTTAAAGTACAGCACATAGGCCATGAAATTTATTCCTACAAGAGGTAAAAGCAATTGTAGGCTTCACCGAGCTTAGAAGATATTTAAACTTCTTTTTTCACACACACACAACACTGTGAGTTACATACAAAGGCCCTGTAGGTGATTAAGCTATCACTGCAACAGGTTTTTGTTGCCATTTCTACTTTGAATATCTGAGGAATTTGCAGGTAGCAGGTGTCCTGAAGAATACAGGTACATGATCACGCAGCACACACGCATCGCCGCCCTGTGTCCAAGGTTAACAGTGCAAAACCACCTTCTGAAAAAAATAAATAAATTAGGAAGCAGCAACATTAAGGTTGTGCGAACGTTCCCAGATTTGATGCTTCCTGTTGGCCTAGTCTGACAGACTTTGTACAAGGCTCGAGCAGCCCGCAGCTGATATTACATCCCTACAGCTCAAAAAACATCTCAGAAAAAAAAATCAAATCAGTGACACAACGCTGAGAAACAACGCTGCTTACAAAGGGAACTTAATGGCAGGGATGAAATTCAGCTCAGGTACCTTAACATCGTTCCCTTTTCTTGTAATCCCCATCCTCGTTGACTCCAAGCCTTCCAATTTGTGCAGAAATGAACCATGTTTCATGCAGCAGCACACTGCTTTTTACTGCTCTCCTCTAGGAGAAATCAGCATTTGTTCTTGCGTTGCACGCCGTGTGCCAGATATGCACCAGTTGATTAATCCTGGACCATTGCGACCTCTGAATTCTTGACTTGGCAGATTTTAGAAAAATATCTATGTAATTTCCTTTTTCTCCTCTAAGGCAAAGACAGCTGCTGAAAGCAGACATTCCACCACATACCTAGCTTTCTCTCGGCAGGGCTACGAACCGTTTGGTTCAGAGCACACCTGGGCTAGCACAAAAACCAGCAGGACGCTATTCTTCGGGCAGAACAACCCGAAATGAGGTTATGGTTGGGTTTCACAGCGACGTGCTACCAGCAGGAGGAATTCGGACAGGAATTTGCTTCCGTTACAGCACCCGAAAGGAGCTGTGCTCTGTTTTTTTTGTTGTTTTTTTTTTTTTTTTACAGATGTTACTGTGAAAATCCACCACCAGCTGTCACTGACACCATCACGTGCCCTCGCCTGGGAAGCTTCTGTTCTACCTGCGCCTCTCCATCCTACACAGAAAGCACAGCGCGATGCAGCTGCAGCTACACGAGCCTGAATGAACTATTTCTGTGGCAGTCGGCTTGCCTCAGCACGGGGGAGCTTTCTGACCTCTGCAGCTTAACCCAGAAGCTCCTCCCGACCCTTCTGAAGCAGAGCCCTTCATCACACACCGTTTATCGCCGTGGTCCAAACCCTTGCTGAAACTGTTTGGCCTGTGTTGTGCAGTCCACAGTCCCATTAAAAATAAATAAATCTAAGATTTAAAATTTTCATTGTCTCTTTCTTACTACACCAACACCTTTTCCCTCTGTCTTTCCAAAAAAGATTTGATATTTCTGTAACTGCTTCCTCCCGTGCTTCTCCTTTCCCCTTTCCACTCT
The DNA here is from genome assembly GCF_047663525.1 of Anas platyrhynchos. Taxonomy (NCBI): domain Eukaryota; kingdom Metazoa; phylum Chordata; class Aves; order Anseriformes; family Anatidae; genus Anas; species Anas platyrhynchos. The sequence continues at coordinate 82,541,478 of NC_092587.1, read as the reverse complement.
GTCACAGGCAACAATTGGACAGAAAAATAAGGAGAGGCAAAGGCCTCTCAGCACACACACGGCAGAGCAGGGAGAGAGGAAGCCAAGGATGGGGAAGATGCCAGGCTTGCACAAGGGCAGGATAACCCCTGTAAGGAGTTCCACACCAGGGAACTGTATGGCTACGTTAGAGATCAACCTTGATGTCAGAAGTTCGGAGGACACGGAGGACTGAGATGTCAAACGAGATGCACAACGCTCCGGGCACTTCCAACAACGCTCAAGGTGGAAGGAAAGGATGAAGAGATGGCAAACCTGAAGTATGATGCAGGAAACTAAATAGGCAGGAACAGAAAGCTCCCCCAATGTGTACAGGTAACTCAGTGTTTACTGAGGACTCCTCAGCTAAGGGTGCAGTGAGATGGCCCTCCCAGGTGCTTAGATCTAATGTGGACGAAATGTTGGCCGAATCTAGCTGCTCAGAGGTATGGGGTGGGGAAAGCTGGGAACATTTCTGGTGCTTTGTTACCATTCCTCACCCAGGCTTTACACTGACATTCATTCGATATCAGACCAGCTTTGAATGGAAATGTGAATTTCCTCCCAGTCCGGTGCACACTTCCCAACTGGGATGATGAAAGTTTCACATCCAGCAAGACAAATAAAGCAAGAGCCTCATCAGTCCAGGCAGAAAATGTGGTGGGCACAGTTGGCTGGAACAAACAGGGAAGGTGACATTTGATCTTCTCATTTCTCTAATGAGGAAGCACACCCTTGCATCTGGTCTGACATCCCCAGCAGCAGAGCACGGGAAGGTGAGCAGCTCACAGTAAACTGGCCAGCCGAGGAGAGGTGCACTCCTCGGTTCTGTTGCTATAAAAGACAGATCTGTGTGGTGTCCCCATGCTTACTTTATTTCCATATCCTCTAACCAGGTAAACAGGGATGCACCAGCGTTAGGAAGTGTGGTTGAACAGCAGCTGCCATAAAGACAACCCCTACACCTGTGACACTGTCACAGATAAGCAGGGACTCCCAAAGGCTATTTGGGATTGTTCTCTGAACACACAGACTTCAGGGATGGCTGGTGCAAAGAAGCCCGACAAGCCTCTTGAAACATCTCACCGTGAAGAAAACACGGTGTTTGCATCCCATCTTCTGGAGGATCTGTATTAGTCACCCTCCCTTTCTCCCACTCAAAGCCTCCACTACGGTATTTCTAAGCCTGTGAGCATGCAAATGCTGAGCCATACACGGCAACTCCAGGCTGAGCAACCTCAAACTCCTCTGGAGAGCTCTCACGCACACGCAACCACAAAATACCACGATTTTCTTTCATCTCGTTCTTCCTCCACCCCTTTCTACACCTCTAATTCATTTGCAACCACAGTTTCCCCCCTGCTGAAGTTGTGCTGCTTTCTTGGCGTGAAGGCAAGCGCTTCCCTACCTTGCTTTCTCCCCTCAGAAGCAGGCATAACATTGATTTGAGACCAGGAGGACAACATTTGAAGAGAAGGAACGCTTTTTGTGCTTAACTTCAATCACTAAGGAGAATTGAGTAAAAAGCCATACAAATAAACAACGAAGAAGAACAGAAGTGGAGCAAGAACCATTCCTCCTCTTCCCCTTCCCCAAATTCTTTGGCTCAGTATTGTCATCGAAGGGCCAGCCTCAGCATGATGAAGGCGGGCAGGGGATCAGAGCAGTCAGCAGAGGGAGTTTCTCTGTGGGGAGGTTCAGCACTGAAGGAACACGCACATTTTTTTGCTGCAGGAACACCTGCTAGGGGCATAACACACTTCAGACAGACACACTTTGCCATGAAGGGCTTAGAGCAAAGGCATGTCTAATCCTAGGTCTAAAATCAATTTTAAATTACAGCAAGGACCTGAAAAAAGATTTTTTTTTTCCCAGCACAGTGGAATAGCCCGCTTCCCTCACCAGGAAAATGAATAACTGAGGTGAAGAGACTAAGGGCAGCTCGTTGCAAACACACCTCTTGACATGTCAATACTACAAATCCTCGCTACTTGGAACTATCTGTTCAAAGCACGCTTTAGTTGCAGCTATGAGTATTCTGCACATCTGCTATAGAGGAAACACAAACATCAGTCACATTTTGTCCGGGTGGTATTCAACAGGATGCCACCTTTTTTCTCCCTACAATCCTCACTTACTCCACTACACACCTTCCTTTCTTCAAGCATCTGAAGAGGTCCGACAAGCAAACTGCCCTCTTTCATCACACACTCCTCATTCAACCCCTGAACAGACCCAGACAGTAAAGAATATGAAAGAGAAATGCTGCGGGAGGGAAAAAAAAAATCAACTGAAAGCCACATCTACGTTAGATGCGAAAAGAACACTAAGAAGAATTTCAGTGCAACAAGCAGAAGCAGAAATTAGACATTTTGAAAAGAGCTGACCAAAAGTTCTGGACGATTTATTTCTAGCAGTTCACAGGATATTTTGGAACGTGACTCAACTTTTAAAAAGTGAACTTAAAAAAATTATATTGAAATAATCATCAAGAAAAAAAATAATGAAGGAAGGAGCGAGAGGAGAACAATCGGGAGGCATGAAACCAGTAAAAGAAATGGACCAGCTGATCTGGGATCACCTCAGAGAATTCAACAAGGGTGACAATGCAGGTTAAGTTGTGACGCCCTCCCTTCCCCAACTTTCCTGATAAACTTTTTTTTTTAATATTATTAAAGTATGTTGTTAGCAAAAATATCATTTTTCAATGATTGAACTACAACTTGGATCAAAAACTTGACGTGTTATCAGAAAGGCTTTTCAGTAAGGGTATATTCAACAGAAAACCAATAACCCAACCCGACTTCTTTAGTGAGCACCATAACAAAGACTGGTAATAAAGGACTGTGTGCATTCAGAGAGTCAGAACTTCAAGTAGGATGTCAAAAGATTAGAGCAGGCTTGGAGAAGAACGATATGGCTAATTAGGAAATTGAAAAATACATTATCATAAGAAATTCATTTTTTTCCCTAAGGTACCAGAAAGAAAGTTCAGATTTAATTAATTAGAATCTACACCAGGAAGAAGGTTTTAATAAGGGGACACTTCAACACACCAGGTAAAAGGCACAGGTGCAGTGACTAAGTATTGGAATTGTGAAAATTAGCCACAGACAAGTCAAACTGTGACAGGAAAGCTGTTGGCAAACTAACCCACTGAAGACTGAGATGGATTCTCAACTCTACGTATTAATACCCATATAAACTGTCTTTCTAGAAGAAACTTTAATTAGAGCACAGCAACTGTCCTACAGTTAGCTAATGATGAGAAGTAACGTTGTATGAGATACGTGATACCAGATTAAAAGCAAAAAAGGCAAAGCCACTGTAGCGACTTCCCAACAGTCTTGTAGCCAGGTATTTTACGTACTTTTAGACTGGGAACATAAAAAAAGGAAAGTGACACACCTTAAAAAAAAATGACACCACTACCACCACATTAATATAAGACCTTATAGTTTTCTCTGCAAGTATGTGTACTAGAGGGGAAGGGAGGCGTTCCCATGGAGTTCGTGGATTTTAGCTACCAGTAACAGCGACTTCCAGAACCAGAGCAGTCTCTAGCCACCAAGATACCCTACAGATCCTCCCTCTGTCTTAACGCCTACCCTACCTCTACTGGTTTCAAATCCCAGCGTTTCACTCCTTTATCTCTGCAGCCCTTCTCATATACACTTCTGCTCTACCCAGTAGGGAAACACCGCGTTCCCCCCGGGCCAGCTCCTTGCCCTCCCCGCACCTTCACCTCTCGCCTCGCCCCCACCCCCCAGGAACCTTCCCATCCTCGCCCACACTCCCCACTGCCCTCTGTGCCCTCCTCGCAGACCCCAGAGCAATATTACAGCCTGTGCGCTCCCAGTGCTTCGGCGGCAGAGCATTACTTACTACAATTCTTGAACTTTTTAAAATTCTTTTAACCTTCCTCACGAGCCTCCCTTCCCTAAGGGCAGAGGCCAGGCCGAGAGCCGCGGGGCTCGCAGCAGGCCCGTGCGCCCCGGGCTCGGCCAGCACCCGGGCAGGGCCCGTCCCCTGTCCCTCTTCTTCTTTTTCTTCTTCTTTTTTCTCTTCCTCTTTCTCCTTTTCCTCCCTTTTTCCCCCTCGCCCCCGCCCCGCCGCTTACTGTCCAGGTAGTGCTCCAGGTACATCCCCGCCGCCATCTTGCGCCCCCCACACACCGCCACTTCCGGCAGCCGGCGCGTCCCCACCGGAAGCGGCCCTTGCCCGGCTCCTGAAGCCGCTTCCGCCCTGACTCCGGGACGCTTGGCGCCCGCCGCCATTTTGGGCCCTGAGGGGCGGTGTGGGGGGGGAGCGGGGGGTGGGAACCTGCGTCCTTCACCGCCGGCCTTCGGGGGTGACCCCGGTCTCGGGTAATTTCCAGGAGGCTGGCTGGGCACTTCTGCTGGATAATGTGGGTGGGGAGGTGCTGTTAGTCCGTTACAGCACTGTCTGCGTCCATTTACTGCGTAGCCAGCTGCGACAAACTGCTGGGATATCATAACCAGAGGTGGTCTTTGCGCTGAGGTGGTTGGGGTACGGGCTCGACATGCCTAACAAACCAATAAACCCATGAAGTGAAGCTCAACGTCTACTGTCTCTCTTTTTTTTTTTTTTTTTTTTCCCTCCATCTAAACAGAACCACTTCCATGGCCATACAGAATCACAGGATTTCTAGGTTGGAAGAGACCTCAAGATCATCGAGTCCAACCTCTGACCTAACACTAACAGTCCCCACTAAACCATATCCCTAAGTTCTACATCTAAACGTCTTTTAAAGACCTCCAGGGATGGTGACTCTACCACCTCCCTGGGCAGCCTGTTCCCAGTGCCTAACAACCCTTTCAGTAAAGAAATTCTTCCTAACATCCAACCTAAAACTCCCCTGGTGCAACTTTAGCCCATTCCCTCTCGTCCTGTCACCAGGCACATGGGAGAACAGGCCAACCCCCACCTCTCTACAGCCTCCTTTAATGTACTTATACAGAGCAATAAGGTCACCCCTGAGCCTCCTCTTCTCTAGGCTGAACAACCCCAGCTCGCTCAGCCGCTCCTCGTAGGACTTGTTCTCCAGGCCCCTCACCAGCTTCGTCGCCCTTCTCTGGACCCGCTCAAGCACCTCGATGTCCTTCTTGTAGCGAGGGGCCCAAAACTGAACACAGTACTCGAGGTGCAGCCTCACCAGAGCTGAGTACAGGGGGACGATCACCTCCCTAGCCCTGCTGGCCACACTGCTTCTTATACACCACACATGGCTTCTAGATTAGAGATACACGTGCTATGGACTTCAGGAGCCCATCCCTAAGTGGTTCTCTGCTAGTGGTGGTACACACAAGGTGTTCTAGATCACAAATTTAATTATAAATAAACTGAGACAATTATCATCTTCTGGTCCTTAGGACCTAAATTCAGGATTGCTGTTCAGGAGGTCAGGGTTAATTTTGCGTGCCATAGTCGAGTTTGTATTTAGTAAACATTAAACTTCATCTGCATTTCTCCTGCCCACTCACTCACCTGTGTTGCTTTCTTTCCCCCGACTCTCCCAATAGACTGTATAATAACACTCATTGATCAGGATACCTTGGTGCTAGATGCTGTCCATGAGGAAAACTGACCAGGCTTCTTGTTCCTCCTAAAAGTTTCCAAGGCACCATACCAATATTTATTTATAGGGATGTTCTAGGATTAAGCCTTTTAGCAACCTGCAACCCGACTCTGAGAAGCTGTGATGAGAAATGAACTGCAACTGTCTGACTTACTGGCCATTTTGCTGATACACTGTTTGGTTAATTCACAGAACCTCTCTTTTCTGAAGATGCAAATAGTTCTGTTAGAATCACACAATCATTAAGCTTGGAAAAGACCTCCCAGACCTCACCTGCTCCAACCATCCCCCTACCACCAATGTCAGCCACTAAACCCTGTCCCTAAGCACCACATCCAACCTTTCCTTAAACACCCCCAGGGATGGTGACTCCACCACTTCCCCAGGCAACCTGTTCCACTGCCTGACTGCTCTTTCCAAGATGAAACGTCTCCTCATTTCCAACCTGAACCTCCCCCTGGTGCAACTTGAGGCCATTCCCTCTAGTCCTATCACTAGCTTCCTGTAAGAGGCTGACCCCCAGCTCCCCACACCTTCCTTTCAGGTAGCTGTAGACAGCAATAAGGTCTCCCCTGAGCCTCCTCTTCCCCAGACTAAACAACCCCAGTTCCCTCAGCCGCTCCTCACAGGACTTGTGTTCCAAGTGAGTTCCACCACCTTCATAGCCCTTCTCTGGACATGCTCCAGGGCCTCGATGTCCTTGTAGTGAGGGGCCCAAAACTGAACACAGTACCCAAGGTGCAGCCTCACCAGAGAGAGCACAGGGGGACGTTCACCCCCCTGGTCCTGCTGGCCACACTATTCCTGTTATAAGCGAGAATGCTGTTGGCCTTCTTGGCCACCTGGGCATACTGCCAGCTCATGTCTGGGCGAGCATTAACCATCACGTCCAGATCTTTTTCCTGTGCACAGCTTTCCAGACACTTGCCCCAAGCCTGTAGTGTTGCATGGGGTAATTAAAGTCATTAAAGTTACTCAATGTTTTTAATTATTCAAAAAACTTTCTTGTTCTTTAGTTCTGTTGCAAAGGAACTGGTTTCAGTTAAGCTAAACATTATTGTTAAACCTCGCTTTGTTTTTAAAGTACTTAAAAATTGTATAAATTGCCTTACACTCCTTAATTACGGAGAAGGATGTGGCTGTTACTTACAAAGTCTACATCCTCTGCCCTGTCACAACACTAAACCAGGCACCCCCAAATGCATTGTGTTCGGAGCTACTGTGCTGAATGGAGCTGATGTTAAGAAACAGGCATTCTTAGACATCACTGATTTGGTTAAGAGACTACCCGGGAATCTCAGTTTATCCTCCAAGTTAAGGCAGTAGAAACGGTTTCAGGAAAAGCTAGCTCCTGAGCTCTGAATCTAGAAGTTTTATTTTTTCTTGCTTTAAAAAGCTGAGGCACTGAGGTTCACGTGGAAGTATGTCTCCCCGGGTTCCAGGAGCAACCTGATTGGCCGATGAGGTGTTACCCCTGCAGGTATTTGGTGAGAAGCATGATATTTTTAAATGTTTCTACAGGTGAAAGCTGTAGCACTGACGCAGGAAGATGCTTCCTCGACTGGAATATGCTCTGGAGAAACGTGACTCCATCTAGCCCCACCCAGCCACACATATTGATCCTCATGTAACGACTTTAGGTAACAAAGCCACATCTGCTTAACTGCAAGGGATATTTCCACCCACACAGGAGTTTGCTACTTCAATTACATCATATTGCTAGGTGATAAATACCTCCCAGTTTGGTGCAGGACCTGGCTGATCAGTGAGCGGAGACCTGTGCATCTCGCAGAGGGAAACTAAACAGCCTACTGAAGTAGTCTAGACTAGGTTCTCAGCCTTTATTGATCTACAGATGCCTGTGTATTTTCCCTTGGAAATGTGAACATCTGCATAAAATTTAAGCCTCCGGCTTTTCAGTTACCTTACAGACCTCTTTAAGTGTTCTCCAAGGGCCACAAGGTAGTCCGTGCTTGAGAGGGATTGTTACGCAGACCGCAGCAGTAGGCCTACAGCTCCAAAGTTTCGTGTTTAGTTCCCTTTTTGCTGTAGAGGCACACATTCGACTCTTCTCTCTTTTACATTCTCAGTTCACAGGTCCCTGCTCTGCATTTCCTTCTCTTCAGAAAGGAGTAGACGTACCCACACTTCGTTCTCACAGACATCAGTTGAACTGGAGAACCTGCCCCCAAGGTGGTAAATCAGCTTTACATATGGAAGAGGATGCCAAATGCCCCATGGTATAGCTGTGTGTGCGTTCCAAAAACATATCCTAATTGAGCAGCAAAACTAGGCATAGACTCTAGTTCTTTGGCGTCATGATTTCTTTTCTTGTAGTTTTTTTTCTTTTTTTTTTTTTTTCCATTCATTACACAGACACTACATGAAATCGAAATGTTTGTTGGACCAAGTCACTACATCTCTCTAGAACTTCGGTGTCCTATACAGAAACAAGAAACCATGCACACAAATTTAATCTGTTGTACCTGGAATGACGATTGAACAGGTACCTATCATGTAGTTAATGAAATGTACAGAGCGATTTCAGTCTATGTTCTGAAACTGTACTAGTAAACTTGGGCATCTTTCAGGTACATCACCTGCAAAATATTAGAAGAAAATCCTAGACATGATATATAACCTTTAGTTGATACAAAGATGATAAAATAATAAAAATATAGAAGACAGGCAGGATCTCAATTATATTCTATATTATGAAGAAAGATGGAAGATGTAGACAAATTTGTGAAGTAATGAAAGATTACCAATTGTCCATGATATTTAGGAAGATGTTTAGTTCTACCCATCTACCCATAAAATATCCTAGAAGTTGCATAGCTAGAAGCTCACAATCAAGATTTAAAAGAATTATCTGGCAAGCAGATGGAAACAACGGGCTTTCCTTTCAGAAGAACTTTGGAGTTTGAATGCATCCCAGAAGACAAGTAAATACTTTCATTTAAAAATATTTGAAAAAGTAAGGGGGGCTATCCAGGTTGCTATAAGCCAGTTAACCTAACACTGATTTGGCAAAATCAGAGCGTAATCAATTTGGGTTACACTCAGCTAAAAAAAGGAAACATAATGTTATTTGATCTAATTTAATGGAAAAGATCTCATTAAAAGAATTATGTATTCTTTTATGGCCATATAAATTTGGTGGTTCAAAATAGCTGTCTAGGACTAACATATCAAGACTTGCATCTGCATACTGCACAGCCTGGCTGTTCATAAGGGAAAATGAAAGGCAATAGGTAAGTGCTGGAGGATGGAGCTAAGCCTTACCATGAAATACCTAAACCAGCTTGACTTAATTTAGCTGTTTGGAAAGACGAATACAGTGGCTTGATCGTGGTCTGTAACTCATTACAAAAGAAAAAGATTCCTGATAGCAGAAGACTTTAATGTACTGAACACAGGCATAACAAGACCCTATGAAGTTAAAAAAGAAAGAAAAATAAGTAAAATAGAATGGTATTTTTAATGGCAGTGATAACCAACAAAAAAATTAATAATGGTTGATTAAACATAGAAGTCTTTAAATTATGAAAAGTCTTAAATCTTTCTTGAAGATTTAACTGAATGGTAGAGCAGCAATACTATCATTAGTCACAGCTGAGGTTCAGTTACTGTTTTGTGGGTGATTTTTCTAAATGATTTCCAGCCTACATGATGTTTCCTTTTAAAGCAGTGATTATTTGCAAAATCCAGCTTAGAACTGACAATGGATTCAGTAAAGACAAGAAGAAAAAGTGCTACCGCCTTCCAGCAGAGACTCAAGATGCAGCCGAACGCAGAACTCCAGAGTCAACGTAAGGTCTTGGGCACAGACACACGGGAACAAATGGATTGGCATCACAAAGAAAATGCATAGTTAAAGAATTCAGGGAGCTGAAGAGAAAGTAAAGAGAATATTCCATTCTTGTGAGTGGAAGTTAAATAATTGAACTGTTGTCACCTTGAGTGTACAAAGCTGAAAAGCTGCAGACTGTGGAACCCGCAGCTTCATCTCAGCAGGGGATAATTTTGTGTGGATGTTATATTCTGCATCCTGCAGGTAGAAACCATACTTTTAAAATCAGCTGAAGTACTTTATATGTGTTAAATAGCCTCAGAAATTTGAAGAGGAAGACCTGATACAAACAAGACAATGAGAACAAGGTATTTTCAATTATTTCTACACCACCAACAGGAGCCTGGGTAAACAGAGAAATAAGAATTTTTCATTGATGAGGGGGAAAAAAAATAAATCCTGGAATAAAGTGGCACTTTTGAAACTCGATGGGAAAGTCCCTTAATAAAAATCATTGGTTTCTTCCTGGGCAATAGTAAAAGTTACAGGAACAGCGGCAAACTACACAAACACAAGCAATATCTTTGAAATAACTGGTAACAAAAGAATCATACAGCCTTAAATACATATAGATCCCCATGCTTGGTAACAGATTCCAAGAAGGGGAAGGATAGAAGACACTGAAAACAACACATCAAACAAGGTAAGGTGATTTCAAGCACCTTTAACACGTTTAAAAAAGAGAAAAAAAAAAAAAAAAAAAACACTGCAAGGAATTGTAACTTGCAAGACACTCCCCAAGGAATCCAGCCAGTCAGCAAAATATACTTCCAATTTTTAAAACTAGTTTTCTCAATACAAGACACTGCACCCAAAACAGGTCAATTTTTCAGACTTTGAGGTGATGCATACAAGACAAGTTAAAATCATGAGCGGAAACTGGCAGCTTTGTCCTGTTCCTACTGAATACGGGCATGCGGAGGAAAGCCACAAGCAGTAATAAACCTATCCTGTCTGTGCTTCTCAAAGCCAATTTCCAAAGTGAGCAAAACTGTAAACTGAGTTGCCCGTGAGAAAAAAAATGTAAAACGGAAAAATGTGAATGAAAACTATTACGAAAAAATTATTATATGGCCAAAAAAAGCTCAAATTCCACAATCAAGAGGGGGGAACTGGGTAAAAGCTTGTCTTGGGTTCAGTGAGAAAGTCTGTGAGCAAGAAGAAACAACTTAAAAAGAGAGAGAAAAGGCCGAAATGTAACACATTGAAAAGGGGAAGGCCAGACAGCAACTGACATAAATTAGGTATTATTAAATAGAGAAAACTGGTAAGGAAAGCTCTGCAGCTAGCAAAACTACAGATAATATGGATTTGGGAACTTTCATTCGTTTTTTAAAATAAAAAGTAAACAAATATTACTAATAGTACTGATCCATGCTAAATAAAAATGATTAAATTGCTAGTGACACAGAACAAGGACAATCAGTCAACGAAATATTTCTAATCCCATACTCAGAAAGAAACAGAGTGTGGCAGTAGTACGAAAATAGCAACTTCTCTCCAGTACCTTAGTATCAAAGTAGGAAGTTAGACAACATCTGCCGGGGACATATATTTTCAAGTCAGCAAACAAGCAGGAGTCTTTCCAGTTGACTAACAAGCTCTCCAGCCCATTGATTCTGATTTTCATTCAACTTGGGATATTAGAGAAATACCGTAAGACATTCAGTGACAGTATTCCCAAAAGGCAACTGAAATGATTCAACGTCAAAATTAGTCTGAGGCAAAAGAATGGAAGAGCTGTTGAGATGAAGAATGAATGAATGAAGAATAAAACCTATAATCCGAAGGTTTATGGAATATAGATTTTGTAGAGGATAAAAAGAAAAAAAAAAAAGCCTAATTTCATTCTTTGAAGACATCATTATACATTTGGTTTAACAAAGGGGACTGCATAGGTGCAACATACTTAAATTTTTGTAAGGCATTGACCTAGCACCGTAAGTCAAAAAGATTTACTGTACATAATCACATACTAAGAAGATTAAGAAACGACTACTAGCCTGCAAGTCTCAAAAAGAAGCTAATAAAAAGTTGCACTGAACGATGCTTTTCAAGTTAGTGTAGGTCAGATGCAACATAGCACTTTCAACCCGGATCCGAAAGTAAAAAGTAACAACTGATGCAGTTTGTGGTGGACAAAACGGACAGGGTGGTGCACAACCTGGACCATCGGCAAGCTGGGGCTGTTCACACACAATAGACTGATAGAGACTCACGTTCAGGAACCGGGAAGAACTTGGACCATGCCTGCAGAAAGGGGGCAAACACTATCATGGGAAGCTGAGACTTTGATCTGGGAGTCACACCAGGTGAGCAGCTAATGTGAGCTCCAGTAAAACGCTGCAAGAAACGGGCAAACGCAGTCCTCTGCAGGCTTAAGGCAAAGGGCAGGGCAACCTTGTCCACGGCCACGGGGCTTCAACACTTAATTCTGACACGAACGCGTCTACGAGATATTGAAGGATCTGCCAAGATGCAGAAATAACAGACGAGAGTGATTCACAGGCTGGAGGAAATCCCTTACAGTGGAAGACTGAAGGAGTTTTCATCCATTTAGCTTCTCAAAGAGTAGATGAGGAGGTGCTATTACAGTGTTTAAACACCAGACCAGGGGAGAAAGCCCCACTGTGCTCTGTGGGTCTCTGAATCGGTGGGATGGACAGACCTGAACTAGTAACTAGAAGCCAAAGCCAAACAAATCCAGAAGTGAAATTGGGCTTGGGTATTTTAAAGCCAGAACACAAAGCCCTTGCAGCAGGCCACCAATGGAAGGGGTTCGCTGTGTCCCCGTGCCTCAAAATCAAGCCAACCCATTTCGGAAACACGTACTTCAAACGCACGTTAGTCACCGAGGCTCAGAACAGGATAGATGGGTTGAAATGTCGCCTGGAAAACGCGGGAGGAAGAGGGCTTCTCCCAGCCTGATCTGTGAACCTAAAAAACCAATTCAACCCCTCGCAGCCAACCCTGCCGAGTAAGCGCAGAGCAGCAGCTCTCCCCGCGGGCTGTGCAGGTGCAGAGCTCCCCTTCCACCCTGCAAACCACCGGGCTGCCCGAGGGCAGGGCTGCGCCGCGCCGCTCGCGCTCCCGCAGCCCATCCAGGACGCTCCTGCCGCGTTTCGGTGTGCGTGGGGAAGGAAGACACGGCACAGGGGCAGGGTGCCCGCAGCAGCACCTCCAGGGAGCCTTTTACACCAATTTATTTCTACACAGGGTGGTTAAAAAAAATAATAATAAAAGCCCCTACCGGTTGTTCATACATAAGTCTGGGATTCTATAGGGTTTGAGTGCAACACATGCTTTTTTTCCCTTGCCTTCTCGTTCTCTTCCCAGTCAGCCTCCATGATCCAAAGAAACTAAGAAGTGACACACAAGACTAGTAGTCATGTGGACCAAAAAAAAAAAAAAAAAGAGGGGGAGGGAATCTGAAGACGAAGAGAGAGGGAAAAACAAACAAAGATTGAAAATAAAAATTCGCCAGGATAATGCGTTTTATAAACACAGAGATAGAAACAGTTACAGCAAGGACAGAGCGGGCCAGGGGCGGGGAATAGATATTTATATATATATATATATATAAATTCAAGGGGCCTTCAGTTTATTCTTTTTGGCTCCCCCTTCTCATTAGATTGGTCTCTCTGTGGGGATCTTCGCCCCTTTCTCTCCACTGTCCGCCTTTTGGGGATTCTCTCCCACGCTCAGGGTCCAGAAGAGGCCACCACTGCCACGTGAGTCCAGCCCGTCTTGGCAAGAGGGAGCCCGGGAGAGCGCTCGGATGGGAGGTGAGCAGAGAAGCTAGCCTTGCCCTGACACCTGCCGGCTCCTCGAAAAGCCTGGGCTATTCCTCCTCCTCCTTCCCTTTGGGAAACTGGGGGCAGGATGGGTGTGGAAGAGTCAGAACTGCTGCTGTTCCGCCTTTCGGGGAAGGAAGTAGAGAGAAGGGTGATGGTTATTTTGGCAGTCTCTTCCCCTCCCCTCCATTGCTTTTTTGGTTTGTTCTCGATGCCTGCAGGCTTTTCTGAGGAGGTGGGGGGGGAGGAGGGGGGAAGTAGGGGGGAGAGGAGGAGAAGTACAAGCTGCTAGGACATCATCCACAATGGGCAGGAAGAGCAATGAGCAGGAACCCACATTCCTACGGGGCCTTGGCCGTCATGCTGCTCAGACAGCCGGGAGAGGCGGCAGCCCCTTTGGCCAGACTCCTCTCTCTATTGCTCTCCGCCAGGGGAGAAGGAAGAGTGCAACGCTCCAGAGCCCTCGGGCAGCGTGGGCACCTGTCCAGCCCAGAGAACACGCCTCACCTCTCCCCCACACCGGTTGCACCTTCCGCTGGGGAGAAGGCTTCTCCCATCCGGTCCTTGGGGCAGGACAAGCGACCCCTCCTCCCTTTCGCAAGCAGGAGGGACAGGAATGGATATTTCTCTCTTAGACAACTCAAGGAAATCCTCAAAAATACCCATCCGGCTGTGACCCCCTGCCACGTTCTTCTGCGGCCCGCTGAAAACGTGTCCGAGCCCCTGTCTGTACAAGGCCCAGCTCTCCGTCCCATCACACCACGCACCTCTCAGCGCCTCCCCACCCCCTTCCCGCGCAGCCTACAGCGAGAGAGAGAAGGCAGAGCAGGGGCCTTTCTTTGGGATTGAAAGGAGGGGCTCTTGAGTGAGGAAGCGATCCCGGCACAGGAAGGGGGCTCTTGCACAAGGAAGCATCCTCCTACCAGGCAGGCTGCTGCACAGAAGGAGCACCCCCTTGAGACAAGGCTGTCGTTCAAGGGGCTGCCACGAACGGGGTTTACACGGCCAAGAAGAGGCTGCTGCAGGAGGAGAGGCCGGAGGCTGTTGCACGAGGAGGGCCGCTGCACAAGCGGTGCCCCGGGCGCAGGCTATGCACAAGAGGCTTTTCTGCTCCCTGGGTTGAGGTCTCTCTAGGAGCTGGAGAGGTGCTCCACTTGGATGGCGCTGGTGCTGACAGTGAGGCAGATGTCCTTGTGATGCTCTGAAGTCTTGTAAGGAGTCAGGTCAAAGGAGCACTGAGGGGGAGGGTTGGGTGGGTTAGTGTCTCCAGAAGGGCCCCCTGCTGCCCCACCCCCCTGCGGCTGGAAGTGCTGCTGCTGCTGAGAGGCCTGGGCTTGTTGGGCCTGAACCACCTGCTGCTGGGGGTCCGGGATGTTGTGTTTCCGCATGTGCTTCATCAGGTACGTCTCCTGCAACGGGAAGGAGGCGTGAGAGGAGGGGACGGCTTCCACCAAAGCCAAAGCCTGTGGGGACCCCAAGGACGGACTCCCCGAGGAGCACTTCCACCTCTGCCACCCCCTCCGGGGGAGGAAATACTCACCGAGGTGTAGGCCCGGCTGCAGATGGAGCAGGTGTAGACCTTGGCGTGTTTCACCGTGTGCGTAGCCAGGTGCACCTCCAACGAGGCGGCATCCGTGTACGCGCGGTGGCAGTTGTGGCACTTGAAAGGTTTGTCTTTGTTGTGCTGCCGTCTGTGGGACTGGGGGCGGCAGCGGGGTGGGAAAAGAGAGAAGGCAAGAAGGGTTAGGAAGCGAATATGGACACTGGAGGCTGCCTTACCTCTAACACTCCCCTCCCGCCAGGCTCCAAGTTCCCTAAGCCCCAGGATGCCGAGCAAGGGACACCTGGCTCCTAGAGCAGGACGGTGATTTCCCCCCCAGTCCCCAGAGCTTTCTGGTGGGCGCCTTATTTTCTCAGCCCTATTAGGCATTTGAAGAGCAGAGTCTCTCAACTCTCCGCAATCCCCACCTTCTCAGTCTCCATGCAACTCTTCCAGTCTCCCCCTGCGCCCTTTCCATCTCTCTTCACATTTACTCTCCACATCTGTCAACTCTCAAGGCAGGATCTTTCACTGCTCACAGGCGTTTACAGCTTTTTGCCAGTTGGCATTTCCTACAGTCCCCCTCCTCCAGGATACTGCAACAGGAGGCACCACCTCTGATTCCCTAAATCTCTACTCTTACGTCCCCCATTTCATTATAAAACAAAACCACCTATTCCTGAGATTTTATTTCACATGTGAGATTTAGGAAAAGCCTTACCCCAGCTGTGTTAGAAAATGTCTGCAGAACAGATCAGAGAACTCCAACAAGCTATCACCGCTTGCAAGTCAATCTTACAATTTTACAGGATGTAACTACTTCTGTGACTTATTTGGGTCACTGTTGCCACCAATCTCTCCCCTGTCCAGCCCTTCAACACCTTTTCTGCATTCCTTCACTCCTCCTCCCAGCTGCCCCAGTTTTTCCATCTCCTCCCACTCGCCATCCACATTTGCCACCCCCCCCTGTCGAGCAGGGCCTGCCCAGCCCCTTACCTGCAGGTTGGAAAGCTGGGTGAAAGCCTTTTCACACCCAGGGTGAGCACATTTGTAGGGTCGGTCCCCGGTGTGGATGCTGTCGAGGGGGAAGAGCACAAACAGGAGGCAGTGAGCAAACAGGCAGCGCAGCCTGCCGGGGCCTGATGCTGTGATGCAATCTCACAGCCGCTCAGCAGCGCGGGGAAGGGGATGACAGTGCCGCCAGATGCTGTTCTACCTGGACAAAGAGAGCTCTGCCCAGCTCCTGTGTCCAGCTAGAACTTAGAAAAGATGTGCCATCAAGCAGAGTTCAGAACGTGACTAGGACTGAGGAGCAAGAGCTTATGAACGCTTGGCACGAGGGTCACCTAAGAATGGCAGGGGGTCTGCTGGCCCCGACTCCCTGCTCCAAGCTCAGGAGGCCCACGCTGTGACCAAGAGGAATTCATTCTCTTGCTTGCACAGCACCGAGAAAACAGCTCTGTTCCTTCTCCGGACACGCATGACAACAGCCTTCCTCCCTTCACGCTAGCGGGGAAACGTGTTCACGTGTCCCTGTCCCCCTGCAATGCCAGGACAAGCTTCCACACGCTCAGTCCAACCCCCGTGGTGGTGCCAGGATCCCTCACGGCCAATGCCTCTCTCTCCATCACTCTCTCTCTCTCTGTGCCCCCCGCGGTGCCAGACCAAGGCTCCCCCG
Source organism: Anas platyrhynchos (assembly GCF_047663525.1). Taxonomy (NCBI): domain Eukaryota; kingdom Metazoa; phylum Chordata; class Aves; order Anseriformes; family Anatidae; genus Anas; species Anas platyrhynchos. The sequence goes on along the minus strand of NC_092587.1, from coordinate 82,524,996 downwards.
GGACAGCACGTGCCCACCTCTGCCCTGCCGTGTGCTCAGTGCCTCCTGCGCAGCCTCCACTCCGTCCACTCTGCTGGGCCACCTCCTCCTGGGGGTGCAGCCGGCCGCGCTCCCCGCCCGCCCCCCGCATGCTTGGCGCGCGTGCTCCACAGGGTGCATGCCGGCAGCGCGGGGGGGCCAGGGCCAGGCCCCCGGCCTCCTCTGGCCCTTACCGTGTGTGCTGCTGCAGGTGGGAGAGCTGGCGGAAGGCCTTCTGGCAGTAGCGGCAGGTGTAGGGCTTGGCCCCCGAGTGGATGCGGAGGTGCTGGGCCAGGTAGGAGGTGTTGGCGAAGCTCTTGGAGCAGTGAGGACACTTGTGGGGCTTGACAATCGCCGTGTGGAGCTTGGAGTGGATCCTGCCGAAGAGGAGGAGGAGCAGCAGCAGTTGGACACGACCGCCATCTGGCTAGTGCTGATGGAATGAGGGCACAAAGGGGGTGGGACAGCACCACGCTATCTGCTACACGGAGGAGCTCCACACACGGCCCGAGCTCGGAGCTCGCTCGGCCTCAAACCATGCTCCCCGTGGATTCAAGAGACCATGGTCTGTCCGCACCGGGGGAGGATCCAGAGAGAGGAACTCTAGAGTTTGGACTGAGGGGCATTGGCAGAGCTGTGTGGGAAGCCTATGGCTGAAATAGCAGGGGGCTGCAAGCCTGGACTGAGACGTTTGGCAGGACTAGGCTGGGGTGACAGGGAACAGTCCTCCTATGCCCAACTCTACGCTCGTGCTGACAAAGCCAGTGCTACCTTCTGTCCGAGAACACCGCTCCGCTGCAGACGCCCCTTAGAGTCGGCAGCGCGAACCTCTGCGCACACCCAGCCCCGAACAGGAAATGACAAGCACTACGTGTCAGATACCGCTTTGTTTTCTGTCTGAGGAGTGACCAGCCCGCGGAAAACAGCAGGGTCTCCCCAGGCGGTCACCCGCTCGAGGTGCTGACGGCATGCTGGGATGACGGCAACATGCAGTGCGGAGGGCCCCCAGCCTCCTCTGGCCCTTACCGTGTGTGCTGCTGCAGGTGGGAGAGCTGGCGGAAGGCCTTCTGGCAGTAGCTGCACGTGTAGGGCTTGGCCCCTGAGTGGATGCGAATGTGCTGGGCCAGGTAGGAGCTGTTGGCGAAGCTCTTGGAGCAGTGAGGACACTTGTGTGGCTTTGTCTCCGTATGGGACTTGGAGTGGATCTGCATCTCCGACTTGGAGTAGAAGGTCAGCGAACACATCCGGCACCTGGGACCGGGGCGAGGGGAAGAGACAGCGTCACACGGGGCGAGCCCCAATATCTAGCAGCTCTAAGTGGAAGGGGTCTTCCACGCTGAGTGAGTAAAGGAGAGTTTCTGACCATGCGGACCAGGGGAAGTTTCGCCTCGGCCACTATGCTCAGCTGCAAGTACTCCGGTCCCAGAGGGACAAACCTAAGCTAGGAATGGGCAGGAAAGACCAGACTTATACCTTGCAGCCACACAAGGAAAGGTCTTGGAAGAATCCGAGAGATTAATTTATCAGGCTTACAAGGGAGACAGGGTAGCACTTGGGAAATTTTCCAAGGGCAATCTGAAGGGGACAGGAATAAGAATTCCCAGACAAAAAACACTTTGTTCATCTATGATTTATTTCAGTCAAAAAAAAAGTTGGAAAACCTGAAAATCCAGGTTAAGGTGTGTCTTCATAATAAAAGTTAATTCCACGTACTGCAAAGTCTGCAAAAGCAGTTATGACCAAAACACTTAACTCTGCTCCCGTTTTTGGGGAAGACATTCACGTATTTGAAGGCAATGCTGGAAATAACAGGGCTGCTTTCCTAGTGGGTCTCACAAAGATGCTCTGAGAACGTAATCAGCTATTTCACTGGTTTAATTGGCTTTCACCAATTCTATCTTACTGATGTTTTACAATGTTTTGTCTAGGAGCTTGGACCCATCTGTTCCCATGAAGATCAGAAACATATTTGGTAACACAGATTCTTCGAACAGGAAGAAGCAGTTGGCATTATCTGCTATGGATGTTGCTGTTAAAAACTGTTCCTCCGTCATGACACCGGGTTGTTGGGAGAAGCCTGCGCTGCTGTACAATTCAGGATGGTAAAAGATTTTGTCTCTCTGTCATTTTAACCACAGAGGTTGCACCCATTGCTGGCCTTTTTTTTTTTCCTTCCAAAAATGTGTGACAACAAGGAGCAGAGTTAAAGTTTCTCTGAATTTAAGTCCTTCCATGTGCAGGCTTTTCCATTGAACAAGACAAAATGGAAGCTGCACTTGGAACTTCCAGGGTCACATCTGAGGGAACAATGCCACCTAGGAGACCTCTGTTCTGCCTGCTGTGGTGTGTTGATTATGTTTTTGTCTGGGAATTTCCTTAAGTTTTTATCAGTGTTTAAAAAAAGATACCCAGTGACAAAAGTCTCTGCAAGTACTACACACCACAGAGAGCTTATCCTGTTTGTGCCCACATTCAGCTACTTCTTTTTCCTCCTAGGAGGATACATCGTTACATCTACTGTTGCAGCTATTGATGTTGGAGCCAGAAGCTTTTAGGAAGTGTGCAGTCTAATTGGTGTATGTAATGTAGGCAACATTTATCCAGCACCTACCTTAACTTCCACAGGCCCTTCAAAGCCACAGCTTGATTCTGAGCCATGTAACTAGAAGCCATGCCTCCCTACCAAGCACCCTACCACACACCTGCCACAACATTGTTCCTCCTCCTTTACATTCACGATCACCTCTAACAGTTGCTTCTGCATTTCCTACCTTCATCTTTCTCTTACTCCCTTTTAATTGCACACCTGAACACAACACACAAGCTAAACACGCCCTTACGTAGCTCCCCGCTCACACATACACAGCTCCTGCCTGGAATCAAGGAGCAGAAGCAATCTGGCTGTTTATCCTTAGGTCTGCTAGAGATACAGGGAGTAGGAAGGCACATCGGGATCACCTTTTAGAAAAAGCAGCTTTTGGTTTATAAACCCAATTATCTCCAAACACTTGTCCAGTTTGCTCCAGACTTTCTGAAACAGGACAGCTGGACTTGAAGACAGCATAAGCATTTTGCAGTTATCGAGTCATACTTAGAGGCTGAGGACTGTATCCTTGGACAAAGCAATGCTAGAAAGAACTTAAGTGAACGTTGAACTGAAAGTACCACTGAGTTACCAAGTCCAGTTCTCTGCTAACACAAGGAATTAATTCACAACCCCATGCGTGACTCTATCAAGCTCCCTCTCAGAGGATGTTTATTGCCAGTATTCTCAGCTGAAGCCTGTTCCACTGTGTCACTCCTCTGATGATGAATCATTCAATTGAGAACAAGCTCCCAGTGCGATGTTGTGCTAATACGGCTAAATGAATCAAAGGGGAATAGCAGGTATCAGCTCTCGAAGTGGGAATGGGGCAACTACTCTTGCAGCAGCATGCCTGACGCTGAAGACTGTACAGTCAACAAGTACTGAGAGATCCAGGCAAGTTCAGAGAGCTTGGGAACGATGGCGTGTGGAAAATCTACTTCACAGAAGAGACTCACTGAGCCCAGTCTATCTAGGTTTGGTTTGGGGGAAAGGTTAAAAGATAGCTTGGTCAATAACCACATAAATCTACGCAGGGGGAAAAAAAATCAATGACTGTGGGCTTGGTTTATGCAGCAAAGGTACCATGAGATACAGTAGCCGACAGTATGAGCTCAAGAAATCCAAGAAACAAAATCATTCCAACCATGAGAAAAATGCATCTTTGGCACAACTCCGAGGCTGCGTTACAATCTCAACCACTTGGCACCTACAATTAATATTTTTAGAATTCAGCTACCCGTCAGTGAGTAATACCTTTCTAGAAGTTTTGCTTGAGCTCCAACGCAATGCTGGGCACTAATCTCTTCTGTGCTGTACGCATGACCATAGATTTTAAAAGTCTATTCCTTTTTGAAAAATTCATGATCTTTACTATGTCATCAAGTCTAAGCAGTCCAGCCCCTTAAGTCTGTAATGACATAAAGCCATCTACTTTATTTTCCATAATAGCTGTGCACCAATTCCTTTACTTATTTACTTTGTTAGGTATCTGCCTTCAGGGCAGAATTTCCCTAGAATAAACTTTAATGAAAAGAGAAAGACTGAACGTCCTTCTCCATTTTCAAAGTAAACATATAAAAAAAGGTATTTCAAAACCTCTCTGGCACCTGCATGAGAATGGGAGATAAATCTGAGTGTTAGAAACAAAACAAACAAACAAACCAGAAAATAAGAAGAAAACAAAACCCATCAAACAAGAAACCAACCCTAGCTGTCTGAATTTAGCAGCTGCAGACATTTCAGCAGTGTTTTTCAAGCAACATTTTAAAAAAATAATCTTGCAGGGACTCGTTTTCCAATAATCTAACGAGCATTAGCCCTGAGAGGGCACGAATGTTATGTAGCATTAACAAAGTCATAAGTCTTGTAAGTTAAAAGAGCCCTGGAATACAGCAGAAAGCTGCACTTCAGAGAGTTCTGTATGATGTGGTAGCAGGCATTTTCAATGGAACAAATGATCCATTTAATTAAGGGTTTTGCATTTTGCCTCAGACATCATCAAATATTAAAGGGGAAGATGCAATCAGCCCTCTAGTGGGTAAACATGGATTCAAAAAAAATGTTAAAATCTATACGGATAATGAGAACATCGCATCTGACACTCGCAAGGCTTCAGTGTTTCATTTCAGTGAATTTTTCCTTGCTGGGGATAGGAAAAGTTGGCAGCGCCGCCTGCTAAACATGAACATAGTGCTATGCGAAATAATCTGTTGTTGTTTGTTGTTAATAAACATTTTTGATCTTTTTTTTTCCCCCATCGTGCTTCTAAACTACTACCACTGCCATTGTATTCGGAGAGCACGTAACAGCACTGACTGCAGCATTCCCATTGAGAGCATTATACAACATCCCTACAACTGTTTGTTATGGCTCTGCAAATTTAGCTTAGAGCATATTCTTAACCACGCAGAGGTGTATTTCTCCATATAAATAGTTAACTCCATACGCAGCAACGTGCTGGAGATCAAAAGCAACCCCTTCCAGTGTTTATAATCCTTTCTTTTTATAAGGAATCTACAGAAATAAAGCGAGACGTTAAAAGAATGTGCATGTTAAGACAAACACCCTCAAAAATCATGAAATGCCAGTAAAAGGTGGATGCACAATTCTAATTCTGCACCCATATGAAAGTCATCACGATGAGTCATAAACAAAATTATGCTTATAGCAACCAGACTACAACTCGGAGGCGCACGGGGCCTTTTTTTTCTTTCCACTTTTCATGGAATGTTCCGCCTCATTCATCAGATGCTGTTATGAGATAAAATGCCATCTGAAATACCATCTCATAGTAAAATTTGCCTAACGTGGATTAACAGCATTTTTTCAATCAAGTGCTTAATTAATTGGTATCACAGTTGTGAAAACTATGCAAGCTTTTATACGCAGCCTCGAGGATTCAATTTCCTAGTATCCGCTGAGATTGGTCTTGAATTTAATTGAACCCTTGCTCCTTCTATTAGACTACAAACACTAGACCAACAAGGTTTTTTGTTTGCTTGTTTATAAAAAACCAACTAGTTTAACTTCCCGCCTTCCTGATCTAAGTTTAGGCTCTCCGAGTCAACAGATATTTAGCAGGGAAAGAAATGTACTGCCTTTGCAATGCAGAGTTAATGAAGTAACTAATGCAATCATAGCATAATAATGGATGCACAGCGCATGATAAATGCTGATTTAACCTTCAAACTCCCCGATTTTTTAAAGCTGGAGCTAAACATTTTCTTACTAATATTTCGTAAGTGGCAGAGGGAAGGAGACCAAACATTTAAGAGACACGGCTACAAAACTCGGATCAGACCTAAATAAAGCCTGAGTACAGAAATGCCAAAAGGACAGCATATGACAATTGTACCTCTGTTTCTCCAATTCTACACCAAATCACATTAAAAATTTAACATGCTACCATTTGCCACTTTACACTATTGACACATATACTAACAAATCTATCAGCTACACTGAGGGCTGAAGCTACTTATTTCCACACTCCTTCAGTCACTCGTGTGGTTGATAAGGCTACAGAAAACAAGTGTGCATCACGCTCTTGGCAAGGCGCTGAATATTTTTAACACCCTGTAGCATTTTTCCAGTTCTACTTTTCTGAGGGGTTTCCAATGTTTCGTCCATTTTTCAAAAGATCATTTGGAAAAACATCGGAACCAGAATTTTGTGGCATTTCAGCACGCTTCACAAGTTGCCTGCCTTCTTTTAATCACTTCAGCACTTGTGCTTTCAGCAATTGCATTTACCCTCTTTCATCACAGCCTCACACTGGGAGCTCACATGATGTCATTTAGTTCCTAAAAGTCCTTTTCATAGCCATTGCTTTCCAGGATACTGTTTCCTCATGACTATTATTCCTTATCTTTAGATCAAAGGTGTTCAACAGCAGCCAACAGGCCACTTTAGAGAATTACAGAATATCCCACATTGGAAGAGACCCACGCAACTCCTGCTCCAATTCTATCCAGGCCTAATTGGATGGTTGTTTATATCGTGTCTGAGTATCTAGATTTCAATCCCTGACTCCGCTGGAGAAATCACACAGGTTAATAAACCAAGAAACTAAGCCTTCCATTCAGCTGTAATAAATACACGTTTTGCTTGAACAGTTCTGGCTTCACCACCACAAACAACTTCCCATTTTTTTCCCTTACCTATCCACCAGCACTGCCTCTACCTGTAAATTGTCAGCCAAAATTTCCTGTTGATCTCCAAAATCACTGAACAACATCAAGCTTAAGACCTTCTCTACCAATTTCTGGTATCAGTCACTATTAGCAAGAGAGCAGCAAAACAATGAAATACAGCAAGGTGTTCCCTTGTGCAGGGATAATGCCTTGTGTTAAAATTGAAAGAGCACAAAAGAGCAAACACTAACAAATTTGGGAGTGCCAGAAGTTACGGTCATCTATGTCACCATAATTTGGCTCTGCAATGCAGGGACGTCCTGATACATCCTTATTGACTGTTCCCACACAACTGCATCCTTATCATGTTGCACAGGTAGATAGTTAACAAGCAAGCCTTAAGTACTCTTCATCACCACTGTGATGTGAACAGCCTCGAGCCTCATCAACCGCATGCAATTCCGACCTCAGCTGGCAGAATTTCTCCTCTGTTGGACCCCCACAGAAGTATCGGTGCTCCTCAGACAACAATTTATTTCCACAACACCCCTGTTTGCTTTATTTTTAAGGGGAGGGAGCAACACAAGACAGAGGAGTGAAAAACAATTAGGAGGATGTAATTCTGATGCCTGCAAACACTATTTTTCTTTTAAAAGAACTTCATGCTATTTACATTTAAATCACACCTCCTGAAAGTTCTGTGCTGCATATAAGCTCCAATGCTTCTGCAAAGCTAAACAGGATCCAACAGGTAGCAGAGGACTACTCTGTGACACTTGAAGGGATTATGGTTTTAGGAATACCAAACATTAATTACTTCAGGATAACTGTCTATGGTCATTCCTAGCCTGCAGCACATGCAAATCCACCGAAAGCTCAACCTAACCCATATATGCACAGGCTTCAAGGCATGATCATCTGTAGGCCTGAACCACATGGCTGTAGAATACTGTAGGAAATCCGTAGCAGAAGCAAACAGAGCCTACAGTTCCTCAGACTAGCAGTCAAATGCCTTCCCCAAATCATCCTTCCCTAGGCCACAACCCCAAGTCATTTTTACTTTATTTTTGACAAAATTATTCCTTTCTCTAAGTAGCTGTGCAGGACGCTGCCAGGCCAACACATATACAGTAACTGTAGTCACATAATCAAGGATGTATCCAAGTGCATTGACTCAACAGGGCCAAATTAAGGTGTGACCAGACAGATGAGTGACAGAAGAGTTCTGATGTTCTCTCTCTCCAGCTGAAACTGTAACAGGCCCTTCACTCCCTTGCATGTCAGTAGAATGGTTGTATGCAAGTAAAAAGCACTAAAATTAAAACTCATTTTAATTTTAGGGAGAGAACTTGCCATAAACCAAGCTTCCACCTTACTATATCCTGAGGCATACGGTCAGTCTCATTTCTAACTTTCAAGCACAGCACTCATATCCAAAGCAAAGCTCATGTGTGCGGTGTGTGTAGATATGGAAGTTCATGCACACCTGTCCTCCTTCGTTTTGAAATCATAAGCCAATTTCAACCAAAGCTAAAAAAAGGGGGAAGGGTTTTAAAGTCACTACGAGTTTCACAAGGATACGCAGCTGGGAAAGATGAGAGACCCTCATGGAGCCCCCTGCTGAGGGAAAGGCTAGGAAGCTCACCCTTGATTAGACATCAGAGAATCCACACAGGAGAGAGCCGCTGGAAACCAGGCTTCATTAGTTCCGCTGCTCACGGAACTACTTGTTAAAAAAAGCAAACAGAAATTCCAACATGTGGCATCGTCCCGACACCCACGTTGGTCATCAGCAATCTTAAGATCAGACCTCTGCCAGCAGAGCAAGGACAATCAGTGAGAGCAGTGCTAGTCTGACACCTTTCGCTAGCATTAGAGGGGGGCGAGGCTCTGTGCCGGAGGAGGGCACGTTCTCGTGCTGACAGCAGACACACGGCCAAATTTAGGAGCATTGGATTTAGTATTTCTAGGCTTTGGAGGGAATGTGGTCAAACTTTCTGCCTGCTACTTCAAACTTTATTCTCCCCTTGCCCCTAGCCTTCCAGCCTCTTGCAATCCCCTCTCTCCTGCACCAAGACCCAGTCCCACATGCCCCACTTCATCCTCCACTGCAGTGCAAATTCAAAGTTTCCTTCTTATAGTTCACATTTGTGTCCTCTCCTTCATATTTCTATTTGTCTGTGCACATCCCATGCTCCTGTCCCCATCTGTTCCACTAATTCTAGATACCCATCCATTTTCATTTTCCAGCCCCTAGTAGATCTGCTCTTTCTCCATCTCCTCAGTCTTGGCCCTTCCCAGCTTCTCTGTCCCCTCTCCCTTGCAAGCAGGCTCTCCACCATCCCCTCTGGTTTGTAGGCTCATCTTTTCTTCTCCCTCCTTTCTGTTCCCATCTCTGCTCTGCCGACTTCCTAGACACAATGAGCTCTAGGTGCTAGCCATACCTCACTCTCATCCCTACTGCCTTTGAATCAAGCCTTCTTTCACCTTGCCGCTGTGCCCAGGGGAGGGGGAAGGTTCCTGTGAACATGGGCAGCAGGACTCCCTTCTGAAGCAGAACGAGGAGTTGTGGCTGAAGGAAAAAACGTGCTTGGCCCTTCAGCATTAGGAGATGCCTGGAGGTCAGAGTGTTTTTGGTTCCTCCGTGGAGATGGACAGGCTGGTCAGTGCCCGGAGTCATGCAAGCCTCAAGTAACACCAAAGAGGATCTAACAGCCTTGCCTATTTCTGCTACTGAAGTATAAAGCGTCTCAAAGCATGCTTAACAGATTTTTTTTTCAAAGCTTACAACTTGGCCAAATTTGGCCACGTTTTAACAGATATTTGTGGCTTAGAAAAAGCCATAATCACCTGACTTCAAATCCAGGAAAAAAAATAAAATCAGAAAGTCACTGAAGAGCAACATTAAATCCAGTATAGAGCAAGGAAAAAAAAGGCTGACAATGAGCTAAGAACATGCCCACGTGCTGTATTCAAGCCACTGGCTCCTCTTGTGTCCCTAATTTCCTCCTTAACAGGTCCTCTGCCTGGCTTTTCCCCCCTCCACAGCTCACTGATCTTTGTTTCTTGCTAAGCCTTCCATGGCTTCTGCACACTTTTTCTCCCTGGGCACACCACAGAAGCGTACGTCCCTTAGCTGCTTGCTGTTTTCCAAACCAGAACACCCTGATGTGCCCACAGCCTACTGCAAGGAAGGGAACTCACAACTGAAGGTGGAAATGGAGCTCGCTGGTTACAGTATCACAGCAAGGACTTCTCAAGGCAACAACTTTTCTCTGGGTGTACTAGGTTCAGAGGCATAGCTTGCAAAGCCATTCCAGATTCAGATCGGGAGCTTTTACAAACTCAGTGTTGCCACCAAGCAACACATGAAGAGCTCTCTTCCTCTTGCAAATACAAGATCAAACTATCTGGAGAATTGTACTCTGAGACAGAATGGATGATCTGGAACAGATAAGCTGAGCCATTTAATCAGCCTCGTCTAACACATCACACCACAAGCTTCAAGAAGCGCGTAGGTACAAGCACAACAGTCCTAAGAAATGACCCTACTGCCTCCAGGATTCATGCTCTCTCTCTCTCTCCCTCAGCATGTTTTAAAGTTCTGATGAGCAACCATGTGCTTCGCACGCTGCCTCTTTCTAGAAATGTGTTGTCTCGATGATCTCGTTTTCCACAGAAAAAGTTCTGCAAGGATGTCAGGGAACATTAATAAAGTTGCAATGAATCCAGACAAGACTGAAGCGACATAACTCACAAAGGAAAAGCCTTCACAGAACTGGCTCAGATGCTGTCCCCTTCAGCTAGGAGCATTTTTCTAATGCCACAAAGCAAAGCGCCAAGGACTGTGCCAGACTCATCCTGAGGCTGGATGTCTGAGATCTGCAAGCAACACCATTAGCAAAAGCTTCATGCCTCTCCTTACAAAGAAAAACCTGGTCATAAAAGATTCTTGCACCAATTTCACTAATTCACTTCTGGAGATGTTAGAGCAGCAAAACATCTGCCATTTGGTGGAGCAGGAACCGCTCCATTCAGTGGGCTGATCTGCACTGGGACTATCATCTTTGTGCTCCAACCCCTTCAAAACCTGCCTGCACTGCTGCCTGCTGAAGGCCTCACTCTGCCTTCATCACGAGTCTGGAGCTCACGACATCAGACACCTGCTCTGACACCCACAACAAGACAGCTCACAGAACTTAAAAAGGAAAAAAAAAAAAAAAAAGATCAATTTGACAAAAGCTTTCCAGGCTTTAGGAATGAACTATTAAAAAATAAACAGATTGATCAATATGGCAAACTCCTTCCAGGCATCTGACTAGCTTGTCCTTAGTGCATCACCGTGAGAATCGATGAAATCATACCAACACATCCCCACGTACACCGCAAGCAACTCCTCCTTCAGCCTGAGAAGGGAGCAGTAGACAAACCTCACGCGGCCTTCATTTGGCTCGTATATGTCTGCGTGTGATAGTAATGGGAACTCCCCAAATTATCGTAATCTGGGATACAGATGGAACCCAGGAGTCCTCAAAGTTTTCACTCGCAAGCCCATTCATATGCATATTATGCACAAACTGCACTGCAAAGATTTTCTCTTCCACAGCTGCGAAAGACGACAGCCCTTTCTTTTATTTTGGAACAATTATTTTTAGTTCCAAACTTGCGCATGGAAAGCAGCAGACAAAGAGAAGACCCCAAGGAAGGCAGAAGTTCTCTCTGATGGTCTTCAGTAAATACCAGTGTAGCTGTCTTGCACCTTAACAGCGCCCAGAGGAGGTCCAGGTTGGGATGGGAGCTGGATGAAGAGGCAGAGGTACCACACTTGGACTAAGCATGAAGACAAAACCTTCCTGACGACATGCTCCCACATACAAACTCATTTTTTCCCCATGATCAGTTACACAGACTCTGCATGATCATAAAGTTTCTGCTGAGTCACTCCACCTGGTCATTGGCTTTTTTTTTTTTTCCCAACTTACAAATAAACAAGGAGCTATAATTAAAGCTTTGGTTCAGCTTTAATTCTAGCATTCACTGCCAATTGTGTCCCCTGTAAATACATATTTAACAGCCTAATTAGCAACCCAGACTGTAAGCAGCTTGAGTGTGGAATTGTGGCTAGGGCCCAAAATAAATGGTGGGATTACAAATAGCAGGCTACCTAACACTCCTACCCTTCTTCACCATACGCTGATTATATTTTCAAAGTGGAAAAACTGGGACATTGGGCAAGAGAATAAAAAGGCTGATCCAAGCGCTGGTTTTGAAGCTATTTCACTGCATTGATTTAAAAATACAAACATTCCTTAAATGCTGTAGTTAAAAATGAAACAGGGCCTGCGGTGGATGCACTGATTCTGTGTAGGTGCCTTCACATTGTTATTCTTATGCCAGAAACGTAGCTAAATCTACCGAAAAGGAAAAAAGGTCTGGGATGGTTACAGGGAAACGGTCTGCCTCAGAAGGATTCATGGGCACGTAGCAGGGAAGCGAGGAGAACTAGGAACCACCTCCTACTTGTTTTCACCTAGCTACTGATTTGTCTTTTATTGATCTTGATCATCCTTGAGAAATGCCCATCACTAAATCACCTGCACTTGCTCCCCAACCAACAGACTACCACGTCGCTTCCCTTCCTTTCCTAGCACTCACCTGCTCTGCCCAGTTCCCACCTTCTCAGAAACACTCTCATCACCCTCTGCTTGAAGCATTCCCTCCCAGCTAACCTCTCCCCTGTTCCCAGGACTCACAGGTTCCTAAAGCCACATCCCTCCAAGCTCAGAAACCCAACTTGAGGGCTCAGAGCACTCTCCCCTCTCATCCGATACCTTTAGGGCTTAGGAACACCCTTACACCTAGTTCAGAAATGCACTTTTTCCTGTTTTGTTGGGAACACCGAAACAGGAGGAGAGCACACTGGGCAACGAGCACAGGAGCAGGCACTATCACCAGGGTTCGCTTCCAGCTCCGTGCATCCAGTCTAGGGTATTTATACTGGGCAGACTGGAGTCCTGCAGGGCTTTCAGCTGCACCACGCAGCACTGCGTTCTGCAGCGTGCCAGCCACGCTACCCGGCTGTGGCATCAAGGATACGGCTCAGCCTCCGTAAGCTCCCGGTCATTAATCAACCTAGTGATGTTAGCATCTGCACAATTAGGAAATGGAGGTTGCCCGCTAAGGAGATCCTTAGTTTTGGGTCAACCCACTCGTTTGGAAACATCCCCGATTAGAAAGACAACTCAACTCTCCCTGCATCTGCAAATTTCTCCGCTCAGGGACTCCGCAGGGAAGAGGCCAAGATCTCTTCGCTGCGTGAGCCTCTGAAGGGCCGAACACCCCCCCCCCGACCCCATGCAACGTTACGGGCACGGTGTAACCCTGCTCCCCACCTGTATGTCTTGCCATCCTTGTGCTGGTCCTCATCGTCCTCGTTTGACAGCACAAAGGGGTCGCTCATCTCTGGCAGCCCCGACTCCTGCAATCGTTTCTTCTTCCGGCCCCGAGGCGGTTTGGGGGCAACTCCCCCACCCCCGCCACCCCCAGCACCTTCGGAGAGGGTGGTCGTCCCCTTCTTGGCCAGGTCGGGCACCACCTGCAGGGCTGCCTGGGAGCCGGGGGGGAGCGCGGAGACAATCATGGGAGCTGAGATGGGAAAGGTTTGTGCAGAGGTGGCTGTGGTCACCAGGGAACCCGAGGGGGAAGTTATCACCAGCCCAGGACCTGCAAAGAGACCGAGGTGGAAGGCAGGTGTTACATCCGCGATGGCTCCCGACCTCCTCACCCCACAGAAGGGGGCTTTATGAGTCTACTTTGAAACTCGACGCAAGCAGAAGGGCAAAAAGAGTAGCCCAAAACCTTCCCAGCTGTGGAGACTGGGAATAAGGCTGAGACTGGCTGTGAAACCACGGCAGCCCACCCCATCACAGATACACAGCACAACCCCCAGCCCAAAAAAGGACCCTCCAGGACTCCCCGCCGCCCCTATACCCTGCTGCAGACGTCCCCCCGGAGCCCCCTACCTGCTGTCATCAGCCCAGCAGACTGCACGGGCACCACGGTGATGTTCTGAGTCACGGGGGCCTGGCTGTGTGGTGTCAGCTGCTCCGGCTTGGTGTCCGAGTCCATGGCGATGCCGGCGGGCAGGGCCACGGAGGTGGGCACCGTCAGCAAGGCGGGGTAGTGGGGGGGAGCCAGGCTGCAGCCCTTCTCCGTGGGCAGTAGCTGCTCCTTCATCTTGTTAATGAACATGGTGTTCTCGATCTGAAAAGGGGGAGAAGGGCCTTGAGGATGCCGTGCCGCAGCTTCTCCCAGCGCCTGGCTGAGCACAAAAGGCAACAGAAGCGTGTATCATGCTCGGGTTTCTCATGGGTAAAGCAAAGCTCTTACCTGTCCCGAGACGGTGGGCACTGCTGGCCAGAAGTACGGGGAGGAGTTGAAATGAGATTCTTCCATCCTAGCTGGGCACAGGGGGGAAGAGGAAGGGGGAAGGGAAGAGGAATATGGGGGAGAAGGAAGACAGACAGACAGACGCACACACACACACATACACAAAAGGAACATTAAACCCAAAAAGACTCCAACAGGGAACTGACTCAGCCTGATGCTGCGACAGTTCCTTAATCTCCCCGTCCTTCCTTAAGCAACTGCTCCCCGCTTTTGATCTATCTGCCCAAACCGTGTTATTTGCAGAGAAAAAAAAAGATGTCTGCTATTCCCACAGGCTTGGGTCCACCTCAAATGCCTCTTGCCCACCAGTCCTCCATGCAAAAAATAAAAAATAAAAGACTACATCAGACCCCAAGCACCTCTAAAACTCCCCAGTTATCCTCTACCCAAGTACATGCCATAGATGATGAAGTCTGTGCATCTGCGTCCAGGCAAACACAGCTGAAAAACGTTTTTTGCTGCCGCAGACAGCCTGAGCCCACAAGCAGTGCAAGTTTTGGACCCTGCCTGCCCCTCCACCCCAGCTCCCTGAGAACCCAGATGCAGCAAGGGCGCGTTAGCATCGTGTTACACAGGAAGAAGGACAGGCAGAGAGAGGGAAACAGACTTGCCCGAGGTAACAGACAGGCACAGCAGACCGAGAAGTAAAACCTAGGGCTCCTGACTGCCCGTTGCCCTCTGCCCTGACCACTCCTGGGAGAAGCCTGGAGATGTCTCTCAGTATTCCTGGCAGACCACAGCCTCCTCTTTCACCCAGCCAGACACCAGGAGACAGCCTAGCAGGCAAAGTTTGCCCCACTCTGAAAACCCCAAGAAATCCACACAACGGTGTTCTCTGAAGTAGAAGAGGTGCCGATTCCTTAACAAAGATGCCAAAACTGATGGGTAAAACAAAGGCAATAAAACCTCTGCTCAACGAACACCGTGCCTGGCAGAGCGAGCTGCTCAGAGAAACCAAACACCGCAGCCTTCTCGTGCAGCTCTCTGCAAACAGCACCGGCCCGTTCCTGTTGTGATGTGGCAGCAGTCTAATTAGCGAGTAAATATTGCTTCTGAAGGGCCTATCCCCAGCATCAGATAAGCTGAGGAGCGTGCCCCGAGTAGCACGAAGCCCTTACTTTCCAGGAGTGTCTTCGGAGAGAATAAACACACGTGGAATTGCTGCGTGTGAGCCAAAATGCAAAGGCGCTTCTCCTCTGTGTGGAGCAGCAGTATTTAAATGACCCAAATTACCCGTTAATTTGCTTTTTATGAATTGCTCGCGCCAACAGCAAAGCCCAGTCCTCCTGCCTCACCTGCTCACTGCACACCAACCAATAAACCCACTTAAGGATGAATTATTTACCTTGCAGCAGCGGCATGTGGCCCGGCTGCCAGCTGCCTGACCGAGTTACTCTGGATTTACACTGCCGTGATTCGAGCAGGATCCGATGGGGCAGGCAGCTTGGCTTCCTTTAATTTCTTTCCTGAGCCAGATTAATTAAGTGCTCTGCCCACAACGAGGCCCTGCGTATCTAACACTTCAGGACGTGATTGTTTCCTTCCACAGGATGGGCACACACAGAGATAAGGCCTCCCCTCTGTATCACGAGGGATTTTTTTGTGTTTGGGATGTCAAGGGGGGTGTCGTGGTTGTTTTAAATGAGTAAGCCTCTCTTTGCTCAGCTTCCACATCAAAAAATAAATAAGGAAAAAAGACAAACCTAAGTAAACCTGACTTTGCAAAACCAAAGTCTCATGTAATAATCAATTTTGTTTGTCAAATAAACTTTGCAATCGCCCAGTCTCGGATTCCTTGGATTCAGCTGCAAAGTTTAGGACTAAAACAGAAAGATGACAATTTAAACAAGCATCTAACAGCTTTCCTATTCAAAGAGCACAAAGTATGAAAGACAACTCCATCTTCAAACTGTAAAATCCAAGCCAACACAGGCTGGGGCACCCAGTGGCCTCCTGATTCTACCTTGCCCCCTGTCAGAACGCGACAAAGCACCCAACTTTTGTTCACTTTGTTCTGCAAAGTGTTTAAAAATAATAATAAATTAAAACACCAGCACCAAAACAGTTTGTATTAATTCTCCGAAGATGACTACCCTGTTTTCACTAATCTTTCTCAGAATCCGTCCCCCCACCCAGTAGTCTTCATGCTTGAATAGATGTCAGGCCTCAAAAAAAATCAGCTTGAAAGACTGAAGTGTAATGAAGTTATAAGAATGTGGAGAAAAAGGAGGAACGGTGTAAGAGTCGAAGCTGTCATGCAATCTCACTGGCAAGCCAATCTTCCAGAGGGAGAAAACAAAGGCGAAGATCCTGGCACCAACCTCCTGTCCTAATGCCCACGGATGTCCCTCCCCTGTCCCGCTGTTAGGCTGAAGGATATTTCGGAAAACATGCACCCCTATCCACAGCCCCCACTTTCCCAGCGCTCACACTTACTTTACCAGCACTCTGCTCGTAACCCTTCCAATTGCTCTACAACTATCACACATGGGCTGGAGCTTCAACCCTGTACCGCAGCATGTTCCCACTGCGGTGCCTTCAGCATCCCAGCTTCCACAAACAGGCCAGAGATGGGACCTTCTTCCTACGCACCAGTCTAGTATCAGACAGATGTCAACGTACCCTCCTGATACAAACCAAAAACACCTTCTATGTACAGACCACAAATTGACATACACCAAACAAACACCCGAGTGCACCAGGGAACTCGCAAGGGGCAAGGAGCCTGAAGCGTGGCTCTCAGAGTATTTCCCAGAGCCGCATACTGAACGTGCTGGGCTTACACTTCTTTGCAGGGTCATCGCTTTAATCGTAAACACAGAGACAAAAGCACGTGCGAGTACACGGCCGGGCACAGGCTGTGTTTCTTGAAGGCACAATCAAGGTTGGGCACGCGGGTATTTACAGACTGAGTTGTAAGGTGGCTTTCTTTATTCTCCATGCGCCTCGTGGTTATTTTCTAGGCAGCTTTCAGCTGATAAAAGGCCCTGAGCGATTTCAGCTGTCATTTTACGCCTGTATGCAAGCAACGAGGAGTAACTGGTGGCTAACAAGGAGCTTTTAGGCTTAACCGCTGCAAAATACTGAGGATGCCCCCAGGGGACGTGGGAACAAACGCCGAAACGCCTCCCTAAGCCCCTAAGCACCACCAAGTCCGAGCCCTGCTGCGCCTGGATGCACACCAGGACCCCCCAGCGCAACACGCGGAGCCCTGAGCCCCCAACCCCGAGCTCGGAGCCGCCTCATGCAGCGCCCCCCCCACCCCCAGCCCGCCCCGTCCCACCCCGTCCCGTGCCCCCTTCCCCCCCCCCCCCCCAGGGCGAGGCTGACTCAGGGCGCGGCGGGAGCTCCTTACCCCTCTCACTCTCCCTCCTCTCGCATCTCTCCTCCTTCCAGGGCCGGCTCTGCGAACAAACCGCCAGCGTTACGGGGAGGGAGGCGGGGAGGGGAGGGGGGGGGGTGCGGACAGACGGCCGGCCGGGCAGACAGACGGACAGGCAGGCAGGCAGGCAGGCAGGCAGCCCGCCGCTTCCGCTTCCGGATCGCCTCACGGCCGGAAGCGCGGCCCCGCCGTGCCGCCCCCCCTCACCCTCCTCCTGCCCTCCCCCACCCCGGCCCTCACCCCCCTCCTCCTCCCCCGCCCGCCCCCGCGGCGCCCACCCCGACCCCGGCTCCTCCGGCGGCCTCCTCACCGGAAAGAGGGCAGCGGCCGGGCCGCTTCCGGGGCAGCGCCGAGAGCACTTCCGGGGGCGCGATGGCGTCACGGCCTCTCCTTCCCCCCCCCGCCCCCCCCCGCTGCGCCCGTTCCGCTCCCCCCCCTCCCCCCCCCCCTTTCTCCGCGGCGGGGCTGCGGGCGGCCGGGCCGGAAGCGCGCGGGGCCCCACCGGAAGCGCCGTGTGGCGGCGGCGCGCGCGGGGGGCGGCGGTTGGCGGCAGGGCGGAAGTGGCGGTGGCGGGCGGGCGCGCGCGCGCGCGGCGCTTCCCCCCCCCCCCTCGCTTCAGGCCGGCCGTGAGGGGGCCGCTTCCGGCCCGGGCGGCGGGCCTCATGAATATTCATGAGGGGGTTCATGAATAATGCACGAGGGTGTGTTGGAATAAAAAGGGTTTTTTTTTTTTTATTTGGCTGAGTGGTCAGTCCGGGGAGTTGGTTGCACAGAGTCGCACAATCACCAGAGTTAATTGCACAATCGCCCGAGTTAATGACACAATCACCAGATTACATTAATTACAGGCACAGCAGCTAATTACCCAGTCACACAGGACGCCCCCCAGTTCTCCCAGTCCACCCCTGACTGGGGGTCCCTACCCAGCCCCTCGTATCACTGAGCCCTGCACCTAAACCCCTTCCACAACCCCCTGTGATGGTGGCTCCACCACCCCCTGGGCAGCCCTCCCCACTGTCCCTCAACACTTTGGGTTAAAAAACTTCCATTTCCTTCCTAATTTGGGGGATCTGACTCGCTGGTGGGTACCCACGCTCATCCCTTTTCCATTTTTCCCTCTGTAATTTGTCTCCGGGGTTGTCAGCTCAGCCCTGAAGGTCTCGTCCCACATCACCACAAACAGTGTCAGTCCTACACCCAGCAAGAGGAGCCTCTTCTTTGCCCCAAAGCCCCCCTCAGCTTCCCTCCTTCCCCTCCCTGTGCTGCCCAAAAGAAATTCAGCTGAACATCTTCTCCTAAGCTCGGCTGCTGGGAGAGCTCGTCAAAACGCCCTACACCAGATGAGGAGAAGTCATGATTTCCAGCAGAGGAGTGGGACAGGGTGGTTGATTTTCCCAAACTGTGCCCAGAGCGTCACGCTCCCCTCCCCCAGGCACCTTTCAGCAGCACGTGAGGCAGCGTGACTAACATCTGCCACAGGCACTTGATTTCTCTTATCTTCTTCCCTTAGGAGGAGACGAAATAGGAGGAACGGGTCTATCTCTCTGCAGAGGGCACCTGATCTCCTCACCTTCCTTCCTAGCTCAGGTTCACCCGCTCGCACTGCGCAGGCCAGGCTGCTGGGGAGGGGACAGCCGAGAGGGGCTCAGTTTGTTGTGTGGCAGGACGAGAAGCCAGCAGCGATGTAAAAGAGATTGTGAGAGGTAAATGAGCCCCCGAGGGGTGGTGGATGGAGGCCAAGGGGCCTCCCCCCTGGGAGAAGGAGCCGGCGTGCAGCACAGCTAAGCATCGCCTGCCTCTGAGGGACTAGCTCATGACAAGCTCAGAAAAGAAACTGTGTGGAGAAAGCACACCAGCTGAGAAAAAAAAAAAAAAAAAAAAAAAAAAAAAAAAAAAAGCTACCACAGCGGTTGCTCTCTCACAACTTCTGCAGAGAGCTTTTCAAGACAGCTTTGACCCAGGAGGGTAGCAAACACAGCGCTACACGAGCTGCAGGCTCCATCTCCCACCCGTGTTCCCTCCTCCGCAGACACATCTGACTGTCATGTTCCCACCTCAGCTCTTCCCGTCTCCTTCTGCTTGCCTGATTTCTTCATCTCAATCCCGTCTCACCACCCTGACACCAGCCCTAGCCCCGGACCTCCCGTAATGACTACGTGCTTGTGGCACCACTCCACACCCTGTGTCTGAACACCTTTTGTCCCCTGTCCGCATATAAGCTGCACCAGTCATGGTGGCCACCCCATTGATACGGGTGGTGCGTGGTGCTGTGGGATCTGCTTGGCTGGCTTGTAGGGCTGGCCCAACATGTTCTCTGATTTGCCCGTCTTGGTGCTTGAGTTTGTGGAGGGTACCTGAACACCAGGCAGAGACAGGCAGATGGGCTTGGGAGGGTGTGATGGTGTAGTGACACCCGTTGTAAGGATGGAGGCTGTTCATTCTTGCCCATATTTTCTTCTGCTTGTGGGACAATATTAAGTTTATCCTGAAGCTGGTATTTTAATCTTGCAAGTACATTTCTCAGCAAGGCACGTTGTCCTTACTCTTTCAAGGAACTGACATCTCTTTGGCAATCGGCTGATTAAATCCCCTGGTAGCGTGCAGCGGAGAGCATTTCAGCATGTCATTTCTGCCTTTCTTTCCACGGCGTGGAAATAGATTGCATCTCTCCCTCCTTGGTAACTTCTCTATTTAGTGTTGTACGGTCTGAGAAGTACACCGTAACTGAGTTATAACACGTGCATTATCGCATTATACCGCACATGCTTGCTTGTCTGAATCATGTGTTACGCTGGCATCTACTCTCTTAAGGTCAAGGAGCAGAAACCATGCGCCTGGGATGCACTTTGGAACTTGAGGCACACTCAACAGGGATCCACTGCTTTTTTACTGAGAGGTGGCTCTGGAGCTGGGAACAGCAGGATCCCTGTTGGGCAGGAACATGCTAACCTGAGACTCTCCTGGGACTGATCAGCCTTAGCCACAGACTGAGTTTGTTTGGCCACTGTAGTAAGAACAATTAGCTACCACACTTTCTGGCCAACGTGTCGTGAATATGCATCCCATAATTTGGAAGAAGGAAAAGGAATCGCTGGACATACCAAGAAAGCCAGAGGGACTGTGCCTGAGTACCTTCAGCACAGGAGAAAACCCACAATCGCATCAGCAGTGCCTGAGGGGGACCTCAATTGCATGGTCACGGTCAAAACATACCAGGCGTGCTCAGGCAAAACCTGTTCCAGTGGGGTGATAGCTTCTCCGTGGCAATAGCCCCAACAGGCTTAAATCAAAACTGACTTTATTAGATCACCTCAAAAAGTCTTGACAAGTATTTTGAACGTGATCCAGCAGTGAGCCCTTCAAGCAATGACAGATCCCTGCAACCTAGGTTGCATTAGCAAGAGCGCAGCCAGAAGAGGAAGGGAAATTTTTATTCCCATCCACCTGAGAGGTGAGGCCACATCTGGAAGATTACATCGAGGGCTGGGCTGGGGTGCAAGAGGCATATTGACAAACTGCAGCACGCCCAGCAAAAAGGCCCTGAATTGGAAGGTTGGAGCACACAATGTGCAAGGAGAAGGCTGAGGCAGCTGGGTTTGTTCAGAAGAAAAGGCCAAGGGGACATCCACTTGCTGTCTGCCCCTACCTAAAGGAAATTTGTAGAGAAGATGGAGCCAGACTCTGAGGAGACACAGTGGAAGGACAAGAAACAACAAACACAAATAGCAACAGGAGAAATTTTGAACATATGTAACAGAAAATTTCTTCGCCTTGAGAGCTGTTCAGCAGTGAAACATGTGCCTTCAAATTCTGGAGAATCTCCACCCTTGGAAACGTTCAAAATGTGTGGGGACAAAGCCCTGAGCAACCTGAACTGGCTTTGTAGTTACCCCACTGTGAGCACGGGATTGGACTAGAGACTTACAGAGGTCCTTTTCCACCTTTTTTTTTTTTTTTTTTTTCCGTGAGTCATTGATTTTGATCTGTGCTGCTGGTACGCTGCAAGCAAATGCTCAGTGTCTTCATCATGCTAGAAGCCAGAAGGGTAGCATGCTTGTTGGACCCTGTGGAAATGCATCTATGTCGACAGCAGCGTTAGCATCGGCACAGCCCTGGTGCACAAACATCTCTTTTCCAGCTGGCTTTGTAGCGCTCCTCATGCCACCCCACTTCTGTTCCAAGCACAGGTGAACCTCGTAGCAGCAGGACCTGTTTGGTTTGGGGATGACTTCCTAGGCTGTGACATCCATATTCTGAACAGTAATGCTGCAGAAATGTCATTTAAAACTATATTGCATGAGAGCATGGTCATGCAAGCTTGTCTGACGCGCTCCTCACACCACCTTCAGCACTCACCAAAGTGCTGCTAAAGCATGTCTAGGTCTTTACGGTTGCCTCGTGTCATTTTTCAGTAGGAAGGATGATGCTGAAAAAGACAGGAGAAGGGGATATCAGAGACAGGGGAGAACAGTATGTTTTTGTACCAGGGCAGAAGCAGAACTCCAGAAGCTCTATTGCGTGGAGGCTGGAGCTCACAGGTTCACCTCCATATCTGTATTTTGTTCAAACCTGGCAAGGAAACTGCAGTTTGGGGAGCATAGACTTGCAGTATATCCATCAAATTCAGGGTAAGCATGCCAGGACTGGAAAAAGGGAGCTATATTTCAGGAAGAGAGAAAACAAAGTACTCTGGGCTGCTGCAAGCCCATTAGTCTAGTCTCAATAGAGCATAAGGTTAAGAACAAATTACAGAAGGAAAACAAAATTAAAGCTACAGCAGTAAGTGGAAAACAGCACCAAATACAGAATGGGTTTATCAACACAAGCACTGCGTGCCCTTAACTTGATCTTTTTCTTTACCTCCTTTTTCTTTACCTCCTTTTCATCCTTACCTGGGTGGGAAAAATAAAAAATAAAAAAAATTTAAAAAGGTAGATCTAATCTAGCTGAATTTCAGTAAGACACTCACTAGAGTAAAGGATGAAAGGCAGCTAGATGAGCTGAAATGAAAGGAATTGTTAGGGTCATTTTAGGTGGGTGAAACACTGGGGAAAGGGAGATGATGTGTTGAGTCAAATGGGAACTGCTGAACTGCCACCATGGAGGAATGTTACTGGCCTTGGGAATAATTCTGTTTGCAGTAATGGCTCTGGCTCAGCAAAAAAAAAGCAGAGTGAAAAGGAAGTTTGCTGATTAAATGCATTTGGAAGAATTACTCACAGACCGGAACGGAGAAGTGTGAGGTCCTGTTCTTTGCTCCTGCTAACAGGGATTTATTTTATACATGGAGATTCGGTGGTTAGAAATGACAGAGGGTAAAAAACAGATCTGTGTGCATTCATCACTCACAAGGTGATTATGAAGCAATGATGTGACGTGGTCACAAAGACAACAGCCTTAAAGAGATCATTACGTTAATCTTATTGAAGATGGTATATACAATTTGTCACCCGTGCTCAGGAGCAGGCTGAGGGCTGGCAGCAGCACGGAGGAGCTGTAATAACGGAGTCTGTCTCTGTGCCTCCCCTCTGGCCATCCTGTGAAACGATGTAGGGAGGGGTTGGCTTCTTCTGCTTAGCAGAAGGCTGGCATGGGTGGATTCCTCTCTAGAAATCCATTTTATATGTGAGGCTGTTCCCAGTGAAAAGGGCTATGATCGAGGAAAAGGAGCTCGGCTGTGATTGAGTCATGCAGTCCCTTTCCCTTCAGTCTGGCTCTTTTACAGACTGTACAGATTTACTATTCCCTGGGCTTTGCTGTGCTTCCAGAGCAGGTCAGCATGACAAAAAAAAAAATAATTATAATAATAAAATAAAAAAGGTGTTGAACACAGGTCCACAAGCCCATGTTTTCTTTCTCCATCCCCTAAAGAGTTTTTCCTTCAAGGGTAAGTCCCAAGCCTGGTATTCTCAATGTAGACCATTGCTTGGTGCCTCTCCCGCATGGCAGCTGCTCCCAGAACCCTCTGAAGAAGGAAGTTTAAAACCCAGGTTCTCAGAAAATGCTCAGATCTCTGCAGAGGTGCACAAAAACCTTCCTGAACTCAGCGTGTGACATGCCTGCACAGACAGCAGGGCTGGAAGGGTTTCACCGTGTGGGTTTTCAGCATTAGGGGGACAGATTCTGAGCCTGGCTTACACCTGGGCAAGGTTGGTGCTGGTCTAATGCCCAGCTCGCAGGAAGGCAGTGAGCAGAGCCCACTGCAGCTTGCTTTTGCCAATGGTTTCTGAGGTTTGCTTAATTTAGGTAGGGGAAATGAAACTGGGACGAGACCTCAGGCAATCATCTAATTCATCGTCCTGACCCAGAGACAAGATTAAGGAAGCACGGCTCATCCCTGACAGATATCTGCTGAACCTGTTCGCAGCAGCCTCCAGTGACAAGACTCCCTCGGCCAGTCTAGTCCAGCATTTTATTGCTCGATAGTTAAAAAGCTTTTCCCTACAACACAGTTTAAACCTTCATTGATGAAAATGAACCTGCTGATTTCTGTGGCCCCGTCGGAAATGCCTTTTGGCTCTGATGATGTAATCTTCTCAAACCAGCTGTATATGTATTTTTTTATTTTTTTGGCAATTGCATTCACCTTTTGGCAATTCTGGCTGCAGTCATTTCCCCAGTTTGTTTGTGAGAACTTCAGGCCTTTTGCTGCATCAGAAGCCTCAAAGTCAAGACCTATCACATCTACTGCATCCCCCGGTCTGCCAGCCCAGCTACCCTGTCAGAGAGTCAAGTTAGAAGGGCTGATGTGATTTTCCTGACAAATTGACATCAGAGGGATTTTTTTTTCAGGTTTGAAATATACATTGGATGGGGAGCTAATTGACAGGTGAAATTGCTGCCTGAAAGGGATGAGAAAGGGGATTAGGGGAGAGGCGTCTGGGGCTGTGGCAATCTGCAGGGAAAGGAGGCAAAAGGACTCAGGATAAAATGCAGAAGAAAACGAGATGCAGGAGTGAACAAGCAGTCTGCTATCAGGATTCTGGGGCCGCCACCGGCTGCCAGGAGCCCCCTGAGTAAGCATGGAAAGCTTGGAGGGACAGCCTGCTGCAAATGGTTTTGCAGTCTGCAGCATCAGGGAGGCAGGATGTCTGTACAAGGGGTACCTCTGGAATTCATTACGGACTCCAGCACGCTGAGAGGTTTTCAGAGTAATGCTTCGGCTGCAAGACTCGGAGTGGTTTTTCAGGTTTCAGCAGCTCTCACACCTTTATTGTTCCCCAAAGCTTTCCTAGCATCTATAGCAGATCCCTCTGGGCAGGGCTGCCAAGCTTCAGGTAAGCATCACATTCCAGGAACTAACTTTTCAGATGTGTTTGCAGTGTCATCAGGGAAAATTCATCAGTTGCCTTGCTTCCTCTCAGCGTACCACGGGTGGGTTATCTCCCAGGATTATTTCATCCTCCTCCTCATGGTGTATTTACTGCAGTGCTAAGCCCAGCAGCAGCAGTGCTACCTAGTCACAGAAATTCTTGCAAGCTTTCCACTCTCTCCCAATGCATATCAGATACCCAGACACAAAACCACTGATCCTGGACTATTTGCTGTCTCTGTTTTGCCAGCTGGAAGCACCTCTGACTTTACAAACAGATTTAGGGAACCCACAAGCTGTCAGCTTTTTGCCCAGAGGGGCCCGTGACTCAGGGGCACACATTTTCTGCCCAAACCAGCAGCAGCAGCAAGTCCCAGGGCCAGGCCAAGTGAGGCCAGCTCTGCCCGAGCTCCTCCTCACAGGTGGGCTGGGATTACCACCTCCAGCTCCTCAGGGCAGTTGCTGTTTCACCTAGATGTTCCTCGAAAATCTTGTGCATCATCTCTGCAGCTGATTTTAGTAAGGATTCTCACGTTTTCCAGGGACTCCTTCAGCAGCAGTGTCACCTGAGGCTTTGTTTCCCAGCCTCGCAGGCTGGGCGAGCACCTGCCACGGGAGCCTTTTTGGCTCTGCCTGGGGAGCAGCTGCCGCCTAGGGAATTGCTCTGCGCTCATTCCCTCTCTCCTTCTTCTGGAGTGGAGCCTCCCAGCACCTGCCAGATGACAGCCCCAGCTTTTCCCAGACGAGCTCCCTTCATCTGCAGCATGCTGCGTGGATAACTGGGGAGGGAAGCAGAGGGGGAGTCACTCTGGACATCCTTTGCTTCTGTGCTTGAAGTTTCTGTGACCACTGTGGTTTAGAGCTGCCATAATTTTCTGTCCTGACCTTCGTGCATCACTGTGACCCTGGTGGAAATCTTGGCCCGAATTCCCTGCATGGAGGA
Source organism: Anas platyrhynchos (assembly GCF_047663525.1). Classification (NCBI taxonomy): domain Eukaryota; kingdom Metazoa; phylum Chordata; class Aves; order Anseriformes; family Anatidae; genus Anas; species Anas platyrhynchos. Next base: position 82,499,175 of record NC_092587.1, on the reverse strand, counting down.
GCCCAGGATGGGGCCGAAGCTTGCAGTAGCCTCCCAGCATCCCTTCACTTTAGACAGAGCAGCTTCCATGGCAAAGCAGCACGCCTGCAGCTGCAGGAAGGGCAAGCAGCTTGCTGCTGCCAGGAAGCACGCGGGGCCTCCCCAGCTGTGGTAGGACTGGATATCCCATGGACAGAAGCACTTTACCTTCCAGCCCAGAGCTCCCTGTGTGCCCCAGAGGACTCGTTTCCCTGCTCACCTTCCCCATTACTTGCAGTCCTGCTCCCTCCCGACATAGCAGAAGGCTTTATACCTGACACAGTGGGCGCAGCTGGAGGGCTGGCAGTCCCCCTGGCAGCCGCCAGCTCAGGATGAGCTGAAGTAAGGTTGCTCAGGCATGCATCTTAACTCTAAATGCCCTGTTTTTCCACAAGTTTGCATTTTCATGAACTCAATGTTCTGGGAAAGAATGAGCTATCACCAAGCAACATTAACTCTGTGTTAACAAAGGGCTTTGTCATTGAATTTAAGCTTAAGGACAATGCTGGCACAAGAATGAATTATAACAGGCTAAGCCATGAATATACTGAGGCTGGAAATTAGAAGGAGCTTCCCACCTGCCAGTGCAAGGACCTAGCACAGCCTCTGAAGAGCAGTCCCAAAGCCAGGAGGCTGAGCTTGTTTTGAGACCGGGGGTCTCTGAGCAAGAGGATGTGGTGGGACTCCCTGTCAGAGGTCAGGCGGTCTCCTCCAGTCCTTTCTTCTTACAGGAGTGCAGGACATTTTCATAACGTCTTTGGTCTTCATGCAGTGCAAGCCAAGCAGGATGCTTGGGGCTTGGCTGGAATTGGTGCCAGCTGCTGCTGGTGGTGGGGTTGGTGCCCATGGGATGCTGCAGGGAGAGCTGTGGGGCTGCAGTTGCCCAGGGAGCTCAGGATGTGCATCCCACGGGTGGCACAGCCTCCTCCAGGGTGTGTAGAGCTAGGATGGGAACTGGAGAGAACTGCAAGTGAGAGGCAGGCCCACGGCCAATTGCCTTGGGTGACGGGTGCGTGTCTTGCAGATCCAACGGGATTTCTAATGAGCAGAGAGAGCTCCTCCATGCTGCAGCACCTCTGTGATCTTCCAGGCTTTGAGGCCATCTCCTCCACTGCCTTCGTTTAGCTTTATTAACCCAGGCTTTGCACGCAGGCTGGGACAGGGCTCTCACCTCACAGGACCATCTGCACAGCGGCTGAGACCAGACCCATTTGTTGGCAGGGGGCACAGGGCTACAAACGGGGACAAGAGAAAGGAACGCCTTGGGAGCAGCTGCCTGGGGAAGGATGAAAGCAGCTCTCCCCGGGCAGCCTGAGGAGCTGCTGGGTGCTGCAGTCAACCAGCAGCATCTGCCCCCAAGCACCTCCTGCCTCGCCTGGACACCAGCAGCCCTGGACACGGCGCAGAGCTCTCGGCCACCCCTGTCTCCAGGCACCCATCCGCTCTCGGTTGCCCAGAGCAAAAAGCCTTGCATGAAATATTTCACTGCCAGGGCACAGCGGGTTATGTGAGCCTGGGATGAGATGGGAGTCACAGCAAAGTCTGTGTTTGACTGTTTTCTGCTTTTTTTTTTTTAACAGAAGATTAAGGCATTGCTGGAGTGACGTCTACATCTTCCTCGGTGATGAAGGCTAGGGGTTTCAAGCCTAGCTGCTGACTCATAACCAGGCGGAAGAAAAAAGGGAAAATTAGCATGAAGAATGTTGCTGAAATGGCTTGTATATGTTCGGAGATTAGTGTGGATATTGTATTGCTGCCTGTGTTATGGCTCTTGTTTTCAGTGGATGTTTTCTGATGGAATCTGATCTTTCTAAGAACATGGGGCACCTGTATCGACAGCATTTTGCTTGTATCTGCAGATTCACTGCCATAAAGGGGCGGTCATTAAGAAACAAGCTCTTCCAGAAAGCGAGTTTAATTCCTGACATTGTAACACCAGCGTTTTCTTCTGAGCCCAGATGCATTATGACACTTTACTGAGCTGTCGAGCTGCTGGATGGCTGATCACAGGCCAGTGTCTAGCCTGGCTCTGTGGGTTTAAAAGAAATCTCTCCCTGTGAGTGCACATCTGTGGACTCTTGTGAGACGTGAGCTTGGAGTCCCAGCTTCCCCATTAAATCCTCACCCTCTGGCTGCGCTGACTGGCAACCTCAGCAGAGGACTGGAGCACGACCTTGCTCTGAGCCGCACCACCCGCAGCCGGGGTCACCTCCGGACCAAGGCTGAGGCAGGCAGGGGAGGATCGTGCTGCTGCCCCTGAGATAGCTGCAAGGAGTGGGGGAGCAGGGTGAGTGCTCAGCCTAAACAACGGCTTCAGATTCAGGGTTGTGATCATACTCAAATTAATTTCAAATAAGCCCAGTAACACGAGAAGTAATTTGCCTACGACGTCACATGGAGTTGCATGCCAGTTTGCATATTTAAACAAAACACCACAAAGCACATCTCGGGCGGGTACATGAAATCATTTGTGAAGTAAATTGTACAGAGAAATGGCGTACAGTTATCACAGAAGAAGAAAATCAATGGCAGCAACCAGCCAGGATGCAAAGTCAGCTCAGATACTGGGAAACACCAGCCCCTTCCTTCACCCACCATCCCGACAGATGCTTGGGTTCCCATTACCTGACGGGGATGGGTTCCCATTACATGCCGTTGGCATGCTCTGCTTCAGCAGGCAGTGGCAGTTCTGGTGCAGAGGACATGCTCACTGCATCACGACACCATTCACCCTTTCACATTCATATCCCTGGCTTCTTCTTTGCAATTTTTTTTTTGTTTGTTTTTGTTTTTCATGTGTCATTCTGTTCGGGCTTCCTCATGCATCCGTTGCTGAGTCTGAGAGGCTCTCCTCCCAGCATATGCCTCTCCAGGTGGTGCTGTTCTTGCCCTTCAGCTCTAAAGGCCAGAGGTCCATACACCAGCACTGAGCCCAAGGGCAGGTGCTGACATCCTCATCTTTGGTGGTCTCCGTGCTGAGCGTACTCAGAGCGCCATCCTCACAGTGTATTTCTTCATGTCCCTGTAAGTCCGATGACACGGCCTCCACCTCAGCTCCTGGAAAACAATGACCAAGCAATTAACATCAAGAAAGGAAAAGGACAAGAAAAGGAAACAACATGGGAATGCATCATCTTTCTGAGAGCTGGGTCGGCCCTAAACAAGGGCTTCAGCATCAGCAGCACCCTCATACCTGTGAGCCCCCAGACCCCTGCTTCATCCACCTGTTCTTGTTTACCCAGCCCTTTTAAAGCTCCCCTAGCTCTAAATTCCCATCCTGATCCCTTCCTCTGACCCAACTTCCCCTTCCTGCTCCATCTTTTAATCCTACTCAAAATTCATGGTTCTGCCCACTCTCTCCTCAACCTGTCCTCCCTCATATTCCTTCTACCTCATATCTCTCTTCCTTTAGGCCTTTCCTCAACGTCTTCAGCTCCTTGTGTTTTGGTTAGGCCGTGCATTTCCCTCCAAGGTGCTGCCTGAGCAAACTACTGTCACCAGAGCCTGCCAGTGGTGCTGTTATTACCCTCAGTGACCACTTCATCCCAGCCCTCCTGTAAGTAGCAGGTACCATGGGAGAATCTGTCTCTTCCTCATCAGCTGCACTCAGATTTACTGCAGCATGTTTTTTAGAGAGCCAAAAGTAAGTTAGCCAGCATGAGTAGCTACAGGAAACCAGCATTTGGCTATAGGTCAGTCTTCTGGTCCTCTTTTTTGCCACGCATGTCCTGATGCTTGGTGTAGGAGCAGTCTCATTATGAAGGAGGGAATAACGCCTCTCTGACAGTTCCTGCTGTGTATCCACAAACACAGGGTAATGCTAAGCAGAGCCTCGGACCTCATCTGCATGATGTTCAGTCACATGCAGTGTGCCACACGTGAATGAAATCTGTAAGGCAGGAAAAGGCATCAGAAGGAAACCATTTCAGGCTTAAACAACTCACCCCGGTGTTGTCAAATGGCTCTGAGTCAATCTAATGGCACTGGTGCAAGCCTCCTCTGTAGGTGTGAACACATTCAGACAAACTGCACGTGTTGGCAGTGCACTAACCTGTCTAGACTGATTTCCCTGACGCTAGCAGAGGACACCCACCACAGGCTGTCCCTTGATCTGGGAGGAGCTCACACAGATCCTGCTGTCTTGGTCACTTTTACCAAGGCTCAGATGGTACCTGAGAGAATCGTGATGCTTGTCCAGGCACTTTTGTTGGGCAAACTAACAGGGAAACCAACCAGCTCTTCAGCCAGGCTGTAATGCAGATTTGACCAGTGCGTGCTGTAGACATCAAGCTATGTTCTCCTGACATTCAGAAAATGAGTCACCCCAGGCTTGCTTGCTTGTTGAACCTTCGTGGTACGTCCAGCCCTTGACAGAGCCTGGACTTCGAGCTAGACTGGCTGCCCTAGAGTGACTGCCCTCCAGCCGCTGGAGCTCTAACTAGGAGCCACGGAGATGCAAGACAGGTCCCTGGAGCAGGGACTGGCATTTGTTTCCCTGCCAGATCCCTCGTAGGGATTGATCTGAAGTTGAAGATGGTTTTGCTTGTATTCCGGTCACTCCCAGAGAAAGATGGGCTTTGGATCAATGGCGAATGCGTCACTGAATGGCCTATTATTCACCACGTGAAATGTGCACTCGGAGACACAGCAGCCCTTGATAAAGATTCAGCTCTGAGGTTCAAAGCAGGAGCGAACTAAGGCAAGCACTCAGCTCCTTTACATGGCACTAAAATGAGCTTGTTTCAGGGTCATTCTTCAAGGCAGCCTTAAGCTGTGCGTTGCTGCTAATTCCTAATTAAATCACCATCTGCACAACCACATCCCGTTAGGAGACACCTCTAACTAAAGCTGATCGACCCCTCTGCTGCCATGCCCAGTTTGTACGGTAGGCCTGAGGAGGACAGCGATGCCCAACACCTCCACAGGTGCTTTCCCGTGATAGCCCCATGGGGAAGAGCAGCACAGAGTGTGTAGAGGCCTCGCTCCCAGCCCCAGGTCTGGAGAAGTTCCCTGAGCAGGGGAGGCAAGCGAGTACTGTAGCTCACCACCAGCTCCTTACACTGACAGGCGCTGCCAGCAGGCCATTACCTTAGTTTTTCACGTTTGTTTGTTTTTAAATAGAATGGGACAATTTATTGCGGGTTACAGAAAGTGCTCAGCTGGAGGGAGTCCCAGCTTTGGGAGCTGTTTTCTTAATGTGTTTCTGAGGCACTCTCTTTCTCAGGAAATCACAGTGCTCAGCAATACCTCCTGCTTGGTTTCTGACCCCTTGCTGGGGGGCTTTCACGTGTCTTGATGTGGTTGTGCAGTTCTTAGGTGTTCTTCTGTGATTTATTGATCCATTCCTCCCGTCTCCACTGCCCCGTGTTCAGCATGCAGCTCCCCATCAGTGAGCAAGGTGCCGGGGCTGGGAGCAGGCTGGAAGGGTGGGAAGCCCAAGGGAAGTCGTGGGCAAGAGCCACATAGTGGGAAGTGTTGCTGAGAAGGGACTAGACCAAGGAGTCAGTGCTTCAGGAGACCAGAAGAAAAAGGAGCTTGTCCAGGTGAAGGAAAAGAAGGTTTTGCGGAGTGCCCATAGCCTCAGCCTCTGTGGAGGGGGCACTGGAGGAAACGCATCTGCTGATGAGAAGCCAGCAGGAAGGGCTGAAGCAGTGGCTGGAAGCAGCTGAGGTTTACGCAAGGCATTTCACTGCGCTGACAAGCGTGTGAGCCTGTAATGTCAGCACGCTGAGGATCTCTCACCCCTTCAGCCGCATCTCCCCAGCCCCACAGCCTCCTTTTGCAGAGGATGGGAGAGGCTCAGCCCGCTAACGCAGCAGGGCTGAGGGACCCCCTCCTCCCACCCTCGGCACGGGGGCAGCAGGGGTGCTGCTCTCACGAGCTGCCCCACGGGGAGGGAGCCCTTCGGAGGTGCCACCAGCGCTGCTGTGGTCTCCAGCACCCCCCTCCTTGCCCACCCCATCACTGACGGAGCTGGTGAAGTGGGGGAGTCGTAGGAGACAGAGGATGCTTAATTACAGAGCAGCCCTGGAAACCAGCAACAGCAGCGGCACTGTGGCCAGGAGGGGAGGCAGCAGGGCTGTAAATAGAAATTGCGGAGGCAGCCGCGGGGAACAGAGTGAGGGAGGCTTCTGCTCCAGCATCTCTCCGTCTCTCTCCAGCTTCTCTCACCTCTCACAGCCACCCTGGCTCCCAGCACAGATCAGCATGTGACGAGCAGCCCCAGAGCATGGCTGGGAGGCAGCAGCTCCGGCGCAAAAACAGACACTCGGGGCTGAGAAGTGGGTGTGCGAGGCCCCTGCGGCTTCCTTGAGTGAAGGAGAGCTGTGGAAATCTGTGAGGAGGGCTGAAAGGCCTCTCTGGCCACCAAGGAAACCAGGGTGAGATGGACACGTGGCCAAATTGCCCTGTCCACCCCCCTGGAGAAGGCTGTAGGATGGCAGGTGCGTGAGTCCCCATCCCACCGGGGTCTGCACGGGGCAAAGCCCCTCTCTTCCCACCCCTGACACCTCCGTTATGGCCTCTTCCACAGCAGTGAGAGCTCTGCTTTCAGTATTTTGCAAAGGTTTATTTAAAAATGTTGAAACTAACATCCCACAAGAATTGAATATTTCACCACAAGGAGAAGAGAAATCCTACAAAAATATATATCACAGCGCACGAGGGCAGGGGAGGGGGGGGGGGGAGCGAGACCAAGCGGGAAGCAGGAGGGAGGATGGAGAGAGGGATGGGAGCTGCGGCAGAACAAGACCGAATGGCAGGGAGAGGACAAGAGAGGAGAGCGAAACAGCAGGAGGGGAGAGAGAGGGCCAGGAGGGAGACCATGGTACGAGATGGGAGCAGGGAGAGGGAAAACAAGGGGAAAGAAGGGGTGGAGAGCTGTCAGACAGTGAAAGAAGGGGGGCCCCCTCTGTTGTCTTGACAAGGTAGGGCCAGGACCACAGTGAGACATCAGCTGGGGCATGGTCAGGGAGCTGGAGTTTGGCCCAGGGCTTTTGTGCTGCAGGACTCGTCTCTAAGGCTGTGCCATAGGCGTGTTTTTCAGAGTGAAAACCAAAACCGCAGTTTAAGTCAGACCAATCCGAAGGTGATCATGTTTTCATTTGAGAATGTGTGGGAAGTGAACAAAAAGCTCCTTTCCAAGCGTTTTTCCTTAGCAGGAAAGGGAGGAGGGGGGCTGAAAGGGCCAGATTTACAAGGGCACTTAGGTGCCACAGAGGAAGAGGTAGATAGCCCTCTCTGAAGCCCTGGGACTCTTGGCTGGATGTGTCGCTGTAAACTGGACTGGAGGAGAGGTGTGGAAGCACACGGCTGAGCTCTGCTCCCTCGCCTACCCGTCATGGCCAACCAGACCGGGAAGCCCAAACAGGATTTCTCCTTGTGGTCAGGTCACCGTTGGGTAAACAGGGAGAGGGAGAGACTCAGGTTCCTGCTCCAACACAATGCAGGGCGGAGGGGAGGGACTGTCCCCCAGGCCTTGCCTCCTTCCCACTGCACCCGCAGGGAGACCGGCCTTTTGTTAACAAAACCACGTCCCTTGAGGAGGTTGCACGGACATGGTTGCTCAGCCCACCCAGATGTTTTCTGCCAACTGGCCAGCAATGTTGGACGGGCTCAGCCCAAGCCTGCAGACATTTGCAGTAGTTTTCCCTACACACCTTTCTCTCTGTAAAATTTCCACTGGAAAGAAAAAAAATAACCCAGATCTTTCTCCTCCAGGCAGCTGGAAGATGGAGAACCCTGCAGGTTGTGACTGAGAAGGTGCCGGCCTCTGCCCTGGCTCTGTGCCTGGTGCTGTCAACCAGTCCACGTGTGCATCTCACAGAACACGGTCTTGGACCAGGCAGGCTCCGTTCTGCATGGGGAAAGGTGGTTTATAAGGCTCCCGCCATGGAGAAAGCAGATCCAGTGAGACTATTGATAGACTGGAAGAAGCTTACGTGGCCAAACATGTTTTTGAATGTTTTGCTCCAGGGGCAGAACGTAGCAATGAAATTTCGGGCAGAACAATGAAGCTGTTTCCCGTATCTAACCTGTTGCATGTGAGAGAGTGAATGACCATCATAAAAATGTTTGACTAGAAAAATTGGTGTTGGAGAAGATGTTCAGCATATCGAAGCTTCTGTCACTGTAAGAGTTTCCTCTACTGCATTTCCCATCTTCCCTCTTACCACAACATCCATGAAAGGTTTTCACTCCTTGGAGGTGCTTTCATTACTTGGAGGTAACAAGAGCAGAGACACGTTAAAGGAAAACAAACAAACAAGCAAACAGAAACAACACTTGAATCTGATGTGTTTGCAGAGTTTACAAAGGCCTGGCCAGCAGAGCGCAGGGCTTCCCTGCAGCAAGTATTGGAAATTGCTTTCACTACACCCCCTGCAGTGCCCTGCCACTTCCTTGCAGACCTTCTCTCCACACAGCCTGTGCAAAGGGAAAGCCCAAGGACAGCCCTTGAAGTGGTAGCGTCTAAACTCTGGCCTCGTTTCAACAGGCGCTATTGATCAAAGAGCAATCTAATTAATCCAGTCTGGAAGGTTACTTAGACCAGTTCGAGGCGTTGTGTTGCCACCTGCCCGCCGTAACCAATTCGGCCCTGTGCAGACTGTGTGCAGATGTCCTTCTCCATCCCTGCTTGTGCCAGCGTGGGGGAGAGCAGCCCCCGACCTGCCCTCAGCTGGCAGGGGTGGTGGTGAGGGGGGCCGTGGGCAGGAGCAGCCATCTGCCCCCTGCTTTGTCCATCCACAGCTTGAACGTCCACCAAAGCCTTGAGAGGGGCCTCAGTAAGGAAAAGGCTCAGTACCAGGTTGATTTACAGTAAAGCAATAACATCGCCTGCTGTGAGCAGAGACTGAACCTGTGCTTAGGCTGGAGACCTCCAGAGTCCTTTTCCACCTACATCTTTCAGCCGTTCTGTGCTTCTAATAAGCCGATAATTTTATTTGACCTGTCATTTTCTCCAAATCTCTCCTGTTTTCTGCGAGGCTTATTGTAACTTACACTCTCATTTAAATGTCCTTCCCGGTGAGCCAGGTGGGACCTGAGATCACCAGCAGATCAGCTGGGTAAATGGGCAGAACCAGGCCTCGTAGGAAACTCCGTGTGCTTTGTGCTATAAAGAATACGCTTTTACTACAGGGATAAAGGGTGAAAGGCGATTTCCTGTCCTCTGAGATGACAGACAACTTTTTGTCTAGGACCTTGTATGGTGCACTAGAGCCTTCAAATTGTGGGTGAGTTTCCCGTCTCTGGACACGATCAGCCCAGCAGCTGAAGGTGTTTGTGTACCGTACGGGTGACCTTACCCAAATCAGCATCATTTCAGTTCAGTGGCTGTCAGCGTGGGTTTGTGAATTTCTTTGAAGGTGTCCACAAAAGCCACGAGAAGGCAACTACTGTCATCGCCAATGGACTGTCATGGAAATCAGCCTCCCATGCCTGGCTGCAGCATAGATGCTCCCTCTCTCGTGCCCTTGGTGTTGTCTCAGGAGGCATTTCAGGAGAAACCTACCAGCAGTACACGGCAACCCTCCGAGCACTCCCGAGGTCATCCATAAATTGCTCTTTGCCATCCAAGGCAAACAGAGTCATCTCAGCTGCTTGCTGCCTGTCACAGGAGTGTCCGAAAGCAATTCCCTACCCCAGCCCAGCCAAACTCATGCTCCTTGTGCCCAGCTATATCTGCTCGTGACACTTTTAGCTGCTTCAGCTGTATCTCAATGGACAGGACACTTGCTAAATGACGTTATGGGCAGAAGGCTTCACCTATGATTTTCTAAAGAACACCTCCATAGAGCAGAGATAAAACCTTGATGAAATAGACAGGGGATGGAAAGGGAGAGCGAGGAGGCTTCCAAGAGATCAAAATATTTGGCAAGCTAAAGGAACTTCTTCCAACCTTAACTGGCAAGAAAGGAGGGGAGGAGGAATGGAGAGAAAAAAACAGAAACATTGGGGACTGGGAGATGAAAGATACAAGCTGAAGACAGAAAACAGGAGTGTTAGGCAGAAAGGAGATGGGAAGATGTGAATATTAAAGGCAGGGCAATGTTTCCTTCAAGGAAATGTGTTGCTGAGAGGGGTCAGGTGCTATATAAGCCTCTTCTTCCCAAGATTCACCCACCCCCGGGACCCTCAGGAGGGCCAAGACCTTGGGAACAGAAGGCCCTGCCTTCACCTGAGCCCCGGCTCGGGGCGACCGAACCCCAGCAGGCATCGCTGCAGCCACTGAACTCCAGACGTTCACGTCAAAGCACACAACATGGAAAGGGACACACAGAGGGGCTCGGGCCCACGGGGACAGGGGTACGCCTTTCCACCTCGCCTACCCCCGACGTCAGGCATGCACTGGTGGGAGAGTCACGGAGGTCAAAGAGTGCGTGTGAGTGTGCGAGGAGAGGGGCAGGGCAGGCTACGACTTCACACCACCGACAGCCGCCTTCCCTCCCACCTTCCTGCTCGCTCATCCTCCTGTCCTGCTCCGGGGGGGGTCCCCAACCTTCCCCCCGCAGGACGCTAGCGAGGCCCGGCTCCTCCGTTTGCCCAGGCACGTCCCGGTGGAGTTAGTTAACAACGGTGGCAGCGGGCCGTGGCACAAGGAGATTGGTTTTTGTTTTGTTTTGTTTTGTTTTTTCCTGGGGTAGCAGAGGCGGCAGAAGCGTGGGCTCCCCGGTTGTGACAGGAGGGTGGGGGAGCCAGCTCTGCTTCTCCCGTGTGCATCACAGGTTCACCAGTGGGATTCTGGGGGGAAAAGGGAATCGGAAAAGAATTAGAGACGGGCGCTCACGCTGCCCCGGCGTCCCCGCTATCCAGCCAGCCTCGCGTGGGCCCTCCTCAGAAGGTTGAGCTGCCTTGCCCACCCCTAGCCTGCTGTCCCTCTGCCCCCTGCCACCCCACGGCTCCCTGGCTCCCCGGAGGACTCACCGGTTGAGCTGGAAGGCAGTGCTTTTCCCGTGGCCCCCCAGCTTCTCCGCACCCTCCTGCCCATGCCTGGGTTCCTCTGCCTCGGGCGTGGGGGTGAGGGAGTCGCCGTAGGGCCCCAGGATGCTGACGGTGGTGGGGGACAGGTCCGTGAGGGGCTGCTGGCTCTCCTGCTGCCTCCCACCGCTCTGCTGCCCGGAGTGGCGCCGGCGCTTCTGGTTGCGGTCCCAGCTTTGGGGAGAAGAGCAGCAAGGCGATGAGTGCCCCTTGCACCCGCGGGTCAAACGCCTTCTCCGGCACCCAAGCCCACGGTCCTTGTGCCCACCGACATAGCTTCAGAGCACCGTTATGGAGCAACCCCAACTGGCCCCAAGCCCCACTCACCAGAACTTGAATATAATCCCGGTGGCAACCAGGACAATGATGATAGAGATGGTGATCGTGACGTAGAGCTGGGGGTCCACACCTGTGAGGCAGGGGGGAGAGGGGCACTGGGACCGCCATCCCCATCAGCCCCCCTCGAGAGCAGCAGCACAAGCGCTGGGGCAATAAGTTTTGCAGGAGGAGCTCCTCCTGCAAGAAGAGGGCCGGGAGGAGCACGGTGCAGACCTACCTTCCCCCCGGGGCCCAAACAGGAATGGCCGTAGGGTGGCTGGGGTCTCGCGGAGGTTGAGCCCCGCGTTGTGCAGCAGCGAGTGGGAGTTGGGCTGCGCCGTCGCCATCCCCCGCGGGGAAACGAAGGTGTAGCCCAGCGGTGGGAAGCCCGGGTTGGCGGAGTTGGCGTCCCCTCCATCCTCATCCGACACCGTGGGGCCCCAGACGATGGCCCAGGGGTACTGGGAGGAGGGCATGCCGTCCTCGAAGCCAGAGGGGGTGGCGGGCCGGGCCCCCGCTGCCTGGCGTCGCAGCCGCACGGCGTGGCGCAGGTCCCCGCCGCGGGGGGACAGGGCGCGCTGGCGCGGCGCCGTGAGGCGCAAATCCCGCTCGGGCAGCGAGGTCCTGTCCCAGATGCAAATGGGCCGCTGGGCAGAGGGGCTCCGACGGGCGCAGAGGGGCCGGGTGGCCACGGGGCTGCGAGGGCGCAGGGACCAGGCGGCGGGCGGAGGGACGGCCGAGACCAGGAGGAGGAAGTGCCATAGCTGCAGCGAGTGGATGGAGGAGGCCAGGAGAGGCATCCTGCTGCAGGAGGAGGAGGGAGAGCGCGTTATCTGGACGTCCCTCCTGCTGGGAAGGCTCCTCGTGGAGCAGCCGGCAGCAGCCTGCTGCCCACATGCCTTCCTCCCTCCCGCATCGCCGGCAGGCGCCGGGGGGGGGCTGTGAACCTACCAGGCACCAGGCTCCATCGCAGATGCAGCAGCGCCTCGTCACTCGGCGAGGTCTCGCCTCATGCTCCTCACTGGGAGGCAAGAGAGAGAGCTTGAGCTGCGCCTGGGCCTCGCGGCCATCGCTCCCTCCCCGCTGCTGGTGGCAGCCCCGGCGGGCAGAGCATGCACATGCACCCACTGCCCTGCCTGGGGCTGCTCCCCCCGGCCCACAGGAACGCGCTTGTTATGCTATACACCGGGGAGAAGCGATCTGCCTCTGGAGTACACGTGCGGAGACGCGTGCACAGACTCCCGGGGGACTCTCCTGTCTGAAGGCCGAGGGGGGGGGATTCGGCGCCTTTGTTTGCTTATCGCCAGAACAAGTTGGAATCTTAATTCCCGTGTTTATTTATAGTGCGGAGCGTGTAATCCATTTATTAAAAAGGAGCCTCTTCATTGTCTGCCGGGGTGAGGGAGTGAGAGGGGACGCTCGCGAGTGATAAACCGAGAAGATTGGGAAGGAGAGAGTGAATCAGCCAGAAAAGTCCAGCCTTACTGAGGAACTTAAGAGCAAAAACATAGCTATCAAATATTTAGCATTTACTTTCCTCTTAGCTAACACGGAATTACCTTTCCGTGCTCCTTACCCGAGTACCCTCAGCAAGGTCCCATCCCTCCCCTCCTCCCCCGCCTCTCCCACCAGCAATCCCACAAACCCAGCAGCGCCAGGCAGCAGCTGTAGCACGGAGCAAGGGCCAGCACCCCGGCAGGATTTCAGCTCCGGCCGCACGCCTCCCTCCGGCATCATCCTCACGGCAGCACGGCTGCCCTTCATGCTGCCTGCCCCTTCCCTTGGCAGCTCGCGGCGCAGCGCCAGCCCTTCCCCAGTGAGCTGCTGTGTACCTGACCCGGGATTTGCTCCACAACAAAGACCTCACACACACACGGGAAAAAAAATAAAAATCATTGAAGACATCCAGCCCGTTCCTTCATTGTGAAGGAGAGGTGTGAGCTGACAACCCACAGTCATGCCCTCATGTGGCTGTGGGGCGTGGAAAAGGGGGTGCTTGGCCAAGGGGGCTCAGGAGGCAGTCAACACGGAGACCAAGCACCCTGCACCTCCAGCCCTGAGCCCACCACGCTGTGTCTTGATGCTCCCAAAGGGTAATATCCATCCCCTTGCTGGGTCTGTGTCATTAGGTGACGCTGCAGCCCCTCCTGAGGAGCAAGCCTTCCTCTTGCAGCTCACAGCTTGCTGTGGGCTGGGGGGCTCGCACCCCATGCCATGCACCTGAGGAGAGGGGCCGGGAGGAAGGACACCCAGGAGCAAGCCGCTGTCTGGCTCCTGCTGCATTAACTGGGGATATTTTTAGTTTCCTTCTGTTAAATATTTAAACAAAGTTCACAGGAAAAAAGGAATTGTCGGCTAATGTGCCCTGCCCTTCCCTCCGGGGCAAGATCAGTCTCTGGAGAGATCCTGAGATGAAGATGAGGAGAAAAGAGCAGCTATTCTCAGCATTTCTTTGTACTTTGCTCCTGAACCTCTAAGCCTTAGAGGGGACTCGGCATTAAAATGCAGCTCTGCAGAGAGCCAGCCGAATGGAGCAAGTTTCTTCCAAAGCCAGAGGCTCCCTTGCGCTGGCAAGATCTTGGCCATCTGGATTATGATCACGACGCTGTGGAAGATCATGTCTGGCAAGACAAAAATCTGTGACAGGATGTCTTTTGGCCCTTGGAAAGGGAGGGAATCCCAAGTGTTGTGGATCCCTCTCCGTGCGAGTCCCCAGGCTAAGGTGCACGCAAACCCTCCGGATGATTTCAAGGTGGCCTGGACTGCCTGGGGCCATGGCTGGGACTGGGGAGTGATGAAGAGCCCGGTGATGAAGAGCCATGCTCTGCAACCACATTACCAGCTAACAGCGCTGGTCTTCGGGGGGTGTCTATGTGCTTTTTTTGCATCAGGCAATAGGAGATGTGAATCTGGGCAGTACCACTGCAGAGGCAGAAATCGCTGTACTGCTTGGCTGTATTTGGGCACTCCAGAAGAGCACCCTGCAACAAGCATTCCCTAAAGCCTGGGAATAAGGATCCCTCCAGACCCAAATTCTGTTTCTTTAACACCAGGAAGCCTGAATTTCAGCCCTAGGGAGCAGGTTGGGGCTGTTACTGGACCAGAGGGGTAAGAGTGAGCGCAGCACTGGCCCCCTCCTGTGCCCGTACCACTGTGATGGTGACAGGCTGGCAGCTGGGTGCAAGCCTCAGACCTCAGCTACTCTTGAGCACAGATCCTGGCAGTAAAGAGGAGGTGAATCCTGGAGGCTCTACCCCAAAGGCAGCTCCAGATGAGTGCGGGACATGGTATCAGTCGCTGCCAGTCCACACATTCTGGTTTGTTAATGATACTGGGGTCAGAGACTGAGAGTGTGACCTGGCACAAGCACAGCCAGGTGTCTTTTGTGGAGGGGCACAGAGGTGTCTCCTGTAGCATGAATTTGAGAGCAAAGGAAAAGGAACTCCAGCTGATTGACCAGCCAGCAAGGGCCAGACTCCACTGCACATGGAGTACTGATGCTCACAGCAGAGCATGAACATAGATCCTTGTGGCTTACCAGCACAGCAGCAGATAAAACATGTCTGGGGCACTCTTCAGTTAGCTGCTGGCGGTAGGAATTGTGTCCTGGGCACAAACTCTGTTGTGCTTGAGGGCAAGCTCAGCAAATGTCCTTGATTCATCTCTGTATCCCATTGTGGGTGTTGAATAAAACAGCAGATCTTCAGAGAGGAGGAGCGGGCTCAAATAGTCTCACTGCCTGGAGGTATGAGTCCCGGTATCGTTGCACCTTACACCGTTCGGGAGGCTGTTGTGTGCCAGAGCAGAGACTGGGTTTCTGCATCAGTACCGCCTGGCACGGCTTTTGCTTTCAGGTCCATCTCCCAGGTCTAACCGTGATAAAAAATGGACAGAGCTGGTCCCAGGGTCCAAAGATGGACCTGTGTGCTTTCACTCTAGGTACAGGGCCTTCACTGCAGTGTTCCAGTGTCCTGTTATGCACAGATGACAGAGAGTGAATGACAAAGCTATTTCCCCAGGGCACTTCACCGAGCGCCGTTCGTGAATCTTGGTGCTTGGAAGCTGGGAGGAGGAATTGCATTGCTCGTTGCTATTGCGTACGGACTCCACTGCAGGGCCAGACTACACATCTGGGGCTAGTCTGTTAGGAGCTGCTCTCACTGAATTTGCAGGATGAAAGCACAAATCCTTCTTCTCTTCCCCAAAGTCAGTGATCCAGCCGTGCTTCCTCCCTCCTTGGTAAGTCTCCTGCAGCCCAGACCCACTGCTGCTGGGATGGGAGACAGCAGATCCCGGCAGCCGTGCCCCAAAACATGCATGCCACTTCGCCAAGGGGAATGGGAACCTACATCCTAACTACTGCCTAGGAGCAGAGCCTGCTGCACGCCTGCTCTGAGCAGGAAGCGCAGGCTAAACCGCAGAAGTGACGTCCTGAACTCTGGAGTTCAGGTGCTGCTCTGTCTGCTGAAGCCCTGGGATTCACAGATAACTCCTGCATGGCCAGGACTCTAGTATGCAGTGGTCCCCAAGAGAAATCTTACCGAAATACAAAAGTTATTGCTGGAATAAAAGAGCCGAGGTGCCAGCCGCGTGCAGGCAATACCCAGGCTGTAGCTCGCTCACATCAAATGCAATCTGTAACCTTCTGTTACAAAATGCTGAAGTTTGACAAATTCAAATGAGGAACAATACTATTAATAAAGAGGGTCACACACTCGTACAATTTACCTAGGGAGGCGGTGTATTGCCTCCTGCCTGAAGCCTTTACGCGGCTGTATTTCTCAAAGAGCCGCTGTAGTTCAATCAGAGGTTATGGGTTTGACGCAGGAAATGAAATTGGTGAGATTTTCTGGCCTGTGCTGTTCTGTAGGTCAGACTAGATGATCAAAACGGTCCCCCTGGCCTTAAAATCTGAGAATCTCACAGCTTTCTTGGTGCTTAGCAGAGATCAGCTCTGACCGGAGAGCAATTGGGCGAAGCCGAGCGCAGGCAGGACGTGCCGGCGAGAAGCGGCTCGCCTCCTTCCATCTGGGGATGGGGAGAGGGCTGCACCCGGTTCTGCCTGGCTCGGCTGGCAGTCGATGATCTATCTGTATTTCTGTAGCATCTCGGGCTTGACTGCTGTGATACTCTGCCTCTAGGAATGGAGCCGTCTGCTCTCCGAGCGCTCCAGCTAGTTCAGAATGCAGCAGTCTGTTTGCTCAGCCACTCAATCTGCCGGGAATGCATCACCATGCCCCTCCGCACCCCACGCCGGCCCTCCTGCGAGCACCGAGTCCAGCTCAAGGTCTCCAGCCCAGTATTCAAAGCCCAGCATGGGACAGGCCCCAGTGACCTCAGCAATCAATCAGCTCTCCTTATGCAGCGATGACCTCACATGACGGATATATTCCACTGGAACAATGAGATTGCCAACCAGTTTGGGTAGAGGGGGAAGGGGTGGAAGAAGGGGAAAGAGGCTGGTGACCCCGGGGAACAGAACATTCACAGGAGCTGGGCCAAGATTATGAAACTTACTGCCGGCTGAAATAGCATTCGCCATTAGCAACCCCGCAGCACCGAGAGCTTCATGCAAATCCTTCCTTTGCCCGGCTCCCCCACAGCAACGATCCCACTCAAAACAGTGATAAAAAAATCAAAACAAACCTGAGGGGGACCCAGCCCTCCTCGCGGAGACAGAAAGCCAGGTTGCCTGTCATTTTTAACTCCCGGCCAGCATTAAGGTGCTATGATGACAGCTACTGATAGGAGACAGCGATCCGGGACTGTGGAGCCTAGCAGCTATCTCCGGGCATCGAGCAGAGCGAGTTCAGATGCCGGCAGTGAGACCCCCCGACACCTCTGGGTGCCCCGAGCACCCCACACCTGTGTTTTTCTCGGTGGCCGTGAGCATCCTGGGGTTCACAGCCCAAGCTGCAGAGATGCAGTCATCGCTGGTGTGGCAGCAGGAAGCGTGAACCCCAGTGCTGATGAGAAGGAATTGTGAGTCCTGCTGTATTCGGCTGGGTGGGGACAGGGAAAGGGAGGAATCCTGGAGCAGCTGCCCCGGGGAGGCAGTTCTGCTGCGCTCGGGGGAGCTCTGACAGCCGGGAGCACGAAGCCAGACGCTGGTACCCCGTGGTGGGAGATGCCAAGCCCACCTGGGCAAGGAGCTCCTGCTGTGCATGGGGCTGGGGGCGACAGCTTGCAGAGCGTGCTGGATTTGGGGGCCGGCAGGCTGAATGCAGTGCCTGCTGCCTGGGGCTGTCAGGGTTGGGGGCAGTGCCCTGAAGGACTGGCCAGGACCACGGAGGGGCTGTTAGTGCAGGTCCTGCAGCGCTCGGTGACCGCTGGCAGAAATCCCAGTGCCAGGGCACTGGGGCAAGCACCCATGGGCTGGGCATGGAAATCCTGGGCTGGGGCACAACCCGGGGCTGGAAGGGTGGCAGTGCCTGCGCATTTGGACACCTCGGTACCTAGGGACCGGGCGTGCGAAGCCCAGCAGCGGTCCTCCGAGCTCGGGTCTCCCTGCATTTGGGAACTGCGAGCATGGCCCCATTCCAGCCAGCACTCTAGGATGCCGGTCCCCTGCCATCTAGTGCCTGCCTGCAATACATGTCATGAGTCTGCCAATCTTCTGCCTCCCGGTTCCCTACTGCTCCCGGGCATCCGAGTGCTTCAGGTGCCGGGTCTGCACCCCCGAAATGCTCTCCCTTGTGGGGTGCACCCTCGGCCGGGCGGGAGGAGGGCCTGACCCCTCCTTTTCCTTTCTCCAGCTGCGCCAATTTGGCTGAAGTCGCCTTGCTCAGCAGAGGCTCCAGCACAACAGGTCTGTGATGGAGCCCGGGGCTGGAGGGCAAGAGGCAGCGATGCCTCGGACGTGCCCCCTCCCTGCCAGCCCCTCGGGCACCCCCTGCCCCAGAGCCAGAGAGGGGAGGGGGCGGCAGAGGGGGGGGGGAGAGCCGGCTACGGAGGAGACGGAGCACCCAGATGGGGAGAGGGAGAAGGAAAACGGGGGAGAAAGGACACGGGGAAGGAGACGGGGAGGGATGACTCGTAGACGGGCACGCGTCCCCCCCCCTCGCCCCTCAGCCCCGCAGCCCCCTGCCCACCCCGGGGCTGAGGCTGAACTTACCTTGCGGGGAGACCGCTGGGGCGCAGCCGGGGCGGCGGAGCGGGGGGCCGGGGGAGCTCGGCTGCCGCTGCCGGTGCCTCTCATGGCCAGGACGAAGGAAGGAGAGGAGGAGGAGGAGGAGGAGGAGGAGAGGAGAGGAGGAGGGAGAGGAGGAGGGAGAGGAGGAAGGCTCGGCGAGGCTCAGCCCTGGCTGAGGGAGAGGGAGCGAGAGATGCCTTGAAATAAACAGCTGCCGAGGACTGGTCCAGCCCCTCTTTCTCTCTCTCCGTCTCCGTCTCCCTCGCTCGCAGCCTCCCGTTAACCCCATGCCTGCTGGCACGGCCGCGGGCCGCCGCCCCCGAGCCCCTCTGCGGCCCGAGGGGCGCCCACGGAGGGTAGGGGTGGGGGCAGCCCCGACGGGGACAGCAGCACCCCGGGGTGGGGAGGGGGGGGCCTCCCCGTGCCCTCCTGTCCTCCCCCGGCCCCGCAGCCCTTCCCCGGCGGCGGGGAGGGGATGGATGGGGAGGGGGCGAGGGCTCCCCGCTGCCTCCCCCCCCTCCCGGCTCCCCTTCCCCATCCTTCCCCCGGACCTGCTCCCCGCCGCCGCTGCCCGCTCGGCGCCTCTCCCGTCGTGCCGGTTATTTCGGGCTCCCCGCAGGAAGCGATTAGGTTGCCATGGAGAGAGAGGTGTCTCCAAGGGACCCGCCGCTCCCCCCCGCTCCCCCCCGCTCCCCGCCGCACGCCTACCCCCGGACGGCTCCGTCCCCCGGCAGCCCCCCGCCCCGCGACGCCCCCAAAACCCCCCGGGCTCGCCCCCGCCGCCCTGCACCCCTCGAGGGGGACGCCCCGCGGCCGTCCCGGGGGTCCGGGGGGGGCTCTGCCCAGGCTGGGGGTCCTCCCCGCCCGGCTGAGCGCATCCCCGGGCGCGTCGCTCCGCCGCGGATCGATGCGGTGCGTCTGGGAGCGGCGGGGATGTGCCAGAGGGAGCAGAGCCCCCGAGGGGACGGGGGCTTCGTCGGGAGAATCGAGAATCTCCCCCCTTTCCCCCCCCCCCCAAGCCGCCAAGGAGCAGGCAGGAGGCGCAGTCCAAACGGGGAGGTGGCTGCCGAGCAGCCCGCGGGGGAGAGAAGAAAGTCAGAGGGAGAAGGAGGACGGCTCCCACTGCCGGGGCCGAGAGATGAGGAGGTAATTTCCTCAGATCCTCAGAAACGATCAAACTTTTCATCATGCGGTGATGAGGGAAGACCGTGTCTGACCCTGGCAAAACAGAGGGGAGTAGCAGAGACAGCAGCGATCTATAAAGCCACCGCCGCTCCATCAGGGACGGGCGCTGGTCACAGCCACAGCAGGCGCCTGGAACAGAGCGTGCCAACGCGTGGCGGCTCCTGAGGGTGCTCGGTCGCTCTTCAGGCCTTCCACCAGCTCCCCCGACAGCGAACCAGGCTGAACTCACCTTGTCCGTGTTTGGAGGGAGCTTTTGCAAGTATCTGGGAGAGTCAATGGGATTTGTGCGTGTCTGTGTGCAGCTGGAGGTATCGGCACGTGGGTGCGCCGGTGTCGGCGCCCACGGTGTTGGGCGCATGGGAGGACGGCGCTGCCCAGGGAGCACTCACAGCCCGTGGCTGGGCGAGACAAATGCCATTGTGTGTCCCCAGGCATATACGTGTCTGAGCGCCTCGGCTTTTGTCCCCCTCACGCACGCAGGGCTTTATGTCAGAGATTATCTGGGCTTCCGTCGCATTCGCCAGCCTTTTCATCTTTCACCCTCCTGGGACTCGTACAAGGGATCCGTACAAGGCTCACCCAGCTAATCCTTGCACGCTTGTCCACAACCACCTGTAGAGATGTATCCAGGGAAGCCCCTGGCACAAGCAAGGCAGGCGTGCCTCCATCTGCGCCCTCATGCTCTGCGAGCTCTGTGCAGCCCCCTGCCCGCTGCACCCTCCTGCTGCTCGTCGGGGGGTAGCTGAGGGTGGAAAGCTCTGGAAGGGGCTACCTCAGCCACGCGGGCTCTTTCTGACCTTTTCAAATTATGACGAATGTGTTTAGTATAATTGGGAGGCACAAAACAGACGAGAAAATTCAAGCGGGGAAAGGTCAGTTAAAGGGCGAAAATCCAAATGACGCAAACACTGAAAATCCCCCTGAAGAGCAGAACTGCGGGAGGAAGCAAAAGGAGACGGAGACAGGGGAGAGAATGAGGAGGAGGAAGGTGCTGTAGGGACCAAGGAGACCCTGGGAGGCGTGAGGGAAGTCAGGAAAGCCATCGAGGTGACGGGAATGGCGAGCACAAGGGCTGATGTGGCATTTACATCAGGACATGAAGGGGAAGGCGTGCTTGTTTCAGAGCACAGGTTTGGACAAGCAGAGCGGTGAAAGGAGGTACTCTGGAGGGGGTGGGCTCAAAGGAAAGCTAGCGAGAAACTCCAGGGAAATCCCAGTGAAGAGATGGAGTCAAGTGTGCTGGTGGAGGTGCAGGTGGATAGCCGTGGGAAGAGGATAACGAGAGCGATGTTAAGAATGAAGTACTACTCTCAGGGTGTTCACGTTAAGGTGGTGTAGTGACGGAAAAAAGATGGAGATGTAAAAATTCTCGCTGCTGTGTATTTGGCCAAGAGTTGTACAAGGATCAGTGAGGACCGTGAAGCACCTTCCTGCCCCGTTATAACTGGGAAGGGCACAAGGCTGTTATTTCTGTCTGGCACAGTCATCGTGTACAGATCATTCCCACCAGAGTCCTGAGGCCAAGCAGACCACTGCTGTTCTTATTTAGCATCGTGTCCTGAGGGCAGTGAGGCCCCTACGGCTGCCCTGCTATCTGTCTGTCCATCTGCTTGTCTGTCAGTCACCACAGGCCGTGTTCAGCCAGGTTTGACAAACGAAGCAGAGCCTGAAAGGTAAATAAGCTCCAGTAAGTTGTATGAAAGCTGGCAGCCTGACAGAGGAGAGATGCTGTCAGTGACTGTGCTGGAGGAGAGCCCGTAGCCACGCCGCTGGGCAAAGCCCCACCGGTCAGAGAAGTCCAGCCAGCAGGCCAAAATAAATTAAGCAGAAAATATGAAGAAAGCTGTGTGTGTTAGAGAGCACTGGACGAGTAGCCCAGTGACACAGACTGTAGGCAAGGGGAAAGGACACGCAGCCGTGGCAGACTGAAAGGGTGTCATCACGATACCCTGGTCGAAGGCACAGCAATGGGAAGTACAGAAAATATAGGCAACACATCCAAACAGAAGCTAGGCTCCTCGGTCCTGTTGCTCACAAAACCACTGGTTATAATAAGCTCTGGGATACCAGAGACTTCCCAGAAGGCTGGAGAAGAGCAGCACTGCGCCGGTGTTTGTAAAGAGCAAACAGAAGACCTGAACATTTCTAGGCAAGAGGGGAGCTGATATGAGATTCTCAGCTAATGCCAATCAGTCTGATTTGGAGGAAACTGATCTTGCTGCATAAACTTGTTTTGTTCGTGTCAGTCTTTGATGTGACTATGGGTTTTTTTTTGGAAAAGGTGATGGCTTAGATCTATCTAGGTTCCTGGAGGCATTAATATCCCAAAGCGTTCTGGTGAGAAAAAAAATAGCATTACGCAATATTAACAGAGCAGGAGATTAAGTGAACTGATTAACCACGTTTTACCACATGCAAAGGGAAGCCCACCCCTGAATGGAGGTGTTTATTCTGTGGATGCCCAGGAATGAGCCCTGGGTCAGGTATGAGTCAACACTTTATTCAGCGCTTGGTGAATGGATACACTTTATTCTGACACAGTTTTCTGAGGACACAAATATTGTTAGGGTGTTAAAAATAATGGGGTTAGGACCAGCACAGCATGATCTGCTGCTTTCAGTAAGGTGGTCATTCTCAGAAATCTTCT
The DNA here is from genome assembly GCF_047663525.1 of Anas platyrhynchos. NCBI lineage: Eukaryota > Metazoa > Chordata > Aves > Anseriformes > Anatidae > Anas > Anas platyrhynchos. The sequence goes on along the minus strand of NC_092587.1, from coordinate 82,476,898 downwards.
TGTAAGACAACTGAAAGCAAATTGTACGGGAACAAGGAAAGATGTCCACAAGGTAGATATGTCCATGTCAGCAGGGAGCATCTTTCAGTCCCCAAGAGAGGTGATCTGAAAAGGACTTAGGGGTCATATCAGGCAGAAAATCCCAGTGGGACAGGCCACAGTGATGGATCTGACCTGGTGCCTGACCATGCAATGACAGGACTAAGCAGCAGAAGTGAGGAGACCTCTCTTTGTGACTTGGGTGGACCCCGTGCTGGGAAACTATTCACTGCTTCATGCTCTGTGTTTTAAAAATAACTTTGAATCAGACATGATTTGAAGGCTGGGGATCTCAGTAATTTAAAGAGGTCAACCTGTTTAATTTATCAAAAGGCAAGAAGAGACACGACCTGACTGCAGTATGATTTCTTCCCCGAGGAAAAGTATACCAGGTATTCTGGCAGAGAATGACAAGAGACAGCCACCAAAGAGTGACTAATAATCACAGAAACAACCTACCACGTGAAGCGAGAGGTCCTCTCTCTTCTGGAGTCTTTGAGTCATGACTGGAAGCCTGTCTGGAAGGGAGTTCCTGCTCTGCAAAGCCCTGCGGGCTGTGAGAGCAAACAGACAGCAGAGCTACCACGCAGTTTTCCTCCTCTTATATTCCTCTGTAGGCACCTGGTGTTGTGCTGCCCTGTGTGTAACCAGGTACAGCTCTTACGACCCTGTGTGCATTAACCTAGTACAGGTTATGGGGTTAAAACCCTTCCGAGTCATCAAAGAGATTCACTCCCTCGTCCTTGCAAGGCTTTTGCCTGGGAGCTTGTGGAGTCTGCACAGAGGTGTGAAAAATCCTCCCAGAAGACGCGACCCTGGATATGTTTGGAGAAGGGCTGGAGAAAAAATACCACCAGCGTGTCGACAAGTTATTTGGAGTCTGCAGTGGGGAAGAGAGAAACAACCCAAAATGACACAGTGCGGAGCTGCGGGCTTTGAAGTGGGGCAGAGGGGAGAAGGTGGGCCTGCAGCAAGGAGAGAGCGGGGCTTTCTTCCCGGGGGGAAGAGAAGGGTGATGCTAGAGGAGCAGAAATCCCAAACACTCATGAATTATAACGCACAACCTCATGGTATTATGAGATTTGTTTTATTTGATAGGTTTGAAACGCAGTGAAGGCTTACAGCCACCCGCACCCTTTGCCTCCAGTCGTTTCTCACTGAGGGGCACCAGCAGCTCCCTCCTCAGCCCGCTCACCTCCTGGGCAAGCTTGGTGAGGCTACACCAAGACCTCAAATTTCAAAACTCCCCTGTAACCACAAAGACGGGCACTTTGTGGGTTGTTTTTAGCGAGCTGAGATGGAAACTTGGGACATAATGACTCCGGGAGCCCGGAGTTTAACCCCAAAACCCATCCCTTTGACCGAGGGACGAGGCAGAGCCCCGTGGCTACGCCTCAGGAGCGGAGAGGACCCGCAGGGGGCGCAGGACGAGGAGGAGGAGGAGGAGGAGGAGGAGGAGGAGGCGCCACACCCGGAAGCCGCTGGTGAGGGCGGCGGGGCCGGGGCCTGCGTTGTGGGGAGCGATCGCGGCGGGGCCGTGCTGCCGGTGGCGGCTTGGTGCCGGTGTCGGTGCCGGTGCCATGGCGGCCGAGGGGAAGGTGACGGGGCAGAGCCAGGAGCAGTTCCTGCTGCTCGCCAAGGCCGCCCGCGGCGCCGCCCTGGCCAGCCTGATCCACCAGGTGCTGGAGGCGCCGGGTATCTACGTTTTTGGGGAGCTGCTGGACATGCCGGCCGTGCGGGAGGTGAGCCCGGACCCGGCACCGGCCCCGGCCCCACCACGCAGCCCGGCGCCGTGCCCTGACCCCAGCCCTCTGTCCCGCAGCTGGCCGACAGCGAGTTCTCGCCCGTCTTTCGCCTCCTGACCATCTTCGCCTACGGCACCTACGCCGATTACCTGGGTGAGCCCTGCCCCTGCCTGTGTTGGGGGGATGGGGGAGGCTGGGGAGCACGCTGCGGTGGGGAGGATGCCGTAACATAAGGGTTTGGGGCTGTGAGGTGGTTTTGGGGGTCCCCGAGGCAAGGTGCTGCGCTGGGGGTTGCATAGAGGCTGTGAGAAACACACACAGTGCATATACTCCAGTCACACGACTGGGGAATGGAGATTGGGGCATAAATTCTAGTATCTGCTCTTCCCTTTGGACAGCTGAAGCAGCAAACCTCCCTCCCCTGACAGAGGCCCAGAAGAATAAACTGAGGCACCTGTCAGTCGTCACCCTGGCTGCCAAGATCAAGGTAATGCCCCTCTGTTCCCCCGAGCCCTCTTCCCTCTGGGGTTAGCCTCGTGCTAGGTGCCGCCGTCTTCCCGCAGTGCATCCCCTACTCGGTGCTGCTGGAGCAGCTGCAGCTGAAGAACGTGCGGCAGCTGGAGGACCTTGTGATTGAGGCCGTGTACGCAGATGTGCTGCGAGGGAGCTTGGATCAGCGGAACCAGCGCCTGGAGGTGGATTACAGCATTGGGAGGGACATCCGGAGGGAGGAGCTAAGCACCATCACCCGCACATTGCAGGAGTGGTGAGGAGGAAGCCCCCCGTACTAACACCTAGAAAAAAAAGTCGCAGGAGTGGTCAGGGGCTTCACCAGGTCCCCTGTGTGTTGTTGGGGGGTAGTGTAGTGAGGTGGCCTCCTCTACCCCCTTTCCCTTTTCACAGTGGAAAACAATTTTCCAAATTCCTCCATGCTGGAGGGGTGAGAAAACTGCAGCAACCTTTGCAACCAGTCCTGGTTGCCAGCAGGAGGCTTTCTGAGTATCCGTCTGTAGTGCCTAACTTAGTATGACTTTGTTATTTGCCCCCGCCCCCCCCCCCAGATAATAATGGCACTAAATTATTACATTGGACTGCTGCTCCTGTGCCTTTCCTGCCTGGTGTAGCCCTCACCTTCAAGGCTGTTTGGTCTCTGTAGAGTTAAACTTGTCATCCTTCATGTTTGTTTGTTTGTTTTCTGTGCAGTGTAAATTACCCGTCCTGTTCAGCTTTACCTCTTCTCTGCAGGTGCCAGGGCTGTGAAGTTGTCTTGTCTGGCATCGAAGAACAGGTTAGCCGAGCCAACCAACACAAAGAGCAACAGCTGGCACTCAAGCAGCAGATAGAGAGCGAGGTGAGTGGGCTGAGGAGGGAGCTGCTAGTACCCCTCACTTAAAAACGACTGGAACCAGTATTTGGTCATTGTCACAGTTTTTGCTTAAGTAAGGTTGCAACCCCCTGCGTGGTTGTGCCTGAAGAACCCTAAATCAGCTAAACACTCCTCTGCAGTGCCAAGGTCTGGGCAGCTGTTAGCACTTTGACCTGCGTTTGCAGCTCTTAAAACATAAAAATGGGGAAATTCCTTGGTTCTTGCTTCTTTGTTGTTTCAGGTAGCAAATCTGAAGAAGACAATTAAAGTGACAACAGCAGCTGCCGCAGCAGCTACGTCCCAAGACCCGGAACAGCACCTAACAGAGCTCAGGGAGCCAGCCCCTGGCACCAACCAGCGCCAGGCCAGCAAGAAAACTTCCAAAGCCAAAGGGTGAGGAGTGGTGGCAAACAAATACTGCCCCTGTCTGTGCGCATTCAGGGGAGTGCTGTTACAAAGCAGTAAGGTCGGGGACTGCAGGGGTCTGTGTTCACTGGAGGTGGGATGGTCCCAGCAGACTTCTGCCTCCTGCTGATTTGGAGGGGAGCCTCTGCAGCTCCTTAACTGAAGCTGAGTTCACAAGCCTTCCTTGTGTTCTCTTCTCTCACAAAGAATGTCAGCTGCTCTTCTCTGTGCACATTTTGCAGAGGAAGTCAGGCACGAAATTTAGTGTTCAGTTTGATTTCTTTTTTTCCCCTCTCTCCACAGGCTCCGGGGCAGCGCGAAGATTTGGTCTAAGTCAAACTAGTTGGATCGCCCTTCACAGCTGGGAGGGTAGGAGGAAGAGACTTGGGGGATGGAGGGGTAGCGAGGGTCCCAAGTGTGATGCTTCTGAGCTCATCTCTGAGATCCATCTTGCCAACTAATTCTTCTGCATGTTTGTTCTCTTTCCTATCTCCTTCACTTCTTTTCCAGGCAGTGCTTCCCTCTTCTTCATCATAGCATTTCACACACTAAGCTTCCAATTGAATGCGTTGCTGTTTCCCCTGCCCCTCAGGCTCCCATCATCACGATCATGTGTTTCTTTCTCTCTCCCTGTCTTCTGACAGGTAAATTTAAAGAGCCATAAAAGTCCGTCAGTCACCTTTGCATCCGTAGGGCATCACAGAAGCTTGGAACGAGTGCACTGGTGCTCAGCAATCATTTTGGCTCTATGAGACCCCTGGGACACTTTGTTCCAGGATGCAGCTGCCATCTTTGGTTGTTTAAACTTTGTTTTGCTAGGTGGGAGGGTAGTTTTTGAAGGGATTCTTTTAAAAATATATAAATATATTATAAATATATATAAAACAATAAAAATATAGATCTATGGACATATCTATACAGACTTGTGTTCCTGTGACGGTGTCTCTTTGCCTCATATACTGATTTTGGATATTCCTGTATAAACCATGACATCCCTGGCATCTCAAGGCCAGGCTGGATGGGGCTTTGGGCAACCTGGGCTGGTGGGAGGTGTCCCTGCCGATGGCAGGGGGCTGGAACTAGATGGGCTTCAAGGTCCCTTCCAACACAAACCATTCTGTGATTCTGTGAACACATCTGTAATGCAGGGATGAAACGTAATTCTTATTCAAAGAATTTCTTGTGTAATTGTTTTGCATCCAGAGCAGTTGAAGGAGGTGCTTTTCGGGGATTCTTAGAGATAAAAAAAAAAAAAAAAAAAAAAGGAGGTGAAATACCTGAAGAAGCCATCGGGTTCTTTGGAGGATGCATCCTTGAAACTGCCTTGGAGCAGAGTCAGGCAGCTGTGGGCGCTACGCTGCATGGTGGCTCTGTGGCAGCTGATGTACGCTGACACTGTGACTGCTGCCCCCACTCAGCTCTGCCTCTTGCTGTGTGCCAACACTAACATTGCATTCCCTGACCCGGCGATTCTGTGCGTGAGCAAACCACCAAAAAAAAAATAATAATGGGACAACAGAAGGCCCTGAACTTTGCCCAGGCAGGAAGCGTGAATCTGCCTGCAGGAGCGCAGAGCTTGGTCCCGGCTCTCCGATTTGGGCTGACTGATTGGCAGAAGTAGTGAGTTCACTTGATGAGTCCTGCTTTCCATAAAGCGCAGCGAGGGGTTGCGACTACACCTTCGGCTTTTGTTAGAATTATTTTGAGCCTTCCTCCCTCTGCATCGCGTCACCTTCAGCTGTTTTTCTCGGTGGGGAAGGTCACCGTGCTCTCCGCATTTCCACACGTCTGCGAGAGGCAGCGGTGTCTGTGGGCATCCAAATCTCCTGCTCCCTGGGAAGGGCTGGTCGTGGACCAAGGGGCTAACAGGGGAGATTAAGAAAAAGGAAGCAGGCAGTGACAGATAAAATTGCTTTAGACCTTTTGTATGTCTGAAAAATAACTGAGAGGAAAACGTCGCTGCAAATTGCCTTGCCTGATGGCAAATAGCAGGCAGGAGCAGGGGTTTCGTTTTGCCCTTCACCTGAAAACCACGCTGCTTGTTTTCCTGTTCACTTCAGCCTTGACTTTGAATTTCAGTCAGGGAGGCTGCGGAGATTAATTAATTAGTTAACATTTGTAAATCACTTTGAAGATGGCAAGAGTGAGATAAGTACCGAGCATTATTATTGCAAGTTTTCATTTTAATTTTAAATGCCCTCTTTGTGTTTTTAACCCTGCTTTCTCCCGAAGCAGAGAGAGGCCCCGAGCAGAGCAGAAATATCTGGAGACACGGCAGCCAAAAGCAGGGGCGAAAGAATGAGAGGTTCAGTGGGCTGCAGAGGGGAGGGCGTGATGAGATGTGCTAGTCCCAGCTCTGGGAGCAGGAGCCCTGCCAGCCCTGGCACGGCTGAGCAGTCCTTCACTGCAGCCCTCTTTGTGCATTATACGCAGGACTCGCACATCTGGGTTCAGGCAAGGGGAGAGGGCAGCGACTCGGCCGGGGGCTGAGTTGCTCCGTCCCACCTCCTCCCAGTTGACACCTGAGTGTGGGGAGCGATGTCAGGATTTTGCCAGACACCTCCACATCCTAGGGCGAGCAGCGACCGTGGGTTTTTATTAGGAGCACAGCTGCAGGGAAGTCTCTGCGGCAGCTCTAGGACACACAGCAGCCTCTGCCCCTTGTCTGCCCTGAGCTCCAGGAGCTCCAGCAGCAGGGGTGGGCTCTTTGTTCAGCAGCTCCCAGAAGGGCTCCGGGCTGTTTGCTGGGGTTGCTGAGGCTGTCCTTGTCCCTGTTTCCCAGATGAGACATAGGAAAGGTTACTTGTGTTTGTCTTTTGGAGAAGGGATGGGCTGGTGCGTCTCAAAGTAGCTGCCCGAAATCGCTGGTTAGCAATTCATTTAGCACCAAAATGCCAGCTGGATCCTCGAGCTGTGAACCTCACATGGATAACACGAACGTCCAGAATTACTGTAGCGTTTATGCGTGTGTTAAAAGCTGCTCCAAAGCACAAGCGAAGCCCCTTCCCCTTCAGATCAGGACAATATAATTCTGGAAAGCCCTTGCCCTGTCTCCTTGCGGGATTCCTTGCCCTGACCTCTGAGGTATTTAGCAACGGCTTCAGGGTGCAGGCAGAAAGACAAACCATCCCTTTGGAAGGGACAGGATGGGGATGGAGACTCCCAGTGACTGTGTGTGATCTCTTCCCGCTGCTGGTACTGCGTCGTAACCCCTTGTGTAAGCTTCTCCAGCGCCAACCAAAAGCTGGTTAATTTTATTGTCCCCGGTAGTCCTCTTGGAAGGCTGCCCCAGAACCTGCCTGCCGCCGTGGTTAGGAAGTTTGTCTAATTTCCAGCTTAAATGAATTCACAGCTAGTTTATATTCTCTTGTTCCGGTGCCAATGTGGCTTTAGATTAAACTGTTTTTCCTCCCTGGTATCTCTCTCCCTTGTGTATAGACTCCACTTTGCCTAACCTGTCTCCTCATATATTATGAGCTCTTCATAGGTCGTATCCTACAAGCTCTTACCTGCACTTCAAATTAAGCTTTCTTGGCTAGAAACAAGCACAGTTCTCATCCACTGATCAAGTCTTATCAACATCTTGCACAGCAGCAGCAATACATACCTGGAGCTACTATAAATGCCTTCAGGATTGCATTCGTCTTTTTCCTGATGCTGCAGTAAGTGCTCACAGTTGTTATATGATTTACTGGTGATCCCAAGTCTTTCTTTTTTCGCTGCTTACAATCAAAGAGGCTCCAATTTAAAGCTAAGAGTTTACAGCTAAGTCAGTCTTGACTTTAGTTTGTGTGTGCCTTTTCTTTTGCTCTACTAACTTTAGTCCCTTTTGCTGTTATTGACACCTTTAAGACCATCTACTTCTTCCTGTGTGACACTCTGACGCAGCCTGGCAATGTGGCTGCTGGTTTTTGGGTTTTGTTTTTTTTCCTTTTCCCTGCCAATAACAGGGGATGGATATCATGAGGCTGGTATCTCTGCTTCCAGCTTACGGCAGCAGCAGGTGGGGATAGGCAGTGTTGATCCCATGATTGTCCCTGTGTAGCTCCCTTCACCCCCGTCGGCTTGTATTAAGTGCCCTCAGGATTTATAAACCCAGCCAGCCAAAACTGCCAGATGCAAGGAAACAGTGGAAGTAATAATCATCTGAGCAGAGTTTCCTCATGGGGATATCTTGTGAAGTGATGTCTTTAAAAAAGAAAATCGCCAGGAGGAAAAAAAAATAGTTACATTTAAATCAGGGGTGAAAAATAAGTTATTTTTCAGAATGTTTTGGAAAAGAGATAAACGTGGCAAAATCACAGCAGTGCTTTTAAGCTAGACTGCATACTGAGCTCTGTTTTAAATCTTGCTGTTCTCCCATACGCCAGCCTGTGCTGTGGGACAGCTATTTGGGGGATTTCGCACTCCAGGCTCACCGTGTACATTCATTTCCCAAACAGAGCACCATGCCTACAGACGGCTCTGTTTCCTGCAACTCTCTTTTGTCCTCTCTGCTTTGAAGTATCTGTCAGGTCACCAGTTTTCTTCCTCCCTTTCCCACCCTTCCCTGCAGTCCAGTACTGCGCCGGCCTGCTTTTCTTCTCTGATTCATGGATTTTTAAAGCCTGATGGGAACAATATAATCCCATCATTTGGCTTCCCATGAGGCTTCCCGAAAACTACCTACCCCAGTTCCTGCGTCTGCTCCCCAACTTCTGTTTGAGGCATCCCCATCCAGGTTTTGGTGTTGCAGGATCATGACAGTCCAGGTGTCTTTTAATGATCGCTCTCTCCAGTGAAAGCCTGCACCTCATTTCCAGCCTCCTCATCAGGGAGCTGCAGGTTTTCTGCTGGGTTAAAGAGCCCTCTACTGTCAGAAACTCCCTTCCCATAAAGTAATGCCAGCCCAGGCTCAAGCTGGACTTCCAGTTCATTTCATTTTGTAGTGCCTCTCCTCGCTTCCAGGCTCCAAGTCATCCTTGCTCCTCCCTTCTTGACTCCTTCAAACCTTTGGTGTCTTTCTCAGAGCAGGAACCTCATACAAAACACTTCAAGCAATGGTTTCACTGCTGTGGTATAGGGAAGAAATTTCTCCTCCATTCTCGGTGATGCCAGACTAATGCGTCCAAGTCCACCCCATTTGTACAAACAAATAATTATGCATTTAAAATTAATTTACAGGGTTGTCTCCCAGCCCCCTAATTCTTTTTAGAGTCCCTTCAGAGCTTCCGAAAAGTCTTCCATCTCGAACACCTTTATGTTCCGAGATGAATGCCTTTCTGCCACAACCACTCACCATTGACAAACAAACCCTGTGCCAGTGGGTATGGGCTGCACTGCGTATCTCATCGCTTCCCAGAATTTATTACCTCCCTCTTTCCTTGTGTCCCGCAAAAGCTTCATCAGCACTGGTTTAATTTCTTCTTTCAGATCATTAATCAAACTACTAATGAGCATTCGTTTCAGAACAGCATCCTGTTAGAAATGCTTCAGTATTCTGGGGACTCTTTTCCTCCTAGTTACTTGAAATCTCCCAGTAAACTAGAATTTATATTACAGACCCTTTTGTTGTTAAAAAAAAATAAAAATAAAAATCAGAGAATAGGCCTGTGTGGTGAAGTTAGATGTCATGTGCTGGTGTAACTTTAGGTTCCTGTAGTGCCTTTGTTAGCCCAGCCCACGACTGCATCAGAAAAGATGATGGTTGTTAGGAACAACTGAGGGGAAGCCAGCATGGGAACATCGATACATCCTTCTTAATTTTTAAACCAATTGCGTTTTCACTCTCTTATCTTAACTTAGTGCCAGTTTAACTGATTTACAGCTAGGATATCACCTCATTTGCTGTTTATAAATATGGGCACAAGGTTAATTTTCCCATGTTCATCTTACTTCCCCAATACTTTATGGCTTTAAAAAGTGCAGTGAGAGGTGCAGAGCCTCAGGGCTACCAACAGAACTATTCAAGAAGATTCCCAGTAGCTCTAATAGCTCCCATTTTCATGATAAATGTTTATATATGGAAAACTTCAGACCTTCTGTTTTATTTTTGTAGTCCTGGCAGGCTCCTCTATCTCAGCTCCAGGTGCTCTACTTGCTCCTTAGCCAGAACCAGAAGCATCGCCAAATTGCCTTGCTTTGGTGCTCCAACAAGCCTCATCTGAAGGTGATAGATACCAGATAAAGACTGAGAACTGATTTTGTCTCCTTCGGATGGATAAAAATGGATTGGAAGTATGCCCCTTGCAACTTAAATGTTTGTCTTTCATATAGGGAACATCCATTCTCGCCTTTCTGATGCTGAACGTAGTGGAAGAAAACAGGCTGAGAGAGTTGGGTTTGTTCAGCCTAGAGAAGAGGAGGCTGAGGGGAGATCTTAGAGCAGCCTTCCAGTACCTAAAGGGGGCCTGTAGGAAAGCTGGGGAGGGACTCTTTGTCAGGGGGTGTAGTGATGGGACAAGGGGGAATGGGTTTAAACTAAAAGAGGTGAGGTTTAGATGACATACTAGGAAGAAATTCTTTACTTTGGGGGTGGTGAGGCACTGGTTGCTCAGAGCAGCCATGGATGCCCCATCCCTGGAGGCGTTCAAGGCCAGGCTGGATGGGGCTTTGGGCAACCTGATTCAATGGGAGGTGATCTTCTCCATACTTTTTCCAGGGACTGAGGTTAAACTGATAGGACTGTCATTTCCTCTCATGCATGTCTTGTACAGTGATATCACACTGGCTCACCCCCAGCCACCCTGTGCTTTCCCAGACTCCCAAGACCTTAGGTAAACTGTTGGGAAGGCTCCAGTTATAACATGCACAGTTCAGTACTCTGGGGTGAATCCCATCAGGCCACATGGACTTATGAACATTCAGCTAATAAAACTGACCTTTTACAATTTCAGGAGCCACAAACAGACATCCCAGGCCTTCAGCACGCCCTGATACAACCATCAATTACTTTGAAACAGGAAACTCTTTTCACCTGAAACTGTAGTTAATGTGTTAAAAAACAAAACAAAACAAAACACTTAGGTGCAGTCTAAATGCCAAAGTTGTAGTGGTTTAATCAGAAGGGGGCTTTCTGATTGTGTGTTTGCGTTCTTGTTTTCAGGCACTCCAATTACAGCAGCGCACCTCCTCTGCACGCAGACTTCACCTGCTTTCTTAAAACAACTTCGGGCTTCTCACAGCTTGTCTAAAGGCAGGAACAGGAGTAAATAAATGGTTGTGCACACACACACCTTTTTCCTTTTTTTTTGCCTCCATGCAATTCTCTGCACTCTCTTCCTTTTGATTAATAACCTACATCTGTAATCGGTAAGTGAATTTTCATCAAACCAGGGTTCTGGTGAAAGCACAAGCCCCAAGCACAACTCGCACTCACTCAGCAGAAGGCGGTGAAGGCAGTAAATCTATTCCCACTGAGGTACAGAGCTGCCCTTTCTCCTTTCCTTCGCATTCTTTCCTCTTTTCCACAGTCCCTCAAGCCACCGATCGAAAGGCACTGCCTGGCCCGGATCAATGTCAGCCCAGAGCAGGTGAAAACATTTCAGCAGCCCCCAGAGCCTGAGGTGAAGATCTGCCTCCTGGGACTGAGAGTCAGAGGCGTACTGTTCCCCCTTTGAAAGCAATCTGCCTGAAGCCAGGGTTTAACACCCTGTTAAGTGATTCTTCCCCTCCGTACTCATGAGGCCTTCTCCAAATGCACCCCAGAGGTGGAGGCCTTGTTGAGCCACCACCTGAAGCACAGGACTCCTGCTGGGGTTTACCATGGGAGATAGAAGTGGGGACAGAGCCTGCCACCAGCTAAGGCTCTTCCCTGTGCTTCTTTGGAGGGCAGAACATGCGTAAATTCTGCCCCAACCTTTAACACTCCAGATTCTGCATCCTATTTTTTGGGGCAAAGCAATCAGTACTCCACGAGGTGTCCGTCCCTCTGTTAGGGTACAACATGGTAAGACACGGTAAAACCCCGGCACACCATTCTCAAGCACAAGTCAAGCATTAATTTCCTCTGTTCTGTTCCAAATTAATTTATGAAATAGTTTACATAATAGGACACACCAGAGCAAGAAATTGGCCCAGGAGATCTTTTCTTGGTCCTGTATTCCCAATGCTTTTCAAGCTTCACCTAATACCGAAGTTAAGAGATCACTGGTAGAAATGTCAAACGTTGTCAGCCTGGGTTGCAGAGAAATAATGAGCAAATCATGGAAATAGTCCCCAGCCATCCAGGAACCCTAGAGGCCTCGTTTAGGGCTGCACAGATGACCAGGCAGCAAGAAAAAGCATCCACAGTTCCCCTTGAACATGCAGTGAAGCTACAGCAATTAGAGTGTCTTTTTGCAAGTGGCGGGTGGTTGGGTCCCTTACAATTTCCATGTTGTCACTGAGCATTATCTCACTTTAACGATACGAGAAGGCTTTATAGGAAAAAAAAGCCTTAGACACTGAATTTCTACTCAGCTGCTTCCTAAGGATATGAAAGAGGTTACCTAATTTCACATCAGGAACAATTAGATTAGCAGGAAGTAAAAAAACCATCCAAGAATTCTTTAGTTTGTTTCTTTATTCAGTAAACATCTAGTTACAAGTTCCACAAATTAAAAAAGTGGGGGAGCCAATCGAAGAAAGGTCGGGGGGCCCACAGGTAATCCAGCTTTTGTTCTGCTCCTCACCTCTCTAAAACACACATCCCTCTGCTTCTCCAGAGCTGCACCAAGGACCAGGAGGGGAAGAGAAGCCTTTGTCCCAGTGAGGGGACTAACACAGGGGTCTAGCAGGATTCCCTCATCTTTCTTTCACAGGGGACTAAACACAAACTCCAGAACCAGCCCAACCCAGCACAGGAAGAGTGGAAAAGACGGAAGAGGCAAGGTGGCAGCTCCTCGTGCCCACCACTACTGGCAGAAAAGAACCAAGGGAGAGCAGAAAGGGAATGGGCAATTAACACGTTCCTTGCACATCAGTGAGATTCTCCGTGACCCACGGCAGCACCCAAATGGGGCAAAGAAGAGCAACGCAGAAGATTAGTTGCTTTGTTTCAATTCTTAAGTGGGAAGGAGGTTAATACTAAATTTGAGGAGGGTCCAAGTGGAGCTTTGAAGGGGCTTCAGAGTTTCACTGTCTGTACCTGGGAGGAAGGGAAACAAAGAGAGAACATAAAAAGAGTAAGTGGTGATTAGAAAGCAGCATAGAAGACAGATAAAGGCAATCTTAAGGGTGATGGTTAAAGATCAAAAAAAAACCAAACCAATTCACTGATTTTCAAGCACTAGATCATGTGCTAGTGAACCCTCAAAACACAGGACAACAGAGTTTAGCACTCATTTGTTTTTCGACCTGTTTTGACAGTAAACATTCTCGAAGTTCTACACGATGACAATATAAACACTCTATGGATTGTGGTCCTGCATGATCTCATACCACTTCAACCACCACTTATGGCTGACAGCATCTTCATTTCTTGATGACAAAACGAACTTCGACAGTTTCCACTTTTCCACACAGAACTCCCACCTTTCCCTGCTCTTTACAGTATCTGGGAAAACACACCTGATTCCAACGCTTCAAAATACTACAGGACTGGGGCAATGAAAAGAAAGCCCATATGGCTAAGAAGCAACCGTGCAGTGGAAGATGGAAAAGAGAAGTCAAGCCTTGTTAAGACTTACAATAGTGTGCAGATAGATTTGGGGGTGACCACGCTGCACCCCCCACAAGGTCTGCTCTGGGTTCACCAGTCATACCGACGGGACTGTCTGGAGGGAGAATCCTCAGGGCCCTGGATGGCGAGGCGAGTCCCTTCGGCCCGGCGGCCAGCGGTGCCCTCGTGGCGTCGGTACTCCAGGCCCCGCTGTTGCCGAAAACGGGAGGTCTCTCGCCGCCACTCATCATCAAACGCAGCTGCATCACCTAGGGAAGGAAAGGAGAACAGGCTCAGCTGGGGAAAAAGGGAGGAAGTGGTTTCTGGGTTTGCTGGGGAGGAGGACGTGGCCAGCACTCACTCTCGTCCATGTTGATGTAGTCCTGCCTTTCTTCCTGGTCACCTGTGCGGTGGTTCCGGGACCGCTGCATGATGTGGGCTCTGTCCCTGATGTGGTGCCCGATAGACATTTGTTCCAAGCCACTGTCTGAGTCCCTTACAGTCCGCCTCGTCTCACGGATCTGAGGGCAGATGTGTGTGCAGGATCAACGTTTTAATTCGCTCTCCCAGCCCCAGAAGGCACTCCGATTCTTGCCTACAGAACTTCAGTCACGTTGCATTGCCACCATTCCCCGTATGTCAGATGCAACATAATAATGAGGAAAAAAAAAAAAAGGATTCCCTCCCCACCATCCCTTCCCAGTGGCCCTCAGCATGGTTCAGTGACTCACAATGCGTTCCTCAAACCACAGCTGACTGCAAAACAGAACTGCTGTGGGTGGCCAACACCGAGCCACCACATGAGATCTATTCACTGTCAGCAAAGCCAGCAGCCTCGTGCTGGGAAGACACACTGCAGCCTCTCTCTTACCCCGCCAGGTGCTGAACGCATCTCTGAGGTCTCCTGATAGACTTTGGGCCCGTCACCCAGGTTGGAATAGGAGATGACAGTTGAGGAGGTAAACGTCTGGCAGTTAGCACCGTTTGTCATATGTTCCTGCAAGGGGAAATGAGCAATGGCGTAAAGCAGAAAAGGGAGGGAAGAAGAGATTGCGGTAACATCTCTCTCTGTACAATTAAGCAAGAAGGAATTACAAAAGGAAGACTGTCCAGCTCTTCCAGCGATGCAATGGAGATGGAGCCAGGCTCTTCTCAGTGGTGCCCAGTGCCAGGACAAGAGGCAGTGGGCACGCACTGGAACACAGGAGGTTCTGTTTGAACATCAGGAAGTGCTTCTTCACTGCGTGGGTGACTGAGCGCTCCAACAGAGAGGCTGCCCACAGAGGTTGCGTGGTCTCCCTCCTTGGAAATGTTCAAAAGCCACCTGGAGACGTCCTGGACAACCTGCTCCAAGTGTCCCTGCTTGAACTGGGAGGCAGCCCAGATGACCTGCAGAGGTCCCTTCCAACCCCAACCATTCTGGGATTCTGTGAGTGTAGTTCTCGTGGGTCCGTCTTTCTGGAGAGCTGCTCTTCTTGTTTCTTTCAGAACAAGCCTACCCCCACACTTCCTTCCTCCCCTATTTCTCCTTGCTGCACTCACAGCAGGTATGCCCCAAGAAAAAGTTCTGTCATTTCACCCTACCAGCACACAAGAGAGAAAGCCTCTGCCACCCTAGCAGCTTGAGAGCAGCCAACACAAAAGCAGCACAATAAGGTGGGAGGCAAGAGAGGACAGTAGGAGCACCTCCAGTACTCCCCCCTTAATACAGAGGGATTCATTGAGGGTTCTTACCATGTTCCCAATCATGTCATTCATCATGCCAAACATATCCATAAAGCCACCTGCCTGAGAAAAAATAAGAGAGCACAGGAATAGTTAGCTTAGAAGGATACGGGAGAAAAGAACTACAATTAGCTGTCTGCAAAGGCCATAAAACTGATGTCCAAGAAGACAAATAAATAAATAAATTTGTTATTTTCCCTTTGTATCAGTAGTTTAGAAAAAAAGAGGATTTAGAGTTGCTGTCCTCTCCGGTCTCTCAGGGTGCACTGCCCAGATGTTCTAGTTCTCCAGATCCCCAGAGAGGACAAAGGGTGTTCTTTTAGTGGGAGTCTGACTCCTCGTTGTGGTTTCACCCAGCCGGCGGCTAAACACCACACAGCCGTTCACTCACCCTCCCCACTCCTGCTCTGGGATGGGGGAATGAAACGGGAAAGCAAAGCCTGTGAGTTGAGATAAAGACAGTTTATTAAGACAGAGAAAAAAATAATAACAATAATGATTATAACAGTACTACTACCAATAATGTGTACAAAACAAGTGATGCACAATGCAATTGCTCACCACCCACTGACCAATGCCCAACCTAACGCCGAGCAGTCCAACCCTCCTTCCCCCAGTTAGCCACCCCTATATATTGTTTAGCGTGACTCCATTTGGCCAGTTTGGGTCAGCTGTCCTGGGTCTGTCCCCTCCCAGCTCCTGCTGCAGCCCCAGCCTGCCTGCTGGCAGGACAGAGCAAGAAGCTGAAACGTCCTTGGCTTGGTATAAGCACTGCTCTGCAACAAGTAAAACACCAGCACGTTACCAGCACTCTTCTCATCCTAAGCCAAAACATAGCACCCTACCAGCTACTAGGAGGGAAATTAACTCTGTCCTAACTGAGACCAGCCTGACTCCTGAAGAACTGGGGTTTGAATCCAGGCACTCAACAAAGTTAAGAGACGAAATCTCAGGATGTGCACTAACAGCGGACTTAGCCATGAGACGGTCATCCTCAGGGATGTTTTCGCCTCATCACTATCAGCAATTAATTTAAACCACATTGGAGTTTCCATACATTATATTCTTCCTAACATAATAGCTTTTCTTATTTTCCCCAATAAACACCTTGTTTTTTAATCTCGTAAACCTACAGGCTGCAGTAACATACCGGGCCAGCAGGTCTCACAGGTTAATTGTGCAATACGTAAACAGAATTACTATGTCAGTTTAAATGTGCTGATTTTTTGTTTTTATTTTTTTTTTTGCTTCCTCGAGTACATTCTTGTTCTCGCTTTCAGCAGACCAGTACTCACACGCAACGTTATAATCCTTTGAAGTCTATCTATTTGTATTATTAATCCTTCTTCGAGCTAGAACAACTCCGGGACGCTAGCCTCGCTCACTGAGGCAATCCCACAAGGCAGCTGAAGTTGCTGGATCTGTAATAACCTATTTCCACCATATTATTTCAGCAGATGACAGATCAGCACGCTGTAAGAAGTTCTCACATACGTTCTCATTCCAGTCCTGTTCCCCTCAATGACTCTGTTGGCTCTTCCGTCTGACACCATTGGCAAAGGAGGTTCAATAATCACCTCAGCCTAACGAAGGCCAAGTCTTTTCCTTACATTGTCATAGCTCCTCCGTGACCTCTAAATGTAACTGTTGCTTCTTTTTAGACATATGAGGTTATAAAGAGACTTTCTGCTCTTCCTGGGTATTAACTATCCCAATTCCTACTAACTGTTGTGCTGTAACAGCTTTAGGGCTCTTCCCCGCTCAAGGTTCAGATCCAGCCCATCCATATAAACAGATTCTCTCCTCTAACACAGCTCACAGGCCGGGTTAAAACATTAGAGGGGAACAAGCAAAAGGCCTAAAGTCATACAGCAATTCATTGCAAGCAGTCCCGGAAAAGCCAGCTACATTCAGTTTCAGTTCAGTACCCTCTTCAGTATTCCAATTACTATAAATCTGAAGACAGACAGAGCTCATCCTGGTCTCCTCAAACCATCCCACCCTCACTGTTTGTCCTCACCATCTACTATATACAAGATACACACGGTCTTGGTCACATTTTAGCTACTAGCTGAACAGAGTGCTAATGTGTCTCTGCATGAAGCCGCTATTTGTGAAGCTTCAAACTTGGCACAGAAAAAACGAGTACTTACCATGCCCAGCATCCCAAAGGGTGAGATAGCTCCTGCCTGTCAGGACAACAGAAAAACAGAATAGAGGATGACCTCGCAACAGACAAATACTACATCCTCCTCAGATCACCCACACCCAGACCCAACAAGTTAAGACAGAGTCCCACAGACTCACAATGGTTCAACTCGTATCACTGCTAACAAATCAGATGGAAGTAATGCTTCTAAATTACTCCCGGTTTTATTGATTTATGGCCTTTAGAAGTAACACGTATGCCTTCCCGTCCTTTCATTTAACACAAGAAGGCAAGGGGCATGCCCAACCCAAGACACTGCCTTGTCAGTGTCTGAGAAATACTACCCCGTACTCAGCCCCTCTTTTACCTGCATCCTACGGCCGGCCTGGCGCGCCCCAGGAGTGGTCCCATCGGTGATGCCGAGCAGCGGGCCGAACCCAAAACTTCCAGAAAATATGCGGTTCATGTGCTGCCGGTGGATAGCAAAAGGGTCCCTTTTGAGAAGGTTGGGAGAACAACGGTGAGAAAGTGATGACAGAAGACAAAGCCCTGTATAATAGACCTGTTCTGACTGAGTTTCTCTTATGTAACTGTGACTGTACTTTTTAAGATGGAAATCATGAGTGGTAATCCCTGTGGCTGGAAATAAAAAACACTCTGGATCTCATTCCTTTCTTGCTTCTCATGTGCTAACTGATGTCTGTTCAGCAGCAGGTTAGTGTTCTGCTCCTTTTGGGCTAAGCATGGCTAAAGCTATTCCAATTGTAATTATTTTTTATCGTTTCACATACCTGAGCACAAATACATTCAAATACAAGGACCAAAACCTGTATGGCCTGACACTGATATTCCCCTGCCCCAAACCATCTCCACCTGCTATTTTCCTGTGATGTTACGTGTACACCTGCAAGGCTGAGATCACAAAGCTTTTGCAGGTCAAAGTCTCAGAGTCAGAATGAAAGAAAACAATAATTAGGGTCCCTAAATGCTTTTCCTTTCTTCTGTAGCCTCCACTTTGAGGGCTGTATACACTGACACATGCTGGAGAAGCAAGGAGAGAGAAAGAACAGGCACAAACTGTCACAAAAGACAGCAGCCACAGCAAAGAGGCTGAGAAATACCATAGCATTTCCCTGCCCATTTTACAGTCTGCATTTATCCTTCCTCAGCATGAATAACCTGAGCGGCACAGAGCTTCCTGAGATCACAAAAGCACCCAGCACAAACCAATACTTTTCTGTCTCTACTGGAAATGCTTTGCATAATAAAAGCCAGACTCATCCCCGCCACATCAATAAGCACACACACTCATTCTGTGACTAACTGAGACATCAAGGTCTCCCCTCCTGCTAATTTGTTTACAGCTGATAAAGTTGGTGATTATCATCACTTTTGTAAAGAAAAAAACTGACTTTTTTGTCCTGCACAAATTCCTCCATATTTAATGAAAACAAACTCTTACTGCGGTACAGTCTTATCCTTATCTCTGCTTCGGTAAGAACTAGCGAGTTTTATCAAGAGCAACCAGTCTGTGGACAGACAAAAATACCGAAGTGAGAGGGAACACAAGGGCAGTTCTTGGCACTTTTGGCGGATTTCAAGATTTATATTTCGGAGCCACTAATTTCCTGCTTATTTAGTTTCGTGCAGCGTGACAACTCCTTTAACAGCCTTCTTCACCTTCCGCAGAGCGGCGGCTAACAAGCAGGAGAGCCGACATCCCCCGTTTGGACTGGAACCTTCCTAGGAAGAAGCCCTGCAGCCAGGCGATACCTCAGACAGCCCACCCCTCTCCTGTCAGCCAGCTACGAGGCACGCTGGCCTACTTTCCCTCACGACGCCTCCTGCGCTGCCCCCGGGAGCCCCCGCAGTGCCGCAGCAGCCCCCCCCCCGGCCTGCCCGAGCCCCCCCAGCACGACTCACATGGCGAAGAGGGGGTCCTCCGGCTCCCCATCCCTCATCAGCCGGAACATGCTGCCCGAGCCCGCCGCCGGGCGCTGAGCTGAGGGGAGCTGAGGGGAGATGAGGGGAGGGGGGGGGGGGGGGGGGGCAGCAGCAGCAGGCCGGCGCTCCTCACAGGCGGCTTCACCCCGCCGCGGCCGCCCCCCGGAGCACGGAGAAGACCGGGGCCAGCCCCGTGCCTCTTCCCCTGCCCGTGAGGAGGAGGAGGAGGAAAAGGAGGAGGAGGAGGGGAGGAGGGGGCGGCTCACGGCCCGGCTGCCATGTCCGCCCGCAGCCCCGCCCGCGGCCGCCGGCTGGCCCCGCGCGCATGCGCAGGGCCGTGAGGGGAGGGGAGGGGGGGAGGCGGGAAGCGGCGGCCCCCAGCGGCGGCAGCGCCCCCCAGCGGCGGGCAGCGGAATGGCAGGGGCATGGGAGGCGCTGAGGGCTGCGCCTCCCGGTTTGGGGTCAGATCCCAAAACTGGGGGCTGAGGCTGAGCCCTGCAGGGCACTCCTCCAGCTGTCCTTGCGATTAGTGGTGTCAGTGTTGGCAAAGAGCGCGTTACCGGCGGTATTGCCCCTCCAGCACACCCTGAGGGAGCTTGCAAACACGTACGGCTAACGCTGAGCAAAACCCTGGAAGGATGAACTGGAAATGCACCCCCCCTTTTTTTTCTTTCTTTTTTTTTTTTTTTTTCGGTTCTGAGAAATGCAGAATCTGCGTTTTTTGCACGCGATGTTTCTGCACAGTACACACATCTAACGCACACCACGCGCTGGGGTATAACCGCCAGGCACCGAGGGGACAGGAGGGGCACAGAGCGCAGGCCTCCCGTCTCGCCTCTGTCACGCTCCCCGTTTCCGTTCTCGGCCGTGAATAACAGCCGCCAGCCCTGTCCCTCCGTTTCCGTCCTTTTTTTTGAGCCGCCCAGGTCCTGCCCGAGGAGGAGGATGGGGGGCAAGGGGAGGAGGAAGGAGCTCAGGCAGCAGGCGGGAGGTGAGCCAAGGGCAAAATGGCAGCGCTGAGCGACGCCGCTGCCCCCGACCCCACCTCCTCCCTGCCTCGCCTCGCTGCCTCGCTTCCCTCCCCCTCAACACCCCAGCCAAAGGGGCAGCCACCCGGCAAAGCGCTCCGAAAGCAAACCCAGCGTCACGCGGCGCAGGTAAATAAAGCCTGGCTTTTTACCCGCTTCTTACAGGTCGTTTGGGCCAAGAAGACAGCTTCTCAGTAAATCCAAATATCCCAGAGCCCCTGTGAGACAAATAAATCCTCACTGTACAAAAGCAGAGCCACGCACGGCCATCTCCTCCTCGGTTCCCTTCGCCCATGCCCTTTAGGAAACCCTCACCCAAGCCCTAATTCTGATGGAGGGTGTCCCGAGTGAAGGACGGCTCCGAACTGATCCCCAAGTGTGCCAGCTCAGATTTGGGATGCTTTGGGAATATTGTGCTCGTATTGAGAGTGCGTCTGTCACCCGGAGTGAGCACCACGACCTCCATCTGTGCTACGTTAGGTTCACAAAAACAGCGATTCGAAACCTCCCTCCCCTTGCCAGTCTTCTCGCAGGCTGGGTCGCATCCTTAATCACTCCCCTTTACTCCTCGGGTTTCCTCTCGCTGTGTCACACACGCTGCTTCCCATCCCAAAGCAGCGCCCATTGACATCGCCTCTCAGGAAGCCATTTCCCTATGCAAAGCTTGCCCAGGGGTTGAATTCTTGGAAGTGTCCTCCTGGCTTCTGGATACGGCATCGTGGAAGATGAAAAAAGTATTAATCTCCCTGATTTTTAATGGGAACTGGACAGAAAGATGAGCAGTGCGTATCAAACACATAAAAGTGCACATCCCCTCCTCACGCTGAGATTTTGCTGGTTTCACTTTACGTGAAAGGGTGCAAGCCCTGCGTCTGAATTTATGTAAATACAAGAAAAGCAAATGCAAATACATGGCCTTCTGCTCTGTTGTTCAGCACACAGTTTGGAGGGGGTTTATGAGTTATGTTCGTATATGACACCCATGAGTTAGTTCACAGAATAAAACTCTTAAAATATCCAGAGTGTTTTGGGCTTGCTCGGAGTTCCTTCAGCCTTCAGCATAAACGCTAAACTCCCCTCCCCCAGCGAAACGATACAGTGACAGGACTAGGAAGAACTATTAAAACAAAATGTATAAATATTTACTTTAGGAGCATGCACCCTGCATAAGCTAGAAGCAGAAAAATACTTATCGCAGATGAAAGCCCGCAGAAATAAACAGCCACGTGGCCACGTATGAAGACATACATGCGAACCTAAAACACATCTGTAGAAAAATACCATACTTTTATTACATACATACTGTACATACGTACATACTATAAACTCACAAAAGTAAGTGCATGTGAAGACAGAGAAAACACCACCACGGCACACAAATGTGTGTACAGATGCACACACCTATGTAAACGCAAAGCACAAACAGCACGCACCATAAAAATTTTAATTTATTGTACAGGGAAAATAACATTCATATTGTTCTCCGGGCTGCAGACATGCATACTGTCGATATTCCCAAACAACTACGTATCGTGTGACTTCTGTACCTCCTTCATCTTGTCTAAGGGCGTAAGACTCCAAAAAGGATGGAATGAATGTACTCTGCTGAGGTTGCAGAGCAACCTGAAGCACAGATTGGGTCGTGCATCTGCATGCCGCATGCTGAGTATCGTTGCGTACGCAACAACGAAAAATTCAGGCGGGAGAGAGGAGCGGAGAAAAGCCGTGAACCGACCCAGCAGATGAGATGCGGAGCGGTATAAATGTGATGGGAGAAGAGAAGGCACAGGTAGGTGAGGCTGTGAGGGGATGCCCTCGGGAGCTGAGTGAAGCAACCGCGTGCCAGCAGCCTGGAGAGCCCCACCAGCAGGAGCTGAAGCAGAAGCGGGCGTGTTGCAAGGCACGAGGAGGGGTTTACACGGGATGTAAGTGGGCAAACACTAGATACAGGGAAAAACTGGACGGGTGAAAAACGCGAGCGGGTGTCTGAGATAAGGGCAGAAAATCCGGGCTGGCGCAAAGAGCGGCAGAGCCACGGGTCACGCTGCTCCTGACACCCGGCAGCCCAGCTCGTCGATTTGGGGGGCTCCTGGTTTTGGGGTGTAGCTCCAGAAAGTATTAATTTTTGTTGTTGTGGCGGGAAGGAGGGATGAGAGAGGGTGCTTGAACTGAGTCTCAGGGCTTGGATGCGGATAGCTAGACCCAAGAAGCTGGCTAGGAGGGTTTATGAGGTAGGACAGAAAGTAATTAATGTGTTTTTGTTGTTTGTTCTGCGTTAATGTGTGCGTCTGGGATATGTTATGTTTTTTTGGGGGCAGGACGCGCTGTGTGTGGCTCGGAGGGGTGGCTGCGGAGGAGACAACGAGGCTGGGACCAGCCTCACCCCACACCTCAGCCTCATCCTCCTCACACCTCTTCCCCCTCACACCGCCCCTCGGGGGCCGGGCCGGCGGGGCGCGGTGCCGGGGCCGGGCAGCAGGGGGCAGCGCCGGGCGGCCGAGCGGCTCCCAGCGGGCGGCTCCTCCACACGGCCCCGGGGCCGGCCTCCCTCCCAGCACCACCTCCCCGCAACCCCCTCAGCCCGCTGCGCCAACCGTCCCCTCACCCCGCCCCCCCCCCAACCACCGCAGGGCGGCCCGTCAGCCAATGGGAGCCCTGTTGCCAGGCAGACGGCTCATTTGAATAGCCCAATGGGGGCTCCCGCCCCGCCGCCCCTCCTTATATGGGCAAGCGGGAAAAGCAGCCCGCCCCCCCCCCCCCCCCCCCACCGGCCGTTGAGGAGGGACCATGAGGGGAGGAGGGGGGGGGGGGGGGGCGCGAGTGGAAAATTCCAGGCGGGAGCGCGGCACGCGCGCGGCGGGGGGGGCGGGGCCAGGAGGGACCAGGCGGCAGCGCCGCTCCCGCCCCGCCCTGGCACCTCCGGGGCATCTGCGGGCGGGGAGGGGCCGGCAGCAGGCGGCGAGGG
Organism: Anas platyrhynchos; assembly: GCF_047663525.1. Taxonomy (NCBI): domain Eukaryota; kingdom Metazoa; phylum Chordata; class Aves; order Anseriformes; family Anatidae; genus Anas; species Anas platyrhynchos. The sequence goes on along the minus strand of NC_092587.1, from coordinate 82,453,913 downwards.
CTCCCGTGAGGGGAAGCGGGGGGGGGTGCCTGGGGAGGGGGCCCGCCGCGCATTGTTCTGGCGGCCCCGCTCCGCCGGGCCTCCGCCCTCCGTCCCTCCTCCGCCTCCCGGCCGTCCCCTCTCCCCTCCCTTCGCCAGGTCCCTCCTTTCCCCGTCAGCCGGCGCTGTATAAATCCCCTCCGCCGCCGGGCTCCCCCCCGATCGCGGCAGACCCTTTGAGTACTTTGGCCCGCGGGGCGGGGAGAAGCAGCCGGGACTCCACCGGGACTCGGGAGCCGCCGCCGGGACTCGCCGCTCCTCACCGCGCACCCCCACCCCTTAACCCCCCCTTCCTTCCTTCCTTCCCTCCCTCCCCCCCTCAGCGCCAGCATGTCGGAGAAGCGCGTCGAGGAGGCGCCGGCGGAGCTGAGCGCCAAGGTGAGGCCGCGCCGAGCGCGCACCCCCCCTGCCCCGCGTCCTCCCCCGGCCCGCGCCGGGCGAGGACTGCGGCTCGCCCGCTCCGCGCTCCGGAACCCCCCCCCCCAACACCCCCCCCACTGCGCGCGCGCGGGCGGCCGGCAGGGGGGCGCGCGAGGGCCTCCGCCAATGGGGGGGCTGGGGCGGGGCGGGGCGGGGGGCGCGCGGGAGGCTGCGCGCGCGGCTTGGCGCGGGCGGGAATCGTGGGGGGGGGAGGTGGTGGCGGGAATCTGGGGGAAAGAGCGCCCGCAGCACCCCCCCGTGCACACACACACACACACACACACACACGGGGTGCTGCCGCGCGTGTCCCACGAGCACACCACAAAGCCCAAACCCACCCAAAATGCAACACCAACACCACCTCCTCCCGGCTTTGTGGCTCGGTGCTGAGCGCGCCACGATGGTTTTGTCTCGGTTGGTGTGCAGGAGATGAAGGAGAAGAAGGAGAAGGTGGAGGAGAAGGCGGTGCACAAGGAGAAGAAGAAGGAGGTGGTGGAGGTGAGGGCTGGTGCTGGGCACGGCGCCGGGAGCCCCGGGTCGCTGCGAGCTTGGAACGCCAAGGGAGCGTGGGCGATGCAGGAGGAACGCGTAAAGGAAAGGGGGGGTGAATGAAGAGCCAGCTGGTGGGTAATTGTGGAGAATGAGCCTTGAAGGACTAAGCATCGTCAGCACGGCCCCGTGAGCTGGGAAAGGATCAAAGGGGAGAGCAGAGACAAGTGGGAATCGAGAGGAGGTGACAGGGGATGTGGTCCTGCACCCACTCGGGCATCCTGAGGTCTGTAAGGAACATACGGCTGGAGGGAGGACCAGCAAGGAAAAGCACGGACTGGTGAAAGTCCAAATCAGTGTGATAACGGATGTATTACGAGCACGCCAGGGGGATGCTTGGGTTGCTGGTTTGGGACAGCAGCAGCCTGTCAGGGTGCGAGCTGGTGGGCGTCACAGCTTCGTACTGGTGGGGAGGGACTGGGGGGACTGGTTTTGTAAAGGAGGCAGGGTGGGAGGAGGGTTCTGGCTGCATGGGGCAACTGGGACGGTGGGAAGGATGTTGTCTGAATAACAGTGCAGAGGTCACCCACTTGATGCATGCCTGAGACCGGAGTCTGAAGTGGCTGGAGGTGTGCAGATAATGCTTGCAGCAAGGAACTCGTGGAAATGTTGTCCTGATGCCAATTCCGGCTCTGACCAATTTGCTTAATTAAGGATGAGGAAAATGGAGCTGAAGAGGATGAGGAAGAGAATCCTGAGGATGTGGATGAAGAGGAAGGTGGCGATGAGGATGACGGTACATATAATTAATACAGGGAGAATATGTGGGCGGGTAATCAGGCTGTGGGGAATGAAAGATCGCAAAGGGAAATTCCTCCTCTGCGCCCTCTGACTGAGATTACATTGCCTTGAATGCTACTTCAGTTAACCCGTGATTCCTCTCTTCTTTGTGCTTAGAAGGAGACGAGAATGGGCAAGAGCAGGATGGGCATGCAGAAAAACGATCTGCAGAGGAGGAAGAGGTGAGTGATCGCGTGAGAGTAATGGCACTGAGAAGTTTGAGGTTGCCAGCTCTGTGCTGATGAAATCCATGTGGATGCTGTTGCTGAGTGTCTCGAATCAGCCTCAGGTCTCATTGCTGCTTCGGCAGCAGATGGGTCAACAAATCTGATGTGGCAGGGGGACAACAGAACTTGGTGGGCTTGTTGTAGGGTCGAGGTCCAGTTAAGGTGCTGGATGATGACCCCTCAAAGACCTGTGATTGCTGGGCTTCCGGCCAGAAGATGGATTTGTAGGGGTGGATCTCGGGGTCTGTAAGAAGGAATGTGCAGGTATTCCTGCAAATGGAGCTGTCCACGTCTTAACTGTGCCACTAACAGAACAGTTGTTAGGCACTCAAAGATGTTTTAAAGAGGAGTGGGTTTAGTGTGGGCCAGGCAGAGATTTCCATACGGAGAAAAGAACAGCAGTAACAGTTTTGTGGAGAAATTCTGTGTCGTGGTATAACTGGCAGTAACTCCTTTTTTCCTTCTCTTTGTGATGCGCAGGATGAAGTGGATCCAAAGAGACAGAAGACAGAGAACGGGTCTTCAGCTTGAGTCCTCCTCCCCTTCCATCTCCTCTGTTCCGTCCATCTCTCCTCCTCCATTCCAGCCTGTGCTTGCACTGTCCATTAGCCTCTGGCTTCACACAATCTCAGATGAGGAAAGGTTACAAATGCTCTCAAACAGGGAAGACAGCAGTTTCCTTCCCACCCGAAGATCCCAGTCCGTCCACGACATTCCCCACCTGGAGTTATTCTGATCCCCCACATCCTTCCAGCTGTGCCCCACTCAAAAACAAACCTCTTCCCTCAAGAATCTCATTGTTTCCCATTGTGACCCAGTGCATAACCTTACCAGGCCCATATGCCAGGCTTTTCACGTGGCAAGCACCTATCATTCCTGTTCACTCGCCCTCCCTTTTTTTCACTAGTATGAGTGAGATTCTTGGCAGCTTCTGCTCCCGGGACCTGCTGTCAGATACTCTCCCTGAGTCCAGGAGGCTGCAGGCACAGATCTCATGGTGCATTTTCCAGTCCTAGGCCTCCTCTCATCTGCTTTCCCATTGAACCCTGAGAGACAAAGTATTACAAGCAAATAACGGTTCTATTAAACCATACACAGAGATGGGATTTATCTTAGGTTTTCTTTTCTTCAAGTTTACATGACAGACAGCAAGCTGGCCCTCGTGAATTTTTCAGAAGATAAGGGTTGTTTTTATATATGAATTTCATCATAACTGCATATTTTTTTAATTTGGAGGCTTTTTTAAAACAGATCAAGAGATACGTAAATTGGGGACCAAACTTTGATTTCCATTTTTTCCCTTTAGATTCTCTTGTGACCATTTTTTGTAAATTAAAGGCAATATAGCCACAGCATTTTCTATGGCACAGACATCACGAGGATGATAGATATAAATATATATATTGTTTTCAACTAGCACTGTAAATAAAAGCGTTTAAAAATATTTCAAACAGCTCGTGTGGGTGGTTGTGTCTGTATGTCTTGGGTTGTGTTCTGATCCAATCACTGGAAGTTGGTTGGCAGAAAAATGATGGCTTGGACAGGAGCTGGTGGTGAGGACAACCCTACGTCAGTTGAAACCTGTGATAATTCTTTGAATGGCCCCCGCATGCTGGAGACCAGCGTGCATGGGTTCTGCTTCCTCCCTCTTGTGCTGCTCCATCTGCCAGGCGCTTGAGCGAGGACACGCCACACATGCAAAGCTCCAGGGCTATTGTGAAGCTCTTGAAACCGAAATCAGGCTTCCTCACCAGACAACGGAGGTTCTGAAAGGGAACCTAAGCCGTGGCTGCTGCACACAGGCAAGTGCTCCTCTTCAGCATCCCTGCCCTGGCTGGCATCAAGCATGACCCACGCAGCATCAGTCACAGAATGAAAGGAAAGTGTTTAGAGAGGCAAGAGCTTCGCTGCTTTGTCCCACCAGCTGCCTGGGAGAGATCTGTCAAATATTTGTCTTTTATCTTGGGAGACCTTTAGAGTTGCCGTTAGTGCTTCTTCCTTTTTAAACTCTGTTTTGGCAATCGCACAATGAGCAGCCAGGACTGGGAGCTGTAAATAATACCAACTTTTGTCTGAGCATCAGCGGCTTTGTGCATGTCCAACAGCGGCAACAGATGAGATGTTGGCAGCACAAACAGTTGCTAGTCTCCGGAGATGCAAAGCCTCGATCGTTGTTTTATCCAAACGGCCGTGTTTGGCTGCAGGATGGCTCAGGGTGCAGAGGGACACGAGCATGGTGCAAATGGCACAGCTACTGCCAAGCCCCTTCGCACGTGTGCAGGTCTCAGGGAGGTGCGTGCCTGCCTGGTGGGATCTGGCAGCACCCCGGGGTGGAGGAGCACTGCTCCCACTGCCCCCAGTTGCTGCTCTGCTGGGTCTGGACCCGTCTCAGCCCTGGTGTTTCTGTCCAAAGGCCGTGCTCTCCACAAAGCTCCCTTGGCGGCTGCAGCCACAGCCATTTGGGCCATCTCCCCGGTGAGCAGCATTTCAAAAGCAGGTAGCTCTTGCATCAGACCGACCTGCAATGCCTCTCCCTGCTCCCGCTCGCCTTGGGCATGATGATGAATGTGCTGATTCAACCTGCACGTATCGTCTAACTGCACTTGTGCAATTTTATATTCCTACTATTGCTCCATTTTAAAAATTGATGGATTCCAGTCCCTGCTCATTTCAAAATATTTTTGGAATACTTTAATATGTTGGAGTAAGTCCTCAGGATTCCCCCCAAATTTTTGCTGACCAATCACCTTTTAATGTTTGGTACCAAAGATAAATTACTAGAGGATAATCCGGTTTCTACAGAGGCCTATTCCAATTTTCGTTTATCTTCCCCACCACTGCAGCAGTGCCATACTATGAGTAGTGAAGAATCCATTTGCAGATGAGAAAGCGTGGAGAGTTCTCAGCTTTCCGTGTAGGTACACCACCAGTACTCCTGGCTCTATCCATCTGGTCGTCCAGAAGGGAGTGAGGCAGCAGCTGCAAGTCAGGGCAGCACCAGCTGTGTGAGCACCAGCCCTGTGAGCAGCCGTTCCCCATTTCCTCCGAGGGAAATGCTGCAGGACAGAGGGCTGCCGGCATGAAGGGCCGCCAGCCGGTTTCTGCACGTCTCTATGGAGTCCTCAACTCCACAGCTTCTACTGGTTCTGCCACCTTATTCGGTTTTAATAAACACCTTTGTCACTGCCTATGGATAGTTAGAAGATAGAGCTACAGATATGGAAGTAGTTAGGAGAATATCTGCTTTCACATTTGGTCACCTCCGTGTCCCGTGGGACATCATTGCTGACTTGAGCTGAGGGCTACAGATAGCAGATAACAATGGGATATTACAGTTTCTTCCCCTTCCTTAGACCTGCAAAGAAGTCTTTTACCGTTGAGCCTAATTTTATTTCCAGGGGGAAATCAATGAAGTCAACAAGGCAAGAACAAAGTCCGCCTTCACCGGTGCCTGCTGAGAAGCGGCGGCACTACGCAGGAGCCTTGCTCACCTCTCTCGGCCCTGTGCTAATCCCCCACTCATTTCATGTAATTCCTGCGACCATCTGCCAGCCTCATCAGCTGGGGACAGGGCTCCCTCGGCGCTGTCCAAAGGTCACACCAGAAGTCGGCGCACGCCGGGATGAAGCGCAGGAGGCTGTCTGCACAGGAATGTGCACGGGCTGGACTTGCCGTTTGGTCAGGCCTCACCAGCTGTAGGCCGGACCTCAGCTTTCAGTCAAAGCCCGCAGTGGTTTTCTCTGAGAGAGGTTTTGCTGCCAGGAGGCAAACTTCTCGGCTTTCTTGCCCTGACCACGGTGTCGTCACAGCTCTCAAGGAGATGTGTGGTGTTCACGGCCCCTTCCAGTGGGAGCTGCCCCCAGCTTCCAGCAGCTCTGCTCCCACCAGGAGAGCAGAAACAGCAAACCAGAGACCTCCTTCTCCATAGCTCTCCTTCAGGACTGCTTGCTTCGAGGGAGCTGTGGAGGTCACACACCTGCAGGCTCTGCTGTAGCCAATAAATGAAACGAGACCGGCGTAATCAAAACCATCACACGGACAGAATGGTGAACTCTGCTTCAGACCTGAAGCCCTCCAGCCACTGCTGGTCTGAGAGGAAAAAATCCTTCCTTGCTTTAGGAAAGCCCGTAACCACACCATTGTATTAGCTTTAAAAATAAATAAGTAAATAAAATTACTTCTCTTCCCAACACTTCTCTGGGCTAAGGGGCTTTTTTAGGCCCTCTGCTTAGGAGTCTCATTGCTCAGCCCATTCCCATACGCCATATGGGAAACTAAAAGAACTTGCCTTCCCAGAGCCTTAAGAAGCCCATGTACTTTTCCCTCCCACCTCTCTCCCTTATTTCAAGAATGGAGTCAAAGACAGACACGCTCATGGCTGTGTGTTTCCTCAGGGAAGGAGTCTGTGTTTACGTGTGTGGGCTCAGGCTGGGGACATGTCACAGATGGACAGGGCTGGAGCGCTGCCCACCAGTGAATGAGTCCGGGGTTTGTTTCCTGGCGAGCTTTCACTGTCGCAGCAAAACACGGACAATCGCAGGGGTGAGGGAAGACCCAGGGTGTCAGTATGCAAAGGTCCTAGCCACACGGTATGGATTATAGGCCAAGCTTGGTGTCACCAAGTATAGTGTTGCTCTTGTGGGAGGCATTTTCAATCAGGCAGGGAAGAGGATGCATTCCCATCTCAGGCTGTTCAGGAAGAACAGGCCCTGCATCCCAGCTGGAAGTCTCTATGCACAACAGTCGTTCCTTAGCTGAGCCTCGGTGAGCTGCGATATCAGAGCAGATAAGCTTCGCCTTGTTGGCCTCGTCGGGTGTACCGCTGCAGGCAGGCTACAGCAGGTGCTTAGGTGACTTGCTGCAAATCACCCATTAAAGATGACAGATGAGCACGCAAACCACGTATGAGCTGTAGGTGATACTTCAGGGTCTGTTGTGGATCCCTTTACATAGCTGCAGAAATAAGCATGGGGCTGATCTTATTTGTCACGGGAGGCTGTAGGAGCTGCACAATCTACAGACCTCCAGACTTCTTTGTAATGACATTTATGGTTCACATTATCTACCATGCACCTTATTTTTTTTCCTCAAAAAGTCCAGTCCAACATTTCCAATGTCCTAATGAGGTTCCGGAGGCTTTCTTCTCTATTTAGTTGCTTAATCCATGAAGTGGTGTCATAATGTCAGAAGGGTGTTTGGCCACACGTCCTGCAATGAAAAATCTTGTTGCCAAACGTTGCTGAGGCTTCATGTATCCCAGACTGGAGATCCTAAAACCAGAAAAGGCTATAACGTATCAAGAAATAGTCAGTTTCCAGAGCTCTGTGATTAAGTGTCTCCTAATAACTCTTTGTCAGCTCAGGTAGAGTCATGGCTTAGACTTCCAAGGTCTTCCAGCAACTTCCAGCAATTCATCCATTTTTTCAGGTACCAAAAGTGTTGGAAAATATCAGATTTTTTTTTTATTTTTTTTTTTTCTGGAAGCTTAGGCACTGCCTCAGTACAAAGGCAAACACAATGATCAGACTTTGGAACTAAACACAACGACGGTATATGATTTGTTATGAAAATCTTCAGAGACCCTTACCTGAAACATCTTTCAGCAGCTTTTCTGTTACTGCACATCCAAATGATTTCACCAAAGGGTGTCTGCTGGTCAGCAATCCAGATCATGAATTTAGGCAGCACTCTGTTAGGCTCATCCATAAGCACACCAGAAAACATATATGGCAACTTACAGCTATTTGCTGTTTTCCTTTGTGAAGGACAGTTTCTAAAATGTCATTTAATTTTTTTTCCTATGTCATATCCAAAGTGTCAAAACCATCTGAGGCTGTAGGATGTGGCTCCAACAAACCTCCCGATCTTCTGAGATACCAGCTTGGTAGATACGGACTAAAATTTGAGCTGGAATTTGCCGGTTCTCCACAAGGCTAATTTCACAGAAGATTCACTGGAGATCTAGCCTTGTAATTCAAATGACCCCTGAGGTTTTGCTCATAAGAAATAGTTCAGGGTCTTCTGCAGATCCCCTTTCATAGCTGCAGAGATAATTGTTGTAGGGCACTGCTAACGGTGTTGACTGCAGTTTCTTGTTGGGAGAGGATCCCACTCCATCTCAGTTTTTCTGTTTTAAAGGGTTTCCAGAACAAACCCTGACCTACCATCTCCCATTTGTGGCAGGGGAGTCTTCAGTGCTCAGCTCCTCCTGCTTTATCTGGCACATGCCTCCAACTCTTCTTTCGGGATCCATGCTCCTGCTTGAAACAGAGCACCGTTCCAAGATAACAGGCAGCACAGCCACATGGAGCTTAAACTGAGACGTACTGCAGCTTGGAGGGTACACCTTACGCTGTTTTTCTTAAGCCTCTCAAAGGGATTCATTAGTGGGAGGCGAATTGGAGTCCTGTAAACACGCGGCTACATCTTTCCTGCCTAAGGTGCCCCCTGGTGGCAACGAATTTGGGATGTTTGGTACAAAAAATTATGAACGGTCAGCTAAGTTTCACTTGCTGGAGGAACCAAGAAAGACTCTGATCATGCCTAAGTCAAACTTGAGTAACTGAGAAGTCTCTGTGTGGTCAATTAGCATCAGATTTGTCTTGGCCAGTTGTCCACAGAGTGATTTGAATGCACAGAGGCTGCTCTCGGGCTTCCAGGAGGAACAGTCCTTTGCCTAGAGAGCCCAAGGAAGGTCTAGGGAATCTGGAAGGAGACTCATCCTCACTCGGATCTATTTCTATTAAATGAGACAGTGTGTTACTTTCCTAACATCTGCTCCAAGAGCTTTCTCCTGGCCCAGCACAGCTCTTACTAAGCTTTTTGTCTGGAACGAGAACAACTCTGGGTCAGAAAAGGGATGTGTCATTCAGTGTGTCCTTTCTCAAAAAACAATCTCTTTGGGGTTGTACCATACTATCAGGTGCATCAGGCGCAGTGTAACTATACCCTTCTTTCATCTGTTTCGTTTTTTGCTGTCAGCGGAAGGTTGTCTGGAAGATAAGGCTGAACAGAACAGCTCCTGTGAGCCTCTTGCACAAGTTCAGGAGCCTTAAAAGACTTGTGGGAAGGCTCTACTAATCCCAGGACTCACACCTCTTCTTCTGCAGCCACGGAGGGACCCACGCAAGTCCAAAAGTCCCTCCACCCGAAAGACATGTATACATTCAAGTCACTTTCAGTCTCCTCATCTGTAGCTGGTATTAGACTCTTACCCAGGAGCATTCCCTCCCACATTGGATCCCCTGTTTAGAGTCTTAGAGTCTTAGAGTACGCTCACCGCGTGCTTGGGTGAGTATGTAAAGCAGGGGCAGTCATTCCCAGTGGCGTTGGGATGGGAAAGCAAACTTGGAAGAGAGTGTCTTAGATTGGATTCCCACCTTCAAGCACCTGGGAAGGTTTCTAGGTCATGTTTGTACACCCACCCAAACATTTGTTTTTCACAAACCAGGGCAGGAAATGCTGTTAGTCTTGGTGCGCTATTTTTTTTTTCACTTTTTTTTTTTTTTTTTCCCCTCCCTAACTCTTGTGCCAGTGTAAATAAAAGAACTTCAGACTTCACAGCTATTTTGACTGTAGCACCCTTTCCTGTTAAAGATACTGAGCTTTACCTTGCCTCTTGACTGGACAATGTTGTCCATATTTCCCCCTCTGCACAAATTGATCTGCTCTTAAAGTGGGCACAGAGAACCCTTGGGTATACCGGTCTTTCAGAGTGCACTTATCTTAAGTTAGTAAGGAACAGACAGAAGAAAACTGCAGTAATAACAATTAGAAAGAAAGAAAGAAAGAAAGAAAGAAAGAAAGAAAGAAAGAAAGAAAGAAAGAAAGAAAGAAAGAAAGAAAGAAAGAAAGAAAGAAAGAAAGAAAGAAACCCCTAAAGCTTCTTCAGGTCTGGAACAAGTGAGCCCTGTGACCACCTGTAGCTAGGGAAAAAACAGCATCTCCCTTCTAAACTCGGGGGGAAAGTCCCCACACCCACATACCACTACCTCAGTTCATTTGAGTCCATGATCCCTCACCCTTCCTTCTCCCCCTGGGTTATGTGCCTCAGCTCAGCAATCACGCTCCTCTGCAGATTCCAAGCCCAGTGCTTGGTGTTTTCTTGTGGAGCAAGACCAGCTGGCTTTTTTTTTTTTTTTTTTTAGGCTTAAAAAGGGCCTGCATGCACCACCAAGGAGGACCTCCAGTCAGGGCTGTGAATAAGGGAGAAGCCTGGAGAAACATGAATAGATAGTGTTTTATGCTCATGATGGTGATCACCTTGCTTGGCTTCTGTGTTTCAGCAGGGAGTCCCATATCCTAGGGCTGGGCAAGAGGATGCCTTCAATCATTTTTCATGTTAACAGTCTGCAGGTGGTGAAGAGGCCACCACAAGAGTTACTCCCATGTCAGAGACTTGCTGTGAAAAACATGAACTTCATTTCCAGCCAGATTTTCTTTTTAACTTCGAGCCACTGGTTGTCCTAGTGCTCATCTACCAGAGCGGAGAACCTGCCGGTATTTTACATCTTCTCATTCATGGGGAGAAAATATGGATGGTAGATCGCAAATGTAAGAGCATGAAGATGGTTGTATTGGATCAGACCAGTGGTCTCTCTAGTCTGGTGTTCTGCTATAATGTACAGTCCTGATGTACAGTCCTGAAGAAGAGGCAATGAGAGACAAGACACATATAGGAGCTTCCTGTAAACCAGAGTTAAAGATATTCTGAGCTGGCAGTCATACCCAGGCCATTATATTCAAAAGCCAGTGAAGAATTGATCCTCCACAAATTACCTAGTCTCTGTTTTAACTCATTTATACTCCTAGCCTTTATGGCACTTCTGGAAATATTTCTACCATCTATATGATTTGTAAAATGGATTTCTGCTTGTTTGCACTAAACTTGCCTGAGCTCAACAGTAGTTCTTTTGGATTAGGCAAAATCCATCAAACTCCTCAAGCCCTGTACATCTGAAAGCAAGATTTCTAGTCCCCAAGTCAGGTTTTATTTTCGTATCACTCTGCTAAATCCTTTTCCATTTTTCCACATCCTTTTTGAATTATGGACACATTCCAGTAGCTTGTGCTGTAAACAGAGGTAACACAATCTGTTCGTTCTTGGAGATCCCATTTTATACACCATGTCGTCAAGTGCCTTCCTCCCTGGAGTCTTTGCTTCCCAGGATTCAGCATCTTGTTCTGGAAGTGTGATCCCCGTACTTTGTTCCCCAACATATAACCTTATGTTTTAATGCCAAGTGTGATTTTACCAGGGGTCCTACGAGGTAGTTGCTTCCCATTAACCTTGCCAAACATGAAGTGTACACCATGCCAGGAGAGACAGTCACACCTGCAGAGCTGTGAAGCCCTCCTAACCACATTTTGGCAGCATGCAACGGCCATGGACATCAGAAATCATTTGGATGTTGATCAAATCATGTGGCAGCCTAACACTGGAAGCACAGAGAGTCCGAACTTCAGGGCTACTTTCATTTCATCAGCAACGGCTCTAAAGTATCTACACAGGACACAAAAACATTAGCCACTTTGTCTTATAATCTCACACACACTGTACAGCCAGGGAGGGTCCTTTGGTCTCTTGTGGCTTTCTGAGAAAAGCCTGACAGAGAAGCCAGCAGAGTGAATGGTGCTCAGCATGGGTCATTCACCTCCTGGAGAACAGGAGCTGACGTCTACAAAGAAAAAAAATCCTAGAACTAAAAAAAAATGATAAGCTACACCACCCCCCCAAAAAAATGAGCTTAAAATCATGTTTTCCCCATGTGACCTTAATTGGTAAATTGCTAAATCCCATTGACTAACATCCCATTGACAGAACATCCTTTATTTTTATGAATTTAGTTTGTTGGAGCTACATCTGGAGAACTTAGATCTCTCCCAGACCTCGTTGTGACATGGGAAGTCCCACCCCTTGTTGTGAATTTTGAAGCCCCTTTACATAGATATTTAACTACAGCCTTTTTTTGTCGCAGCCTCCTTTGAAGGTAACTAAGAGCCAGTTCTATCTCCAACAAAAAAAGAACTTCAGACTCCACAAGGAAAAGCCTCTCTTGTAAGTGTGTTTCAGCAATGGATGCTGGAGAATCTCTGTGCTTGGAGATGTTTGGGATTTGCCTGGGCAATGCCCCGAGCAACCTGATCTTGTTTTGAAGTTAGCCTGCTGGGAGCAGAAGGTTGGAGTGGAAACTCATAGAGGTCCCTTCCTCTATGAATCCTTCTGTGATTCTGTGACTAATAGGTGGGCTTATTTGATTTTGTATTTTTATTTAGTGGGGCAGGTGAGGCAATCTTATCAAATGATGCAGGCTGCTACCAGCCATGAGGTGTCAAATGGAGAAGAAATTGAAAAACCAGCTCAGCTGCCACCACACTCCGAATTTCAGTCTATCACACAACCATGTTAATCCAGTGTAAATGCAGTGTTGCAGAAAGGGGTGAGCCCATCTTGCCTTTCATCTCTTTCCTGCTGCCTCCATTTTGTCAACACCGATAAACATCAGAGAATTGAAAACTAAACCATAAAAAAAAAAATCCATTTTGATTTACAATTAACCCTCTCAGTTTAAAAATGCACCATCTCCCTCCCTCGCATTGTTCAAAGCAAAGTGGTTGGAGATCATCAAAGCAGAAAAGCTTTATTCTCTTTATCAGTATTCTGAAGCACTGCTCTGCTCCCCTTCTCTGCTGAGCCATCAGCCACGTGAACCTTCCCAGGGGCTGCATTCTTCTGCAAATGATTTTTCATAGCATCGCATGTTCCTTTAGTTACCCATCTTTTTCTATCTCATTCCTAGCTTTCCTACTAAGGAAAAAAAAAAAAAAAGTATGTTTTTTATTAATAAGTGGAATTTGCCTGTAGCTTTCAGAGCTCCAGTGTACCATAAACTACAGGCTCATGTTCTCCTGGCATGATGTTTTTTCGAAACACAGCACATGGACCAAATCTGCTTTTTCACAGTTCCTCGGGACACGTGTGACTAAGCCTATAGACAGATGCCCCCTGTGACCCACGCAATGCTCATCCCTCAGCATCCAAAACAATTTCAAGGTGCCTCTTCTGTGTCAGAGAGACCCACACTACTGCTTGGAGTAAGACAGAGAGAGGATTTGAGCCCCGTGAGCAGAAGGCACATCCTTTTGTAGCAGCGTTGCTTTGAGGAGCACAGTCACTGCATGGTCAGTTGAAAGCAACAGCAACTTTGGGGATCTATGTCTGGCATATCTAGATCAGCCTCTCTGTCTTTTGGCACCCACGGCACCATCACTGCTATTCCATCACCCAACTCCACTGTCAGCATTACCCTCTGGGTTACAAACCCACATCCTGTGGCATTATAGATATCCTTTAACTAGGCATTGGCCAAGGTGCTGATACCCATCACCATCTCTACAGGTAGCTGTGAATGTCCAAAGAGGGTCCAGCAGCATCCCGTCTCTCTTCCAGGAGGGATCTGGAGTGCTTTTGAAAGACCACAGATTTCCACACTTCTCCACAATTAATGCTGACCAGATATGAGGAGCTAGCTGCTAGCTGTTGCTGTTAGCTCTGGGTAAACAGCAATCAGGACACGTTAAATGAGCTCCTTTTTGGTGAACCCTCAGACCAGCTGATCTCAAGTCGTGCAGCTGATATTGCAATCTTCAAGTCACAGCATGGCTTCTTAGGTCAATTAAAGTCTGCAGATAAACCATAAACCACCTTAAAAAGTCAACACAAAGCAGAAAATTGCGACCAGCCTTAGAGTTGGCGCTACAAGGACCAAAACATGAAAGTGGAATCACTCAGAGAAAAACATGATATCACAGAAATCTGGAAATGCAACGGAAAATTCCTTCAGCAAGATTAACTCAATGATACTGCAGAATAGTGTTTTCTATTTCTCTTCTTCTTCA